>NC_065909.1:255000-2749375 GCF_905147045.1 Nymphalis io
GGGAAGGCCGGGTCGGAACCGGCCCCCCAGGCTTCGACGATGGCCGCCTCCTTCGCCAACTGTCCGTCGAGGCGACCCAGGCACCAACGCGGACGACCTTTAATTCTCCCAACAGTGGGCCGAACATCTGAACGAGCCGACGCAGAGACATCGAACCAAATATATCGGTGATCCGACAGTGTCTTCACGCCAGTCTCGACCCTCCAATTTTGAGTAGGGCGGGCCAGGGCGTTGGACGCGAACGTAACGTCCACGATCGATTCGCCTTGCTGCCGCACGCACGTGCTCTCTGACCCACTGTTGAGGACCGCCAGTCCCAACGAGATCGCCCACTCCTCCAGCAACTTACCCCGGGCATTAGCCACAGGAGAACCCCAAGCCGTTGATTTGGCGTTGAAGTCCCCCGCGACCAACACCGGTGCGGGCGTTGCTTGCCCGATCAGAGTCCCGACCTCCACCAGCATCTGCTCAAATTCGCCGTAAGGGTTAGTCAAAGCCACTATTGCATTTTAACTTTGACAACACTGCATTAACTAAAGAGCAAGTACAATCTGAAATTAAAACAATCTAATATTAATCACTGTTAATAAACTAACTTCCTTTTCTTAGTTGTTTACCTTTCCAATACCAATTCCGCTTGGTATTGGGCGGATCGTAAAAAAATATATTTTTGTAATGATACTTTAAAAGCTTTAAAATTTTTAAGACTATAAAAATCATTTAAAATCGATTAGAACAAACTTGGAAAATTTTGAGTACACAAATTTTCATCAATTTATACGACCAATAATATTGCTATTCAGATGAACACTATTATAATATTATTCGTGCAGGAATCAACCAAGACAAAGTTATTTTATCACAGAAAACCTTTAAAAAAATAACAAATATTTTATTCATCATCATTTCAAGTTAAACATGGATTTTCAAATTATTCAAGATGAGTATATCTATGATATGATTTGTAAAAAAAAAGCCTTTCATTATTCATTTTTAGCTGTCAAAGTTTAAAATATTACACTTTAATAAATATAATAGTTTGGACTATTTTTGGCATGCATTTCAGTTGATTAGGCTGTGTGGATCTATCTTCTTAGGAACGAATGGTAAAAAACGAAAATAATATTACTGACGTACGTAATTGTCATTCATCATTTAATCTTCTGTATGTGGCAGCTTCTTGATTGTCTATACTAATATTATAAAGAGGTAAAGTTTGTGAGGTTGTAGGGGTAATCCCGGGTAATCGTGATCTATTGAACCGATTTTGAAAATTCTTTTACCGATAAAAAGCCATATCATTTGTGAGTGCTGTATATAGATTTGCAAAGTAAGTCGGAGGAAAAACGGTCCAACGAAAACGATGGGAGATATACGATCGAGTTCTAGAGAAAAATTGTAGAGTTTGATAATGCCTACAAGAAAATCAGTTTTACAAGTTTATATTTAAGTAACAAAAAGCTATTTTTTATATTAAGAAAAAAAATCATTAGGTTGTTCGTTGGTCAAATTATCAAAAATTATGAATTCTTATCAAAATAAGTAAACTTATCGTTTAAGCACTTGGCTTAAAACAAAAAACTTTTCCCTTCTACTGCATATAATTTGGACGAATGGTTGAAGAGATAGGTATGGTATAATCTATTCAGTGATGAGTAGATTACAAAGGATCCAGAGATACAATACTGCATTGCAAAGATGGCCAGCTAAAAAGAGTGTCTGAATTACATCGCGCTTACGATCCCCTGCAGTATTATTTGACTTATACAATTAGCGAGTTTATAGATGATAGAACACCTTGGTTATGAAACGACCGTCTTCCGACTATATTTTTACTATTTTTATTATACTTTTTTTATAAAATTTGAAAACAATTTCAAGACATGATAATAAAAATATACAAAAAAAACCGTTGAGTTTCTTTTGCCGATTCTTCTCTGGGCAGATAATAATAAAATATAATACTTTAATAACTGTTTTTAATTTTAATTTTGAATAAATTACTAAAATATTAAATGTAATTTATTAATTTAAATTGGTACTTAACATTTTTGCATTGAAAGAAAGGACGACTGTGCTTTTTGGTTTAATAATAATACAGTTAAACACTAAAATTTTAAAACATGTTTTGAGTTGAAAATTACAAAGAACTTTGTTCCTGACGGCACAATTTTTATTAAATCATGTTCATGCAATAATCTATGAAGTTAAGTACACTTATAATTGACGAGCCGGTTGGCATGTTTAGTAGAGACTTGCATTTCACGCCTATGGTTGTGGGTTCGATTCCCACGCAGGACAGACATTTGTGTGCATGAACGTATCTGTTTGTCCTGAGTCTGGGTGTAATTATCTATATAAGTATGTATTTACAAAAGAAAAGTAGTATATGTAGTATATCAGTTGTCTGGTTTCCATAGAACGAGCTCTGTACAAGCTTAATCTGGAGTCAGTGTGAATAATGTCCCAGGATATTTATTCTTATTATTAATTAATATTCATATCAGAAACTGTTTATATGTGTGTGTGACTGTGTGATACATGTATATTGCTAGTGTGCTTATTAAATAACTAAATAATTATTAGTATTGGTTTTAAATAGGACGTATAATAGTTAATTGAAATAAGCAAGAAAGTGCAAACCATTAATGCAGCATCCAGAACAGAAAACGGAACTGTCGATTCAGAACAGAAAAAGCAGTGCAAAGTGGCATGCAACAAGCTGCAGCATCAACAGTAGCAACAGAAGCAACAGTCGCAGTTGTCTAGACAAACAGGGGCAAGACTTCAAAACAGCAGAGCCTCCAAAAACTCCATCTCAGCAAGCACTCTTCAGTTGACTTCACCAAGTCACGTGCTGTGAAAAAAAAATACTTATAACAGGTATTGCATAAATACTTAAAAAAAGCCGAGATGGCCTAATGGTTAGAACGTGTAAATCTTAATTAAATTCGGTCGATTACGAACGCATACAGTTTGAGATAGTGTTGGGAGTTACAAGTTTATTAGGAAGCCGAGATAGCCCAGTGGTAAGAGTGTGTGAATCTTATCCGATGATCGTGGGTTCAAACCCGGGCAAGCACCACTGATATGATGATGATGATGTTTGATAGTGACGAATAACATTGTGAGGAAATGTGCATGTGTCTAATTTCATTGAAATTCTGCCTCATTTTTTTTTTAGAATAGGAAGGTGGACGAGCATATGGGCCACCTGATGGTAAGTGGTCACCAAACGCCCTTAGACATTGGCATTGTAAGAAATGTCAACCATCGCTTATAGCCAATGCTCCACCAACCTTGGGAACTAAGATTTTATGTCACTTGTGCCTGTAATTACACTGGCTCACTCACCCTTCAAACCGGAACACAACAATATCAAGTATTGCATTATTATTTGTATTCTACCAACCCGCATTGGAGCACCGTGGTGGAATAAGTCCCATACCTTCTCTTCAAAAGGCAGAGGAGGCCGTAGACCAGCAGTGGGATATTAACAGGCTGTTTCTGTACTGTACTGTACCGTAACAGCCTGTGAATGTCCCACTGCTGGGCTAAAGGCCTCCTCTCCTCTTTTTGAGGAGAAGGTTTGGAGCTTATTCCACCACGCTGCTCCAATGCGGGTTGGTAGAATTCACATGTGGCAGAACTTCAGTGAAATTAGACACATGCAGGTTTCCTCACGATGTTTTCCTTCCCGGTAAAGCACGAGATGAATTATAATCACAAATTAAGCACATGAAAATTCAGTGGTGCTTGCCCGGGTTTGAACCCACGATCATCGGTTAAGATTCACGCGTTCTTACCACAGGGCCATCTAGGCTTTTTAAGACTTTTTTAGACTGTACTGTAAATTTCAAATAATTATTTATGTGATTAAAGTTATTAAATTGGTCATTTTAAAAATTCCCAAATATGGAAACTAATTTCTTAATTAGTATTAAAAAAAGAATGACAACGGAAGATCATTATTTATACCTATAAATAATAAAATGAAGCTTTTAAAAGATACAAGCATATTAGAATTAAACCTTGGCATTCAGTATAGTCCGCAAGAATATCCTGATGCAGAGTTCAAGGCTCATATCGTCCGGGAACCGTGCTGGCGCGACCGTTCAGTTGGGTCTAAACTTCCTTGCGGACCGCCTCGACGAAGAGATGAGCGACATGACGGGGGTGGCGCAGGGCGGGGAGCGTGAGAACGCCGAGGCGTTCCCACACGCGCGCTCGTCGCTGGCGGCGTACGAGCGGCGCCTACCGGACAGGTTCGACTGGCGAGCGCTGGGCGGCGTATCTAATGTGCGATGTTAGTATCTCCAAATACTCATAATGTGACTACATTATATATAGTACAATATATCCCTCTTGAGTTACTATGATGTGAGGGCCCCAGGCTAACATCAGGCTCAGAACTCTACACTGTATGTAGTTCTGTTCTGTTAACAGTAAACACTTCAAAACGTGCACTAACCCATAGTAATGAAGTTGGCAAAGTAAAGTTCTTCAAGTGCTTTCCGAAATAAGCAAGTTGAGTCACTTATAACGTATTTTTGCGTCATGTCGCGTGTTTAACATTACCTTGTTGTCACACATAAAAAGAATATTATAATAAGATTTAAATGGTGCAGTCCAGGGCACCACATGCTCGTCGTGCTGGACGATCGCGGTGGCGGGCGCGGTGGAGGGCGCCCTGTTCCGTCGCACCAAGCGCCTCGTGCCACTCTCTGAACAGAACCTCGTTGACTGCGCAGGCCCGTGAGTATTTCATAACCTGTTCATTTGTGTTCATGTTCTAAAAGCACTATCAAATAATGTAGTGTGTAATTAATGTAATTAAATAGCGGTATTCTTTAAGGGCCCTACTCATATTGTTTAGTTAAACACTGATTCCTTTCTTACTGTTATACTTTATTTGACTTTTGAAAAAAATAAGACTTAATTAAACATCCCTTGTGTCATTTTAGTTTAGCAACAATGTGTTTACGTAAGTCTTTAAGAAATATAGGCGTTTGTTAGATTTTTTTTTTGATTTCTCGATTATAGATACTTTTTGTGAGTTCAGTTACCGAGGGATGCCTCTGCTTTAGAATGTACTAATATATCTTTCATCATGCAAATAATCTGCAGATCGCACTTAGCATTACATTATGTAAATAAGTATTAATATAATTTTTCGCTACCAGGTGGAGCAGTGCAAAAGAGATATCGCTCAGCCCGTCACACGTATCAGCGCACACGTCAACATTACTAAATACAGTGTTCCGGCGCTACAGGTCAATTGTTATTGATTCGTGGCTTATAAATATATAAATATTCAATAAAATAAAGAGTTTTGGCTATTTTGGATCATTTTCCTGAAAGACATTCGGTTAAAGAAGTACTAGTAAAGTGTTTGTACATACGTAGGCAACTCGGCAATATTCTTACTTTTACTGGTGGTTGAGCTATGTGCAAGCTCGTACCTACGTACCACCCACTCATCAGATATTCTACCGCAAAACAGCAGTACTTGGTATTGTCGTGTTCCAGTTTGAAAGGTGAGTGAGACAGTGTAATTGCATGCACAAGGGGCATAACATCTTAGTTCCTATGATTGGTGGGGCATTGGCGATGTAAGCTATGGTTAAAATTTCTTACAATGCCAATGTCTATGGGCGTTGGTGACCACTTACCATCAGGTGGTCCATATACACACCAACCACCGATTCTATAAAAAAATACTTCCAGCGAGTGCCAGATTACGAATCCGTCTAATGAAACTGAAACATTTCTCAGGTGGCCATCAGGGAGTACGGACCGGCCGTGGTCATCGTGGACTCGTCAGCGAAGAGCTTTCAATTTTATAAGAAAGGAGTTCTCTATGATGATCGTTGGTCAGTGTAATGAGTTGTACACATTTATAAATAGTATAACTGCTTCGTACTCTAACAGGCTTTTATAATTTTGACGGTAATTTGGCTTCTATTAAATTTGAATTTCTTAGTTAATTTATATATAATAAACGTTTACTCGAATCGAATTAATGAAATCTCTTTTTTGATGACATATTTTTTTGAAATCCTGCCTTAATTTTTAAATATTTGTTAATTTTTAAATTGTATAATTTCAGTTCCAAGAAAAGTTCAAAACACGCAGTTTTAGCAGTGGGTTGGAGCCAAAAGAAAGGCGAGCCGTACTTTATATTGAAGAAATTTTTTTATAATTGAGTTTAATTTATTGCAAAAATTAATTATATATAATTCAGAATAATTATATTAATTCTGTTATTTGAATATTGTAACAGTAGATAGAATATTTTGACAATAAATTAAACATCAAATATCATGTCTTTAGATCGTTAGTCATTCAGACAATCTCTCAGCCAGGCCGAGTCTCGAATTTTTTTTCCCGGAACTCGAAAATTTATCGGTACTGATAGCCTTAGTATATTGGTTGCGACCGGCAGGCAATAAATAAATACAAATGTTATTTTAGAATCAATTAGTTAATTAAAAGGTCTCTTTTTCCAAAAAGACGTCGTCGTCCGTGAGACGTGGATAGGAGGGGTAAGTGAGAACGCCGCACGTATTCGCACGCGCCTGCACGCGCACGTACCCGCCTTCGCCCCAGGCCTCGGACCACGAGTTCTTCAATATAAAGTAATGCTAAAACTGCGTGTTACTGTAAAACTTTTTTTTTCAAGTATAATAAAGGTAGCAATGTTTTATAAAAACAATTATTTGTAGCAAAACAACTTTATTTAAGTATTATAATCGTAAAGATGAGTCATTCTGCTTTTAAAAATCATAAACCCTTAAGAAATGCATGAAATGTTTAATATTAGGACACTTTGATATCGAATACCTTATAAATAAAAAAAGCTGAAAAAAAGTAATACTTTCTTTTAATAAACCAAAATTTTCGAAGTAATGTAGATAAATACATAAGATATAAAAATAGTAACATTAGAAAAATCGGATTTATTGACTTAGGGAGTGACTTAATATCGACATGTGAAATTTAAAAAAATGGGATAACGTTGATAATAAACCTACGGTAGGATTCGGTGGCACGGTTATTCATTCGCTGGGATGTTAATATTTTAAAAACAAAGGATAAAAATTATGAGTAACTATGAGGTAGTCGACAAAAATGAAATAAAAATAGAATTAAAAGCTGCTTCTAACATTACAATTAAACAAACAATAGGCCAAATTCTACTAATTTATAACGATTACGATTCGTTCCCGATTCAATTCCGATCAAACTATGACTAATCTATATTTATTCGGATCGGAACCGAACCGAACCGATGTCAATCAATTAATCAACAGCCAATCGTTGTCCACTGCTGAACATAGGCCTCTCCCAAGGTGCGCCAAAGCTCCCTGTCCTCCGCCTTCCGCATCCAGTTGGTGCCCGCCACCTTCTTAAGGTCGTCGGTCCACCTGGCTGGAGGGCGCCCTACGCTGCGCTTGCCGATTCGCGGTCTCCACTCTAGGACTCGTCTACTCCAACGGCCATCGGTCCTACGACATACGTGACCAGCCCACTGCCACTTCAGCCTGCTAATTTTGCAAGCTATGTCGGTGACTCCGGTTCTTTTCCGGATAATCTCATTTCTGATCTTATCCTTCAAAGATACTCCGAGCATAGCTCGCTCCATAGCACGCTGAGCGACTTTGAATTTGTGGACTAGTCCCGCAGTTAGTGTCCACGTTTCGGCACCGTATGTCATGGCAGGTAAGACGAATTGGTTGAAGACTTTCGTCTTCAAACCGATGTGATGTTAACATATACCGTTGTGTCAAAACCAAACTTAATTCTTAACCCTTATAGCAATAGTCGATAATTAAATTGAATAATAGAATAATTAAATTGAATTGCCGTGGAGTACCGGCTTAGAATAGTACTCCCCCAATCTCATCCCGTGGGTGTCGTAAGAGGCGACTGAGGGACGGGGAAAAGGGGGGATGGGCAGCAGCGTCCCCCCTCCCATAAACATCTTACCCCCTACTGCGCTCGCCAACACGCCTGCCCAGCGCGGCGAGTATGGGCAAACCCCTCCCTTAATGGCAGATGCGCCCAAAAAAAGGCCCCCAGTTACCGGCAAGCCCGCTAGGCCCGACCAAGGTAGCGGTCGCGGTATCGGCAGGGCAGGGGGTGCTAAGAATCACCGGTTCACGGCAGGCTACCGTATAAAACGACTGAAAATGGCAACGTATAATGGACGCTCGATGAGGCTGGACCATCACCTCGCCGAATTAGAAGTAGAGTTAAGTCATATAAACTGGCATATACTGGGGTTATCTGAAGTCCGAAGACAGGGGGAGGACACGATAACTCTAGAGTCCGGTAACTTACTCTACTTCCGCGAAGGTGATAACCTCTCCCAGGGTGGTGTCGGTTTTCTAGTCAAAAAGGATCTCATTAGCAGCATTGTGGAAATCAGTAGTGTGTCGAACCGGGTAGCGTACCTTGTCCTAAAACTTTCCGACAGGTACTCCCTGAAGGTTGTACAGGTATATGCGCCAACTTCGACATACTCTGATGATGTGGTCGAAGCGATGTACGAGGACATCGCAAAGGCCCTCAACGACACCTCGAGGGCCCACTACAATGTTGTTATGGGAGACTTTAATGCTAAAGTGGGAGTACAAGATAGCGGTGAATCGAAAGTCGGACCTTACGGCTTGGGCTGCAGAAATCACAGGGGGCAAATGCTGGTAAACTTTCTCGAAGCGCAGGGGCTTTTTTTGATGAATTCTTTCTTTCAAAAAAAGCCTCAGAGGAGGTGGACCTGGCGAAGCCCCGATAACGTGACAAGGAACGAGATAGACTTTATCATTTCGAATAAAAGGCACATATTTAGAGATGTTTCAGTGATCAACAAGTTTAATACCGGAAGTGATCACCGCTTGGTTCGAGGCACTCTAAATATCAACTTAAAAGCCGAAAGATCGAGAATGATGAGGTCTACTCTCCGACCTACCATGCTCCAAGCTGCTCAAGGCTCCGAAAAGTTCCAAATGGAACTTCAAAATCAATTCACCGCGTTGGAAACCATAAGCAGCATTGATGAGAGAACCGACACGCTGGTCAAAATACTGCAAAACACATCCCGCAAGTGTTTTCCGCCACAGAGAAGAGACAACGCACCAAAACTCTCTGCTGAGACACTCGAGCTCATGAGAAAACGACGAGAACTACCATCGTTTTTGTCAGATAAGGCCTTAAACCGAACAATAAAAACGCTGACGCGACGCGATCTCCGACGCTCCAATACCCGTGCCATCAAGGCTGCGATTGAGCAAAATCGGGGATCGAAAGTGTTCGCTCGCAAGTTTGGGAGGCCGCGTCTGACAAAACTTAAAACTGAAAATGGTGGGGTCGTTACCTCTAGGCCTGAGATTATCGGAGAAGTAGAGAGGTTTTATGGGCAGTTGTTCTCTTCAAGATCGGATAAACCCCTGGGAATCAGTATTGATGACCAGCGCGCCCCTCTTATGCGCCATTACTCCGAGGAGCTCCCGGTCGTTGACCAAGAAGAGATTAGGGCGGCTCTAGAACAGCTTAAAAACAACAAAGCTCCGGGAGATGACGGAATCACAACAGAGTTGCTTAAGGCAGGCGGGACTCCGGTCCTGAAAGAGCTAGCAAGCCTCTTTAATTCCGTCATCCAACATGGCAAGACCCCGGAAACGTGGAGCGGGAGTGAGGTGGTACTGTTTTTCAAGAAAGGTGATAAAACCCTCTTGAAAAACTACAGACCAATCTCCCTCCTGAGTCACGTGTATAAGCTGTTCTCAAGAGTCGTCACGAACCGTCTCGCCAGACGACTTGACGAGTTCCAGCCCCCAGAGCAAGCCGGCTTTCGATCAGGCTACAGCACCGTGGACCACATCCATACTGTTCGGCAGATTGTGCAGAAGACCGAAGAGTACAATCAGCCGCTGTGTATGGCATTTGTGGACTACGAGAAAGCCTTCGACTCCATCGAAACCTGGGCAGTGCTCGACTCATTGCAGAGATGTCATATCGATTGGAGATATATCGAGGTACTGAGATGTCTGTACAACGCCGCTACAATGACTGTCCACATCCAGGACTGTAAGACGAAGGCGATCCAACTGCGCAGAGGGGTGAGACAGGGGGATGTAATATCCCCGAAACTGTTCACCAACGCGTTGGAAGACGTTTTCAAAACGCTGGATTGGACTAGGTATGGAGTCAATGTAAACGGCGAGTACATCTCACACCTTCGATTTGCCGACGATATCGTCATCATAGCAGAGTCGCTGGAACAACTCACCGAAATGCTGCGTAGCCTAGGCGAGTCTTCCCGGTGTGTCGGTCTCGGTATGAACTTGGACAAGACCAAGGTCATGTTCAATAGGCATGTCGTGCCGGGACCGATATACGTCGAGGGGAAACCTCTCGAAGTTGTTAGTGAATATACCTACCTAGGACAAATAATACAAGTCGGTAGGAACAACTTCGAGAAGGAAGCCGATCGAAGAATTCGCTTGGGATGGGCAGCATTTGGCAACCTTCGTCAAGTCCTCAAGTCGTCTATACCGCAATGTTTGAAGACGAAAGTCTTCAACCAATGCGTCTTACCTGCCATGACATACGGTGCCGAAACGTGGACACTAACTGCGGGACTAGTCCACAAATTCAAAGTCGCTCAGCGTGCTATGGAGCGAGCTATGCTCGGAGTATCTTTGAAGGATAAGATCAGAAATGAGATTATCCGGAAAAGAACCGGAGTCACCGACATAGCTTGCAAAATTAGCAGGCTGAAGTGGCAGTGGGCTGGTCACGTATGTCGTAGGACCGATGGCCGTTGGAGCAGACGAGTCCTAGAGTGGAGACCGCGAATCGGCAAGCGCAGCGTAGGGCGCCCTCCAGCCAGGTGGACCGACGACCTTAAGAAGGTGGCGGGCACCAACTGGATGCGGAAGGCGGAGGACAGGGAGCTTTGGCGCACCTTGGGAGAGGCCTATGTTCAGCAGTGGACAACGATTGGCTGTTGATTGAATAGAAAAACGGAAAAACGGCAACGATCAGGCTTCGATTCAAAGTCAATCTGGTCAAAGTCAATTTTTCGAAGTCAATCTGTCTAAGTCAATGTGTCAAAGTCCATATGGCAAATTCAATATATCAAAGTCAATCTTTCGATGTCAATCTGTCACTAACAAATGTTAAATTGTCAATATGTCAAAGTCAATCTGGTCAAAGTCAATTTTTCGAAGTGAATCTGTCTAAGTCAATGTATCAAAGTCAATTTTTCGAAGTCAATCTGGTCAAAGTCAATCTGTCAGTGTCAAAGTCAATCTGTCAATGTCGAGCTGTCAGTGTCAACTGTCCATTTGTCAATATGTCAATTTTGCGAAGTTAATGTGTCAAAGTCAATCTGTCAAAGTCAATGTGTCGAAATCAATCTGTAGATGTCAGTCAATCTGTCAAATCGCGGTCTAATTTGATTTGCTCTCAGTTCGTTTGGTGCATTGGTAGCAAAATCAACTAAAGGTGAGGATATTGTACTATCTTTATATTTACTGTATTAATGTTTAATATTATAATGTGGTTTACAAAAATGAATATACTTAATGACGTGTATGTCTTGTTTTGTATTAAAAAAAGAATAGTAGATGCTATCAAATTCAGAATTGGGATCGCTCTTCACGCGCAAATCTGTTGCGTACCTAACAGACGCACCAATCAAATGGTGGGAAGCGGACGTGACGTCACATCCCCACACAAAATACCAGAAACAGGAAAGGGAAGTATACAACATATAAGTCTGCTCAAAATTACAAGTTTTATTGTTATGTAAAACTTGTACTATTTTACACAAATTATATATTAAAAATTAATATAGAATTGAATATAAACAAACATCATGCTAAGATAGCCTGTTTACATAACAGGTGGCACTGCTAGCAGAATTCAAATTTTTTTTTTTATAGAATAGGTAGGCGGACGAGCATATGGGCCACCTGATGGTAAGTGGTCACCAAACGCCCTTAGACATTGGAATTGTAAGAAATGTCAACCATCGCTTATAGCCAATGCGCCACCAACCTTGGGAACTAAGATTTTATGTCCCTTGTGCCTGTAATTACACTGGCTCACTCACCCTTCAAACCGGAACACAACAATATCAAGTATCGCTGTTTTGCGGTAGAATATCTGATGAGTGGGTGTTACCTACCCAGACGAGCTTGCACAAAGCCCTACCACCAGTAATTGAGTTTAATTTATTGCAAAAATTAATTATATATAATTCAGAATAATTATATTAATTCTGTTATTTGAATATTGTAACAGTAGATAGAATATTTTGACAATAAATTAAACATCAAATATCATGTCTTTAGATCGTTAGTCATTCAGACAATCTCTCAGCCAGGCCGAGTCTCGAATTTTTTTTCCCGGAACTCGAAAATTTATCGGTACTGATAGCCTTAGTATATTGGCTGCGACCGGCAGGCAATAAATAAATACAAATGTTATTTTAGAATCAATTAGTTAATTAAAAGGTCTCTTTTTCCAAAAAGACGTCGTCGTCCGTGAGACGTGGATAGGAGGGGTAAGTGAGAACGCCGCACGTATTCGCACGCGCCTGCACGCGCACGTACCCGCCTTCGCCCCAGGCCTCGGACCACGAGTTCTTCAATATAAAGTACGGCTCGCCTTTCTTTTGGCTCCAACCCACTGCTAAAACTGCGTGTTTTGAACTTTTCTTGGAACTGAAATTATACAATTTAAAAATTAACAAATATTTAGAAATTAAGGCAGGATTTCAAAAAAATATGTCATCAAAAAAGAGATTTCATTAATTCGATTCGAGTAAACGTTTATTATATATAAATTAACTAAGAAATTCAAATTTAATAGAAGCCATATTACCGTCAAAATTATAAAAGCCTGTTAGAGTACGAAGCAGTTATACTATTTATAAATGTGTACAACTCATTACACTGACCAACGATCATCATAGAGAACTCCTTTCTTATAAAATTGAAAGCTCTTCGCTGACGAGTCCACGATGACCACGGCCGGTCCGTACTCCCTGATGGCCACCTGAGAAATGTTTCAGTTTCATTAGACGGATTCGTAATCTGGCACTCGCTGGAAGTATTTTTTTATAGAATCGGTGGTTGGCGTGTATATGGACCACCTGATGGTAAGTGGTCACCAACGCCCATAGACATTGGCATTGTAAGAAATTTTAACCATAGCTTACATCGCCAATGCCCCACCAATCATAGGAACTAAGATGTTATGCCCCTTGTGCATGCAATTACACTGTCTCACTCACCTTTCAAACTGGAACACGACAATACCAAGTACTGCTGTTTAGCGGTAGAATATCTGATGAGTGGGTGGTACGTAGGTACGAGCTTGCACATAGCTCAACCACCAGTAAAAGTAAGAATATTGCCGAGTTGCCTACGTATGTACAAACACTTTACTAGTACTTCTTTAACCGAATGTCTTTCAGGAAAATGATCCAAAATAGCCAAAACTCTTTATTTTATTGAATATTTATATATTTATAAGCCACGAATCAATAACAATTGACCTGTAGCGCCGGAACACTGTATTTAGTAATGTTGACGTGTGCGCTGATACGTGTGACGGGCTGAGCGATATCTCTTTTGCACTGCTCCACCTGGTAGCGAAAAATTATATTAATACTTATTTACATAATGTAATGCTAAGTGCGATCTGCAGATTATTTACATGATGAAAGATATATTAGTACATTCTAAAGCAGAGGCATCCCTCGGTAACTGAACTCACAAAAAGTGAATAATCGAGAAATCAAAAAAAAAAAAACTGTTACAACCTTCCCCTTATACGGCGTGTACTCCTCCAGGGCGGGCAAACCTCGGTGTTGGATATAGTCATAAGCGTAGCTCGGCCATGTACCCTTGCAGCCCCTTCCACCAAATCTAAAAGTTACACCAAAATTATATTTATACTCTAGAAATGATACCCAAGTGATGATATCTAACAAACGCCTATATTTCTTAAAGACTTACGTAAACACATTGTTGCTAAACTAAAATGACACAAGGGATGTTTAATTAAGTCTTATTTTTTTCAAAAGTCAAATAAAGTATAACAGTAAGAAAGGAATCAGTGTTTAACTAAACAATATGAGTAGGGCCCTTAAAGAATACCGCTATTTAATTACATTAATTACACACTACATTATTTGATAGTGCTTTTAGAACATGAACACAAATGAACAGGTTATGAAATACTCACGGGCCTGCGCAGTCAACGAGGTTCTGTTCAGAGAGTGGCACGAGGCGCTTGGTGCGACGGAACAGGGCGCCCTCCACCGCGCCCGCCACCGCGATCGCCCAGCACGACGAGCATGTGGTGCCCTGGACTGCACCATTTAAATCTTATTATAATATTCTTTTTATGTGTGACAACAACGTAATGTTAAACACGCGACATGACGCAAAAATACGTTATAAGTGACTCAACTTGCTTATTTCGGAAAGCACTTGAAGAACTTTACTTTGCCAACTTCATTACTATGGGTTAGTGCACGTTTTGAAGTGTTTACTGTTAACAGAACAGAACTACATACAGTGTAGAGTTCTGAGCCTGATGTTAGCCTGGGGCCCTCACATCATAGTAACTCAAGAGGGATATATTGTACTGTATATAATGTGGTCACATTATGAGTATTTGGAGATACTAACATCGCACATTAGATACGCCGCCCAGCGCTCGCCAGTCGAACCTGTCCGGTAGGCGCCGCTCGTACGCCGCCAGCGACGAGCGCGCGTGTGGGAACGCCTCGGCGTTCTCACGCTCCCCGCCCTGCGCCACCCCCGTCATGTCGCTCATCTCTTCGTCGAGGCGGTCCGCAAGGAAGTTTAGACCCAACTGAACGGTCGCGCCAGCACGGTTCCCGGACGATATGAGCCTTGAACTCTGCATCAGGATATTCTTGCGGACTGCGCCTTCGATGTCGTTAGCAAACTCACGTACATAATTTTTCTTGAACCTTTCGACATATTAATTAAATTTAGTAATGATGATTAAGATAACTTTAAATTACGGCCCAAACTGTAAAATTGTTTTCTTTGTTAATATTCAAATAATATTCGAACAACACATAATTGTTTCCGAAGCTTCACATTATTTAATTAGTGAAATTGGTAAAAAATACACGTCGACATAAAGTTATTGACTAGATAAATATGTACGTAATCAATATGTATGTAGACGTCAATAAAGTTAAAAACTATCATCCACATATTCGTAAGGAATGTATATAACTTATTACTTCTCTAAGAGCGCATCGTAACGTGCGTCACGCTCCGGCATTGTGAATTCTCGCAGCGGTTCAAGCTTCGCGACGTCGTCGGCCGACGAAGCGTTCAACTGCTCCACTTCGTCGCAAAACTCATCTACGAGCAACGGATATTATATCCTAGAGCGCGGTGAGCTCTTTAATACCACTGGTGATCTTATTAATACAAACATTTCGAAACTCGTTGCGTCTTGGCACAGTGACAAATTGGTTCTTTTTACTTTTTATAAAGGTAGACAACATACTTTTTCTACATTTTATAGATAACTATTAATTATTCAATAAATTTATCATATATAATATAATATTTTTATACATACTTATATCTGCTTCAAAAAACTTAGGCCTTCGGTTGTGAGGACGTGCGTCGTAGTAAAAGTGCTCGTAAGTGTCACAATCCGGCCCCAGCACAGTACTGTTGACCGACACACGGTATCTGTAAATAAATCATAGACCTAATCAAACCCAATTGTCCTGCTAAGCCGAATATATATTTTTGCTACTGTGTGTTGCTGATTCGACTAAACAGCTGGATGTGTGCGTCTGCATAAGGGCTTGGAGGGCGAGACTCTGATTGGGACATCGAGAGGACAAGAGAAACTTATAATAGCATTTATTTTAGTTTCTATCTTTCGTTTAAATATTGATATAATCAAGGACGGTTCAAGTAACGGCGTTGTAGTTGTAAAAGTTTGTGAAATATATTTGCTATATCTTTCAAAAAGACACGGCTGCATTGTAATATAATTACTACATACACAGAGCGCAAGGCAAAATAATCTAGACCATCAAATATCGAAAGAGATTTTGTTGACATAAAAAATGTGAGTTTATATATACGTGCGTCAGGTGTCAAGTTAGTCATCAATATGATGAGGCGTCATATTATTACCGAATAGGTCGAATAAAGTCTTGCAGGTCACGAGACAGCAGCAGTTCGTGTCGCGTGGTGACCACCTCTCCACGTGTGTCACCTTGACCAGACACCGTGTGCTGCCAACGCTCCACCAAACTATTCTCTGTGCGCTCATAGCCTGTTGTGAGAACATAATAATTGCGTAACCACTATTGTAGAAATCATTAAAAAATATTTTTTTATAATTAATAACAATTGTGTTGTTTAACTTTTTATGAACCTTATTTGATTTTATCTACGTCGTATCGTATAATTCTAAAATTTAGAGTAATCCAGAGAAATATTTATTAATGTTAATATTTATAGAACCTTTAAGAGTTGTCGCTCAATAAAAGTTATAGTTCTGAACGACTACGAGTGTAATAATTTTACCAGAGAAAGTAAAAAGCTTTATGTCCGGCAGAGCCGGGTTCGCACGATCAGCGGCTGAGGCGACAGTTGTGGCTACACCGCACCGAACCACACGCTCTCCAGAACGGTCCACGTGCATCTGTAACAAATTTTAGTCTTATTCTGTTTTATATAAACTTTGATATTTTGTAGACAATAGCAAATTCACTCACGTCATGTCATGTGGCCCAGGAGAAAGATCACGTATACCATACTTGGGAGGGGCGGATTTAAATTCAAGAAACCACTTATACATAAGACGAGATATTAAAAATAATTCCAACACATATTATTCACTAATACACAGTTCAGTTCAAGATCCGGGGTGTAAAAATATCATTGGAACAAATACATACCAAAATTGCTTCTATGTAAGCAATTACTAAAACGCGATAAAGTCAGATATCTTACCTCTACTTTTTTAACAAATCCATTTGGTAACATTTCCCGAAACGTCACTGTTGATCCATCGTGAAAATGTATACGGGAATTGCCTTTTACAGGATC
The DNA here is from genome assembly GCF_905147045.1 of Nymphalis io. Lineage (NCBI taxonomy): Eukaryota > Metazoa > Arthropoda > Insecta > Lepidoptera > Nymphalidae > Nymphalis > Nymphalis io. The sequence goes on from NC_065909.1 coordinate 272,142, forward strand.
CCACCTAGAAATGAGACCATTATTATCTATTTTCTGAGCCTTGAAGTCAAAAACAAAACCTTTGTTTTCGTTGCGATAATCGTCGATGTCTCTCTGTAGTAGTAAAATAAAACTTCTTGTAGAACAGTAGAATATCGTGGAATTCGTGGAATTATTTACTGAAAAACGGTACGAGTATATATACAAAAAGTGCTTGTTGCTATGCGTATTGCTACACTTTTATTAATATTTATGAGAAGTAGAATATAGTATTTATTTAGGAGTCTGTGACAATAATTAAATAATTAGTGAGTGTGTGGTATCGTGGAACGAGTCTGCACAAATCTCAATCACTGGTAAACCATCGGTTTACAATAGAATGAAATAAAGAAACGTACATTAAATAAGTACTTACCATACCGTATATGACTCGGAGTAGTCAGCACGCGGTACGCTCAGCACAGCTCGAAGTTTCAAGGGCTTGGAAAAGTTAGGACGCGTTGGGGTGATCGCCTCAGTTTTTTCCCTATTGGTAGTGAATATGGCTCGCTTATTTCTTACACCAGAAGTTGCCTTGTTTGTCTCCTCCAATTCTCCATCATCTTCATCATCAGGTAAAATTATGCGCTCACTGATATCAAATTCAGATTGCACAAGAGGAGGCATACCGAATGCTTTAGGGGTTTGTGCACGAAATTTCTCTACGAGTTGCGATGATGGAACTGTTAACAGAAAATATTTTAAGCAACGAAAGAAAACTAGAGCAAATTATTGCTAATTGTTTGCTTACATAATAGCTAAAATATATCTATAAGTCATAAATTATATAAGAATAAAGTACAATTCGTACCACTGGAGACTATATTTGGCACAGCGCGGGGTTCAGATGAATATGAGACCGACGGGACGCTCGGATCTCTGGGAACGGGTCGCTGTGGGTGATTCTTGAATGGAAATTCTAGATATTCATCTTCTGATGGTTGTTCTTCTCGTATATAGGAAGGCCGCCTTTTTTCCTGCCGCCAGTCTCCACGACGGACTTGCCAAGAACTTTCCTCATCTTCTTCGTAATCGTTACTTAGCCTTCGCCTACTCAGCTTAATATTGCTTTCTGTTATCAAATTTTTGTTAAAAAAGAAATCATCAAGAGAGAAAGGTAGTTCCAGAGCCTTGAAAAGGTATCTTATATTTTGAAATATGTATTTTTTTTTGTTAATGTAATTGGAACAGTTCCATAAATCTACTAGATTCATTCATAGTATCGGTTCAAATCTTAGATCATAACATATAACATAAAATACTTTTTAGGTGCACCATAGTAACAGTAACAGACTGTTTATAATATCCCATTGCTGGGCTAAGGCTTCCTCTCCCTTTTGAGGAGAAGGTTAGGAGCTTATTTCACCACACTACTCCAATGCGGGTTAATTTCAATGAAATTAGACACATGCAGGTTTCCTTACAATGTTTTCCTTCACCGTCAAATACGAGATGAATTATAAACACAAATGAAGCACATGAAAATTCAGTGGTACTTGCCCGGGCTTGAACCCACGATCATCGGTTAAGATTCACGCGTTCTAACCACTAGGCCATCTCGACTTTTGCAGTCTTGACTTATGGTGCACCATAAGCAGATAAATATAAGATAAAGAAGAATGCAAACAATTTACCGCGACGTAGAGGCACCTCGACTGGTAGCAATAGCAACGGCAAGCTCGTCACTCGGAGTTTGTTGCTGCGTTCTGCACAGATAACACATACTGTCTCGCATCCAGCTCAACAACTATAAAAAGTAACAAAATAAATACCTATACCTGGATATAAGAGAGACTGCAGCCAGTTATTATCATCATCATAACCTTGAAACAAAATAACATCTATAATTAATTATTAATAACTTAACAATATGCAAATACAATAACTGCCCGAAACTTGTCTTCAAGGGATATTAATGACATTTAATTAAAAAAAATTAAAAAAAAAAAAATTTCTAATATTTTTTAAACCTAATAGACAACCGTCAATTATTCCCCCAAATAAATATGAGAAAGAGAAGTAGCCATTTTAATAACCTTTTGCATTAGTTATGTGATTAAAGGGTCAAAAAGAAAATTGTACTTCTGTTTTTTTTAAATGCTAATATCACACGACTATTGCAGAATAAATATTAGCTCAATAATACGACTCATACCTGATATCACCTGCAAGAAACGCTGACTTGCGGATCGCGCGACGCGAGAACTGTAATCTGGATTGACAGTCTTCGACTCGTCTGATAGATCTGATCCAGCTCGAGCTGGGAAAACTACAAATTCTATAAGTTTAATTTAATTTAGTTCAATCGGTTGTTGTATTTTTTATATAGTTTTATATTCGAGAGTCGAAAGTGTAGACATAATAATTCGGCGCAACATCTCTCAGTTTTGAAGGACTTACTTGTTATAATAAAGTGTTGCGCACTCATTATAATGTTAATATAATACTAAACATAAACGTGTATTTAAATTTGACTCAATAAAACATTAATAAAATTAGGGGCTTATTAAATAATTAAATTTCCTTATGACGTTAATAATATATTCAAATAATTCATCAAAAATTCAAATATGAATAAATATAGCACATTTAGTCATCTATCTTCAAGTCTTACGCTCGACCAAGCAGTAATAGGCACTTGAGTATCTCATTTACATGTAGAGTTGCGGATGAGTCAGTCCCACAAGCGAGGTATGTTGTCAAAGCACTAGCGTTAGATAAGAGCTCTCAATCAAAATTAATATGATAAAGTGCTATATTAAAAAGCCGAGATGGCCCTGTGGTAAGAGCGCGTGAATCTTAACCGATGATCATGGGTTCAAACCGGGCAAACATCACTGAATTTTCATGTGCTTAATTTGTAAATAATTCATCTCATGCGTGACGGTGAAGGAAAACATCGTGAGGAAACTTGCATGTGTCTAATTTCACTGAAATTCAACCACACGTGTATTCCACCAACCAGCATTGGAGCAGCGTGGTGGAATAAGCTCCAAAACCTTCTCCTCAAAAAGGGAGAGGAGGCCTTAGCCCAGGAGTGGGACATTCACAAGCTGTTACTGGTACTATAAATAAATATGTTTATTTTATTGTAATAATGATGTTCATACGTTATTATATTTATGACCACTCTCCTTATGACTCCTCTCATGACAATTAGACAAGAGAATTAGAATTGCAACAGAGAAACATTGTTGCAACCATAGCACGCATGACTTGTGCAGTAATAGTTAATTTTTATATGTATAGGCTTATTTCGATTAATAACGTAAATCATTCTATTAAAAATATATAAATAATAATAAAAAAATACCTACTCTCAATTCATATTAAAATATTTTTGAACGGCAATAACTTATAAATATAACTGATGAGAATGTTCACGGCCATGACTGTGACCTCTCGCTGAGAACTAGTTTGCAATCATAAACCATATTCAAAGATTTGAGTAGATATACAAATGACTAAAACATCATCTGCCTACGTTTATCGAATGTCACTCGCGGTTACGCGAATACTTGCTGATCAAACAGGTTTGGGACCTTATGTTCTGGTTAAGGACACAAAGACAAATAATAGCTATTAATATTCTGGTAAACAATACCAAAAAATCAAAACCAAATATCCTTTCTTCAAGGAGATCTTATATATTATTTTGAAAAACCACTTTAAAAAGTTTATATCGTCAATTCATATTCATTTTCCTATTACTTTTGACGTCGCTTCTTATTCGCGACTTCAAAGTTTCTCATGACTTCATTATTAGTTTCATAATTTTATTAATTTTTAATCGGACGAGTTGATTTGCTTATTTCCCTCTGGACAAATTTTAACCGACAAAACAGTACTATTAGCAGCTGTAGTCAGACCATATTCTCAATATAGACTCAACAAATCTATATTCCGCGATATCTTCGTGGTTTCTGAAACGTTTTGTATAGTTCTTTCTTGTAAGCGTTTTTTCGCGAAGGTCTTATAAATATATAAAATAAAGTTCACCTAAAAAGTATATTTATAAATCTGTTGTAAAGTTTCAGCTGGACCAGTAAATTGTATAAGTAGTAGATAGTAGTGTTTATTTTATTATTTTGTTTAGTTAAAACCGTTTTCTTTTTTTTGTAATTTTGTACATATCTTGTTACTTGAATAAATAAATAATAATAATTATTATTAAAAAGTAAGTTCCAGCTTCACACATGTAGATAAGAAGAGAAATGTATTTTGGGTAGGATTTGCGTAAAATTTGAAAAAAAAAACGAGTAAGTGTGACACATTTTTAGTCAATCGGGCGCATAGGTTAGGCGTTCTCCCGATATATATATAACTATGTATGTATATATAAATATAATATATCCTGGGACATTTTTCACACACGGCCATGTGATCTCAAATTAAGCTTATACAGATCTTGTACTATAGAAACCAGACAACTGATATACTACATATACTATTTTTCTTTTGTAAATACATACTTATATAGATAATTACACCCAGACTCAGGACAAACAGACATGTTCATGCACACAAATATCTGTCCTGGGTGGAAATCGAACCCACAACTTTCGGCGTGAAAGGCAAGCATCCACCAACCAGGCCAACCGGCTCGTCAAAATATATAAATACATAGACAGTTAAATATACATATATACTAACTGATCTTAATAGTTATTTCCGGTTTGGTTTCAGTAATGCTTCCAAGTGGTCCCGTTTAAACTTTATAGCTTAACTCCAAATATGTAAGTTATAATATTTTTGAATAACTCCTTCACATTAGGTACAGACCAAAAAGTTACGGAACGTTCTTCCAGAAAACGTAATAAAATCGAAATCACTATGAAAAAAAGCCGTTGAAATGAATAACTAAATGATAAATTAGTTAATTTAATTATATAGTAATATTATATACATTAACAGCCTGCAAATGTCTTACTGCTGGTCTAAGGCCTCCTCTCCTTTTTTTTGAGGAGAATGTTTGAAGCTTATTCCACCACCCTGCTCCAATGCGGCTTGGTGGAATACACATGTGGCAGAATTTTAAATATTTTATTATCTTAAAATATTTAATAGTGTGTAATACTATTTTTTTTTTTATATAATTATGTTTTAAGCTTAGGTATTCGTGTGTAAATATTTGTTTGTATGCTTATGACTGTTAATGTCTGTCTTGTCTGGAAGAGATGGCTAATTAGTCATAAGTCCGCCCGCTGTGCAAACATCAAATAAATTTAATTCTTTCATTTCTAAGCATTTTCTGTAAAATACGTTTATTGTGTACAACAAAGTGTACACAATAAACGATTAGATTATTTACGGCTGGTCCTCTGTAAATTGCAAGGATAAAATCGGTTAAAATAATTGTGAAAACTAGAGGAAGCAGGATTATTGGTCGAGATTCATTCTATTTAATTAAGAGTATTCTAGATAGCAATTGTTAAAATATAATTTTGTGCCTCATGCCAGTCATTATGTGTCCACATAATTAGTAGAAGTTCTCTGATGTACTGTGGACCTCCGCGCTCATACTTTACGTGTTGGTTTAATTTTATTTTGAGTTATTCTAATTTTTGGTTTACTTAACTCGTATCGTATAACAGACACTAAACAATCTTGTAAATAAATTTATTTCACGTCAGTATCGTGTAAACAGTTCTAAAAATTTTCCCTAAAATTTTTATGTAGACCAGATTTTGCTTTTTAAAGTTTATCTATAAAGGTGTATCCAGAAAAAGGCATTTATTAAAACCGAGATTGCTCAGGTCTTCAGGATACTAAATGCACTTTTGCTAAAAACTTACCTAATAATATATAGATAAGGCCCAAGTTGATTTTAGATTTACGGATACAAATAAATAATATTGTTATACCGAAAAAACTATCATGAAATATTATTTAAATAATTAGATTTTAAAATAAAATACTTGATTAAAAACTATATGACGTATCTTAATATAAAATAATTTAAATATCCTCACCGCACAAGAGCAGAAGCGCCACAGGGACTCGAGCCCTGCTCGTGGAGGCGTTCACGGCGGACATGTTGCGGCTGCGCGTGCACATCACTACTAGCAGTGTTGGCTTATGGACCCGATATAATTATAGGTTAACATGGCCCGCGCCTTATGACATTTACATTTGTTACTAAGTGAGAAGGCGATTTTGAGAAGATTGTTCGATTGAAAAACAAATAAATAAATATGATGGTAGTTAATATAGTCCTGACGCGAAGTCACAAGCCGAGAGGGCGTTAAAAGGTATTCGACTGCTGGACTATGGAAAGTTATCTTTATCGAATAACATCTAACAGGTTTGACGGCGGCGGATTTACTGGCGTATTACGATTCCGGCGAAGTAATGTATCACACAGACACACCTACACACGGGGTATCTAAGCCGCTTTAGAAATCAAAACAATGAAATAAAACCATAGCAGAAGTCGTTTACATTTACTGTGGCGAGTGTTTGCAACGGAGGTAACAGCAACTATGTAGTAACTAGCAATGAAAAAATAAACGAAGTGTACAAAATATAAGCATTTAACATAAATGGCTTCACTTTGAGGGAGGGCTTTGTGCGAGCCCGTCTCGGCAGGTACTTTGCTATCACATACTCTACCTCCAAACAGCTTTGTATTGTGATTTAAAGAGTGAGCGAGAAAGTGAAACTACAGGCCCAAGGGACATAACATTTCGCCAAGGTTGATGGCGCATTGGCCAATATTTCGTTCTTTCTTGCCATCGTGCGGCCCGCTGCCAGTACGCCTACTTATTTTAAATTAAAAAAATACACTAATGATTAGGTCATAACATAATATACATTATATTATATAATATCCTATACTATAACCTGCATCGATATACAGGAAAGTCGGACTCGGTAGTTCTTGAGAGAAGTGCATTCAAATATACAAACTCTGCAGATATATAATTCTTGTATATGTATACTAAGGATACATGACGGTTTGAATTTCGGCGAGATTATTATCGGAACTTTCGAAATCAAAGTAATTATAAGTAATTCAGTGAAAGCAGAAGCCAACAAACGTTGCTAATATTCGTCTCTTACTCCAGATTATGTCTTTGTTCCGTTTGCAGTTGAAACGCTTGGACCTTGGAGTAGTAGTGCAAAAACTTTCATTAAAAATATATCAGCTCGTCTTATTGCCTCCACCGGTGGAAGAAGTGCTGGTTAATTTTTCGCTTAGAAGATCAGAATTGCGATTCAAAGGGGAAATGCTTTTAGCATTCTTGCCATATACCTTAATAAAAATAATGATAAAATTTATATATAAAACAGTGAAATAATAATAAATAAATATTATATGAGTATTATTCAAATACTGTTTGTAGCGCATAATACTGCAGTACCATTAGCTAACCGCATGACAAACATGTGTAATACATACATATGTATGTAAATGTAAGGTTTGTTTAATTGAATGCGCTACTTCACTACGAAAGATAAAGATAAGGTAACTTCCTTATTAGTTAAAACGTAATATAATTATATTTAGGTATTTACAAATAATTCTTCTGGACGAGTATATGTCACTGAACTCCTTACAATCAAGACTCAAGGGAGCCTAGTTAACTGCGCAGATGATATGCAACAAGTGTGTGTGTGTGTGCGCGCGCAAACACAGGTACATTCTCTATTCCCTCATTATCATAATCCGATGTGATGGCAAATCCGATACGAGCGGACGTAGTTTAGACTTAAGGTATTACTTATTCGAATTGAATCCAGGACCTCGGAAACTGTTCCCTTATAAACTTACCATTAATTCGAGGCACTTAATTATATAGATATGTACTTAGGTATACAATACGATTAGTATATTTTATACTCAACTCATGTCAATTGAAAACATTTTAATTTGAAGTCGGTTAAAAATAATTACACAAATAAAAGAACTTTTCTGACGTCAACACACCTATAATAATCATAATAGTGCACTTTATCATGCACATAATAGATATAATTATTAATAAAAAAATATATAATTACATTTATGTCGTAGCTTGTAATCATAAGCAAACATTACAAGCACTATGAATATAAACACTCGTAGATTAAGACTCAGGATTCATCTTTATTTCCAGTCTTGTGAAATTTGCATAAACCCGTCAAACGTGTACATTTGCTTAGAAACTTCACTATTATGAAACTTGAGTCGCGCCCACACCCGACACACAAGCACAGCCGACGAGACGACTACTCCTGCTCGTGGCAGGCCGTGTCCCGCGCGCTGGCCCGAGCGAGCCGGCCGCGGAGCGCGTCGTCGTAGTCGTCGGTCTACCGCGGCTGGACGCGGATGGAACCCTGCAGGTCTCGCAGGATGTCGCCGTCCTGAATGCGCGGGTATGACGGCCGCGCCAGCACGCCGCACGTGTTGGCGCGCGCCTGGACTCGCACGTACCCGCGCTCGCCCCACGCCTCCGACCAGGAGTTCTTCAGTATGAAGTGCGGCTCGCCCTTACGCTGGCCCCATCCCACTGCTAACACTGCGTGGTTCAGCTTCTTCGGTGTCTTCGCGCTGCGATTACATACAAACTTTAAAATATATACAAACGTTATTTAAATAACCAAGAGTAATGAAATATATGTAACCTGACCATCTGTCGTCGTATAAAACGCCTTTCTTGTAGAAGATGAAACTTTTAGCCTTAGCGTCGATGATGACGACGGACGGAGCGTGTTGTCGAATAGCGACCTGTCAATAAAACAATTGAACGACGCTTCATTTCAACACTATGCATGCGCTTTTGATTGATTAGCCAAAAGAGGACAACCTATTTGAAACGCCATAATGTATCAAGTTAAATAAGGAATTACGGGATATTAATTATATTTGCCGGGAAGACAATGAACCACTCCACCTGATGGTAAGTGGTAGTTGAGTCCATACACGATGACGGCCAGTACAGTCGGGAAGAGTGATCCGCACTTTCCGAAACTTATCTCCACTTTACTTATCTTCATTTTCCGAAACGCCGATAAAAGTTCAATAAACCAATTAGGCTTTTATTTGAATTGTCATTAGTAAGCGTTCCAAGACCAACCAGCGTTCAGATTACATCTCACTTTAACCATCGTCTCAGGAAATGGAGTAACTCCAGTAACGTTATTCAATAGAAATAATATTAATTCTAAGTTCAACACAAACTTAATAACTTGATATTCAGACATATTAAAGTTAGTATTTTTAAGTTTTTGTGCTAACGTGGCGATGTCAGTTTACTTTATAATACGCACCTTCAGCGCGGTCACGCTGTTGGCGGTGACGTTGACGTGACCGCTGATGCGGGTGACGGACCGCACGCTCTTCTCCTGGCACGTGTCGACCTGTGACGCGACAATCATGACACATTCAGTAGTTCGGTTCGGTTTCGGTTTTAAGACATTTATTTCTCACAAATAATGCAAAAAACACTTAAAATGAGAAATTACAATTATATACTTTACATAGTTTAAAAAAGTGTCTCGGAGACAGCAAAATAAATAGAAACTTAAAATAGATGAAGGTAGTAATACAACGATTACTATATATATACTATAAAAACTAACAACACAACGCATAGCGGTGAGACCACATTAACTAACAGCTATTTTGTACATATTTAATAACGTGATGCTTAAACATAGGAAAACTTTCACTATTTCAGATTATATAGGCTAACTTATTGTACATTCTTCGAACATTAGGTATATTTTTTTCCTTAGTTGGTGCTAAATTTTAGCAACTCAAGGTTGTTTCGTCTTCTTGTGCAGTGTGTATGTGTTTTTTATGAAAGCGTAATTGCGAGTGTGTATACTGTATGATTATTTTCCTGATTAGAATGCAAGTTTGAGTGTATATAACTGATAAATGTTAAGAATTTTGGTGTTTTGTATATTTTTTTCACTTTGCGTCAAATAATCGTATAGTGCTTAATTTTTATTTTTTTTAGCATTTGTAGTTTTTGTAAGTTTGTCTTTGCAGCGGTCCAAATGAGGTTTTACTAAATCTTACTAAAATATACATTATTTCTGGACGTACTTTTTTGGTAATACCGAATGATATTCGTTTCTTTCGATTTTGCTATGTCAAGTTCTGTCTATAATACGGCCTAAATATTTTTGGATCAACTTATTTTTAGGTGCAAAAATCACATACACTTGGCAGTATTTTCTCCGACAAACGCATGTATCCTCACAATGCTTTCTCGCTAAGGAAGAGATGAATTATAAACAATAATTAAGCACAAGAAAACTACGCGGTGTCCGAATTGTTCTAATTTTTACGCGTTCCTCGGATTAGATCCACGTGGTCTCTCTACTGAACCTTCTTGGTGAGAATTAATTGTGTTGTATGTAAAATATTGACTACCTTATCCTTATACTCTGGATATTCTTCAAGAGCCGGCAGCCCGCGGTTCTGAACGTAATCATAAGCGTGACTCGGCCAAGTTCCTTTGCAACCGTTTCCACCAAACCTTGAAATTAATGTAAAAATAAATAAATCTTTATTAATTTAAATATATTTTTATATATAACTGTTTACCAATAAGGAAATTAATATAATATATTTGATAAGTTATATTAACATATTTGTTGTTATTTTATGTTACGGGCTTTAAGAAGACCCCATTATTTTTAACGAAACGAAGTGTAAAAACCTTTTTAAAGAGGTTTTCACATTTTGAGTTTGAATAGCATTATGTTTTGGTAACTAGAGGTATTGATGATATAAAGACAGTCTTTTCTTTAAGAATAGTTACGGGTGAGCGCAGTCGACGAGACACTTCTCCGAGAGCGGCACGAGGCGGTGCGTGCGCAGGAACAGCGCGCCCTCCACCGCACCCGCCACCGCGAACGCCCAGCACGACGAGCACGAGCCTTGATCTACAAAGAAAAAAAATAGATAAAAGTTATGACATTATCAAGAGGGATTACAGCTCGAAAACATTAATTAAACAAGCTAAATAATTTAAAAATTAATATCAGGAAAAACCACTCGTCCTATACAATAATTTAAAGTAAAGTAACGTACATCTGACTGGCGAAACGCCTCCGCGTGGCCTCCAGTCGAACCTGTCGGGGAGGCTAGGTTCCTCCTTTTTGAGGGAGTCCCTCGTATGCGGAAAGATTTCCGCACGCGTGTTCTCGGGTGACAGCTGCAGTCCGCGCAGCTCCGCCAGCTCGTCATCGAGGCGGTCCGCGAGGTAGTTGGGTGCCAACTCGAACGTCGCCCCCTCCCGGTTGCCGGAGCGTATGAACCGGAGATGCTGCATCAGGAGATTTTTCCGAACGGCCTCCTCTGTATTATCTGCATACTGACGGTTGTACTCCGTTTTGAATCTGTAAATATGTTAAATGAATACAAAATGCTGTTGATGGCGTTAACCAAATCTTTGATCAAAACTTTATTCGCTTTCGGTGTGACTTACGAACATTCACATTCTGAAATGCTCGCCAGCAACTTCCTAATCGATTTCTAGTTTAGAGGCTAATCAGAAATAACAAATTTTTGTTTTATTTAAAGTCGTTTCGTATAACTTTACCGCTGGAAGGCCTCATCGTATCGCAGGTCGCGGTGCGGGAGTGTGAACTCCAGCAACGGTTCAAGACGCGCCAAATGCTCTGCTGACGAAGCGTTCAGGGTCTGAACGAAATCACATGTGTCTACTGTAAAAACAGAAAAGTAAAGTAAGTTTATTGACCATTGTTATTTAATTAAGATATTGATGTAAGTGGTCACCTTCGCCCATAGACAAAATGTAAATCAGTCCTTACAACGCCAATGCGCCGCCAATCATGGGATCTAAGATTTTTATCTCTCACGTAACATATAGTACACTCACTCACCCTTCAAACCAAGCTTAAACTTCGTTGAATTAAGACAAACGTAGGTTGTTTCACGGTTATATGTATAGTCTCTTAGAGCTGCGGCGAAGTAGTACATTAGAGTATACCTATATTTGGTGTGAAGAATGTGCTGTCAGGGTTGAACTCGCGTGCATCCAGGTATTGATGTTGGTACCCGTCACAGTCAGTACCCAGCACGGAGCTGTCAATGTTCACGGTGTACCTGTAATACAATATTCACTCCTGATCCACATGCCTTGACTTATGAAATATCTAAATATATATATTCGCGCCACTTTTAAGCTGGAGACTTTATCGCTTCAACATCTGTAATAATAAATAAGGCGAGAATACCGCAGCGGTCGTGCGGAGTCGTCTTGCGCGCGCAGCAGCACCAGCTCGTGCCGCAGAGTGAGCGACTCGCCTTGTGCGCCGCCGCGCTCGCCCGCGCCCGTCCTCTCGGTGAGTCGCCAGCGCTCCGCACGCCCGCCGTCTGACTGTTCGTAGCCTGCGGTGTAAATTCATTTTTTTTTTTAAATACTGAAACATGGGTAATGAACGGTTATTGAACTCAAAGTAAAAATTACTACCAATTTTTGTAATGTTTGTTTTCGACCTTTAAGTTAATCATCCTAAGCCTATCACGTACACAATTATGTACGTATAAGCAATTAAGGTAGCCTTTATGTTATGTAGATGTACAAATTAATTTACAAATGCAACAGAGTCATGAAAATATCAACATACTATACAACAAGGAAAATCAATAGGCTGGACATAGTTAGCGCAAAGAGTCAAGAAAAAAGATGCCAATAATTACGTATAATACTGAAAGGTTTACCAGCAAAAGTAAAAAGTTCTAAATCAGGCAAGGCGGGCGGGGCGCGGTCGGCTCGCGTGCTCTGCGGGGACTCGGCCTTGCCGCAGCGGCGTATCTGACCTTCGCCTGAACGATCCATGCGCATCTGAGGAGTACGTCACATGAAATGAGCTGCTAGATATAATTAAAACAAGTGTATACACCATATAATAATATTGTATGAATACTTCTAGGCGCTGTACGCTTCCATCAGGCATTATCGCGCGGTATGTGGAAGTAGACCCGCCATAGAAACTGACCCGGGCCGATCCACTCTTAGCATCGAACCTGCAAAATATTTAGCTAAATATATATTTTTTTATATAACGAGATTTTAATTATATATAAATATAAACGTAGTATTGATTTTCAAATATACAGACATAATACATTTTTTTTTATTTTTTTTTATAGAATAGGAAGGTGGACGAGCATATGGGCCACCTGATGGTAAGTGGTCACCAAACGCCCTTAGACATTGGCATTGTAAGAAATGTCAACCATCGCTTATAGCCAATGCGCCACCAACCTTGGGAACTAAGATTTTATGTCCCTTGTGCCTGTAATTACACTGGCTCACTCACCCTTCAAACCGGAACACAACAATATCAAGTATTGCTGTTTTGCGGTAGAATATCTGATGAGTGGATGGTACCTACCCAGATGGGCTTGCACAAAGCCCTACCACCAGTAATATATATGTAACATATGTTCAATACACTTTTATTTCTACAGTTGAAGTATATATGACATTTGTACTAGAGTGAAAAACAAAAACTAATAGTACAAATGTACGAGCGTGCAAACTTACAAGCACGCGATTTAATTATAATTCGTTTTTATTCTCATTTATAATCATTCATATCTATTTAATCAGAGCTAATACAAATGGTTTTTCACTCAAAAGAAGGCACATTACAAGTAATCTGAAAACAACGTAATAATCTATTTATCATAGAAGGAATAAAGTGACCGTGAATTGTAATTTTATTGCTTAAAACAGATTGAAATTGATAGAAATAAACATTGCGTAAGAAGTGGTTTAATGGCTTCAATTTTAAAACGAAAACGTATTCTGACATTACGAAAGCAACTAGTTTAATTTAATTCTATTCAGGCTCTGAAAAACTACTAATGCCCTACCAAGCCGTGTATGTTTCGGTGAAATCGGCTCGCGGTACGGTGAGCTGGCCATGCAACACGAGCGAGCGATTAAAAAGTGGGCGCGATGGGTCTCGGCTGCGAACACCCGTCCCAAACGAAGTTGTGTAGTAATTCTGTTGTGTTTGAAAGGAATTCCTGCTGGGAGGAGAGTTATTTGTCACGATAGGAGAGGCACCAAGCGTCGGTACTTCATCGGAATTTTCAGTTTCCAAGACTCTCTCGGTGCCATCATACTCGGAGAAGACAGCAGGCGGCGACCCAGGTGCCTCCGGAGCTTGAGCACGAAACCTTTCAACTAACTCTTTGGACGATGCTGTAAGACAAATGAAAGTATCGATTCAGTAGTTTATATTAAGAAAACAGTAATCATTTTACATTAATTGTCTGGTGTTTAGTTGTAAGGTGTTCCAGAAAGAGAACGCAAATAATATTAAAGATAAATCAAAATATACTTTATTAGAAGATTAAATTAAATTTAAAGTTACCACCGGCTTGGAATGTAAATAGGATGTTGGATGGAAGTGCCGGCAAGAAACTCAGTAGTTATTCTTTTCTGATAATCAAGTTAAATAGGTACATAGATACGATTTCATTATTATTTATTTCGCATGGAAATCAACGAATAAAAATAGGCATACTTTAATACTTTATTAAAATACGATAACTTCTGCCTCTGATACTGTGAGATTACTTACAATCTAGTAGTAGTATATACTATTATTAATACATACACATACATATACATACAAACACACCTGCTTTTTCGAATGAAGGATTAGCTGCAGTCTGATCGAGTTGATCAACACGAATGTACGATGGATATTGAGGCTTCTTGGATCGTGGCTTAGAAGGTTTTATCGGCGGCGGTGATGTGGCGTCGTCGGAGCCCTTACATGTATTAGCAGGTTTCTGAGGCTGTCGTTCTGTATCAACTGGGCGTTTTGCTGGAGGCCTAGAAGTTGGTCTACGTGGTCTTTGAATCGGTGATTCCTCGTAATAATTCTCGTTATCATGGTAAATCGTATCTTGGTCCGAATGGTCGTCATATTCTGTAACCATATAAATACAACATTCCATAATTACTCAATTTATGATTAATAAAAAAAGATTAAAATAAACACAGATATGGAAAAAACAAGTTAGTACGGTATCGTCACCGACACTGGAAGCGTTTGTTACTTTATGTAGTCAAGTAAGTATTATCCGTGCAGTGACGGAGAAAGAATACATTTCACTGCCCCTCTCTTTCCCGTCTCTTTTCCGACCATCTGCTCATCTGGTGGTAGGATGCTAATATCCGCCTGGCTTGTTACCACCGTACGCATGGTGAAAAACTCGTGAAGTGGCTTGCAGCCGCGTTTCGAGGTCAGCCAGCGTACAGCCAGTGCCCGAGCGAGTATTGCCGCGATGGGTGTTGGTCCGGTGGAGACGGCTGTTGAACCAATGCCGGGGGAAACTGTATTGACCTGCCGGATAGGGAGACCTGAAGAAACGGCTGTTCCGCTGGCCGTCCGTGGCATAGTACAGGGGCCCGAGCGTGCCTAACCAGCTCGCGAGGCTGCCCCACCAGGCCACGCATAATCTCGGGGTGGACCGTCGTGCCGGCTGGTGACCGGAAGTTGGGGTCCCGGCGGCCACTTCCGGGGGGGTTCGGGGGCCCTTCCGTCCGGCGGATCAGTATATTTTCCTTTTTGGCAAACATTTGGGAAAACACGCCTCCATACTTTGCCCATCCCTATCGTGGCAATACGTCGCTCGCTTCACGTCTCTTCCTTATTTTTCCAAATGGTAGCGCAAATAAGAAGTAACGGTCGTTCAGCGGTGCACACCCCCACCATACCCACGCTGTTTGAGGTCGAGTTCTCTAACATCCGAGGACTCCACGCTAACCTCAACGCTGTCCACCACCATCTCGAGACAGCACGGCCAGCAATGTTGTTTCTCACGGAGACGCAAATACTCCGCCCTGCCGACACCAGCTACCTTAACTATCCCGGCTACATGCTTGAAGAATCTTTTAAAGCGAAAGCCGGAGTATGCTTGTTCGTCAGGGCGGATGTTTGTTGTCACCGATTGCGCTGCTTGGAGGACCCCTCCTTCTCCATGTTGGTGGTACGTGTGGACCTGGTTCGTCAGAGTCGAGTCTACGTGTGCCTCTACAGATCCCACAATGGTGACTTGTAGACAAGCCGATTATTTGACCATCTTAGTCGGGTGGCAGATGCTGCGCAAGAGCAGTTTTCTAACGCGGAATTGGTGTTTTTGGGGGATTTTAATGCTCACCATGAATCATGGTTGAAATCCCTCAAAACTGACCATGCTGGAAGAACTGCTCATGCTTTTGCTCTTACACACGACTTGACCCAACTGGTTGATCAGCCCACCAGGATCCCAGACATTGATGCGCAAGCGCCTTCTCTACTGGATCTTCTGCTGACTTCTCACCCGGTGGAATATCAGGTTGTGGTTCAAGCTCCACTTGGTTCTTCGGATCACGGCCTTATATCTACCAAAGTGCCACAGGCCAAGCTGCCGCCATCAGCGGTATGCAAACGTCGCGTTTGGCACTATAAGTCGGCAGATTGGTAAGGTATGCGCGATTACTATGCGTCAGTCCCTTGGAAGGAAATCAACGTTGCTTCAGTGGGAATGACCCGACAGCTAGTGCCGCTGCTGTTGCTGGTGAGATCATGTTAGGAATGGAATGGACTACATTCCTTGCTCAGATCTCATCAATAGGGGTACGCGTAACCGTTGGTTCACTCGTGAATGTGCCGACGCTGTGTCATCTAAGCAGGCGGCATATCGCGCATGGATCAACGGCTGCATTAGCGGGGCATCTAACATTGACTCACTGAAAACAAACTACAATAAAAATTCCAAGTCCTGTAGGAAGGCATACACGAGAGCGGATGCACAGCGCATTGTACAGATTGGTCATGACCTTATTTCGCATCCTAGGGGCTCCCGTAGCTTCTGGCGTCTAACCAAGTCTGTGCAAAACAATTTCTGCCAACCTTCGCTGCCACCGCTCAGAAATCCGGACGGATCGCTAGCTCACAGTCCGCAGGAGAAAGCCGACCTCCTGGCTAAACTCTTTGCCGACAACTCTGTGATCGATGATTGTAGTGTGCAGCCACCAACAATACCTTCATGTGGCCACACGATGCCTGACATCAAAATCAGGCAACGTGATGTGCGTGCGGAGCTGCAATCACTCGATATACGGAAAGCTAGCGGTCCCGATGGAATACCAGCCATTGTGCTGAAGAAGTGCGCGGCGGAGCTGTCTCCTGTGTTAACGCGCCTGTTCCAACTTTCTCTCTCTTCGGGATATGTGCCGGAGGCTTGGAGAAGAGCTAATGTGCAAGCGGTTCCCAAAAACGGGGATCGGTCTGACCCGGCAAATTATCGGCCAATAGCTATCACCTCAGTACTTTGTAAGGTGATGGAACGGATTTTAAACAACCAACTGATCCATTACCCAGAAGATCACTGTCTAATTAATGATCGTCAGTACGGGTTTCGACCAAAACGGTCCACAGGTGATCTTCTAGCGTACGTAACGCACCTCTGGGGTGAAGCTATCGACAGGCATGGAGAGTCGTTGGCTGTCAGCCTCGATATCTCCAATCCAATCCAATCCAAGGCTTTCGACAGGGTCTGGCACAGAGGTCTTCTCTCCAAGCTACCGGCATATGGTCTGCCTGCTCAGCTATGCACCTGGATTGCCAGCTTCCTACACAAGCGTAGCCTTCGTGTTTTAGTAGATGGTTGCGCTTCACAATTCTATGTAGTGAATGCTGGGGTCCCCCAGGGATCTGTGCTATCTCCCACACTCTTTCTTTTGCATATCAATGATATGCTCTCTCTTGGGAACATACATTGCTATGCAGATGATAGTACAGTGCATGGTGGATACCACTGACGCGCAGTGGCTGGGCGGGCGGAAACTGAGGAGAGGCGGGAGAATCTTGTCATTGAACTCGATAGGACATTAGAGCTCATCGCCAAATGGGGTTCTGATAATCTTGTTGAGTTTAATGCCCAGAAAACACAGGTGTGCGCTCTCACAGCAAAAAAGGCACCATTTTACCCTCATCCCTCCCTCTGTGGCACACCGCTGATGATACAAAGCAAAATCGCCATGCTGGGGATGGACGTTCGCTGCGACCTTAGTCCAAGGGCTTAGTACATCGAGGCTATTATAAAAACAGCTTCACGAAAACTCGGAGTTCTGAACAAGGTGCGGCGTTTTTTCACGCCACAGCGTTGAATATTGCTCGCACCTTTGGGATAGCTCCGCTAAGTACCTACTGGAGGCCTTGGACCGGTTGCAGCGACGTGCAGTACGCATTATTGGCGACGTAAAGGTCACAAACACCCTTGAACCTTTACAATTGCTTCGCGAGATAGCAGCACTGAGCGCTTTCTATCGACTGTATCACGGCGAGTGCTCTGAGGAATTATTCTCTCTAATTCCTGCTTCCCCCTTCCTTCTTAAGTCCACGCGAGCTGGTTCTCGATGTCACCGCCTAACTGTGACATCAATTCCATTGCGCACAAAGAAATTTGGCAACTCCTTTCTTTGTCGCACTACCAAAAAATGGAATTCCTTACCAGCTCACGTGTTCCCCTCCTCTTACAACCCGGGTTCCTTCAAACGAGGCGTGAAGAGGCATCTTGCGGGCTGGCAAGGCGGGGACGGCTAGTACAGAACATTCTTCCCGACTGTACTGGCCGTCGTCGCGTTTGGACTCTACTACCACTTACCATCAGATGGAGTAGAGTCATTTGCCATCCCGGCGCATATATAAAAAAAAATACTGACAGTTGTATGACTACATAATGTAACAAGTACGTAAGTGTAGTAAGTAAGTAAGTATAGCGAGATGTTTTTATGGTTTACAAGAAACTACTAATTAAAATATCAGTAAAATATTAAAACAGAAAGGCGCATTCTCCGAATGTAAGGTTTTTCGTTAGTCAGATTCCCATAACCTGTGGAACTCTTTCGTATTGTTAACACACAATAAAGTGACTGCAAAATTGATAAAAACAGATTATGTTAATCATAGTCTAATGAGTTAGCTACTTAAACAGAAACAAACAAAAAGGTATACATACTTTGGCTTTTAATATTTACCTTTGCGATGAGAAATGCGTGGAGCTCCAGCCGAGAACGGCAAGACCAGTAGTGGCAGAATGTGTCCTCGTGATCTCGATCCGCCTTACGACAATAACATTGTTAGACTAACGCTGCGAAGTGAGTTCACGTAACAGACAAACATGGTATTGTTTGTAATAAATAAATGTTTTAGAGAAAGAACCCAGAGCCCGCATACCTACTTCATCAAAGGGAAGTGTGTCACGAACGCACTAAAGTACGTACTAGCTTCAAAGCTACTATGACGTATGTCGGAGGATCTCTGGGATCATGAAATATTTTGATCATATACTTGTACAGAAAGGAGATACGCCGCCTTATCTGGCGCTTCCGACGCATTGACAATGCCTTACGCATTAATTTAAATATGATCTTCATTAATCTTTGCTAATAACATCAAGTCATGGTAACGCGTACCTATGGGTAGTTCAAGGGGCAGGTATAGGGGCCTATCCGCTGCGTTGCCAGATTTTCGTCGCGGTTTGTTGTCTTCATCGTCATAGTCTTCATCATATGCTAAAACAATATTGGTATATTTATATTCGTAAAATCAAAATAAATTGTCAGGAAAGTTTATATACTTATTAATTACCAGTCAGAACTTGCACCCAGCTTCGTCCGGGAGTTCTCTTTTCTCGCAGTTCAACCTTATCTGATGATTCGGCGACTTCTACTGGATTTAAATTCGCACCTGAATGTAGCTCGGTAGGGCTGCCAATCGCTACACCTGTGAATTGTGAATTTCAAAATGACACAACCAATCCCAAGCTATCTCTCGACTTAATTTTGAAAATGCTTAATTTTTTTAGAAATTAGCAGACAGGAAAGCGGCAACAAAAATCTAGTTTTATATAATGACGCGATTTATATATTTTTTAAATAATCTATAAAAAAATACTATATATCTGAAATTGTGAAACATAATATTTGCTTTGTAGCTTTCGGAAAAACCTGGTAGGCCCGGGCTTAAAATTATTTAATTTGAAGATAATTAATTATATAATATAAAAAATGCAAACTATATTTAAAAAATTAAAAACATCATAATGAACAAAATAAAATGAACTACAATCGCTTTGTAAGTGTGAACTGAACAAACATTTTGTGTACGTCGGGATATCTCCTAAACGAACCTTCAATTACACGAGTTGTCTGTGCTCTTCAGGAGTCCTTTCATTTTTTTCAACGCTTATAAACAAAATCTTATAATGACGCGAAGCGTCTCGGAACAGCACACCAATGTATTATTATATAACTGCGATGTCATCAGCGGCCTTTAAATCTCCTTCAATGGTATTACCGTTTTACGCGGAACGCCACATCCGTCATAGCGCTGCGCTCTTGACCTTCTACCAATGATGAGGTTCATTGGATGAACCACTTACACGCCCGAGGCGTGTTTTTATAGCTTAATATATTTATAATAATATGTTATTAGGACGTTCACTTTTATTTAAATATGGATCCTAGCTTAGTCAAATTCAAATTATTCTTCACTTACGTAGGCAAATTTACCAGTTCTACTTTAAGGTCTCGTCATTTTTTGAATTTATAACATCGAGAAACCAAAAAAATATTAACAATTCGACTTCTACAACAGGAAAATGCTGATCGTTATTGCCTAGATAATTGCTGTTTTTAGTTCCTGTGCGGCGGCGCCACGTTAGGTTAGGGAAGCTATAAGAGGGATATTCATATAAAATATTACCAGACTAGTTTAATTTCTACATAACTTCAAGAATTCTACATAACTTGGGAGTGTCATCCACCCTACTTCCAAACAATCTACATATGTAAGCAACGATTTATACATCCCAGTGACTATGTTGATGCGTAGTGGTGGCCACTTGCCATCGAGAGGCGCATTCGCGCAACTGCATTCTTATTGAATATAACTGCATTGTGAGACTTTAAAATAAAATCACCGAGTATTTACTGCTGGTCAAATAGTGTAATTGCTCTCTCCATATAAATTAACAAAAACTAATTAGGTACTTTCAAAAAAACATTGTTATGGCGCGAAGTAAAATACATCTAACGCCATCTATTGATAAAAAGATACATTAAAATGACATTTGGCATAATGTATTTTGATCTTGAACAGTATGTTAAAACAGATTAATGTCTGACGTGACGGCAGTGAGCAATAGCTGACGAAGAAGCGTAAATCTGTTAAAATATTTAAAATATTTACAATTGAAATGTGTGCATGGTATTATTAGTTTTTAGTTTTACAAAATAAGAGTACTTGACCTTTGTTAGACCTTGTTCTAAGGTTGTACTGCATTATATCGAGAGGCAACCAGTTTCTGTTTCAGAAACTAAAGTTAGTTTTTTCACCACGCTAATGTTTATTAATAATAAACATGGTAGTAATATGTATTAATAACAATGCAAAACTTAGTAGGGGGTTCATGTATGTGTCGCCTGATGCAAAAATAAATATAAAATACGATTTTCACATTATGATAGCTTTAAGTTTCCAGAATACGTCGTCTATTGTATGTACACACTTGTACTTGAATTCTTCATAAGAGAGATTTTCGAAAATGTTTATATATAATCTAATAAATAAAACCCAATAACCTAATAACAAATTTTGGTAGTATCTCTAAAAACTTGCGTATCTTTATTATTTAACAACTGATCCGCTTCAGAACGTCTTTTTGCGATTCAATAAGGCTTACAATGCTCTACACTCCTATAGACTTTTCAAAATGACTTAAAATATGAATCATAATTTGAAATGTTGGGCTCAAATAGATCATAATATTTATTTATTATCAAAGATTATGTAAAAGTAAACATAATACCAAAATGCACTCGCACCCGGTCAACAAATTCCTAGTTGAGCAAAGAATGAAATGTAAACATAAAATAACAATGACCCCAGCTTCTAATATAGGCTTTACAAGCTTTGCAGCCGGCAGGAACGAGGAGTTCAAGTTGCGCATTATTTCCTGAACAGGAGTTTTAAGTCTTATTACAATATTCCACTTATTTAGTCAAAATGTATCTAAGGAGAAATCTTAAGAGAATTACAACAGATAGTCATGATTGCACGGTTGAGAAACTCGATTGTATTTAAATAAACTTGAAAATTGACATTTCTTAATTATCCGATGTATGTTTTAATTTGCATATTAATCCGGCACGACCATGATGAATTAATAAAACGCGTAGTCAAGATTGCCACACAAAAACAAAAGCCCACTCACCGAAGCAGGCAAGAGCGACCACCGCGCTGACCAGCATGATACCACACACGCACTCGTTTCACGACACAGAACTACGTCACGTCACACTGGCAGAGCTAGACCGCGACCGTCGCCACTCGCGTGCCAGAGTAATGTAACACGGGTGGTAGCCGAGCGTCTACACGATACCCCACCAAATATCAGCTGCCTTACCTTTAACCTTTCAACTCTTGTCGAACATTTGAAGCTACACGAAATTTATTCATTTCGTAATAGGTACAAAAAAAGTACGTAACTTAGGCATCTACGAGTACATATGGTCATGATGTACACATACGCTTCGCACTATCAAAACACTTAAGGGCGTGAAAACATTCTGCCTATTGTAGGCTTATATTAAAAAATAAGACGCGTATAGCGTAAATAAACAATGAAGTAAAAATATTCCCAATAGAATATTTCAGCACCATTGTTGGTTTTAGTTAGGCAAACAACACACGCCAACTTCGCTCACCACATGTCACCATTGGCATTTTCGGAATAAAATTACCATAACTTATAAATACCTTGTACACGTATTTAACATGATTGTGGAAGTTAATGTAAAGTAGATGGTTACTCGATTGGTTTTCACGATAAATTTATTATATTCGTTGCTGATGGGTCGTCGCGCTACATCTGTTGGCTTTATGTTCATTTATATTCAAACCTGATATTAGATTCAAATCAATAAAGTCGCTAACGAGACAAAATTCTGAACTTATATGTAAATATTTACTTTGAACTTTTTATTTTTATTATTTCAGTGAGTAGTTCGATACTGAAACAAGTTGAGTTGTCTCAAGTTCATCGTAGTTGTTGATAGTGAATTAAATACAATTAATGTTTTTGGAGTTCCCAATTTCGTGAATTTCGCTTTGAAGATTATGAAGAAAATCTTAAACGTATCTAGTAGTATGAACTGAAGTTTCCGAATTAGAACTAAATATTAAATTTATCATATTTTTTGGCAATAATCATTCACATATTTATAAGCTCGAATGTGGTAAATGAAACTAATGTGTATGTAATACTAGTTTATGTAATGTCTCCAAGAGAATGTCGTGGCGTGCAGTTTATATAAATAAATATAAACTCATTTCGTCGTTAAATCAATTTTCTCTCTGAAATCGTCAAACTAATATTGTAAATGCCTATGTTTGTTTGTTTTATTTTATCTACTGTATATAAAACTATACATGAAAAGTTCTTGGTCTCGAAAAAGTCAATAAAAAGTCCACAAAAAAGCTATAGAGACAGTAAACGCCAGCAACAAACAAACAAACAACAAGCATGTACAGTATAAATTTTTACTGGTGGTAGGGCTTTGTGCAAGCTCGTCTGGGTAGGTACCACCCACTCATCAGATATTCTACCGCAAAACAGCAATACTTGATATTGTTGTGTTCCGGTTTGAAGGGTGAGTGAGCCAGTGTAATTACAGGCACAAGGGACATAAAATCTTAGTTCCCAAGGTTGGTGGCGCATTGGATATGTAAGCAATGGTTGACATTTCTTACAATGCCAATGTCTAAGAGCGTTGGTGACCACTTACCATCAGGTGGCCCATTTGCTCGTCCGCCTTCCTATTCTATAAAAAAAAAAAAAAAGTATTGATGTATAGTAAACGGTAGAATGAAGAATAAGTGTGTGGTGCACACACGGACCGCACATAGACCTACCTATAACAAAATGTAAAGGCTCTGGTTGTTACAACTTCACCCAATAAGTCTACGTCAAAACGTAACTGACCTTATTATCAGTAAACTGATTTGAAGATGTTTCACAACACACGTTGCTATCGAGTCTTTAATAAAAAGGTTCAAGTGAATAACTACATATAACTACACTACAGCATTCCTCGAGCGTGGAAATTTAAAAACACAAATTGTCGTAACTTGTCAATTAATTTTCAAGTAGATGACCTTTAATTTAATATGTTTTTGGAACCAATAACTAACGGCACGCTAATGGCCAGTAACACAGATATGAGAATACGATACAATATTTGAAAGGGGAAAGTTTACTCCTTAAGTTATAAAGAAAAACTTATCGGTCTACCAAATTACATTTCGTGATAATATGAAATAATACAAGTGTTGTACGTCACTGACATTTAGATTCGACTGAATGAATATATAAGTTAAAATGAATGTATAAGTTGTGTTAGGAACGATTTCAATGCAGATAATATAAATAATTAAATCAAAAATACGTTTAAAAATATTTTATAAACACGACATTAGGCAGCTAGTTTGAAAAACTCGTTATTAGTCCATCAAATACACGTCCGTGGAGGAAAATCAATCGTTAGAAACTCGTTTTGTGTAGCGCGTTGTTTATAACTCAACAAGAACACTTCGCTCTCTGACGAGGTAAATCTGGAACCCTTGCAGTCAAGAAATCATTACATGGACAGAGTATAGATACGTTACATGGACAATCAGAGCAGACTACCAACACATACCACATACCTAAGTGTTACTTACAAGGTTAGTTATTGTTTACAAGGTAATTTATAAAAAGTTATTCAATTTAATTGTTTATTTATTTTAGGCAATTGGATAGCTTTCAGCTGCAAACACTGACATTGTAAGAAGTATTATTTACTTCTACTGGCAACCGGGGTTCTAATCTGTTATGTGTGATCTATTATAATCACAAGAGCCTTGTAACTTTAAATAAAATATAACTCACTTATCAAACCGAACACAGCAATAAGAATTTGTGTTAGGAGGTAAAATAAAATATTATGAGAGGGTGGTACTCACCTGACGAACCCGGAGGACGGACGGACCTCTACCCGTGCATTTTGTATCTACTCATAGAGACAGGGTTGCGACAAACTGACTATATAAATGAACTGAACATAGATAAGCGTTGTTAGACATACACACTTTTGGATTGTTGCATATTTTTATTAAAAAATAGCTTGTAACACTTTCCAGACCTAAAACGCAAACATATATAACATAACATTGCAAAATTATAATAATTGAATAAGTAAGAAAACCACAAACCATTAAGAATAATTCTTATTTATAATTAGTAGAGACTAGAATGGCCCAATACATACACAATAATACGTCATCATCAATTATATTAAAAATATAAAAAACACGAGTGCAGTATAATATTATCTTACGTTTTGCACAATATTTATATTGGACTACACAGCTATTCATTAATCGCTAAAGTCCAAATTATTCACAGTAATTACAGACAACAGACTCGAGATGTTTGCCCCATTACGACACTCCTGTGCTCGTGAGAGTGAATCTGCATCAAAATACCGGTTGGGAGACAATCAGGCGTCAAAAGGCAGAAATAATAAATTATGTAATTATTATATTATATACTAACGGCCGACGTAAAAAGTCTATTTATTATTTTTTCTAAACAGTTATTCGACCATCTGTTTTTTAATTAATATACCATGATACCATCTCGGTGTCATGGTATATTAATTAAATTTTGTTATCATCGATCAATGTTGCCGACTACTGTCACAGTGCGCCGTAAGATTTCGGTTCAACCTTATATGTATACGTAATCGTATGTTACTCGTGAAGTGTCGATATATATATATATATTTAAATGTATAGATGTGTCTGCTGTCTTTTCGTGACACTGTTTAATTGTCAAGGAAAATGAGGCAGAAGTGAACGGTGGTCGGAGCATCTCAGAAATCCCCAACAGAATTCCAATTAGTATCACTAGAGGTATTTATATATATGTATAGCTATTCCTACAACTACTATATAAACTATACTCACGGTTACGTTTAGAAAACTATGTGATCTATCCTGGTTATCTTGCGATCTGCATTCTGCACAGTGATTCTAAGTACTGTGAAACAATATTGTTTTCCTCATGGATAATTATAAGTTCAAACTTATAAGTTCAAACTTAAAATAAAAGACCATTAGGTACTAAAAAAGAGTATTAAATAAGCTCAGACAATAATAAGTAATAAGTACCAGCAGTTACAAATAAATAAAATTATTGAATTTTGTTAAGTTCACATTTGTCACATTTATAACAAAGCGTAATGACATTCGTAAAACAAACCAAATGAGCCGATCTCATGGAGCTTACTAAAACACATTGCAGATTCGAATGTTCACCTCCCGACTTCCTCGTCAGATCAGCTCAACGGTTCCAAATCATTGTATTTTAATTCAAATAACATTACAAAAACAGTTTTAAGGTTCCAGATTAGAAGTGGATTAAAATTAACTCCCTAATTGGCCGCTACCGCTAGGTGTCTCGGGCCGGTTTTGGAAGATGCTTTATAACAACTTTATTGTTTTCATCGATATAAATAACGACATTCCATTTTTTTTATGTTATATTCCTATATTACTTTATGATGGCGATGGCGTTGTGTTTTATTTGATTACCTTGAGTATTCAATAATATTTATGATCAAAATTTTTAAACTTATAACAGCCACGTGACCTTCGCCTCTGTAGAGTGTTTCTCATCGACGACCATCTTCACCGCGCCCAAGGCGTGTAAGCGGTTTTGTTTTATGTTATTTTGTCAGGTTTGCGGCTTATGACGTCAATCGTAACCAGAAATGTATTTGTAATCATGGAAAAACCTTACAAGTATCTAATGATTGAGTTGCAGATATAATATAATACAACAGCGATATTTACGGGGTATGCGACAGTCTCTTGCAAAATAGCACATCAGCGGTGACACGTTTAGTTTTATTGTATTATAACGTTTACAGCAATAACTTATGACTTAAAAAACAACCTTCGTTAATGTTGACTCTCAGCAGAGCTAAGGATAAATTTATAAACCAATTTACTTTTCCGGATTTGATCTTTCGATTGTTTAGTTAAGATCAACTAGGCCATGACATAATATTATATCATTTATATATAAAAAAAATAAAACTGTTTGCCAAGTGTATAGAACATGTAGAAGTCAACGGATAACTGTCGCGGGTTAAGCACGGGCAAGCACCATTTGCTTGAATTATGTTATGTGAAGGAAAATATTAATTTTTCTACATATATTTGCCCAACGGAACGTTGCTTGTTGGACTCTGTTTATTTATTACTTTAATTCAATTTAAAATTTTTACATATAAATAAATAAACTCATGACAAACATTTGCAACTCGTGATCTATTGTAACTATTAGTTAGTTCCGTGAACTGTATTCTGAGTAGTAAATATCATTATCATCTATCGTTATTATCGCCATAATTGTACTTTTATTTAGGCAGTACACATCTTTTGTATTTTTTCTCTTTGTGGTGTACAATAAAGTATAAAGTAAAGTCCTCCAAATCACTCCGTATTTCCTGATAGGTACATTGTTGGTGTCTTCAAATCCAGAGTAAACAGGTTTCTTATAGGCAAGCGTGCTACATCTTAGACCGTGTCGATGCTTAACATCAGGCAAGTCAACGGTCAAACGCTGGCCTATTAATTGTTAATTAAAAAAAAAAACACTTTATAAATAAAAGCTTTATTTTTCTGATGAATAAAAATGAATAAAAGCTTTATTTTCTTAACAAAAAGAAGATATGCGAAGCGCGGTCGTGCGGTGCGGTACTTAATTGAGACAAGGTCACTCGTGTATCGAAGTTCTCGTCGTTGATTGACATACAAATTATGCTAATTCATTTATTATAATACTAACAATATTAGGTCCTTACATATGAAATTGGCGTTTTATACGGGAGGAATATAAAGACAATTTTTTTTTTTTTTAAATATATTTAATTAATCAAAGTATGCACCGTTGTTATCTATGCACTTTTGCCATCTCATAGGTAGTTCATTGATCCCTTTACAAAAAAAAAAGTTGGGGGCGAGAATCAATAAAAGGCTCTTTGAAGGCGGTTTGGACTGCCGCATCGGAGTTGATTTTTTTTCCTTGTAAGAAGTTGTCCAAATTCCGGAAATAATCGTAATCTGTTGGAGCAAAGTCCGGGGAATACGGTGAATGTCGCAGACATTCCAATTGTAGCTCATCTAACTAAGCGGTTGCTTGTTGTGGAGTGTGTGGTCTTGCGTTGTCGTGAAGCAGAAGTGACCTAGAGCGATTGACCAATTTCGGTTGTTAAGCAGCTAGTTCTTCCTTGGTTTGCAATTGCTGACAATAGATATCTGCCATAATCGTTTGTCCAGATTTTAGAAAGCTGTAGTTAACGACACCGGTGCTAGTCCGCCAAACACTCACAAGTAGCTTTTTCTGTGTCAATTTTCGTTTAGGGCAGGATTTGGCTGGGTCTCCAGGGTTCAGCCATTGCGACGAGCGCTTCCGATTATCGTACAGTATTCACTTTTCATCACAAGTAATGATTCGATTTAAAATCAAAAAGGTTGAGCAAAGTAACACAGCAGTCGACGCGTGTTTGCAAGTTCGATTCACTCAATTCATGAGGTACCCATCGTTCAAGTTTTTTACTTTCCCGATTTGCTTCAAGTGGATTAATACAGTTTTATCACTTACCCCGAAGCCTGCAGCTATCTCTGAAGTGCTTTGTGATGCATCCGCTTCCACAATAGCCTTTAATTCTTCATTTTCCACTTTGGTCTCCGGCCGTCCACGGGGTTGATTCTGAAAGTCGAAATTTCCAGAACGAAAACGTTGAAACCAAAAATGTACCGTGCTTTCTTTTGCGGCACCAGCGCCGTACATATCATTAATCCTTCGAGCTCTTTCTGCAACACTGGTGCCACGGTAAAACTCGTACTTGTAAATATACCGACATTTCATGTTTTCCATTGTGCGGTAATAAGCAACGCCAAAAAAAATTATGAGGAAAAAACAAATTAATAACTGTTTTTAAAACTCAAATGTACCAGCTAAATGAATTTATAAATTTGAATTCGGATTTCTTAACCAAAGAGGAGATATTTCAGAACAAAGATGTCAGTACGACAAAACGCTAATTTCATATGTAAGGACCTAATATTAAGATGAAATTTTAATGTCAAAAGCCACATCCTTAAACATTTCGTATTTATACAAAAACAAAAAATATAACAACTACCTTCTTAGGTTATTATTAGGACGAGTAGGTAGGTACATAACTAATAAGAACAACACATTTATTTGTCATTTTGTTAATATAGGTACAAATGCATTTTATTAGTCATCATCTTGGGGCCGTATGGGGCGCATTAGTCGCCAACTTCGTCACTATTGTAATTAAATGTTTCAACTTGACACGAATTTAATTCGCAAAGTACTAGTTTTTAAATATTACGAGTTATTTTAAGTAAACGTAACATTAAAAAAAAATGTTTGCTGAAAGTCAAAATTTGTCTGATTTTATTTCATTAAACCGTTGTAAAGCCAAGCTCGCGATAAATAAAATTTGAATATGAATGCTCATACCAACTCAAAATCTTCTTCAATATATATTTTTGTTTCATATTTTTTTCAATATATGTAACTGTATACGTTATCACCGCATAGTATCAGGTATTAGTCCAAGGATAGCAGGATACCTAATTATGAGCAAGGGCTTACTGACTTATTGACTTATTGAGTCAGTTCATGTCTTTTCAAAAGGAATTATAATCTGATTTTTTATAGTTGGTTAACTACAAACTAAGTTTAACAATAAAAAAATATATTTTCGTTAGATTAAAAAAATATATAGAAGAGACTGAGGGGTCTCTCCTCAAGGAAAAAGAAGGTGATCTCGCTATTGATATCGAGTCGGAAACAGCTTAAATCTTACGAAGACAGACGGACCTTAAAAAGATTCCCATTATACTGTAAACTTTCTTAATTTCGAAGGAATTAAAATTCAAACATTCTTCTCCGTCTTAACAGTTTTATTATTTTAATATAACTCAATATTATCCACAGTGGTAATACAATTTGTTTTACACCTCAAAAACTACCGTTCCTCTTTTTAAAAAACCAAACAATGCGAGCCTCTTGCTATTACTCAACTGACTAATCATAATATAATATTTTTCGGAACCGGTAGTCAAAATAGAGCTACTAAATAATAAAAGTACGAAATATTTAAATATACAATATAAAAAATAAACAAGCAAAAATCACGTTTTGTAGTAAATATGACAATAATATAAATTATAACTTATTAAATTCTTTTCATAATGCAGACTTATTTTAATGGGCACGGCTATTCTTTACAAAATGCTCAATAGTTATTTTAAATTACAGTATGATTATTTTATCAAACTAACAATACATTATAAATAAAAAAGTTACAATCGTCGAAAATCTTTATCAGCAGTTTAGAAATTAAAGAAATGGTTTGATTCCCTACTAGTAACTCGTATTAAACGAAACAGAGTTTAGAGGTAAGTATGTCAAAATATCGGTCGCTTAGCTGTAGTTGATAAACAAACTGTTGCGAAACCGTTCAGGGTCAATGTTGTATTCATATTTATTCATTATAAAGAGTAATAATTATTACTTTTCGAGATGCAATTTTTGGCCATGAAAATGTTTTGACGATATATACTTAAACTAGAAAACGGATACTGTCAGTTGTAGGTCAGGTCTAGTTATAGGTCCAAATTTTGCAATCATAAAAATGGCCAGTTTAATATTAATAATCTTTAACGGTACCTTCACAATCCCTCTCTGAGCTCGTTCTAGTGTAAGCATTGCAATTTTACTTGCGTGGTGCAAGATACCATACAGAAATTCTACAACATAACAAGAAGTGACAAAAGCGAAATAAATGGAAATCGGAAGATTTAAATCACAAACATACCGCCGAGTTTTAATGTTGGTTGATTTTCTAAAACGTCCACTTATCACTGATATCTGTTCTTTCCATCTTAAGTGTCAGTCTAGAGTTACTCCGAGTATTTTTTTGATTCTGTCTGTTTATTGAATAATTACCACAGTAAAGTGATCTTAAAAGCATGATCGATTAACTGTCGCCTCAAATTAATTATTATAAAATTATTATTTGAAATCTATTGAAAACATAGTAGGTAAATACATAGACCTTAGTTTTAAAATTTAATTCGCAACGCTTAAAACAATAAATAATTGTTTAATGTAAGGTATACTTAATTACACTTGTAAAATAAACTATATTGGTACTTATATAAAATAAAAATCTACAAACAATTTAATTATTTTCATAAGAAATAACGAGTCAGAGCCGAATCGTAAGACATATGGACGAAATACGTATCGACTTGTAATTCGAGTAGCTGGCTGTAAAACAGTTGTGAGTACAAAAAAAAGCTATATATATGCGGATAGAAAATCGAAGGGATTCTTTTAAAAACTTTATTTACAAAATTATTCACATGATATTTATTTCCTTAGACAAAAAGAAAGCAGACAATGATATATAATTGTCTCCATACTTTAATAAAGATTGTATAAAATAAAATGAGCTTTATAAGATTCCTGGTCACTGACAATCTCTTTTGCTTAACAAAGAATACCATACAAACAAAATGTAACATTTTTGTATTCTCTTACAAAGTAATATAAAAATACAATTACATTATGCATTACATATAGACTAACTAGAGTCAGTCTATAAAGTAAATCAGCTAGTCAAGTTCCTTTCTTAAGACCTATGTAGAATGCCTGTAGATTGCACACCATGCCAAGTAATTGCAAGATAATATTGTGTAAGATGGGTTTGCTAGGAGCTTGTATGCTAGATTGCCATTGTAGCCAGCATGCTGACTTGCTCCTACCCAATAAGCTACCGGCATGTGTGACACAGGCATTACACAACATACATTTGTTCTTATCAGAACAGAAGGAAAACAACAAATGAAAACTTAGACTATGCCTAAATTAGAAACTTCATTAAGATTAGTGTTCTGCATTTAATACATTAAAAAATATTTCTGAAATTACTGCTACAGTAAATGCATACTTAAAATTCATATTTGATATTTAGTTGTGATTGATGACAGTTTTATACATTAAAGCAAAGAAAAATTTAATTATGACTCAATACTAATTTTAATTTTGACCGTGACATTTATTTTTAATTATTATAATATTTAATTATTCATCTTATTTCTAATAGGTTATCTTCTATTGTTACCACGCTGGTGACCTCTCCCTCGGACATAAGTTTTATGTTGGTTATTATGTTTATTATTATGTTCTTGGTTGTTTTGGGAGAAACGTTCATTTTTTGGTGGCATCTGTTGTGTGCCCGGCGCTGAAGGCTGTGAAGTCTGAACCAAGTTGCGAGCTGGAGCGTGCGCACCGTTTGTACGATCAGGAGGCGGTGCGGCTACAACTGGCGGTGGAGCAGGTTGTGGCTCGCTCATGTTAACTTGCTCATTGAAAAGCATACAAAACTCTCCCACCTTCTGAATATCCCCGGATTTACCAGAATACAGAGTAAGCGCAGATCGCCAGAGCGAAGCATAGCCACGCGTGAGGCGTACGATGTCACCCGGCTGCAGCAACGCTCCGGGCTCGTCCCAAACCGATAAATTGACGGACGCCGAAGCGTCGGCAACGCGCAATGTGCGCACCTCGCGTGCCTCCTTCGTCAGCGTTGGCGGTCCCACTTCTAATACTATGAAGATGGCATTGATGTTTTTCATACCGGGTTTCAAATCTTTAATTTGAACATATTCTGTGCTACTCATTCTGCTTAAACTCAAATTGCTGGCAATGGTAAATTAATTTGAACGTAGTCTACTCTATACGTGAAAATAAAAATGTGAATATTATATTTATTCTACAAAATGCTTATAAAAGAACTAAAAAAATATTTATAAGAATTATGATTTAATTCATGTTTGACGACTGTCAGTTGTAACACACACAATTTTGACAGGTACAAGTCAGGTATAGATATTGAGCATCAGCTGTTATCAGGGTTGCCCACAACTAAAATATTTTGTTTCTTTGTGCTTGCCTGTTTATTGAATAAAATAAATATTATAAGGATTCAATGAATACAAATAGCAACATTCATATAATAAAATCTTTATGGAAAATTAAATTACATAAATATATCAGAGTTTTGAAACATTGTCATTTCGATCAATTTCTTACCAATCTTAAGTCGATCGGCTTGTTCTTTGAATATGCGTAGAGATGTCGGATCACATTGCTATTGCATACATTATTGCATACATTAAGAGGAATGTTCTGGGAAATTGCTTAGATTAGACATCGCGCCTGAATTTTAAATTCCATCCTCACCACCTCGATATCTAAAAATCCAAAACAATATTAAGACATTTCCTACCTCGCACAACAACAAACACACACACACACAGGCGTTGGCGAAACAGCTTTCGCCAACGCCTTTTTCGAACCGATATCACACCTTCAAGAAAAGAGCTTGCTAATTTCTTAAAGGCCAGTAACGCACCTGTAAGGCTTCCCATGTTGCAGGTATCCATAGGTGGTGATAGTCATAGTCAATAATTAGAATAGAAATTTGTTGGAAAAGGCCAATATATAAACATAATTCTTTGATTAGAACAAAAAATAGTTTTTATTCATAATGTGGATGGTTAAGAAGTTACACGAGTGTGCAGCTTTTATTCTGTGACAATGCCTCATGCGCGAGTCTTCATCGAGTCGCTGTAAATTTATTATTAATAAAATAATTAGATACCTACTTTTCATATTTAATTAAAAAAATTATATGTAAGAAAAACAAAATAAATCGTTATCTAAAAGCTAAACCAAAAGATTTCACATCATGCAACTTGCATAATTGACTTTTTTATTTAATACAGATAACATAGTTTATTTACAAGTGTCCAAATTATAGCCGCTTTGCAGCAATTTGTTAATAAGTGATTAATACACAGAAAATACGACAGAAATATATAACGTATATAACTTGCAATCGAAATACATATTATTTCATTACTAAAACTCTTGTAACGGAGAACTAGTCATTTGTATTTAAATTTAACTGGTGGTAGTATTATATAGGTTATAATTTTAAAAAACTGTTATTATTTGTGAAGCGTCAATAAAATAAATACTTATTTAATATGTTCAATCAAATCGGCGGCGGTGGTAGCAATCCAAATAAGGATGTAGAAGTAACTTCACCACCTGAGGATACCGTAGCATCGATGGAATTTTCACCTCCCTCGGTACCGCAGACATTCCTCGTAGCTGGTAGTTGGGATTGCAGAGTATGTTTCGAAAAAGTTACCGAATTACTATTATTTTGTACATATAAAATCTATGAAATCTTTATTATTATTACATTAACAGGCGAGATGCTGGGAGGTCGAAGCTTCCGGCAAAACAGTACCCAAAGCAGCACAAAGCATGGACGGGCCAATACTGGATGTTGCTTGGCATGATGTCAGTATATACCTGTAAATCCACCGTTAACCACGGCACCAGGTTATCGACAGTGTGAGAGAATGCTTTTATACTGTCAATGTCCTGGCACCGTGTGAACTATTTTATCCCTCATATGCAATACATTTGATGATAGAATGATGAAATAGAGAAGTCAGCAGTGTCTAGACTACTAGGGTTGTACAAAGCCCAGGAATATATATTTGTTTATTTGGCAATTTAAAGTAGAGTAATTTCAGTCACTATGTATGCTTTTACTGATCTTAAGCATTGTTAAGGTAAAATAAAATTATGGTAATATATGCTTGTTTCAGGATGGTTCTAAAGTATTTATGGCGTCTGCAGATAAGACTGTAAAATGTTGGGACCTTGCTGCGAATCAAACATTGCAGGTAGTAATAGCCTGTAAATGTACCACTGCTGAGCTAAGACCTCTCCTTTTTGAGAAGGTTTTGGAGCTTATTCCACCATGATGCTCTAATGCGGGTTGGTGGAATACACAAATGGCAAAATTTCAGTGAAATTGTCACTTGCAGGTTTCCTCATGATGCTTTCCTTCACCGTCAAGCATGAGATAAATTATAAAAACAAATTAAGACATGAAGACATTACTGGTGGTAGGGCTTTGTGCAAGCTCGTCTGGGTAGGTACCACCCACTCATCAGATATTCTACCGCAAAACAGCAATACTTGATATTGTTGTGTTCCGGTTTGAAGGGTGAGTGAGCCAGTGTAATTACAGGCACAAGGGACATAAAATCTTAGTTCCCAAGGTTGGTGGCGCATTGGCTATAAGCGATGGTTGACATTTCTTAGAATGCCAATGTCTAAGGGTGTTTGGTGACCACTTACCATCAGGTGGCCCATATGCTCGTCCACCTTCCTATTCTATAAAAAAAAAAAAAATGAAGATTCAGTGATGCTTGCCCGGGTTTGAACCTATGATCATCGGTTAAGATTCACATGTTCTAACTACTGGGCCATCTTGACTATTATTAAATATAGCAATATCTCACTGAACTCTGGTCTATGCAATTCCCCCAATCTCTAAGGTTACTGCTCTGCCCAAGTGGGTTGTAGTGTAATCTTATATTAAAGTCTTTAAATTTTTTCAATTAAAGAGCCATCTAATACTGAAAGGTGTTTTCAAATCAGATTACTAGTTCCTGACATTAACTTGTTCAAATAATCTCTTCAGCTTTATAAAATTAGTATAGACGTTTAATACTAATAGCTGACAGACAGTTCAATGCTCTCAAAAAATTATTTTAATTATAGGTGGCAGTTCATGATGCTCCTATCAAAACCTGCCACTGGATCAAAGCCCCAAACTACACATGCCTTATGACTGCCTCCTGGGATAAAACTCTTAAGGTATGTATGTTTACTTTTTCTAAACATTAACATTAAATAGTTGATTTAGAAGAAAATTATGATGAAGCTATCAATTTTAATATAAGATATGAAAAAAAAGAAAATTGACAAAAAAACACTGAGTAAATAACAAACTTCTTCTATATTGCATCATCAATCTTCATCTTCAAATTGTCAAGTCTTTAACACCACTAAACACTTAATTTGGTGGTAATGATACACCTATATATAGGCTATAAATATCTACACTATATGTACTTAATCAGGTGGCATATGTCTATCCATCTATACCCTTAACTGTCCCATTTATTATATTATTATAATATCTTGAGCAATAACCTATCTGCATTCTTGAGGATAAAGTTTTGGTTTCTTGGCTTCTTGAAGTTTTATATATTAATGTCTTCGTTCCAGTTCTGGGATACCCGAAGTGCAATGCCGATAATGACCATGAACTTGAATGAAAAGTGCTACTGTGCTGATGTTGTGAGTATACACTCTGTAGGCAATATACTCATACAGTTGAAGACAATTTACTGCATTGTTGGTCTTATATATCTAGCTTTAGATTCAAACCCTGGGTCAGGGTCTTTTACCTTTAAACAGTTTTGGGTTATTGGGTTGGTCTGTTTTCACAGTGATAAGACTCACAAGCTTAAAGAATGCGTACAATTAAATTTTTCTTTCTCCATATATGTTTCCTATAATATTGCTATTTACTCTTTGGAACAGTACTTTTTGAGAAATATTTGCCCGTATAGTGCTTACGAATCTTACAGCACCTGCTAATCATAAGCACTATACAGGCTTCACAACTGTTTATTATATTTGTCCATGTAACAGGATTATCCCATGGCGGTGGTTGGCACAGCGGACCGTGGCATCTGCCTGTACACACTGGAGGGCAAGCCCGCGGAGTTCAAGCGCGTGGAATCTCCGCTCAAGTACCAGCACCGTTGCATCGCCATCTTCCGTGACAAGAAGACCAAACAGCCCACCGGTTTCGCGCTCGGTAGCGTCGAAGGCCGAGTGGCTATCCAGTACGTCAACCCCACCAACCCCAA
Organism: Nymphalis io; assembly: GCF_905147045.1. Classification (NCBI taxonomy): domain Eukaryota; kingdom Metazoa; phylum Arthropoda; class Insecta; order Lepidoptera; family Nymphalidae; genus Nymphalis; species Nymphalis io. The sequence continues at coordinate 309,165 of NC_065909.1, forward strand.
GGACAACTTCACCTTCAAGTGCCACCGTTCCGCCGGCACCACTGGGGGCTATCAGGTTACCGATACACACATTGATATAATTTAGAGATGAATTGTGAGACACACATTTGTAATCCTTTGGCTCATTTTTCAAACTACACTATATACTTTGTATAATGAGCTATTTATTGCTTGATACAGGATATCTACGCTGTTAACGACATAGCATTCCACCCAACCCACGGGACACTAGCTACGGTAGGCTCGGATGGCTCCTTCTCTTTCTGGGACAAGGACGCGCGAACCAAACTCAAATCTTCCGAAATCATCGACCAGCCCCTCACCAAATGCGCCTTCAACCACAATGGCCAGATATTTGCATATGCTGTAGGATATGACTGGTCTAAGGTGCGTTAATTATTTTGTTCCGAACCTTGTTTTCTAGTAAATTATACATCCTGTGTATACATCATTACTTGCCAAAGGTGAGTGCTTTGTACAGCTTGTTGTTGTGTGACCCTATATAACCACCTCTGTAGAACAGAATATTAGGCGTTAGTCTGTCCCTCATTAGTCAAGTGTCATATAACCTTGTGTTTGAACCCTTTTTTTATCGCTGGTATCGAAAAACGCGTTATGCGTTTCCTCCACGGGAACAGTGGGAGGGGAGGGTATGTGGGGCTCGCCAGTGTCCAAGGCGCCGAGTGCGACCCGAACATCGGAATACCCAGCAATACCCTTTCCGTTTTAACGAGGAGCGCCACGGGATCGCCGTCGCACGGTAGCCGTGACGCTCTGGGTTTGAACCCTGGGTCGAGTGTTATAAATTATTTTTCTGTAAATAATTTCTCATTAGTAACCGGGAAATGTAAAGTTGTTGGTCCTATAATTATACTTTTGCCTATCAATCCTATTGGAATAAAGAGTGCATCTGTGTTTATGCAAACAGTTGTGCAGTTTTATGGGACTGAGAGTGGTCCTGGAGAATATAAAAGAGAAATTGAATTATGAAATTAAGTAAGAGGACATCATTATATTCAGAATCATATTTGTGATACATAGAGTTAATGATTTAAGAGTTTGTGACAATAAATGCATTGAAAACCAGCTCCCTATTGTGTCTACACTCTTCTCTCCTTTCCTTCAGGGTTACGAGCATCACAATCCAAACAAGAAAAGCTTCCTTTTCTTAAGGCCTTGTTATGATGATTTGAAGCCAAGATCAACATAAAGGTTAGAGTAGTTTTATATTATTCTTTTAAATAAAATTATATTTTGCAAATAACTGTGTTATTAATTTATCCTTTTCCCATCCCATGGTGACCGCACATAGAATTTCTTAAGCAAGCTGTATATTGCTTATGTTAGGTATGGGAACTAGAAAATAAGTTCATCTAATTTGTGACTTGATTGTTAACCAAAGATCAGACTGAATAAAAAAAAAATCCTTTTGCAATTTTATTATAGGAATAGTCTTGTTTCCATGTACAAGGATAATGTAAGCTGATGGGTATTTAAAAGTAAGATACTTTATTAATTAATTGTTAACATAATTTCTATGCTATTTATATTATTGAACATGTTTTGCTATTGTTTGTAACTAAACATAGTACATACATTTGTTACTTTACTAATTTAAACTTTTTAGTGGTGACCATGACCATGACCCTCCTTTGCAGTTAATTTATCATAGGCAACTGTTGCCGCAGTGAGTGCAATCCCAAGGGGCAAACCTCTGAAGAACAGTTTTCGTGCACGCTGCCAGCGAGTGCCAAATCCAGGGTGATACCTCCAGGCCTCATTCCTGAAAAGTATTATTAGTCTGATAAATATCACAGCTTTTTAATTATATCTTTTTTCAATATTAACACCAATAAGATATAAACTAACAAAAGCAAAAATAAAAATACAGTTACAAAATATCCAAAATTCTGTGTAAATGTATATATTTCCCATAGAACATTAAAGAAGTTTAACAAAGAAAAATATCTTAATAATCAATATCCATTTGTTTGGAGTAAGCAGTCTTCCAGGGTGAAAAACTGATGAACATTTCTTATTCTTACTATACTACATCTTGTCTTGGACAAGACACTTACCCAGCCGTAGAGTACATAAACAAGTGAGACAAATAAATCCTTAAGCGGATTTTTCAACATTAACAGGTTGAGATGGAGTAGTTCTATGTTATTCAAATCTAACTTTTCACGTCTAATTAAATTCTTTTGAATTTCAGGTCTAAATCTACTCTAAAACTTAAAGATATCAATTCAATAAGCCAAGTTTTACCTGATCCATGGGTCTTTTAATCCTTTCCGAGCGAGTGCCTCTTCTAATTCCTGGAGCTGAGGGATACCCTTAATCTGAAACTCCGTATACTTGGGTATGGTATACGGTGGCTCGTGTCCATGACCACCCATGTCTGCGCCAAGAGTTAAAAAATTAGTCAAAAGTCGAAACTAACCTTAACTGATTACATAATTACAAAATAATGTAAATACATATTCGTATTTAATATAAATGGTTTGGTAACATCTATATAGTAACTTACTCAACAATTGTATATTTCTCTATAATGCAATTAAAAATTGCAGTATTAAAATATTTATGTTATTAAAACGTCAAAAACTAAAGAAATTTTTATTCGTCTGACGTTTAGTTTATCTCAACAGAAGTTAGCTAATGTGAAACGTCAAAAATATATTCAGTAAAGATTTTTAAAACAAGAAAATAAATTTCAAAAATTTTTGATAAATCAATTTTAATTAAACGCTTAGCAACTATGAAGTCTAAAAAACAAAATAGTAATAGCTTAAATAAAATCACCGCAGACAACATATAACGTATGAGAGATACTTCTATTTCATGGGAAGTCACTAGAAATATAAAACGTACCAATGTAAAATTAAATAAAAATATACTTTATTCAAGTAGGCTCTTGCGATCATTTTCTCGTAATTATTTTACAATATTAAATTAAATTTAAAGCTACACCGGTTTGCAATATAAATTTTACCGTATTCTTTATCGTAATCACGTTACATAGATATTGCTTCAATTCAACTAAAGTATTTTATATCCTGCATAGAAATGAACGAATATTCACATTTTTTATCGTTTATGTAATCCTCATGTCAATAATTATCACTAAATTTTAAGATCTGGCGTTATTATTTAACTAAAAATAATAAAACTTATAACCACTCATGTAAAAAAGCATTTCATATTAAAGCAAAACTATACAATAAGACTAAATTATTGGTGAAAATAGAAATAAAAACAAGAGATTACTTCATTATTGTCGATATTTTTTTTTTTTGAATTTTTACTTAAATACATACATATATATAAAATTACTTATTACATTTTGTATTTATATTCACTTAGAATTATATTTAAGAAATATATAATTGCTTTAATACAATTTTGTAAAACGCACAATTCATTTGCGTACTATTAATGATGAACGTTATTGCCAAAAAAGAAACGAAAGAGTGTTATTCATTTTATAATCTGTGTTAGTGTCCTCCAAACGGTTGTTAGAGGTGCGCGTACTGTGAGTTGCGTGAACGGCGGAGCGCTGTGTTTTATTTATGTTTTTGCCGAAAGCTGAATAACACTGCAAATACATACTTAAAAGCTTATTAGTAATTAATTTTTAGCTTCGTGTCAATTTTATAACATTTTCACAAAGTATTTTGATCTTTCTCAGTCAATAACTTCCCAGGAGCACGCGGAATTATTTATGTATTAAAAGTGCGGTTTGTGAGTGAAACCGGGAGTGTGAAGCCTCTACAGGTTGATATGCGAGGGGATCGCCGTCTGCGTTGCTTGTAGATGAATACTAATTTTATGTGATGTGCTGTATTATTAACTTTGTTATATATCTTTTATCGTCGAAGGAGTAAAGTGAGCGAGGGTAGCGATGTTTGTGCAATCATAAGGATGCTGGACGCTGAGATGCCGACTATGTCGGCCTTTATTAAAGCCGCCCTGGCAGTATTCGTGGTAGCAGGGTCGGTTGTGGCTGAACTTCCGATTTTGCACACTGGTCAGTAATTTATTTCTATATTTCGTTGTTAAGAAATAATAAATTCTTTATTATTAGTATTTTATTTAATACCTAGGTGGTTAATAATGTAGGATTAGCTCCTGATGTAGTCTGTTTGAATAAATAAATCATTTTGTGTGTGATTGTGACATAAATATAATCAAAAATCAAAATACGTAACAAGTTTAGTATTTATAATTATTTAAAATTCTACATAAAAAATGTTATAGGTAAAATAACAGACGTGCAGATGTAAGCGGGCGGCAGCGTACAGACATACATACATTGCTAATGGGACAGCATCTTTTTCCCTAACAAGTAAAAAAATATTATAATTGTTTGTCTTAGCCCTAGCATTAATTTCGTGGACATGCCAATTAAATAAAAGTATACAATTTTTTATTAAATGAAGCGGCAATGATCCAGGTGTTTAACGTGATTAATTTGTATTTACAAGATTTTATATCTTTTGTATAGTGAATGTCTAATGTATGTATGTCTAAAGGAAGACAGCCACAGTGCAATGTTTGATATCCTTAATCTTCATGAACCGGTGGCTTGACTTGACTTTACGATTCTTAGTTAAGAGTATAAGAATAGACGCGCCGTAAGAGTGTTCAGGACGTGCATTGCTGCAAATAACCCATCTCATCGGCGAAAGGAAAATTTCGTTAACATTGACTGCCTCTCACGAAATTAGCTTTTTAATACTCCCCATAATCTATCTTCGTTTTTTACAACACTACGTTGTATGCGACGTAACCTAATATTTATAATATACTGATGTTCACCTTTGGCATTTACGCCGGTAGTAATGACTGAGTAGGTAAGCCATATCGTTGCTGAGGGATATCGTCAGATAAGATCTAAAGGAGTCAGGTGGAGGCGCGCGCGGCTGCCGGCAGGCCGTAGGCATCGCTACCTACACGCTAGCCCGCACTTGCATTGCGAATTGCACTTTCACCGATATAATGTGGTAGGTCGTTGTATTGTGGGTTGATCGCTATTTTATCTCAATCCTTACGGCGACAATTTAGATTATTTTAAAACGAAAGATTCTTTGCTTGAATTAGTACTGGTACATATAAGTTAGTTTTTAGAGTCTTGTAATGTAATATAATAACCCCCGCCGGATGTTAATCGCCAAAACGCTATTGTCTGTCATCATGATATGTGTACTGATTACATACGTAGTCGTTTAACATACGTACGTTTGAATAGCCCTTGTAAACATGAAGCGCTTGTATAACGGTGTATATATTTTGTCAAAACAACATAAAACCAAAATTCTGATAAAAGTACAAGTATAAAAGTTTAACAAATACAATTCTGTTCGTTCATCGAGTGCTGAATCGACGGACATCCTATTCCAACTACGCGACGAATAAAGACAAATAAACAACTTTGACATTGAATCGAGGCGATATCATTGGTCGAGATCTTGAATAATCTATGGTATTATTTATGGATTTGCGACAAAATGGCGTTTTGAATTATGGAAGCAAAATGAAAGTGGATGTAAGTAGTAGTTAAGTGTATTAGTGTTGCATTATAAATAAGAATGTGTGTATTATCAACAGCTGTTTTTAGTGCATAATACAAAGAGTTGTAAGCGATTACCTCTGCTGTATTTGGAATATGTAAATTTAATGTTTGTTTATCTTGACTCTTGATTGGAATGGTTATAGATATCGACATTTTCACTTAAACTCGAAATTATTTTTCATAATTTAATAAATTATTTGTAATTTTGTATTTTTATCCTTAATTTTGCTTTGTTATTATCATCATGTATTAACGCAATGAAACTATTTTTGACGGTAGTGCATTGTGCAGCTGGATGGAAAGTACTACCTACATACTTACCAATTCGTTATAGGCTAAGTCAAATTGACAGCATATAAATGTCGCACTGTTGGACAGGCCTTCTCCCCCACGAGGCCTCAATGTAATTGGGTAATTGGGTACAAATGTTGCAGATTTTCATCCGAGACATGCAGATTTTCCTCACGATGTTTCCACAAAGTTGGTGTTTCCAAAGAACATGAAGGGAACTTTATCCTCTCGCACGAGATGTATTATAAACATAAATTACGCACACGAAAATTTAGTGGTCCTTGCACGAAAGTGCATCGCACATACACCTGCCCTAACGAGTGGGCCGTCTCGAACATGTGGGGGGTGAATGGCGTGAACTAATGTAATAACAAACACGAAGTATTTAACATCTTAGACTGGTGATTCATTGACGGTGTGAGGAGTGGATTATTGCACGTCCCACAGAGCGAGTTTATGGGCGATTGTGACCTGTTAGGATCAGGTTGCATGTTTGCTCATCGGCCCAGTAATTGCGTTAGTTGTTCAGTCTTTACCGGAACCGAAACAAAGCAATAGAACCTTCTGACGTTTTTCCGGTTGTACTACTGAAACGATATGGTCGCATTAAATTTAAAAATTACGATACAAAATTATTTAAAAGAATCTATTTGAATGAGATATATTTTTGATTTTGATTGCGTGGTTTCTCTGCGGAAGGGTTTGCGCAAATTCCTACGAGCGAGAGTTACTGTAAAACTAGGAAATACATAATTAATTGTCTCTATTGTCGGTTTCATATTTATTATCAGTTCGTCCTTGACACCGCTCTTCGAAGGGCACCGACATCCGATCCCTCCCGGTTAGTATCACAAACATCTGCGTATGTCGTTATCGTTCTGCACTTAAATATCCAACAACAATAAGGTGTTAACGATTCGTTCAGAACGACTTGTAGGGAACAGATGGAAATCGTTTTGCGTATAAGGTGAGCTACGAGATCATGTATCGCAGCGATATCTACTATACACTGCATACCGTTCTACATACATATATACCTTGTGTACAACATTATCGCGTCTATTATCAGGATCGTATTATTTTTGGCGTTTCATATACAATGTAATTTGAAGCGTGATTATGAAACTCCGCGCTCGGTCCCCGACTGCGGAAATGGCGGTAATGGCGCAATTTCGCAATAGAGACCATTTGGTAAAAGACAGGACACGTGTATTACATGTGCTCACCGAGATATTCGGATCCTGCTTAAAACTAATATGATCCGGCAATTGAACATCGAACTTTGTGCTCAACTAGAAATATTATAATAAATAGAGACAGACTAAACTTACAAAAGCGTCGACTCACAGTCGTCGAGCGCTCTAACGTAGTGGAGTAAAACAAAAAAAGAAGGTTGAATGCCCTTGATTGTAAGCGGTACATGCAAGAATCGTTATTAAAAAAACAGCCCCCAAAGTCGTTGCGAGGATTTCTCGACTCGGATGCTCGTTAAAATATAGCAATTTAACATTTATACACTTTTTATTAATAACGGTCTTATTAAAACTAATCATAAAGTCTGAGTATAATATACTATTTTGCTTAATTTTATTAAACATATTTAGAAACTTTAGCAAACATTATTTTACTGTCGAGATGGTCCAGCGAGTAGAACACCAACCAACCCTACATATTACAAAAGAACAAAATAGTATATTATATTTAAAAAAATGTTCATGAATAATTAAGACGTAATTGATTGTAATATCCAATACTCTGAACTCGGTAGCCACTTGATGCACTCTATCGGTTCTGCATGAGTGGTGACGAGTTTCGTTCGGTTCTAGTTTGTATGCAATTCAAGTCTCTCCGACGATCTAATAAATAATGTAATGTACATTACAGCCGTGTGCTGCACTCGAGAAACCGATAATTATAACCATTGCATGGTGATGTAACCATATAAGATCAAAATTATGCATCGACATATGAATGTAGGCCTTCGGAAAGATTTATGCCATGATATATAGATATAGTAATATATATATATATATATATATATGTAACTTATTTGGATAATGAACTACCGATGATGTGTATTTACTTCGTGTTTACTAAACCAAATGGTCGTTAAAAGTATACGAAGACCAACCGTTCATTACTTAGTAAATGTAATAAACAAGACAATATTGTTAATATTTAATGTTGAAAATAGCTGTATCATATATGCTATATATTTATGTATGTATGTATGCTAAGCTTTAAGCTTTACTTTAAGTGATTTAATAATGATGCCATGCAATAAAGAGTATATTTTATACATTTTAATATATGTACTTATGCATAGCATAAGCATGTATGTATTAACATATTTGACATAATATTATTAATCGTGCTGCATTATCGAATCAGGACAACCTTGTCGTGTAATGATGTATGTAAAGTTTTAATAAATAAATAATAAGATAAGAAAAAAGCCCGCAAAGGATAAGGTTGTAAGAATCACTAGAGCCGTGAACTAGTCGTAGAGGGCAAGCGAGGGGCGAGACAAACGACAATAACGTCGCGGCAGGAACCTGAAATGTTTTTATGGCGGTTTGCCGCTCGAGGACCGGTCGCCCGCAGTCCGGCTCTCTCGCAGAACACTGCGAGTCGATACTAGACACGTATGCTCTTCAAAATGCGTGTTCATCCTCGGGGTTGATCACCAATGAGCACGATGGAAACGTATCAATGTAAACGTTAGAGCGCTCTTGTTTGTTGTATCGCTACGCAGCTCATATAGCTGTAGTAAATCGGCGGTTAACCCGGCGGCGGTCGGAGTCAGATCAGTTTTACAGATTGGTATTATACATTACACATATTCTTAGTAATAAAGCGATTCAAATTTATAAATAAAAAGAACAGATTCAATAGTCTGGACCCTCGGGCTACAAAGAATGATAATGCCAAATTATTATAATTTTTTTTATATAGAATAGGAAGGCGGACGAGCATATGGGCTACCTGATGGTAAGTGGTCACCAAACGCCCTTAGACATTGGCATTGTAAGAAATGTCAACCATCGCTTATATAGCCAATGCGCCACCAACCTTGGGAACTAAGATTTTATGTCCCTTGTGCGTAATTGTGTGTGTAATTACACTGGCTCACTCACCCTTCAAACCGGAACACAACAATAACAAATACTGCTGTTTTGCGGTAGAATATCTGATAAGTGGGTGGTACCTACCCAGACGAGCTTGCACAAAGCTCTACCACCAGTAAATCAGAACCAGACGAAAAAGAAAAACCACGATTTTTCAATAATATTTTTTTGAATTATTATAGGGCCGCGTGATAAAGTAAAGTTTCATAGGCTTAAGAACTGTTCACTGAGTATTTTTTTCAGGAACATTCGTTATCAGCTGCGCACAAAGCGAACAACACGCAAACCATATGTGTGTGTGTGTGTGGACCACATTCCGAAACTTGTACGATATTATTTTCCTTAATGTTCGCAGAGTCATGAAATAAAATGTTTCTACAAAAGTATGTCATTGTGAACTTGTTTTTCTCTTAGACAAAACCATAATAATTCTTCATTTATGACTTGGCGACATGTACAAAGAATATCCGCTATGATATATATTAATTATTTTCCATAATACAATTACAAAACAAGTATGATACCAAAGTAAAACATATAAATTATAATAACCACTAATAATATACGCAAAAGTCGTGTTGGAACGTTTTGCTCCCTAGATTTAAAGTCCTAATGGGTGCAGTTAATAACTCGAGGCACAGACAAAGACGTAAAAATATTCAGTCAACAGGAACAAACTGCAAATAATAAGGATAGACTACTAGTAGGTGGACAACTAAGTTAGTCAATATATAGGGATACAAAGTATGTTTTCTAATAAACTTACGTGGAAAAGAAAATGCGTGGAAAAAAATAAATAAAATTGAATTTACATGACAGTGTCAAAGTGATATAAAGAATTATAAGATGTGATGCTAAACAATGAATAGGAATATATATAATAATAATGTCCTCCAGACCGATTTCGGCCACGGCGGCCAATCTCGAGATAGATTAGCCAACTACGCAGGAGATATTATAGTGCACAAGTATGCGCGCAAACACAAGTGCACTCTATTCCCTAAATCTCATAATCCGATGGGACGGCAATCCGACACGATTGCAAAGAGTTCAGGCGCAGACCAAAGCCTTTACATGCTTTCCGAGGCACGGGAGTGTACACACTTCCAACTTCCAGGCTGCTACTGAAAATTTTCTGACAGAAGAACCCAATAACTTTTTATAGGCCCCACCTGGGAATTGAACCCAGGACCTCCGGGTCTGCGGCCTTACATCGAGTCACTAGACCAACGAGGCAGTCAATAATATTACAAGATAATTAATATAAGAATATTACAAGTTACACGTACCTGTCCGAATAATCTGTATCATGTATGTGACGTATACGGTTTATATATTCTGTATATAGCATGGTTAGCTTAACTCGTTACTCGTACCTGCTGCAGGTAACGAACGTACGCTCCTGAACATGCAATTGAGGCGGTTCACGTTTTCTTAGTTAATTGTGTGGCTGTGAGAGTTAGCCACGTAATCGAGTTCGGTTACCCTTCTTCATTTATATTGGACAAGTAAACTTTGCTGAGTGCTCTTAATTATACGTGTTTACTTTAATTATAGCTAGTATATAGTACAACACTAAATACTTTTAGCGTTCTTTTTAATATTACACTTGCTTATTGACGGTCAAAAATCTACCACCGATTCGGAAATAAACAGACCTGAGAATAACCGTCGAAAGAAACTCAACGGGATTATTTTTTAGGTCCAAATTTACAATTATAGTTGTATAAAATAATAATTTCAAACTATGATGTACGACACAATTTCTGGAAAAGTAATTTATGTTTTTACGTACTTAAATAATATTATTAAATATATACAGCGAGCAGCGATAATCATTATTTTCATTTAATACGCAGATTATATCTGAGCTATGGCGCGGTATGTAGGTAACTCTTTAGAACAGCTTAAATACGACCGCAGTCACGTGTCCGTCCCGTGTACCGGGGTAAGATGTCCAGGATGGACATTATGAAGATCAAAACGTTATTCAACTTGACATTTATGGCCGATTAAAAGGCTGAATCCATTGACTGCCTAGTGGGTGGTGGACCGTAAAAATTTTAGGATTTTAATGAGGAGGCGGAAGTGTGTACAGCCGTTGGTCTTGCAACTAACTTCTCTCAAGCCGTGTCAAGAGGTCGACAGCGAGGGAATTGAGCCTACACTTGTGTTTTGCGAACAAACTTTACGCATCTGATCTCCTGCGCAGATGAAAAGATTGGATTAATTCAAAACTAGATCATCACTATAATGTCATTTCTAAACAAACAGCTCCTGACTTGTTGTGTGACGAACCATTTGTCCGTCTGTAACCCGAATATTTTATGAACAATATAATCGTGAGTGGCATCTCGCTATAGCGAGAGACGCACGTCTCTCTCGACGTGAGTGGCATCTCTATTAACTTGTCAACATCAATAAAACTTGTATAAAACATCCAAGTCCATTATACCTCGTGCAGTGTCGCGGGCCATCCTCGTTTGACTGCGTGGATTCGACTCTCTCAATGTGCAATTCATAGCACCCGAAATAGATTTGCTCAAACCGTCGTCAACTGGTTCAAATGCTGATCTAAAAATGCGATTATGTGATACGACGTAACGTAGCATTTAAGTGGAACGGAATAGTCGAAAACGAATTATATGTCAGTATCAGTATTTATAATAAGGAATAGCAATGTACTGTATCGCGACGTGCTTGAATAAGATTCTGAGAGAGTAGTTGAGCAGACCAAAAGCAATTCATCTCATCAGTAATGGTACAGTAACGGCCTGTTATGTCCCACTGCTGGGCTAACGCCTCCTCTCCCTTTTTAGGAGAAGATTTGGAGCTTATTCTACCACGCTGCTCCAATGCGGGTTGGTAGAATACACATGTGGCAGAATTTCAATGAAATTAGACACATGCAGGTTTCCACACCTCACTCCTTCATCGTCAAGCACGAGATGAATTACAAACACAAATTAAGCACATGAAAATTCAGTGATGCTTGCCCGGGCTTGAACCCACGATCATCGGTTAAGATTTACGCGTTCTAATCACTAGGCCATCTCATCGCTTCATCATTATCGAACTCATGATATTCCATTTCCATATTACGTAATATCACATTAAACATATAAAAATAGGTCAAAGACGATGGCATGTGATTATATTATGACATCGATAATACAACTATATATATGAAAATAAATAGTTTTTCTATATGTATTTATGTGTGAATGTTTTGGTTAAATACATTATGTTTTGGTTTTCGGAAACGGCTTCACGAATTTTATAAACATTCATTATTTGACATTCATAAGTAAGACACAGCAATGTTCAATTTCTTGCATGAATATGATATTTCGAATATTCTCAAGAAGTGTTTATTTGTTAAGTTTGCAGTTTATATGTAATATCTTTTTTCGTCATTCTGAAACAGTTGATCAACACGCGTAGCCCAGTGGACACGTACCCCAATGAGCTCGTCGACTATATTGCAACGCAGTGTACAGCTTTGACTCCGTTCATATTCCACCCGCTAACTATATACTAGTTGCGGGAGCCGCCACTATTAACCAGATGACTATCGTAATACTACGCTTGCAATTTTGAACTACTTAACATGCTTATCATTTTGATTTCTGTAATAATCTTAAACGTTTTAAGTGTTTACCAAAATATTACTTAAAAATTGGAAACTTTTTTTTTCTTAATATAAAATAGGTAGACGGTCGGGAAAATGGTCATAAGTGATCACCATCGATATAGAAATTGGCACTGTAAGAAGACAATAAGAACTCCTTACATCGCCAATGCGTCACCAATCTTGAGAACTAAGATGTTATATCCTTTGTTTGACCGCAATTGCTCAGTCTCACTCGAACCGAACAATACTAGGTATTGCTACGGCAGTAGAATATGTGGTTAGTGTATGGTACCGGGTGGTGGTGGAAGATTGCACAAAGCTCTACCATCAAGTAGATATGGCAAAGAAATTTACTATACGCATTTATTAAACGAAATTACAAAACCTCACTCGCAGTGGCAAAAACTTATATGTATATAATACTTACCTCTATAAGGCATCTGACCGGATTTTTCAAGTCAAGAAGACGTTTAGCAACGTCCGGTCGCAGTTTTATAACACTAATTATTTGCGTTTCCTCATTATGTGACTAAAAAGAAACCTGCCGAGTGCGTACACACTTTCATGGGGGTATGTTAAATATATTTTGAGGGTTTATTTTTGGAAATTAAGCAATATCCTCACAGGTTTGATTTAATAGTCGAAGTAAAAATTTAGATAAGTCAGCCCCGATAGTTAAGTCATTAATTTAGTATTTGCCTTCATTGCCTGCGAGAACACGTCGGTTTCTAACGCCTAACGGACGTAAGACGGGAAACAGGTTGTGCTTATCATCAATATTATAAATCTTTACTTGATAGTATATCAAGTAAAGATTTACACCGGTGTAGTTGACAGTAACAGTAACAGCCTGTTAATGTCCCACTGCTGGGCTAAGCCCTCCTCTCCCTTTTGAGGAGAAGGTTTGGAGCTTATTCCACCACGCTGCTCAAATGCGGGTTGGTAGAATACACATGTGGCAGACACATGCAGGTTTCCTCACGATGTTTTCCTTCACCGTTAAGCACGAGATGAATTATAAACACAAATTAAGCACATGAAAATTCAGTGGTGCTTGCCCGGGTTTGAACCCACGATCATCGGTTAAGATTCACGCGTTCTTACCACTAGGCCATCTCGGCTTGTTATAGTTGACACCCTATTGTTAATTATTCTATCGCCAAACAACAAACAGTATGAAGTGTGACCCCTAATATTACAGGCACTGGGACCATTATGATATATCAGTTCAAATGCCTGGTGGCCTTTCGGTACTATAAAGTATTTTGCCTTTGCAATGGCTTTGGGGATACAAACTAGAACACTAGTCTCCGACTCCGGTACGGCCGCCGTCGCCACTATAGGCCAGGATGACATTAGTTTAGTACGACTCCTGATGTACTCGTATGCCTTCAAATCTATTACATAATTTAAAACAATGTATCGCTTCGTGATTTAAATCTGCAGCCGTAATCACTTCCCATCAGGTGGATCATATAATCGCCTGCCTTCTTATATATATTAAGTTAATGAATGCTAGTTGACTTCTAGAGCAAAGTCCGCGTTGTACGTTGATTACGGCGAAGCGAGCGCAGACGCGGGTGTCCGTGAGCGGGTCAATGTCGAGAGGACCACGGGATAAGAGGTATGATAGAGATTGTGTTTAAACAAACAAAGAACGCCGTTTTATTGAGCGAATTGTTCTGTTTGATCTTTGTTAAGCAAACAATGTAGTGTCTTATAGATTAGGTTACTTGTCTTACGTAGAGACGTACGCGGTTAGAGAACCGCGCCTTCTGCAGAGCTGATGTAACACAATGTTTTATATCTCTAATGATACATATATAGCAACTTTTGAATATCATAAACGGTTGCCACATTTACAAAAGCCACGATAGTATGTTAGCTAATATCCGATCCGTTTGCAGAGATCTACGTTTTCATATCATTGACGATCTAAGCGTAAGGTTATAAGTAAATATTTTCACAGGCAACTTGGCTTAGACCTAGAACCTAGAACTTAATTATTTTGACAGATTTGGCAGTTGAGTCGTAGTCTTAGCTTTGTGCTTTGCTTTTAATTTCATATCACCGAACTATATGACTAAAGAAAACATTTTAAATTTTTTAAAATAATAATGCTTAATAATATCCTCATGTGCAAGCAAGAACGCCCGCTGTCTATGATTGGGTGACAAAATTGCTTCAAATCCATTCATCACTGTCACACAGGAATACAGCCTAGTGCACAGGGCTTGTGTAAACTTGGTCCGGACGCAAATAAAACCTTATACATATTATATATGTTTTTTATTATGGGTCTGGGGTCATGGGGGCCACTCACCACGAGTGTTATGTTATTATAAAAACGTCAATATATACTTTAATGTGCCGCTTGTGGTCCTACCTTCATGTTATTAATGTACCATTAAGCGGTAACCTCTAATCTTTGCGCGAGTTCTTTTATCTGAATACTAATTCGTTTGAGTTCAAGATAAGTGTTTTTTACTTGAAAATAATACTCATTTGTTAAACTCGGTTTATCAAATCTTTAAATAGTACAAAACATAGCCGCTTATCCAGTCCGTCGGTTTGTTTGATTAATTCGATGTAATATATAGTAATAATAATATAATTTATATTGAATTAACAATTGTAGTATCAAAACAATAGAAGGCGCTCTGAGGAGCTAACGTAGCTCACGTTGACAATACTGTAAGAAATAGATACTGAATCGTACGTCTTGAACAAAATACTGTAACGTCTGCGCAAGCTTGTACATATTACCTATATTTGATTTAATGGTTAAGGCAAACATAGTAACCGAACGAAATAGACTAAAGTTATTATAAGACATAAATGAATCAAGCTTAGTAGTTCAAATAAACGTATTGCACAATATTATAATATCATAACACACATATTCATCTCAACTAAATAAATTAGGTTTTTTACATTTTAGAATTTTATACGGCAGTACCCATATATGTTTGAATAAACACATATAAAAACGCGCGGCGGGCGGTAAGTTGTAATGGATATATTTATATATATCTCGTTATTGAAACAATATAATGATACCGATATATCACGAGCACTGAACGATCGTCTACGTTACATCAAGTTTGACCCGCCACCTTATCCTCTAACTCGAGTCAGTTTGTTGCCAGCACAACGTAGTCAATTATAAACTGTACAATAATTTCTCTTAATTCAGTAATTAATGTACCTCGACGGTAGAACACAACAAAATCTCTGAAAATGAATACCCTTCATATGGAATGCCGTACAAACTAATTGAATCGGCAGATGGAGAACATACTAACCGAACCAATAGACTTTGTACTTTATAAATATAGATGGTCTTAACAAAGAGCTACTTAAACGTTGACACGCGGAGCGGCGGCGCGGCGGCCCACAGCACAATGGGCGATCTATTGACCCACGATAGTGATATCTGCAGATGACTCCTCGCTCTACAGCGTACGGACAATACCTCGATTGTCATTGCGGTCGGAGATAATAAGGGTGTTACTTACACATCGGCAGCTCACTGCGCTCGATACACTCATAAATAATTGAGTGAACAATTTACAGACAGGACACACGCCGTAAATCTGTTCGGGCGCGTTATGCACGGTTTGGCTTGTTTTTCTTACAACGTCTTTAGATGAGGGTGAGCACCTACAACCGTTGGTCGTTATTGTTGGTTCAGTGTCTAGCCTAAAGGCAGGTTACCAATTTCTTAGTTGTCGGGCTTAATAAAGTTAGTATTATGTTTTTTAGTTTTATCCTTATTTATAGTCTAATTAGATCGGTAGGGTTGTGATTTTTTCTATTACATGTTGCTGCTATGACCTATGAGCAACTACGAGTACATATAGCATGTTCACGTGTAAGTTCTAGCAAATGGTAATACTGTACCTAATATGGTATATAAGGAGGCATTACAATAATTCAGTAAATCCATTTTTCTTTAATAACTAGAATAATAAAATTATCGCATTAATATCATAAATACGACAGGTAATGTGTCTTGTGAATATTTGTTAATTCTTCACGCTTTAGCACAGATAAAATATGACATAATCAACATATTTTGGCCTTTTTATCCCTTTTAACTGGATTTTTATTATAACGCGGGCGAAGCGGCGGCCGAAGTGCTAGTTGTAGATAAGGGTTTGAGTTGTGTCTAAATCATTTCGCTGTTCGGAAATCCCGGACCGAGTGTCGCTAATATTTCTGATGAGTTGAGTACATAACATTGTTATATTTCTTACTGTCATATATATTTTATTTCTCTATCGTTTGTTACAGTTTCAATGGTTGAATTCGTTAATCGTCATTTCGGAACATGTTAGTTTGTTTTGTCACAAGTACTTTTGCCTCTTAGGTGATATTGTGTCACCTCACACAATATAACTAGGCATTAGCCTGCGCCGTTTATTTACTGTCATGTATCTACTACGTCTTACTGCAGTTATTCTTCAAATAAACTTCGTAGACAAATGATTGAAAAACAAATATGATTGCAAATATGTAGTATTGTATACTTATATATACTTACTTATGTAGGTAAAGTATAAATAGGTATTAACTTTTGTTGTGCGGCATTATTATTATATTATTTTGTGTAACGTACATTTTTTGAATTGCCTCATATACATATTATATGAGTAAAATCAATTCAATTTTAAATTTAATGAAAATATTCTGTTGTTCGTCTTACGTTACGTTGTACGGAAAGCGTATTATAAATAAAACAAGCCGTTCGTCTCGGATGCATTTTATGATATCTATCTGTCTTGAGGTTATCGCCGCAGTAAGAGTGAAGTCAGTCATACAACAACCGAAACATTATCTCGCGCACTGCGGCCGGGCTCATTCCGCTCCTGCACTCGCGCGGTCAGCCCCGACCTGCGGTCTATACGCACAAACATTATTGTAACTTTACATATTATAATAACGGCGGCTACAGATAATATATTTTGACTGCAGTAAATACATTATATTAGACGTAAAATATTAAAATGATTGCAAATGAAGAAAATATTATGTGGAAAAAATTCACTTTCAAAATTAAATCCGCGAATTGTTTGCCTTGAACCCGAATGAATGAAACGTTAACACAAAACAATATCGAATGTCATTGAACTTACAAGATTTTTTTACAACGAACTTAAGCCGTAGGTATACTTCGTGAAGGTTAGGGAAATAACTTTTTTTATTTATTTACTTTTCTATTATAAAATGTCAGTTTATAACGTTAGGGCTTAACGCACAAACAGCATGTCATATTTGTACGAGAGAAAGGCGACCGAACGATACTCTACACACTGTAGCGAGCGAGCAGCATTGTAGATACGTCTCAGACGATCATCGAAATCAACTTCCATGTAAGGATACTCGACAGTTAACTATGATATCCTGTCGGGGCACAAACCACTTAGTTACTAGTTTAGCGAGTAACTATCAATTACAGGCTCGCTCGGCCGCGTCGGCCTGCGAGACAGTATATAATAGACGGCATACGAGTATACTTTATACATAAAACTAATGTAACGTTGTCGTTTTTTGAATTAAATGTACACGCACACACATGTCCAATAGTATACGCGGGAGAAGTTAAATCTTTTCTCGTGAAAATCATTATAAACGATGCACTTCAGACCTTGAAATCTATCTCTCAACAGAACCAAAGACGTTTGTCTTAACTCTAAATGGTTGTGACTTATAATCCGGTTCGCGTTCATCGGTCAGCAGCATATACATGTACTACTTTTCTTTGCAGGAATTGATTCAAGCTTGACAACTTAACTTTATTCATGTGTAGCCGTACTGACCCGCGGCCTCGTCTTAAGCGATGATCATGAGATACGAGTACGTGCGCTGTTTATTCGACAGTCGGCACTATCGCATTAACCATTCATTGAAGCGATTGCCTGTTTGTAGTGCCTAATGAAGTGCATACAACACTTATATACAGGGCCAAAATATGACGAGAAGAGTCTTTGAGTAATGATTGCGATTGTCCGCGCTGGTGTAATTGTTATATAAAAACCAAATAATTAATAAACGTCCCAAGAAAGGCACGAATTTCATGTCTGTATAATAGTTTATTAAAATGTCTTCAAAAGCTTTTTAGTCTGATAAGTGGACCTTGGATCCGCCTTTGATCTACTTGAAAAGACGATGATATCTGTTATACACCTGGTTAAGAAGCCGCTGAATAAAACCCAGGATGAAAAGGCAAGCCTCGCGTCCTGTACTCAGATTGGTTGCGCCTTTACAGGAAGTGCCTCATGAAATACTGTATGTTAACGCCGAATTAATATCGGGGGATCAAACGGTAATTGAAACTTAGGAAGAGCCTTTCACTGTTTACACTAATTTATATTGTCTTATTTTTTAACAAAATCATTTTTACATTATACATATTAGTAACGAATCTAGACAGCGCGATTTAGGAAACTGACATATTTTATTACCGCCATCTATCGCCACCGAATAGTAACACATGCCGTTATACACCTATATTAATGCAATGCTATCAAGTAGATTATAATATTGACGTATGTACGTTCGCTGTTGCCAGGATAAGCATGTTTCTATATTAATTTATTTAAATGATGCAAGTACAAACAGGCCATTTTATGTTCATAAGAGCGAAAATATTTAAATATTCCTTAAACATTGCCGGCGACGAGCTTGCCTTACTGATTGTCAGTCGACGATTGTTAACGAAAGCAAAGTATTGTTTATATTGTACGCGTTTCAGAATTGTCAAATTATGGATAGTACATAAAAAATCGAAATGAACAAATTATATAATAATTTGTTTGTTTGCTTGAACGAAATTGTCTTCGAGTTGTTCGCTCAGTATCTATATAATAACTGCCTCGTCGGCCTCGTCGACGTCGGGAAGATGTATCACGTCTTTGTAGCAAAACTAGCTACAGGACGACTCTACTTAATAAGAGTTAACTGTTAGTATTTGGTGAACCATATCACATATAATAATGAATAATATGTTAATACAATTTCTGTTATTCAAGTAACATATTTTTTATTTCGTTGCAAACAGTGATTCATTTCTAAAACTTGTTATATGAAAATAAATGTCACATATTATTATTTGCATTAAAGTATCATGATCATGAATGGAAATAGTTCATAACGAATAAAAATAGACGGATGACCATATCGAGAAATTAATAAAGACATCGTAAAAAAACTATACAAATCAAATCAAATAATTATTTATTCAAGTATGCTCATAAAGGCATTTTAAAATCGTTGCAGCATTTAATTAAATATAGCGACCGAGAGATTCGGCAAGTATTAAGCAACTGAGTAATCGCTCTTACATATCAATTTATTATTATTTATGGACAAATGTACAAAGACTATTGTCCGCTTATTTACAGAAAAGACTTACACTAACACTAACAACCCGTTAATGTCCCACTGCTGGGCTAAGGCCTCCTCTCCCTTTTGAGGAGTAGGTTTGGAGCTTATTCCACCTTAAAAGACTTGCCAATTAGTAACCTAAGTATACATCTATCGGTATGCGAAATACATTATTGTCTGTATTTTAATTATTATTATTATATATTATTAATAAATAAATTAAATATACAAACGTATGTAGGTTGTATTGTAGAATGTATGTAACATTAGACATGCCTAAATGTGATTCCATTACTTTCGCTGTAGTAATATCAAAAACCCTAAGCAGAATTATTTTTAAATTATTCGAAAAAAATGACAAAATATTTTTTTAGCATTTATAAGGTTTACTAATATAAAAATCATAAAACATGATAGATATAAAATATAACTGTATTTTAATGGTTGCTAATTGCAGGCGTACCCGGCGAGGAGCTGACGGGCGGCGTGCAGTGCGGCGAAGAGCAGTTTGCGTGCGCAGACTCGTCGCGCTGCGTGCCCGCCGCCTGGCGCTGCGACATGCGCCCGCAGTGCCCCGACGCTTCCGACGAGATCGGCTGCAGTACGTGCCGCACTCTTAATACACATACACTTTACTATATTAGTCAATCAACCCTGCAGGTAGCCGAGAGGATATTCAGACAATACGATTACGAGTATATTCGTTATACACTTTGGGCCTAAGTACCATTAAAGCTCCACGACGAATTGATGTTATTATTATATCACGTAATTGTTGTATAAATGAAATAAATGATAATAATGTCTATTAACCAAAATCAAAGTATTATACATAAAATTTAGAACATCTTCAGTGAGTAGATTAAATTGGATGTTTCTTCGCAGCGTACAACATGACGTGCGGCGCGGGCCAGTTCCGCTGCGCGCGCAGCGGGCTGTGCATCGCCGCGAGCTGGCGCTGCGACGGCGACGCGGACTGCGGCCCGCACGACGCCTCCGATGAGGACCCTTACATGTGTAACTAACCCATAGATCATTACAATATTAAATCCATTTTTCGAAAGCGTTGGATTTTCATTTGAACCAGAGACGAGCGCTAGATAAAGCTTAATATTTATAATGGGCTGTTTCTGGGAATTTCATATTTAATAGAGGCCGTTTAACATTTTATGGAAACATTACGCTGGACTGAAAAGCAGTAAAGATAACAAAAAATTTATTTGCAATGTAAAAAAATCCTTATTGTAACTTACTCCTCCTAGCTGTTGTTTGGGAATTTAAATCATATATACATTGTACCGCCGATTCGGAATGGAGATTCTACTGTACACAAATACTGGTTTTTGCACTTTTAATAATCATATACAAGTAATAATGCAAGTACCTTACGCCCGAGCAGCTCGGGCAAAACCCCAAAGTTATACACTGTAAGATACTGTAGTAGGAATATAAAGCTGTGTAGCAGTAGTAGCAGATTGTTGTCTAACATTCCTAATCTTGTATGCTTCAGAGCAGAATAGAAATCACATATGACATCCCGAAACTTATTCGCTGGAAAAGAATTCTGTCATCAGGAAACAATACAATATCATTAACATAGAATGAGTGAGCATTTATGTATATAAAAACAGAAATGTATGCCAAATTGTAGAACGTCAGAAGACAACACAACAAACCAATTACATGTTGTTGTGTTCTAGGACTTGGATACGAAGCATTTATACTGAAATTAATAAGGAGTTGTTAAAAATATTTTTTGAATAACTTATGTTTCCCGTTTAAAATTTATGAAAAATCTTTTAACTTTGTCATAGTTCTTAACTGACCGAGACGACGCTACGTCAACCTACGTATATTTGTCAATATTTTAAATTTTAATGACCACTGCTACCAATATCTGTTGTCATGTATAAGATTTCCCAAACTGTCCCTGCGGATAAAACACGATACAGACATAACCTTACATTATAAAATTACATTAAAAAAAACCTACTGAGTTTTTATTCGTTGAATTAACATTCTGAACCGGTGGGAGCATTACAGCTCATTAAACTTACGCTTCACGAAAACTGTTAAGTACACCGGTCGAGGCCGAGACGCACAGGTCCTATTAACGCCTATTAACGGGGCACGATGTTTCGTTCGTAGGTGAGAGAGACTTCAAGTGCTGGGGCAAGTGGGCGCGCTGCGCCACGCCCGAGCACGGCCAGTTCAACTGCGTGCCCGTGTACCACTTCTGCGACGGCGTGCGGCACTGCCTCGACGGCAGCGACGAGTGGGACATCTGCGATAACTGTGGGTACAGAATGTGGATCGCGTTCGGACATATCTCATTTGTTTAAAGCTGTTATTTGAAAAGTTACAATAACCGTTTTTCCTGTTTGCCTCACGTCCTTCGACGATATATTTCGATCTTCTTATCGATAAATTAGGTATCCGATTAAATCATAAAAAAAACAGGCAATCACAGGGACTGCCGATACAAGTGAAAACTTGAAATTGTTAAATATATTTTTACTGTGTAAATACATTTGTCCAATTACCACGTCTATTGGGAGTCCAAGTAACAATTCTATCCCTTTTCATTATTTAGTATTTTATTCATCAAAACACACAGTATGTCGCTAACTCGGTATACAGCTCTATATATTAATACAGCTTAATTGAAATAAGTAATAGTTAAAATACACTTTACATATTATTTGTATACACTAAGTGTTTACATAAATTTCAATCATTTTTATCGAGCCTATCCCTTACGATAAACAAGCACAACGCGCCTTAAGAAGTATTTACTTCAAAAACACTGGCGAACGCAAATATTGCAATAAATCGGTTCGCTTCGATCTGAAGTGTTCCCATTCCTACTTGATCCCGCAAAGCGCATACACTCGATATGGTAAAGCGAATCAACACTACCGGGAGTCGCCGGCGACCGGAGAGTCCAGCCGCTACCCAGCCACGCGGCTCAAATCACTTTATCAGACGTCACAGACCACTAAAGACAAATTGTTAGTAGAAACTGTTCAAAATGCATCAAGTTGTGTTTTTGTATGTCAAATTAATGGATTCCATTTTTATTATGAGAAGTGTATATTTTGTAATAAAAAATCGATGAATTGTTATAATTATTTTCTACATACGTCCCCAGTCACCGAGGCGTCGTGCGCGTCGCACGGCTGCAGCACGTGTCGGCCCACGCACGAGGGCGTGGCGTGCTACTGCCAGCCCGGCTACGAGCCGCGCGACGGACTGTGCGTCGGTCAGTAGCTCCCCCGCCCGCGCCTCCCCGCCCCCACCGCCCCTCACCGCCCCTCACCGCCCCTGTGTTACAGACAGCGACGAGTGCGAGTGGGAGGGCGCCTGCTCGCAGCGCTGCAGCAACCTGCCCGGCTCGTACACCTGCGCCTGCGCCGACGGCTACACGCTGCGCGACGACAAGCGCTCCTGCGCCGCCATCAACGGTACCATCCCTTTCGAATGTCGCTGACCATCCGACATTTCGAATGTCCGTTCCCGACTGATCGTTTTGTCGTCGGCAGATCCGGTGGGCGCTCCGCTGTCGCTGGTAGTTGCGACGCAGAGCGGGGTGGAGCGCGTGTGGGCGGAGGGCTCTCCGCCGCAGACAAACCGCTCGCTCGACGCGCTCGGGGTCAAGGCCTTGGACCTGCACTACTCCAACCGGTACTATGATTCTTTTCTGTCCTGTAGATATATAATTAACGTGAATACGGCTCGCCGACCCTGATTCCTGAATAGAAAATACATGTGTGCCCGGATGGATATCGTTTCCAACGTAAATTTAGTATTTATCTTTCATAATACGAAAAATTTAATTTCTATTTTTCTGATTTCATTAGTTTCGGCAAATGTTCCGTCTCAACTTTGACGATATTAATAATATAAACGACGTCGAATTAATCATATTCAACGGCGATATTAACTTCAGATCCATTTGCTACGTACACCATAACATAAGTCGCTCGTCGCTCGTCTGCGTGGACGCGGATAACTTCAGCAACCGCACCGTCCTGGCGGCGCCCGACCTGTTCCCCGACCTAAACTGTAAGTGTCGTCGGCCCTCGGCGCGCTCGTCGACGCGACCGCCCGCTCATCATTACGCGTTTCCTGTCGAGCAGCGATCTCCCACCTGGCCATCGACTGGATATCCGACGCCTGGTACTTCGCGGACGAGGCGCGCGAGGTGGTGTACGTGTGCGACGCGTCGCTGCGCTTCTGCCGCATCCTGCTGGACTCCGGCCTCAGCAAGCTGCGCGGCCTGGCCCTGGACCCCGCCGCCGGGTGAGCGCCGCCCGCCCACGCGCCGGGCCGCCGAGCGCGTCTGACCCGCGTGTCCGTGTCCGCAGGGCGCTGTTCTGGAGCGCGTGGGGCGCGGCGGCGCCCAGCGTGGCGCGCGCGGGGCTGGGCGGCGCCGGCGCGCGCGCGCTGGCCGCGCTCAAGCTGGTGTACCCGGGCGCGCTGGCCGTGGACCCCGCCGCGCGCCTGCTGTACTGGGCCGACGCCTACCTGGAGAGCGTCGAGCGCTGCGACTACGACGGCGGCCGCCGCCTCACCGTGCGCCGCGGATACGTCGTTAGTACTCGCCCGACCCCTCCGGTCTCCCCCTCCTGCGGCCTTTAGACAAACGCACACACATGTGTATGTACGTCTCCCCAGACGCAAAAACTTCAACACATATCGGTGCTGGAGAGCACGCTGTACCTGCCGATCTGGAGCAACAACAGCGTCGCGGCGGTGTCGCGCTACAGTCGCGAGCGCCGGCGCAGCTCGATACCGCTGCGGGCGCGCCCGCTCGCCGCGCTCGTCTACCACCGACAGCGACAGCCACTCGGTCGGTATCGCCCCATCTTCGCGAACGAGATGACACTCGGAGGGGGCGATTAATTAAGCAGACTTGTCGTGTGCAGTGTCGCACCCGTGCGCGACTAATAAAGGCGGCTGCGCGCACGTGTGCGTGACGGCCTACCGCGGAGACGCACGCACGCCGCACGCGCAGTGTCTCTGCAAGCACGGGTACCGCCTCGTCGGCCACGGGGACTGCGAGCGTGAGTATATCCCCGTGCGGCTTTACGTCATCACGTGGCCACCCCGAGTGTACGTTACTCGTCGGACGTGTGCAGGCGTGGAGGCGGAGAGCTACCTGGTGGTGTCGCGCGGCTCGCCGGCGCTGGTGGGCGGGCTGGTGCTGGCGGGGCGCGGCGCGGCGCACGACGAGCCCTTCGCGCCCGCCGCGCACGCCGCGCGCCCCACCGCCGCCGACGTGGACGTGGCCGGCGAGCGCCTCTACTACTGCGACGTGCACAGGTGCGCCGCGACCCGCCGCGACCCCCTGTGTGCACTTGCAGCTCACTAACCGCTCGCGCCTCGGCAGGTACGAAATCGTGCGACAAAAACTCGACGGCAGCGAGCGAGAGGTTTTCGTGGGAGACGATGTCGACAACTGCGAGGGATTCGCCATAGACTGGATGGGTGAGCGTCTTCGATTCTCTTACATTCGTCGGTGTCTCGCGCATTTGACCTTTGACTTTGGTGTGATACTTGGCCTCGGTTCGCAGGTCGCAACGCGTACTGGACGGACGACGCGCTGGGACAAGTGAGCGTGGCGCGACTAGACTCTCCGGCGCGACGCGTGCTGCTGCGCGACCCGCACTTCAACCCGCGCTCCATCGCCCTCGACCCCGCCAACGGGTACGGCCCCGCCCCGCCCGCGCCCTCCCCGCCCGCGCCCTCCCCGCCCCGGCTCACAGCCCGCTCGTGCCCGCAGGGTCATGTACTGGTCGGTGTGGGCGAGCGCGCTGGCCGCTCGCGGACGCATCGAGACGGCGGCGATGGACGCGTCCCGCCGCCGCACGCTGGTGGACTCCGAGCTGCACTGGCCCAACGGGCTCGCCCTGGACCTGCCGCGCCGGTACCTCTACTGGTCAGTCTCCGCGCCTCGTGGCGGTAGCGGTTTATTTTTAGCTTTAAAATTATATCGGTCGTCAGCACAGCCCCGGTGTGTTTTTAGTCCAGACTTGTTATATAGAAGTGATCTTTACCCTCAAAATATTATTGAATTTTAGGGTTATTTGATTGGCTAATGAAGGCCCTAAGAGGTGATCAATATTTAATAAATAACGGGTCCATGACTTTAATGAAATTTACTACCTACCTTCAACATTTAAATTCGAGGAGTAGAACGGCGAACGGCGAGATGTGACACTCGCATAAAAAAAAAACTTCTCGGGCTCTTGTATTACAATAAATCTTTATCGGGCACGAATGAATAACGCTAAACTATACTGTCACTTTGTACAACGAATATGAACGTCCCGCGTCAGGTGCGATACCTACCTCAATAAGATCGAGCGCGTCCGAGTGTCGGCGACGGGAGACCTGGCGCCGGGGGCGGCGCGCGAGCTGGTGGCGCAGCAGACTCCCGACTTCCCGCTCTCGAAGCCCTACGGGCTGGCGCTCTACGAAGGTATCGCAGTCGGTCGGTCGAGGTGCCGAGTAGCATCGCTCGCACAAATGCCGTATCGCTAACGAGTGTGCGCGTAGACAGCGTGCTGTGGAGCGAGCACGGCACGGGGCTGGTGCGGCGCCTGCTGCAGAACGGCTCGGCCGACACGCTGCGCGCCTTCCCGCCGCCGCTGTACGACGTGCGCCTCGTGTCGCGCGCCGCCCGCGCAGGTACGTAGGCCGCTGCGGTCGGGGGGGGGAGTGCCGGCCCCACCCGTAGTAACGCTTCCCGCCGGCAGGCGAGAACGCGTGCTCGCGCGACAACGGCGGCTGCGCGGAGCTGTGCCTGGCCACGGGCGCGGCCGAGCGGCGCTGCGCGTGCGCGGCGGGCCGCGAGCTGCGCGCCGGCGGCCGCGCGTGCCGGCCCGCCCGCGCCGCCCGCGACTGCCCCGACAAACACTTCCACTGCGGCCACGGGTACGCGCACCTTGTTAAGCGTTTATTTTACTTCTGACTTCTCTCCGTCGACGCTCGCTCGCGACGACCGATGCGATCCTGCCACTCATGCCCTCCTCTCGTCCGCACCTCGGCAGACGCTGCATCGACGCGTCGTTCCTGTGCGACGGCGACGCGGACTGCCCCGACGGCGCCGACGAGGACGCCTCCGTCGGCGGACCCTGCGGTAACGCCTCGCTCGCACTCGCTGCGCGCAAACGCGCGTCGTGCGCGTGCGAACACGTCCATACAATTTTACACGTGCTGAAGATTTTATTTGATAATGTACGTTTCAGCCAACGTGACATGTAACGGGGACGAGTTCATGCAGTGCGGGACACGATGTATTCCGAAGAGCTGGGTGTGCGACGGACTGAAAGGTCAGTGCTCATTCTCGCTCGCCCCACAGTGGTAGACGATAAGCACAGTATAAACATTTTTAGTATTCTGTCTTTATACAAACGCGAGGAACGCGAGGAATTCTTTCTGGGAATTCTATTTGAATGAAGAATTATTTGATTTTATTTGTATCATACGTACAATATTAGACTACGTATTTGACTTTCAAAGAAACATAATATGGTAAAAATCAAATTCTATGAGTCAGTCATTAAGGATCTTTTCAACTTATACCATTGGCGACACGGCGTTTTTCATAAATCATCTTCAAGATCAACAATAAACTTAAGATTAACGTTGAAACGCATTTTTCATCGATACAAACACTTATTATGACAACTTTATCGGTAAACAACGTATCAAGGCAGTTGTTGCGATGTGATTAAACATTAAAACTCATATCACATTTATTGCAAATCAAACTCGTTATTTTATTTTCTCAATTTTTATTTTTACACGTTTCATCTTAATTCCTTTTGACAAACACTCTTTTTTTAGAATTGAATTTTACACGTCACATTCTCGAATCCAAATTTAAATAAAGATAAAAATCTACATAAAAAGGACATAAAAGGTACATTCTTAACATACCGCCTCCCAAAGAACATAATTATGTTCTTTCAAAACTGCCTAAAACTCTTAAAATGAAAACTCAATATAAAACTTAATCGGATTTAGATAATATAAACAACTTATTTATGGCACGTTTAGCTAAACCAGATTTGGTTTTGACAGTAACCACGCGTGTTATATTGTCTTTACCGGGATGTTTCGCTATAACTCGTCCCAACATCCATTTTGTAGGAGGTAAATTTTGATTTTTTATCAAAATAGTATCATTAAAGTCCGGTTCTTTTATATGAGATGTCTTTGGTTTTAAGTTACTAATTATTCCTCAGACCATTTTCGCCAAAAATCATTTACTATTTGTCCTTGCTTGTACTATTAAATCAAACTGCACACTGTTGTTAAACTCAATATTTAATTAAAGCAAAGAAATGTCTTGTACAAATAAATAAAGAAAACTGTTGCGTGATCTAGGATTGGGTACAATGCCATCTACTGGTGGGAAGCGCAAAACAAAAAAAATAGTATGACTTATTATAATTATATAAGCCACTGGGTCACAACGACCCTGGCCCTATGGGCCTAAAAGAATCGACACGACGGTCGAACCGTCGGGGAGGACCATCCCGGGTAGGGGGGGCAACCCCGAGGCCCGTACCCAGACTGGCCTAGGCCAGCCAGGAGGACCATTGATTGATTATTATAATTTTGACTTGAGCGAAACTATACCGCGATTCAAGAGTTTACTAGCGCCATCTATTACGCGTATGCTTAGTTATAACTTACAATATTAATAAAATATATTAATTATTAACTTTTATCTGACAAATTAACATTGAATTCAACACTATTTTTTGTGTCAATTTCCACCTACGTAAACCTGAAATATTCTGAAATATATAATTTTCGTCTGGAATAACTATTAATGGCTCGCCAACGAGGAAATGACCCGGTGTCAATAAACGATCATTAGGATTATCACTTAAGTATGACAAGGGACGTGAATTTAAACATGCTTCAACTTGTGACAAAACCGTTGACAACTCTTCGAATGTAAGCACAGAACAACCGATTACTCTTTTTAAATGATTTTTTACTGATCGAACTCCCCCCTCCCATAAACCACCGAAATTAGGTGCGTACGGAGGAGTAAAATGCCATAATGTACCTTCATTAGTTAACAAACGACTGACTTCTTCCGGTAATTGAGCTTTACCTTTTGCATACATATCTTTAAGTTCCTTATTTGCTCGTATAAAGTTTGTGCCATTATCGCTGTAAAGTTCCTTACAATGACCTCTCTTGATGAATGTGTTTCTCGTACAAACATCTTTAAAACTTCATTAGTTTCATTAACTGTAATTCTTCTACTGAATGTTGCTCTTTGTTCGTCAGGTAAATTAAAATTTAACATTTTCCTACAATAAGATAATATACTTAAAGCACTATGTAAATTTGAAAATCTAGTCCATATAAAATCCTCGTGAGGCTTAACCGTAACTGTAAAAGTTTTAACTCTCCTTGTTTCTTCGTTGGTATCAAAATGATAATTTCTACTAATTCTATAATTATCTTCTTGAAGAATAAAATCTGGACCACTTCACTGTAACTTATGTGTTAGCTTCGATAGCTGCTTTTGTGGTGGTAAAAATAACGAAGACTTTGGAAATTGAATACTTGTATTAATGATAATATAATTATAAGATGATAATTATAAGATGAAGAACTGATGTGTGTCGCGCACGCGAGTCGAGACGACAAGTGAAGTTAAGTCGGTAGGCGCGTCCCCGCACCCCGCGATGATAGATAGTGAAGCGCCGCAACATATGTTTGATTAAATCGAATGTTATCATACCTCGCGAAGCACAATCTACTGGATTATTATTAGTCTCAATGTGATGCCACTGTTCACGATGTAACATAGTTAGAACCTCTGATACCCTGTTATTGACGAATGTCACCCAGCGACGTGGCTCACCGTTCAACCAGGCTAGTACAATCGTGTAATCAGACCAAGCAAATAATTTTTCTTTAGCTATATTTAAAACTTGTGATACTTCAAAAATTAACTTCGCAGCTAATAAAGCTGCACATAACTCCAATCTGGGAATTAAAATTTCTTTTTCAATCGGTGCTTCTTTCGTTTTAACAGTCACTAAGTGTACATTACTGCAGTAGTAGTAGTACTGCAGCATACGCAGAATGTGAGGCATCTGTAAATATGTGCAATTCAATAGCATCATTGCTGCTAGTATTCAACCATCTGGGAATAGAGATATTTTTTATTTATTTATTTATTTATTTATTAGGGAAACATACAGCATATCTTATATTACAACTTAATATAATAATCATATTTTTAACACTTATGCCAGTTAAGTTTCCACTACTGTTTTAACAGGGAAGTGGACTAATTTTGATGTTACATAAAATATAACTATTTATGACAAAGTAAAATTTTAACGTAAATATGGTTATGGTTAATTACTAATAAGTATTTTTCACAAGATTATAAAATTTACTTAAACTATTTTTAAACAGATCAATGTGGTTGTATTTTCTATTATGACTATTACAAGATCTTAGAATAAAAGAATTTTTGAAATAATTAGTTTTATAAATGGGTATTGAAAAAGTATCCTGAGAGCGAGCGTTAAAACGAGGACACTTAAATAAAATCTCACTGAGCAGATATGGAGAATCAATTAAATTATTTAATATTTTGTAAAGAAACATTTGGTCTCTTTGTTCTCTACGTTCTTCAAGTGGCATAAAAACAGAGTCAGGAAAAGTAAATTTGTATCGCAACCTCCTGATAAATTTGTTTTGTATATTTTCAATTAAGTTGACATATTTTGCATATTGTGGATTCCAAACAGTTGACGCATACTCTAAATGTGATCTAACGAAAGCATTGTACAAAATTACAAAGGTATGAATATTTTTAAAGTCTGCCCCTTGCCGAAAGATAAATCCAAGCATTTTATACGACTTCATCACTATTTCCTCAATATGCTTATCGAATATAAGTTTGTTGTCTAGTTGTACCCCAAGGTCTCTCACCTCGGTTACCCTTTTTAATTTAGTATTAAATATGGAATAGTCAAAAATTATTTGTTCTTTTTTTCTCGAAAATGTAATTACACAGCACTTGTCAACATTAAGCTGCAAATTATTAGCAATGCAATATTGTCCTAATTTATTTAAATCCTCTTGTAAATAAAAACAGTCTTGATTATTTTTTATTATCTTAAAAATTTTAGTGTCATCAGCGTATAATAAAACTTGAGAATTTTTGAAACAATTAGTTACGTCATTAATAAAAATGTTAAAAAGTAAAGGGCCAAGGTGAGAACCTTGTGGTACACCCGATGTTACAGGAATAAAACTAGACGTATATCCTTTAATAGCAACTTATTTGTGTTTTAAGTATTCAACATGTTCTTAAATATTTTTTATCAAAACGTCCGAGGTTTACGGACTAAAATTAATCAATTTTATAAAAACGTGCTTAATTGCGATTATGACATTATTTGCCTAACAGAAACTTGGCTTTTACCTGGAATCTTTGACAGTGAAATATTTGATGCTCGATATAATGTTTATCGTAACGACCGTGATTACGAGCAGTTAGAAATGACAAAGGGAGGTGGTACTCTGATAGCGGTCCGTCGCGAAATTGATGTTGATGTGAGAAATGTTCAGTTGCCTAATTTTCCTAGTGCTGAAGTCACTTATATAAAAATTATAACTAAACGCGGTATTATTAGGAAAATTCTGCATCTTTTTTGTTGTTACTTTCCACAGAATAATTCTCAAACGGATTCACAGCTTAATTTTTTTGAATTTATATCTGATTTGATTATAGAAAATTCACAAGATGATATAATTATTACAGGTGATTTTAATATACGAGATGCTGTTTGGTCATTAAATAATAATAATTCAATTTATATTTTAAATCCCTCGGAATGTCTCCTTGTACATCAAATATTTGTTTTTATGAATTTTACTGGATTACAACAATTAAATTATATTCTTAACTTAAATAACAGGCTCTTAGACTTAGTATTTTCCAATCTGAATTGTAACATATCTCGTGTGGACCCTTTATCAGAACCTGAAGATGAACATCATCCTTCCCTTTGTATTAAAGTTGATATGAATACCATTGAGCGAAATTTAAATCCAGCTATTCGTGTTGTACGTCGCTTTCACAGCGCTGATTATGATAAAATTAATTTTGAATTAGCTAAAGTTAACTGGCAACACGAATTTAAAAACAAAGATATTAGTCAGGCAGTTGATACGTTCTATCTTATCGTAAATCACATTATAGAGACATTTGTCCCGTCTAAGTGTATAAATGAGATCAATAAATATCCACGCTGGTTTACGCGACCCTTGATAAAATTAATTAATAAAAAATTAAAATTCCACAAAAAATGGAAAATTTATGGCCAACAAAACGATTATAACAAGTTCTCTGAATTACGTCTACAATCAAAAAACTTAGAAGGAACGTGTTATAATGAGTTTCTGGAACGAGCAGAGAATAATATTCGTTTTAGCTCAAAACAGTTTTGGTCCTATATAAAGACTAAAAAAGGTCATACATCTGTACCTAATGTAATGTATTTTAACTCTCAAGTTGGATACAATGGACACGATATAGCAAATATGTTTAATTCTTATTTTCATTCAGTTTTTGAGGATAATAGTGGAAATCAAACAATGGATCACTATTCTACTAGCGCAAATCAGACTATCATCAGTTCTATCGAGATTGTTGACAAAAAAGTAGAACGATATTTATCGAACATAGATACATCCAAGGGTTATGGTCCAGATGGAATACATCCCATTTTCTTAAAAAACTGCAGTAAAGTGTTATGTGTGCCTTTAACAATGCTTTTCAAAAAATCATTGGACAACGGATTATTACCAACTATTTGGAAAAAATCTTTAATTACGCCGATTTATAAGTCTGGAAATAAAAACGATATAAAAAACTATCGCGGTATTTCTAAATTGTCAGTTATTCCAAAACTTTTTGAAAAGATTGTCTATGATACGATATTTCCATTATTAAGGCCTCTACTTACCTGTAACCAACATGGTTTTATTAATAAGCGATCCACTGAGTCCAATCTGTGTGAGTTCTTGCATACAGTATTAAGTGCTATGGAAGTTGGTTTCCAGGTAGATGTCGTATACACTGATTACTCGAAAGCATTTGATAAGATATCGCACAATTTGTTATTACATATTATTACATATTATTACATATTCGATATAGTATTCGATTAGATCTCTTCGAAACTGATTTCACTCATTTAGTAACTCAGTCGTTAAATACTCATCTCAACTCTAATCAGACTTTCATAATTTTTGTATAAATAATTTAGCTCTTACTGTAATAGGCGCAATCCATCCTAATGGATCGTATAATCTAGTTATATGAGATAAAATTTTCCTTTTTGTAATTCTTTTGTAAATCTTCTTTAGGTAAATTTATTGTAAAAACAAATTCATCACGAGTCTTATTCCAACAAATTCCTAAAATTTTAACAGTGTCATTTTCTTTAAAAACTACTGCGTTATCTGTGGATTGAACATCTTCTTTAATATTAATATAATTAACTGGTGGTAGAGCTTTGTGCAAACTCGTCTGGGTAGGTACCACCCACTCATCAGATATTCTACCGCAAAACAGCAATACTTGATATTGTTGTGTTCCGGTTTGAAGGGTGAGTGAGCCAGTGTAATTACAGGCACAAGGGACATAAAATCTTAGTTCCCAAGGTTGGTGGCGCATTGGATATGTAAGCGATGGTTGACATTTCTTACAATGCCAATGTCTAAGAGCGTTGGTGACCACTTACCATCAGGTGGCCCATATGCTCGTCCGCCTTCCTATTCTATAAAAAAAAAAAAAAAATTTTAATAATTCGTTATTGTTGCTACACCATTTTTGTAATGTAAATCCTCCTCGCTTCATCAGCTTAGTCATCTGTTTAAAAATATTGATAGCACCCTCATTATTATTTCCCTTACATGAAGCATCATAAACTAATCTTACCTTAGTAGTCTGTTTCTCTTCTCGAATTATTGCAAGATGTGGGGAATATACTGCGGTTGGATCAATAATCTCTATCTCCGATGTTATCAGTTCCATATAGTTTTGATTCAAATAATTGTCTATCATCTTTTTATAGTCTTCGACCTCTTTAGGCCTTTTTGACAGTTTTTTCTCTTCACAATTTCTAATTGTTGTCGCATCGTAGATTTCTTCACATTTCAGCTCCGCTTTGGTTTTTTGCATCTTCTTCTTAATGTTACCAGGTTCTCCTTCTATTTCGATATTACGAAAATTCTGAATTATGTTAATATTAAACGAACACCTATAACTAGCCTGTAAAAATTAAATGTTTGATTCTCAAACTAAAAACTTATAATACGAATTTTACTACTAAGGTGTTTCGTGATGAGCATTAAAATAAATGAAAATATCTACTTGTTTTTGTCGATAATACATATAAAAAAAGTATTTTTCCTGAGTTCTATTTGTTGAATTAGTATGCTACGGTACTGTATAATAAATATGTGAAAGTTTTTTTTTATACTAACCGAAATATAAATAAAATCAAGAATAACGCAAAAATACAGGCGAAATTGTATGATCGGTCGTTCCAAAAAAGAATTTAAGAACTCGTAACTTTAAAAAATTGTAAAAAAAATATTTTTGCAGATATAATAAATTTTTTTCGCCAGTACTATTTATATTTTAACTATGATTTTTTGAGACCACAAAAAATAACTCACCCTCCTAATCGAAGCGGAGTATTCTCACATACCTCACGCGCCCGCCCGCAGACTGCGCGGACGGCGCGGACGAGGCGGCGGGCGCGTGCGCGCGCGCGGCGTGCGGCGCGGCGCAGTTCGCGTGCGCGCGCTCGCGGCGCTGCCTGCCCGCCGCCTGGCGCTGCGACGGCGCGCCCGACTGCGGCCGCCAGGACGACTCCGACGAGGCGGGCTGCGGTGCGTATGGCCCCTCGGCGCCGGCCGCTCGGCGCCGGCCGAGTGCTGAATTGTCGACCTGTGCAGAGAGCGAGGCGTGCGGCAGCGGCTCGTTCCGCTGCGCGAACGGCGCGTGCGTGCCGTGGGAGTTCTACTGCGACGGGCACGCCGACTGCGCCGACGCCAGCGACGAGCGCGCGTGCCCCGCCACCCCCGCGCCGCCCGCGCCGCGCCGCCCCGCGCACCCGTACGTCCCCATCGAGTATAACAATTGCCCAGTAGTAATTTACCTAGTTCAGTTCTTCCATTTTTATGTTAAATATTAATTTATTATTATTACTAGTGATCGCCCAGCGGTCGAAAATCGACCATAATTTATTTAAATTTTATTAAAGTTTGAATGTTATTAAAGTATTCTATTGTCAAATCTATACATATAAGTAAAATTGAATAGTCTGTCTGTGATTTCAAAATAACTGCCTCTTTTAAAGTTAATAATATGGCTATATAAAATATTTTATTTCTTCAATCCATTCAAGTCGCTATAAAATATATTAAGTCCAACTACAGGGATACACAGTAAGTTCACTGATGATTTTTTCTCAAAGTCAAAAATCTTGATTCGATATAGAAGTGCTACACTCGCTTATTAATTGTCATAAATCTACCACCGGTTCGGAAATAACACCTCAGACCTGAGTAGAACCGGCGAAAGAAACTTAGCGGGTTTTTTTTATATCTCATCCTTTACAATAAGTAATATACAACAATAGCCGAATTATTTATACATTTTTTTTTAAATTTGAAATAACCTGGAGGCGATCGTTTCATTTCCAAGGTGTGCAATCATTTATTGAAAGAATAATCATCAATCTAAAAATAAAAAAAAACCCTTAACCTTATTTTTTTCTAAACAGAATGACATTTCATGGTTCTTAATTTAAAATCACAGTCTTCTTAACAATCCTTTATCTTTTCCTTATACTTAAGCGCGAGCGAAGCCAGGGGTAATGGCTAGTACTAAATAAAATCACAGACTTTGCCAAGGCTACTCAGTTTATTATCCTATCTTTTTCAAACAAATGATGTAACATTTAAATAAAAAACAAATCCAAAATTTTACTTCCATAAAAAAGAATTATACTTATGTTATGTTTTATTGAAACAAAAAAATAAGGCAATTAAAAACAAATGTCGTCCATTGAACTTGACATACATTTTAATAAGCTGCTTAAGAGCTTACACATGTAATATAGAAAAAGTATATAATATAAAAAAAGCAGTTATATAACAGTTTTGATTAAAGTTTAAAAAGCGGTCATTTGACCATTCTGGGGGGTTTAGTGTTAATTATTATTATTATTATCTTTAAGGGAAACTTAAATGTGATGACACATAGTTAATACATACATCAGCCTAATTTCCACCAATAACAACTAACAATTACTGAAATTAACAAAAACCCTACCAAATCGCAAGCCATCATTATTGGCAGCCGGAAACAAATATCAAAAGTCGACTGGTCTTCCTTGCCATCATTCTTAATGTTTGACAATGTTGTCATCCCTTATTGTGTTTATGTTAAAAACCTAGGAATTTACTTTGAAAATACACTTAACTGGACTCGCCGTTTGAATGAATCCAGCAGGAAAGTGTTTGCAGCTCTGATCTGTCTGGTCTTCGCGTTGTTTTTAACATTTTCTTTTAAATAATGCTCGCACTGATCTACTTCTTCCTATTCTTGATTATGCTGACGCAAGCTTTGTAGCCTTAACCGAGGACCAATTAAATAAAACTGAGAGACTTGAAAATACTTTTATTCGGTTTATATATGGATTAGGCAAATATGACCATGTTTCAGCCATCTGACTTCGCCAGAATATGCACATCCTCCTCTCTATTCCATACTATGTGTTGTTTCACCCTTTTACTCCTCACGTCACTTGATACTCATTAGATGATGACAATGACGACGACCACTCTGTGTATTTATTTATGTGCTCTGTGGTTTGTTGCGCGATGACCACTGTTTTAGCACCACTATAGCTTTATAGTAAAAGACCAGACCGTAGTAATTATCTTTGACGCTGTGCGAGCTACCCGAGCACATATTTGCTATAAATAGCTATATCACGGACCAATGATTCAACGAAATCACATTTTAAGTTGACGATGAGATTTCCTAGATTCGTGATAGTTGTTTATATATTCGTGTTCGCGTTGTTTTCTTATGAAAAATGCATGTCTGCCCATAGTTGTTAAATTTGTTAATGAGGTCCAAGGTGATTCTTGTTTTTTCAATGTTGAATTGTAATTGCGTATGTGTGTGTGTTGTAGTGTGTGTAATGTTTTATTTTATTAATTTAAGGTATTTGTAATACACATTTCACAATTTTTTTTTAACTTTCTGCACTCCTTCTCTATCTAAACTTTAACTGTGCAAAAATTTCATTCTTCATCCACGCAATTGGCGGTAAAAGGGGTACAACGTTATTGCTTCACGCATTTATATTATAGATTTATATGTTTAAAGTTAAATATTGTAATGGTTGGCTTACTTTAACAGATATCGTTGCGTATCGCTAGCGACTCTTCGTATTAATTATAAACGTATATACCAGCAAATGTCACTCACACAGTACATTAAGATAAAATGTATTTTACAACAAGTAACTCAAAACAGAATATAACGCCTTCAGTGTGGTAATAACATAAGTTTAATTTCCTCGCAGTCACAATGAAACCGATAAACTTGGACTCTGCGAGGACCACGAGTTTCAATGCGACAACAGGGAGTGTATTCGAAAGGTCAGTGGGCGGCCGCCTGGCGGGTCATCTAACGTATTTCTAACGCATATCATACAAACATTTTATCTCTCTGCACTCCTCCTCTATCTAAACTTCAACTGTGCGAAATTTCATTCCTCTCTCCGACCACGTGATCGACGAAAAAAGCGGTACAAAGATTGTGCTTCACGTATTTATATATAAGATAAGATAGAAAAAAATAGACTAACATGGAATAATAATGAATGAAATCAATTAGTAAACAATAATATTATACTAATGTCATGAATGTATTTATTTTTAATTTACACACAAACCCATTTAGTTCAATTCCGATTTCAACATTGTTCTTAGTCAGTTATCATATTATTATTAGTTGAAAAAAGAAATTACTCAGTTCATCATATCGCAACGATTCAAGTACTGACAGATAAGTTTAAGCGTTCTTTCTATTATTTATATATTTAACTTATTTAGCTTATTATTACTTGTTTGTTTCAACTGATATATCAATCACTACACGACTAACAGAACCGCTGTCATTATCTAAGAGGAATGTAAAATAAAAAACTGTACGAGATTCGAGGTTGTTAATTTATGTACCGTCTAGGAGTTCCGATGCGACTCTCGCGTCGACTGTCTCGACGGGTCCGACGAATGGAGCTGCGAAACCATACACACCACTCCCGCCACCACCACCACGACGATCGGCAGCACCGACAGCGGCGACGCCGACTGTGTCGCGCCGGCGATGCGCTGCGACAACGGCAGTCGCTGCGTGCCGCTGCAGCAGCTCTGCGACGGCGCGCCGGACTGCGCCGACGGCGCCGACGAGGCCGACCGCTGCGGTGAGTGCGCTCGGCGGGACCCCCCCCCCCCCCAGGACGCGGCCCGACCTGAGCGCTGGCTGTCCGCAGGCGAGCCCATGTGCGCGGTGACGGCGTGCTCGCACGGCTGCCACGCCACGCCGCGCGGGCCGGCCTGCTCGTGCCCCGCGGCGCTGCACCTGCAGCCCGACGGGTTCTCGTGCGCGCCGCAGCACCCGTGCGCCGGCTGGGGCGTCTGCAGCCAGACGTGCCAGCCGCTCCGCCAGCGCTACAGGTGCACCTGCTACGAGGGCTACCGGCTGGCCGACGACGGGTTCACGTGCAAGAGCACAGGTTCTATTTCTATTCCTTATACTCAATATCTTTTCGAATCACATGCCGTCGCGCACGAGCCTGGCAGTGACCGTGTGTTGCAGACCTCACGCGGCCGCTGCTAGTGTACAGCAACCGGCACGAGGTGCGCGGGGTGGAGCTGCCGTCGCTGACCTCGCGGGCGCTCGTGTCGTCTCTCAAGAACACCATCGCGCTGGACTGGTGCGGCACGCCGGCCGGCGTGCAGCTCTACTGGACCGACGTGCTCGACGACAACATCTACCGGGGCACGCTCGCGGGCGACGGTGCGTGCGGCGACCGGCGGGCACTGCTCCTTGCGTCTTTGATTCGGTTCAATACTTTCCCATTCCTTGCAGCCGTGACCGGAATAGAAGTGGTAGTCCAGCAGGGTCTGTCCACGGCGGAGGGGCTGGCGGTCGACTGGGTCGCCGGCAATCTGTACTGGGTGGAGAGCAGCCTGCACCAGATCGAGGTCGGTATCACGCGCAGCGTATCGCGTTTTCGTCGTCGCAGCACGGCACAAATATATAACGCGTGCTCTCTCAGGTGGCGCGCCTGGACGGGAAGTACCGACGGACCCTCATCGCCGGCGACATGGACAGCCCGCGAGCCATCGCCGTCGACCCCGGCGTCGGTGAGTCGCGCCCCGCAGCCCGCCCGGCCGCCCGGCCGCTCGAGCCCGCCTCCCCCCCCCCCCCCCCCGCAGGCTTCCTGTTCTGGAGCGACTGGGAGGCGTCGGCGCCGCGCATCGAGCGCGCGTCGCTGGCGGGCCGGCGGCGCCGCGTGCTGCTGCGCGTGGGCGCGTGGCCCAACGGGCTGGCGCTGGACCTGCCGGCGCGCCGCGTGTACTGGGTGGACGCGCGCGCCGACTCCGTGCACACGGCGGACTACGAGGGCCGCGACCGGCGCGACGTGCTGCGCCGCCACCCCGCGCTGTCGCACCCCTTCGCCGTCACCGTGTTCGAGTCGCACGTGTACTGGACGGACTGGCGCACCAACAGCGTCGTGCGCGCCAACAAGTGGAACGGCACCGGCGTGGCCGTCGTGCAGCGGACGCTCACGCAGCCCTTCGACGTCAAGGTGCCTCCCGCGCCCCCCGCCGCGCCCCACCCGTGCGAGTCGACATTGTAGAGTTGCGCTTGCAGGTCATCCACCCGAGCCGGCAGCCGCCGAGCGCCACCAACCCGTGCGTCGACAACGGGAACTGCTCGCACCTGTGTCTCATCGACGCGCCGGCGGAGCGCGTGTGCGCGTGCCCGCACCTCATGCGCCTCGCGACGGACAACGTCACTTGCGAAGGTAATATCTACTCTGTACAGAAATGCGATGACGTCACATTAACGGTTGTATGAGGTCGCGGTCGTTGCCCAACATGCATTAGAAATAATTAGTAAACATGAAAAAAATTATAATGACACTAATGTACTTTTATTGTAAACAGAAATACAACGACTTT
The DNA here is from genome assembly GCF_905147045.1 of Nymphalis io. Classification (NCBI taxonomy): domain Eukaryota; kingdom Metazoa; phylum Arthropoda; class Insecta; order Lepidoptera; family Nymphalidae; genus Nymphalis; species Nymphalis io. Next base: position 349,528 of record NC_065909.1, read on the forward strand.
TATTCTTTTTATCAAGTATCAACTTGTCATATTTAAAGATTAGAAATCAAAATGGATCCTATAAATTAAAAAAAAAAACATGGGTCCCGTTATTTTATATCCAGTTTCAATTTATGAAATAATATATAAATAAAAAAAAAAATTGTGTTGTGTTAATTCAAACTCCATTGAAATTCGTATCCCAGTACACGAGCGCGCGATAGTCGTCGGACGCGCGGGTGAGATCCGCGGCCTGTCCCCCGAGCAGCCCGCCGCGCACACGCTGCCCACCCTGTCGGGCCCGCAGCTCGCCACGCCGGCGTCGCTGCACTACCTCGCCGACGAGTACGCCATCTTCTGGGCCGACACCGACGTGAGTGTTGGACGGCGCACACGTCGGACTCGTATGAACGTCCCTCGCTCGACTCACCCGCGCCGGCTCTACCCGCAGACGAACGAGATAAAGCGCGCGGACGTTCGCGGGGGCGGCAGCGGCGGCGTGACGGTGGTGGCGGACAGCGGCGTGACCGCTCCGCGCGCGTTGGCGCTGGACTGGGCGGCGCGCGTGCTGTACTACGTGTCGCGCGGCGCGCTGGTGGTGGCCGGCCTGCGCGGCGACCACACGTCGCCGCTGCTGCACGACATGGAGCACGTGTCGGCCCTGGCGGCGCACCCCCTCGAGTGAGTGCGCGTCCGCCGCGCATGGCGCCCCATGCGCGGCGGCGACTGTAGCGAGCGTGTCCGCAGGGGCCGGCTGTTCTGGGCGACGGTGCGCGCGGGCGTGGAGCTGGTGGAGGGCGCCCGCGGGGACGGCAGCGAGCGCCGCGTGCTGCTGTCGGCCGCCGACGAGCCGCACCTGGCCGGCGCCACCAGTCAGTATCCGCCTGGCGCCTCTCGCGCTCGTGTCGGACGATCGGAATTGCTCAAATCTCATGTTGTTCGTCAGGCATGCGCGTCGACGTAGAGAGCAATCGACTCTACTGGGTCAACCAGGCCTCCGCTACGATTCAATACATAGATCTGAACACTGAGAGAGTAACCACTGTGAGTATTTACTTTCCTACCGTTCGACGCCGCAGTAGACAAATATCGTAATTGAATATATAAAGTTGGCCGCTGAGCTCAGTCGCACTGTAGAAGTTCCATAAACCTTCTGGAATAGTCAACATTTTGAATTTTGTGTTCTGCCAAAGAGCCAAGGTTTTAAATTGGCCACAGTCTTAATAGACTTGCAATAATTTTCTTTTTTATTGCAAACTCTAATTGGACTGGACAAATATGGCAAATCGAAACATTCTATCTTCTTAATAGTTGAACACAAAATCTTGACCTGACTGTATCAAAATAAATATGGTCTGAGAAATTATTTACATGATTGTAAACGCAGAAGTACATCTCTAGTCTCGGTACCGCCCGCACTCCCCGCACTGTTCCTCATTTTTGGCGCAGCCGCTGGTGTTTAATGTAACGTCAACATTTAGCAATCTTATCTTATAACCAATTATAGAAGAAATGAGAAATGAGTAAAAAATAAAACAGGTGCCGCTGGAGGCCGGCGCGCGCCCCACCGCGCTGGACGTGTACGCGGGCGAGCTGCTGTGGGCCGACGCCGCCAGCGCCGCCCTGCGCGCCTGCGGCCGCGACCTGTGCGACCGGCCGCGCCTGCTGCGCAACGACACCGGTGAGCGGTCCGCCATCGCCCCCCCCCCCCTGGAAACGGCGCTTACGAGCACAGCCCTGTTGCAGACGGCGTCATCTCGCTGGTGGTGTACGACGGCGGGCGCCAGCGCGGCGGCGGCGCGTGCGCTCTGCGGCGCGATGCGTGTGCGCATCTCTGCGTGCCGTTGTCGGCGTCGCGCTCGGCGTGCCGCTGTGCGCAGGGGTACCAGCCGCGCGGCACGCAATGCGACGGTATGTGGTGTGGTCCGACTGAGACGCGTGTGACGTGCCCTGCCCGCCCTCACGGTTCCGTGTTGCAGCCGTGGACGAGGTGCTCATCTACTCGCTGAGCTGGGAGCTGCGCGGCCTGGCGCTGAACGTCTCGGCCGCGGTCGCCGTCGACGCCTTGCCGCCCATTCCGCAGGTGTCCTGCGCCGCCTCCATTGACTACTATGCCGGTAGGTTGCCGTCGAAATATCTAATTGCATATATAGCATAGCATAGTAATTATTATATAACTTTTAAATCGCTTCAAACGTCGAGTAACAATCGACCTAAAAATGAAATTAAAGATACAGATTTTTTTTGCACCGCACGAGAATAACGAAAATAGACCCACATAGCCTATAAAATGTTATAAAAATAATTCTAATGACAAATCGAGTGCAAGTTACATCGTTATAGCAACAGAAAAAACAAAACCAATCTATGTCGTAGAACACCTTTCTCCAGAAAACGAAGCCACTCACGCGGCGGCGAGAATTCGACCCATAGAACCGGAATACTCGTTCGTTTGAGTCCGTAATGCCAGAGCCTTCGGTCGAAAAACTAAATCGTCCGAGCGATCCACGATTAGCACTCCCGACGCCTCGAGGAGCTTAGAATTATTGCAAATTACTATCGTTTAAAAGTTTAATCGAATCGAACGAACATGTCCGACGTCGCCGCAGAGGAGGAGTGGGTGTACTGGGCGGACCCCGAGAGCGGCGCGGGCTGGCGCGCGCGGCGCTCGGGCGCGGGGCGCGCGCGCGTGCTGCAGCAGGCCGCGCCCGGCGCCGGCGCGCGCGACGCGCTGGCCGCGCTGGCCGTGGACGCGCACGCGCGCAACCTGTACTGGAGCGACGCCGCGCGCGCGCTGCTGCTCGTGGCGCGCCTGGACGGCCGCCACCGCTACGTGCTGCGCGACACCGCCCCGCTCGTCGTCACCGGTACGGCCGCGCCCGCCCGATCGACCGCCCCGCCGCGCCCCGCCGCGCCCCGCCGCGCCCCGCTCACCCGTGCGCTCTGTGTGCAGCGCTGGCGATCGACCCGTGGGAGGGCTGGCTGTTCATGGCGGGCGGCGGCTGGGTGCAGCGTGCGCGCCTGGACGCCTCGGCGCCGGCGCTGCTCTACAACGGGACGGCGCTGACCGACATAGCTTTGGACCTGCAGGTGCGTCCTGCATGCCTTCTTTATTAGCCTACATACGTATTTAGCCGTTGCCGTTCGTTACAAATAAGATAGGCTGTATGTAACACGTGTCACAGGTTACGATCAAATAAATTTACATAAAATTTACAAAAACTGATGACAGTGCGGCGTAGTTCTGACAGTTACTGAGCAAATGTAACACTACGTTAAATAAAGGTATGGATGTTGACTTTGACACAATATCAATTATGAGTAGTCGTAGAACGATTTTTCATCGTTTGATACACGACGAGTGCATCCCCAGGAGAAGTACGTGTACTGGTCGGACACGTGGGACGTGAGCGTGTGGCGCATGCGCTACGACGGCTCCGAGAAGCTGCGGCTGCTGGCCGGCGCGCCGCTGCGGCACCCCGTGGCCGTCGCCGTGCACCGCGGGCAGCTCTACTGGCTCGACACGTGAGTCGTCGCCGGCGACCGCGCCCTCGCCCCCCGCCCGCGACTCATGGCCCCTCCCGCGCAGGATGCTGAACCAGGGCAGCGTGGTCGCGGCGCCGCTGGCCGACCCGAGCGCGCACCGCGTGCTCGCCGACAACCTGGGCGACAGCCTCAAGGACCTGACGGTGTGGTCGCGCTCGCAGGGCGGGCGCGGCCGCAACCCGTGCGCGCGCGGCGCGGGCTGCGAGGCGCTGTGCCTGTGGGACGGCCGCGCCGCGCGCTGCGCCTGCCCGCACGGCGCGCTGGCCGCCAACGGCCGGAACTGCACGCGTGAGCAGCCCTTGTCTCAATAAATAAACCGGCGATACTCGCCCAGAGCCGCCCCTCCGCTTCGTTTCATGTTTCATTACATTTTGATGATTTCAGTTGCTCTCTAGAATGACCGAGTGCTTCGAATGATTGTCGGCCTCCCTTTGTATTTTTAGCGTCCACGTCTTTTTTGATGTACGCCCGGGTGTCCATGATCGACACCATTCACATCGACGGCGGCAAAGACCTGAACTCGCCCTACCCACCTATCGAGAACAAGTGAGTGTCCGCGAGACGTTCTGTTATACTTTACGAGGGGAAGGACGAGATCACGCAAAACCTCGAACGTCCTCACAGGACGCTGCTGCGGAACGTGATCGCGCTGGCCTACGAGTACGACACGGCCACGGTGTTCTACTCCGACATCCAGCGCGCCGCCCTGCACGCCGTGCACTTCAACGGCTCCGACCATCGCGTGCTGCTGCCGCGTGAGTGCGCACACACCCACACACACACGTCGCGACGGGCGCCGAGCGGTCGCTCATTTCGAATCGCTCGACAGAGGTGGGCTCGGTGGAGGGCATGGTGTTCGCGGCGGCGGAGCGCACGCTGTACTGGACGAGCGCGGCGGGCGCGGCGGGCGCGGCGGGCGCGGCGCTGCGGGCGGCGCACGTGCCCGCGCTGCTGCGCGCGCCGCCGGCCGCGCGGGCGCGCCTCGTGCGCACCGTGCTGGCGCTGCGGGAGGGCGACCGGCCGCGGGGCATCGACTACGACCCGTGTGAAAAGTATGACATGTATTTATTTAAATTGGAATAAAAAAAGGTTTGCTTTTCTATCGAGGAGTTGTTAATAGTAGCAACCAGCGGGCTCAAAATAGTGTAATCTATATATACATATAATGACTTGTCCTGACTGACTCATCGACTCGGAGCCTAAACCACTGAGATTAGCAACTTGAAATTTTGACTGAAGAAAGGCTTTTTGGAAATTCCACCCCTAAAGGGGTGAAATAATGGATGAACGGTTGTATGGAATCCGTCATTTACAAAGTTAAAAAAAGTATGAAATTTTATATACAAGCTACTGGTTACAAATAAATAAATATGCATTTCAGAGTTTTTGAAAATCTACCTTTAAAAGGGTGAAATAAGGGTTGAAATTTTGTGTAGGGAGTCCGTTGTTTTTGAAGTAAGAAGTATTAAATTATATATACAAGCTTCTACGCAAAAATAACTGCTCACTTATTTCGTTATTTTTAGAAATTCAACCACAAACGGGAGAAATGGGGTGGAGACGTGAGTAAATATAAATGATCTGATTTGCTTGAAATTTACTGTTTGTGATGCTCGAATGAATTGATAAACATTTATTTATTTATTTAATCTAGGAAAGACCAACAATTATGACATATAAAAAAAACATTATCACATTAAAAAAAAATAATCACTTACCAATCAAGTCTTTACAAATAATTAAATCAAAAATACATAGCAGAATAATAAAAAATAAATTGAAAAATAATTAAAATTTTACGGAGTATGACCAAATTAATAAATAGTTTTGTAAATAATAATATCGGGGGATCAAAAGGTAAATGGAACTAAGAAAGAGCTTTCCTTTGTGCAGTTACCAATATAATTTATTTTGTTTGATTGTTTTGACGAAATCACTTTCACTTTATATATATTCAGTAGCGAATCTAGACAGCGCGATTCAGGAAACTGACATAATTTATTACCGCCATCTATCGCTACCGAGCGATAACACATGCCATTATACACAAATTCTATTCAAGGTGACAATTTATTTTACATTTTATTTCCTTCATTATTTACGTTTTTATTTTAAAAGGATACATTTCCTGTGAAGGTATCGTTTGCAGTCACAATAAATAAAGCACAGGGAAATACATACAAGTACGTCGGAATAAGATATAAGGAAATCATGTTTTTCTCATGTATGATTCCAATTGTATGTTGCCCTATCAAGAACCGGGTGCGGAAAAAACCGAATAAATACTAATATCCCACGAAATTAAAATGAAATATGTTGTATATTCTGAATAAGCCTGCTATTAGTGATTTTTTTTATTTTAATTATACGCGGGTAAAACTGCGGGCACAGCTAGTACTAAATAAAATCACAGACGTCGCCAAGGCTACTCAGTTTGTTTGGGAACTCAAAAAGTAAGGAACACACCACCACTGTATGTAAACTCCTTTATTCTCCTCAATTTTATTCACATCGATACAAATCGCTACCGAGTATAAGGTCTAAGAAAAATAACTTGACAGCGCGATTTAATTGGCATACAGCGCCATCTATTATTGCCTTAAGGAACTAAAATAAAATAAATATATTAAATGAACAAACATTCCGCCCACCAAGGACTTGTCCTTCAAGTTACAATACACATACAATAAAAAAAATAACATACTCGGAAGGTGTAATAAGTAGCAAACTTAACTAAAAATCTAACACAATCAACCAAACAGCTAGTACATAGAAGATATGACTCAAAAAATTAAGACATTCATTTAACTCATTTTAATTACAGTATGGCTTTACACACACCACAAAAGTAAAGTTAAGAAAAAAAAAATACAACTCAAAAAAAAATCTAATGAAAACAAAACGCAAAGAAAATAAAACTATAGTAACATAAACAAACATTGAATACATTGGAAATTATAACCGCCCACCGTGACAATATCATATTTATTTTGTTAAAACACTAACTTTATGAAGTGGACGTTTAATATATCCATTTTTACATTTTACGGTAACGACTCTTGTGATATCATCAGGGCCAGGATGTTTTTTAACAATTTTTCCTAAGAGCCATTTAGAGGGTGGCAAAAAATCGTCTCTTAACACTACTACATCATTGATGTCAGGCTCTGGGTTTTTCTTATTCCACTTATATCTATTAGCTAAAGTTAACAAATATTCTTTCGACCACCTTTTCCAAAAATCGTTAACCATTTTTTGAGTCAAATGCCATCTTTCCAGACCAGTACATTTTTTATCAGAATAATCAACATCAGTTACATTAAGAATGGGTTCTCCTATTAAGAAATGACCTGGTGTCAGTGGGAGTAGGTCATTAATGTCGTCGCAAAGTACGGATAAAGGACGCGAGTTTAGACAAGCCTCCACCTGTGTCAGTACTGTAGATAATTCTTCGTAAGTCAGCGTGCTATCACCAATAACTTTACGTAAATGCGTTTTGACAGACCTTACACCTGCCTCCCAGAGGCCTCCGAAATTTGGAGCATGAGGTGGAATAAAGTGCCACCTTGTATTCTCGAAGGTCAGCAAACGTGATATCTCACTCGGTAACTCAGAACGTGCGTTGTGGAACATTTCATTTAGTTGTTTCTCGGCTCCAACAAAATTTGTACCGTTGTCACTGTAAAGATCTTGACAGTGACCACGTCTGGAGACAAAGCGTCGAAAAGCAGCAATAAATGCCTTTGCACTCATATCCGTAACCACTTCTAAATGAATGGCCCGAGTAACCATGCAAATAAATAAACATATGTATCCTTTATATGACTTAGCACCTCGTCCAGGAGAAAATCTTATATTTATGGGACCAGCATAATCAACTCCAGCGGATTTGAATGGTTTACTAGGCTTTAGCCTCACTCCTGGAAGTTGACCCATGAGCTGATTAGATGCCTTTGAGTACTTAAGACATATAACACATTTCCTGAAATGTTTCTTTACCAACTCTTTTGCGCTTACTATCCAATACCGTGTCCTTAAGAAATTTAACATAAGCTGTGGTCCGCCATGCATGGTTTTCTAATGTGCATTACAGATTAATAACCTACTAAGGTGACTCTTAGCAGGAATAATCACTGGATGTTTCATGTCATAGCGTATATCAGCCTGTTCTAAACGTCCTCCAACCCTCATAATACCATTTTTATCTAAAAATGGGTATAAGTTGGAAAGACCACTCTTCTTAGATGTTTCTCCCTGTAATTGTATCTGCTGTATTTCTTGTTGATATTCAAAACTTTGAGCTTGTTTAATGCATATCTGTAAAGTCTGATTTATTTCATCAATAGTAACGTGTCCTGGTAATTTTCTCCGTTCATTTTTTGGCAATAGCAAGTTAAGAAATCTTCGACAAATTGATATTACTCTCAACATTTTATCTAAATTAGAAAATTTAACCCAAATAAAGTCCTCCTCACTCTGTGTATTATACGCTGTCAAACTTCTTACTTTTTCTTCTTCCTGTGTTTCAATATCTATTATTTTTTCAATATCAATTATAGGTTTTGATAACCAGCTTGGACCGGACCACCAAAGCGGATGATCACGTAGATCCCTACATCTCAGCCCCCTCGATGCGCAATCGGCTGGGTTCATGTTCGATTTTACGTACCCCCATTGAGTGTACTCAAGCATTGTCAATATTTCCGACACCCTATTACTTACAAAAGTCGCCCAACGACATGCAGGACCTTTTAGCCACGCTAAAACAACAGTTGAATCCGTCCAGGCAAATAAATTATCTTTGGATATGTTCATTACGATGGACACTTCATACAATAATTTTGTTGCAAGAAGTGCACCGCATAACTCTAATCTGGGGATTGATGACTCTTTGTCTATGGGTGCGACCTTTGTTTTAGCTGAAATCAATTTTACGTAGACATTTCCCTCACTCATAATTCGAATGTAAACCGCCGCGGAATAAGCTGCCTGTGACGCATCAGAAAAAACGTGTAACTCTGTTTTACAGTCGTTAGAGTAATTTAGCCATCTTGGAATTATGATATTTTTAACGTCAATTAAATCTTTTCGAAACTGTAACCACTCTGTTGTTAAATCTGTTGTCAATTCTTCATCCCACCCTAATTTAGATTTCCATAATTTCTGAATAAAAATTTTGGCTGTTATAACTATTGGCGCAATCCATCCTATTGGGTCATATAATCTCGCTATATCTGATAGAACTTGACGTTTTGTCACAGGCACCTTAGGCTCGGGTAAATTTATAGTATATTCGAAATTGTCAGTGTTCCGATTCCAACAGATACCTAATACTTTTACCATGTTGTCTGCTTTAATGGGTACGTACTGATTAGATCGATGTTTATCCTTATCAATATATTTTAGTAAAATGTCCGAATTACTGCTCCATTTTTGAAGCTGAAATCCTCCTGAATTCATTAAACTATTCATCTCATTGTAAATTTGTATGGCTTCTTCTAAATTATCACATCCGGTCATTAGGTCATCAATATAATAATCTCTTTTTGTGATAATGGATGCAACTGGATACTTAAGTGATTCTATTTCGGCTAAATGCAGTAAAGTCTTTACCGCTAAATATGGTGCACAGGCTGTGCCAAATGTTAAAGTTAATAATTTATAATCTTTGACTGGTTCATCAGGACTATTTCTCCATAATATTCGCTGAAAATTTGTGTCTTCATCATGTACCCTTACCTGCCTATACATTTTAACTAAATCAGCCACTATGCAAATTCGATGCTTCCTCCATCTCAACAGAATATGTCTCAAATCTTGCTGCAGCTTTGGTCCAATCAAAAGATCGTCATTTAATGATACATTGTTGATTCCTTTCGAAGATGCATTAAAAACAACTCGAACTTTCGTTGTCTCTTTATCTTCACGTACAACCGCATGATGAGGAAGATAGACCGCGTTTGGGTTATTAAGATCTTCACTATCTACCCGTGACATATGATTCAAGGCTAAATACTCTTCCATGACTTTCCTATAATCATTGTACAACTTATCATTCTTCAACAATCTCTTTTCTAAATACAGGAGTCTTCTTAACGCAATTTCTCTTGACTTGCCATATTGACATTTTGGATCTTCTTCAGTGAACGGTAACCTCACAACAAATCTACCATCCTTATTTCTCTCTGTAGTTCTGTTATAAAACTCTTCACAGTAAATTTCTGTTTTAGGTAACCTTTTCTCCAGACTATTCGGCTCATTTTCTATCTCCCAAAATTGTTTCAATAGGTCATCTTCTCTAACATTAACATGCATACTTATAACTTTCTCTCTTTCACTGACTAAATCTTGCGACACTCTTCCGGACAAAATCCAGCCAAGGATTGTATTCTGAGCTATGAGATTTCCTTGAGAATTTTTGATAATTCCAGTTAATATCACTTCGCTGAAAACCTCAGCTCCAAGCAAAATATCGATTTTGCTTGGTGTTCCAAATCCAGGATCGGCTAGTGCAAGGTTCTCGTGTTCTAACCAATCTGGTGTATTAAAATTACTTGTTGGTAGTACTGACGCAAGTGTAGACAATATGTACGCATTGACATGAATTTGATGATCAGAATTATAATGTGGTTCTATTACTAATGAAGTCTCATAATTTATCGCATCTGACCATCCCCTATTCCTGACACCAAACCATTAATTGGCTTTCGTTTTAACCCAAGTAATTGTACTGCAGTTTCTGTGATAAAAGAGGCTTGTGAGCCATGATCAAGTAACGCTCGTATAGTATATTTACTTCCGTTTCTTGAATTAGCTTTAACAACCGCTGTTGCAAGTAAAACGCTGTAACGATATAAATCTCCCTTCGCAAAATTCGCTACAACTTTTGTTTCAAGAGGAGTGTGTGAAATTTGTTTCTCTTTCTCTTCCTTATTCTCTACGTAGTTTGTGTTCCCTTGTAAATCTTCCCTCTCAAAGTGCAGTAATGAGTGATGTCTTTTTCCACACCGACGGCAGCTTTTCGCTTGTCGACATCGGCTAACCGGATGAGTATTCGATAAGCAATTAAAACATAGACCTGTTTTCTGCACAAAGTTCTGTCACCGTCTGCTGACCAAATTGCTTGCAGTTAAAAATATAGTGTGTTCCTTTGCATAAAGTACAAGTATCTTTCGGCTTATGATTGTCTTGAAGCGTGGTATGAAATGATTTTGGTCTTGGTATAGGTCGTGCGGTATTGGAAGCATGTGATATAGGGTTCTGTTTTCCGGATTCAATCATTTCTAAACTTCTGAAACGAGACTCTAAAAATTCAACAAGTTTCAACCATGATGGTAGTTCATCTGTAGCACGACTTTGTAAATTTTCCCATTGCTTACGAGATTCCACATCTAGCTTCGAAACCACAAAATACACTACAATAATATCCCACGTACTCACGTCGACGCCTAAATTACTAAGACCCTTCAAGCAGGAACTTGTTGTGTCTAACAACGATTTAATGCCAGCCGGTGACTCATTATGTAAGGATTTTTGTGAGAAAAAGGTTTTTAAAATCGCGTTACAATTGTATCTTTTATTATCATATCTTTTTGTTAACTGTTTCCAGGCTTCTGTATAATTTAACTCAGTTGTAGCAAAATTTCTAATCAACGCTTCAGGCTCTCCAGAAAGACTTCCTTTTAAATAGTGAAGTTTTTGGACGTCCGACAAACTTTTATTATTATGAATTAAAGACACAAACATATCATAGAAAGTTTGCCATTCATTGTATTTGCCGGTAAACGTTGGCAATTGAATTCTGGGCAATTTAACTTCGTAAATGTTTGGATTCGTGGGCGCGGAGCTATTTTCTGCATCACTAGCTGTTTTCTTTTTAGCGAGAATTAAAGCAAGTGTTTCTTTTAGAATACTTTTATAATTGACATAAGTTTCATAAAATAAATCATATTTCTCGGATGTAAAATAGCTTTCCTTTTCCTTTTGCACCTTATCAATTTTTGCTACGATTTCCTTATGGCCTTGTCTGAAGTCATTCCATAGTTGCTCTACATTTTCTAATCTTGTCTCTAAATATGCTTCCTTAATTCGGTCTCTGGGCGACTTCTTAAAATTAGCTTCTGATTTCAACAGTTGTTTGTAAAATTCTTCCTGTGTCGATAACATTGCCTCCATTTTTTATAACAAAATAGCAATCCAATTAAAAAAACTTTTTGTCTTAGAAATATTCGCTACAATACTGTTGACTATAAATGCTGTCAATTCACTGCAATTTTCTTAAGTCCAATATTAATAAAAATTTTACAAGTCCTTAAAACATTTACTTAAAATCTAGTAAACACAAATTGTTTACGTCCAAAGTCTCTTCATTTTTCTATGTTAATATTCACTTGAAATTGTCTAAGTTAAAAATCACAAGAAATTTGCTAAGTCCAAAAAGGTACAAAATATTCTAAGTTAATAGTCACTCCAAATTTTCTAAGTTAATATCACACAAATTTTTCTAAGTCCAAAGAACGTCTCAAATATTCTAAGTTAATATTCACTCATAATTTTGCAAAGATAAAATTCACTGAAATATTCTAAGTTCAAGATAGATAAAATTTTCTAAGTCCACAATAGTCTTTAAATTTTTCTAAGTCCAAATCAAATCACTTCTAATTTACTGTTTTTAACTTAAACTATTATTAACTATTACTTTTTAAAGTCCAATTTCGTGCTTACAGTATATTGTCCTTAGAATATCACTTGCACCACTTACTATTACACTATGTCACTCACTGCACTATCTTCAGATTCTGTTTCTTCCTCTTCCTCCTCCTCATTCCCGGGTTTCGGCACCAAATGTTTGGGAACTCAAAAAGTAAGGAACACACCACCACTGTATGTAAACTCCTTTATTCTCCTCAATTTTATTCACACCGATACAAATCGCTACCGAGTATAAGGTCTAAGAAAAATAACTTGACAGCGCGATTTAACTGGCATACAGCGCCATCTATTATTGCCTTAAGGAACTAAAATAAAATAAATATATTAAATGAACAAACACAGTTAATTATCCTTTTGTTTAAAAAAAAAGATGTAACTTTTAAATATTAAACAAATCAAACGATTTAGACTGATATAAAAAAATATATATGTTTTAAAAAACTACATTTGACCATTCTGTTAGGTTTAGTATTATTTTTTTATGGTTATATACAATGTGATGACACTTATAGCATATTACTATAAAATAATACATACATCAGCTGAGTGTCCACCAATAATAACTACACAATCATTAAAATTAAGATAAACAAAACATACATAAAATCACATCGCTAAAACATCATAATATTAAGTTAAATCAATAAAGGTGTAGTAACTTTTTTTTAAGCAAATAAAATTATTTACTTAAACAATATTTTAATAAAAACAAAACATAAATTAAATCGCATAGCTAAAACATTATAACATTAAATAAGACCAATAAAGGTGCACTTGCTTTGGCAGCTACGGCTTTTGCAAGGGTGAATAACGACTTCGATATCATTCTTGAGTGGAGTAAATCAATTTAAGTCTTAATGTCAACCCAAATCGCAAGCCATCATTATTGGCAGCTGGAAACAAATATCAATAGTCGAATGGTCTTCCTTGCCATCATTCTTAATGTTTGACAATATTGTCATCCCTTATTGTGTTTATGTTAAAAACCTGGGTGTTTTCTTTGACAATACTCTTAGCCAGACCCCTTAGCAAGAAGCAATCGCCTTTAAGACTTTTACAGCACTGGATGGAGCCTAATTTATACGAAAAGTGATGTACAACCACAGTCAGTGTTCTGTATTTAAATTCAAATAAAAAAAATAAACTTACATGCAATTAGTTATACTAGTTATTTTTAAAACATTAATCCACTGCTGGACATATGCCTCTTCACAGGCGCGCCAATTCTCCCAGTCCTGTGCTAAACGCATCCATTGTGCACCCGCCATTTTTCTAAAATCGTCTGTCCATCGGGCGGGTGGCCTTTTTACTTCTCTAGGCCACCACTCCGTGACGACTTAAGTCCACCTTCCGTCTTCCCGTCTGGTCAAGTGTCCAGCCCATCTCCACTTTAACCTCATACGCTTCCCAATATCTTCGACTTTTGTCGGATTTCCGCGTTTGGTATACGATCAACGAGAGAGATGCCTAGCATAGCACGTTCCATCGCCCTTTGTGCCGCTTTTATTTTGTTCATGTTATGCTTAGTAAGCGTCCATGTTACGCACCGAGGGTGAATATAGGCAAGACACATTGGTTAAACACCTAGATCTTGAGGCATTTTGTGAGTTTGGATGTCAACGTATCTTCGAGTTTTACAAAACCAACCCACCCTAAGCCAAAGCATCGTTCGATCTCCTGTATTTGAGATTTCCGATCAAATGATAAACGATGTCCAAAATAGATATAGTCGCTGACCACCTGTACGGTGTCCTTACCTATGATTATGTTAGGTACACGTATTTGGCGATTAGTCATAATTTTGGTCTTGGACATGTTCATCCTCAGACCGATCCTCGGGGAAACTTCTTGCAGATCTGCTAGCATAGGTTGAAGTTTTTCGGTGCTCTCGGCGACGAGAATCGAGTCGTCCGCGAGCCTAAGGTGCGTCATGCGTGTCCCGTTTATATTTATCCCTCTCTCCCTCCAATCCACCGTCTCTAACAGATTTTCTGAGACGGCGTTGGAGAGTTTGGACGAGAGGTTATCGCCTTGTCGGACCCCTCTGGCAACAGAAATGAGGTTGGTGTTTTTGTGCATGCGCACCTGCATAGTCGCGAATTTGTACAGCTCTCGGAGGATATCTACGTATCGCTTGCCAATAACGCAGCGATGGAGAGATTGAAACACGGCCCAATGCTCGACACTGTCGAATGCCTCCTCGTAATCAACGAAGGCAAAGCACAGGGGTCGTTTGTACTCATTGCACTTCTCCATTAGCTGCTTGACTGCATGGATGTTGTCCATAGTTGAGTATCCACTCCGGAAGCCAGCTTGCTCGACAGGTTGGTATTCGTCGAGTATAGTATAGTTCTTAATTATATGACCACCACTGTATGTATATAAAAAGAGATGGCAAAATAAATATATTATAACGCACAAATATCTATAAGACAAATTATAGGATGAATCATAAACAAAAGAGTGTTGATAGTTATAAGACTTTATTAGGACTGTATCTAATTTTTTTATATTTTTTAATTTGAATAAAACACCCGTTCTCTGTCACTGGTTTATTGCGACTGACTTAAAACATATCGTTTGCGTCCGAACAAGTCTATTACTATTTACCTTTAATATTTAATGTCTTCTCAGTTTGGCCACAGGCTGTAAGCATGTGTGTAACCAAAGGGATGGATGTGTATAGTATATATACGCGTAATGTTTTATTTTATTACGCTTGCTTTTGGCGTTCATGAATTAAGATGTTGTAGTCAGATAATCTGTAAGTGTTCCGTTTGCGATGATATCATGATCATATCATCAAACGGATAGTTACTATCAGAATTAATAATTTTAACCGGAAAAAATTCAGAAATCGTTTTCGTTCATCAAAATGAATTCAGATTCGTTTTGACCTGTTAATAGAAGCGCTGTAAATGTTTAACACTTAAAACCGATAACTGTTACGTAGGCACGAAACAAAGACTTTATATTCGTTAAATTGCATTACGGAGGATACGTCTTGGTAAGTCTTCTCTTCTCGTGGCCGCGCACCACCGCGAGCCTTCGGACCGAGTATGCGGAATTTCAGTATGGACAAATTCATTTCTTTTTTCTTGACGTCCAGTGCACTTGCAGGCGCGTGTACTGGACGAACTGGAACGCGTCGCGGCCGTGCATCGAGCGCGCGCAGTCCAGCGGGCGCGCGCGCCAGGCGCTCGTCACGCGCGACATCCTCATGCCCAACGGGCTGGCGCTGGAGCACGCCACGCGCCTGCTGTACTGGGCCGACGCCCGCCTCGACAAGATCGAGCGCATGCACTACGACGGCTCGCACCGACAGGTACGGACCTGTGGCGCGGACGCGCCCCGCCCGCTCCCGACACGCGCTCTCACGGCACTGTCGCAGGTGGTGACGCGGTCGCGCGCGGAGCACCCTTTCGCGGTTGCGGCTGGCGGCGGCTGGGTAGCGTGGACGGACTGGGTGGCGCGCGGAGTGTTCGTGGCCGAGCGAGGGGGGGGCGCCGTGCGCGCTCTGCGCTCCGACGTCCCCCGCCCGTGCGCACTCGTGCTCGTCGCGCCCGACGCACAGACATGTAAGTATACGTAAGCATTAGATGTTCTAGAAACAGGATGATTCCTTGGTGTCAAAGGAGTCCTTATGTAAATAAATTGGCGAGTACACTCAGCTCTGCACTAATACTCGACTACAAAGGATTAGTAACTGTTTTGTGAGGCAATGTACTCAATAAATAAAATCGAATGTCTTACAAATTATTTTAATAAACGTAAGTATCGTTCAATTAAAAACAATACATAAATAGAGTAAGAGTAACAATAACTCTGCCCCGCTTATGTGTCCAGGTTCATCGGACCCCTGCGCAGTGATGAATGGCGGGTGTGCAGAAGTGTGCGCGATTGACGCGAGCGGGCACGCAGCGTGCTCGTGTCGTGCGGGCCGCGTGCTCGCGCGTGACGGCCACGCGTGCGTGCCGCCGAGCAGCGAGTGTGCGCCCGAGCAGTTCGCGTGCGCGGAGGGCCCGTGCTTGCCGGAGCACCTCGTGTGTGACGGCGTGCCGCACTGCAGCGGGGACGTGGACGCCAGCGACGAGGATTTATATTATTGCAGTATGTGACGCTGACTGTTTAATTGCTACGTTGATAACGGAGACTGGCCTTGAATATACAATACGGTGGCGTTGTAAGAGATGTTATAGAAAACACCGATTGTTCTTACATTCGATTGACATATTTTAATTGTATTATCAGCAAGTTAATTAAAGATAAGTTGCTTAAAAATCTTATCCTCGATTTTTCTAAGATTGCTAAATGTTCGCTCGCAGCCTCGCGCACGTGCCCGGCGGGATGGCACGCGTGCGGCGCGGGCGGGCGCTGCGTGGCGGACGGCAACGTGTGCGACGGACACGTGGACTGCGACGACGGCTCCGACGAGGCCGACTGCGACTGCCCGCCGGCCACCTACAAGTCACTACCCCAAGAAAATTATACGTCATAAAAATGAATGAAACACGGCGCCAGGCGCGCTAACGGTGTGCTCCCGCCGGCAGGTGCAGCGACGGCACGTGCGTGGACGTGTCGGCGCGCTGCGACGGGCGCGCGCAGTGCCCCGACGGCTCGGACGAGCGCGCCTGCCCGCCGGGCGCGTGCGCGGGCGCGGCCGCCGTGCGCTGCGCGTCGCGCGAGCAGTGCTACGCGCCCGAGCAGCGCTGCGACGGCCGCGCGCACTGCGCCGACGGCAGCGACGAGGCCGACTGCGGCGCCGGTGCGACCCGCCTCCTTCTGCTTCCCCTTGCCTTGTGCCGTCGCACGGTTATCTCACACGTCCAAGTTATTGTGCGCTAGTTGTCCTTGCGAATAAAGTTTTTCTCATATATCACATGGTCTGTGCTGGTGTTCCCGGGATGGCATTTTGTCATCCTGATTAGTATACTGAGTAGCCATCTTAATAAATTCCATTGATCAGTCTTGACGAACTATCTTCCACAGTATCTGCTACAAATCGTGACTTAGTAAAGATCCACGCATGGAGTAGACAAATAAATAATTAATCATTTGGCGGTTTATTTTAAATTTTATTTTAATATAGCCATAAGTTATATTAATCTATCTAACGCGCCACCAACCTCGATTCTCATTCTGTGAACTGAGATGTCATTACATATTTATAAATCAAAAACGATCGATACCTCGACAGCAGGCTTGCCAGCAATATAATTATATATATAGAGACTCCGAACGTGTGTATTAATTTGCAAAACTTTTTTTTATTACTAAGAAACGACAATTCCACCCGACTCCGGCTACGACGTCGAAACTTTCGAGGAGCAGCCCGTGCTGGGCTGCACGAAGGAACAGTTCCAGTGCGGCGGCGACGACGCGAAGGGGGCGGTCGAGTGCGTCCCCATCGCCTGGCGCTGCGACGGGCGCGCCGACTGCTCCGACGGCTCCGACGAGACGCTGCACTGCCGGCACGCCAACGGCAGCGCGTGCGCGCCGGGCGCGCTGGCGTGCGGCGCGGCGGGCGCCTGCGTGCCGGCCGCGCGCTGCGACGGCGTGGCCGACTGCCCGCGCGCCGAGGACGAGGCCGACTGCGCCTGCGCGCCCGGCGCCTTCCGCTGCGCCGCCGGCGAGCTGTGCCTGCACACGGTGAGCACCCCGCCGCGCCCGCCCTGCGCGCCCTGCCCGCCTCGCCTGACGCCCGCCCCCCGCAGAGCCTGTACTGCGACGGCGACGCGGACTGCGCGGACGGCTCGGACGAGCCCCCGGGCTGCTCGGCGCGCACGCCGGCCGGCGCCGAGCGCGGCAACGCCAGCGACACGTTCGAGGCGCGGCTGTGCGCGGGCGAGCCGGGCGCGCTGTACTGCCGCGGCCGCTGCGTGCCGCGCGCGCGCGTGTGCGACGGCCGCGACGACTGCGCGGACGGCGGCGCCGGCTCCGACGAGGACCCGCTCATGTGCTGTACGTCCTCCGCCCGGCGACGCGACTCGCTTTCTAAAGCTTCCTGCCCTCGATCGCTCACGTACGATCTCGATCGAACTTGTAGCCTCTTTCGCGGCGGCGTTCGGTTCCGCGGTGGAGGCGGCGGTGGCGGGCGCGCAGGGCTGCGCTCGCGGCTCGTGGCGCTGCGGGAACGGCGCCTGCGTGGCGCCCGCCGTGCTGTGCGACGGGGAGGACGACTGCGGCGACTTCACCGACGAGTGGCACTGCAGTGAGTTGGACGAGATGATATTTACGTTCGCCTCTCTCCTTAACTCTCGGTCGTTGACATTTTTATTGAATTACTTAATGCTAGACATCGACGAGTGTCTCGTACAAAACGGCGAGTGCCCGCACAACTGCACGGACCTGCCCGTGGGTCGCGCGTGCTGGTGTCGAGCTGGCTGGCGACGCGCCGGGCGTGCCTGCGCGGACGTCGACGAGTGTCGGGAGGACCGACCCTGCGAGCACCGCTGCAGGTATAACGACAGCGTCGATCTGTGCAGGTAAACTCTACGCAGACACACTCATACATCGAATTTGTTGCAGAAACACATTAGGTAGTTACGTTTGTTCCTGCGAGGACGGCTATCGGCTGATGGAGGATCGGTCCAGTTGTACGCCGATCTCGTGTAAGTCTCACCCTAACATAAGTCGATATCAGCCTGCTCAGTCGGGAATGCGGCCGCGAATCTCACGGGCACTTCTCCCCTCGCAGCGGTGAACGCGTCGCTGATCTTCTCCAACCGCTACTACATCCGGCGCACGTCGCTCGGGGGCGAGGCGAGCACGTCGCTGCTCGTGCACAACCTCACCAACGCGGTGGCGCTGGACGCGCTGTGGGCCGGCGGCTGTCTGCTGTGGAGCGACGTGACGCGTCTGGGCTCGTCCATCAAGCGCCTGTGCCGCGAGGGGGACGCGCCGGGTGCGGGGGGCCCGGGCGGGGGGGAGGCGCGCGTGGTGGCCGGCGCCACGCTGCAGAACCCGGATGGGCTGGCGGTGGACTGGGTGGCGCGCAACGTATACTGGTGCGACAAGGGCACGGACACGGTGGAGGTGGCGCGCCTGGACGGTCGCCACCGCCGCGTGCTGCTGCGCGAGGGCCTGCACGAGCCGCGGGCGCTCGCGCTGCTGCCCTCCGCGGGGTCTGTGGATGTCATTGCTGTTTACTGTTCGTTACATTTGTTGAATTCCAGTTCGATAACGCCTGCTCACTGGATGTCCGCAGCTGGCTGTACTGGTCGGACTGGGGCGCGCAGGCGCACATCGGACGGGCCGGCATGGACGGGTCGCGGCGCTCGGTGCTGGTGGCGGGGCTGGGCTGGCCCAACGCGCTCACGCTGTCGCTCGCCACCGACGAGCTGTTCTTCGCCGACGCGAGGGACGACTACATCGCCGTCGCGGACCTCGACGGCTCGCACGTGCGCATATTGTTCTCGAGAGGTAGAGTTGACACTCGATGAGTCAACCTCGAGTTTTTTTGTTATATATCGCATTCATATTTCATAGCTTTTCAGTTTGACCAATAATAACAATGTGACGCCGCATGTTTGCCGCCGCAGAGCGCATGCCGTGGCTGCGACTGCACCACGTGTTCGCGCTGGCGGTGTGGTCGGGCCGCGTGTACTGGACGGACTGGGAGACGCGCGCGCTGGAGTCCTGTCGCCGCGCCCCCGACCCCGCCTACAACGTGTCGGAGGTGGTGCCGCTGGCCAGCGGCGGCGCCTACCGCTGCCGCACCGAGGCGCACACCGTGCACAAGCCCATGGACCTGCGTGTGCTGCACCCCGCGCGCCAGCCGCCCGTCCCGCGTGCGTATGTCGTCTTACGAGGTGCTCTCGCTCCGCCGCCGAATTTAACCACCATGTCCTTCCAGGCCTGACGGCGCTTTGCGAGGAGTTGAACTGCACGGGGCTATGTCTACTGACGCCGGAGGAGCAGCCGGGTACGGGCGCCGGGGCGCGCTGTGCCTGTCCCGAGCATTTCGCTCTGGCGGCTGACGGGCGCACCTGCCGACCCAACTGCACGTCAGCGCACTTCGTCTGCCGCACCGCACTCAAGTGCATCCCATTCTGGTGGCGCTGTGACACACAGGTGCAGATGACGCAAACTTTTAAAATTTGACATACAAAGTCAAACATTAACATAATTTTTTATTTTATTTTTGCGAATCATTTCGACAAACACAGGACGATTGCGGCGACGGCTCGGACGAGCCGGCTTCGTGCCCGCCGTTCCGCTGCTCCCCGGGCCAGTTCCAGTGCGCCAACGGACGCTGCGTGCACCCGGCGCACATCTGCGACGGCGCGCAGCAGTGCGGCGACGGCAGCGACGAGCGCGACTGCGACCGCTTCACGTGCCTGGCGTCGCAGTGGAAGTGCGGCGCCGACGCGGCGAGCGGCGCGTCGGCGCGCTGCGTGCCCGCCGCGGCGCGCTGCGACGGCGTGCGCGACTGCGCCGGCGGCGACGACGAGCGCGACTGCCCGCCGCCCACGTGCCCGCCGCACCACGTACGCACGCCCGCCCGAGGTTCGCTCGCAGCGCGCGTGCACTCGTGACTCACGAGCGCCGTATACAGTTCCAGTGCGGCACGGGCGCGTGCGTGCCGTCGGTGTGGGTGTGCGACGAGGACGGCGACTGCGGCGACGAGTCGGACGAGGGCGCGCACTGCTCGCAGCGCACGTGCGCGCGCAGCGAGTTCCGCTGCTCGTCGGGGCGCTGCGTGCCGCGCGACTGGCTGTGCGACGGCGAGGCGGACTGCCCGGCGCGCGAGGACGAGGCGCACTGCGAGGCGCGCGCGGCGTGCGAGCCGACGTACTTCCGCTGCGGCGACCTGCGCTGCGTGCCGGGCCGCTGGCGCTGCGACTTCGAGGAGGACTGCCTCGACGGCTCCGACGAGCGGAACTGCACGCCGCGCAACTGCTCCGAGTCGGAATTCCGGTACTCTGACTCTTCCGCCCTCGACGATAGCGAGTTCACGCGTTCCGCTTATATTTGATATACAACAAACATTTTAAAACGCATCGAATATAGATTTATTAATGTACGATACGTCCACCTCTAGTCCCGTCAGTGGGGATAAAATAGGTCACTTGGCTTGCAAAAGGACGTGTAGTTACAATTTTAAAATATGTCGTTTAAAATACCTCAACGGTTGATTTTACGACTAAAAAGGTTCAATACAAACTTGAAGAGAATGATATACGGTATATCCGGTATACCTGTATACCTGGGACAGCAATTTCCGTCTGCTTAACATTCGATGCCGTTTTCGTTATTTGTCACAGAACCCACCTAACGAGAATTGAAACGTTCACGTTGAATGTCATATTATTAATAATAATAGCCATTTTCAATTTGGAATACATTTCGTCAAATATTCTTATGTATGTGGAAAAACGGTAAAAATAATATAATGTTATATATTCTTTCGAAATTTACCACGAAAAACTAATGTGATTCATCATCACGCTGCTCTCTCACTCGATACATAATATGAGACTTACAAAAAAAAATTGAAACAAAAAATGTATGAAATTCCGGTTTGTTCAAATCGTCCTCCGCGACTCGCTCACCGCTCTCGTCGTCAGGTGCGACAACGGCGAGTGCATCCGCGGCTCGCTGCGCTGCTCGGGCGCGGCCGACTGCGCGGGCGGCGAGGACGAGCGCGGGTGCGCCGCGCACTGCGGGCCGCGGGCGCGGCTCTGCGCCGTCTCGCGGGAGTGCCTGCTCGAGTGCGTGTGCGTGCGCCCGACCGTCGGCTCGCTCGTCGGCGTCGCTCTCAACACGCCGAACTGACCGACAGGGAGTGGTGGTGCGACGGCGAGGTGGACTGCTCCGACGGCTCCGACGAGGCGGCGTGCGCGGGCGCCGCGAGCGCCGCCCCGCCCTCCCCCTCCGCCTCCGCCTCCCCCTCCCCCGCGTGCGGCGCGCGGCTGCGCTGCGGCGCGGCGTGCGCGCCGGCCGCGTGGCGCTGCGACGCGCGCCGCGACTGCGCCGGCGGCGCCGACGAGGCCGCCGCGCTGTGTGCGCACACGGCGTGCCCGCCGCCCATGGTCAGGTGAGGTCGGGCTTGAACTGTTTGAGAAAATAACGGAAAACGTAGCACGACTGTGGTCCGACTATCACATTCAGACCTCTATTCAATTCATATAACCTCGTTTTTCGTTCCCGGAGCCGACTAGAATCACTGGGCCCACTGCGACATGTATTGTTATTTGCCTATTTACTGATTATGTATTATAATTTATTTATTTAATTTTATATTATAAATATGTTAAGTTTCGTTAATATTCTTAAATAAATATGTTAAGTTAATGGAAAAGATCAGAAGTAACATTGAGGCTCTCATATTTACCATTACATGAAAATTCTAATGTGTATTATAACATTTTTTATGATTAATTATAAATTAATTCAATGCCATATTTACTTCAAAAACAGTCACTTTAAAGAGTTTTCTCACATTTAATGATTGGGCGACTCTAGGAAACCATAAGAGTAGGTAAAGGTTGTATGAACTTTATAATGAAAGAACTCACAACCTGTCCCTTTCCTTTATTAACCTTGTTAGTGCTCACTCTAAATTATTTAAACGAGTGTATTCAATGGCCAAGTTATTGCATATAAAAAAAATGTCATCAACAAAAACCCCCTTTTCAGATGCGGCGACAACACGTGCATACCTCCGCAGCTGATGTGCGACGGGTACGAGGACTGCTCCGATGCGAGCGACGAGAATCGCTTACTATGTGCGTATCGAGACGCAGCGGAACGTTCGCGGCGACCGCAATGCGGGGAGTTAATGTGTGAATGGTCCTGTGTGCAGGCAGCCGGACGAGCGCCGAGTCCCCGTGCGCGGCGCACGAGCAGCTGTGCGGGGACGGGCGCTGCGTGCCGGCGGGCGCGGCCTGCGCGCCGGGTGCGTTCGGCCTCTTCGCTATGCTTTGATTTCCTTTTCTTATATAACTTTATTTTCGCCAAAAACATGTCGAGTGTATATCGAATATGTAAATGGAAACCGTACCGGCTATGAGCAGCGCGCTCGCTGGCCTAAAGAAATGCCTGATTAATAATGACGATAGTTGCGACCGCGCCCCCAGAGTCCGGCGGCTGCAGCTGGCGCACGTGTCCGCAGCGCTGCCTGCCCAAGCACGCGCACAACCACACTTGCAAGTGAGTTCCCGTCGACGACTTGTGTCGTTGCATAACGGTATCCGTATTGTTGTTCTTTAAGGTTTGAGACATTATTTCCTAAACAAGAACAAAGTCCACTTAAACTTAAAAAATAACATTAAACATAAAGTATTATACCATAACTTAAGTCTACATTTTGTGCCAGTAAATAACTTTTTAATCTTTTGTCGAATATATTAATTGAATTTGCATTTATAACGTCTTTTGGTAATGAATTGTAAAGCTGTGCTCCTGTATATTATTCTTTCTTAAATATGACTATAAATTTGATTTTAGATGCGTTCCCGGCTACAAGCAACATCAACTTCCGGACGGCACTCTGAGCTGCGAGGCTACAGGTAACCTCTCACACGGGTCGTGACGCGCCGGCCGACGAGAACGGAGCTAACGATAGCGGTGTCTGTCGTGTACAGGTGAAAAGGCGAAGGTGCTGGTGGCGTCCAACGGCGTGCTCCGTCTGCTGGAGCTCCACAAGCACGACCACGAGCCGCCGCCCATCGAGCAGTCCGACAAGTAATATTTTGCTAACAAATAATGCAATCACTGACTCGTAAAAAAAGATTTCGTAACGATCTACTATACCGATGTGATACCGCGGTATTTATTTAATTATTTGGCACTCATATACATTATACAGTCAGTAATCGCAATACATTATTTATACAAAAATAAATCTAGACAATTTCCTAATAAGTGCACAGACAGCGTAAGAAGTTACGTCGTTAGGAAAATAAAGATTGAATTAGTAAATCAGAAAACAAAAAATAAACTTTATTATTAAAGAATAGCTTAAATTACTTTTTAAACACTTTTTTATTTTATTTAATTTCTTATTGCTAATATGAAAAATAGTGTTTAATTTTCAAACGATTCACTTCAAGATTCCACTATTCATTTTAAGTGTCGACAAAACCGGGGGATGAGTATTTTTCGATGTCCTCTAATTTTTTTTTAGAGCTACTACGAGCTATTACAAACCAAAAAAAAATTTACTACAATCAACTACATACGAATATATAAGAATCAAAAAGAAAAAATTCGATTTTCAAAAGTCAAGCCAAAGGTGCCAAGGTCTGCAATATCTCTGCGATGAGTCAGTTTTAATGTTACAAGGCATTATTACATAGTTTGCGAGTCATACGGTCTTGGTAGGATAAAAAAATAAGAATTCTAACTTGCTTCTTATCTAGACACGCGGTGGCCTGTCAAGCCAAGTTCAAAGTAACTGGCAGCACCGGAGCAGCACCGTGTGTAATATTACTCGAAACATTTGGAGCCACTTTTGACCCGCTCATAACTCAAAAACTATTTCATATAAATATGTCAGATTTGGCTCATAAATTTAGACTCGCGAGATACATATGTGCTTCAAATTTCATAAACAAACAATTTATCACTGACTGACCTATAGATCAGTCCAGATGACCTAAAAAGTTCAAATTTGGCATCCAGATACGTAGTTGGGTGCATACAAAGGAATAAATCAGACACTAGTAATTTTTTATTTTATTTTTAACTAAGAGTATAGGTGACTTTCGTATTTAGATCTCACTTCTTTTGTCGTCAAAGTCAGCAACCAAGGCACATATCATAATATTTGACTGGACTTTTATTTCACATTTACGTTTTTGATTCGTACATAATACCTCAACGACTGGAATGCGACTCGAAAGTGAGATTTTCGTCCGAGCGTACTCCCAAGTCCCTCACAACGGTGAGACTAGATGGATCCAACCGACGATACGACATATTAACGACCGAGCCTCGTGCAGCCGCGCGGAGATCGTGTCGCTGGCGGTGGCGCCGGTGGGCGGCGCGTGGTGGGCGTGGTGGGCCGACGGCGCGGGCCGCGTGCGCCGCGTGCGCCTGCGCAGCGCTGCGCCCGCGCGCGCCAAGCTGACCGCCGCCGCCGCCGCCGCCGCCGCCGAACACGCCGCCGACGCGCTGCCGGCGCTGCCCGACGCGCTGCCGCCGCTGGCCGACGCCGACACCGTCGTGAGTCGCCGACACATTACATTTACATATCCCTTGTGACCTGCCAGTGGCTCTGTTTATTATTTTCTAATCTTTAAATTCAAAAATTAAATTGTTTATTACGTTTTCACGTTTAACTTATAAACACCCCCCCCCCCCTCCCACTCACACACGGCGCCTCCACCGCGGGTAGAAGGTAGTATATGCAAACCGAAACCGGTATAAAATGTTTACTAATTTTAAAATTTTTAAAATGGATTCGTAAACCTCCAGGTGAACGACGGTGGAGAGGTTCGCGGCGTAGCGGTCGACCCGGTGTCGGAGCGACTGTACTGGACCAGCGTGCGCGCCGCGCCGCCCGCCACGCGCGAACACGGCACGGTGGGCGCGCTGCACGTGGCGGCGCTGGACGGGCGGCGCCGCGTCACGCTGTGGCAGCAGGCCGGCGCGGAGCCCGACGACGTGGCCATCTCCGTGCAGACGGGCGAGGTGTTCTGGTCGGAGCGCGGCGCGTGGGGCGGCGTGCTGCGCGCGCGGCTGGACGGCGGCGGCGTGCGCTGGCTGCTGCGCGCGCGCTCCCGCCGCCCCGCCGCGCTGGCGCTGCAGGCGCCCGCCGCGCGCCTCTTCGTGCTGGACGCCTACTACGCGGCGCTCGACAGCGTCGCGCTGGACGGCTCGGAGCGCGCCACGCACGTGCTGTTCCGCTCCGACCCCGCGGCGGCGCTGCCGCCGCACGTCGACAGGAGCAAAGGTGCGCGGGGCCCGTGCTCGTATGCGAGACTTAGAGAGAGCCGTATCAGTCTGTGGCCGTAACGCACGATTTCTTCGTGCAGAGGGCGTGGAATGGCAACGCGTGAGCAGTCGCACGTGCTTGCGGATGGCGGTGTGGGAGGAATCGGTGTGGTGCGCCACCACGCGCGGGCTGCTGGCGCTCCCGCGTCGTCTCCGAGCTAACTCTACGGCGCACGCGCACGTACACGCACACGCGCCGCCGCGACACCGTGCGCCCGTGTCCGCGCTGGCCATACTGCACCCCGTGCTGTTCCACATGCTGCCGACCGGTGAGTGCCGCGTCGCGAGCCTGCAGGGGCTGTTGCTCGGCTCGTCCTCTATTGGACTCTCATAAGTTATTTTGCTATTTTACACTTGGTTGATGCAGCGTTAAGTGGTTTTCTTTTTCAATTGCTTTTTTGTTCGTGTAAGTAACAAAAAGTGGCTTCGAAGTCGTTAACCCCCGGTCCCGCCCTCGTGCCCGCAGAGGACCCGTGCGCGGCGACGGCGTGCGCGGCCAGCGCGCTGTGCGTGCGGAGCGCCGCGGGCCGCACGTGCCTGTGTCCCGACGGGCTCCGCGCCACGCAGGCGGCTGACGTGAGCGCACCTCCTGCTACTTACGATGAGATATTCGACAGAACTTACGCATTCGGTACTATTCACGAGGACGCTTAACGTTAACTATTATTAACCTCAAGGGGCGGCTCGAGTGCGTCATATCGAGCGAAAGCACAAACGCGAGCGCGGCCGGCGGCGCGTGCTCGCTGGGCTGCGGGCCGGGCACGTGCGTGCGCGCGCACGCGGGCGAGGCGTGCGCGTGCCCCGGCGAGTACGCGGGCGCGCGCTGCCAGCACTACCGCTGCGCCGCGCACTGCCACCGCCGCGGCCGCTGCCACCTGGCGGACGAGCGCGCCAACACCACGCACGTCGGCGACGACGACTTGCCCGCGCTGATGGTACACTCTTGCCTCGCGTTACTCGAATGATAAAGAATTCAAGCTTATACGTAATATAATAATCGTTATAATTGATGTAATATAATAACCGATGCGTGTCCCGCAGTGCTCGTGCTACGCGGGGCACGGCGGGCCTCGCTGCGAGGCGGACACGTGCGCGCGCGGGCTGGCGGGTGAGTGCGGGCTCGGCGAGGTTGTATATCGTGACACCGCCATTACGTGCCCCATGAAACTATTGACCCTTCCGACCGACGAAAGACTTCACTAACACTAGTCCCCTTCACATTTTAGTAAACATTTACAAAAGGTTTCGTTTGACTTCTATCGAGGAACTTTATTCGATACAACGACTACACCGAACACTTTGACCTAATAAACACACGGAACTAGTAAACGTACTCAGTAACCCGTTCTGACCACCCGACGCAGGCGCGAACTGCACCGAGTGCGCCGCGGGCCCCGAGGGCGCGGCCTGCCGGGAGAAGGAGAGGGCTCTGTGCGAGAACTACTGCCTGAACAACGTAAGTGCTCGTAACGTCGGCCATCGTCGGCATACCGCGAGCCCCCGCACTGACCCCCCTCCCCCCGCAGGGCTCGTGCGCGGCGGCGGGCGGGCGCGCGCGCTGCTCGTGCGCGGCGGGCTGGCGCGGCGCGCGCTGCGGCGAGGCGGCCGGTGAGTGCGCTTTACTTCTGGTCCGCTAGCTGGTGGCTTTGTAACTATATTGTTAGCGAGTATATCATATTGATTTTGTGTTTCCTCCGATCGTTTGCCCCGGTGTTTAAGCTACTGTCCGGTTTCTGATCGATGCCGAGCGGTGCTGTTCTGTGGGAGCTACTCGTGAGGTGTCGAGAGTGTCTACGTTTGACGCCCGTGTTCTCCGGTGACGGTTTGGTCGCCCAGAATAGCTGTAGTCCTGAAACCCGTCTAAAATTAAATCCTTTTAGGAGTAATGATCCAGCATTTTCCGGCAACTGGGATCGTTGGTAGGCTCGGCGACGACTTATTAGCGAGTACACAAAACGGCTAATGTTAGTGTTTTAGCGTGTAGGCTATCTTGAGATACTGAGGTATATAATATTCAGAGACGGATCCAGGTATGAGGCTAGGCAATACTCAAAGACCGAAGGAATAATATATTTTTATTTACGACACATCACAATTGTTTGAGTACCCTGTACTGACTGATTGATCAATGCATTACAATATTCGAATAAGAAATTGTTATGATTTCGTCATGCCAAATATGGAGTACAACTAAAAAGGCGATGTGCTGACGGCACATAGCATCCCCCTTTGAGATAAAAAAATTAACAATTTTCTTAAAATAAATAAAAACCAGTAACAAACATTCAATACATACATGAAAAATTTATATATAACTCTATGAACTAGAAACAAAAGCAACCAAGGTACTCAAAAAATCTTAAAAACAATTAAAATCTTTAAACAAAGAAATAATAAAAAAGCAAAAAAAATGTATATAATATGATCCTTTTTTATGTGCGTATAACATCAAAATATTTTTATAAAATTACTATTCTTTATATTTAAAAAAATTACTAAATATTTCGGTCTATTTATATGCAAATCTCACAACAGGTCTAACTACACGACCAGATCTTGTTGTCACAGGCTTATTGTTTTTATTAGCTTCTACCTTATTTGGAATTCGATCAATGCTATCTTCGCTGGTAACTAGAAACGCTGGCTTAAGGCGAATGATGCTTATTATTTTTTTGATACCATTAATCACTATCTTGAAATGTTTCGCTGATTTGCTTAAAACTTTAAATGGTCCAGAATAGGGTGACGTAAGTGGCTTCGAAACTCTATCACATCGGACAAAAACGTGTGTACACTCATTTAATTCTGGATGTACAAATAAACCGTTTTGTCTTAAATCTCATTTCGGTAGCGATGCAATTTGCCTGATCCTATAACGCAAGTTTTGCAAAAACGTTTCATTTTCAGTGATTTCCAGCTTTGTCGGCGAAATGAAATTTCCTGGTAAACTTATGACTTCACCGTAAACCATCTCGGCTGCACTTATTCCAGTGTCATCGCGTAAGCTTGCCCTTAAGCCTAATAAAACTGACGGTAATTCGTTGACCCAATTGTCCGTATTGCCTCTACACATAAGGGCTGTTTTTAATGTTCGATGAGTTCGTACGACGACACCATTTGACTGTGGGTGATAGCTCGTGGTTCTTATTTTAGTTATGCCCATTCTCTTAGCCAACAATGCGAACAAGTTGGATTCAAATTGACGACCTTGATCCGTCGTAATACGCAATGGACATCCAAATCGTGCTATCCAGCCTGAATAAACAATCTTAGTTACCGTTTCAGCTGTAATGTCTTTAATTGGGTAAGCTTCTAGCCAACCAGTCGCTCGGTCTACCATGGTAACTAGATATCGGTAACCCTTACAAATAGTTAGTGGTCCGACAATATCCACGTGTAAATGTTCGAAGCGTTGACACTTAGGAAAATTTCGTTTTCGTTCGAGACCGTCACTGAGGCAAGCTCCACAGCGTCGTTCTGAGATGCTGAATGAGCTGCACATCTGCTCTGCTGCGCGGCGGGGATACTCATTGTTGCTTTCTTGCGAGTCAGTACTTAGAAGCAGCCGGAATCTTAAAAAATCACGTCGTTCCCTGGATGAAGTCGGCCTTAGAGTGTAACTTTGTCCTTTTTTGCGTCGAGCCTCAGATCACGTCGGGTCTCAGATCACGTCGGGCCTCAGATCACGTCGGGTCTCAGACCACGTCGGGTCTCAGATCACGTCGGGTCTCAGATCACGTCGGGTCTCAGATCACGTCGGGTCTCAGATCACGTCGAGTCTCAGATCACGTCGGGGTCACCACTTTGGCGTGTAGGCTATCTTGAGATACTGAGGCGTATATTATTGAGAGACGGATCCAGTAATGAGGCTAACCAATACTCAAAGACCGAAGGAATAATATATTTTTATTTACGACACATCACAATTGTTTGAGTACCCTGTACTGACTGATTGATCAATGCATTGAATATGCACACATATTCGAATAAGAAATTGTTATGATTTCGTCATGCCAAATATGGAGTACAACTAAAAAGGCGATGTGCTGACGGCACAGTGTTATATGCTCTGCGAACGTAAACGACGACTTCCCATCCATATTCCGCATCGTTGACGACATCGGAACGGCGAGTGCACATTTATTTACACAGTACACACAAAGGAAGTCAAAATCTTTATTCAATATAGAAGTATAACACTTGCTTATCGATTGTCAAACATCTACCGCCGGTTTGGAAAGACACACCTCAAAAGACGAAAAAAACTCAGCGGAATTATTATCTCATATTTTACAATTATAGGTAATATACAATAACCTTTATATACAATAATATATATATATATACAATAATATATTTTTTTTATACGGCCTGGAGCCCTCGTTTCATTCCTACGGTGTGCCTGCACTCTATCCAACGGAAGGACGATCTGTCGCGACTAAAGAAGATCTTATACGTTTGTTTTTGTAGTAATTATATGGGCGGGAAAAGCGCCGACACATTAGCATGCGCAAGCGACCCCGTGTCGCTCCATGTTAAGACGGAAAGGGTTCCGCTGATTTTTTAGAGGGTATTCTGATGTTCGGGCCGCACTCCGTGCCTTAGACACCGGCGAGCAACTCATACCCCCCCCCCACCGTAGGGGAAATGCGTAATTTTTCCAGCGTTAAAATATAAATAAAAAAAAGCGAGAAAAGCGCGACACGTGGACTCCATTAAAACGCAATGATGGCATATCTCTCAGATATCTATGGGAAAAATTAATTGAAGGTCCGAGCCGGCAATCAAACCGCCCATCGATAAGATCGTAATCTGCAGCCGATCTAATGATAACGCTACTGAGGCTGTGTTACCGTACTACATATCAAAATTAAAAACCTTTTAGGAAAATAAAAGTAGCGAAGCATGGAGTACTTGAATAGTGTAAAGTGTAATAAAGTGCGCGCGTGTCGGTCGCCGCGCGCACATCGATCGCGCGCCGAACGCGTTGCTGGCGCTGCAACTGCTACGTATTACTCGCACTTAACTTTACCAGCCAACTGAGATTTCGACGAGTGACAGACAATTGTAAGCGATATTCAATTCGATTCATTAAATATATACTTGATATTTATTATTGTTGACATTGATCAGTCTGACGTCTTAAGATTACGAGTATAATTCCCTACGATTGCAGATCATTAATTGCAATATTGAATTAATCGGTAGGAAAGTAAAAAAAATAGCCCGAAAAAGTCCCATTACTGGGCAAAGACCGCCTCTTATCAGGAAAGGGTTTGGGCTCCCAAACATATTGGCTACAGACGTATAGTTTCATCCGGCACATGCATGTTCTTCGTGGGATTATTCTTCGCCGTCGAATAAGATATTAATAAAAACACAAATTAGTAATGTATTGCTTAATATCAACGCTTACAATTCGCTGCGGTTTCACGTAACGCCGAACACGCGTGTACTACGGCGAGGTGGTCCGCAGGTGCGAGTCGATCAGCTGTTACGTAGTCGCGGGTGCGAGCGCGCCGCCGTGACCTCGACCTCACGCTGCGGACCCGCCGCTCCGTGCATTTACATTGGAACTGGATAGATCCATTCATTAACGGTTGATTATCAACCGACAAAGGATGTAATGATTTTGGTAATAATATAAAACTTAGATTAATCAACTCATATTTTACATTCAATCTTCAATGCTATCCGTGTTAGAAAAATTGTTATTTTTTCAAAGCGATAGTATAAAACAAATAATAATGTTGTTGCAACATCCAGCGAAGCTCTTTTCGTAAAAGTGCACTTTGAAGCGCATACCGGCCGCTCCACTGTAGCAGCTCTCCGTCTTTTTGAGTTTAGTTATCACAATCTCGTCTCGCGCAAGATGTTTTAATCTGTATGAATGTTTAATCTGAATGAATGAAACTCGACTGACCGACTGACCGACTGGCCGACTGGTCGACTGCCCGACTGACCGGAGCGTCGAAGAAGAGCTTAAACATTGTATAATCTAATAATGAATAAAAGTTTGACTAATTATATTAAAATATATCGTAATATGTATACGTAATGTATATGTGATACGTAACACCAACGTTATAAAATATAAGTTATTGTTGGATCGTACGTTCATTAATCATTTATTACATACAGAACCAACGCCCCAATGAATGGTAAGAGGAGGAGTGATCTTTGGCTTTAAACTGTCAATGCTGCGCGAGCCATGGTATCTTATATTTCTCGTGTCTGTAATTACACTGGCACGTTCACCCCCCGAACACAGAAGTATGAAATATTGTCGTTTAATAATAACGGATTTATATTAATATAATAATTTATTATAAATTACTTCAAGACCCGTTTTATTACTTTAAAAATTGTGTTTGCAATATATATATATATATATATGAAATGAATGAAAATGAAAAATGAAAAAATAGTTTATTCTTTATCAAGTTGTACATAGCAAATAAAGGTTGGGACCCTCTAGTGAGTATAATATAATACTCGTGACAGAAGGACCCACTCTTCCATAACATACAATTCTGTCCATGTTCTTAAAAAGAATAAACAATATCTTACTATATACTAAAACTCACAATCAGTAGGTAAACTAACATTATATCAAAATGAATTTTACTTGTTTGTGTGTGTGTGTGTTTGTGTGTGTGTGTGTGTGTGTGTGTGTGTGTATGTGTAGGTGGGTGTATGTGTAGATTACAGTAGATTAGATTATGTTTTATGAAACAGAATTAATTCGGTGTCATCGTATGTTTTTGTTTTTAACCATTCAAATAATTTCTGTTTGACGTTAAAATATTGTTCGGGATATATGTTTAGAATTTTATTAATTTTATTATAAAGGTAGGCAGAACGTGTTATATATTGGTTACTAGCAAAAGTAGTCTTAGCACCATACGTTTCAGCAATTTTATGTTTTATTCTTCTGTTTAATGAACTGGATTTAATGAATTTTAATGATTTATGAGCTTTAAGAATGATACGTTGGATATACATTTGTCTGACAGTCAGTATCTGGCTCATTGAATATAGCGTGTCCGTTGAGAAGCGATATGGCTTGAAGTGGATAACTTTTAGCAAAAGCCTTTGCGCTCTCTCAACTTCAATGAACTTAGATTTAGCAGCTCCTCCCCATACAGGAATACAGTATTCCAATATTGACTGCGCCAAAGCTTTATATATTTTATGTCATAAGGCCCAAGAGGCTTTGTGGCGTAACATCTTAAATATCCAAATTAGTTTACGCAATCTACATCCTATAGCTTCTAGCTGTGCATCCCATGATAGTCTTTGATCTATTAACACACCAAGGTACTTGAAAGAGTTCACTCGTTTGATCATGGAGCAGTTATTACAATCCTCACATTTAATGCTATTGGAAACATGAACTGTAATATTATAGTTACTATCTGGCTGGGTTCGATTATAGATGGAAAAAGGCATGTAGTTTGTTTTGGTTGTGTTTAGAGACAGTAAATTTGACTTCAGCCAACAGGAGACAGTGAAGAGACCTCTTTCTGTTGTATTTTTAACTTTAGTCCAACTAGTATCTGTAAAAACAATTGCGGTATCATCTGCATAGGAAAATATTTTAGCATTGTTTATTTTTAAATTACAGAGATCATTAATGTAAATTAGAAACAAGGTAGGTCCTAAGACACTACCTTGCGGTACGCCATAAGTTATTTTTGAGGCACAACTAACAAACTGTCCAATTTTGACTTCTTGAGTTCGGTCGCTCAAGTAGTCCCTAAAAAGAGCCAGCGAGGTATCTCTGATTCCCAAATTTTCTAACTTTTTCACAAGAATGGGGACAGAGACCGTATCAAAGGCTTTTTTTAAATCAAGGAATACAGCCAAAGACCTTTTACCACTGTCAAGACGCTTAACAATGTGCGAGGTTAGAGCTTCAACAGCGTCCTCCGTGGATTTGCCCTGACGAAAACCATATTGAGAGTCTGACAAAAGCTTAAATTTATTTAAATACTTAATAATCTCACATTTGTAATTTTTTCTATTAACTTTGATATTGACGGCAAAACGGAAATTGGACGATACTAACGTCATCTCTGTCGACACCCTTGTGAACGGGAGTTATGATAGATCGTTTAAGCAGGGACGGAAAGATTCCTTTTCTAAAGCAAAGGTTCGTTAGATGACAGATTATTGGAACAACTACTAATAAAGCAATTTTTAAAAATTTAGTTGGAAAATTATCACATCAAGGGGCACTATCTGTTTTAAGAGACATAAGTACATCATGTACTTCTTTACAGTCTGTATCAAGAAGTACAAAGGAGTTTAACTGACTTGTATGAGTATTAGAAAAAAATGAACCACTTGTTTGGACAATATCAGTGGCCAGTTTTTCACCTACGCTAGCAAAGTAGTCATTGATATAATTAATTGATTCAGTGGGAGAAGATCTTATGTTTAGTAATTCTGTATTATCTGATTTTGAGCAGTTCAAGTTAGTTATAGATTTAATGTTATACCAAATTTTTTTAGAGTTTTTAGATGATTTTTCCAACTGATCTCTGTCGTATTTTCGTTTTAATTGTTTGATAAGTTTATTGCAGAAATTACGATACCTTTTGTATGAGATTTTTAAAATTTCGTTAGATGGGTCTGATCTTAGCCTTTTTTGCATTCTATTTCTGTTTCGAATACATTTTCAATATACCGGGAGTTATCCACGCCTTATAACTCTTTTATTTTTAGGTACACGTATAGTTTTGGTGTTATCTTTTAAGGACTCAGCAATATTATGAATAAGCTTTTCAATTACAGTTATTGGGTTATCACAAAATAGTAATTCTGACAGATTTTTCTCCGCTAAACTAACAAGAGCCCCATCAAAATCTACAATAGTTTTTATGTTCATATGTGCTTTATGTTTAGATGTAAGTGAAGTCAAACAAAGAAATATCATATTATGGTCTGTGATGGTAGTGTTCAGGACTGCGATTTGGGCAGAATTTTTGTTTTTGTCTAATTTTAACATGAAGTGATCAAGACAATTGTTTTCCCTTGTTGGGAATGAGTGACCCGGCATCAAACTGTGCATCGATAACATGTTCACATAGTTTAATCTATTATTACGTTCCTGACTTTGCTCTGTTTCTTTAGCGACAATATTTATATTAATGTCCCCAGTTAATATAATATTTTTAAAAGATTTTAAAGTTTCCAGATGGGAATTTAATGAATTGATGAACTGTTCAGCGTTTATGTTTGATGGCGAACGATACATTCCCAGAATAACAGTAGTTCCAATACTTATTTGAATACATGAAGCATGACATAATTTAATTTCTTTTGCTTTTGTGCAAACAATATTTTTATTTAAGTATACCACAACCCCATCATTCTGATTGAGGTGATGAGTCATGGCGTGCATATTATAATTAGAAAGGTTTGGAATTGTTTTACTAGGATTAATTCTACATTCGGTTAGTATAATTATGTCAGGGGCAAAGTTTAATACATTTAAGGCAACATTCAAATCGCATATATTACTATAAACATTT
Organism: Nymphalis io; assembly: GCF_905147045.1. Classification (NCBI taxonomy): domain Eukaryota; kingdom Metazoa; phylum Arthropoda; class Insecta; order Lepidoptera; family Nymphalidae; genus Nymphalis; species Nymphalis io. Next base: position 385,245 of record NC_065909.1, read on the forward strand.
CTAATGTTTTGTGATATGATAGTTAAGTCGTTTTCTTTAACGGGTATATACTGCTTAAGGTCTTCAATATCACATTGCATTGCTCTACTAACTTCGAGATCGTCTATTTCATTCTGAGTAGTAAGAGACCTATCCATAACAATGTGATAAATTTAGTAAGCCAAGTATGTAGAGTATGTAAGTTATATATATAGTAGTATAATATATAGATATTTTTGTATACAATATTGTTTTAATAAAGTTAAAAAGAATACGCGTGCTTCTGTTGTGAATGGTTTTAACATATACTTTTGTAGTCAGAAAATATATGGTTATTAGGTGGTGTGTATGTGTGAATGTGTATTTGTGTATATAAGATTTAGATATGTGTACATTGTAAATGTGTAAGTGTGCTGTTGATTGTATGATGACAAAAAAAGGTAAATGAGTTCCATGCTGTGTAGTATAAATGTTCTTAATACTAATAATTATATTAACAGCTAATTCTAATAGTAACCAAAACATAATTTTACATATAATATTTTTAAAGTACTTTAAATTGAAACACATTTGGTATATAAAGCCGGCTACATATAGTCATTTTTGTAATAATTGATGCGCTTGTGTCTCACTATTTATGTTAATAATAGGTGAATTTTCATCTTTCCGTAGATAAACTTTACCAACAGAACCGATACGTTTTCGATTTATCGATGTCCCGAGCCAGAAAGTACAGACGGGCCCCTCTTGGAGTAAGTTGTTCCGATATGTAAATCGGAGTGTCTTCGGCTGTTCTTATTCCTAAGTGTTTGGCACACAATTTAGATTTATGTTTAATATTGTAGACTTTACACATTTTCAAAATGCCAGTTTTTAAAGTGGTGGGGGAAGTCTCAACAACGATGGAGCTATTTTTTGTTTTTTCTTTTTTTACCCGTACTCTATAAATGTCCTTAATATCGGTTTTCTCAATATTATAGCCTACATTTCTGGCCAAACATAAAACCATTTCAGTAAGGTCTTCTTTGGTTTCGTTGGATTGTGATGGAACGTTCTTAATTTCGAAGTTACATTTACGCATCCCTCTTTGAAGATCTTCAATCCGATCCTCCAGCGTGCTTATATACAGTTGATCGTCCTTAATTTTACCTTCTAATAATTCAATTTTCTTTTTAAATTCCTCATTCTGGTCGGTTAAATAGGCGATTGAGTTTTCGATATTTATATTTGTTTGTTGTATTTCTTTTTGAGTAGCAATACTGGTGGTAGGGCTTTGTGCAAGCTCGTCTGGGTAGGTACCAGCCACTCATCAGATATTCTACCGCAAAACAGCAATACTTGATATTGTTGTGTTCCGGTTTGAAGGGTGAGTGAGCCAGTGTAATTACAGGCACAAGGGACATAAAATCTTAGTTCCCAAGGTTGGTGGCGCATTGGCTATAAGCGATGGTTGACATTTCTTACAATGCCAATGTCTAAGGGCGTTTGGTGACCACTTACTATCAGGTGGCCCATATGCTCGTCCACCTTCCTATTCTATAAAAAAAAAAAAATACTGTACTGGTGGTACTGGTGGTAGGGCTTTGTGCAAGCTCGTCTGGGTAGGTACCACCCACTCATCAGATATTCTACCGCAAAACAGCAATACTTGATATTGTTGTGTTCCGGTTTGAAGGGTGAGTGAGCCAGTGTAATTACAGGCACAAGGGACATAAAATCTTAGTTCCCAAGGTTGGTGGCGCATTGGATATGTAAGCGATGGTTGACATTTCTTACAATGCCAATGTCTAAGAGCGTTGGTGACCACTTACCATCAGGTGACCCATATGCTCGTCCGCCTTCCTATTCTATAAAAAAAAATAATTTTTTGGATTTCCTTCGTTTGTGTAGCAAATAAAGATGTTATCATACTTTTTATCTCGAGCTTAAAACTATCTAGGTCTATGTTGAATTCGGTTTCTCTAGCCCGTTTGTTCCGATACGCAACATAGTTCGGTGGTGTTTTATCCTCTCTACTAATTAAGTCTATTTCCGAATAGGAGGCTGATTTGTTTAACGATGAATCCATGGTACTAGGATAGTGTATATCAGTAGGAGCTTATAATAAATAACGCTGGTTAGATCTCGTATGGTAGGTGGGATTTTAGATTCCAATCAGTAATTAGTACGTAAATCGTAAGTGCAAGATGGTCCGGTCAAAAGTACCTCATAGGTGAAATAAGCAGTTGGGCGGAGTCATACGACCGATTACAAAGCAGTTGGGCGGGGTCATAGGACCAATGGCCAACAGTTGGGTGGAGCCACCTGACCAATCACGTAGCTGTGGGCAGAAATTTCAGTCGCAAGCGCAAGGTCCTGGTAGGGCAACAGGTAAACAGAAGATTCACTCACTTTACAGACGGTCTCTTGCGATTTATGTTCTCCTATTTTTCACAACACTATTAATTTACTTTAAAAGTGTAATTATTTTTTTTTCTTTTTTAATAAGATAAAAAGAGGTTCAAGTAGCACGTCTACACCGTACGGCGATCCGGGGGGAAGAGGAAATATAGATATATATAAAGCAGTCACAGACAAATACTATATCGACTATTAGATGCGACCTTGTGTCGACCTAAAACATTGAACAGGTTATATCTGTAAAGTATATCTCAAACTCGCGACGTGCGGGCTGTGCGCTCCAGCGGCCTGTCACTGCGTCTGTTGGCGATTGCCTACTATGGCAATGCTAACGCTAACGGTCATGTTGCTGATTTAACTTTGAAAGCTAGATGTGATATGTCACAATAAACTCAAAATAAATAAGTCAAATACAGTAAACAGTAACAGCCCGTGAATATCACACTGCAACGTTAGGTCTCCTATCCTTTTTTGAGGAAGTTTGCAGCTTATTCCGCCACACTGTTCCAATGCCGATTGGTGGAATACACATGTGGCAGAATTTCAGAGTAATTAGACACATGCAGGTTTCCTAACGCTCTTTCCTTCTCCGTCCAGCACGAGATAAATTATAAAAACAAATTAAGCACATGAAAATTCAGTGGCTTTAGCCCGGGTTTGAACCCACGATCATCGGTTAAGATTCACGTTCTAACCACTAAGCCATTTCAGCTTTTCATTGTATTTAAAATATTATCATAGTAAGTAATAAATTAACACCCGCCTCACTGCTTGGAAAGACGAGAGGTCTTGAGAAGTAGGCGCTGCTGCTCGCTTTTCATTGCGAGTTGGTGGGTACAAATGTATGTGTTTCCTCTTGATGTTTAACTAAACATATAATTAGGTTTTTTATTGAGAATGTGTTACTGACTTCATGTAAATCACAGCTTTACTACGATAACAGTAACGCTTTATTATCGTAACCGTGTATATGGAAATATGTACTCGTAAGTATCGCGTGTGTAAAACCTCAATAAGGTCGCAAGTGTCGGTTTCAACCGCAGAGCGACTGACATAATGTTAATTTTTGAGGCTCAGGGCGATAAGCGTTGTTGGTCACATCGTCACATTCGATTTATTGATCTTTGTCTAAGTATAAGTGACGTTTTACTAACAACTTGACATCTGCCAGAACTGGCCATTCGTTCCGAATTTGTCGTAATTGTGACTACATTGCTAGTGATAAGTCTCCAAATGGAGCCAGTGAGGAGCTTAAACGCTTATTAGATAGGACACTTGCACGGCTGACGAAATGTCGCATCCTGGTAACTGCTTAAAATTATAACCACATCACATTCACGTTCAGACGCGGTAAATGACTACCAGAAAACTCTGTACCGATCCTCTCCCAAATCCAGAGTGAATTGGGTTCCTGGGCTTTAACCTGGATAGGGCTGGACCCATCTTATACGAAAGAAGAGAAATTAAATAAACCTTTAGATTAAGGTTAGAAACCTCAATTCAAGTTTGGCAAATCAATCTTGTCCGTTGATAACAAACTTCTGTGATATACAAAACAGTTTTGAGACCTCTTAGGACTCACTGTATTCCACTACCGTGCCCCGCCTGCAAATAGTTCAAAAAAACATCATTCGTGCTATGCAAATACTACTAATTATTACTACTGCGTACTGCTGCGTATCCATGATTTTCAAGAAATTATGAAATACACGAACACCTGGACGACTGTCTGTCCATCCGAAATGGGGAGGTTCAGTTCAGAATTAAATAAAAAACAGATTCTTATCTGTTTTGTGAAAAGGTTATTGTAATACAGGTTTTTATCGTAATTTTTCCTCGTTTTGAGAAGGTTACATCTAAACAGGTTTATTAGTGGCTGTGAGCAGTAGGGCTATTCTGTAAGAACAAACTCGAACCGCATAAAACGGTCGTAAAATGTCAGAAAGTGATATGCGACATTGACCGTTATAATCATAATATTTCAAGAATACACGCATCAAAATAGTATATTACCATAAGTCGGTTGTCTAGATTTCACGGGTGAGTGATGAAATGAATTAGCACTGCAGCGTTTTAGTTTGCCGATGCCACGGTCTTGGCTTCAAATCCTGCATCGGGTCAATACTTTTTATAGACTTGATGTTTTTGTTTTTCTTTCATTAAACTCTCAATAGCAACCGTTTAGTAGTTTTGTTAAGTTTGTTAACTGCCAAGTTTCACGAAACCTGATCCTGAACCTGAGCCTGGTCCTAGATCAAGCCTTTTTGGAAACAAACAGTATTCATACAATAAATAAAATAATACTTCCCGATATTATGTAAAAACATATATAAAAAGATAGAATATCTATAAAGTTAGTTAAATTATAATTAAATAAAAAAGACACAGTGAGAGAAAGTTATAAGATTACAATAAATTAGTTAAGTGTTAAGAAAATATAGTGTGATAACGTGTCTTTGCCTGCACACAGGCGCTACCTTAATTTTTTTCTCACGGAACACTCGATGAGTTCCGCGGTGTCCACTCAGGTGATCAATTAGTGATCTACGACCTTCTCATGTTAGAACGTTTCGAATGTATCGTGGAAGGTTACGGTCTCTTAGCTCGTCACGGACATCGCCGCATGAGGATAAACGACTAAATATTTAATTATAATGCAATTAAAAAGTTTTAATTGCATATTGTAAAACACTTTATAATTGAACCGTTGACTTATATTATGTCTCATACGAGTTCATGTCCCAACTACCTTTTTCAACAGGAAAATGTACTTATAGTTTTTTAAATGTCATTGTTTGATGTGATTCGAAGCGAGAAGGATACTTATAATGGGCAAGACAAAAGTATAAAAACTCGTTTACTATTTATAAGTACATTACTCAGTGTTTTGTGAAACTTCCACGAGTTAATGTATGTACACGTACAGCCGGCGCGGTGAGTCATGTGCGGGAAAGCCTCGTGCTGTAATGGTGGTAATGAGTAGACGGACGCGGGTCTTACCCGCGGAGAAACCGCGGGGGAACGCGGGCTGTTCACTAACCTCCGGGATTGCTGATCGTTTTATTTTTTAGTTTCGCTGACGATGTATCTTAGTAAATATCGTATGGCAGACGAGCTCATGAGCCATCTTGTGGTAAATGGCCACTCGCAGCGTGATCCTATCCTACTTCAATAAATGGGCTATCTATAAAGATTTTTTTTATAATTTTTATAGATAGCCCATTTTTATAGATATTGAGGTTAGCGCGTCCAAACAAATTAACAAACAAACTGTTTAGCTATATATTCGTTTAAAGTTTGTGTATTATATTGCAGTTTGAGCCGTGGTCTGTTTTCGTGACGTTGATGGGAAAATGTAGAAAATATGTGAACAATTGGTATCGCCGGTGGAGTAATTGATGAGCGGGTGTCATCGTCGCCGGCGGATACAATTCCAACAATCGATATTTTAATATCAAAGTTCAAAGGCGATTTATAAAAAAGCTAAGTGCGATCGAACATTGGAGTGAATTGTTATAATGTCTCCATTAATGAGTTTTCGTTTTCAAGGAATTAATAATAATTGTATTCTCTTCGAATCAAGTGTAAAACCTGTACTATTAGTGAAGACGATACCCCAAGGGTCCGAGATCGAACCTGCGACCAACCGATGTTAGCGGCGCGTGTACCGCGCGCGTTGAGTTTTGAGTATAGCTGGTTATATTGATTTACTGGTACCGAAATTGGATTGGATTACTAGTCGATTCATTCGACGTCAGTTTGTTTTCAACTCTGGATTGTGCGAATATTAATCAATACATGCCCGAAAATTTTAAGCGCCGATTTCAATAATTTTTAGTGATACGCCGGTAGAAGGCGGAGCGCGCGGTCCGACGACGAACAAACTAGAAACCTCCAAAGTATACGTCAGCTGTTCACAGAACTATTAACATCCGCTTCGTTTTTTCAATCAGTTTTGCTGAAAACGAGGTGCGAGTTATTTATTTAAACGAGTAGTTTTTGTACAAGTCTTAATTTGACTATTTGCATATTTGTGTAAGAAGATAAATTATGAATCAGAGTTTATTTGGTTAAGCTGTTGCTCGAACGAATGACATAAATCTCGAATGTTAGCTATACAGAAACAGCCTGTTAATGTCCCACTGCTGGACTAAGGCCTCCTCTCACTTTTTGAGGAGAAGGTTTAGAGCTTATTCCACCACGCTGCTCCAATGCGGGTTGGTAGAATACACATGTGACATAATTTCAATGAAAATAGACACATGCAGGTTTCCTAACGATGTTTTCCTTCGCCGTCAAGCACGAGTTGAATTATAAACACAAATTAAGCACATGAAAATTCAGTAATGCTTGCCCGAGTTTGAACCCACGGTCATCGGTTAAGATTCACGCGTTCTAACAGTAGGCCATCTCGGCTTCGTTATCGGCCATGTTAGCAATTATATGTATTAAACTACATGATTGTGCGCGCTGGAGTGTCAGGCCCTGGATGAACGGTTTCTAAGTCCCTTCCCAAATAAGGGAGTCTAATATTGGTAACTTTGTAACGCCCCACTAGACTTTACTCAAACTCCTTTACATAAAAACTTAATAATATTTTTCTGACATGACCTAAGATTGAGCCCGGGTTCGCCACTCGACCAACGTACAAATAAAATATAAATAAAATAAAAGTTTGTTAGTCAGCCTACGCGGACTAGACTCGCTGTGTTTTTGTAATTTAATATCAGTTTGCCCAATTTGTAATCAATTTGCATAAATATTATTTACGCGACGTGTACACCGTATGCGAGACAAGTTGCATCACATTACATTCGTTTAACACTTCGCAGTTCGCGCCACAAATACATCACAACTACCATTATTTGAAGAGAAAAATGAGTTAAAAAGCCACGCATTTACCTTGAAAACATACCTCCTAGCGTACCCGAGACGGCCATGTGCTTGCAACACAAAGATCTCGTTTTTTGAACGACGATTTTTTATATGTTAAACCAATTATATTTATAATCCATCTCGTACTCGGGGTTGAAGGACTACTCAGTGAAGATACATGCATTAGAGAAGCGTGGTCGAGTAAGCGCCGAACCATTTCCTCAAGGCGTGAGAGGGCCGTAGCCCAGCGGTGGGACAGTTACAGACTGGTACTTCACTATATTTTTAACTGAGAAGGAATAAATGTAGACCGATAAATAATAAAAGGTATTTTTTATACACATGAAATAAATAGTTGGTGTATAGTGTTACTGCCATTCCTTAAGAGTCGTAACGTTAAGTCATATTAAAACTTATTAAACGACTAACGGACGAAAACATGTTTTCCGAATGCGTCCAATTTAGTTCCTGAGGTTAGTGCGTTCAAACGTACGAGCTCTCGAGCTGTATAATATTAGTATTGATCTCTTATGGACGCGATAGAACCATGAAAATTGCTACGGGAAATGTGCAGTGGAAATAATATAACGATGTGGTTAACTCGTGGTAACTATCAGTCTCCGATTTATGCCTGGACCTCCAAGGAACTAGCCGAGAAAGCAAAAATAATTTAATTTTGCCTTCTCGGCTAATCGTTTCGGAATGGAGGACCTCAAATGTCTTAGTAACTATGAAGTTAGGTTAGGTCCAGCTCCTGGCCCCTGTAGAGTAGTGTATAGGCGGAGTATGCGTCGTAACCGACGACGTCTAGTCACTGTGATCGGCCGCCGCGGACGAAATTATTTAACAATCAGAGTGGCAAACAACTACAAATGTAATACTCGTTAGAATAGAACGCTCACCGCACATAACGTTACTTGTTATACAAGTTTCATGACATTAATAATAAAATAAACAACATATTGTAATAATTATTCAGCAATTCATTTAAATATATGTATGTTTAAATTATTTTAATGAAGGTTTAATGATGTATTATGTATGTCAATAAGTAATAAATGAGTAGCGAATCATGTACGTACTTGTATAGTACATGAGCTATTTGAAGCTGTAGCGCGGTGCGGTGCGGTGCGGGCCACTGCAGTTGTTCGTAACGGAGATGTTGCGTCACGCGCGAGACCTCACGCGTAGGGCGAGGGTGAGGGTGAGGATGTGGGCCCGGGCATCTCGACTTATACTGAACATGCTATGATTTAGTATTATCATAACGCCGGCTTGTTCTTCTCATCTCAAATAATCGAAACTCGTTTCAATTTTTCTTTTCCTGACTTTTATTGAAGTTGAGGCCAGTCAGTGAGCTCACCGTTTGTTTGATATTAAGAATGTACAAACATATTATACAAACATAACACAAGAGCTATAATTGTACACTGTAAAGTCCTGAAGTAATGAAATGAGCATAGTTATTATGATCGCTCATTCATTATATGTTGCACTAGCGACCACGAACTTATTCGTAGATACTAAATTAACCACGTGACTATAAGTGGTCACGACTCACCGCAGCCTATAAAGAGTGACGCTGTTAGAACTATTGTCTATTTCTTGCACCGACAATGCGCCGTCAACCTGGTGAACTGAAATGTTATAATACACGTGCAAATGTATACTTTAGTTTGCTTGAGACATGTACGTATACATTAAAAACATAAATCCGGAATGCATTCCTTGCATAAAAAACCTAACAAATCTGACTGCTGGCGAAGACAACACGGGAGACAACGGCTGGACAAACGAGTGCTGATTTACGAACGACGTAGTAATCACTTAAGGCGACGGTTGCAGTGCAGCCGGAAAACACGCACGTGGCAGAATTTTATACTTAACTCGGTAATACTTGATCGGATTTGAACCTGAGACTTCCTGTTATGTTTCACGCTTTCGTTCCGCTAAGTCACCTCCGCAAAGCAGAATAAATAATAAAATTGCAGCTACAAACATTAACTGTCGACATTTTTTTCACTCTAAACCAATTACATTCGGCTCGAATAAAATATTCCAAAGCTGTTAAAAATGTTGTTTGATGAAATTATGTGAACTTTCACCGACGTATATAAAGTTAATTAGCGACGAATCTCTCTTGCGTCTTTGCTTATCTAACTGTAGCTAACCGGTTCCGTACAATCTGTCCCGTAGCTCTAGCGTAGTACATGTCGACTCCATGGGGAGACGCGTTAGGAAACTAATTATAATGCGTCATCAATATCAAAATACCGAATGAAATGCAAGGTGTTTATGTTATAAGCGGTGACAAACACGCCGTTGAATATTTCTACAACGCTATTTAATACTAAAACAGGATAACATTAATAAAGATACAACTCGGAAAGTCCAGAATTATATGTAAACTGTTTCATAAGAATCTATTATAATCATTAATTAAATTTTATAAAAGAATAACTGCGTTTCCTAATTAAATTGTACAAAAAATGAAGCATCAAAAACGCTTGAGAGCCAACTTGAATAAAGTACATTATAATTTCTAAACGACGCCTATCCATCAAGCCCCACTCAGAAAATACCTATCGAGTTCGCGTAGATAGTAACCTCGATACATTTTCATCTCGTACGAAAATAAAGCTAAGCCAGTAACATGATTCAACCCGAGTAGGTAGTAGAGCCTGCTTGAATGAAATATTTTAGATATCGATGTATACTCGATAATAAAGAGACTGATTCGTATAATAAAGAGAGGGGCTATTAATGAATGATTGATTGTTTGCGAATATTTCGTTAGTTTGACGTAACAGCCGAGGTGGCAGCCGAGCGAGGTCGGATGGTGGTCTCGTGTGCCGGTTGTCATGGCGACCGTAGACAGGTTGATGAGGAGCCGAGATGATCCATTTGTGATTATTATTTGTTATTTGTCCGATACACCGCGCTGAGTCCGTCAGCGGCTGTGGCTGTTCGTCTTACGTCAGTGGCGAGCGCGCGCTGCGACCTCACACACGTACGACCCGCGGCGGCGGCGGCGGCGGCTCGCTCCACGACATCGATTTATCTCGTACTTCGATAACATCGATTATATTTAACATGTGTATGTGATGTTTAATACATAAGGGATTTCATAAATAATTGTGTCCGAACAAAAAATGTAAACGGACTATAGTCGGTGTCCGTGTCTTCGTCTGTGTTAATTAAATAGTTTTGATAAATAAATGTAAATGGGGCGAAGGAGACGAAGAGATTACCGTGAGTAAAACGATAATTATTAATAATTGAGTTGATGCGCATCCGCGGTCGTAACGAAGTTTTGCAATCATTTATTTCGCCTTTTGAACGAGGAATTAATCCACACAATGTTTTCAATATAATATTCTCACAGAATTGCAACGTGTTATATGTCAAGGCGAAACCGATGAGATTTGCGGTCGTCACTAAATATTACATTCGAATATTTAACCTTTACTCTAAATAAAAATATATATAAATTTTATAAAAATATATATTTTGCGTTTTGTTTGCGTTTTACAATATTTTGCGTTTAAATGAAATACAGCGACTTTTACAACAGTGATAAATCAAGTGAAGACACAGGATGATATTTATGTCCGTGAGCGCTTACGTAAAACAGCTCGAAACGGGCTTTCAATTTTTTTACAATATTAACCTTATTTTCGTTCGGTACTCTAGGACATAGGGGTCTCGTGTTCTCTCGGCTGTACTGAAAACTGTTCGATTACCGACTTTAAAAAGGATGATTCAATATTTTCCCCGTTTGTAAGTGCGCGCATTTTCAGAATGCCACAATAATTTTACTGATATGAATGTTATATCATAAAAACGACATTACATATTACATAGAGACGTGTATAAATAATATAATAGAAGTTTTTTCTTACTGTGGCAGAGTTATTTGCCGCTGCCATCCAAATAATCTACCAATTATTCTACTTCCAAACAGTAATTATTTGTTACGTCTCTGTTCCCGTGTAAAGGGCTACTTTATACGAGCCGGGATAGTTTAAGGATAAGGGACATCGTCCTCCTTCCTAAAATAAAAAATAAAAAAATGTGTTGTGGTACTCTTAAATGTAGAAAGTGTTGTGGGTAAAGCCGGGCGTATACAGCAGTCTATACTTACAAATCAAATTATTTTTATTCAAATAGACTTTTGTAAGTACTTACGAATCGTCAAGCGCTACTACCGGTTCGGAATGTGGATTCTACCGAGAAGGACCGGCAAAGAACTCAGTAGTTACTCTTTTTTATTTTTGAGTGCATATCGTCGAAGCTTCCTTGTATGCGGTCCCGATGAATGTTGATCAGTAATCGCTGTATTCAAAGTAGAGCTTGCAGCTTACGTGTAAACGCACGAGTATCGTCGCCCGCTGACCCGTCGGGGCGGGTCACGGTCGCGGGTCAGCGCGAATTTATATTTACTTACCACAAGCCCTCTTTACATTACTTACAGACTCTTCAAAAAACAAAAATGTTATTGTAAAATTGAAGGGAACGTGTGTTGGTAATAAACCGCACGGATTGGAAACTTTGATAAATAATAATATCGTCGGTCTGACGGTCTTTACAATTATCTGTAACACAAATTATTAAGCTTGCAACGCATTGCTTTCATGGGAATCCGTCGGGGGGGGAGGGGGGGTGCGCCGTATACAACGACAAAGTGCGCGCATAACGGGATAACGTGCTCTCTGAGGCATGAGACTGAGTATGTCTTTGGATTACAATAATTTGGATAGAAACATTTTTTTAATATTTGGGGAGCTCGCGATCTACAGCATTATAGACTAGCTTCTAGAGTCTAGATCATATTCATGTATCATGTACAGGGTCATGTATATGTACGTGGATCGGTCGGTACTCGTGTATTACATGCATATATCTATGTAAAGGTGTACTGCTCTTGTGATGTGTTCCCTACACCGCCGGGTACGAGATGAATTATAAACACGTATAATCTCGTCTCCCGTAGTATATGGAATATAAAAGTAGTACATTACAGACAAAATGATAAATGATGTCGTCAGATTTGTAAAAGGATTTGAGTGACGGAGGTTAAATGACGTGTCGTAAAGTTAGCGTGTCGGAAGTTAGTCGACGTGACGTATAACTACCTCGTTGGTCTCGTGGCGAGTCCGGAAGGGTGCAAATTCAAAGGTTGAGTTCTGGCTAATAAAGAGTTATTGAGGTTTTCTGGCAATCAATTATTTATCAGCAGTTCTAGGGTTACGCGAAAAATTGTGTAATAATTGTAATATTTAAACTTTAAAGAATCGAATGCATCGAATGGATCACATACGAGCTATTTCTTGAAACTAGGAATTACGTTGAACACAAAACATAATATCAATTGAAACATAAGTCATAACCTAACAAGCCGTCACGTAATCGCTAAAAAAGATTCGAAACATTTTAAGAAAGCGTCAGACAACTTTTATATTTATATCATCAGCGCTCTCTACTAGGAAACTAAAAACTATTATACGATATCGCTCTAAAGACTAGATTAGCGACTGTGGCTAATCGAGTCCCGATCAAGTGAACTTTGGTCGTATATTTTTACAGTTTATGACAATTTTGAATCGAGCCACACTTTCAGTTCACTTGGTGGTAACGCCCTGTGTAAAACCATCCATGTGGCTACCACCCACTCATCAGGTATTTTACCGCAAAACACAATAATTAGTATTGAAGGGGAGTGAGCCAGTGTAACTTACTTAGGATATAATATCTTAGTTTCCAAGGTTGGTGGCGCCTTGGCGATGTTAAGTATGTGGTGACCGCTTATCGTCAGAGGGCCCATTTGCCCGTCCGCCTATCTTTTTTATAAAAAAAACGTAAATACTATAAGTTATGAAAAACTAGTGGAAAGGTTTTATACTAACAAAGAACTTTTAGAAGGTAAGGGTAAATATTTACAAAGCTTAGCCTTTTTACATATATTTAAAATTATATTTTACTAAATTTTGCGACATGCACATCGCCGATCCAATGTTGAACTTTTAAGTCATAACATGTAATCGGTAGAGGAAACATTTCAATTAATATATTCGAATACTGGTTACGCGAGGCGGTGCGTGCGCGGCGCGGCTGCGTTTGTAATAAGTCAATCATAAATAACAGAACGCGCATCCGACCAGACTTGCTCCTACTACTTTCAAATCATAATTGTATGTGTTAGTTAGTAGAGATCGAAATTACAATTTTAATGTAGATTATTATAATTTATAGTACAGGCACAGCCTTAGTATAGCATAAATCTAGAACTAACAAAATCTGCTAGAGATCTCCGCCACGCTGATGTGAAAACCGCAGTTCGACCCGGACATGTTACGTTAATATTTCGTATCCACCTCCAGTTGTAACAAAAGCAATAATCAACACAAGTATATGGTTTCCGTAGAATGGGGATCATGTGTAGGCTCATGCGCGCACGGGGGTCGTTGCGTGCGCGGCGCGGGGACCGGGGAGGGAGGCGCGTGCGCGTGCGCCGGCGCCTGGGGCGGCCCGCGCTGCCAGCACTACGTCGGCTACGACCATGCCTGTCTATCCGCCGCCTGCCCACCTCCCACCGTCTGCATCTGGAGACCTTCAAGTGAGTATAGTGCTTCTAGAACCTTCTAGTGCGATAGAGCTATTTAATTTGTAAGTTTTAAAGCAACTACGAAACGTATAATATCCTAGTTAATATTTTAGACAAATAATTAAAACAACAAAGCAATTTGCAACAATTCCGACGATGCCACCTCAGATAACCCGTCGTGGCCGGGCACGCCGTACTGCGCGTGCGGCGAGGGCCTGCAGTGCGCGGACGCGGGCGGCGCGGCGGCGGAGGGCGCGGGGGGCGCGGGGGGCGCGGCGTGGGGCGCGGGGCTGCTGGCGCTGCTGGCGTTGCTGGCCGCGCTGCTGGCCACCATGTACGTCGTGCACAGGAGGCGCCAGTGAGTACACCCGCACACATACGACCGACTTAACTCTTACTTCAAATTGTTGAAATACTTATATACCAATACTTTAATAATATAGCAGACCTGCTGCTAAAATTCGTAGTAAATATAGATTTTTTTATTCTCCTCTGGAAATCCCCGACACGCGACCGAATCGAGTTTTTTAAAATTCCATCAGTGTTTCCGCTTCGCGACATTGCGATGAGTTGTTATATACAAAAAATGTGTTTCTGATTTCTAACGTAATGCCATCAAGATTAAATGTGAGATGAGATGCTGAGTTCGGTACCCTTGTAGTAGAACATATGGCTATCATTATTAAAATATTTCTTTAGCGACCTTCAAGGACCCATTGTTCTGAGCGTCGATTAAAATGTACGAGGTATTTCCTTTAACAATTATAAATAAATAGAAAAATATCTCATTGGAATGCAACAACATATTTTCCTACGCATCGAGTTCAATCCGCTCCGCACTTTTGGGGTAATTGTGTAACAATATTTGAACACAGATACATGATTTTTTAATATACAAATTATTACTCAGATACCCCGCGGGACCTTCAGTGTGCTGAATCAAATAGCGACTTGCATTTGTTTTTTTTTTTGTATTAATAAAATAACCGGCACTTACAATTGTAGTATTTCCTCATTGCGAAATTCTGCAAGTTTTAATTATAAAGTGAATACCGCGCTATACCGCTGGTACACGTCGGTATCAGCTGCCGATATAATACAAACGGGTCGACAAGCGGAGTCGTGACGCTAGTCGGCGTCGTTTGTTGTTTGTGTCCCGACACTGACATTGCTGGTTCGTATCATATCGGTGACGTCGATCGTCGATCTAATATCTAAGATAATGCAAATACCTGTTCATATGTAAACGAATAATAATATTGTGTCGGTCGCGGATCGCGTCACGGCTCATTTGTTTGTTGAATATTCGTGACATTGCGACGGTTGTTCGAAACAGTCAGTTTTAATTTCAAAACAACATGTGCGATAGCAGTTTATATGATCTGTATATTTTAAAAATAAGAAGGTTATCCACGGGGTTCTACAAACTATCTCAAAAGTGTCTGTAATATATAAACTATCTCGATAGTACGTGTAATATTGTGCCGCGATGTAATGCGCGTCGTCTGTCCTTAGCGGCGCGTTCGTGCACGCGCGGCTGGCGGAGGGCGCGGAGGCGCTGGAGATCAGCAACCCCATGTACCTCGCCGGGGACGACGACCGCGACCCGCCCGCCACAGTAAGTACTGCTACCCCCCCTGTCACTAAACTGCCACTGCATTAAAACTAACATGTCTACAAGCGACGCCACGCGAGCGACAGAGGTAAAATTATGTAAAACTCTATTTATTTACTAATATTTTGAATGTTTTTTTTTTTCTATTGTGCTTATCCAATCCGAACCTGATTATATTCTTTAGGAGCTTCGCTCGCTTCAGCCCCATTAAACGTCGCCGGCGCCGCAGGTCGAAACGAGATGTAATTTAGTCTATAACCTAGGTAGCGCTACGAGGAGACCAGCGCGCACAAACAGACTATTAGTATACTGTCGTCAATTAGATTTTTTTTAATGTTATGTTAGCCTATATTTGAAAAATATTTTGTTACAATATTGTTATACATACAATTTTTTTTTTAAATCTGCAATTAACCCCTTAGGTTTTGATCAGATTTGTTGAGTAAGCTTTTCTCAATTTTGAGAGTGCACATCCAATGATGTGTCATCTTTTACTTTATTCACTTCTAAGAGTGATCAGATCGAAGCCAGTCGCTTTCTCTTTAATCGAAATGTGCAGTTGTTTGTATTTAAAAGGTTCGTAGCCAGTTGATTGATGTGTCCTTCGAGTCTTTGCTTATAGGCCAAAGAAGAATTTTCTATTTCTTCTTTAAGTGTAGGTATTTGCAGATACTTACGTACTTCCTTGTTCAGTATGAACCATGGTGCATTGCTTAAGACCTTTAGCACTTTGTTCTGGTAGCACTGAAGAATTTCTATATTTGAGTGACTTGCAGATCCCCAGAGTTCTATGCCGTACGTCCAGACTGGTTTTATAATACATTTGTATATAATAAGTTTATTACATATTTTTGAACTTTTTGTTTGGTTGTTCCTTTTTTGCTTTTATGTGATCTCGCCAGGTATGTTTTCTGTCTATATGCATACCTAGGTATTTAACAGTCGTATGTTTTGGCAAAATGTTTCCATCGAGTCTCACAGGTGGACAGTCTCCTCTTTTCAAAGTGAACGTTATGTGAACTGATTTTGCTGGGCTGGCTCGGATTCTCCACTTCTTTAGCCATGCTTCTATTTTGTCTAGGTGTTCTTGCAGTTTTGAAGAGGCTATGTTCGGGTCTTTATTACAGGAGAGAACTGCAGTGTCATCTGCATAGGTTGCGGTCATCGATTCTTCAGAGGTAGATAGATCGGCGGTGTAGATCGTATATAGAATGGGACCCAAGACGGATCCCTGGGGCACTCCTGATTCTATTTGGTGGATAGATGAGAAAGAATCCTCGCATTTAACCTGGAACATTCTGTTTTGTAGGTAAGACTTTATAAGCGTATACGCACTATTTGGCAGGTGTAACTTTAGCTTACAGAGGAGGCCCTTGTGCCACACGCGATCAAAGGCCTGTTGTATGTCAAGGAACACAGCTGAGCAGTATTCTTTTCTCTCCATCGCTTGCCGTAGTGTATGTGCTACTCGGTGTATTTGTTCTGTCGTTCCATGGTGTGCACAAAAACCAAATTGGTGGTCTGGTATCACTTTTTGCTCCTTTAATACTGGAAGAAGACGTCTTAAGACCAATTTCTCGAAAACTTTTGAAAGTATGGGGAGAAGACTTATTGGCCTATATGATGTGACTTCTGTAGGAGGCTTACCCGGTATGACAACCATATTTATGATGGACACTTTCCATAGCTTTGGGAAATATTGTAATCTCAATATTGCGTTGAAGAGGATTGTCAGCAGGACGATGCCTTTTTTTGGTAATTGTTAAAGAACTTCTGCTGTTATCAAATTTCCTTGTTGCCTTGATGCCTTTCGTTGTTTTAAATTTTTGATAGTTTTTCTGACTTCTGCCGGTGTAACTGGAGTCAACGGTAGAGACATCTGTTGGTCACTGTTCAAGATTTTATGAATTTCTTCTTCTGAGTGCGCAATGTCAGGTTCGTTAGGTTTAAATACATCTTTGAGAAAGTAAGCAAATAACTCAACTTTGTCTTGGGGTTTTCGTGACCAGTTGCCGTTAGTTTGTCTTAACGGGGGAAAGTGTTCCTTTGGCCTTTTCAATGATTTTGTCATTTTCTAGAGTGAATAGTCATCTGCTTTATACGAAGACAGGGTCTTAAGTTTGTCTTACAAGGTACTATTTTCATTTCAACGCTAAGCATATCTGTTAGGTCTTTTTATGCTTTTTTGAGTGCCTTTTTATCTTGTCTATTTCTACTGGTATGCCATTGACGTCTTAGCCTTCTCTTCATAACTATCAGCTCCCTTATCTTCAGGGGGATATTCTGACTTTGTGTTTTGGATTCTACGTAAAGGGTTGATAGCCATTGTTGATATTCAAGGTATTGCTATCTATTGCCTTTTTCAGTTCTCGGCCTCTTGTCGTCGTTAGTCGGGAACCCCAATATGTGTTTTTGGAGTTCCAGTCTCCTCCTGCAATGTATTTACCACCGAGTGTATGAAAAAAGTCACTAAACATATGTTCATCTATACGATGTTTTGGGGGACAGTACACTGCTGCCACATTGAGTGATTTCTGCCAGTCATCTATTGATATGATGGCGGCCTGTACGTGTACATATCTATAGCTTGGTAAAATGTGGTGTCTAATATTTTCTTTGACTATCACAGCGGCTCCAGCATGTGAAGTCCCGTCTGGATGATTAGCGCAATATATACTGTATCCTCTAATTTTAATTACTCTATGGCCAATCATATGTGTTTCAGAGATTGACAGAATATCTATTTTGTTGTGATTTATGAATAGCTCGACTTCTTGCTTATTCGGGGATAAGCCATTGGAATATCCATGCGGCAATCCGCAGGAATTTCATTTTTTTCTGCTGGGCTATAAGCGTCGTTAGGAGACCCATCAGGGTACCTATTTGTTGTATGAGGATGTCTATTTTCTCAGATTGTTTTATTATAATTTGTTCTAGTGAACTTGTTGATTGAGATTGTGTATTCTCTGTTTTTCTATTCCAGTAGTCTATGTTTGCGGTGTTGATTATGTTATCATTTGTATACCCATTGTCTCTTTCCTAGTTGTTGGTAGATTGCTGTCTAGTGTAGCTGCGGGGTTTTAGTGGAGGGAAATCGCTTATTTTAGGTGATGGTGTAAATTTATTTGTGGGCTTCTTATTATCTGGTGGGGTTTTCCTGTATATTACATGTGCCATTTTTCGGGCACGAATCTCCTTGTATCCTTGACAGCTTTTGTAATTAGCTGGATGATCGCCCTGACAAAGAGTACAGGTGGCTGGCGTTGTCTTATCCTTTTTTGGGCAGTCCGTAGTTTTATGTCCTTTTGCACATTTGACACACCTGTATGGGCGCATACAGTTGTTTTTGGTGTGCCCATATTGTTGGCACCTGGTGCATTGAGGAATTTCAGTAGATTTCCTTGGGTCTTCAATCTTTACTCTCGTGTAGTATATGTATTCTATATTTTTTATTTCTATGTTATTGGGACTAGGTTCTATGTTTGCAAAGAACATGTTTAGAGGCTTTTTGTTTTTTCTGGATATTGCGTAGACTATTTCGATACCTCGTACCTTGTTCCCTGTTTTTTCAATTTCTTGTATTATGACCGATTTAGGAGCGGTGTGATGTAAATTTTTAATTACAATTCGGTAACATTTGTTTTGCTTCGGGGTGAAAGTGTGACCGATGAGTACGGATGAGTTCTATTATATCTTTGTATGTTTCGGTTGATTGTGTCATCACTCTTAGCTGGTCTCTATTTATGATTTTATAGAAGTATTTGCTACTAGGTATAGTCTTATTAGATAAGTCTGTTAATTTAGATAGGTCTTCTATTCCATACAATATAATAGGTGGTGGTTTGCTAGTTTTTTTGGGATGAGTGGGTGTATCTTCTCTTGACTCCTCAGTTGGATCGACAGGTAATTCACCGTATCTGTTAGAAGTGTTGACTCCTATTTGTGTTCTTTGATCTAGTCGATCTAGTTTTTGAGTGTGTGGCGGGCTATTAGATAATCTTTTCCTTTTGAGGTGACGGTCTGTTCTTCTTTGCCAGGGGGGAGGGCAAACGTTGCTGGAGTCGTCAGCTGTAGTATTTTTGGCTGGAGACGCGATAAGCAAATTCTTTAAGTCACTAGTGCTGATATTTCCCATTGATGACGATCTCGGTCTTGTGATGAATAGGCTTGGATGGAATGCCTGCTGTGTGAGTTTTTTATTCGTGCTGCTGCCAGTAGCATTAACTGTCACGGGGGCCTGGTCGCCCACTCTCGCACAGTCTTCGGTAGCATTTTTCACACTCGCAGGCCCGGGTACCTGCGAGCGCCGATTGTTAGCCGGGTCGCATGACAAACCAAAATTCTTATCACTCATATTTCCATTGTTTTAAGAGGTAGGACATACTCATGACGCTTTCCCAAGGCGACATGGCCACAATGTTAGAAGGTTTAAAATATGCTATAAAGTTTAATAGGTACTTTAATCCTCCTTGGCCTGTGTCCTGTCCACTGGTGTACACCAGTGGACAGGTTAATTAACCGCCGCCTGTTGCTCGGCGTTGTTGCTCATTTGGCACCACCCAGGTGGCACCACCCACGCCGAGGCACGTGTAGGGTGGGCCTAGGAGAAGGTGGTAAATCCTACGGACGCGAGCAACATTGCCCCCCTTGTTATACATACAATAAAAAATGTTTTTTCTGAATATATAACGTTGACTTCTTAAATAAAACAAATCTCCCAATCAAACGCTGTACCGCACGGCAGCGCTTGAAAAAAGCTCTACTTTGCGCACAACCCCCCTTCCCTACTTGCGACCCGCGGCCAACACGCACATACGGTACATCCGTGTTTTCGTGTGTGTGTGTATGTGCGTACTATTCAACAAGGAAGGTCCATACCTCGTAAATTATAATAAATTCAAACGAGTCCGTAAGCTAATCACCGATTGAAGGCTGAATTTGTTTTGATAATATTTTATAAAATTATTAACATATCGTAAATGTATAGTAGATATAAATATGTGCGGCGCAACTTAATATTTTACGGAATTATATACAGTTTACATAAGATTGTAATGAATTCGTTTCAGTTCCTAATGAACAGCAAGTCGGACTAAATTAAGCCTAAACTAAATAATTCAATACTTTACGCTTTATGGGTCCACTTAGTGTTCAGTAATTACTGCCGTTGTGTAATGTGTTGTGCAAACGTTACTTGTTCGTACAAACTATTTGCTTCACTTGCCGCCTGTTCCACTGCGTAGTCACACAATGTCAACCTTGCTTATTCTCGATTTAAGTTCTATAATATGGCTTTATAGATTACATGATTACGGGTGGTAGGGCTTTGTTGTTGTTCTCGTCTGGGTAGGTACCACCCACTCATCAGATATTCTACCGCAAAACAGCAGTACTTGGTATTGTTGTGTTCCGGTTTGAAGGGTGAGTGAGCCAGTGTAATTACAGGCACAAGGGAAGTAACATTTTAGTTTTCAATGGTGGCGCATTGGCGATGTAAGCGATGGTTAACATTTCTTACAATGACAATGTTTATGGGCGTTGGCGACCACTTACCATCAGGTTACCGCTTACCTATTCTTTTTAAAAAAAGACAAAAAGTGTGAAGTTAGTTTTTGTAAATTCCTATACCTGTATAATAAGTAACACGCCGATGTGATCGTCTCAGTAGTTTATACTCCAACCGGTGGTAGCTTCAAATTAATTTAATCTCATAACGCGACGATTCAAATGTGCTCGTAATAGCTTCGAATAAAGTACATTTTGATTTGATATCCAGATAAGTAATAAGTAATATTAAGACGAGTATAATAATTCGATATCGTTCGCAGTGATAAGAACGATCGCCCTGATAATATAACGTTAAAAAAATTATATTAATGTACTAAAAAAGTATCTCGAGAATATATAATGTTTTTATTTTACGAAATAAGTATGGTTTACGTTTAGAATTTATAATAAAAGTATTTGTTACAACACACAATGAAAATCATGATAAACAGAAAACGGACAGACGATATACGAAATTGAGTAACTATTAAATCGTTTTGAATTGAAGACAGCAAACCCACACCGGCTACACAGCGCCCATCGCTCGCGTAACATAAACGTACACGCGGTCAAAATAAATAATTTGATGACCTTTTCATATACATATGTCCTTGAACTTTTAGAAATGATTTTTGCAAACCGAACAACAATAAAAACTTATTGATTATTTATTATTGTATTCGAACCGAGAATTGTTAAATGAATCAATTAAATGGTACTTTTTTATATTCACAAATAAACTTGTACAAGATTGAATCGATAGATTTTTTATTTCTAACCAGCTGTTGCCGGCAGGGCTCGAGACTCCGGCATGACGTAATCGCCGAAATGTCAATTCGATCTTAAATTCAGTTGCTACTTTTTTATATGATATTATCATGTAAAAAAATTAAAAGATCAATTAATCAAGAGCCGAGAGTGGGCCCGATGGTACAAGTGAACCTCAACTGAAGATTGCCAGTTCAAATACGGGAAATCATATTATTTCTCCCATAGTTTCCACGTGCTTAATATGTGTATAGTTCATCCCGGTGAGGAAAATATCGGGACCGGAACCTGTTCGTGCCCGGTTAATAGAAATATCATAAACGGAGTATAAGAGCAATTTACTCTTTGAGATATGTTTTAATATTGCAATAAATAAGTGATATCAGTTCGGAGCGAGTCTGCAATTTTATTATATTTTTTGTCGTATGTTACTAGTCGCGTCGTATTTAAGAGCTTGGAAAAATAATCTTTATTCAAATTGGTCTTTTTTTGGCTTCGGTGAACGGTTCGGATTGTGGCAAAATAATATTTGTCAAATAAATAATACGAGCGTGTGTTAATAAATAAATTGGTGTTTGTTTTCCAGAACGGCGGCAATCATTTCGCGAATCCGATATACGAGAGTATGTACGCGCCGCAAGACAACAACCCCCCCGAGGTAACGTCAGCCCGCCTCGTCACCTCCAAGATGTAGCCGCGGGGCGCCGCCGGTCCACGAATTTTACTGCGCGTCTGAAGTGGAATAAGATTCGATTTCCGACACATGTTCCATATTAGAGTTAATGTCGTCATCGTTTTTTTTATTCAACTTTATACGTCGGTAGCGATCGCAACTCACGCGAATGAAGTTAAGGAATATAATATTTAAATCTAATTAGCTGTTAATAAAACACACATAAGCGTGTAACGTAAAATTTGTGGACTCGCGAAGAGCCCGCGAGCGAGGAGGTCCGCCAGTCGCCGCCGCCTAGTGCGCTCCGTGCGACTCGTGCTCGTCGACCCCACTCTTACTTTCGGACGACTCAATACTACGAGCGCTCTACTCGTTTCGTTGCTGTGAACTCGCTACACTGTAGCTTCTATACTTGGTGCGGAGCGTACTGGCGTGAGTGCGACTGGTGCGGGCGCACAGACTGCGTGCGCCTGTGTGGGCGCACAGGGTGCATGCGCCTGTGCGGGGTCGACAGGACAGTAGCGAGCGGTCGTTGCAGGAGCAGGCGTCGTTGCTGGAGGCGGCGCCCGAGCGCGCCGCGCTGCTGTGAGCCGACCGGCGGCGACCGACGCCTGGCGCCCGGGCGGAATCTTAATACCTCGTGTACCACTCCCTAGTGATTTTACTTCTTAAAGTACTCGAATGTTTTGAGGTTGTAAAACGTTATCATTTGTAATGAGAATCCTTATCTTTAAGTACAATTTAATGTGTTATGCAAATCGCAGACTAAGGCACGACTTGGTACATAAACCATATTTTTTATTATATTCTTAAATGATTTATGAAACAACCGTCATCGATGTCCGCGTTGAATAGAGATCACTTTGACACCTCGCATAAATAACTAATCAACGATAAGGAAATGTGCGCAAATGAACTAAATTTGCGCACATGTTTGTGCCAAATTGAATTTTCTCTACTTTACTAAACCTAATACTAAATCTAATATTTAACATTCGAGAGCAGTCGTTGCTACAGGTAACATGGGTCGTACATGCACTCGGACGATGCTCGCTGTTAATATATATTTCTTCTTTCGTCTCACTTAAAACGTAACAAATGACCAAAAATGAGATGTTAATGATGTAGTGATCATGTCATGTACACAATTAGGATAAATCGTTTAGTTAAGCGCGAACTATTCTTATTATACTTTAGTACTTTATTACTCTACTGTTTGTTTGTTGTGACTAGTTCAAATAAATGCATAGAATCAAATATGTAGTTAAATATATTCGACTTAGTTCTTAGAAAGTGACGAAGTTTGTGATGAATTTGTAATTTAGATAGTGGGCAGGTGGTCTCTTTAGATTTTGTTACGTCATTAACAAAGTAATCGGTACAGTCGGCCTGAAAACCGATTTAGATCAAGTTCAGTATCAGAATTTTAGTCTAATAAATTTCGTTCTACGGACCGCTGACGTGAGATGACATCTGAAAATTTGATTTTCAAACAAAACTTTTAATATTAATGCAACGAATCATCGTTTTTGAGGCTGACTGTACTATTATAATTGTAAGTAACAGTAAACGTTGCCAAGTACAGTCGCATCTTTTTTAATTATAATAATAATGTTGACGTTACAATATTGTGCCTGTAATTTTGATTTTTTGTGAATATCTGTATTCGCACCTGTACCGGTTTTTTTACATTATTTTTTATATAAACTTAACGTTAATAATGAATCGTCATTAGAAAATTAACGAAAATAAAAGCTCAAACAAGTACGACACTGGTTTAATTCCTGTGTGTAGTCACGGCCAGTTTAGGGCAAAATCTTGTTGGCAGCTAACGTAGGTTGTGTTTATTTAAAAGTAAACGATCGCACCTGAACTGCTACGTCATATCATTAGATGTAATCGAATCGAAATCAATATTGAACACCGCTATCGATTGTGACTTTGTCATTTTGAACTATGGACGGACCTACGAACGAATTTTGTCTCTTTGTGTAATTTAGGTTTAAGTTAGTATAATAATTCGACGTAATGCTGTTAAGGTAAACCTAGTATCCGAATAAAAGAAATGCAACAATATAGTGTTTTATTTGTAAGTCGAGCTAGTAGAAGTCGTCGTGGTCCACGTGTTTGGGCGCGCTGTTCTTGACCTGGTCCTGCGCCAGGTACAGCTGCGCCAGCTGCTCGGCGCTGGTCGCCTGCTCGGGCGTCTTGTCGTCGCGGACGCGCACGAACCTGCCGATTGCCAGTTGTACAAGACTGTCAGTTGACAGTCAACAGAGAACACTATTTCACAGATTATTTTTGATATTACGTCCCTTGCGCCTGTAGTTATTAACAAAACAATACTAAATACTGCTGTTTAGAAATGCTGCTATTTAAAATATCAGATGAGTGAGTGGTACATACCCAGGCAGCAAGCACAAAGCCCTAACACCAAGTAATAAAATAAACTTTAGTATGTAAGAGTGTTTTCATAGATGTTTTGGTATTAAATTTTTTAATAAATGTTTGCTTTAAGACTTTGGATGCCATGCATCCGACGTTTTCTAAGCCGAGACGTTTACGACTCGGCTACCGATTTGTAACTATACACTTGTATCACACATAAAAACACTACATTGTAGATTTTTTTTAAATGTACTACACCATACCATATAAACAGTATAATTTTCTTAAAACTGTAAATAAATATACCTACAACATTAATTTATTGTGACTAGACTTGCTGGCGTGTGAACCCGGCTCGCGGGTCCAGTGGCATCGGGCGAACGTTTAGAATAGGAGTGTCGAATATACATGAGTATATACGTCAAATTTTGTGGCATTGTGAATTTAGCCCGTGGGTCCCATACGAGTACCTGGGGAAGCGCAGCGACACGCCGCGGTCGGGGTCCACCAGGCCGATGGCGGCGCGGTGGGCGGGCGACAGCGACAGGTCCGCGCAGCGCACCTCCCACACGCACGCCGCGCTGAACCACACGTCCGCCGCGTGCGAGCCGTCGAACCTGCACACACACACAGTCACACTCCGCACACAGCGACAGGTCCGCGCAGCGCACCTCCCACACGCACGCCGCGCTGAACCACACGTCCGCCGCGTGCGAGCCGTCGAACCTGCACACACACACAGTCACACTCCGCACACAGCGCACAGGCCGGAAGCGGATACGCACATGTAGTAGCTCCGCGGCGCGTCGATGACGTGCTGCGCCAGCGTCTCGGTGAGCGTGCGCAGGTCGTCGTCGGAGAAGCCGGTGCCGATCTTGCAGAGCGACTGGTAGTGGTCGGCCTCGGCGTCGCGGCAGGCCAGCAGGAACCCGCCGTACAAGCCAGCGCGCTTGCCGCGGCCGCGGTAGGCGCCCAGCACCACCGCGTCGACGGTGTCGCCGGCGCCCTCTAGGTAGTCCTTCTTCAGCTGCGGGACACCAGAACGGGACCCGCTTACTTATTACACTATACGATGACGCCATATGGCGAATTAATCACACGACACGTGATTATCGTCAACGGTGTATATAAAGTTACTATATGTATATCGAATAACATTACCAACATTACCAATGTGGCCAATTGCTTGATAACCCTATAAAGTTTAATTTTTCAATATTTTAATTTTTATTAAAATATTGTATTTATTTTACCTAACCTAACCGGTTTATAAAATAAATTACGATTATCGCATCGGCATTCATTGTTTCGTTTATTATCTATGCTGTTTGAGAGATGGCAGCACTACGCTGTTCGCTATTCGGTCGTCCCTTTGATCGTTGAGCAGGCGCCGGTCGCTTACCGACGCATGTCAGTTTTAAACGAGTAATATATTCCTTTTTATTGTATACAAAATTATACTAACGGAGGGTAACCTACGTCATCTACTTTGTAAAACTTATTTGAGAGGTTCGGGTTACCAAATATATTGGTATATGGTGGTATATTGCATTACAAAGTAATATAATATTTTTCGGTGAACTCAACCGAGGAATTGTTGCTGATTTGGAGCTGTTGGAGGCTCTGCGGTTTTATGGAGGAGAGGCTGCTTGTCCGGGGGCCTGCTGTTGCTGCTGGTGCTTTTTGCTGCTTCGCACTGCTTTTATTTATTTGTTCACTCAGTGACTCTTGTGACAATGCGTTCAGAGTTTGCATTATCCTGCTTATCTATTTAAATCTATCACTTAATTTTAACCGATGCCAACTCACTTATAATATTTTATTTTATTAATGTGAACTTAATTGACCAGATACTGTTAACGGCCCACCCCCTGATTTTTTTATGTTGTAAATTTTTTAATTAAAATTGTATAATCCTTATGACGAGTTTTATTAATGTAACGGTCTCGGTGGAACGAACCCCGTACACTCGAGAACCCCGTGACATTGATCATGTTACATATGTATACATATTTCATTACTAGCCAGATATCACTCGTGCCATACCTTGAGCCAGTTGTGCGAGCGGCGCGCGATGTCGTACCGCGCGCGGGGCCCGTGCAGGGCCTTGAGCATGAGGCCCTCGCAGGAGGACCGCACGGCGCTCTCCAGCAGGCTCTGCACGGCCTCCTCGTCGCGACAGTCGCCACCCGCCGCAAACTGCCACTGACCTGTGACACTCCAGTACTTTAGTATTGGTACTTGGTTTTACATCTAAGATTGTGAGCGCCAACTATGCGTATATATATGGTTTGCTGTGATTTCTACAACATCCTGAACCAGTACATACAAGATTCAATATAGCGATACATCAACGATAACATCCCCGAGCTCACCCTCCACCTCCCGGAAGTGTTCCCGCAGCAGCGCGCGGCGCTCGGCCAGCGCGTCACGCACGAGCGGCCGCCCGTTGAGGAACAGCAGGTCGAACACGAACACGCACACCTGCACCTTGATCTCGTCCTCCGCGGCGTCCTTGCGCTTGCGCGTCGACAGCACCTGAGGGCCACAACAGCTAGTGAACTGGCTCACTCTATCCGATCTAAGTTTAAGTAACTAATGTTAGCACATATCGAATGTTACAGGACATGCATGTAACACGTAACTTTGCTGAACATTAAATCAGTAAAAAAACATTCTATAACCAATCCAAGGGACTAATATTGGCGATGGTCGAGTCCAAGTGGTCGAATACAACAGAATCGCATTATTTGTTCTTAGCAAGTTCATGAATTCTTAAGATGTTACAGAGTAGCGAACCGCTTTTGTGAACTATCACAAAACTTGTTTTATTTTAAAAGTATTTAAAGTTTCATGGAACAAGTGCTAAAGTCTGAAGTAGAGACGTGGCGAGCATGTGGTACCTGGAACGGCAGTATCTGCTTGGTGACGGTGTCGTAGGCCACGGCCTCGCAGTCCAGCACGCAGCTCGTCACGCTGTCCCGCAGCAGGCCCGGCAGCCGGCGCAGCACGTCCGGGTACTTACTGATAATATCAGTTACAATCACTTTAGAAAATGAAGTAAAACCAAATATATAATATTCTATTGATTTCTAAGAAAACTAATATGATAGAGTGAGTGTGAGTGTATGTATATATATACACGAGGCTGAGTGTGTGTGTGCGCCGTCACCTGGTGTTGTTCTCCTGGTTGCGGCTGAACACGGCGGCGTCGGCGTAGCGCGGCGCGTCCCCCCCCGGCACGTGTATCTGCGCGCGCTCGCCGTCGTACTTGAACTCGCACGTGAACTCCTCGTTCTCGAACCTTTGCGGACAGAAACACACATTATATAATTGGTATTTAGCCGCTTGTGAGCCTGGCGATGCTGAAGGCGCAGGTTACGTCCTCATCATTTGGGCTATTGTCATACTGAAACTCGCCCCCCCCCTATGGTATTGACCCCTTGCTGTTGCTCAACAATAGTGCAATAGACCATTTTATTGTTAAAAAGATAATCAACAATAAAAAGGTGATTGATTCTGAAGTACATGTTGTCGTGGTTCGTGTACACGCTGTATAATTTTACTTTACTACCGAGATCCTCAGTAAAGAGAACAAGCCAAGTCCGGTCCGTACCGGGTGAAGACCTCGTGCACGCCGCGCGACGGGTGCGCCAGCATGGGCTTGAGCGGTATGCCGGGCGTCAGCTTGCAGTGCTCGGGCAGCGCCGCCACCCCCCACTGCAGCAGCACCGGCACTATCAGCTCGTAGTTGGGACACTCGCAGTACGTCGTCTTGATGGTCAGCGCGTGCTCGTCCACTAGCGCCTGCCGTACATTTATTTTTTATTTGAAGATTTAGAAAACGATCTTTATGCAAAACATATATTAAAATAGTTCATTTGAACTATTATATTTATTTTACTAGTAGCTTTTGCAAAGCGATGCCTTTGTCTGCCGTGATTAAAAGAATGAACACTTTGAATGGTCGATTGGCAAGAGAAAGTGTGTTTGTTGTGAATATGTGACAGACTTGATATTTGGAGGATGTATCCATATATCATGTAATCAAATATCTCTATTTTCTTTTTGTTTTTATTTACAACATTTCTGAAATCAGATCCACAGCTAAGCTCTAAACCACTTAATTCTATCGATAAAAACTTCACGTCCATATATACTTGTATTGGCTAATAAAATGATATATCAAAAGTGTGTGCGTGGTATCGGGGCACCTTTTGTTAACGAACTCTTATAATTTAATGGGTCTGCAATCCAACACGACCGGGAGAGATATCACTAGACCAATGGCTTAACTTTCAAGTGTGTAAAAGCTGCTAATTTCTAGTTATTAGTTCCAGGCAAGTGATAATTACTTGACAAACAACATTACATACAACTAGACTTCACTCTTTGCATGAAAAACAAGTAAAGTAACCTTAAAGGCCTCCGGGCTCATCGTGGAGGCGACGTCGAGCTGGCTGGCTGCGGCCTGCGGCGGCGTGCTCGCGCAAGCCAGCGCCAGCGCCTGCAGCGCGGACTGCTCCGCGAGCCCCACGCGCAGCTTGCCTTCCAGAGATCTACGGACCGTACGACACGATATAAACGAAACTTGGCCTATCGAGCGATGGTGTTAATGACTTTTTTTCGAAGTATACATATAAATTTACCTAATCAAATATCGCGCCTCCGAATGTCTGCAAGCCACATATAACGACTGGATTTTCCCAATTTTCTTGTTAACTGAAGCTTGACCTGAAAATAGGAAAGTTAATTATCAAATGTCACTGAAACCCGAAGATAGAAATCCAATAGCATCGAGTTATGTTAAAGGCATGTGTGCGTGCGTGCGCGTGGCTGTGTGCGTGCGCGTGGGTGTGTGCGTGCGCGTGGGTGTGTGCGTGCGTGTGTGTGTGTGCATGCGTGTGCGTGGATGTGTGCATGCGTGTGAGTGTGCGCGTGCGGCCGCACCGCTCATGGCCGCGACGTCCCTGAGCGCGGCGAGCACGCGGCGCACGCGCAGCGCCGGCGCGGCGAACATGGTGCGCTGCGTGGCGCGCGCCTGCTCGGCCACGAGCCCGAGGTCGCCGCTGCGCTGCGCCGCGCTGCGCATCTGCGCCAGCGAGCGGCCCGTGCACTGCCCCACCGCCTTCATCAGATACGTCTCCGCTATGCCTGCAGGGGACCGATTATTTTCAGACTTTATCGAGAAACTAAATATCCAGTTATTATAAAGCTTATAGCATTGGATCGTATCGTTTTTATAGCAAACATCTATTTTATATTTTAAAAAGATACGTACCCAGCTCCAAGCTGTGATATGCCGGTGCCAGCTTATTCAGACACAGATATATGCTCGCAAGCAGGTCCTCGGGAGTCAGCGCTATCACAGATCTGAAGTAGTTGCTCAAAATCTCCACCATTTTTAACCGGGCCGATGTCCCCTCGATGACCTCTAGCGTCTTGGCCAGGGCGAGGTAGGGAACCTCTTGACCCTTGGACCAACATGCATCCTTGATGGGATGGTACTTGGGTTTAGCTGGATTGTAATCGACTTCTGTAGGAAACAAGATACAAATTTTATAAATAAATATGTTAAATCGAACTTGTAATTTGTAGCCACCTATATTTTATATGTAAATATACATAGCCCTGTTATGAAAATCCATTCAATAAAGGCAAGACATCACTTAACTCTTAGTCTATTTCAGCAGAGTATTGAGTAGCTACTTTCATTTTGCCTCCTTTCCTATACTTTATTAAAATAAATTGTAGTGTAGTATATAAGCAGCTGCTTAAATACGATGTAATAAGAGATAGGAATATTCCAATACATCCAAAACGCGTAGCCGTAAATGGTATTGGTGGCACCTCGTACACCGAGGGCTATGTTTACATACCGTTTACCTTATGTGGAATAGAATTCAAACATAAGTTTTATGTCTTAAAGAATTTGCCTTGTATTCAAGATGGTTTAATCGGACAAGAATTTTTAACTAATTATAATTGTGTATTAAATTACGAAAATAATACATTTACTTTAAATAGCTTCGACAAACCAATTACGCTCTCCTTAGGTTTAGGAAAATTAGGTAAAAATACATTTATAAAGGTACCTCCGAGGTGTGAAAAGTTTTTTCAAGTTGATTCTTATTTGAATGAATCGTGTGTTATATTTCCCAGAGAATTGTGTGAAGGTGTATTTATCGCTGGAAGTATCTGTCAACCGAAAGAGGGAAAAATATTTATTCAAATTTTAAATACTCGCGAAACAGAAATTAATCTTAGTTATTTTAGGCCTGAAATTGATTTATTATCGAATTATAATATTTGTTCGTTTAACAAAGAAAATTTGGACGGAAAAAGAGTTCGGAAATTATTATCATTAATTAAATTGAATCATTTGAACAAAGAAGAAAGCATTAGTATACAAAGTATTTGTGCGAAATATGCTGACGTATTTTTCTTGCCAGGAGACAAGTTAGGTACGTGTAATCTTTACGAACAAAATATACAACTAAAAGCTAATACGAATCCGGTCTATACTAAACAATATAGATTACCGTTTTCTCAACGTGATGAAATAGAAAAACAAGTTCAAAAAATGTTGGCCAATGATATTATCGAACCCGCTAACAGCGAATGGTCTAGCCCAGTACTATTAGTACCTAAAAAATCAGAAGATAATAATAAAAGCTGGCGTTTAGTGATAGATTTTCGGAAATTAAATGATTGTATAATGCATGACAAATTTCCCCTTCCGAATATAAGTGATATATTAGACTCACTTTCAGGAGCTATTTATTTTTCTCAATTAGATTTAACACAAGCTTATTATCAAACGAAGCTAAATGCTGACAGTAGGAAATATACCGCATTCACAACACCGTCTGGCCAGTATCAAATGACCCGTATGCCTATGGGTTTGAAAACCAGTCCTGGTTCATTTTCACGCTTAATGACAGTAGCAATGTCGGGACTTAATTACGATAAATGTTTTGTATATTTGGATAATTTAATTTGTTTCGGAAGAAATTTAGATAGTCATAATAAAAATTTGTTAGATATTTTAACAAGGCTTAGAAAAGTTAATTTAAAATTAAATCCTGATAAGTGCGATTTTCTTCGAAAAGAAATTTTATACCTCGGACACGTGGTATCAGCGGACGGCATTAAACCAGATCCAGAAAAAATTAAGGCGTTAATTAATTATCCGGTTCCTAAAAACGTAGACGAGCTCAAACGATTTGTAGCCTTTGCGAACTATTATCGAAAGTTTATTCCGAATTTCGCCCAAATCTCTATTCCATTAAATGATTTATGTCGTAAAAATGTAATATTTAATTGGGATAAAAACTGTCAAAAATCATTTAGTACTTTAAAAGAAATGTTAATGAGCCCTCCAATATTACAATATCCTATTTTCGATTATAATAACACATTTATACTACAGACAGACGCCTCAGGGTATGCAATAGGTTCGATTTTATGTAATGCTGATCGTAGACCAATAGCTTACGCCAGTCGTAGTTTAAATAAAGCTGAACGTAGGTATCCAACGATTGAGAAAGAGCTTTTAGCGATTGTTTGGTCTGTTAAATATTTTAGACCGTATCTCTATGGACGAAAGTTCATTATAGAAACAGATCATAGACCCTTAATATTTTTATACAATATGACAGATCCTTCCAGTAGATTGTTAAAATTTCGGCTAATACTTGAAGAGTATGATTTTAAGGTTACTTATGTGAAAGGGTGTGATAATGTAGCTGCAGATGCATTGTCACGCATAGAAATTAGTAGTGAAGAATTAAAGGCGATGAATGATCATATTATGTCAGTACTTACAAGGGCACAAAAGAAGAAGCTTGATGAAAAACCTTGTAATTCTACTTCGGTTTCTAATATTTCTACTGACGATTGGACTGATCACCCAAGAGTTGTAGAGATGTTAAAACTACCGAAGTATTACACGGAGTTGGTATTTGTGAATAAAGAAGAATGGAGAAAGTTTAAAAAATGCGTATCATTAGAGCGTGGTGATTATGCATACTCGTCGTCAAATCGTACAATTTTTGTGAAACTGTTTACCCAATCCCAGTGTACACGAGCTGTCTCTGTGAGGGAAATGGAATCATTTTGTATCGATTTAAAAATAAATACGTTATATGTAATAAAAGATGAGAATAATTTTCAAATAATTAAAGAGCTAGCTCAGGTTATTAATAAAATGCGTAAGTGGTCCGGACCCCGTTTATGCGTAATTAAAGGAGTTACAAAAATTATAGACGACGATACGAAAAGAGTTATATTAAACGATTATCATATCCTGCCCACTAGCGGACACGCAGGAATAAGACGTATGTTAAATAACATTCGTAAAAAATATTTTTGGCCAGGATTAGAGCATGATGTTAAGCTTTTTGTAAAAAAATGTAGTAAATGTCAACGTTATAAATATTTAAATACCATAAAAGAACCTATGACCATAACGGACTGTGGAAATTCAGCTTTTGATAAGATTTATTTAGATTTGGTAGGTCCATTGACAAGAGATAATAATTATAATTACATTTTAACGCTCCAATGCGACCTCACCAAATATGTCGAGGCATATCCGATAGCAGGTAAGGATGCGCGCACAGTAGCTACAACTCTAGTAAATAATTTTATACTTAGATATGGCATCCCTCGGCAGATCGTGACCGATAGAGGAACTGAATTTATAAATTCTACAATGGAAGAGGTTTGTAAAATTTTAAATATAAGTCAATTACAGTCTACAGCCTTCCACCATCAGACCTTAGGATCACTTGAAAATAGTCATAAACATTTAACATTTTATTTAAGAATGCAAGTTAACAGTCATAGTCAGGAATGGAGTTCATGGATTCCTTACTGGTGTTTTTCGTATAACACTTCTGTACACTCGAGTACAAAATTTACTCCATACGAATTAGTGTTTGGCAAACAATGTAACTTACCAAGTAATCTTAGGTCGACAATAGATCCAATTTACAATTTTAATGATTATGCAATAGAACTAAAATACCGGTTACAAAAGTCACAAAATGATGCTAAAACAAACCTCATAAATTGTAAAACTTTAAGAAAAATAAAATATGATAGAAGTATAAACCCAGTGGAGTATAAACAAGGAGACTTAGTATTGGTTAAAAATGAAAATATTAGCAAACTTGATCCATTATATTTAGGTCCATATACAGTTGTTAAAGATTTATCACCGAATGTTGTAATTTTAGTCAATGGTAAAGAAAAAACTGTTCATAAAAATAGGACAAGACTTTATGTTGAATGATCATTAAACATATTGTTTATTAAGACTTGTGATTATGACTGTACCTATTATGATATTTGATATTAAATTTCAGCACTGCATTATTATACCTTTGTTTACATATTTGTTTTATTTTGTTTAATTATTATTATATTCAATTTTATTTTACTTTTTCATATTGTATTTTGATAAAAAAAAATGTTAATGTATCCAACATTTTTTTTTTTTGTTTGGTAGGGCATGTAGTGTAGTATATAAGCAGCTGCTTATATACTACACTACAAAATAACATTGAAATGTTCCTTTTCCAGTTAATATGCGAGTTGCCAAAACCAAATCGATTGTTTCTTTGTAGAGTACCACTGCTACCTAATTATTTAAACATATTATATCTATAATGCATGTACATTACGTATGTTAAAATGGCAGAATTTGAAGGATTATTGTCACAAACTGAAGTTGACACTGGCATAGCCTGCATTACTAGTTATTCTATAAAATATTTTCAACATGCAACCAGACAGTTATAGAAATATAATTTAGTTTTATTCATATTAATAGGAAGGATGTACCTGCAACTATGTCTGGTTTTTCTTGATCATTTTGAACATTCTCCTTGTTATTCTTCGTGTCATTGTCGTCAGATTTCTCAACTTTTACCATAAATTTGTTTAGAGGACTCTCTTTACTCGTCAATTCCTTTTTCTTCTGTGTCTTTGGTGATGTTTTCTCTACCTTGATTTTCTTTTCTGAGACATCTTTTTCTGGTTTTTTACTTTTTTTAGTTTTAGGCGAATCATATGTTTTCGGGGGAATTTTACTTCTTTCTAGTTTTATATCACTTTGCTCGTCACTAGATTTTGTTGGTGAATCAGGTTCGCTCTCTGAACTGTCTATACGTTGCCTTTTCACTTTCTTTTTCTAGAAAATAAATTTATTATATGCAATTTTAATATTGTTGGAGATTTTTTGTTTGTATTCTTATTATGTTTATATTATTATAAATATATCAACATTCAGATATCTTAAGAACATTTTTTAAATAGACAGATAGTTAAATCGTTTGTAATAGCTACTGGCCATGATGTAATACATAAGTCTTTTTGAATATAATGTTAACAAGAAACCTTTTCAGATTTAACTGGAGGTGATGATTTCTTTTCAATCTCTGGCGAATTATTTTCACTACTGCTCGATCTAAGCCTTTTTGACCTCTGTAAAATTACAAAACAAATTGAATGATAAGTTCTTACAAATTGTTATTTTTTTATTTATAACATTTAAATACTGTAGCCAGTAGGTCTAAATTCTACCTTTATATATGCACTATCTATGTGCATATATAATACAAATTTATCTGTATTGCACCATAAGTGTAATATGTAGGGTTTTTCTATTTCATTTTATTAATATTAATTATTTTATTAAATTTAAAATGTTTTGTAAAATAAATACAAATCAAATACCTTTCCATTTTCTTTTGGCGTTGCTTCATTGACTTCACTGCTGTTGTTTAAGCTGGACGTTGACTTAACAATAATAACAATTTAATATTCATTTATGTTATACATGAAAAAAATGAAAATTAAAATTTATCTTTAATTTTCCGACTACA
The DNA here is from genome assembly GCF_905147045.1 of Nymphalis io. Taxonomy (NCBI): domain Eukaryota; kingdom Metazoa; phylum Arthropoda; class Insecta; order Lepidoptera; family Nymphalidae; genus Nymphalis; species Nymphalis io. Next base: position 420,986 of record NC_065909.1, read on the forward strand.
GAAACCTAGTCATGCAGTGATTCAGAGAAACTTTGTAGCACTTATGGTTGCATTTTAAGCACTACACAGACCGGTATCAACAACGCCTCTAAATCTTAATCTCTCCATCAATAGAACCGGTTCCATCTAATCACGAAAATCCCTTAGAAACGTTCCCTAGATGCTTTTCAAATTAGAACAAAACTAGGTAGACCTGAATGCTACTTTAGCCTAAACTAATGGACCACATACCAGTTGTGTTGTAAACATTAAATTATGTGTATTAATTAAAACATCTTACATCATTCTTATCGATCTTTTCCTCTTCAGTTTTCCTTGGAGTCGATTTAAAAAACGATGTTATACTTTTTTGAGACATGTTCCGTATCGATACATCTACATAAATATTTGATATTTTAGCAATTTGTTTGTAATAAGTTTCACTATTTAATGTTCTTGTCAAGGGTTGAGTTCGTATTGATACTACTAATCTACATCTATTTATTAATTTTAAAATATTCATATACACTTATTTAACAATATCTTCATTTTGTAAATTAAAAATATTTAAAGTAAATCTCTTGCACTAACATAACCTTCTATTTTTTTGACATAATTTAGGATTAAGGCGCGAAATCTTTATCAGTAAAACGATGTAGGTAGGTACCAACATAAAATAAAAACATAAAGTATGTAAACATTAAATATACAAAATGCATACTTCATGATATACGATTATTTATATGGAGTATTTTTTATGACCATTAATTTTTATTCCTTTATTTTCGATATCTTGTTCCTCATTATGACATTAATATTCGAAACAGTAATTCTTTGAAAAATGTAATTATATATATATATATATTAGTAATAATTTTCATAAAGTAACAAAATAAAAAGGATGGTATAATTCTAAGATTAATTTATAGAAACAAATTTTATACCATAATAATTATTACATTTAATTTTTTTTTATTAACAATCAGAACAAAAGTCTAGAATGTATCTCCAACTTATTTTGCAAAGATGGCGCCCTCTAGTAAATGAAGTGTCAACTATCCGCGTGTCGTCCATGTTCCGAATGTGGTGTGACTTATTTTTGTTTTGTATTAATTTCAATATAGTAATTATAAATGTGAAATGATACAAAATGTGTTATCCCATATAGTGGAACCTTGCTTTGGCTGAATGGATCCCTACGTTGGGTGGTATCAGCCCGAGCAGGAAGGACCCGCGAAGCGCTTGTGGCTTCGTATCTGGGAAACTCAAAGTGAAACAGACAAAATGAACCTCAAAAACTTAGAGAACGCTAATCCTAATGTGAATAAAGCACAAGACTTTATACCATTAAATGAAGTAAACGGTGAAAATAGGAATAATAATTATTTTAATCCTACGCGAAGGAAAGTGAACGATAACCGCGCATCTACGTTTAACCTGAATCAAAACCACGATGCTCTCATAGGCGAATACGGCGGCTGCCCGTGGCGGATACCTAATTATAATTACAAGCCTGGAGTTTTAGGGTAAGTGGTTTTTATGTCGTTAGTTAGCTGTCATTGGATTTGACGTGCACAGAGCACAGGCCGAGGTGTGGTGTCTCGTGGGGTTGACAGCGCGGGCCGGCGAACAGGTTTCGTCATTGATGGCCGGAAAATTATAGTGTACAATTTTCAAATTTTGATTAGGTCATAATTAACATATTTAGTTAATTATATAAATCGATCGTTACAATTAGATAAAAATTAGTATGTGATATTCGCAGTATATATAAATTATTAATAAAATAAAATATACCTTTGTATAATTTAAAGAGATTTTATTCAAATTTAAATAAAAAAGGCAATTGTAGAAGATCCTCCTAAGCCTTGTTAACAAACTTAAAATGAACTTTCTATTTTGTTAATATTGTTTTCTGTTTCTAACCGAACCCAAAAAATATTAACAAAATAGAAAGTTCATTTTAACACACACAGAGGATAGTTCTCTTTACACATGCTATACTTTATTTAATTAAGAAATATGAAACAAATCAGTTTTAATACAATGTCCAGTTATTAATGGTTATTTTTGTTATCAGAAGAGTGCCATAGTACTTTTAAAATTCTTGTAAGATTTTAGTTATTTCTTTTATTTTGAGTTATAACTCTGTTATGTGATTAACTTTTAATAAATACTGGGTTTTTATACTAACTGCTATGAGTATACATTTTTTTATACAAATAGAATATTTCGAAATAGATGTTACATTGATATATATATAATATTATTTTCATTATCTATCAATGTAACATCTATTTCGAAATATTCTATTTGTATAAAAAAATGTATACTCATAGCATATATATATATATATATATATATATATATATATATATGTAGAGAATGCACTGTGCCTTATCATTTATATTTAGTTGAATGCCCTCTTATTAACTTAAACATTATTATTAACTTAAACATATGATTGCTTGTGGTAATAAAAGTCTATATCTTTGTGAAGTTTTATGCCTGCATTATGTACAATTTTTAAAAGTTCTTAATGAAAGCAAGCAAATAGTATCTAAATGTATGTATTTATTTATGTTGGGAAGGTAGATAAACAAACTTTCCTTATGATGGTAAGTTGCCAACATATCTAATGGATACTGAAATGGACTGAGTTAATAAATTTCAACATCTCTATTCAATACAAAAGTGTGGCAGTTGCTTATAGATTGTTAAAAATGAACCAGGTTATAGAAAAAAAGTAAAAAAAACTTGGTCTTTTTTTTTAACTTACTCTAATATTTTCAGATATAAAGTCCCTTTGTGCCTGTAACCACACAGGTTTACTTATCATTCAAATCTGATCACACCCGTTAAAATAAGTACAAGTCACTAACTTGTAGTCTGGAAGTATAATAAGTGTTGTGTGTGATTCCCAGCCAGATTAATGCACAAATCTCACTTATAGAATGTATGCACCTAGGAATAGCTTAATAAAACTTTTTTTTTTATTTATTTAAAAGGATTTAGTTTAAAATTTTATGTTTTTATATGTTGTAACTATATACAATGTGTTCAATTCAATTAGAAAAGAGAAGTATAGTTTTTTTATGTGCTAAGTAGAATCTTTTTACATAAGGCAATTTTAAGTTTTGATTATTTTCTTTTCCTATGTTAATACATATTGCCTATAAAATAAATATTGATAGTATAAATGAAACATAAAAATAAAATCACTGGTGGTAGAGCTTTGTGCAAGCTCGTCTGGGTAGGTACCACCCACTCATCAGGTATTCTACTGCAAAACAGCAATACTTGATATTGTAGTGTTCTGGTTTGAAGGGTGAGTGAGCCAGTGTAATTACAGGCACAAGGGACATAAAATCTTAGTTTCCAAGGTTGGTGGCGCATTAGCTATGTAAGCGATGGTTGACATTTCTTACAATGCCAATGTCTAAGGGCGTTTGGTGACCACTAACCATCAGGTGGCCCATATGCTAGTCCGTCTTCCAATACTATAAAAAAAAAAACCAAAGAGCAGTGATGTCTGTGACTTTGGTTTATCTAATCTTGGATTTCAGTAGTGACCACTTGACACCACCATCAGCATCAAAAACTTAAAATAAAATCCTACATATAACACTTATTGTATTGATATTTTAATTAGATAATACTGAGAGTGTTACAATTATCATAAGATTGTGATTATTTTATCTACAAATACTGATAACTAATATTCTGACTAAAACCCAGAAACCCAATTTTTATTGTATGATAATAATATTTAGTCATATCAATTGTATTATTTTATAAACACAAACTCTGTTTCCTGACATTTGACCATAACCTTCTAGGCAAATGCCCGGAGGAGACACTCAAGGTGAGAAGTTAATTCCCCCACTATGGATGGTGGATGTGACAAAACTTAACTTTACACATTCCATCTTACTTTTTACCATACAGCACAAAATTAATTCTAAACACTCATTTCTCTGGATTAAAACCCGCGATTTCCGGTTGAGATCCACTCTTAACGTTTTACAAGAGAACCAAAAACATCAGATTGTGATAATAGCCTAGATCGACGACTTAACGTATTATGACGAGCCGGTTGGCGTGGTTAGTAGATACTTGCCTTTCACGCCGAAAATTGTGGGTTCGATTCCCACCCAGGACAGACATTTGTGTGCATGAACATGTCTGTTTGTCCTGATTCTGGGTTTAATTATCTATATAAGTATGTATTTACATAAGAAAAGTAGTATATGAGTTGTCTGGTTTTCATAGCACAAGCCTTGTATAAGCTTAATTTGGTATCAGATGGCCGTGTGTGAAAAATGTCCCAGGATATAAACGTACTACGAATAGCTTGTCAAACGAACAAAACGCAAATTTGACTTTTCGTTTGGGCCGGAGTATGAGACCGCCACCCTCGGTATTGACGACAGCCAGCTTTAGTAAAAGAGATATTCGCTCAGCGGTTAATCAGTAAACAGCATTTACCTAACTTAAAACAATCGTGATTGCCAATGGTCTAGTTGATGCCAAAGTATATAACATTGGCATCGTTTAGAAATTCCATTGTCAATGCGGTGTTAACAAGGGATCTAAGTATTTAAGCCAAATTACACTGGCTTACTAATCGTTCATACCGGATCATGGCAAGTGCTGGCTGCACTTGCTCAGTCCCTTGCTTTGCTACCATTGCTATGTATCAAACCTTTAAGTTATTAAATACGTCTCATGGATGAAGTTATAATATGCCACCGACCCCCTACCCCGGAACGCGGTAGAACAAGGCATTGCTGTTCAGTATACATGCTTTGTTCACTAACCCGGTGCCACGTCATAATCCGCATTTGTAGAGTGCGTTATTATTCATGCCGCGGCTGTTACTGAATCATGTTTGTTTTGTAACTGTTTTTTTTTAAAATTAACTTGTATATTATGATTTTTATGGTGTTTATTGTTAACTATTACGTGTGTAATTGACACATGACAGGAGTGAAGTTACTTTTTTTAAAAGCTTAGAGCAAATGGATATATAATAAACTCGATCGAACAATTATATCGAAGTCTGATACAATAATACTTTTTGAGAGATCCTAAATGATTTTTGTGTCTTGTTGCGTTTCACATTTTATAATAATGATACCACCAGTACAAGCGACTAATACTATGGTAATAATTTTACTGGTGGTAGAGCTTTGTGCAAGCTTGTCTGGGTCTACCGCGAAAGAGCAGTACTTGGTATTGTTGTGGTCCGGTTTGAAGGGTGAGTGAGCCAGTGTAATTACAGACATAACATCATAGGTCCCAATATTGGTGGCGCATTAGTGATGTAAGCGATGGTTAACATTTCTTACAATGCCAATGTCTATGGGCGTTGGAGACTATTTACCATCAGGTGGCCCATATGCTCGTCTGCTAACCTATTCTTAAAAAAAAAACATAAAAACCTTATAAAAGGGAACAAAATAAAAACACTTAGAATATAATCAATTAAAAGAAAAAGAAACGTGATTTGAATTATGAAAAGAACTTTTGTAACGAGTAACGACGTCCTGCTATGTAAATGACATAATATCGTGTTCCACGTCTTCGTTCGTCACGAAATCGAAATCTTTCACAGTTCGCCGTTGAATGCATTAAACATTCGGAATAGTAATTAGTAATTTATTCATACGACCCGATTTAGACGAAGCTTGTCTCAAGTATATTCCGCCCCAATACTTGTACATATGCAACTTGCGTTTAAAACTTCAAAGAATTTTCTCGGCCTAGTCCTAATTGGACGAGAGCTGGATGAGTTACCTGTATATTATTTGATACTGTCTATGAATATATGAATATTGGAGCCGAAGAAATGAATCCCAATACTGTTGGAGTGTGGATATTTCAAGGTCCTCCAGCATTGATTTGTAAACTAGTTCGGACAATGTAAGGTATTGGTCTTTCCTAAGCAACATATTGTTTAAATTGTATATGCTCACGTTCTCTTAGATTGCCTCTGGTCCTTCGTAATTCCCTTTATGATGTTATATTTAGCTTTATTTCTCCCTTACGTCATTTATAATATTCTTAATTTGGCTGTTAATATGTCTTACTAATGTTAGTATTTTGTTTATTGTAAGAACGGACCTTTGCAGTTAAAACCAACTCCAAATTTTTCTAATCATCTCTGTCTTGTGCCAGTGTTCGTTATTTTGTTATCGCGAATAATGAGATCGCTTTCATCCGACTCTGGAAAATACGGACAAGCGAAAATTCTCTTCTTACCACCAAACCTCTACGAAATTTCAGAAGATTCCATTATATTTTATAAAATGAAGTTGAGAGTCAGTGGCGGAAGCATGTTAAAATTCAGTGTGAACGTGCTGCAGACGACCTTGCGAGTCAGTGCCCTCTACGCGGAGTCGATCATGTGGCGTTATGCAAGATGCAAACAAACGTGTCGGCCTTTTCAACTTCCGATGTATTAGTGAAAGTAATCATGAGTGAAGATTACAAGTGACTTACGGGTCTTTATATATGTTACTAATTGGTAGCTCGTTTTGTATTGTCTTGTAGTTTATTCTAACAATAGTTAAAAAGACATACATTTCTCATATTCAGTAAATTGTCTGTAAGTTTTTGGGTGAACGCTAGTAATAGTTGTCTGTAATAGTTACATTTAGTAAATATGTATGTCGTCAAGGGTTACTACTGCATTACCACATTGTTTTTCTCAATTGTATGGAGTAAAAATTGAATTTTTTTATAAATGAGGCTGGTAATAATTACTCGACATGTGACATTTAATAGCACCAAGGTGATTCGATTCGTGTCACCGCCTGCTCTTTCTCGACTCGTAATATCTGACTATACCTCCATTTCATCGTCAGTGAGATTATAATCACTAGATAATATTTATCGAAGATAAAGTATCGAGTATCTCAATCAGTTCTTCTCCCGATCATTTGGCTATTCCAACGGGCACACCGTTTAAACTTGAAGTTTCGAATATGACAGTAAAAATAATCACGTGTAGTTGCTCGTTCGCTCTCGCATCGAGGTCGCCCGGTCTCGTCTAGACTCCGAATGCCTAGACTAGAACTTATTACGTGTTTAAAGAAACGAAATAATGTAATTTATAAAGTTTAATCGAACGAATTTCAATATTAAAACTTAAAGATGAAAGCTTAAATGTAACGAAAAACAAATCCTCAGAAAGGAATGATCAGATTGAGCACCTAATATTATTTTTAGGTGGTTTTCTCTCTAGACGTGTTACGCGTGTATATATATTCAGCGTGTATACTTTGTAGTTTTACTATATACACAGCGCTGAGTGAAAGGTCTGGCGGTAAGGTCGCCCAGTAGCCACGGAACTACATGCATTCCACAGAGAGAAAAGTGTTGAATAAAAATTTAAAAGTTTTAGAACATTTTAAAAATACGCAGTTATACAATTATATGATTCATTTAAAAATTGATTTCTGATAATAGTAACGCATTTCTAAAGGTCATTAAGCCAATAAATAAGATATATTATATCTATTTTGGTATATGTATATTTATTTATAAAATGAAATCAGTACTTGGTAAGTTTTGGCGTAATAACGTTGTCATGTCGAGTCATGTAATAATTATAATCTTATTTAAATTTGGAAAGTATAAGTCATTTTCGCCTTCAACATTTAAAGTACAACTATATCTGGGCCAAGGCTGGCTGCTTATGTCGTCACTTTGTGAGCTGTCACGTTATCTCGTTTTAATCTCTGGATTCTGTACAGGAAGTCTGAATAAGACATTCAATTAATACCAGCGGACGTTGTATGCTGAAGTTTGTATTTATGTTATAATAGAAACAGTTTTTTTATTTATAAGAGGAAAAACCGGTCAAGTCCGAGAGAGACAGGAAGTAGAAAGAGCTTCTTACAATTACCTAATTACAGACACTGGCTCACTCACCCTTCAAATCGGAACACAACAATTCTAAACAGTGCTGGTTCGAGATAGAATATTATATGACTAAATCTTATTCGCAGGTATTACTAAGTGACTTCTATACTATTTTCGTTTGGTCAGCTATTACATCGTAAGTTATAAATATCAATTGTTTATACTCAAATCGATGTATCGAATTATCAAGCAAATGTATCGTAATTTCAGAACAAAGTTAATTCCAGAAATGGTATCAAAGTTGACTCAATGTAAAAAGTGTAGCCTGTGAATGTTCCAGTATTACACAAAGGTCTACCCTCTTGGGGAGAAGGTTAGGAGCTTATTCCATTACGCTGATCCATACAGAATTATTTTACCTCACGATGAGCACGAGGTTTATAAACAAACCACATGAAAACTCTATAGTGCTTCTATGGATTTGAACCCGCTATCTTTAGTTAAGTTTTTCGTGTTCTAGCACACTCAGCAATTGATAATAGATTTGTATGAACATAAATATGCTTAGTTTTATCATTCCCATAGTTTTCTAAAATAAACAATTATAATGTGACATTCGTTTTGTTCATGATCAAATACCGCACGTGTGAGTTTCTAATTAATAATAATCATAGGTCGCGGAGTGCGCGGCGCGTTGCACCCGACACTTGTAAACAAACTTGAGTGAATATTATCTCAAAGAAATGAACTATAGCCATCACGATTTGATTGATACGCTTATTTTCGATACGGAAGTGACGTAGTAACTATTAAACTAGATAAACGCCACATAAGCAAACGCTGGTTAAAAGTAAAGTAACAGCCATTGAATCTAATCTATTGGGCTAAGGCCTGTTCTTGTTTTAAGAAGAATGTATGAGCGTTTTTTTCCACTACGCTGCTTCGATGCGGTTTTGTGGATACTCGTGACAAATTTCATTTGACATATGCAGGTTTCCTCAGGATGTTCTATTTTGCCGCCGAGCACGACATGAATTTTAAACACAAATTAAGCACATGAAAAAATTGAACTCGTAATCTTCGGTTTAGATTCACCTGTTTTAGACTTATCGTTTCTTAAATAAAAAAACTAGAGTTAAATTTCCATTTATTTAATAGAAAATGAATGTTCTTTCCTCAAGGACCCTAACCGTAAACTCTCTCGCAGAGCTTAGGAACGCTAACTACACTTCGTCATTAGCTCAGCAAACCAGGGCTCTCAAGTTTCATTATTTTAGGAGTGTTTATGTAATTGGTGTGCTCTTTAAGTCAAAAAATTAAATTAAATGTTTTTAAAAATACATTTTAATTTCTTTGAACAATTGAGCCGAGATGGTCCAGTGGTTAGTGCATCTTAAGCATGGTCGCGGTCCAAATTCTACTTAGTACTTAATTCGGATCAATTCTACCACATGTATAATTGGAATAAACTGTAAACCTCTTCCCCAAGGAGTGATGAGGTCTTAGTCCAGTAGCCTTTTACATATTTACAAGCTGTTGCTTGCTTGCTATCAATTTACTTGGTGGAAAGATGTTGCGTCATAACATCTTAGCTCCCAAGGTCGGTGGCGCGTTAGCGATAAATGGAATGGTTAATTTTTCGTCTATCGTCAAAATCAATGGCGGTGGTGACCACTTGAAATAAAAAAAAACAGCAAAAATCATAACGTTACTTTGGCGAATTTTAAATTCTCTCAAACACAATCTCGGTTATTATTATTTTATATATATATAAATGGTAATAAGTGACATTAGTACTAGCAGTATTTAGTACAGCTTGACAGCAGTTTAATCCGTAGCGTCCTCCGCGGAGCGAGTATCGAATAACGTAAAACTCGACTTGCCTGGCAATAAACTGGAGCAATGGCTAAGCTGGGTCGACGACCTGCGAGACTAGACCGTCTATTCTAGTCTTAGTCTTCATGAAATACGCCACATTATACATTAAACAAATGTTTTCTGATATTGATTTTGTTCTGATGCGTGAAATTTGACATGGAATTCTAAATCGTAAAATAACGTATTGCTATTATATTCATTTTGTCTTTGTTCGTTACCGTTAATAGTGTAGAGGACGGCAACGTCGTCGTCGTAGAGTCATTCAATCATAGTCATTAATAATCTTAAAACTTATATACTGATGTTGCCTGAAAATAAAAATTTGTAAATTCATAAAAAATAATATAAGCCCAAATACAATAATAAAAAAGATAGAACGAAGGCACGGAAAACACGTTTTGGGGTTAATGAGTACTTTTTATAGGCGCATGGACGAAGTTACTTTGGTTAAATTAATACTTGATTTCTTTTTACTTTCGTAAAATTTAGTTCAGGGATTAAATTTTTGGTTGTTTTTTTAGAACTTTATAATGAAAAATTTAAGCTACAACTGTTTAGTGATTCACATTAGATTCAAAATTCTTTTTAATTTCATGTACTCGGTTGTAGGGGCTTTGTGCAAGCTTGTCTGAGTAGGTACCACACCATCACTGTCCACTCCAGTGAGAGCCTCGAATATAAATAGACGTAAACAGAGCTTTGCCCGTGACCCCGCCCTTCAGAAGAATGATGTTTTCTTATTGCAATGTTTTCCTCCGCAGGCTCCATGAGGAAATCGAACATTTCTACATGTACATGTCTCCTACGGAGACGGAACACCTGGTCCGCTCCACCGTCGTCAGTCGCATCCGTAGCACTATCCTGTCGCTGTGGCCGCAGGCGCGCGTTGAGGTCTTCGGCTCCTTCCGCACCGGCCTCTACTTGCCAACCAGCGACATCGACCTGGTCGTCATTGGTAAGTGAAAACAAACATTCAGAAAAGCGTTTTTATATTTTATGGTAAAATCAAAACCTTAAAACAGCTAAGCGTTAAATCTATGTTATGATTCAATTTGCTCTTCCATGATTTCATTATTTTCTGCTTCCAAGTTTAATGTTTAAATCGAATTAGAATAATAATATAGAAGAGACTAATAACTCGTAAACAGAGTAAATCCTAAATTATTACTGTATCGATGTATTTTATATTTCGGAAAAAGATATATCGGATATGATATGTAATAATTATATAAATGATTAAGACATGTCGCATGTCAATGTACGCTAGTTTGGCAAAATTTAAAGTATTTAATTATAAATATATGCTAATAGATGTATATACTTATCTATATAGCCACTGCCGTCATTATGTCTAAATCGGTTCTAAGTATTATTTTTTTCTATTTTAAATTTCATCAAATAATTTTTCATTGAAATACATTCAACTAAAACACGAAGTTTAATAAACGTTGAAGAAGCAGATCGTTTTATAGTTCTGGTAAAAGTTTCAAGACTTCAACATCGAAGTTCTTAAAGTTTTAATAAGCAATCGATTAGTATTAGTACAACTAATGTTTGCTCGACCGAAGTCTTAGCGGCGCTGAGGTTTAGATATTTAGACAAGTTGGACCGTGGGTAGTAGACACTGAAGTTTGTATTGCGATTTTAATGAATGGATTCTGATATACGTGAAGAATTACGTCACATTTATATTTAAAGCGATTCATTCTTGTGGATGACTAAAGTCTATTAGTCAGAATTTTTATATAAAAGTAGTAGTAGGAAGAGCTTGTAAATTGATCACTGCTGGAAAAATGCCTGTAGCTAAAAATACTACAGCTACTACTAAAGCTTGTTCCACCATGCTGATTCAATGAGTGTGATAGTTATAGTCGTGGAAGAGTTTAATTTAACGCAACAGCAACGATTTACCGATTCGTGTCCGGATTTTAACCCGCAACCCTTCTGTTAATATTAAAGGTAGTTCTATTGAATGGCTTATCTCAAATCGTAATTTAAAAAACCCTACCAAGTAACGTTTTCTTAATGTATAAATCATGCAATTTAAATGTTTCTGTATATATTTTATATTGTGGATCTGTTATCACAGCTACCGAATGTTATCGTCTTTTATCAATGAATGTCACTCGGCTACCATATTTAATAGTTGAATTTAAAACTATAATCCGAATTTTATCCATGTTTTCTTTATCTGTCTTAATATTTATTAAATATTATTCGGTAATTATGTCATTAAAACGAATGTTTCTAGCGACTAGAACTAATTGCTTATTTAATTTTTGTATTCTGTGTCTTGTGAAGATATAAAGAAATAAATGATATTATTGATTCGTATTCATTTATATGTATTCTACTAGTTTTAAATTAAAATAAGTCTCATAACTCAGGTTCAGAAGGACGTTTCATTCAGCGTCACGAGTTCGTCCTCGAGTAATCAAACCTGTTTATAATGTGAGGCTTAAGAATTGAAGGTCATATAATTTCATCCAATTTTATTAAATACGTGTCCTAACCACGGGGCCTAAAATAGGTAGGTGGACGGGCAAATCAGGAGGGCCCACTTGCCGGTAAGTGGTCATCGCCGCCCAAAGACAGTGCCATTCTTCGAAATATTAACCATACCTTACATCGCCAATACGCCATCACCCTGGGAACTAAGATGGTATGTTCCTCGTGCCTGTATTTATAATGGTTGGCTTCAAATCGGAACACAACAATACTAAATAATGTTGTTGTTGCAGTAGAATATTTGATGAGCTTGTACAAAGCCCTACCACCAAGTAAAAAGGTTCCCACTAAATACACATTGCATTATTCCTTATTTTCATGCTATTTAACCGAATGTGATTGCGTTCACAGTGATCATGATCAAGTATTAACCTTATCGGCCGCCTCTTGTTTTCGTTTCGGATCGTGCGCGTGTTGCTATCGCGACCGTGTCGACTCTTATCTCGTCTATTTTAGTGATCGAAGGCGCAAACTTATTCAGTAGGTCGTTTATTTCACGCGAATGGCTTTTTGGATATTTGCGTAGTACTCGATCTTTTGTAGCTTCGATACTGAACATTTTTATACATGTACGAGTTTTGAAGGCTCGAGTTTAGGGATTAGGCCATGTGCCATCGGAGAGGCAGGGGAGTCCAGCAGTAGACGAGAACAGTCCTGATCGATATAATTCATAAAAAGTATAATAATAATTTCCCCTGAAAGTGAAATTTTAAAAAATCTTACTTTGTGGATTCTTACGTCATAACATGAACCGCTGTGGCTTGCCTTGATAGTCACTATTTTATTTTATAACAATATATTACTGAATGAATAAACTAAACGAACTTTGTTTGATGATTTTAAAGGGAGATCGTTTTAACGATTTCAAGTGATGTTATTAAGATCTGTTGCGTTGTCTATTTTTTTATATAACTTCCCGCAGAAGCAGGCTAATGTCACAATCATTTAATACGACGTATTACGTCAATTCTAATTTAAAGATGATTTTATCAAGCAAATATTAGTGATAATGGCAACTCATTAACAATAACATACTAATAAAAGATATATACCCCTCGCTAATCACAGAAATAAAGACAAATAAACAACATTGATATTGGACTGACGTGATATCACAGGTCGAAATATTGTATAATCTATGGTGTTCATTACGGATTCGTGAAAAACTGGCGTCTCGAATGTCGGCGAAGTTGTTATCGGAACTTTGGAAGTAAAATTAAAGTGGATATATGTAGTTAAGTGGTGTAGTGTGGATGTATATTAATGTTATATGTTAATGTAGAACTGTTCGTGGTGCTTAATCACGATCACTATCCAGTTCATAATATAAAACAAAATCCTCTCGCCGCGTCTGTCTGTCTGAACGCGATAAACTCAAAAGCTACGACGGACTCATTCATTAGGAAAGTTTACGTGTATAATTAATTGCCTGCCTTTGATGATTATTGAAGATTTTGGTAAAAATCATTCCGACTAGAGGTCTACTCACGTGTGACCAGCAAATCGATAGAGTTATATTATTTATTACGATATAAACGACAGTTGCGTCACAGTATATTTATGCAAATATTATATATATATATATGTAAATATATGAATCTATATATATATATATATATAGATTCATAACTTACTATAATCTATAATAATATATATATATATATATATATATATATATATATATATATATATATATATATATATATATATATGTAAACATATGAATCAGTACACAAAGAAAAGTGACAATACATAAATTTAACAATAGAAATAAAATAATCATTCCAAGCTTCCTTATTAATAAAGTTAATCAATCGTTTTTAGGGTATACACATTTTTAATAAAATTCCGCAGTCTATACTCGAGTTGCCACCAATTTGCATTCTTCAATTAGTTATAAAAAATAATCTCATTAGTAAAGCCTATTACTCTGTTACTGAACATGTCTGACAAAAATGCGTGGATCGAATGATTGCTGGATCTCGTACACGAACTAAGTGTATGTAATTTATATAATTTTGTATTTTTGTAAAAAAAAATAGAGTAACTACTGAGATTCTTGCCGATTCTACTCGGTTGAATCCACATTCCGAACCGGTGGTAACGCAAAAGTACTTGTCAAACTCTATTTGAATAAAAAACAATGATTTTGAAACCTTTTGTGTACCCGTAATATTCAACCCGTGCGAAGCTGGTATATGATATAGCAAATCGTAAGGAATACATAAATCTGAGCCGAGATGGCCCTGTGGTAAGAACGCGTGAATCATAACCGATGATCGTGGGTTCAAACCCGGGCAAGCAGCACTGAACAGCTGAACTGTCATTAAAAACAAGCGATTTGACATTTTAAAAGACGGAGACACAGCATTGTATAAGTAATATTTCTCTAAATTATCTTATCCTTGACACAAAAACTAATGATGGCAATTTATACAGGTCATTGTGTTGGCACTGATTGAGTGTAAGTATCTTAAAGTTTTCTAAGTTACAAAAAAATGATCATCGTACGTATTGAAAACGTTAATATGAATTGATTATAAACCGAGTCGCCGTAAGTAATATATTACACAGACGTACTAAATAGGTCGGTTACAAGGTGTGTTTACGAATATAATGTTTACTACGGGTACTTTGAAGCCGTACCCGCTGCCCGCGGCCAATATCATTCTATTACGTTTGCTGTTTATCCGTTTGTCTAGACGTGGCGAAATAGGTAAAACCATTTCAATTCAAATCAGATAAGCTAAAAACAGAACCAGCTAAAAAATCAAAGTTCAATTTATATATATATATATATATAAAAAATCAAAGTTCAATTTATATATATATATATATATATATATATATATATATATATATATATATATATAAATTGAACTTTGATTTTTTAGCTGGTTCTGTTAAGGTCACGTAAAAGTATTCATTTAGTAATACATTACAAAGTTAAAAAAGAACGAAACGAGTTTATTAAAAAAATCGAGCTTGAAAATTGCGAAATTTATGATTTAAAGGAGGCGTTATATATAAGGCTCGAGAGAGAAATCAAGCGTAACAAAACATTTAAAGATTAAAGAAAATTAAATTTGTAGTGTGATTGAAGTGAAGGCGAACAATTTAGGAATGTTGTTTACATGTCAGTAGTTGAGATCTATTAATACACGACAGATGACCAGCGACCTTCGCTCCGTAATCGTCGAACGCGGGGATCGCGTCACCTCGGCTGTTAGATGTGACTAAGCGATGCGATGGGGACATCCCTCCTACTAGATTATCATCAAGTAACATAGCCCTGAACTTGAAACTAGACACTTTTTTTTTTATTGAATAAGAAGGTGGACGAGCATATGGGCCACCTCATGGTAAGTGGTCACCAAACGCCCTTAGACATTGGCATTGTAAGAAATGTCAACCATCGCTTATAGCCAATGCGCCACCAACCTTGGGAACTAAGATTTTATGTCCCTTGTGCCTGTAATTACACTGGCTCACTCACCCTTCAAACCGGAACACAACAATATCAAGTATTGCTGTTTTGCGGTAAAATATCTGATGAGTGGCTGGTACCTACCCAGACGAGCTTGCACAAAGCCCTACCACCAGTAAAACTTTGTTAGTAACTAGGATTGTTTTGGGAAAAAGTAACCTACGAACCAAATCTCATGGTAGGAATCCGTTCATCTACAACTATCGACAATGTTTTTTATACATTTGTATAGGCACTTAAAGAATCATTTTTTCGCCAATATGAAGGTACAAAAAATCTTTTGGAAGATAAAAGCGTTGTAAACATAAATTTATCTATTTTAAGCTTAGAGACCGATTCACTCGGGCACGCACTTTGTGAATCAATGAGATTTATATTAATTTAACGTCGATGCCAGACATAACGGCGCGCGGAAGTCGCGACTCTTGAACGAGGAAATTGCTATGAATCATATAAACTGCGTCTTTAAGATTTTCTCTGATTCGAGGTCGAACTTATTTACAAATCTGGTTCCGGATATCTGTATCTGATATGTGAACCTTTGTATTGTAATAGATTGAATAGTTAAACGAGATGCCTAGAGACTTCTATAAAATTGAAGTTATAAATGTCGCTACTGATGTAAGTATCAAACAGATTGCTTTATTTTAATCGAAGGGTGCTAATACATTTCTTAACACTGCATTTGTGTGTGCCGGTCATAAGTCAGTTGTACCCAAGTTAGTAGTAATAGCCGGCAACGCACCCGCTAGCCCTCGGGTGTTGCAGGTGTCCATGGGCGGTGGTAGTCACGTTCATACATAAGAAAAAAAAGTTTCAAGCCGATTGTTCTCGGTAGAATCTATATTCCGTACCGGAGGTAATTTATATAAAAAAATATTTGATTTAGAATTTTAGCACAAAAATAGAAATACCTTCGATAATGAAAAGATTTATAATATTTCATGTTTACCAGGTCAATGGGAGAAGTTGCCGCTGTGGACGTTGGAGCGCGAACTGGTCGGACAGAACATTGCGGAGAAGGAGAGCATCAAAGTGTTAGAAAAGGCAACGGTCCCGATAGTGAAGATGACGGACAAATACTCCGACGTCAAGGTATTCAACGGCGTGCATGATCTGATAACTCATCGATTGGTTACACAGGCTGCTGTCTTAATGCTGATAAACTCAGTTTCATGTGTGTGTCATTTTATTGATTTGGAAGAAAAAAATCGGTACAGCAGATTCTGGTCAAATTTAATAAAATGATTTTAATTTTTTAGTTAACAGGGCTATGCAATATTGCATATATAGTACTATTAAATATAGTAAAATCATATTCGAAGTGCTTAAAAGAAAAAAAATGATTCATTTTCGTGAGCAACATCAACTTGACAAAAAAAATTATGTTTGCTACGTGAGTTATGTCTTCTGTGTTTCTGATCTATGGTTTTTAAATAAATGCTGATAACATGGTTAAGTTAGCTGATACGCTTAATGTTTAACGCGATACGTTTAACGATAGTGTAAATGTTTATCAGGTGGATATTTCGTTCAACATGAGCAACGGGGTCAAGAGTGCGGAGCTCATCAAACAGTTTAAGGTCAGTGTCTATTGAATGTCAACGCAATTGGGGCTGGGGGGTGGGACAAGTATTGTCGTAGAATTTATTAATTTATTATTATATTTTATGATTTATTCATATTTGTTTTTTATTTATTGTTGAATGCGGCTAACCTTAAGTGTGGCTATAAAAAATTACGGAGATAACTTGCATGTTTTATTTTTTATAGAATAAGTAGGCGGACAGGCATATTGGTCACCTGATAGTAAGTGATCACCACCGCCCATAGACAAAGGCAATGTAAGATACATTAACCATCACTTATATCATCACTTATATCATCACCTTCAAGCAAGCAAGTACCTTGGAACCTAAGATATTATGTCCCTTGTGCCTATAGTTACACTGACTTACTCACCATATAAACCGGAACGCTACAGTACTAAGTGTTGCTGTTTGGCGGTAGAATGCCTGATGAGTGGGTGGTACCTTGCTATGTCCCTCTTCGTACCCTGAGAACGTGTAAGCAAAAATTCATAATGGTCGGTTAAGTAGTTAAGATGTGAAAGCGTAATACAAATAAACTCACTTTCCTATATTTTATTATATTAAGAGATATAGCCTAACTAATTAACAATTTTCAAATTACAAATAATCAAAGTACGCTTTATCTGATAAACTTTATATTCCTAAACGTATATTTTTGTATCAATAATTGTTCACGATAGTAGTTTTATAATCTGCGTCATAAGTAATCTTCCCGACCTTGGCATTCCGGCTGCACTTGAACAAATACACTTTCGAGTGTTACGTCACTCGTGTTAAATAATACAATCGATTGAACGGATAAGGTTATTGCTTTCCGTCTGACGTGGTTTCCTTGTCGAGTTGAAGAGGTGCAGAACTCAATAGGAAATATATATGGGACATCTAAAGCATTCAACATTTTGCCGGACAATCATGT
Organism: Nymphalis io; assembly: GCF_905147045.1. Lineage (NCBI taxonomy): Eukaryota > Metazoa > Arthropoda > Insecta > Lepidoptera > Nymphalidae > Nymphalis > Nymphalis io. The sequence continues at coordinate 439,215 of NC_065909.1, forward strand.
CGTTATTATCTGTAAATGCAACTGTCCATACAACGGGCCATATTCTATACAATTGTTTATTTTGTTATGCTCTCTGTATGTCATGTTGATGATTCTAAAATAAATAATATAATGGTATACTAACATTTTGGACCGTTGATTAAGTCTTTTCTCCTGCTAGAATTTGCCTAGTGGTCGAAATTTGACCGTAATCATTACTCAAAAACATCATTATTATCATCATCCGCTATCATGAATTTCGATATTTACTCTTAAAAAATTGTCGAACAAAAAAGAAAAACGATTGACCAAAAGTGGAGCAAAATGTACTGAACAGTTCGTCTTTTGCTTATTAAATTATATATATATATATATATTTATAGACAATAACTCGAAATTTTCTCAATACAAAGTTTCATTGACAGCAAATAGACAAGTTAGCAAATCCTTTATGACTTTTGGTCTTTTCTGCTTAATGGAATTCTAAACAGACAGCAAATACAATTCTTTGTTTAAATGGTGTTAGGTGGTAGTTACCCAGTCGGACGCACACTGATGTATCGCAAGCAAATCTACACCGTTCAAATGATATGTTCCAGGAAAAGTATCCAGTTCTATCTCGCCTAGTCATGGTCTTGAAGCAGTTCCTGCTGCAGCGTGATCTGAACGAGGTTTTCACTGGCGGCATCTCCTCCTACTCCCTAATCCTCATGTGCATCAGCTTCCTCCAGCTACACCCGAGACCCGACCGGCTGAGACAGCCACATAACCTGGGAGTGCTGCTCATCGAGTTCTTCGAGCTGTATGGAAGAAAGTTCAACTACGTTAAGACGGCGATAAGAGTTAAAAATGGAGGCTCGTATGTCTCAAAGGATGAAATACAAAAGGTATGAATGTATTATTGTGAAATTGACGTTAGCAGTGAGCGGTGCGATACAATTGTTTACTGTGAGCCGATTTAGAGAGATACGACAGACGGCTCAACAGTTAGAACACGTGAATCTTCATTGATCGTGGGGTCAAAAAGGGCCAGCACTAATTGAACTATTGAATTTTCATGTGTTTAATTTGTGTTTTTAATTCATCTCATGCTCGGCGATAAAGGAAGTATCGTGAGTCCGCATAGAAGCAACGTGATGGAATAAGCTCCTAACATTCTCCTCGAACAAAGGGTCTGTTACTTAACCTTATTTATATGTATGTGGTCTTACAGTTAAGGTGTTCGTTTGATAATTTATTATCTTATATACAAACTCTTTGAAAAACGACGGTGAAAATATTTTGGTAATATTGACTAGTGTTTTAATTCGTAGGAAATGAACGACGGACATCGTCCATCGCTGCTCTGCATAGAGGATCCCCTAACGCCCGGCAACGACATCGGCCGCTCCAGCTACGGGGCCATACAGGTCAAACAGGTGAGACCAGGTGTCCATTCACAAACAACACTGCGGGGGAGGATATCTACGTAGCATAGAGTTGAGCAATCTATAGAGTGTGCAATTCGTCGCGTGGTGTCGCGAGCACAACACGGGAGCGCGTCGCGTGCGCCGTCCTTCACGATGCAGGAGTGACTCAAACGGTGGCCGCCAAGATATTAAGATTTCCCAGCGGGTCCCATCTACGTTGAAGGAATTCATTGTGTATAAATTCATGGATGAGTATTAAAACTATATCATATAAGTATTAAATTTAATAATACGAATTATTCGCAATTAAATATTTACTTCGGAGAGCTCAGTAGAGTGGGCTCCTCGAGCTCCAACGACTCACCTGACCGCATCGTACACAAAATTGCTATTTTTGCTGATGATTTCAATGGCGAAAGAGTGAGTCGGACATACTCGGGTCCCTCCCGCAGGCGTTCGACTACGGCTACATCAGCCTGCAGCAGGCCGTGGCGCCGCACAACGCGCTGCTGTCGCGCCACAGCGCGCTGGGCCGCGTGGTGCGCGTGACGGACAACGTGCTGCAGTACCGGCGCTGGGTGGCGCTGACGTTCGAGCCGTTCTTCTTCCCGCTGCGCCGCGCGCCCAGCTCGGCCGAGCCGTCGCCGCCGAGCAGCGACAGCGAGCCCGACTGGGCCGACCCGCCGCTGTCGGCGCTGCAGTGCTCGTCGCCCACGCCGCGCCGCGTGTCGGCGCACCAGAACCTCATCATCCACCACATCACCAGCAACTCCGACTTCAACAACATCCCCTCCGGTGAGTACGCGCCCGCCGCCCCGCCGCCCCCGCCGGCGACCGCTCCGCCCGGTCGTGATTTCATGTTCGCTTCGAATTCCCCCAAGGTCGGCACGAGAGCGCGATACGGTCCGATTCGCAGTACGGCCGAACTGAACCCGTTTCCGCCGCAGGTGTGATGCAGCAGCGCTACGCCCCCCCCGCGCCCCCCGCCGAGCCCAAGGGCCGCGGGGCGCGCTCGTTCTCGGCCAAGCAGAAGCGCTACAACGGCTCCCCGCCCACGCAGCGCTACCGCGGCGACCACCGCCACAAGAAGCGCCGCCAGGTGGCGCAGCCGCGATGATACCGCGCCGCGCGTGCGGACCCGCAGTGAGTGCTGTCTCACTCGCACTCGCACGTGACTCGACCCGCCTCGCCACAGGTGTGTGTGTGCGCACACAGCACGGCGGTGCGTGTCCGCGGCGATGGAGGACCTGCAGACCTTAAAATTATTAAAGGAGACTGCAGTTGCTCCTATATAGTGAGATAGTGTGCGCCTCGTATTGTTTAGACTCGGTTCTGCGTAGTGACTCCCTGCGGCCCCTACGTGACCGACATGACGCTAGCCTATTTTATCGTAAAATGGTCCTACAGTAATAATAAAAAATATATAAAAAATTATCTTGTATTATAAGTATTGGCTCGTTTTAAGCAGCCGTCTAGTGTAGTAGTACAGTGATGTGAGTCGGAGAGCAGACTCGAACTCGACGTGCTGTGGAGCCAGTGTGGGTCTTATAGTGTTTGTTATAAAGTTCAAAGTCGATGGGTGAGTCTTTCGCAAGCAACAACGTACCGCGTCGTTCTTTATATAAACTAAGCCGTTGAATGTACATCCGTGATTAATTATTGTAACAGAATGGAAGTTTGATATATAACACCAATTGTAACTAAATATTAACGGTCACACTTATAAACGTCGTTCGAACAATGCCGTGTCCTCTTCTCTTGAATGTCAAATCAATAATGATAGAAAGAGAGAAATTGGTGTTCAGCTAAACATCCGCAAAGCGACGTTTATAAGTACGGCTCATTAGCATAGGTGATAGGAAGTAATTATCCAATATATACTATATATTGCTGTGCGATTTGATATCTTACACCTACGGTATAGTGATTAGTTTTCTGTGTACAGTAAGAACTCTTTGTTACTTTTATATAATAGCGATTGTAATAAGTTTCGGTTTAGGGTCAATGACTTAACAACTCAAGTACAAGTAATGTCTATGGGTTATGAAACATAATCAAACATAAAACACAGCAGTGATGTGCACAAGTTTTTTTTTTTTTTTACAAAATAAACATGAACTAAAGATATATAATACAAATTATATATGTAACATTTGTTATATATAACACAGTCTTTGAAGAGAATTGTTAAGCAAGCGTAGTATTATAAATATTCAATATTGTTTGTGATAAAATGTTGACTGCCAGGAGCCGCTTGACCGATTGCATGTAGCTTTTGTGATAATTAACTAATTCAGTTTCACTAAAGTTATTTATCGAGTAACGCTAGACATGTACGGGGGGACTAGGGTTCCCATCATGAGACATTATTAGTTTCATTGATTGATATTATAAATTGTTAATTTTCATTATAATTGCAATTAGCTATATGTACAGCTGAAGGTATCACAACTCAATTGTACTGATTACTTCAAGTTGCTTTCACTCAATATGACATTAGAACTTTTGTCTACTTGTTGTATCCACCGAGCTCAAACAAAGATATTATTTCATTCTGTCACCTATCTGAGTATGTGTAAGATTGTTTCGAACATCAATAATGTATTCGATTTAATATAATATGTATTTGAACTGTTTCTTTTGATGAATTGTGTAAATTTTTGTTCGGAGCAGTTGTTCGTTTAGAAATTATTTTTGATTATACATTGACAGCCGGGTCGTAGAATGATGATATTTTAGATTATTTGTTAACTTACCGCTTCCAAGGTTACCTTTGTGAATCATATTTTTTTATCTGTTACCCTTATTCAATACAATTCTTAGTATAATGGCTTTTACTTCTGCTAAAATATCATTGATCAAATACTCATATGTCACCTGTTCTTTAAATGTTGTGCAATAATATATAAATAAATACATTAAGGTAAAATTTGTGGACGTATAAATTATCAAATATAAAATTATTAGTACATTTGTTAACTCGAATTTCTAGTTAGTTTTTTAATGAATGTCTGTACTGTTTCTCGCTATAATTTGTTAAAATTATTAATCATCTGTGTATAATTATAATTTGTAAAAAAATAATTTCAAGAGATTTCTCCCAGTGTATATCGTTATATTTTTGTACTCGAATACTGCTTCGTTCAAACAATAAAACTTCAACTATTTCACACTGGCTGCTCGCTGGATAGTAGAACGTGGGAGCAGGACGCAGTATATGGCTTGCTCTGTTGCACGTACGCTACTGACGTTCCACGTTTACGATAAAGAATTGAATTGAAAATGGGTCGCCTCTAATTACCTCTCGCTCGCACACCGTTGCTGTCTATACTCACACCGACAGAGTACTATTGTAGTAGTATATAATTTTTTTTTTTTAATAATAATAATTGATTTGCTTAAAACATTAGCATTAAGGTATTGGACAAATGTTGCTCAGGCATTCAAATGTGAAAAGTTTTTGTAACACACATATATAGTAACATCCTCGATTGACTGCCTCGTTGGTCTAGTGGCTAGATGTAAGGCCGCAGACCCGAAGGTCCTGGGTTCAATTCCCAGGTCGGACCAATAAAAAGTTATTGGGTTTTTCTGCCAGAAAAAATCTCAGTAGTAGCCCGGAGTCTGGAAGTTGGAAGTGTGTACACTCCCGTGTCTCGGAAAGCACGTAAAGCCGTTGGTCCTGCGCCTGAACTCTTTCCGCTCGTATCGGATTGCCGTCCCATCGGATTATGACAGTTAGGGAGTAGAGTGTGCACCAGTCTTTGCGCACACACTTGTGCACTATAATATCTCCTGCGTAGTTCGCTAATCTCTCTTGAGATTGGTCGCCGTGACCGAAATCGGTCTGGAGGATTATCTATTATAGTAACATCCAAACGGATCTATATATGTAAGTAGATGAATAAAACAAAGACTCACTTATAATATGTATTTACATAGTTTAAATGTATTATAATATAACCATTTATAAACATATACATATATATGTTGATCATGAAATCAGCTATTGTGGTTTGAGGTAACCCGGCTGACCATCGGGGGTAATACAGGGGTGATATATATGTAACCCGGCGGGCAGCGAGTGTTGAATCCGATCGCTAATCAAATCAAATACTATTTGTAACGTAGGTGTTGTATACAAACTACACTACAGGTAGTTTAATCCACGATCACGCGCCCCACTTTTTTTTTTCCTATCTCTACTATCGGGGTCGGTTTAAGGGAGGTCAAAAGGTTAAGCCTGGGGCATCCCCAAGAAATGAGTCGTCAAAATATAAAAAGAAAACTAATAATTGGAAAAATGTTTTTGCCTAATTCAAAAATTATCTTCAAAATGGCTACAGTGAGAGTGTTCAATGCGAAGTGCGACAGTGGTGGGGCGCCTCTCCGCGGATCGAACTACCTGTACGCGGAATTATTCTCGATGTAATCATTTATAAACGTAATCACTCAGTCTACTCATAGATCTCTATAAACCTTGTATTTATATGTAAATATTCGGTATTTATTTGTAAATCGTTTCATTATAATGTTATTATATATATCGGATACGTAAAATATATGCCACGTCTAGCAATACAAGTATCTTAAGGAATCGTAACCGTTCATCTCGTTGTTAACTAATCTGGGTTTGTTAACGTTATTTATCGAGTTTTACTCGACAGGTTTCGAATCAGTCGACTTCTCGAGCATAACTCGTAAATTGATAATACTGGTATAACTAAATGCGACTTGTGTTTTTTGTTTTTTTTTTTTTTTTTGTAAAGGCTCATGTAACTCGGATCAGATCATATAAACTTTAGCTCTCGGCACTCACACAGTGATACGTTTCTTGGTGTTTGTATAATTTTACTGATCAATGATAGTGTTATGATCGTATGTGTGTGTGTGATTGACCACTTAAGTCACTGCGTTTTTCAAATTATACAAAGGGGCTGTAACCTAAACCAACGCGAATATTAAATGCGTAAGAAATTATCGAATTGAATGGTAACACAGGAACGACTGAAAGTCAGCTCGTATTCGTTGGTTTATGAATCATCCTGTATACATAATTTGGTCGATTTCCGAGCCGGTCGCGACTTCGCGTCTGTTTGGACTGTGATCTGGTCTTTCAACTCATATATTTGTCGAGTTAACAGTCTAGTCTAGTTTTATATGAATTAACGTGATAACATAATTAGCTCGATCTAGTTTTGTTCGTCCGATGTCCGCTAGATGCCACTCGCGGGCACTCGTCGAGAGCATTCGCTGTCATGTGATAGATTCGATGGGAAGCGTATATAACGTTACAGTAAATCAGTTTGTATTATATATTACCAATACTCGTATTGGTATTGTATTGATTCAGCGCTGGACTCCTGTGACGAAACGTGTTTAATATTTTAAAATGATCCAATACAATATTGTATGTCGAAAGCAATGATAAATTGGACATACGCGACAGTTGAATGTCATATTCATAGGGACATCTGGAAGGTCTTCAGATCTTGGAATCATCTTAAGATTATCGATATAGCATTTTTCGTAGAACAAAAATAATTTTAATATTAGCAGTTTAATTCTAACGACAAAATTTACTTAAAAATTGTACGACATAGTACTAAAATTTTCTCAGGCCTTTAAGCCACGCCCCTATTTTGGTATTGTGTATACGCCCACATTGCGGATCAATTTCTAATACGGTCGCAAGAGACTTGGCTGTGGTTTGACAGTAGAGAAGTAGCTGAGACCGTCTCGTGTTACCAATACGAATGTTAGTTCAATCTTCTCATAAGTACGCACACTCACATCTTGTTGGTTCAAGAAGAACATCACAGAAGTGTTCGCGTTGACGTGTTCTCTGATGTACTTCCGAACTTGAACATTACACGCGAATGCTCTCCGCGAGCACCGTGCCTTACATTTCATCACGCATATGTAATAATTAGGTTAACAATGCTATACTGCCATAGCTAATGTGAAGGTGACGATATGAACTTAGAAAATATTTTGCCTTTGTAAAATGAAGTAGAAAAAAAGAACTATTAGTTTATTAATGGGAATAATCGTTTTTTTTTTTACATTTTATCTAACTATAAAGGCGTGTACGTATCGTCGCGGTCGTTCGTAATTATATCCACAAGTTATTGTTAAAACGACTTCGATGTATGTATACACGGGCCCTTATAACTGACAAGTAACAAATTAATGCTAATATTTTTTAAACAAAAACATAAAAATAATAAAAAATTTAATATTAACGAGTGCAACTAAAAGTACTGTACGATTTTAGTATGTAAGTCTTCAACTCGTGGCGTTTAAAATGCCGGAATGCTACACGACAAGTTGAATACTAAACTAATTTATGTAAACGTAATAATTTTTTTTTTTTTATAACCTAATTTATTCCACCGAATAGGAGGTCTTATTTCTAAAATTAAAAATAGATATTAAAATCTAGAAGGGATGAACACAGATATTCATCAATGTGAGTATGATTGTATAAAAGAGAATAGTAATTAAGAATAAATGACACCATAAAAATTGTATCTTTGGTTAATCAAAAATAAAAATTAAAATTGGAATTGGAAATTAAAATTAAATTAACAATTAAACATTCAATAATCAACTTGTTGAGGAAAGGGGATTTATCGTCTTATAGTCAGTCACGTAGCCATTGATCATTCTTTGAAGGGATTTCTGCAAACATATCTCGTAACAATGTTACTCTAGCTGATTTCTCATCTATTGCCATGAAGTCTGTGAAGAAATTTGGATTAAAATTTAACTTTGTAATTATCATGGAGAGATCTTGATTAAGTATGGTACTGATAACTCTGGGATTTATAGCTAGATGGATGGGATGGAGATGGATAACACCTTCCAGAGGGACATGACTAAACAGTTGAACAAACTGACCACAAGCATTGCTCAATGTATGGAGTGTCTGGATAAAATAAAACCTTAGAATTACATCATCCATCTATAAAAACTCCGAGATCAACTCCAGCCACTCCAACTGCAGACTCTATAAGTTTTCCACAACAGAATATACCAGGTAGAATAGAACCCATTCCTGGAGCCTATACAATCAATATAGGTATTCCTTATTATTTAAATCTAATGCAGAGATAGATTTAACTAATGCTAGGATCTCGGGGGTTGTAGGATTTTCGGAGGTCTTCAAAAGATGAGCCAATTGATGCATGTCTCCCATCTCATGACAACAAAGAGGATCACATAGAGTGGAAGGGTGCTGATCTGGATCGTAACCCTGTGTCCAATCTAAATCATCTCCTGTTATATACTGGGCTGAGGTCTGATTGTGTAGCCCAGGAGTAAGTTGGGTAGAGTCTTGCAGGATTTGGACAGGTGTTTTGCCCTCATACGCCGGAAGACTTGACTGACCTGTCATCATTGGGTTGAAATCCTCCTCAGAGATTATCGATTGAGTTAGCTGTTGAATCTCATCTGGAACATTCAAATATTGGCCTGCCATAATTAATGTAAGTCCACTAATAAAAATAAAGATATCTTGTGACAGGGACAGATTGAGATTAAAGGTATTAGGAGAGGATAATTCAGTAATAGTTTGGTTTAACAAATGACATAGGACTGGCTGTAGAAATCCCAAAAACTGAAAGATATAATAATGGCTGTATTGGCATATGAATTGATCTTGTTCTAAACACAAAAATATTTGAGTGGATCAAATCGAATTGTATTCTTTTCTGTATTTCAGAATAAACGTAATAATTAATAACGTAACAATATTATTTGGTCCGATTGAATCGAAATCGTACAGAATGTGAACTAAAGCGTGATTATTATTCATAGATTGACTGATTTGACTGCCTCGTTGGTCTAGTGGCTTGATGTAAGGCCGCAAACCAAAAAATGTTATTGGGTTTTTCTGTCGGAAAATTCTCAGTAGCAACCCGGAGTTTGGAAGTTGGAAGTGTGTACACTCCCGTGCCTCGGAAAGCACGTAAAGCCTGTGTCTCTGAACTCTTTCCGGTCGTGTCGAATTGCCGTCCCATCGGATTATGAGTAAGGGAATAAAGAGTGCACCTGTGTTTGCGCACACACTTGTGCACTACAATATCTCCTGCGTAGTTGGCTAATCTCTCGAGATTGGCTGTCGTGGCCGAAATCGGTCTGGAGGACATTATTATTATTATTATTATTATTCATAGACATTATCAAGTGTTGTAATCGTTACTAAATTATAAAGTAAGTTTATTAAAAATAGTACAATGCAAATCAAATAAGAATACCGCGATGAGATGTCATCGCTGTAAATATTAACCGGTTAGGTATGGTAAGCAAAATAAATACTTTGAAAAGAAAAATCGTTACTAAATAAATAGGAATAATAGTTTTAATCTGAGCCTAGCTCATTAAAAAAAAAATTGTAACATTCTCAGATGAGTCATTATCGCACTGCATTTATTAGCGCTATAAACAAATAAAGAAAAAAAAGTGATTCATTTTCAAACGAATTAAAATTTGAAATATATTGTTAATAATAAGACTTGATTCATTAATTTATTTAACAATATAATATTACAATGTAACAAATTAGAAAAAAAAAATAATACTAATTCCTTAATCAGAAAAGGAATTAAATTATAAAAGAACAGTATGTTTTTTTTTTTTTGCAATTTTTACTTTTTAAATGTCAGAAACCAGGTCGTTGACGTTCCTATTCTTATTTGGTTGAGATGAGTGCTGTGACCGCCATAGCGTTGTTTACATTCTGTACGATTTCTATTTGAATGGACATAAATATAGTGTAATTTTGTTAACTCGCTCTCCAAGTCAATCGATTGAGGACATTTTGCAATGCACTTAAATCTGACTTACTTTATTGAATGGGATGTGGATATTTTTTGTCATGAATTTAAAGAAAAGTTTAAAAACAAACGGATATTGATTTAAAATGTTTGTAATGTTTGGAAATCTCTATTTTGTTGTACTTTATATCAGCTTGTATGGTTTTTGATGATCCGATTCTTTATTAGAATGTAAACCCGTTTATCTGTTCACTATAAAGTGTTATTATCAGAAATATATCAAAAATCATTGATACGCACATAATAAAATCACATATTGTTCACAAACTATATCGCGATTGTGATTCGTTTGAATTTGCCAAAAACCATTCGCTATCTCGCTCTCACCTATTCACTCTCAATCTTATTCAAATTAAAGACAATAGTTTAAAACAATCTAGACAGAAAACTCTTTCTGCATCAGTATCGCTTCATTCTGTAACGTTCAACTCTCAATTTTACCTTGCAATTTTAACCAACTACTTCACAATATCAGCCAAGGAAAATGTCCACTGCTGGACAAAGATCCCAATGATTTCCAAGATCTGCACTGCGCTATCCGCATCTTCCCATTGTTACCTAACTAAAATATCTGCTTATTGATAATCCCTTTAGTGATTAATTTGACAAATAACTCAAAACGTAAGATATTTCCAAACAAAATAAACGAGACCACCCAGTTTCTACTCAATGGCTAATTCAAAAAACAATTGAAATATAATGAGACGTAAGAGCGTCTCTCAGGTGCAACTTGGCGTTTTGTATATGTTTGTATAATTTGTCTAGCTTTAGTACATTGTTAGTTATATACATTAAACTAAGTGTACATACGTCTGTACATAGCTTGTAAATACACATGAGATATATATTTAATATTAATATAAAGTTTGATTTAAAGAGAAGTTTTAAATAAAAAGAAATTTTTGAAAAAAAAATACAAAAAAAAGAAATAAATAAAGACATACAGTGAGTATGAAGTGGAAAAAGCAATGTTATCTTTTATTTGAACACCTTACTGTCACCGTCATCCCCCTCCAGCACTTCGGACATGGATTGCTCATGATGTTGGCCATTAGCCCTTTACTGGATTTGATCTCTCGCATGCTTAATATGAACTTTTACTTATCGCCAAGAAAAAAAAATTACCTCTTTTACTGAAAATAATAAGTAACTGAAAGTTTCATCAAATAACTCTAAATCCTTTGGCATTAACTTGGGTAGTGATCGATTAATCTGAATACTGTTCTCTTGACCGATTTTGGCCACGGCGTTCTCGTGGGAGGCTAGCCATCTGCGCAGGAAACATAGTGCTTAAATGTGCACAAAATACAAGTGCACTCGCTCACCAGTCTCATAATCCGATAGTGATGTGAAATCCGACACGATTAGAAATATTTCAAACGCAACAAGCAACAGCTTTCCGAGGTACGCATGTTTTAACATAATATATATAAGGTACATACATACAGTATGAGTGTATTGACATAAAATATAATATCAGGCACAAAACTGCGAATAGTTTGTTTTTCACTTTTTTTTATAGAATAGTAAGGCGGACGAGCATATGGGCCACCTGATGGTAACTGGTCACCAACGCTCATAGACGTTGGCATTGTAAGAAATGTTAACCATCGCTTACATCACCAATGCGCTACTAACTTTGGGAACTAAGATATTATGTCCCTTGTGCCTGTGATTACACTGGCTCACTCACCCTTCAAACCGGAACACAACAATACCAAGTACTGCTGTATTGCGGTAAAATAATAAATAAAATATCCGATGAGTGAGTGGTACCTACCCAGATGAGCTTGCACAAAGCTCTACCACCTGTAAAAACGTGCTTGCGTGTATGATACATATATTGACTAAAAAACTACAGGCAACAACGCTTAGAAGTGTGTGTGTAAATGCTATTTTTGAGGTGTGTGTAGCTCCAGTACTGGAGAAGCGTAAGGTAAAGCGAAGGGTAAGGCTTTGAACCTTATTGAGAGAGGAGGCATTCCTTCAACAGTAAGACATAATGGCATGTAACTAGTACGGTGCACATTTTAAATGATCTCATCGTTTTAGTATTAGCGTAGCCAGGATTTCTTTCGAATAGTGCCTGGATAAGTCAATAACTTTTAAAATAGAGTTTTGCTCGGTTATATGAATGTATAAAACGTGACCGTTTATATTATTTACATTGTATGAAAGCCTTAGCGGTGGGGCTTTGTGCAAGCCCGTCTGTTATTCGCTTTGCAGGCAAAGAAAAATTATAATATATTCAAATTCAATATTGACTTGAAATTAATAAAATGTTACATTCACAAGTGTACCTTGTGCCAGTTCAAGATACCTCGGTCCTACGTTCTGAACCACTCGTCGCCCAATAAGTAGAAATGATCTGTCGGTGCGCGCTCTTCAAGTGCTCTACTCTAGCTTCGGAATAACGGTTGCTTTCATATTTCAATTTATATTTTTATTCTAGCTGTAACTCACTCGTATTTTGTTTTTTATTAAAAAATAATTTATAACATAAAAACGTATTTTATATTATAGAATCGTAGTCCGTGTCGACTTTGGCGTGTATTGACAACTTCTTTACCTGATTAATATCCGACTTACTTAAGTTTTACTGTTGGTTGCTTGGAACAGATAGCTTCTTAATACATTCCGAAAAATTCTGTTATGTACTTAATATGTACCTATAATACGTGAGAGATTTACATCGGAAATAACATGCACGTTTCTTCAATATGGTTTTTCATCGCTGCTAATCATGAGATGAATAGCCCAAGAAAATTCAGTGGTGCTTACCCAGCGTGAACCCGTACACTTCAGTTAAGATTCACATGTCCTAAGTATTGGGCCATATCGGCTCTTATCAGACATTTATAAACAAATAATATTTTTTTCCTAGATACTCACTTCCGGTTAAATGTAGACGTTAAATTATAAACTTACAAACAGCGAATTGTGGCACTAGCCTTACCTGACCGTCCTGAGATTCTTAATCTACATTTTAAAAAGGCAGAAGTTTTAAGTTAAACTTATTTTGTAAATTCACTTTTTATAAGTGCCTATGAAGTTACAACTTATTTAAATATGTTAATATTTTTTAAACAGTCTCAATCCAATGGTTACCTAAAAGGACGCAGATCTTGAGGTCCTAGGTTTAAACCCAATTTCGGGCCGATATAAAAATATTGGGTTTTTCTGTCGAAAAAATCTCTATAGCACCTAGGAGTCTGGAGATTAGAAGTGTGTGTACAATCCCGTGTCTCGAAAAACACGTAAAACTGTTTGTCCTGAGACTGAACTATTTCTGGGCATGTAGCCGTCCCAACTGATTATACTGAGGGAATAGAAAATGCACCTGTGCTTGCATCTTGTACAATATAATATGTACTACGTAGTTGGTTAGTCTCGCTTGAGATGGTTGGCGTAGACACGCCGCAAGATAAATATTTTATATACTTAAAGTAATTATTTCAAAAAAAAAATAACACACGAATGACCTATGTTCATCCAGGGATAGAAGATAAAAGAATTTTTTTTTTTTTGTTTATAAACGTAAATCGTATGCTATCTATTGAATGTAGCCAATTCGCTAAGATTTAAGGAAATACCGGACGCTCTAAGGTCTAGTTTTTATTCAACGACACAAAATATTCAAACGGAAATGTCCGCGTGAATACTGTACACCTGGCCTGCCTACGATATATCCACTCATCTATCGACTAATAATACAGTGATACTAACTTAATTTACTTTTTCGCCTAATGTCTTTTATTTGCCCCACTTTCGTGAATGGATATCACGCTGCGTGTAATCCTTACATTAACGATTACTCAACACTTACTAGAATCTGTGATTATGTTTTGCCAATGATTGTCTTGATATATCATTTATTTGACATTGTTCATGAATTGTAATACCAAACACAGCTTATAGGTGATATAGAAGAATATTTTTAATTTATAGCGAAAAGACAAATAGACCTCTTGAGTGCTCACCACTGCCCATAAACTTTATACGCAGTTGTATATTTTTTGGTTTTAATTTTTTATTTTGATCGCTATGTATCACTCCATCTAAGTATAGTGGTAAGCTTGTATTGAGATCATAATGGACCTGTCGACAACAACAAAGCAGAAGAGAGGAGTCTAATTATGTTACTTTATAGTATTACCTTATTTACTACAATTTTATTTCATAACAGCCTGTGAATGTCCCACTGCTGGGCTAAAGGCCTCCTCTCCCTTTTTGAGGAGAAGCTTTGGAGCTTATTCCACCACGCTGCTCCAGTGCGGGTTGGTGGAATACACATGTGGCAGAATTTCAGTGAAATTATATACATGCAGGTTTCCTCACGATCTGTTGAGGGTGGAGGCACCTTTTGTTTTTTTTTAAAATATCAATAATAATTTATATTTTAATAGTTATGTTATAGTATCTATTATAACATCTCGCTGAGAATAATTTTACTTTTTAATTAGGTAGTTTGTTATAAATTTTTATCGACATGATATAAGGACTACAAATTCAAGGAGACAATAAAATATATCTTGATCAACACCGACCTTGGCCGTTTATCAGGGTAATACATTTTTTAAACCATTATCCTTTGTATTGGCGCCAGAGTCGTAGACCTGAAAGGGTCATTCTGGGGATAATCCTGCATCTCTCTACATCACCTTATCTAGAAGTAAGCATCACTCGTACCGTTCAGTACCGTGTATTTTATAACACATCTACATTACATTTTTCATCTGAAATTCTCATACGCTTTTTTTTTATGTGCATTAATCAGCGCTCAAGATTCGTCAAGTCGCGTCATAATTTATGTTCACTACAATATTATGTACATTTACAATAATGTTTTTAACGAAACAGCGAGAATCGTTATATATCATTTTATAACCACGAGGAGTAAAGGAAAACTTATGACACCTAGCTTCCGACTTTGTAAAGTAAATAACTTCTTCCTGTGGCACGGTATCCGTTTACATAATAAAATTCCGCAGCTATTTACAATTTGGCCTAAACATTTAAATGTATAAACTATATCCGTAAGAGCCTGTGAATACCCACTGCTGGGCTAAAGGCCTCCTCTCCCTTTTTGAGAAAAAGGTATAAACTATATAGACAATGAAATTGTTAGTATGATTTGATTTATATTAGTTTTATTGATATGATGCAGGATAAATAATGAATTTAATTGTATTTAATTAACATAATTATGTAAATTGTTAGAAAAGAGCAACTAAAGAATTTTTTCTCCACTCTTTTCGGTACAATATAGATTCTGAATCGGTAATAGATTTTAATTTAATTCAATACATGAATAAAGAATAATTTGATCTTGTGCTCTAACCAAATAGCACCTAGTAAATGCTGCTTAAGATATTTTAGAAACTTTAAAGCGCAAGAGTATGAGCTATTCGTAGCAACGGTACAAAGAACAAAACTTGAATATTCTTAATGTTTATCTGTTCTCTTAATGAACGATTAATTGTTTTTTTAGTCGTTATAGCAATCGTTTTGTTTTCTCCGCCAACACAATAAACATGCGTAGTATTGTTTAGATATTTTCAAAAAACCGTGTTTCGTAAAAAAAAAAAAAGGTAGTCGAAAGTAATTTCCATCATAATTTATATTTTTTACTTCCAAACACTTGTAACGTATTATATATTATTTAAATATGTAACAAGAGCAGCGTAAGACTCAAAGGAACCGAACAATACGAAACGACTTGATATGAGCGTTAGATATCAACGTATATTTTCCTCTACCCAGACGTTGCCACATCCATAGCATTCATCCATCTTCTTTGTACTCGACTCTAAGCCGACCACGCAAAGACCACTATAAAACAATTCGACTCTCCGATATGTGCCGTCAGTGTATATTCTTTATATGAGGGTAGTTGCACGCATGCGCGGCCATCGTAAACACGCCGTAGCCGTCAGTCGTACGTCGGCTTTCCCGGCGAGTAGACCGCTACTCGCGTATCGCTAAACGGGTCGCATATACGCAACGTGTGTGCTATGTAATTTTTTTTATTCACATTCATTCAGTTTTATAAGTGAACGAATTTTGGAGGGCTTTCGACGGTGAGTGTTTTCCTTTGATATATATTTTTAGTTAACTGTGACCCGCTTTCGTATAGTAAGTCTGTTTTAGTTAACACGTTTTATATAAAAAATCCCAATTTAATGTGGCATTATGCGAACTGGGTCTCTATTTCCATATTCATGGGGTTTCAATGCGTGCTGGCGCGTGGCGACGCTGAGGGAGGCATGTAAATATATCCATCTTATCCCCGACCACAGGAAATTAACTCTTTTGTTGTAAATAAAAATAATAATTAAGACACTAATGAGATATATTATACACAAATTAATTTAATTAAACAAATCATTGATTTAAATTTTTTTTAAGTTTAGAATTAATTGACTGCGACTTTCATTGTTTTTTTTTCTATATTTTCTGTAAGTCTCAGGCACCGGTTTATCTCATTGACCTTTTTATGTAACTAAACAATCCTGTGATAACTTATTCATTGATAACGGTTTTGAACCACTACACGAGTCAAGAGATTATTCTCTATATTATGTAATATTATAGGTTTTTTTTTAAATAAATGCTTAATTAATTAAAGGAAGATTGATACGTTTGTAAGCTATATATTTATTAAGGAAACATTAGGTACAACGAAACTACATATCGATTATATAATCATTCAATTAAATTTATATATCCTGTATGAAAATCAACTAATAATAATCTTATTCAAACATTAAGCTTTTTTTCTTTCAAATAAAAAATGTAGTACCAACCGGTCGAAATAAAGATTCTACCGAACAATCGGCAAGAAACTCGATAGTTAATCTTTTCATATCTTTTATACATGTTATTATATATAAGTAAATTTCATACATTCTCTATGGACAACAAAGAAAAATAATTCCAAGTTTTTAATCGTTTATATAGTTTTGTGACATTTTTTTTTAAATATGAACTTTAAATTCATTCACACGTAAATGTAAAATAATTTCCTAGATTTTAATAACAATCGAATTTTGCTCCGGGAAGGTTGTATTGACTTTTCGAACGAGAAAACTTCTGGCATGTTTTAATAATGAGTTTTCAATAGAAACGTTAAAGACTTATAAACGTTGCTTAGCCGCTGTTTAGTTAAACATTGATTTATCTCTTTCTGTTATTATTAATTTGACATTTGAAAGACGAAGACAGCATTATGTCGTAAAGTTACTATTGTACTCTATAAATATACTAGCTGCTCGTCCCCGCTTTTTATTTGTTAAATAAGAATTTTATATAACTTATTTCTTTATTAATCAATCACCTGTACCTCGATCGCAGCAGCACCTACTGGGCCATATTTGAACCATCCAAGAACACACACAAAGGCACAAAAAATCCATCGTAATCGGTCCACCAGCGTAATAATTATATATATAAAGATTTGAAAATATAAAATAATTTAAATAATAATTATTGAATAAGTACCTACAGAACATTTATTTTTAGCATTAGAACCTTGTTACAATTCGCCTTGCGTAAATTATTTCCTTTTGTGTTCAAGATATTAACCAAATGTAATTATAGACTAAATTAACTTTTCCCTTATAAAGTCACGTTAAGTTTATGTAAAATATTTTATGTAGTTTTATGTCCAAAGTAATAAATTAACTAATTTATACAATGAAAATATTATACACAACAAGAAGATAGAATACAAATTATAGGAAAAACACGTTCAAAATATTGACATGTGGCATTGTATGCCGGTTTTTATTGGTTTATGGTTTCTCGTGACTACGGACCTAACTTTTCAAAACCTGAAATGTCTAGAATAAACAAGTTGAAATAGCGCAGTTTTGCGTGGCCTTTGTCGTAGTACCGCTAATATTATAACATACATATTCAGGTATTCAAAAATTTTCTATAAGCTATGTGAAAACAAAAGTCTTTGTTATCACATATTATAATCTAGGATTATCAACAAATAGTAATTACGATTCGGGAGTTTGAGAAGATTTTGTTCGAAGTGAACACTTGTAGCATGGGGCACACATGGAGTTGGCTCAATGACTGCTTACGACATATGAACTCTACATTAATTAGAGCCAAGATGGACCAGTAGTAAGATAACGTTAATCTAATCGAATATGATTTTTCGAATCCAAGCAAAGTGAGCTTTACTTGTGTTTCTTTGTGGTGAAATAATTTGCAAGTTGAAAAAAAATCTGACACGAGTGTTAGAATAAGCCGCAAATCTTCTCCTCAAAAGGAGAAGAGGCCTTAACTCAGCTGTGGGACACTTACAGGCTTACCTTTACTTTAATCATGTCAACAGGGCACTAAAGTGTCTCGAACTGCGTATTAACCTGATAATACAATGGGTAATATAATCAGGATTTTTGCCATTTTACATTGGCATGGTAGCTGTTATGAAATATTTGTCATCACTTTATTGTATAGCCGAGACATTTAATTGGAAAGAAAAAAGAACTTGGAAGCGAGGACAAACAGCGTTCAGATGTTGAAAGAGGGCGAGATTTTTTTGTACCCAAATTGGAGCATCGTGGTCAACAATTATTATGTCTCAACGAAATTAAAATTAAAAGAATATTTATTCAAGGAGGCATCTTATAAGCATTTTTAAACTCCAATCATAATTATTCAATCATGGTACGGGATCAAATTTAATGTAAAGTTAGAACCGGTTACTCTTTTTATCAAATGATTGACGTAGTCAACTATATATTAACATCGAGCTAAACAATTTATTATATATATTATATATAATTTATTATAGTACAAGATAATCAAAGCTATTTGGCATTATTAGGGGTTCACCGGTTACATTATGTTAAATAATGAGATTTAAACAAATTTTATGATATTATCAGTTGGTACCGTTCATAACAAGCGATTGTACCGGTCGCAATGAGGGCCAATTCAACAAATTTATAACGGATACGATACGTTCTCGATTACATTCCTCACCAGCCTTTTAGATAACAGTTAAAGATCTTGTGCTATACATGAAAAGTCCTTTTCTATACACCTCAAGTCGATGAAATGTGTAGGAAAGTAGGTTTATCACTTTAAAAGCTTCCTAAGAGCGCACCTAGTCAGCAACATTGGAGATTTCACTCGCGCATCCTTTACACGCCGCTCTCTATACTCGTTTCATTCACGACCCTGCTGGTCGTTGTAGATAGGAAAAGATACACAAGTCAATATTGTATTTAATTTATTTTTGTTGTTATTTATTTTACAAATCGTTCTGATGTATATGGTGTGGTTCTTTTAACTATTAAGTATTACTCTTTTAAGTTTTTTTTTCAAACAAAAAATAAACTAAAATTATTACTGGTGGTAGGGCTTTGTGCAAGCTCGTCTGGGTAGGTACCACCCACTCATCAGATATTCTACCGCAAAACAGCAGTACTTGATATTATTGTGTTCCGGTTTGAAGGGTGAGTGAGCCAGTGTAATTACAGGCACAAGGGACATAAAATCTTAGTTCCCAAGGTTGGTGGCGCATTGGATATGTAAGCGATGGTTGACATTTCTTACAATGCCAATGTCTAAGGGCGTTGGTGACCACTTACTATCAGGTGGTCCATATGCTCGTCCGCTTTCCTATTCTATAAAAAAAATACATACAATATTTAATTTTTAACTTTAAATTAGTTATCTCTGCAAAATCAAATAAAAGATTAGAAATTTTGCCTTATACCCGCTCTTAATAAGCCAGATCGACTTCATTAATTATATCCGCATAACATTTTAGTCTCCGAAAATACGAACACATTTCCCGTTGCCGATTTTAATTCAGGTCTACTTATTGAGAAATTTTGAATATGGAGTTCACAAATTCTATTTTGTATGATCATAAAATATGTAATATACTTAATGCCTGTATATATATGCAAATGACTACTTAATGCAAGATTCCTGCTTGTCTTTCTTAACTGTCAACTTGTTCGGTTGATAGCCTGTAACTTCATGTTTTAGCCTGCTTGTTCGGTTCGCCGGCGCTTATTTTCCATTGGTGCAAGAAAAGCGATCACTACAAGTCATTTGAGTACAGCCTTATAAGACTTTGTCGTGAGCTGCAGCCTATATACGAGTGCCTAACAATCTTTTTTTACTCAATTTTTATTTCTTCTTTCTGTTACTAATGTTCGTTTTAAGTTTTGTTATACATTTAAGTTTGTATAGTATTTGTCAATGTTATCTTTATTTAAATTCTTCCTTTTTATTATTTTTATAATATATTTACTGTTCAACTTGGTGTGACTGGAATAGTGCTTATTGGCACCAGATGTGCCTTTGACTAATTTGTGCAAATAAATAAAAGAAGAAACGATCAAGCTCAAAGGAAAAACTACGAGCAACCAACACAAACATAACTCTTGTTAATCGACTGCGTTGAGTCAGTAACTCTTTTACTAACGCCGTATGCCTTTCAAATTGGGCCTTTTGTGAAATTAGAGCATAAAGAAAAAGCCGAGATGGCCCTGTGGTAAGAACGCGTGAATCTTAATCGATGATCGTGGGTTCAAACCCGGGCAAGCACCAATGAATTTTCATGTGCTTAATTTGTGATTATAATTCATCTCGTGCTTTACGGTGAAGGAAAACATCGTGAGGAAACCTGCATGTGTCTAATTTCACTGAAATTCTGCCACATGTGAATTCTATCAACCCGCACTGGAGCAGCGTGGTGGAATAAGCTCCAAACCTTCTCCTCAAAAAGAGGAGAGGAGGCCTTTAGCCCAGCAGTGGGACATTCACAGGCTGTTACGGTATACGGAGCATAAAGAAACATTTATATGCAAAATGTTAAATTACTATTACTAATCGTGTACATGTATGTGACAGAACTTTTTGAGAATGAAACGACCCCTTCCACGTTATTACACATATTAAAAATTGTAAACGATCGCATCGAACAAAGATTCTCCTCTTTTTTAAGGCTTAAAATACTTCTTAAATAATAATCTTTTTTAAGAATTAAATAATTGCGTTTTTTATCGGCACTTCTCGGTTCACGACTTGTTTTCCTAATAAGTGTCAGTTTTCACTTTACCTATCAATAAGTAAGACTAATATCTAATAAAATGTAATATAACTTATTGTAGAATAACTATACGAAAGCTGTAAAAGCTGCCTTGAATAAATCATATTTATATTTTTGATTCCATTATGTAATATACCAATATATATTTATAACAAAAATACAATTTAATGCAATCACTGTTTCAAAATAAAAATTTAAAATATGCTGATTTAAAATTTAAAAATACGCGACGATTACGAATTTTCTATAAATGGCGAGAAAATTAAACGTCTCTCTTGTTTAACTTTAACGCATATTCATATATTTCTTATTAAAAATGATGGTGATTACGTCCTCCTGACCGATTTCGCCCACGGCGTGATTAGCTAACTGCGTGTGACATATTATTTGAGTGCATAAGTATGTGTAAACACAGGTTCATTCTCTGTTCCGTTACTCGCATAGTCCGATGGGTTGGCAATCCGAAACAATAAATAAAGTTCACTAGGACCAACGGCTAGACCTGCTTGCCGGATAGAATACTCACAAACTAATTATTCTGTCTATACTGTTGATATATTTTAATATTTTCACTCTTAGTATGCTTGTGTATTATTTGATGACAATAAATAAATAAGCTATATGTTTTAACTGTAATAATATTCAAATGTTGTACATAAAAGTACATTTATTCCAAACATTTTATGCTCCACATTTGTGGTCCTCTAATTACGAGCTGCGGGTCGTAAGCACTACCAGTCGGGCCCGCGGTTACAGAACACGTTTCGGTGCCGATACGAAAATTTGCGCGTAACTCGAAACTATAGTACTTATGTATGTAGTTGCATGTATTTGACTCTTCGTTTTGTAACGCTGCAGATTTCAAGGTACGAAGTTGAGACGCCGGGTCAGGAAATTGTCAGTGGCTGAAGTTTGGTAGTTGAGCCTCGTGCCTTGGTGAGCACGCAATTGTTAGTTTATCTGAAATCTTTTTAGTTGGCATCAGATTCCCGCCCCATCGTATTATGAGAGTGAGTTAAGGTGAGGTTAGTAAGTTTATGTGCTTGCGCATACACTTGAGCACTATGATATCTCCCGAGCAGTTGACCATTCCGAAAAATGTCGAACTCCTGCTCTTAATAATCTTTTAATATATAAAAACTTCTATCGTCTGAGTAACTCATACACTCTTATACTAAAATGTAGGATATTCGTCATATAAACAATCCATAAGTAAGCCCGGGGCCTTTAAATGCTAGTTGAAGTATTACTAATTGGTCCACCCAAAAACAACTGCAGAACGCTCAAGGCGCCCCCAGTCAACGAGTACTGAAACACAAGCTATTGTTATAATTTCGTTGTCGAGACGGAATGGCGGTGCCATTTCGAGTGCTTCCTCTTTGTAAACAATTTGCAAAACTGTCGTTAGTGCCAAGTGTCTCGTTCACAAATCACGTCACGAGCAGTTCCAACTGAGAAAAACATCAGTACAAAAAACATTCAAGTTCCTAAAGTTACCACGGAAGTATATTACTTGCTACTATATTTTATAACTAGCGTTTGGTGTCTTTACAAACAGTCAGATCTAATGTTTGGTGTTTTATTACTTTACACGTGCAATATTTTTTTAAGTCATAAAACGTTATCGTCAGGAACCGGTAGATGGATAATATTGAAATTGATGGTTGTTGAAGAATACTAATAAAAAAAACACAATTTTGTTAATAATTTGCGTACATTTTTGTTGCATGTACCGTACATAGACTCACATGAAGAAAAAATTAAGTAAAATATGTGCGTATATATATAATACAGTATGCGCGCGACGCACTTAAGGGAGACAGGGTATGACGGAAGAAGCGGTTTGCTATCACACTTTACTGGTGGTAGAGCTTTGTGCAAGCTCGTCTGGGTAGGTACCACCTCATCATCAGATATTCTACCGCAAAACAGCAGTACTTGGTATTGTTGTGTTCCGGTTTGAAGGGTGAGTGAGCCAGTGTAATTACAGGCAGAAGGGACATAAAATCTTAGTTCGTAAGGTTGATGGCGCATTGGCTATGTAAGCGATGGTTGACATTTATTACAATGCCAATGTCTAAAGGGCGTTTGGTGAACATTCATTATCAGGTGGCTCATATGCTCGTCCGCCTTCCTATTCTATAAAAAAAATCATGTGTCCGTCTAAATCTTAAGGCGCGCCAATAGATGTTTTACATTAAAATTTCTCATAATATACAAATTATTATTATGTATTTATTGTGATATACGCAGCAACTAAGCGTGTCTAGATAATAGGTGGTTTCTAAACAACTTTTTTTCCTTAATATATTCTATATATGCTGAGTTTACGACGAGAAGCTATTGAGGTTCTAGCATCTAAGATGTCTTGCGAATATGTTTACACTTAAACAATGGTGGTGCATTTGGAAGGTTTCCAATAACATTAACAAATATACTAACGGATTTACAGACTAGCCGTCTAACCACCGCGGTGTAGAGATTTTGCGACATTTCGTTTATCTAAACATTTAAATAAATGGTTACTGTTGACATTCCCTTGAGATATCCATATTATTATGGTGTTTTTTTCATTACTTCGCAATCGCCTCGTTTTTAATAAAACAAACATTTTCAATTCCTAGATATAACACAAATACAGGTAAAAGAAAGGTGAGAACACCTTTAAATCATTGTATGAGAGCCTACAATAATATCAATTCTCATACATCCGAAGCCTCATTCATTATAGGAAAAAATTGATAAAAATACTAAACTAGCAGCAGAATTGCAGTTTTATTTATTTAATTCCTTAAGTTTGTTTGTTGTTTTCTTTTTGTTTTATTTATTTATTTATTTCTTTTTCACTTTTATTAATTAAAGTTGAGTGTAATGTTAGCATTATAATTGCAATTTTTTTTTTTTTTTTATAAATGTAATATATTTCAATTGTATTGTTGTAAATGCCTGTAATGGCACACTGTACTAGCCTATTATCGTCATTTTTTGTTGTTAATTTTGTGAATATGCCGATGGTGATTCTTATATCAATGAATAAATGAAAGTAGCTCGTTATGTTGTCTCGCTTGACATCCCAAAAACAAGTGTTACAGATCACCTATAAGCATTTCCAAAACTATTCGAGAAACCGAGTGGCATTTTCCTTTGCTCAATTTAAATTAAACCCATGTATTTCACAGTTTTATAAATGAAGAAAGACATTTGACTGAGGTCTTGACATCGCCTTTGACGAATAGTTACAAACTTTATAAATACGGTTCGTGTAGCGAGTGTGAACTTCTGAGAGGCAATATTCGCAATCAGCTGCCGTCACGGAGCGGGTTACGATGTAGCCTTTTTCGTTTCGCAATCAAGCACTACAGCTTGAAGCTTTTTGACGGAAAATTTGAATTTTTGCATTAAAATAATTTTAAGTTTATTTCACTTTGGAGTTACATGAAAATATTGAATTTGTGCTTTTGTTCTTAATAATAAATAGCAAAGGTAGCATTAAATGATAATAAGTATATAATATTTAAAAAAAAACCTCGAATTGGTCTTTTTAAAAATAGAACACTAAATCATCCAAATTAATGTAAATTGCTTACTAAATTATTCAAAACCCAAATAGCACAATTGAACACATTCAACAAACCACAAGTCGTGCCAATAATTAATTACCCTTTCCATCACCAACAAAATGGCGGTTAAAATTAGCGCGCGTCTTTTTTTTGACAACGCCGTTTTAGATATCAAGGAAAATCCTATCTATATATACAATTCTAGCCTTAATCGAAGAATGAATTGATGTGGTTACATGTCGGGTATTTCATTTCGAATCGGTGGGAGAAGTCTATATGCTTACTGAATAAATTAAATTATGTAAAATGGCGGTCCAAAGAAATTAAAGCTCTTACTTAGTTACTTGATTAAAGTATGTTTTACTTTTAAAATAGTTTTTTTATATTGCCGGAAGCACATTTAAAATGCTGATCCAATTAACATGCAACTTTTACATTCAAGAGAGACGTGGGAGGGTACATAAAAATATTGTGCACATAGCACATAATAAGCATATCTCTTATATAATTAAATAATTGTACATAATTATGTAATTTAGCTTTTGTATTTAGTAACATATAATAACTTTGTCACTTTAGGATTTGTGCAGGCGCGTCTGTTAGGGTTAATTCATGCATAGTACAGATTAGTAACATCAACAATTACCGAAAATAGTAAAGGGTTAGGATATTTCTAAACATTTACTTAATGTATTTGTATTATAATAAGAATTAAAAATAAATGCATAATCCACAATTATAAGTTATTAATTTCGGTTTTTTGTATCTTAATATAATAAATAAAAAGCTTTAAAATAGTTTCGTAAAAAGTTAGGGGTTGAAAACGCTTAAGTAAAAAGGTGGAGCATGTGGTTAACCGTGTTAGCTGCGGTCGGCTGGCGGGGAGCGGGGGTGGAGTGCCAACTATCTCTTAGCTGGAGGCACTTATTTTAATATAGCATTCATTTTTAACTATTTTATTCCAAAACTTACGTACTTTACTTACTTACTTACTGCATGAAAGCTTTACTAAAAATGTGTGTGTTATAATGTTCTATACTAATTAAATTGAAATTGGATCTCTTTGGAGTTATTTATGAACCAACAGAACCCTACTTAACATACATAATTTTGCCCAAACGAATTAAGATACACCGCCTTCTTTCTTGAAGTCGGTTAAAAACCAATATACATATAAGCTA
Source organism: Nymphalis io (assembly GCF_905147045.1). Lineage (NCBI taxonomy): Eukaryota > Metazoa > Arthropoda > Insecta > Lepidoptera > Nymphalidae > Nymphalis > Nymphalis io. The sequence continues at coordinate 465,273 of NC_065909.1, forward strand.
AATTTTTATTAATATTTTTAATATTATTTTATTATCTTAAGGATTTGAAATAAATAAACATGAGGTTGCTTTGTATCCAAAGAAATGTAATTTAAAGCTTATTATTCCGTTTTTCCTCACAGTTCTTTATTCCTTTTCTTACTCAATAATTATTTTTTTAAACATTAAATCTTTTTTAAATGTCATTTCTATTTTTTTTAATTATCATATATAAACCACCCACTCATCAGATATTCTACCGCAAAACAGCAATACTTGATATTGTTGTGTTCCGGTTTGAAGGGTGAGTGAGCCAGTGTAATTACAGGCACAAGGGACATAAAATCTTAGTTCCCAAGGTTGGTGGCGCATTGGATATGTAAGCGATGGTTGACATTTCTTACAATGCTAATGTCTAAGAGCGTTGGTGACCACTTACCATCAGGTGGCCCATATGCTCGTCCGCCTTCCTATTCTATAAAAAAAAAAAAAACTATTACACAAAACATAAATGCCAGTGGCAATGAAAACTTATCAAACATTAAAGAAATATAAATACAATTATTTCTTTACATAGGTATATATAGGAATTAACTTTTACTTTGTACGTGTGTTTGTAATACATCACAACTATGTAACTTTCAATTGAATATAAAATAAAATATTCTATTCTATTTTAAATGTCATTGGCTGACATAAAAATGTACGTATGCTGGAAATGTTGTATTCACACACACAGTGAAAGCGTTTTGACATGGTGGTAGGTTTGTGCAGGCTTTGTGGAGACGACCCGCCAATTAATAACGCTACTCTTAATATTCTGTATTGGCGTAAGCTCAATAACTTCCCATGAAGAGAAGTGCCCAAAAGTGAGCACCATCTTTGACCATTATAAACAGACCCACGCATATATTTTCATCACATATTCTACAACCATAAAGCTATACTTAGTATTGTTTGAAAGGTGAGTGAGCCAGTGTAACATCAGATACGAGGGACTTAACATCATAGTTTCCAAGGTTGGTGGCGAATTGACAATGTAAGCGATTATGGTTAATATTTCTTGCAGTGCCTATGGGCGGTGGTGAAATAAGTATAACTTATTAAGTACAGATATTCGCTCATTTGTGCAACATTTATTGCAGCAATGAAAGAAAGCGAGACGTGGTTATGGCGTAGTTTGCAGTCACTGAAGTTTCTGAAGTTATCGTATTGAAGAAGCCATTACGCTTAATGGAATTCTGATCGTATCGATTTACAAAACTTTCTCGGCCTTCGGAACCGTGTTATGACGCATCGCCGGTACAAGATAGTGTTGTAATCGATAGTGTATAATTACTCTTTCCAAACTTCAGTTTATATGTTAATTGATATATAATATACATATTTGTACATTTACTTACAATAGTTACTCTTAAAATAGAACACACAGACACACAAATACATGTCTGTTTGTGTGATTATTCACACTTTTTTAAAATAATAATTCCGTATTATTCTTAATAAGTATGTTGTAAGTAATATTCTTTTAAATTTGGAATCTTACTCCATTATGTACATGATATCTCTTTGTACAGTGTAACGCTGATTCTTCTTATTATCGAAACAACATCATATATGACTGATGTTCTAGAATCTCTACAAATAAATAAAATTAAGGGTGCCTGTTGCGATTTCAAAATAACTGCCTCTTTTAAAGTTAATATGGCTATTTACGAGTTACCAAAACAATATTTTTTTATTTTTGTTTATCTGTCTGTATATCTTGTATGCTTCAATTTCATAGATAAAGTCTATAATATTTGGCGTATAATAAGTATATAACTTATGTAAGTTGGAGTATATACTCCAAATCAGCACATACAAACAGTATATAAGTATTTGTTATTTTATAAGTCAGTTGTATTATATACTATTAGTTTGCCGCTAGATAATATAAAAACACTCATCGATTCTATGAATAATAGGTGCCGACAACTTTTGAACAACAGACACTTTGTATTAAATGATACTATTATTTTACAATAAATTAAATTTGTTTAGCAACTTAATTTTATCTTAAAAAAGTTTCATTGCTTAGGTACCTTAGTTTGTACTACGTATGTACACATAATATTGTTAATTTATGTTATTCAAAGAACAATGGGAAAAAAAGCAATTGTTTTTTTTTACATCAATCAAAGTACATTTGATAGTTTTGGGCAAGCCCGTCTGGGTAGGTGTCATCCTCTCATCAGATATTCTACCGGCAAACAGCGATACTTATTATTATTATTGTGTTCCGGTTTGAAGTGCGAGCGAGCGAGTCTGAAAATGTTCCACTGCTGGGCAAAGGTGTCCTCTACTCTTAGGGAGAAGCGGTGGACGAGGCCTTAGCCCAACAAGTTTTACATCACAGACTGTTACTTCTTACAATTGATTCGAGGGTTTATGTAAATAAAAATAACCTTGATTTGGTTTGGTTTATATTCAAATGAAATGCTTTCAAACCGGAGAAGTAGAAGATACGACTTGTTTATATAATAACGGTTGACAGTCATTAAAGGCGAAAATAAAAAAATAAAACTGGGAAATCATAAGAAAAAACATTGCGATATTTCGACGTACAACAATACGAAGGATGCTCCAGTTTCGGAGAGAATTGAACATCTTCGGTGTATATATAAGGATGTGTTGAGCGTCTATCTGCTTAGTGCAGCGGAAGAGAGGGCTTTGTCCGCCTCATGCATCACTAGGGAAAAATAATGACAGCGCAATATTGCGAAATCAATATTCGAATTTTAAAAATACCATAAAATACGACGTAGTTTTTACAATGATGGCTGTAAGGTCGACGAATATATGTCCGAGCGGTTAAGCGAACTAGCTCAATAACATTTTCATCTGCCACATGCTGGTTTTATTAATATATTTTATTCACCACCGAGATAAATTATAAAAACGTATTAAGCACATGAAAATTCAATAGTGGTCCCTTGGCTTTCAACTCGGCATAATCGGTTAATATTCTTGACTTCTAACCGACCATCACGGCTATCTTTAATTTATGTATCATTTCAAAATAAATTACAAAAAACGTGATAGAATCCCGGTCACCTGGCACAATTTTTCTTATCGTTTTTCAGTGACGAGGATCTTTTCTAATTTATATCGGTCTTTAATAAAGAAGTTCTCAATTCGTCTGCATACATATATGAAATATGTAAAGTAATATGCTGGGTTGATGTTTTACATCAATACTGAGCATTTTAGGTCTTTATTTGAAAACTACATTCACGCAAACTTGAAGTCGATTTGTATTTATTTCGGTCATAAACAATTACGAAATTGGTCCAGTAATGTTTAACGACAGAACATAATCGAGCAGGTTAAACGTTATTGTTTATTACGCGGAAGTCTGAACATGTTAACACGTTTTAATGACAGGTATTGGATTATGGTGAGTGGGGCGGTCGCGCATAAATTGATTCCGTCACGACAAGGTTCAAATGTTTGAAGAACTTTGCGTTGATTATTAACATTTACATTAACTAAACTATTGACAAGTGTTTGGTCATTTGAAATACTATTGCTTGAAATAAGATCTTACTAAGTAAGATCGTAATGAACGTTCTTTTCAAAGGGAAGTACTGATACATTTACAGATTACTTTAGAGCTTATTAATAAGTGGTCCGAGTAAGCGAAGGTCTAAGGGGATTATAGTTGAAACACCTCATATACTTGTATAAGTATACGTGAAACTTATAAACCGATTATGATTATTTACTGGTGGTAGAGCTTTGTGCAAGCTCGTCTGGGTAGGTACCAACCACTCATCAGATATTCTACCGCAAAACAGCAGTACTTGGTATTGTTGTGTTCCGGTTTGAAGGGTGAGTGAGCCAGTGTAATTACAGGCACAAGGGACATAACATCTTAGTTCACAAGGTTGGTGACGCATTGGTGATGTAAGCGATGGTTAAAATTTCTTACAATGCCAATGTCTATGGGCATTGGTGATCACTTACCATCAGGTGGCCCATATGCTCGTCCGCCTTCCTTTTCTATTTAAAAAAAGAATAAGAAAAAATTCAACCTCTAAGAGATGGGAGTAATATACAAGCGGTCACTTGAATGTCTAAACGGTTTGTTATGCGTCTATATGTAACCTATTTTTGGTATTTCTTTTGACCTCTGCAAAGAAATTGATCTTTGTCAAGGAAATAAATTAACGGAACGCGACAGTAAAACAGATTACAAAGACTAAAAAATATTATTTCCACCCGATGGCCCGTCGACGTAACGGAAGTACGTTGTTACTGTCACTATAAATTATTGTCAAAGTTTTGGCGCTTCGAATTACGCTTGGATGGTTAGGAAGCACTTTTTTATTTATTTTTTATTTAATAGGTAGGCGGATGAGCATATGGGCCATTTGATGGTAAGTCTTTGTAATCTGTTTTACTGTCGCGTTCCGTTAATTTCTTTCCTTGACAAAGATCAATTTCTATGCAGAGGTCAAAAGAAATACAAAAAATAGATAACAGATATACATATCAGAAACCGTTTAGTTTAGAAATTATATGGACTTCTTTTTTTTTGTCTCTTTACTAGGCGGACGGGTAGATGGGCCACCTGATGGTAAGTGTTCACCACCGCCCGTAATCTTTGTTGCCGACTTGACAACTAATTTACACTGACTCGGTAACAGCATGTAAATTTCTCACTGGGCTGAGGCCTCATCTCCCTTTTTGAGGAAAAGGTTTGGAGCTTATTCCACCAGGCTGTTTCAATGTGGTTTGGTGGAATACACATGTGGCAGAATTTTAGAGAAATTAGACACATGCAGGTTTCCTCACGATGTTTTCCTTCACCGAAAAGCACGAGATGAATTATATTACAAATTAAGCACATAATTTAGTGTTGCTTGGCCGGATTTGAATCTACGATCATCGGTTAAGATTCACACGTTCTTACCACTGGGCCATCTTACATTACAATAAGTTTGACTTACTTAAACTTATTGTAATTTAAATGGGGAAGCTTTAGATGCTGTAGAAGCAACAGAATTTCTTGGTATCACCTTAGATACTAATCTTCAATGGGGCCCTCATATTAATAAATTGGCAAATAAACTCAGCTCTGCAGCTTATGCAGTAAAAAAATTAGAATGTTGACTGATGTAGATACGGATCGCCTAGTGTATTTTAGTTATTTCCACAGTATAATGTCTTATGGCATTCTACTCTGGGGTAATGCAGCCGATATCAATACGATTTTTGTACTGAGAAGAGGGCTATTCGTGCAATTTATAACCTGGGCCCTAAAGATTCACTTAGATGTAAATTTAAAGAAATTAAAATAATGACTGTCGTTTCTCAATATATATTTGATAATGTTATGTATGTAAGAAAAAACATAAAAGATTTTCCTAGAAATTGTGACGTACATACTGTTAACACCAGGAACAAATATAAACTTACAACCATTAATTCCAGATTACACAGGGTTAGTAAGTCTTTTATGGGACAAGGTATACGCTTTTACAACAGGATCCCAGAAAACATTCAAAAATATTCAATTGTGAAATTTAAAAGAATCGTTAAGGAACGCTTGTGTGCTAAAGGATATTACACATCCGATGACTTTTTAAATGATTGCAGACCCTGGGAATGAAACGGTCGCCTCCAGGCTATCTCAATTTAAAAACAAAGGTATATATAATTTGGCTAGTGTTGTATATGTATTGCACTTCTTGTAAAGGAATGAGATATAAAAAAACCCCGCTGAATTTCTTTCGCCGGTTCTTCTCAGGTCTGAGGTGTTATTTCCGAACCGGTGGTAGATTTATGTCAATCAATAAGCGAGTGTAACGCTTCTATATTGAATCAAGATTTTTGACTTTGACTTTGTCTACTAAATAAGAAATGCATAAAATTCTATTTCTGCATCACTCAACCGATCGCCATGACACAGGCGAGACAATGTTTGCCGGGCTTAGCAAGTTTTATACAAATATGTGTTTAAAAGAAAAGGTCAGTTTCTTTGACAATGATCGTTTAAGTGAGTGCTGAGAAAACATGTCACAGACGTAATTGTTTCGAGCGCCTTCTGTCGCCGCCCGGGCCGGTCCTCGGGGCGAAACTTAAATATTAGAAAGGCTCTTGTTGACAGACAGGTTGTCGCGCACGTGAATAGGTTTTTTTTTGGGTTGCGTATACAGTATAAGTTACAGTTAGTCTGTTACTCTGTTAGTGACAGTATCACACTTTGTAGCGATTTCAAAAGATGGCCATGAACTTAAGGTAATATCCATAATGTCATATTTTCATAATTGATAATTATTCAAAATCAAATATTTACTTTTTTTATAGAATAGGATGGCGGACGAGCATATTGGCCACCTGATGGTAAGTGGTCACCAACGCCTATAGACATTGGGTAGCCACCAACCTTTAGAAATAAGATGTTATGTCCATTGTGCCTGTAATTACACTGGCTCACTCACCCTTCAAACCGGAACACAACAATACCAAGTACTACAGTTTTGCGGTAGAATATCTGATGAGTGGGTGGTACATCCCCAGACGAGCTTGCACAAAGCCCTACCACCATTAAAGCTTTTTTTAAGCTACTACTGGCTCCGAATGTATGTCTTTAATTTGGACAATAACACGTTCGCGGGCGGTACTAGTTGATTAATAAATATCAATAGTCTTCGTAATACTAAGTTTGTGTTTGCTATCTGTTTAATAACAGTTAATAAACATTTGTTATTAATAGCATGATCACCGCTTTAAACGGGGCACGCGGTATTGATTTGTAATTTTCTGCAAGATATTTAGGGCTCATTGCTTCCTTGATACGCATCCTCACGTTACCTCACCTCGCGTTATTCGCGCAATCAAGCGGAACTGAGCGGGCCGTGACTAAATAAACGGAAACTTTCAACATTATTGCATTAGTGTGAGGCTGTCTGAGAAATCGATTATTATACCTAAACGTTAAAGTTCCCTGAAATATGATATATGTAAGTATTTTTAATAATTAATAATGTTTATTTCTAGAGGTTGTAAATGGTTAAAAGATATATTTCATTTTATCCAGGTTCTAAAATCGTTTTCACCAGGTTCTATATAATTTTATCCTTTTTTGGTGATAGGGCTTTGTGCGAGCCCATCTATAAAGGTACCATACAATTATCAGCTATTGTACCGCTAAACAGCAATACTTAGTATTGTTGCATTTTGGTTTGAAGGATGAGTGAGTTAGTGTAATTACAAGCACAAGGAACAAAAAATCTTCATTTCCATGGTTGGTGGCGCATTGGCGATGTAGGGAATGGTTAATACTTTATATATCGCCAATGTATATAGGCGGTGGTGACCACTTAACATCAAGTGGCCCATTTCCCCGCCCGCCTACCTATAAATATATATATATACCGTCTATATTTTTCAAATGCTGTTGTAACTTTTGACACACACAAGCTGTGACGTAAAACAAACACTTTTAAAAAAGTTATTCGTCATCAGATTATATACTAGACTGTGTCTTCTGTGGAAGGCTTTCATAAAAAATCAATACGAAAGATATTTTCAGGTAAACGCTTCACACACACGCACAGGTCTCAGGTAATTACCGTCCTATAAATCACAGCACACAATACGTCCCGCCGCTGTCACGCGCACTTCACCCTACACATTGATACAAATTAAATTCCTTCCGAAATGCGAATAACACGACCGTCATTTATACGTTATTACAAGTTAAACGCGTTTAATCTAAAATACGAATGACTGTTACAAATATTTTATGTAAAAGCTTAATTCGGAAACGTTATGGAGTTAGCAATTTAATGTACAGAATCAAAAGATTCAGATAGGCTCTTATAAGCATATTCGAATCGTTTATTTATAAGTCAAATGAAATGTAAAATTACAAAGGTTCGCAAAGCAGATTTTCTTGAGAAGTTATTCTTTTTCATTAAACAACATTACATATTATATTAATAGTATGTGATATTCAATGGCGACTTGTTGAATAACTGTGTGACTAGACCACAAATTTTGAGCGAATTTTCTTGGAGTATCTATGGAAGATAAAATCGGATATTCGGAGAAAAACCGGAATTGCCGACATAGCTTAAAATTATCACACTGAAGTGGTACGGTTGGTCACGTCTATAAAATGACTGATAGCCATTGGAGCAAACGACTCGTAGAGTGGATAACGCGTAGGGCCTTTAACTCATCTCATCTCTCATATCATCTCGTGAATCTTAACCGACGATCGTGGGTTCAAACCCGGGCAAGCACCACTGAATTTTCATGCGCTTAATTTGTGATAATAATTCATCTCGTGCTTGACGGTGAAGCAAAACATCGTGTGTCTAATTTCACTGAAATACTGCCACGCTAATCCAATGCAGTTTGCATTGGAGCAGCGTGGTGGAATAAGCTCTAAATATTCTCCTCAAAAAGGGAGAGGAGACCTTAGCCCAGCAGTGGGACATTCACAGGCTATTACTGTATTTGTATACGTTAATGATAACGACTACTTTATTAATTAACCATAGCTTGCATTGATGTCAAAGGACATACATAAAGATGCGCTTTAGTTTTTTTTACTGGTAAATATAGCCAGGTCAGCTAGGGGACGTGGCGTTGCGTTGTTTGCGTTTGTAGTAGTGAATGGTCACCTGTTAAATAAATAAATACTTTTATATTTTTATGAGTAGGTACTTAATATTATACATATTAAAAGTTCTTTTAAATAATGAATTTTATCAACTCCAGACATTTCATAATCATACTCGTCCTCACTTTCATTTGATAAATCATTTATGTTTAATGTTAATTCGTTCTGATATTTTATCTAAAAGCCTCGTCTTCACCCTGACTTGTATTTCTCTTATAGTATGTAGGCATGCTATAAGAGAAATACAAGTACAAAAAAAGCCGAGATGGCCCAGTGGTAAGAACGCGTGAATCTTAACTGATAATCGTGGGTTCAAACCCGGGCAAGCATCACTGAACTTTCATGTGCTTAGTTTGTGTTTATAATTCATCTCGTGCTTTACGGTGAAGGGAAACATCGTGAGGAAACCTGCATGTGTCTAATTTCACTGAAATTCTGCCTCATGTGTATTCCACCAATCCGCATTGGAGCAGCGTGGTGGAATAAGCTCCCCCACCCCAGCAGTGGATCATTCACAGACTGTTACGGATGTAAACATTTCTTAATTTTCTCTACACAAATGGCATTAAAATTTTTCCTTGTATTCATATTCATTCTGTCAATTATTTTTTCCGACGTAAGAATTCACGATTCTAATGTTAAATGAGTAAACGAAAATAAATAAACAGTTCATTATTTGTTTTCGTTTATTCATAAGAATATTAATAAGAAAAGATTAATCATATTTGAACCAATTTTTTATGTATCAAAATAATAATTGTCAAAAATATATAGTTACTCACTTATCTAACATTATTATAGAAAATCAGATACAACGAAATGCCTTTCACGCCGAAGGTTGTGCGTTCGATTTGCACCCAGGATAGACATTTGTGTGCATGAACAGGTCTGTTTTCCTGAGTCTGGATGTAATTATTTATATAAGTAAGTATTTACAAAAAAAAATAGTATATGTAGTATATCAGTTGTCTGGTTTCCATAGTACAAGCTCTGCTTAGCTTGAGATTAGATGGCCGTGTGTGAATAATGTCCCAGGATATTATTATTAATATTATAACAGAACTAAGTATAAAAGGCATGCTTATTCCTTATAGAGATTTCTCCTAGTACACCCGAGGAGAAAAAAATAATTCAGACAGATAAGATAATAATAATATATAATAATAATAATAATAATAATAATAATAATAATTGGAACATTTTTCACACACGGCCATCTGATCCCAAATTAAGCTTGTACAAAGCTTGTGCTATGGAAACCAGACAACTGATATACTACATATACCACTTTTTTTTTGTAAATATGTATTTGTTAAGTATGTACTTATATAGATAATTACACCCAGACTCAAGGCAAACAGACATGTTCATGCACACAAATGTCTGTCCTGGATGAGAATCGAACCTTGTGGGTTCGGCGTGAAAGGCAGGTATCTACCATCCACGCCAACCGGCTCGTCTAAGATGTGGCAACACAACACGTTTTAGCTTAAAAAAATATTTTAAATAGCAACTTTGGTAAAACTTAGAGCTATAAGAAACTCTTAAGTAAGAAATGTTAAGTTTAAATGTGATAACTTAACTTTTCTGTAAACTTTTACAACTAACGGAGTTATTTAGACTTTAGGTTAAATAAGATAAACAAAATTTTAAGTACTAAGTGTAATAAACCGGGCTATGTAGATATTTATTTAAATTATTAGAGATGTTTGAATTACTGTTGGTAGGGCTTTGTGCCACTCATAAGATATTCTACCGCAGTGTAATTACAGGCACAAAAGACGTAATATCATAGTTACCAAGGTTGGTGGCGCAGTGGCGATGTAAGCGATGGTTAACGTTTCTTATAATGCTAATGTCTATGGGCGTTAGTGACCACTTACCATCACGTGACCCATACGGTCGTCCGCCTACCTATTCTATAAAAGAAAATTAACAAAGATCCGATATAGTTCAGTGGTGAACGCTTGAATCTTAACCGAAGTTTTTTTTTTTTTTTTTTATATCGCCGGGAGGGCAAATGACTCTACTCCACCTGATGGTAAGTGGTAGTAGAGTCCAAACGCGACGACGGCCAGTACAGACGGGAAAAACGTTCTGCACTAGCCGCCTTCGCCTTGCCGGCCCGCAAGATGCCTCTTCACGCCTCGTTTGAAGGAACCCGGGTTGTAAGAGGAGGGGAATACGTGAGCTGGTAAGGAATTCCATTTTTTGGAAGTGCGACAAAGAAAGGAGTTGCCAAATTTCTTTGTTCGCGATGGAATGGATGTCACAGTTAGGCGGTGACATCGAGAACCAGCCCGCGTGGACTTAAGAAGGAAGGGGGAAGCAGGAATTAGAGAGAATAATTCCTCAGAGCACTCGCCGTGATACAGTCGATAGAAAGCGCTCAGTGCTGCTATCTCACGACGCAATTGTAAAGGTTCAAGGGTGTTTGTGACCTTTACGTCGCCAATAATGCGTACGGCACGTCGCTGCAACCGGTCCAAGGCCTCAAGTAGGTACTTAGCGGAGCCATCCCAAAGGTGCGAGCAATATTCCACGCAAGACCGTACCTGTGTTTTGTACAGCAGGCACAGTTGTTGTGGCGTGAAAAAGCGCCGCACCTTGTTCAGAACTCCGAGTTTCCGTGAAGCTGTTTTTATAACAGCCTCGATGTAATCCCTTGGACTAAGGTCGCAGCGAACGTCAATCCCCAGCATGGCGATTTTGCTTTGCATCACCAGCGGAGTACCACAGAGGGAGGGAAGAGGGGAAAATGTTGACTTTTTCGCCGTGAGAGCGCATACCTGTGTTTTCTTGGCATTAAACTCAACAAGATTATCAGAGCCCCATTTGGCGATGAGATCTAACGTCCTATCGAGTTCAATGACAAGATTCTCCCGCCTCTCCTCAGTTTCCGCCCGCCCAGCCACTGCGCGTCCGTGGTATCCACCATGCACTGTACTATCATCTGCATAGCAATGTATGTTCCCAAGGGAGAGCATATCATTGATATGCAAAAGAAAGAGTGTGGGAGATAGCACAGATCCCTGGGGGACCCCAGCATTCACTACATAGAATTGTGAAGCGCAACCATCTACTAAAACACGAAGGCTACGCTTGTGTAGGAAGCTGGCAATCCAGGTGCATAGCTGAGCAGGTAGACCATATGCCGGTAGCTTGGAGAGAAGACTTCTGTGCCAGACCCTGTCGAAAGCCTTGGAGATATCGAGGCTGACAGCCAACGATTCTCCATGCTTGTCGATAGCTTCACCCCAGAGGTGTGTTACGTACGCTAGAAGATCACCTGTGGACCGTTTTGGTCGAAAACCGTACTGACGATCATTAATTAGACAGTGATCTTCTAGGTAATGGATCAGTTGGTTGTTTAAAATCCGTTCCATCACCTTACAAAGTACTGAGGTGATAGCTATTGGCCGATAATTTGCCGGGTCAGACCGATCCCCTTTTTTGGGAACCGCTTGCACATTAGCTCTTCTCCAAGCCTCCGGCACACTTCCCGAAGAGAGAGAAAGTTGGAACAGGCGCGTTAACACAGGAGACAGCTCCGCTGCGCACTTCTTCAGCACTATGGCTGGTATTCCATCGGGACCGCTAGCTTTCCGTACATCAAGTGATTGCAGCTCCGCACGCACATCACGTTGCCTGATTTTAATGTCAGGCATCGTATGGCCACATGCAGGTATTGTAGGTGGCAGTGCACTACAATCATCGATGACGGAATTGTCGGCAAAGAGTTTAGCCAGGAGATCAGCTTGCTCTTGCGGACTGTGAGCTAGCGATCCGTCCGGATTTCTGAGCGGTGGCAGCGAAGGTTGGCAGAAATTGTTTTGCACAGACTTGGTCAGACGCCAGAAGCTACGGGAGCCCCTAGGATGCGAAACAAGGTCATGACCAATCTGTACAATGCGCTGTGCATCCGCTCTCGTGTATGCCTTTCTACAGGACTTGGAATTTTTATTATAGTTTGCTTTCAGTGAGTCAATGTTAGATGCCCCGCTAATGCAGCCGTTGATCCACTTGCGATATGCCGCCTGCTTAGCTGATACAGCATCGGCACATTCACGAGTGAACCAACGGTTACGCGTACTCCTACTGACGAGATCTGAGCTAGGAATGTAGTATTCCATTCCCAGCATGATCTCGCCAGCAACAGCAGCGGCACTAGCTGTCGGGTCATTCCCACTGAAGCAACGTTCCTTCCAAGGGACCGACGCATAGTAATCGCGCATACCGTCCCAATCCGCCGACTTATAGTGCCAAACGCGACGTTTGCATACCGCTAGTGGCGGCAGCTTGGCCTGTGGCACTCTGGTAGAAATAAGGCTGTGATCCGAAGAGCCAAGAGGAGCCTGAACCACAACCTGATATTCCACCGGGTGAGAAGTCAGCAGAAGGTCCAGTAGAGAAGGTGCTTGCCCATCAATGTCTGGGATCCTGGTGGGCTGATCAACCAGTTGGGTCAAGTCATGTGTGAGAGCAAAAGCATGAGCAGTCCTTCCAGCATGGTCAGTTTTGAGGGATTTCAACCAGGATTCGTGGTGAGCATTAAAGTCCCCCAAAAACACCAATTCCGCGTTAGGAAATTGCTCTTGCGCAGCATCTGCCACCCGACTAAGATGGTCAAATAGTCGGCTTGTCTCCAAGTCACCATTGTGGGATCTGTAGAGGCACACGTAGACTCGGCTCTGACGAACCAGGTCCACACGTACCACCAACATGGAGAAGGAGGGGTCCTCCAAGCAGCGCAGTCGGTGACAGCAAACATCCGTCCTGACGAACAAGCATACTCCGGCTTTCGCTTTGAAGGATTCTTCAAGCGTGTAGCCGGGATAATTAAGGTAGCTGGTATCGGCAGGACGGAGTATTTGTGTCTCCGTGAGAAACAACATTGCTGGCCGTGCTGTCTCGAGATGGTGGTGGACAGCGTTGAGGTTAGTGTGGAGTCCTCGGATGTTAGAGAACTCGACCTCAAACAGCGAGGGTATGGTGGGGGTGAGCACCGCTGTACGACCGTTATTTCTTTTTTGTTGCGCCATTTGGGAGAAATTAAATGGAAAAGAGACGTGAAGCGAGCGATGTATTGCCACGATAGGGATGGGCAAAGTGTGGAGGCGTGTTTCCCCAAGTGGTTGCCAAAAGGAAAAATACACTGACCCGCCGGACGGAAGGGCCCCCGAACCCCCCCGGAAGTGGCCGCCGGGACCCCACCTACCGGTCACCAACCGGCACGACGGTCCACCCCGAGATTATGCGTGGCCTGGTGGGGCAGCCTCACGAGCTGGTTAGGCACGCTCGGGCCCCTGTACTATGCCACGGGCGGCCAGCGGAACAGCCGTTTCTTCGGGTCTCCCTGGCCGGCAGGTCAATACAGTTTCCCCCGGCATTGGTTCAACAGCCGTCTCCAACCGGACCAACACCCATCGCGGCAATACTCGCTCGGGCTCTGGCTGTACGCTGGCTGACCTCGAAACGCGGCTGCAAGCCACTTCACGAGTTTTTCACCATGCGTACGGTGGTAACAAGCCAGGCGGATGTTAGCATCCTACCACCAGGTGAGCAGATGGTCGCTCAGATATCCCTTAGTCGCCTCTTACGACACCCATGGGAAAGAGAGGGGCAGTGAAATGTATTCTTTCTCCGTCACTGCACGGATGAATGAAAGTTTGTGGGTTCAAACCACCATGCATCATTATGGTATGGATATCCGAATACTGCGATTCGCAGTAATATAATTTATAAAAAAGTAAGTTTTTTCTCCCTATTGTTAATAGCGTATTGAAATAAAGCTAGAAATCAAATTATTATTAGTAATAATAATAATATCCTGTATATTCATACACGGCCGTCTGATCCCAAATTAAGCACTTTACAATTTAGCTTGTACTATGGAAACCAGACAACTGAATTACTACATATAATACTTTTCTTTTGTAAATACATACTTATAAAAATAATTACACTTAGACTCAGGATAAATAGACATGTCCATGCAGACAAATGTCTGTCCTGGGTGGGAATCGAACCCACAACCTTCGGCGTGAAAGGCAAGTATCTACCAACCACGCCAACCAGCTCATCAAAAATTCATTACTAATCGCATATAATTAAATTACAAGTGATCTAATCCTTATTTGAATACTTATTAACAGCGCGTGTGGAGGTTACTAATAAATAATTTATTGATTTATAATCGGAACAGTAATAAAGAGGGTATTTTTATGTTAATAGGTCAGACAGTTATTTATTTAAATATATATATAATTTTTATACCACCCTTTGTGGTTTTTTCATGATTTATATAAATAGTTCAAAAACATCTGCCTTCAACAATTTATTTATATATTATATTTATTTTATAATATGTTATAATTTTTTTCTTTAACTTTTTATATATTATGAGCCTTATTTACCGGGCTGTGGCGGACCACGTGTTAAGAAATTGTGAACGGTAGTTTATTGGTGGTAAATATAAAGAATGACCCATAGAGGCACAAAAAACCCCACTTAGGTTCAATTTACGGATCTGCCGATATAGTTTTGACAGTCTATAAGCAAATGTTTATATAATATATTGAATAAGCATGTTGAAATGTAGAGGTTCCGTGGTGCCTTATTGTATTTTTTACGGAACTAACGCAACCAAAGTAAAGATAGGGAACAGCTAAAGCAGAATACCCTAAAATTATAACATTCGAAGAAGTCGTCGTAGAGTCTTTAAACTTGAATAGCCATAAATAATCCTAAAATGTGATTTCTAAAAATAACAACTAGCACATCCAAATAACGTAATATAATAGAAACGATGCACCAAACACTTTGATGATATGACTGTGGAGATAAGAGTTACCGCAAAAAACAACAGAGCGTTGTACTGTATCGAATATAAGATTTTTTTATACCAACTTATCGTATAAAATGCTACTACACTGTTTAAGGTTATTCAAATTTAATAACTGGAATTAAGTCAAGTCGCTATTATGTAATAAAATTTCGACCTTGCAACCGATATATTAATTATATTGACAAATATATAAAAATAAACATTTATATATATTTCCAAGAAAATGTCCCACTTCTGGGCTAAACTGAACTTTTGGTGAGAACCTTCGAAGTTTTTAACCACGGGTTAATATGTGAGTGTATCAGTGTACCTACAGGCACAAGGGACATAACTTCGTAGTTCTAAAGGTTGTTGGCGATGTTAGAATTGGTTAATGTTTCCCACAGTGCCAATGTCTATGAAATATGGTGACCACTTACCATCGTGGCCCCTTTGGTTGCCTGTTTATTTTGCCTGTATTAATTATTACTGGAAGCTAAATTGTTTTTTGTTTCGTTCATAAATTTAAATATTATTTAGTGTATAATTGTTTGTTTTCGAAATCTATAAATCTTTATTTATCATAAAGTTCAACAAGTTTCCATCGGTCCGTGACTCACGTCAATGAAATGAAATATGATCAACCGGCCCTATATTTCATTCCAGTCGCTGCGAAATATTCCAAATTACAATCGATGACGTATTATGGAATATTTTTATGAATATGTATTTCGTGCTTAAGAATTGTTATTTTTTTTTTGTAACGTTTAGAACAATCTAGAACTTTCTTTAAGGTGTATATGTGATTGCGGGCTCCTCATATTTTATTCCATAGTCATTTTGTTCTCATAAGTTTGTTTTCTATCAGTGATTTAAGTTGTCAGTACTTTCAGATTAGCATGCATTACTGTAAGTATCTAAGTTTTGAAATTTGAACCGGGGTTTTCAAACTCGGCAATCATAACTGAGTTTTTATGTGGATAATATTTCCTACGGCATCAATGTTTATTGTATTTGTACGTCCGCCTAAAAAAGAAGAGATCAATTGGGGAATGCTTATATCGCATTTGGAAAATCCTTATTTGATCCGAGCAAAGTCAGGTCGGGAAGCTAGTACGCGTACATTTACATTAACAGTATGCAGATTGCAGAGCCAAACAAAACCGCATCGTCAAAGCGAGAAATATGTAGGTAGGGATATAACATACATAATGTATGCCCTACACTAGCATACATTACGAAGATAAGAAGCCAGTGCAGGTGACAGGTATATTGAAACTCCGTAGCAGATGTTACTTGGGAATTTATTTTAAATTTGTAACTTAAGGGATGTTACAAAGTAACTTTACTGCATACTAAGCGAGAATGTAATTAAACTGAGAAGTGTTTTCAATTAAAGTTATAATCATATATGGAAGTAACAGCCTGTGGCACTTCTAGGCTAAGGCCTCCTCTCCCTTTAGGGAGAAGTATTGTAGCTTTTTCCACCACACTACTCCAGTGTGGGTTTGTGGATATGTGTATCGATACGGACATTGCAGAATTTTGATAAAGTTAGACACGTGCAGGTTTTCTCACGATGTTTTCTTGTCGTAGGTTGAATTTAGATCGGAATAGAATCGCGAACGTATCGTTACCGTTATAAAGTATGATTGGAGCCTTGATTGCTGTCCCATCGGATTATGATAATGCAGTTGTTTGCACATTTCTACTTTGTAATATGGTATGCGTAGTTCGCTAGCCAATGAGCCTGGACGCTGTTTCCGAAATTCGTCGGTGAGGACTTCTATTCTGTTATATACATAATGTTTATATGGCATAAATATTGTATAAGAAAGATGATGTCATAATAACATATATTTATTTGTTATGTACAAAGATTTATTCTTTACGAAAAAGTAAAATATTTTTTCGCGTAATTAGTTAAACTTTATATACAGGCAAAATTTTAGTGTGACATGTATTATGGTAATTAGTAAGATATATTTAATTCACATTTAAGTATTTGGCCATTTTGGGATGTAGAAGATGTAATTATATGTAGAAGATATATTTATATATATAAAGGATATAGGCCTCTGCATCTCTGACAGATGATTTAAGCGGCATCGCAAAGGCACTTGCGTTCATGACTGAAAAGACCAATGCGGAATGTAAAGGAACACCGGCAAAAACTTTTGACTTGGTGATAAGCTCGTCTGAGTAGGTACCACCCACACATTAGATATTTTACTGCCAAACAGCTGTACTTAGTATTGTTGTAGTGGCGCATTGGTTACAGTACAGTTGTACAGTAACAGCCTGTTAATGACCTACTGCTGGGCTAAGGCCTCCTCTGAATTTTGAGAAGAAGGTTTGGAGCTTATTCCACCACGCTGCTCCAATGCATGTTGGTAGAATACACATGTGGCAGAATTTCAATGAAATGAGATACATGCAGGTTTCTTCACGATATTTTCCTTCACCGTCAAGCACGAGATGTATTATAAACACAAATTAAGCACATGAATATTCAGTGGTGCTTGGCCGGGTTTGAACCTACGATCATTAGTAAAGATTCACGCGTTCTAAGCACTAGGCCATCTCGGTTTCACTAGGCCATCTTGGCTTACATTGGTTATGTAAGGGATATTTCTTAGAATGCCAATGTCTATGGAAGGTTATGGACACTTATCATTAGACTGCTTATTTTCCCGTCTGCCTATTTTACAAACAAAGAAACTCTGTATTTACTCATTTCCAAAATAAAGTACGTACGATATAGTCGTTTTATACAATTATACTATTATTTATCTTGCAGGAAAATCAATGTATTTTTAATGAACAATTTGAATCTGATTACTAAATTATACTTATTATTTTATGTTCATAATTAATTTATTCTTATATATGTAAGTTTTGTATTTTACTCGTAGGTTTATGGTTACATAATCAATGAGTCAAGGTGTTCCTGTAGTTAGAACATGTACGGATCTTAATAGAATAGAAGTGGTTAAATCCGGGCACGCACTTTATATTAGGTAGGATTATTAGCTTTATATAATAATAATTGTGTTTATAATAATTGACGTGCGCGGCGGTATATGAAAACTCGCGTATTGTTCTTCGCCTAATGTACCCATTAATCCCGGATGGCCTAGTGGTTAGAACGCGTGAATCTTAATCGACGATCGTGGGTTCAAACCCGGGCAAGCACCACTAAATTTTCATGTGCTTAATTTGTGATTATAATTCATTTCTTGCTTAACGGTGAAGGAAAACATCGTGAGAAAACCTGCATGTGTCTAATTTCATTGAAATTATGCCACATGTGTATTCTACCAACCCGCATTGGAGCAGCGTGGTGGAATAAGCTCCAAACCTACTCCTCAAAAGGGAGAGGAGACCTTAGCTCAGCAGTGGGACATTAACAGGCTGTTACAGTTACAGTTACCCATTAATCATCATGGTGCCACCTTGCCAAAAAAACTTTCTCTTTAAGAAGAGAAGTGGCCCTGCCCAGCGGTGGGACACTTACGGTCGGTTTCTATTCCTTTACTATTAGTTATTTTAATTCACATTTATAAATGTTAGTCTAGTGGTGTAGTAGCAGTCTGCAGTCAAGTCTCCAGTCTGGAAACCAAGTGAAGAGGAGAAAGAATGAGAAAGTTACAGAAATATGTCAGTTTTCCTAGCATACATATGATTTTAGTGCAAAGTAATTTTAACCATTTAACTAGTCAAAAGTAAGTTATACCGATTAAAAAAGTTTTGACAGTAACGAATACATTGGACAGTTCGTAGTATTTGCGACAATGTTTCATCAAACTATTGTATTTCGTTGTCTAACAGATACCGAGAATAGTTGTACGTTGAGGGACTTCGACATATCAAACTTGGTCTTCCGTTTCCGATTTAGAGTTAACTGGTATCAGAAGTGGTTAATATTTAGTCGATTCGGCGCTAGTCACTGGCCAGCTGTCAGCTAGTTGTTTCGACTTGACTAATTTCGACTATCGTTTACACATTTGTTACAATGCAAATGCGAATTGCTTTCTACGTTCAATGAATAAAAACAATTAAAACAATTCAGATATCTTCATTTCGGCCCGTTTAATGTTTCCTGCATTTTATATGTCGTTTCTTCACAGGTCAGAAATTTTTGTCCGCAGCAGCTTCGGAATGTTCGACAGTAAATAAGCAATTGTATTGTTATAGTAATTTAGCTTTATACCTCAACATTGATCCTGTAATCAAAAAGTTTTCTGCACTTCTAATGGTCGGGGTGTGCGTGGGTGGATACATACGGTCTAGAGTTAGCTAATTACAGTGTATTATTATAAATGGCGTAATTACATCATATCATATACACAAGTGAAAATCTTTTGAAAGCAAGACATCGGAGATATAGGATATATCTGAGCTTGGAGTGACGCTGAGCCAGTAAATAGGAGTTTATGTAACACATAAGCCAATATATCTCAATAGATAACCGACGAAATCAGGACAGTACAATTGTCGCACAAAGCGAATGTAAACCAGCTTTCAAATGCTTGGCCAATTAATGCCAACGTGTATCGTTATGCGTGTCTTGTCTGTTTATTGACAACATCAGTTCTATGGCTTTTATACATAGCAGTGAGTATTAGCTAGATTGTCTCAGAGCTGGACCAAGAGCCTATATATCTGAATATTTTACCACAGATGTATAGACGCACGGGAGTATTTTTTTTATAGAATAGGAAGGTGGACGAGCATATGGGCCACCTGATGGTAAGTGGTCACCAAACGCCCTTAGACATTGGCATTGTAAGAAATGTCAATCATCGCTTATATCTAATGCTCCACCAACCTTGGGAACTAAGATTTTATGTCCCTTGTGCCTGTTATTACACTGGCTCACTCACCCTTCAAACCGGAACACAACAATATCAAGTATTGCTATTTTGCGGTAGAATATCTGATGAGTGGGTGGTACCTACCCAGACGAGCTTGCACAAAGCCCTACCACCAGTAGGTGGTATTATAAGTATTATACATTGCTTACTTCCCAAATCCTCGCCGTAACTGTGAATTATTCGAAATCAAGAACCTAATAACATGTGCTTAGGCCGAGCTGAAATTTGAGCTCAAAATATCGATCTGTAGAATTATAAATTGCCGTTAAGAGAAACCTTATGCATTGTTAGATAATAAAATATACATAATATATTATGTAAAAATTTACAATGTACTACAATGTTATAATAGATTTGTGTATTTGTTTGGTAAAACACAAAATATGCTTAGTTTATTTTAGTACAAAGAAAAGTTAAATTAAAGCAACAGTCAGTTCTAGCACAGCCCGACTCTCCTTTTGAAGAAGATTATTCCATCACGCTGCACCAAGTAGATACATGATTGTTACACTTTACCATCAAAGACTTAGACGGTTTGTTTGACCGGCTTAGAACCCGCAATCCTCGTTTAATATTATTCTAACTACTAGTCCATATCGGCTTTCATATATATGTGTATATAAGTAACCGCAAGTTTCCGGTGGTAATTACATAACCACATCTAAAACATAGTAGATTCCAGTCTAAGCCCAGCCTTGACTAATGGACTGAGTTGAGCCGGACGCGCAGTTCTAACAAATTCAACGGACAACAATACTGTATACTGTATGTATGTAACATTGAATTGTTTACTTATGTCTTAAAGACCTTGAAATTAATTGAGAGATTTTTCTCGGAAACTTTGTTCTAAGTTATATAAATATAATAGCGCCTTAAGATATGAGTTTGTTCGTAAAATATTTTTGGTAAAATAAATAGTATATGAAATTTTTGTGGAAATGTGACCGTTATTTCACAGATACAAGGAATATATCTTCTTAGATTCCATGGCATCTTACAGTGATGCAGCTGGTCACCAGCCTTGAAATAAAATTCTTCGAAATATTATCTTCCTATGCTTCTCCGAGTCATTATGTCCAAAAAAAATTACAGATTACGTACAGTAACAGCCTGTTAATGTCCCACTGCTGGGCTAAGGCCTCCTCTCCCTTTTGAGGAGAAGGTTTGGAGCTTATTCCACCACGCTGCTCCAATGCGGGTTGGTAGAATACACATGTGGCAGAATTTCAATGAAATTAGACACATGCAGGTTTCCTCACGATGTTTTCCTTCACCGTTAAGCACGAGATGAATTATAAACACAAATTAAGCACATGAAAATTCAGTGGTGCTTGCCCGGGTTTGAACCCACGATCATCGGTTAAGATTCACGCGTTCTTACCACTAGGCCATCTCGGCATTTTACAGATTACGTACTTGAAAAAAAAACTCCAACGTGCTATTTCATTATTATTAGAAAAAAAAGCATTATGGACCGTTATTTTTTAATTTACGCGAAGGAACTGTTAAAATTTCGAACTATCCGTGTGCATACCGCATCCTTCCTACCAAAAATAATGAATCGCAGAGATAATAAGTTTTTATAGGAACATACATTGCTATGCAGACGATAGTACAGTGCATGGTGGATACCACGGACGCGCAGTGGCTGGGCGAGCGGAAATTGAGAAGAGGCGGAAGGATCTTGTCATTGAACTCGATAGGACGTTAGAGCTCATCGCCAAATGGGGCTCTGATAATCTTGTTGACTTTAATGCCAAGAAAACACAGGTATGCGCTCTCACGGCGAAAAAGTCAACATTTTCCCCTCTTCCCTCCCTCTGTGGTACTCCGCTGGTGATGCAAAGCTAAATCACCATGCTGGGGATTGACGTTCGCTGCGATCTTAGTCCAAGGGATTACATCGAGGCTGTTATAAAAACAGCTTCACGGAAACTCGGAGTTCTGAACAAGGTGCGGCGCTTTTTCACGCCACAACAACTGTGCCTGCTGTACAAAACACAGGTACGGTCTTGCGTGGAATATTGCTCGCACCTTTGGGAGGGCTCCGCTAAGTACCTACTTGAGGCCTTGGTCCGGTTGCAGCGACGTGCCGTACGCATTATTGGCGACGTAAA
The DNA here is from genome assembly GCF_905147045.1 of Nymphalis io. NCBI lineage: Eukaryota > Metazoa > Arthropoda > Insecta > Lepidoptera > Nymphalidae > Nymphalis > Nymphalis io. The sequence continues at coordinate 487,752 of NC_065909.1, forward strand.
GGTCACAAACACCCTTGAACCTTTACAATTGCGTCGTGAGATAGCAGCACTGAGCGCTTTCTATCGACTGTATCACGGCGAGTGCTCTGAGGAATTATTCTCTCTAATTCCTGCTTCCCCCTTCCTTCTTAAGTCCACGCGAGCTGGTTCTCGATGTCACCGCCTAACTGTGACATAAATTCCATCGCGAACAAAGAAATTTGGCAACTCCTTTCTTTGTCGCACTTCCAAAAAATGGAATTCTTTACCAGCTCACGTGTTCCCCTCCTCTTACAACCCGGGTTCCTTCAAACGAGGCGTGAAGAGGATCAGGTGGAGTAGAGTCATTTGCCCTCCTTGCGAATATTAAAAAAAAAAACCGAAAATTTGAGCTAACCGGAACATTCCGTATTGTGACCGCTATTTTTTGCAAAAAAATCTTTTAAATAAGGAACAATTCGACACGAAATGGCATCACATACATGATTCTTCATCGAGAGACGCTATTTTGCTTTAATTTTTGAATTAACTTATGGCCAGCGCGGACGCAGTGCTGAAATATTCTGTGTGTGTGTCAATTTCGTCCCTCAGGTGTGTGACCAAGTTTTACTATTATAAATCACTTTTATTTAATAATTGCTATTGTTGGCGTTTTGCAAAATATTTGCAATATTTGATATCAAAAAGTTAATAATCTTAAGTAGGATAGATAATTGTTAAACAATTTAAAGCTACAAGAGGGTAGCATTATGTGACCTCCGTTTTGTGACTTATTTTACGGTCACATTTAACGAAACAGCAGGTCACAACAGGTCGGAATGCACAAAGCTTAGTTCATATTGAACCGACTGACCAAATAAATGTATACTGTTACAAAATGTTATCAATATGGATAATATGTGTATCAGAAAATATGATCAAACTTTTTAATTTCTTAATCATTATCATTAAAATAATATGTTTTTGATGTAAAATAGTAAGTATTATTACAGTAGTACTGATGTTCCTCAATTCCAAGCAAAAAAAGAAATGTAAATGTTGTGGGGCCCGATGCTTTTCGAATTTATCAAGCTACAGCTACAATTCTGAAACTAAAAACATACTCGGAAGAAAAACTTGGAAAAGAAAATGAAGTATAAAAAAATGATCAACTGGCATTATATGCCATAAATTTAACGTTTCATTTCTAGGTCGGAAAGCAAAATGTATGTCATAATAGGTACACATTTAGGCAATTTTGAAATCATGTGAATACAACCTTTTCTTTTAAGACTTCAATTTTGTCACTGTTTGTGGCCCTTCAAAATTATGAAGTTAAATCTAAGAAATCTACGAGTTTTTACGATTTAATTCCGTGCGGCCATAATTATGTATCCAGTAAATATATTACTTTTCGAAAAAGCTACTTATATCAAGTAAAATATTATATTTACGGAGTAAAATTAAAAAATAACAAAGTTAAAAGCGGCAGTCACAAAACCGAATAAAACACACTTATTTTGTGTAAATCCTTGAAGCTACGGCTATTTTTTTTTGATTTATCAAGTGAAAATACGGATTACTAGTTTAGTTAAATTTAAAAAAGGCTTATAAGTTTCATACTTTTCTTTAATTTTGCTTTTAAATAAAGTGTCACAACGGAAACAATTACGCCACAAAGTCCGTTTTGTGTCCATATTTAAGAGAAAATACCTAGGACTCCGCGTTCCTTCTTATTTTTCTCTATAATAAACTATATTCCCCAACACGTTATGGTAAAGTTTGTAATAAAAAACAACATTACAAATAAAATATTTTTTACAGAAGGGTACAGTTTATTTTGAAATTGCTCATAGAATTGATGAAATTCGGTATGAAACAAGCTTGGACCCCAAGGAAGATCAGGCTACTATTTTAAAACTAGCACCACGAATCAGATTTTGATATTATTACAGATAGTCTAAGTTCAGATCCACGTTTTCTTTTCTCCGATATTTCTTTCATTTAAAGATGTTTTCTCATCGTCAATTCCAACGGAACACACAAACAAATCATCCAACTTATAATATTATACGAGTTCTTTGTCATATTTGTTTTTGTGTGAAGGCAGTACTTCTTTATAGGAATAAAACCTAAAGGTTGTGTCACGATTTATGTCCTTAGATCCGTGATTAAAGGGTAAGTGTCAAACTAAGTGACAATATACGCACATCACGTTCTGGGCTTACTGCCGATTAAGTGTGTTTTTCTCGATATTTGTGGACTGATATGAAAACCGAAATTTGCCTTTTTAAAGCTAAACTTCTTTCGGTGCAATGGGAGTGTTTATTTATAACATTTATTACACATAAATATTGTCATAACACAAGATATATAGCAGGGTATACCCTATTGCGTATAGTACGCTATTGCGTACATACGCGGTCTTATCATCATAGCGATTTCGTCTAGGCAATCTTTGTGTCAGAAACTTAAATATATGATAATTAAAGAAATAGGGCACTTCTATAATTCAAATAGGCGTTACAAGGGTCCTATGGAAGCATTTATAAATAGATTTCAGCTATATATTATATTATATTATTTAGTAACTATGCACTTAAGTAAATCATTTAATTAAGTAAATAATTTAAAACATTTTTTTTTATATACCTATCATTTCTATTACTATATTAATATAATGGTTTTAATGTACTATTGGTGCGATCTGTATTTAATATTAATTACTTGTTAACAAATATATTTTCGTGCCTATCGCGGGCGAAATGTATTAGATACTTATAAAGAAATCATAACATCTGTAAAAGTACATTTTTATGCAAATAGATGATTATTGATTATGTCGATAAAATGTCGGAGTTATGTAAAGTGCCTTATCAGAACCCACTTCTAACGTGGCTAAGACAATATGTTGTATGATGTATGTTTATCAATATCCTAATTATAAAGCCTAATAGATAATTTGGTATGTAAGATAGTTTAAGATACAATGGGTTTGACATGCCAGAAGGATAAAAAACACTTAATAAAACATATATGAATAGGCATTATGTACTTTAAACTGGTAGTTAAAACTAGCAAGCTTCGCCAGCGTGGAATTCAGTTTGTAACGAATTCATGTTAATTATTTATCTGTGTAATTTGGTTGTTTAGTTTTATTTTACGTTATGCTTTATATTTCGTTTTGGGGGTGAACCGACTCGTGTGTCGTGACGGCAAACGGCAGGACGCTCTCTTATGCCGTTATGCCCTCTACCGCTCTCTATTCTCTTGTATGCGTGGCGCGTATACTACGTTCGTTGCTAAATCATAAAAATAAAACAATATACATATTTATATATATTATTTCATTAGCGCAATTCTATATTTTGATTTGTTTATTTAGGGTAGATACATTAGATAGACAATTAAACAGAGGTTGAAAATATATTAGATAAATGTACTAATAATTATAGGTTATCACATCATTCATAAAAAACATCGCATTATAAATAGTCATTAAATTAATCATTAAATATTACAAGACCATAAAATACAAATATATTATCAATTTTTTACTACGCATTTATTTATTGGTTTACTTTTTAATAAATTATTTCAATAATCATTAATCAATATATTTCACGGCGGCGGGCGTTTCGTGACGGTCAATATATTTTTTTTATTTTATAGATATGTAGAAGAAGAAAGAGTTTTTAATCTAATGTCACACATTTTATAATACGCATAGATTCGTCATCTGGCGTCTGAACGAGAAACCTTGATATAGTCTCCAATATAAATAATTTTTCCACCAACCCGCATTGGAGCAGCGTGGTGGAATAAGCTCCAAAACCTTCTCCTTAAAAAAAAGAGGAGAGGAGGCCTTTAGCCCAGCAGTGGGATATTCACAGGCTGTTACGGATACGGATAAATAATTTAAATACTAATATGCGTGCGTTATGTTATTAAGGCGTCGATACTTGCGTCATTCTATGTTTTTTTTTTAATATTCTGTCTAGTTTGCGTATGTAGCTTTCAGTTTATTTTTACTTTTGACATTTAACACATATTTTTTGTTTTTCAATCTACGCAGGAATTATATTGAGACATTTATTAGTTATGTTTGTCTGCACAAAACACTACCATCGTGTAATTGTTTTTTTTTATAATAAACTCACTCACCTTTAAGCCAGAAAACAATATGACTGAGTGAAGTACTCACTGTGTTTAATGTTAGAATAACCTAGACAGACACAAAGTCCTACCAACAAGTATTGTATTTTTAAATCACAGAATAAAAGACCGATCATAATAAATAGTACCTACTGTCTTATTTTTTCTTTATGTTAGTTTGTTAAAATTATCGTTCTAATACGAGTATATGTTAGAGCGTTTCCTGTGTCTAAAGTACGATTGTTCGAAGTGTTAATCTATAAATCAAAGGTTATATTTTGTTATTAAAATATGTTTAATTAACGATATATGCATTAAATTTTGTTTATAGGTTTAACGACTTTTATGTTAAAAATCTTTTGTGATTTTAATAAAAACAAACGGAACAGCTGTACATACGTCATTGAATAGCGCATGACATTGGAATTTAAACTTTAAAGTGATGAGGTGTTAGGTTTGTATTGTGTTACTTGAGAACAGGGACCACATTATGCAAGGAGGCTTTATGATAAACGTCAACGTGTTTACGTCAAGGCCGATGGACCCTCGCAAAGATTAGACGAAAAACAGACTGCCCGTTACTAGAATTAGATTGTTTTTTTTCCGAAATAACATGTAAGGTTTATTTATATCGAGGTTATTGATATCCTTAAATATATACAGATCAAAAAGGCCGCGTGAAATAATAGAAAGAATAGCATATGAACTTATTACCTTTGTTACCCGATCGCACAGAGTTAGATATTCTATTCGAGGACACAAGTGGTAGTAGAGTTAAAAAAGCAACTGTTAAAGAATGTTTGTTTGCTGAAGATGAAGAATAACTTATGTCTTTAAAGATGATAGCACAGAGAAATTTGAGAGTTAAGCGACGAAATTGAAATGGTAGCTGGCGGTCCTTGTTAAAACGAAATTCCAATTCCATGTGCGAGAGAGAACCCCTCTTGTCAACGGTAAAGGTATTTTGACGTTATTAGTTTTTTGAATTTTGACTAGAACGATCGTCATAGGTTATTACTATTTTAATAATAATTATATTAAATATTTAACAGGATGTCGTTAAATTGATATTATGTTTAAAATACATTTTATTTATGTAAATTTTACTCAGATTTTTAAGTCAGATGGGCTAGAGAACCCACAAAGGAGATTGGCCGTTCCAAATGTTCTTGGTTGATCTTCACACAGGCTGACCCACAGTAACCTAGTATCAATCAAATGTCAATGTCAACTTGTCACTATACTATACACCGAGATGGCCTAGTGGTTAGAACGCGCGAATCTTAACCGATGATCTGTGTCCTATTTCACTGAAATTCTGCCACATGTATATTCCACCAAACCACAATGGAGCAGCGTGGTGGATATATCTACCTTTATCTCAAAAATGGAGCGGAAGCGTCACGGGGTACAAACAATTTATAACCTTTTTAAAAGTGTTTATCGAAAATTTGAAAACACGCATAAAAAGTTTTCACTTCAAAAAATCGCCGTTACTTGTTCGACTAATTATAAATTAAAGTGATAATGAAGTAACTCAAGTTTATATACCTAATTTAAAAAAAGTTTAAGTTAAAAGTAAAGCCTTGTTTTGTAGAAGTTCTGTGACGTCATTAACTTTAAAACATAGATGTATCTTTTTATTATTAGCGCAGTTTAAAGAAAGTTTAAATTTAGTTTTTCTTATACATTTTTTTGATTCTAAAATGCACCTGGTTTGAACGACATAAATTGATTATCATAAACAAAGCTCGATAATTGTTATCGAATCAAGCTTAATATATTTTTATATTACAATATAAATAAAATCCGATACGATACTCGTACCACCCTTGATGGTAAATTGATGGTCGATAAATATGTGAAGTTTCAACTCAAGTAGATGAATGGGTTAAGAACACATAGGACACAATTGTAATAGCTGGTGGTAGGACTTTGTGCAGGCCGGTTTGATTCATATTCATCAGTTATTCTGCCGCTAAACAGCAATACTTATTGTTAATATTCGTATTGTTGCTTTTCGGTTTGAAGGGTGAGTGAGCCAGTGTAACTACAGGCACAAGAGGCGTAGCATCTCAGTTCCAAAGGTTGGTTGCGCATTGGTGATGTAAGGAATGGTAATTATTTCTTACTTCTACAATGTCTATGGGCGGTGGTGACCACTTATTATCAGGTGGCCCATTTTCTCGTCTACCTATCTATGACATAAAAAAATTGTTTTCGACTTATCTAAAAATACAAAATATTCTCATTAATTTCGTCTCTTTTTCTAGCACGATAACCTCACTTGAAGTTCAAGGGAAAAATGTGAAACATTATCATTAAATTTTAAATGAACGGAAACACATAGACTATAATAATTAAATCATTATTATAATAAATGGAAAAACATTGGAATATAGTAAAAAAAGGAATTATAAATTGACCAACACAAGTTGCTTTTTCTAACACTCCTATATTAGTGTGGTGACGCGCATACCGCATACTGACTCATACAACAGTGCGCAAAAACATCTGCAAATTATATGATGGCCAAGTAACGGATACATATTTACTACCTAAGCTTGAGAATATAAACAGTTTGCTGGCCGGCAGCGTCGCGGACGAATGTTTATACGTGACCTTAGTAGATCGACTTTTAAAACATGTTCAACTGACATTTAATATGGACGTCAGAGTTGTGTTACTTGTTATTTGCGCCGCAGCGGCTTCGGCGAGACATTTCGTTGATGTGAACAGATATTTAGTGAAACCATTCAATCCTAGCTCCGAATTTACAGGGAGTCGACACAATGTGGAAATACCTTCGGAGAGGCGGAGCGTTGTTGACAGAAACGAAGCTAATTTGAATCAGCAAGGTCCAAACGTGGAACCGCTATATCGATTCAATTCCGATTCAAGTAACCAGAACATTCCTGAGAGTCATTCCATTAGAATTCATAAACATCAAAGAGAAATAAGTGAAAATATCAACAGCAATAATAATATTGGTAATGTTCAAACTGAATACAAGTTAAGGACAAACGCTGATACAAGTGAAAAAGTAGATAGTCAGTCTTTTACCACAGAACACAGTGAAGATGTAAATGTGTATACGAATATTAAAACAGCAGTGCATAAAAAAGGCAATAATAGTGATAGTGGAAATCTGAAACAAGATAATCTGCCCAAAGACAATTCTAGTGTGCAAGGTCCAGATATAACTCAGCACTACCGACGTGGAGACGCTCAAGAACATGTATCTATGATAGCGCCAGGCAATAAAACTTTTCCTATCAATTATAACGAAACCAGTTTTCTACCAAATAATTCGAAACAAAATGATTTAACCCATAATAAGGGAACACTATTCGTCAACAGCAATAAAAAGAAAACAGATAATGTGAGACGAATTATTCGACCACAGGCGAACCGACCGGGGGGTAATTTAGTAAAAAATCTACACAACGATACTCGTACGATCGTATCAGAAAGTAAAGCTACTGGACGAAATGACAGTATCCCAAAAGAAAAGGATGATGAACAGGAAGAGATCTCCTGGGTCTGGGGTTCTGAAGCCGGTGATAACGAATTGACAACAGAGGACGACTTGTTGAACAGAGCAGCGTTCAGTGGAGACCACTGTCCCACGGGAAAGGTGAAAGTTGAAGGATTGTGTGTTGAAAAACATTAAAGTTTTAAATAATATTAAGTTTGTAATTATAGAAGTCATTTGAATTGTCAATGTGTATGCAAATTGAGTGTAAAATGTAATGTGTTTTGTTCGTGGTAGCTTGAAACTAAGATTTCTTCTTAGAGAAAAAGGTTATTTATTGATAACTTATTTGACCCTAAATGCTTAGTATCGTTAAAAATTATTGTAAATATAATTCACTGTTTAATTTAATGAAAACTAATTGTTTTAATTATTTTTAAATTAGAATATATTAAGAGCTATTAATGTATATAATATAGAGTTTGAATAAATATACAAGCCATTTTAGGAATCAATTTATTTGAAGGTTTTTTTTAATCGAGCCGGAATTATGCGTTGTATTTTAATTAGTTAGTGATCAGCACACTTAATTAATTAATTATTATTGACGTTCAATAATAACGTAAACATTGTGGGTTTGTAAACAACTAATACATAAATAGTATATAAACAAAATTTATCCATAGACCTTAGGACTTTGAGAACAAAGTAAATAAGTAAAAAAAACAGTCCTTCAAATGTCCCACGGCTGAGCTAAGCGTCCTCTCCTTTTTGAGGAGCTTGGAGCTTACTCCAACAAGCTTTTCTAGTGCGGGTTGGTGAATACATATTTGGAAAATTTTCGTCCCACATTATGATGTTTTCACCGCCGAGCACGAGATGAATTATAAACACAAATTAAATACATAAAAATTCAGTGGTGCTTGCCTAGGTTGAACCCGCAATCTTCGGTGAATATTAACGTGCGGGAACCACTCAGTCATCTATACTTTAAGAATAAGTAATAATAATAACACGTGTACTGTCGTTACGTCAGCAGTTATGTGATCTACATATATACCCCTATGTTATGTCTTTGGTCTATTTTAAAACTGAAGAAAATTAATTAACATTGATGTTTGCCAAAACAAAATACTACCAGTCAATAAATATTCAGAAATATATACATTTAAAAATAGTTTTATTTCCTCTTAAAAAAACAACAAAATCAACATATGTTTATTTTATTCATGTATGCGCTAAGAAGCACTTTTAAATTGTCATTTGACAAGATTTTTTATGGAAAAAACCAGCTTTTTTATGGAAATGTACAATCTACCAAAAAAAAACAAACAAAATTCTTCTCATTAACATCTGTTCTTGATCAAATAAATATATTAATAATTATATAAAAATATGATCAACTTGTTTCATATATACATATTAGTGTTATATAAATACTCACGACGAATTTTAATATTTTGCTCCACAAATATTTCAATGAATGAGAATTACAACCATTTGTAATGAAGAATTGTTCGAACGCACGTGATTGAAATCATTTATCTACAATTTCCTATCAAAAATACTTTAATATTCCATTCGTTTATTTGTGCTGCTATTGAATACAGTATAAGAACTGGTCTGAGTATTCACGATAGTAACAGCCTGTTAATGTGTCCATATGTGGCCATATGTTTTGAACTTCAAATTTTTTTTTACAATTTTTATAGGTGGTAGAACCGTCTGGGTTGGTACCATCCACTCATCAGATATCCTCCACTAAACAGCCATACTTAGTATTGTTGCATTCCGGTTTGAAGGATAAGTGACCCAGTGTTACTACAGGCACAAGGGACATAACATCTTCGTTTCCAATGTTGGTGGCGCATTAGCGATGTAATTTTTTTTTATAGAATAGGAAGGCGGACGAGCATATGGGCCACCTGATGGGAAGTGGTCACCAAACGTCCTTAGACATTGGCATTGTAAGAAATGTCAACCATCGCTTATACAGCCAATGCGCCACCAACCTTGGGAACTAAGATTTTATGTCCCTTATGCCTGTAATTACACTGGCTCACTCACCCTTCAAACCGGAACACAACAATAACAAGTACTGCTGTTTTGCGGTAGAATATCTGATGAGTGGGTGGTACCCAATGGTTAATATTTCTTACATAGCCAATGTCTATGAGCGGTGGTGATCACTTAAAACCAGGTGGCCCATTTACCCATCCGCCTACCTATAACATAAAAAAAAAAATTAGCTGTTACTTTGTTACATTAGATGATCGCTGTGGTTTCCTATCAGTATAGATGTACTATGTACAGGAAGTACATAGATATATAACAAGTGTAACGTGTAGTGTAAGCTTGTGGTGTGTATTCCTTGTTGAAAACCCAAAAAAAAACTCCTCTAGAGAGGAAGGTTTGGTTTTCGGTTGTATGCAGGTTTCCTCGAGATGTTTTCAACATCAAAATATTTTTTATTCATAAAAACTGTTTTGATACAAAAATAAATTGAATTTAAATATACCACTGGTTCTGGATGTAGATTTTGCCGAGAGGAATCGGCAAATAGCTAACTTTACATAGAAATATTACAATATAGAGACAATTATATACATTTTACGGATTCCACACTCCGTCATTATCATATATATATTCTTGTATTATGTTATAACCCTTAACAAGTCATGTTAGGTTAATTAATTATTGCCAATTAACATTTGAGTTTTTAACAAAGTGAAAATCGGCGGACATTTTATACAAACGAATACCTGGCCTCAGGGAGTATATGTTTATTTTGCGGAGTCAGAAATTGTTTTTCAATGTTTGAAATATTGTAATTAACTAAAAACAGTAAAAAATGACGAAATACATTTTTATCTTATCTATTAAACATTTTTTCTTCTATTTCAATAATAACTGGACACTGGACAAGATAACAATGGACAAAGTATTTTAAATAAAATATTCTCGGTTAGCTTAACCCGCGGCTTCGCCAGCATGGAGTTCGGTTAGTGACGATAATCGATAAAAATCTGTTATTTTAACAGAAATACTGCCTATTTGAATTACACATATACTATATTTAAATTAATAGAAAGCAGTTGGCTAGAAAAAAATGGGTTTAGTAACTCGCAAATAGCCATATTAATTTTAAAAGAGGCAGTTATTTTGAATTTTTTTAGGAATAAATGCTTATAAGCTGAAATCACAGACACACAGAAAAAACACATCAATTTTATTTATTTGTATGTATAGTTTATTATTTATTATATAATATGTTTTTTATGTAAAACAAATACGATATAACTACGCGATAGCGGTTTCCGTGTTTGCGATAAAATTATAATTAGTTATTAATCAAATCCGTGTTTATCAAAGTCAATATCACTTGAACTCGTTTAAATATATATATTTTTTAATGTTAGCCCTTTTTTTGAATAGTTATTAAGCTCCATTGCAAAGAGGCTTGTTATAAGTTCCGTCTGTGTCTGTGGCATCGTAGCTCCTAAGAATTGGTCATGAATGCTCTTGACTCCAAGTAAACCTGTCCAGATCATTATGTCGTTTGTAGTTATATGAGAATCTTGTACTGGTCTGATCGATTCAAAATGAAGTATCTTGCGACTTCAGTGATATAGTAACCCTGACCTGATGCTGCAACATGGAACATACTCGAAACTCACCGCAGAAAACGGTCCTGAAAACTGTCATTAAATGTCAAAAAGCGATTTTACATTAACCATTATAATTATAACATTACAAGAATACACGCATCAAGAAAGTGCATCACCATAAATCGGTTGTCAACATTTCACGGGTGAATAATGAAGTGTGTTCTTATAGCAGTGCTGGGATCAGCAGGATACCCACCAACTTACAGCCGAGACAGCGTTTTTGAGCTCATTGGAATAGTCTCAATTAATATAATAGATATATCCATGTGTACATATATTTTTTTTGAGTCGGGTCTTTTTTAAACTAAAATTTTCAGTTGTTTTATACTAGATTGAATTCAATTAACGATTGAATGTTAATTGTACCGATTAAAACCGATAAAATCTTAATATTTTCTATTCAATGCTCTATATAAAATAATCATAAACAATGAACGTATCATGTATGAAAATCAATACTACTATTATCTAGTAAAGAATAATTTACCTTATTTATTAACACTAGAGGTCCCACATTGGATATTCGACCATATGTCATTGGTAATAAAAATGAGATTTAACATTCAATATTAATATTTTTAATTTTACTTCGAAGCATAGTTTTTTTTAATCACAATCGGCTACACCTGGTTCGTGTGGCAATAAATGTCAAAAACTCAATGAAATATCAAAAATACAACGTTTGACAACGAACAGTAGGCAATGTGTTTGACTTCGACAGTATGAACGTAAACTGTGTGATTAATTTGTTTTTATAATTCATCTCGTACTCGTGAGGCGACCTGCATGTGTCTTATTCTGTTGATATTTTGCCACATGAGTATCCACCATCATGCTGTTTTGCGGTACAATATCATCAGATATTACAAACACAATCAGATATTAGAAACAGCAGTACTTGGTATTGTTGTGTTCTAGTTTGAAGGGTGAGTGAGTAGTGTAATTACAGACAAAAGGGACATAACATCTTAGTTCCCAAGTTTGGAAGAGCATTGTCGATGTAAAGGATGGTTAACATTTCTTACAAAGCCAATGTCTATGGGCGTTAATGACCACTTACCATCAGGTGGCCCATATGCTCGTTCGCTAACCTAAACTATATAAAAAACCAACCTCCAAACCTTCCAAACGTGGAATAAGCTTCAAACCTTCTTCTTAAAGGGAGAGGATACGTTAGCCCAGCAATGGAACCTCCATAGGTTACTTTACATCTGTATTTGATCATACTAATATTAAATAATAATTCTAGCGTAGAAATGCCTCGTTGGTCTAGAGATAGCTTTAAATAAAAGTGCAGTATAAATTTATTGTGAGTAAAAATAGAATTTAAAGATTACTTTCATGAATGAATATCATAAAAAACATTTATTTAATATAAAACTATGACACCTATTAAACACTAAAACATGAAAATAAAATTAATTTTAATTAAAACTTACTAATTACACTACGCAATCAGTTGTTTTTGGATTCCATAAATAATTGGAATAACTTCAAACTTGTATTTACGAACACAAAAAGTTCTCAGACAAAAAAAGTTGAATAAAACATTGATTAACAGGTACATACGTAATAGTATCAAGGTTGGCTCTTTATTGTCTATAAACAGAACTTGTAGTTTATTAGTTGTTAAACAAATTGTATAGCATTTTATAAGCTAAGGGCTAAGGCCTCCTCTCCTTTCTTGAGGAAAAGGTTTGGAGCTTATTCTACCACGCTGCCCCAATGTGGGTTGATGGAATACATATGTGGCAGAATTTCGGTGAAATTAGACACATGCAGGTTTCGTCGCAATGTTTTCCTTCACGTCAAGCACGAGATGAATTATATACACAAATTAAGCACATGAAATTACAGTGGTGCTTGCCTAGGCCCTCTCGATATATAAGTCAATTTGATGGAATCGAATTAATATATATGTACAACAATGATAATATTATTATTGAAAATTTATTTTATGACTAATTGAATCACTCTTATAGTGCAGGAAATATTAATAATGTTGCATCGAGCTTTTAAAACTGATCATCGATTGCCCGGAAATTTTAATTCAGTTCCACGCTTCAACGAAAATTATTATAATTTAAATTTTATATGTACTTAATCCCGATTTATTCGTCACACTATACTATACCGGAGTCACAGACAAATCTTGCAAAATTAGCAACCTGGGACCGCGGATCGGCAAACGCAGCGTAGGGCGCCCTCCAGCTAGTTGGACCGATGACCTTAAGAAGGTGGCGAGCACCGACATGATGCGGAAGGCGGAGGACTGGGAGCTTTGGCACACCGTGGGAGAGGCCTATATTCAGCAGTGGACAATGATTGACCGTTGATGATGATGATGACATAAAATGACAACTGACTTCATGTCCTGGACTGGATGTGGAAGACAGATATCAGGAGCTTCGTCAATGCGCCACAAACATTGGGAACTATGTTATGTCCCTTGTGCCTGTAGTTTCACGGACTCACTCACCCTTTCAAACGCAGCTAGACAATACAATTCTACTAACAAATTGTGACTTTATCGCAATCGAAACGAAGGGTGATCGTTGCCGTTTTTCCATTTTCCTTTTCTTTAATTAAATTATCGACTATTGCCATAAAAGTTAAAAATAACGTTTAATTTTGACATAACTGTATATGTTAACATCATATCTGTTCGGTTCCGATTCGAATAAATACAGATGATTCAAAGTTAGATCGAAATTGAATCGGGAACGCATCGTAATCGTTGTAAATTAGTAGAATTTTGCGCCTGAGGCACCTTATTTGGCGGTAGAATATGTGGTACCTACCGAGGCGAGTTACGCAAAGCCCCCACCAAATGGCAGTATCAATATGTCAACTCTTCATGCTAAGTTTTCCGAGACTCACGAGCGCTGAGTATCATAATTGTGTACAAAGACAATTGTCTATCGATAAAATCTTCACTCACGACTTATTATTTATTATAATAGAGTAATGTTTTATGTTTTGCAAGATACAATTCATAGATATAATCCATATATTATAAGTCACTTCACTTGGAGGTGGGCTTTATGCGAGCTCGTCTGGGTAGGTACCACCCACTCATCAGATATTCTACTGCAAAACAGATGTACTCGGTATTGTTGTGTTCCTTACGTCGCCAATCACCAATGTCTATGGACGGATGTACCACGTAACATCAGGTTCATGCACGACATACACAAACAGAAATTTTATGTAACGTACTCTTATAAAATTAATTAGAGGAACATCCTTTTTATATTCCACTTGTGGGCAAAGCCTTCTTTCGAGGAAAAGGATTAGAGCTTAGTCTATCACGCTCTTATGTGGGTTGGTAAATCTATAAATTAATTTATTTATTCCTTACGTATTACCTATAATGCGCAATTTTATTTATAAATAACAGAACTAAAATAGATATAATAGTTTATTGTCGTATTTATTGGCTAGTTTTATAACTAACTACGCTTCATTGGTAATTACATAATATTTCCACTGGTTCTGTGTTTTCCTTGTGACATACTTTATTATTATCATCTTTACTAATAAAATAAATGCGAAAGTAACTCTGTCTGTCTGTTAAGTTTTTACGACTAAACCACTGAACCGATCTTGATGAAATTTGCTATGGAGCAAGCTTGACACCCACGGGACTTAGGTTTCATGTTTTCATTTAACACCCGCCCAATACCCGCGTATAAAAATACATGTATGTTAAACAAATATAATTACATTTTAAAGTATCCTGCATGTAAATCAAGGAATACTAACTATTTTTCTTTATATATATATAAAATATTAGTTGGTATAAAATAAGTAAGTGACTCATTAGCTTGTCCATCTACCTATTTTATATATATTTTTTTAAAACTCGATACTCACCGCAGAATATTACAGCTAAGTGTCTCTATAAAACTTATTATTAGAATTTATGTTATATTTGTATTTATGAAACTAGAATCCGACATATATTTTATATTGGGACATATTTTGATTGCTTAAAGCGTGATAAGTTATAATACCGTAGCGTTTTAAAGATTAGAAGCGCATAAGTCTGTCGGTTTTTATCTGTATTCGAATAAACTTATACCGAAATATGGTAGGTTGTTTCATCATTGTTACCATCTTACCACAACCGTCTCGCCATTTCGCGTAATGTTAAAAAGTGATATGCGACATTGACAATAATATTCTTTTAAAAGAATCATAGCGCCCCTCCATTTAGCGTACAGCTTGTGTTGGGAATAGGGAAGATGCCCAAGGCGCTTTACATAGCTGGGCATCCCGTAAACAATCAAATTATATCATTCAATTAAGATTTTTTTTTTTTTTTTATATTCGCCGGGAGGGCAAATGACTCTACTCCACCTGATGGTAAGTGGTAGTAGAGTCCAAACGCGACGACGGCCAGTACAGACGGGAAAAACGTTCTGCACTAGCCGCCTTCGCCTTGCCGGCCCGCAAGATGCCTCTTCACGCCTCGTTTGAAGGAACCCGGGTTGTAAGAGGTAAATCAATTAAAGAATCACGGATCAATTTAAGAATACACGCATTAAATAACTGGTGGTAGGGCTTTGAACAAAGCTTGTCTGGGTAGGTACCACCCACTCATCAGATATTCTATCGTAAAACAGCAGTACTTGGTATTGTTGTGCTCTGGTTTAAAGGGTGAGTGAGCCAGTGTAATTACAGACACAAGAACATAACATCTTAGTTCCCACGGTTGGTGGCGCATTGGCGATGTAGGGGATGGTTAACATTTCTTACAATGTCAATAGGCGTTGGTACCAACAGGTGGCCTATATACTCATCCGCCTACCTATAATATAATAAAATGTAATAAAATAAGTCGCTTTTCCAAACACGACTGATATACAAAGTCCATAAAGCTGTTGATGCATCTCACACAAATAAATCACTACTAGTTGTTAGTACTTGCTGTTAAGTATTAACATAGTCATTATGTTCATACTTAATAATTATTTATTGATCACAACGTTTTCTCAGATCTTTACAATGTGCATTCATTCCACACACCATTATGTCCATAGTTATATCGTTGACAATTGTTTTTTAACGATTTAAATTAACTTTGTAATACAATGTTTTGTTAAAACGTGTTAATTTTTGATTGTGTGAGAATTAAACAAAAATATACTTTAATACGATAATCATTTATTATAGATATACTTATTGTAAATAAATACTAAAGTAATTTAAAACAAGCTTTTTTACACAAAATTTCTTGTTTATACTGTAATCGGGTAAGGTCCTGCATCTGGAGCCAACCCTGGGTGATGGATCTTACTTATCATAAAAATGCATTGTCATCGGTATAGCATTAACATAATTTTTTTTATTTTAAAGATAATAGCGATAATACCGAGCAAAATTTGTCCCAAGCAAATTAGGAAACAAACATTGCCATTAAAATAAAAGCTTGTTAAAAATCATGAAGTATAGTTAAATGATAAACAATAATAAATAATGTGCTTTCTAAAGCAAGAAAGCGTAGCACTGTGAACTTCCCGACTCTAGGTTTCTACTGAGAGTTCCTAGGAAGAAGGACCTATGACTCAACCTAGGACTCAGAATTTGCCTTATGAAATAGCTAATAGACCAATGAGTCCAGCTATCTCGGTAACATTTTCTTTTGTGAAACGAGATCATACATTTTATTGGGTATTAAAGAATTATCTGAGAGAAGGACGGAGCTGTGAAGGGATCACGCGGATATCTGACGGGCACCTTGAAACTACAAGAGGTCAAAAGACAGTCAAATATGCTCCAAAATAAATGTACTAAAATTCAACGACACGGTCAAAATATTATAATGGAGCACTGGTCCTTGCCCGTATTTGAAGATTAACGTATTCCATCCATTTCACTGTATGTGCTTAATATTTCTAGATGTTATGTAAAATGTATATACTTAATATAATTACAGGCACAAGGGACATAATATCTTAGTTCCCAAGGTTGGTGGCGCATTGGCGATATAAGCGATGGTTACCATTTCTTACAATGTCTTTGGCTTTGGTGATCACTTATCATCAGGTTACATATGCTCGTACGCCTACCTATTCTATAAAAATAACTTAATTACCTTCCTCAATGCCGTAATCTAGTAATAATATCCTAAAATCATTGAAAACTTTACAATCCGTTTGTTTTCAGATGCGGGCCGCGGGCGCGTGACCACGGACGGTCTGCTGAGCGCCCTGGCCCGCCTGCGCCGCCCGCCGCCCCCCCACCTCCCGCACCCCGCGCTCCCCCCACGACCCGTGAGTTAAAAACAAACCTATTACTTTTATGTTGATGGTTTTCAACTGTTTCATATACATATAGTCATGGTACTCCTAATACTTTGCTATCTCTGTCTAACATTTGGGATATAGAACTATAGCGATTGTTCAGACGATCTTCAAATCAGGTTATTATAACTAACGTATTGTCTATATATTATATAAATATACCTACGCGAATTATAGCATATATTCTTATTGAAATATTATTACATTTTAGCACAAATTTTGTTTTTTTAATTAGAATCTATGTTGGAATTTAATTAAATCAGACGACGACACGACGACCAGTTCCTTGCTGGTTCTTCAACGTAGTCTACAATCAGAACCGTTGTAGTAGTAGCTTTTTAATAAATTCAACCTTGTAAAATGACCTCTTGAATGAACCTCTTTTAATGAATGGCTGACCAAAGAATACCCGTTAATATTAAAATATATATACTATCATATAAGAATAAGTTACGACTGTCTGTTCATAACAAGACTCAAACGATTTGTAAGAAACTTAAATAACTTGAAGTAAATAATGAAACAAGTTTCGAAGTTGAACCACATCGCTGCGACTCGGTTAAAAAGTTTCCGAAATGCGACAGATTCTGTGACTTTACATTATCTTCATACAGATGTACCTAGTAACACAACGCATTTCTATTATGTGATAATATTAAATATGCAATTCGTATATATATTTATGTATATCGCAAGTATATTGTGAAAGCCGTCATATTATAATTAAACGGTAGATTGTAAATCGACTTCATTTCTCACAATTTAACGGCCTGTTTTTAGTGACATTGTTATGTCACGGGGTCATTATACTGACATTATAATAAATCTAGGTATATTATGAGTGAAGTTGGCATTGGGTGACGTCGAGCGTTCTGATTGGTCAATTCTTTTCCATTCGCCATTTGCAAAACCATAACCATACCATAATAAACATTAAGCGAGTGCGCATTTGTCCTGCGACATATATATGTACATTTATTTCGTGTATCTCAAACAGCTCTAACGATTTGGCAAAAAAAAAATATATTTAGAAAAGGTTTTGTTTCCCGCCTATATAATAATAATATCATAATTATTTACATTACAAAGATAATTTCCTATATTTGTATGTGTTTTACG
Source organism: Nymphalis io (assembly GCF_905147045.1). Classification (NCBI taxonomy): domain Eukaryota; kingdom Metazoa; phylum Arthropoda; class Insecta; order Lepidoptera; family Nymphalidae; genus Nymphalis; species Nymphalis io. The sequence continues at coordinate 506,435 of NC_065909.1, forward strand.
AACTGAACACCACCCTACCTCTTTATCCACTTCATCTCCTTATCTTATTACAATATATCTCTTCAAGGGATAAGCATTCCTCTTATACAAAGATCTCTTTTATTATTTTGTCTATTTTTGTGCGTATTAAATAAATTAAAAAGTACATACCGACATTATTAGTTGCATAGTCAAGTTAATATAAAGTAATTCACAATAAAGCCGAGATGGCCCAGTGGTAAGAGCGCGTGAATATTAACCGATGATCGTGGGTCAAACCCGGGCAAGCACCACTGAATTTTCATGTGCTTAGTTTGTGATTATAATTCATCTCGTGCTTGACGGTGAAGAAAAACATTGTAAGAAAACCTGCATGTGTCTAATTTCACTGAAATTCTGCCACATGTATATTCCACCAACACGCATTGGAGCAGCGTGGTGGAATAAGTTCCATAAAACCTTCTCCTCAAAAAGGGAGAGGAGGCCTTAGCCCAGCAGTGGGACATTCACAGGCTGTTACTCACAATAAATATATATTTATAATATATTTTATACGTGGTGTATATTTCCATTTGATTAGTTGTTTGTTGAGCTGGATGTAAATATTTTATTGATTTGTAAATTGATGTTCATTCGTATAGCGATTCATTCATCTGCGAACTACACGTACCGTAGCGTAAAGTAAATTATAGTTAAAATCAAAATATACTTTCAAATACGGATCTTATAAACACTTGAATTATCATTTTATAACTTAAATACTAATAGAAAGGTACTACCGTTTCGGACAGTGGATACTACGAAGAACAACCGCCTAGAAGCACAGTTAGTCTACACTTTTTAGTTAGTAAACTATTTATTCTTTTTCATTAAGAAAAAAACATATAATAATCACATAAAATTATATTTATGTATCTTGTATGAATATCATCGAATAATAAATCCAAGCTCTTCTATGGCTTATATAATTATGTATAATAAGCCTTATTTTTTAACATGAGTTTTTAATGTAGGTTTACTGGTGTTATACCACCCACTGATCAGATATTCTACCGCGAAACAGCAGTACTTGTTATCGTTGTGTTTCGGTTTGAAGGGTGAGTGAGTCAGTGTAATTACAGGCACAAGAGAAATAAAATCTTAGTTCCCTAGGTTGGTGGCACATTGACTATGTAAGCGATGGTTATCATTTCTTACAATGCCAATGTCAAGACATTATGTGTACCATTAGGTGGCCCATATGGTCGTCCGCCTTTCTATCCTATAAAAAATATAGTTATAGGTTAATGTAAAATGGTCTGCTATATAAAATAATGACCTTTAATAAATGATTGATGTTCTTGAATGAATGATGACCTGTTCATCTTCATTCGCATCACACTTATGAACTATTATATCTCCTAATCATAAGGGTAATGTTTGAAATAGGGCCAGAGATCCGTTTAGGAATATATTGTGGATTATATATAGCTAGGGTCTCCGGTACTAACCGCGATCCATAACTCTTATGTTGTACGACATTTCTACGTATGACCGTGGTTAATATCCGACTCATATATTAAAACAAGAATGCGTGTTCGTCGCTTTTATTTGGATATTTTTTTAAAAGTATAGTAGCGATGCCAATTTTTAAGTATTACCTATATTCCTATCTCGCCTGAGGCGTGTATTTTTTTTTTTATAGAATAGGAAGGTGGACGAGCATATGGGCCACCTGATGGTAAGTGGTCACCAAACGCCCTTAGACATTGGCATTGTAAGAAATGTCAACCATCGCTTATAGCCAATGCGCCACCAACCTTGGGAACTAAGATTTTATGTCCCTTGTGCCTGTAATTACACTGGCTCACTCACCCTTCAAACCGGAACACAACAATATCAAGTATTGCTGTTTTGCGGTAGAATATCTGATGAGTGGGTGGTACCTACCCAGACGAGCTTGCACAAAGCCCTACCACCAGTATATGGGGTCATACACGTTATCAGGATGATCGAGTGTAAGGTTCTACTGATTTTTAATAATTAAGTTGAGATTTTTAGAATACAATGGTAATATTTTTAACTAAATTAACACTGGTTGGAAATTGTTGAGCGAAAAAAAACTACGCGATATATAAAAAAGAAACAAAGCACGGAAAAATTGACTCGTTCGATGGTTGCCGGGGTGATTGAGAGAATTGTAAAATATTAGTTAGTAATAAATTATATAACAAGATACGTGTGGAAAAGAATAAAATGTTAAAAGCAAATGTAAAGGATTGTTTTACTGGGGTTTTCTTATACTATATAGCCCTTTAATTAATTGTACTGTTTGTTAGGAGTGGGTACGACAATAACGTAAGAATCGATGCGACTTTTACATCGCAACTGCCTGTAAAAAAACCTTTTTGTCCTCATCTATTGTACAATTCAGTTTTAGTTCTAGTATTTTTTCAATACAGATAATATAATTTATTTTAATGTTTCCTTTACGTTAGCATATAAGGTAGGCGCAATAAAATAGCGTACTACTATTAAGACGGCTTGTAATATTTGACGAGTGAGATACGAAGTGCAGCTGTAGATATCCAATGACATCTATAAAACTATTTTAATAATACTAGTTCAGTCACAGCCGAGATGGCCCCGTGGATGGAATGCGTGAGAAACGTCACGGTTTTCCGTCTGCATGTTTCAGAATTAATTATGCTATTTATGTATCAAAGGATTGGAAACAAAATATAAGAGCAGCATGGTAGAATAATCCCTAAAACTTTGTCTAGAGGGAAGAGACCTTTGTCCAGCTGTGGGACGTTAACAGGCTGTTACTCAAAGTCACAGTAAATAAAAATGACAACTAAGTTCAATAAAATACTTAGTATTTTTTTTTATTATATACTAGTTACTCGTCCCGGCTTTGTCCGGGCAGAATAATGATCTATGTAACACGTTATTATCGTAATACATATTACTCTAATTGTCTACCGTCACGTGTGTCCATGAAGCTCCCAGTCGGCATGATTTTTTCCGACATCTGCGACATTTATAGTCATATTTCAGCTAATTTTCACAAAACGTAATAAATTATACTTAAAACTTCCTCGTGAATTTCTCTGTCCATCGGCGATATATTTTCTGTAGTTTTTGAGTTATCGCGTTCAGATAAACAGCGGTTTTGTTTTTTAATATATGTGGGAGTGATTTTTAAGTTTGTCTATGTATTAAGAGTCTATGTAACAATACTTTTAGTATATAGACAAAAATGCATCAATTCTTTATTATTCTACTCAATGTTAATTGCACTGATCAAGTAGTGATTACTGCAATTTCTATATATTGCTGTGTAAAGCTGTTTGGCACGCTGCCGGTCTGGCGTGCCAAGTGCACTGAGGACGATCGATGGAGGGCGGACTTGGCATTTGAGTAGGTAAAATATTTTTATTAGCTTTCGTTGTTATTAAAATTGAGCCGGAATTATCTAATAGATAAAACATTTGTAAATTCAGTCTAGCTTCGGGTTTCAACCTGCGAATTTCACGCGTTTTAAACACATTTTAATTTGATTATTTATTAAATGTCAACCAGATAATATTGATATAGTACAATTGTGCCCGGAAAATGGCCCTTAATAAAATAATGATTTTAATCACAACCTTGTTATATTTGAGATTAGCCAGAACAAATAGCAGACTCCCGAGGGGAACTGATTCTAGTGGTATTATAATAAACTTTAAAGGTTTCTCCGCCCGTGGGTATTTTCAAATTCAGCATAAATTTAAATAAAGAGAACTAATAGTCAGAGTTGAACAGTTGGAAAGTCAATTTGAATGCGATATAAAAACGTTTGTGACGAGTTCATTGATTTAATTTCTTATTTAACGTATCAATCGTCTGAATATTATTGCATTATTAATAGTACTATTTTGAGCTAAGACCGCCGTACCATATTTGCTAGCATATAAATTGCTATTACGAAGTCTTGGTCAAGTTACTATATACTAGATAATCTTCTTAAGTAATTCTCGGGTCCTGGGTAAGGATATTTGATGATGAAATCATATCTTGCTATCCCATCGAATTATGAGATTGACGTAAGGGAGAGTCTGTTCGCACTATGATCTTTATAACGTCTCGTCTTGTCTGAAATTATAACAAAATGCCGGGGAGAACTTTATTTATGTAACACTAGAAAACGGTTGCACTTCCGGGGTTTGAATCCGCAATTATTAGTTAAGATTAATGTATTCTAACCGATAAGCCATCTCGGCCTTTTACAAACATCTATCTTATCAATTCCGAGTAACAATGGATCTGGTTCGTAACACTCCGTTGACATTCGATAAACCCGTATTTTCTTAGCACTTATCGCGTTCAACATTTCAATTTATATTTACAAAGTTAGTTTACTGTCTGACCGTCGCAACCAGTGAGCAGAGCCGTATTAGCATTTTCGATGAACACAATCTCTCTAATCAGTATTAACAGTTGTGTTACTGTTGCCTATTTTAATAAGCTGTGGTGATGTAGTGTTAAAACACGAATTAAATTGCATTAAATATAATGCTATTTACATGCATGATACAATTGCATCGATGGTAGAGTCGCTTGCTTATAAAACCACATATCTCGAAGACTTGGGTTCAAATCGCGCATCATGACAATAAAAAAATAATGAGTTTTGCTGTCTTAAGACTTCCAGTGCGAGCTAGGAAAAAAATGACTTTAAACCAGAGTTAAGCGAAATGTAATCAGATTAATGATTAACAATAACGATTATAATGTGAAATCATTAATCACGTACTCATTAAGAGTAGAAAGGAAGCGTTCGAAATATGCAAATTCATATAAGTTTTCTACAAGATTTCAATAGTTAATTTCAATAATTGAATTGTCATTGTATTACAACCACTGGGTGAACTCTAGCTTTTTTGAATCAGTTCTACTCCACGTGGAACTAATTAATATATCAATAACTGGAGAGAACCCGCGATTTCGTCCGGGTGAAAGTCAGTTTAATAGGATAAATTAAAAAAATAAATTTCGTTTCTTTATATATTTATTCAACATACAAACACATGGTTGATACTGCTTCATTATATGTATATATATTGTAATGAGATCGAGAGAATATTGAATATGTAATGAAAATTAAATGTGGTATTTTGGTAAAGGTAGCTGTTTATTTAATTCCAGGTCACGGCGTTAAATATATTGTTTAGCGTATGCCTGATAAATGCGTATCAAAGCGGCAACAACGAGGCTGCAAACATGAGCCAATCAGAGGCCGCCTTTGTTTTCGGTATATCGATATTGATTTTGAGAATAAACGGTGATACAGATTTAGTTTTCGCTGTTACACTAACGACTTGTCTACTGATTCTCGATGGGACGATATCGGCAGTATTTTTTTAATTATTTTTATCGCTCGAATACGCATTACTCGTTTCCCCCACGGGAACAGTGCGGGTGTATGTAGGACTCGCCGGTGTCCAAGGCGCCGAGTGCGCCCCCAACATCGGAAAAATCACTAAAAAAAACCGTCTTAACGAGGAGCGCCACGGGATCGCTTGCGCAAGCTACCGTGACGCTCTGGCGGACGGCCCGCCAGAGGCCCCTATTTAGCGGGTCGTATTGCGCTTGCTGCCGATAACAGTGGACTTAGAGATTCACGAGTGGATTGATGCACGTAGACTTCAGTTATTAGTTCTGTTACGTTTTTTAAAAGATTTTATTTAACTGACAATATTTGTTTAGGTCAAATCTTGCAATCTGAATTATACCATCATCTGAGATGAAATTTTACCTGTTATTGATTGATTCATTGTTGCTCCGATGACAATGCATGTTTATGATAAGAATGACCCGATTCTTCATCCAAGATTGGCTCCAGACGATGGAACTCCTTAGCAGTCAACAGCATGAATACGAAATTTTGTATATATAAGCTTTATTTCTTTTTTGATACAAAATTTATCATTTCTCTCTTGACAACAGATTATTTCTCCATACAAACTGTCTTTCCCGTTTTTACCCGAATTTTTTGAAATCTTTCTTTAATTGTGCGTTTGGTTTGGACGGTGAAGGAAACATCGGGAGGAAACCTGCATGTGTCTAATTTCACTAAAATTCTGCCACATGTATATTCCACCAACCCGCATTGGAGCAGCGTGGTGGAATAAGTTCCAAAAAAACCTTCTCCTCAAAAAGGGAGAGGAGGCCTTAGCCCAGCAGTGGGACACTCACAAGCTGTATTACTGTACTGTACTACATATATTATATTTTCTCAAATTTAAATAAGACTGCTATATAATTTTAAATGAAATAGACATATCTTGCTAAGCCAATGTAGTAATATATAGGGTAAGCCAAGTTTAAAGGGCGCATAGAGTTTACATATGTCTCTTATCGACCATATAACTACTAATAAAGCCTGACATATGTGGAATAACTCCATTATCCTTAGGATGATGTGATTTTGAACTTAGAAGTCCTTTGTAAGTATGGCAAGCTTGTAACGAATGTTAAATAAGAAATATCTCCTAATCAAAATAAAACTTTTACGAGTTTTGGAAATTTTATAGTTATAACAAATACGAATTTTTAATCATACACGTCGAATAACATCAGGGTTTTAACAGCGGCCATAACGTCAATCTCGATTTTGTTTCGATATAACCGTTTCCTTTACGACAGTAGACTTAAAATTTAACGCAAGTAAACTATGTGAGGCTGTTTGCAAGTCATCAAATATTCTGCCGCCAAACAGTAATATTACATATTGTTGAATCCTCATTTGGATGGTGAGTGAGACATTGTAACTATATATACAAGGACGTAACATCTTAATTCCCTAGGTTGGTGAAGCATTGACGATGATTGAAGAAATAATTAATGTTTCATTAGGAAAATGTAAAACATTCATACAAAAAAAAAAGGCAGTCATAGGAACTGCCGAGAGAAGTGAAAACTTGAAACTGTTAAAATATTTGTCCAATTTACACAACTGGCACTCCAATTCTATTCCTTTTTATTATATAGCTTTTTGTTCATCAAAATACACAGTATGTCGCTAACTCGGTATATATTAATACAGCTTAATATAAATAAGTAATAGTTAAAATACACTTATGTTATTTGTATATACTGTTAGTATTTACATAAATTTCAATCATTATTATCCTCATTAATTTCCACAATACTGAAATTATTTGTACTTTCAATAATTGCATTATATTAACATTAGCATGTCGGTGACGCGAAGCCACGAGTTTATCCGCTACGATAAAATAGCACCACGCGCCTGAAGAAGTTTTCACTTCAAAATATATATTGAAACTCAGTGTATGTAAATTCGTTGTAACTGCAAATTTTTAAATATTCAGTTTCAACATATCGTGTTTCATAGCGTACTTTTAGTTTGTTCACCAAAAAGTTGATACAAATAAGCGCTGGTGTTTCGAGTTTCATGTTCGTAGAGCTGGGACCTGGTGCACTTTTAAATGAATTTTAGTGATTTCAAATAGAAGCATAATATTACACTGCATACGGTTAATTATATGATAAAGCTTGGAGTTAGAGTTCGTTGTTTTCATAAAGAATACATAAATATAGAATTAACATTGCGAACCTTGCAGTAGCAGCTTTACAATTTTCATCTTGTAGAAAGTTATAATTTTATTTTATAAAATAGGAAGGCGGGCGTGCCAATGCGCCACCTAATGGTCACCATCGCTGTGGCACCAATGGCACTGGAAGAAACATTAACCATTTCTTACATCGTCAATGCGTCACCAACTTGAGAACTGAGATGTAATGTCCCTTAATTAGTGTAATTCCACTGCAGCAACAGCCTCTGAACGTCCCACTGCTGGACTGAGGCCCCCACTCCCTTTTTTGAGGAAAAGGTTTGGAGCTTAATCCTTTCTTAGGGTTGGAGTAAATCCACTAGCTATCCTTCAAATACCTTTTCATCTAAATATATATAATTATTTTTATATTGAGTATTACTATATACGCCTAATTTGAGAATCCCGGGTTCCTTCAAACGAGGCGTGAAGAGGCATCTTGCGGGCCGGCAAGGCGGGGATTGCTAGTACAGAACATTCTTCCCGACTGTACTGGCCGTCGTCGCGTTTGGACTCTACTACCACTTACCATCAGGTGGAGTAGAGTCATTTGCCATCCCGGGGCATATAAAAAAAAAAATCCGTAGAAAACATCTAATAATAACAAATAATACTCTTTTATTATAAAAGCTAGTGTGAGCCGTACTGGCACATCAAATAAACATATTATTATTGACACTACTATATAAATAAAGTGCAGCGTAAACATATAGACACAGCACTTAAAGCGCTTTGACACATATTCCAATAATGGTTAGTACTACTGGTAGTAAAAGTGGTAACAAAAACTTATTACAGCGCGACTTTTGTTGTTAATTTGTTTGTTTGTCCGCTGTTATAAATTTTTTTGTTAACTTCAAAATCTTCATATCTTGAGAGCAGAAGTCCAACGGCTAGAACACATAAACCTTACCGAATAATTGCGGTTTCTAGCACGAGCACAAAACAGTGTATTTTTATATGCTTAATGACGGAATCACGGATCACGGAATAGACTGTACAATTGCGGATATAGTAACAGTAACAGCCTGTTGATTTCCCACTGCTGGACTAAGGTCTCCTCTCCCTTTTTGAGGAGAAGGTTTGAAGCTTATTCCACCACGCTACTCCAATGCGGGTTGGTGGAATACACATGTGGGAGAATTTCAATAAAATTAGACACATGCAGGTTTCCTCACGATGTTTTCCTTCACCGTCAAGCACGAAACGAATTAGAAACACAAATTAAGCACATGAAAATTTAGTGGTTCTTGCGCGGGCTTGAATCCACGATCATCGGTTAAGATTCACGCGTTCTAACCACTAAGCCATCTCGGCCTTGGTCTATTGCGGATATACTTGTGTACTATAACAATACCTCCTGCGCAGTTAGGTAGTAGTTGAGAACTCCACTGAAGCTGAATCGATCAGGAAGATTAATCATCGTTAGTTTTTTTTAATATTATCTGAAATATAAGTGTAAATAAATTGTTTGAAGCCATTAGAAATTGCGAGGCAATTGCGAATATGGAATATTCTTAGGTATTCATGTTCTTTACTTGTTTAAAACGTTTAGAAATAATTTTTAATCATCGTAATGGAGAGGCCTTGTACGGGCTGACTTCAGCTATCAAAATTTCCGCGATAGCGTTAGTTAATGTTCGACCTTCACGGTAGTTATTTCATGGACATATTTACTTAGAATATATGCTAACAAGCAGCTCACCACTGCTTTACGTGGATTATTTTTTTTGTAATTTATAAATTTACAAGGTGATGGATGGAGATGTGCAAATGAGGCACAGTGTCTTGCAATGAGTTGGCATGGAAAGATATATAATTTTTTCCAAACATTCCGGTTGAATACATTATTTACCCCCAGTATCTAATATGTTATGATTTTGTTCACCTGTCCAGTATTACACTGTGTCACTCACTAAAACTGGAATGTATTGTTTTTTTAATTAAGTAGTATGTGAGGTAGTAAAAAAGGAGGCACTGGAGGTGGGCTTCGTGCATGCAGATATTCTACCGCAAAACAGCAGTACTTGGTATTGTTGTTTTCCAGTTTGAAGGGTGAGTGAGCCAGTGTAATTACAGGCACAAGGGACATAATATCTTAGTTCCCAAGGTTGGTGGCGCATTGGCGATGTAAGCGATGGTTAACATTTCTTACAATGCCAATGTCTATGGGGGTTGGTGATCACTTACCATCAGGTTGCCAGTATGGCGCAGTAAGAAATAGACCTTCATATGCATTCCTAAGAAATGCGCTATTCATTCCGGGGTCTAAAATGTCTCTTGTCTGTAATTACACTGTGTCATTTACTCAGCAGAGTCAAGCCAGATCTTCATATGTCCTAAAATCTTGGTAGACTAGTCATGGTTGACACGTTGTGACGCGCTTTACTTCCCTTCTCCACCTCCTGACGGTTACCTTCCTGTACACTCGTGTAATGATATTTCCATTGTGTACATAACTAGACGGGCTTGTACAAAACGTTACCCTGAGTGGTAATCAAATCAATGATCATAGATAGGCGGACTGGCAAATGGACCATCTGATGGAAAGTTGTGACTGCCGCCCGTAGATATCGGTGCTTTGAGAAATATTAACCATTCCTAACATCAAAAGTGTGCCATCGAGTTGGGAAATAAGATGTTCCTTGTGCCGGTGACTCGCTCAACCTTTCAAACCTGAAGACGTCATCACTAAGTTTTGCTGTTTAGTGGTAAAATAGGTGATGAGTGGGTGGTGGTGGACTTATTTATTTACACTTACAATATATGCAAATAAGTAACTGTTATTTAATAGTTATTTATTTGTATATATTGTCTCAAACCATTCTTGTTAAGTTAATGGCGATCGACGTCTGTCTTAGAGCTTTGCATGCACAACTTCATTCAAGTGGAAATATTCATAAAATGCAGTCTGTTTGTTATTTCTTTTATGTTTTATTTTTGCGAAGATTTATATTAGTAACTAATGAACAATACACATATAAAACTAACAAAAATAATTCTTCTTGTGTCACATCATTATGTTTATTATGGTCTTCATGGTCTATTGGTCAACTTCAGGCTGCAGATCTAAAGGTTTAGGAAACGAACCCTGAGCTGGGTCTTTATAGAATCTGTTTGGTAATTCTCATTAGTAGTCCGAAATCTGAAAATTGGCAGTTTGTATTGCTGTTCTATCGTAAGCACGTAAAGCTGTAGGTCTTGGATTTCATTAAATTTAAAGCTATTTACTCGGATAACACTATACTATACATATATTTTGTTTACTGTAGCCGAAATCTCTCAAGAGAATTTCAATAGAATATTTTTCTTTCTTTGAATATATAGTTAAATTGGTCAAGTATTTAAAATTAATTTAGAAACAGTAAATACTTTTTTTTTAAATCCTTACTTATATTATGAATGCGATATTGAGTTAGTTTGTTTATGTTACGCTATCACAGGTTAACTGCTCGATTGATCATAATTACAATTGCGTACCAGTTATCAATCGTTCAGGATAGGACATACCTAACATCTCCACACCATCATACACGCGAAACTGAGGGCGGATTCTAGTTAATTATAAATAAACCTAGTTTCAATATAAAACTTTTTCCGAGTATTGCCAATAGTGCATAAAAACGGCCAGCGTCGCTTGGAAGCAGCGTCGTGTCACTAATTGGATCACACGGCCGACCGCACGCAATGTATTCGATGCTCGGTTCAAACGACCCGACCTGTTTGATGCATGGCTTTGATATATTCAATTTAGGCTTCAGATTAATAATATTATCAAATAACGTTACTGTGCGATTATCGAACATAGTTTTTATTTTTTCACTTGAATTAATAATGTGAGGGCAGCAATTCTATTCTGTAAAAACTTACTCCATTACTCACCCTTGAAATTACATTAATATTACATCCCCAATGCGCCACCAAAATTGGGAACTAAGATGTTGTGTCCATTGTGTCTGTAGGCATACTGGTTCATTGTCCGGTCAAACCGAAAACTACAATACTAAGTATTATACACCAAGTAATGTAATCACTATTTACTACTTATATAAGATAAGAGATGTCGAGATGGCCCAGTGGTAAGAACGCGTGAATCTTAACCGATGAACGTGGGTTCAAGCCCGGGCAAGCACCTCTGAATTTTCATGTGCTTAATTTCTGTTATAATTCATCTCGTGCTTTTCAGTGAAGGAAAACATCATGAGGAAACCTGCATGTGTCTAATTTCATCGAAATTCTGCCACATGAGTATTCCTCCAACCCGCATTATACCCGCAAGATACCAGCCGACCCTCTCCCGACTACACGGGTGAAAATACACACGTGTAGAAAATATAAATATTTTGACTTAAATATATATAAATAAAAATGATAGTTGAAACTGATACAGAAAAGTCATTACAGGGCGTCGAGATAGAAATATTTTGCATCTGTAAAACATCCAATAGGCACGCGATAGGTAATTAAAAAATTGGACCTCGTCGACATTGACTGTGCTCGCCATGTTTGTTCGCGCAAGTAACGAGCACTTTGACAGAGCCTCTCGAATTCAGTATTCAATCATTTTCAATATGGCGGCCGTGATCTCTCGTTTCGTTATAATTAAATTTCTATTTGTTTAAAAAATATTACTGCTTTTATTTTAAAATGCGAGTAAAAATATGAATTTTGTTTGTAAATTTGTCTTTTTATGTTGTTTTTGCACGTATTAATATATAAAAAAATCTATAAAAGAATAGCCGGTGAACGAAAAACTTGAAGGAAACCTCCCTTAAGGTTTAAGAAAAGATAAAAATCAGGCATAGTCTACATTTACAATTAACTTAAATAAGTCAAAACTCCATAATATACATATCTGAAAGAATATTAAAGAAATACCTAAACATACATTTACACATACGATCGTTACTTATATTATATAAGCGGAAGTGAGTCTGTTTATTTGTTTGTTTGTTACTGTTGAGGTGCACGTTACACCTCAACCGAATATCAAAAAAATTTGTACACACAAAGCAGCTCCTCTACCCCTCACGCAGGCGAAGCCGCGAGTGTAACCTAGTGCAAGCAGGTTTGAGAAAACACTACACAACAATAATATAAATTACATAAATAACAAAGTATTACATAAATAAACAAAGTTATATTTCTTTAAGTAAGCACTTAACACTTGTAAATGTTTTCAATTGCATTATAAGCCGAGATTGCCCGGCGGTTAGAACGCGTGAATCTTGACAGATGATCGTGGGTTCAAACCCGGGCAAGCACCACGGAATTTTTAAGTGCTTAATTTGTGTTTATAATTCATCTCGTGCTTGACGGTGCAGGAAAATATCGTGAGTGAAATTAGACACATGCAGGTTGCATGTGTCTAATTTCACTGAAATGCAGTCACGTGTGTATTCCACCAACCCGCATTGGAGCAGCATGGTGGAATAAGCTCCAAAAACCTTCTCAAATAAAGGAGAGGAAGCCTTAGCCCAGCAGTGGGACATACACAGGCTGTTACTGGTTACTGATTCTATTGCATTGCATAAATTATAAATCAATTTTGTTTTTCTTAGTATCGTTAACGACCAAGAACCAACGACGATATAACGATTTGTCTAAATCCGAGTTTTTGTTTAACTTAAGATGTAATCCTATGCGAGGTTGAGACCTTTCGTGTAATACGAATGGTCTGTCTGATACGGATAAAATTAATAGGCACTGGAAATACGGAGATAAAGAAGATGAGCAAAATAAAGCGTAAAATTATTTTCGAAAAGGAAAAGCTGTCTGAAGAATATATGTGCTTAATAAGTGTTGGTTCTTTCTTAATATGAAAGCAGTTACCATGAAAAAACCTGTCTGTATAAACCCTCGCCGAATTTTTTTTAGCTGGTAGGGGAATCTCTAAGGAACGTTATTGAGCTTTTTAATATATAAATAATAAAACGTTTCAGTTTCGAATGAATTCATATATGTCATAAATAGAATACATTCGTAGCAAAAGTCAAATGTAATATTAAATTATACATATATTAAAATACATAAAGTAACCTAAATTCTATTGAATATTTATCATAGTTGTATTAATTAAAACGAACGCGCGTGATCGACTTAGTCTGTTTTTGCAAACGAAATACGACCACGTTTCGTATTCATAATTTTAAAGTCATTTTGAATGATATACGGCTTTAATTTCCTCAATTTTAACAATATGATATTATTAATAGACTTGATATAGTCTTTAAACAATCATATAAATATTAATGATATTCGATTCGATAGCTCAATACTAAACATAAAAGCTGAAATCAAACCTCTCATTTCATAAACAAGCGAGCAAATTGCCTTAAAATTGTCCTGAATAAGTCCTGATTATGAATACGTCGCGACGCATTCTCAGCTCTAACGTTGTTAGAACCCTTCAAGGAGACGAGATTTATTTAGGCTTAATATATTTGGCGTCGTGGAGTTATTTAGTTACATTAGAGCATAACACTTCTAAGAGCAATAAAAGCAGACTAAAATTTCCTAGTCTCTTTGTTTATCTGATACCAATTTAATGATATCATCCCGACTGAGCGGTTTTTCTTAATAGAGGATATTATTATTATTATTTTAAACTTATAAAACATTATTGAAATTACCACCGGAAGTTACTGATTTTTTTTTGTTTTCTCCCAAATAATTACCTTTTAAACAAACAATTGGCTTCCATTTGAAAACTCTTGAAACTAAAATTATTTTCGATAGGAACTCGTTTTGAAGACTGAAGTGGATCTTGGGTGCTAAAACCCGAGTTTTAATTATTGAAAACGTTTTGGATTGAGGAAATTTCTGAGGCAGGAAATTAGAAATGTATGAAAATAAACGTAATCAATATCCTTCCAGTAATTTAAATTTAATGGAATTTGAATTATTTATTGTAAATATTTAAATGAAATCAAATTTAGAATAAGTCAGTTAAATTCGATTTCTTTAAATAATCAAATCTCCGCATAACCAAGTCTGTGTCTTTTATATTGTTTTTACTTTCGTGCCTGCATTATTTTTCCAGGCAACATCACAAACTAAAGTAACAGCCCGTAAATGTCCCACTGCTGGGCTAAGACCTCAACTCCTTTTGAGGAGAAACAGTAGAGCTAATTTCACCGTGATTTGTGATTTCTTAAATTTAATTAATTCTTACAGTATGCTGTATAAGCCAATTATACCCTTCTATCATTTAGAGAAGCAAAAAAAGAATACTCAGAAGTTTAATAAAATCACACTAGCCTGAAAAAGAAAATATAAAGGCGAGTATAACGTGAATTCCATTGTTAAGCTATAGCCACACCAATGAAAGGTTTGTAATTAAAGCTATTTCCAAGGAGAACAAAAGCAAGAGCCTAGTAAAGTTATAAGGCAATCTCGTCGTATTAATTATTTGCATAGCTATTAAAAAATCGAAGTCAACGCCGATTTTACACAATTAAAGATTAACCCAGACCATATAAAATAAATTTAAAATTGCGTCGCATACAACATCAGCTATGTTCATAACTAAGAAGCTGAAAAACTACACTCCCAAGTGATAATAATAATAATAAATCATTTATTTCCACCAACTAGATCACATGCAACGAAACGAAAATACAACAACAATAAATAAAATTAAAAGACGAAATGACAACAATAATATTTTACAAATTACAATACATTATTACAATAATTATGCAATACAATAAATTAAATTGAAATTAAGGAATTAATAATGATTAACGGAATTAATTAAATATAATAAATAGAGTAACATAGAATAAATAGTAAATAATAATATTATAATAATGTCACGAAAGTATGTTTATAGTCAATACTTATATACTCTAAGCCATTAATTTCAAGTATATAAACGGTTCCTCCCGTACCACCTAACGATTTGTCAATTAAATTTAAATATAAGGAATCACAATAGACAGTAAGTTCAATACACATACAACAAGCTAGTTTGTAAAAACAATACTTACCTTTAAAAAGTTTCTGCTACCACGAGCCTTAGATTCTCGGATAAGTAGCGTTAGAAGTGTCAATCTGCTTATTATAATTTTCTTACCAATTAGCCCATAATGAAATATATGGGGAGAAGTATAAATTTACGTCGCAAAAACAGTGTCACAATGATCGTATTCATTGTGACATTTTATCAAACTGTAACAGCCTGTGAATGCCCCACTGCTGGGCTAAGGCCTCCTCTCCCTTTTTGTGGTGAACGTTTTTGGAGCTTATTTCATTTATTATTATTATTATTTATTATCAAACTGACTTCACTGTAAATACAAATCATAATTAGAAATTTCCACTCTACAGATTATAATCACTTGGTAGGCACAAGACTTGTATAATTAAATGTTGACGCAGGCTTGTAAAGAAACAAATTCAAAATTTTGTTTGTATTAAATTGAATGTTTAGTTGGGAACAGTTTGTTTCGTTTTCATGTTAATTTTAATCACAAAATAATTTATGATAAATAAACAAGATTTATTGAATATTATGAATACAACTGAATTCATATCTCATAATCGTCAAGATTCATATCACCAAATTAATTAGCTTCAATAGTGCAATGGTTTACGGGATTACGGGTCTAGCGATCGAAAATGTCGGTTCGATCCTGACTCCTAGGGCTATTGCCATCCATCATAATAATCAAATTATACCCTTCTAGAACTTTGAGATGTTAATATATATTTAGAAAAATAATATATAAGATAATTTTTACCCTTAATTGAAGGAGTAAATAGGACCATTAGTAATTTACTGGTGGTAGAGCTTTAGGTAAGCTCGTCTGAGTAGGTACCACCCATTCATCAGATATTCTACCGCAAAACAGCAGTACTGGGTATTGTTGTATTCCGGTTTGAAGGGTGAGTAAGCCGGTGTAATTACAGGCACAAGGGACATAAAATCTTAGTTCCCAAGGTTGGTGGCGCATTGGTGATGTAAGCAATGGTTAACATTTCTTACTACGCTAATTTCTATGGGCGTTGGTGACCACTTACCATCAGACGGCCCATATGCTCGTCCGCCTTCCTATTCTATAAAAAAAATGGAAGATGTCGTTTTTATAGTTATAACTTTAATTTCAAAGCATACGTTTTATTGACATTCTATTTCCTATCTCTTATGGTCCGCTGAAACAAGCCAACACGACACGACAGAAAAGAGAGAGACAGACAAGCTATCAACTTGTTAACTGCTACTGAAAATTACTTTAGAGAAAATTCAATCTATTTTATTAAGCACCTGGGATACTAAATAATAGGTAACTAAACTAACAAAGCATATAGCTGACATTATATACATGTGGAATAGAGATTTAAAAGTGCTCGTGTGGTTGAAATAAATTAGGTAATCAATTAAATTTGATTGCTATTTTCTCTTCTACCTAATATGTGGACTATGGTGGGCTTAGTAACAGGCTTATGTCAATTTCCCTCGCTCTGTAACAGATGAGAGTGCGGCTCCACCACACGTTACGGAGCGAGTGATGGAGATGGCCCTCGATCGATTGAGGCCCTCGATCCAGAACCACAGCGCTGGGTCCGGACGGTGTTCCACGACCTGTTCTGCGTGATGCCCTGGAACATCTAGGTGGGAGGCTTCGGGAACTGTTTGATGAATGTCTTTCCAGTGGGCAGTTTCCGAAGCTGTGGAAGGAGGGAAAGTTGGTTCTGTTGCCGAAGGAGGGGCGTCCACTCGAATCTCCTTCAGCATATAGGCCAATTGTGCAGCTGAATGAGACGGGCAAGCTCATCGAGAAGATCCTCGCTGCCCGTCTTATTCAGCATCTCAACGAGGTGGGGCCGGGTCTTTCAGAGGCTCAGTACGGGTTCAGGGAGGGTCGATCAACCATTGACGCCCTGGACGCCCTAAAGACCTGGACCACGGAGGCGGTGGCCCAAGGAGATGTATTCCTGGCGGTATCGCTGGACGTAGCGAACGCTTTCAACAGTCTTCCTTTCGAGACAATAAGGGAGTCACTCCGATACCACGGGGTGCCTTTCTATCTCAGAAGGCTGTTGGGGGCATATCTCCGGGACCGTTGGGTAGGCTGCGGCGTTCCACAGGGGTCGGTACTCGACCCAATCATGTGGAACGTCGGATTCGATTAGCTCCTGAGGGCCCCTATGCTTACCGGGATGAGGGTGTTGTGCTACGCGGATGACACCCTCATCACGGCGACGGGGCGGACCTTTCAGGATGCGGCCCGCCTGGCCGAGGTCGGAATGTCGCTCACAATGGACCGGATTGGGATGCTGGGCTTGAGGGTCTCTGTCACAAAAACAGAGGCCCTCCTATTCCACGGTCCACGTCGGGGTCCCCCTCGAGGGGCGTCTATCACCGTCCAAGGGACGGTGACTTAATCAAAAGCAAACCAAGCAAGCCCAGATGAGGTATCTGGGCCTGATCCTGGACGGAAGATGGAGCTTCAGGCAGCATTTTATCCAACTCGGCCCGAAGCTTATAAGCGCTGCTGCTGCCTTGGGCCACCTCCTACCCAATGTAGGAGGGCCGGAAACACCATGTCGGCGTTTATACGCTGGCGTGGTACGCTCCATGGCGTTGTACGGTGCACCCATTTGGGTGGATGCTCTCACCGCTCGTAACAGAGCTCTTCTGCGGAGGCCGTAAAGAGTCATAGCGGTGAGAGCGATACGTGGGTACCGTACGGTGTCATGGACGGCAGCGACACTTCTCGCGAGCGATCTGCCCTGGGAACTCCAGGCAGAGGTGCTTACGGAAGTGCACCGGTTCCGGGTGGAAACGAGGTCAAGCGGCGTCCGTCCAGGGTCAGCGGAGGTTGAGCGAGTCAGGGCCCTAGCCCAGCGAGCCTTGATTCTCAGGTGGGAGGAGGACCTGAGGTCCCCGCGGCAGGCCAGGTGACAGTGGAGGCGGTCCGCCCCCACTCGAGTCGCTGGGTGGAACGGAGTCACGAAATACTCACATTCAGGCTGACGCAGGTACTTACCGGACACGGTTGTTGTGGGTGTAGGCGGTGTGGGTACAGCTGGTTTTTTAGTGGGTATTCCGGCGCATGCTCGGCGCCGGCGAGTCCCACATACCCCACCACTTCAAGTGGGGGAAACACGTAAACGCGTTTTTCCAGCGAAACAAAAAAAAAAAAAGGCTTATGTCAATTTACTACAAAGACAAATCCTATAAAACAAATCTAGAATAAAAATGGCTTATGAAGGGAATATGATTGCTTATCCAGGGTAGAACTATAAAATTAAGTTCGTTTAAAACGTGTATTTGTTTCAATGTTAAGTCATTTCTAGTTACTATATTCAAAAAACGATTATTTCGCTTACCGATGGTAGAAGTGTCGCAGAGTTCGTTTGCAAATCTTCGAAATAGCATATATGTAACGTAGACATTCAGTCAACCGATCGTTAGTTACGAGTAATCACTAACCACGGATCAAGCAATATAGACTTTACACCCAGTATAAGTGTTTGAGGTGAATTTTAAAGATATCGGTCTTTTTCATTATGAATTAAATTAAAAAAATTCATAGCTAAAATAGTAATATATTTGTCGGTGGTCGCCACAAAGACCGGTAAATACCCTACCACCTATATTAAAATTACACGAATCTAAAGAACAAGCAATTGAAGAAAATTGTATTCATTTATTGCTAGCTAAGTAATGAATCACTAATGCAAAGACATTTTAAAGGATTAAAAGGGGTCAAATAATTTGGACGCTTAATTGAAGTGTTTTCTGTGGCGTTTAATTATTTCTGAAAATAACATTCACACAAATGAACGTAAGGTAAAGAAAATACGTATGTGAGTTGAATAATTAATTAAGTTTAGTTCAAAAGCATGTACTAACAAATTTCATGTATAATATGGCTATTCTAACGACGGGAGGATTAAAGGCAAATAAACAACTTTGACATTGAATAGGGTGTTTTTAGGATGTTTTTTAAAAAAAACTATAAATATAAAAATTAATTTTAAAATTCTGTTAACGTTTGAAATTAAAAAAAAATGAAAGGCGTATTAAATGATATGCGTTTTACTTGGTTGATCGTTCAAGTCGTTATGATTTAAATTTCTCTTACAGGACCAATCGTTGTCCTCTTTGTCATTTTTGCGTTTTGTTATTGCTGCTTCAAGTAACCGCTCGAACAAATTCAATTCAAACATTTTTTTTAAATCTGTGTTTCAGCACCATGAACTAGCCGCCATGCTATTTATACGTCACACGACTTTATAAACTCAAAAGTCTGAACTATCAACTGATCAGCGTAACTAGATTTTATTCTTTTTTTTTTATTATTTTCGTAACCAATGCAACATTTATTTACACAGCCTTAATGACCACAGAGCGTCCATTGCGTCCAGCGTTTTCTTCTTACGCGCGAAATTTGGAAATGGCAAATTGAAAATGTGTTTTGTTGTTATGAGCGTTAAAGAATCTAATTTAGACACTTTTCAAATACGTGTGTACCCTTTTCAAGCGGTAACATTGGTCGAGATCTTGAATAATCTATGGTATCCATGATGGGTTCGTTCGTTTTGAATGTCCGTGAAGTTGGTATTCGAACTTTGGAAGTTAAATTAGACATAAGTATTTAAGTGGAATAGTGTTGTTTTATAAATAAATAAAAGCAAATTAATCAAGCATTTTGTAGTGCATAATTTAGCAGAACTATTAGAAAATCGGACTTCTTGCTCGTGATTTAACTTAAAGTACTTTACAATTCAACCGGATAATCTGTTATAGAGTTACAGCCATTAACATATTTCATTTTGACAATATAATATTATTGGTGTAGTTGGTATAACACAGTGAAAAACATTATTTATTTTATATTTACATACATTTATATGATACATAGCTTATGTATCATTAATTCTACAGTCAAACAGCTGTAATTAGTATTGTTATAACGGACATAACATCGTAGTTCCCAAGGTTGGTGGCGCATTGGCGATGTACCTAAGTGATGTTTAATATTTCTCAAAGTGCCGATGTATATGGGCAGTGGTGACCGTTTACCATAAATTGCCCGATCATCATTTTAACATTTATAAGAATCGTTATAATACACGCATCAAAATAGCTTATCGCCTTAAATCAATATTGTTCTTACAGAAAAAAAACTGTTTTATAATAAAAACAAGATTATTAATTCTCACAAAAACGTCAATTGAATTCAATCGTTCATATATCATTAATAAATCCGATGTATTTGCACGAATTCAGCTTTCCACCTTTGTCGTTATGTAAAGGGCTCTTTGAATATTGACAAAGCCATTAAATCAACGACTTTAACCTGGCTCCACCTTCAAGTGTACTCTGGTTATAGTAAAGTTGGAAATTAATTCGAATATATAATTTAAATATCAATGCGGGTTTAAAGCGTTACCTGTGAACATGCTAATTTTAGAGTTTGGTTTCTAATTAAAATGAATAAAATTGCCCATATAATATATATTTTTATCAATAAATTCTTAAGAAAATTTATTTATAAATGAAGCTTTTTTATTACTACTACTTATTATATTTATATATATTTCATGTTCATGTACACAAATGTCTGTTCTGGGTGGGAATCGAACCCACAACGATCGGCGTGAAAGGCCTCTACCAACCACGCCAACCGGCCCGTCAAATATAATATTATTTTGTTGGTGATCAAGCTTATGATTAAGCTTGATCACCAACAAAATAATATACTATCGAGTACTAGCTCGATAATATATATATATCAAATTAATTGTAAATTATTACATTTGTATGATTGATGAAAAATATAACTACATATATCTTTATATAAAATGTTATAAACTGGTGGTAGGGCTTTGTGCAAACCCGTCTGAGTAGGTACCACCCAATCATCAGATATTTTACCGCAAAACAGCAGTACTTGGTTTTGTTGTGTTCCGGTTTGAAGGTTGAGTGAGCTGGTGTACTTACAGACACAAGGGACATAGCATCTTAGTTCCCAAGGTTGGTGGTGCATTGGCGATGTAAGCGATGTTTAACATTTCTTACAATGCTGATGTCTATGGGCGTTGGTGACCACTTATCAGGTGGCCCATATGCTTGTCCGCCAACCTATACTATAAAAAATATATTTTGTAAAATGACGATTTAAATTCATTCTAAGAACGTCCCGACTTCGCACAGGTAGATAAGAAGTAAAATGTATTTTGGATAGGATTTGCGTAAAATCCGTTCTTAGTGAATCCGTTCTTAGTGATCGGAGAATAAGTAAATGTGACAAATTTCAAGTCAATCGGACGGGAGCAATTTCAAAATAAACTGTACCCTTCTGTAAAAAAATATTTTATTTATAATGGTGTTTGTTGTTACAAACTTTACCATAATGTATTAGGGAATATAGTTTATTATAGAGAAAAATAAGAAGGAACGCGGAATCCGAGGTATTTTCTCTTAAATATCAAAACAAAAAGATACTTTGTGGCGTAATTGTTTCCGTTGTGCGACTTTATTTAAAAGCAAAATTAAAGAAAAGTATAAAACTAATAAGCCATCTTTAAATTTAACCAAACTAGTAATTCGTATTTTCACTTGATAAATCAAAGAAAATAGCCGTAGCTTCAAGGATTTACACAAAATAAATGTGTTTTATTCAGTTTTGTGACTCAGTCGCTTTTAACTTTGTTATTTTTTAATATTACTCTGTATGTATTTCTATAAGTAGTTTTTTCGAAAACTAATATATTTACTGGCATTTATATATTTATGGCCGCACGGAATTAAATCGTAAATCTCGTAGATTTCATAGATTTAACTTCATAATTTTGAAGGGACACAGTGACAAAATGGAAGTCTTAAAAGAAAAGGTTGTATTTACATGATTTCAAAATTGCCTAAATGTGTACCTATTATGACATACATTTTGCTTTCCGACCTAGAAACGAAAAGCTAAATTTCTGGCATATAATCTTAATTGGCTTTAATGCCAGTTGATCATTTTTTTATACTTTATTTTCTTTTCCAAGATTTTCTTCCGAGTATGTTTTACATACTCACATTACTTTAATTATAATGATTAAAAAATTAAAATATATGATATATATATACACATATCATAGTATATATGATACACATATTATCTATATTGATAACATTTTGTAACAGTATTGACACATTTATTTGGTCAGTCGGTTCAATATGAACTAAGCTTTGTGCATTCCGACCTGTTGTGACCTGCTGTTCCGTTAAATGTGACCGTAGAATAAGTCACAAAACGGAGGTCACATAATGCTACCTTCTTGTAGTTTTACATTGTTACTGTACTTAAGATTATTAACGTTTTGATATCAAATATTATGCAACACGTCAACAATAACAATTATTAAATTAAAGTGATTTATAATAGTAAAACTTGGTCACATACCTGAGGAACGAAATTGGCACACACACAAAATATTTCAACACTGCGTCCGCGCTGGTCATATATAATATATCAGTCAATTTTATACAACATTATTGCATTATACATCTAAACCTTCCTCATGAAACACTCCGTTCATTAATGCAAGCCGTGTAAGAATCCATTCGGTAGTTTTTGATTTACCAGCGGTCAGATAGACAATCGAATAGACAGATGAGATGTGCCCTCTTCACCTTTGATTTATAATGTCGTCATTACCCATTTTTCAACTTACATCACTATAGTTTATATATGTATATTACCTCTAGGCCTGAGATTGTCGGAGAAGTAGAGAGGTTTTATGGGCAGTTGTTCTCTTCAAGATCGGATAAACCCGTGGGAATCAGTATTGATGACCAGCGCGCCCCTCTTATGCGCCATTACTCCGAGGAGCTCCCGGTCGTTGACCCAGGAGAGATTAGGGCGGCTCTAGAACAGCTTAAAAACAACAAAGCTCCGGGAGATGACGGAATCACAACAGAGTTGCTTAAGGCAGGCGGGACTCCGGTCCTGAAAGAGATAGCAAGCCTCTTTAATTCCGTCATCCAACATGGCAAGACCCCGGAAACGTGGAGCGGGAGTGAGGTGGTACTGTTTTTCAAGAAAGGTGATAAAACCCTCTTGAAAAACTACAGACCAATCTCCCTCCTGAGTCACGTGTATAAGCTGTTCTCAAGAGTCGTCACAAACCGTCTCGCCAGACGACTTGACGAGTTCCAGCCCCCAGAGCAAGCCGGCTTTCGATCAGGCTACAGCACCGTGGACCACATCCATACTGTTCGGCAGATTGTGCAGAAGACCGAAGAGTACAATCAGCCGCTGTGTATGGCATTTGTGGACTACGAGAAAGCCTTCGACTCCATCGAAACCTGGGCAGTGCTCGACTCATTGCAGAGATGTCATATCGATTGGAGATATATCGAGGTACTGAGATGTCTGTACAACGCCGCTACAATGACTGTCCACATCCAGGACTGTAAGACGAAGGCGATCCAACTGCGCAGAGGGGTGAGACAGGGGGATGTAATATCCCCGAAACTGTTCACCAACGCGTTGGAAGACGTTTTCAAAACGACGAAAAATACCGCTCGTTTTATTATGAAACATTACAAGTAGTGTTACTTTTGCTTTTATTATTTTGAAAGCAAGATAAAATATGAGAATAACTATAGTGATCAATCAATCAATCAACAGCCAATCGTTGTCCACTGCTGAACATAGGCCTCTCCCAAGGTGCGCCAAAGCTCCCTGTCCTCCGCCTTCCGCATCCAGTTGGTGCCCGCCACCTTCTTAAGGTCGTCGGTCCACCTGGCTGGAGGGCGCCCTACGCTGCGCTTGCCGATTCGCGGTCTCCACTCTAGGACTCGTCTGCTCCAACGGCCATCGGTCCTACGACATACGTGACCAGCCCACTGCCACTTCAGCCTGCTAATTTTGCAAGCTATGTCGGTGACTCCGGTTCTTTTCCGGATAATCTCATTTCTGATCTTATCCTTCAAAGATACTCCGAGCATAGCTCGCTCCATAGCACGCTGAGCGACTTTGAATTTGTGGACTAGTCCCGCAGTTAGTGTCCACGTTTCGGCACCGTATGTCATGGCAGGTAAGAGGCATTGGTTGAAGACTTTCGTCTTCAAACATTGCGGTATAGACGACTTGAGGACTTGACGAAGGTTGCCAAATGTTGCCCATCCCAAGCGAATTCTTCGATCGGCTTCCTTCTCGAAGTTGTTCCTACCGACTTGTATTATCTGTCCTAGGTAGGTATATTCACTAACAACTTCGAGAGGTTTCCCCTCGACGTATATCGGTCCCGGCACGACATGCCTATTGAACATGACCTTGGTCTTGTCCAAGTTCATACCGAGACCGACACACCGGGAAGACTCGCCTAGGCTACGCAGCATTTCGGTGAGTTGTTCCAGCGACTCTGCTATGATGACGATATCGTCGGCAAATCGAAGGTGTGAGATGTACTCGCCGTTTACATTGACTCCATACCTAGTCCAATCCAGCGTTTTGAAAACGTCTTCCAACGCGTTGGTGAACAGTTTCGGGGATATTACATCCCCCTGTCTCACCCCTCTGCGCAGTTGGATCGCCTTCGTCTTACAGTCCTGGATGTGGACAGTCATTGTAGCGGCGTTGTACAGACATCTCAGTACCTCGATATATCTCCAATCGATATGACATCTCTGCAATGAGTCGAGCACTGCCCAGGTTTCGATGGAGTCGAAGGCTTTCTCGTAGTCCACAAATGCCATACACAGCGGCTGATTGTACTCTTCGGTCTTCTGCACAATCTGCCGAACAGTATGGATGTGGTCCACGGTGCTGTAGCCTGATCGAAAGCCGGCTTGCTCTGGGGGCTGGAACTCGTCAAGTCGTCTGGCGAGACGGTTTGTGACGACTCTTGAGAACAGCTTATACACGTGACTCAGGAGGGAGATTGGTCTGTAGTTTTTCAAGAGGGTTTTATCACCTTTCTTGAAAAACAGTACCACCTCACTCCCGCTCCACGTTTCCGGGGTCTTGCCATGTTGGATGTCGGAATTAAAGAGGCTTGCTATCTCTTTCAGGACCGGAGTCCCGCCTGCCTTAAGCAACTCTGTTGTGATTCCGTCATCTCCCGGAGCTTTGTTGTTTTTAAGCTGTTCTAGAGCCGCCCTAATCTCTCCTTGGTCAACGACCGGGAGCTCCTCGGAGTAATGGCGCATAAGAGGGGCGCGCTGGTCATCAATACTGATTCCCACGGGTTTATCCGATCTTGAAGAGAACAACTGCCCATAAAACCTCTCTACTTCTCCGACAATCTCAGGCCTAGAGGTAACGACCCCACCATTTTTAGTTTTAAGTTTTGTCAGACGCGGCCTCCCAAACTTGCGAGCGAACACTTTTTCACTTTAATCAATATATTCTGCTAATCGTCATTCATCATGAAAAAATAATTAAACAAAGTTGAGGGACACGGCGAAAACCTACGGTTCAAATTTTTTTGAAATTGCTCACGTATAGTTCAGAAGATCTCGTGATGAGTGGTGTATCTGTTGTACATGCATCTATTTTTAATCCGCTAGCTTTGCGCTTAGACCCGGATTATATTTTTTTTTATCGGAAGCTTTGTTTTATTTTCTCTTTTTTATTTTATTCAATGCTCAATACTAAATTTATTGCATTCAACAATGTGGACCTAAGCGGTCTTTGTTCGCTGTAGTTGAATAAAATATTAAACCATTTAATTCTAAACAACAAACATTAGTCGAACTTCCAACTTCAAAGCCATTTCAATAAGTTCTCATTGCGTAATTTGCTGGAGTGCTTCACTGGGCTTAATGAGAGGGAGAAAGAGAGAGTCATTAGATGAAAACTGATACCATTCACCCAAATGATAACCTCAAAAACATTATAAGCACAAATATTATTAAAGTGTTTTGACGTACAGATTTGGACGTGTTACTTGTAACGTTTCATAATAAAACGAGCGGTATTTTGCTTTTATTATTTTGAAAGCAAGATAAAATATGAGAATAACTATAGTGATGTAAGTTGAAAAATGGGTAATGACGACATTATAAATCAAAGGTGAAGAGGGCACATCTCGTCCGTCTATCCGATTGTCTATCTGACCGCTGGTAAATCAAAAACTACCGAATGGATTCTTACACGGCTTGCATTAATGAACGGAGTGTTTCATGAGGAAGGTTTAGATGTATAATGCAATAATGTTGTATAAAATTGACTGAAAGATGGCAATGATTGTTGAAGGTATCGGAAAAAGTCATGCCGACAGGGAGTTTTGCTGTATCACTCAGGTCTGAGTTATTTTATTGTTATAATCAGAGGTATATTTTGAAATGTTATTTATTGAATAAATTGCTTTGATTTTGCAAGATAAAATACTAGAAGTTCGCGAACGTTTGCGTGGCTTCAGCGTCGCGTGCTTACTGTAACAAAGACATTGCTTCTTTATTTTTATCAAAAAGTGTTTCTGTCGAAAATGTTCCATCTACATGTCGAAAATGTTCATTACATAGAAATATAAAACAATAAATTTAACAAAATTAAGTCATCCTGTCAACATCCCATTGATCGGTTAAGGTCTCTTGAAGGAAACGTTTAAAGCTTATTTATGCTACTCCGATTTGTGGAAACTCATGTGGCAGATTTTCTAACCAGAAATGCAGGTTTCCTTACGACATTTTCTCTCATCGTGGAAAATATTCAGTTGTTTTGACCAAGTTTGAACTGGTAACCTCCGGCTGTGGATTCACGAAAAACCCCTTCTTAGCAATCTCACTACGTCATGCTTATGTACTGACATCAGTCACCCATTAAAACCTTTATATATAAATCTTTAACTAAATAATTCATAAACAATTTGGAAATTCTCCTGTGAACTCTTCAAACACTACTTGACAATAAATCAAAAATAATAATAAAGTCGCCGTAACTTTTCGACAAATTTAACTGAACTAGAAAAGAGCAAAACTATCCTGAAGCTGCAACAAATGGAAAGTAAATCTAATTCAATTCCTTTGTCGCTCTTTGATCCAACGTTTGTTCTTTCAAAGCGCACTTATTTCAACATCACTTTAGGTTCACGGTTCACAAGTAACGCAGATATTCGCTATGTGAATTAATAAATTTGATCGTTAAAAAAAATTAAAGCATAACAATATCAACCAAATAATAAGTATTAATTGGTTTCCTAACAGGATATGACGATAACGATGATGATTGATCATATCCCCAGACCGATTTTACACAGCCAATGATAGCAAAGCTTAGTACATTGCGCAGGAGGTATTATATATAAGTACTCGTATGTGCGGAAACACAGGTGAACTCTCTGTGCCTCCATTCAACTCATTCCAACCGACCTGTTCAGGATTGTCCCAATATAACGCATCCGTTGGCTCTCCGGTGCTGTGGCTCCACTTGTGGCTCTGCGGAGTTCTCTTCATGTCGAGAAAAAAGTGATTTCGTGCCTTTTTTTCGTTAAAATAATTATTTATTGAATTTAAAATTATAAAATATAACAGTAACGAACGAAATGTTAGTGTGGAACGCGTATTTTCATTTATTTTTGAAATTAAAAAAAAAATTAAATATATATGTCGTGGAAAAACAATAATTTTAATTAAGTCGCTGACTTGGTTATAGCAGTAACGGGTAAACGCGGTTACGTCATTTGTTTTTGAAGTCACGCGGACAGAGTCGTGTTGGAAAGTGGGGGGACTGTGTAAAAAATACTTGCGTTTGAGAAACCGACCAGTCCAAACTTCCAAGGAGAAACTTTCGGTTTATCTACCTAGTACTTATACTTTATAGTGGATTGTGATTTGCGATAATAAATCTTTGGTTATACCTACATCGAGTTTATTTTGATACAATATCGTGATGGACCCCGTACCACCAAACATAGATAAAGACAGCTCTATCGCTCAGCCGTCTGCTGCCGCCGTCATATATGTAAAACATCAACCAAATAAATTTTAAGAAAGATTTTTGAGTTGAACTTATATTTATAGCCTCGCATTGTGTGAACGTTGAGTCTAAATTCAATTTTTAATACGCAGAGAAATGAGAATCGTCGAGAATGCTTTTATTGCGTTTCACCACGTAACGTGGACCTGCCTGCTTTTAACTTCAATCTTGTTCAATTATGGCTTCCAAGCTTCCCACGTGAACAGTGATGTTTGTTTGACATCTATTTGGAGAGCTTTCAGGATTTTTTTTAATACTTTCATCTATATGCGTACCAGTTGCTAAATAATTCGCTTTAAACTTAGATGAATGTTCTAGAAAAAAACATAAATTGTTCACAATTATAATTTCACAAACTTTATGTATAATAAACCCAGTTTTGACGTGGAATGTGAACCGAAGGTTCAAACCCGGACAAGGGTCACATTTTAATTTGTGTTTATATTTCAGCAGGTGGTGAAATTCGGCCGCTTTTATATCCACAAATTTGCACTGAAGTTACAAGATTAAAAAAGCTCTAAGCCTTCTATTTACCAGAGGAGAATCTATGCTATTTCAGGATTAAGAGAAGTTTAGAGATTACATACGAGTTGATCCGGTGGCCTATTCGGTATCCAGTTTTTACCGCATACCATACACATGAAAAAACTCATTAAAAACTACAATATCAAACTTAAAGTCAATCCTATAAAATGCGAACACATAGAACAGTGGTCACAATAAATGTAAATTGCCCATAAAGACAGGGTCACCCGAGGGGCATACCTAACCTAACCGCTCAAGGCGATCCCTATTTGGGTTAAGGATCAGTAACGAGCTTCATAAAAGGGGTTACAAGTTTAACGCGCACTTTCTTCAACGTGTATAAAATCAAGAGCCCTCTCCACAAACAGAACTCAATGTACTCCAATCAAAATGTCAGATGTTGACATGTATATCAATGCGTATTGTATTGACACTTATACACATTGATTGCCATAATTATCGTGTTCAATATCGCATCTCAATGAAGTTCACTTATTGCATTTGTAAATTGAAGGACATTGCTATGATTTGACAGAAATTTTAAATTCATTGAAAATATATTTTTCAATGTTGTTAAAATGAAAAAAGGAAACCGAATCTAGATGGGTACAAAAAAAGACGAAACGCTTCGAGAAAAGTTATGTAGTGCCCTGCGCTTCCGTTGTCTCGTCTTGGCGGGGCACTACCGTGTCCCCAGATTTGTGAGTTTCTTTAATAAATTAGTATTATTAAAGTAAATCAAATTTTACTCTAATTGTCTACAAAATTCGGAAGTAACATATTTTTTTTTTAAAGTTAATTCTCTATTTTTTACTTTTCAGCTTAAAAAAAATTAGTCTGATCGATTTTCATCACTACATATTGTAAAACAAAATCAATAAATGTAAATAAAAATCAGTTGGTCCAAAAGAAGCCGGTCGCTAGACGCTGCTACACGCTTACGAAGCAATACTTCCGAGTGTCAGTAATCGGGTTTCGCCTTTCATCGCTTATTGCATTTACTGGCATTATTTTTAAGTAGTTCGATTTTACAATAAAATAGCTTTTAACGATATCGGCTTATTGGGTTAGGTGACCCATTTATTTAGCTAATATACGAGCCTTTGTTTTGTTAAAGTTACAGTACAATGGTCCGATGTCTATTATGTCAAGTAAATTGCAACGCATTGTCCCCTCGTGAAGGACAATGGTGACATGTGAGGTGACAAAGAGGTGTTGATATTTTGGATATTGGGACCAAGTTTGGTACAATAGCCGCCCATTACACTAAGTTATATATTAATGATGCTATTTAAATACTTCGATAGGTTATTAGGAAGAATATTTGTAAGTGTGCCTGTCAAATAATTTTTTTTTTGTTAGCTACATTGATAAATAGAAATTCTATATGTGACACAAGTTTGTGTTTTTATTTTATAGTAGAGGTAGGTGGGCGAGCATATGGGCCACCTGATGGTAAGTGGCCACTAACCCTAATAGACATTGGCATTGTAAAAAATGTTAACCATCGCTTACATCGCCAACGCGCTCCAACCTTGAGAGCCTTTGTATGGAAGTTCGTCATTTTTTTATTTAGAAATAAGTAAATTATCAGGTCTATTTTTATGTATATAAGCTAGTCGTCGTTTCAGTTTTTTTGCAAGAGTCAGGGTAATATTTTTATTATTATTATTATATATATCTGCCGTAATCGTTTGACCAGATTTTAGAAAGTTGTAGTGAACGACACCGGCGCTAGTCCACCAAACACTTACAAGTAACTTTTTCTGAATGAATTTTCGTTTAGGGCAGGATTTGGCTGGGTCTCCAGGGTTTAGCCATTGCGACGGGCGCTTCCGATTATCGTACAGTATCCACTTTTCATCACAAGTAATGATTCGATTTAAAATCCCTTCATTATTGTGTCGGTTGAGCAAAGTAACACAGCAGTCGACGTGTGTTTGCAAGTTCGATTCACTCAATTCATGAGGTAGCCATCGTTCAAGTTTTTTTACTTTCCCGATTTGCTTCAAGTGGATTAATACAGTTTTATCGCTTACCCCGAAACCTGCAGCTATCTCTGAAGTGCTTTGTGATGGATACGCTTCCACAATAGCCTTTAATTCTTCATTTTCCACTTTGGTCTCCGTTCGTCCACGGGTTTGTTTCTGAAGGTCGAAATTTCCAGAACGAAAACGTTGAAACCAAAAACGTACCGTACTTTATTTTGTGCCACCAGCGCCGTACAAATCATTAATCCTTCGAGCTGTTTCTGCAGTACTGGTGCCACGGTAGAACTCGTACTCGTAAATATACCGATATTTCATGTTTTCCATTGTGCGGTAATAAGCGACGCCAAAGAAAAAAATTAATGACGGTTTTCAAAACTCAAATGTACCATCTAAATGAATTTATAAATTTGAATTTGAAGATATTGAATTGAAAATATTTCAGATCAAAGTGGTCAGTACGACAAAACGCTAATTTCATATGCAAGGACCTAATATAATACTAGCTACCTGTTTCAACTTGGCACGAATAAAATATTTATATCTTAATACGTAATAGTTTACGCGGCGCGCGTCAGTATAGCTCCGAATCGTAAATTTTTTTTCCGATATCTTCAGCAATCATCGTCATATTTCAACCAATTAAAAAAAGCTTAATGAATTATGTAACAAAATTTTTCTCATTAATCTCTCTGCGCATTGGTGTAAACCGTTTGAAAATACTTTCGGTGGTTTTTTGAATTAATCGCATTTAGATAGACAGACAGATAGACGCAACGGGGGGATTTCTTTATTTATTTATCAACACTAATAAATACAAATAAGTCGTTAATCATAAAGCTATATAAATCAAGCGTCTTCTTAATTACAGGTGCAAAATATAACTACAATTCAAGTTCTAATTCACAAATATAATAATTAGATATACATTGAAATTTTATGAACAAATAAAGTGTGAAATTAAGAATTAAATTATTATGAAATTTATTACATAGGTAATTGGAATAAAAGGAAGAAAAATACTATTAGCTATATGGTTTATTTAATATGTAGTGATATAGCACCAACAATTTACAAATAGGTAAATAATTATACATCGTTCGCCATTTTGTTTCTTTGTCGTCATATAACTTACGAGCCATTTCGCTCACGACTACTCCCTCCTGAGAATTCGTCCATATCCTGAATAAAAAGGTCGTATATTAGCTCAGGTATATGTTAATTATTACCAAGTTGAATTTACATTACATTATATCATGCAGGTTATAGCCGAGATGGCCTAGTGGTTATAATGCGTGAATCTTAACCGATGATCGTAGGCTCAAACCCGGGCAAGCACCACTAAATTTTCATTACATTATTATATCATATATCAGCCTTGAGTATGGTAGTTTAATGTAGTAATTGTAACAGGCTGTGAATATCACACTGCTGCAAAATAAAATTGATTTATAATTTATGCAATGCAATAGAATCAGTCACCAGTAACAGCCTATGTATGTCCCACTGCTGGGCTAAGGCCTCCTCTCCCTTTTCGTGGAGAAGATTTGGAGCTTAATTCACCATGCTGCTCTAATGCGGATTGGTGGAATACACATGGAATTTAGTGAAAGACACATGCAGGTTTCCTCACGATGTTTTCCTTCATCGTCAAGCACGAGATAAATTATAATCACAAATTAAGCACATGAAAATTCTGTGGTGCTTGGCGGTTTTGAACCCACGATCACGATTGATTAAGATTCATGCGTTTTTACCACTATGCCATCTCGGCTTTTTAATAAGTTTAATGTACATGTATGTTATTATGTCCAGACAGCATCACAATTACTATTATTGGAATTCAATTTTTTTTTGTTTTTGCGTTAATGTGCAATGCACATAGTTAGCGTACTAAATAAATATATAAACTTTATAGACGCCTCAAGTTATTCTGAAATAACACGAGACGTCTATATTTCTTTAGGGTATCGTCTTTATTACTGAAGGTGTGGTGTGATATAAAGGCGTGTGGTGGGAATGATGATCGTTATCATATCACGAATACAACTTTTTATACCTGCTTGGATGGAACGAGGTCACTCTGTTTTATACCACCGACCCGCCCTGACTTCACACGGGTGCAGATAACAACAACACCAATTTATTTTGTTGATAAAAAATATAAAGCCAAGATGGCTCAATTGTAAGAACGCGTGAATCTTAACCGATGATCGTGGGTTCAAACCCGGGCAAGCACCACAGAATTTTCATGTGCTTAATTTGTGATTATAATTCGGTGAAGGAAAACATCGTGAGGAAATCTGCATGTGTCTAATTTCACTAAAATTCTGCCACATGTGTATTCCACCATCTGCATTGGAGCAGCATGGTGGAATAAGCTCCAAACCTTCTCCTCGAAAAGGGCGAGGAGGAGTTAGCCCAGCAATCTGCTATCTAGCAGTGGGACATTCACAGGCTGTTACTGATAAAAAATATATATAATCTCGCTGACTTACGTCTTTCTTGTCAGGTCTGTTTGTTAATTCTGATCCTACAAATTATCAATCCCATTGATTATGTAAGGGTAATCCCTAATATTATAAATGAGAAAGTTAGTTTGTTTATTTGTTACGTTTTTACGTCTGAACTCCTGGACCAATCATCACTGTTTTACATACACGTCAGGGACACAGAAAACGATGTCGGATACATAACACCTGCCCCTTCTCACTCATTAAATATAAAGTTTTTTAAAATAATACTTAAGACAGCTTGTGTACGTGCGCGAATTTTAATCATTAAACATGCTCCCATAAGTACATAAAGACTTTTGTATTCCCTTCTTTATCTTTCAGCTCGTTGTCTCTATCTCTTTTTTTTATAATAACGCAAGCGATAAATTGTTTTCGAGTTAATATTTATATATGAATATGACCGAATTAATAATTATTCTATTTCAATTATAATTATAAAAACATAACATGGAAAAAAAAATACCGACCGACTGTTAATTATTAATAAATAATAAAATTAAAATCTATAATAAAGAAAACCCATGTAAAATGTGTCGTTGTGTATGCAGTAAAATATAAAAACAAGCATGTGCAACGAAACGTTACAGAAGTAAAACGTTTTTGCGTCAGAAACATTTAACTGAAAAGCTTAAAATATATGAAGGCTTTTTGTTTGTTTCAGTCGGATGGGCGTAACCAGGCTTCCAAGATCCAATCATCTCGTCCCTCCCCTGAACACGCCGCAGGTTTGGTTAATACACTTACAACCTTGGTATTCAAATCGGCTTCAACCAGTACTTGTTTCTTTAAGACTAATAAATAAATCGTATATATAAAAATGTATGTTGGTATGCCTGTAGATAAAAAGACTTTGACATATAAATGTATTTGTCATAGAGAGGGTTTTTATATCATCTACGTTGTTGTGACTCGCCATTGGTGACAATTGATACACATCTCGTACCGGATATTTATAATTTACAAAACAATTTTAAAAGGCAATTATTAGTGGTAGCTTAAAGATCTATTGCTTAAAATATATTTATATGATATATTAAATCAAAATTCTTTATATTATTGCTTTAGTATTTCAGATACTAAATTTTTTACATTATAAAAATGTATTTAAAATTTTATGAAATTTTTTATTCAAACTCGTCACTGGTATTTTTTTCCATAACTTAATTTTGCTAATAACAAAAAACCTACTATATTCAACTAAAATAAGTTAAACCTACCCGCGATAGTTCAATAGATTATATTATAGGAAGTAAAACTTTTTCAAAACGATCTTTCATTTAATTCATATAATTCAACTAAAAAAATATATTAATGAATATGTGCAAAATATCAACTCAATTAGCTGGGTGGAATTGCTTCAAAATTATGTTACACTAAACAAATTTGACTTAAGCAACGCATGTGAAAATGATAGAACATCACCTTGCAATTCGGCTCTTACTCGTAAAGTCACTATCCTCCATGGGAGTGTTATCTTCATGTCTACAAACTTGAAGTACACGAGCCAATCACAAATGCTAACAAATTCGTGTTAGCATTTGTTAAGGACGATAAAGGATTGTTACACGAGTCAATTCCCACGACGAGAATACACGATTCAAATGTCAAGTGGTAAATACCAGAAGGATCTTTGTTATGTGAATGTTGGACTACCTCGATTTCCTAACGGTAGCTTTTTAAGACCTCATATGTAGGTAAAGACTTATATACTCTTAAGGATAAGGGTTGCGGATTTTTTTTTAATTTATAATAGGTGGCAAATGGGTCACCTGACGCTAAGTGGTAGCCGTTGCCCATAGACATTGTCACTGGGAAAAATTAATCATCACTTATTGGCGATGATCCGCCAACATTAGGAACTGAAATGTTATGTCCCGTGTGCCTGTAGTTACACTGGCTCACACAACTACCTTAGAAGCCGAGATGGCCCAGTGGTAAGAACGCGTGAATCTTAACCGATAATCGTGGATTCAAACCAGGGCAAGCACCACTGAAATTTCATGTTCTTAATTTGTGATTATAATTCATCTCGTGCTTTACGGTGAAGGAAAACATCGTGAGGAAACCTGCATGTGTCTAATTTCACTGAAATTCTGCCACATGTGTATTCCACCAACCCGTATTGGAGCAGCCTGCTGGAATAAGCTCCAAACCTTCTCCTCAAAAAGAGGAGAGGAGGCCTTTAGCCCAGCAGTGGGACATTCACAGGCTGTTACGGTACACACCTTACACTCGCACACCCTTCAAGCCGGGTCACAATAATACTAATTATCGCTGCTAGGTGTTAGAATATATTATGACTGACGGTGCCTACTTATCACGCTGTATTAGTGCCGGTTGGTAACTACACATTACCGCGAGCATTTCACACCCAGGTTTCTTTACCATATTTTTCTTTGTTGCTGAGAGCATGTCGATGCTGGCTCTGATTTGAATGGGTATACTTCGCTTAAAATTATATTCTGAATAAAATTATGTTTACTAAATAATTATGCTATGATATGTCGATAAAGAACCTCCTCGTGATAGGTCCAGAAGGCAGTATGACAGTGGCCCGCGGTGACGGCTCCCCGGAGCGGCTTGGCGGCGCGCTCCGTCGGCTCCATTACCGCGCCACGCGCCGAGCTCACTCCGCGGCAGCCAGGCATCACTCATCAACCCCTAAGGTCAGTGACCCTACAAAATAAACGGCGAAAAATATGTAAAACAATATCTTATTTTTCATAATTAAAATACGGTTTTCCATAATGAACAATTATAAAATTTTACATCGAAAACCAAAAACAAAGGCTTTGGAAAAATCAACATAATTAAATGAGTTTATAAAACTCTATCTACTTTCATCTCGATTCGACAACGTAACCAAATTTGATTCTTACCAAGAAACTCGTAAAACGCAGATTCCTGACGCATCAGAAAATTTTATTTCGTGAATTTCTCGACCCGAAACGGTTTCCAGAATTACTTTCATATATTTTATTATGCCATGAAAGATAAACTATAAGATGAAGAAAACGGTTTCCCGTTATTCAAATATTTTGTATCGGCACTGTTAGAGCGGTATTACAATTTTTATTATGATCAATTCTAAATGGATTGAAACGACATTTCGCAATCTGACTTACTTATAATGGTTCTGTAAATATAAACGACTCGACATGTTATTTGGAAAAAATTTAGCGAAAAATCAATCATGGAATATCGTTTTGTATTCGTATATGGAGATTATAATTCATCTCGTGCTTAACGGTAAAGAAAAACATCGTGAGGAAACCTGCATGTGTCTAATTTGATTGAAATTCTGCCACATGTGTACTCTACCAACCCGCATTGGAGCAGCGTGGTGGAATAAGCTCCAAACCTTCTCCTCAAAAGGGAGAGGAGGCCTTAGCCCAGCAGTGGGACATTAACAGGCTGTTTCTATTTCTACTATACTATATGGAGATATACATATACATATCATTTATTCGTTAACTTGCAGGTGAACGTGTTAATTCTAAAAGATTTAAATTGAAATCAGTAGAACACAATCGTGAATTAATGTCAGAAAGTTATATGCAACATTAACTTAACACATGGATACACGCACGCGCAGCGTATCATCGTACATTGGTTTTATTTTATTATTTATGTACCAATTATATTCTTAAGTTTATTTAACAATATATAACAATATATATTTAACAATATATAAAAACAAACGTCAATATTGATATGGAAGATGATAAGAAATAGGACACTTTGTTTGAAAAGGTCATATGGGACCAACCTCGGCAGTCTTTCCAAGCCCGAGCTTTAGAATTTTAAGGGTGTACCTATTCAGAAAGGCTCATACTATAAATATATCATGTGTCGGATTTGATTCTATTAAATTTAATAGCTATAGAAAATTTAGTGTGGTGAAAATGACTCCAAACTTTTTCCTTAACCTGGAGAACTTCTGTCCAGCGATGGGACATTTTCTGCCTACCCCTTTGAGAACAAGCCTTGACAAAAACATTTGCAAATATAATAGGATAAATATGAAATCCAATAATTAATATCTAGCAAGCTAGACACTTTGATAATGCTCGATTAGTGAAAAAAGTAACAGCCTGTAAATATAGCCCACCGCTGGGCTATTATCCCCCTACTTTTGAAGAGAACATTTTATATTACTATATTATGGTTTTTAGGGTAACGCGTTAGCATACAAACGCATTAATTCTTCAAAAAAAATATCTTTCGGTCTATTTGCAACTTCGGAACTACATACATACAATATTATTGTAAAACTAGTTCCGAAGTTTTACAACAATATGGTATGTATCCACAATAATATTGATCATTTTAATTGAAATTTAATTTAATTTGAAACAGTAGCAAACATTGTACAAACACGAGAAGTAAATACAAACTTGTTGTTGTTATTGTGAATTCCAAGTTTCCGTCTCCGCAAAGTCTGTTCATCCTGCATAAGATAGGTTGTATTAAAAATACCTTATTTACACCGGAGTCATCAACGAAATTTTAATAAAATTCCTTTCAAAGTGTAGCGAATATTGTTATTTAGTAAAAAAAAATCTAATACTATGAAGCGTGGCGCGGACAGGTTTCGCTCGAGCTGTGTAATTACTCGCGCAGACAAAAGCAGCCATTTTCAGATAAACTTTTTAACAAATAAGAATACAGACAAAGGTAGAAGTGGCATCATTACTGGTTCACATATAGTAGTATACCAATAATCAAGAATGATGGTATCCTTACTAACATTACAAATGTGAAAGTGAGTTCGTATGTTTGTTACATGTTCACACATTGTAAGGGGTGCAGATAATGATATAGGATACCTAAAACCTCCCCCTACCTCACACGCGGGTAAAGCTACGGGCGGGAACTAGAAAATATTTTATTTAAATTAATTGGTTATCATATTTTTTTACTTGTTTTAATTAAACCCCTGCGTTGGTCTAGTGGCTGGCTTAAACAGTTAGAGAGTTTAATTTAAATTTAATTTGAGTTTGAGTTCCAGATCGAGCCACAAGTCATTGGGTTTCGACTGTAGACATATTTTATTATATGTATAATAGAATAGGTAGGCGGACGAGTATATGGGCCACCTGATGGTAAGTCGTAACCAACGCTCATAGACATTGGCATTGTAAGGAATGTTCACCAATCTAACTAAGATTTTATATCCCTTGTGCCTGTAATTACACTGGCTCACTCACCCTTCAAACCGGAACCGAACAATACCAAGTGCTTCTGTTTTGCGGTAGAATATCTGATGAGTGAATGGTACCTACCCAGTCAAGCTGGTACAAAGCCCTATCACCAGTAAAATTCATACAGAAATATCACTATCATGCGTTGGACAGTAGTTTTTAATTTCTCTCTGTTCCTCTTAAATTGATGCATTGATTATAAGGTTGAGGAAGTGGCGTGTGTTTGCGTACATATTTGTGGACTACTATAATGTCTACCAATTTAGATAGTCATTAACTTGATTGACCGCTGTGGCCGAAATCTTGAGGCTAGTTTTGTTTCTGTTTAGTCATAATGCTTTGTTTTGTTTAGTTACCATCCACTAAGCAATTATAATTATTGTTATTTGACTAATAATGACAGTTCTAGAGTTAATTGCTATTTCTATTTTAAAGAAAAACTAATATAATTACAGGCACTTACTTTTATTAAAAAACACACATGTATGTCATTGTTGTTTATTATTTTGATGTTATATCAACAGTCCGCTGCTCGGAGTTTAAATATTTCAATTTTAAAATGCTAATGTTGTAAAACTAATAATAAAATTATTTCTTTTATTTTGTATAATATCTCATTATCACGACATATTATTATAATTGACTGCCTCGTTGGTCTAGTGGTTTGATGTAAGGCCGCAGACTCGGAGGTCCTGGGTTCAAATCCCAGGTCGGGCCAATAAAAAGTGATTGGGTTTTTCAGAAAATTCCGTAAGAAAGCACGTAAAGCCGTTGGTCCTGCGCCTGAACTCTTTCCGGTCGTGTCAAATTGCCGTCCCATTGGATTATGTTAGGGAATAGAGAGTGCACCTGTGTTTCCTCACCCACTTGTGTACTATAACATCTCCTGCATAGTTGGCTAATCTACCTTGAGATTGGCCTCCATGGCCGAAATCGGTCTGGAGGATATTGTTATTTTTATAACATATTATAAAAGAAAGTGCAGCGGCGCGTCTGTTTTTCTTAAACTTAAACACTATCTAATGGATTATCATATGATTTTAACTAATGGATGGATTGATTCATGAGGTAGGTTTTGGTGTATAATTCGATAATCTTTTATATGACGATAAATGTTGAAGGTGTCGGAAAAAAAGTCATGCCGATTGGGAGCTGTACTGGCGCTCGTCACGTAAATAGACTAACATTATCGTCTTCGTTATTACGATATAAACTTTTCATGTAGACCCTTATTTTACCCGTACAAAACCGAGACAGGTAAGTCATTCGTGGTATCAGGAACAAATACGTGGCACATTTACTCACGTCAAACAATGTTTGCTTTGAATGCAAATTAAACCTTAAAATATAGTCAGGGATATGATATTATTGTTATATCACTGAAGTCACAAGATATTAAATTTTTAATAGATCAAACCTGTAGAAGCTGCTCATATTACTTCAACAATTATAAAAAAACTGATGATCTTTAAACAGCTGAACAGATTTTTTGTAATCATAGCAAGGAACACTCTCGAACCTTCCAAACAATAACTAAATTAAAATGAAACAACTAGGGGTTGTTTCATTTTAATTTAGTTATTGTTTTTATTATTGGAGCTTCGATGCCACAGCAGACACACAGATACGGTTAAAGACATTTATTTTCTCAAAAGATTTACATTAAAATCACTTACAGAGAAAATTACAGAACAATTAGAAAAAATAAATAAAGGGGGTTTAAAATAAAGCAGTTTATATAATTCTGCATTGGCGGCTCGAATAGGCGTTGTTCAACATAAAGCGTTCGTAACGAAACACAACGTCAAGCTGTCATAATGATTGATAAATGGCGTATTGGTTCGGAGCTGTTCAGCTCACCCACCACACATATTAACAGACGATTTATACATACAATAAACCTGCACGCGTGCGGATCTGTGAATGAAATTTTTACATTTGAATTATTTTGATCGGAACTATTGTTAGTAATGAATAAACAGCATCCTTTAATGTAGTTGTAGTTGGGAGTGGTGTGTTCTTCTCAGTTTTAAGTAAATGTAAAGCATGTTTTAGGTGTATGTTATGTACAATGCTGGAGATCCAAATAAATAAATAAAAAAATAAAAAAATCCTGTAATTATTTCACACCTGCGGTTTAAGCGGTTCCTTAGTTTTGATCCAGAACATCATCGTCAAGGTTTACCCATTTTAATCACTGGGCCATCTCTGTGAAAAACTAAGCAAAGATATTAAGACGATACCATAGAAAATTTATTTATTTATCACTAGCTTAACAGATTCCTAAAAGAAAGATTTTTATAATAATAATGATTTATTATTAAATATCATATAAACCCTTAGTAGTCGGACAATAAGACTTTTTATGCTTTTTTTTTAAATTCATAATTCACGTGTTCTAGACTAATGAAAGGGCTTGGGCAGAATCGGGCATTGTCATTTCCAAATTACTTCGAAAATATCCCTTAATAAAGACCTAAGCTAATAATCCTTTCGGAAATAGAGCGGACGGATGATGTTGGCTCATTAGTTGACGTCATAACCGGTGGAAGCGGATACGAGTTTGCGGGAGCCGGATATTGAAGTATACGATTGTGACGGATGAAATATAAAAAAAATGAAAAGATAATAATTCCTTAGTTTTTTCAAATAAATAGCAGTCGGCTG
Source organism: Nymphalis io (assembly GCF_905147045.1). Lineage (NCBI taxonomy): Eukaryota > Metazoa > Arthropoda > Insecta > Lepidoptera > Nymphalidae > Nymphalis > Nymphalis io. Next base: position 547,848 of record NC_065909.1, read on the forward strand.
GCGGCAATTGTGGTATAAAAACTGAAACACGTTTTGTCTCGGATATCTTCAAGCGATTTGATGACAATTATAATTATAAACAAGTGTAACATAGTTCTGCGATAGTATTGTTACGGAGATGTCCACTCTCCGTCAAACAGACCAGACCGTAAGTGATTTAATTATATTTAATATTATGTTATATATATATATATATATAAAAAAATAATTTGCAAATATTACAAGGGAACTAAGTTTAAATGGCATGATTTTCCCTTGAAGTATTTTATTATATATAACAATAATAAGATAATAGAATAGTGATTTTTTTTTGTAATTTAGACGTACATTCAAACAGGTCGCCACCTAATGGTAAGTGTTTAACCAGCTATATTCTTGGTGCCGTAAGAAATATTAACCATTTCTTATATCGCCAACGCGCCAACCTTAGGAACTCAGATGTTATGTCCCTTGTGCCTGAAATTGCACTTCCAATACAGACAAAAATACTACGTGTTGCTGTTTAGCCGTTAAATGTTAGTAACCCAGACTGACTTGCATAAACCCCTACCACCAAGTAAAAGGCATACATGAGTTTTAGTTTTACCACCGAGTTTTGTTGGTGGTGCCCACTTACCGCCAAGGGGCTAATTTGCAAGGTCGCCTACCTACTAAAAATAAAATAATATCTTCGCGAGTTTATCCCATTCCTTGTGTGATGTTGAATGAAGTTTGTAGTAATGTCTTTATAACTAGTTAAGATAAGTCAGTCAGACATATATACATAGAGATAGACGATGTGGTTTGAAAATGTCCAAAAGAAATGGTCATTTCCATTCATCATTGTCACATTTCCATGTGACGTCATGTGACCAAAATGACGAATGATAAATGATTGACTATTCTTTTTAAAATACGAATCCGCTCGACAGTGTTTCTAAATGCATTTTGAATGGTTGCCAATTTCACGAATGTTTGTTTTTATTTTGTTTCGCTTAGTTTCCTACGATTTGCTACTTCTATCTTCCTTTCATTAATTCGCTATTTATTAAACATTTATGTGATAATAGTTATTATTATGTCTTAATATTATTTATATGTTATGTGCTGATGGCTAGAAACTTTAATGTTATTTAGGACTATTTAAGAATATTTGGTGATGTTTATAGATATATCTGAAGGGCCTTGAATGGTGCTCGTATCGACACTAGGGGTACATATATTTTAGGTAATTTAAGATAATGGGATAGGATAAGCATTTTTCACTAACATGTTATTTTTATTACTTTGGACTTTGGTCTGAAATAAAACTTATTATTGCATAACACGGCAATGAATAAAAGCAGAAGAAAAATTAGAAATCGCTTTGACAATATTATCGGATACGGTTTATTCGGGCTGCTGCCTGCTGGGTAAATTATAAAAACAAACCTTGGAGAATACTGCGAATGTTTTGCTCATATAAGGGAGCGGGCTGGCGCATTTTCTCCAAGATAATCGAAATTGCGATACGAAGCGTGCGGCTAACATTCTCGTGACCATTCTTCGCGGTCATGATTGTTCAACGATAATGAATTCTAGATTTGCCCGTGTTATTGTATTGTATAGTGATGGTAGTGGTAGAAAACGGGTTCTAAATTAAACAGATATTGATTTTTGAATATCATTTACACATGCTGATAGTTCATCCTGTGCTCAGTGATGAAGTAAGCAACCAACGTGTGTCGGGAGTAATTCATCCACATTTATTCAACAACCCACAATGGAACATGGCGGTGGGTAAAGCATCAACAGGAGAGAGCCTTGGAGTCAGTGACGGGCTGACACTCTCCTGTTTTGTGATTTTTGGTTACAGAAAATAAAATAGTAACATCATATTTTTTTCAGTATTACTTTAACAAAGCTGACCATTTCTGAGTACACGAATAGAAAATTTCTCACGTCCAGTGAAAAACCATTTAAAGGCGTCTAAGCGAGCTCGTTTAAATTAAAAAGCGCCCATTCAGAGGAGTCTCTCACGTGGAAACTATTAACAAAACATCTAAATTCTGCGCGTGCCACTAAAAATTGCTATGTCGTGACGATAACATACCTTCACATAGTATAGCCAGCTTAAAAGTTATATAACATGTTATGTTAGTCGAAATAGTGCATTTTTGATATACAATAAGAGGACCAAATAGTGATATATAGCACATATGGGCACAATGTGGTTGAGCCTTTGTCAATTAAAATTATTTTCAAACGACAAATATGCTTCATTTATTTTGCTCAATTTATGTAAAGGTATTATCAAGGTATTCCCTTTAAGTTAACTCAAAGTTAATCAGACAATATGGTGCAAATAATATAAAACAAAATAAAAATTAATAAAATACATCAATTAGTACTACACTCACTAGGCTTAAAAAGAGGTGTGTTATAAGTTTAAGGTGTGTATATATGTGTCTGTTTATTGCATCGTAGCTCCCTAACAAATTAGACTGATTTTTATGTGAATCTGATAACTGTTAACATTTCTTACAGCGCCATCTTCTAATGGTGGTGGTGACCACTTACCATCACCACCACCATTATACATTTATGTATTAATATCGAATGATTCTACGTTCATGTTTAAAAAATAATAATAAGAACGGATTTTTATTGAATATTCGATTAATTATTCGATCTGTGTCTTGTGGAAAATGAAGTAACATGATACATTACGTTTATAAGGATACCTTTTAAAGTAATACTAGTATAAGCCTGTGAATGTCCCACTGCTAGGCTAAGGCCTCCTCTCCTTTTTTTTAGAGGCTAAGTTTTGGAGCTTATTCCGCCATGCTGTTCTAATACGGTTTGATGGTAAACACATGTGGCCGAATTTCAGTGAAATTAGACACATGCAGGTTCATCCTCACGATGTTTTCCTTTACCGTGAAGCACGAGATGAATTATAATCACAAATTAAGCACATGAAAATTCAGTGGTGCTTGCCCGGGTTTGAACCCACGATCATCGGTTAAGATTCACACGTTCTTACCGCTGGGCCATCTCGGCTGTCTGACTAGACTGGAAAGAAAAATAGAAGTTTGTAGCTGTTGGCCGACGGGCCGGTTGGCCTGGTTGGTAGATACTTGCCTTTCATGCCGAAGGTTGTGGGTTCGATTCCCACCAAGGACAGACATTTGTGTATATGAAAATGACTGTTTGGCCTAAGTCTGGATGTAATTATCTATATAAGTATGTATTTACAAAAGAAAAGTAGTATGTATAATATATCAGTTGTCTGGTTTCCATAGAACAAGCTCTGCTTAATTTGGGATCAGATTAATATAATAAATATTAATATTTTAAAATGAGCATATTACATATATATACATATTATATAATAAGTAGTAGTAATAAAAAAGCTTCATTTATAAATAAATTTTCTTAAGTATTTATTGATAAAAATATATATTATATGGGGAAGTACCATAGTGCGAGCTCTGCTTAGCTTGGGATCAGATGGCCGTGTGTGAATAACGACCAAGTATATTAAAAAAAAACAAAAACAACTTATAACTTTAAACTAGACGTATTAGCTATTGAGGAGAATATCATAAGCAACGAAAAAGGAGATGAAAATGAGCATACATTATTCAGTTTAGTACATTTACATGTTTTAACATATTACGAAAATTAAAAAGAGAGAAAAAAATAATAACAACATCAACTTGAATTAAGTGCATGTATACCATTTTATATAAATGAGGAATATCATTGTTTTTTATAAAGAATATTCATTATTATCGTCATTAAATAGCATATGTACACCGCAGTGCGGCACCAGTGTTTGACAGACTGGCGCTCACGATATAAAGGCGCCGCAATCTGCCATCCGATTGCCGAATAATACAATTCCGTTAATATACTTTTAAAGTATTTATTTTATTAAGGACTATTATTATTTATAGTAATATTTTAAATGCAACAGTAACTCTGTCTCTGTTACGCTTTCACGGCTAAACCAGTGAACCGATTTTGATAAAATTTGGTATGAAGCTAGCTTGAACCCCAAGGACGGACATAGGTTACCTAATAACCACCCCTTCCTACCACTACGAAGCAGCGGGCGAATATTAGTAAATAATTGTATACATATATTATACATATAATAAAAAACAAAAGTAAGTTTTTTTAATATTACTATAATATATATATAATATATATTGTTATTAATATAAGTCATTTGCGTTTGCTTAAATACAAATTATGCTAAAATACAAATTAAGGCTTAATTTGTGGAGGATAGACAAACTCATTGTTTAAGTTATAAATTTACTAAATATTACTTAGCCGAAATTAAGTAATTCAGTTTACTTAAGTAGCTTAAAGTGTCCACGTCAATTCAATTCTATCCAGAGACCAATTCTAAAAGTTAGACGCGTCGGATGCTGGAGCGAAGTTTATATTTTAAATCCTTACTCATGTAAAAGACTTTCGTAGTCACTGAATCATAAATATGGCTAAACTTCGTGAATATATTTAGAGAATTCTTATTTGTATTTATATATACATGTATATATATATTGTACATCTTATTTAATGTACTTATAACAAACTTTACGAAATAATTAAAAAAAAAATTGTGTGAGTGCCAAGCGACTCACGAGAATTTATTTGTAAATAATAAATCTCACGCTGATGTCATCTGACGCTCGAAATCTTAAGCTGACTTATCTGACGCTCGAAGTCTTAGTTACCATGTATCGAGCGCTAAGGTGCTCCACATCAAAAGGAAAAATATAGTAACTGCTTCGTTGGTGTAGTGGCTTGATGTAAGGCCGCAGATCCGGAGGTCTTGGGTTCAATTCCCAGGTCGAGCCAATAAAAGCTATTGGATTTTTCTGTCAGAAAATTCTCAGTAGCAGCTCGGAGTCTGGAAGTTGGAAGTGTATAAACTCCCATGTCTTGGAAAGCACGTAAATGGTCCTGCGCCTAAACTTAAATAAAGAAATTCTGCCACATGTGTATTCCACTAACCTGCATTGGAGCAGCGTGGTGAGATAATCTCCAAGCCTCCTCAAAAAGGGAGAGGAGGCCTTAGCCCAGCATTGGTACATTCACAGGCTGTTAGTTACTACTTATATATACTTTTATTTAAGCTAGTGTTCGCCCAGTGTTTCGAATATTATTTTTTTACACTTTTTCGAATTTTATTTTTTATTCATACCACTGAAACTCTCCATGGCTACCAAACAAAAACAAAACACGAACGATTAACAAACAGACGAGAAAAAAGGAACTGCATAGTTTTGACTATTTAAATCTATTACTAGTTAACGCCTGCGGCTTCGTCCGCGTGATAAGTGGAGGGAGCTGTTTCAGGTGTTAGGTATTAAAAGCAGTCTATGTTCCTTGGGGTACAAGTTTGCTTTATAAAAACAAAATCGTTTTAGTGGTTTAGCCGTGAAAGCGCAACAAACAGACAGTTATAATATTAGAAAAGATTTAGATTTAGTAGTGATGAATAAAATTATATATTAATTATAAGTATTTTTTTCTCAATAAAAAGTTCTTAAATTTTTTAATATTATATATTTTGTTTTTTTTTTTTTTAAGTTATATACATTTTGATTTATACATCTCCACGTGTCGCAGTTTTGATGTAATTATTAACGATAATTCCATATTTACAATAAAACAATTATATTCATTTCCTCCATTATTAGCAATTAGCGGATTAGCACAAAAACAGATTATATCGATTTCCAGTTGATTAATTAATTTATTTATTTCATACACACATACGATATGCATATTAAGCACACACGTTAATATATTAACCTTAAGGGTGATTTGATTAATAACTTCACCAATGACAAGCGTAAACAACATTAATGAAAAATACATATAAACTGCATCAAGAATATTTACGAGTTCACAATAAGGCAGGATAAACTTGATATCGGTAATATTTCTGACAGGCACTTTGCTATATCCGGTGACCTGATTAACGATATCAGTCTCCAATTATGCAAGGCTAAGCTTTTCGTGCCTTGGAATTTATTAGAACGTTCTAGATCTTTAAATATAGCAAGAATGTTGTTTATAGAAACACATCAACCAAATAACTTACATTTCCATAGATATGTACATCTATATGTACAAATTATTTTTTGTATTGAAACTCTTTTTATTATTATTTGTTATAACAGTCTTACTGCAAAGGATTATTGGAAAAATATATAATAAGAATTTAATTTTAAGTTCAAATTTAAAGTTGCTCAATAACGCCGAGATGGCCCAGTGGTAAGAACGCGAGAATCTTAACCGATGATCGTATGTGCAAACCCGGGCAAGCACCACTAAATTTTCATGTGCTTAATTTGTGATTATAATTCATCTCGTGCTTTACGAACACACAGTTCACACCACCAAGTAAAAGTATTCCACCCCACGTCAATACGGATTGGATACACATGTCCTAGAATTCCATCGTACACTGCTTGGTTTCCCTACAATGCTATTCTATTAGAGCTTATATATTAAAAGCTATTTATAAAAATGTTCAGTTGCCAGTGAGTTTTTGTCTTTTATATAATATAAAGGTTTTGTCTTGTAAAATATTCTCAACACGTTCCTTCGCTAGATTTATCTTCGCCCACCGACTTGCAGACTGTAATAATAATTAGAGAATAAAAACTTATAAAGTTCATTCTGAAAAAAAATTGCTCTCTCGTTACACGCTAAACTATTTTAAAAATTACTTGAATTGTTTTATATTAAATATATAATGAGGTAAGATGGTTCAGTGCCAGAAACGCGAATCTTAACAGAATCTCCAGTTCAAATCTGGCCATTTTTATATATGGAAGTTAAATGACTCCACTTCACGTGGTAAGTGGTAGTAGAGCGCGACGACGTCCAGTACAGTTGGGGAAAATGATCTGCACCAGCCGCCCCGCCTAGCCAGACCGCAAGGTGCCTCTTGAAGCCTCATTTGAAGGAAGAGGCATCTTATAATGAGCTCGTGAATCGAATAATAATTTATCTGCCACATTTGTATCTACCAAACATCATTCAAGCAACGGGACGGAAGTAGCTCGAAAACATCTTTAAAGGGGGCTCCTTTGCCCAGCAGTGGGACATTTGCAAGTTGATACTTATTGCTACTTTTTTTACTGTATGAACTAACTTAGTATTTTTATCTAGCTGCAATTATCAATAATAAATCATAAAAATCATAAAATTAATTAAAAAAAAATTATCATTATACTCATACAGATTATATTGAGAAAGGCTATCGACTATATATTATCTTAATAAATAAATCGTGAACATCACTACTTAATGTTGTTATGTGAAGTATTAGCGAGTGTTATTACATAAATTCTCAACTGATGGCAATATCAATGGTAAGTTGTGAATATTTACCATCAGAAATACTTTTTGTGTCCTATAATAAAAAACGACCTACGGGAGCGGAACAGTAACGTATGATTTAAGTAAAACCACGCGAAGAAGCTATTATTAATTAAAGTATCCGACTATGCTACACCTACTTGTCCATAAAGTTTAAGTAAGTTCAACCCATTTAAGCATCAGGTTTCACTGGATTGTGCCTTCAATTAAGTAATTTAAATCCGCGGTTTGGCTCAGGTACGAACCGATTGCTTTTAAATCCAACTTCGGAAACAGTTTCAAAATTGTTTTTGCAATTTGCGGTGAAATTCAAACCTTGAGTGTAATGAAAATACTATCGCCTGTTCGTTTAACCTGAAATTGATATTAATTGCATTTTGCTCCTAATATTTGGGAAGGCGCTATTAATAAGATTGATTAGCAAATATGTCTTTAATTTATTGAAGGGAGATATGGGAGGAGGAGGAGACACATGATATCTTCACTGAGTTTTGAATGCTGCATGTTTTTTTTATAGAATAGGTAGGCGGACGGGCCACCTGATCGCTTACATTACCAATGCACCACACACCTTGGGAACTAAGATGTTATGTCCCCTGTATTTATACTGGCTAACTCACCCTAAAAATCGGAAAAATACCAAGTACTGCTATTTTGCGGTAGAACGTGTCGGGTGTACATCCTCCAAACTTGCATTGAAGCAATATGATGAATAACATCAAAGCTTTTTATAACTTGTACTCAAAAAGAGAGTAATAAAATTATAGCATTTTTTTTAGTTTATTTAAAAACAACAGAAGATTATTTAAATAACATATTCATTTTATACGACGGGCCGGTTGGCGTGGTTGGTAGATATTAGGTCCTTACATATGAAATTGGCGTTTTGTATGGGAAGAATATAAAGTCAATTTTTTTTTTGTAAAATATATTTAATTCATCAAAGTATGCACCGTTGTTATCTATGCAATTTTGCCATCTCATAGGTAGTTCATTGATCCCTTTACTAAATAAACTATGGGGGCGAGAATCAATAAACTCTTTGAAGGCGGTTTGGACTGCCGCATCGGAGTTGAATTTTTTCTTGTAAGAAGTTGTCCAAATTCCGGAAAAAATTGCAATCTGTTGGAGCAAGATCCGGGGAGTACGGTGGATGTCGCAGACATTCCAATAGTAGCTCATCTAACTTAGTAGTTGTTGTTGTAGTGTGTTGTCTTGCGTTGTAGTGAAGCAGCAGTGGCCTAGAGCGATTGGACAATCTCGGTTGTTTAGCAGCTGGTTCTTCCTTCATGGTTTGCAGTTGCTGACAAAAGATATCTGCCGCAATCGTTTGACCAGATTTTAGAAAGCTGTAGTGAACAACACCGGCGCTAGTCCAACAAACACTCACAAGTTACTTTTTCTGAGTCAATTTTCGTTTAGGGCACGATTTGGCTGGGTCTCCAGGGTTCAGCCATTGCAACGAGCGCTTCCGATTATCCTACAGTATCCACTTTTCATCACAAGTAATGATTCGATTTAAAATCCCTTTATTGTTGTGTCGGTTGAGCAAAGTATCACAACAGTCGACGCGTGTTTGTAAGTACGATTCACTCAATTCATGAGGTACCCATCGTTCAAGTTTTGTTACTTTCCCGATTTGCTTCAAGTGGATTAATACAGTTTTATCACTTACCCCGAAGCCTGCAGTTATCTCTGAAGTGCTTTGTGATGGATCCGCTTCCACAATAGCCTTTAATTCTTCATTTTCCACTTTGGTCTCCGGCCGTCCACGGGGTTGGTTCTGAAGGTCGAAATTTCCAAAACGAAAACGTTGAAACGTTTTCTTTTGCGACACCAGCGCCGTACATATCATTAATCCTTCGAGCTGTTTCTGCAGCACTGGTGCCACAGTAGAAATCGTAATCGTAAATATACCGATATTTCATGTTTTCCATTCTGCGGCAATAAGCGACGCCAAAGAAAAAAAAATGAGGAAAAAGAAATGAATGACTGTTTTCAAAACTCAAATGTACCAGCTAAATGAATTTATAAATTTGAATTTGGATATTTTAACCAAAGAGGAGATATTTCAGATCAAAGTGGTCAGTACGACAAAACAATAATTAAAATAAATTTCGTACCAGTAATATTGGTATTATTACGAGATATATAAAAAAAAATTAAAAATCTTTATACGCAGTCTGATTTAAGATGCCTAAGCCCTTATGCATTTATCAACTGTAGGGCGAATAGATCGATTGGCGAATGTTTATATCTCATTGATTAAACAATAGTACTGGTACAAATCCTTTCCATACAAAGTCAGGAAGTTACTATCATAACGTTAATCAAATAATTAATATGAGTACTGTTAATTATTTAGTATTATCAAACACACAAACATATACAAAGAGGAGGCATTACACCCATTAGTCGTCATTTATACAGAGATCACCCTCTTCGGATACTATTACAGACAACTCGGATTTCTGCCTCATTGCACCGGTTATCTGGTTAAATCGATTGACGACTGGCTTAGTGTGAACGTAGAGCGTTTTCGATAAATAACGTCGTATGTACTTACTTGAAAATTAATCGGGTTCCTGTCATGACAAATTTTCATTTTACAAACAGCTTTAGTCAAAAATATATTTTCATCTTTATACATACTATGTCCTGTTTATTTGACAATAATTAGCATTTCATAAAATTCTATTTGAGAAACAATCAATTTTATAATAAAGGTTCGGTTAGAACATTACCAAATATAAATTCAATTTTAAAACTTAACAAATTGTAAAAGTTAAAAAAAATATACAAATGTTGTTTTATAAAGCGATAGCGTTTGCTTGTCATACGTTCTTTGTCAAGCTTAAGGCAACACAATTAATCATTAAACATAAATAAGTAAGGCATTTCATTGTATATAAAATTATAAACATGATAAAAAGGCAAGGACTTATTTATTAATTTATATTTGAATAAGTTTGTATATAGCTTGTTAACAACTCGTAAAATGACCTGAATAAAATATAAAATGGCGAATGAATGAAACCTTCAAGAAAAGAAGTCCTTATTGCTTTACTAAGCCCTCATTCCTTAAAAGCCAGCAACGCACCTGCAAGCTCTTCTGTTTTGCAGGTTGGACAGGGTAGCCACTTGTCATCAAGTAAGCTTTACATAAAAAATAGCGATTCATGGTATCGCAAAAGCCTTTACACTTTTAGAGAAAAAAACCTCTGTCTACGTGTAATAGGGTTTTGGAGTTTTAAATTTTTTATAAAACATTAGCGAGCGACTGTCGTTGACAGTCACCTGTGGGCGTGATGTGTATGTGTTTAGTAAAATGTATTAAAGTATAATTACTCTTTGAAAATATATCTTTAGTTATTTTATCTAAGAGAACTTTTAAATAAGACATTAGAAAGTGATTTTATTATAAAAAAATATTAAATGGTTGGTTATTAATAGAAAATATAATTAAAGAAAACCAATAATAAATAAAGAACATTTTTTTTTGTATATTCGCCGGGAGGGCAAATGACTCTACTCCACCTTCGTAATTGGTAGTAGATGGTAAGTGGTAGTAGAGTCCAAACGCGACGACGGCCAGTACAGACGGGAAAAAAGTTTCGGCACTAGCCACCTTCGTTTATAACATAAATATATTTTTCCTGCATGTACAGTACACGCATACATATTAACGGAGACGTAACGAAGTAAGATGTCCTCCTGACCGATTTCAGCTACGGTTGCTAATCTTAAGGGAGACGAGCCAACTGCTGGGAGACATATTATAGTATACAAGTGTGAGACACACACAGATGCACTCTCTATTTCCTCACATTCATACGACTTGGTCTTACACCCAACGCATGCCCGTAGATTTTTCATACCAAAATGTATAAGTATTAATATAACGAGCCAAGACACCAAAGATCTTGCTAACATCCAGGCTTCACTGTGTTTTCATGTGTCTAATTCTGTATATAATTCTAAATTTTTATCTCAGTGATCATTATCGAAAATCATGAAAAAAAGTAAATTAATGAGTATAATTTATATCATTAGTACTATATTTATCGTCTTACATAAGAACGTCAAAAATTGTATTCTTAGTCCTGTATTACAATACAGTAACAGCCTGTGAATGTCCCACGGCTGGGCTAAGGCCTCCTCCCCCCTTTTGAGGAGAAGGTTTGAGCTTATTCCACCACGCTGCTTCAATGCAGCTTGGTGGAATACACGTGTGGGATAATTTCAGTGAAATTAGATACAAGCGAGATTAGATTCACGCGTTCTAACCACTAGGCCATCTCGGCTTATGTATTACAGTACAATATAGTTTTATTATACGAAGCCAAAACGATCGAGCGGGTAGAATACGAAAGTAAGAGTACGGCTTAGTATTACATGTTACCGTTTAGAAACAAATTGATTTCCTTAAATCCGGAACGTAACACCGTGATGGAAAAGCCCCAAATCCCTGACAGAATAGGAGATGTTTGATAAATCTGAAAAGAAATATTGACTGTTTAGCGGTTGGGCTTTATAAAACCACTGGTGGTGAGTAGATACCACTAATCACAAATTCTATCGCCACACTAATACTTAACATTTTTGTGTTTCCGATTTAAATGGCGATTGTAACTACATGCAGAAGGGATAATTCATCTTAATCCCGAGTTTGCTAAAATATTGGTGATATAAGTAACGCTTAAAATTTCATACGGCACCAATATTAGTGGTGACCACTTATCATCGTAATAATAATATAATTTTCGGTAATTTTCACATCTGCCTACCTACTTTACATAAAATAAATCTAAGGTATACTGGCTATTTCTATAGATGAGATAGAAGAGACGAGTTGATTTTGGTAATGTAAATGGTCTGTATTTAACTTTGCGCAGTTCCGAGCTCGACGAACTGTCTAAATTTGAGAGAACCTTAATGGATGACAACTCTATACCTATAACGAAACTATAAGAAGCCAGTATCTTTGTCATTTTATAATGTATTCAACTCGCCTATTATTTTATAAAAAACAAATGATGAATGAATATTCGTTTGACAGACAACTTTTGGTAAAATTCTGAATTATTTGTATACAAATCCATTTGGTAACTAATTATCAGGTAATTTTACATTTCTTAATGAAAAAATAATAATTTTAGAGAGTTTATATTATAGACTAAAACATCACGCTAGGACATTTGGGTATAGTGTGGATAGAAGTGCTTTATCGCGGAACTGCTACTTGACATAGTCAAAAAAGTTCCATGTTCGATTCACTCGAACAACATACGAGCTCGCACGTTGGCAACATTGGAAGTTAGTTGTTTGAATTTGAAATTACCAACACCGCGCATGCAATGAATAGTTTAACTAAAGGAAATTGTATAAACTAGTGGTAGAAGTAAACATGTTAGATGAAAGTACTATGTATTTCTATTTCCTTTAGAAATTCAATGGCGTATACAAATGCGCTTGCTATACTGTCATCTTGGCTTTTGAATGTGACGGCTTGTTGGAGTCAGACATGTTGTATAAACAGTCGTGCGCGGACAGTTGAAATATACGAATATATCGTGAATAAAATTTCCTTCACATCGAATTTAAAAGGCGAATAAGACTTTTATTTGCTTTTGTTGTTAAACAGATAAAATGTCAAATATAGACTTATATTATATAAAGTTGGAACGGGCGCGTTAACACTGGTGACAGCTCCGCCGCGCACTTCTTCAGCACTATAGCTGGTATTCCATTGGATCTGGGGATTTTGATGTCCGCGATCGTGTGGCCACATGAAGGTATTGTTGGTGGCAGCGCACTACAATCATCGGTCACGGAGTTATCGGCAAAGAGCTTAGCCAGGAGATCGGCTTTCTCCTGCGGGCCGTGACCTAGCGATCTGCCCGGCTTCCTGAGCGGTGGCAGCGAAGGTTGGCAGAAATTGTTTTTCACAGACTTGGTCAGACGCCAGAAGCTAAGGGAGCCCCTAGGATGCGAAAAAAGGTCATGACCAATCTGTACGCGCGCTGATGTGTATGCCTTTCTACAGGAATTGGAGTTTTTCAATATAATTACCAATAGTTCATGTACGAGTTCCTTTATGTACATAATATTGTGTGTATGTATTTGCTTATCATGTATTGCTATTTTGTGCGTCTTTCAATCGATACGATTTTTGAATAGAGATAGGTTTGGCTGCGAGTGACAACTCGTTCGCGATGAATGGTTTCCCGGAAAATGCAGAGGAAAATAAATTATGTAAAGATTTTTAATAGGATTTTTACGTTGATTTTATTGTTTTATATACTTTAATTTAAATACTTTAAGTTAATTGTAAATTAATAGTTTTTGACAACAGACAGATGACACTTCACTTCACTTCACTGGTGGTAGAGATTTGTGCAAGCTCGTCTCGGTAGGTATTCATCAGATATTCTATCGCAAAACAGAAATACTTAGCATTGTATGTACATCTTAGTTCCCAGGTTTGGTGGCGCATTGGCGATGTAAGCGATATTTAATATTTCTTACAATGCCAATGTCTATGGGCAGTGGTGACCACATACCATCGGGTAGCCCATTTGCTCGTCCGCCTGCCTATAGTATAAAAAAACCGCCTATAATATAAAAACCCTAGATTGTAACGGTTTGCCATTTCATCGGATTATAAGAGTAAAGAAAGAATGAATCACTGTTTTTGAACTCAAATTTGTGCACTATATTATGAGGTTGCCGGTTGGCGTGGTTGGTAGATACTTGCCTTTCACGGCGAAGGTTGTGGGTTCGATATCAGTTGTCTGGTTTCCATAGCACAAGATTTGTACAAGCTTAATTTGGTATCAGATGGCCGTGTGTGAAAAATGCCCCAGGATATTATTATTATTATTATTACTATAATCTTGTAGTTGGCTATTTACCGTTAATAATGTGCTGTGATCGAAGTCGGTTACGAGGATGTTGTCATCGCCATTAAAAATATTGATGTATTACGAAACGAAATATTTTTAAACTTTCATCGACAATATTTCATCGCAACAAACGATATTAATTTTTTTTTGCAGCAGCTGTTATGAACCTGTAAACTAACGATCTAAAAAATGTATTACAATTTGTTTTCAAAAAGGTTATCTTTAACTATTTTTTTACGAAGTTGATATTCCATAAATATGTTTATCTTTACATATATAAATTTAATGATAAAATCATTTCTAATAAGGCTAAAAACACTAAACACTAATATGAATTAAAAGCGTGGAGCTAGTATTCGTTGTTTTTTATTCAAAATAAATAATAGTTTAAAACTATTTAATAACATACGTTTCTAATTCAATTAGTTAAAAGGGTGGTAATTGAGTCTCTTGCCGGTTTTCGCGGTAGAACCTGCACTCCGTTCCAGAGGTAGTCTTTCTAGTTATTTAATTCTATCTATTTTAATAAGGAATGTTTTTTTTTACTTTTACAACTTTTTGACTGCAGGCATTAAGTCCGCTCTTTCTCTACCAGTCAAGCTTTAAACTAATCCGATATAAGGATAAGGCCCTTCGTGTAGAACATAAGATAATATTGTATACATAACACACATAACATATACATATTTATATATCATAAAAGTAAAGTAACATCCTGAAATATTCCACGTGGTGTGGTTATGAACTTATTTCATCATTCTACTCCAATCATCCGACACTCGCAAGTTTCCTCACGAATACACACAAATTAAGCACATGAAAACTTAGTCGTTCTTTTTCGAGTTTGAAACTTTAGATTGAGATTTAATTTGATTATAAAACGTTATAAATATAATACATATTGAAACAATCTGTATGTCTGTGTGATTTGCGAGTTATCAACTTTTTTTTAAATTTTGATTACCGCTGATACCTAAAAATTAAATATTTTGTACATACATATAATACATACATAATCGTAAATAAAACTATGTAGTAAAATAAAGAATTATAAAATAAAATAAAATCTAAGCCCATGACAAATATTCCTTACAATAAGCATATAGCAGCCTATTTTCCTATGGAAGCCACTTTATCCATAGAGGAATCACGGTGGCGAACACGTGAAAAATCTTTAACCTATAACTGACACAACCGGGGTCGTTGACCCGCATCGATCGTCCCCCAACTAGGTCAGCTGGGCGCATTCCCTCCCCTTAATGAATGGCAGAAGTTATGGGATATATATAGACTATCAAATGTTTCCAATATAAATGCAGTTGTATAAAGCTATTTTTATTTACCAATGTTCGATATCTATTGAGGAAGACTTGTATTAATTTTTATGTTTTTAAAAGATAATATAGAAAGAAATTTTTATGTTTCTAAAAGAGCAGTACTTGGTATTGTTGTGTTCCGGTTTGAAGGGTGAGTGAGCCAGTGTAATTACAGGAACAAGGGACATCAATAGCCCCCAAGGTTGGTGGCGCATTGGTGATGATTAACATTTCTTACAATGATAATGTCTATGGGCGTTGGTGACCACTTACCATTAGGTGGCCCATTTGCTCGTCCAACTACGTATAATATACAAAAATATGTATTTAAATATTTACCAAGTTTATAACAGCCTAAGAATATTGGGATACTTTTAATTCAACAAGCGTAATTAATGCGTATTAGATACATGCAGGTTTTGTCACGATGCTGTACACCCCCAATAATGAGATGAATTATAAACACAAATGCTTCTGAAAGCACGCAAACCAGTGTGATATGTAGTCATATCTGATTATGAGAGTGAGGGAATAGAGACTAGTATTTGTCGCCGAAGCTTAGTCAAGAGGATCCATTCAATTTTAATTATAAACTAGGGCTTACGTGGATTTGAGTGTGCTCTCAGCTGGGACTAACCTATTCTATCCTGGTTATCTGGTTTATTGACAATTAACGCAGTTAGTGTCATGTCATAGAGCCTTTATGCAATTTACTCAAAGTTCAAAAGTTTTACGTTATATTATGGCGGGATTGGATTTTATTTGGTCGATATTAGTTGAAAACGAATGGGCATTTCAGTGAAAGTAAATTGATAATTGAATCGACTAAAGTAAAAAAATGGCACTTAATATTTTGAAACAGCGGATATAAATGAAAAGGCAAGACGGTATCACACTTTTTGTTTTCATGCTGGAAAATCGCATTACGCGTTTCTCCCACGGGACAGTTGGGTTTGTGATGCTCGCCGGTGTCTGAGGCGCCGAGTGCGCCCCGAACATCAGAATACTCACTAAAAACCAGCGGTACCCTTTCCGTCTCAACGAGGAGCGTCAAGGGATCGCTTTCGCCTGCTACCGTGACGCTCTGAAGGACAGCCTTCCTATGCAGGCCTCCATTCTCTAGGGGGGATTACCAGGGTACTGAGAACCCCCCTAGTCCCGATAATCACACTTATTATTTATTATAAATAATAATAATAATAATCACTTTTTGTACACAACCGGACAGAGGTTCGGCTTACGATGCGGGTAGTAGTAGAATCACTGCAAATGAGCTAGCAGGGCAATATATCCTTTATTCTACCTAGCCCTACCGAAGACTTCTGGTGGTTGGAATGGTGGCTTGGCTATGATTGGCTGGCTTGGCTCCGCGGTTGTATGGCACGCTTTCATTGTCTGAGGTGGTGTGACGTATCAATTTATTAAATCGATCTTGTTGCTTAAAGATTGAAAGTCGCTTTACAAATTATCTATAATTATAATTATAATATTATATAATTATAATATTAAATTATATATATGCAAAATAACATCTTCACTAGCACAATAGTTTGCGGACTGGCTTGCGATGTAAAATTTGCAGTTCAATCCTGACCCTGTTGTCCTTACTCCCAACACAAGCTGTATGCTTAATTACTTTTTTTAATTGCTTACTTTTAATTGCTTAAACTTTTAGTAATTGCTTTTTTTATAGAATAGGAAGGCGGACAAACATATGGGCCACCTGATGGTAAGTGGTCACCAAACGCCCTTAAACATTGGCATTGTAAGAAATGTCAACCATCGCTTACATAGCCAATGCGCCACCAACCTTGGGAACTAAGATTTTATGTCCCTTGTGCCTGTAATTACACTGGCTCACTCACCCTTCAAACCGGAACATAACAATAACAAGTAATGCTGTTTTACGGTAGAATATCTGATGAGTGGACGGTACCTACCCAGACGAGCTTGCACAAAGCCCTACCACCAGTAAAACTGCTCAAAAAGAATAGTGGCAATCTAGGATTCTTTTTTTTTAAACAACATAAATATGAAATATTGTAAATAATTATTTTAATGCCACTGAGCTTCCTTCCAAGAGAACCTAACAAGAATTTGCAAGCTACTACCGATACCGGTTCGAAATATAGATTCTAAAAAAAACGACAAATAAAGTCAATGGTTACTATTTTTCTTAGGAGATCTTGTGGTATTTCGCTTATATATATATATATTTTTTTTTATATAGATCACCAACAAAATACACACTAAAAACATTCCAGATACATGAATAAAAAATAAGACTAGTGGTATCTTACTTATAGGTGATAACAGCATGCACAAAATAAGAGTTAAGCGACAACAAACAAAAGGTAAAAAAAGCTAATTAAAAACCGTTATATAACAACAATAAATTAGAATAAAGACAAGAACACAAGTAAACTATCTAAACTAAACAATTTTGAGTATTTTTAAATAATATTTTATTTTTAAATTTTTTCATATTACCGAAAATGTCTAAATCTTTGTCTCCACTTATTGAATTATAGGCTCTTATAATTCTATTGAGAGGGGAGTAATGACCCAAATTAGATATAGACAAATGCTCTGAAAAAATCGTGCGTTTGCTAGTGCGCAATGACTTGGAAGGTGCAGAAATATGTATCCGCGATAATAAGTCTGGACAATCCAAAGTGCCGTTAATTAGTTTATAGATGAACATGTTGTCCAGTAAGCGTCTTCGATCGGCAAGGGTGTTCATTTTGAAAAAGGCTATTCGATCTTTGTAATTAGGGAGTTTTTTCGCTAAGCCGAATTTAAAGCAGAGATGCCATAAGAAGCGTTTTTGAACGCTTTCCAACCTTTTGACGTAAACATCGTAGTGCGGGTTCCAGACTACACTGCCATACTCAAGTCCACTACGGACAAAAGCGTTGTACAATGTGATCAAAGTCGAAGGATTTTTCAGATCACTACAATTGCGTAAAATGAAACCAAGACTTTTAAATCCCTTTGAACAAATGGAATCATTATGAGTGTGAAAACGTAATTTTTTGTCAATGATGATGCCTAGATCACGAATCTCAGTCAATTCTCGTAAACAGACATTTTTAAGTCTATATGTTCTTTGTGGACTGGATTTCAATCTGCTGAAACTGACCAGATGACATTTGCTAACATTGAGACTCATTCCATTTTTGTCACACCAGTTACTTAATCGATTTAAATCGCATTGGAGCAATTCAACGTCGTTAGGGGAGGAGATGATACGAAGAAATTTAAGATCGTCAGCAAATAAGAAATAATTAGAATTACAAAAACAGTCGCATATGTCGTTAATGAATATGTTAAATAATATAGGACCTAAATGAGACCCTTGCGGTACTCCAGAAAGTGTTTTAAATGGTTTATATTCATATCCATTGACTACTATTACGGATTCCCTATTGTCAAGGTAGGATTTGAACCAGTCGAGCAAACGACCGAGGATACCATATTCGGATAACTTTTTGAGTAATATAATATGGGGGACCTTGTCGAATGCTTTACTAAAATCAGTGTAGATGACATCAACAAGCTGGCGTGAGTCGACTGCAGTGGTAACAAGGTCGGTAAAAGATAATAAATTTGTCGACGTTGATCTACGACTGAAAAAACCGTGCTGAAATGGAGTAATAACCTGTTTGAAATGCCATTCTAACACAGGATATACTATTTTCTCAAAAATTTTTGCAAATGTAACGAGAATAGAAATCGGTCTATAATTGCAGATTAATTCAACACTTCCATTTTTTAATAGTGGAACAATTAAAGATTTCTTCCAGGCTGTCGGAAAAGTTCCTGTAGATAAAGATTTGTTAAAAATGATGGAAAGAGGATATGCTAATGCAGATGCGCATTTTTTAACAAATAATGCAGGTATACCATCTGCTCCTGCTCCTATATATATGTATGATTAGGTAAATTATTGTTTTTCTGCATGAAAATTAATGGAATCAAATAAAGAAGAGGCAGTCACAGGGACTGCCGATAGAAGTTAAAACACTAAACTGTTAAATATATTTGTCCAATTTCCACATCTAATGGGACTCCAAGTAACAATTTTATCCCTTTTTATTATATAATCGAAATACACAGCATGTCGCAAACTCGGTATAAAATATTAATACAGCTTACTTAAATTATTTGTACTTTCAACGATTTCATAATATTAACATAATCATGTCGGCGGCGCGAAGCTACGAGTCTATCTTTTTTTTTACGGTTAAACCCTCTATCCCAGAAGATGAAGACAGAAGGTTATATCGTACTCTTACTCCTCCACAGGGGGCGAAGTTACGGGCACATTTGCGTATTCATCTGCGACTCCGCTAGCGGTTGTTCATTTAAAGAACCCTTCACTGTCGCCAACTGCTATTACGAATCTATCCCCAACGATAAACCAGCGCAACACGCCTAAAGAAGTTTTTGCTTCGAAAGTATACTTCATCCATAAAGGCGTTTACGAACAGTTGTGATTCGTCATTTTACATTGTTGCATAGGCTTGGGATTTAGAAAACAACAACAATACAACCGAGAATGACCGGTACGAAACTAAGTGGTTACTTTTCTAACACTTAAAATACAAATGTCATAATTAATTAAAAACATTTAAATTATAATTTATCCTGCGTGGATATAAACGAAGTACGATTTTTATTATATTACTTGCTTTATTACTTGCTGGTTGGTGGACACGTAACGAGTACAATCGCAACATTCAGGTTTTCTCGCAATGTTAAATTCAGTAGTTCTTGCCTAGGATTGAACTTCCAAGTTCAAATCCTCGGTTAAAATTCTCAGTTTCTAACCACTAGGCCATCCCGGCTCAGCTTGTACTATCATATTCAGTCCACAGTAATCCACTGCTGGACATAGGCCTCCTCGCAGGAGCGCCAATTCTTCCGGTCCTGTGCTAATCGCATCCATTGAGCACCCGCCATTTTCCTAAAATCGTCTTACCATCGGGCGGGTGGTCTGCCCACTGGCCTTTTTGCTTCTCTAGGCCACCACTCCGTGACGATTTTAGTCCACCTTCCGTCTTCTCGTCTGGCCAAGTGTCCAGCCTATCTCCACTTTAACCTCGTGATACGCTTCCCAATATCTTCGACTTTCTTCTTTCGTTGGATTTCCGCGTTTGGTACACGATCAACGAGGGAGATGTCTAGCATAGCACTTATACTATAATATTATACTATATATTACTTGTACTATAATAACCATATAATTAAAAGTTTTCGCCCTGAAATTATTGTTCATTTCAGGGTTCGTTTTAATAAAACACCATATAATTGTATTATAATATTTTTAACACGTCCACTATCAAATACAATTTCCTATTGAATTTTCTTTGAAAATAAACAAGCGGTGTTGAAACTCAATCCGTATTGCATCACAATAAGGTCTGTTTTCTAATAATAATATATCCTTTAAGAAATAAAACATTTTTATTACGTAAAATAAGAATTAAACTTTATCCCAGTTCAGATTAAGTATATATTAGCTCGATGAGACAAACGTTTACTCTTTATTACTAAGCGACAAAGGTTTCTTTCAAATTAGTTTTTATTTTCAACCTTATCGTGACAGATATTTAGATTATTATCGCATAAAATGTAATTTTCAGGTGGAAATTTATACGTCAGATAAAACAACGTGTTAGAGCCTTAATGACGACTCGGAGGGTATTGAAAATGTTGTTAACTCTTTCGAGATATGTATGATTAACTTGGTATTACTTTCTTACTCGAGCGATAAATATTCACAAAAGTTTTAATTTATGTTATATTATAATTAATTTAAAATTAAGGTATTTTTTATGTTATATCATCTCATTGTTAATGATACAACCGCCCATAGACAATGGCGATGTAAGAAATATTAACCACACCTTGCGTCGCCAATGCGCCACCGATCTTATGAACTAAGATGTTACGTCCATTGTGCCTAAAGACACACTGGCTTACTTACCCTTCAAACCGGGATGCAACAATATGAAGTATCGATGTTTAACGGTAGAATATTAAAAATAGTCAGTATTCCACATCTACCCGAATCTTTAAATAGATCTTCAAATATGTTGTTATTTAAGTTCTCAATCTTTTTTTATATAGTATATATAGGTAGGCGGAAGAGCATATGAGCCTTTTTACCACAGAACTGCGAGGCATCGAAAAGATCTGCACCCGTACGTAGTTGACGTATTTAAGACACGTACGAAACGATTTGCTCCCTCGTTTCTGATACGCACCGCCAAGGTCTGGAATACCCTCCCGACCTCCGTTTTCCCCACCACCTTCAAGTCTAGAGTGTATAGGCATCTTCTAGGCAAGCGCGCTTCATCTTAGACTGTGTCTAACTTTCCATCAGGTGTGATAACAGTCAAGCGCTAGCCTATACATTTAAAAAAAAAACAACGACTCCATGGGCAGATATGGGTTAAGAGCTATAAGGTGGACCAGGAGTTATAATGATAATTAATGCTACTCAATTTATCAAAGATAACATACAAATAAATAAATGCTAATTTAGAAGCTTACATAATATACGTATGTTAACAAAATAAAAACTATGTAACCTTGAAGTTAAATACAAAGCAAAAAAATATGCATCTACGTAATATACATATACATAATATTGGTTTGCTTATAATTTCGTATATATCCCCATCAATTATCTGATCGTGTTATAATTTTGTATGATTTTCAATAATATAAATGTAACGAAACGATGTAATATTGATGTAGTTATGGATAAATCAGCTTGGAGACTTTTTTGCGTTTGTAGTAGTCCTCCGTTAGCAGATAAATAAATAAATAAATACTTTTTTTTAATTTTTAGATAGCTACTTAATATTACATACATAATATAATTTGTAAAGGAAATGAATCTTTAAACAAGTTTGATCGTTTCGTTCCGGTTTGCAATCGTAAGATCTTTACTTACGGTTAAGGCCAAGGATTTTTCATTTGCAGAAAGATCGCAACTCTTCTTATATATAGGTATAATATAGCAATATTTTCGTCAGCAATAGTTGTTTATAATATAACGCTTTATTTAAATAGTAATATTTTTTGGAAAAAGTCGTATTGTTCGGTTTGAAACGGATAAGTTTTGCGAAAAGCGTGTTCTGAGTAATTATAAATCTAGGAAAGTAGACTCCTAAATCGAAAACGATTTGATGTCAGTGTTATGATTCAAATATTCAGCTGATACATCTTAACTGGTTTGCGATTTAAAATCGAGGCTGCAAGTAATACAGCTTATAACAAAAAAAGGTCTTAAGGCAATAAACACGGCTGAGCTAATTAGTATTTAAATGCATAATATATAAGGTTCTATATAGGTTAATGGAAATTAATATTTGTGGTCTTCGACCATGATCTCAAGTGATGTTCATCGACATTAATACTGAGGTCATTGATCTTTATTTAAAAACGATCACTACAGGAAATAACTGAAGGCCGACATGACAGTTTTTTTTTCATTTGGTCATTATTGCACACAGTATGGAAAGTTCAAAAGTGGATTGCGGGAACTAAAAATGCATAAAGATGGCCTTTATTTTTATTTTATTTATTATTAAGGTTTACCAACAGTTTTTTACACTGAATATAACACATAATACATTTTATACATATATACATAGAATAGCGTAACAACCAATTATAGATCAACTCCGCTTGTAATTATACATAAAAAGATAAAAGTAGCTACAGCAAATTAATTTAACAATAAATATAGATAAACTAAAACTTAAATACAATAGACACGGAAAAAAAGAGTAACAAGAATATGTATATCTGAAAGTGTCTTATAAAAGTTGTTATTTTACTAATCAAAGTAGGATAAGCCAGTACAAGTTGATTTCAACTTAGTAAGGCAATCATAATGGAGATTTGATCACTGCAAGTATTTATCACTTTTCATAAGCTCGAACAGGGAGAGTTGGTACCTAAGACAGCCTTTGCTTACTGTGATCTCTTCCAGGTACCCTGTATTGAAGATTAAGGCAGGACAAAAATCCGGCATAGTTTACTCATAACTAATAATATATAAGCAATGTATATACCTACACACATACACCTGTATATTTATCAACTTGCAATCCTAAAATGTTGGTTTTGATGCTCTCTGGTAATGTAAACGTACATTAAAATAACTAAAATCAAATTATAGATTAATACGAGCTTTGTGCAAGCCCCTCTGTGTAGGTATCATCAACTCATCATAATTTCTACCGCCAAACAGCAATACTTAGTTGTGTTCCAGTTTGGAAGGTGAGTAAGCCAGTGTAACTACAGGCATAAGACGTGACTTGTTACTTCTCAAAGTTTGTGGTGCATTGGCGGTGTAATGGATGGTTAATATTTCTGACAGTGCCAATTTCTATGGGCGGTGGTAACAATTATCAAGTGGCCTATTTGCCAGTCTGCCTACCTGGGGCTCGCTGGTGTCCAAGGCGCCGAGTGCGCCTCGGAACGAATGCCCTGAACATCGGAATACCAGATATATATATACTAAAAAACCAGCGGTACCCTTTCCGTCTTAACGAGGAGCGCCTAAATAAAATAATATATTTTTTAAACCCAACACAAATTCATCAAGTACAGATTATCAGTTATTTTGGCGTTTGGAGACGTGTGCGATTAATCAATGGCAGGCTATCAGGTCGATGGCCTTACATGGCCGTTTCAGATTATGACTTCCTTATCCTAAAAAAATAGCAATAAATATTATTAAATGTTTTATTATATTACAAATACTAAACCTGTGATAGTATTTGCTGTCATTGTAGTTTTATTACACATTTTCTAAATCGCGCTAACGTTTGGTTAGCGCTTAACGTTAACGTTTAGTCTTTAGTTTAACGTTTGGTCTTGACATTTTACGTATATGCTGGCTGACTTTTTTTAAAGTAACTGGGATTCTCACCTGGCAGGCATGGGAAGTGTGAAGTTCGCTCTCAACACCTGACTAACCTCGCAGCGCCGAAGGGCTGCCACCACTGTATTTGACCATGGCAATTACCAGAAATGACCAGTTTGGACTTGGACTCGGCCTCTAGGGCTTTCCGTTTTTTTCCACGCAATGTTCTTTAGAAAGGTACCCGGGCCCATGTAGGGAAGGCAACCGATTTATGTGGGATTTTTACCCATTAAAACCAGTACGGTAGCCACCTTCGGCACGGAACGGAAGGCTGCGGGATCATGTCGGTGTAACTCATCAAAAAATCCAAAGGTAAAAATTTCTATTCAATATAGAAGCGTTATCATCGATCAAACCACTAGACGAGACGCCTTTATCTTAATGAACAGCGTAAGAACCCTCGGGCATATACCCCGACTCACGAATCATCTCTACGATTGTAAGAAGAGACCCAAAAGCGATAACTCCATCTGTACTGTGCTTCATCATACCGCAAACCCCATGTCATTGGTCGTCCACGTCACGGCAACTTTGATTACGGAAAACGCTTAAATTTGACACGTAATTAATTTTGATAAGGATTAATGATTTGTGTGAATAACTTAACTTATACGTTAATTTTCCTTAACGTAAAAATTAGATGTCTTGTGTTTTTAACATCTAAGATTTTATTCATTTTATTTTATCATCATTCTAATTAGTTCATTAATTTGATGTATCTTATGATTTTGTCAGCGTTAGCGAACTTTAATGACGTTAAATTTAAAATGGTTGGTTTACAATTATAACTTAGTTATAATAGTTAATATAACAAAATGTAGAGTTTATCGTACTTAATGTTAAACTACAGAGTTTCAAGTTGGACAATAAAACGGAGTAACTGATAATACAGCGTTTGAGACATTACAATAGATTCAAGCTTCAGTGAAATCCCTATTTGTCATCCCTTGCAGGTAGATTTGGTAACATACGCATAGCGAAGTTAGAAAGTTTACAAGACAAACAAGTGATACTAAGTTTCCGTCTCCGGGTTATCCACCCCTGGGCAAGGTTCTCACTATTGAAATAATATTCAAAGGTAGTCTGGTTGCTTGTACAGAGCGCCATTGAATGGTTGTGTCAATAGAAATCGCATTAATAAGACTCGATAAAAAAATATAAACGATAAAAAGGGTGTGTTTTCATTTCAAAGCATTGTTTTTCATGCAAGACTAATATCAATTTTATTATATTTAACGAACATATACTAACAATACTTGTTACTAATAATATACATTTTAATAATACCGCTGATATGAACGCCACGCTACTTCAATGCGGGTTGGTGGATACACATGTGACAGAATTTCTTACGATGTTTCGAGCTCCTTCACCAAGTACGATATGAATTATAAACGTAAATTAAATTATTAAACGTGCCTTTAAAATTCACCGACGCTTTCATAGATTTGAACCCGTGACAACTAAAATCAATTTATTCTAAACATCCTTCATGCCATCTCGGATCTAAGAAAACAATATAAAAATAATAAACAAGCGTAATAATTACCTACTGTTTACTTTATCGTTTCCTTGTTGTATAAAAATCGTATAATTGACTCTTTGCTTGGTTCGGGAAGTGATTTGACCTTAATAAATAAAAGTAATTCATTTTTAATGTAAAAAATATATAGTATATAAAATAGTTTTTAATGGTTTTAAATGAACAATACTAATATTAAAAATGTCAAAGGAACTCTGTCTATCTGTTATACTTTATACGGTTAAGCTATTGAACGATTTCGTTTGGTAACTTTAAACCATATGAAAGAACATTTTCTATAATTTACTGTTCGAGGGGGTAAAATAGAAAGACATATATATATGATACTCATATGGTGTTACATTTGTTTATGAAGATATATGAGCACCAATATTTACGCTTTCCTGTACAAATAACAAACATACAGTTCAAGGTTATATGGAATTAGGCCTTGATGGGGTAAAATAGGGGAATGAAGCTCAAAACCTCTAGTTTCTTAATGTCTGAAGAACAGTGTATATTAATTTATGGAGGTAATTATCGAAATATAATTAACAAAACGCTGCTTCTAAGGTTTTTGCCAACTACACACCAAAAATGGTATAATAGTGCATGTAATTCAATAAGGCTTTCCCTGCGTCTTGAACAATAAACTTTAACCATTATAAATATCCACTAAAGTTTATTATGATATCATTACAATTAAAAAATATTTTAAAGTAATATTTTTTGCATTTTTAGAATTGCATTTTAGACATAAACCTCATTTCATTAGCAAACCTAATGCTGTACGTGGGACTCTTCTCGACACCACAAGAGTGAGGGGTGGCCCAGTGCGAGTTTATGGCGGTAGTGTTCGCTAACGCAAACTTCACACATATGTGAAGACTCTCAGACATGCAGGCTATCTCACAATTCCTTCACCGTTAAAGCTAATGAAAAATAACTTTTAGTATATTATGTGTACCGTGAAACTTTTACAATGCAAATCTACGAAGACACAACCGAGATTATTGCTTATTTTTTATATCTATAATTTAAACAAGCATTATTATTAGAAAAGAGTAACACTTATGTCGTTAACTTAATATTGATTGCACGATGGAATTTTTTAAGGATTTGTGTAAAACCGAATTCCACGCAAGCGTAGTTGCGGATTCAGTTAGTATATATTTAATGATTTATTTGAAATATTTACGTCAAAATTTATAAGTTTTTCCCAAGTTATAAAAAGTATCACAACTTATCTACATACTCTTGTAATTATGCTAAAATAATATTTATAATACCAATCTAGTTGTTTTTATTAACAAATTGATTTTTTTGTATTTAACTAGTCATATAAAACAGATAAGTTTATTTAATATTATTATGTAATATATGTACAGTAGGAAGTACAGAACGTCCTTTTTTTATAAACATGACAAAAAATTAAATACATTTATATCATAAGCTACATGTTGTAAGTATATACATAAGTTTGATATCAAATATGCCTATACATTGGGTCCAACGTCCCACAGTCCAATATAATCTGTAGACGATCATGGTCAATAATTTGTCATCACATACCCTGCACCTAGTATACTGAAAAACTCTTCTGAAGAATAATAAGGCGTTTGTTCAGAAGTAGGCCATTTCCTTCCATTAATCTTAAATATCTCCCAAATGCACCCAGCTTTGGTTTCTTCCGAAATCCACATTGTAAAATTAAGCAACAAGCCTTTACATTATCTCAATAATCTCTTTTCTTCATCATTGTTGGAATTAATTCTAATTAAATAATAATAATATCCATTTATCTCTATTTGGTGTGTATCAAAATATAAATGTATGTACATATATCCAAGAGTTAGCCAAGCTTTTGACTAAGTATGACATATACGTTATATATCTTGCAATAATATAAGAATACCTCTTTTATTTAACACTTCACACAGAATTGCCTTAGTTTTTAATATCAGGAAAATCCTGGAACTCAATTCACTTTATAAAAAACATTTCATGTAAGTTTCACAATTATTTACATTTCACACTATTTATATTATATTTTACTTTTGACTGTATTTTAGTAAATATTTATTTATAGTTGGAAATATTAATTGTTTTGTAAACTGACTGTATGAATGGTCGAAGTGATTCCAAAGCGGATCCGAAACTTTTTTGATTTCTAAAACATTCGGCAACTGTTTAATCAACCACATAATATCTTTTGGATCAACTAAATTATCGTTATTACCGTACAAAACAACCGAGGGAACAGTCACAGCACTTAGATTGTAATTAGGTGGTTGCTTTTTCCCATAAATTTGTAAATTTCGCGCGCTACCGTAATCGAACTTTTGGAAAGAGGAAGTCCTTATACTCTGACTGTATCTTACGATGTTATGCATAGAAGTACCAGCAGGGAAGTGTCCAAATAATACCCTTAGAGTTTGATTAGTTATAGATCCTGGATGGAAGGAGTCCACTAGGGACTCACCGGTTCCACAAATAGCTTCAGATGTTGCATTGAATTTACATAAGAAGGCGAGGAATTCTTGACTTATAGAGCCTTTTGCAAAAAGCTCGTATAAACCTGTGTTAGTTAGCGCCCATTCTAAATGTCTTACTCCCTCTAATAACATTTTATATAGTACGGATTTTGTGTTAGTCTGCCTGGCTGCTGGTGCTAAGCCAATAAAAACGTTCGCTTTATCACAATAACCTGGCCTCTCTGAACACATGATGAAAAACGTACCAGCACCTTGTGAATATCCAATGTAATTCAATTTATCTTCTCTCGTGTATTTCAAAACATATTCGATTGTAGCTGGTATATCATAAAAACCAATTTCATCCACAGAGAACTGCCAAAATTCAGGATCTTTATCAGGGTCCAAGTGATTATGCTGCCTGGAATAATAATTACCACGTTGGTTTCCGACCCATAAATCGTAACACTCGTCCGATATTAAATACGCTAATCCAGCTTTGGGTCCAGCGTCTAACCAGGCGTCTGAGCTTTGTAGAAGACCGTGCATTAATAAAACTGGAGGTCTTTTCAATTTGTGACCACAATTCCTTCCATTGATTCTGAATATTGTTAGAATATATCCATCCTCAGTTAGCACAGTGTGTTCTTCAGACGTGTATCCATAAGAGTCACTCAACTCCGTAAAGTTTAACAACGAATCCCTTGGATATCCGAGCGATCTTTTTATTTCATTATCGATGGATATAAATCGTAATTTCAATATATTACCAAGAATAATAGTCACAGACACCAGCAATACTTTGAACGTGACGTTAACTTTGGACGGCATGTTTTCAACTGAGCAACTCGCCGCGAAGAAGGAAAGATTGATAATATATTTTTTTACCACATACAGTTCGTGTAGTTGTCAATTAATTGTATTATAAAGTTGAAGCGAATATATTCTTGTAATAATTGCACTGGTTCAAGGTTAACGAGTAAATCGTAAAATAATGGCGATGATACTTTCTGGCGACAGTTTCACTTAAGTCTAACGGTTTTTAATGTATTATAAACATATAAATATTTGACCTGTTTATTTCGATATGTAATTCTAATGAAGTACATTTGGAAATATATATATGTGTATATCTTAACATAAATTAATACAGGGTCGCAATTGCTATCGATACTTACAAAAGATTTAAACAAAAGAAGTTTAATAGCATTATGATTTATTGAAATAGGTATTTTAATGAAACATTGCTTATCGAGTATTATTAACAAAACGATTAAGGCTGACGTATCCGAAAAATTTACTTACCGTTAATCTAAGAACTACAGCTTATAAAAGAAAGAAACATAAAATTTTGGCATAAAATCGTTGCATACTTTGTTCATCGTTGCATCATTGTATCATGCACTCGTGTCGATCGCCGGGATCTGTCGCCGGGAATCGCCGGGAATTGGCGTGTAGGGGCGTATCCTCCTTCTGTGAGACCGTCATGGTCCAGAAGAAAACAGCGGAACGGGAATGAATGGGTCCATTTGGTGGAGATAACGCGACAATGCGTCATCTCTAAAAGGGTTCAGGACCAGGGGGCCATTAAAATCATGTAGCTTTTCGTAAACAGATATTATTTTGTACATTAAAATAAATTTCAAAGTATCGTGTTTAAATAAGTTACTTATTATACTATATAAAATGTAGTACAAAGTCGTTTACAGACTTCAAATGAATTTTAATATTATTTATATGTCTGTTTTATGTAAAAACTTTAATTATTTAATACAATAAAAACTAAAATAAAACTTTTATTTTGTATGAAAAACATGTTTCTGATTCACGCTTGGGATGGGATGGAATAAACATAAAGCTATACAAAGTCGCAATACTTTATAAAGAATATAGTAATATAAATTATATATTCTGTTTGCTTATGTAAATAAAAAGGATAATGTATTTAATATCAGGTCAAATAAACATAATCACAACATGGCCGATGGACTTTAGTACGAAAGTTCAATGTCATACTCACGGTACAAACTACTGTTTTTTTTTTTTAATTAGTTTGTTTATTTTCCTTGATAATGTTAACTAATAAAATAATTTACAAGAGCCGTGATAGCCCTGTGGCTAAAACATGGAAATCTTAAATGTTCCGCGGTGGAGGAAATGACTTCATCGGGAAACATAAAGTAAGCTGTAAATGTCCCACAGCTGGGCTAAGGGCTTCTCCCTTTTTTGAAGAGAACGTTTGGAGTTTACTCCACAACGCTCCTATGCGGGTTGGTTTTCATCCACCACAAGCAGATCGTAGGTATTCTCGTCTTCCATCAGGCCCATCACAGCTCAGGAAGCCTGCATGTGTCGGATGACATTTTGCCATATGTGTACACACCAACTCACATTGGAGTAGCGTTTTGGAACAATCCACTATTTTCTTAAGAGAATAAGATAGATTCCGTTGTTTATATTCATATTATTTACGTATACAAATGTTTCATTTTTGAGTTAGATTTTAACCCACCTTACCTTACCTTACCTGCGGCGAAATCGGTTGAATATAATATTGTAAAAACGCGATGCAAATAATTATCTTTCCGTTTCAAGTTCAATGTCGTAAACGCGGTCGAGCGACAAGCCGGCGAACCGGTTATTACAATGTCTTTGATAGCTTATATAATATGTATATATGTTTATATGCTGCCTCGTTGGTCTAGTGGCTTGATGTAAGGCTGCAGAACCAAAGGTCCTGGGTTCAAGTCCCGGTCCCGGTCGGGCCAATAAAAATAATATATACACGATAATATCTCCTGCGTAGTTGGCTGAGCTCTTTTGAGATTGGCCGCCGTGGCCTAAATCTGTCTGGAGGACATTATTATTATATATATGTTTATAAAAAGGCCGGCAGCACACGTGTAAGCCCTCCGGAGGTCCGGACCTCAATGACCCCGTGGCTGTTGTTTTAGTCCGTGTTTAGATTGTCTTATCCGGTTGGCTGTCTTGTCCTGTGATTGTCGTCCTATCATACGTGGTCCTGTTCATCGCTGCCATCGATGCCTGCAATAGGGCAGTTGACAGGCGATAACAGGAGTTTCCGAGGTAGAGGTCGCCCCTCAGATGGTCGAGCATACAGTGGTGCAATGCCGTGGAGGTGCCCGCACGCACTATTGTACGCTCTTACGAACATTGTGCGCGTAAGATGGCGGACGAACTCCTCCACGGTGGGCGTCTCTGTGTATGACATCGCTTCTGACGTAGTAGTTTTTAGGTATGATTATAGATGGAGCTGTGTGTAGATTGAATTGCACTATTAATTACTTTGTTTTCATTAGTATGAATTACATTTCAATAAAAGCTTTATTTTAGTCATATGAAGCACCTCAAGCTCTCATAATAATTAAATAATTACCTGCATCTTACACGCCACTCTCGGCGCGTGATTCATCATTATTTCAATGTATTCAGTTGCTGCGCGCTTTCTCAACAACGATTTTAAAAAAAACATGTCAGACACACTTCGAACATTTATTTGATGTTTGTGTGTTTGACATGCGACAGGAGATGTGGTTTCTCTCGAGAAGAAAGAAAAGCTTCTTTATAATTATAAAAATAAAACGAAAGGGTTTTACAAAAAATCCTTAGATAGTCCTGTATTTGTAAATATAATTAAGCAACCAGTTTTTTTTAATAGTCTATAGCATTACAAATATCATTATGATATTTTCTATCTAGAAATTTTTATGCTTTTATGTGTTTGATCAGACACAACCCTTGAAAATATAACGTAGTTCACTAAAATATGTTACTTTGAATTTTGAACTGGATTTATCAATACACAATTGAATAAAAGATTAGCATTTTTGCTTTATATCCCCTCTTAATATATACTCATTTGACTAAGGTGTAAATAGACACAAGTAAGTGAAGCGAGTTGTGCTTTTCTCATTACGGAAAATTAAATTTAATTATTTTGCTATTGTTCAATGTACATATATGAAGCTAAGCGTATATTTACATGTGTTTATATTGTTTCATTCCTATTATTTACGAAGAAGTAGTAAGTAGATATTTGCAAAAGTTAAATGAATTTGTGATGGCGTGGAACTCTTCATCAGCTTTCTTACGTCTGATAAAGTTTTACAAGAGTTTTTTTTTACTACTTTATCATGACTTATATAATCTTATATATAAAAATGAATGTTAGTATATCTTTTTGAGAATAGTAGACACAAAATCTTTATATTAAAGATTTGTATAATTTGTTTTTTGTTACCTGTCAATATTCCCCAGTTGTATATTCAATCCTTTTGAGAGAACAGAGTTTATTCCACCACGCTAATAGCTAATTACATGTAGTATTTGCATTATTGCAAGCAGGAGTTTCGAATAAATAATTTAACACCTGCCTTTTTCGTTTCTTCTAAGTGAGAGGTATTTCTCTTCGACACAGCGGTGTATTTTTGACAGCAACAATAAAGTGTACAATAATTTATGTTTAATTCGTATATATTTTAATTTTGATTTCGAGAACTCGGTTTATAAGTATGTACCAAATATTAGTAGTTGAACCCAGTACAGTAACAGCCTGTTAATGTCCCACTGCTGGTCTAAGGCGTCCTCTCCACTTTAAGGAGAAGGTTTGGAGCTCATTCCACCACGCTGTTCCAATGCGGTTTGGTAGAGTACACAAAATGTTAATGAAATTAGACACATGCTGGTTTCCTCACGATGTTTTCCTTCACCGTCCAGCGTCCAGAGATTAATTATAATTAAAAATCACAAATTAAGCACATGAAAATTCCACTGAATTTGAAAGCACCACTGTGCTTGCCCGGATTTGAACCCGCGATCGTCGGGTAAGTTTCACGCGTTGTAACCACTAGGCCATCTCGGCTTTATTTTGTTGCACCCTGCAAGGGTCAATATGCGATTTTTATAACACAGGCTTGACCCTTAAACTATTGTCTTTTTAATCCCCAAGATTTAAACACAATTGTAGAGGAACATAGAAACCTGAGCAGGGTAAGTATTCATTCCTTAAAATTGGTTAAATTAATAGATGAGTAACTTCGTGGCTGTTCCGTAATCGGGTTATAAAGCTGATCAAATATTCACAATATCATTACGGATATCCCTTTATTCATCGTCTACCGACCCACTTTCACCCACCCATGACCACGTCTGTCTTCAAGCATTTTCATTGGTAGGTCGGTTTTGGGTTATATATACATTGGAATTGATCGATTTTACATGATTAGTGACACGAGACTCTCTAGGTAAAACCATATTAATTTTGATAAGCCACAATAATGCCAAGTAATATATACGGCTATAATATATTTGAATGATGTAGAGTGTAATCTGTTTGAGTGGTTACTTTCACTGAGCTGATTTAAACCTAGGACTTTATGCTGCTGCAAAAATTAGAGGATCAATAAGGCTCTTATAAAAATCACAGAGACATCCTTCTAGAACAATACAGAAAAAAACACCGTTAGCAAAATAAACATTTCCAAAAATATAATATAACGTAATTTTTAACAACTGTAATCTATATAAATTGATTAACTACCAAACATCAATTAGCAGCATGGCTAAGCTTGTCTAATATCTGTGATTAATTTAATATCCCCAGTCCATTAAACTGTAATACCTCAAGCATATGGTAAGTGTCTTCTAGCTTAAAACGTTACGGCGTGCATATAATGATATAAGGCTTAATTTGAGCCACAATTAAACCATTTTTCTCAGTAATTTGTCACCTGATGGTAAGTAAAATGTTAGTGCTACGTAACGTAAACTATGCAACGCAAATTTTAATTGGTTATAACTTTTCATAGACTCGAGCGATTTGGATTGAATAATAAATAATGACGAATCGGTATAATGGACATTTTTTATGGACATTTTTTACTGTAGAGCTTTGTGCAAGCTCGTCTGGGTAGGTACTATCCACTCATCAGATATTCTACCGCAAAACAGCAGTACTTGGTATTGTTGTGTTCCGGTTTGAAGGGTGAGTGAGGCAGTGTAATTACAGGCACAAGGGACATAACATCTTAGTTCCCAAGGTTGGTAGCGCGTTGGGCGTTGGTGACCACTTACTATCAGGTGGCCCATATGCTCGTCCGCCTTCCTATTCTTTAAAAAAAAAAACATTTATATTAATTCCAACGCATAAACAGACAGACTAATAGAAAATGTTTATGTAGGTTTTGGTAACTTGCAAATAGCCTATATATCTACTTAAAAATGTAGTTATTTTTTTTTTTTTTTTTTTTATTTAAGTTTACAAAACTGACCTACAACTAGTGCATACAAAATAAAATCTACGCTAAACAGAGTGTTAATAAGTTGCAGTCTTCTGGATGTAAACCTAGCATGCTTTAAAAAAACATATTTAACAAGAACAGTACTTGTGCAATTACTAACTAGTTAATTATTTAATTATTACATAAACTAATGTGATTTTGTTTTAAGTTTATTCTTAAGAGAACCAACAGATTCACTAAAGACATCTAGGTGTTGACGACTACAATTCGCAAGCGAGCAAATACGGTAAATTGGCGAATGTTGATGTTAGTTATATAGAAATCACAGACAGATTTATATTTTATTTATTAGGATAATATCATATATTTTTTATCCACCTTTATGAAAAGGACGAGGTTTATATTAGTATTCACTCTTCGTATGGCTCGACAAGTCTAACAAGGTCCCTAGCTAGTCCTATGTATTTTTCTTTGACATATAATGTACTGCTATCTCTAGGAAATCGGGAAACACCATATTTATTAAACTACTCAAGTTATTAATGTATCCCTTTAATGGATTTTGTTTTTTATCTCAAAAACATTACAAGTGGTTTCTTTTATTAATTATATGTGTGGAAATTTGTACGATTCGATTATTTGATATGCGTAATAGTTTATAGAAATAAAATATCTTGCCTATTTATCGGGTGGTGAACGATTGAATGAACGACAAAAGCGGATCAAATCGCTTCGATGATTGTCTAGCCTTCATGTTATATCTCTGTTACATTACCTAAATCAGTTTATATTCATTCATTCATTATGATATTTATTCCCACTTACCTACAACTAGAGCCGGATAGCCTAGTAGTTAGAGCGCATGAATCTTAAACGAAGATCGTGGGTTCAAACCCGAGCAAGCACCACACAATTTTCATGTGCTTAATTTGTGTTTTTAATTCATCTCGTGCTTGACAGTTAAGGGTAACACCGTAAGGAAATCTACATATGTCTAATTTCACTGAAATTCTGCCACATCTGTATTCCACCAACCCGCATTGGAGCATTGTGGTGGAATAAGCTACAAGGCTCTCCTTTTATGAAGAAAAGAGGCCTTAGCCCAGTAGTGGGCAGTCACACGCTGTTACTTTACCTACAACTTCAGCTCGAATTATTTAAGACACACACTCCTTGTGAAAATTAAAATCATATCAATTTTAACGTCTTTTGCAGAGAAAAATTACCATTCGTATTTTATAATATAAATTAACACTTTTGGTTATATTATACGATGTATTCCGAGAGCTTTTTCTCGGTAAAATTAACCATACATACATACGGAACCGGTAGCTTTACGTCCAATTAAATCTTGATATGACTATTCGAAAATACGTATAAGCGTATATTTCAATTAAGTATATTTTGATTTTAAACATTTCGAGCGCGAAGATTTGTTCGTGCGTGAAATTTCCTCCCAGTATTTGTATTTACTTAGCTATATACTCTGGTTATATATTTGGGTGTTTTTAGGAAAGCGTGAATCTTAATTAGGGGTAATTATCGTAATATATTTTTATATATTTATAATTATTCTGTCTTATATTCTTGATATGTAAAGCACTGAAGCCTCTCTAAACTGCTGGAGTGATTTTGATGATTTTTTTTGAGTGTGTTTGTAGGTTGGATGATCCAAATTAGACCCAATAGGTGTAACAGCGTTCGGTTTCTAGGATATTTTTAAGCAAAAATAAATAAATTTCTTTCATTAGTACGAAATCGGCAAAGCTAGTTGCCTATAAAAACAAACAATTAAACTACACAGGGAAGTACCCTGTGTAGTCAAGAAAAAGTCAAGAAGTGCGAAGATGGATTCGTTTATGATTTCTGTATATTGTCAGCAAGCCTTTTCAGCAAACGTGCTGTGGAGATATTCGAATGAATTTATATTAAAATGAATTCTAGATTGCGGCTTTACGGTACGGTGGTATAGTAGGAAGATTCGAACTCCTTGGAACAATGACTTTTGCAGCTGCCATAGTGCGAATTTAATTTAAATATTAACAAGATATTAACATTTTGAAGTAGAATAGGAGTCTTACTGGAGTACGACTCTCATTCTATTCTATTCTATCCCACTGAATTAGTAACAATATATTTGATTTTAAAAAATAAATAATTAAGTATTGTAATGCTGTAAACATCGCCATAACAAACATGATTAATAAAAATGTATGTTTGTATGTTTATCCTCTACGCGTTCCTAATACGATTGTAATGTGTAATGTGAAATTTCAGTGATCTGTGTAAGTCCGAAATATTTTTTTGAACCCGGAGCAGGTAGTTGAGCTAATATTGATTAATAAATGAAAATAGAAGAAAATAATTTTTAATTAAACATGTCTCGCAACCGGAAGTTATACATGCATTTAAAATTGTAATTAGATCTTTGCTTATATTTTATTAATATTATAAAGAGAATAAATTTTTTTGTTTCTAAACGATAAACTATGAATCCACTGAACCGATTTTAATAAATCTTTCACCATTTATAAACTACTTCATCCAGAATTTATTTTAAATATATTTCCTTATTGGATATATTTAAGGTATCATCATGTTTCAACCTTTAATTGCTTTGAATTATCTAAACTAATATTATAAATACGACATTAAGCTGATGGTAAGTGGTAGTATAGTCCAAATGCAACGACGGCCAGTACAGTCGGGAGTTACTTTATCACTTCTTAACTATTCAACCGATCATCATGAAACGTTGCATACGCGTTGTGAGGGATGGAGAGAAGGATATATCATATAAGGTACCGAACAAATAAACAAATAAACAACGCAATAACAGAAGAGGTCAATCCTATTGAACTTTTTTGAGCCGGATTGAAATGGCAGGTGTAATTATAAGTTTGACAGCGCGGCAAATTGAAAGCGAGCGAGAAATCAGTTTTATTGAGCGTTTTCACGCGGCGGTAATTGCGATCAATTATTTTTGAAACTTCCATAATAACAAACTATTATAACTTTGTACTGTTTTTTATCAAGAATTATTCAATGGCATATCACATGTTTGTGTTTTATGAAATTCAGTGGTACATGTTTTTTTAATTATGTTACAGCTAGGAAGGGCAAATGGGCCACCTGGTGGTAGATGGTCACCACCACCCATAGACTTTGGCTATGTAAGAAGTAATAACTATTCCTTACACCGCCAATGCGCCACCATCCCTGAGATGTAAGATGTTATGTAGCCTTGTACCTTTAGTCAAACAGGTTTACTTCCCCTTTAAACCAGAACGCAACAATAATAAGTATTGCTGTTTAGCGGTAGAATATCTAATGAGTGAATAGTACCTAATTAGACGGGCTTGCACAAGGGGCTTTGTGACCACCAAGTTACGATTATCAGTTATGATTGCTATGACGCGTTCTAACCACAGAGCAAAATAACATATCCTGCCAGAATTTCTTCGACAATAAATATAATATAAACATAAAATTTAATTCGAAATATTTTACACTTCAAATATTCTTCATTTTTGTATTTACATTAAATCATGGTATCAATGAAAATAAGAAGTTAAGAAATAAGAACGCTTTGCTTTCTTTTATATTCATTGCCGTGAGGGTTTTATTTCATTTTTTCCTTTTTTGTCTGTACAATAAATATATTATATATATATTTTTAATTATTATGAATCGAAGCGTAAGAAATAACGAACAAATATAATTTATCTAATATATTCATTTCGGTCGAACGTTGGAAAAGAAAACTTAGAAATTGTTTTCGTTCAAACAATTCCGCTAAAAGCTCGCTTCGTTAAAAGTTCGCCTAAACAGAAACGTGGAAAACTTCGGCTCATTCTAGCTTCTATTTGTAGCCAAATATAGATTTCGAAACCTATTTTTTTTGTTGAAACGAGTCTTTCTACCGATATTCATGTATATGCGCATGCAATTTTCGTACGACTTGAAACCGATTTTAACAACAACGACCATTACTATGCAGACTACATACTTTCTGGAACTGGTGTTGTCATGTGGGGTTAGTGTGTAGTGAAACTAGAGACTAAATTGAAAAAAATTGTATGTCATTATTTTCGCGCGTTAAATTTTATACTTCTTTGTAGTACGAATTTCATAATTAGTTATAAAGTAATTTCCGTTTTATTTCTTTTTTGGTTTTGTAGCAAACATTAACCATATCTTATATACATATATATCTCAAATGCGCCCCTAACCTTGGAGACTAAGATGTTATGTCCTTTAATTACAATACTAGTTACTGCCACCTGGTGGTAAAATATATGATGAATGGGTGGCACCTATCCAGACATCTGCACATAGCCCTCCCAAGTTAATAAAGAAATGTATAATGAAATTTGAATTCAATTTGAGCGTGACTTATGAATCATCATTAAATTTCATATCCGTGATTATCACCTCTCTCGATAATCGCTATATTTCAGTTAATTCTAAGAAAAGATTATTGCTAGAATCGAAATAGTTAAATAAAACTTATCAGGGCTTTCAAGGTACCAACCAAAACACGAACTATATAAAAAGTAAACAAATACCAAAAATACAATTCTTGCTATTGTAATGTATGTGAATATTCCCGGCGTGGTTTAAATGATAAATATTTTTTTATTGTATAGTATTTATTAAATTTGATATATATATATTAAATTTAATATATAACATATGCCTGCAAACGAAGCTGCTAAGTGCGGTCGCACGCTTCTTGGAAACGACACTCACTAACATGCAGCTTGGTGACGTAGACGGGTGACAGCACTCCGAATACTATTCCAACTAATAAATTTAATAACGATTGTGACAGCGGGTAGTCATAATCAATTTAAACGAATTGAGTTCAATGCAATCACTCTGTAAATTCAGACAAATGCCATACAGTTCTGTATAGCGGTGTATGTCTGTCATAAACGACGGCGGAGGAAATAGCGATTTAAAAATGTATAATGATATACATATATTTCAGGGTAAAATATAGCTGAATCGGCCCCGTAGTTAGAACACGTCTTAATTATTTGTTTTTTTTTTTAATTCGTGCGACATTACAACGCATGCCGGGCGTTATTTTTTATGTTATAGGTAGGCGGCCGGTAAACAGGTCCGCTGGTAAGTGGTCACCGCCCATAGATATTAACGTTCCTTTACATCGCCAAAGCGCCACCAAGCGTGTCATCTAAGATGTTATGTCCTTTGTGCATGTTGGTTACAGACTTCATATATCATGTTCACTTATCACTTTTCAAACCGAAATTCTACAATACGAGGTAAAACTGCTTGGCAATATAACATGTGATAACGGTTGGTACCTACCCAGACTGGCTCGCGAGCCCTACCCTCAAAGTCCTACCACCGATATATTAATGAAAACATATTCAAGATATTATATTCCAAAGTTTTTGATATCGATTGCAAAGCTTAATTAAAATTAAGACATTCTGTAATTATTTGGTTTAGGTCTGAGAAATAATTGTTATCTTGTTTGTCTTAAGATATTACACGCTGTTGACAAAGCGTTGATAAATCAGTACTGGCACGTTTGATAAACTAAATTGGTGTTTTTGGATATATATCAAGTTAATTGGATGAAGGCAGGCTGGCATTTCTTGAAGCTTGGGCACCTCAAGGTAGGCATATAACATTGAAATTAAAAGTGTAAAAGCAAGTAAAGTAGCCTGTATTGTCCCACTGCTGGACAATGAGTTCCTATTCTCAATACGGTTTTTATATAAATGTAACAGAAATTCATTCGACATATACAGGTTTCCTGACGATGTTTTTCTCTGTCAAGCTCGAATTGAAGTATAAACAGATATTAGGTAAATGATAATTCAGCGTTGCTCGCTCGGGTTTGAACCCACATCTTCAGTTAAAATTCAGGAATTCAGGTTGTTTTTAAAATATTATATAAGGATTTATATAATATTTTGATTACATGAGTTTTGATATTATTTTTTGGATAATTTTATTTTTACATAAAATGTTTTCACAATAGATGATTTCGTTTGGAAATTATTTCATAGAATCCTCAAGTAAACGTAATGAAGTTACTTTCGAAAGACCAGTTCTTCTGTTGCGGATGTAATCAAATTAA
Organism: Nymphalis io; assembly: GCF_905147045.1. Taxonomy (NCBI): domain Eukaryota; kingdom Metazoa; phylum Arthropoda; class Insecta; order Lepidoptera; family Nymphalidae; genus Nymphalis; species Nymphalis io. The sequence goes on from NC_065909.1 coordinate 588,764, forward strand.
ACTTTGGGTGACTGCCCTAATCAGTTTAGCTACGCGTTGTATTTTACTTATGATTAAGATAACAAAGGTCCATTCAGAGTTTTCTAAACAAATGGGACATGAAATTTATTTTTTATTCGGATCTCATTTAGTTGTATGTAAAATATGTTTATATATTGGGTGGTAGGGCTTTGTGCAAGCCCGTCTGGGTGGGTACCACCTACTCATCAGAATCATAACTCAATCAGAAGGGACGTAACTTAGTAGTTACCAAGGCGCATTGGCATTGTAAGGAATTGAAGATTGAATAATAGTCTATCGGTGGTGGTACCATTTACCAGCAGGTGGCCCATTTGCCCGTCCGTCTACCTATTTCATATGTTTCTCAATAAATAGTTTATTTAACAAAAATATATTTTTTCATTTCCGGATCGGTAGCTTTTGAGATAAGCGCGTTGTAACAAACGTTTCAACTTTATATATTAGTACAGATAAGACATACGATTATTTTTACTTAACGTACAAAATATAAAAAATTAGTTCGCTAATTCACACAAAATAACTTTATATTGTAACAATGTAATGAATAACACGAGAATTTTATTGTTATAAATCACATGCCGTGTTGCGTGTTTCATTGCATGGCTGTAACGCAACACCATTTATTGTAACCGCGTCTGAAGTCTTATCCGACAGCGCAGCATAAGGATATTGTTACATTATTTGAACTACGAGTATATATACGAGTACATATATATATAATAATAATGATTGACTGCCTCGTTGGTCTAATGGCTAGATATAAGGCCGCTGACCCGAAGGTCCTGGGTTCAATTCCTAGGTCGGGCCAATAAGAAGTTATTGGGTTTTTCTATCAGAAAATTCTCAGTAGCAGCTCGGGGCCAGCGGGGGCTGGCCCCGAGCTGCTACTGAGAATTTTCTCATTTGGAACTGTGTACACTCCCGTTCCTCGGAAAGCACGTAAAGCCGTTGGTCCTGAGCCTGAACTCTTTCCGGTCGTGTCGGATTGTCGTCCCATCGTATTATGAGAGTTAGGGAATAGAGAGTGAACCTGTGTTTGCGCACACACTTATGCACTATAATATCTCCTGCGTAGTTGGCTAATCTCTCTTGAGATTGGCCGCCGTGACCGAAATCGGTCTGGAGAACCTAACTTACTTACATTTATTATTTATTATTATTTTATTAATTCTTTATTGCACACACTTTACAAACATTTAGTAACATATAATAGCAAGTAGTACATATAGTATGCAAAGGTGGCCTTATCACTTATAGTGGTCTCTTCCAGGCAACCTCTGTGAAGAGAAATGCTTATGTGTTTTTTAGCCAGGATCACTAATCGGGCATAGTGTGCAAACAACTTATACTTAACACTTAAGGATCTTAATACAAATATGTTATATACCAACCTACATACATATATATACATATACACTTTTACATATATACATACATACAAACAAACAAACAAACAAACTTATCTAAGAAATAAATAAGCATATGCATATAATAATACAACATGCTCTAATTATATTGATGGATAATAATTACGCAAACGACTCTTAAAAATATGCACAGAAACAAGACCTTTATTAAAAGTAAGTAAGTTGTAAAATGCATTCGATATTACATTATCAATGCCCTGCCAAGCATGAGTTCTAAATTAGAAGTTTTAATTAAATCCAAGCCGCAAAAACATCCAACTAAATCTATTACCAAGGAAAACGAAACAAAACACTCGAACCGCAACATATTTGTTAATATTAAATGAGATTTCAATTTCGTTTTGTCACACAAACCCACAACAGTTCAACAATTTCCTTCACATATTTTATTGACCACTTTAGTTTGTGGTTCGCAACCAGTATAAGAGCACGAGCTGAATTTCATCAAATTTTCGTTATGAGACCTCGCAATGGCTCCAAAGCTAAACACACTAAAAATAGCAAATATATACATGATCCTTTAGCTACGTTGTAAATTTAGAAATGAGAAAAGTTAATCCAATATTTCGAACATAAAAGTTAAACTGGCTGCGACAGCGACGACATGAGAGCACTAGATTATAAATCAAATAATTCTTTATACAATTCCACTGCAACCGGTTCGGAATGTAGATTCTACCAAGAAGAACCGGCAAGAAAGTTATAAGTATATACACTTTTTAATCCACTTAATGACAGAGACAATTAAATACAAGTGAATTTATGCACAGTCATTTCTATAATATATGAAATTAAAATAATATATATATATATACATATATATATATATACATATATATATATATATATATATATTTATAAATAATAAATGTATATATATAAAAAATCTACATAGTTTCCACAAAAATAAAAAATCTCAAATATTTATGCAGATCCTACTTTGGAACCAACAAATACTAACTCCACACTCTAACGGCCATCGCAGCGATTTAAGTGAGTAAGAATCCCATATATAACCTTCTAAGAGGGTCACATCCTCTAAGGGGGCCGAGTACCATTTTGAAGGTTTTTATTGCGTGAAAAAAAAATGAACATATGGTGTTGCATATATACCGCCTAACCGATCGCAATGAAAATACGAGTATATATACATAAGTAGGGCAATGTCGGGTCTGCTAGTAAATATTTAATATAATTAAAGTAAATAAAATTACACTTTTAACACCAACCCCAATAAAAATATTGAATTAAAACAAAGAAAATAAAACGTTAATGAACACAACAACAAACTTAAGGTGAATAATAGGGGAAAGGCACGCGAACTTCGGTACCAACGAACGATAGCGAACTACTGAATTGTGCTGATAAAATAACCGGAACTTTTTATCTACTGTTTTCTATCTAATGCCTCACTGGATAAAACACGTAAATCGAAGCGGGAGATAGTGGGTTCAAATCGGAGCAAGCAGTGAGTTGTCATGTGCATAATATTTTTACTACTAGTTTTCGCCTGCGTGATGGTGTAGGTGTTAGAAAATCCATGTAATTTCCTGTGATCACAAGATCTAGCACATCACGTCTTAGTATCATTGTGCTCTATTTATTAAAGTTATATGTCCCTCGTTCCATGTTTTATCTCACTGACCCTGCAAACCGGAAAGCAATAGCAGCTATTGCTTTCTCCGATAAAGTATTGAAGATTGGCGGTAAAATACGATTAAATTATACACCCAAATGGGTTCCACGAAGGCTTACCAAATCTTAATCTTATCATTTACCATAAGGTAATATAAGCTAATGCCCGAATGCAGTATTTATTTTCTATTAAATTCAACATGAAAAATATAGTTTTTATTAAAAATATCACGAATATTAAATCCTCTATAACGTATTGTAAGAACAGCGGTAGAAAATATTCCTTCATTATTCTAAACGTGGAACGACTTTTGTATTTTTAATTAATGGCTGTTAATTTCCATCGAGATCGTAAATAATTACGGAAGCCTGTCCGAGCCGAGTTAGCGTAGTTGTTTTAACAACATAAATTAAAAATTGTCGGTACTTATCCAAACGAGCTCAATACTCATTACGATATCACGCCCTTGTTGCAGTACAAGCATGACATGAATAATAAATTAATAAAACTATTGATCATTATTTTTCATTCATGGAAAAACCACGAGATGACCCCTGGATTGTCTATGAATACCAACCTGTTTCTAGTAGAATGATGATGACAATGGTGATGTCCTCATGACGGATTTGGTGACGCTCAAGTGAGATTAGCCAATTAACTATAATGTTATAACGCAAAAATATGCGCGCAAACACAGATATACTCTGTAATCCGATGGCATGACAATACGACACAAACAGAGAGTTCAGGCGCAGGACCAATAACTTCACGCGCTTTTCGAGGCACGAGAGTGTCCACACTAACTTCTAACTTCCAGACTCCAAGTTGAAACTGAGAATTTTTAACAAATTTGTTTTATCGGCCCGACCCGCGATTTGAATCCTTGTTCTTGGGGTCTGCGGCTTATATATGGCCACTAGACCAACAAGGCGGTCAAGTTGAATAGACACGGGTCGAGAGTAATTAAGTTGATAGCTTTGAAGTATAATTAAGCATATAAATAAATATCGCTATGAATTATAAATGTTATGAGGTTGTGAAGAAAAGCATCGTAGTCTATATATAATAATAATATATATTTATTCATAATAGAAAAAAAAACTCCTTGCCTGCTTCGTTGGTCTAGTGGGTACATGTAAGGCCGCTGACCTGGAGGTCCTGGGTTCAAATCCCAGGTATTTATTTATAGTATAAACAACTCAATAAATTAAATTAACATAACAAATACATAAACCAATAAAATTTCCAATAATAATCATTAATTAAAGAGCAAAAAGCACACATTAATAAAATTCTATTAAATTGTGTAGTTATGAACTTATAAACAATTTAATCCTAAATGAAGCGAATACTAAAATATCTAACGACTTTTGTAAGTGCGTTTGTTTTTTGTGCGTCGTGAAGTACTAAAATGAATTCAGTGATTTTTTATATTCAAACATTTAATAGCAAATTTTGAATTCGTTTTAAATATTGAGGTTAATGTGGTTGAAAAACGCGCTAGCGTTTAAAGTTTTAAGCGGCCTATAAATATTTGCTTGACACACGCGATGTGTTCACGCAATTTAAACTATTTAACATAGTCCCTTATAACAAAGTTATGAATATGCCATTATTGTACTTTTCGATATAAATTAATCCACTTTGTCTAGACCAATTTTTTATTGTGACGCCGGCGACTCTCAAGCCTAGTCTCCGCACGACGTTTAAACTGCAAAAAAGATTGAAAATAAGACTAAAAAAGAGTGTTCGAAACATTCAAATGCGTTTATGCTTTTCTCACAACAGAGCGACTAGTTCTCTTAAAACGATCACTACAATTTATTATTTTACTGAAATAATAATATGATTGGTAATTCTACTTACAAGGATCATAGTTCTCATAAGATGTGTCGGTGGGCGTGAGAATGGAAAACCGATATTATTAAAACCATTTATAACGAAAGGTTATCAAAATATTTGATAACAATAATAAATTATATTGATATCATACATAATATCATTAGCAAAACTAGTAATAACCGTTGTATTCTTTTATACCGGTCTTTATTGATGATGAAATGTTAGACTTAATCTTCGATGTTTTTCATTCAAATGCAGAAAAATATTAAAGAACGTTTTGTGCTAGCGGTTATTATATAAATAGCACATACTTCAAAAGTCTTTCCTTCGAGACTATAAGGGAGGCACTCCGATACCAGGGGGCTGTCCTATCTCAGAAGGACAACCTTCGGTGCATGGTCACGGTATGCAGGCGATCCCGTGACGCCCCCCGAGTATACGGAATGAATACCGCTGGGTTTCTAGTAAGTATTGAGTCCCAAACACTTCCCACTTTATGTGGGGGAAACGCATAAATGCGTCATACCAGCGAAAAATTTTCTACTCGTACCTTCCAAAATAGTACTTCAAATTTATACTGTTGATAATTTCAGTCGACTTATTTACTATTAGTGTTTAACGCAATATAATCACAGCCAGTTGACTCGACCGCAGACCATTAACCGCTCACTGGTTCTCTGTCCACTGATCCACTGTCGAAGGATGACAGCTTAATTATTATCGTCCACTGACTTTCCTCCATTACGAATGATTTATTTAATATTATTTATACTTTAAGACATATAATTAAAGTCAGATAGTAAAATATTAACAAAATAATAATATCTCACTGCTGGGGTTAAACCTTTAAAGGAGTATATTTTGGAGTTTTTCCGTCATGCTTCTCCGTCATGCGGGTCAGTAGATACAAATGGGGAAAAACTTCCTTCCCAGGACCAGCACTAGGCGAATTATACACACAAACTAAGCACAAGAAAATTAATTACTGGTAGCTTGGGTTGGAACCCTCAATCTTTGACCCATATATTTTATTCACTGGAACTGTTTATCAACAGTTTTAAAATTAATCAGCCTGTTATAACACTGACCATTATTAATACAACGATAAAATTAATCAGGAATTTGAATTCGATGTAATATTTGATTCAAATCAGCTTACAGCACGCCATGTTTGTTTTATCTATGGATATATCAATCAACGAGCCTAGCTTACATCTACTGGATTACGTAGTTATTTACTGGATAACCACCGGATTACTGGGCAGGCTTAGAGAATAAACATGACAGAAATGAAGATTCAAAGCGCTTATATAAGCTTAGTTAATTAAAGAACTTAACGTTCGCGCCTGACCTTGGTTTATTTACTTTGGATTTACACAAATGCAATTAACCTTAAAATTGACTGGGCTCCTATTCTCTTAGGGTTTGCACTTTTTTATAATCGGTATCGGTAAATGGTCACCACCGCCCTAAGACATTGGTAATGTAAAAAAGCATACTTTTGTGAATCTTGGGAACCAAATTGTTATTTCCCTTGTGCTTTTAATTACACTGGCTCACTCACCATCCTACCGGAACACGAAATTACTAAGCATTGAGTAGATGAATGTATGCATTAATAATTGCTAACTTAACCCCTTTCATACCACAAGTAAGTTAAGTTCGAGGCGTCTTATAATGAGAATGATATATAATGTATATGATATACAATTTAGATGATTAGGAAACCCACTTAGATTAATTGACATCAATTGATACAAAACAAGATGTCATCAAAATAAATAACAAATTGTCATTCAGTCTGTAAATGAAAACGTGCAGTAAAACTAGTAAACTATAAACCGATAGTAAGATACAACAAAGGTTCGGACAACACATCTTAAGAGTCTACAAAACAACTTTTAAATTTTGCCATTCACTGCTGGACGAAAACCTCCCTTCCCCATAGAACGCCAACCATCCCGATCTTGGGCTGTCCGCATACATTCTGTACCTGCCACGTTTTTTAAATGGTCGGTCCATCTTACCATAGGGCGTCCTACACTACGTTTGCCTAAGCGTAGTTTCCACTCTAACACGTGTCGGTTCCATCGGCAAAAACGTAAATAATATTATTTATAGTTTCCCATTACTTTAAATAGAACAGTACAGTAACAGCCTGTGAATGTCCCAGGGCTGGGCTAAGTCTGGTTTTTTGAGAAGGCTTGGAGCTTATTCCACCACACTGCTCCAATGCGATTTGGTGGAATACACATGTGGCAGAATTTCAGTGAAATTAGAAACATGCAGGCTTCCTTACGATGTTTTTCTTCGCCATCAAACTCGAGATGAATTATAAACACAAATTAAGCACTTGAAATTTCAGCCGTGTTTGCCCAGGTTTTTTACTATAAATATAAATCATGAATTGAAAACATTAAGAATAAATCTTTTGTAAAACTACAACGAGTTTTCAATTAAATCGTTCACTTTTTATATATCCAATGGTCTGAGAAATTGCAGTTTTGATGAGTTAGAAAAATCAATAACCACTGATGTATTAATTTCTACAAAGGATTGTGGATTGTGGCCCAGTTGTGAACTTCACTTTATTAGAACTGGTCGAGTTACAATCTGTATTTATTGACTTTATATTTTGTGTTGGTGACAATCACTTATCTATTAACGAATTAATAACTGTGGAGTTAAATTATGACGTGAAATTTTGATATTAATATTTCTTATAAGTGTGTATTTCAATGTGTTACAGATAAATCAGCTTACTGACGTTTTTGCGTCCGTAGTAGTGTAATACACACATTAACTAAAACCGAAATAAGCCAGTTAAAGCTAGTTACCATGTGCCTCGAATTCTCCACACAATTAGCGTTAGAAGTGACACTGTCTATTATTATTTTCTTACTAATTACTTCATAAAATATATGATTTAATGTTAAAGTGCGATGTAAGCATAAAATTACACAATGAATAAGAATATTGAATTAATGTTTGTTTATATTATTTTACTATTGAGAGGGGAAAGTAATTTCAGGGTAGAGACGAGGTCTTAGATAAACTATCTGAACGAATTATCATTATGATTGGGCGTTGAAAAAATTCATGAATAAAAATAATGTTAATGTGTATAATATTCAATACTTACAAAAATAAAAAAAAATATTAAAAGGCTTTGTTTATTCATTTACCTGCTGACGGTGTACTACTACAAACGCAAAAACGTCTCCAAACTGATTTGACTGTATTTGATATATAAGAATAGAAATCCATGTACTGGCAATGAAAGGGATGGCATACAAAGTTTTAAGTGCAGTGAAATTAAAAAATGTTGTATAAAGCGCTTTGTAAAAACAGCGTTCAAATTCAGGTAGGTATTTAGATAACATATATTTTGGTCCGTTTTTTAAAACACTTGTGGTGTGGTACCACATACACATCACACATTCTACCGACAAACAGTAATACTTTAAAGGGTGTGCTAGGGTACCTACGGAGATTAAAGGACGATATAAGTTAATATTTCTTATAATGCCAATGGTTAACGGCGAACCACTTACCATCATATGGTCTATTCAGTAATATACTTATCTAATATTATAAAAAACATGATTACCATTATAAAATATATAAGATGTCGATGTCATTATATAATATATAAAAGTCGAGATGGCCCAGTGGTAAGAACGCCTGAATCTTAACCGATGATCGTGGGTTCGAACCCGGGCATGCACCACTGAATTTTCATGTGCTTAATTTGTGATTATAATTCATCTCGTGCTTTACGGTGAAGGAAAACATCGTGAGGAAACCTGCATGTGTCTAATTTCACTGAAATTCTGCCACATATGTATTCCACCAACCCGCATTGGAGCAGCGTGGTGGAATAAGCTCCAAACCTTCTCCTCAAAATGAGGAGAGGAGGCCTTTAGCCCAGCTGTGAGACATTCACAGGCTGTTTTGGTTCGGAATATATAAGATAATTGTATTAGAGTTGAGACGGTTTTTATATGAAATGACTAGCGTTTGGCCCGCGTCGTCGCTCGCGTCATTATTAAAAATCCACATGAACGGGATAAATTCCAAAATATGAAGAAATATGCGTGTAGAAATAACAAATAATGACAACACAAAACCTTTCATAAGTATTATATTAGTGCGATTATTATTATTCTAGCAATTAAAGATATATACGTTTTTTACATAACATATGATTGGTGTGAATGAGTAATTACCGAGTTACTTGGAAGTTATTCTTAGTAGAATTTACTTTCAGAACGGGCTTCACTTTACAATTAATTTATCTTATAAATGACTTCTAAAGTAAGTCACTTAAATAAAATACATTTTGGCTTTTATAGTGTAAAGTAATAGAACTAAAGTGCCCGAAGCATCGTCTGTGAATCGAGCTTGAAAATATCTAAATACGTATAAAATCACTTTTAAAATTATTGTATAAGTTTTTTTGATTATATATATATTTATCTTCATTAAAAAAAAAATTTAAATGATGCCCCCTTAGGGGGTGATTTTGTAGAGGTCTTATTAATTATTTATCGGATCAATTGAATACATTTACTGAAAATTTGTTATTTGAGAAAAATCATTATATAGATAAACTTTCCCAATAAATAATTTTAAATATATATCTAACAAAAAATTAATGGCCGTCTGTAAATTCAAAGTGCATTTTTCAAGTAAATAAAGCTATTTGTAAGATAGAAAAAGCAAATCAAGCTCAATTTATAAGATATAAATTAAGTCTATCCTTCCGTGCTAATCTTTAATGCGCTTAAAAATTACAAATGTTAATAAATGGGTGATTATAGAGATTATTACAATATCCTAGATAGGTACAGTTTAGTTTTTACTCTACTGGCAAACGGACTACTTGCCTCATCATCACCTGTAGACGTTGGCACGGCTTGAAATACGAATTTAATATAATATATTTGTATATTTCTAAATATATTTATATGTTAAATAAGCGATATTGTAATTGACATTTAAAATCCGTGATGGCATAGCGGTCATATGACAGCCCCAACGCCTGGGGCTTAAAAGATAGGGCGTAATCTAGCGTGGGGGCCTTGCGTGTCTTATTTCAGACGGCCCACAGCACGGGAGAGACCGCGGATGCGTTATATCAACACGATCCCGCAGCCTCTCCGATCCGTGCTGGAGACGGCCATCGCAGTAGTTTTATTGGGTAAGAATACTATAGAACCCGGTCCCCCCCCCCATGGGAGCAATGGGTACCTTTCTGAAGGTTTCCACTGTGCAAAAAAAAGCGGTCATTTAAATCTTACACGAAGATTATGTGTTCAAATACGAGCAAACACCAATAAATTTTCACATATTAAACTTGCTTTTTATTCCAATTCATGCTCAACGGTGAAAGAAAAAATTCATAAGGGTATTTATGGCATGAAATTCCGTTACACGTGTATCCACAATCCCGCCTTGGAGCGTCGCGGTTTAAATACACTACCTCATGAGAAAAAGAGACATTTTAGTCACATAGAATTTGCTAAATTCTAAAGACTACAAGAATTAAATAATAAATCTTAAGACTCGTTAAAACTTTTTTAAAGTTCTTTCAAAGATATAACGTTAATGTATTCTAATGTATTAATCTTTTTAGTCAAAGCCCTCCATTCTGAGGGCTTCATATTTATCTATATATCGATACTAATATTATAAAGAGGAAAGAATTGTTTGTTTGTAATCGAACTCTGAAACTTCTGTCGGGTTATCCTGTAAGACAAACTCGAAACTCACGTCAGAAACTGTCGTGAAATGTGGATGTGATATGCGATATTGAACATAATAATAAGAACTTGAAAGAGTACACGCATCGAAATAGTATTTCACCATAAGTCGGTTGTTGACATTTCACGGGTGAGTGATGAAGTATTTATATAGAATAACACTACTGAACCGATTGTAATAATTCTTTCACCATTATAAAGTTTCTCCAGAAGTAACGTAGACTATTAAATTCTGACAATATATATATATACGCTTATATATATATATATATATATATATATATATACGCTTTTTGATATTGGCATTATAAGAAATTTTAACCATCGCTTACATCGCCAATGCGTCACCAACCTTTAGAACCAAGACGTTATGTCCCTTGTGCCTGTAATCCGGCACACCGGCATCGGCACCCTTCAAACCGGAACACAACAATACCAAGTACTGCTGTTTTGCGGTAGAATGTCTGATAAGTGGTATCTACCCAAACGAGCTTGCACAAAGCTCTACCACCAATATGTGATTTCAGTATGTATGTATTTTTATAGTCACAGCTAGTCTTAAAGTAAATAGATTTGACAGCGAATGTTTCAAATACAAGCAAAATGTGATTGCTTTAATATATGTTGGACGTGAGGTAAGTTTCAGAAAATTCGATTTTATACGCGTCTTTATTTGAATACGAAGATCGTCCCATGCTTAAAACAAGAATCGTATTTACGATTGCGAATTCAAATCAAAGACACTAGTACATTTTATTTGCTTAATTTGTGTTTGTCATTCATGGCACAAGGGACATAACATCTCAGTTCTAAAGGTTGATGGCGCATTGGTGATATGATGTATTATTTCAATTTTTTTTTAGAATAAGTAGGTGAACGAGCATATGAGCCACCCGATGGTAAGTGGTCACCAACGCCCATAGACAATGGCACTGTAAGATATGTTAACCATCGCTTACATCACCTCACGCACTTACCCGTCTGACGGTCGAAGTCTCAGTTAGCCAATGATTAGATGAAAAAATATTGATTATCTGTCAAAATTGTACCTAATGTAAGCGTTCTTTGAAACTTGAAATTAAATTAAAACGAAACGCAATATTCGCCTCAGCGTTATCACAAATTATCATAGCATTAAATCAAAGCCTCACTCCTCTGACATGAATATTAAAATAATTTGCATAATCCTGTGAAGCGAGAGGGCTGTTATTAGTTTAATCGTGTGAGAATATATATTGTTCGAAAGAGTGGTTCAGGTGACGGGAATTGGATTCGAAGTTTTATTTAGAAACGGTGACGTGAAGTGAAGCGTCATTTGAGTTACGTTAGAACCTTTTTTCTCGGTTATCATAATTGAAGACACATTAAAATATATATTGTGTTAATTTATATGGTACACATCACGTCCTATCCGTTTTATTTTTGTAATTAAATGTAATAGAAATAAATATACAAAGTAATGAAGACATAAGGCCGCAGATCCCGAGGTCTTAGGTTCAAACCCCAGGTAGAAAAATATATTGGAATTTTCTTTCGAAAATTGTCAGTATCAGCCTCTGGAAGTTAAGAGTGTGTTCACTGGAAGTGAAAGTGCTTTGGAAAGCACGTAAAGCCATTGATCCTGCGCCTGAACTCTTTCCGTTCGTGTCAGATTGCCGTCCCATCGGATTATGAGAGGGAATAGAGAGTGCACCTGTGTTTGCGCACACACTTGTGCACTATAATATATTCTACTGTCAAGATTTTTATTTAGAAATCAACACATTAAACAGTATAACACCTGGGGGACGTTTAGTTTGTTTTTGCATTTATTTTTTTGTTTTATTTAAACTCAAATCGTCTCTCTGTCGCCCACTAATTAAAGTAGGACGAGACGCTGCGCTGAACAGACAACTTTCTGTTACAATATTTGACAACTTTTATTTCGAATCACATTAGAAGCTTTAAAAAATAAAAAATAAACATTTTGACCGAGTTCTAAAAGTGCTAACGTGTAAATTAATTATAAATTTGTAACAAGTTTTTCTTGTTTTATAAAACGTTGTTCTAAACGTGAATGAATAACGAAGTAGCCTCTACCGATATTATTAACTATATTAGTGTCTAGCTTGCTAAGCTGAACCGAGGCGGTTCAATGGCTTTAAGTTCGAGTAATTAATATATTATTAGGGTTTTTTATGTTCGTAAATCCGTTTACAGTCATTGAAGTACCTTGTTTATTATGCTACGTGGTGTTAACTAAACAGCGATTCATCTCTTTCTGTCATTATTGATTTGATATTGGAAAGAAGAAGATGCAGCGTTGAACACCCAATAAGCAACGTTTATAAGTAAGGACGCTAATGCTTTTATTATTTGTGGAACTTTCATTGGCTATTGCTTTTTTATTATTTAAATATATATAATAATACAAACAGCTGTATGTTTGCCTTGAAAACAGACCGTTTTGAGAAGAATCCACTGGCAAAAGCGCCTTTGGGCGGTCACCACCGCCGTCTAGAAGTAAGTTGTTTTTATATCATTATTATGATAACAAACAACATGTAATCAAAGATATTAAAAAACTTTTCAATTCTATAATTAATGAAAAATTATTCATCTCCGAGTTTGTCCCAGTTATCTCCATGATATAAAAGCCATGAACGCGGTTTCGTAGTTAAGAGCGACCAAGCAGATAAACTGTTTATGACACATAAACTGCGACATAAAGCAGTTCAAAATGAAAAGGCCCAGTTTTCTGTTACACCGTCGCGATTAAACGATTTTATTGCAAGGTTTATTTGTTGACGAATTTGTTCGCTTGGGAATGTTTTTATTGCGTGTTTTGATGTTTAGTTGAAATGACCCACGCGAATCTTAAGCGAAGATTGCGGTTGTAAATACGAAGGAAGTTATATGTATTTATCATTTATCTGGTGTGCGTGGCGGTAAAGGAAATAATCGTTAGGAAAGTTACATGTGTTTAATTGCATTGAAATATTGTCACATGTGTATCCATCAACCCGCATTGAAGTAGCGTGTTGGAATACGCTTCAAGTCTTCAACATTCATAGGTTGTTACTTACTTCTTTTTACGATCAGTAAAGTATCTTGAATAAGCTTGTACAGCGTGTCAGTGTTGTGAACGTCAGCTCCACGCCTTCGTCTCAAGTGGAGAAGGTACCCCTACAGTACGACATTCAATGACTTTCACTTCATTTTTTATAACTTTCTAACATCTTATTGATTATTATTGGTATTAAAAACAATGTTATATTTCTGAGTCTATTAAATATTACACTAGCTACTCGTTTCGGCTTCGCACGATTCAAATAGGGGTTAAAAATGATATCGCTAAACGTAATATAACTATTGGTTTACGCGACGCCCGCCAGTAATGATGATTATTTCCTCATGAAAATTGGTTTGGTAGTTTTTGAGATTATCGTGTACAGACAGACAAACACGTGTTTTGTGGGACTTTGTCTCACAATACGTATTGTTCCTTTTAGTTATTTATTTCCAAGCTGTTTCTATACAAGTATGCTTTAGTCACCACAAATAAATATTTTCCCGTTGTTCCTTCAGATTAATTATAATTAATAAGCAAGTTCCAGACTCTCGCGTGAAGCGCGGTGTGAACTCTCACCGCGATTTTCAAATGCAAATTGTGTTGTCACGCGAATGTTATATCACTCCGCGCTCACAATAGTTTAAAACTTTAATTTGGTTTTAGTTCACGAGCTCAACCAGCATTGTTTGTGGTTTGTACTGTACCAGTGACGCTCGACGCTTTATAAGAATAAGAACAGACTTATTGAGGACACGCGCAATGCAGACATTATATTTTCTAGGAAATAACGACTCCCACTAAAGTAAAGCAAGAGAAAAAAATTGCATAAAAATAACTACCAAGGAAAGTATAAAATAATAATAATAATTAATGATGGAAAAAACTATATATTCCTACTAACTGCAATAGCTCAACTGAGTTGATTCCCAAAAGATGTACCATAGCTATAGACACAGCTTTTAAGCATGGAAACCCAGCACTGATATCCAGTGGTACCCACACACCACCCTACGAAGAGGTCACGGACTGCGACGATTTTTTGTCGAAGTATAAAGATATTACATAATACGTGTATATAAAACATCACCGAAAGTCAAAAAGAAAGAAAAATAAGTCATGTGGAAAAAGGATGAGGCATTCACAACAAAAGGCGGCCCTTACGGTTAACAAAATACTAACATGATACAATAAGACATACTAACACTATTAATATTACTTTTTTCGAGTACGCACTTGGCAGCACTATTGAGTCGTAATTTTACAAGATTAAATTAAACCATCACTGCTTCAATTAATTGAAAATAATCTTTATCGACAGTCACTTACTTTACTGGTAGGACTTTGTGCAAGCTCGCCTGGAAGGGTACTACCCACTCATCAGATTTTCTACCGCAAAAGAGCAGTACTTGATATTGTTGTGTTCCAGTATGAAGAGCGAGTGAACCAGTGTAATTACAGGCTCTAGGGACATAACATCTCCTAGTTCCCAAGGTTGGTGGCGCATTGGCGATGTAAGTGATGGTTAACATTTCTTATATTGACAATGTCTATGGGCGTTGGTGACCATTTACCATCAAGTGGCCCATATGCTTGGCGGAACTTTTTTTTTTCGAGGAGGAAAGGCATTTACGCCTCCCGCCCGGACACGACCGGGACGGGTATGTGGGACTCACGGGGCAGAAGGCCACCGTCCTACCCACTAAAACCTCCTCGTTTCCGCCTCACCGCATGGTGGCGGGGTTATGGGAACGCGTTAGCACACCAACGCGACCCCGCCTGCGGTCATCGCTTTGGGTGAGCGACCCACCGGTTGTTTTTTATTGAGGTTTTCTCCTCTTGGCCAGGCCGGTAAAGGCAAGGCCCTCGGTCCTACCACAGGCTGGCGCCTGGATGGGGAAACGAGTTTGAGAAGGCGGTGACCGAAGTCTTTCCACCCAGCATCGACACCGAAACTGGGCGAACCCGCCTCTCCCTCCTCCTTCTGCTCCTCCTCCTGTCTCCGGCATCCCGAAAGGACTCCGGAGACCAACTCCTCCTCTATCTCTCCGGCGGCCCAAAAGGACCCCGGAGTCCTCCTACTTGCCACGAAGCCGCTCGCTGGTCCACTCTGCGCAACAGAGAAGTACCAGGAGCGGCCCGCGACACTTCTGCCGCGTCAGTCTCAGCCGCGATCGACAAGCAATCCGGAAAAAACATCGGATTGCTGGTCGACCAGTCACCTGACTGACATGCACCCCATGCTAGGCGGATCTACCTATACTATAAAAAAAACAAGTTACATAGATAATTAAATACAATTGAATAATAATACTTCATGGAAATCATGGAATAAACTGCACACTTTTTTATCATCTATATAATCCTTTATCAAGTAAAACGCTTTATTAATCAAAGTTGTCTTACTCTTTATTCATTACTTTTAGGATTGTTATTATTTTTACATTTACAGTTATGTATGTGATACAATTGAATTTAAATAAAAAGAACATGAAATATAAAACAATTAATTGTATAATGCGTTCAAGTATTATATATAGGTATAGAATTTAGGTCACACGGTTGAAAGTTATAAAGGCTATAAAATTTTATGGAAAAATTGAAATATTTTAGCACAAATAGTAACAAAAAAATTTCGTCGGTGTGATAGGAAGTCCTGGTTCAGCACTTACAACATGCCAGCGCCGCATGTACAATCTGAATAGAATTACTACGAAGTATTGGAGTAATAGAATTTAACATGAACATTTACGAGACTAAGAGCCATACTGGCGTGGTGGTTGGAACAGATTGTCAATCGAAGGTGGTCTTCACGTTCAAATCCGCATTGGGTTTTTCATATGAGTTTATATTCATAATTAAACGAAGAAAAATTTCGTAGGGAAACCGGCATGCACATATTTTATTCAAAAAAGGTATAATGGGCCAACTGGTGGTAAGTGATCACCACCGCCAACAGACATTGGCAATATGAATATTAACGATCCCTTATATCGCCACCAACCCAGGGATCTAAGATGATAGGGCCCTTGTGCCTTTAATTACACTGGCACACACACCCTTAAAACCAAAAGTATTGCTGTTTGGTTGTAAAATATCTGATGAGTGGGTAGTAACTACTTACACGGGCTTGGACGAGCTTGGATGTTTGTGTATCTTTACTCATCCTTCAATTGGAATATGGTATAGCAGCGTGGTGAAATCGCTTGAACACGAGAGGATAACTCACCCAGTAGTGAGTTGCTACCAATCAAAATTTTCAAATCGTAAATAATCCACTTAAGGGCTCCATAAACAACCATTGCAAATAAAACGTGATGTTTGAACAACGGGACAGGCATAAAACATTTTATGTATTTTGAAACAAAGCTCTTCAAAGCTTTCAAATAAAACATTAAAAAAGCAATCCATTAGCCGAAGCGCCATCCCTGATGCTGTAAACGTCTGAATTTACCCATAAACATGTAAAACCCCTCTCAGTATTGACACTTCACATTTTATTATTGAAAATTTCGAGGTTTCATTTGTCTAATGCCATAAGGTGAAATAATTTTTTCAAAAAAATTTGGAAACCATTTTCAAAAATTTGCTTAAAAATACGCTTTTATAAAAAAATAATGTCCAATGTAAGGTTGATAACTTATTATATATATTTGGTAGATTTTCTTGTAGTTTCCCTCGTAGTGTATCCCACAAGCAGAATTATGACACATGAAAATAAATGTCTTGCTCGGATTTAAGCTCAAAAAACTTAGGTTAAAAGTAAATCAGGTGTTCTATGCTCTGGACCATATCGGCTCTTACGGGATAAATTTAATATTAGCTATGTAAGAAAATTATACTTCTATTATCCCCATTAAAGGCCAGTTTTCAAATTTTTATATATATTTCAATATAATGAACATCACGTCAATTTGGACAGAATCCTTTGAATATTGTTCAGTATTTTAAGATAATCTTTTTATTTTAAAATTACGTATTTTTTAAAAATTGTTAAAGTATTATAATATTAACTTGTCGGATCTTCGTATACATTCAATACATTAAGTATGAACTTAACAACAAGCCATATTTAATAAAACGCCTCAAAACTTACTCTAATGCAAAACTGAGATGTATAAAGTTTTCACGTCCGGGATTTCACTCCTCGCCTTTTTGCTTCCCTTATTTGCTGCTGCAATATTTTAACATAGTTAAGCTAAGACTAACAAAGTTTTCTTTATTAGCTTAGTTATGTATGGAAAGTACTTAATATATTTAAGATGTTATGTAGTATGCATAGTGACTTATAAATATGTTATTTTGAAGTATCTGTATTTACAAATGACTGCCTCGTTGGTCTAGTGGCTAGTCACAGAAGCGGAGGTCCTGGGTTCAAATCCTAGGTCGGGCTAATAAAAAGTTATTGAGTTTTACTGTCGAAAATTCTTAGTAGCAACCCGGAGTCTGGATTTTGGAAATGTATACACTCCCGTGCCTCGGAAAGCACGTAAAGCCATTGGTCCTGCGCCTGAACTCTTTTCGGTCGTGTCGGATGGCCGTCCCATTGGATTATGAGAGTTAGGATATAGAGAGTTAGGATAGAGATAGGATAGGAGAATAGAGAGTGCACCTGTGTTTGCGCACACACTTGTGCACTATAATATCTCCTGCGTCATAAAATGTCAGATAGTATTTTGCGACATCACACGGGTGAGTGATGAAGTGAATTCTTAGTTACTGGTGTTCAGTGTAATTATACATCACAGATATAAGCAACTATTTTCAATGTATTTTATTTTATTCCCGTAACCTCAGCAGACATCGCGCTTTCTTGGAAAGCGTTAAAAATACAGCAATAATAAGATGTAACGTGTAACGTAAAAAACTAGAAAGACAATGGAGGTAGAGCTTTACGCCCCTTTTGTCTGGGTAGATATCTCATTCACTCATACATTCTACTCATATAAATATTATTATAGACTATGTTATCTTATAGACTATGCTGGTTCTATTATCTAGTAATATGAATTATCAATTAATGTTTTTTTTTAACATTAAATTTCAATTCATTGACAGGACTAGTTAAATATATCCGGACGCTGGTCACTATCCACGAGGTCATGAATTCGTTATGTAATTGTAAATTTTATACATATGTGTACATTATAGTGTACATATGTACTCGTATATACTAACATCTAAATAATAATAACACTTTTAATGAACCGACACTGCTGACATTTGATTGATATAACTTTGTATTTAATATCGATTATTTTCGATAGAATCTACATTCTGAACCGGTGGTATCTTTATGCTGAACGGTTAATTTAAATCTATAAAACGAATTAATTTTGCTTGTCAAATCCTACTTGAATAAGTATATTTTGATTTGAAACAAATACAAAAAAATAAACAACGACAACGACAAACAATACAAAAAAAAATGTAAATAATAATAAAATATTGGCGGTGAACTCGTATCTATGCTTATAATTAAATAATTTGTCTTTTATCTTTTATATGTAAAAGTACAACCTCGTTTGTCTGCGTTGTCGAGTAAACATAAATGATGACTTATGTGGCAGTAATTGTATCAATCTGTCACCAGCAGCTGTCATCGAAGTTCTCGCATCAACCCCTAATTGAAATTTGGTAAACATAAGGGTTTATTAATTGCAATAAAGTACCTTGTCCCATAAAGTTATGTAATTTTTTGTTATATCACAACCAGTTAAGCTTATCAAATGTGTTTATCTGTACAATAACGGCTAGCAATGCACTATATATGTATATATTTTGCATGGGCGTCATACAAGCCTTATTATTAGGTTACTAACACTCATCCAGATTCTACATAGTTTAAAGGGTGAGTGACACAGTGTAACTACAGGCACAAGGGATATAGCATCTCCTTTCCCAATATTGGTCACCATCACGTGTCCCATTTGTCAGTCTGCCAAGATACAGTATAATGTTATCGTAATAGGTATTTTTTTAATGACGTTTACTTCTTCTTTTATTATAATTTTTGCATGTTTTGTTTTGTCTTTATAAATAGTTTCTCATTTTTTTTTGATTTACCTACGTTATTTATTTCTTTTTTTAAGTTTTATTACAAAGAATGTACTTTTTTTTTCTACGCATGTTAAGTTAGCCTATAAGTGAGGTATGCAATTTTTTTATTAAAGTTATTTAAGATTGTAGTCTAGAATAAGAAAAAATTGTATACAGCGTTGGCTTCCTATTTAATAAAATAAAATAAAAATAAAATTACTATATATCAGTTAAAGTCAATGTTAAAATCATTACTTAATACAGAAATATTACACTTAGTGATTATCAAAAAGTCCACCACCTAAAAGAAACATCTCGAAACATGAGAAGAGCCAGTGAAAGAAACAACACGGTTCTCTCTCTCCTCCCAAAGACGTTCTTAGCTGAGAGTCAGTCACATATAAGACATACATTGGTTACCATGGAAACCATTCATTCCTTCATTTCATGAAAACTGCAATAGTAATGCTAATAAAATATAAATAAATATTCTACTTATATACTCTTCCAACATAATCTTGTAATATTATATGAATAATTCTTTGTATATTATTTGAGTATTTATTTCGTGTATCTAGGAAACGGATCTAATTTTTTGACTCGGATTTTTGTTTTCTCATAAAGTTTTGCTTTTTAAGATTACATAGGTGTCTTGTCGAAAAAAAAAGTTTGTTTTTCACAAAAAATTAAACAATAATTAGAACCGAGCCAAACTAGGTCTCTAAGTTGATTTATATATACAATTATTAACATAAGTGAAAACGACACTACCATTAAGAATATTTATCTAGCTATAAAGTTTTTTTTATTATGTTAAATCTCTATGAGACGTGGATGAAATACTTAAGGGATTTGAGTACAAAAGGCGTCGGTGTGTGGTTAGTCGCTCGGTCAGACGGTGTTAATGGGTCCGAGGAAAGTTTAATTTAAATTTGATTTGCTTTACGAAAATGTAAAGTACAATGTTAGTACTGGTACACATAAATCTTAATCGAAGGATACGTGTTCAAATCCAGACAAGTTCTATTGAATTTTAATATACTTAATTTGTGTTCATAATTCACCCTGTGCTCGTAAATAAAAATGTCCTTTTTTAACGCTTAAAAAACGTATCAAACATTTCCCTTACGGGGACAGTTGGGGGGGTATGTGGGGCTCGCCGGTGTCTAAGGTACCAAGTGCGCCCCGAACATTGGAATACCTACTATAAAACCAGGGTACCCTTTGCGTCTAACGAGGAGCGCCACGGGGTCTCTTTCGCATGCTAACATTTAAGTAGTCTGATGGAACTTTTTGTGATTTCCATGGACCACAAGTATCAAATTCAACTTCACTACTCCATTGAGAATCGCACGAATGCAAAATGCATTATGTAAGAACTGGTTCAGAATTGGAAGCAACGACCTCAAAATATAGCAGATACTCTTTAGACCAACTCGTAATGAAGTAGCGTGGTGACTTAAGTTTAACAATGCCCACCATTGTTAAAAACCGCCTTAATTATTCCATTAAGCCATCGACAAATATGCAGAGAATTCTAAATTTAAATAAACCAATCATTGGGCGGATGTCATCCGTGAACTGAGATGCTCTGGAGGATTAAAATATATCGTTGGAGTGAGGACGTACTTCCATCAAGATTATAACGCTAAGCTATGTATAGTATTTTTTAATATTAAATATAACTCTGAAACGAACTGATAAGTAATAACCATTTTAAACTAGATCGGAACCCGATTGTTGTAACCGCTGACCCAAATTAGTACTTTTTAAAAATTTACACAAAAACATTTGTCTCGTAGTATAAATTGAAAGGGTTAAATTGAATTCGTTGCTACTTATATGATAATATTTTTTTGCAAAAATCTTTATCGAATCGCGTTATATGTTCTAGTAAATTTTACATGTACTGGTTGGTACATTAGTTTTTTTTCACTTAGACATTACGCAAATACGCCTCCTCATTTATTAGATAAATTGCTTGTAATTTCTAAATATTTGTTTTAACCATTGCGATTTATTGAGCTTCGGAATAGTAGTATTGGAAGGGTATCTATAGTTTTTTTATCTGGTGAGTTTGAATTCACAATATCATGGTTAGCTTGCAGTGGTCAACAATCGTACCACATATGGATATAACGTTATATATGTATTTCAGAAATACTCGGAATAAGCCGTTTTTAAATCCATTGAACTTCAAATATAAGTCAAGTTATCGCGTGAAATACAAAATGTTCTCGCGTGAAATACAAAATGGTCAACGTTTCCTTTACGTAAATACACTCCTTTACGTAAATATACTTGTCTATAGAGGCACAAGTGACAAAACATCTTAGTTCCCAAGGTTTGGCGCATAGACGATGGCTAATATAATACACAATACATACAATTGCCGGAAATCGGTCACTCTCCTTCAGGTGGTCAATTCGACAGCTAATTTACCTTTTTTAAATTAAAAATTTATTATTATTAGTATTATATAATATACATTAGTACACTACGCTAAAGATCACTCGAGTGACTTCTCACTTTTACACTTCTAGAAAAATATCAAACATTAACCAATAAATGACGGCATTAAAATAAATAATAATAATAAATATAAAGCCTTTTTAACAAAGGTATAAATGCCAATTCGAACAGGTGCCTGTCCAAAGTTCCAAGCAATAAAAGCATTGGTAGCGAATATGTCGTCCAATATCCAATAATAAATATAATAACGGCAATAAATCCCGCTGTTCCCGAAGGAGGCCCGCAATCAAACGCCGCTTACACGATTGATTATTATTCACAGTCCCGCTTGGATTCATATGCAAATTTGAATTAACACGCTCCGTGTAATTTTGACAAATGCCTTTATTACGGGACGAAACAAAATTTTATTATATAAAGACAATTTGTCTTTGTATATTTAATTTTATGATATGAGATTATCTTTAATAATTAGTAAAACATTTTTAATATGTTTCATCTTAAGTATAAACTGTCTAAAAGAGCGGTGGTGGCCCAGTGGTTAGAACACGTGAATCTTAACCCATGATCACGAGTTCAACAACAGGTAAGCACCACTGAATTTGTATGTGCTTAATTTATGATTATATTTCATCTTGCTTGGCACAAATTATGTCACTTATGTACTGGAAAAGCGTGATGGTATTAACTCCAAGTCTTCTCCAAGAAAAGAGGAGGCTGATACTTTATACGTAATTTTTATATATATTGAGGTACACGCGTCGTGGCTTAAGAGTAAGAACAAGTCCTTTAGTTTCGTGCTCTCACCATGCTTTGAATAAAAGAATATTAAGAAACTATCTAAGTATTTGACCGACTTTTGTGCCTATTATAGTCGCGAAATTATTTTCATATCACACAATTCGATATCGATATTAAATACAGATGTAATTGATTTCAACAAAAAAAAATACCGAAATATTTGCACGTGTAATAAAATTAAAAACATGAAATTAATTTGTATTTACATTACAGTATTTATATACATAATCAATTACTTCGAGGTCAGTGTTAGGTAAAGTAAGTCAAGGCAATAAACGTTTGTAAAAAATATGGCCGAATGGATAATTTTCTTCTATTTCAATTAGTTTAAGTATCCGGTATGATACCAATATTTTGACTACATATGTAAACGTCAAACATTTAAAGCATCAAATCTCGAGGTCCCGGAATGAACCTGGTGTGGCCAATAAAAATATCAGATCTTACTGTCATGAAATTCTCAGGCATTGTTTGCAAAGCTGTGACCTACAAAGTATGTAAGCTGCCGTTCCTATGACTGAACACTTTCCAGTTGTAATTAATTTGCTGTTCCATCAGGTTCTTTCTAATATTCTGAAAATAAGAGATCTAAGCATAATATGTTCATATTTCAAAAAGCTAAAGCTGCATTTCCATTTTTCTACCATTAAATTAATTAAGTGTAACTACAATATCTTTACAAATTGTGTATAATATATATATTAGCAGCTTTTTTTAATAATGACAAAGATTTCTAATAACTCAAAGTAACATATATGTAAGCGACTCACGACATAAAAATAATAATTTTGATACGAAAATATAACATTGTCAACAGGTCGTGGTCATGGGCAGTAGCACCACATCAGACAAGACCATCAACACTAGCACTGACTCAGCAGCCACCGCCCTCACCTCCGTCACCGGCACCGATGATTCCATGGACGCTGAACCCGACCTCATCGACGCAGATCCTCCCCAACAACCACAAACTGAACCTCAACAGAACCCACCAAGCACAGCTCCTCCCCATTACCACCGAGCGCAAAACAGCTGCGAGTTCGATGCCCCCGCTTATACTATCCCTCAATCCGCAACAGACACTCTCGAATCCCCCAGACCTGGCCCTGCGCGATTTATATTCGATGTTCAATTACCTGATCCAAAAAAAAATGAGAAACCTCGCAACAAAATTCAAGTGAGCCAAACAAATCAGGGCGGGCCGTCCACGTCTATTCAAATACCCTATGATCCAAAAGTTGAACCGCCAAAAAGTCCAAAGTGTAGTCAAGTGAAATACGAAACGCACTTCGATTTTGAACCTGAAGCGGTGAAGAGGCGAGGCAGTGAGCCAAGGTTGAAGAATAAGCAGAAATTGGAAAAACAGGAATATTATAAAGATGAGGTTGCTAAATTAAGAAGGCAACTGGAAGGAACGGAAGTATTTACAGCAAGTCGGAGACGATCGTCCACACACCAACATTCTGTTCCACCGATATCTTCGAGAAGACAGTCAACGGGTAAGATCCTAGTAATTATAATAAAAGTATTATATACATCATAAAATATAATATCGTTTTAACTAGACAATGAAGTATGTAATTATATATTTAAATATTATCATTTTGTCAAATACTTTAAATGCGTAAGTAGTTTGTGTCGTCAACTTGGGGTGTGTACTGCATATGGAATGTTCTGGATTTTTCACATAATATTTTCTAAAAGGGGAAACTTTTACATTCGATATAACAAGAGGAATATTAAAAAGGCATCAGCGTGAATGTCGCGCTTCACTTTGAATAGTTTCCTTTGACATATCAGTTTGTATATTCATGTTTTCTCAAGATCTTTTCAAAAACGACTTCTTTAATTTTTGCTAAACGTAATGATTATAGAATGGAAGACTGTTTATATTTGTAGTCAAATTGCCATTCTTACCTTTAACTTTTTAATTTACAGCTGCCCAAGTCCATGTAACAGCGAACCCATTGGACTCCGCATCATCAATGCCAGCCGGGAGAACTACGATAGTAGTGCAGCAACCTTCACTGTCTTTGGACTACGGGGGCTGTTCTACTATTCTTGTAAGGGATGGCGAAGATGGGAGACGAACGAGCAGGGTTTGCAGCGACCATATTCAGCAGCTGCTAGACGTCACCAGTCAATTTACGTCTGAGGATCTGCATGAATTTGACAAGAGGTAAGCTAGTAACAACTAGACTTTATATATAATATAATCTATAATATAAAAGTTTTTTTTTACATAATAGTTAAGTATATTGTAAATAAATATTTTAAAATGTGTTACATGGTCTTTAAATATATTTCACTTGAAATTAAATAAATAAAAACATGACAATAACAATGATACATAGAACAACAGCAATGACAGAAACAACGTCCGTTTGTAAACAACATTTACAACAGTAGTGTTTTTTTTTATATAGATTAGGAAGGTCGACGAGCATATGGGCCACCTGATGGTAAATGTCGGTGCCTTTTCATGCATTGGCTCATACTCCATTATTGCCCCACTCTAACAAAGTGCCGACGTCACAGCTAGACCACGCCCTCTAGATTAATACGTAAAAGCTAATCCTACATAAATTATTTTAAATTTATGCAATGTTTTTGTAGGTTTTCCCATATTTACGTTTCATCATTTAATTTTAAAGCAGCGTTGAATATAACCGGCTGGTAAATTTGATTACTTGCCTTACTATGGTCACCGAATTGCAAATATAAGACATTATGCAAAAAATATATTAAATATATTTCATTATTTAAAAAATAGTTTTTAAACTGGGTCAAACAAGTGATTAGAACGTGTACCCACCAAACCACATTGGAGCAGCGTGGTGAAATAAGCTCCAAATTTTCTCCTTAAAAAGAGCAAAAATTGCATTAATGGGTATAAGCATCGTAATGCCCGCTCTACATTTGCGAAGCGAAAGCCCGCGAAAGCCTTGTAATTTGGGAACCCAAATATACGAAACAGAGTACTTTATTCTTTTATTTTAAGTATAGGACCGTTAAATTGCGACAAACGCTAGCGCGATTCGATCGACAAACAACGCCATCTCATAGTGATTTTCGGAACTTATACTAATAAATCAATATTAATACCATGCAACGCAGGTCTAGACGGTTTCACAGCTCTGCGTTCGCGCTACACGGCGTTTACCTATTGGTGTCAGTTTTTAGTCTCCCAAAAGAGTTCTTACTGGATTAAACTGTTATAACTGTGAACGAAATTATCAACGTTGCGAGAGTACAGGACCAGAATATTTTTCGCCCTAAAACCACGTGCGAATTCCGGTTAATCTTCGTGCCTGCGATTCATGGGCGACTGTAGAGCCGGCTTATGTATTCAGTTACTCAAATCTACTGTGAACCAACTATACAATGGCTAGAAATGTGGTGGTAGGGCTTTGTGCAAGCCCGTTTGCGTAGTTACCACCCACTGATTAGATATTCAACCGCAAAACAGCAGTACTTGTTATTGTTGTGTTCCGGTTTGAAGGGTGAGTGAGCCAGTGTAATTACAGGCACAAGGGACATAACATCTTAGTTGGTGCCAAGGTTGGTGGCATTGGCGATGTAAGCGATGGCTAACATTTCTTACAATGCCGATGTCTATGGGCGTTGGTGACCACTTACCATCAGGTGATCCATATGCTCGTCCGCCAATCTATACTATAAAAAAATGAAAATAATAAAAGAATATGATTTTTATATGATATGACTTATGTTTATTTTATTATTTTTTTGAATCGGATTTGAGAGAAATAGAGGTATGCTTACACACTTGTAACATTTATGCTTTGCGTAATTGGTTGTTGGCAGTTGGAAATCACCACCCTCTTCTTTCCTTGAATTTGATTGGTCACTTGATTTTATCACTCGTGTTAATTAAACGTATATAAAACAATAAATGCCAAAAAATATATAAATGCAATTTTTCATTAACATTTACAGAACCCGGTAACACAAAATCGTTTTATATTCGTTTAGTTTCTCTTCGTCTTATCCCAAATTCTATAGAAAAAGAGAAAAGCTATTTAATTTGTACCCACACCGGTGTTGGTAAAGAAAGCGTTTTTTTCATCAAATTGAATAAGTAAGGGATGAAATAAATTACCCTACAAAGGCTTTGTACATTTATTTATTAAAAGGAAAATATATAAATCTTACAGCGTTTTTATTTACATAAATCTATACATTGTTGTTAACAAGAAATTATATTCACGTCAGATAAAACTACATTATTGAGTACAAACCTTACATACTAAACAAATATATACTGCCCTACATCAGGTTAATATTTGTTTGAGGAACAATATATGCATACGCTTTTAAAACGGGAACCTAAATTCAATATATAATATATAAATATCAATATATCTTTAATATTGTTGTGTTCCGCTTAAAGAGTGAGTAAGCCAGTTTAAGTACAGACACAAGAAAAATACCATATTTGTTATCAAGTTCGGCAGCTCGTTGCAACGATTAATATTTCTTACAGCGTCAATGTCTATGGACGGTGGTGACCACTTTCCATCAGGTGGCACATTTGGCAAAAAATGTAATGCTGGGTTAAGGCCTTCTGTCCCCATAAGAAGTGGTTAAAACCACTTCTTAAACAAGAAATGGTTTTTATAAGTCTGTCTCTAATGTTGCCCATCGAGTGATAAATTTGCTCAACTGCCTTCTTAAAATAAATTACAAAAATATTTGCTAAATTTTACTTATAAGATTAACGAACATGATAAAATAATTATGTAGAAGAAAAAACCATTAAATAACACATTTACAAATATTGAAATGCCTTTTTAGTTAACGAGGTGTCGTGACCATTGACCGGTAAACCACTTTAACGACAGTTATCTTGATGACGAATAAATTTTCCACGTTACAGAACTAATTCGAAAGAAAATACCTTTATGTAGAACAGAGACTGGGCCGTCAGATTCTATTAATTGCTTATCAAACTTTTGGCAACAACCAGTAACTTTTAACTTTGTCTATAAATATATTTTAATATTATATTCTTTTATAAAGTAACAGCGCGTAATTTCCCACTGCTGGGATCCTCCCCTTTAGAAGGCTTGGAGCTTATTCCATCACGCTTCGCCAATGCGGGTTGGTGGATGGATACAATTTCTCATGGTAACAAATTCTCACGACACATGCAGGTTTCCCAATATTCGTTTAAAATTGACATATTCTAACCACTAGCCCATAATTGATAGCCCATATTGATAGGATACACAATATAAGAATATATCAATAATATAAAAGTTTGATTTCCAAACGGCACATATAAATTTAATTATCTTCAATAATTTATTTTGTTGCTTTTGGCCTTTTAGGATGCTGATATAAATTGAATGGTTGTCACATATGTGACGTCACGCCGTTGTGTAGTAAAAATATAAAATTATTTAGTTATTTATAAATATTTTTTCATTAAGGTAGGCAGCCTGGCAAATAGACCAACTTATTGTAGTTGGTCACCACCGCCCATAGACATTTGGGATAATAAGAAATATTTACCCTCCCTTACATCCCCAATGCGCCAATAACCTTGAGCTCCAAATTTTTAAGTGCCTAGGGGCATGGTCAGGGAATATAAGGTGCGCAAGTGTGTGCGCAAACACATTTGCAATATTGAAGTCACACACGTCGTTATATTTCCAACTTCCAACCTATGGCGTATATATTTTATGCCACCCAAATTCAACATTTAAATAAATCAAATTGAAATATCATGTTAATCGCAACAATAAACAAACACACAACCACTCTATGCCATTAGACTGGACATAATGCCATAAATTAACCACAAACAATGGGGATTATCCTCAGTGGCCTTATTTTGATCTTTGTTTACTATAGATACGGTAATTAAATGGAAATTCATCAGCAATTAACTCGTGCGTACGTTGATGGTGACGTGTTATCAATCTCCATTGTCCCGGTGAGACCACGTGACACGCGACGCTGACGGGATAACGTCGAAATGTGTTGAATAAGGCCGTCTTCATACCCCTTTATGATGCGTGTAAAACGATACATTTTTATTTGTAACGTAGGTAATAAATTGTGGTATTACCTGTTAGTGCTGGTGATGTAATCGATTACAACAGTGCTATTTTAACAACAGATTCATAGCAATAGGCTGTAATTATTGAAGACAATGTTTTTTTTTAAATATATAAGCTAGCGCTTGACTGTTATCACACCTTATGGACAGTGATGATACAGTCTAAGATGGAGCGCGCTTGCCTAGAAGATGCCTATTCACTCTAGAATTGAAGGTACCCATATTGTAAGTGGTGGGAAAAACGGAGGTCGGGAGGGTATTCCAGATCTTAGCGGTGCGTATCAGAAACGAGAAAGCAAATCGTTTCGTACGTGTCTTAGATATATCAGCTACGTGCAGATCTTTACGATGCCTCGCAGTTCTGTAGTAAAAAGGTGACGGAGGAACCAAATTAAATAGTTCCTGGGTACACTCCGAAATATATTCTGTAGAAAACCGACAGACAGGCAACCTTACGATGGTGTTCCAAGGTCTGGAGTTTTGCGACCAGCACGACGATCTACTGAATCCAAAGCTTTGAGCTGGTACTTAGCAGAGCCGTCATATATATGGCTGCAGTACTCCGTGCACGATCTGACTTGGGCTTGATACAAGGTCAAAAGCTCCGGTGTGAAGTACTGTTTGACCTTATTGAGGATACAAAGTTTTTTGCCAGCAGTACCATGGACAAAACATCCAATTCCCAAGGTATTGTATTGCGTATTGGCGCTGTTACGAATGGTTTCTATTGCTCACAGCGCCAATATGTCTAGGAAGTGATGAAAAACCAGTCTGTCTGCTGTTATAAATTAAAAAAAAACAACACACAGACTAAAACTGAACTCAAATAACCTTAAAAATATATTTTTTTAACAAGAGGTGATATGATATTATTACTTTTCCATGAATCGGGGCCCATAAGTGAAGATAGTGTTATTTAAGCCTAGAGTAGTGGAATAAGTGTGATTGACAAACGACGCGGTTTTTACAACGTTGTTATAAGTTGAATAATAGTTAAAATATACTTTTCTAATACATTTTTATCCTGGATTTGGATTATGAATTTTTATATTTCTTACTTTAAAGAGAATTGTTAATTATATAGGTTATTTATCATACGTTTTTTGGTTTTTAACTGAAAGGAAATAAGACGATCAATAGTGATGTTTGGTTTATATTCAGAGTATATAACTGTAAATAAAAACATTTCGTCATTTAATGACGAAATGTTCTGGGTTCAATTCCCAGGTCGAGTCAATAAAAAGTTATTGGGTTTTTCTGTTAAAAAATTCTCAGTAGGAGCACGAAGTCTGGAAGTTGGAAGTGTGTACATGCCCGTGCCTCGGAAAGCACGTAAAGCCGTTAGTCCTGCGCCTGAACTCTTTCCGGTCGTGTCAGATTGCCGTCCCGTTGGATTATGAGAGCTAGGGAATAAAGAGTGCACCTGTGTTTACGCACACACTTGTGCACTATAAAATGTCCAGCGCAGTTGGCTAATCTCTCTTGAGATTAGCCGCCGTGGCCGAAATCGGTCTGGAGGGCCTTAATATTATAATTCTTGTAAAAATGCCTTGTAAAAGGTGAAACCTTTTGTATTATTGTATCTTTATATGATACCTTTGAAATATGTTATATGGAATAAAATGTACATATTCATATTATTTTTATTAGGTTTCAGCATTGTCAATTTGATTTAATAACTTTTTATAATAAAGCAAATGAATTCTAACTCGAAGTAGCTGTAGGTGATTCTGTAAAGTGTTACAGTTATGGCTTCTTCAAATAGACGGCTTAAAATAATATTAAGGAAAATATAACACGTGTTGTGTAGCTCAGCCGCCATTTATTAAGAGTTTAGCGTACATTTAAGAAAAGCATTGTACTTTGCACATCTTGATAAGTTTTTATCCCATTTTACGATTCGTTAAAATAAAGAAAACATTTTTGTGAACTAGGACTTTTTAAAATTAATATATATGATTGTTTTTATAAACACATTTTGTTTGTATAAACACACAGACGTACTGCCCGTCTCTTCATCTTCGTCCTCTTGATAACAAGGGATATTAAAAAAACTATATTGTTTATATATATACATATATCAATAAAAAGATAAATCGAATATCGATAAACCTCAAATGAATCTCACGCCTATTTTTTTCAAGTGTTACTATAAGTGTCCATTTACAACTATATATACTTTTTTGTATAAAATTAGACATTTATATACAAAATGCATTAATATAAGTGGAAAATTAAAATTAAAACCACGTACCGTGTGACAGAATCTATTAAAAACATTGATAGAACTTTAATAAATTATAAATAATTAAAATTGTCATCAAAAAAACTTTATATATATACATATAGGCCTCTGCATCTCTGACAGATGATTTAAGTGGCATCGTGAAGGCACTTGCGGTTATTACTGAAAAGACCAATGCGAGAGAGGATCCTTCGGCCGCACTTCCGACAAGTGTATGCGCCCCCAGATGGGCGGGGGTTTGAAGCCCGCTCATGACGCCTAGTGCGTTTTTGCGATTGACCTTCGTGAATAAGGCGTCACCACTTGGCACGGTCCTCTGCCAGTTCCTCCCATCGATTGCTAGGGATGTTAAACGCAACCGTATCACGCTTAGCGCAATCTTTGTAACGGAGCATCGGCCGCCCAACAGACCTCTTTGCATCCACAACCTCTCCCAGTAATATTTGCCTTGGAAGACGAGTCTGCTCCATTCGATGCACGTATCCCAGCCACCGTAACCGTTTTTTTTTTGAGAATGGCCATGATGCTAGGCAGCTGTGCCTCGCCTAGAACAGACTCGTTTGTCACGCGATCCTGCCATGTGATGCCCAGAATGTTCCGAAGACAGCGCAAGTGAAATGTGTTTAGTCGGCGTTCTCGTTTTGCGTACGTTGTCCACGTTTCTGCTCCATACAAGAGTGTGCTTAGGACACATGATTGGTAAACAAGCATTTTCGTTTTTACCGTAAGGTGTCTGTTATCCCAAGCCCTTGTACAGAGCCTCCCGAACGTAGAGGCTGCTTTGCCGATGCGGAAGTCGATCTCTGCATCAAGCGAGAGATTGCTTGACAAATGCAAAGGTGCGCCGTTAAGCAAGATGACTGGTTGCTCTAAACATCCTTGCACTAAAATAACGGTCTTCTTGCAGTTTATGGACATTGAAAAGAGGTCGCACGCTCTGGCAAATTTGTCCATTAGACTCTGGAGTTGAGCTTGGTCATGAGCATCGAAGGCAGCGTCGTCAACAAAGAGGAGACTGTTTACAAATAGGTCCTCCCTGTGGCGTTTGGACTTGAGCATTGAGATGTTGTACAGCCTACATGACGATGTTAGCATCTCGCATATCCTGAGGGACGTAGTTTTCTTCCCAGCACTTGGCCAGGTGGTTATGAAGGATGGGCAAGAGGCTCTCAAGCTTGATGACTTCGGTGACAACATCGTCTTTTCCGGGGCTCTTTCCGCATTTGAGCTTCTTGACGGCCAGATAAAGTTCCTTTACTGTGGGTGCAACGTCTAGCTCGTGCCAAGTTGCCAGATTCGGGACAAGCTCCACTGCTTTTGGCTGAATATCCACTGGGCACAAGTAGAGCCCCTTGTAGTATTCTACCCATCTTGCCATCTGACGGGTGCTGTCTGTTATAACAGAACCATCGGTTTCCTTGAGTAGGAAAGGTTTCCTTGAGTAGTAGTTCCGCAAAGAAGCGCGTGCTACGCTGGAGTGAGGCTTTTGCCTTCGTTAGATCTTTACGCGTCGCATCGCAAGGGTTAAAGCGAAAATTTAAAGCGGCTTGGCGTTTCGAGGCAATCAAGGGAAGTAAGTGCTCCTCGTTTTCTTGAAACCAGTCGTAAAATTTTGCCTTTTGATAGCCAAAAACCGTGCCTGCAGTGTCAGTGAGAAGAGACTTGACTTTTTCCCATTTGACTCGCGCTGATGACGTACTGTCCCAAGTTGCAACTTCTTCGCGGACGAGTTCCCCAAATGACTCCACTACTTCCATGTCACGAGTCTTGAAAAGATTTATCTTTTTTCGACCGAGTGGATTGGAAGAATGGACTCTCCTAGGGATAAGTCGGACTTTAGTAGCAACGAGGCTGTGATCGGTGTCGCAATCGGCACTGTGAAACGCCCGCGTGTGGAGCGTTTCCCGTAGATCCCTCCTTCTTGTAAGAGCAAGGTCTAATTGGTGCCAGTGTTTAGATCGAGGGTGCATCCACGAGACTTTCCGCATCATTTTGCCTTTAAAAAAGGTGTTGGTAACACACAACTGGTGCCTTGAGCAAAACTCCAACAGTCGTTGTCCATTGTCGTTAAGCTCGCCTATGCCGTGTGCACCGAGGCATTCAGGCCAGGCTGATGTGCCCTGACCGACGCGGGCATTAAAGTCACCCAAAATATGCAGTCTGTCAGTTGGTTTCACCCTGCGCACTGTCTTGTCGAGCTGGCCGTAGAATTGATCCTTGGTCTCAGGTTTTGAACTAAGCATCGGTGCGTAAGCGGAAATTAGCGTGACAAAGCCGCTTTTTGTGTTTAGACGCAAGACCATAATCCGCTCGGAAACGCCTACAAGTGTCTCTATGGCGTTGATGAGATGGTTTCGCACCGCGAAACCTACACCATGCTCTCGTGTTTCCAAGGAACTCTTGCCCTTCCAGTAAAAAGTGTAGTTAGCTTCACGCAGAGACCCTTCGTCTTCAGTTCTGGTCTCTTGTAAGGCTACAATATCGATATTGAGCCTTTTAAGCTCCACGTCGATACTGTAAGTTTTGCGCAGTTCTTGGGCGCAATCGGAGCTTCCGTCGGTATTCGGGAAGCCTGTCCTCATCGTTCGGACATTCCATGTCGCAAAGCGCATGTAAGTTGGTGTTTGTTTTGAGATTTTTGTTCCTTTGAGCAGGTGGTTAATGTCACAGCGTCAACGTCTAGCTGTAAGGCTTGTGTTCGGTTCACCCAGGCGGAACAAGTTAACGCTGAGGCGGATCAGTACCTTATTGATCGGGGGCTGCCCGACTTAAAACAGGCGGTAACTGATCAATGGATCTACGATGGATCCTCCTACTGTCAAGAGTGGCCCCTGGCGTCCGCACTTACGCCTATTCGTGCTGACTTATAACCGGTGACTGCCACTCTCTGTGTTGTTTTCCACCTGCAAGACCGGTGAGCGAAGTGTCCTCTCCGTGGATGCTGCTACGCCTGGGCCAGGCGACTTTATGGCAACACGGGCTTGCCCAGTACCCATGCCAACCTCTCCTCCTCCCCAGCAGGATCCGCAGGAATGACGAGTCAATACGTGTGGTGCTGGTTTGGCCACAGGTAACTGGCTTACGCCTAAACGGAGGCACCGCTCCGGGTTTAATATTAGTTTTCCTTCTTCTTTGGCGTGACGCTGGGATAATTTTGGGAAACAGCGTATCAAGGAGAGGGGGGAGGATACTGTGGTCACGGAAGATACAGGAATGTGACACTAGTAGCTAGAGCAGTCCTGGGTCGCGTACCCGTAGTGATTCCAAACAGCTATCGGACAAAAAAACTTTATATATCTTTATATATATAACTTCATATATATAACTTTATATATATATATGGAAAAAAAACTACACGTAAATATATTATAAATAAACGCAAATTTAATCTTCACATACCCACCCTATAATATATCCAATAATCTCCATTCATACTTAGAACAAATGACAACAAAAGTAAACGCTTGACAACATCATTAATAACCGCGACGCGTGTAAGCAGCCTTAAGCGTGCGGATTATGTATTAACTTTTGTTAATGAACGATAATTGTTGTAAGCGTAGCGTAATCTACCTTAAAGGGCTGTTATACACTCTTTGTCGGGGGATTTTAGCGGAACGTTTGATCAAGATCAGTATTTTTTTAATAATATAATTATGATCAAATCGGCTACAAATCTATCATATATATGCCAGCCAGTACATGTCTAGACCTGAATATTACCCCACTCGCCCCCAATACTTTCTTAGCTTACAATAAACTTTTGTTCCAAATTTCATCTTTCTAGGCTAGTTTTGTATGTGCATTGGCTAATAGTCACTCATAATAGATTCTAAAAGTATAGATTAGTGCTCAGTGCATATTCTGCCTGATGCAAATCTTCTTAGAAATTATTTTCCATTGGGATTTGTTTCCCAGCTCGAGTTGGTTAAGGCGCT
Source organism: Nymphalis io (assembly GCF_905147045.1). Classification (NCBI taxonomy): domain Eukaryota; kingdom Metazoa; phylum Arthropoda; class Insecta; order Lepidoptera; family Nymphalidae; genus Nymphalis; species Nymphalis io. The sequence goes on from NC_065909.1 coordinate 624,084, forward strand.
TATATACTCGATTGTAGTGATCGATGCGCTTAACGAAATATCTCTTAACCGGCTCTTACGAGACCGACGGGGTCAGAGGGGGTGGTTCCATTCGAATCCGCTGGTAGGATAGAAAGTAAATAAATTCTCTAGATCATTATATATTTACCGATAAATAAATTTAAAGCTCATGTTAAAAATAATAATAAATAAGGCGTTATATACTGCACAAGATAATATAAATGATAAAAGTGCTTCGAGTTGATTATTGATGTACGTATATTATATATTAGATTTAATATAAAAGATTATCTATTACGTTTCTTGCCGTTTCTTCTCGATATAATTCCGAACCGGTGATAGTTTGAATTTAAATTGAAGATTTGAAAGGTTTTAAAAGGGTTTGTATTTTTTAAAGCTTAATTCGATTTTGATTCGTATAATGTTTTGTTTTAAGGTACGGAAGCCCACACCATTCGCGTTCTCAGTCGGTCAAAGCGCAAAGATCCCGTACGGGAGAGAGACAGCTTCTAGGGCTACCTCAGCAGCGAGCGAGGGTCGCTTCCATGCCAAACACTGGCGTCGAGGAAGAATATTACAGACTAAGGCATTTTAGTATTACTGGTAAGTGACACGCATATTTTGACATTATTAAAAGACCTTTAAACGTACTCTTTCATTAGCAGCCAGGGCCAGCGAACCAGGGTCGAAGAGGTGTGCTGGACGGGAATAACCTTGGTTATGAATGAATCGGCTTATAATTAACAATTTTGTAATTGTTTCAGCACAAAAGCGTTTCTTTATCAATAACGATTCTATTTATTTTTTTTAAATGCCCCGTGTATATAAAAGTAACTTGATAAATCGTTAAAATAAATGTAACTCAAGGTGTCTGGATAACTAAAGGAAACGATCTAGTCTAGGCTATAAACTGTACAAATATAGGAAAACGAATTACCGTTTTATTAACCGTTACAGAAAGCCAAGTTAAGTTAAGTCACACCTTAGGTTTCAATATATTATCCTTTTTTTTTTTTTTTTTTATAGAATAGGAAGGCGGACGAGCATATGGGCCACCTGATGGTAAGTGGTCACCAACGCTCTTAGACATTGGCATTGTAAGAAATGTCAACCATCGCTTACATATCCAATGCGCCACCAACCTTGGGAACTAAGATTTTATGTCCCTTGTGCCTGTAATTACACTGGCTCACTCACCCTTCAAACCGGAACACAACAATATCAAGTATTGCTGTTTTGCGGTAGAATATCTGATCCTAAGTTATAAGATGATATTTTAAGTTGTATTGAACTCAGCGCCTATTTAGATCTCACTTCTTTTGTCGTTAAAGTCGACAACTAAGGCATATATTATTTCACATTTATGTTTTTGATAGGATTTAGAATTTATCGAATCATCTGCCGATGTCTATATTATATACTCACTATTATTGTAAGCTGTTCTCTGTCTTATCAGCATTTACTTACATTATTTATTTATATAAGTGTAAAATGCCTCTTTGCTAAATACAAAAAAAAACAATTGTGTGCAAAAGATAATTTATATAATTAGTAAGTATTCGTAGATGATAGCATACCTTGGGAATGAAACGATCGCCTACTGGCTATTTTTTCATTACATAAAAATTGCCAAAAAAACAGCTAAGATTTTCTCGCTGCTTTTTCTCAATTTTCGCTTTAATTAAATAAATGTGATAACATTTACATTTAACTAATATTAAAAAATCTTTATTCAACTTAGAAACTTATCGATTCTCAAAAATCTACCACCGGATCGGAAAGAAACACCTCAGACCTAAGAAGAATCGGCGAAAGAAACTCAGATTGAATATATTTGTCTCATGATCAATATAACTACAATAGACTATATTTATGGTCATAAACAAACCAGTTAATATCGTTCATATCGTTAGGTAAAGGAGTCGTCAACAGGGGGGACTCATTGCGTTCGCGGAGATCACGATCCAATACGTCGGTGGCGTCGAGCGCGTCCAGCACGGAAGCTGTCACGAGAGCGTCTGCGCCGTGCTCCTTGGCGTCGTCCAGGTAAGAAATACACTAACATTTCTGATTACCGAGCACACTTGAAGAGATACTTAGACACGAAGGTCATAACTGAGATTCATATCCGTACAAGCGCTGAATGCGCGAGATTAATGTGTGCGTATAATAAATCTTTCTTTTTCAATTATTTTATTATTAGTAAAATGAAAAGTTAATAAAGTTGCGATAAAGGAAAATATTCTAGTCAAATTATTCCTTAAGGTTCTTTCAGAGATGAGTTCTCTGCCCACCAGTGGAGCTTTTACGAGCAATTAGAAAACGTATTTATTAGATTACGAGGCACTGTACATAAACAGGGATTATAGAGCATTAAAGCATAGTGAGAAGCCGAGATAGTAGAGATAGATAGAATCTTAACGGATGATCGTGGGTTCAAACCCGGGCAAGCACCACTGAAGTTTCATTTGCTACATTTGTGATTTAATCTTGTGCTTGACGGTGAAGGAAAACATCGTGAGGAAACCTGCATGTGTCTAATTTCACTGAATTCTGCCACATGTGTATTCCAACAACCCGCATTGGAGCAGCGTGGTGGAATAAGCTCCAAAACCTTCCTCTCAAAAAGGGAGAGGAGGCCTTAGCCCAGCAGTGGGACAGGCTGTTATAGAGTACTGGTATAGAGCAGCACCCACTAGCCTTAAGAAGTTAGAGGGTTATATCCCTTACATACATAATTATGCCCACTCACCATGTAAATGAAATTTTACGAGTAATTAGACCAGACATGCAGACATGTTCCAACCCATGGAAGCACTTATAAAAAATGTTAAGATTTCAAAGATTAAAACATTTAATGGTGACAGTAAAATTATATAATGTATTGTTTATTATATAAGAGACAGAACATTATGTTATTAATACTATAATGTACTTGGCCTATATTTCTACTAATATATAATTCTTATTTATTATTAAGGGTATTTATTGATCAAGTAAGATTGTACCGGACTAGTTCAGGTGAAAATCTTAATTAAATAATACTTGGACAAATAACAAAGCATTACTAATAATTCCATTTTGTCTTCATTTTAAACTGAAAACAACCCGCAAGATATTCGTGTAGAGGGAGGTGTTTATAACATAATATATAATCAGACGAATACAATAAGATGTCAGGACTAAATCTACGCAGTACATAGCACTAGGTGGCGCGGATACCAGTGAGAAATTCAAGCAATAAGCCTTCTTTATAATATAGGTAAGAGGACACGCAACCACCAACCCATAGATCACCTGATGGTAATGAGTGGTAGCCACTGCTTATAGACATTGACACCGTAAGAGATATTAATCATTCCTTATATCGCTATTGCGCCACCAACCTTGGAAATTAGGATGTGTCCCTTGTGTCTGAAGTATTTATCACTGGCTCAATCTACCTTTCAACCGAAACACAATACTGAATATTACTATTTGGCGGTGGAATATGTGACGAGTGAGTAATACCTACCCAGACGGGCCTGCACAAAGTAAAACCTTCAAAATCCTCTTCACCACCAAAGAACTTCAAGTTGTTTATATAAATATCCATTTTGCTTAACAGGGATTCTTCAGCCGGTCTCAGTACATATAGAGTGCTGGTGCTGGGGGGTCCAGGTGTGGGCAAGTCGAGCCTCGTCGGGCAGTTCATGACGTCAGAATATCTTCACGCCTACGATACCAGTATTGGTAAGAATCAGCTTCGTAGTTTATAAACGATGATGTGACGTAATGAATGAAATATTACAACATATTTGCCGCTTCGGATTTATTTAACAAAATAAGTAGTAGATATATAAATTAAATTCAAATATAGTATAGATAACGAGGTCTCCCACTAGGACTTTTGAATACTATTTTTTTTTTGTATCTCAACTGACATGGTGTGCCCTTGGTGTGGCTTATCTTTATTATCCATCAATGTTATTTGAACGTGCCTGCAAAATTTTATTGAGATGCCAAACAGTATCACAATTACGAATTGATTTATTTTTATTACAAATGTAGTCTGACGAGCTATGCATAGCATATGGACCATTTGATGGTAAGTGATCACCAACGTAACATAGTAACATGGCATAGTAACCATCGCTTATATCGCCAATGCACCACCATTCTTGGGAACTACAATATTATGTCCCATGTGCCTGTAATTACACCGGCTCACTCACCCTTCAAACCGGAACATAACATAAAGTATTGTTGTTGTAAGGTTCTACTGATTTTTAATAATTATTTTGAGATTTTTAGAATATAATGGTAATATGTTTAACTAAATTAACACTGGTTGGAAATTATTGAGCGAAAAAAAACTACGCGATATATAAAAAAGAAACAAAGCACGGAAAAATTAACTCGTTCGATGGTTGCCGGGGTAATTGGAAGAATTGCAAATAAAATTGTAATAGAATTGTAAAATATTAATTAGTAATAAAGTATATAACAAGATACGTGTGGAAGAGAATAAAATGTTAAAAGTAAATGTGAAGGATTGTTTTACTGGGGCATTCTTACACTGTTTTGCGGTAGAATATCTGATAAGTGCTTGGTACCCAGACGAGCTTGCACAAATCCCTACCACCAAAAAATATAATGAAAATATGCGATATAAATATAAGTTTGCAATAGACCTCGTAGAATCCAGATGGCTTTTTTATTACGTCATGCTGGCATGGAATTCATGCCAGTTGGTGGCTAGACAAATAACATCCCTTCATTCTTCTAAAAGTATTTTGTTTGTCTTTGGTATTCCAGTCTGTCCATAATCTCTAAGTCTTCGCTGTCGTTGGTATAAGATACTGAATGTTTCGTGTGACGCGATATTTCAACTACTGCATGGTGTAAGCTATCGTTTAGTTATAGCTTTCTCGTCGCTCTTTTAATGACGATGACCATCTCGTAATCTAGTGTGCCTCGTGACAAGATGAATTAAAATATAATTTACCACCGGTTCGGAATGTAGTTACTAACGAGAACATATATATTTCTTCATCAAACGATTACAACGAATAGCGTTTAGATTTAGTAATCGATTTGTTTATGCCCCTATATCTCAGTCTCATAAGATGAACGAAACAAAACATTGTGCTCTCTTTCTGTATATACATCCATAATCAACAAATTACATATATCCTCTCTCTAAAATATGTATTTGTCAAATAAAAAAGATTTATCTTAATTAATACATCTGTTGTAATTACATTGTATCACGTTAAACAGTTTTTATTTTGTAATGACTTTAGACTTTATTGATTACATTAGACGAATTATAGTCGAAAAAACGTTTTTCAAAGTCTAATTATTAATTCTTAATACTACGTGTATTAATTTGACTTTGAATGTGATTATGATCATTATATAAAATATACTAAATATTTTATTAATATACATTATATAAGTCTCTTTATGATGTTCAATTAAGTAAATTATTATACCAATTTTCGTTAAAGCTTCTATCAAACAAATGCTATTAACTACAATTTCGTATTAAGCGTTGTGGAAGACATTTAATCTACACACCAGAGATCAAAGATCCCGAAGAAGTCGGGCAATTAGGCTGAAGATTGGACGGATCAACAAATATGTCTAGTCATGAATAGAAATTCGACCCTGTTGGATTCCAATTAAACTGACGACTTCTGAGTGTGACGAAAGTTAGACAGTTAAAACTTTTGTCTGGTACTGTCATAAAAACTTTGAATAATGATCTGATTAAAGAAATCTATTATGTGAGTGGATTTTTTCATCAGAGTCATAAAATTGATTGAATTTATTCGTTGGGAAATTCATGACTTAGTTAAATTCCAAATCCTTACATTCATGTACAATGCAATACTCATACTTATTAAAAGTCAAAGAAAAACTAACACAGGCTTAGAAATAAAATCGATGAAAGAACTGCTTGGATTTTGTTGCTTATTTTGTTTCATTATCGTTATATAATTCAGTAACATTTACAAAACAACTAAACGGAACTGTCTTTTTTGACCGTGTAATTGCTGCTGGCCTTCATTGGAAAGGGGGCAAATACACGGTACCATATTAGAAGTCATATATCAATTTAAACATCAGCCATCACGTATCATAACTATTAAAAATTATACTAAATCATAGTATTTATATGAGTAAACTATATTAATTAAGATAACTCTATATAGGGTTGGAAGGTGATAGCCTAGATAGATAAAATATGAAGAGAAATGTTTAAGTTTCGATTAGCCAGCTATTTTATCTTCTTCTTCTTCTTCGAGTGCCACTCCTACTAGCGAAGGTTGGCAGTCAGCTTTAAATACTCCTTCTTGTTCTTCGCGAGGCGAAAGAGTTCGGCAGCACTCGCGATTCCCGTCCATTCACGGATGTTACACAGCCAAGACTTTTTTCTGCGTCCAACAGCTCTCCTTCCGGCAACTTTTCCCATCATAATGAGTTCATATCTTTCATGCCTAAGCACATGAGCTATTTTATCAACAAACTATAATCTTTGTTGCAGAGTCTGGTTTGAAAGGTGAATGAGCTGGTGTGACTAACGACTAAGGGGACAAAATGTCTGATACCACCATAGTTGGTGGCATATTAAGTAGTGGCTTACACTTCTTACATTTTAAGACGACTGTATTTGGGCGATGATGAGCATCAAGTAGCCTATTGGCTAATCTGACCTCCCGTTAGGATATATGTACATACATTTATTTTATTTCTCATTTCTTTTTTATAAAATTAATGCAGAGATGAGAAACAGGACACCTGTTGGTATATTGTTTGTACCATAATCCATTCGCGTTGGTTCTAACAAATATAAAGCACTTCTTCAACCAAGGACACTTAAAAGTTATAACACCAGAATCCTTTTCACACCGAAACACAACTTTTATATATAAAGTCAGTACTTTATTCAACTACCAATAATCAATATGTTTGACAGTAGAAAAAAGTACAACAAGTTAAAACAGTAAAACACTTCAATATAGTTAAAGTATATTAAATGTAAAATTGCTACAAAGGCCCATAACATAGAATAACTGACGTTTGCGTGGTATTTCTCCAAACGACAAGTTAGTTAAAGTCCCTCCACTTGCACATAAGAATATTATTAATCGAAGGGCAAGTAAGGAAATGGTTCAGTTGTTACTTAGTTCTTTTTTAAGGCGTTGGTATTGTTAGATAATTATATACCTAGAGCATTCCCAACAGGATTCAACTTGTGGTTGTATGGCTTTTAGAAGCCAGGTAATGTCAAAGTTTCAGTTCCCGAACCCTTGGGGTATTGTCACAGTTATTGGCATAACTTTGATTGTTAAGTAAGTGGGTTAGTGGAGTATTAACAACGTTTTAGAAATAAGTCTTGATAGTTTCCTAGAAAATTAGAAAATAGTTTTGGGTGGTAAAATCTGTCCTGTATTAATACACCGGTTCGGTTAGATAAAAAATATGAAGATTTTGTCGAAAAAATTAAAATTGAATGCACTATAAATAAAGCCTATGGTCCTGCGCCTGAATTTCCGGTCATGTCGTATTCACCGTCACATTGATTACTTTAATAATATATCCCGTGTAGTTAGCTTTAAAAAAGGCCAAAATTAGTCAGGATGATGTTGCCCCAACATCATCACACCATCTTTGCATAATATATCCAGGAACTCCAAATAGGGAAACAATTCCCGTAACAAATATTATATACTGCTGTCGATTTCCTTTAACAAATTAACGACTAAATACAGCACTTAATGACTTTAAATAAATATACTAACAGCCCTAACAATGGTATTATTTTCAGATGATGAATCGGGTGAGAAGTCAGTGTGCGTGCTGCTCGCCGGCGAAGAATCAGAGATCACATTCCTGGATTCACCACCTGATAACACAATTGTAAGCTAGTTTTTCTTAATCGGAACTGTCATGTTTGAATAAAAAAAACGAATAAACATATGATACCATAATTGCACATAAACGTTTCGTAAAAACTGAACATCATAAAGTCAGAAGCTATGACGTAACAACTGTCACTGACCACTCCAATTTCAACCGCGAATTATCACGAAATATCAATGCATTTTCGAAGCGACACGTTTTTATGGTGCCAAAAATATTAGAACCAATTTTATTTGACTTTACGTGCTAAAGGAACGACATTATGAATAGATTGGTTAACCCCTACAATATTTAAATTTGGCTAAAATCCTTTCATTAATACGCTTTTACGTGAGATCCCTTTACATTAGATTTTTTTTATTTAAATCGTTAGCGAGACTGGCTTATTAGCCAGTATATATAGTAATGGCCTATTGGCCACCTAATTGCAGGTGGTCACAATCACACATAGAATTAAGAGTGTTTGTTGTGTTGTGTTCATAATACGCAACACATAATATAAACACAAGAGTAAAAACACAAACTATTTCTATAAGAATATCTGAAGAGTGGGTGGGTGGTATCTTCCCAGGTGGGCTTGCACCAAGTGGTACAACTGATGTATCTCATATTTAAATTTTGCGTTGATATTTAGCCAGTGTGGACATTGACCGTTATTCAAAACGTATAAAATTATTCATTTACAAAATTTAACAAAAAATATTAAAATATTAATTCGTCTATCATAAAATAAACATCATCACGTTTTCAATTTAAAATCTCATAAAGCCGCTCGGTATGATTGTTTCCTCAAGGTTACGACATTTTCCTTTTTAAGCCGTTGACAATATTTGGAATTAAAAAAAAAAGTAAATGATAAATATTTAATAAATACTATGAAATATTTTTTTTTATAGAATAGGTAGGCGGACGAGCAAATGGGCCACCTGATGGTAGGTAAGGTCGCCCGCCCATAGACATTGGCATTGAAAAAAATGTTAGCCATCGCTTACCATGCGCCACCAACCTTGGGAACTAAGATGTTATGTCCCTTGTGCCTATAACTACACTAGCTCACTCACCCTGCAAATCGGAACACAAAAATGCTTAGTACTGCTGCTTTGCGGTAGAATATCTAATGAGTGGATGGTACCTATCCAGCCGAGCTTGGACATAGCCCTACCACTATATGTATATGCAGTTCTAGTTGCCCTGATTGAATTAAAAATAAATAAATTAATTAAACTAACTTTTGCCTTGACGTGTTCAAACGTGACTGGTAATTGACGAAAAATTAAGACTGTTCTCTCTGCGTTGTAGTTCCCTTCACGTCAAATATAACAATTAATCGTAAAATATTTATAATATTGTCTCGTCCCTATAGTCGGAAGGAACAGCTCACGGCTATTGCGTGGTCTACTCAACAGCAGACCGGACAAGCTTTGCTGAAGCGGAAAGACGCCTGCAAATATTATGGGCAGCGGGACATACGGCAAGAAGAGCTGTCATCCTTGTCGGGAACAAGGCTGACCTGGCAAGATCTAGGGTGATACCCACAGATGGTAAGTCGACTCATAGCATAATTGTACTCTTTTCATCTTTTATTTCTAAACAATATTTTTTAAATAAGGCCGATGAAACTTCATTTAGATTCTATTTATATCCAATCCCATCAAAATCTGTTACAAAGTTTACTGTAAATATAATAGAGTTAGGAAGTGACACGTCCGGCTAGCGTTATCGAATTACAGAGGAATCGTGCGGACAGTGTGCGCTGATAATATTGTTATTTCCTCATGATTAACTGAGTTAGGGCATTGAGGCTTCGTTTAATACTGAAACCTAGATTTTTGTAAATAGACACTATAAAAAATAGAAATATTTATCATTTCAAAAGAATCCAGTCTGAGCTGTGTTAGATATTTTCCATAAAAGTGTAATAATCATAATGAATGAGTTTTTAACACACTATTGGATGAGGACAGATTTAGAGGATCTAGGTTCGATGTCTCGGGTTGGTTTTATAAACAAATATTGGATTTCTATACTAAATTTGTTTCAAGTGCAACTTGGTGTTAGGCATTTGAGATTGGTATACACCAGTTTCTTATCCTCTTTGTTATAATTGATCTCTCCCGTTTCATAAGATGAAAGAGAGGGAATAGAGATTGCACTTGCATTTGCATAACAGGACATAATTTACCTAACACTCCAACATATTCATTTGCGGGCGAAGCCGCGTGCACAAATAAGTTACAGTTAAAAGTATTAGATAACATCTCTTACACATATATTCACACAAAATAACTTATATAATTAATCACTACATTAATATTAAACTAAGTATTTTTTTATATTTATACTAAAACATAAGTGTTTGTTAGTAAAGCAAATAAATAAATTTGAATTACAAATAAACATATATACAAGTTACGCGCGAGAAACATAACTTTGAATTAAATTATATACATATTTTTACTTCGTTCTAAATCTGAACTGTAACCGTATTGACCGATGTCAAAGCATCCCTATAGCTAAATCTGAATTAAAAATTGTATCGTAATATTTATAATTTTGCATTATATATTAAGAGGCGATTTATCTTTAACATCAGAAATCAATTTAACGGAAATACACACACACACACGCGCGCGCGCGCGCGCGCCCTTACGCACACGCGCACACACATTATGTAACTTAAGATACTCTTAGAATATACTTACATATTTTAGGATTTTTACCCAGTCACGCGGATGTGAGCCAAGTAAATTGCTTGCATCTAAAATCGCTTGTAATTAGTTAATAATAGTGTAATTGTTTAATTGTTATCAATACAACATTTTTCATATATTATTTTTCAATATCGTAATAAATGGTTTATATTTGTATAATTTAATTTTAAGATGATTATAAACACAAATTAAGCAGATGAAATCTTAACGGTCCGAGTATGAACCTTTTTTTGCGACTCGATTTATCCACTGGGTGACTCGACACACTGGAGCGTAAACGGATACAATTTTAAACAACTAACGAGCAACTGTCAGGGCTTTTAACTTTAACAAAGCGTTAACTCGTAAATTAGAAGTTTCTAATTAAAAACTTCTTACGTAAGAATTTGCGTTATTACTTCTTCCTTAAAGTATTTCAGTCTATGACTTAAAAACTTGTTTATACTAATTGCTTAAATGATATTGAATTAAATGTTACGCGTTAGTCTAATTTATTTCTAATTGAACTGACAAAGGCCACCTGATGGTGAGCGCACCACCGCCAATAGATATTGGCATGGTAGCAATATTGGCCAAACCTTACATTGATAATGCGTCACCAACTTCACATCACCAATGCGTCTTTATATCATTACAACCGTCTATAATTATTCATTGAGAAAATTTAACCAAAATATTTGTACGATAAACTATAATAAAATAAACATTTTACTGGTTGTAGGGCTTTGTGCAAGCTCGACTAGGTATCACCCACTCATCAGATATTCTACCGCAAAACAGCAAAGATAAGATTCTTGTTTTAAGCATTGGAAGATCTTGGTTATTCAAATAAAGATGCGTATAAAATCGAATTCACGGAGACTCACCTCTCGTCCAACATATATTAAAGCAATCACATTTTGTTTGCATTTGAAACATTCGCTGTCAAATCCATTTACTTTAAGACTAGCTGTGACTATAAGAATTCATACATACTGAAATCACATCACACACAGCTTTGGGTAGGTACCGCCCTCTCATCAGATATTCTATCGCAAAACAGCAGTACTTGGTATTGTTGTGTTCCAGTTTGAAGGGTGAGTGAGCAAGTGTAATTACAGGCACAAGGGACATAACATCTTAGTTCCTAAAGTTGGTGGCGCAATGGCGATGTAAGCGATGGTTAACATTTTTTACAATGCATTGGCATTCATTGGTCTATGGGCGTTGGTGACCACGCATCAATAGGTAGCCCATTGCTCGTCCGCCTACTTATACTATAAAAAAACATCAACACGGTACCTAATGGTATATTGTGTTCATAATACATTTTTGTTTAACGTTACAGTTACGTCGCAATATAATTACAACTTATATGTATAACGTATACATTATTCACATTAACATTGATCATTTCGATAGATTCAGTCGTAATCACTGTACAAACACGATTAGGATTTTAGCTTGTAACGTCAAGTTCGCGACTCCACGAATTAATAAACCCTTCCTGAGGCGAGGTTTTCGTATCAATATTGAAATTCCGAAGATACTTTTAACTTTATAAACTAATAAATTAAAATTATTTGTTGAAAAAGCATTAATAAATTAGGCATTAGTCAAATCAAGATTGTTTAGATGGCAAAAAAGCGAGCGAGCACTTGTTGACATTTAGGATATATTAATTTGTATCTGATTAAAATAACTGTGTTTTTGAAGTTTTGGAAAAGATAAACTAATGAGTTTCTTGCTGGTTCATCTCGATATAAGCTACATTCGGTGGTAGTTATATTAATACTAGTAACCCGCCCCTACCTCGTCCGTGTTGAACAATTATCTTTGCAAATTTCGTACGAATCTCTATATCTTTTTAAAAATAAAATACAGTGTATGTTACTCGCTAATAGTGAAGCTGTAGGTAAAAGAAATTTTAAAATCAATTTAGTAGTTTTTGAACTTATCCATCACAAACAAACATGCAAGAAAAATATTATCTCTGTATAATACTTAATATAAATAATCATATAAAATGACGGTTCATAAGAGTTAAAATCATACTTGAATAAAGTATATTTTGATTTGATTTCATTCATGAAAGTGTTGGAAAACACCATAAGCAAACTAGCATGTGTTAGATGAAATTCCACCACATGCGAATCCTACCAAATACCACACCTTCACCTTAAGAGGAAACGAGACATGGCCCAGCTGTAGAGAAACAATTCACAAATGCAAAAATGTATTGTTAACCAGTGACCTGATTTCCAAAGGGAAATTCGTAAATTCAGTTCTGAAAGCAATTTATTGATTTTCATTTATAAGCTTTGAAAGTGATTAATGATGTAACTATAAAGCTTAATTGGTTTAATCAATTATGCAATTCAGACTATAGCGATATTATTTTATTCATATACACAGCATAGTTTTAATAACCATTGCTTACCTTTATGTAATTCTTATATTAATTTATATAGCCGAGATGGCCCTGTGGTAAGAACGCGTGAATCCTAACCGATGATCGTGGGTTCAAACCCGAGCAAGCACCACTAAATTTTCATGTGTTTAATTTGTGTTATAATTCATCTCGTGCTTGATGGTGAAGGAAAACATCGTGAGGAAACCGTCATTTGTCTAATTTCACTGAAGTTCTGTCATGTGTGTATTCCACCAAACCGCATTGTAGCAGCGTGGTGGAATAAGCTGCAAAAACCTTCTCCTCAAATCAAGGATAGGAGGCCTTAGCCCAGCAGTGGGACATTCACAGGCTGTTACTAACTACTAATATTAATTTATTGAGTACCACTATGTAACATTATTACATTAAACTTGTTTATGTGCTTAATGTGGTTTCCTATAATTGAAGGAGGTCACATATTTTAAAACATTATTCCACGATGTAATGTACCCGTAAGTCCTTTGTTGGAAATCCTTAATAAATAAACAAATAAATATTTTAAACAAAAAAAAATTGTAATTTGTTTAATTTGTAACACGTAGGCGGTCTGGCATATTCATAGACACCGGCACTAAGAAATTTTTACTAATCATCCTAAGATGTAATGTAATTTTTTATCGTTTATTAACTAACTTTTACTAATGGTGTACACGCAATTTAACAAAAACCTTATATATCATATTTTCTTATTCTTTGAATGAAGATAAGTGACATTATAACATGATTAAATATATATAAAATATACGCATTACAAATTTATAGAAAAATATTATTATTGTTATGTAATATATTATGCCTGTAGTTACATTAGCTCACTCATCCATCAAATTGTTAAAATTGTTGTGCTCCACCACAACAATTTTAACTGTTGCTGATTGGCTATACAATATCTTTTTATAGGAAGGCGGACGAGCATATGGGCCACCTGATGGTAAGTTGTCACCAACGCCCACAGACATTAGCATTGTAAGAAATATTAACCATCGTTTACATCACCAATGCGCCACCAATCTTAGGAACTAAGATGTTATGTCCCTTGTGCCTGTAATTACACTGGCTCACTCACCCTTCAATCCGGAATACAACAATACCAAGTACTGCTGTTTTGCAGTAGAATATCTGATGAGTGGATAGTACCTACCCAGACGAGCTTTCACAAAACTCTACCACCAGCAGTTTGATAAATAGGTGGTGCCTTCCCAAACAAGGCATAATAATTTACCACCAAATTAATTAATATATTAGTATAATATTATGTTACGACAATTTTTTTCAAAATTGTCGATATCTAGTTGATATCTTGTTTTTTTATTAATATATATATTTAAGCAACCGACTTTTAAGCTGATTTGTATGAATTTATTCAGTAAAACGCTCGCGTATCTTAATTTTAATTTAATATTTTCGCCAGCTGTCACAAAAATTTACAATTCAAACCGTTTATGGGGAAAAACGACGTTTTTGGTTGCAAATAGAGTGTTTACGGCGAAATGGTTGGTACTTTAATTACAAACTTTTGTTTACATTTCATTGAAATTTTAATAGTTATTATAAAAAATTAAAATAAATATAATAAGAAATTAGTCCATTAGTGTTGATTGAAAGAAATTAATCTCAAACATGATAAAACAGCAATTATTTTAATACCTAAGTGTTTTGGCATGAAAAAAGCTGTTTAACTGCTTGGATCCCGTAAAGGTCATCACGTGCGCTTCATTTTATTGTTTTAACGCCTTATCTAAATACTCTATCTAAAGAAAGTCCTTTCTACTTATAGATATTGATAGACAACTAGAAGTAGATTTGTGTAGGTTTCTATTTCTTAAACATAACTCTCAACGTATCATTTACTTATTCTGATAGAAAGGTACCCTATCTTTATTTTATTGATCAAACGAATTACTATTGATCAGCATCTTTAATCATTTGAGATGAACGAATACACCAATTTGCATTGACGTACAATATTGACCAATATCTGTTAAAAGTAATCCCTCACTAACCCACTGCTGGACTAAAGCCTCTTCTCTTGATATGGAGAATATTTGGAGCTAGCTTGGTAGCTAGCCATGCTATCCCGAACTATTATCACAGGATACAAAAATTTTAGACTTTAATTCGACAAAGACAGGTTTTCTCACGATGTTTTCATTATTACAATGTGAGATGTATTGTATACAAATTAAACATATGATTCTAATTGATACTGGTCCGAATTCAAACCTGCGATCTCGATTATTTTACCTATTATTTTGGCTAAGTATATATATATATATACATTGTGTAGATGACTAGAAGATGGATATTAACCGATAAGTCCGGGTTCAAATCCGACCAAGAACAGAAATATGTGTTCATAATTCTACCGACATTTTTCAAATGAAAGTCATATGTGTATCCACTTATTGGGAGCAGTGACTTTTTATCACCCATCAACATCAAACCGTTGTTCAAGAATATAACTCTCTCTCTCTCTTTCTTCGTCCAGTAGTGGGATATTTAAAAACTGTCACTGACCTACTCATTGCAACCTCTGGTATATATTGAATTGATTTATGAAATTAAATTACCGCGATACGTTAATTTGAAAGAAAGCATTTGAAAAATATTTCTTTCTCATTATAAAATTTTATTATCTTATAAGATAAAACCAACACACAACTTTATTTCCGTTCAAAAGCTTAACCAAATGAGAGCTCCGTAATTGTCGTTCCTAAATTTTTCCACAAGGGACATCGTAAATGTACTAAAAAGGCCCAAGGTCGGGAGCTACAGGAATTATTTAAGCCAGTCTAGTCTGATTATTTATTGAGCATATAACGCTATGCTGAGCTATACGGCGCTTGAAAATGATTTAGTTAAAATTAAGTTTCTTAAGTTTGAAGTTTCCGCTGTGCAATCAGAAGAAACATTTTTCCAATAACAAGGTAATCTGACAAATGGCAAAAAAAAAGAGCCGAGATGGCCTAGTGGTGAGAACATGTGAATCTTAATGATGATCGTGGGTTCAAACCCGGGCAAGCACCACTGAATTTTCATGTGCTTAATTTGTGATTATAATTCATCTCGTGCTTTACGTTGAAGAAAAACATCGTGAGGAAACCTGCATGTGTCTAATTTCACTGAAATTCTGCCACATGTGTATTCCACCAACTCACATTGGAGCAGCGTGGTGGAATAAGCTCCAAACCTTCTCCTCAAAAAGAGGAGAGGAGGCCTTTAGCCCAGCAGTGAGACATTCACAGGCTGTTACGGGTACGGTTTACTGGCAAATGGCCTACCTGATGGTAAACAAATTGAATATGCGTCAGAGAAAGAGAGGCCAAACGAATCTTTGACAAGATTATAAACAATAATTATGTGCTGTACGTATTTTCATCTAAATGTTACCTTGCGGCCGTAGACACTGATTCCACAACGTTTTCGTAACAAAATGGAAGCGTGACCTATCAGTTTGAATAAACGAAACGCTTATAATGTTATCTGGTTGGATTAGATAACATTCCCGTTCGCCCGTTAGGGCTCTAGAACATTACTAACGTCTTCTGCTCGTGTCTTTGTATAATATTTTGTTTGTATAAAATTCTATAATGTTGAATGGTTTCTGGAAAACAACATATTTTTATCGACAGTGTTGACGTCCACTACGTTTTCACTTTTAAAAGAACAACTGCTGAATTAATCTTATAAGATTTATATTATAGCGCTGTATAGCACATTACGTTCGGTGAACTAAAGGACTATTTCCACATGAGAGTTCCTGATAGCTATTTTATCACATTCGTTTAAAGAGAATGTATTTTAATTGTATTACGATTTAAACGCAGTTTAATGTGTACGGGCTACAGATTTTGTTTTATACATTTTGAATCCAATTTAGTGCTTCAATGAATTGAAACAATATTGCTTTTGTGTCGGAATATTATAAATAAATATATATTATATTCTGAATGCCTCTTTAGTCTAGTGAATTGATGAAAGGCCATAGACCCGGAACTCCTGGGTTAAATTCCCAGGTCGGGCCAATAAAAAGTTATTGGGTTTTTCTGTCAGAAAATTCTCAGTAACAGCCCGGAGTCTGGAAATTGGAAGTGTGTATACTCCCG
The DNA here is from genome assembly GCF_905147045.1 of Nymphalis io. Lineage (NCBI taxonomy): Eukaryota > Metazoa > Arthropoda > Insecta > Lepidoptera > Nymphalidae > Nymphalis > Nymphalis io. Next base: position 641,243 of record NC_065909.1, read on the forward strand.
TGCCTCGGAAAGCACGTAAACCCCTTGGTCCTGCGTCTGAACTCTTTCCGGTCGTGTCAGATTGCCGTCCCATCGGATTATGAGAGTGAGGGAAGAGAGAGTGCACCTGTGTTTGCGCACACACTTGTGCACTATAATATCTCCGGCTTAGTTTACTAATCGCTCTTGAGATTGGTCACCGTGCCCGAATACGGTCTGGAGGACATTACTATTATAATTTTGAATGCATATATGTACATGTTACTAAACGGTTCCACCAATTTGGATATTTTTTGTGTGTGTTTGACTGGGTCCCTTAGACTTAGATTGCTTGTAGGAGGTGGCGCTGTGATAGAATAAGCGCAATAAGCGCAGAGTTCATTACAAATGAAAAACCACCAGCGGGGTCGCGGATGAATTCGAAGGCGTACCCGATCAGGTTTTAGGAACTTTTCTTTTAACAATAAAAACTATTTTACCCATCGCAATCGGGACGTGCGTGAAAAAATGTATTTATTTATAAAATACGTCGACAAATGAACCGCCGGATTGTATGTTTTCACCACCGTTCACATACAGTGGCGCCGCGCAAAAGGGAAATAATGTTAGTTCCCAAACTTGTTACCACATTGGCGATGTAAGGTGGTTCATACTTCTTACATTGTCAATATCTATGACGCTGTAATGTCAATATCTAGAAGATGCTGATCCCTTACCATCAAGAGGAATAATTGCCAGGCTGCTGGCAATTATTCCATTACCTATTCTTATATAAAAATTAACAGAAGGTATTCTTGATTTCAGAGGGCAAAGCTCTGGCAACGTCTTACGAATGCAAGTTCATTGAAACATCAGTCGGGATCAACCACAACGTGGACGAGCTGCTTGTTGGACTCCTCACACAGATCAGGCTGAAGCAGCAACACGCTGATCGAGTCAGGTACGTACTATAACTGGGCTTAGTTTTATTATGAAAACGACTTCATAACTGATAAATGTAAAAAAGTCATACTACTGGTCAAAAATTCTCCATTATTCAGGAGAAGATAGTGTTTATTGTACCATGCTGCTTTTATGCTCGAGCAGGCTTCCTCACGAGATGAATTATAAACAAGAAATTAACCAGTGTAACTACAGGCACGAGGGACATAACATCGTAGTTTGACGGCGCATTGGCGTAAGGGATGGTTGTCATGAAGCAAAAGGAGGCGGCGGAGAGAGATAGGGAGAAAGATGCACTCGCAGACCGATGCGCCGAAGGAGAACAGGGTACAGACGGCATCGCAACGCCAACTATTTACCTCCATGAAGAGAACCTCCGGGCAATGAAAAGGGGGAGTTCATTGCTTAAAGTATAGGGTCCCCCAGGTCGAGAAATGTGTGAGCATAACCGGCACATCCCAACAGGGGTATTTAACATCGAAGGGTTCGACAAAAAGAACAGCCACAGGTGGAGGCGCGGAAGAATGCACAAGCGTACCCGCAATTTCGCCAAGTGTGGATCGCTGGAACCGTGGTGGTTTTAGTCGGTAAGAGTCCGACATAACCCTCCACGTATCATCAGATATGGAGGATATCCATGAGGATTTACCCAAGATAAAAAAGGGATGGTTAATATTTCTTATGTTGCCAATGTTTATGGACGGTGGTGAAAGCTTATCAGGTGTCTAATTTTCCAGTCTGACTACCTATAGTTTAAAAAAAACATATTAACTTAAGGCTTGGAATGCTTATAGTGTGAGACTATATAAATAATGAAATAAACAGCTTATGTATTAAGTGATAAATATTTTCGTCCTAATAAATGTTCCAGAAAACGGAGCGGGTCTCGTAAGAACCGCAGTCGTGCGCGCTCCCCGCTAGAAGCGGAAGTGACGCCGGCGCCCGCGCCCGCCTCCGCGGCCAGCACGCCCAGAAAACGCACGAGACTGTCTGCCAGTGTGAAGGTACCTTGTTACAAGTACCGTTAACATTACAATAACTTGATTTCATTTATATATGAACAATTTTCGACTACATTGTAATTTTTCGACATTCAAGTTTTATTTATTGGTTTTCTTTTTGTACATTTTTTTAATTCATTACGAGTCTTTTTATTCAAATTAAAAATTAGCAGCTTGCAAATTATTTTACTTTTTAATTTGATTTGTGTGCAGATCCATTTAAATGCTTAAACTCAGTGTCAAAGATATATATATATATATACTTTGATTATTTACTGAATTAATCTCTACTTGGTAATTATATATTTTGCTATTTTTTTCTGTATTAAATAAATATTATTATACTTGTGTATTGTGTTAGTCCTTATGAAGCAAATCTTATAAACAAAATGTTGACCATTATAATTGAAGATAAAATAATATAATTTCTCTCCTTAGGTCCGTGGTCTTCTCGGGCGCGTGTGGGCACGTGACTCCAAGTCTAAGTCTTGTGAGAATCTCCACGTGCTCTAGCACACAGTCGCCGAGCCCGTCGCATGCTTTCCATTCTTCGACTGTGCCGCAAACTACACCTAGATACATTGATCCCTATATCGATAACTAGCGCTAACTCTATGGTAGAGCGAGACTATCCGACACTTATTCACCGCCATAATCAGATCGTTATAAACGTGTTTTAAAATTTTCAAGAATTAAAACCGTTGTACCCAGGATATCAATTCTACTAACGAATCACGTTATCGCAATCAAATCGAAACGTAATCTTTTCCGTTTAACCGTTATCCTATTCTACTAACACAAGGGTCTAGTTGAGGTTTGATCGTAGCTGGATCGGAATAGAATCGGATCGTATCGAAACCGTTATAAATTAGTAGAATTGGCCACTGTTTATTGGATTCTGCATCTCAAGAGGTGTCTACAACAATTTATTTTTAAAATAAATTGTCATGCAATCTCGTACCTCTTGCCACCTGACACTTAAAATGACTGATCATTTTGCTCTACCTCAGTGCCAGTGCTGTTAGAAGCCACAGCTTTTTCCCAATGTACAAGATTCATAGTAAGATTTACCATTTAACTTCCTTTTATAAAAGAAATATTCCGTTTTAAAACTTCGCAGAAATTGATAGCAAAAATAATAGTGAGTGCAAGAGTGTTATGTTATATTGAAAAACAAAATTAATTTAATAATATACAACAGAAAAAAATATTTAATTAAATTTAAAAAGTTATTTTCTTAAATAAATGTGGAATAACATGCATATTACTATAATTTATACTATCATTGTAATTATTCTGGTGTACAGTAAAGTATAAAAATATGCTTTTCGCTAAAAAAACGCTTGTGGCAAAACGACGGGCCGGCGACATTGTCATATTGACAAATAAATATTAAGAGAAATTATAACTTGTATTGTACGGTGTTTGTTCCGTGAAAAAAAATATTTTGGAATTTAAATATAAAATGCAATTTTTATATATGTAACAAGCAACACCATATATTTGACGAAAATACGTCTTTTAAGTTGTCATATTATTTATTTAGCTTTTTGAGAAGATTATTCTGAATATAAAGTGTGTTAAGTCATTAAAAAAGTATTAATAGAAGTATTTGAGAATGTAATAATTATAAGAAATATATGTGATCCCATTGTGTCTCCTTAATTTATTCGTATTTCAAGTAGGTGTTAGATTATATAATACAATAACTCGTTCATTATAAACTATTATGATTAATGTCATTAAAAAATAAATCATTATTATTATATAAAATTATACATTAATGAAACGTGTATCATTAAAATATGTCAGCACATTTAAATTTAGAATGTATTCGAATATAAATTATCTTACAGGTTATAGAATTTTTGTATATGCATTTAGTACGTAATATTGCATTTTATTATCAATTATTATCAATACATTTAATTAATATAAGAAAAATTGTAAATTAATTAAAAGGTCAGACATATTAGTGATTGCAAACAGTATTGTAAAAAAAATTTAGATTATCTATATTATATAATTATATAATGGTGTAAATCATCTATTCTTCCAATGTGTACTTTGTCTTAATAATTTATTTAATAGAGAGATTCTTCTAGAATTTTTCAGTCTAGATTTTTTTTTACTTTATATTATTAAATTTACAGATCTTCCAAAACCTTCTTGAGCTGTTAAAAAAAACCAAACGGGTCCACGGCTTCGAAATGTAAGCTAACGAATTAGAGGTAGAAATATAAGGACTTATAGATGAATAGTCGTAGAAAAGATGTTGTATGACATGGATTGGTAAATTCCTCAAAAGATGCAAGAAATAGCATTTTTTGAAGAACTTCAAATACCTCTTGATAAATCCATGTTATAATGGAAAGGAAATAGTGCATCGTAGAGCGATCAGGCAACTGAAAAAGACAGAGCTATACTAGGTAACGCGAGATGTAGAAAATAGCAAAAAAAAAACAGTTCTCGGCGGCACGGCGCGGACATTTTGTGGAGTAAATGACAAAATTGAATCCATCCAAACGATTTTATTTGTCAAAAAAATTGAAATCTCTGACGTTTTAGTGATACATATAGCGTTGTGTTTAATAGAATTGTAATTTGAACATATAAGTCGGACTTCACATGATATTTTTATTTGATTTTAAAATATAGTCCAAAAAGTGAAATTCATATATAGCGTAGACGCTAAAGATCTACTTTGTTGGAAAAACCAAATGGAAATACTACTTACGTTAACTTTGCATTCAAACTTATTGAGGGTTTTCAAAAAGACAAAAAAAACTAACAACTATGTTATCTATAGACAGTGTAACGTTACAATATCATATTTATCAACCTAGATTGTATGTTTTGTCAAATAAATATATATTTGTATGTACTTGTTATGACAGGAGACAAGTTTAACACAACAATTTGACCATCCACTTACTAAATAGCTTGAAATATCCCTTATCTTGTGAATATATTACATAATATAAATACTGAAAATGTATTATATGACACCTTAGGCCTCTTATAAGTATCAAGATAGTTTTTGCCTCAGTCTCTCCAATGAGTAACCACTAACCTACCGTCTAATACCATAACTGATGCCTTCTGGAAAATAGTTGATGAATATATTTAATTTGATTATCCATATCTATTTTATGAGGTAGAGCAAATAATATACGCATCTCTTACGGAAAAATAATCGCAAACGACCTTAATTATAAACGATATTTAGCATGTGATTAGTTAAACAGCACTCCTTTTGTTTCGATTGTCAAATCAATAATGACAGAACAGAACGGAATCATTGTTTAACTAAACATCCGCAAGCAATGTTTAAGTAAGTTTAATTAAGTCATTGCATTCGCTCAAGTTACACGTTTAAGCGAATCAGCTTATCAAGGCATAGTTATTCTGTTTTAACTCGTCGCCTTTTTTTACATACTTTGACTAAACAACAATAAATCCGATACAACTGTATCTATGTATATGCAAATTATCAGTTGGAATGTGTGTGTTCCAATATCGATATATTTCACAAATCATTTGTGATTCAATTTAACACATGCATATAATGAATACAAAACATTTCATAATTGCAAAGTACTGTCCGATTTATATGTTTTAAATTATAAATAGATTTTTTTTTTATTAGTAATCAAGTATAGCCTTCTGTTGAATTGATCAATAGGATTAATATCCTTGACCTAAATGGGGTAATTTATATCATAATTTCAATTTGAGTGCCTGATATTTAGTAAATATTTTTAATCCCTCCGTAATATGTACCCAATTTGCCTTATTTTATTAGTGTTTTTTTTATAGCTGACGCGTATATTTAGACGCTAGAATAAAATACAATTATACTAATATTGTTGATTGTATTAAGATATGTCTGAATTAATGATTATTATTATAAGACGTAGATGAATTATTATACGTGTATTTAAATATATCGATGTTTCTGTCATTTGTGTGTATGAGTTGTTTCATTTGTATAAAAATGATTAAAACTGCAAGGAAAATGAATGAAACACCTCCGAATGTAGATTAAAATATATCGTAGTTCTTAAAGTGTGGAAGATGAATGCTTCTAGCGTCCTAAAAAGCATTAAATTATGGCAGTTTATAATATAACGCTTTATTATATCCCAGGGTCCAAATTAAAACACCAATTTCACCTCACCCTTGGACAATCCTGGATTATCCTAGAAGTGATCAAGTCCATCAGGAGTCATTAGTCAAATTAGAGGCTTAGCTATTGTAGATGAAATTGATCAATGAATATCATTATTATATTAAAATAATTATTTCTAACTTTATTATTATTTTATGATTAATATTTTTTATAATTTATATTATTATAAAAAATTAATTTAATAAATTGATTCGTAATATACAAATAAAACGAAATATTTTTTTTTTCTTAAAATGTATATTTTAAGAAAAAAAATAATATTTCGTTTTAGTAACTCAAGTTATTTTTTGAATTATTTTTTATTATATTGAGATTCAATGATCAATTATAAAAAAAGAAAGTAGAAAGAAAAAACCAGGGAATTGACAATAAGGGTATCTTAGATATATTTCAAGCTTACATTACTTCTGGCATTAAATATTTGCTAAGCTTTCCGTTTAGAAATAATGATCACACTTCTATTTGTCTTCATGCAAATATACCAAAAGCTTCTCTAGCTGATTTCACCGAGCGGTACATGATGAGAATCAAATACTGCTGATGCAGTTTTTCTCACGAAGTTTTACGACAACAAAGAAGAAAAAAACTCAGAGGACTTCGGTTAGGATATAAGTGTATTATCCACTCAGCTAACTCTCCAAATCTATAGAGTTGATTAATGATCAAATGGTACAATTCCCATGAACGAAGAGAAAAGCCTCTTGTCTCTCGCAACCTCCTTTTATCCCTTTCGCTCCTAACGGAATCAGGTCCCAAAGTCTGAAGTTAATTCTAAGTCCAAACCTAATAATCCATTGGACCACATTAAGCAATATGTCTCTAAATATAATAAAGTTTTCAATGTATTTCGTAGGCGTAGCTTACCTTAGATTTTTATATCATTATAATGATAAAAATAATTAAATGACCCTGTATCATCGTTGTGTCCTTATAAATATTTCACCCGTATTTTGATCTTTCGAAACTTAGTATGTGTTATTCATTAGATGTCATTAATATTTAATAATAATGATGAATTATGACATATTTATACAGCTTTTAAATTACCGGTAATAGTTACATGTATTTTAAACATTCAATACTTATAGCTCATTTTTTATTTGTATAACATCAGTATTCAAGTGATTCAAATAATAAACAAAGCATTTCTTTGTAAAAATAATGTATTTATATTGTAAGTTTACAATTTGTACAAATTTATATATGAGATTTCTTTATCTTACAACGTTATAAACTACAATAGAATCCTAGATGGCATTCATTATCGATATTTCGTTGCAATTTTATAAAACATTAACTTAGTAAATATTGCATTACATTATATCACAATATGTTTAATTAAAATTCAATTGAATATTAATGGAACATTCGCATAGCTAACATAACTTCTTCAGAAAAGTTTAAGACCAAAAATGCAACCGCAAATTGATTTGAGGCTTGTAATACATTTAGTGGCTTGTATTACTTGGTGGTATGGCTTTGACGAGCGTCTGGGTAGATACCATCCATTTATTACATATGCTACCTCCAATCAGTAATACTTGGTATTGCTGTTTCGGTTTGTAGGCTGGGTAACCTGTAACTAGGGTATAAGGGACATAGCATCTTAGTCCCCAAGGTTGGTGACGCATTGGCGATGTAAGGAATGGTCAATATTTATTACAGCGCCAATGCCCATTTACCCGTCAATCTACCTAGCTTATATAAAAAATAATGTAGCTTTTACATATCGAATCGATTTGGTACATTTAAAATAGTTATGTTAGCTTTGCGATACACTCCGGAAATTGTATTCTCTTCCATATGTAATATTCGAGCTAAATTTAGTATTCGACTGGACTACACATTATGCCATAATGTAATATTATAAAGGAAACATATCTATTATACACAGATTTCTGATAAATTTTTGCGCACAACATTATAGATATCACACTTTTAGATTCTGCGTAGACGAGATAGATAGGTTGATTTTTGACAATTAAACTTCTTTTTGTATTTAATTAAGTTAATTACTAAATAATAATTAATTAATTATTAATAATAATTAATTTAATAAAATAACATTAAATTGATTCTGTTATACATTAAAAAAAAAGCATTCCATTAAAAAAAAAGAAATTGTCAAAAATCTTCCCGTCCCAATTTCAAAAAATTTTTGGAATTTTTATGTTACTTACATCATTTATATAAATATTTTATTTTATATTAGAATTACATAGTATTATTTATTTGTTAAACGTGAAGTTTCTATATATATTCTGATGTTTCTTATATAAAAAAATAAATATAAGTTGTGTTTCTTTTATTATCCTATTAACATCCTTTAACACTTAATATAAATATTGGAACGCTATGAAATTCTTGTCAAAGTCTGTTTTACTAATGTAAAGCAAGATTCGTCTTGAAAAAAAAACAAAGAATTCATGAAATATTTCATATTTACAATCACTGGTCATAGGCCATACTTTTATCACAAATTTAACACCTTTTGGAAAAAAATTAAAACTTTACATAGTTATTCTATACAGCAGATGCGAATATAGTTATTTCTTTAATCTAAAAAGGCTTTTCGTTGGTATTTACATAAGTTAATAAGGCTTAAGATTGAAGTTATGTTCTTAAAGTTTAACTAATAACGTTGAATTTTGCTCGTTAAACCAGTTTGAGTATCATTAATTACGCCTTTTTATATACACGTTCGCGTGGGATAATTTGTCTTACGTGGCTTTTAATGTTGTTAATAAGTTTCGTTATCAAACCATTGCCACATTTTCGGTTTCGTGTAATCCAATTCATATTCTTCACACTTGAGGCCTGTTATTCTGTAAATAATAACAAAAACATTGAATTAATTATATTGCTATAGAAGTAAACAAAATCAAAGTCAAAAATCTTTATTCAATATAGAAGCGTTACACTTTCTTATTGATTGTCATAAATCTACCACCGGTTATACCACCGGAAATAAACACTTCAGACCCGAGAAGATCCGGCGAAAGATACCCCAGCGGGTTTTTTTTATATCTCATTCCTTTACAAGAAGTGCAATACATATACAACAACCTTCAAGTCTAGAGTCTAGTTGGGTACCTTCAAGTCTAGAGTGAATAGGCATCTTCTAGGCAAGTGCGCTCCATCTTAGACTGTATCATCACTTTCCATCATCGGTGTGATAACAGTCAAGCGCTAGCTTATATATTTAAAAAAAAAACAACAACACTAGCCAAATTATATACCTTTTTTTAAATTTGAGATAACCTGGAGGCGATCGTTTCATTCCCAGGGTATGCAATCATGTAAAAAGTCATCGAATGTGTCCTCTAGCAAATTTTTGAAAATTTATATAATATAAAAATGATTGAAAAACATCATTATAATGATAAAAATTAATGTTATATGGATAAATTATTATAAATATTCGACTATTCTTTTGATCTTGTTATATAAGAAGTCATTGGGTTTTTACAGCGTTTAAATAACTTATTATCCTCACCCTTTGGAACCACAGCTTGGACACACACCAACCATGTGCATGCATGTATTTAGCACTTGTACTTTTGTAAAAATTTCAACGTTGATGACTTAATAACTTCATAATATTAAAGTACTAACCTGGTACGTCTCACACAGCGGACGATAGGGTGTGTTTTCCTGAAGCACTGTGGGCCCAGCACGTTAAAATAGGTGAGACCGATCTGCGCTGACACGAGTGAATTGGTCTTTCGGAGACACTCGCGAAACTTTGCGTCGCAACTGCAGTGAGATCTAGAAAATAATGTTTTTTGCTTTTATAATTTAATTTCTTTCTCCAAAGACATGCGTCTCTTTTATTGTTTTTAATTTTTTTGACTCCGTTACATTCTTGTTAATTAATTTAATTATGTGTAATATAAGAATAAACTCTCCTTAGAATTTCAGATGTCTAGATTTCAAAAATGAAAATAGAAATATATGTTGACAATTACGTAAATAAATTAAATATAACGCGTAAAACATTCAACAGAATGATTTGATAAACTACATTTTTGATATATTATTTGTATATATTTATGTATTGCATATTATATTTAAGTATATCACATTACTTTTAAATTCCATAAAGTAATGATTTAATTATGGCCATACAAACGCTAAAAAGAAATAAATACAAATAAAGTTCATAATATTTTATGCGCCTGCCATTTTTATAATAGCAATGATATGGTATACGTATTGCTTACATAATATATTGATGAGCTTTTATACGTACAAAAATGATCGCCACATTTTAGAATATAAGAAATGTTTATTCAATTCAATATGTGGATTCAAGTTTTAATAATCTTTTACATTTCTGTATAATCCATTTTTTCTTCTTATTCTTAATATTAAAATTGTTTTACATAACCACTACATATTATAAAAAAAAATGCTCCACCGCGTTTGTCTGTCTGAACGCCGTAATCTCAATAATTACTGAATGAATTTTCATACGGTTTCCACCAATGGACGAACTGATTCATGCGGAAGGTTTAGGTGTGATTCATTAAATTTTTGAGTAAATTTGCTAAACACGAAGAGAAATGTTGAAGATGTCAGAAAAAAATCATGTCGACTGGGAGCTTTACGGACATGTGCCGCGGAAATCATTAGTTATATGTAATACGATAAAAACGTTTTATGTAGACTGTTATTCTGCCGCGCAAAGCCGGGACAAGTAACTAGTATATTTCTATAAACAAGTCAACATTGTATCTGGTAAGCGTTTAAATAACAAATATAACGCCATTTAAACACTAATGAGCCGCGTAATAAACTAAGATGATTATTTAAACGACAGATAAATTGGGGGCAATGTAACTTTCACAATGTTATATAACTCTTTGTCAAACAAGTTCGTTCCCGCTACTGCATTTGCTTGGAAGTAAACGAAGATCTTATGTATATAAAAATAATTTTCGCCCAGTTAACTATGTCCTTCCTTAGGGTGCAACCATATTTCATCAATATCGGTTCAGTGGTTTAGCCGAAAGCGTAACACGCAGACATACTTTCGCGTTTATTATATTAGTATAAATAATGTTTGTGTTCGTTTATATTTGCTACCACTGGCCCATCACATATTATACTACCAAACAGCATTGTTATTGTATTCCGGTTTGAGTGGTCAGTGAGCCAGTGTTACTACAGTCACAAGGGACGAACAAAGGAAGGGCGTAACATCTTATTACGAATAGACAATGTCAGGAATGGTTTATATGTCTTACAGTGATTTTCAATTGAATTAATTAAACGTTTTAAGCTCTACCACAGATTATATAGTATTATAATAGCCATAGATTATATATAGTATTGCTTTGGTGCTAGGTAAAACAATTATTACATTTATATAAGTTTAAAAATCTTCTGATGAAATACCCGCTCTTGGGACAAATCTCGGCCTTATAAATATATATTATATTTAATGACTAAACTTATTACCCTCTTGAATACATGTGTCAAGTAATGTGACGTAAGATTTCTGAATATTAAAAATCTTGCAAACAAAATATTTATTTTGTAATAATAGCAAGTTCTTGCAAATTTTATGATCATTATGTTTCATAGTGATGTTATCGCGTACGACCTATTTGGGTTCTGTGGGCAAACGAATATGCCGTGCGTAACGAAGGCGATGCGTGCGCAGCCTGGGCTGAACCGACTTGTCACTTATGATATTTTGATAATTGCGTGAAGGAGACTTAGAACGAGTCGCGGGTAGCCGTTGGACGCGGGCAGCGCAAGATCGGCCAACGTAGAAATCCTTGGGGGAGGCCTTTGTCCAGCAGTGGACGTCTTTCGGCTGATATGATGATGATGATGATAATTGCGTGTATTTTATATTTAATGATTACGCAGGTTTTGTGTAAATTAAAAAATATACATATCCTGAGATATTATGCACACATGGCCATCTGATTCCAAACTAAACAGAGCTTGTAATTTGTAAACCAGACAACTGGTACACTACTTTTCCTTTGTAAATACATACTCATATAAATAATTACACCCAGACTCAGGACAAGCAGACATGTTCATGCACACCAATGATCGAACCCAGAACCTTCGTCGTGAAAGGCAAGTAACTACCAACCACGCCAACTGGCCCGCCCGTTTGCTTAAAGAGGTGGCAGTAGAATGTGTCGGAAAAAAATCATGGCGACTGGGAGCTTTACTGCCATGCGCCGCGTGGTTTACGCGTAAACAGTTATATATGTATTACAATAACATAACAGTTATATATGTATTACAATGTTTAAGTTTAAGTTGTAATGCATAGTATAACTTTTGGTTTACGAAACGGGTAGCTAGTATATAAATACAGTATCATAAACTATATATATATACGACCTATATACGAAATTCATAAAAACTAATAGGAGTATATTGACTCGGATTTGAACTAAGGAACTACGAATTAGCAACATTATATCAAATACTAGGCCAAGGAGTTAAATAAAGCAGCTAATGTATATAAGGGAAATTTTTAAACAAAAATAAAATCATTATTTTATTTATTTACATAATCTGAAGTCTGGTGGAATAAGCTCCAAACCTTCTCCTCAAAAAGAGGAGAGGAGGCCTTTAGCCCAGCAGTGGGACATTCACGGGCTGTTACGAAGTAAAAGTGTCTAGGCCAGTTTTAATTGAGATCTAGACGCTAATAGAGATAAACATGAGAATACGCAATAACTCACGTATTGTTGTTATAAGGCCTTTTCCCAGTGATATGAACTACAATACTGTACTTTATTATGTCGTATAAAACAAAATATTAATTTTATAATTTGGTAGAACGAATAATTAAAATTTAAATCTTAAATGAGTTTTATAATACTTAATGTATATATATGCTCGTAATAATTAGTAATATGTAAGCAGAGTGGTAAATGGGCCACCGCATGGTAAGTAATAAAAAAATGACTAATGTTATATGAAGCTGTTTCCGACTCCCAAACAAGAAAGTATTTGTATTGAAGTTTCAACGATAACTTAAATACCACTAACAGTTGACAACATTTATGGATGGCATAATAAAGTTTACATAAGCGTTTAAATTATGTTTCAAAATTTCACTGTTAAAATTGTTATAACAAATTTTATTACATCCTTAAATATGACGCAAAAAATGTAATAAGTTTATACACCTACTTTACTTTACTATTTTACTTGTTATATAAGCTATACTTTTTCAAATATTGGAAAAATAACTTCATCGGACAAATTATTATAAAGTCATAGTTTTAATTAAAATTTTGCCGCTTATTGGCGAGGGAAAATATCGTGTGGAGAACTGCACGTGTAAGATATAAAAAATTGTAACATTTGGATCCAACATTGGACCAACCTTGGGCATTGGCTCAAAATGTGCTCTTTCGACAGGACTTCGGCTATTACTGAACTGGTCCTTAGAGTAATTGGAATAAAAACTATAATTTTGTATATATCTCACAAAGGTTAACCAATTACATAAACAAACGAAGAGTAAATATCACTTGTAAGAATGAGTTTTCTTTAAAGTTAACTGTATTTTAAATGATAAAAGACAAAACGACAGAAGTGACAGCGCTTTAAATATATTTAATTGTAGGGGACATATCAATGTCCACATAAAGTAATGTAGTTTTAGAGTTCACTGGTGGTAGAGCTTTGTGCAAGCTCGTCTGGGTAGGTACCACCCACTCATCAGATATTCTACCGCAAAACAGCAGTACTTGGTATTGTTGTGTTCCGGTTTGAAGGGTGAGTGAGCTGTGTAATTATAGGCACAAGGGACATAACATCTTAGTTCCCAAGGTTGGTGGCGCATTGGTGATGTAAGTGATGGTAAACATTTCTTACAATGCCATTGTCTATGGGCGTTGGTGACCACTAACCATCAGGTGGCCCATATGCTCGTCCACCTTCCTATTCTATATAAAAAAAAAATAAAAAAATGTAATGCCTTAAAAGCATCTCTCGGGCTTAGCTCAAAACAAACATATATTGTCTGCTACAATTTAATATATATTTATTACATACCAGCTACCCGTCCCAGCTTCGCACGGTTAAAACACAAAATTACTTTAGTCAGCATGATTTTTCATACATCTTCAACAATTACCGTCACATTCCAAGGGAATGACATGTTAGTTTCCAAGGTTGGTTCCATTGGTAATGTAAAAAATGTAAAATATTTATGATGGTTGCTATCATAGAAACCAATATCGCAGTCAGCATATCCAAAGCTACCATTCACGTGTATAATAGTGTACAATGACTACAACGATAACCTTGACTGTGAATACTAAACCCGTTTTAATCAATGACCTGACAAAAACTTGTTATATCAACGAGTTAATTTCATAAAAAAAACTTCAAAGGCGTGATGAATGATTTTCTTTTAAAAAAGTAATTTTAAAGTCTGTAAATGTCTACCACATGTATCCACCACACTGCTCAAATGCAGGTTGGTGGATATATGTGGTAGATTTTGAGGTACATAAAAATTCAGTGGTGCTTACCTGGCCTTGAACTCAAAATCGTCGGTTAAGAATTGTCATCTTCTATTTTCTCTTAGTAAATAAATACTAGTTGGCCGTCCCGACTTCGTACGGGAAAAAATTATACAAAATAACCCCTTTAATTATTGAATCTAGTTGATTAAACTTATGTTCAAAATTTTTTTTTTTTTATTATTTTTTAGCGTCTACCTCACGAAATGAATAACTATGCTAAATTTCAAGCCAATTATTGGACTTATAATGTCGTGATAAAGCAGTCAGTAGTATTTTTGTTACAATATCCATATTCCTGGAATCCATATTCCTGGAATCCATATTCCACAAAATTGAAAAAACATCGATAGAAATGTTTCGACAAGAACTACAGTGGTACTGTGTGCTATTTACCCAAAAAAATAAGATATAAATCTAAATCTAACCTCGTGAACAGTCCTGTGTTAGTGAGACCGAACTTAGTTTCACCAGCTGAGATGTACATTTTACAGGCGTCATGCTGTCGGCAGCATGTGTCGGTGAAGAAGAACAGACCCAGATCTCCAGAACGAGCCTGGGCTGAATGGCCATCACCACACCAAATCGTTCCTAAAACCAATTTAATAAAGGAATGATTAAGTTAGAAAAGCTGTTAAAAGAAGAAACGTACCAACATATTGTTTACCATTTTAATTACTATTTTCTTTTGTTAATACTCGTAACGATAGTACTTATTTTTTTTATAATTACATTAATATTATGTAACATACATAATATTGTATTACTCTCACAAAATTATTGATATTACAAGAACGACGAACCTTCATAATATTTTCTTTAAAATTGTAAACATTTCTCATGTAAGTGACTGTATTGTCTTTTTTGAGGAATAAATGTCTATAAGCTGAACTGAACATGGGCAAGTTCGTGTTAGCCAGTAGAAGTGGTAGAGTTACATAGTGATTATATTTATTGTATTTTATTTGGGAAACAAACAGTACATTTATTCTTAAATCTATAATGTTACAAATTGCAAATAAACCAATTAAGTTTATTTCCATTTTTATAGAAAACATGATAAGATCAGGACAAAAAATTACCAAAAGTAATAAAATAAGAGAGTAGAGAAAATGAAAAATTTGAATATCTACGTATTAACGCTGTAACATAAATCTAAAGTTTACGATTGATTCCATAAATATATTCTATACTAGGAAATTTATCTATAATATCCTGGGACATTATTCACACACGACCATCTGATCCCAAGCTCCTTGATTGATAGTGTAAAAGCTGTTATTTTATATTAACAATATAACAATGGATATAATAGCTTAAGTCTGTTTTTTCATTGTGTTTAGCAACAGAATGGTTTAAGAAATATTACAATAATAATAATATCCTGGGACATTATTCACACACTGCCATCTGATCCCAAGCTAAGCAGAGCTTGTACCATGGAAACCAAACAACTGTTATACTGCATATACTACTTTTCTTTAGTAAATACGTACTTATATAGATAAACACACCCTGACAATCAGTCAGGACAAAGAGATATGTTTATGCGCATAAATGTCTGTCCTGGGTGGGAATCAAACCCAAAACCCTTCGGCGTGAAAGGCAAGTGTCTATCAACTACGCGAACCAGTCCGTTATTATTATTTATTGTTATGTTTCTTACAAATTCTATAAATAAAGGACGTTCGCGATTAATTCTTTAAAAAAGGCAAACTAAGCAAAGCCTTGTTTCATGTACGTATTAGGAAAAGTTAAACATAACCAATGTAGAAGGTATGATGAATCTAAATAACTCCTAATTAATTTATACAAAAATAATGATAATAATCTCTCAGTGTTCGAAGATCTAGTTGGGTATAAAAAGCTAATCAGTATAAATAATGAAAGTTCTTGATCATCTATTTAATTTAATTCGTTAAATAAAGAGTTATTGCATAGTTGTTGTCAATTCTTATGTATTCTAATGTACATAGCATATTCATTTGCAACATGTTACTCAAAGTAAATGAAAAATTATTTTGAATGTTATATTATTATATAAATAACATTTTACGTTCTATAACCTCGACTGAAAACCCCGGAAACAGTTCACATATAATATAAAATACAAGAATATGTACGTACAAAAAGATACACATATATGTAAAGATCTATTACATTTAAAGTTTTTTTTTTATAGAATAGGAAGGTGGACGAGCATATGGGCCACCTGATGGTAAGTGGTCACCAAACGCCTTTAGACATTGGAATTGTAAGAAATGTCAACCATCGCTTATAACCAATGCGCCACCAACCTTGGGAACTAAGATTTTATGTCCCTTGTGCCTGTAATTACACTGGCTCACTCACCCTTCAAACCGGAACACAACAATATCAAGTATTGCTGTTTTGCGGTAGAATATCTGATAAGTGGGTGGTACCTACCCAGACGAGCTTGCACAAAGCCCTACCACCGGTAGTTTTACATTAAAACGATCTACAAATAACCTAATACTGAGCAAAAGCTCGTCTATACGGAGCCTAACAAGCCTAATAAGCCTATAGCTTATAACACAACGTTCCACTATAATGTATGTAATCTATTGCATTTTCTGGTTAATTCACCAAAATATAGAATAAAAATGGTATAAATAGAAAAAAATGCTAAATAATAAAATCTAAACGTACCAGGATAAATCGCTTGGACTCTATCCTTAAATACATCGACCATGGAATTAGCGACATTTGCAACACTAGTTACGCCAGAAGCCAAGCTACTGATGAAGCCATGGTCGCTGTCCAAGGAACCAATATCTCTGGCGCCAGCCATTAGCTGGCTAAGGGGTCTACTCAAACCTGAGGATATTGTCTTGATCACTCCACGCGTGAATTGACCTGAAATATACGATCAGATTAAAAAATATATTTTGCACATATGTAGTATTAACACTGTTATTTGTATAAATAAAATGTTATCCCAAAGTTATTCAAGCTATTAGATATGACATCAATAAATTAATTGGTTATTTAATCAAATTCGCGAATTTAGTTGAGGAATTACTCGAATATCAAACAATTTATAAATAAGACAAAGACATATTCATTGTTTTAAGCTCAAATCTAGACTAGGAAGATAATTCCCCGGTCTTTTGGCTAGCTCAAGAGCAACAAATTTGTTAGGTTTTCTGTCAAGAAATTCCACGGCACGCCATTGCCACGTAAAGCCGTTACTGCCTAAAATATCTTCGGTGCTGTTGAATCGCCGTCCCATCGGATCACAAGAGTGAGGGAATTATTAGTGCATCTGTGTTTGCGCACACACTTGCGCACTATAATATTTCCTGCAGTTGGCTATTCTACTCTGAGAATTGGCTGTTATGACAGAAATCAGGAAGACATAACAATTTATACAATGTTACAAAAACAATCTCAAATCAAAACGACCGTGTACAAATTTTATTTAGATAAAAATTGTCTAAAATGTACAGTTATATATTCAAATGTAAGCAAAGTGCAAACAAGGAAATGTCGAACCAAGGTTTTAACGTAATTTACTTTTATGTACAAAATTAATGATAAAACGCATTGCTCTTCGACTACTATAAAATATAGAGAACAACATGGATGAATATTTGCAGTACAACAATATTTGTAATATAAACAAGTATGTTTTAAATTTGACGTTATCAATACCTCTACTCGTATATATTTTTGGAAGGCGTGGGACGATGGGCCACCAGATAACAACAAACAAACAAATCGGCCCACAAAACACGAAACCTTGACTATTCACTCGATTACTCGTCATACAAACACAACAATATCAAGTACAATATTTCGGCAGTGGAAGAATAGGAGAACCCTTATCAGAAAAATTATCAGGAAAAAACTTCGTATTATAAGAAGATACTTAAATTACCATACCTATTCCTCCATTTTCTTCTCGACTCCTCAACTTCTCAGCTTCTAATAACTCGCTTTGTCTTTGCATTCTTTTAAATAAATCGTATAAACCTTTCGGTACAACTCTTTCAGCTACAGTTTCCACTACGCTCTCAACAACACTCCCTGCAAAACCAAATATAACTGAAAGAGCATCTGTCTTGGGAGCAGGTGTTGGAACAACATCCTTAGTATCGTAATAATCTTCAGGAACCTCTGTCAAATCTTCAACATCCAGTTCTGTAAATATTGGAACTTCTTCATTACTGTCTCTATCTTTTCGATTAACTGTTCTATTTTGAACATCACTAGTTATATTTAGTACTTTAGTTGTTACATTTTTAATAATTACCACAGCTTCTGTTTTATTCTCTTCAATAGATTTTATATCTGGACTTTCTGTGACAGATTCAATTGTATAGTTAAATTGTGATTCATTGGTAATTCTGTTCGTATAAGTCTCTGGAGTTGTTTCATTTGTAATTATAACTCTTGTTGTCATTTCATAGAACACTGTAGTCGAATTTGCATCTTCAGGTACTTCTGTCGATACTGGTAAGGTGACTGTTTGGTTTATTATAATATCTACTGGAACTTTTTCTGTAGTGACCAAAGGAATAACAGTTAAATCAGGTTCTGGTGAACTTTCTGCGATTGTAATAAAAGAATTTTCAGTTGTACTTAGTAATTCTATCGGTATTGCACTAAGTTCAGTCGTTATTTCGATGGGTTCATTAAACGGACTTACAGTAGTTTGTTTTTCGGTTTCTCTAACTCTTTCATTTCCTTTATCGTCTGTTCCTTTAACTGTGTCCACATCTCTTAGAACAGTGTACTTATATGAATCTTTGTTGAAATCGCTTGAATGCCACGGAAGCACTTCATATTTCTTATCATATTTAACAGAATATTCATCATCGAAGTCAATTATATCATTATCAATGTCATTTTCAGTTTTTTCATTAAATTTTTGTATATCAAATGATTTAGACAATGCAACTGCTAAATAACTTAATAATATTATGGCACTTATTTCAAACTTCATTTTTCACCGCACGCTGTGGTACATTTTAATTGTTTCATCTGAAACAATAAAATCATTTGATAAACGATACAAAATAAAAGAAAAGGCATGTCATTGAACTAAATGTGTACTAGACTGTAATGTTTCATCATTTTAATTTTTAATATCCGCAAAATTTTTCAAATAAAATCAACGAAAATTCGTAACGTTTCGAGTTTTATAATTGGCTCTTAACATTGTTTTCTTCATGTCTTAACATTTATAAGGCCTTTGATGTTGCAACATTCGTTCAATGTCAAATAAGATGATCATATCATAAGATAATAATAAGTAAAAATTATTTAAGCAATATTTTTGAGAACATTTTCTGTTATAAATAAATAAAATTGAAATGTTTGTCTGTGATTCAAAATAACTTCAGCCAGTTACCAAAAACAAAACAATAATTTTTTTATTATACCTATCGCTGCTACTAATAGTTTTTTTTTATTATTTAAGTCGACGTCTGCACCGCTGACTATTAATAATCCTACGGACCGATTTCGGCGTCCAATCTCAAGACAGATCAGCCAACTGCGCAGGACATATCACAGTGCACAAGTGAGTGCGCAAACACAGGTGCACTCTCTATTCCCTAACTCTCATATTCATATGGGACGGCAATTCGACATAAGAAAGAGGTCAGGCTTTTCGTGCTTTCTGAGACACGGGAATGTTCACACTTCCAACTCCCAGACTCCGGACTGCTTCTGAGAATTTTCGACAGAAAAACCCAATAAGTTTTTATTGGCCTGACCTGTGATTTGAACCCAGGCTCTTGGGTTCTGCGGCCTTATATCAAGCAACTAGACCAACGAGGTAGACTGTAATATAATTTTCAAACGGAGAAGAGACTCTAGCCCAGCAGTGGGACGTTTTCTGGCTGTTACTTACAACAAAAGCCGAGTACAAGCCTTGTATACGAGACTAAATTTTGTAATTTATTCTCACGTTCCACTTCATATGGGAATATTATGAAACATGTTTTTGCTAAAAACGCGTTTTTAGGTATTCAACAATAGAATTAAAATTATAGTATAGTCTCGTTATGATAAATAACTTTCCATAGTTTATATAATGTACAAGGCGGAAGCTTGATTCGTTCTGTTCCGTTCGAAATTATAATAATACGATTTTTAGTTCATTCCATCACGCTGCTACAATGCTAAATGGATTAATGGATACAAGTATGCCAGAATTTCTGAAAGCTAGCGTCGAGCACAATGTCAATTACAGACAAAAAATTAAGCATATTTAACGCAAGCTAATTTAGTAGTTAATACGTGCTCTGTCCATGCCATTTTGAACACTTACCAGCTGACACATTTGTCACGATAAATCTTTAGAAAAACCTTGTAACTTTAATTGAATAAACATTATATTCGGACTAATGATTAAACGCATCCAAAATAAGCATTTGTGTACTTTTATAAACATTTATTCGAAATAATTATTTTGTTTACAAAAACTAGTTGACCACGAAGCGTGGAATGCGAAGTGAACGGCAAAGTGCTATTCCAGCAACCATGTTAAAACCCATATAGATTGAAACTCAAATGGCCGGCTATACACGTGACGCACTTTATATTTTCAATTAAGAACAGTTTGAAGCCAAACCACATAAGTTATTGGTATTATTCGAAAACTATTTCATTCATTAAAAATAGATCAATCAGCCAGGACTGTAACCGATTTGTAAAGTTGTTTTAAATAATATACAACGTAGGGTTTGTTAGCTATCAAAAATGAAAAATATTATATTAAAATTAATATTTAATTGTTATTAAATATAATTTGAAGGTTAGGAACAGTACAACTGACTTAAAATGCCATGAAAACTAGAAACGCGATCGTCAAATGTCAATTTGATATTCGACATTGAATATAATCAAAGCCTATCACTCAAAGCATTTGTGGTATAAGTAGTTATATATATATATTTATTGCAGTATAAGTTACCATGTACCACGAGCACCACCGAAATACAAATGAAACAATTTTAAGTGTTGCGGTTTAACAGACGACCGCAGCGAAAGTGTACCGCGACCAGATGCGAGTTCAATGACACTTCAAATTAGATCGAAACCTGAAACGCGCTATTGAAATTTTGTAAATAAGTCTATATAAAGCATAATGTAATTTATATTGAGTTTTATTAATTCCTAGCGCTTTACTCGCGACTTTGCTCGCCTCATAAATAATAATATCCTGGGACATTTTTCACATACGACCATCTGATCCCAAATTAAGCTTGTACAAAGCTTGTGCTATGGAAACCAAACAACTGATATACTACATATAGATATTTCTTTTGTAAATACATACTTATATAGATAATTACACCCAGACTCAGGACATACAGACATGTTCATGCAAATGTCTGTCCTGGGTGGGAATCGAACCCACAACCTTCGGCGTGAAAGGCAAGTATCTACCAACCACGCCAACCGGCTCGTCATAAATACAAATTCTATAGTTCTTTCTTCAAAAATGAAGAACTTTCGAAGAAACTTTCACCCCCTTTATCACTATCTCAGGGTTTGAATTTTGAAAAATCTTTCTTTAGTGCTGATCTACTGTGTAAACAAAAACCATATGCAAATTTTCATAGTCCTTGCCCCAGTAGTTCGAGCTGTGCGTTGATATATCACTCGCTCAGCCAGTTATTCTTTTATATATATAGGCGTTATTAATTATATATTTTTTTATATAGAATAGGTAGGCGGACGAGCATATGGGCCACCTGATGGTAAGTGGTCACCAAACGCCCTCAGACATTGGCATTGTAAGAAATGTCAACATCGCTTACATAGCCAATGCGACACCAACCTTGGGAACTAAGATATTATGTCCCTTGTGCCTGTAATTACACTGGCTCACTCACCCTTCAAACCGGAACACAACAATATCAAGTATTGCTGTTTTGCGGTAGAATATCTAATGAGTAGGTGGTACCTACCCAGACGAGCTTGCACAAAGCTCTACCAACAGTAAAATATAATTCTTTGTATCATATACATGTTTCGAACTTTGTTACTTATTAATCAAGCACTTAAGCGCAAGAACACTATGCATGCAGTGTTTGCTTTCAAATGGGTGTACATAAATTGTTTTTAGTACATAAATTATTAAGATATTATTTATATGACATCCGCTAGCAGACCTTCATTAAATAAATAAACATTCATTTTCAACTTTTATTTCTATTTTTTTATTAATGATAAAGCCCGTTAATAGCAACACGGCAATAAAAAAAACAGTCATTTGATAAACAGAGGAGGAAACGGTCATGAACCGTTTTGTGTTTGTGTATTATTATCATTACATTATTTAGAAATTACGCCGCCTTGTTGTGAACACTACAGAACGTTTTTTCATATGGTTATCGCCAATTGATTGATTCATGATGATTTAGGCGTATAATTCATTAAAGGTCTCGTGTATGGTACAAATGTTTTATACTACGTGGTAGGGCTTTGCGCAATCCCGTTTGGGTACAGACTAGCCGCTCATTCATTCTACTGCTAAATAGCAATATTTAATATAGTTCCGTGTTCCGCTTCTAAGAATAAGTCCATGTACAAACACAGACGACATAACATCTTAGTTAAAAAAACTATAGACCCATTTAAAACTGTGCGTGTAGCTAGTGTATTAACGAAGAAGATTATGATCTAAGCATTGCAGTTATGAATAGTTAAAATTTAAAGCTATTGTTGTTTATTTAACTCAACTTATTTCAAGCAACAATCAATTATCGTGTTCTTAATTTCTGTTTATATTTCATCACGTGCTCGGCTGTGAAGGAAAACATCGTGAGGAAACCTGCATGTATCGGATGGGAGGTTCAGGAAGATTTCCACATGTATCCACCAAACTTCTTTAAAAGAAGTATCTACCTCAGTACTACAGTGAGCCGCGCATATGTTAAGCAATTCACATAGGAACGAGTGATATTTGAAGCAAAAGGGCCTTATAAAGTCCTATTCAGATACAGGCGTGGCGTGTGACGCAACTGTTACGTAAACGGGGCTACATTGCAGAGTTGAAATCAACATGTGTGTCGAGTAATTTATAATTAACAACCCATGTGTATTGCTACTTGTTCTCACGGTTTCGCTTGTGTGGAGTAAGCTTTACTTAATTTTATAATAAAAACAACAACACAATTAAATTAAGTAACTTAATTATCTATAATTAAACATTTACTTATATAAATACTACTATATAGGTTTTAAATGTATATACTAAAAAACAAATAATAATCTCTACTTGACATAATTATCGACCAAGGCGGCAAAACTTAAAGATTACCTACCTCCGCAAGAATTGTTCAAACCTACAAGTGAGTTGTCGCAGACGTCGTTGCACTCTCTATTTCCATACTCACTTAATCAATAAAGCCTTTGGTTTTAAAAGTTTTCGAAAAGACCATAGTATATCCTAATAAGAAGCAACAGAGAATTATAATTTAAAAAAAACAGTCAGCTTTTTGTTGACCCTATCTGGAATAGGAACACAAGACATCGGGACCAGCCGTTCGTTAATTCACCAACCAATATAGAGAGTAGTTGTAAGTATGTATATTTCTATTTGCTTAATGTAAAACAAATAGAAATGCCCAAAAAGGTTATGAATTTATGAAGTGGATTAATTAGAGCTTAAACATATATTTAATGTACTATGTACAGACATTTTTATAATATACAAAATTAAAATAAAAAAATACACATTACAAATTTATAGCAAAAACACGCCGCCGTCTAAAAGATTGTCCTGTGGCATTGTACCCAAAACGCTGGCACTAATCCCTCTCTGCACCGCTAGACTCAGCCTTTGGGCTAAATAAGTGCCAGCTTTTGGGTCACCAGAAGTGTGGACCAGAAAAAAATTCTTAGAAAGTTCTTTTATGTTTTTTTTTTTTGTATCGGACGACCATGGACCTAATGTTTCAAAACCCAGCCCCGCAAATTCATATCCGTTAGATAAAAGTGAATATTTGCGCTTGTGCTTGACTATTTGAGCAGCTTCAAGCTTCAGATTAAATTGTATGTTTCGTAAATAAATAAATACCGAATTAAATTAATACACTACAGCGCCTTGAATTTACGCCTACACATTGAAAATCTATGTATATGTACAGTTTCAAAGGTACAACATTACTCCACTATATCTATAGAAATAAACCAACCCTACCTCAGATGCGCCCCATACTCTAGACAGGCGGTAGCGTGTCAAGCCAAGTTCAAGCTAACAGAACTGGCGTGCAGCACCGTGTGTAATATTACACGAACCATTTGGAGCCACTCTTGACCCGCTAATAACTCAAAAACTATTTTATATAAACATGTCAAATTTGGTTCATATATTTAGACTCGTGAAATATGTGCTCCAAATTTCATAAACACGCCTCAAACGGTTATTAAGATATTAACGTCCAAAAATCGTCATTTTCGTCACTGACTGACCTACAGATCAAAATTCTAACCCAGTTCCAGATGACCCAGAAAGTTTTAATTTAGCATCCAGATCGATAGTTGATCCAGATGAGTACAAAGAAATAAATCAGAAATTAGTATTTGTTTATATACTAGTAAATTTTTATAATTTTTCAATTAATTGATTTTATTAATATTTGAACACTTATTTGTTGTGCTTGTAATGTAAGAATCAGCAATCATTGATGACAGCCGATCTTTATGTGGATTTTAATATCTTAACGTGAATATGTAGTGGAATACCACCCTTAATTTTTTATCCAAAAATATCAGTTTTAGTACTTATAACTAAGAGTATAGTCGACTTTCTGTATTTTTTACATTAATTATAATTATTTATAAGTAATAATCTTATAATAGTGATGTGCGCTAAATATTGAAATAATAATTAATACTAAATCCCAGTTAATAACGATTGGAAAAAAGTGGGGCGCTATTTTGGATTGAACTTCCTATTGTCTAAATTCCACATGTAACAGGCACTGGAAAGGCGATACGAAATAACTACTAAGGCTCCTCCTTGAGAGTAAATGCGGCCCAAAGGCGCAGCAAATATTTTTTTTTTTTGTTTTTCAGCCATAATATAAACAATAGTTCTTCTCAAGTAAAAAAGTACTTAAATAAATCCCTATTCCTTACGGCAGCACAAATCCATCCCGGCGACTATCTTCAAGGCTGTGTGAGTTAAGTATACAAACTTTTACTTTATCCGTACTTATTCAAATACGTCACGGAACCCAAAAATCATTCATCATGATATTCAATATCAAATATACACATCGAGAACAGTTGAAGAAACAAACATTGCTTCAGGCAGCCTTCGCTGTTCTGAGTAATGTTTATTTAGAATAAATATTAGCTGAAATATTTCTAGCAATCAAATGTAAGGTCATGATTTTACTAAATTTTTTATATTGTATTTACTTAAGTGAATAGCTCACAACGCCGTTCAACTGCGAGTTGGGGGATATACATCCAGGTTTCCTCACGACGTTGATTAGAGACTCATCAGAATAAGAGATTCGGAAGTACATTTACATCCTGGCCATCAGGATATGTCGCAGTGACAAGAATGTACGCAATCATAAATGTACTTCCTTAATCTCTTGACATGTTCTGTAAACGTCATAATTAATAGCATTTTTACAAAAACAGGACAAAGTTTAAAACATTTAACAATGAAGTAAAACGATAACTAAATTTAAAAAAAAACATGAATTTCCTTTTCGAATTTTAAGTAAATAAGAAAGCATATCTAAAGCATATGATTCATCGTCTAACGTAGTTGGCTATATAGTCCATAACTGTAGTCGGTCAAGAGGACTTCATCAAAACAACTAAATTAACATAGAGATTGTCTTAATATTAATATTTGTGATTGTGTGAACTATGCCTTTGTGTAACGAATGTTTGCTTATATAAAAAACAAATTTAAAAAATCAATCTAACCAAATAAAGGTCACAAATGTAATTACTTGATTATTATCACGTTACGGATGTATAAATTGCCTGTAGGTCACGTCCTCGTGGTCAAATGTTGCTAACAAACGGACATTAATTAAACTGTAAACAAATCTTTTAATTATTATGGAAATGTGTCCAAACTTAAAAACTTAATTACTAGCAAGTCAAACATTCAAAAACAAATTCGCATTTAAGATATAAATAAATGTAGGTGTTCTAAAACATCACTCTCTGACGTCTCCAATTATTTTGCTAAGTATAAGAGAAAGACTGAGCTTTAGAAGATGACTGATAAATATGGATGTGGCTAAATTGCAAAACCTGTACTGCAACCTAATACTGGTGGTAGGGCTTTGTGCAAGCTCGTCTCGGTAGGTACCACCCACTCATCAGATATTCTACCGCAAAACAGCAATAATTGATATTGTTGTGTTCCGGTTTGAAGGGTGAGTGAGCCAGTGTAATTACAGGCACAAGGGACATAAAATCTTAGTTCCCAAGGTTGGTGGCGCGTTGGCTATAAGCGATGGTTGACATTTATTACAATGCCAATGTCTAAGGGCGTTTGGTGACCACTTACCATCAGGTGGCCCATATGCTCGTCCACCTTCCTATTCTATAAAAAAAAAAAAAAACAGGAAGAAAGATGAATGATTTGTGTGAGTAAAGTATTAGATATTCTACCAAACAGCAATACTTGGTATTGTTGCGTTCCGGTTTGAGGCAATGAGACAATGTTACTACATGTATATGGGACGTAACATCTTAGTTTCTATGATTGGTGGTGCATTGGCGATGTAAGAAATGGTTAATACTTCTTACATTACCAACCATTAGTTGGAGACTAACAAGCAAGTAGCCCATTTGCCAAACCTACCTAAAACATAAAATATTTTCTCAAAATCTGAACGCGTAATAATGAAAGTATTAATAAACGCGCACTCAATAAATTTCAAGGATAAAAATTATTATAGAAACAGGCAACCTTCGTGTGGTGAAACTCAGGTCGGAGTATAGGGCGCTCAGAAGAGACATTCCGTAACAACGAGCACCTTGACATTTGTATCGATTCTTATTACTATAATGAGTGGATTATGAAATAAAACGGAGCGAATAAGTATACTTCATCGATGCGTTATTTTATCTATGTTCAATAATATTTACTATTGTGTATTCAATGAAATTTGTGCTTAAAATATTCGAGACCAAACCCCAGTACGAGGTCATTTATAGGCCATATAGTATAGTGTTTTTAATAAAAATGGTTTGCCTGTAGACATTGGCGCTGTACTTACAACGGCAATAGGTAAATTGGTTCTTGTTCCAGTAGTTAACCCTCACACACCCTTCAAACCCAGAACACAACAACACTACGAAATATTGTTTGGCAGGAGAATATCTGATAGTAGAACCATATAGTTGGACAGTTTTTATAGAACATTGTAGGTCATTACAAAACTTTAACCAAACACTTAATTACAATGACGGGTAGGTTGGCGTGGTTGGTAGATACTTGCCTTTCACGCCGAAGGTTGTGGGTTCGATTCCCACCCAGGACAGACATTTGTGTGCACGAACATGTCTGTTTGTCCTGAGTCTGGTAACAGTAACAGTAGTAACAGTAACAGCCTGTTAATGTCCCACTGCTGGGCTAAGGCCTCCTCTCCCTTTTTTGAGGAGAAGGTTTGGAGCTTATTCCACCACGCTGCTCCAATGCGGGTTGGTGGAATACACATGTGGCAGAATTTCGATGAAATTAGACACATGCAGGTTTCCTCACGATGTTTTCCTTCACCGAAAAGCACGAGATGAATTATAACAGAAATTCTGGTCCTGAGTCTGGGTGTAATTATAATATATATGCATGTATTTACAAAAAAAAGTAGTATATGTACTATATCAGTTGTCTGGTTTCCATAGCACAAGCTCTGTACAAGCTTAATTTGGAATCAGATGGCCGTGTGTGAATAATGTACCAGGATATTATTATTATTGTTATATTACTTAAACCATTCTGTAGCTAAACACAATAATAAAATAGACCTAAGCTATTATATCCATTGTTATATTGTTAATATAAAATAACAGCTGTTACACTATCAATCAATGTTTATTGCAATATTGCTGTACACAGCTGGCGGCGCGTGGAAACATACGGGATTATTTTGTTACTGAAAACGTTCAATATTGTTGATAATGAATAACTGTTCTTAGACGATGGTTTTACAGATGTTATTTTTGCACGAAATTTTATATATAAAATAAATTCGGTCATGATATTGTTTAAGCGCAACGTTTGACGTGTCAACTTATCTTATTGTGTTAATTTTATTAACCTTTATGCATTTACTAGGATTTAAGTAGATTTTTAATACTTAAATGAGGTAAATGGTTCGATGTTAAATAAAGATTTTATATTTAAGTTTAATTATATTTTGTTTACCTATAATTGGAAAAGTTAACATTTTAATACGATAATAATAGTCTGTTGGATAAATCAATCTTATTGAATCTAAGCTAATGCAATACTAGCAACACCGCTGACTTGTCATGTTCATCATTATCTCGTGCAAAACTGAATGAAGTTTAATTTCAATATTGTAAGAAAAGTGTAACCAATTACTATACTTACGAAAAAAACCTTTTAAATGTATAAACATTTTGATAGTTGCCGATTACAGGATCACTTTATTTTTAACACATCTATTTTATTCGTTATAAATGCCCGTATCCCCTTAACTGGCGTGACAAGACAACCTTCCGATTGATACACTTTTACTTTTTATCTTTAACTGTTAGAAAATGCTGTAAGAACAAGAGTTTTTTAATGTCTTGGAACGAATTTAAAGTTTCCGATTTTTATTTTGCACATAGCTATCCCTCCCGGCTTCGCACGGGATAACGGTCTGCATAAAACCTTTATACAATAATACATATAAGCTTCAGTCGGCATGATTTTATCCGACATCTTTATTTATTTATTTATTAAGGATCTCCAACAAAAGACTTACGAAAACATGACATCATGGAATAATGTTTTAAAATATGTGTGCTCCTTAAATTAAAGCAGACCACAAGCACATTAAATAATGATAAAACAGAATTCATAGAATAGAATAGAACAATAAAACATAAAAAAACGAAAACTATTTATGTACAAAAGGCGGTCTTATCGCTAAAAGATCGATCGGTATAGAATTAACAAAAAGAAATTTTACATAATTATACTCAATAAATTAACACAGGAATACAACAGTGAAAACAATGATTATAAAAACTTTTTTATATAAATGTGAGCTATATATAAGTACATATTATAAAACAAATATAAAAAAATCATCTTTAAAATTCAACCAATTTTTTTTTTTATATGCCCCGGGATGGCAAATGACTCTACTCCACCTGATGGTAAGTAGTAGTAGAGTCCAAACGCGACGACGGCCAGTACAGACGGGAAGAATGTTCTGTACTAGCCGTCCACGCCTTGCCGGCCCGCAAGATGCCTCTTCACGCCTCGTTTGAAGGAACCCGGGTTGTAAGAGGAGGGGAACACGTAAGCTGGTAAGGAATTCCATTTTTTGGAAGTGCGAGAAAGAAAGGAGTTGCTAAATTTCTTTGTGCGCGATGGAATTGATGTCACAGTTAGGCGGTGACATCGAGAACCAGCTCGCGTGGACTTAAGAAGGAAGGGGGAAGCAGGAATTAGAGAGAATAATTTACAGAAAATAATAATGAATTATACACTTAGACCTTCGTCGGTGAAAACCGTATGAATTTTCCTTCGGAAGTTTTTAAGTTTATCGCGTTAACACAGACAGACGCGGCAGGGAAATTTGTTTCATGATATAATAATTGGTAATGCAACGTAATTTATCCGTTTTAAATACTGGCCGTTCCATGCGATTTTACCCACGTTAAGTATTACTGTCACCGTTGGTCGTATGCCAATGATCCTCTAACCATCCACAAGGACTGGGCTATCAAACGAAAAGAAGTGTCCAAATTGGATAGTTCCAAAAATAACTATTATGCAGCTTTATTATATCAGAATAGATATGCGTTATTTATATTAGCTAGGTAAACTTGCAAGTGAGTGATATCACCTGATGGTAACTGGTCACCACCGCCCACTGGCATTGACATTGGCATTAGAAATATTAACCATCCCATCGTCATGAATACACCACCAACCATGGGTACTAAGCTGTTATACCGACTGTTAGTAGTTGGACTGACTCACTGACCCTTCAAACGGAAACAACAATACTAAGTACTGCAGTTTTGCAGTAGAATATCTGATGAGTGGATGGTACCTACCCAGACAATATTGCACACCTCCCAACCACAATTTCTTTATATACCTATAAAAAAATCGTTATTGTCGTTATCGAATTGCGATGTTATTTGTAACATATAGGACAGCTGTGCGGTACTGAAGTTCGTACATAACTTCGCTTATGAGATTTTTCAAGGTCACCAGTGAAAGTCAGTCGCGAAGTGAAAAAGCCTATTGCGTGACGAGATTTATATAAGTAATGTATAGGAAGTAAATAGATGGATGTTATTAACTTGTCTTATATTGTACCTTGTTATTATATATTATTTAATAGATGGCGCAGTGACGAAACGTGACACGTTAATCTCAACCAACGGTTGCTGGTTCAAACACAGCTAATCGCCAATGACTTTAATTTTTATTAATAATTATTTTTTTAAATCAAATCCTCTTATCTAAACATGCGCATAAAGCAAAAAAATAACATTAAGTAATTTTAAAAAAGGCCGTTACACTTTTTAAGTTTATATGGCTTTTTGCGAGTCACCAAACATAAACAATATTATTATTTTTTCTATCTTCTTGACCATGGTAACCAATGGCTTCAAAACGGTTAAAATTACAAATGCAAATAACTAATTACAATGAGAAGAATTCCAAGGTACCATTTAGTCTTTATTTCAAAATCGAACGTCTATAAAAAGGTATGATAATTTATAACTTACTTACTTAAATGTGTTAACCACTTTTTAGGCTTATATATACAAATAAATAAAATTGAAGCTTCTGTAATTTCAAAATAACTGCCTGCATTTCAATTTATGTGTAACTATTTATAATAATAATAATAATAATATCCTAGGACATTATTCACACAATGCCATCAGATCCCAAACTAAACTGAGCTTGTACTATGGAAACCAGACAACTGATAAACTACATATACTTCTTTTCTTTTTGTAAATGCATTATATAGATAATTACACCCAGACTCAGGACAAACAGACATGTTCATGCACACAAATGTCTGTCCTGGGTAGGAATCGAAACCACAATCTTCGGCGTGAAAGGCAAGTATCTACCAACCACGTCAAAACAAATGTATACAAACGAGATGTATGTAAACAATAATATATGACTGTGATACAACTTGTTATGAATACATTTGACGGATAATTTAAAAAATAAATAATTCATCATCTAGCCGTCTCGTTCTAGTGGCTGCTTCATGAAGCGACGCTCCCTAGCTTTAATAAAAATTTATTGCGATCTAGAAGTTAACAGTATACCGCCTCCGATAGCACGTAAAACTCATTGCAGGCTGTCGTGTTCCGCCGGAATTAGTACGCGAATAGAGACTGCACTTAAATCTGCACACCGCGTATGTTTTGCGTAAAATAAAACATAATACTTACTTATCGATAGTGAAATTAAAAACTACCATCGGTCCTGCGGAATCGCCTGAGAGAACCGGCAATAGAAATCTAGAAAGATTCTGTTTCTCAAATGTGAATAATGCTGCAGACTCTGGTTTATAGGAAACGTTTAACTAGAGGCTGGTTGTAGTCAAACATTGCATTTGCTTGTAGATAATATTCGTTATGTAAATATTACTATGTGAGAATTTCACTTGAGAATGTTTCTTCACGTTGCAGAACGTTCCCCGGTTCCTATATTTAACTAATCATTATTGAGTAATCATTATTGAGGCCTTTAGCCCAGCAGTGGGACATTCACAGGCTGTTACGGTATTGAGTATCAATAACCGATTGTTTTTGAGTTACGACTCGTTGAACTCTTTTCTATGTAAGTTATTTTTTATTATAAACATCTCTTCTAGGCTTACAAAACCTCTTGTTTATTGGGATACTTTTGAATTACGCCTCGTAGCCAAAACCGAGATGGGCTTACGGTGAACAGACAAAAATCTAGTCTCATTAGCTGTTAACAAACACATGTTTTCATATTCATAATCATACGAGTTTCCGCCCGCTAATGGGGAAGGGGGTAAGGGTCCTCCTATCCTGCTTCCCCCTTCCTTCTTAAGTCCACGCGAGCTGGTTCTCCATGTCACCGCCTAACTGTGACATCAATTCCATCGCGAACAAAGAAATTTGGCAACTCCTTTCTTTGTCGCACTTCCAAAAAATGGAATTCCTTACCAGCTCACGTGTTCCCCTCCTCTTACAACCCGGGTTCCTTCAAACGAGGCGTGCAGAGGCATCTTGCGGGCCGGCAAGGCGAAGGCGGCTAGTGCAGAACGTTTTTCCCGTCTGTACTGGCCGTCATCGCGTTTGGACTCTACTACCACTTACCATCAGGTGGAGTAGAGTCATTTGCCCTCCCGGCGAATATAAAAAAAAAAAAAAAAGGGTACCCATGGTCTTTTCAGCGCCCCTGATAACGTATATGACATGAACTTATAACTCACTCAGAAAATTTCAAATTAAAATCATTAAACAATGCCGAATGAATAAATCATTCGTTAAAAATATGCAGTTTTGTAATCAAAAGAATAACGACAATGCCACGGCGAGACTTTTGTAAACATTGATGAAACAAACCCGTTATTTCAAAACCTTTTGATATGGTTTAAGATATTTCTAGATATTTATTAACCAAGATGACTCAGTGGTTGGAACACGAGAATCTTAACCGTTAATTGTGTGTTCAAATCCGAGCAATCAAGACTGAATTTTTCTGTGCTGTTAATTAAAGTTCTCTTTATTTATAGTTTAATTCCTTAAAGTGAGTTTTTAATCTGTATTGTGTATGTAAAAAGAAAAGATACGAAATTATTGAATAAATGATAAAATAATGAAGCGATATATTTATCCCAATCAATTCGGAAGTCCGAATTTAATATAAGGTCATAATAAATACTGGTTTATTAATTGTATGGACACAAATATATTTATAATCATAATTGCATTGGTCTTGTAAATAGCTTAATACCACAGTTTTTTTTATCAAAATATAAGTTATAAATAGTCATTACACTGTACTAGCTAATCTAGGTACATAAGAAGAAAAATGTGTTTTAGAAATATTTTCCGTAAAATCCTAATAGTAGTTCATAATGAGCGTCTATGTCGGGGTAGGAGTAACTGTGACAAATTTCAAGTTAATCGGGCGGATAGTTTAGGAGATCTCGTGATGTGTGGTAATTCGATTGTATATATGTGAAAATTAACTTAATATAAAACTTAAGCTAGTTCGTAACGATGATTCTAGACGAGACGAAACGGCAAGACATTGTTTTATTTTATTAAATAGGCGGACTGGCATTTTCCACCTGATGGTAAGTGGTCACGCCTATAGACAATTAACATATAAGAAATATTAACCATTTTTTACATCTTCAATGCGCCACTAACCTTGGTAAGTAAGATGGCCCTTGAGCCCGTAGTTACACTGGCTCACTCATCCTTCAACTAAATATTACTAAATATTCCTGTTTGGCGGTAGAATATCTGATGAGAGGGAGCAAAGGTCATCCAACGAGCAAACTTTTTGTTATTATATTTATACAAATATTCATTTTATAAGTTTCTTGACTTAGGTATAAATACTTACGCTTAAATTTTAAATCTCTTTTATGAAAACTAACGTAAACTTTTATATCCGTATAAACTTAATGATCTTAATGTTCTTCTCCAATTTAAAAATATTATTAATAATTATTTACCATAGACATTTTATAGGAATATATATATATTCCATACGCAGGAAAGGAAGAGTTAAATCTTTCTGAAAATGTTAATGAAGTTCCACCGTAACCGTAACAGCCTGTGAATGTCCCACTGCTGGGCTAAAGGCCTCCTCTCCTCTTTTTTGAGGAGAAGGTTTGGAGCTTATTCCATATGAAGTTCCAACTCACTTAAAATTATCTTAATTATAAAACGTCATGATTATTCCAAATAATCCTTGCCTTAACAACAAAAAGATTTATATTTTCAATAAAAAATATATATTTATGACCATGACATTGCTAAGCTTGCTTAAAAAGTGTCGCTATTTTATTACACCATGGAAAAAACATCAATGCGCGCGTTCAGTATAAATCACCAAGTTAAATTTCCAATAAACTTAAGTCACTTCATGAAGAATGTCTAATAAGTGAAAGGATAAAATTATCTATATTTCTTATTAATAATTTAAAAAATACAACTGAGTATAAGTGCTGAAAATAAAAATAAAAATATATTGTTTAAAAATATACAACTTACCTAACTGTAAAGCCGTTCTCCGTCTTCACTTGTCACTACAAATCATAAACCACAATTTTAGCACCGAACACTTAATATTCAAACTTGTTTACAATAATTTCTTTATAAGTCGTAACACGTAATAAGTCGCGCGATTTAAAAAAGTAATCCAAAATGGCGGTGACGTCTGCGTTTGGCGCGAACCAAGTGAAATGTCAAATTCGAGCGGGAACTCTAAGGTCAGGTAATGTTTGGGGGGGAGGTAGCCGCTGACATAACACTCGAGCATTGGTTTAACTAAAATTAACTTCATTAAAACCTTATTATTTAATACAAAAATAAAAAGATGATAAAAATGAGTGAAATTCGTATTCGTTGATTACCGCACTGACCATATAACTTTAATTATGTATTATATATACACTAATTGACTAATTTTCTACCGCGGCTTCGCCTGCGTACTGGGGGAAAGGGGGTAAATATGATAGGAAGCTTATGATCTTCCTTGGAATTCAAGATTCCTTCATACAAAACTTCAACAAAATCGGTTCAGTGGTTTAGGCGCATTTATAACGCTTATAGATTAGGTATTTCATTTGAGAAAAAAGCTAACTTCTGAGCTTCTTGCCGGTTATTCTCGGTAGAATCTACATTCCGAACCAATGGGACGTTTATATTTAATATATATGCTTATAAAAGCCTACTTAAATAACTCGAATTGGTACAGGTGGTTTATTTAAAGCAATAAACTAATTATTATAACTAACAATATCGAACCGTTTCTGCCTGTGGTTGGTGTGTAGGCTATCTTGATGAGTACCGTTTGTTAATTTATATATGAAAATGAAAATGAAAAAATAGTTTATTCTTTATCAAGTTGTACATAGCAAATAAAGGTTGGGACCCTCTAGTGAGTATAATATAATACTCGTGACAGAAGGACCCGCTCTTCCATAACATACAATTCTGTCCATGTTCTTAAAAAGAATAAACAATATCTTACTATATACTAAAACTCACAATCAGTAGGTAAACTAACATTATATCAAAATGAATTTTACTTGTTTGTGTGTGTGTGTGTGTGTGTGTGTGTATGTGTGTGTGTATGTGTAGGTGGGTGTATGTGTAGATTACAGTAGATTAGATTATGTTTTATGAAACAGAATTAATTCGGTGTCATCGTATGTTTTTGTTTTTAACCATTCAAATAATTTCTATTTGACGTTAAAATATTGTTCGGGATATATGTTTAGAATTTTATTAATTTTATTATAAAGGTAGGCAGAACGTGTTATATATTGGTTACTAGCAAAAGTAGTCTTAGCACCATACGTTTCAGCAATTTTATGTTTTATTCTTCTGTTTAATGAACTGGATTTAATGAATTTTAATGATTTATGAGCTTTAATAATGATATATATATATATATATATTATATAATTAATATATAAATATTAATATATATTTAAACTAGAAAAATCCACTTCATGTTATTAGCATACCAACGTAATATTAACTGAACTCCGACATTACTATCTAAATGGTAATTTTATTACTTAAGTAACTAAAATTACGTCTTAATATAATAAGGTTTCAAAAAAGTTATTATAATTAATAATTGTGATATAATATCACTTATTTATGCACATTTCAATTAGTTATCATTGTTTTATAAGCAAATTAATTTAATGCAATTCAAACTATAATACCGAGACGGCACACTTGTTAGAACGAGTAAATCTTAACCGATGATAGCGGGTTCAAACGCAATCAAGAACCACTAAATTGTCATGAGCTTAATTTGTATTTGCAGAATAACATCGTGAAAACGGAAACCTGCACGTGTCTAATTTCACTGATTTCTAGCTGATTCTGCCACAGGTGTATCCACCAACCAGCATAGTAGTGTGTTGGAATAAGCTCTCCTCAACCGGAGAGAAGGCCGTCGCCCAGCAATGGGACATCAATCAAATATGTATAAATGATTATTACTTACAAATTATTATATTATGCTATAGTTTAATTTTTTATAGTACTGTGCTCAATGCGTCTCGTCATTCATAGCATATCAACAAGTAATGAAATAATTATTAATTAATTATTTTATTTTTTAATGTCACAAACACTAAACACTAAATCAAATCAAATCAAACTTTATTTAAGTAGCGTTAGAAGCAGTAGTGCGATTCTGTAAGAACTCACTTCATTACCCAAATATGAAATGTTGACAACCGACTTTTGGTGATATACTATTTTGATGCGTGTATTCTTGTAATTTTATGATTATAATGGTCAATGTCGCATATCACCTTCTGACATTTCGGGATCGGTTTCTGCGGTAAGTTTGACGTTTGTTCTTACATGGTAACTCTATAGATTTTCGCTATTGTAACAAGACTACATAAAATATAAAGATATTAGTATGGAATATAGATTCTATCAAGGCTTAAAAACTTGCGCTAATGGAAGAAAGAGCATAACATCTCTATTTAGAGCAGCGGTCTCGAAAGTTGAAATCGCCCTTATAATTGCCAACCTTCATTAAGAATACGATAGATTCTATGGAAAGCAACCGGCTAGAAACTCAGTAAGTAACGTTTTTCAGTAAATTAATAACAACTTTATTAACCCCATTGTGTACGTATTGCGTACCTAAAAAGCCGAGATGGCCTAGTGGTAAGAACGGGTGAATCTTAACCGATGATCGTGGGTTCAAATCCGGGCAAGCACCACTGTTTTCATGTGCTTAATTTGTGTTATAATTCATCTCGTGCTTGATGGTGAAGGAAAACATCGTGAGGAAACCTTCATTTGTCTAATTTCACTGAAATTCCACCAAACCGCATTGGAGCAGCGTGGTAGAATAAGCTCCAAAAACTTTCTCCTCAAATAAAGGATAGGAGGCCTTAGCCCAGCAGTGGAAATTCACAGGCTGTTACTAACTACTAATATTAATTTATTGAGTACCACTATGTAACAAAGCTCCCTGTCCTCCGCCTTCCGCATCCAGTTGGTGCCCGCCACCTTCTTAAGGTCGTCGGTCCACCTGGCTGGAGGGCGCCCTACGCTGCGCTTGCCGATTCGCGGTCTCCACTCTAGGACTCGTCTGCTCCAACGGCCATCGGTCCTACGACATACGTGACCAGCCCACTGCCACTTCAGCCTGCAAATTTTGCAAGCTATGTCGGTGACTCCGGATCTTTTCCGGATAATCTCATTTCTTATCTTATAAAAGATACTCCGAGCATAGCTCGCTCCATAGCACGCTGAGTGACTTTGAATTTGTGGACTATTCCCGCAGTTAGTGTCCACGTTCCGGCACCGTATGTCATGGCAGGTAAGACGCATTGATTGAAAACTTTCGTCTTCAAACATTACGGTATAGACGACTTGAGGACTTGACGAAGGTTGCCAAATGCTGCCCATCCCAAGCGAATTCTTTGATCGGCTTCCTTCTCGAAGTTGTTCCTATCGACTTGTATTATCTGTCCTAGGTTTTCACTAACAACTTCGAGAGGTTTCCCCTCGACGTATATCGGTCCCGGAACGACATGGCTATTGAACAGAACCTTGGTCTTGTCCAAGTTTATACCGAGACCGACACACCGGGAAGACTCGCCTAGGCTACGCAGCATTTCGGTGAGTTGTTCCAGCGACTCTGCTATGATGACGATATCGTCGGCAAATCGAAGGTGTGAGATGTACTCGCCGTTTACATTGACTCCATACCCAGTCCAATCCAGCGTCTTGAAAACGTCTTCCAACGCGTTGGTGAACAGTTTCGGGGATATTACATCCCCCTGTCTCACCCCTCTGCGCAGTTGGATCGCCTTCGTCTTACAGTCCTGGATGTGGACAGTCATTGTAGCGGCGTTGTACAGACATCTCAGTACCTCGATATATCTCCAGTCGATATGACATCTCTGCAATGAGTCGAGCAATGCCCAGGTTTCGATGGAGTCGAAGGCTTTCTCGTAGTCCACAAATGCCATACACAGCGGCTGATTGTACTCTTCGGGCATCTGCACAATCTGCCGAACAGTATGGATGTGGTCCACGGTGCTGTAGCCTGATCGAAAGCCGGCTTGCTCTGGGGGCTGGAACTCGTCAAGTCGTCTGGCGAGACGGTTCGTGACGACTCTTGAGAACAGCTTATACACGTGACTCAGGAGGGAGATGGGTCTGTAGTTTTTCAAGAGGGTTTTATCACCTTTCTTGAAAAACAGTACCACCTCACTCCCGCTCCACGTTTCCGGGGTCTTGCCATGTTGGATGACGGAATTAAAGAGGCTTGCTAGCTCTTTCAGGACCGGAGTCCCGCCTGCCTTAAGCAACTCTGTTGTGATTCCGTCATCTCCCGGAGCTTTGTTGTTTTTAAGCTGTTCTAGAGCCGCCCTAATCTAGCCTTGGTCAACGACCGGGAGCTCCTCGGAGTAATGGCGTATAAGAGGGGCGCGCTGGTCATCAATACTGATTCCCCCGGGTTTATCCGATCTTGAAGAGAACAATTGCCCATAAAACCTCTTTACTTCTCCGACAATCTCAGGCCTAGAAGTTACGATCCCACCATTTTCAGTTTTAAGTTTTGTCAGACGCGCCCTCCCAAACTTGCGAGCGAAACTTTCGATCCCCGATTTTGCTCAATCGCAGCCTTGATGGCACGGGTATCGGAGCGTCGGAGATCGCGTCGCGTCAGCGTTTTTATTGTTCGGTTTAAGGCCTTATCTGACAAAAACGATGGTAGTTCTCGTCGTTTTTTCATGAGCTCGAATGTCTCAACAGAGAGTTTTGGTGCGTTGTCTCTTGTCTGTGGCGGAAAACACTCTGCGGGATGTGTTTTGCAGTATTTTGACCAGCGTTTCGGTTTTCTCATCAATGCTGCTTACGGTTTCCAACGCGATTTTGAAGTTCCATTTGGAACTTTTCGGAGCGTAGACCTCATCATTCTCGATCTTTCGGCTTTGAAGTCGATATTTAGAGTGCCTCGAACCAAGCGATGATCACTTCCGGTATTAAACCTGTTGATCACTGAAACATCTCTAAATATGAGAACAAAACTGAAATTCTGCCACATGTGTATTTCACCAACCCGCATTGGAGCAGTGTGGTGGAATAAGCTCCAAACCTTCTCTTCATAAAGGAGAGGAGGCCTTAGCCCAGCAGTGGGATATTAACAGGCTGTTACTGTACTGTTTACTGTAAGCGATAGGGATTCTTAGGTTTTATTATTAACTTACATAAATTTATTATGATGTCAAGATGTCTATTGCACTGTTCTCTAGTAAAGAGGATGAGCCTTAGTGAGGAACGCTACATACACTACGCTAGTGTCGACATATATCGTCGAGTTAATCTGTGGTAAAAAATTGAAAGCGTTGCAAATATTCGTCTCTTGCTCCAGATTATGTCTTTGTTTCGTTGACACTCGTTGTTGTTGTGCACCGTTGAAACGCTTGGTCCTTGGAGTAGAAGTGCTAATCATTCATTAAAAATATAACAGCTGGTCTTGTTACCTCCACTGGTGACAGGAGGGCTAAAGTTTTGCCCTGAGGATAAGGATTGTGATTCCAATGGGAAATGCTGTTAGCATTCTTGCCGCTATTCCACGTGGTCATGATTTGTATATCATCATCATCATCATCATATCAGCCGAAAGACGTCCACTGCTGGACAAAGGCCTCCCCCAAGGTCCACCGTGTAGATTTTTGCCGTGTGGTGACGGCGACGAATATCACCACCGTCTGCCAAGCGTGGCGATTATGGCATATCCCCTCAATGATTCGCGCAACTAAACCACGGTCCCTAGATTTGTATATAGTTAGTTTTATTGCAAGTCATTCCTAATAAATAAATAATGTAATATATAATACAGTAAAGAGTACAAATACATAAAACAAAAGTATATAGAATAATACAATTTTTCGTTAAGTATTAAATGATGTAACTAGCAATATTAAAAGCGTCATATGTTTTAAAATCCACAAAAAAATGTAGAACGATAAATTAATTAGCGATTTAATATTTACCTCTTAACATACGCATTAATTGCGTGGTGCAATTGCTAGCGGAAGCAAAACGGCGGCGGCGGCGCGGAACGGGCCCCGTTTGCGACACACCGGTATTAGATGCACTTATCGTGACTAAGTCATTAGCGTTAGCGTGTTAAAACAACAAATACATTCGTAGTATGAAAATTAAATTAAATTGC
Source organism: Nymphalis io (assembly GCF_905147045.1). Lineage (NCBI taxonomy): Eukaryota > Metazoa > Arthropoda > Insecta > Lepidoptera > Nymphalidae > Nymphalis > Nymphalis io. Next base: position 682,514 of record NC_065909.1, read on the forward strand.
AATAACGAATTAATATAAGCCGATATTTCCCGCTCAAATAATTAGTGGCTTTGTTCTAGCCCTTTCTTTATCAAATTGAAAAATGTCATTTACAAAATTTGAAATAAGAAAAGTTTGTTATTACGAACCGCTGGTACGTTTTTACTCTATATATTTTTCTTATACAACAGATTTTCATCTCCGCAAAGTAAATTCATTCTTCCTTGGGCAAGGTGTTTGGTTTTAAAATCCTGATATACTAAGCTTTGCCAATTGATAAATTTAAATCATATGTAAAGTTATATTTAATTAATAAGGTGACTTTATTCGATAAAGGATTACATAGATGATAAAATAGTGTGGAGTTAGTATTCGTTGATATCCATGCAGAATAAATAATAATTCAATTGTATATAATTATCTTTATAAGTTGAATGTAGAAAAAGAGTAACTACTGAGTTTCTTGCTGGTTCTTCTCGGTAGAATCTACATTCCGAAATCTTGTATAATGGCGATTTTAAAGTGCTCGACTATTTGAATAAAGTGTATTTTGGTTTTAATTATTATTATAATAATATAAAGCAACGAAAAATATAGTATAAGCGCCAATATACCCCTCTCGACGGCAACAGTCGCCTCAGCCGTGGATCGACCTCAGAGACACTCTCAGAACACGCATATTCTGAGGCCCAATTAAGTGGGCTCCCAACATCCGCATGAGTCTATTAAGAGTCGCTCCCCGCCAGGTGACGCTATCGAGGCCATTCGGGCCAACAAATAATTCGAAAAAAAAAACACACATTGGAGAATATAATAAGAGAGCGTCATGCCCTTTGTTGTTTTAACCCCAAGTTGCGCCAATTGATGTTTACCGACCTGTTAACACAATACATACGTTTTGCACATTCGTTTCTAACTTGCACCAGAATAATTATTACTCTCATGACACCAGAGACAATGATCGACAAGACGCAGGCAGTTCAAATATCAGATTTATCCAGAAATACAATGCAGTAACGACATTCACTTGACGTCACTATAACGAAGGCTATATTTTATTTTTAAGGCAAGACTTAAGTTGTCTTTGTTTTTTTTTTTTTGTTAGGTCATTATCTATGAAGAAGGAACTAAGCAGCAAGAACAAGAATTTTAACCGAAAATCGTTTGTAAACTCGAGCAAGAACCACAGCTTCCTTTGTGCTTATAAATCTCCCGCTCGGCATTGTAACAGCCTAGTGGAATACACTTCAAACCTCCTCAAGAAAAGAAGGAGGAAAAAGGCTTTTGATTAGCAGCGGGATACTAACCACTTTTTTAATTTTTACCAACGAATGTTGATTCTATCGACAAAAACCGGGCAGGAACATCAGAAGTTACTGTCTTCCACCAATTACCAGATACTGCCGACTTCTCTACGAGAACCTACAATGGTCTCCCTTTATCGTAATAAAGGGTTTACTATGTGTGGGATTGTAGCTGTGGTATGAATGTTTACGATATCGCATACTGACTTTTTTGGTAATTTATTAGAAATTGTCCAACAATGCAATACAATGCAATGAAAATTACACAAGTTACAAACTCATCACCAACTCTTTTTTTTTATAGGAAGGCGGACGAGCATATGGGCCACCTAATGGTAAGTGGTCACCAACGCCCATAGACATTAGCATTGTAAGAAATGTTAACCATCGCTTACATCACCAATGCGCCACCAATCTTGGAAACTAAGATGTTATGTCCCTAGTGCCTGTAATCTCACTGGCTCACTCACCCTTCAAACCGGAACACAACAATACCAAGTACTGCTGTTTTGCGGTTGAATATCTGAAGAGTGTTGACACAAAAGTTAAGTTTAGGGAACACAACTTTACATTGCTTTTTAAATTACAACATATTGTTAATTAGCAATCAACTCACCTTGTTGATAGTAATCTAACACTGAACGGCAATAAGTAAGGATATTGTTCATTAAATCCCAATATCCGCGTTGATCAATATTGATTCTGTGCAATCATTCGTGTAATTAGCTTATTAAAAAAAAGAATTAAAAATTTGGTTGCGTTGTGAGTGTTATTAAGTTACCTCTGCGAATTTCTTAACGAGTATTTTTCATAGAATAGCTAGGCAGGCGAGCAAGTGGTAACCTGATAGTAAGTAGTCACCACCGTCCATAAACATTGGCGCTGTAAAAAATATTAGCCAATGGTGCCACAATCTTCAGAACCAAGATGTTACGACCCTTGTGCATGTAGTTACACTGGCTCATTCACCCTTCAAACTAGAACACAACAATACTAAATATTGCTGTTTGGCGGTAGAATATCTGATAAGTACTTAATACCAAGAAAACCAAAATCTTGTCATGATCTAATAAAATTTAGCAGTGAAGACGATTATAAAAAAGTAGCCTCTAAATGTCCTTCTGCAAACGCCTCCACTCCTCTTGAATAGGAGTAGAGCTTCTGTCACCACACTGATCCAATGCTAATAATAAATAAGACACAAAAGCAAAATAACCGAAGATATATATCGAATTTACTTATTTGTGCATCATAATTTACGTTTAGTGTCTATTTCCTAATTATCTGTCTTTTTATCATTATTTATATATCCTTATATATATGGTATAAGATATCAGGGATAAGCATGCTTTTATACTTATTTCTCTATTGTGATTCTTTTTGTATCTGTTTAATTTATTGTTAAATGTTATATATTGAATGTTTTGATAATAAAAATGATCGTATGATTTAATTTCTAATTTAATTACGAACTAATCAATAATAATTACCTAACAGTTGCAATAAAATTTACTAATAAACAGTTTATTGTTTTATTTATATTCACATAACTACATATATATACTTATGATTAAATAAAATATAATGGAGAAGAATCAACGTTATCCTTATCTTCCCTAGAATCTAAATCTATAAATGCCTTATCAGTGCCATAATCCAAAGAATTTAGAATATCTGTCTGTTTGTGATATGATTCGTCATCTGTATTAAATTTTCGGTCCCCATCCTCATGTGACGTACTGCTGACCGGATCAGCGTATTTATCATGAATCTTTTTGATCACTCTTGTTACTTTTTCATTAATTTCTGATGTTGTTGTTGTCATTGTTGTTGTTTCTTCTACTTGTGTTATATTTTCACGTTCTAATTCATTGTCATAAACTTCAATCCAATCCAGTTTTATCTTATTGTCAGAATTGTTTACATCGTTATTGTTGATTGTTATTTTATCTGGTGATGATGTATACAATGATTTTGTTTTAAGAACTGTAGCTGTAGAAGTATCTGATTGTATTACATTAGTTGTAGTATCGACAGGCGTATCGTCTTTAACAGTATCATCGACGAAGATATCATATCTCTTCATTTCATCTTTTTCTTTATTCATTATTTTCTCATTAAGTGTGTCCAATTTATCATTTTCATCCACGTGAACAATAGTCGGTTTATTAATTAATATGTCAAAATCATTAATTGTAGTAATTTCTTCTTGTTTATAGTTAGAATGTGTGCTCATATGTAAAGGTTTAAAAACTTTATAATCATTAAAATGTGCGTTTTCGTTATCAGTTGATTCGAAAGCTTTGAATTTGTTGTTCAAAAAATTTAATGTATAGTTATTTTCATCCGCAACTAGATTATCTCTATGGTAATTAATAGGAGCCACGCTTTGCTCTATTTGTGAGCTATCATCGTAAAGCACTATCTTTTTTATTGGTTTGATATCTGGAGCATTCTTAATTACATCGATTAAAATATCAATACCGTCGTACACTGAAATATAATCGCTCTATTTATTTCTGATTTTGAATAAATTACAATAACTACAGTATATAAAATTGGCTTACCTGGTAAAACTTTCATTGGCTTGTTTTGCTTAAATAAATATTCCATAAGCATTAAAAGATATTCTACAGCATCATCTTGGTCGATAGCTGCCCTTTTCTTTCTGGTTTTAGAACTCAATCTTTGTACCAGATCTTTTAATTTCCTAAGGTTTTTAAATATGTTTTTTGTATAATTCTCTACCATATCAGTGTAATTATTTTTTTTATTCTCAACACTCACCTCTTTTAATTTATCGTTAGCCGTTGTATTTACTTTATCCTCTAATGTTACTATAACGTCGTACATTCGCTTCATAAATTTATTTTGTACCAAATTATAATTGATGAACAATTTTTTTAGTCTTTTTAATTTATCTCTGATTGTATTATTGTTATTTATTTTACTGATCTGTAGATGTCTAGTAAAAGTACGATGACGATGTAATTCACTTCGTTTTCCTCCGTTAGTTAAAATATGAATAACATCATTCAATATAAAAGAAAACCTTTCAATTGACTGAATAAAAACTAAAGTATTTTCTTTGATATAATTAATTTGTGTCCGTTGTGTTTCTGTTAGACTTGATAGTCCGTATTTTGCATCATATTCGTCTTTTATTATTAAATTTAATTTGTAAACATCATTATCAGTAAATGGCTTTTGATTTAATACAGTGGTTTCATTATTCTTCTTAATATCAAGTAATTTCAAAAGACCCTTTATGACTCTTACAGATTTCAAAATTTTCAAACTTTCGGCTCTCAACTCGTCAAGTTTAAGCTGCAATTCTCTGTCGTTTTGTTTTATTTTACAAGTGCCAATATTTTTACATAATGTTCTAATTACTTTACACTTACGAAACGGAATTCTTTCGTCAATAGTTAAATTCTTAAAATTCGTTTTCTTCACGAATATTTTTCTAAAAGTCCTTTTTAAACTTGTTAAAATGTTAAAATTGTTACCTTTTGAATTGTTAGATTGAAGTCTTGTTCTATTACTTTTAACGAAACTACCAACAAGTTCTCTTATATTTCTCTTTAGTTCGCATATTTTTCCACACGTTTCAGATATTTTTTTGCTAATGTCATTAAGATGAATGTTGCTTTCACTGATCTTTCTCTCTTTGTTAGTATTTATAGATTTATTTGAAGACTGCATTATTATTTCTTTGTTGATATGTGTAGTCACTTCCTGATCGATATGCGCAGTCGTTTCATCGCCGGTAGGCGTTATTTGATCTAAGGTTGTTCTTTTTTCAGTTGTTACAGGGTAATAATGTGTCGTTTTGCTTTCAACCTTGTAAGTATAATACCCAATCTTAATTGTTGAATTTGTTACTGTAATCGGTAATACAAATTCGTTATTAATTTTATGAGACTCAACATGAGTTGCTTCTCTCTTTTTTCTCGAATTATTTTCTAACTTTTCACTTGCTTTCTTCAAGGCGACATTCGTTAATAGTTTTTTATTTAAAATTTTAGACATAATTTTGTTATTATCTATATTCACGGTGTTTTTATGACTAACTTTTTTATTTTTAAACATAGATCGCTTCTTGATCATTTTAGATTGATTTGATTTGCTCGAATTCTTTTGACTTTCAAGTATGAATTTTTCAACTGACGCCATAACTTTCTTAAGAATCGTTTCAGCAAATTTAACGGTACTGTCATTATTATTGAAATTGGAATCGTTGTTTTTGCTAGATTTAAGTATTAGCTTTTTAGATTCTTCTTTGTTTTTTAATTTAGTATTGCCGATAATTACTTTTCTGTTTCGGCACGGTGGTGTTTGCTTCTTCGGTTGTGTGCGTCTATTTGATTTGCCTTTATGCTGATTATCTTGTTTTACATTTATTCTTTTTACCTTATTTGGTTTTATTTGTAGTTTCTTCCCTTTGTTTATATTCTTGGCATTTTTTCTTGTTGGCTTTCTCGTTGTTTTTCTAGTTCTCTTAGGTTCTATCTGACTCTTGGTGGTCAGTTGCCTTTTCGTAATCTTACTACGAACTGAACCGCGTCGCTTTTTCATTTGCTTTTTACCTTTACCTGTTGTATTGTAATAATAATTATTACTTATAAAAATCATAAACTATTTCGGTGTATCTTTAAATTTTTTATTTATTTACCATCAGGACAAAAGCTTAGAATATGACAATCCCATCGACCGTTTGCATCACAATCGCACACAGTACAACCTATGCACCAATCGGCTGAAACAATGACAATGATTAAATTATTTTTGCGTATATATTTCACTAATTATTTACTAAACAAATATTGACCAAAGGACTCTTTTTCCGTATAGGGTCTTTAAGGACGGGAACACCACTTGGTGATGATGACAACACATGTGTCAGAACTCTAACGACTCATACAAGCTACCTCACGATGTTTTCCTTCATCATTACTCATAAGATGAATTATCATAAATTCACACTAAGCACATTAGGAAATTCAATGGTGCTGCCGCATTTAATAACTATAGGTAATCTATTGCAGTCCACTGAGCCTTATCAGGTTAATGAAATAAAATTAAAAGATACTTATATATCTTCGAGCGCTACCACAACAATACAATTTCTATATCATATTTATCATAAAATAGATATAAAAGATCAATTGTAAATCGGTCTAAGTTTTTACTGACAAATTGAAATATTTTCTTCTACCTATCCTTTACTTAGGAGTATGTAGATATCTTAAATATTGATTTTATAAGCTTTATTATTATTGTTCAAATCTACTATAATCCTATATGAAATATAATCGAACTATATTATATTGGTGTTACTGAAAATCCCTGGTCCTAATCCAAACAAACATCATTGAATTCAATGTGCTTAATATGTTTATAATTCATCTCGTGCATGATAGTAAAGAAAAACATCGTTATGAAACGTGCATGTGCATGTAATTCTGTTACATGTATTTCCAGAAACCCGCTCTGGAGCTACGCTTAATCACAATCTTTGCCTTCTAAACCTTCTTCATAGGAGAGGCCTTTGTCTAGCAATGTAATATTGATAACCACTACACAAATACCATAATATCATAGGATTCACATAAAAATACAACAACAGTGATAGAATTATATGTTGAATAAAGATTTATGATTAATTTTTAATCGAATAATCTTAATATATAGAGGCGTTTGTAAATCTAATAATCTGATTTAAAAATTTTGATTATATAAAACTATATAATAAGGTAATTTTGTATTACATAATATGTTAATGTTACATATATACCTGGAGGACATCCTTCGCTAAAACTCGACTCGTGGGGCTTACACTGTTCTGGTATCCGTTTGTTGAAAACTGCGGATGAGAAAGGAAAATCAAATACTTATATGATAACGTCATTGTAATAATAAATTCACGTTATAAAATATTCTTATTATATTAAACTACAATGTAGACTAGAATCCTATGAATTTTCGTTCGTTCGTATTAACGAATATATTTGTTCAAGCCTATTTGGGTAGGTACCACCCAAACAGCAAGACAGCATTTCTGTGTTCCGATTAAAAGTGTGAGTGTAACTACAGGCACAAAAGATAGAATAACATCTTAGTTTCCAAGGTTGGTGACGCATTGCTGATGTATGGAATAGTTCCGTTACAGCTCTGATGTCGATTGGCGGAGGTAACAACGTACCATCAAAAAAACTTTAGTAAACTGTAAGTGTATTCATTCCCGTGCCACGGAAAGCACGTAAAGCCGTTACGTCGTCCTGCGCCGAGCTCTTTCCGATCACGCACACTTGTGCACTATAATATGTCCTGCGTAGCTGGCAAGTCTTCTTCTCAAAGAAGACTTGCCAGCTTCGTCCACTAGTCGGAGTCTTATCCCATAATAAAAAGAGAAGCGCCTACATATTTCGCGCGCAGATTCAGTTGAAATCCAAATCGTTGTAAGTAAAACATAAATACAGTTTCGTAAAAGGTTTCCGATTATTTTCAATTAAAACTGTAATCACAATCAACAACTGTAATAAAATTCATAACACGAACATTCTCCGCGTTGCATTATCGTTGTTAAAACAATCGTAATTACATTCAATACAGGATGTTACCGGAGCGACGCGCCGGTGTTTCGGCATCCGTTATGTATATCCTGTAACAGAACTGTAACAGGTTCTTGTCTGTACGTGTTACATATTTTATATGAATCTATTGGTCTTCCTAATCGAAATCCCAGGTCGGATATAAAGGGGTTGGGTTTTTCCGTCGAGAAACTCTCGAAAAGCACGTAAAGGTCCTATATCCAAACTCTTGCCGGTCGTGTCGGATTTCAATCTTATCGGATTATATATATATATGGGTATTTCCGTCGAGATATAAAATGAGACACCGATGAGACATATATATATACATATATATATATATATATATATATATATATATATATATATATATATATATATATGTATATATATTAACGAATATATTTGTATGATAATTTGTTGATAATTTGATAAGTTGCCGTGGAGTACCGGCTTAGAATAGTACTCCCCCAATCTCATCCCGTGGGTGTCGTAAGAGGCGACTGAGGGACGGGGAAAAGGGGGGATGGGCAGCAGCGTCCCCCCTCCCATAAACATCTTACCCCCCTACTGCGCTCGCCAACACGCCTGCCCAGCGCGGCGAGTATGGGCAAACCCCTCCATTAATGGCAGATGCGCCCAAAAAAAGGCCCCCAGTTACCGGCAAGCCCGCTAGGCCCGACCAAGGTAGCGGTCGCGGTATCGGCAGGGCAGGGGGTGCTAAGAATCACCGGTTCACGGCAGGCTACCGTATAAAACGACTGAACATGGCAACGTATAATGGACGCTCGATGAGGCTGGACCATCACCTCGCCGAATTAGAAGTAGAGTTAAGTCATATAAACTGGCATATACTGGGGTTATCTGAAGTCCGAAGACAGGGGGAGGACACGATAACTCTAGAGTCCGGTAACTTACTCTACTTCCGCGAAGGTGATAACCTCTCCCAGGGTGGTGTCAGTTTTCTAGTCAAAAAGGATCTCATTAGCAGCATTATGGAAATCAGTAGTGTGTCGAACCGGGTAGCGTACCTAGTCCTAAAACTTTCCGACAGGTACTCCCTGAAGGTCGTACAGGTATATGCGCCAACTTCGACATACTCTGATGATGTGGTCGAAGCGATGTACGAGGACATCGCAAAGGCCCTCAACGACACCTCGAAGGCCCACTACAATGTTGTTATGGGAGACTTTAATGCTAAAGTGGGAGTACAAGATAGCGGTGAATCGAAAGTCGGACCTTACGGCTTGGGCTGCAGAAATCACAGGGGGCAAATGCTGGTAAACTTTCTCGAAGCGCAGGGGCTTTTTTGATGAATTCTTTCTTTCAAAAGAAGCCTCAGAGGAGGTGGACCTGGCGAAGCCCCGATAACGTGACAAGGAACGAGATAGACTTTATCATTTCGAATAAAAGGCACATATTTAGAGATGTTTCAGTGATCAACAGGTTTAATACCGGAAGTGATCACCGCTTGGTTCGAGGCACTCTAAATATCAACTTAAAAGCCGAAAGATCGAGAATGATGAGGTCTACTCTCCGACCTACCATGCTCCAAGCTGCTCAAGGCTCCGAAAAGTTCCAAATGGAACTTCAAAATCAATTCACCGCGTTGGAAACCATAAGCAGCATTGATGAGAGAACCGACACGCTGTTCAAAATACTGCAAAACACATCCCGCAAGTGTTTTCCGCCACAGAGAAGAGACAACGCACCAAAACTCTCTGCTGAGACACTCGAGCTCATGAGAAAACGACGAGAACTACCATCGTTTTTGTCAGATAAGGCCTTAAACCGAACAATAAAAACGCTGACGCGACGCGATCTCCGACGCTCCAATACCCGTGCCATCAAGGCTGCGATTGAGCAAAATCGGGGATCGAAAGTGTTCGCTCGCAAGTTTGGGAGGCCGCGTCTGACAAAACTTAAAACTGAAAATGGTGGGGTCGTTACCTCTAGGCCTGAGATTATCGGAGAAGTAGAGAGGTTTTATGGGCAGTTGTTTTCTTCAAGATCGGATAAACCCGTGGGAATCAGTATTGATGACCAGCGCGCCCCTCTTATGCGCCATTACTCCGAGGAGCTCCCGGTCGTTGACCAAGGAGAGATTAGGGCGGCTCTAGAACAGCTTAAAAACAACAAAGCTCCGGGAGATGACGGAATCACAACAGAGTTGCTTAAGGCAGGCGGGACTCCGGTCCTGAAAGAGCTAGCAAGCCTCTTTAATTCCGTCATCCAACATGGCAAGACCCCGGAAACGTGGAGCGGGAGTAAGGTGGTACTGTTTTTCAAGAAAGGTGATAAAACCCTCTTGAAAAACTACAGACCAATCTCCCTCCTGAGTCACGTGTATAAGCTGTTCTCAAGAGTCGTCACGAACCGTCTCGCCAGACGACTTGACGAGTTCCAGCCCCCAGAGCAAGCCGGCTTTCGATCAGGCTACAGCACCGTGGACCACATCCATACTGTTCGGCAGATTGTGCAGAAGACCGAAGAGTACAATCAGCCGCTGTGTATGGCATATGTGGACTACGAGAAAGCCTTCGACTCCATCGAAACCTGGGCAGTGCTCGACTCATTGCAGAGATGTCATATCGATTGGAGATATATCGAGGTACTGAGATGTCTGTACAACGCCGCTACAATGACTGTCTACATCCAGGACTGTAAGACGAAGGCGATCCAACTGCGCAGAGGGGTGAGACAGGGGGATGTAATATCCCCGAAACTGTTCACCAACGCGTTGAAAGACGTTTTCAAAACGCTGGATTGGACTAGGTATGGAGTCAATGTAAACGGCGAGTACATCTCACACCTTCGATTTGCCGACGATATCGTCATCATAGCAGAGTCGCTGGAACAACTCACCGAAATGCTGCGTAGCCTAGGCGAGTCTTCCCGGCGTGTCGGTCTCGGTATGAACTTGGACAAGACCAAGGTCATGTTCAATAGGCATGTCGTGCCGGGACCGATATACGTCGAGGGGAAACCTCTCGAAGTTGTTAGTGAATATATCTACCTAGGACAGATAATACAAGTCGGTAGGAACAACTTCGAGAAGGAAGCCGAACGAAGAATTCGCTTGGGATGGGCAGCATTTGGCAACCTTCGTGAAGTCCTCAAGTCGTCTATACCGCAATGTTTGAAGACGAAAGTCTTCAACCAATGCGTCTTACCTGCCATGACATACGGTGCCGAAACGTGGACACTAACTGCGGGACTAGTCCACAAATTCAAAGTCGCTCAGCGTGCTATGGAGCGAGCTATGCTCGGAGTATCTTTGAAGGATAAGATCAGAAATGAGATTATCCGGAAAAGAACCGGAGTCACCGACATAGCTTGCAAAATTAGCAGGCTGAAGTGGCAGTGGGCTGGTCACGTATGTCGTAGGACCGTTGGCCGTTGGAGCAGACGAGTCCTAGAGTGGAGACCGCGAATCGGCAAGCGCAGCGTAGGGCGCCCTCCAGCCAGGTGGACCGACGACCTTAAGAATGTGGCGGGCACCAACTGGATGCGGAAGGCGGAGGACAGGGAGCTTTGGCGCATCTTGGGAGAGGCTTATGTTCAGCAGTGGACAACAATTGGCTGTTGATTGATAAAGGATAATACATACAATCTCGTGACGCGTCGCGGAAGAAGATCTCACTGAATCCTGGAGAACGCCGTGGTCTGGTTTCTCTAAAACAAAATTAAAATATATTTTTTCTTTCCATCTCCATCTCTACCATAAATCTAATCATATTAGCATACCTTATAAAATATGACATTCTTATCATTGTTAAACTAAGATGTTATGTCTCTTGTGCCTGTAGTTACACTGGCTCACCCTTCAAACGGCAACACAACAATACTAAGTGTTACTATTTGGCGTTAGAATATTTGATGAGTGAGTGGTACCTACCCAGACGAGCTCGCACAGAGCCCACGGAGTGAATAAATCTTCGTAATTATTATTTATTATCTAATATCTAGGAGCACGACAGACCTTCGTCAAGTCTCGCACAGCTGTAACTTCCTTTTCTCGGTAATAATATTTAGTTACGGGTCACCTAGATACAGAATTTATTTATTGATAAATAGTTTTATAAAAATAAGTTTTGAATACCCTAATGCTATTTTTTACGTATGTATAGCAACACCACACAACGTGATTGACATCTTATGGGTTACTGGTCGGTTGTCAGACGTCAAGTTGGTAAAAGATAAGATGGGTGCCTTTTTTTTGATTGTACAGCTGCCTGATGGAAATATAAAATATAATAGTGTATCTGTCAGTAGTGCGTGTGATCGTTTGTAGAGCGACCCCCTTGGTCTCTTGCTCTTAGGACAGCGCCAGCGCCAGACGTGCGCACTGACTGATTTAATAAAACCAATATGTTGGACGACAATGGCGGCCAAGATGGCAATCCATTTGAATCCGCGACATAAATATATTCTCTATACATCCAATAACTCTTAACAAATTAATCCTCGTATAAAAACTACGTTTTTTCTACCTCTTCTTCCTCCCAACATGGTAATAATACTTTGAGTCACATCTCTTATTCTCCCTGGGCCAGCAGATAGCAGTGTCATTGTCCTGACAGAAGCAAAGATAGCAGCTCGGCTCTATGGTGTTTAAGAACAAGTCGCGTTTGAAGAAATAACCCTCGTCCGGACAGGAATCGATTTTCTTGACAATATAAGAATCTTTTGATGTATCTGCAACAGTAATTAGCTTGATATTAATTTGTTTTAATTTTGCCAGTGACTAATTAGATGGAATATGAGAGACGGGCCATAATCCAGGATACTGGTTACTGAATATGCGGGCCTAAATTTTAAAGTTGATTACTCTGCTATGAAACGGTCTATGCTGTGCTGCTATGAAAATTTGCTAAGGGCAGGTTTTTTGTTAAAATAGGGTTCTAGAATAGAAGCAAGAAATGTAGAATATATAAGCAAATGTGTAACCAAAACTAAATAAATTAATTGGATTACGCTTTAATAAATGATACCATTGCTAAATTTAATGCAACATTTACGCTCAATCGGTTTAGGTAAATACACACCCCTTAACAGACTCATGAATTCGTTATTTTTTATAAGATAACAAATTTTGTTAAGCTTTTTAAAAATTTCATTGAATCGATCTTATAACGTATAAGTACAATATTCATTTTGGTTTTATAATTAGTTATTTAATAATATTATTATTTTGTTAATTTATTTTTGTTGTATTAATTGCTAAAATAAGATTTATAAATTTATATAGGTTAGTTTCGTTTATATTATTTTTTGTTTTTACGGTGAATGTTATTTACACCTATAAAGACGTATCCGTTTTAGATGTTAAATAAAAGAGTTTAGTGACAAGTTGATGGTGTAACTTAAATAAATGTAAATGTAATTTCAATAAATCAATACGTATATAAATAAGTGGAACTGGTATAAAATTCAGTTGGAAGGTTTTATTTACATAATATATGACATATTGTCAAGTGTAGTTAATTTAAAAGTTGTATAAACTGTTGTTATTCTTGCCGGTTCTTCTCGGATTGATACTTTCGGTAGAAGTTTTACATTTGATTTATCTTTTGGACAAAATATCAATTTGTTTGCTGTTTTTTCTAAAAGTCAACAAAGCATATTTTGTATTTATTTATTCATAACAATAAATGGCGATAGATGTAATGACGGACGTGACGTAATCTCAAACCGATAAATATTTTTCTTCCTTAATCACAAAACAAATACGAATTAAAGTGAAAAACGAAACAAATAAGTATATAACTTTTAAATTAATTTCTACTAAATGCTACATAATAATTTACAAATACACTCACCCTTAGCAAGAACATGTTGAGCCAAGAGGAACAAAGCGAGCATACTCGTCAACTGGCGGTGGTACCTCGCGTTCAGAAACGGTCGTCATATTTGTAAACAAGGTAAATTAACGCGTTTTACAAACAGAGATGGATTGAAGCAAAGTGCTAGAAAATATATCATTTGTTTATCAATGATACAAATAAAAATTAATGTTTGTATGTCCTTTATGCGTCTTTTAGCCTTTTATAATATTGTGATGAAAGTATGGTTATTATTTGTTCGTACGCCCGAAGGCTTCTAGCCCAAAAAGCTTCTTTGTATGTAGAAGCAATCAAAATTTTCTTTGTACGATGGACAAACATCCTTCAGTATAAACGTTCTAAGTAGACGCTTATTGTACAGGTAATCGAATGAAAAACAAGACGAACATTTTAAACGTACTTAATTTGCGTTTGTGACTAATTTCGTGCTCTGCAACGAAGGAAATATAACAAGAAAACCTGTATGTATATATAACAACTTGTTACGTGTATAGGGAATTTATCCTTGAGAGGAGACCGTTGCCCAGTAGTGGGATGTGTATGGCCTTTATATACTTTATACAATGCTTATTTGCTTGTAGTTATGGAAAAAATATTGGACAGTGTTATTACAGATAAAAAAGATTTAACATCAATCTACTTTTTATTCATTTAAACCATAATGTAATATCAAAGAAATTATTTCCACAAATTCACTAAAAACATAAGCCTTTTCTCTACTAGAGCCTCAGATCAGATCCAGAGTTATCAAAATAGATGAGGCCCTTTTAAAAAAATATTGCATAAGCTACAAGCCTATGTCGTGGAGTACCGGCGTAGAATAGTACTCCCCCAATCTCATCCCGTGGGTGTCGTAAGAGGCGACTGAGGGACGGGGAAAAGGGGGGATGGGCAGCAGCGTCCCCCCCCCCCATAAACATCTTACCCCCCCTACTGCGCTCGCCAACACGCCTGCCCAGCGCGGCGTTTTTGCGGCGTTTTTGCGGCGCTTTTGCGAGTATGGGCATACCCATACTCGCAAAAACTGGAATTCCTTACCAGCTCACGTGTTCCCCTCCTCTTACAACCCGGGTTCCTTCAAACGAGGCGTAAAGAGGCATCTTGCGGGCCGGCAAGGCGATGGCGGCTAGTGCAGAACGTTTTTCCCGTCTGTACTGGCCGTCGTCGCGTTTGGACTCTACTACCACTTACCATCAGGTAGAGTAGAGTCATTTGCCCTCCCGGCGAATATAAAAAAAAAAAAAACCCTCCTTAATGGCAGATGCGCCCAAAAAAAAGGCCCCTAGTTACCGGCAAGCCCGCTAGGCCCTACCAAGGTAGCGGTCGCGGTATCGGCAGGGCAGGGGGTGCTAAGAATCACCGGTTCACGGCAGGCTACCGTATAAAACGACTGCACATGGCAACGTACAATGGACGCTCGATGAGGCTGGACCATCACCTCGCCGAATTAGAAGTAGAGTTAAGTCATATACTGGGGTTATCTGAAGTCCGAAGACAGGGGGAGGACACGATAACTCTAGAGTCCGGTAACTTATTCTACTTCCGCGAAGGTGATAACCTCTCCCAGGGTGGTGTCGGTTTTCTAGTCAAAAAGGATCTCATTAGCAGCATTGTGGAAATCAGTAGTGTGTCGAACCGGGTAGCGTACCTTGTCCTAAAACTTTCCGACAGGTACTCCCTGAAGGTCGTACAGGTATATGCGCCAACTTCGACATACTCTGATGATGTGGTCGAAGCGATGTACGAGGACATCGCAAAGGCCCTCAACGACACCTCGAAGGCCCACTACAATGTTGTTATGGTAGACTTTAATGCTAAAGTGGGAGTACAAGATAGCGGTGAATCGAAAGTCGGACCTTACGGCTTGAGCTGCAGAAATCACAGGGGGCAAATGCTGGTAAACTTTCTCGAAGTGCAGGGGCTCTTTTTGATGAATTCTTTCTTTCAAAAGAAGCCTCAGGGGAGGTGGACCTAGCGAAGCCCCGATAACGTGACAAGGAACGAGATAGACTTTATCATTTCGAATAAAAGGCACATATTTAGAGATGTTTCAGTGATCAACAGGTTTAATACCGGAAGTGATCATCGTTTGGTTCGAGGCACTATAAATATCGACTTAAAAGCCGAAAGATCGAGAATGATGAGGTCTACTCTCCGACCTACCATGCTCCAAGCTGCTCAAGGCTCCGAAAAGTTCCAAATGGAACTTCAAAATTAATTCACCGCGTTGGAAACCGTAAGCAGCCTGCTTCCCCCTTCCTTCTTAAGTCCACGCGAGCTGGTTCTCGATGTCACCGCCTAACTGTGACATCAATTCCATCGCGAACAAAGAAATTTGGCAACTCCTTTCTTTGTCGCACTTCCAAAAAATGGAATTCCTTACCAGCTCACGTGTTCCCCTCCTCTTACAAACCCGGGTTCCTTCAAACGAGGCGTGAAGAGGCATCTTGCGGGCCGGCAAGGCGAAGGCGGCTAGTGCAGAACGTTTTTCCCATCTGTACTGGCCGTCGTCGCGTTTGGACTTTACTACCACTTACCATCAGGTGAAGTAGAGTCATATGCCCTCCCGGCGAATATAAAAAAAAAAAAAAAAAGATGAGAAAACCGACACGCTGTTCAAAATACTGCAAAACACATCCCGCAAGTGTTTTCCGCCACAGAGAAGAGACAACGCACCAAAACTCTCTGCTGTGACACTCGAGTTCATGAGAAAACGACGAGAACTACCATCGTTTTTGTCAGATAAGGCCTTAAATCGAACAATAAAAACGCTGGCGAGACGCGATCTCCGACGCTCCAATATCAAGGCTGCGATTGAGCAAAATCGGGGATCGAAAGTGTTCGCTCGCAAGTTTGGGAGGCCGCGTCTGACAAAACTTAAAACTGAAAATGGTGGGGTCGTTACCTCTAGGCCTGAGATTGTCGAAGAAGTAGAGAGGTTTTATGGGCAGTTGTTCTCTTCAAGATCGGATAGATCCGTGGGAATCAGTATTGATGACCAGCGCGCCCCTCTTACACGCCATTACGCCCGGTCGTTTACCAAGGCGAGATTAGGGCGGCTCTAGAACAGCATAAAAACAACAAAGCTCCGGGAGATGACGGAATCACAACAGAGTTGCTTAAGGCAGGCGGGACTCCGGTCCCGAAAGAGCTAGCAAGCCTCTTAAATTCCGTCATCCAACATGGCAAGACCCCGGAAACGTGGAGCGGGAATGAGGTGGTACTGTTTTTCAAGAAAGGTGATAAAACCCTCTTGAAAAACTACAGACCCATCTCCCTCCTGAGTCACGTGTATAAGCTGTTCTCAAGAGTCGTCACGAACCGTCTCGCCAGACGACTTGACGAGTTCCAGCCCCCAGAGCAAGCCGGCTTTCGATCAGGCTACAGCACCGTGGACCACATCCATACTGTTCGGCAGATTGTGCAGAAGACCGAAGAGTACAATCAGCAGCTGTGTATGGCATTTGTGGACTACGAGAAAGCCTTCGACTCCATCGAAACCTGGGCAGTGCTCGACTCATTGCAGAGATGTCATATCGATTGGAGATATATCGAGGTACTGAGATGTCTGTACAACGCCGCTACATTGACTGTCCACATCCAGGACTGTAAGACGAAGGCGATCCAACTGCGCAGAGGGGTGAGACAGGGGGATGTAATATCCCCGAAACTGTTCACCAACGCGTTGGAAGATGTTTTCAAGACGCTGGATTGGACCGGGTATGGAGTCAATGTAAACGGCGAGTACATCTCACACCTTCGATTTGCCGACGATATCGTCATCATAGCAGAGTCACTGGAACAACTCACCGAAATGCTGCGTAACCTAGGCGAGTCTTCCCGGTGTGTCGGTCTCGGTATAAACTTGGACAAGACCAAGGTCATGTTCAATAGGCATGTCGTGCCGGGACCGATATACGTCGATGGGAAACCTCTCGAAGTTGTTAGTGAATATACCTACCTAGGACAGATAATACAAGTCGGTAGGAACAACTTCGAGAAGGAAGCCGATTGAAGAATTCGCTTGGGATGGGCAGCATTTGGCAACCTTCGTCAATTCCTCAAGTCGTCTATACCGCAATGTTTGAAGACGAAAGTCTTCAAAAAATGCGTCTTACCTGCCTTGACATACGGTGCCGAAACGTGGACACTAACTGCGGGAATAGTCCACAAATTCAAAGTCGCTGAGAGTGCTATGGAGCGAGCTATGCTCGGAGTATTTTTGAAGGATAAGATCAGAAATGAGATTATCCGGAAAAGAACCGGAGTCACCGACATAGCTTGCAAAATTAGCAGGCTGAAGTGGCAGTGGGCTGGTCACGTATGTCGTAGGACCGCTGGCCGTTGGAGCAGACGAGTCCTAGAGTGGAGACCGCGAATCGGCAAGCGCAGCGTAGGGCGCCCTCCAGCCAGGTGGACCGACGACCTTAAGAAGGTGGCGGGCACCAACTGGATGCGGAAGGCGGAGAACAGGGAGCTTTGGCGCACCTTGGGAGAGGCCTATGTTCAGCAGTGGACAACGATTGGCTGTTGATTGAAGCTACAAGCCACAGTACTTATGTAACGCCATAAGAAAAACTCCAAAATCCAACCCTGTCGGAGTTTTAAAGTATACGGTCTCATATTACGAATTTTAATGCATTGTTCTTACGATGTTCGTGTGGATATTTTTAACCATTTCTCTCGTCTCTGGTAAGTGTTGTTATATGTTATTAGGTAACAATTCAGTTTTCAGACGTATTTATAAACACAAAAGTATAATTATGTCAAATTATTACAATTATATATATTTTTATACAATTTAAATGTAGAACATCAATTACATAGCTTACTCTTATTTAACATATCTTTTACCCTTGTATATATACACAATACTTGTCAAAAAGATATGTTAAATAAGAGTAAGCTATGTAATTGATGTTCTACATTTAAATTGTATATTTCGATATATAAATGAATCCCTAGTTTCTTATATATTATTTCTGCATTCGAATATCGACAGTTACGAACAACAAACAAGTGTGTACGAAAACACAGTGATATTTATTCACTCATAAGTTAGCTAGTTTAAATTACTACGATCTCGAAGTCCTACGTTCAAATATTATGTCAATTTCCTGTAAAAATTTCCAAAAAGCAACACGATGTTTGAAAACTGGTAGTGTTCAAGACTTCAGTGCCTATTAAAGCACATAAAGCGTTGCTACTGTATAAGAATACTTTCCATTCGAGAGTGAAAAAATAAAAATGAATTACGAGAAAGTCCACACACGCGCACACTATAATAATTCCTGCGCAATTGCTTAATATCTGTATAATGTCCGTTGAAAATGAAGGCTCTGGCCGGATTTAGACAGAAGGAAAACATTATTATTTATCAAATTATAAAGTAACAGTTATGAAATGTTAGTATTTTTTTCAAAATATTGTTGTGTGTTTTCACTTTCAGCAATAGTAGAAGATGAATTTACTATTATACGAGATAGCACCGCAGAAAACTGTAAAATTTGTTACGGATTCGACTGTACCACTTTAAGGAAACCAAGATGCGAGTATTATGGTGAAGTTTATGCCAGTTATGCAAATATTGATGATTATGAACCGGAAGATAACGATTTGAACGACGAAGTTGGAAACATGTTACTGCAATATGTTGATAAAGGTAATCATTCGAGGTTCATCACCCGTGACGCTCCACGTTAAGACAGAAAGAATACCGCTGGTTTTTTAGTGGGTATTCCGATGTTCGGGGCGCACTGGGCGCCTCGGACATCGGCGAGCCCCACATACCCCCCAATGTTCCCGTGGTGGAAACTCGTAATGCGTTTTTCTAGTGCTAAAAAAGGTACAGTTCATCAAACACTCATTTTGTTTTCAATTGTAACATGTGACATTGATGAAGATAATCTATTTGTTTAATTATAACTATTTTAATTAAATTAAACTTATTTATTTATACGAATTACTATTAAATCTTATAATTGTAATTATATTCCGATCGTATTAGTATTCTGTAATAATTATTGTTGTCTGATCATTTGTTTTAATTAAAAATTAAAACATGTCTGTTTGTCCTGAGTCTGGGTGTAATTATCTATATAAGTACGTATTTACAAAAGAAAAGTAGTATATGTAGTATATGAGTTGTCTGGTTTCCATAGTACAAGCTCTGCTTAGTTTGGGATCAGATGGCCGTGTGAATAATGTACCAGGATATTATATTATTATTATAAATTCCAATATATATAGCGTAGTCGTGAGCTTATTAGTAGTGAAATTAAATACCACTTACCAATGTATATAGGCAATGATAACCAATTAACATTAGCGAGCCTGCTGTAGGACAAAGAAATGAAGAATTTCATCATCAAATTTTCTCATCCTGTTATTACAGAAAAACATATATATATACGTATCTAGCATTCCTCGATATATATAGTTAAAATAGCTTGTGATATTAATTACGTCTGTTTGTTACATCACAGCATCTACGGAGCCGTACGAAGATTGTCTCCCTCTAATATCACAGTATACCACCTGCAATAAAGGTAAATAAAACACTATAATTAAGTTAAAAATATACCCACTAAGAGAAATGTGTATTTCAAATATTAATAACACTAATATTATTAGACTCGCGCACCAAATATTTACAATACAGACAATTCCTTAAAACGAAATAGCGTTATCATATGACTTATCGTATGGCTTGTGCGACACTAATCCTACAATTTTATACATATGTATAAAATTATGGATATTATGTACAAAGACACGACCGAAATTTAACTGCCTTACTACATTAAAAAATAAAAAGTACACCAAATACACGTACAACACGATTGTAGAGATTTAAAAAAATAAAAAAGCTGTTACAAAGAATCGACGTTGCTATAAGAACAATTATAACAATTGACGTCTGACGTTATAAAAAAAAGAAAACAAAAATTATAGTTTCAAATTGTTATTTTACTCACTTTTACGCAGTTTAGTGAGCGTTAATAAAGCTTTAGTCAATAAAAAAATAATCAATAAAAATATATATATCTTATTCTGTGACAAAAAGTACCCACTTTGAATATCTTCATTTTTTTATGTGTGTTTGTGATAGAACGTTTAATATATAATAGGTTTTTAACCAAAGGTTCGAATTCGGTATAGCACAGCTTAGTTTTATGTGCTTCATTAGTGTCTATAATATTGATATCATGATCAGTGGTGGAGGAAAATATCATGAATATTCAGGTGTCCAACGAAACAGCATAGTAGGACAAACTTCAAGCTTTCTTCTTACGAAAGGCGAAACTTTGCCCAGTAATGGGATATTCACGAGCTGTTCCTTTATATTTCAGATAACATTTGCGTTGACTGCAAAATATGTAGCTGTAATGTCTATGGAAGATGGAATTGCAGCTCAGTTCAGCGCTGTTTAAAGAATGATCCTCTGATCGCAGACCACAGAACACTGGTTGTAGTGATGGAAAAACTCCGGAGATGTAAGTTCTGTAATCTATACTTATAATATCGTTTGCCCTTAAAATTATAAATCGTTAATCTAAGGCCGTACGGTCGTAGGCCTGCGGCCTCTGTAGTATGCAAATATGTATATAAAATGCATACATAAATACATTTCACGATGCCTTTTACGCCCGCAACGTGTGCCATTGTTTGCGGGTCCCGCTGCGCCGGCGGGCAACTACTAGAATCACGCAGGTCGCGGTCACCCGTAGCTTCGGCGGGCTTCGGGCGCGTGCTTTTCGTTGGTTTGCGGGCGACGCGCGTTTAGAAATCTAACGTAATTTTGTATAACCACTCATCTTGCGATAATCGCCCAACAAGTTTGCGGGCAATGACCGCAACCGCGACGTCCGCGTTAACCGAACAGAACTTTGCGTGAAAATCACCCTGTGAGTTCTTAGCCTAAATTTTTACAATACGCATAGCCAATACTACTGAGTCTATTGCCGATTCTTTAAAAAGTTGGTGCACTGTTCTGTGTCGCCCCGGTAATTTACTGGCCCAAAAAAATATAAGAGATCTTTGTACGTTTGTCTTTCAATATAAACGTTCCTCATAGACCCTTTATTCCACCCATGAGGTTAGTGTATGTGTCTAAAGCATATTGGAGCAGCAGAAACACAACTTACTTATTTATTTTTTAGTAGGTATTTATGTTTGGTAGGCGTACGTACTGTTTTACCCCGGCGGGGCACAAAGTCCTACCACGCTGTATATTCGGTTCGTATCGTATCGGGTGTATATTATATATCATTCACTTAATTTAATTATCGTTTAAACTTTTATTTCCGTCCTAGATATAAACTCACATTCCAATGAAAGATTTAAAAGATCGACCAATGAAATTAATCAAGACAGTAAAATAAGCTACGAAGATTTATTAACATGGTTATATGGAATTGAAGGCTTTGAAAATGCAGCTCAGAATAAAACGGAAATGTCTATTAAGATAACAAATACAAACACACACAATGGTAAAGTTTAAATATTAGCCTTTGAGTTTCATTTATTAATATAAAAATACATAATGTAAAACAAATGAAATATATTTTTACAGACGTATCCAAGAAACAAACCAATCATACTAATTCAGAATCTGATTTGCTAAGTTTTAACGATTTATTAAACAGCGCGATGGAAGATGACAATCTCGATATAAATACTAATCACACTGGAGCTATACTCTACAAAAGTAACGATCCAATCACTTTTGATCTATTAAAAGAAATTGGTGCTTATTATGATACTGAGGCAGGTGAATTAAATATACCCAACGGAAAACCAGAAAATAAAACAACCGCTTCCCTGAAAACCGGTAAGTTTACAGATAAAGCATTATTTATTTTATGTATATATATCGCAGATTATGTATTTACATTTAATAATATAATATATAAGAACATGAAATATTTTTATTTCAATTCTATAAAATTTTCAGCAATTAGTAATATTAGAGAGAACGAAAATGTTATATTTTCTTTAAATGATGTGAAAGAAAATATTATAAATATAAAGAAACGTGATATACCTTCAGATGCAAATGAAACGGATATTCTTTTACCAATAAATTATAACAATACTATTGACAAAATGGAGGAATTACAAAAGAATATTGTATTTTCTTTAAATAAAAATATAAACTCACATTCCAATGAAAGATTTAAAAGATCGACCAATGAAATTAATCAAGACAGTAAAATAAGCTACGAAGATTTATTAACATGGTTATATGGAATTGAAGGCTTTGAAAATGCAGCTCAGAATAAAACGGAAATGTCTATTAAGATAACAAATACAAACACACACAATGGTAAAGTTTAAATATTAGCCTTTGAGTTTCATTTATTAATATAAAAATACATAATGTAAAACAAATGAAATATATTTTTACAGACGTATCCAAGAAACAAACCAATCATACTAATTCAGAATCTGATTTGCTAAGTTTTAACGATTTATTAAACAGCGCGATGGAAGATGACAATCTCGATATAAATACTAATCACACTGGAGCTATACTCTACAAAAGTAACGATCCAATCACTTTTGATCTATTAAAAGAAATTGGTGCTTATTATGATACTGAGGCAGGTGAATTAAATATACCCAACGGAAAACCAGAAAATAAAACAACCGCTTCCCTGAAAACCGGTAAGTTTACAGATAAAGCATTATTTATTTTATGTATATATATCGCAGATTATGTATTTACATTTAATAATATAATATATAAGAACATGAAATATTTTTATTTCAATTCTATAAAATTTTCAGCAATTAGTAATATTAGAGAGAACGAAAATGTTATATTTTCTTTAAATGATGTGAAAGAAAATATTATAAATATAAAGAAACGTGATATACCTTCAGATGCAAATGAAACGGATATTCTTTTACCAATAAATTATAACAATACTATTGACAAAATGGAGGAATTACAAAAGAATATTGTATTTTCTTTAAATAAAATTGTAAATGAGAAACAAAATGAACTTAAAAAATTAACAAATATTAAAGAAAAACTTATTTTATATCTTAAAACGTTCGGAAATATAAGTATTCCAAATGACATATCAAATGATTCAAAATACAATGAGAATCCCATCATACATTTATACCAATTTGAAGCAAATCAGCCAAACGAAGTTTTAAGAAAACACGATCCAAATATATTAGAGAAATATTTGAAAAAATTAAAAAGGGACATCTTTGAAGTAATAAGGGATATTGCAGGAATACAAAAACTGTCGAATACTTCCATGCCTCACAACCTCAATGTTCTCGTACGATCTATGAAATACTACGTTAACGAAGAAAATAAGAAATCAAATATAACAAAACACAATAAGGTTAATTTTCGAAAACAATTTAACTCGCATGATACGAACGAAAGAAATAATCGTCTTGTAGATATTATTATTAATATTCTAGAAGTTTTAGACAGAGATGCACCCACTAATGATGTTTTAGTCACTGTGTCTCCTAATTTAAGAAGAATTTTAAAAAGATTAATTGGTAGATTTTATTCAGAAGATTTTGATATTAGTGATACAAAATTATTTAAACCTAAATACAATATTCTGAGCTACTTAACAAGTATAGAAAACAAATGGCAGAACTTGATACCAGAAATTGGGCAAAGTTCGATTCAAGAACGTCTTTATAATCTGAAATCTTTACATATAGCGTTATCAAAGGATATACTTACAATTAATAATGCACTAAAGTTCGTAGAATTTGCAAATCATCGACGTATGACAACTAACAGTCAAGTTTTAGGAGAAAAAGTAGTTTCCAAACTAACTAATGATCTGCATCAAATGAAAAATCGAATTAAACAAATGATAAAGTTGAAACCAAATCAACGTTTTAAAAATAAAAACAAGAATAATGTAAAGAAGAAATCAATATTCCAAAAAATTAAGAAAATGTTGAAAATTTCCAAAAAAGAGTTACGAAAATTATTTCACAAAAATGTTACCAATGCTGAAGTACTACGACATATGGCAAGGGAAAAGATGGATGAAATGAATAAGAAAAAAATGTCAGAATATGAGGAAATTATGCAAAGGTGGCAGAATAATTTGAACATTATGTCCGCGAGAAATAAAAGGTCGGCTGGAGAATTTCGAAAGTTTATGTACAAAATAAAGCACATTTTTGCTCCGCGTTATTCGAGATCTAGAGCTAAAACGATAAAACCTTTAAACAACAAAAACGGGTTCAAAGTAACTACCAAAAAAACCAAATATCGCGGTGAGTGTTTTATATACCTATACATTTATGAGATGAAACGAGAAGGCCCAGTCGTCATATATCTGAATTTTCATGTGCTTGATTTGTGTTTATAATTCATCTCGTGCGCGGCGATGAAGTAAAGCATCGTGAGGAAACTCGTATGTATCTGGTGAAAATCTATCACATTTGTATCTGTGTGTGGTGAAATCAGTTGCAAGCCTTCTCCTCAAAATGAGACAGCCTAGCAGTGAGACGTTTACAGGCTACTACTGATACTGTATGTATTTAAGGCTTTTTAGAAATTTTCAAAATTAATTATATCAATAACTGTTTTTTTCAACATTTCATTATTAAACAATTTATATAACGACAATATAGATAACTGAGCACTTACTAACACACTATAATTCCTAAGTAAGTTACGCGTACATGTTTTTAATTAATGCCTGCCCTTTTTTAATCTCTGCCTAAAAATTTTCTAATTTAAATGCGTAAAATTTACTTCTTTTAGGTCACAGCAAGAATAAGAAAGTAGTATCAACGACATCAAAAACTGTTTTATTTAAAAAAATAAAACATAATAATTAAGGATATGCATTCGCTAGTTTTAAATGTTCAATCATATCCATTTAAATAGCTATAATGTTTTTTTTATTATTATTTCTTCAAATTAAAACAAATCTTATGACTTTTAGGTGAAATAAAAACAGTGTTACCTAAAAACATCATTACTTTTTATTTTCTTTCCGATCAAGACTTAATACTTTAGCCATATATAAATGCTGTTCAAATGAGTGTATACAATGGCAATTCTAAAGTATTTAAAAAAATACTCTTATATAAAAAACTGCAATGCGATGTTTTCGGTGAAACTGTCCAAATAATCCTGTTTACTGTGAGCCGAGATGGCCAAGTGGTTATAACGCGTGAATTTTCATGTGCTTAATTTGTTTTTATTATTCATCTCGTGCTTGACGGTGAAGGAAAACATCGTTAGGAAACCTGCATGTGTCTGATATCATTGAAATTCTACCACATGTGTATTCTACCAACCCGCATTGGAGCAGCGTGGTGGTATAAGTTCCAAAACTTCTCCTCATAAGGGAGAGGAGGCCTTAGCCCAGCAATGGGACATTCACAGGCTGTTACTGTACTGTTACTGTATAACAATATATACGATAGTAACTACAATAGTATTAAACTGTGGCGTAGCTATTCGACAGCACATTTATTTATGATTTGTTCAATTTAAACATAAAATAAAATATAATTTAATTTAACAAACATATAAAATTGTCAAATACTTTATTTTAAGCTACTAATGATAATAATTGAAATCTAACATATTTTTTATAAAAATAAATGGATACATAAATATGTTTTATGAAGTGTATAATAAGGGGTAGGAAGTAAAATAAATTAGGCCAATGTTATATTAATCGTTTAAGTAATAACTCAGTCTCATCATAGCCCAATTTGAGGAGCCAGTTTGTCATTTGCGTTTTACACTGTTAAGTCGTAAGTGAGTATATATTGATCTTATTTATTCTGTTATATAGTATCGAGCTCAAGTAATTATATTATTGTTATAATTATAAAAATTAAACTATCAACGGCCTTTCCTATAACCGTTGTTTAGTCTGTGTCTTCTTCTTTCGAATGTCAAATCGATAATGAGAGAACGAGAGAAATCGTTGCTTAGCCAAAGAGCCGCTAAGCAACATTTATAAGTAAGGTAGTAAAATTTCAAATATTCATGTCGTAGATTAGAAAATTCTTTTTATAGTGAGGTAATTTTAACTTTAAAATATATGTAATATTATATAATGAAACAATAGCTTTTACGAGATTTGAAATTGGGACCGATATATAGAAAAAAAAGATATTTGTTTAAATATTTATTTATAAAAACATTATAAAAGTACGAAATATAATTTAAATAAAGACATTTTTTTATGTTATCTTTTTTAGATTTAGTAGTTGTGTAAATAGCAACTCGGGCGTTTTCAATTGCATTTTCTTGGCATTATTATCAAATCTTATAAGTGGTTCCTTAAGCGCCATTAAAAGGGGACTCTTCACTTTGACATTATTTGCTGTAATTGACGCTGCTGAAAATGTCAATTTTTTATATAAATCTCAAAATATATATTTTAAAGGACTCCCTTCGTATCTCACCTTCTCTATATTTTTTTATAGAATAGGTATATTGTGTAGAATAGGACGAGCATATGGGCCACCAGACGGTAAGTGGTCACCAACGCCCAAGGACATTGGCATTGTAAGAAATATTAACCATCGCTTACATCGCTAATGCGCCACCAACATTGGGAACTAAGATGTTATGTCCCTTGTGTTTATTTACACTTTTAATTGAATATATAATACATTTAATTGAATAATAAATCAAAATTACCTGGATCACCCTTCAATCCTTCGCGTTTGTTAGCTATAAAAACTTTAAAGAGCTCTTTGGCGACAATCACGTTACCCTGTCGTAATAAGGATATAATTCTTTTACCAATATTGTAATTAATATCATCAGTAAGATCTGCGTTTGTTGCTTCCTTTGTTGCTAAATAAAGCTTAATGCGATTTTCTATTAATATACTTAAGATTTGATCTCGGGTCAGTTTAATATCATTATTTTTATAATTCGTATCTAGTTCTGGGTTTGTATCAGCCATTTGCACTGTTTGTCTGTTAATAGCTTCATATTTATCTGGCGCGAAAACCTCGACCATATCTTTTGCGTTATTTTTTTGCATTGATTTTCCTAAATTATTTAATACTTTTACACTCAGATTGATGTTATTCTCAGCGTTGTCAATAAATTCTTCGAAATCGTTTTGTTTATACACAGGCAGTTTAGATATAGTATCTAGAGAATCTTTGATATTTTTTAACGCAAGTATACTTTGTTTCGTATCTGCTTCTAGAGTTTTCAATAACATAAGGCGTTTTTGCGGAGGTATGACTGCAAGCAAAGCAAAATTTTTATAACTGTTGCTGGATAACTCTATTTTTTCCATAATATTTTTTAACTCTTCAAGCGTTTTTGGTCTTTTGTAATTAAAATTTCTACGTGTTGGTATGAGGTCTTTATTTACGTTTCTTAATATCCTCTCTAAAACTTTTGCGGAATGAGGTCTTTCAGTGGATACTACGTTATTTCTACGCGTTAGAGTGTTTGATGTTAATTCAATTTTTAATGAATCTATTAATTTCTTTATTTTACTTAAAGGATCAGAATCAACTTTTTTCTTTGTATTTTTATCATTATTAAGTTTGTCTGCATTTAATATATTATAGATACAAGGGAGAGCATCGAGTATGTTTATTTTACTTTTTGATTTTGGATCGTTTTCGTTTTGCAACTCAAGGAGGTCATCAATAATCGCTTTTAAATGACCTTTGAGTTTTTCTTTAGTTATGTTTATTTTTTGAGAAACATTGTTTGTTACATTACTTGTAGTATCTCGTAAAACAACTTTCGCTGCGGACTCTTCTTTATATGTTTCAGCAGTTGATATAGCCTGAGTTCTTTCTGTCTCAGGTTTCGTTAATTTAATTAAATCAAAAAGAGATTTTATTCTAAAAAAATCTGATAAGTTATACAGAATGTCTCCTTCGATATTGATATTTCGTTCATCTTTATTTTCCTGTATTTGGCTGAGTAAGCAGTTAGGATTATTTCTTATATGATTTAAATAGTCAAAAATTAATTTATCTTTAATTGTCATATTTGTATTTCTCAAATCAATTTTAAATTTATCTTCGATAACACCTTTCACATTGTCCTTTCCGTTAAACTGGTTTAGATTTTTGATTTTACTCGTGTATTTTTTACTCGCATTGTTGGGAATAAGAAGTTTTGTAATTTTTTCTAATAGATGGCCAAACAAATTAAGAGAAGAATTTTCAACATTCTTCATCTCAGCACTCGCGGTGCCACCACCACTATTTATGTCTAATTCATCAGGTTGAACATTGAGCGTATGATGCTTTAAGTCTTTTATACTATTTTGAACTTGTTCAAACTTTTTCATTAAACTTAAAACGTTATTCAACTTTGATATAACGTCAGTAGTGGTTTCTTTTTCTTCTTGCTTTTTATCCATTTTTGCTTTTCTGCAATTTGTCATTGTAATGTTGTGGGTCTCTTTTATATTTGTATTTTCATCGCTGGAAATATCTTTTTCTGCTATTGTTTCACAAAACGAAACGTTTTTGGTGTTTTTATTTCTATTTAGAGTATCTGATAATTTTTTAAGAGCATTCTTAAGAAAAGTTTCTTGTCGTATACTAAGTGGTTCTTTAAAAAGTTCAAGTAAATCGTTAATTTTTTTGTGTTTCATTGATTCGACTTCGATTGACGCGTCAGTAGACTCTTTTTCCATGTCCCATAGTTTAGTGAGGAGATTGCCCGCTATGTATGTCATTGCAGTTAAAGTGTCATTTTCAGGTGTAAAAGTAATGTTAGACATTGGCGGGACATTCTTATCACCTATCACTTCCGTACCATGTTTTAGCTCAGTCACAACGAGCTTCGATAAATCTTTGTTCTTCATACTTTGTGAATAATTACCAATGATATTACGAAGCTTGCCATTATTTAAATGATTCAAATCTTGAGCTTGGGGTGTCGATTCAATCTTGTTTTCAGTAATGTGGTGATCATAGTCCTGAGGATTATATTCAATTTGCAGAGGACTTATATCAGATTTATTGAAGTGATCGATAATATCCGTCCGTCGTGATATTTTAGGCATACTTTTCATATCCACTTTACTGGCTGAAATTGTTCCTGTATGATTTGTACCTCTTAATGTATCTGTAAATGTTGTCAAATATTATTATTGTTATTTACTCGGGTGTATTAAATATTATTAATGTATATTTCTGACTTACCTTCATTTATGTCGTCTCCTGTATGATAAAAGCTTATAGTATGATTTTTGTTCTTCTTATCACCTGATCGCTCATCAACAGAGCGTTTTTGGCGAGACATGTATGTTGCAAAATCTTCTTCATAACGATTAACGTCTGGAACTAAAATTTACCAAAATATGCAACCATTTCACGTTTAGACAAATAAATAATACTCACCATGATGTACTAAAATTGTGCTTAGAAATAAAAGAAAGGTGCTTTCGTTTAAAGTTTATTAGAAAAGTTAATTAGAGCTTTCTTCAAGGAATAGCGATTAAATAACCTGGAAACAATATTGAGATTAATGTAACAGAATGACAGAAGTGTTAAGAATAATAAAACTGACAGTTTTGTTTTGTTTTATACCTAATAATTCATCTCCAGTTTTCGGAGGATCGGGTACAAGTTGGCTTTGAGTTTTTTTCTTAGCCTTCTTTTTTAATTCTGCAACAATATTTGAAAACAGTTTTTAATTCAAGATTATTTAGTCTTTACGAATGTTAAACGCAATAAATTATTTATTCATTTATTTTTAAGCTATGTACAGTAATTTTTATAATATAAAAATAATTGTTCTTTTATAAATTTGTAATGCGTATTTTTTTTTATTTTAATTTTATAAATTATAAAAATGAATGTTAAGCTTATAATTAATTCTAGTTAAACTAGTTTAAACATGACCCTAACCTTCGACCCTAGCCATGATCATTCACTAAGAAAACTAGCCTAGTGTCAAATGAGATATTATAATGCACAAGTTTGTACATAAGCACATAGGAACTCTCTATTCCCTCACTCTCATAATCCGAGTGGATCGCAATCCCACACGATCGGATTGAGTCCGGCGCAGGACTTACAATGACACGTGTCTTGGAAATTACGTAAAACGGTCTTGTGTTTTGTCTGAATGTAAACAGTGACAACATAGAAACTCCGAGCTGGTATTGAGAAAACTTCAATAGAAAAACCCCATTACTTGTTTTTGGCTCAACTCAGAATTTGCAGTTAAAACTTTTCATATAGCGTAACTTGACTTTCAAAAGTAAAACATCGCGAGGAAACCTGCATGTGTCAAATTTCATTGAAATTGACATAATTTCAACGTGTGTGTTCACCGACACCCAATAGAGTACCGTGATGGAATAAGCTTCAAACCTTCTCCACATATTATCTAACACAATCCGTAACTTGAACCAATATATAAAATATACCTGTGAACATAACATCAACGGCAGTACTGAATGTTTGTCTGTCTGATAAAACGTCTTCATCATCAACCGAACAGTCAAATACAGATTCGCACTGCCACTCGCCCTCCGCTGAGCAAGAACATCGGTTGCAGCCAGAACATGAATTAGCTGTGGAACAAATTATTCTTGTATTTTTCAAGTTATTTTTTATATAAATCTATTTATATAAAAAATCGTCGTTTTGACAAAGGATATAATATTTTACATGACCATGTAAATTGAGTAATTAATTTATACTGACTATTGTGTTCTTGCTGATTCGTGTAAACCAGTGGTAACTTTATATCGTAATTTGAAAATGATAAGGCTTACACGAATCTTATTTCAATATTCCTTGCTAGATTCAACTTTACAACCATTAACAATCACACACAATAGACTGTGTCAACCTTGACCTTCAAAGCCAGGTTCAGGTTATTCTGGACCATATAAGATGTAAATAATAATATAAATAAGTCTTACCTTCTGAACAATCAGAATATTGGGACACAAATGGTATGCATTTTGCATCACCGCTCTCATCACCAACTGTGAAATGGTTATCGTTAAAATGATCACGCATAGATCGCGTATTTTATTATTGAACTTTATAAAAAAATCTGCCTATATGAAAACATAGAGATCCTATATGTTAGAATTAAATTTTCCAAATAACTGATTCTTTTTCGTGAACATTATGACTTTTATTAAATTTAGCAGAATTCTACTTTTATAACCAAATATTTTTAGCTTAAAAGCATAGAGTGCAGCTTAAAATTGACGAGTTGCTTGAATTAATTTATTAATGAAACATAAATCTAATGTCCTCTTAGTATATTTATATATTTAAGATATATTTAAGAATGGTAGAATTGGCTATAGTACATAATTTTGAACAAAAAAAACATTATGGGATTATTTAATGGAGACAAACCAATCGGATACTAATATATAAAAACAATTTGTTAAATTATAAACTGAAAATAAGATACACATAGTCATATATGAAGTAAATAAAAAGTAGCTCACTTTAAAATAAAATTAGTTTTCAAAATCAGTGCAGCTGAAATATAAATGGTGACTAAGAAAAGAAATGATGTGCCAATAGTAAAAAAATATTGCAATCAAACGTGCGATAAATAAATAACACATAACATGTAAATCACTTTAAATTCACTTTAATTATCACAAAACATAACTTTTATAAAAATACAAAATGATAATACGATCACTTCACTACACGAACACTTTTGAAATCAACACTTTCACAAATGATAAGATAAGAATTTTAAATATTTAGTAACTGGATAAAGAGTAATGAAACTACAGTCTCAGAAACTCCAGTCACTTTTCTATTGCTATATCTTAATCATTATTCACTATGAAGTCTACATAATCCCCTCGTGGGCTGCCAGCCAAGATATTTTCCTTCGGAACCTTCCTTCTCATCAGCCTTATTTTGTTTCGTACTTGCTCGTGTAAGTTGCGTCGATGGCCATTCGGATGGTTGCAGCACAATGTATCGCCACCTGCAACCAACCTCTCATTTACAATCATTTCAAAACACAGTGGCAAATCAATATTAATAAAATAACAATTTAGATAAATATCTAAAGATTGGTTGCAGGTTTCTGGCAAACATTAAAAAAAATTAACACTAACATAACATAACATAACAACAGCCTAAAACACTTCACAACACCAAAAAATAAACCATAAATAAATAAAACAACAAAAAGGGTGCCGTGCCGAAAAAGTCATAGAAGAATGGTCACTCAGACAGACTCATACCGACATCCATAAATGCCACGACACCGTCATCCATCGTCCTCCTCAACCTGTAGGAAAGTTGGCGGAAATACGCCGGTCGATCTTGTTGGAACAAATCGCGGTATCTATTCCTCGGAGCATCCGGTTCTCTGATAATTCTATAATATTCACAATACCAAGTATCTCTTGCGATACATCCAGCGTGCCTCCCATGGGTTGCGCAGACGCAATAGTAACATACTTCCTTATTGGAGTAATCTAAGAGAGAGTCGATGTCACTTGGGATGTCAATGTCAGTGTTGTTGGCGTTGACATTGTTGCTGTAGTAGGAAGAACCTCGCTTACAGCTAGCTTTAGCTTCGTAGGGTATCTCGTCGTTATGCCAAATATAATCTGTATTGACAGTAAATATCTTTATGACCTAAACTGTTGAATCAAGTACTTATAATTAAGAATGGTAATTTTTTATACAATATTCGAGCAATTTCGATATGCAAAAACTAGCGTTTTCAAACTTTAAACTTAATTTATATAAAGTACTTTCGACCGCAGCCCTGTTTTCAAGCAACAATTACCTTCTACTAGTACCTTTACCTACAGGTAACTTTACAATGTCTGAGCCTATTTTCGTTAACCTTAAATTATATTATCAAACAAATATAACTTATATGTACATGCAAAAATAAATTTCAATGTTTTCAAATTTCAAGGTCCCACATTTCAGCTGCACTGATTGATTCCATAATGAACCGAAACCCACAAACAAACCTCGCCTAATCCTAAACGCCAATGATCTTTCGTGCGCAAAAGGCAAATTCCTTTCCATGTTTTTCTTCAAAGTTCCCATCCGAAGGCATTCATTAACATTCCTAGCAGGTCTCCGACTACAATATTCGTCCTTCCCATCTGTAGAACACACACAAATCTTGCAGCTTTCTTCTTTAGCTTCGGCATTCATATGCGATCTTCTAGTTTCTTCTTCAGAGTTCTCATCATTGGTTATTAATGATTTCTCTTCTATTTTTATAACAGTATGACCAGGATAGCATTTTAAGCCGTGCTCTTCAAGCTGTGCGTTCGTCATTAGCATTGGATTGTAAAATAATTCTAAAACGTTTTTGAAATATATTTTGGCTATAGCTAACTGTAGTGTTAAATATGTGATCTACATAAAGTAAATAACAGCCTATAAGTATCCCACTGCTGGGCAAAAGCCTCGTCTCCTCCAAAGGAGAGGGTTTTAGCTTATTCCAACAATCTACTCCAATGCGGGTTGGTGGATACCCTTGAGACATTTTCATTCGACACATACATACATATCGTCACGATGTTTTCTTTCGCTGCTAAGCATGAATTTGATTATATACACAGATTAAGCTTATGTAAATGTAGTTCTACTTGCACGGTTTTGAACCTACAGTCCTTGATTAAGATTCACACGTTCTAGCCACTGAACCATCTCAGCTGATCTACATAAATGTAATTACAAAATATGCCGTTAATCTTCAGCTCTGAAACTGGCTTACAATAATTATACATATATAATTGATACCTAACTTGGGTAATATTTTATCTGAAAAGTAACAAAATTATCTAACTTACCCGCATCCACGATCATCTCAAGGGATATGAAGGCAAAGATCAGCAACGCAACTTTCACCTCCATGACCATCGTGCGGCCTGGGTACCACTTGTACCGGTTGCTTGTAAGAATGACTTTTATATGATTTTCTGCTCGACTGCTATTGTTCATGAATTTTATAACAGATATGTATTGAAGTTGATGTAAATTATTTTAACACTAGCTGTCTCGCTCTTCGATAAGAGTAAACATGACTGTAATCAGTTTTTGTTTTATTTTTATAAAATATACCAAATAATATAAGGATCTTAGCTAATTTATTTGTTTTTATTTTTTATTATTTTTTTGTCACTTGGTGATAGGGCTTTGATCAAACCCGTCTTTGTATGTACCACCCACTGATCATTTCTATCATCAAACTGCCATGCTTAGTATTCTTGTGTTCCGGTTTGAAGGGTCAGTGTAAATAAACGCACAAGCGACATAACAGCTTAGTTCCCAAGGTTTATGGCGCATTGGCGATGTAAGGAATGGTTAATATTTTCTACAGTGTCAATGTTTGTGCGGTGGTGAACACTTACCGTCAGGGAACCCATTTGCAAGTCTACCTACTAAATGTATATAAGTATATATATAAATATATATATATATATATATATATATATATATTTGTTAAGTATATTAGTGTTTACCGGATACGAACTGAAAACATCGATTGTTATAATCCACAGTTTCGACCCACTGTACCTCACAATATCAAACTAAAACTTATTTTAAATACACCCGTTGAATTAAAGTTTCCAATACGCCCCTGTGCTTAATGAATGAGTCTTATCAAAATGAGATTTTCCAACAAGACGACAAAACAATAAAATTTATCGCAACACCTGCTTCGTCCGTCTGTTTCGACGTTATATGACGTTGTTTTTTTATTTCTAATAATAACGCGGTTTACATAATCACCGAAATAAAAGTGATGAATAAACTACCCCGAATTTATTCCACGGCCTACAAGGCACCAGCCTAGGAGCCCCGCCTGTCGAGGGTCCCCACTTTGACAACAGTAACAGTAACAGCCTGTAAATGTCCCACTGCTGATCTAAGGCCTCCTCTCCCTTTTTGAGGAGAAGGTTTGGAGCTTATTCCACCACGCTGCTCCAATGCGGGTTGGTAGAATACACATGTGTCATAATTTCAATGAAATTAGACACATGCAGGTTTCCTCACGATGTTTTCCTTCACCGTCAAGCACGAGATGAATTATAAACACAAAATTAATATAATTTGACTCTGAAGGGGGGCTCAAATGTCAAAGTGCCGGCGGCCTTCGGCGGAAGTCCGGGCCTACGAGTGAATGATTTTATATGAAAAACTTAATCGTAAGGACAATTTCTATTATAAATTTACGGCGATCGTATTATAAATTTACATGTTTCTTGTGTTTATAAGGCATAGGCAGGTGAACTGACTTCGCCACCTATAATGTACAGACAGTAATTAGCCACTATTATCCGAGGACATTGGCACTAAGAAATATAAACTAACCCTTACGGCCATGCTGCACTAAAGTTGGAAACTCAGATGTTATGGTCAGGTGCCTGTTATGCTTAATCACTCTTCAAACTGGAACAAAACCATATTTAGTGTATTATTATCTATCAATATAACTTTAACATGTTGTATTATTATATGTATACGGTTATTTATTTCTTATATAAGTATATATGTATGCATGTATGTATGTATGTGTGTATAAGTGTATATGTATATATATGCATGTAGGTTGGTATATTACATATTGGTATTAAGCTTAATAAATTTTAAGTGTAAGGTGTTCACACACTGTGCCCGATTAGTGATCCTGGCTAAAAAACACATAAGCATTTCTCTTTACAGATCACTATAAGGCCGCCTTTGCATACTATATGTTCTACTTGCTAATATTTATTACTAAAGGTGTGTAAAGCGTGCAAATAAAGGATTAATAAATAAATAAAAATAAGTGTATATTTTTTTTTTTTTTTTTTTTTTTTTTTTCAGCCTTTTGCCGTCCACTGCTGGACGAAAGCCTCCCCCATAGAACGCCAACCATCCCGATCTTGGGCAGTCCGCATCCATCCGCATACATCGAAGTGTAGTTGCTTGGCGGTTAAATATGTGAAGTTTCCTACTTATGCCCCACCACCAAGTAAGATGCCCATAAGCACTGATATGCTGCAACCAGTGGTTAGTAAAGAGTTCGGAAAGCAGCGAACAAATTATACGTCATAACATGCCAGTAATATGTAGTAACTATTGACAGTGCTGGTTTTTATATCTATTTTTCAACTAACCGCTTAATAAGATGTCGTTTAATATAATTTCCTTCCCTACAACACGCTGTCTTCTACCCGCTTTCCACACCAAAATAGAATTCAAATCGGCTCTCATAAGTACTTTTGAAACGTTATGTTAAAGAAACCAATTAAATGCATATTAACTACTACCGGAAGCTTTAAATAACTTTATACTATCAGAATATATAGACAAAGTTAAGAAATATTCAAATAATTATATATATTTATATAAGACTTATATTAAGGTCTTTAGACAAATAAAAGTTAAAGGTATTAAATGGTAGTTAAGACAACACTCCCGTTGAATCGCAATCGCAATCCGATCCTCTCGAGAAACTAAAGCCTTCTGTTACATTTTTAATAAAAGTTCTAACACTATTACTCAAAACGTTGGTTATTTAGTTAATAAATCGCGTATTGAAGATGTATATACGCTTCAAAAAGAGACTCAAAGTTTAATTCCAAAATTGTTCAAAGCAGGTCTTGTCAGTTTCAACTTGTTCCAAATACTCGTGCAGAAGTTTTCATATCGTTCAAGAAAATAATGTTATCTTTAAGCAAACTTACGAACTTGAGAGGAACCGGCGATAATATTCAGATATCCAGCAATATAAATGAATAAAAGAAAACAATTTCTATAAATTTGTAATTTTATTTTTTTCATTGTATATATTATAAAAATGACTATGATAGCTTAAAAATAAATGAATAAATTTCATATATGTAACCATTTCCATTATCTCATTTTTGTTTTTAATAAATGAATGTATTAATGTATGATAGAAAAATAAATCCCGAAAGTTTTTAAGCGTACAATGACAATTTGTCATTGTACGCTTTAACTTAACCATTGTCAGTGTGTTTTGTATTTTAGAAATGTGATACATGTGTGAAAATTCATAATGTTTATGAAAGTTTTCAATTCTAAATTAAATAAAAGCCTTAAACTAGCAGCGCATTTCTAAAAATCCTGTAATTAGCGTACGGAGGTGAAGGCGTTTGGTTTTTTCATTGAAACTAAGTGTCAAATTACAACTTTAATACCTAAAAATAAATAAATATTTTATTTTATTTATTTGTCGTTTTGCAGTGAGCTTCTACGTCTCGAACGGAACTAGGCAACATTTGAAGTTAATCTTGTTTATACGAGTAGTTTCGGTGTTCTCGTGATCATAGATATTTACAAAAAAAAAAAAGAATTACAACTCAAAAATATTACGCATTATATTTAAATCTGGGGTATTGCAAGGTTGCGTTCTGTTATTGTTGCTATTTTCAATTTTTAATAATTCTGTCTCATCACTTCTTTCCTGTTACTATCATCTTTATGCCGATGATCTACAGTTATACGTAACTACACCAATTAACAACCTCGCTAATGCTATCCAAACATTAAATTCCGAAGTCGAAAAAATTGTATAAATCCAAGCTAATCGCAGGTTGCTATTATCGGCAGCTTCCAGCAATAACACAATATTTATCAATACCAATTCCCTCCCATCCTTCTTAATGGTACAGCGCTTCCACTGTTCCCAATGATTAAAAATTTGGGGATAATAATAGATAAGTTGCTCTCGTGGGTTCCTCAGGTAGCAGAGATGAGTCGAAAATTTCCTCCTCCATTGGCTCTCTCAGTTCTTCTCGAGTTAAACTCGCCTTAGTCAACTTTTTTTTTTTTTTTATAGAAAAGGAAGGCGGACGAGCATATGGGCCACCTGATGGTAAGTGGTCACCAACGCTCTTAGACATTGGCATTGTTAGAAATGTCAACCATCGCTTACATATCCAATGCGCCACCAACCTTGGGAACTAAGATTTTATGTCCCTTGTGCCTGTAATTACACTGGCTCACTCACCCTTCAAACCGGAACACAACAATATCAAGTATTGCTGTTTTGCGGTAGAATATCTGATGAGTGGGTGGTACCTACCCAGACTCTTTACAGAGAACTCTTTGCTATTACCCCTATTGGACTATGCCGACTCGGTCTATTTAGATATTTCTGAGGAACTGCTAAATAAACTAGAGCGCTTACAGAACACGTGTATTCGCTTCATATTTGGTTTACGTAAATATGATCATATTACCCAGCATCGTAAAACACTAAAGTGGCTGCCAATACGGTTGCGTCGAAATATGCACGTCCTTTTTTTGTTATATACTATAATCTACCATCCTCAAACTCCAACCTACCTAAACGAGCGGTTTACCTTCCGTGGGTCTCATACACCAATCAATTTGAGCTGAGCAAGACAATAAATTGCTGATCCCTCTTGAGTTGCACTAAAATATACAGCAATTCCTTTACGGTTAAAGCGGTCAAACTATGGAATTCCCTGCCTCGAGAAATTCGTCAAGCTGAATCCGTAGCTATTTTTAAAAGTTTGCATAATTATTATCCATCAATATAACTATAGCATGTTGTATTATTACATGGTTATTTATTTCTTATATAAGCTTATATGTATTTTTTTTTTTGACGAGCCGGTTGGCGTGGTTGGTAGATAATTGCCTTTCACGCCGAAGGTTGTGGGTTCGATTCCCACCCAGGATAGACATTTGTGTGCATGAACATGTCTGTTTGTCTGAGTCTGGGTGTAATTATCTATATAAGTATTTACAAAAAAAATAGTATATGTAGTATATCAGTTGTCTG
The DNA here is from genome assembly GCF_905147045.1 of Nymphalis io. Taxonomy (NCBI): domain Eukaryota; kingdom Metazoa; phylum Arthropoda; class Insecta; order Lepidoptera; family Nymphalidae; genus Nymphalis; species Nymphalis io. Next base: position 721,998 of record NC_065909.1, read on the forward strand.
GTTTCCATAGCACGAACTTTGTACAAGCTTAATTTAGGATCAGATGGCCGTGTGTGAAAAATGTCCCAGGATATTATTATTATTATATGTATTTATGTATGCATGTAGAAGTGTATATGTGTATAAGAGTATGTATGTTGGTATATTACATATTTGTATTAAATTTATAAGCTTTCAATAAATTATAAGTATAAGTTCTTCGCACACTATGGCCGATTAATGATTCTGGCTGACAAAAAAACATAAACATTTCCCTTTACAGAAGTTGCCTAGAAGAGATCACTGTAAGATAATGTATGTACTACTTGTTATGATATGTTTGTAAATTGTGTGCAATAAAGGATTACCATACCCAATCGTGACGTCACAGGAAAGATTGTACTACAGATTAAATAAAACAAAACATTCGAGCAAAAAGTTTATTCACATATAGCCTTACTTATAAACGTTACATAACGGTTGTTTCATTAAAAACTTCTCTATCTCTTTCTATCAGTATTTATTTAACATTCGAAAGAAGAAGACAGCATTGTTTAAGTAACCACTTCTTGTACCTTTATAAGTAAGGATATTAAATTTTTAATAAACTAAACAAATCAAAAATAATTATTTATTTCTAATATTTACATAATAATATAAGGTAATCAAATAATTGAGATCAAATAGCACTTTGTGTCTGATACCACAAACTTAAAATATAGCATAAATTAAAAGTACTTAGGTCATATTTACAATCGCCAATTATATAAACAAGATATATAATAAAAACTTCTCAACATATATACTGTTGAATGGTGACGAACGACTTATGACGCGTGTGTTCGTGTATTACTCAGATAGCCGAGATGGCCCAGTAGTAAGAACGCGTGAATCTTAACCAATGATCGTGGGTTCAAACCCGGGCAAGCACCACTGAATTTTCATATTTTTAATTTGTTATTATAATTCATCTCGTGCTTGACGGTGAAGAAAAACATCGTGAGGAAACCTGCATGTGTCTAATTTCACTGAAATTCTGCCACATGTGAATTCTACCAACCCGCATTGGAGCAGCGTGGTGGAATAAGCTCCAAACCTTCTCCTCAAAAAGAGGAGAGGAGGCCTTTAGCCCAGCGGTGGGACATTCACAGGCTGTTACGGCATATAACTTTCTGACATTTCTCGAACGTTTTCTGCTGTTCTGTATTGAACGTTCTGTGATTTTCGAGTTTGTTCTTACAGAATAGTCTTGATACTCGGTGATAGAGCTTTGTGCAAGCCCGTCCGGGTAGGTACCACTCACTCATCAGATATTCTACCAGCAAACAGCGATATATAATATTCTTTTGTCCAGGTTGGAAGGTTAGAGTAACTACAGTAATAAGGGACATAATATCTTAGTTCTTAGTTCCCAAGGTCCGATTAAATACACACCTTAGTTCCCAAGGTTGGTGGCGCATTGATGATGTAAGCGATGCTTAACATTTCTTACAATGCCAATGTCTATGGGCGTTGGTGACCGCTTACCATCAGGTGGCCCAAATGCTCATCCGCCTTCCTATTCTATAAAAAAATACAAACATACTACATTCCTTCGAAAAATATAACAATTTATAGCTTTAAAAGTAAGTTGAATTGAAATTGTTGGATTTGAATATATTCGATACTGGTATCCGCCCACGTGTGGGGGGGCACGTGCTAACTATACTAGTCCATACCCTTGAAAGAGTATTCGAAATTTAAAGATGATCGATTCAGAAGTTAAAACGTGTAAGCGTAACAAACAAACGTAAGTTAACATGTGTTCTCGTTCCGTTCCACTAAATCAATACAAAAACCACTCACTCCAAATTGCAGAGCTATTGTGATTATTAAAAAAATAATCACAATAGCTCTCCGCCCCCGAGCTCTCGATACTCGGCCATACATCGCGCATCTCCCCCGCCGCCAGGCTGTGCGCGGACGCCAGCCCCCGGTACAGGCAGCACCCTCCCCCCAGCGGCTTGTAAGGGCTCAGCCTGCGCTCGTGGGTCAGGTTGAGCCCCAGTTTTAGCTTCGCCACGAGATACGTGAAGTAGACGTCCTCTAAGTTAATCATCGGCACCTCGAATGCCGTCTCCAGTATCTTCTTTATATGTTTACCTGAAGAGAGACACATCTACTTTGGAACTGCCAACCAAATGCCACATTTAAATATATACAGCCATTCATATAATAACTTCAATCACAGCTGACATGTTAGACGAGGCGTACGAACCCCCATTTCCTTTCTAAAGGTTTCCACGGCGAGAGAAAAAAAAAAAGGCGTGAGAAATGATTTTTATATTACAGGCGGACCGGCAAGTGGGTCACCTGGTGGTAAGTGGTCACAACCGCCCTTAGACATTGGCGACGTTTTTACCATATATAACTTTGTTAACTAAGATTTTGTCTTGTGTCTGTAGTTACACTGGCTCACTCGCCATTCAAACAAGAACACGTCAATACCCAGACACGCTCGCACAAAGCCCTACCACCTAGAAACACATTAAGTACGAATAATTATAAAAAATGAATCACATGTATACTATACATTATAAACGGGACAGTAATTGTGACTGTTGTCTCTGTCTATCTATTATATGTCTATCTATCACCGCTAAACAGATTTTGTTACGTTAAGCCGCGGACGAAAACTAACACAAAATATAAAAGAGTAAGAACTTAAAGCTCTCGTCATCCGCCTGATCTCTTCGAGTGACCCATCACATTGAGAGAGTAATGGAAAATAGAATACTGGTGGTAGGGCTTTGTGCAAGCTCGTCTGGGTAGGTACCACCACTCATCAGATATTCTACCGCAAAACAGCAATACTTGATATTGTTGTGTTCCAGTTTGAAGGGTGAGTGAGCCAGTGTAATTACAGGCACAAGGGACATTAGATCTTAGTTCCCAAGGTTGGTGGCGCATTGGATATGTAAGCGATGGTTGACATTTCTTACAATGCCAATGTCTAAGAGCGTTGGTGACCACTTACCATCAGGTGGCCCATATGCTCGTCCGCCTTCCTATTCTATAAAAAAAAAAAAGAATATGTTTGCACTTACCTCTCTGATACTACCTTATTCATTTCCTCTATAAAATATTATCAATATATAAAAAACATTACGACTTATACACTCACCATTTATGAGATATCCTGTCCCGGAGAGATACTCGGAGATGAAATCTTGTCGGTACAGCCACCGGGGCGAGTACCACTTGCTGTACTCGTCGCGATGAAGGTAGTTGTTCATTTTCCTATATCCTAATAGAAAAAAAATACCATAACAAATCCAAGGCATTCTATTATAAATATCGAGTTCTGCAAATATTCCTAGCTCAAAGAAAAGTGATATAATAAATAAACAGTAAGGTTTTTAAAAAGTTGGCACCTTATTGCGCTTTCATATCAATCGTTTGGTGTGGCACTGCCGACGGTAGCAGCATGAACCGTCTACCTTGAAGGGCTATACGGCTACAGTGCTACTGTATATTACAGTATGTCCCACCACTGACAAATATCGTCCATTGGTTTTAGAAATCCGTTATTTCTGAAGGTCTGGAGATAATTCCACCATGCTGTTCCAGTAATAAATACACTTTTTTTATAATTTGGTATGCGGACGAGCATAAGGGCCACCTAATGATAAGTGCTCACCAACGCCCATAGACATTGGCATTGTAAGCAATGTTAACCACCTCTTACATCGCCAATGCGCCACCAACCTTGAAAACTAAGATGTTATGTCCCTTGTGCCTGTAATTACACTGGCTCACTCACCCTTCAAACCAGAACACAACAATACCAAGTACTGCTGTTTTGCGGAAGAATATCTGATGAGTGGGTGATACCTACCCAGACGGGCTTGCCAAAGCCCTACCACCGTAAACATATGGTAGGACCCCTCATTATATTCATTGACCGCTCAAAACGAAATGAATTACAAATACAAATTAAACAGACACACAAGGTACATGACATCTTATTTACAATGTAATATATGGCATATTTCTTATCGAGCCAATTTTAACGAGGTGGTAAACACTCACTGTCCAGTAACTGCCTAAAAATGTCCTACTGCTGGGTTAAGGCCCCCTCTTTTTAAGAGAAGCTATAGATCTTAAACCGTGGCGTTGCTTCAATGGGTGTGGGTGGATTTTCATTCGATATATGCAAATTCCCCTTCACCGCGTTTGGACCCAGGACTTCTGCCTTATATATATATATATAGCCAGTAGATAAAGTCAGTAAATATATAAAAATGATAACTACCTACAAGATCTTTCCCCGAAGTCTCATCCAAAACCAGTTTCATCGTCCAAGGGTTCACCAGCACATCGTCATCAGTCTTGAAGAGCATGAGCTCCGTGGGGCAGTGCTCCAGGGTCCACTTCAGCATGAGCGCTGTCTTCAGAGTCAAGTTCTGGTAGTGATCTTGAAAATTGTATATTATAACATCACTATACTTCTTTGCTTCTACGTAATTATCTACCTGAGCGAAAAAAATTACCTAGTGAAAACAGTAAGTAGAAAAATGAAGCTCGACACATCCTTATTTTATTTTTATCGCCGGGAAAATGCGTTACGCATTTCACCTACGGGAACAGTGGGAGGGGGGGATATGTGGAGCTCGCCGGTGTCCAACGCGCCAAGCGCACCCCGTAAATCGGAATACCCACTAAAAAACCAGCGGTACCCTTTCCGTCTTAACGTAGAGCGCCACAGGATCGCTTTCGCGTGCTACCGTGAAGCTCGACACGTCCTGAGTAACTTACACTACCGTCTTTTTGCTTTTAATATTAGTCTTTAATATAGTATGTCTTAGTTTAATATTGGTAACTTTGTTTATTTCATTTTATATATTTTATATAGTTTTTTTCCAAAATGAATAAAATATAACTTATATACCTTCAACATAAGTACTAAACGTGTACTAAACAATTTATTTATAATTAATTTATTTATACATTTGTTTGAAGTGAGACTTCCTAGGCGGTAATTCGATAAACGATGCTTCACGTCTTGGTACATTTTGTTGCGTGAGAAAGAAGAAAAATATTGACGTAAAGAGAAAGAGATGTATATATTTCGCTCTGAAAGAAAAAACTAAAACAAAAGAGAGCGAAGTATACACAACGATACAAATTTTATATTGTTACCTTTCTTTTAAGATGTGCTCTGTTTTTCTGTCTCTCACACTAAATTCCATATTCTCTAAAACTAAAATAGTTGCATGAGGTGCAATAGGCGCCATTATCGCTAAAGCAAAGATCGTGCAGTCCTGATGTACAATAGATAGCCAATAGGCCGCTTGATAGTAAGTGATCACCACCTTCAAACTTGAACACACCAAGTTCAAGACAGCAAGCAAGTATTGCTGTTTGGCGATCGAATAGGTGATTAGTGTGTGGTACCTTGTGTAGTGCAAACTGTCTTGCCGCAAGCTCTATAACCAAGTACGTGAGAAGGGCACGTCAATTAAATAAACCGCTTACCATTAAATCTTCCACAGAGGGTCCATTCAAACCCATTATGAAGTACGTCGGCAGATGCCTCGCCCACGTGCTTCTGATCGCCTCTCGTTGCTCGAAGCGAGACGGCGATGACGTCACTAACACTAAAATCGGTATGTCCTTTTTCTGTGAGCACACAGTGGACGACGGTTGGATGAGAACGTCACTGCAAGGAGAATAATACGAGATAAATGATAGATTACATTACAATAATATATTATACTGGCGCTTTACGGCGGCTTCGCTCGCGTCCAATATGAAGTGCTTTCATACAAATGTTTATCCTTCATCAACACCTTAGCAGTAAAATTTTCAAAATTACTTTCTTAGTATTAAATTGTGATGGCACTACCCCAGTAGTCAGTCAGATTTTTAAAGAGTTTAATCTAAACATATCTTACATATTATCGAGGTAGCTCTTCAAATTCCTGTTCATTCTCAAATGGTCCAGCTGCTGCACCGGTAGTGGTGGTAGAAGCGCCCTGCCAGTGGGACCGGCCAGCCACCACGCGCACAACAGAGACGTTAAGGTCATCGTTATAAACGCCAATCGAACCGTTATACCTCTCTTACGTGGAACTAGAGGATAAAAATAACACACTACAAGCAGTTCCAGTCTAAGCAGTCCGAAACTCGTCGATCATTCCCCGAAAATAATAATTATGTGTTGAAAAAACAAATCCAACTCCGAAAAAACTCATCAACAGCCTCGTAGATAATTCTACTATCGGTAAGCAAAACGAATCGTTTTTAACTTGTATTTTTGAACTCGTGTCTCTCTCGTTTAAAACTGCAGTGTCCTCTAGCCCTTCACCCACATTCGTGGAACTTAACCGAAGGCTGTGAGCTTATATGTATGGGAAAACACCGCTGAGTACTAAATATGTTTGTATGTATGTGGAGCTGCTAAATATGTGTTTTTAATAAACATCGTAAGAAAACCTACTCGCGGCTAAAGCAATTCTACAACATATATCCACCGACCTGCTGGAATGAAATAGAATGGAATATCTTGATAAAAAAACTTTAAATGCTCTCTTTAAAGCCAAGATGGCCCAGTGATGAAGAACGCGTGAATCTTAACCGATAATCGTGGGTTCAAACCCGGGCAAGCACCACTGAATTTAATGTGCTTAATTTGTGATTATAATTCATGTCGTGCTTTGCGGTGTAAGAAAACATCGTGAGGAAACCTGCATGTGTCTATTTTGACTGAAATTCTGCCACATGTGTATTCCACCAACCTGCGCTAGAGCAGCGTGGTGGATTTTTCCACCAAACCTTCTCCTCAAAAAAGGGAGAGGAGGCATTGAGCCCAGCATTGAGACATTCACAGGTTGTTACGGGTCTCTTTGATAGGAAAAAATGAAGGATGCCAATACTGGTACTGCTTATATCTTGATCGTTTTGGTACTGAGATGAAACTATAATATAACGGCATCTTAATGGAGTATAAAACTTTATATCATACATAAATACTTACTCAAATATTGCAGACAAAGTACGCTTTTGTCACCCATTTATCTGAAATCATATACTATAACATTAAATATATATATATATACATACTAATCAATTCATATTAATGTCAGTTACTTGTCTAATTTTTCTAAACGCGTATGCTGTGGAGGATCCGAGTAAAACGATGATTTAGGAGTATTCGGTACATTAAGATTTATGGTCACTTTAAACTTTACTTTCTTACATTTAGTTTGTTAAATTATTTGTTTTTTTTTTATTTTATAGGCAATCGGACGAACAGCTGGGACACTTGATGGTCACCACCACCCTTAGACATTGGCGATGTAAATAATTACCATTTCTTACACCGGCAATGCACTAACTACCTTGAGAACTGAGATATTATGTCCCTTGTGCCTGCCTTCAAACCGGAACACAACAATACTAATTATTGCTGCTTAGCGACAGAATATGTGATGAGTGGGTGGTACCTATCCAGACGGGCCTGCACAAAGCCCTACCACCAGTAGGTGATTGTTTTAAAAATAAAAAGTCAAGGTCAAAAATCTTTATTAAATTTAGCGTTACACTTGCTTATTGATTATGATAAATCTACCACCGTTTCGGAAATAAACTGTTCAGACCTGAGAAGAACCGGCGAAAGAAACTCAGCGGAATTTTTTTTGATGATTGAAATGTTTGTTCATTTAATCATCAATTATTTAATATATTTTTGTTTTCTTTATAGAATAGGAAGGTGGACGAGCATATGGGCCACCTGATGGTAAGTGGTCACCAAACGCCCTAAGACATTGGCATTGTAAGAAATGACAACCATCGCTTATAGCCAATGCGCCACCAACCTTGGGAACTAAGATTTTATGTCCCTTGTGCCTGTAATTACACTGGCTCACTCACCCTTCAAATCGGAACACAACAATATCAAGTATTGCTGTTTTGCGGTAGGATATCTGATGAGTGGGTGGTACCTACCCAGACGAGCTTGCACAAAGCCCTACCACCAGTACATAATATAAGTATGACCTTTACCCTTTCATTATATAAAAGCATTTCGCGTTCTACACGATTAAAAATCTACAGAATACGCGTTCACACAAACCAAAACTTCAGACCTTAGTACAGCAGGGACAGTATTAGACTTTTTATTTTACTAAATTACCGAAACCATATTATGCACTTATTCGAAGATCCTGTTGTAGAAACACCACATATGACATAACAGACACACAGACAATTGTGTTTTGTTATACGATTCACATTTCTAGGGAACGTTTATTCCTGTGTCAAAAATACTATATATATTGAATATTACATAACTTGCTCGAATAAAACACACTAGTACACCGAAATCGTAAAACACCGAGTGAAAGCTGTAACACCTGTTACAGTTATACACTGTTTACAAATCGTCTTAAGGCCTGGAGCATGCTAGTGCATGCTACGAGCATGCTTAATTACTACCAGGTAGTACGTTATAAGAAGAGCAGATTCCATGGTAGAGCAACCATGTGGCTTTTAAATGAAGATCGCAGATTCGGATACCTAATATATAAGATACCACCAAAGCACCGCTTATTTATCACATTCTTTAAATTGAAGTAAAACATTGTGAAGAAGCCGAATAAGCACACTACCTTTAATAAACTTAAAACTGCAAAACTGGATGGAAATCTTAATTTCAATAAATCAGATCTCTATTTTTTTAAGCAATTTAATTCATTTATAATAACTCATTGCTAATTCAATAAACATACATTTGACCATGAAAGAGCATGCTCTTTTGTACACATACAAGTTCGAATAATCTTAGAAGCATACATTTTATTAAAAAGCATCTGCGGGAAATAAGCGTGCTGTTATTAAGCACGTGTATTCTATGCTCAATCTTTATCAACATCTTATTAGCCATTTAACTCGAATACAAACGACTTGTCAGAAGTGTTAATAATAAATAAAATCATGCACTTTTTGTGTCTCACTCGCACTCGTTGTTCACACACGATATGAGTACATGGCCATATATACATACATAACATATGCATATATACTTTCGCATTTATAATATTTGTATTCATATAGTATATATGTAACAAAGTATATTTAAAAAAAAACAAAGTTCGTTTATAAAAAAATACATTTTTAATTTTTTACCGATTGCGTATTCACGTATCGCAAAGGGATGAGTCATGCGAGCCCAATAGATAAGTAAGTTTCTATGAGTATTAGTACTGGATAGACTATTTATTACTTTTATCCTTTTTCGCACAGGATCGCCGTTTTTCTTCATTCGGACAGTGCATGCCAGTGTTAAATCATATTGCGAAAAAAAAAAACAAACATAGATATCTAAAAACAAGTTTATACGTACCCGTTAAATATTTAAATGAAGTATCACAGCGTCATATAACTATATAACAGTATGTAAATAACTATATGTACAAGAGTCGAACGTAAAGGGTACATCTACTAAGTTATTGTTACTATAACACAATATTATATTAATAAAACATATTAGTAATTATTACTTCACAGTTTAACTGTTCAGCTATAACTACCGATTTAATAAACTAAAGCTGTCGATATGTTTTTTTTATCTATTATCTTTTTGGAGCTTATCTGTCTACGCCCGAAATCGATAAAAAGTGACGAAAGGTGATCTGTGTAAACACGATATCATTGCGTTTCCGTTTCCCTCTAAGATAGCATATATATAAACACAGAAACTATCCTTGAAAAATTCTAGCTTGTCGTCATCAAGGAATGAGCGACGACTTTAGGATAGTCAAATCGGCCCCCTGTTTTTAATAAACGACCCGATATATCAATCAATCATCAGTCAAACGCAATCCATTGCTGGAATCCTGTCGGGTACCGTCACCTTCATCAATCCCTGGATAAAGGGTACACGGTCTCGATAATTAAATCGAAATTAAAGATAAGCCTTGCGAACAGAAATAGTTTAACAGTTAATTTTTACGTCATCTAAAATACGCTTTAACAATCTACAACATGCTTTGTTGCACACCATAACAGATAACAGCGAGACAAAGACACACACATAACGAATACAAACAACTATTCACGGTATAGTGCGGTATTGAAATGTGTAAAATCCGTATTAAGCAAAAAAAAACCATTAAATATTTACGCTATGGCCGAAACAAACATGTTTTAAAATTACGATTAAACAGAAACTCTACCTCTGTAAGTTTATATGACTAATTGCGAGTTACCATTTGTTTGTTTTAATCTAAATATTCAATGTGTAACAGGCATTATGTACGTTAAATAGGCAGATTTTGAAAGATTTTCGTCACAAAATGAATTTCACGCAAGCTTTGCCAGTATGTATTATAAGTGTTATATATTCATATTCATTCCTAATTATATTAATTGCGATATACTAGTCTGAATCAAAATATGTTTTTCAACGAATCACGATAACATTTCACGGAGAGCAAAATTAGCGCGAAAACTTTATTTAAAAATAGTTGGTTTACCTTTTACACAAATACTTTTCTAATATATTATATATAATTAAAAGTTACTGTCCAACCACTGCACATTCATTAATCGCTAAAATAATATTAATTCAATTAAAATCCACTTTTAAATAATCAATCATTTCTTGAAACCATTATTTTTAAATTGACAGTTTTAATGTCATTCACATTATAGTTATAGGAGCAGGCTTTATATAGAGTCTATATAAAGCCTGCTCCGGGGTTCCTCAAGGGTCACACTTAGGACCTTGGCTCTTTAATGTCTTCATTAATGATATTTGCGATACGGTACATTATAGTAGAGTATTTTTATTTGCGGACGATTTAAAATTAACAAAAGTAATAAACAACTTAGCTGACTCAGAGCTCTTACAGGTGGATATTAATGCTATATATAATTGGTGTAAAAATAATAAAATGGAATTAAACGTCAGTAAATGCAAGCATATAAAATTTACGCGAAAGCTCAATATAATCAAAACAATATATAGCATTGATAACATCAAGTTGGAGGAAGTTTTTGAAATAAGTGATTTGGGTGTCATTTTTGATGACAAGCTTACTTTTGTCCCGCACTTCAATAAAATAATTACGAAAAGTTCCAAAACGTTAGGATTTTTAATTAGAAATGGTAAACACTTCACGAATAACACGAAAAATATAATCTATAACGCTTACGTGCGTAGTGTACTGGAGTACGGTAGTGTAGTGTGGAATCCTTGTTACAATGTACATCGTCTGCGTATAGAGAGAATACAGAAGCGATTTGTATATCATCTATCCAGAAACAAAAAAACCTCATACAATAAATCTAATAAAAATTACAGCAATCTCTTGAAAGACTTTAATATGGATAGTCTCTCTGTACGCAGACAATTATTAGATCTCTCTTTCCTATTTAAGATAATTCGTAACGAGATCGACTGTACTTACTTACTTGAAAAGATATACTATCGTATTCCAAGGCGCAATGTTCGTAGTTTTCTGGGCACTTTTGATGTCAGAATATCAAAAACGAAATTAGGATGTAATGCACCAATGCCTAGATCATCACGGTTGTACAATGGTTTTTGTCAAGATCTAGATATTTTTAATGACTCTGCCATGATTTATCGTAGACGGGCGCTAGAATTGTTGAGAGATGCAAATAAATAATAAATAAATAAATAAATAATAAATAATGTTATCTTAATTTTATTTTGTATTAATTAGTATATTTTTAGTAATTTTTTTGTAACGTAAACTTTGCATGAATTTAATGAATTATTTAATTTTAATTTGTACCTATATCAATTTCAAACTATTTGTGTTATTAATTTTAATTTTATTAAGTGCATGTTTATTTTTTTATGATCTTTAATTTGTACCAATTTGGACTTTTTTTTTTTAATCTTTCTACTCATGTTGCTATAATTATGTGTTAATGTATTTTTAAAACAAATATTGTAATTGTTGTGGCTACTTTAAAAAGCTTCACATGTTAGCTATTTTCACTAAATTGTTTTACATTTGTCATTAAAACATGTAGTAGCTACTAGTGGTCCTTAAAATAAATAAAATTAAAAAAAATAATAAAAAAAATAGTTTCATAGTCTCCTCAATTTGTACGGGATGTAAGATGTCATTAATCAAAAAATAACAGATTTTCTTCTAAAGGAAAAGGAAAGATCTTCTTCTAAAACTTAAAACGAATATATAAAATTAATTAAATAATTGACGGCAAAGATATTTTTTATAAATTACAATTACATTTTTTATAAATTGTGTATATTTAAATGTTTGAATTAATTATTTAAAATAAAATCAGTTAATGCACTTAAGAAAAATAAACTTTATTTGAATCAACAAATTATACTAAATATAAAAATATTCTATTAATATATAATCTTTGGTTGTACACCCTTAGCCCTTTAATTAATCATAAGAAATTATTTTAAAAATTACATACATACTTCTTTTTACATGCATATATTGATTATAAATGATTTCTGAAATAGCATAGCTTTTACTTTTAATTATAGTAAAATTATTTAAAACTAAGTCTTATCTAAAGTAAATTATCTGTATCCATGTTATAGAACCTCAAAAAAATATGTATTACAAGCAACTATAACAGTAAACAGAGCGTAGAGCTATTCTTTAATTTAAAAACATTATGTTGGTAAAGTAGCGCGATAGCGCCTACCAGAAAAATATAGCATATTCTCTATTCCTCGTCAGATGGCTGTTTCACCCAAAAGCCCCATGGAGCGTATCCATCGTGCTTTGTTGGTCCTCGGTAAACCTTAATTTGTACGCGGCCTACCTCATCTGAAAATAATGTAGGTATTGTATTATAATTAAGTTATAATGTAAATATTTAAACAAAACATTATCTATGTGTATAGATATTAATCAATGTTCGTAATATTAACTCGATTTAATAGCACTTTGTTTTATAATCTGTAGTTATGTTAATATTAGTAGTTTATCAAAAAACGAAAAATATTAAAATATTTACAGCACTTTATTATAACTTTACCTTTTCTGTCATCAGCTATTTCGTCTCCATCATCGTACTCTGATTCTTGAGGTCTGGTCGCGACCATTGCCAAGAGAGATAGAAGAAACAGGGTACACCAAATCACTCTCTGTAATAATTTAAAAAAAAAGTAATAACTGTCTTCTCAATATATCGAAATCAGTCATAAATGGTGTTGTTACAAGAGTTTAATGAAAAGTAAATGAATAAAACAAAGAGATTTTTAATACAACTGAATTTATTTCATAATCTTACATTATAACTCCTTACATATTGTGATTAAGTGGCAGTTTTTGTCGTTTTGAACCTCTAGCAACTTAGTTGTAGGTGAACAACAATGAACCAAATATTTGGTTAAAATGTCAGTCTATTTAAAAAACACTTTATTACTAAGATACAATTAGAAAAATTTGTAAAAGTTTTCCCTCTAAAACATTATATTCTTTTTTAATGAAATGTGGAAAAATTAAACAAGGCTTCAAAATAAAATTATTTTTCAAATAGTAAGACATTTTATATAAACAGAAATAATTTTAATCACATAGATACGACAATCTTAGTTATATACTTACAAAGACATTAAGAAATCATTAAAATAAATAACGATACATGTAACAATAGTTTTTGATTGTTGGCAAAATATTTTGCACTCAACTTATAGAAACACGATTAATGCAATATGAATGAACATTTCTTTTTGTTTATTTATTTTTACAAAGAATGTTGTTCTGTTTTGTATCAAAGTCCTATTTGTTAAATTACATTATATAGATGAGCAAATTTATTGTTAATTTTTTTTATATAATAATTATTTTTTCCAAGAATAGATAAGTGTTATTTAACTTATCCATTAATTTATTGTTTAATTTTATATCTAGTGGCTTACACTATTATGATATTTAATAATAAAACAATTTTCATTTAAATAAGTGAGTTTTTTTGGTTGTTTTACTTATCAAAAAAGCTATTTATTATATATTCAGGTTATATAGAAGTAATGTAAGCTACAATAACTCAGTTATTCATATTTTCATTTATAATAATATAATTTAGTTTAATCTTAATGTATATTTCACACTAATGATATATTATAGTTGGTATATCCTAAGTCGAATATTTAATTGCTATATAATTAGGCCTTACTACACTCCGATGCTCGGTCAGATTCATTTCCACTGTCTGTTGAAACAGTTTGAGCCGTATTTATCTTGAGTTTTTCCTCTTCATCTTCGCTTAAAGATGAACAGTCTGACAGCTCAGCATCTATCCATAATTTGGGCTTCTTTTTATTTTTACTTTGATGATTTTCTATTTTCCGCTTTGTTCCTTCTTTGGATGAACCTGCTGCTTGCCAACCAGCATCCACAGCTGCACTTACACGTTCAGGTAGCTCTTCACGCTCTTTTTCATACTCTGGATTCAAATTGACATTTATTTTTGGTTCAGCAATTAACCGTTCCAACTTTTTCTGTTTCCTTTCAACAGCCTCCCGTTCGCGCTCGTCTTGACCCTCCAACCACTTTCTTAATCTTTTCTCTTCGTTGATATCACGTAACCGTCTCCCAGAAAGATCTCGACACGCTTCCCTATTTGTGGTTTTCTCAATTTGCGCGCCAATAGCACGCAACATAGATCCGAATCCTCCTTTCCCACCAACGAGTCTTGTGTAAATTCTGACGACATTTTTGGTATTTTGCAGATTCAATGCATCTGTGGCTTTTTTACCATTAATAACAACGAATAAATCTTCCGAATGAACACCATATTGTGATGAAATAATGCTCTTCAAATCCGATACATCTGTGCACTCAATATTCGACAATATATAATTTTCATAGTAAATTGTTGAAGCCATTATAAAAGAAATATAACTATTTACTATTAATATTTGAAATAATCACAAAACAAATTGCAAACGTATTTTATCTTCACAAACAATTGACGAATAATAAAATAACATGGCATAAGTCATGAAATGACATAATGACAATGTCTAAAAGCAAAGACACAGATTAGACAGAAATCCGTAAAAGAACCGAATAAAATAAAAAAAAATTAGTATGTACTTACAGTCTGCATAATTCCTCCAAGATAATTAATAAATTGTAATTTATTTGTTTATACTTAAAGCTTAAGAGCGACTGAAGGTTTATCTTAACCGCTCGAAACTTTTATAGATTATTCACACTCTAAACCACATCATCTACCGTTCACCCCAATTTCACGCGTAATTGAACATCTAAAGCACAAAAGAAAGTGAAAGTTTGCTATTAAATTCTTTTTATGTTTTATATACGTACTACGTTTTCTATTTAGAGGACTTACAGTTTAATTACACGCATTAAGGTATTTAAAAATAGGCGGATATAAATTATGCCCGTTGGACTATTGATTATCTATATCTATACTAATATTCAGACTATTATATATTATCTGCCTCGTTGGTCTAGTGGCTTGATGTAAGGCTGCAGACCCGGAGGTCCTGGGTACAATTCCCAGGTCGGGCCAATAAAAAGTGTTTGGGTTTGTCTGTCAGAAAATTCTCAGTAGCAGCCCCAGTCTGGAAGTTGGAATTGCGTACACACCCGTGCCTCGGAAAGCACGTAAAGCCGTTGGTCCTGCACCTGAACTCTTTCCGGTCGTGTCGGATTGCCATCGCATCGATTTATGAGACTTAGAGAATAGAGAGTGCACTTGTGTTTGCGCACACACTTGTGCACTACAATATCTTCGGCATAGTTGGCTAATCTCTCTTTAGATTGGCCGCCGTGGCCTTTATTATTATACTAATATTATAAATGCGATGGTAACTCTTTGACAGCTATGTTCGTTATAGACTTGAATTCTGTTGTATAATCTGAGCACCTTATTACAGGATAAACATTGACAGAATTGAGCGAGTTCAAAAGCGGTTTCTGAAGCATATGTCGTTTAGATTTAAAACTAGTCAACATTCATATAGTGAGAGGCTTAAATATTTTAACAGAACAAGTCTTGAATCTCGGAGGTCACTTTTATTTCTTACTTTTTTATATTATATTTTAAATAATAATATTGACATTCCAGAGTTATTGGCCATACCTACTATTTACCGTAACCGTAACCGTAACAGCCTGTGAATGTCCCACTGCTGGGCTAAAGGCCTCCCCTCCTCTTTTTGAGGAGAAGGTTTGGAGCTTATTCCACCACGCTGCTCCAATGCGGGTTGGTAGAATACACATGTGGCAGAACTTCAGTGAAATTAGACACATGCAGGTTTCCTCACGATGTTTTCCTTCACCGTAAAGCACGAGATGAATTATAATTACAAATTAAGCGCATGAAAATTCTGTGGTGCTTGCCCGGGTTTGAACCCACGATCATCGGTTAAGATTCACGCGTTCTTACCACAGGGCCATCTCGGCTTACTATTTACCTCGTAGCAATACAGGACGAATAGGTAATCTTTTACAGACAAGAACATACAGGACGCAATTAGGAAAAATATCACTTATACCCCGTTTATCAGATTTATACAATAGTATTAGTTCTCACCGCATGGTGGCGGGGTTACGGGAACGCGTTAGCACACCACCGCGACCCCACCTGCGGCCGTCGCTTTGGGTGAGCGACACACCTGTTGTTTTTTATTGAGGTTTTCTCCTCTCGACCCGGCCGGTGAAGGCAAGGCCCTCGGTCCCACCACAGGCTGGCGCCTGGATGGGGAAACGAGTTTGAGAAGGCGGTGACCGAAGTCTGTCCGCCCAGCATCGACACCGAAACTGGACGAACCCGCCTCTCCCTCCTCCTCTACTCCTCTACTCCTCCTGTCTCCGGCAGCCCGAAAGGACTCCAGAGACCAACTCCTCCTCTCTCCGGCGGCCCGAAAGGACCCCGCAGTCCTCCTATTTGCCACGAAGCCGCTCGCTGGTCCACTCTGCGCAACAGAGAAGTCCCAGGAGCGACACTTCCGCCGCGTCAGTCTCAGCCGCGATCGACAAGCATTCCGGAAAAACATCGGATTGCTGGTCGACCCCGTTGCCCAGGGTGCACCACGTGGAGGTGACTGACATGCACCCCACCTAAACAGATGCCCTCGTTGAACTATCTTGCAATCGACCCAACTTGACTTATTATTCACTGACTTATAATTTTTTTTTGTTCTCTAAAATTGCTTTTTTTTTGCTTTTCTTTTGTTCTCTAAATTAATATGTAAGTTTATATAAATATTCAATCTTAATGTCAAATCTTAATAATAATTTCAAAATATTTTTAATAATTTTAGTGATGTTAATGTATTTGTATTTTTATGGACTTGTAAATGTTAACTATTAACTTTATTCAATGACTATGTATAATGTGATGCTTTTACGAATGATGTGATAACCTATAATTACTACAACATTTGTCAAAAAACCTTTTCAACCTCTATTGAACTGTATAACTAATGTATCTACTGTTGGTTGTCCAAAATAAAATAAATTATGAAAAATGTCAGTCTGTTATGCCTTCACAGCTAAGCCACTGAACCGATTATGATAAATTTTGGTAAAGAGTAGGTACTCAAGGAAGGACATATGCAGTATGTTACTTTTATCATTCCTATCTTCTGTCAACCACCCCTTTACCTAACATGTAAACGGGTCAAAAGTAATATTATAATCATATAATACTAATAAAAAGATACATGAAATATTAAGTTTCGTTAAAATTTATTATTAAGCGATTATAAGCATTTACATTCTGTAACAAAAACACTAAATAAATATTCAATTAATATACGATAGAATATTGGATAGAATGAATATAAAAATTAAAAAAAATATCTTATATACAAAAGATAAGTGCTTTTTTGTCAAAGCCTATAATAATATGTATAATATAATTTATTGATTTTCAATTAAAATTAACTTGACACATTCATTTCAATATTAAACCACTGTTACGTGTATAGTCTATGCTCGTTGATTGACGCCATTAGTGCTTTGCTGTCAAACGAATGAAATATCCAATAAAATTTGAGCTTTTTAAAATTAACAGGAAGTCGTATTCTCCTAACAGACAACGAGTGATATCTTATTTCGATTTTTTGGAATATTATGGCTCAAAATATTAACCCTCATTACGCGTCCTCGTCGAATCCCGCCAAACAGAATGAGGACACCATCAAATTAAAGGATAATCACGCTGTTAGCAAACGGTAAGATTTTTTCATATTTAATAATTATCATTCTTTATATTGGCAAATTACTTACTGTAATCCGTTCTGACAGATTGCAGAAGGAACTTATGGAGTTGATGCGATGTGCAGACAAAGGGATATCAGCGTTTCCAGAAAGTGAAAATCTTTTTAAATGGATTGGAACGATCAACGGTCCACTGGAGACCGTTTACGCGGGCCACAAGTACAAACTGTCCCTGGAATTTCCAAATTCATATCCTTATGCACCACCTGTAGTGAAATTCTTGACACCTTGCTTTCACCCCAATGTAGACGGATGTGGATCAATATGTTTGGATATATTAAAGGACAAATGGACGGCTCTTTATGACGTCCGTACAGTTTTATTATCGATACAAAGCTTGCTAGCTGAGCCCAACACACAGAGTCCCTTAAATCAGCAAGCATCATATCTATGGAACAACCAACCCGCCTATAAGAAATATTTAGATGAATTTTATAATAAGCATAAAGACTCATAGTTCAGGTTTTGGTCGGCTGAATGTTGAGTTCGATTATATTTTGTGTTGTGAATGTGATGACTGGATGGGAGTGGGCACGTTAAATTCAATTCGTATTTGTTACAGATTATAAATTCTAAGTTGAAAAGCGCTATAGATATTGTTAAGTTGAATTGTTTCCATTTAATTTGTTTTATTTATTGTAAACACTACTTTAAAATTCTGGATGTATTACTTATCACTTAATTCTGTGAGAGATGTGTATTGTGAGATCACTGACAAATACAATTATTTAGTTCAATTCTATAAATTGTTTTTTTTTAAAATCACTCATTTAATACCTTATACATCTAAAATTGTTGCCTATTATAAAATATGAACATTACAAAATGTATAAAATTCATAAATAGTAATGCCTACTAAATCTTTTGATGATGATTTGTGATAGAATTATAATTTACCACTTATTTTCCTACTAAAAAAAATATTTAAAAGTCTAATGGACTTTAAATAACAATGTAATCAAGACAGCTTGTATATAGTTATTTCTTACCAGTAAAAAAGTAAATCTAATTATTTATATAGTTTTAATGTATTTAGAAAAATTCCCCTTGAATTTATTATTTGCTTAACTTGATAGAATGCAACATAGTAAACTATGAAATTTTAAATATTAACAATTGCATTTAAGTTATTTATCGAGGTCATTGCAACCAAAAATCATAGTCTTCGAAAATTGACCAGAATTCCATGATAAATATTGTAAATGAAAATGGAATAGTTATTGATAATTACATTTGAAGAAATTTTGTTTTTCATTGAATGAAATGAACGATAAATGTAATGCATAAGTTTCATTTAAATTTATTAAATAGACGTACAACAATATAGACATTAATAGTGTATAAAGTACATTCAGAGTTTACGCGTTAATTTACAGGCACTTTTCGTTTAGAAACGGGCCTTTTACATTTAATAATATTTATAACAAATTGTCAAAAATTTTACACAACAATTGTACCTAATTGATATAATATTTTCTTAGACCGTATCATCACTTTCCATCAGGTGTGATAACAGTCAAGCGCTAGCTTATATATTTTAAAAAAAAGAGGGCTAAGTAAAGGCATGATTCTATTAGGCAAATGTTAGTTGCATTTTTTTATTCAATAGGTTATATTATTATCTTAGAAATGACTCGGCAAGCAGCACTCACCACAGCAGCACGTATTCCGCCCATGGTGTCCTACTCAATTATTGAATATATCCACTTGTACGCAAATGTGACGCCTCTTAAGCGTGACAGGCAAGGAAAGGGGGTTGGAGAAAATAATTGAAAATACTTAAATTAGCATGACATGAATAGCTCTTACATTAAAAAACGATTGTAATATATATGTAATTTTTTTTTAATTTTATATTATCTGTTTTCTTAACTACTTATTATCTATGGAATAACTTAATCGATTTTGGTCATGTTTCTTTTAAATAGATCATATTTAATACTATGTCTATTCAAAATAAAACAATCAAGACTAGAAAACTGCCTTAATTAATTAAATATACAACAACTATATATAAACAATTCGAAATAATAAGACGTTAATAGTGGGAGAACGACAATATTTTATATTGTATTCGTATATGTATATATAATATTTCCGATATGAAAGTTTAGTGAGTCAGTGTAATTATAGGAACTTAGATCTCAAAAAAAATTATTTTTATTGTAATTGCGTAAAAAACTTCTTACGATAACAATATTTACAAAGAACTGCCATATAAGCGTATATAAAGAAATTATATCAATTACATGGGTTACATAGGTGATTATGTGTTTACGTCAAAAACATTTACTCACTAAATAATTTTAAAAAATACTTTTGAATACACTCACAAATCAAATCACAAAATAACAGCAATAATTGTCATAAAATATTTTGAGTAAAATGTAATGAGATTAATGATAACAATTACAATGTATAATCATCAATCGTGATTGCAGATTAACTGATTGACTCTGAATATAGCGCGCGAGTCACACTCACTTTATTTTTTTGATTACTATGGTTATACTGTAATCGTGATTAATGTGTCCGCATTGTAATCGTAATCATTAATCTGATTGTAGTTTGCCCAAATCTTGATATATTGCATTATGAATGAATCCTTGTAGTAAAGAAACGTGCTGTTCGGGCTGACTGTTAAGGCATCCACAACAACGGTCAAACGCAGACAACCTAATTAGGCTTAGTAATACGCCTTTAGCCTTTGTGAAAGAAATTGACAATGTAAAAAAATACACACATCTTAGTTATAGAAATGATTCTGAAACAAATCAATGTATATATATATAGACGTCTTAAATAATACCAAACGAGTTGATTCACATTAGGTCGGACGGACACTTATTTACCAACAAATTTGTCGGACGTATATTAAGGTATATATTTTAGTAGCACTTTTCACATTAGTAATTTTACTCTTCCCCTTTTATTTTTGCTCTATAATAGGATTTATATGTTGTTATCATATGTTATTTATTAATAATTATGAAACGTAATTGATGTTATATTTTAGTCGCTCAGTTGATATAAAATAAGTATGCTGTAATTGCAAACGTGCAAATTGATATTGTTCAGCCTACATTATGCGTTATTATGTTGTAATATTGTAACTTTCGATATTAAATAAATAAATTAGTTGAATATACATCGACGTATAGCCAATATCAACAACAGTAGGAGCAAAGACAAAAAAAAAACAACTTTGACGTTGAAATTTGACGGGTTGGCGTGGTTGGTACATAATTGCCTTTCACGCCGAAGTTTGTGGGTTCGATTCCCACCCAGGACAGATATTTGTGTGCATGAACATGTCTATTTGTCCTGAGTCTGAGTGTGATTATCTATATAAGTATGTGTTTACAAAAGAAAAGTTGTATATGTAGTATATCGGTTGTCTGGTGTCCATAGTACGAGCTCCGCTTAGTTTGGGATCAGATGGCCGCGTGTGAATAATGTATTAGGATATTATTATTATTGAAAATGACGCGGTATCGTTGGTCGAGATCTTGAATAATCTACGGTACTCATTATACATAGATTCGCGAAAATATTGTATATTGTTTTCAATGTCGGCGACGTTATTATCGATACTTTGGAGGTAAAATTAAAGCGGATATGAGTAGTTGAGTGGAATAGTCTTGTATTATAAATAAATGGATACTAATAAATAACAGTTTTTAGTGCATATGGCAATACTGTTATATACTGCAAATCAAATGAAATATGTAAATCTAAGGTTTGTTTATCGTTAGACATAGTGTGGTAAGCGTATCGTGGTAGCTCCAATGCGGATTGGTGGAATACACATGTGGCAGAATTTCAGTGAAATTAGACACATGCAGATTTCCTCACGATGTTTTCCTTTACCGTATAACACGAGATGAATTATGATCACAAATTAAGCACATGAAAATTCAGCAGTGCTTGCCCGGGTTTGAACCCACGACCATCGGTTAAGATTTACGCGTGTTTACCACTGGGCCATCGGCTATATTCCGTTATTATTCTATATCAAATGCTTTAAGATGAGCCTACAGTCGAGCGTGGGCATGACATAGGATGACTAAAACCAGATCGAGCTAATACTATCAATCCGAACTAGTGTGAACCAGTTCAATCTAGATCTTAAGTTTACATATTTTTGTTGTCTAGCCACACTAAAAACACTTAAAATCCTCATATACAATTATATAATGTTCTTACCATTGCAATCACTTTATGAATAATTCTCACGAACTAATTCTAGGTAATTGTAAATTTTAATATAACAAATGTAATATTACGGAGTGTCGCCAGCCCCAAACGTGAAGAAACAATAAAGCAAATCGATATAAAACAGAATACATCGAATCGTTTAAATATTTAATAACACGTTTAACAAAAATGCTTTGCGATATTTGTGCTCTCAAAATTTCGCAATTCCTCAACCATACGTACATACATACATAACGAAACTTGCTATGCGACAAAATGCTTAATTCCAATAGCATTAAGAGCT
This sequence comes from Nymphalis io, assembly GCF_905147045.1. Classification (NCBI taxonomy): domain Eukaryota; kingdom Metazoa; phylum Arthropoda; class Insecta; order Lepidoptera; family Nymphalidae; genus Nymphalis; species Nymphalis io. The sequence continues at coordinate 744,744 of NC_065909.1, forward strand.
AACTTTTTACTACAATCAGTAGAATTACCATCACAAAAACGCTTATTCCTAGTATGAAAATGCATTGCATTTTCCTATTTTTTCTTTGATACCTTTCAGCTTTCTGCAGCTGCTTGAACCCTTCGTGGACTTGCACCTGGGTTTGTTCTATATTGTAATCTATTCGGTCCAAAACTGTGCCCTGTTCGTGGACCATGGTCGCCAAATCTTTAAAGATATCGTTCAAATCCACAATGGATTTGACAATCTTATTAACTTCCTCTTCTCGCTCTTCGACCATCTTGCTGTTCTCCTCCTGCATTAGTAACAGTTGTTTTTGATTCATCACTTGCTTCTGGAACATTCCATCTAAATTTTCCTCGTCATAGTTCTGCGAGCCGGATGTGCTCGGTAATGAGAATAATAAGTCTGTCTGATTGTTCGTCAATCCTGGCAGAAGATCGTTGTCCTGTAAGCTGAGTTCTTCGAAGTTTGGTAGGTCGAAATACGCGTTCGATCTTTCTTCTCTGGAGGTTAATGATTTTAGGTAGTTGGACTGCGATGTGCGGAATGTTATGCTCAGATCCTGAAGGATTGTCACTAATGCTAGAACTACGTTTTTCGTTAGTTTCTGTTCGGTGCTGTTGCCTGGAAGAACAAGAACAGTTATTGGTGATAACGGTAATATTCGGTATTCAACTCCCATACAATACACGAAAATTTACATCTTGCGGTAGTTTTATATTTTTTAAAGTGGTTGTTAAAACCTACTTGAATGAAATATATGTATTTTGATTTGATTACTTAGCCGAAATTCTACTTCTTAGAGAAGAAGAAGATCTTTCTCGAGAAAAAATTAAATGGATACAATATTTGGACGATTGATTGTGTTAAACAGGCCGTGAAATAATAGCATAGAAAAGAGTGTTCAATAGGTCTCCATAGGCACCGGTGATTTGAGTTTATCACTTGCTATACTACTCATATTAAACATTTATCATATTACTTTTTTCCTTATTTATCTACATAAATTCAGATTACTCGATATATAAGGTCCGAATTACAAATTCCAAAGCTTACACTTTGATTATATTAAAATAAAAGTAAACAAAGCAAAAACGGCAATTTTACCAGTCATATTTATTAGACGCAATAGTTTCTTTATGTCATGTTTCAGTTAGTTTTTATTACCAAATTTAATGTTACAAAGAAAAAAAACATACCATGTCGTGTCTGAGCTTTAATAGTTGTAATTCGCGAGTGAGCTTGAGTAAAAAGTCGGCCAATTTCGGCCGATAGTCGGTCGATTTGCTGTTGCTCGCTGCTATCGTCCAGTGCTGGCCTTCGGATCTGGCGCTCGTGACGGGACTGAAGCTCTGAGAGCTTCGTCCTTAACCTGAGTACAAAATTTAATCTGGAATGCGAAGTCGGTAAAAATGATTCCAGTTTAAGCTTCAATGTCATAGCGTACGAATTAAATTCAATATATTAATAAAATGGTACTATTTCAATAATTTCAAAATACACATAAAAGGTATGAATTATATAATTTGTCTAATATTAATACGTATTTAGAACTAAAACAAATTGTAAGTAAAAAAAGGAAACATTTTCTTTTAATTGATACTGGTCAATGAATGAAAAGCACACAGCCTACGTCGGTCAGTCTAAAAACTTATTTTATTTGATTTTAAACAGTAGGTCCTAGTTAATATATCGTAGGTGAACAATTATAAAATATTTTCGAATAATTCTTATGGAAGTTCATTATTTTGCAATGCAAGAGAGATAAATTTAAAAAGAAAGGGGGGGAAATTTCCACCGTAGTACTTATAATCACAAGACACATCAACTTCAAGCGACCTTGTAACGCACTACGCTTATTGCTCCCCGTCCGAGTAATCATAGTATAGAAATTAAAAAAGTATTTTACTCCTAAATTATCCTGAAATCTATTAAAAATCCTAGACACTTGTACAAATTTCAAAATGATTTGTATCAACTATAAAACATGTAAAGCTTTGTTTTTGAAATGCATGCGAGCCTATAATAAAATTTATAAACCAACCAAATTACAGCTAAAGATATTTCAAATATAAATGGACAATAAATAATTTAATTAACATATCACAATTATCCGATTATCATTAAATAGGCTAGGACATAAAAAAGCGCTTGCAATTTTACTAAAATGTTACTGAACCACCCATAAGAGCCACAATTGCATGTTTTATAAACAATCTTGATATGTACTTAGGACGTTTTTTTTTATATATTGAGTAAAAAAACTGAGTGCTTAGTTAGTTAAGAAGTAGTTAGTGCTGAGTTACCCATACAAAACATATATTTAACGGGTTACTAATTCCAAATAAAGTGTAAATAAATAAAAGCTTTAAGTAAGACACTTATTTATAAGCAGTTTACCGACTATGTGTATATTGAAAAAATAAATTATATTAAAACAAAGCTATGACATTTCAGCAAACATAAAATAAAAAGCAAACTTACGAAACCTCTTTGTTCCATCAGTAGCTTATAGATAACTGAAAATCATCAAACCCGTCCATTTATTAAAAAGGCTCAATGCCTTTCACAAACACTGCTCATATATATATAACATTTGATCATTAAATGATTAAAACCTGGTTACTACAATCAAAAATAATTTCAGATACTTAAGTTTCAAGCTAACAGTGATATTAATTACGTCTTATAATTAATTCTATTTTTCATTTTTTTTTTTTTTTTATATTCGCCGGGAGGGCAAATGACTCTACTCCACCTGATGGTAAGTGGTAGTAGAGTCCAAACGCGACGACGGCCAGTACAGACGGGAAAAACGTTCTGCACTAGCTGCCTTCGCCTTGCCGGCCCGCAAGATGCCTCTTCACGCCTCGTTTGAAGGAACCCGGGTTGTAAGAGGAGGGGAACACGTGAGCTGGTAAGGAATTCCATTTTTTTGGAAGTGCGACAAAGAAAGGAGTTGCCAAATTTCTTTGTTCGCGATGGAATTGATGTCACAGTTAGGCGGTGACATCGAGAACCAGCTCGCGTGGACTTAAGAAGGAAGGGGGAAGCGGGAATTAGAGAGAATAATTCCTCAGAGCACTCGCCGTGATACAGTCGATAGAAAGCGCTCAGTGCTGCTATCTCACGACGCAATTGTAAAGGTTCAAGGGTGTTTGTGACCTTTACGTCGCCAATAATGCGTACGGCACGTCGCTGCAACCGGTCCAAGGCCTCAAGTAGGTACTTAGCGGAGCCATCCCAAAGGTGCGAGCAATATTCCACGCAAGACCGTACCTGTGTTTTGTACAGCAAGCACAGTTGTTGTGGCGTGAAAAATCGCCGCACCTTGTTCAGAACTCCGAGTTTCCGTGAAGCTGTTTTTATAACAGCCTCGATGTAATCCCTTGGACTAAGGTCGCAGCGAACGTCAATCCCCAGCATGGCGATTTTGCTTTGCATCACCAGCGGAGTACCACAGAGGGAGGGAAGAGGGGAAAATGTTGACTTTTTCGCCGTGAGAGCGCATACCTGTGTTTTCTTGGCATTAAACTCAACAAGATTATCAGAGCCCCATTTGGCGATGAGCTCTAACGTCCTATCGAGTTCAATGACAAGATTCTCCCGCCTCTCCTCAGTTTCCGCCCGCCCAGCCACTGCGCGTCCGTGGTATCCACCATGCACTGTACTATCGTCTGCATAGCAATGTATGTTCCCAAGGGAGAGCATATCATTGATATGCAAAAGAAAGAGTGTGGGAGATAGCACAGATCCCTGGGGGACCCCAGCATTCACTACATAGAATTGTGAAGCGCAACCATCTACTAAAACACGAAGGCTACGCTTGTGTAGGAAGCTGGCAATCCAGGTGCATAGCTGAGCAGGCAGACCATATGCCGGTAGCTTGGAGAGAAGACTTCTGTGCCAGACCCTGTCGAAAGCCTTGGAGATATCGAGGCTGACAGCCAACGATTCTCCATGCTTGTCGATAGCTTCACCCCAGAGGTGTGTTACGTACGCTAGAAGATCACCTGTGGACCGTTTTGGTCGAAACCCGTACTGACGATCATTAATTAGACAGTGATCTTCTAGGTAATGGATCAGTTGGTTGTTTAAAATCCGTTCCATCACCTTACAAAGTACTGAGGTGATAGCTATTGGCCGATAATTTGCCGGGTCAGACCGATCCCCTTTTTTGTTAACCGCTTGCACATTAGCTCTTCTCCAAGCCTCCGGCACACTTCCCGAAGAGAGAGAAAGTTGGAACAGGCGCGTTAACACAGGAGACAGCTCCGCTGTGCACTTCTTCAGCACTATGGCTGGTATTCCATCGGGACCGCTAGCTTTCCGTACATCAAGTGATTGCAGCTCCGCACGCACATCACGTTGCCTGATTTTGATGTCAGGCATCGTATGGCCACATGCAGGTATTGTAGGTGGCAGTGCACTACAATCATCGATGACGGAATTGTCGGCAAAGAGTTTAGCCAGGAGATCAGCTTGCTCTTGCGGACTGTGAGCTAGCGATCCGTCCGGATTTCTGAGCGGTGGCAGCGAAGGTTGGCAGAAATTGTTTTGCACAGACTTGGTCAGACGCCAGAAGCTACGGGAGCCCCTAGGATGCGACACAAGGTCATGACCAATCTGTACAATGCGCTGTGCATCCGCTCTCGTGTATGCCTTTCTACAGGACTTGGAATTTTTATTATAGTTTGCTTTCAGTGAGTCAATGTTAGATGCCCCGCTAATACAGCCGTTGATCCACTTGCGATATGCCGCCTGCTTAGATGATACAGCATCGGCACATTCACGAGTGAACCAACGGTTACGCGTACTCCTACTGACGAGATCTGAGCTAGGAATGTAGTATTCCATTCCCAGCATGATCTCGCCAGCAACAGCAGCGGCACTAGCTGACGGGTCATTCCCACTGAAGCAACGTTCCTTCCAAGGGACCGACGCATAGTAATCGCGCATACCGTCCCAATCCGCCGACTTATAGTGCCAAACGCGACGTTTGCATACCGCTAGTGGCGGCAGCTTGGCCTGTGGCACTCTGGTAGAAATAAGGCTGTGATCCGAAGAGCCAAGAGGAGCCTGAACCACAACCTGATATTCCACCGGGTGAGAAGTCAGCAGAAGGTCCAGTAGAGAAGGTGCTTGCCCATCAATGTCTGGGATCCTGGTGGGCTGATCAACCAGTTGGGTCAAGTCATGTGTGAGAGCAAAAGCATGAGCAGTCCTTCCAGCATGGTCAGTTTTGAGGGATTTCAACCAGGATTCGTGGTGAGCATTAAAATCCCCCAAAAACACCAATTCCGCGTTAGGAAATTGCTCTTGCGCAGCATCTGCCACCCGACTAAGATGGTCAAATAATCGGCTTGTCTCCAAGTCACCATTGTGGGATCTGTAGAGGCACACGTAGACTCGGCTCTGACGAACCAGGTCTACACGTACCACCAACATGGAGAAGGAGGGGTCCTCCAAGTCAGGTCAGCACAGTCGGTGACAGCAAACATCCGTCCTGACGAACAAGCATACTCCGGCTTTCGCTTTGAAGGATTCTTCAAGCGTGTAGCCGGGATAATTAAGGTAGCTGGTATCGGCAGGACGGAGTATTTGTGTCTCCGTGAGAAACAACATTTCATGAGCAAACCAAACTGTTTTATGAATATAGTAACCAGGCATAACTTGTTAGATTTAAAACTAAGTTTTTTTTTTTTAACTATAGTAGAAACTTACTTATAACCTTGGTAGCAATATTAAGAGAAACCGACATATAGTATCAGCCCCTTCAATAATGGCTTAAGTTTATTGGAAACATATTATTTTGCTGACAATGTTTTCCTTCTCCTCTCATGAGATGAATCATAAAGACATGAAATTATGTCCCATGCATTAGCATTAACATTAGCATTAGAAATATTAACCACTCCTTCTCCAAACACTTACTTCACAAAAGCACCACCAAACTTGGGAACTAAGATGTTATATCGCATGTGCCTGTAGTTACACTAACTTAATCATCCTTCAAACCAGACACAATAGTACTAAGGGTTGCTGTTTAGCAATAAAATATCTGATGAGTGGGTGGTACCTACCCAGACGTTAGCACAAAGCTCCATAATTGTAACTAATCAAATATACATTATAAAGTTGCACATTATTATGTTTAAACATCATATTATATGACAAGCCAGAAGTAAATTTAAACATTATTTATATCAATTCGTTGAGAAATTTTTATACTCACTCGCACACTCTCTAAATATATAATATATAGTCTTTCTTTAAGACATATTTTCACTAAAATTGTATACTTAATCTAACACGTAGTAGACCAAAAAACTATGCTCATTTATTGAATAAATGATCTTGGAAAAGGCTTTACATGCACACTTGTAAACTAACCAAATATGTTGCATCCATTTCACCATTAATGCTTTTTTGGAGAGATATAAAATGGCTTCACATACCTCGTAACAATATAATGTGCCTCCTCCAATGAGTCGCTCCAAGGCGGTGGTGCATTGGAGTCAGATTTAAGCTCCAAGCCTGCTTCCATTTCATGAGAATTTGATCTCATCAGTCTTACTCTCTCCGTGTCATTTGTCTATTGTAAAATTACTATTATAAGAGAATGGTATCACTTTACAGATGGTACAAGTTATAGAACACTATCAATAATTAAAATATAATAAATTTTTTTTTTTAAATAATGATTATATTATGTTAAATTATTCTGAAATTGTTAAGTTAGATCAGTATTGAGAAAACATTTATTAACAAGGACGTAATAAAGAGAATAATTAACGTTATAGTAAATTATACATAAAATAATAAAGCTTTAGCAGCTTTTGAAGTATTTGTGTAAAATTAGAATTATAAAACTTAATCAATAACTTTAAACTTACCTGTTCTGAAAATATATGCTTACTGTGTATAGCATTATTACGCATTAACACAAAAACCTCTGTTAAGCTTCGTGACACCATTTTAATTAATAATTCGAATTGAAAACAATAATGTTTCTATCTTTATTTTGATAATCTTCAATCGCCACACGAAAATATCATTTTGACAGAAAACAAATTGATTGACTTTGACAGCCCAATCAACACTCGGATTTTCATAAATGAATATTAATTATTCGAGTCAAGAAATAATTATGACAAATGTCCTAGTTAAAATAGTAGAATCCCGTGGGTTTATGATATTTTTTTATGTTCATCATCATCAGGTTACAATCCAAAAATAACACTGTTCTCTTTAAACTGCTACCACTAATTTGATTTGTTGTTATTGGGTTATTTTTACCTTCGATATATACACATACTGAAGTTAAGTATTTAAATAACAATTTTAACTTTTAATTATTGTTTTAGTTTTACTTGTGTAGTTTATGATAAAATATAAGTTCATAACTTATGACATATGTCACTATTAGGTTATGTTTATAAAATTGCCGGTTTTTACAAATAAATTATCCCACCACAGTTACTATTTACCTGGAAGTTTCTAGAAAGTTTATTAATATATTTCTAACAACTCCTCACAAATGAGTTTGCCGAATCATGATCCCGGTCCTGAACAGTTCCAACAGTTTCCTTCCAACAGGATTATTGTGATCCATCCGGGGTCAATCTATGTAAGGATAGGAAGGGCTTCCGACTTAGTACCAGTCAAGCAACTTCACTGTATCGCAAGGAAACGTCGTCCTGGGGGCAAAATATACCGAGATCCTTTCGTACCTCCTAGTGTACCAAAAACAAAAGAACTTATTGAAGAATTAGAAGAATGCCGGCTACAAATATCGCACACACTGCAGTCATGTATGCAGTCAAATGGGGCCAGGCGGTATGCGACGCCACCCCAACAAATAGCTGCTTTTAACCGCAGGTCATTACCGGAAACAGAAAACGACGGAGAACCTTGGCCTCAAGTACAGTGTGAGGTAGTCATTGGGGATTTAGTACTCGATATTGATCCTGAGTTGCCCTATAACATACATTTTCCATTCCGAAGAGGAGATTTTAATTTACACTCGGAAGTTGGTGGATCTATTTCTTCTGTCTTAAATGATCTTTATTCTATTTGGAGTTCCATTATTGAATACAAGCTGGACATACCTCTCATAGAACTTGTTAAGTATCGGTGTGTATTGCTCATTCCAGATATATACTCTAGAAGTCATTTAAAATACCTAACTTCTTTATTACTTAAAGATTTAGGATTTGGACACTGTTTCCTTGTGCAAGAAAGTGTTGGCGCAACTTTTGGAGCTGGAATAGGCTCAGCATGTGTTGTAGATATTGGTGACCAAAAAACTGCTATTTCATGTGTTGAAGATGGTATTTCTCATAAGACCACCAGATTAAGAATGGACTATGGTGCAGGCGATGTGTGTCAAGCATTGTCTTGGATGTTTCATAAAAGTGCATTTCCTTATAAGAACTGGAATGAGAATGTACCCAGAGATGTAATTCTTATGCGTAATCTCTATCAAGATTTTTGTCATGTAAACTTAGACGTATGTGGACCACAAGAGAAAACCTTCCTAGTCGATCATCCTGGTGATGTTGTCAACAAATATACCTTGCAAGTGGGTGATGAATGTATAATATCACCTCTTTCTTTATTCTATACAGATCTGCTTAAAATAACTGGTCAAAAAACAACAAAGATTCAAAATCGGCAGCCCAGTGATGCAGAAGACCCTTTCGATGCAGAATTTTTAAGGGAGACTGGTAGAAAACGTGAGACTGCTGACCCAAGTGCTAATGAAAGTCAACAATTTGAGGCGGCAAATGAAAATCAGCCTTCTGCAAATCCCGATGAAGATATTGTAGTGGATACATTAGAAGGGGGTCCTGGAGATATTGTATCATTAGCCCCAGGGCAGGTTTTAAGCTTAGATGCTGCAATCTTACAAAGCATAGATCGTTGCACTAGTGAAGAGCTGAAACGTAAAATGTACAGCAGTATTTTGATAGTCGGTGGTGGAGTTAAAGTTCACGGACTTAATCTATGGCTGCAAAATAGATTGGCTCTCCAAATTCCTTACACATATAAGACTGAACAATTAGAAATTGTTACCTCTCCGAAGGATATTGACCCAGCTAGTACAGTTTGGAAAGGTGCAGCCGTTATGTCTTGTTTAGAGTCAGCAATAGAACTCTGGATAAATCAGAGTGAATGGAATAGATACGGCTTAAAAATCTTGAGAGAGCGTGCTCCATTCATATGGTAACAAATGTAATTTGATATAACAGTAATTCAGATATCTAAATAAGTTATATATGTATTTTTTAGTAAGTAAACAATCTTTATTAAGTATTCTATTGGTTTGATATTAACCCATTCAAAACCGCAACCCATATGTAATGTACAAAATTAATATTAACTTTTATTCACTTTCGTGCTCTATATTAGCTGTTTACTAAAGTTATTAATTTTTAATATCATACCATTTTTATTATTCGAGTCAGCTTGTGATGTCCGACAGGAGCATATAACCTTTGTTGAGACAAATCAAATAAAGGCTGAGTTAAAAATGTTTGCGATATTTTTCTTGTGTATTTACTTGTCAACTACCTTATTATATATGTAGTTGTATTGAAACGGTGAATTATTGTTGTTGATTTTAAATCTATATTATTAATAAGATATATATTGTTTGTATATATACATACACAGTAAATATATATAAGAGTATGTTTAGTAGTTATAGCAAATAAAACACGAACATCATTCTAAAATTTATTAAAAAATACAGTTGAGACACTTTTATAGAGTTTACTAAATGAAAACTCTCGTATGAGATTCGTTTATAAAATTGCAAAAGTAAAAAATCATTTCAATATTATTATCAATATTTATGGTAGTTGGTTTGGTACACAGAATATGCATAAAAAAGTGCCTTTTTTAATCTTATGATATTTTTTTTTTACTTGGAAATACTATATACTTTAATATTATAAATGCGAAAGTAATTATGTTAGTCTGTTGCTCTTTGACGGCTAAATCGTATTTAATGAAATGAATTTTGATATGAGGCATGCTTGAATCCTAAGGACATATGTTTTTTTAAACCTATCTCCTCAGTAACGCGAGTGAAGCAGCGGGCGTTAACTAGTTATATATATAATTTAAATTGTCTATGGCTCGTTTCATCTGAATTAAACTAAACCATTAAACTTTCGTCCTTTACCACATTTTTTGACAGGAGTAATTAAATGAGTGTTGCTAGCATTCTTGTGTAAGCTCCATGCTATCAGGATATGTGCAGTAAATATTTAAATATATCGGTATATACTAATACTAAATATACATATTCTATGTACTCCCATACCATAGGTACTTACAAAATAGCCTATCAGAATAGAAGTCGTACAAAAATAATGTTTTTTTTAAATTACCTTTTTAATTAAAATTTATTTCATTACAAGTTATACAAAAACGAAGCGAAGTTCTGACCACTGGTGTTGCTATTCAAAAGTGTACGTTTATTTCAATTATTGACATTAAATATGGTTTCAAAGATTTTCTTGTGAAATTTTAATTTCAATTTGTACTTCAATGATTAGGCTTCACACATAAAATTTGATACATGACATTATATTGTAAATACGATAAAAAAATATGTTAACACTATTGACTAAAATTATGTAACCAGTCTTTTGTTTACATTTAAGTATATAATTATTATGGCAATATCAAGAACACCGTTATTAAAAATAATATACCATTATATTGAGTTAAAACGTTTATAAATATAGAAATATGTATATTGACTGATTCTGTTGAAGTGAAACTCTAAAGTAAACTAATTTAATAAGATTACATTTCCTCCACCGTTGGGTCCAAGACGCGAAACAGCCGATAACAGCTATGGCGCTGTCTGTATTATTAGCTCTCCAGGTCAGAAAGAGAAGCCGTATTTTTTGGCGTCTATTTACACACATTGGAAAGAGATAGCGATATTTATTTATACGGTAACAGCTTGTGCATGCCCCACTGCTGGGATAAGACCTCTCCTTTTTAGGAGAAGGTTTTGGAGCTTATTCCGCCACGCTGCTCCAATGGGGTTGGCCGCATACACATGTGGCAGAATTGCAGTGAAATTAGACACATGCAGGTTTCTCCACGATGTTTTCCTCCACCGTCAAGCACGAGATGAATTATAAACACAAATTACACATGGAAATACTGTGGTGCTTGCCCGGGTTTGAACCGATCATTGGATCTAGGCTTGTGTGTGTCAAATTTATTTAATTTGGAGACAGTACAACTGAATCAGTAATTTGGTATATTTGGTTAGCACACAGTAAAGATAAAATATTTCATGAAATAAATATTGGCACTTAAGAACATATGAATTCTTACTTTTAAGAATACCAAAAAGCACCAACTATTATTTATAAGATAAATATATATACGACATAGATGCAGCGATATTCTGGCCTTATGCTAAAAAACGGAGATCGCATATCGTTGGTTCCTTATTACTTTGTCATATTAAATGCATTCTATAAATCCAACCACAAGAGCAGTAAACCCAAATAAACAACTTTGACACCGATATCATTGGTCACCGATATCAATGGACGCGATATCATTGGTCGAGATCTTGAATAATCTATGGTATTCACTATGGATTCGCATAAAAATGGCGTTTTCAATGTCCGCAAAGTTATAATCGGAACTTTGAAAATTATATTAATGTGGTTATAACTTGTTAAATAGTTTTATAAATAAAGGTGAATTAACCAAGAACTGTTTATAGTGCGTAATACAGCAGAACAATTAAAAAATCGCATGCAATTTGTTAATCTAAGATTTGTTTAATTTTACTCTTTCAATAATATAGCTAAACTGTAGCCATTGAAAGAATTTGCTTTTTGTCATATTATTTAAAACTGAGTGTGCACAAATATATAACAAATGAAATGGAACGTAAAATTATAATATAATTACCAATACTTGCAAATCAACAATAGATAATCAAATAACTTTAATCATCGTTAGCTGATTTCAGCGACCTGTCTATCAGATTTAAATGAAACCGTCACATCTGATATTGTACTGGTCTTCGGATGGAATACTGCATAATATAATATCATGAACATGATACCCAGCATATATGGGACAACGCTTAGAACCAAAACTGGATAAAAGTAAACGTCAGCCCCGGTCACTTCGTCCGTATACATGTACCATATGGCTGCACATGTTAAATTCTGTAAGAAACATAGTGAATAGAACACAGAGTAACGGTACCTCGTCCTGCCCTCCACTGGTAGGATATATGTAAACAGGTAAACGGATCCAAGAGCGAAGGAGAATGCTATCTCACATAGCTTGTTGTGGGAGCAGAAAGGAGATTTATCGAAGAACTGAAGCCACGTTGTCATCACTAGGATGTGCACCGCGCAGGCGAGCACCGTCCAGTGGGGGAACAGGTGGGCGATTATCGATATGGAGATCACGCGACTTACTGGAAATAACAATATTTGTTTTAAGTTCACATTTATATATGTAACGTCTTGTAACTGTCTACAGACCTTTCCAATCGAAGATGGAGTGAAAATAAACAAATTAATACATACATGAAACAAGAAAGTGCCAGGCTGTCTGCAGCACAGTTCCGGGCCAGCTCATGTTGTCCTTGTCCTGCTGAGCGAAGCGCACCGCTCGCTGGTAGGCCGCCAGGCACCACCCCATGCCCACCACCGACGAGCATATTGACAGCACCTGGTGCACTGAAATCGTACGTGTCGGTTTACTGCAGCGGAACACGTTAATGGATACACAGTTCATTAGAATATCGGTGAGTCTCGCGTGTGAGCGCGCTATTTAAGACTTCCCTGAGAAGGTCGGCTGGGATGGCTCAGTATGGGGGTCAGATCAAATTTGCCCCTAAAAGCTACGCTGAGCCACGAGTAGAGCACAGCACGGAAGGGGCCACGGATGCGTTATATTGACAAGATACCTCAGCTTCTTCCATCTAATGAAGGCCATCACAATGGGAAAAAAATCTCACATAACCCGGATCTTCCGCGGGGGGAGTGGGTGGTACCTTTCTAAAGGTTTCCAACTACTTAAAAAAAAGAGAAGGTGTCGTGAGAAGAAATAGAACCTGCGGAAGTAAAATGAAACCTGCTGCAAGCAGTCACGCCGATATCTCGAGGGCGTTAACTCGGTCCTCCCACAACTCAAACTCCGGTAGGAGCTTTAAGAGTCATAAGACCAAATAGGACATTCGTTACGTCACATCGTTGTGTTTTTGTATCAAAACATGAAATAAACTATACAGTTTGCAGGATTTTTATTCATTAACAACCAACGTGGAAACAGCATGGTGAAATGAGTCCCAAACCTTTCCACCAGTAGGAAAGAAGGCCTTTATTTGACCATGGGACATATACAGTCTACTGCATATATGTCTATCCACACATATATTACTTTTGTTAAAATATTGCATTCATATGACAAAAAACTATTAAAAGCTCATTTAACTATTTTTTATACTAAACATAATCGAACAAACCTGCTAAATGGTCATATTGTCGCAGCAGTAAGCTCGTCTGGAGAACTTGCTGCGGTGCTGCTTCAAGGAAGCACTCAAAAATCCTTAGCAGTGCAGCATCGGAATCTTCCTTGAGCATCAACCCATAATACAAGCGTTGTGATGTTGTATCCTTCTTTCGTTCAGCCCGTCTCGACTTTATTGCATAGCTTAAAATTGATAATTAATTGTTATTATGATCTGCTAATGATATTCTAACAATATGTCTGAACTATGAGCCACATGTACTAATATAAATCTATCGATGGAACCTTTTCTAAATTATTTATAGAGTAAGGAATGAAAGAAGTTGTAAATTGAATTTTTATGTAAAATTATATTTTATGTAAAATTTGCCTCCGCTGCAAGTTACCCATAACAGATATTAGGTATAAAAATCTTAATAAATAATGCTCTTTCTTGGGCTTCAAGCTTGCTTGCACATCAAATTTCATTGAAATTGGTTCAATGGTTTAGCAGTGAAAGCATTTAACAGACAGTTACTAACACTACAAAATGAGTATAAAAATATATTTATGTGTATTACCCAAATATTATTGCAAAATCAAAGACCACTTTAACCGGCAGAATATTACAATGATGTTGAAATACAGATAAAAATGAATTTTTATAATAGAATAAATGTTGCAATTATTATTATTTCCTTCTATGACTCATTATTGATAAAAGGCCATTATTGTTTCAATTTCTATAAACATTATTATAATTTTATGTACAGAAACTAAACACAAAGGAAAATATATGGATAAAATGAGAAATATTTATATATATTTTTAATACATACTTACATTAAGGCATCAGTAAATCGTAAAATAGGTGCCATTTGTAAAACAAGTATAAATATACGCAACCATCGTCTTTTTGTAAACTCATTGGATATTGAATCCTGTTGTTTATCCTGTGAATACCTGTGATGTAAAAAAAAATAATGAAAGATAGTCATATGAATATGACGATTATTAAGAATGAATAATATTAAGGTTGATGAACAAATGTTTTGGTCAGAAAATCAGTTTTAACGAAACATTCAAAGGTGCTGAAAACTGATGTCATGAGCTGGATCTTTTGTGTATCGAACTTACATTCTTATAGAGACCGCTGTGTTAACAAATGCTGGGAAAAGTATAAATGCAAGTGTCCATCCGAACTCCATCGTTCTCCTCGATATAGCATATCTCACTGCAATATTTATATCCAGGCCCAAATCCACAAAATGACCGACAATAGCCACAACATACATAATAAGGTCTAAGTTTGTAATTGTGATGTTATTCGGTATACGATCCGGTTCATCTTTAGAGTATCCGTTTTGAAGCATCTTCCGCGCTGCTTTCGGCATTTTAAAGGAGGTAGGAGTATTTTTTCATTAATAAAAAAATATATAACATCGCGTAAATAACGGACAAGCACTTGTTACATTGTTTATTTGACAATTATTGACTGACACTGAAGTTAGAACTAGAAGTAGGTAAGAAACTTTTGAAATGCTAGCATATCAACGATGTTGCTAGTTTGATAACATTTAACGTTTTCAACCGAGTACAAAGTTGATATATTAAAAAATGAAAATTTGTAAAAAATTAAAACTCAGTAATTAAATACTCACGGCCTTTATATTTATAAAACGTTGTGCAGTGACATATGAATAGTTACACACTGATATATATTTTTCTGTCATACGAATTTTATATCACCGTTAGACGTTTATTGGTATGGGTTTGGCATATATGTATACTTTATGTATAGTCAAATAATTAATATTTTAATATGTATGCAAATAAACTCCAAGCGGTTTTAGTGATTAAAAAGTGTTACTGAAATACTTATAACAAATGTTCACATAAAAATAACTAAACATTTTATAAAGTTATCATTTTATTGATCATATTAGTTAAAAATTATAATTGATTTATAATATGATTAACGTAATAATTTCAATATTGTTATGTTTACAACATTATTAGGAGTACAAAGTCTTGAGAATATCCAAAGAAGTTAAATTTGTAGATAATAGAGTTACAAACAAGGACTGCTGTATATTCCTTAGCGTTGAAAAGGATCTGAAACAAGATGAAATATGACAATATGGACTTTTTTACAAACAATAATTTTAATTCGTCCATTCATAAAGCTAATTGGATAACAAACAGCCAAAGATAATTTTTAAGTATGCAAAGTATTAATATGAGTCTTATGATATACAAAATGACATGTTAAGTAAAACTTAATCAATGTTCCAAAAACTCTCATAAGCAAGAGTTAAAAAAAAACATTAAAACACAGGCGACGAAGCCAAGACAGTAAAAACACATAAAACATTTGTGTATATTTGCAATAAACTTTCGCATTTATTATGGTAAATTAGTTTTGTCAATATTATTAAAATTCCATTAAAATCTGACATATATACTAAAATATATAACAATAAGAAGAAGAAGATGATGATGATGGTTATGATAGATATTAGTATTTCTAAAACCGTGGTACCCATAATATTAAATAGATAAAAAATAATACTTCTCTTTAAGGAATCCAACCAGAGGGCTCCATTTCTTAGGGAACTGTGTATTTGTATTGTTTCGCCATTTATCTTTTAATAGATCCTCGATTGAAGAGTTTATCACTCTCAGAAATTTACATTTATCTACGTAAAAATACAATAAAATATTATTATAATTAAACTGAGCATTCTCGAAAACATAGCCTAGATAATATTAATGTATTTGAAGTATCTTATTTATTAATTCTCTTCAATTGTTTTAGTTAATGAAGATCAATATAAATATTTTATATTGGTCTTTAACTTAAAAGGCTATCCTTTTATACTACTGTTTTTCCGCTTTTTTCTTTTCTACTTTATCAGTATTGAGATCCCACTTTGTACCGCTACCTTTCAACATACTTTACAGCATGAGCAATGGATACAATCGTGCATCGGATACCGTCATCTTCGTGTCACTTTCCATTTTAATTTTTTGTGTTTGTTAGCATTACTCGTGCTAAATAAAACACCTTACCTGTATAAGATTCCACGAGCAATTGTTCGAAGAAATATGGTACTAAATCGTTTAAGCAAGTCTGCACCTCGTAGATGGATGCATTCATCTTTTTCGCATGCTGATAAGTTTTTATTTCCACGATGGACATTAGGCTCTCTTGCATGGTTTCATTGAAACTAAATTGATAAAACAATAAGATGTACAATTGAGAAGTCATTTTCCTTAAATATTTGTCAGGGTCTACATAGCTTTCAAAGTGAGCAATGTGCGCGGGCCTATTTATTAAGCACTTTGTTCTGAGTGAGTGACAGGATGAGATAATGCGAAGAATATTTAATGCAACGTGTGTCCTGTAGTCAGCGACGAAGCCGGCGATATCATTTCGTTATTGTGTTACCTTTGGACTACTTTACTACGTTTTAAGACGGCCTTGAATGTCATCAGTCTTATTTACCCAATCGACCAGTTCTGTTAATTATTTGATCACACCACGACACCTAAATATTTTCAAAAACATTTTTGGTATTAGACAAATCTCATGTAAAGTCACTAATGATTTATTTTAAATTATCGTTTTTACAGTTAAGTCTGATTTAATCATATTTATAGGTATAAAGTAACATACAGAACAGCTTGGTGCAAGATACAATGAGCAGCTGCAACTTCATCTGGAAGTTCGTCAATACATTTATTGACCGTGTCAAATTGCCTGACATCCTCGAAGTTATTAATGACTTCGTGAAACTGTTTTCGTATATTGTCTATTTTCTCGACAGGGTCAATGAGACAGTGATCTATTAAATCTGTCGCCTGTGGAAATATATTAACCGTATGTATAATTATATATGTGGTAATAACCAGACTGTCTTTCAGTGCCCTTGCTCGACGGTTTCACTTCAAATAAATTGCATTTCAGTTTATGTTATGTAAGTAATAATTTCCAAATTTATAAACATCAAACAACGCTTATTGGAAATTGTTTTTGATATTATCGTATCTCTCGCTTGCACCTCGAGCGATTGTTCCTCTCGTTCTACCCCAGGGACGGCGCTTGTAATAGCGCTAGAGCTTTATTTAAGCCGAAACATTTACTTTTGTGAGCTTGTGGCAAATATTAGGTAGGTTAGTATAAACCAATAACAAATTAGTCAAACGGTTTAACTTACAAACTTATTTCATTTAAACTACTACTACTGCTTTATACAATTGTTGTAAGTAAGCTTAAATAATTCATAACGTAGTTATTGTCTTGTCATAATATTAGAATTAAATTAAAAATAACTTATTTGCAATTTAGATATATAGAATTTAATTTATTTTAAATCAACAAGATTTAAAAAAAATGCCGTAACACATGGATATAACTGAATTAGCATACAACTTTGGCCGCCTTATCGCTACATACCGATCTCTTCCAGGCAACCAACGGTGTAAGGAATTACTCATAGGATATGAATATTAATAATAAATAAAATAACATAAATCAATAAATAAACGATATCATCAATACATATTAAAATTACATTAATTATACATAATTATAAGCTATCCAAAAATACATACCTCTTCTAAACTTATCACGTAATTGGTGAAGTCGTGAAAATATTTAATTTTATAAAATTTTATGACGGCACCTCTCAACTCTTTGGCCATTTCATTATTCATGATGTGCACTAGATCTAAAAATGTGTTCATCACGTATAGGGATGCTTTTTTTAAGCTGTCGTAGTTTGTGCGACCTTGGATAAATAGGATTTTAGCCACTCTGTACGCTTCTGAGACTATGTAATATTTTTCATCTATATTTTGAAAATTATTTCTCGTACACTGAATATAAAAATATATAGGTAACATAATTATTCCGTATTGTTTGTAAATATTTTAATTTAATCGGAAATATTATTAAAAAAATCAGTAGTAATTAAAAATCGACTATTTCAAAAAGATAATACAATTATGAAATCAAATTTGAAATTAGAATTACCTCTTCATTGTAAACTATTGCAAGTAAAATGATTACTATATTTCTTACTTTACGTAAATGCTTCATTACAAATTTTATTCAATAAAAAAAATTAATACGAAAAATCGAATTTGTCTTACACAACATACAATATGTTTGTAGATATTTTTATGTTTTGAATTGGGTTACCTATAAAACGGACATTTTGTGGATATGTATTTCTTTGAATATAAAACTTTTATCATTAGAATATATTATTTGTTTTTGTTTGTTTTGTAGATTATATAATTTTAAAAACTCCAATATATATTATAAATAAACGGACTACAGCTTTATAAATTATGTCATATAGGTAAAATGTAACATTTAAAAATTAATATAATTCAATTCTAAGTCGAATGGCTTCTAGTTGTGCCGAAAGGGGAACATATTATGTCGTTAATGTCGCGTAGGAAAGTTAATATAAAACTAATATTTAAAATACTTTAAAACTTAATCAAAGTTAAAAAATTAGCCATCTATTTTTTTACTGACCCTAAAGTAATATAATTAAAAAAATGTTATCCTGAGTTATCAAGATACTTTGTAGTTACTGTAACGAGATATTTAATAAGTTTTTGAAGTAAAGTCATTAATTGGAAATGTTAATTCAAGTCCAAGCTGCGTGCAAGTGAGTTATATATGCGCTTGTGTGGTGACCACGAGTTGTAATCACGTGTTTCATTTAAACCGAGAAACTTACTGCCGTACACAAACGTCAAATGTAACCGTAATGTAGCGTAAAGTAATAAGCGATATTGGCTTTGATGGTTATTACATTAATAATAATAATAATATATTTATTTATTTTCTTCACAAAAAGCTTACAAAGTAAAATGTAACATTTACATAACAGCTAATTAATGTGAAGACTGGTACTTGCAATAGATAAACTGTTCTACAAGACACCAGAAAGAAATGCTCTAGAAGACATTGAAATGATATAACGTATCAAAATTGCGTATCGTTGTAATTCGGTTTTTATTGACTTTCAGTTCCTAATTATAATATTTATCAAATACACGTCATAAGGCATTGATTTTTAATTATATTTCTTTATTTATACATGTAAACAATTTTTTTTTTAAATTATTAATTTTTTTATTGAGAAATGTTTTCATAAAACAACATAAGAAATTTGTTTAATATAATAACGCACACTTTTTAAAAAGTGTAATTGCATACGTTTATATTAAGAAGTTGTTGTTTTGTTTGAAAATTTTTGATTCTGAGGTATTTTGAGTATTGTCACAGACATAAGAAGCAGGCAATGGCGTAAATAAATTTTTCAACAATATATTTTTAGGGTATTTCATCTAGTTTTCGCGCCAAAAGTTCGTTCCTATCAAAACATGGTTGAAACGAAAATGTTTTTATAATCCACAATTATTAATTAAATAAAATAAAAAACAAATTATTTTTTAAGATTTATTGGTAATAATTACATTTTAACATTAATAAATCTTATATATATTATGTCTTATTATAATAAGTTTATATGAGATGAGAGTACCTATATAATAATTACAGAAAACAAGATGGTTTCCGTGGCGCGAAAATGCTTTTTTTATTCCTGAAAAAAAAAATCAATAGCTAAGAGACGTTATTTTTTTATCCGTAATCCGTAATCTGTAACAGCCTGTGAATATCCCACCGCTGGGCCGAAGGCCTCCTCTCCCTTTTTGAGGAGAAGGTTTGGAGCTTATTCCACCATGCTGCTCCAGTGCGGGTTGGTGGAATACACATGTGGCAGAATTTCCGTGAAATTAGACACATGCAGGTTTCCTCACGATGTTTTCTTTCACGGTAAAGCACGTGATGAATTATAATCACATATTAAGCACATGATAATTCAGTGGTGCTTGCCCGGGTTTGAACCCACGATCATCGGTTAAGATTCACGCGTTCTTACCACTGGGCCATCTCGACAGTATTTTTTATACTTTGTTACATATATTATAACCATAGACTAACAAACCAACATGATATATAATTTGCAAACGGGGTTCCTGATGGTGAGTGGTCAACACTGCCCATATGTACACTGGCATTTGTTTGGCCGGACGGGTTTTCAAATCGGATTACAAAAAGTTTTTAAGCTTAATAATATAGATATAAAAACATAATACTACTAAATTGAATGGGCTTTATAAATTTTTTTTAATAATGCTACGAAAACGTGTGATTTTTTTTTAATAAAACTGAACACACCCGTACATTTTAAATATATATGATACAAGTATCCGAATGTACTTGTTGACTTTTGACTGTATTGAGTAACATTATTTGGGGATTACCCTTAACTTACATCAAAAAAAATTTAACATGTCTCCTGATATTCTAATGATATTTATTTTTATTAAAGAGGCCAAGTCGTTTTAAATATTTAATAATAATAATAATAATAAGAGCTGCTATTTGTTGCATAATAATTTTCATATCAACATTTTGGTCCATTAATTAATACATCTTTTCAAAGTACTATAAGATATAAGACAGGTATAAAACTGTTAAGCTGTGTGTACTTTACAGACTCAAGATTAAGTAAATAATTGTTTAATACCTTATTAATCCTTGTGAAGGAATTTATTAAAGGCTCCATATGAAGTTTCCA
Source organism: Nymphalis io (assembly GCF_905147045.1). Lineage (NCBI taxonomy): Eukaryota > Metazoa > Arthropoda > Insecta > Lepidoptera > Nymphalidae > Nymphalis > Nymphalis io. Next base: position 765,932 of record NC_065909.1, read on the forward strand.
GGTCAAACACGAGCTGCCGAACTTGACTCTCTGAGAGTTCATCCGAAGCAGACATCTCTGTTAACTTGTCCAGCCATTCTTGTACCTATAATATAATATTAAAGGATTACATTAAGAAACCTGAGTTGTGGGTTCCTGAGAATAATAAACTGTGAAAACTTGTTGAGTGGGAAGGAGGTATTAGGTACCCTTTATACTTTTCTGTACTCCTAACAAAGTATATGCAAAATTTCATCATTATCGCTTGAACAAACAGACTCACTTTCGCCTTTATAATATTAGTAAAGATTATATAAAATACAATATATTATATTTAAGAATAAAAATATAATAAGTTAGCATTAAGTTATAATATTTACGTCAGGAGTGGGGATGACTATACTCCAAGGGGACAGAATCGAACCTGTGACTTTCAAAAGGCTACGTGGATGATTAATTAAAGATACACTATACAATGTCCAAGACACTAATTACAATAGCACTAGTTACCTTGAGTTTTCCTTCAAAGTCCTCGGGCAGCATGGCAAGGCGATCCATCGTGTCCTTGAGATCACGCAACTCTGGCTGTATCATATCCATTGCACGCAGCTCTAGGCGCAGCTTGTCCATGAGTGTGATGTATAGCTACGGAATGAATTATTAAATTAATCATACTTTAACTAAAGACTTGACATCATGGTAGTCATTCTCGAGGGATTTTATTTTATCAACATATTGAAAGTATGTATTTTTTTTTATTTTATAAAACAGTTATGAGAACAAGTATATGGACCAACTGATGGCAAATGGTCACCATCGACCATATAAATTGGCGCTGTAAGAAATATTACGCACATCAATGCGCCGCCTTTTTTGGGAACTGAGATGTTGGGTCCCTTGTGTCTGTGGTTACTCTCTCTTAGTCATTCTTTAAACCGAAATGCAACCATACTAAGTATTGCTATCGACAGAGTATATTATGATTTTTTCACCAAGCTTTCGACTTAACAAAGTTAATACGTCCTTCCTGGGGCAGAGTATGCCATTTAATAATATAATTTCGGTCTGCGGAAAATTTAACAAAAACTAAACTTAAAACTTGTGTTAATTTTTTTATAGATAACGCTTATTATACTGTACATGATTATATAAATGATAAAAAAGCTTGGAGTTAGTATTAGGTGATGTTCATACAGGATAAAAAAACATGATTGTATGTGATTATCTGATGGCTTTTAAGCACTGTGAGAAATATAAACCACTCTTTACTGTGTCCGTGATGATGATTCTATGCTCTGTTCTTACCTGGTGGATACCGTTTAAACCTGAATAAAGCAAAGTATTGCTTTAATATTAATATACTTACAGAAACAATTTCAGCGATGTACTTGTTGGTGTTGCCTTTGTCATCTTTGATTAGGTTTGGTTTATTTTCTCTTATCCTCTCTAAAGCTGCTGGGCAGTCAAGCTGTAATATATAAATACTAAATTAATTAGTATTTAAAAAAAAAACTAATGTTGTCATTAGGAGTAGCATGATTCATATATTGAATGATATAATTGATAATTAATAAGGAAAAATTTTAACTTCCAACTTACCCTAAATTTAGTGACAAAGGACTCAATTGTTGGAAACTCATCACCCTGCACCTGCTTAAAGGCGACTCTGTACTGCACAAGCAATCGGCTACAAGCTGCAGTGTACTCTTGAGCACGGACACAGTCCCTCATATATGCCTTTTCAAGATGTTGAAGTGTGCTAACCACTGCATATAACTCAGCCATATTGTCATGCCTGAAAGCAACATGTAACAATTAAGCAGTGGCATAACTATAGGGCTATAAAATTATATGGGCCCCCTATTGAATGGGGCCCCCAGTTCGAGAGGCTGCGGGCTCAGAAGTAACCTAACATTTTTAACAAAATTTAGTTAAAATTATAAAATAAGTACTTAAAATTAATTAAAGTTAGACACAACCAAAGACCAAATACAAATAAATTATTAAGATTCGAAATTATTCATGAGAAAACGATTTTAGAAAGCATTCAGTGGTTGTAAAAAATTTTTGCTCCGGTTGAAACACTCACGTTTCGATACATCTAACCATTGGGCCCTCTCGGCTTCTAGTTACACTTACGAGCAATTAAAGATTGATAAATTATTTATTATTCGGCAATAACTTTTCTAAGCTAAAATATTATTTAAGAATTAACTTTTCTTACTTTTCTCGTTCCCTTGCATTTCTATATAGCTTCACCTCTTCGTATAGTTCAGGCCTAGTGTCTGTTTAATAAAGATAAGAATTTTATTTATGAAAACAAAGGATTATGTTAACAGAAAACGATATGAAAACTAAAAGAATTACCTTGCATAATAAGATTTAAAAACGGATAACACAGTTAAAACTTATTTAATTACTCATACGCTTCAAAATTAAGACAACTAATGATAAAATTGTAATAATTGTATCATTTAAATTTAAGATTTATGAACAATCAACCAAACAAAATATATAGAAAATTTGACAATGATAAAATGACAAATTGACAAGCAAAGAGTATTTTTTTTCTATAACAATTATCACAAACCTGTAGAGTTGCCCGGTTCAAAAATATTTGAAAAATTAAATATTTTAGAGTTTTTTTAGTGAAAAACTAATGAATTATTTACATTGAAAATTTAAATATCTAAAAATCATGACTGTTATTGGTCCAACCTCCTAATAATCATCTAGATTCTAGACAATGACTAATCATTTTCATATTGTTAGTCTCTTTAACTTTATGTTAAAGTTTTTTTTTATATTAAATTATGACGGGTTAAGACACATAAGATGATATCTGGCAAATTATGAGTTGTCAGGCATTATAGTTTAAGCGGGATTGAATTTTTAATTTTTTACTAAAACCATGTCAAACTATTAACGTCAAATGATAAAGATATCATTGTTAAATACTTCATTACACAATCAATTATTTATGAAAATTGTAAGAATTTAATGTCTTTATTGTTTTTTAATTATTACAGTTACATTAACTTTTTTAATTCTAATGATTTTTTTCAAATTACCTAAACATTCTTTAGGACCAACGGTTTTTGGTTTAAATATTTCTTTCATGGTTCGAATATTTTTCGATTGGCAATTAGCATTGTTAAGCGATGACGTAATCTTTCAATATGGCGGATGACGCGAGCTACCCTTCTTCCCGCGCCCGCGCCCCGTAAAATCGTAGTTTCTTCGGTTGGGCAACGTAACTGCCACTCGTCTCGAATGATTTCACCTTGCGATGAATGAAAATAATATTCTCGGTAAAAAGTCGCTAAAAACTTTTATCATATAAACTGATATACGTTACTAAACAGTGTTTGTGCTTGTGAGTTCTAAAGGTGGATTCGTGGTGTAAGTGATAAATAACCAGTTCTTCCTTTAATTGTAACTACATCTACAACTCATGTTTACGTGCTAAAATACGGCACAGTTAAGACTTGGACATCTTCGCGTATTCTGAATCGCCCTTTAATGGGATCTTGTTAATTAACAGGTCAGTGCTAATTTTTTTTTTTTTTAAATAAAAGCGGCGAATTAATAACAAGAGCCGTTTCTTGGTTCGGCTTTTGTTAGTATGTATTTTCTACTTAAAATAGTAAACTGTTTGGTTTTCTTAAATGCATAGATTGTTGTGTGTGATTGTACGTCTTGTATTTTTTTTTCGTATTGGAATTTCTCGGAAATACGTTGAACGGGCGATGGTTAGGGCTGGGCGCGGCGTTGTCCCACTTTTGTTATAGTAGTACTACTGGGCCACAACGTAAGCCATGATTGACTTCGCGACGTGTAACTGTAAATAATTGTAGGTAAAGTACCTACTATCCGATAAGAATGTTCTATAAATATGTCTACATTTAGTTATATTTTAATAAAATATCAATCTAATAAAAAATGCACTTTATTTAATTCTTTAAATTAACTTTCAAGTGTTAAAATTACTTAGATACTATTTAAAGCAAGTGTAACTTAGCTTGTAGTTCAAAGTTAGTGCCATTAATGACCATAGCTATTATGAACCTGTCGCTAGTGCATAATAATTAATGTATAATTATTTTTAACATAAAAACCAACCTAATGAGTGTAATATAACAAATTAAAATATGTTACCATGTTTTAACAAAAATATTATTTAATATTTTTTACTGTAATAAATAGAGAAAAATACAATATTCTTTGTAACATAATAAGTTAATGAAGTGACTTATTATTTTTTTTATCATCTGTAGCTATGACCTTTAAAACATTTTTAATCTTTCCACTAAGGTCTAAAAAAGAAAAATAAACACTTGTAAAATTGTTAATTTAAGTTTTTTTTTGTTATCATAGCAGCAGTTATCATACATGTAATTTATTTAAATAATATATGTTTTTATATAACTGTGTAAATTGAGAATTTTTAAATACCGGCTTAATATAAAAAATATTAAAAAAAATATAAGATCATTATCATGTTATGCATATTATATTTTTTATTCGAAAGGACCTTGCAATTTGGACCTTGCCTTTAGCCTCAACCTTTTAACTAGAACGGACCAAATGACATCACTTCATCATTGATCATAGACCATTTTAGTCTCCCTGATGTCATCAATAAGCTTTTGTATCCAAATGTATTGATCAGTACATTTTTTTTCATTCATATATATTTAATTTGTGAGGTTAATTCGATTATATTATAATCTATTTAAAATGTCTTGTCGGAAGATCAGTCTGGATCGGATCACTTGGATAAGCTTGTTGCCTAATGGTACAGTTTTATCATTAATGAGGAATTAAAAGAAATGTTACTATTATACAATTGATAGACATTAATGAATGTACCTTTTGAACTTAGTTCAGCTTTCAACAATTTATATTTAAAGATATTCAATATAAAGTAATCGATTTGAAGTCAAGAAGCTTTATAACAAACATGATGTCATTGAAGTATGGTCAGTAAGATTATGTCAAAGAATATGATAATGGATTTAAGATTTCTGATTGCAGATCCAAATTTATCTTTTTGACTACAGAACCAACTTACTATGTTCTCCAATAATTACAAAATATGACAATTTAAGTGGCGTATAAACAAACACCTTAAAGACCAGTAACATATTGGCAGTTCCTCTGGTTCTGCAAATGTGCAATGGTGCCAGACATTCACTGATGTAAGCAGGTGGGTCGCTACCACCTGTTCGTAAATAAAACCTAAAAAAAGAGGAAGAAAGGTTATGTACAAGATTTTTAATAGGAAAACCAGTAATCTATAACTCAGCTTCCATCCCATATCCAGAGTTATAGGATTAGTGTTATAATTATTTATAGTTACAAGGAATCGTTACGATCAGTGTATACGTTTGTTTATTTTGCTAATGGCGGTGTTTATACGACGATAAAATGTTGGATGATCGAAATCGTAACCGGGGCAGCGTGTCAGAAAATAGACTTACTCTAAATTCGTTTTCACGAGAAGTAAATTATAGATTTCGTTTTTTATGTATTATATATATATCTGTGTTGTGTGAAAGAACTCCTAAGTGTTACGTCTCGATCTCCGAGCTTCTTATTGAAATACGAATGTACATCTTAAATGTTTGCGATGTACATATATTTACTGATTGATTTATGTATTATAGTATTTTTATCAGTCATCTCCTATTTCATGATAAAAGTGGTCATTATAGACCATAGACCACTATTATGGACAAAAGACATTGGCGCTGTAAGAAATATTAACCAGCCCTTAAGTACTAAGTTATGTTACTTGTGCCTATCAATGACTCTATCACCCTTCATACCGGAACATAATCAAAGCGTTGCTGTTTTTCGGGAGAGTATTTGATGATGGGCTTGCACCTATCGTCTGGATAGGCTTTCACAAAGATCTACCACGAGTAAAGTGCAGTTAAATCAATCAATCAATCAACAGCCAATCATTGTCCACTGCTGAACATAGGCCTCTGCCAAGGTGCGACAAAGCTCCCTGTCCTCCGCCTTCTGCATCCAGTTGGTGCCCGCCACCTTTTTAACGTCATCGGTCCACCTGGCTGGAGGGATGTAATATAAGTGTAGTATATAATATAATAAAATATATAATATAAAATATAATAAATATAAGTGTAGTTGGTATAACAAAATAAAAAGGTATGATCGCGATGTGAGACTTACTTTAGCATTGGAAATAAAATACAACATAATCGTAATAAAAACTTTATTGCACTCGATTATAAAAATAATAAGTTTTACGGAAAATATAAAATAAAATTTCAAGAACAGGCTGCATTATCACTATCAGCGATCTCTTGCAAGCAACCTCGGGTGTAGTGAGGTTGGAGCTTACATAGAAAGGTAGTCAAACATATGCATAGTAGATTGTATAATATAAATAACAAATTTCTAAATACAACCTTCTCATTAAAAAAGGAGAGGAGGCTTTAGCCCAGCAGTGGGACATCATCACAGGATGTTAATATGTCTAACTAAATAAATAAATGTATATTATATACATGTTTCAATAAAACTAATATTCTATATAAAGATTCAATAAAATATATTTCCCGGTCTCACACTTATTCCATTTCAATATAAAAAGTAAATTGTAAAGAAAAAAAAAAACTAATGCACTTATCACCTGACACACCTTGCATTGAAATACATTAATAAATCAATGATATATATTTATCAAAGTGTCATTATCCTTATCTGCTGAGCAAAAAATTCAATATGTGAGCAAACATGACCGCGTAAGTACGCCATTGATGGATTTGTTTATTTTTGTTATTCAAGCACAGCCTTCTGTTTGGTATTTTAATTTTTTGTCCAAGGAATACTATGATAGTATGATTGAAACTGTTTCGTGGTTATACCAGACACGTAAATGTGAAAGATTTTGTTTGTTTAAATTTGTTTTTTTTTGTCACACGATGATGAAGATGTACTCCTGAACGATCACGACCACAGATATGGTGTCCATTCCCAACAGCGAATGATATTATACTGCTCAAGTGTTTGCGAAAACATAGGTAACTAAGTATTCCCTCACCCTCGTAATCCGATGGGTTTCACAAGCAGCACCAATGGCTTTACATACTTATCGAGGCTCGGCACTTCCAAAGTTCGCAAATAATTTCTTAGCAGTAAAAATGATCAGTAAATAATTTTTATTGTTCTGACTCGGGGTTTAATTCTAGGACCTCGGGATATATAGTCCTATAAGCTAGCCATTAAACCCAGGAGGTAGTAAAGAAAAGATTACAACTGAAATAAGCCGCGTGGAAAGCTATTATTTACTATTTACTTCTGCAATAATATACAAACTTATTGCTTTATAAATTAAGTGGTAGGGCTTTGTGCAAGCTCGTTTTGGCAGGTACCTCCCACTCATCAGATATTCTACCGCAAACCAGTAGTAATTAGTATTATTGTATTCCGGTTTGAAGGGTGAGTGAGCCAGTGTAATTACAGGCACAAGGGACATAACATCTTAGTTCCCAAGGTTGGTGGCGCATTGGCGATGTAAACGATGCTTAACATTTCTTACAATGCCAATGTCTATGGGCGTTGACCATTTACCATTAGGCGGCCCATATGCTCGTTCTCCTATCTATACTATAATACTATAAATTATAATTATAAATATCCAGTTAATTCTGGTATGCAACATTATATTATGAAATTATAATCAAATTATTTACAGCCAATTAAATAAAAATTAAGTTAAAACATTCAACTCGAAAGTCTCATTTTAACGAATTAATGCAAACTATTATAACATGTTGTACAAGCGTAAATAATTAATTTAAATCCTTGTAAATAAAGTGAGGTTATAGAGAGCTTGTAAATGAAACCAGACTTGTTAGATTACAAGATTTTGAACAGCGATTTCTCCTTGACCTCAGTGTACAGGATTAATGTATATGTATTTGTGATATTCCCAATTTATTTCCAAATGGAATTAAACGTGACAAAGGTCGTAATTTCAAATCCAGGCCGGCATCACTGATAATGTTGTTTTATATAGTGGTGGTGATGGAAAACACCTCCAGGAAACCTTTACGTGTACACGAAAGCTTAGCAGCTCGTTAATGGAAAAGTCATCAAAATGTTACAAGAATACTTTTTTCAAATGTTTATTTAAAATTTGAAAACTGGGTTCGGACCCCAAAGTTACAAAGTAATAAAGTTACCCAGTAGCATTTATCAGTGTACATACATTTTCTCATCGTTTTTAAAGTTGACCGATGTCACTGTTTCCTATAGTTGAACCTCTCAAGGTTGCTACCACAAGCTCCATTGTTGTCTTCGTAATTACATAAAGTTAACGATTCCATGGTGACTTGAAAAGGGTACTTTTTTATTCTTGGACGTTTAATAGCTTTTTTATATTCTATTGTGAGTTACGGCATTTTTGTTACATTTTATCACAAGTAGTATTAAGCAATCGGGATGGTAGATTTAGAGATGGTTTATCTTTAACGTATTGTCTTTAATAACCTAGTCAAGTAATAGCCTTTGATCTCTTAAGGAGAAGATTGGTACCTTCGTCCACTATCTTTCCTTTACCGTAAAGCACGCGATAAATATCCCATAATATAAACGTAAATTAAGCACCTGAAAGGTCAGTGAAGCTTGCCTGTATTATAAATCACATTCATGCATATGTATGTTCTTTAGAACACCTTTGTCTCACAGGGAGAAGTCTTATCTATCCTCTATTAGATTTTATAATAGTTTAAAATATTGCTCCTTATAATACTAAAACTTAATACAGAGGAAAGGGCGGCAGCAGTTGCTCCACACTTAGAAAATGTCGTAATGCCTGTTGAGTTCGAGTTTGCAACTAAAATTACACACAATGTTATACATAAACCAGTTGACTGCGTATTTCATTGGAGAAAAAGGGTAACTAGTGACTTTTTTGATGGTTCTTCTCGGTATGATGTACATTCCCAGCCGATGGTAGCTTTCAATTTAATCCTGTAACTTGACAAATCAAAAGTGCTCATAAGGGCCTACTTGAATAAATTATATTTTGATGTTAATGGAAGACGTTTTTTTTTTTGGTCTTTCACGTCGATGTAATGTCAGATGCAATCGAATTAACGGATGACTTGTTGAGATGGCTCAGTGATAAGAACGCGTGAATCTTAAACCAATGAACGTGGGTTCAAACCCGGGCAAACACCTTTGAATTTTCATGTGCTTAATTTCTGTTTATAATTCATCTCTTGCTTTTCGGTGAAGGAAAACATCGTGAGGAAACCTGCATGTGTCTAATTTCATTGAAATTATGTCACATGTGTATTCTACCAACCCGCATTGGAGCAGCGTGGTGGAATAAGCTACAAACCTTCTCCTCAAAAAGGGAGAGGAGGCCTTAGCCCAGCAGTGGGACATTTGCAGGCTGTTACTTTGTTGTAAGTAACCAGATACTATAAATCATAAACATTTCGTGCTTATTTCTGTTTCATGTTGCGTCCATAAATAATATTTAGCGTCTTGTGATCAACTCAACTGTATATTGAACTGGTCATATGGTTGATTCAGAAAAATGTTCTTGAATGCATTTGGTATCAAACCAAGGGATATTAATGCATGCAATGCATTAAAAAACGGCGAAAAAACTTAATATCAATTTAAAAATATAAATACTATATAGTAATAGAAGCTTTGCGAAGCCTAACTTATAAACGTTGTTTAGCGGAAGAGTAGTTAGACTATGCTGTCTTTTTCTTTCGAATGTCAAATCAATAATGACAGAAAGAGATAAATCAGTGTTTTACTAAAAAGTCTCTATGTCACGTTTATAAGGCCATCATTTCTGTAACATTAGGAAGTTCATTCATCGTTCTTTTATCTGAAAAATTATTTCTGCGGTAATGTTTTGTAAGCCGTTGGTCGTTTAAGTTACCACGAATGTTTCCGGACAAAGAACTTTAGAATATTGTCTCTTTAATTCTTTCCATTTAATAAACTTCTTTCTTTTCGCTGTTTAGGAATTATATATATAGAATTTTGTAGAATTGGTATATTATTTATAATACTTTTTATTTATAAATTCAAAATGTAGATTATAATAAATTTACTAAATCGGTTGAATCGATGGTATTTTATTTTCTCATCCAACATTAAGATGTTTATCAAATGTTTTTCTCATTTAAGATACAAATTTACATAATATTATAAATATATCGTATTTTCTTCATTGTGATCGACGTGTGACAGTGTAAAGGTCTCTGGGTCGAATACTGGAACGTGACATTTTGCATTCAGCTGACCTCTTCTAATTAGATAGACGCTTTTAAGAACGTTAAACGCTGACTGCACATCACCGAGATAAAATATTATCGGCTCGGTGGATTTTTACCTTCCTTTTAAAACCGCATATAGGCCAATACAATATCACGACAAGTATATAAAATTATAAAGTCGAGGTAAAACAAACATTTTGCTTATTATAATAAATTTAATTTACTAATTTCAATTGTCACGTGGTTTATCAGCTTTTTACCCACGGCTTTGCTCGCGTCAGAATTACTGATTACTTTCAAAAATTTATGACTTTTATACGAACCTAAGGAGTTATATTTTCAAAAATTTTTTCTTAGTGCTCACCTAGTAATGGAACTCGTATCTAAATTTTCAATGTGGTAGCCCCAGTATGGCTAGTGCGTTGATATGCCAGTAAGTTAGTCAGACTATTATTTTTATATAAATAGATAGATGATATAATTGATATATCAAAATTAGCGTATTGGTAATCCTAATATTGGAAAGGGTTTTTTTCCATCGATGTGAGACATAAATATTTAAATTGTTGTGAACAGAAACAATCAACAAACATACATGCAAGAAAAAGAGAAGTTTATCAACGGTCGCAGCAAATTTCAAACGTAAACCAGTTTGGAAATGTTCGTACATCCAAAAAGATCACAGCTTTTTGTGTCTTTAAATGGGTTTGTCTTCCTCTTCGACCAGTTTTGCAGCGATTACTTAAAAATTCTGACCGCTTTTTATAGTCGGTCAAGAGTTATATGAATTCGTTTTTTATTACTTTCTTTATTAGGAAAAACGAAGTCTTCGCGTAACTGTTATATGGTTTTAATGTATATCTTGATCTTTTAATTACTTTTTTAAAGATAACATTTTGGAAATAATATTTGGTGCCTAAATATATATAAATATAAAATGTCTATTGCTATTTTGTCATTATTGTGTTTATATAGTGTTTCCCCACTCTAACTAAAAACTGTTGTCAGAAGCGATGTTTAGTAGTTATTATTAGCCAGAACAAGATTGATATTGAAGTAAATATCTTATCTGGTTATGTCAACCAAACAGGTTTTGGCAAACACTTATAACATATATGAACACGTTTCATGAACTCTACGGTTATTGCAAATAATCGCAAACCTAGGTAGTATTTAGTGCAGGATCATCCGCCTGGGTACCACTCAGCTATTCTATCGCCTTACACCAATACTTTGTCTTCCAGGGTCCAGTTTCAATGGTGATTGAACAAGTACTAGAAATATAACCTCTTGGATGTTTCTACTCTCTACAGTGCCAACGGTTTTGGGCGAAATGCCGCTTATCGAGTAATATATTGGCTGGTCTGCCTTCATAAAATTAAATAATACAGCTTAGCTAAGTCATATCGAGAGCGTTTAGCCGTCACCACGTCGCGACACACTCCCGCTAGTCGACTTTCTTGGATCTCATTCAATCAACTCGTATGCCCATATCGAGGAGAGGAAACGTCTCTCAGCCGGCCCGTCAATGTATAATTGATCTAATCAATTACTAACAGGAACTCTCCATGGGGGTTCGATATAAACAGTTACATCGATCCTGTTACTTATTATAAGTACAAGGTTACGATTAACTATTTTGTCAATATAACCAGCGGATAGCGATATAAGACCGTACCTTTTTATTTACATTGACAATTCGTCTTGGCTTTAGGAATGCGAATAAAATATAGATCTCCACAGAGTACGGCATATTACAGAAAACAGACTGGACAGCATTTTTTGTTAACTAAAAACAGTTTTAATATCTGTAGCGTTAGCTCAAGGTAATACGCCGTAAGATTTAATCCTGGAAATGACCAAAATATTCTAATCGAGCAGAATCAATGATCAATAGTTGGTCCTTTGCCTGATCTTTCCCACGTCGTCTCGAATAACCGCCCCATCCTATTATCAAAGTGGGTGATTAGAGAGTCCATCTGTGTTTACTAAATCTCTTGTGGATTTCAATATCTTTGAAAAAAAACAAGCATATATTAGATCCAATAAATATAATCTGTATATGACCCAGACAAAAATTTTGTAACGAGATTTGACGAGGAAGATGTGCACATCACGACGAATCTAATTGAAATATCCAGGCCTAAGGAGGACAAGACGAATTAAAAACAATGCTATATAGCATACTGAGATACATGTAACAATTTAGGCAACCCACGCGACGTCGTTTGGCCGGGACCCGAGTCCTGTGTAGGCGGAACACAGGTTTGCTAGACGAGCTCGTTGCGTTCATTAACACTTATTGAATATAAGTGTTTATAAATGTAAATAAACAAGATCATACAAGTGAATAACCTCTAAAGGGCGATTGTTTAATATATATAAAGTAATAGCAAATCCTTGCAGACGTCCTGCCTTTGTTTATGTATACCGATTGTCATGGTAATCGGTTAAGTGCTATAGAAAATGGGCTATAGCATGATCTAGCTGCGAGTAATATAATCAGCGTCCATGAAAAAAAATCATAATATGCCAACTCTCATGGTAATCGGTCAAACAGTGACGAAGTCTATTAACCTCATAAACATAAACAAACATATATACATGAAACTGAAATAGTTACATTGTTTGTCTCGTCAGCTTTCATATCTATAATATAGTTGACTCTTGTTTGGTTTGGCATAGTACGTGTAGGCGCCAGAGTGTTTACACATACAAACATTGTTAGAATAAAATTGGTACAGAAAAGAACATAGGTACCTCACACCTGCCCCCCCCTTCCCGCATACCGAGCATTGATAATGATTGTAAATTATTATTATTGTGATATTGTGGATAATATATAAATCGTCCACCTTTTCCGTTAATATTTATAGTTAAAATATAACCTCGAATAATAATTGGGCAGAGATATAGATATGCTTGTATTTTAATCCACAAGCCTAAAATAATTTGATATATTGATGTAAGATATATATTGTTTTATAAAAATATGAATGTCGATGTTGGAGCCGAATGCTCAGTGGACAGCATGCGTAGATCTTAAACAAAGATGTGTTTATAATTAATCTAGTGCTCGGCGGTGGAGGAAAAAATCGTAAAAAATCACGACAAGACAAACATACACGTGTCGGATTAAATTCCGCTGCATGTGGATATACAAATCCACAGTCAAACATAGTGATGAAATAACTTCAATCCTTCTCCTTTAAAGGAGAGGAACCCTTCGCCCAGCTGTGGGTCGTCACCGGGCTCTTTAACAGTTATAACTTTAAAATTATTAGTGCACATATTTTGTATTTGTAACAGTTACTCCGATTATCAATACGAGTCCTTGACTAACTCGATCATTGCAGGAAATTTCCAAGAATTATTATTTAATTGAGCTAAAAATAAATTATGACCAATTTTCCGCATTTAAAATTAAATGAAAATTAACTAATTATATTTCATTTTAAGTAATATATATTTTATTAAAATACATTATATTTTTTTGTTGTGTTTTTTATAACGAAATTGTCTTGTTTAAAACGGGACTCAGCAGGAATCATAGCCCAAGAATTCGTAATTTCTTCAAAAACCTTTTGATCTAATGCCGTATGTAGCTATTTTAATACTTCAACTGATCTTTGAAAGTTTAAAATTATATATCACAGTTTTACAGAAAAGCAACAAAACTATTTGATATAACGAAATGAAATACACAAGAGCGAGCTGACTCAAGAAGTCGTATAAAAATAGCTTCTGACACAATAGGCTCGAGCCCTAATCACGATCGTGTCGAGAACACAGTAGTCACTACTCTGATAACCTCCAATGATTCATTGGTGACATCTGTTGATATCATCAATACATAATAATTATATACGTTCAAAGAAATGTACATCGGATCGAAGATCAAGTTCGCAATGGTAATAAAAGTTATTGATCTAATGATTTATTATTAATTGATTTACATACAGGAAATTAATTGTCTATGGTTGATCGTTTGATTTATTGGGAAGAGACACTAAGACTGTGTTTTTTCTTCATAGAATCTACTTTCCGGACCGGTGGTCGATTTACGTTTATTCTTGTAAAACGATACAGTAGCGCCTGTACTCAAAATATTTTTTTGATTTTGAAATGAAATTGAACGTTAATATTGGTTTACTTAATAAGAAATAACTTTGAAATTATTGTATATACGCAATTGATTTTATAAATTGTAAGCGGGTATGTGGTACCTCTAGGCGAGTGCCAGACTACTATTTAAAAACCTCGGCGGTTACCCTCCCCGATATGGTGAGAAGCCACGGATCACTTACGGGTCAAACTATGACGCCCCGACAGTTTGCCTTGAGGGGCAAGGGTGGATCACACTGAGAACACCTTCAGCCCCAACTTAGCTTCTCTATGGCGGTTTAACAATTTTTACAGTTCATATGTGTATCAATTATAGTTACGTCGTGTCTTACAGTTTATATGTGTATCAATTATAGTTACGTCGAATGCAGTACTCGGTTTGTCTGTGCCTTGTCGATAACATATAAGTAGAACGATGAAGTGATATATTTATATATTATCTGGAATTTTATAATCCTCCATTGAAATTCGAGTAGATAACGATATCTCTTTTAAGCTATAAAAATGCACTTTTTAAACTTAACATAATAAATGTTTTAACAAGTAAGTATATAAAAAAAATTCGAGTTTCTGCTGCGCGAGAATTTCAATTAAACTTAGTTACCGAGGAGTTGGCAAATAAATACGTAACAACTTAAGTTTAACGTGGATTTTATAGTTTGAACAATCTACAGATCGATATACTCCTGAGGATATCGGACAGGAATAGCCTATATTATAAAACTAAGTCCCCGATGAGTGTCTGTCTGAACGCGATAAACTCAAAAACAACACATTTCACATGGTTTTTAAATATGTCAACAGTAATTAAGAAGGTTGAGGTTGATTAAAGTTTTGTCTAAATTGCCTGAAATATGATAATAATTGTTAAAGATGTCGGAAAAAAACATACGGAATAGAATAGTTATATATAATATATATAATGTATGTTTTACGATATAAACGTTTTACGTAGAATCTAATTCTACTCGCAGCCGGAATGGATAGCAAGTATTATATAATTTCATAAAACGGTAATATATATATTTTTAAATAGATTTTCCGTTAGAGTTAGATAACATAATATGTATCAATTATTGTTATGTTCTTATCGTTAAATAGTTTTATATGAAATTTTAAAATAAATCCTATTTTAATTAATTTTATCTGTTTCAAAAAGTACGGTTGAATGATATTTTTGTATTTCTCTTGGTGATGGGCTCTGTGCAGGCACGTTGAGATATGTACAATCCACTCAAGATTTATTCTACTGTGAAACAGTTAGTTGTATAGCTGTTTCGGTTTAAAGGGTGAGTGAGCCAGTGTAATTATTACATAGATCCAATATTATTTCTATAATCTTAGATCTCATTGACGCATTTATTTTTATTTTATTATTTTCTCTTTTCGAGAAACGAACATAGCAAAGTTGCATAATAATGACATCATGTATTCACTAATCAAGATAATGAAGAATTAAAACTAAAATTTTATACAATTGATTGCAAATAAAAAAATATGAATAACACAGTGCTAATTTCTATTGGCAATGGTGACCACTGCCCACCATCCCATTTGCTCGAGTCTAGTTTTTAAAATTATAGTTTTATCGTGCATCACATAAGTTACGAGCTAAGCTAGCTTAAATGTATAATATAATAGTCACACCGGTTAAGGTCACATAGCCCACCGGTTCTGATTCCGCTCCGCTCGAACGCGATAATCGCTCGGGTCGTTCAACTGACGATATAATCAATTTTATTTCTCATTCCGTCTAATCAATGCCAATTAATACATTGAAAGGAATGGCGTCCACTTGATTTAATCGTTTACCGTTAAATTAAGATAACATTCTAAGATTAATTTTGAAATGTCTTTTGTTAATGTTTATACGATTCTTATATACACTAGACAATAAGTTACCATGTCTGTGTTGTGCATATCTGGTACATATATCGGATAGATTATACTTATGTTTTGTATTGACAAGTGTTTATATATAAACTACCATAAACCTTTTTAAATAAATAAATAAATGTAAAAGTTTTTTGATAAACATATCAAAAAGTATTTATTTTTTTATACAGCTGAGAATAAATCAAATAATATTGGCAGTTGTATAAAATAAATTCGTTTGTTGTTATTAATATTGTAAATATTCATCTATTATCAAATGTTACTTGAAATGAATGTTTGTGTGCGTTTGTAAACTATTCACCTGATTGTGAAGAAGCTTTACTGTTCAGCGTACGCCAGCCAATGCCCTTTCCCAAAAACAAGATAAATATTTTTATATGTATGCTTGTCCTTCAATATTAACGTTTTATGTACACTTGCGAAACCACGTCAGGTAGATAATACTACATAAAATTGAGCCCCGTCCAAAGTGTTTGGACAATAAATGCAAAGGGCAAATTTATAACGTCACTATCCGTGTATAAATTTCACAACAGACGTCCAGATAAAAGATCACGTTTGTTTTGAAATCTGAACCCGAAGGAATATTGTTTCGCTTTATATTCAACTTATATCTCGAAACCCTAATTGCATTGCAAAAGTTTTGCGGTACTGGTCCGACCGGTCGTCGCCGTATTTATACGGATGATGTCACCGACGTTACGCGATCGATTTAAAAAAACATTTTTTTTTAATACGATGCCGTCGCTTTTGGTACGCTCCTTAAATTTGCGTGGTTATATAACACGCGCTATGTGAGTTTTGAATGAATATTTGAGTTTTGGCCGTTGAGCCACCTACCATTTAAAGGTAATGATATTCTTCTATATGCAGAACATGTGCAATCCTTAGTGATGACTGCTAATTTATCTTATGTCGATGTTATACGATCGCTTAAATTTCAATTAATGTGCCTATCTTTGGTTCTATGAGATTTAACAGTTTTAAATATGACGTACGTACATATATATATATTATACATCTTTAAGTATTTTTTAAATTTATAAATATAGTTTTAAAATCTAAATAAAATCGTTAAGGGACGTTTATATTGTAAAGGATATTATGAACGAATAAGTTTTTAGATTATTCGTTCAGGTTATTTTAGAAAAAAAAAAATTAATTATTGTATAATGTGTGTTAAGTATATTATGCTTGGTGGTATAATTTGGTACACGCTCATCTGAGATACCACCCATTCATCATATATTTTACAACCAAACAGCAACAAAACTACGTGTATTGTTGTGTTCCGGCTTGGAAGTTGACTGGGCCGGTGTAACTACAGGCACAAGGGAAATAACATCTTAATTCCCAAGATTGGTGGCACAATGCTGTTGTAAGGAACGGTTGATATTTTAAACAGGGGACAATGTCTTTGGGCGGTGGTGCCCAGTTATCATCAGGTGGCCTATTGCCCGTAAAACTACCTTTTTATATTAAAACTACGATTATATATCGATATACTGAAAAATCTACCATATTTTTTTCGATCTGATTCTGATTATTTCCGAATCAATGGTAGTTTTTTTGAAAATTAATAAGTAATAATAAGTGTAACGCTTCTACATTGAATAAAATATTGATAAGACTTGAATTGATTAATACAAATGAGGAATAATACCTGTTTTGAATAAAATGTCACGTCCTCATCATAAATGGTATTCGGTTCAATCATGTCACATTCACATTGAAATGAAATTTTTGCGGACAATTTAATAACACAGGTATGATAAAATTAATTTATTATATATCCCAACTTCATAGTTCATTAAGCATTATTATAGGGCTAAGCTGATAGTTTTGTAGCTTTGTTTCTTATGTCTTTGTGTAAATCGTGATGTCATCGCAACTACGTTGCATGACAGGCGGCACTAATGGGATCGCAGCGGTACCTAAATTGAATATTCAACTACAATACTTCATAGATACTAATGGATAAAACTGAAGAGTATGTTTATTTGAACCTTTTTTTTTATAGAATAGGAAGGGTGACGAGCATATGGGTCTGAGCTGATGGTTAATGGTCACCAACGTCCTTTGACGTTGACATATCAAGAAGAAATATCAACCATCGCTTACATAGCCAATGCGCCACCAACCTTGGGAACTAAAATTTTATGTCCCTTATGCCTGTAATTACACTGGCTCACTCACCCTTCAAACCGGAACATAACAATATCAAGTACTGCTGTTTTGCGATAGAATATCTGATGAGTGGGTGGTACCTACCCAGACAAGCTTGCACAAAGCCCTACCACCAGTAGATTATCAAGGTATAGAAGTCTGATTTGAAAAATTCTTCTTCTGTTAGATAGTGTATTTATTAAGTAAGAATACAAACTGTAATATCACGCAATGACATACGGCTGAGGGGCATGAACGTGTAATTTAGTTGGTTTTTGTACAAATAGTGACCTAACTATGACCAGTGACTTCGTACGAATGGTATGTGTATGGTTTTCATGTGTAGCCCTTGAACGTAATTTTATATTGGTTCTTTCTTAAATTTTAATATATGTATTTTCATTAAAAAAATATATAATGAAAACATCTAAGGTGATACATTTGAATAGTGATGAAAAAAAGATATTATAATAACATAATCATATTACTATCAATTCTACACCGTTCAAATGAATCAGCTACTATTTTTACAAGCGCAGAACTGTCTGTGTGACGTAATAGAGTTGACGTCATCTCCCTAAACCAATCTGGCCCATCGTAATAGCCCAGCTCGAGTTAGTTTGGAATGCTGATAATAACACCATCTGGCTTCTTTATGGTACCTCAAACCATAACATTTTTAACATTAATAAATACTCGCGAAAATTATACACCGTTAATATTTAAAAATAATATTCCGTGGCGTAAAAAGTTTTGTTGTGTAACTTAAAGAATATAGTTTTACTCAAGTTTTATCATTATTTTTTCAATAAATATATATCTTATATAAGATGACATTATAATTAAATAAAAATTACTTTATTATTGGTATCTTCTACATTTAAATTACAAAAAATATATTAAATATTGTTTTAATAACTTACGTCGTACAAATAAATCTAATCGTAGAATAGTAGAAAAATATAATTATAACACCATTATGGCGCAGTGTTTGCAATATGAAAGCTAATTTTCTTCGTAGAATTTAAATAGCTTTTTTACAAGATCTTCACGGTGCACGCCACTTTTATGGCTGCGTGACGCCGAAATCGACACAAAAGACATTAATGGTAGTAAAGCTTGCGTTTTTACTACATTTACAAATTTATGATCAAACTAACGATAATATCTTCTCAAAGTTTTGTTTCTCGCTTTATTGTGTCTAGTGTTTGTCTTCCCTTCTTCATCATCACGGTATGTTTGTTTTTTATTTTCTTCGACTTTTATCTTAAATAACGCTATATCGAGAAACGACGTCACGATGCCCTTAAGAACTTTCGACGCTTTTAACGCTTAACGCTTTCAAGTAATATGTTCATAGATTAAGCTCGTTTCTTTTTTTGATTTACGTTGGCTATAATCTGAACGCTCATTGGTCAAATTTGCGCCATCAACCCACCGACCAATAGCCATTCAGATTCATGTCATTTTTATTTTTTAATCTGCGAGTAAAAGTCGTGTGTTTGGTTTCCGTTTTTTTTTTTCATTGGAGTTATTAAATCATCAACTCTCGTTTCGACCGAACCTTTAACAGGATGATGAATGACTGTGATCTCATCTTGTTCGTCATCAATGCCATCATCTCATCAGCTGAAGGTCAACTTATTACTTTGTTTACTTGCAGTGTCATTACTATTGTAAATACAAAAGGTCTTATGTTAAAATTAAATCTCAATTAAGAATTGCGATAATTCGTATGTTTTTTTAATGAATTAACAGCTATATTTATAAACGCTGTTTAACGGCTTATAAGATAAATCGTCTTTTTGTTTAGAATGTCAAATCAATAATGTAAGAGAGAGCGAAGTCAGTGCTTAAAAGCAGCTAATGTTTAAAAAAGTTACGGCATCTATACATTAGTTACTCCGGAAAGAGCAAAAGTAAAAATGATCGTTATTCTGATAATAATCATTAGACTTAAATAAGTATACCGTACAAATCATGATCGTGTGAAACGGTGAAGTGAACGCTGGCAGTATTTCCCCGTTGAATCGCAATTCCGATTTTCCGTGCGAGAAATGAACCAGCCTGTTACCAGGAGGTCACCAAGACAAGACGGGGTCTTTTATTTTAATAATCTTGAATGATAATTATATACAAAAAATATGAGTAATATATAAAAATAATGTACTTTTATGCTCTCCTGGAAAACTTAATCGGCCGGCCTTTAGCCCAGCAGTGGGACATTTACAGGCTGTTTCGGTTCGGATGCTCTCCTGTATACAACGTTAAAAAAGATGATTGGATTTTATTTAAAGTAACAAACAAAAACTGTTTTACTTATGTAATGTTTCTATAATTAGATAAGATGATGCAAATATAATCTATATTAAGGCAATATAAAAAAATATATTAGAGTATGTTTTACTTTAATTTACTACTTAATTAGCATATCCAGTTTTTCTTTGATTTGACTATCTATATCTTTTCGATATGTTTTTCCTTTTTGCATGATGTCATGAAGATTCTTCTACAATGCGTTCAGTTCTTAAAATGTAACGTTTAAATTGTATTCTCAAGTATGTAATTTTACTGTTAGTAAATTCATGGAAGACAATTATGGTTTGAATGTCATACTATAATCGGCAAGATATGTTTTTTTTTATAATTACATCCTGTAAATGTCTCATCGCTGGGCTAAACCGCTTAAGCCTTCAACCCTTAAGGATAAGGTTTGGACTTATTCCAGTTCGATGCTCCAATGTGGGTTTCATACACGTGGTCGATTTTCATCGGACATAATTTCTAACGATGTTTCCCTTAATCGCCAAGCATGATATTATTTAAACTCAAATTCGCGCAATTTTAAAAACCGATTTTCGATGACTCTCTTGTTGCATATATCCTTTAAATGTTAATAGTTGCATAACAGTTAATGTCGCGTATCACGCTCTGACATTTCACGATCGTCTCCTGCGATAAGTTTCATGTTATAAACTTATTTGTCAACCTCCACGTATGTTGTTTATGAACGGTTAAATAAAATCTAGTAAATAACGTACTATTAACGACATGAACGATCATACTGTCCACACAATACTCGTCCGAGCATTGTGTATGTACTGCGTCCATCCTGCTTCTGTTAGTGCTTACAGCGGAACGGGTTGTTGTTTTGTCCTATTATACGTTTCTCCATTAGATTTTTATATTAAAAGCTATGTTGATGTCACGGATTGGCTGTTTTGTTCTGTAATTATTTTCTATTTATGAATCTGGCTGTTTGAAATGGGTTCGATTTGTGGTTTTCGCAAAAACACCTGAAATATTCGTCGTGTTATTTTGCAAAGTGATATAAATGATGATGTCTTCCTGAACGATTTCGACCACGTTGGACATTGTCAAGCGATCCAATCCAATTAAATAAGGCGCAGGACTAAAGGTTATACGTGTTTTCTGAAGAATAGGGGTGTAACACATCGAACTTCCAGACTCTGTTGCTGCTAAGAATTAAAGAAAAACTCAATAACTTCATTGGCCGGGGCTTAAACCACGAACCTCGGGTCTGCTATCTTATTAGCGACTAACGCGGCAGTAAGCAACGTAACAATATACTGTCTATGAGCCGCGCCTTTGACAGATTTAATACCGATATTACTTACTCTTATTTTATCCCTGGTTTGTTACTTTTTTGTACTTATATAAATGCTTAAAAAACCTCCGCTGCTGTTACAAAGGTTTCAGAGTGTAATTTATCACGCTCCCCCAGTGTCACGCGAATGTATATGAATTTCAAAAATTAAAATAGACTTACTTCAAGTACACTAGAGAATCGTTATTTTGTAATACTGATAATGTAGTCTTCCGAAATATATTACATACGAATATGTAATAACACATCAAGCGCGGAAAATACTTCAGAGGCTCTTACTCGGATATTGAACTGACTCTCCAGGCTATCAGGTCAATTCGGCTCTCGGATTGATTATACTTTATTCCATGCACGTGCCACTTCGTTCGTAAATACACAATTTATATTGTTTCAAGATCCGCGTGGGAGGCAGCGTTTCGATTTAATTACAAGAGTTCGTCGTTGTGTTCATTGTGTCGGCAGAACAAACAGTTCGACAAAGAATTATTGACCTTAATTGGGATGACGTTCATCTTCGTATATATTGTCCTTTTATATAATGCATGTAATCTATGTGCGAACACGTGTGTCATTAACTTTATGGTGGTTTTTTTTTTAATTCAGACATCCGGTGCTCTAGTCATGTTCATAAATTATTGGATCCATATGTTATTATTTAGAATATAATATGTAATAACACAGATAATATTGATAAATCACTTTTTTTAGTTTAAATATTTATTCTTAAGCCGAGACGTCTTTTAGAACTGAAAGCTGCACAGGGAAGCACCTCTGTGTTGGCATGTGTCAGATGAAATGCTGCCTCAAGTGAAAAGGAAACCTTTGTCCAGAAGAATGATATTTACTGTTACTTTAATTTTTTTGTTCTTGCTAGGTTAACTCTAAGGTCTTCATCACTAATTATTATGAAAGTCGACATGATAATATAACGAAGCGACGATATGAGCTACAGGATGATATTAACAAAATACTTTTGTACACTTAACAGTACAGTAACATACTGTTAATGTCCCACTGCTGGGCTAAGGCTTCCTCTCCCTTTTGAGGAGAAGGTTTGGAGCTTATTCCACCACGCTGCTCCAATGCGGGTTGGTAGAATACACATGTAGCAGAATTTCAAAGAAATTAGACTCATACAGGTTTCCTCACGATGTCTTTCCTTCACCGTCAAGCACGAGATGAATTATAATCACAAATTAAGCACATGAAAATTCAATACACTTACATAATATCAATTACGAAAAAGTGCCCGTTCCGTCTTCGCACGGTTAAAATATTTTCAAGTTTCTAACAAAGAACTTTATACAAAGTCACCACTCCCATTTCTCCTCTTAAAGTTTAAATTACTGAAATTTCTTTATTAGCGGATGCTTAGTTTAAAAAAAATAAATCGATGTTTAAAATTTCAGCGTTTTGCACTGATTAACTTTGTCTGTGATTATCAAATTAGTTAGGACGTGACTGTCGATAGTCAGTCAACTATTTAACAAGTTATGTATCGGAATTTATTTAATATATCATTATCATATTCAGCCCACATTAATCCACTGCTGGACAAAGACCTCACAGGCGCGCAAATTCTCCCAGTCCTGTGCTAATCACATCTGGCCATCGGGTGGGTGGTCTGCCCACTTGGCCTTTTTGCTTCTCTAGGTATATAGTTTTTATTTGTGTACAAACGTCCCATGTACATGATAGTGCGAGTGAGCAGAGGGCACTGATAACCTAATCACAATAAGTTCTCACTCTCATTACACAGATAGTAAAAATTAGATAACAATGTCATTAATTATGTTGCCCATTTGTTTACACTACGATTAAATCTATTTCTTATCGATTTTAAATAATGGGTTCTTTGAACTTGGTCTTTGACTCCAAGAAATTTGTTTTGAGTTAAACTTTTAAATTGGTGGTAGGCATTCTTGCAAGCCGTCTTGTTATGTTATTGTTACCACTCGCTCATCACATATCTATCACCAAAAAGCAATATGTAATATTCTTGTGTTCACATATAAAGGGTGAGTGAGCCAGTGTAACTATAGGTACAAGGGACATAACATCTTAGTAAGTGGTGGTTAATATTTCTTTCAGTGCCATAATGGTTATAGGCGGTGGTGACTAATTACCGTCAAGTGGCCCATTTTCAAATCCTACCTCTTTAAAATAAATAAAAATGATATATAATTATAATATTCGTTTATTTTGTTGCAGGTAATATATTTTGCGGGTGAATTCTCTCCAACATATAAGATAAGTTGTAATTAAGGACCCGTATTTGTATGAAGCAGAAATAATTTGTTCGTTACATGAGTTTCGACGTGGTAATATCGCGCTCTGTAAATAACATTACCCATGAGTGATTTTATTGAACTAAAACAATGGTGAATTTGTTGTTCGTATTTTATTACGATGTATAAAGATTGAGATTTTCTAAAGACGTTTTCCTTAACCACAAGCGTATACTACTATTATACTCTAGAAAACAGTCAAGCCGTTACTTTATTAATTTGAATACTACATAGCATTCTCTTCCATTTTTAATTGTCACTTCAGTTTTCTGCTAGGGTTGTAGAAATAGGTGTGAATATAGCCCAAGGGACGTATCAAACTTGGGGAAATATAGCTGGAATGTGGTTATGGAGTGTGGTTTTTTATCATTCATTTGAAGTAGGCAGGCTGACTGGCAAATAATCCACCTTATGGTATGCGGTTACCGCCATTGGACATTGGCGCTGTAAGACATATTAACCATTCCTCATATAGTCAATGCGCCGCTAATCTAAGGAACTTTTATTTTGTTAGACGTTTGTGGGCTCACTCACACTTTAAGCATTGACACATCAATACTAAGTATTGCTGTTCGGCGCCAGATTTTTGATGAGTAAGTGTAAGCGTGAGTGAGCTCAGACGGCTTGCACAAAGCTCGACCACTAACTTGTTACATTTGATTCACTCATATTTTTAATATAATCTCAGTGAACACCATTTATCACAAAATATAACAATATTTGACGATATACCTCAATTAAGTTTTAAAAATAAATACCGTTAACAAAAAAAGTACTGATATTTTATTCAAAAAGGCACACCGAACAAGAGATACTCCAAAGTTGTTCCCGCAGCCGTAAACACGCCATTGTTTTTCCGAGTTACCCGTTCCAAAACCACGATCCCCTTTTTTTGAAAAAGGATAAAGCGTATAGATAGACAAAGTTTGTCTCCAAGGATCCGGTGACAAATTGAACCTTATCGATATTAACTTAAGAGCTTAAATCTTCGCCACCAAAATTCAGGGGTAAATAAGACATTACGTATATATACGGGGGACCGGTGCCGACTGTAAATGGCAAGAATAAACAATATGAAGTATAAAAGACAGGATTCGGCTTGATAACGTTGGATTTATATAAATACTCGTCCTTTAGGGTTAGGGTACCCGTTATTATTGTGTATTATACATCTATACTAATATTAAGTCGAGATGGCCCAGTGGCAAGAACGCGTGAATCTTAACCGATGAACGTGGGTTCAAACCCGCAAGCATCTCTGAATTTTCATGTGCTTAATTTCTGCTTATAATTCATCTCGTGCTTTTCGGTTAAGCAAAACATCGTGAGGAAACCTGCATGTGTCTAATTTCATCGAAATTCTGCCACATGTGTACTCCACCAATCTGCATTGGAGCAGCGTGGTGGAATAAGCTCTAAACCTTCTCCTCAAAAAGGGATAGGAGGCCTTAGCCCAGCTGTGGGACATTTACAGGTTGTTACTTACTTTTTTTACTTACTAATATTATAAATAAAAATAATAAAATAAAATTGGACAGTAACTCTGCCTGTCTGTTACGCTTTCACGGTTAAACCACTGAACCGATTTTCGTAAAATTCAAAAAATAGTATGTAGGTAGCTTTAAATTCAAGGAAGGACATTAGCTACTTTTTACTTAATACCCGAGCTCATTTCCCTAATAAGCGGGCAAAACCGCGAGCGAAAACTAGTATATTACAAATTGTAGTCCTCCGCCTTTTCACTTTCATTAAAATTAGACGAGAAATATAGCGATGTAAATGTCGCTAGTTCGATTCTTGGGCCTATAGTCGTCTCCTAACACAACAACACAAGCTTTACGCTTATTTGTGAATAGGCATAGCCATAATGTATCTCTTACATAGCAATTAACTAACCGTTTATATTATAATTAGGAACTTTATGAAAATAGAAGCAATCTTAATTAATATGATTAATCCGAAAGTGAATTTGTTTATTTGACGAGCCGGTTGGCGTGGTTGGTAGATACTTGTCTTTCACGCCGAAGGTTGTGGGTTCGATTCCCACCCAAATAGTATATGTAGTATATCTAGCTCTAAGCTCTGCTTAATTTGGGATCAGATGGCCGTGTGTTAATAATGTCCCAGGATATTTGTTTGTTAATATTGCAGCGATGCATATTGTCCGGGGTACAAAATTGACATCTACCTCCACCTGCCTATCCTATCACGTGGAAGTAGCTGTGTACAGAAACTAGTTTACAATAAACTAATTTTATCAAAGGTAAGCAACATGAGTAATGACATGACATGAGTCCCCAGTTAACATATAATCGGCTTATCTATACATAAAATGTAAATGAGTCTGTCTGTACACGAAGCGTCTGTATATATTAATTACAGGAAACACTGCTGTCGGTACGTGTGTACTTCCAAATATATTGCACTTGTCGAACGCGTAGAGGCATGGTAGAGTGATATGACTATAATCTTGCTGGTAGGAGTTGTTTATGGCACTGTACTAGTAGCATAAAAACTATAGTACTGTGGTATTCATAATAACTAAATGAAGGTTTTCAGACCAGTTTCATCCTTTATGTTGTTCATCTACGAATTGAGATGGAGTGTCTCTATTCTACTTTGTTGGTAACTATGTAAATGTAAAACAATTGTTGTTGATTTTTTTTGTTTTAGTTTACAATTTATTCTTACTTCATCATCATCATCATCCTTTTGTCGTCCACTGCTGGACATAGGCCTCTCCAATGTCACGCCACTGAGCTCGATCTTCAGCTCTCAATCTCCATCCGCTGCCAGCCACCTTGCGTATATCGTCACTCCACCTAGCTGGAGGGCGTCCTACGCTACGATTTCCAAGGTTTCTTAATTACTTTATATTTATTATTCTTTCCATTATAATTTATGACGTAAGGCAAAAATGTATACATATTCAATTTCCATAGGAAACTACTCCGTCGTATAAAGGATTGTATTGGAAATTGGAGTGGTTTTTTGCAATGTTAGTGCTACAATGTTGAATGGTACAGTAGGCCACAAATATTGATTTGTATTGTGAATAAGAAACTTTAAAACCACGCAATACAATTTTTTTTTTTACCCAATAATGGATACATGCATTTTGGTGTACTGTACCACTTAGCAGTTTTTCAGGCACGTAATGATATTCAGACTTGTTTTTTCATTTAAACGTGAAACTCTTTCAATAGTTATTGGTTGATATGGGCTTGTTAATTATTTTTTCTAGTATTGTCTCAGTATCAATGATAATATAGAAATTACACAGATGCTTTTGCATCAAATTGTCATCGGATTGATATATACTGTATCGTTTACTAGAGATAATATTGTTAATTTTGAGGTAAATACGTTTTAGTCGGTTTATATGACTTAATTGTTTTCGTATTCGTAGAGTAATAGTAGTACAGTCCTCTGACTATCATGCCTATGCTTACGTTATGGGTTCAAACCCAGGCAATCACCAGTGAGTTTTGATATGCTTTTTATAATTAACCCATTTCCTTCCTCCTCCATTTTGAAGGAAAACATCGTGCACGTTATGGAAGAAAATCTGTAATAATTTTATTCATTGGAGCAGTATGGCGAATGAAGCTTCGAACTTCTCAAGAGGAGAGGGGTTTCCCCAGCAATGGGACATTGACTGCCTGTTATTATATATTATCTTATTCTTGAATTCTCCTTATGAATAAATATCTCGTCGATAAGTCTTCTATCAATTTCTTCTATTTTTCGGATTTTAAAGTATAAATTTTCTTTTATAATAAATAATATTGTACAAGTTGTATCATAATTTTGCAGTCGGTTCAACACGTGTATCGTTCAATCTTCAAAACTTTCCCCGTCTATTCAGGTTTGATCAATAAAGGAGTTACAATGCGTGACCTATCGTCTCGCCCCATTAAGCGAGCAATCACGACTTGAATGCGTATTTTTGAAGACGGGGCACAAAAGTTTTCGTATTACGAACGATACGTCCTTTATTTATTGTCTTGTTAT
Organism: Nymphalis io; assembly: GCF_905147045.1. Taxonomy (NCBI): domain Eukaryota; kingdom Metazoa; phylum Arthropoda; class Insecta; order Lepidoptera; family Nymphalidae; genus Nymphalis; species Nymphalis io. Next base: position 794,311 of record NC_065909.1, read on the forward strand.
TGTAACCGGCATAAAACGTCCCATTTCATTTGGCGTAGAATGTTTCATTGGTTATCTATCCAGAGCAAATGTTTTGAACAAATTTACATTTTGCTGTCTTTGAGATGATGCAGAATTTTATAGTACTCATCAGCTAAAACCTTAGCATTCCCAATATTTTAACGGAATTTAGAGTTTTATATATAATACATAGAATAGTTTATTGTCTAATATATGATTAACATTATCTCTTGTAGTTATAACTGGCAATGCAGAATTGCAAGTAGCTGGTATCAATATTAAATCTTTGAATTGTATTATCATTTGACTACTGTTGCAGTGAATCAGATGAAGGTAGGAAATGTAGCGTACTTTTAAAATTTGACCTGGAGCGAGTCCCGGGCAATCGATGCTCCAGCTCGATGACCCAATAACCAATGGGTAACATATTGAATTACAACTCAAAAAGGATTTCTGCGAAAACTGCCCAACTGAAGGTTATTCATTAATTTTTAAAGATATCTTTTTTTTATCAGCACAATTGTTTATATAATAACCATAATCGCCTAAATCGAGTGATAAAAATGTTATTGTATTATAGGAATGTTAAGATTTTGATCTCTGAACGACTATGCTATGAAACCATATGAAATACAACCGTTTAAAGTTAGAGAGCACTTAAAGTCTTATTATTTCTAAGTAATTCTTCTTTTGCTATGTAATTTGTTGCTTGTCCTGAACGAATAAATTGCTTCTTAAACGTTTTAAATCGCTTCTTTAATTTGACAAACCTTACCTAAGTGCACATCAAAACAAGCCTCTACTTATAGCTAAGGTTATATTCTGTTCATATTCTGTCCTGTTGCTGATGGACTAATGGCTGACAAACTAAGTTATTGCACGTCGTAAATAGCCTAGAACTATTAGCTGGAACCAACGTTATTGACGATATAAAGCGGAGATTGTCGGGTAATTGAAATCGTAATGCAATAACGATAGGACGAGATGCTCTTATAGTTTCCGGTTTAAGCGATGGTTCTATCATATACGTTTAGTATATATGTATATAACAAGGGATAATGATATATGTAACAGCAGTTATGAATGTATGCCAGTAAATAATAATGATAATATCATGGGACACACACGGCCATCTGATCCCAAATTAAACTTGCACAGAGCTTGTACTATGGAAACCAGACAACTGATATACTATTTTTCTTTTTTAAATACACACTTATATGGATAATTACACCCAGACTCAGGACAAACAGACATGTTCATGCACACAAATATCTGTCCTGGGTGGGAATCGAAAAGGCAAGCATACACCAACCACGCCAACCGGCTCGTCAAGTCTAATAAAAAATGATTATAAAGATTGTTGTCACTTCTTAAATATTGTCGAAGTTATTTCGGTCTTTCAGGTTTGCATTGAATGTGCACCAGCAGTTATTACTTAGTCATTCCAATATCTGTAAAAATGAGTCGCTTTTAAACGAGCTGAAACAAAAGCGACACGCTCCGGATATAATATCCCAAGCCATCGGCGCGTCTCCGTGGAATATGTGATGTTGGCTGCTTTTCAAATGAAACTCATGCCTCCATACGCAACGTTGGGTGAAAATTTCAATTGGATGTACAGCATTATTTCTGGAGCAAAATTGCTTGCTGGATATTTTTTAAATAAAAAAGCGCAGTATTTAATTCGAATATAATTAGAAAGATACATTAAATATATTAGCTTTTACTAATCACGTATTTACGCCTTGAAACAATACTCCGTATATTTAACTCAAGGTTGGCACCAACAGGTAGACGACATGATAAAGTGTTATTGAACTCGACGTAATTGATTCATAAGAGTTGGCTCATTTCCAACACAGCACTATATTTGCGATGTTACTTTTAATTCACACGTATTCTTGTAATCCATTTGCCTTGACATGATGATAAATTATGGCAATATAACTTGAAAAATTTCACAATCATAATTATTAATTTTTCACTGGAATTTTTCGCTTCATTTTTCCGAAGAGAGAAAAATTGTTCTCACGCTATTCTTTAAATACATTGTATTTCAAATGATTATAAATAATTTTGAAATTAGTTTACTATTTTGGCGTCGCATCGCCAAAAATTTTTCTTATTGTAAACTCACCAGGTGTAAAATTGATGCTTGTCAAAAAAGGAGTTTGATTTAGTAATTTGAACTTGAATTTGAAGTGACTAATTATTATATTTTCATTAATGAATGTTTGTTCCGAGTCCAGTCCAGTCGAGTGTCGTGTGAAGATGAATGTCTCGTTTCCTCTCGCAGATATGTTTTTAATTGGGGAAGCGAATGAATACGAGTATGTCAAGGCCACAGCTGAATTAACTCTGTATGTCATTCTGTAATGAAAATATTTCATTGCCCCATTGTCAACTACAATACATACTACTGAGTACGGCGAAATGCTCTTTGTGTATTTAATATTGACTTGCTCCATTTTATGTAGTATTTCAGAAATAACATAATGAGCTCAATGTGTATCGTTTTATTGTAGGTCTGTTTACGAGAGTAATTTAAAAAGATAGAAATGAAATATACGTAAAATAGCCAAACAACATTCATTAGCAGATTCATACCTGTTTCTTATTTTTTTATATATAATTGTTTTTTAGGTTTGTATGTAACAGAACTCTTCTCAATGTGTGTTAAGTGGATTTTTGAATGGTTTAGATTGAAAACGGTAGGTGGCGCTGCGATCGTGAATAAATTCTTATTTCAGCCCTACGAAGCCGTAGAAAGAACACAGTGCTCTTAAATAAAGATAGCGGCTTAAATCTGGGCAAGCGCCGTTGAGATTATACGTGCTTAATTAGTTTTTATAATAATTAATCTTGACTTGGTAAAGGAAAACAACGTGAGAAAACCTGTCACATGTATATATATGCTTCACACAGAAACAATTCAATTGATCTTAGTGATTCTCGCCGTTATCATAAATCCGTGGATTTAAGACATTTTCTATTCCGCAAAACAAAAGATTTCCCAAGGGACTTCCCCTAAGTTTCACCTCTATAACTAACGTTCTTGAAAACGAAGGGTAACGTAGAAAGAAAATAAAAAATATATACTTAATAACAAATAAAACAACATATTTTGAAGTAAAACTACTATTAGTTAATTCGATATTTATCTATCTTTGGAATGAAAAAATGGCGCATTTTTCATAGTATTTCCCGGTTACTATATTTCAGAAACGATTCGCTATTTGTTTATGGGTTGTAGATCTTCGAGGTTGTAGGTCTTCGAGGCGTATTTCATATGTTTTTTTTTATATTTGTCCAAACGCGACGACAGCCGGTACAGTCGGGAAGAATGTTCTGCACTAGCCGCCCCCGCCTTGCCTGCCTCTTCACGCCTCGTTTGAAGGAACCCGAGTTGTAAGAAGAGGGGAACACGTGAGCTGATAAAGAATTCCATTTTCTGGAAGTGCGACAAAGAAAACAGTTGCCAATTTTTTTTGAGCGGAATGGAATTGATGTCACAGTTAGGCGGTGACGTCGAGAGCCAGCACGCGTAGACTTATGAAGGAAGGGGGAAGCAGGAAAAGGAATAGGAATAGTTATTGGATTGTTACTTACGGAAGAGTAACTGTTAGTAGGGTATGAATATTAAAGGTACGATTGTTTCATAGACATTGTAAACGTCAATTATACAGTTTTATCGGTAAGCAAAATGAAAATTTTATTTAATATAGTAACCGAGTTAGATGAGCAAAATTTAGGGTATTTCGTTTCAGGTAAGCTATTTTATTTGCTGATGGTTTTATTTCTTATTAATATAATAATGTTTCTACATAGAACATTAAACAAACTATATAGAAAATTAAATAAACTTCAGGTGCAAGGGAAATAACATATGAAGTCTCAAGGTTGATGGCGCATTGGTATTATAAGGAATGGATAATACTAATTGCGGCCCCAATGTCTATGGGTGCTGGTGAAGACTTACTAAACTAGTTCGTCCGACTACATACCAGTAACAGCCTGTGAATGTCCCACTACTGGGCTAAGGCCTCCTCTCCCTTTTTGAGGAAAAGGTTTTTAGGAGCTTATTCCACCACGCTGCTCCAATGCGGGTTGGTGGAATACACATGTGGCAGAATTTCAGTGAAATTGGACACATGTAGGTTTCCTCACGATGTTTTCCTTCACCGTCAAGCACGAGATGAACTATAATCAAAAATTAAGTACATGATAATTCAGTGGTTCCTGCCCAGGTTTGAACCCACGACCATCGGTTAAGATTCACGCGTTCTTACCACTGGGCCATCTCGGCTTAACTATATTATAAAAAAACAGCTGGAATTGAATTTACTTGGTAATTTCAACTGTACATGAGCTGATAATGTTGTTACGTCTCTACAACTACTACACATGATGTAAACATAACTCACTGATCGATGGCGAACGTACAACAATACACTTATTGCTGTGTATATAAAGATACGTCCATTGTGTTCTAATAGAAGAAAATGTTTTATCTAACGGGTGATATTTACTTAAGGCTACTTTCATATCCGATTATACTCATAAAAAGAACCAAGATGGCTCAGTGGTTTTTTACATCGGATTTAGTTTATGTTGTAGCAACTTTTATTTTTGAATAGCTTCGCCCGCGTAGCTCAGTTTGTGACTAAAAGAGCACTTCCATACATACATTCGGAAATTCTTATTATCGCTGAGATAAAGTCGAGCTTATGTTACTTCTGGATAAAGTTGCTTTCTAATGCTGAAAGAGTTATTGAAATTCGTTCAATAGTTTTACAGTTTATCGAATACAAACAAACAAGTGTATACTATTTATAATATTATTAGTATAAGAGAGAAGAAGATAAATACATATTAGATTTATGCTTAGGTAGCATTTGCTTAATGCTTTTTATGATGATAAAATTATTTGTTTAATCAAATAATTATTTATTCAAGTAGGCTTATAAGGGCACTTTTGAATGTTACAGTATTAAATTAAATGTAAAGCTACCGGCAGTGATCTCAGTAGAAATGAGAATAAAACCAAAATAAATAATTATATCGACGTAGCATATAAAAACCAAACAATAAAGTTCATTAATATCAAGAGATCAGAAATGAAACATTTTCAAACATTTAAACTTGATTGTTTATGATGTTGTGACTCGTTAGTACAGGGGAAACCTAAATGTAAGCAATTAGGGTGCCCTATGACCCCAACGAAATGAACTCTCATCATGGAATTTGTCACGCTAACGAGCATGGAGTACCGAACTGGGTAGTGTTTATGTAGAATCATATATAAGGCATAACTGCTGCCTTCTATTGGCTTACTAATAATTTTATTTACGCAGGAGTAATGAACGAGGCGTATTTGTGTTACTTCGGAAACGTGCAGGCTACCTCACAATAATTGCCTTCAACCCATAGCTCTAATGAAAAAATATCATACAAATAACGAGTTTTTTTTTTAATTTTAACTATTTTTTGAATGAAAATTTAATCTCGTGTTAAAGCGTGATTGATTTGAATGATTTATTGGCTGTATACTCAGTGAGAGCTGCGTTCCGGGTCAATGAACCGGCCAGGTGTGAACACGTCAGTGATGGTGTCGACGCCATTAATCCATAGGTGTTCATAATATGCGACGTTTTTCTACGAGACCTATTAAAATCAAACATGTAATTATTTGCAATTAATTTTTTTTATATATTATATTTCTTACTTTTACTCCGTTTGTGAACGAATTTTTGGTTGCTAGCTATAGATGGGCTTTAGTGTTATCAATAAGTTTTTTTTTTTCGTAAAAACATGCAAATCGATATAATATATGTATTCCTCAAATTTTCAAAAATAAAATGATTGATGAATAATAGTTTTCAATAATAATGGGCGAACAATACTGATGGAAATTTGATAGGGATCCCTTGTAGTTCCTGGGGATCAATTCTACTAATGGTAAGATTTAACATGGCATTTTCATGGCGTATCACATAAAACACAACACGTCGTGGTAACTGGATAATAATTAAGCAGAGCTGAATTAATATTATTCGGGAGAATTCTGGTTTTATACACTTGTGTATAATACGAATAGAATTATAATTAATGTACGGAAAGGCGACCGATCAGTAAATCCTTGGAATCATCATCACTACTAACGATACCCATCATTCTACTTTCAAACAGCAATATTTATGAGTATTGTTGTGTTCCGTTTTAAAAAGTGAATGCCAGTATAACTACAGGCAAGAGACGGTATCTTAGTTCCCAAAGTTGGTGGCGCGTTGACGATACAAGGGATGGTTAACATCTCTTACAGTGCCAATGTCTACGGACGGTGGTGCACACTTACCATCAAGCTAATTGCTAGTATGCCTACCACCTACCTGTATAATGGTCCTATGTATTTTATTTGTTTCATCCATCTCACTACTAACGACGTGACGCAACTCTATAGTGGCGTTAGAATACCAGCGGAACTCATTATAACGTTTCCAACGTGGGTTGAGTACTTAACCAGTTTTGGTATGCAGGAAGTATTATTTTAATAACAGTTAATTTTAGAGAATAAAGCGCACATTAATCGTTACAATGGATTTACAAAAGTGACACATTCTTCATGTACACATATATTTTATTAGTTGTGTGCCGAGTATATACGCACATTACAATAACGTCCATGAAAGTAAAAATATAATCAAAATAATATGCTTTTTTCAATTTTTCTTACAAGTACATTTAATTCGTCTTTTACAGCTTTGAATGTATGTTCGAATTATTATTTTTGATTCATAAACATGAAAAACGCTTCTTTTGTTATCTTTTGCGTAATATATTTTAAATGATTGGGGAACGCAGACGTAATTTTACAAGTCACTGCGTGCAGTTTTGACAGCACTTGCCTAAAGCATTGTTATTTAACGTAACGGAAATCACTTACCGTCTGATGACTAAACAATTTTAAACCGTCTATTTCTTTTTAAAGCTAGTATTTATTTTTGGGTTTCACTAAAAAAAACAATTATTTAGCTCCGACAAGATAGACCGTTACATCTCGTCTTACACAACTAAGGTGAAAGTGATGTCGTAAAATGTATACGCTGCTCCCTTTTGCATAATATGCCATAGAACGCAGTAATCAATCAAATTAAAAAGACCATTACTATGTAGGGTTAGCTGTGCAAGAATGTGTATATTTAATTTGACACTTGAAAAATTTTGTCCAATGTTACTTCACGTAAGTAGATATTAACTCAGTTCCATAAAAGCCGAATTTATAAGCGTGTGATAAGAATACGTGATAAACCAAAGATTGCGGATTTAAATCCGGGTAAACGCTATTGAATTAATATATGCTTAGTTTGTGTTCAATAAAAGAGCAGCGTGTTGGAATATGCTCTAACCCATCTATACAAAAGATGCTGAGTCTAGGTGTGGGACATTACCAGGCTGATACTTGAGTACATTAAATCGTTTGAGTTGAAATTTTACGGATATTAAAATTACTTTATATGCTTACTTATTAATTTCAATTGGTATTCTGAAAAATTCTAAAAAATTCTAAATTCTAAACAGTTTAACGTTTTTTTATAGTATAGGTAGGCGGACGAGCATATGGCCCATCTGATAAGGTAAGTGGTCACCAACGCCCATATACATTGGTATTGTAAGAAATGTCAACCATCGCTTACATCGCAACCGGAACACGACAATACCAAGTACTTCTGTTTACGATTTAACTTATAATATGATCCGAAAATTAAATTATGAATGAAAACTTGAGTAAGACTACTTATTACTTACACAACAGATGTCTACACAAGAATTGATAAGTGTCGATATAAACATTGATAATGACAGGCAACGGTCTCAATAGATATCGAATAAATAAGCGTTTAATTGGCTTGGGAAACTTATAATATTCATTTGGTGTTAGGGCTTAGTGCAAGCCCGTCAGGGTACAGGTACCACCCACTCATCAGATATGCTAACGCGAGACAGCTTAACGTAGTATTATTGTGTTCCGGTTTGAAGGATGAGTGAGCCAGTTGCCAAGGTTTGTGGCGCATTGACGACGTAAGGAATAGTTAATATTTCAACATTATAAACATATGCTATGTTTTAGGTAATGGTGACCATTTACCATCAGGTGACCCATCTGCCCGTCCGCCTTACTATTAATTAAAAAAATATATACTCAATCAAGTTGCCTCAATGCAAGGGCTTTTAGAATGTCATTTAACTCGAGTGGAATGTAAATACCAATTAAATTATAAAGTATATAATATTAGAAAAGTATGTTAATTAAATACAATTAAATTATTATTTATCCTGCACGACAATTAACGACTGCTAATTCCACGCTATTTTATCGTCTATATAACTTCAATCATGAATAATATGCATTATTTATTTACGTATTTCTAAATATATAATACTACTGTATCGTACTGTAACACGTGTAGTAGGGTTTTTAAAACGAAATTTGGTCTAGCGAGCCACATTAGGGCTCATGTTAGAAATAATAATTAATTTCTAGGGTCGCGGTCATTGAAATTGATGAGTAGGGCTATATATATTTCTAAATAATTCGAATGTTTAATTTTATTAATAGGCAAAGTTATTTTACTTTACAATTACATATTTGTGGAATTTTATTATAGAAGCGAATGTATACCTTGTCCAAGAAAGGATGTATTGAAATTACAGTGAAATTTGTTGGTTACAAGTGTGTTTTTAATTTTCGTGTTTATACAACGTTCGTTATTTGTAATCTTAATTCTATATGTTACTATTATCGAATATGTTTTTAGGTTAAGCGGGGTGCGGTGTCTAATTATGTCACGAGGTGCGGCTGTTGGCAGACCAGCAAACCCCAGGAGTACACTTACATTTAGAATTGTCATGCATTGAATCGCCGAGTACAACGTATCTATCATAACATATTCAGAGTGGTGCGATATGTTTTGAGTGGTTGCAAATGATAAACTTATAAAGGACATTGTCCGTTATTGGCCTTACGTGGACACGATGGACAAAATACATATAAACAAAATGATCTTTTTAAAAAAAAAAAAAAAGATAGACGGTCCACCTGGTGTAAAATGGTCAGTATCGCCTATAGACATTGGCGCTGTGAGAAATATTAACCATACCTTACATCGTCAGTGCGCCGCATACCTTGGAAACTAAGATGTAATGTCCCTTGTGCCTATTAAGAAGAGGTCGGAGTGAGTATTCGTCGATGCTCATACAGGATATATAATTATTTTTGAATTATTATTACATATATAAGCGTTCATAAGCGTTTGTAAGAGCTTACTTGAGTAAAGTATATTTCGATTTTGATATATGTTCCATTCTTTTCACGAATAATATATATATAAAAAAATAAGGTCATAAATTGATTTTCTCTTACTCTCCTCGACCTCTGCTTTTAATCGTTCATATACTTGACCGAATTTATTCCCTTATAAACATATTTTATTGAAGTGGTTTTTTTTTAATAGGAATGATGTAAATTATGCTTCTTCAATATTTGCATTTATATTATCTGTTCATTTCATGCCATAAAGTTGTACAAAGTAGACATACGTCTTCAGACCGTACCGTAACAGCCTGTGAATGTCCCACTGCTGGGCTAAAGGCCTCCTCTCCTCTTTTTGAGGAGAAGGTTTTGGAGCTTATTCCACCACGCTGCTCCAATGCGGGTTGGTAGAATTCACATGTGGCAGAACTTCAGTGAAATTAGACACATGCATGTTTCCTCACGATGTTTTCCTTCACCGTAAAGCACGAGATGAATTATAATCACAAATTAAGCACATGAAAATTCAGTGGTGCTTGCCCGGGTTTGAACCCACGATCATCGGTTAAGATTCACGCGTTCGAACCACTGGGCCATCTCGGCTTTTTTTATCTCTTTAGTCTTCAGACTATATCTTGTTTAATGAAAATTTCTACTTCATGGTTGCATGTCTCTTTCGAAAAGTTCAAAAGTTTAGAAATCCGAGTGTCTGGTTCAAGTTTATATCATTAAAGATAAACTGTTGAGGAAGTTCCGGCATCTGTTGGGAACTGCTAAAGTTGACCAAAAAAATAACACGATAGTCTATAAAATTATTATTCAAATAATATTTTTAAAACGTGAAAGTATTTCTAATAAAAAAGATGGTTTTTATTTTCGAATTTTAACGAAGCAGACGTGACGCGCCGGAATTCATCAAAACGGTTGAAAAAGTTCGCTTCGCGTGTCGACATGCTAATAGTCCATGGGAGGAGCTTATGTTTACGTGGAACTGTGTGTTATTATAGTTCAAAGTTGTTCTGCTGTTGTTTCGCTACATAATGTAAAAAAGGTATAGTAACAAATGAATGTCCCAGTGCTGGGCAAGCATATCTTACCCTTGTCATACCCACTTGTCAGTCTGCCTATCTATTGCAATTAAAAGACCCAGTAGGAAATTAACTTATTATTATTATCGTCTAACTAAATTAGGTTTTGTAAACGATATCACTGTGGAAAACGTTGATGTTCTATTCAAACGCCTACAGTCCTATAATAAAATCCTTTAATTTGTTTCTCTTCAACAAGAGGTCATAAGGATTATTTCCTTATATTTTTATCATCAATATAAATAGCGGATTTTACTCGCGTTTAACATTACTTCGCCACCGTAGATGATGTGAATGGTTGCGTGATGTAGTAGTCTATACCTTTCTCAATAAATGGCCCATCGAACGCAAAAAGTTTTTTCAAATCTGACTGCTAGACCCTGGGATTATCGTGTTCATACACAAAAAATCTTTTTCAATATATATATAAAACAGAAATGTACATATTTAATTTTTAAACTTTTTTTTATACGTTAAAGTAAAAATATATCGTAACATATTTAAGATTATTATTTTTTAAGAACTAGTTTTACACGCGCTTCGTAATTTAAACCAGTTATTCTAATAGATTATTATACGTATCACTACACAAATTTTAATTCGATTATGTTTCATTGGGATTCCAAAGAGCGGAGCGATGACTGAGTGGGAGCTGACGTTCAAACGATTTATATACAGATGCAGCGAAAATACTCCCCGCAAAAATACTAGCAATAAAGCCTCAGACTCGGGAAGCCGAAGGTTTGTCGGGTCTCAAGTGCCATGAATAGTAAATGAAGCAGACGTCTCCATCGGCAGTAAACCCCCCACTCCGTATCCATAATACCTCACAACTACAGCTCAAACGCAATGTTATTTTGTACATTTTAATGAAAAACTCTTAGTTCATTTTAAAGTTATAGTTATCTCAATTATATAAATTAACATAAAAATGCATCCATATAGTTTTCGCCTACGTGAGCTCCGCCCGCACATGAAGGGAGCAGGTGGTTTTTTTAAATTTAAGTGTGGTGCAAACGGGCTGGAGGCTCGCCTGATGGAAAGTGATTCCACCACCTACCAACACCGGAGGGCTTGCATGAGCGTGCTGGCCTTTAAGGAATGAGTAGGCTCTTTTCTTGAAAGTTTCTATTTCATATCGATTCGAAAAAGTCGCTGGCGGAAGCTGGTTTCACAGTGACAAGATTCTATTATGTCCCTGACAATTTATATGTGAAATTTGGTCAAAAGTCAAAGTCAAAAAGCATCATTCAATATTTACACTTACTTATTGATTGTCATAAATCTACCACCGGTTCGAAAATAAGCACCTCAATTAATTTCAATAATCAAATAAACAAACTAACTTTTGCATTTGTAATATTAGGATAATTAATCAAGGTGTTGGACAATCCGTTAAGCAGCTTATTATTATTACTAGCGATGTTTTGTATGATTATAAATACAAAGGATGAAAAGATTTTACAACGCTATGAAAATATGAATTTCAGACTAGTTTTAAATAGTAACAGAGATTTTATAATGAGGGGTGTACCGGGGTTGTTTACGTTGATATCATCAAATAGAAGGGTTATTCACAGCGCAGTAAACATGGTGCAGGTTCGGTGTAGGGTTGACGACGTTTTGAAAATTTTAACACGATTATTTCAATTTTTAACATTGTTTTTTAGTTTTTTCTATAAAAAGCTCGAAGTAATGAATGAGTGAATTTTGGATTAATGTTTTTATAAATATTTATTTGTTAATTATTTTTATGAACACTTTATTGACACTTGAATGAAAGGCATGCGTATCCCTTGAAAAGATTTCTTCAAGCAGTAATTTAGAGAAAGATTTATCGAAGATGCATACAATCCAAATTAGAATGTACATTCAGATATATCATTTATATACATAAGTATTATATAAGTTGAAAATTAAATTGATAATACTACTATAGTACTTAAAAGTAGATTGTATAATGCATTTATTTATAAAGATAATTCTATTGATTTCTTTAGTGACAATCTAGAAAACATAACACAAGGCTTTGTAATGTATAATATAAAAGTACATGAAATTTTGTTGTCGGATATATTATAAATAAATAAGAATGTTTAGTAACAGCCTGTGAATGTCCCATTGCTGGGCTAAGGCCTCTTCTCCCTTTTCGAGGAGAAGGTATGGAACTTATTCCATCACGCTGCTCCAATGCGGGTTGGTGGAATACACATGTGGCAGAATTTCAGTGAAATTAGATAAATGCAGGTTTTCTCACGATGTTTTCCTTCACCGTAAAGTACGAGATCAATTATAATCACAAATTAAGCACATGAAAACTCAGTGTGCTTGCCCGGGTTTGAACCCACGATCATCGTTTAAGATTCACGCGTTCTTACCACTGGGCTATCTCGGATATGTGAAAACATCAGTTAAGAATTGAAGAATGTTAAAACATCAGTTATTTACATAGTGAACTTAATACAGACGTTTTACAAACGTTCCCATTACATATGTTTACGCTGCGCGGTAAACGAATAATGGATTTGCAATTCCCAGATAGAAAGCAAGATAAATGCGATATCTAATTTGAATTGTTTATCAAATACGTTTTCCCATTCAAACAATTGTCTTGATAAAGTTTAACCGAAGTTAATATTTTGAAATTATCTTTGGGTTGTTAAGTATGTTTGCCTGTTGTTGCGGTATACCGTTCCGTAACAGCCTGTGAATGTCCTACTGCTGGGCTAAAGGCCTCCTCTCCTCTTTTTGAGGAGAAGGTTTGGAGCTTATTTCACCACGCTGCTCCAATGCGGGTTGGTAGAATTCACATGTGGCAGAATTTCAGTGAAATAAGACACATGCAGGTTTCCTCACGATGTTTTCCGTCACCGTAAAGCACGAGATGAATTATAATCACAAATTAAGCACATGAAAATTCAGTGGTGCTTGCCCGGGTGTGAACCCACGATCATCGGTTAAGATTCACGCGTTCTTACCACAGGGCAATCTCGGCTGTTGCGGTATATATATGGTGAATGTTGCTAGATATGTTTATTGTTTAAATCTTGAATTCTAAAGATATCGAGTTTTCATCAAGCTCATTAAAACTAATAATATGCATGATACTGTCGGACGGCCTGATAAAAATAATAATTGTAATTGTCCCACTGCACGGTGGAGGCCTCCTCCCATTTTGAGGTTTGTAGTTCAGTCCAATACATTGCTCCAATGTTGCATATGTGGCTAGATTTCATGCGACTGATTACCTCTAGAATTACTTTTTTCATCGCGGAACACGAGATAAATTATAAACATATTAATCACGTACAATTTCAGTGGTGCCTTTCCGGCTTTGAACCGTCATTCTTTGGTTAAGATTCACGTGTTCTAAATATCTCAACATCTGCTTAACGAGCTCAAATTTAAAAAAATATGTTTTTCGGTATAGTTCCTATATACATATATAAAAAGTTGTGAATATCTTCCTGTCACGCTATCGTTTCAGTGTTATCGTTCTGAATGTGTCTGTTTATGTATCCGATCTGTATCAGACAGACTACAATTTATTTATTACTATAACCAGCCCTATTTTCAAGTGGCATCGACCAAAGATGCAGAGGAAATAATTAAATAAAATTGCCGACGCATGCATTAAGAGTTTCTAGGGTAGATAAGTGTATGTTTTATTTTTGGTTGGAGTTCGCGAGCCGAGTCAGAGGCGTCTGATGCGGGAAAGTACTGCCGTATTTATTACTTTTATGTATGATTTATAATTAAAAAAAAAACGATTTAAATCCTTTAGTATTGATCACTAATTTAGCATTTAAAGAACTTAATAGGATTTGCCAAAATTTCACACGAATCGATTTTAGTTATGATTTGTTTAAACAGTAGATATCGAAAGCGATTTGACCGTATGCACAGACAATCAGATTGAAGCAACGCGAGCAAGCAAATTATTGATTTATATGAAGTTAACGATCGATCAATATCCGTTGATTGAATTTCTAAAAAGAACCACGTGTTCTTACCGGTAGACCGTCTCAGCATTATTTATAAGACCGTATTTTTTAATGCAAAATGCGAACTGTGAATTACATACAAACGTGGAAAGATACGGTATTATAAAAACAGAGGGTTCTAAAAGCATTAGCACTAGGATTTAATTTATCGAATGGCCGACGCGGCGCCAACGTTCTGTTTGTCGTAGTACCGTGGAAAGAGTCTGGCTTCCATGATTAATACCTAACTAGTGATTACTACTTTGAGCGAAATACAATCTTCAATAACGAACGAAATACCGTCTCTTTTATCAATGTATATGATTCAAATTAATTGAAATATCTAACGAACATAGAAGATTATGCCTAGAATAATATATGAATTATTACAATTTCGTCGTCGAGTTTTCGTCTCGGAATATTTAAAATGATTTTGTATATATTGAGGTTTGGAGGATGATTACTTTATTTTTTAACAGTGCTTATGTTTTTCATAATTTATTTTTTAGGCCGATAGTAGCTTGAGGTGGGACTGTCGCAATAGAAAAATTTAAATATTGTAAAAAGCGCTATAAAAATCGTTTTTAAATTTGCTTAAATATGGCTGTATATTGGTATGTGACCAGAGTTAGAATATAGAACAATCTAAAACCGCTAGATCCAATATAAAGCTTTTTTGACATTCTCATAGCGGTGTGACAAAAAGGAAAATTATTACAAACTTCGCATAGAAAGTATGTTTATAGTTTGATGAAATTGATAATGTTATGGCGTGGTATGGCGTTAGAACAATAGCTAAAGGCGCCGACGTTATCGACGAGCGCTGTTCCAAACACGTTAGATACATATTAATTAAGTTATTAGGAAGTGTGAATATTTTAACCATTTCAAATTCCAACTTCGAATTTGTATTAAGAACTCTGTGTTCTTTTGTTTTACTTATTTGTTTCGTAAATACTTTTGTCTAACGAAGGTTTATTTTAAGAAATTTCTCGAGTACTATACGAAGAATCTAAAGATAGTGAAATATTTGCGTAATTGTTAAAGCGCAAATAGAAACTTGCTCATATTTTTAGTTCGTAGTCTGTTAGTGAGAATTTTTTTATGACATGTTTCTAATAATCTATTTAGCTAGTTAGTAGTTCTAAGTTTCAAACTTCAGTTATAATATAATATCAACAGTATTTGTCGTTGTTTAAAATCGTAAAATTTAAATATCAGTTTTGAGAAACTTTCACACGGTTGGGTTCATTGTTTTCGGTTTTTCACCTTACAAATCATGAATCATATAAGATTGGATTCTAATAAGTCACTAGACAATGTTTCCCGTAAAGCCCCGCGGGATTGAATTTCGTTATATCCCTAAGAAAGGATTTTTGACGGGGATAGAACTCTATCCCTCTGTATCGTGTTTCTTGAGGATTAAATGAACTGAGTCAGAATAGAAATATTTGTCAGTAAAACAAACAAATACAGATTTTTAAGAAATCGTTTTTCAAAAACGATCTTTACATACAAATATACATATTAACGATTCGTTAAATATAAGCAAAGTAAATATTTGCCGCAAGCGAAACTTAATTTACAGCCATCGCGCTAGTATTAAGACGGTAAAAATAACAAAACATAACGATCACCTAACCTATATTTCTCGATTTTATGAACCCATAAAATAAACACCATAACAAATTATGTCATTCGCTGAAATATAAATTTCGTAATTTTTATAACTGACTGCTAATGAGTCACGCGAACGTACAGACATAAAGTTAATCATTAGTTAGATTATTCAGAGGTCGCGTGATGTCATAGTGAGCGCAGTGGTCATGGCTGTATTTTAAGCACAGTAAGTTGTTAACCAGTTGAAACTAGTTCTGATATATTATTTAACATTTGATATATTGATGGACACTTCTGCTGTCCAATGCTCTCTGTCTTGAGGGTCTGGTCTCAGCTTCCACTAAAGTATCCACACTCTTTGGCGTTTCTCTTTTAAAATTATTTGCTTGTGTTAGTCATGGTGTCGCGGCCCGCAAATATTTATCGCGTATATTTTAACATTTTTTTTTTATTATTTCATGACGTTTTGAACACTTAGTAGTCCACCATTTTACTGGTGGTAGAGCTTTGTGCAAGCTCGTCTCGGTAGGTACCACCCACTCATCAGATATTCTACCGCAAAACAACAGTACTTGGTATTGTTGTGTTCCGGTTTTAAGGGTGAGTGAGCCAGTGTAATTGCAGGCACAAGGGACATAACATTTTAGTTCCCAAGGTTGGGTTAGGTTAGGTTAGACAAACAGACATGTTCATGCACACAAATGTCTGTCCTGGGTAGGAATCGACCTTCTATTCGGCTTCAAAGTATCTACCAACCACGCCAGCCGGCTCGTCCCGCCAACCGCTTTGCCCATCACGGGATTTATTCACATGTTGTTTCTTTACTATGATGATGTGATCTCCGTTTTATTGTATTCAGTGTGGGAATTTCAAAAGTATAATACAATATACCTGCTATATGAAAAGGAGGTCGTATGATATCACTAGCATTGTACTCGGTCAGGGCTGCACTTTGTGTTGCACTCACTAAACACGTTTCGAATTGTTATTCCCTTCTACACGATTTAGTCTTTCCACGTCTAATGCCATTTGAGTTGTTTACCAATCAAGTCAAATCTATATATATATATATATATATATATATATATATATATATATATATATATATATATATATACGATCAATGCACATAATTTAAATATATAGATTTTTTTTTCTTCTCGCTGGAAAAACACATTTATGTGTTTCCCCCACATGAGGTGGGGGGGTATGTGGGACTCGCCGGCGCTGAAGGCGCCGCATAACCACTAAAAAACCAGCGGTACCCACTCCATCTTGTCTGGGGACGTCACGGGATCGCTTGCGCATTATTACCGTGCCGAAATATATAGATATGCCCTATGTACCAACACGATTACTTTAATTATAATATGATAATAGTAAGTTTATTTATTTAAACATAAACATTAATTGATACATAGATTACAAACTGGTAAGCTTGTGTACTAAGACAACATTATAAGTAGCATTAACTAAAAAAAATTTGTTTTGCTTTTATTTTATTGGGTGATTGGAACTTACTATCCTAATAATCATATCATAGATTACATCTTTCTGATTTTATTAACGATAACGAAAATAGTATTTTATTATGAACTTTCATTTTTATAATAATATCCGTTGCACTTGTGATTCTTAGAATAGAGGATTACGAATAATTTACCTTGAAAAGGGAGACAATGACAAGAGGAAACGTTCCCTTCATTTTAGGACCGTTGTCAGGGCTTAAACATAATATTAACAATCTTCTATCTTGTGATTTCATAATGAAAATAGTACGACAACAGGCAAAACTAATCACAACGACCATTTCATCCCACGAACCAACTTATTAACTGTTGGATGAAATATGAATTAATAATTTAATACATCTAATTTGTTTGGTAGTTGATTTCGCATTAAATCGTAAATCACTTATGACTCAGTTGGCGAGACGCCAGTAGATAGCGAGTTCGAAACCTGCAACGATTGATAATATTTATAGTTAACTGTTATATCGTATTAGACGATTTAATTGCAAACGTGTTCTGCAAATGATTTACTGTTATATGGGGCCATAACTTATATGACGAGCCGGTTGGCGTGGTTGGTGGATGCTTGCCTTTCACGCCGAAGATTGTGTGCATGAACATGTCTGTTTGTCCTGAGTCTGGGTGTAATTATCTATATAAGTATCAATTAACAAAAGAAAAGCAGTATATATAGTATATCAGTTGTCTGGTTTCCATAATATAAGCTACAGAGCTTGTTAAAAATGTCCCAGGATTTTATTAATTTTATTATTATATATATTTAATATATCTTGTAATATGCCAAATATTATATATGATGGCATAAGATTCGCTTAAGTTACATTTCTATAAGTTATTTTTATAGTACTGTAATGTTACATGTCAATGACCTTTTTTTTAAGTAGTAAGTTCATTATGTAAGATTTAAAAACACACACGTAAACATAAGCTTAAAATATAACTCCTGAATTTTTTCAAGCTTAATGAGTTGTAAAGTATTTTATTATCCTTTAGGCTGTCAGTACGCCTTCATCCGCGTCGATCTCATTTACGGTAAACTGTAATTTATGTTCCTATACCTGAATAAATCCGGTGTCAACTCACCTATATTACAAATTTAATTACGATATATTTAATGGTTCAGTCGTGGCGAAGTTACAGCTAGTTATACAACAATTACTTTCCCATTTATAATACTAGTAAATATAGAAATGGCTTGCGAGTCTCGTGGATACGAACACCTTGCCCCAAAAAAGATACACTGACTTCACAATCGTTTCGACACGAGTAATTAGCACTGGTCTGACTTGAACAAGTCAATTACAACAGAATATACGTGAGGCTCACAAAAAATATATTCAATTGAATTCTTCATACGGTATTTAAAATATATAAATAACAATGACAATTTGATAGGTAATATAATAATAAATATCCTGGGACATTACTCACACACGGCCATCTGATCCCAAATTAAGCAGAGCTTGTACTATGGAAACTGATAGTATATCAGTTATCTGGTTTCCATTAGGCAGTAGACTGCCTAGCGTTTTCCCGGCCTAGTAACGCCAGGGTCCGCTTTCCTGCATCTATTCCCACTCCACTTTGCCCGATCTAAAGCGTCCTCCTTAGTGAGATCGTTCTCTCTCATATCGTCCCTCACAACATCGAGCCAGCGCTTTTTGGGCCTGCGCGGGATACATATATATATATATATATATATATATATATGTGTTTTCGATTGTTTGAAATAAGTACGAATATCTAGAACATATTGACAAAATGTTTATGGGTGGTGAATAACGCCAATTTACCAGTTCTATCTATTCTATAAACAAAACATATGTATTGATGTAAGTATTAAATTCGTTTGTCTTACAACTATCTTCCTCTATTTAGAATTTATGACAAAACAAACAAATATATGTACATAAATATGTAAAATCGGATATACGTTCCAAGACAATTCTCCGTTCGATTTCCCTTCAAATCAATTAACATAGTTTCCTGTAGATATTAGTTGATTGAATATTTTCAAAACAATACAACTGTGTGGATGCTTGTTTTATCTTTTGTTATGTCACGTCCTGTTTATGCGCCGGCTACTGAAATATTTAACCTATATCTTCTTGAAATATTAAAAGCTTTATGGAACATTTTATAAACAAACTCATATTGACTTCATAGCTTGGTCTTAGATTAACAGTGATGTTATTATTGGTGATATTGTTTTTATATTTGTAATCTAATTTCTGGTATGACTTCTGTAAATGGCAGCGCATTTTTCGCTCAATGCAAAGAGGTTTCGATCCGCGATCGGTAGAAATACATATGTTGCAAGAACACGAATCGTGAATAAAGTCAAGATATTTTCATTAAAAATAAAAAAAAATACAATCACAAATGAATCGTCAAGCGCTACCAATGTCTGAAAGTGATATATGCGACTGATTATAATAAAATTAAAAAATTTTAAGGAAACGCGTATTAAAATAGCTTATTAATCTAATCCGGGGGTTCTTGAATGCCGGCAACGCATCAGCAACTCCCCTTATATTGCAGGTGTCCATGGGTGACGGTGACCACATACCATCAATTGGACCTTTTGCTTGCTTGTATCAACTTCTCAATAATAGAAAATAACATTGTAGATATGTATTGCTGTATATTTCTATAATTGTATTTTATGTTGTTAACTGTAACTAATTTTAACCGCTGATATCTGCATATTTGCTGTAGATATTAACTGCATTTCCATTCTGTCATTGATGTGAATAATATCGGAACAGAGACTGAAAATAAAATGTTATTTACATAAATTATGCGTCCTACGCCTGTGCGCCTCACGCGTCGCATAAATCTGATAGATAAGACCTTGAGAAAAAGGGTCGCGGTCTATCTGCTTGACCAATATTATATAAAATATATAAGTTACATTAGAACAGATTATTTATATGTGGGTCCGATGGTGAGCGTTTAGCTCGTCTGGGTAGGTACCACCCACTCATCAGATATTCTACCGCAAAACAACAGTACTTGGTATTGTTGTGTTCCGGTTTGAAGGGTGAGTGAGCCAGTGTAATTACAGGCACAAGGGACATAACATCTTAGTTCAAGCTTCTTCAATCTTAGCCAAGGTTGGTGGCGCATTGCTGATGTAAGCGATGGTTAACATTTCTTACAATGCCAATGTCTATGGGCGTTGGTGATCACTTACCATCAGGTGGCCCATATGTTCGTCCGCCTTCCTATTCCATAAAAAAGCGTACATTAAATGATAGTATAAGTTCGAGTTTAACATTACAATCACATGTTACAAACGATTGATGCGTTGACGAACATTTGTCGTAGTATCCTGGCAATGTCGATCGTAACGGTTAAGACTGTATTGTGTTACATTACAAGTATTGCGCAATGTACGTACTCACTGTTGCAATCGAAGTTGAAACATCAATACACATGACTGCTCTGTCTAAGTAAAATAAAGTAAAAATAACATCAAATTACATAAATTCGTGCGCATATTTAAACCCTAAATAAGACCGTTATTTTTATCTAACTGGAAAAACAGTGACGCGTTTTACCCACATGAAGTGGTGGCACCAGGATATCGGTGTTACACTTCTCTTGTTGCGTTACAAGACTCAGATAGGGTCCTATTTTGATTTGATCCCTAACAAAGTACCTACTAAGGCAATGTAATATTGACACGCTTATACACTCGTAGCTTAGGATTAAGCAGTATCATAATAATAGGTGATAACGGTGTTCAAGTGATACAGGCAACAACAACTAATGTAATTAAGTAATAGAACAAATAAAATTACCTAATAAAATATAAAACCGGTTTTTTTTCATAGTATAGGAAGGCGGACGAGCATATGGGCCACCTGATGGTAAAGTGGGCACCAACGCCTATAGATATTGGCATTGTAAGAAATGTTAACCATCGCTTAAATCGCCAATGCGATACCAACCTTGGGAGCTAAAATGTTATGTCCCTTGTGCCTGTAATTACACTGGCTCACCCACCCTTCAAACCGGAACACAACAATAACAAGTACTGCTGTTTTGCGGTAGAATATCTGATGAGTGGGTGGTACTTACCCAGACGGGCCTGCACAAAGCCCTACCACCAGTTAAAGTTTGTCCTATTACTTAGTAATGATCTACAATAACATCAGATTATATAGAGATAACTCCCCAAGGTTAATATATGACATAAATCTTTCAATTTAAACGACACTAGGACAAGATCTCGGCTCTTTAAATGATCTCAATCTTCGCTCTCAATTTGAGGAACCCTGTGCCCAATTAATATGACAAAAGA
Organism: Nymphalis io; assembly: GCF_905147045.1. Lineage (NCBI taxonomy): Eukaryota > Metazoa > Arthropoda > Insecta > Lepidoptera > Nymphalidae > Nymphalis > Nymphalis io. The sequence continues at coordinate 816,156 of NC_065909.1, forward strand.
CCTACGGCAGACATTATCTCCGTGTCATCTATTACTTCATTCATGTCGAATGAGTTTAATATATATATTTTTTTATAGAAAAGGAAGGCGGACGAGCATATGTGCCACCTGATGGTAAATGGTCACCAACGCCCATAGACAATGGCAAATGATAATGGCAAATAGTTACTCTATTTTCTGTTAATTATTCACTTACGCTTTTACAATATTAGTGAGGATGTCAATTGGTTTAGCCATCTTAATTAAATTAAAGATTAAAACCTACCTATATACCGACGCTTAAGGTGATTACTTTTCATTTTCATATATGAAAAGAATAAATGCAACATTAAAAATAATTAAAAAAATACCTTAAAGTAGCGGTTCTAATGATACACGCAATCTTGCTTTTTTAAAATCGAACCTTGAATTGAAAGTTTTCTAGACGAAGATGTGATAATCAATAGGTTCGTTTTTTAAATTGTAAACACTGATACGTTTGCAAAATTATGTGTCTCGACATTTTGCGCGTTCGAATTTCAAATTTAAAATGTGATTCACGATCATGAATGAATGCTAATTTTATGGTCTTGGTTGATTACAAGCGACCGAGTCATGCTTTCATTGTTTAACGAGCTATAAACTATCGGGGATGACTGTAAAGAACCATTGATTTACTATACGATGCTGCAACAATACGAGCTTCTAAATTGTTTTACGTGTTCCAAGTACTTAACGTTGTTCAGTCATACGACGATGATTGATTTGTTTATGGACGCCAACACAAATTTTTCGGACGTAAATTTTGTTGAAGATAATTTCGTTTTTGTACATACATATATACAGAGTAAAATCCTTTAATTGATTCTATACTCATAGATAAGAAATACCAAAAATAATTTATTTTTAATATGATAGGAGGTGAGGCTCTCCTGATGAAAAGTGACCACTCCCAGGGATATCTACAACACCGAAGGGTTTTCCACCTCCGGTTGCCGCCCTTTAAGGAATGAGTAGGCACTTTAAAAGAGGAATTATTTTAAGAAAATGTATGCACAGCGATACTCAGATAATGCTAGAAGCGTGTTTTGCAGCGGTTAAGTAAAGCTATTTCATTGCGGCGGCACATTTCTCAGGACTTCCTTAATATTAGATTTCAAGATACGTTTTCTGTTACGGATAAATACGAAACAAATTGTAAATGTTTATTTTTAACTTTACATTTATTATATATATTATAATTTTATTTATAGACACGATAAGATATGTGAAGTTGAATCTCGTATCAATTCAAAGAATGCGCATTACTCGATAAATAACGTAAGTGATACGGATTAATTAATTAATAATAGTAGGCGATCAGCCGCATGTCGGTTTTGAAATGATATAATTTATTCCGATTATGCTATAATATAAGTGCCTGCAAAATCTAAATATGAATTTAAAAAAAAAAATTAGGAGTAATTATAAGAAAATAATTATTTCTACTTTGTTGAGAAGCTGTCTTATAGAGATTAGTAGCTACTATTAAAGATGAGCGTTACTTCCGATGACTGTTCATATACTAAAACTAAGATACAAAATTTAAAGTGTATGTGTAATATATGTGTTACATAAGTTATAGAATAAACTCATAATAAAGATATACATATAATATCGTACCGTAACAGCCTGTGAATGTCACACATGCAGGTTTCCTCGCGATATTTTTCTTCATATACATATAATAAAGATGACTGTATATGTGAATCCACCTAGTTCATCTTAATTCTTGATTGCTAATTCGAATATAAGACGTAACAAATGTGAATCATTTCAAAACAATATTTAGAGAAGCTAAGAAAATCGAGTAGACCACAGACGCCATGGAATGAGTTAAAAGAAAGTATGAACCCTGTAACCCTAGATGCAGATGCTTTTGATCTCCGTAGAGGCAGGAATTGTTACGCTAAACTGTACGTTACTCGACTTGAACAATGTTTGTATTGTTTTTCGAGGCAAAAACGACAGAGTTATTGGGTAAACCACACTGATGACGGTTTGGTACAGAGTTCAGAGTTTATAAAAGTTAAATGGGTGTGATTACCAAGTGCTTTAGCGACTTGCTGCAAGCTGGTCTGCTATCGCAATTATTATATTCTACTGTAAAACTGTATTGCTGTTTCGTATTGAAGAGAGACTGAGCTCGTGTACTTACAACTGTTTCCAGGGCTGGTGATGCATTGACGGAAGGAATACTAATATGTTTTTAGTTTCAATGTCTGTGGGCTGTGAATTAACCATTTAGTGACTTATTATAAATTAAAAAATAAAAGCTTACTTACGTTTTACCATTATAGTAGGTACTATTATACAAAATGTTCAACGATACTATAATGTCGATATAAAATAATAAAAAAAAATGTAAACCCATTAACTTGCACCAGACAAGTATTTAAATATTTTTTACATTTAACAACGCCGTCCCCGTCTCATTACTCCGTATCCCTCGTAATAGAACGTACTTGTAGTGCTTTGTATATCTTTAATTACAGCACTATTCACTGTTCTGCATTATAAGGACGAGACGTTTTTAGTTTTCAATGTAAGCTTACTCAACGTTGCGATTTCACAACCAAGTTCGTGATACGATTTTATCTTTAGGAAATTATGTTTGCGTATCTCCTGCTTTGGTGTCTATACATATATACGTTCATACCTTATTATTAAATGTTATTGTTTTTAAAAATATTTTTATGTTTTTTTTAAAGCTATTATACAATTTGAATGTTGATCCTTCTGACGGATTTACAAAAAAATGGTCCATAACAACTTTACCAACATTTAAAACGCTATTTTTTCAAAACCATTATATGTACATAGATTATTCAAGATCTCGACCATTAATATCGCGTTAATTCAATGCAGAAGTTGTTTATTTGTCTTGACTTCTCATATGGTTGGTATAGTACGTATGTATATAGTATGTATTTATATGTTGCAAAATAGTAACTACTGACAATTCTTTTCTCGATAGAATCAAAAAGAAAAGAGGTGGTACTTCAAAATAAATCTTGCAAAATGAATTGGTATAATTTGAATCTACATAGATTATGTTGTGAGTAATTTTATTTGTAATTTGAAAAACGTTTGTTGTTTGTTCGAAAGCAACGATTACTGCGGACAGCAATTTTGCTGTCATTCCTAGTTAGCACGTTGTAACGTTATGTCGTTGGATGCAAATAAATGCATTATTCGTGGTGTCCAATCGCGAAAATAGTTTTTATCAATCGTTTTTAATAATAATAATAATCATCTATTTGCAAGAAACATAGTTTTACAGATGTTATGATTTCTTTATAAGTATCTAATACATTTCGCCCACGATAGGCACGCAAAAATATTCGTTAATTTTTTGTCAAAAATGTTGCTTTGATAAATATTGAACGTTGTATTTAAAGTATTTCAGATCTTTGATTTTAATATTAACCTTTACAGAAGTGACTTGAAGCAGTCAAATTAAGTTATTTAAAATCTTGGCTATCGGAGCCATGATACCGTAACCTATACTAATTAATGCGAAAGTACCTCTGTCTGCTATGCTTTCACTGAATCAATTTTAATGAAATTCGGTATGAAGCTTAATCCCAAAAAAGGATTTTAGTTACTTTTCATTCCTAACACTTAACATTTCAACCTGCGGGCGAAGCTGCGGGCGAAAACTAGTACCTTTATATATATACGATAACGGTAAAACCTTTTGAAGAAAAACCGATGAGGAAAAGTCGCTTCTATTCGCCAGTTATAAATATTAACGACGCTTTATGTCTCGACAAATACTTCTCAAATCATTTTCTGTCGTGATTTTGAAATTATTTTGTCTATATATCTAAACAAATAAATAAAATTCAATTGTCTGTCAGTGATTTCAAAATAACTGCTTCTTTTTAAATTAATGAGGTTCTTTGCGAGTTACCAATCACTAAACAATCATTTTTAGACGCTACTAATTTATTAATTAAGCAGGCATTATGTGCTTTAAAATGGCAGATTTTGCTTATATACATATACTCACAATATTTACCACGTTCAAGTGAATTTTTCTTACCCATATAATAATAATATTTATAATAATTTAATGCAATCATAAAGCAGTCGTGTCAAAGATTTGGATAATACGTTCTCACGGCGCATTGTGATTTTAAATCATGAACCGTGTCGCTTGTTTGGCGCGCTTCGAATGTTTTGTGCACTTGTATTACTGTTGCAATTCATTAATTAACCAGTAAAATCTTACAAACGAGTCTATCGCTGTTTATTAATTTTTGTATTACCCGTTAATACTAACATATCGACTGTCGTAAAATATATTTCATTTTAATGTAGTGTGTGTATCTATGCAGTTACATAAAAAGTATATAAGTTTTTCACTGGTGCTAGGGCTTTGTGCAAGCTCGTCTAGGTAGGTACCACCCAGTCATCAGATATTTTATCGCAAAACAGCAGTACTTGGTATTGTTGTGTTCTGGTTTGAAGGATGAGTGAGCCAGTGTAATTACAGGCACAAGGGACATAACATCTTAGTTCCCAAGATTGGTGACGCATTGGCGATGTTAGGGATGGTTAAAATGCCAATGTCTATGGGCGTTGGTGGTCACTTACCATCAGGTGGCTCTTATGCTCGTCCGCTTACCTATAATATAAAAAAAAAGTAATTTACGATGTACATTGTACGATTTCGATTCAATCGACAATATCTCGATTACATTTATTACTTTTAAAGATATACAAAGGTTAATTGAAAAATAAATTAATTATCTAACGCTTATAACTGTTTACTTGAATGTAACTCGCATAGCCGGTTTACCGTTACTTGCCAATATTTCATGGCGTGTTCCGCGAAATTGTATTATTATGGATAATATTGTATGCAATATTTACTAAATTAATATTGTGTAAAATTATTTTTTAAATTAATATATAAAATATGTATAAAATAATTAGATGATGTCGCTTTTAAACGAGAATTGAAATAAGATAAAGGTATTTTGTTGTTTTTCAAATATTAATTAATTATATATTTTATTGTCCAGGTGTTGAGAGAAGCGCGGCAGAATGCCGGAGGGAGTTGCCAAAGATGGCAAGGAGGCGAAGACGAAAGCGAAGGAGTCGCCGAAACGCCGCACCAACCTCGCCAAGATAAAACTCGAGCTGCTAGATGGATCGGCTATGGAACTTGAGGCCGATGTGCGTTGATCAATGTAACATTGTCACTTTTAGTTCCTTATTTAAAAATCTATTCTTAAAAATATAAATAAGGGCAAGGACACATGCGTGGATTGTGGAGATTTGGTCATAATAATATTTTAACAGAAAAACTTATATTTTACTCAGGTTTATTGTCTGTATATTATTAATAACGAGTGTTCAGTAAATATTCTGCAAAATATAAACAAAAAACAACCAAAAGATATTTCCTTTTTGCCGTAATATATTATTTGCGATGCACTTTTTTGTTGATTATTATTTATTGAATCTCTACTACAGAATAGTACTGCGAGTAATTTGTTTTGTTTTATAAAATAATCATTATACACTGGCCTCCAAAAAAATCGACCCACCTACATATTTTGTAAAAAAGCTATCGTATGGTTTTAAAATACCACATATTTATATTTTTAAGATTGATAATGAAAAATGCAATTGTAGGATTGTACAAAAACAGAAATAGTGCGCAAAAAATAGGTTTTTAGGTAAATATGTGACAAAACACGAAAACACAAAATTTTACGCAATTTTATTTTTTTGTATACAAAACGATTATGCCGTTTGTTTTTAAATTTGGGTGCCTAAATCTTACTTTAATAGGGAGTGTTTCCTCCTCTTGACCTAATCACTGCCTGCATACGCCTATTAAGTGACCTGATTAGCTTTTTAATGTCTTCCTGTGGGGTCCGTTGCCATTCTTCAGTTAGGGCAGCTTCCAGTTGATTCAGGGTTTCTGGAATTGGATTTCGTGCTCGAACCGTACGTTTTAGCTGGTCCCAGAGGTGCTCTATCGGGTTTAAGTCCGGACTATTGGCTGGCCACTGCATAACTGGAATTTCGACTTCCCTGAGATAGTCTTTAACAATTCTAGCGACGTGAGGTCGTGCGTTGTCGTGCATAAGTTGGAAATTATCCCCAATATATCCAGCGTAAGGCATCGCATGAGGCTCCAGAATGTCCGTTATGTAAGTTTCAGCATTAACAGCACGATTTCGGAAAAAAACCAGCTCTGTGCGTCCCGTCAAAGAAATACCTCCCCAAAACATTGTAGAACCTCCACCAAATCGGACTGTTTCTCGAATGCAACACTGAGAGTAGCGTTCTCCTGGCCTTCGCATGACGTTACGTCGTCCATCAGAGCCTACTAGACATTCGGCTTTCATCACTGAACAATACTGTCTCCCATTGGTCCAGTGTCCAATCGACGTGCTGCCTAGCAAATTGTAGTCTTGCTTGTCGATGGGATGCTGTGAGTTTTGGTCCTGTTGCTGGCTTGTGAGGGGTTAAGTTTTGCTCTCGAAGTCTTCTTCTTACAGTATTTTCACTCACAGACACTCCACGACTTTCTCGGAGTCTACCTTGAACGTCAACAGCCGAAAGATGTCGGTTTCTTAAAGACGTCAAACCAATTAAACGGTCATCGGTCGGGTTCGTGACACGCCCCCTGCCAGATCCTGGTCTCCGGCGATACTCCCCAGTCTCCAAGTAGTGTTTGTACACTCGTCGCACCGCTGAACGACTTAATTTTAGTGTTCTAGCCACATTTCGCTGACTTAACCCCTCATGAATAAGAGCTACGACTTGAGCAGCTTCTGCTTCAGTAGTATCCATTTTTTATGTTTAAACTTATTAAAATTATTATTTCAACAAAGTTTCATACACTTAATCAATAATAAACATCGAACCGAGATGACTCCGCGTTAAGAACTGGAAATAAACTAACCATGCACTTTGTGCACAAAGTAACGTTTTCTTATCAATACTTTAAAAATATTCCAAATATCCTCAATAACACTTACAACTCCTCCAAATCAATATCAAGTGGGTAATAAAATGTTAAATGTATGTCCCATAAGTAAAACAATCCACCTAGGTCGTCGCATAGTTAAGATAACAACTTTGTAAGTAAAAAAATACGGGTGGGTCGATTTTTTTGGCGGCCAGTATATTTTATTGTTTAAATACAATTTACATATTTATTTGTAAATAATGAATTTTAGCAATGTTAATTATAAAAGAGTATCGATTGATAGATGTCGGTTTTCAATTCGTGTACACTGTTCCAGAGGAAAATTCGCGGTCATGATCTACTTAGCAAGGTCTGCGACAGCCTCAACCTGGTCGAGAAAGACTATTTCGGGTTGTTGTACGAGGATCGAGGGGATCCACGTGTCTGGATCGACCTGGAGAAGCGAGTTTCTAAGATGCTGAAACGTATGTATAATTATTCTTTTTTATGTAGGAATTTAAGTTTTTTCATCAATTAAATATTTTGTAGTTTAAAAAAATATATTGGTAGGGTTTTGTGCAAACCCACTCACCGCATATACCACCGCTAAACAGCAAAACTTGTAATTATTGTGTTCTGGTTTGAAGGGTTAGTGTAACGACAGACACAAAGGACACATTATATAGTTGCTTACTTACCAAGATTGGTGGCGCATTGACGATGAAAGTAAGGGATGGCTAATATTTCTTACAATGTCGATGGGCACTTATCATACCTAGCCTTTAGGTAGATATTATCTTATATCACACAAAAATATATAAATGGATTTTGAGAAATATGAAAATGGGATTAAATGCAAATATTAAATGTATCGATGATCAAACTAGATGAGCCGTGGGTGGTGAGGTTCGCGGTGAAGTTCTACCCGCCAGAGCCGACGCAGCTGCGGGAGGAGCTGACGCGGTACCAGCTCGTGCTGGCCATCAGGAAAGACCTACTGGAAGGTAGGAATTTCAATACTAATTTAATAATAAGGAAATATTTAATTCGAATCCAGACAATGTTTGGGAATATAAGTCCATAATTGTGTTTCCTTTTCCATAGGTCGCCTTCCATGCTCTACGGTAACTCACGCATTGCTCGCCAGCTATCTGCTACAGTCCGAGCTGGGCGACTACGAGGAGACGGAGAACGGTGCTGGTCTCTGCAAACAGCTCAAGCTGGCCCCTCCCGCGACATGCACGGCGGAATTCGAGGAGAAGGTCGTAGAACTGCACAAAACCCACAGGTGAGAAGGTTGTAACGGTTAGTAAAGATTTCAAAAAAGTAAAGGTATTAAAGGGATACATTTAGGAGATAGATTATCTTATATAAATCAAATATGAACTGATACCATTAATAATAATATAATGGCCAACTGACTGAGTGACCTGATTCATTTCGACCACGGTGGTTATCTGCGGCGGAGGTTAGTAAACTGTACCGGAGATATTATTGTGCGCAAGTATTTGCGAAACATTAACCCGCTTTACGAGAATAGTTACTTTTTAAGTTATGGCTGCTACAAGAATTTTCTCAGAAAGACCCCGAAAAATGAGGCATTTTGTTCGTTCACTAAAAATAAAATAAAATATTATAAATAAATGCGACAATTGTTTCCTACTCCTCCAGAGGGCAAACTCCGGCGGAAGCGGAACTGAACTACCTGGAGAACGCGAAGAAGCTCGCCATGTACGGCGTGGACCTGCACCCCGCCAAGGACTCGGAGAACGTCGACATCGCGCTCGGGGTCTGCTCGTCTGGCTTGCTCGTGCACCGCGAGAAGTAAACACCCCTACATTACTTTACTATATACATGCTTTATTTACTTTTTTTCAACGATACACATTATGTATGTAGTATTTTATTGTGTATTTTTTATCTTTCTTATTTGTAATGTAAGTTTTCCAAATTTCAAACTAAACATACTTCACTAGTTAATGGGTTTTTACTCATTAAAAATATACACGACACAACTACCGGGCCATCTTATGTTTGATGACGGTAGAGATGTAATTCCAAAGACAAAAGGTATACTTCGTTCATTCAGCATTACCCCTCCCCCGCAGACTCCGCATAAACCGTTTCGCGTGGCCCAAGATCCTCAAGATCAGCTACAAGCGCCACAACTTTTACGTGAAGCTGCGTCCGGGTGAGTTCGAGCAGTTCGAGTCCACCGTCGGCTTCAAGCTCGCCAACCACCGCGCCGCCAAGAAGCTCTGGAAGACCTGCGTCGAGCATCACACTTTCTTCAGGTCCGACTATCATTATTATCATTATTAAGTTCCCTACTTTGGTATCACAGAGGCTAGCTCCGTGCAGGAGATACTACAGTACACAGGTGTGTTCGCTAACTGAAAACTAGAAACTATTTACCCTCACTCTCATAATCCGATGGGACTTCAGACCAACGGCTTTACGTGCTGTCCGAAGCACGTCAGTGTAACGACTACAACTATTAAACTCCGGAGATTAAACCCAGGACTCAAGAACATGAAACATAATATGCTATATACTCATCTTATTTAGATCTATAGAATTTAAAGGCTCGACGTAAAGGATAAAAATTTCCTGGGGTCTCAGTTGGTAAGGTGTTCCTCAAGGATTAATTCTTAGACCTTTTCTACTCCTTATATACATAAATGGCTTGTCCATTCTTACAGCTGACAAATAAGACATAGTAATGTTTACTAATGATTCCTTACTAGTTTTTCAATTTAAAAGAAAACATGTACAGTATGTCGATGTAAATAATACTGATTGGTTTAGTGTAAATTATCAAATTTTTAATAATAAAACTACAAAAGTTGTATAATTTACGACCAAGTTGTTGGTTGACTCTTCTTGGGAATCGTTTTGGTGTTTGAGGTCTCCTGTCACCATTGTATTGATAAGTCGGTTTCTAATAGTCCGGGGGTTAAATTTGAGTGTCTCTATTCAAATCTGGCGGCTGTCGTCATAAGCGTCGTGTCCGCAGGCTGATGTCCCCGGAGCCGGCGACGCGCAGCACGCTGTTCCCACGGCTGGGCTCGCGCTTCCACTACAGCGGCCGCACGCACTACGAGTCCCGCGCCGCGCCGCCCAACCGCTCGCAGCCGCACTTCGCGCGCACGCTCTCCTCGCGCAGGCTGTCCTCGCGCAGCGCCGACGGTGAGTGACGTCACACGCGCACACACACAGACACGCACGCACTACGAGTCCCGCGCCGCGCCGCCCAACCGCTCGCAGCCGCACTTCGCGCGCACGCTCTCCTCGCGCAGGCTGTCCTCGCGCAGCGCCGACGGTGAGTGACGTCACACGCGCACACACACAGACACGCACGCACTACGAGTCCCGCGCCGCGCCGCCCAACCGCTCGCAGCCGCACTTCGCGCGCACGCTCTCCTCGCGCAGGCTGTCCTCGCGCAGCGCCGACGGTGAGTGACGTCACACGCGCACACACACAGACACGCACGCACTACGAGTCCCGCGCCGCGCCGCCCAACCGCTCGCAGCCGCACTTCGCGCGCACGCTCTCCTCGCGCAGGCTGTCCTCGCGCAGCGCCGACGGTGAGTGACGTCACACGCGCACACACACAGACACGCACGCACTACGAGTCCCGCGCCGCGCCGCCCAACCGCTCGCAGCCGCACTTCGCGCGCACGCTCTCCTCGCGCAGGCTGTCCTCGCGCAGCGCCGACGGTGAGTGACGTCACACGCGCACACACACAGACACGCACGCACTACGAGTCCCGCGCCGCGCCGCCCAACCGCTCGCAGCCGCACTTCGCGCGCACGCTCTCCTCGCGCAGGCTGTCCTCGCGCAGCGCCGACGGTGAGTGACGTCACACGCGCACACACACAGACACGCACGCACTACGAGTCCCGCGCCGCGCCGCCCAACCGCTCGCAGCCGCACTTCGCGCGCACGCTCTCCTCGCGCAGGCTGTCCTCGCGCAGCGCCGACGGTGAGTGACGTCACACGCGCACACACACAGACACGCACGCACTACGAGTCCCGCGCCGCGCCGCCCAACCGCTCGCAGCCGCACTTCGCGCGCACGCTCTCCTCGCGCAGGCTGTCCTCGCGCAGCGCCGACGGTGAGTGACGTCACACGCGCACACACACAGACACGCACGCACTACGAGTCCCGCGCCGCGCCGCCCAACCGCTCGCAGCCGCACTTCGCGCGCACGCTCTCCTCGCGCAGGCTGTCCTCGCGCAGCGCCGACGGTGAGTGACGTCACACGCGCACACACACAGACACGCACGCACTACGAGTCCCGCGCCGCGCCGCCCAACCGCTCGCAGCCGCACTTCGCGCGCACGCTCTCCTCGCGCAGGCTGTCCTCGCGCAGCGCCGACGGTGAGTGACGTCACACGCGCACACACACAGACACGCACGCACTACGAGTCCCGCGCCGCGCCGCCCAACCGCTCGCAGCCGCACTTCGCGCGCACGCTCTCCTCGCGCAGGCTGTCCTCGCGCAGCGCCGACGGTGAGTGACGTCACACGCGCACACACACAGACACGCACGCACTACGAGTCCCGCGCCGCGCCGCCCAACCGCTCGCAGCCGCACTTCGCGCGCACGCTCTCCTCGCGCAGGCTGTCCTCGCGCAGCGCCGACGGTGAGTGACGTCACACGCGCACACACACAGACACGCACGCACTACGAGTCCCGCGCCGCGCCGCCCAACCGCTCGCAGCCGCACTTCGCGCGCACGCTCTCCTCGCGCAGGCTGTCCTCGCGCAGCGCCGACGGTGAGTGACGTCACACGCGCACACACACAGACACGCACGCACTACGAGTCCCGCGCCGCGCCGCCCAACCGCTCGCAGCCGCACTTCGCGCGCACGCTCTCCTCGCGCAGGCTGTCCTCGCGCAGCGCCGACGGTGAGTGACGTCACACGCGCACACACACAGACACGCACGCACTACGAGTCCCGCGCCGCGCCGCCCAACCGCTCGCAGCCGCACTTCGCGCGCACGCTCTCCTCGCGCAGGCTGTCCTCGCGCAGCGCCGACGGTGAGTGACGTCACACGCGCACACACACAGACACGCACGCACTACGAGTCCCGCGCCGCGCCGCCCAACCGCTCGCAGCCGCACTTCGCGCGCACGCTCTCCTCGCGCAGGCTGTCCTCGCGCAGCGCCGACGGTGAGTGACGTCACACGCGCACACACACAGACACGCACGCACTACGAGTCCCGCGCCGCGCCGCCCAACCGCTCGCAGCCGCACTTCGCGCGCACGCTCTCCTCGCGCAGGCTGTCCTCGCGCAGCGCCGACGGTGAGTGACGTCACACGCGCACACACACAGACACGCACGCACTACGAGTCCCGCGCCGCGCCGCCCAACCGCTCGCAGCCGCACTTCGCGCGCACGCTCTCCTCGCGCAGGCTGTCCTCGCGCAGCGCCGACGGTGAGTGACGTCACACGCGCACACACACAGACACGCACGCACTACGAGTCCCGCGCCGCGCCGCCCAACCGCTCGCAGCCGCACTTCGCGCGCACGCTCTCCTCGCGCAGGCTGTCCTCGCGCAGCGCCGACGGTGAGTGACGTCACACGCGCACACACACAGACACGCACGCACTACGAGTCCCGCGCCGCGCCGCCCAACCGCTCGCAGCCGCACTTCGCGCGCACGCTCTCCTCGCGCAGGCTGTCCTCGCGCAGCGCCGACGGTGAGTGACGTCACACGCGCACACACACAGACACGCACGCACTACGAGTCCCGCGCCGCGCCGCCCAACCGCTCGCAGCCGCACTTCGCGCGCACGCTCTCCTCGCGCAGGCTGTCCTCGCGCAGCGCCGACGGTGAGTGACGTCACACGCGCACACACACAGACACGCACGCACTACGAGTCCCGCGCCGCGCCGCCCAACCGCTCGCAGCCGCACTTCGCGCGCACGCTCTCCTCGCGCAGGCTGTCCTCGCGCAGCGCCGACGGTGAGTGACGTCACACGCGCACACACACAGACACGCACGCACTACGAGTCCCGCGCCGCGCCGCCCAACCGCTCGCAGCCGCACTTCGCGCGCACGCTCTCCTCGCGCAGGCTGTCCTCGCGCAGCGCCGACGGTGAGTGACGTCACACGCGCACACACACAGACACGCACGCACTACGAGTCCCGCGCCGCGCCGCCCAACCGCTCGCAGCCGCACTTCGCGCGCACGCTCTCCTCGCGCAGGCTGTCCTCGCGCAGCGCCGACGGTGAGTGACGTCACACGCGCACACACACAGACACGCACGCACTACGAGTCCCGCGCCGCGCCGCCCAACCGCTCGCAGCCGCACTTCGCGCGCACGCTCTCCTCGCGCAGGCTGTCCTCGCGCAGCGCCGACGGTGAGTGACGTCACACGCGCACACACACAGACACGCACGCACTACGAGTCCCGCGCCGCGCCGCCCAACCGCTCGCAGCCGCACTTCGCGCGCACGCTCTCCTCGCGCAGGCTGTCCTCGCGCAGCGCCGACGGTGAGTGACGTCACACGCGCACACACACAGACACGCACGCACTACGAGTCCCGCGCCGCGCCGCCCAACCGCTCGCAGCCGCACTTCGCGCGCACGCTCTCCTCGCGCAGGCTGTCCTCGCGCAGCGCCGACGGTGAGTGACGTCACACGCGCACACACACAGACACGCACGCACTACGAGTCCCGCGCCGCGCCGCCCAACCGCTCGCAGCCGCACTTCGCGCGCACGCTCTCCTCGCGCAGGCTGTCCTCGCGCAGCGCCGACGGTGAGTGACGTCACACGCGCACACACACAGACACGCACGCACTACGAGTCCCGCGCCGCGCCGCCCAACCGCTCGCAGCCGCACTTCGCGCGCACGCTCTCCTCGCGCAGGCTGTCCTCGCGCAGCGCCGACGGTGAGTGACGTCACACGCGCACACACACAGACACGCACGCACTACGAGTCCCGCGCCGCGCCGCCCAACCGCTCGCAGCCGCACTTCGCGCGCACGCTCTCCTCGCGCAGGCTGTCCTCGCGCAGCGCCGACGGTGAGTGACGTCACACGCGCACACACACAGACACGCACGCACTACGAGTCCCGCGCCGCGCCGCCCAACCGCTCGCAGCCGCACTTCGCGCGCACGCTCTCCTCGCGCAGGCTGTCCTCGCGCAGCGCCGACGGTGAGTGACGTCACACGCGCACACACACAGACACGCACGCACTACGAGTCCCGCGCCGCGCCGCCCAACCGCTCGCAGCCGCACTTCGCGCGCACGCTCTCCTCGCGCAGGCTGTCCTCGCGCAGCGCCGACGGTGAGTGACGTCACACGCGCACACACACAGACACGCACGCACTACGAGTCCCGCGCCGCGCCGCCCAACCGCTCGCAGCCGCACTTCGCGCGCACGCTCTCCTCGCGCAGGCTGTCCTCGCGCAGCGCCGACGGTGAGTGACGTCACACGCGCACACACACAGACACGCACGCACTACGAGTCCCGCGCCGCGCCGCCCAACCGCTCGCAGCCGCACTTCGCGCGCACGCTCTCCTCGCGCAGGCTGTCCTCGCGCAGCGCCGACGGTGAGTGACGTCACACGCGCACACACACAGACACGCACGCACTACGAGTCCCGCGCCGCGCCGCCCAACCGCTCGCAGCCGCACTTCGCGCGCACGCTCTCCTCGCGCAGGCTGTCCTCGCGCAGCGCCGACGGTGAGTGACGTCACACGCGCACACACACAGACACGCACGCACTACGAGTCCCGCGCCGCGCCGCCCAACCGCTCGCAGCCGCACTTCGCGCGCACGCTCTCCTCGCGCAGGCTGTCCTCGCGCAGCGCCGACGGTGAGTGACGTCACACGCGCACACACACAGACACGCACGCACTACGAGTCCCGCGCCGCGCCGCCCAACCGCTCGCAGCCGCACTTCGCGCGCACGCTCTCCTCGCGCAGGCTGTCCTCGCGCAGCGCCGACGGTGAGTGACGTCACACGCGCACACACACAGACACGCACGCACTACGAGTCCCGCGCCGCGCCGCCCAACCGCTCGCAGCCGCACTTCGCGCGCACGCTCTCCTCGCGCAGGCTGTCCTCGCGCAGCGCCGACGGTGAGTGACGTCACACGCGCACACACACAGACACGCACGCACTACGAGTCCCGCGCCGCGCCGCCCAACCGCTTATACGCTAAACATCCCACGCCCAACATGAGACATTTTAACAGGTCAATTACATTTAAACGCCGAGCTAAAATATAAATTAATCATTTTTAGTATAATTGAACCGGGCTTAGCCCGCTTAATCGAGAAAATTTCTTTCCTAAGAGAAAAATAACTTACATTTAAAAAAAATAACTTACATTTAAAAAAAGACTTTTTTTTCTTATTAATGAAATTAGTTTTATGTTAAGGGAAAATTCTCTGGGCACTTTAGAGTAACAGTAACTGAAATATTTACGATATGAGTTATAAATAATATTATTTATTTAATAATATAATTTTCTCCATAGAAACCGCTTTACCTTTCGACTTCTTATCTTAACAATATAATTTCGAAGGCCGATGCTAAATTGAAAAGATTTTCTGGGGTCTCTCAAGGATCAACTCTCGAACCTTTTCTATTCCTAATATACATCAATGACCTGGCCTTTCTTGTAGTGAACAAACGTGGTATAGTATTGTTTGCCAATGATAACTCATTAGTTTTTAAAATTAAAATAAATCAGGTATATACTGAAAATTATTTCACCATTTACAAGACATGATAAATAAAACCGCTGAGTTTTTTTTTCTGGTTCTTTTTTTTATAGAATAGGAAGGCGGACGAGCATATGGGCCACCTGATGGTAAGTGGTCACCAAACGCCCTTAAACATTGGCATTGTAAGAAATGTCAACCATCGCTTACATAGCCAATGCGCCACCAACCTTGGGAACTAAGATTTTATATCCCTTGTGCCTGTAATTACACTGGCTCACTTACCCTTCAAACCGGAAAACAACAATAACAAGTACTGCTGTTTTGCGGTAGAATATCTGATGAATGGGTGGTACCTACCCAGACGAGCTTGCACAAAGCTCTACCACCAGTGAAGCCCTGTGGTCAGGGTATTTATTTCCGGTGTTGGTTTCTAATTTGACAATCAATAAGCAAATGTAATGTTTCTATGTTGAATAAAGAAATAAAGTTAAAATTAAGAATTAAGTTCGGTGATGCATTGACGATGGAATGGTTCATATGTGGTTGGTTAGTGGTCACCATCGCACAGATCAATATATATGCGTAACCTTGTTTTGCCGAACTAATATCGCGAAATCAATCGGTAAATGAAACTAAGAAAGAGCTTTCCACTGTTCACGCTATAATTTATTTTGTCTGATCATTTTAACAAAATCACCTTTACATTTTACATATTCAGAAGCGAATTTAGACAGCGCGATTCAGGAAACTGACAGATTTTATTACCGCCATCTATCGCTACCGAGTAGTAACACATGCCATTATACATAACCACTTACCATTAAATGCTCCATTTGCAAGTTTGCCAACTGATTTGAGACATAGAAAAAGGATTTCTGACAAAATTAATTACGATTGCCAAACCATGTTAATCGTGCAAATAATGAATTGAAAATTAACCTCTCGCTCACACACTCGCCATCTATACTCCACCGGCGGTTAGGATATCATTTATTAAAAAGGTCATTAGAAGTATAAACATTATTTAATTAATGCAAAGTAAACATGTTTAATGGTCTTCTATTCATATTACATGGATGTAATTATATATCAAAATGTAAACACATTAAAATAATCGATCAGTACCAATTTTAAAAGTAAATATTTCTCTGAATCTTCTTCATATACGAGGTATATAAGGGATGCGCATGAAAATTCAGTGGTGCTATGATTTGAAACCGTTATCTTCCGTTGCGATTATGTTCAAGCTATTTTTTATGTACACAGTAGAATCCTTTACAATGTTACCCAGGTCATTTTTTTGTGCGATTCTTACCCTCCAAAACCACTGTGATGACCGTCTTCGGCTCGGATTTATGGTTCTTCAAAGCTCTACTCAGGAAGCGAAGGTTTCCTAGCCACTGAACCATCACGGCTATGTTTGATTTATAGTTTTCGTTAGCGGCTTCGCCCGCGTGTAGGGAGGGATTAGCATATGGTCTCCCTTAGGGTTTCATCAAAATCCGTTCAGTGTTCTATCCGTGAAAGCGTAACAGATAGAATTAGATAGAATTAAAATCCTTTTTTTTACACTTAGTAGGCAATTGTTTGACCGTTGACTTGCCTGATCTTAAGCACTCTGGATTTATTATTTATTCTGGATTTACTTTTTACGTATTCATAATTTAAAATTGTTGATCATTATTATTATTAGCGGTGATATGATCACGACAGACCTCGTTCCTCCAACGTCTACATATTCACGAGTTTGACTCACACACAATTATTGTCATCTTGCCAGCCTGCAGTTCGGATGGCGGTGGACGTCATTTTTTTAAATATGACCATTTATTCAAATGAAAACGTGAGGATGCAAGATGAGCAATGTTTAGGGATCCATTATAAAAAAAAATAATTAAATATATTTCGCATAGTTTTATGGCATATTATGTTATTATACGTCGTTTTAAAAAACAAATATTTTCATTATAAGAACACAAAAAAGTTCACTTATATTGAGAATTTAAACTAAGATTATATTTGGTCAGTAATCAAGTATATACATAAAAAGTTAGAGCTACACGTATATACTTGTGTAATATATAGGTCTAAGATTTTTAATTTAAATATAATATTTTTTATTAACTTAAACATTCGTCACTAGTATTTCATTTCAGCGTCCAGCAGTGGACGCGAACGGGTGATGATGATGATGATGATTTAATTTAAGTTTAAACTTTATCAATCTGTTTTATTATGTTTTAATAATTGGAACAATAAATGAATTTTGAAATTAAATCAAAATTCTTTTTTTTTATGAGATATGATATAACACTTATATCAAGTGTTTATATGATGATGATAAAAATCCTACAATATTTTTTTTTCATATATTTTCAAGAGATTTAAATGCAAATTAATGACGCCATCCCGCATAACACCAGCCACCCAAATATTGCACACTAACGCACCGATCTAGTGAAGTAGGCGTTATTAATACACAATTTACTCACAAACCGACGTCCGACGTCACATTTTATATACTAAACGGTCAGTTGATATTCGAATCTTGCACAGACCGGCACTAACTGAAAAAAAAAAAATTTTAAAAGCAATGGTGTTTAACGATTGTTGGAATCCCAGTTGCGTGTCGAACTCCAGTAAGTAAATTCCATTGGTCGGTACTTGATGGAATATTCTTATTTTTAGAGTCGTTATGTTATGTACATTGCGTTCCGTGTTTCCGTATCATAATGTTGTTTTGGGGTATACACAAAGGTGATAGTAAAACGTTTGTCACGATTGTGTGTGTTGTGTTCTCATGTTCTTACTTTAATTATATATGTGTGTGTGTCCAATTGGTTTGTCAATTATTTTTTCCAAAGTATTACGTCTAAACTTTGCTCTTTTAAAGATTTATCTTCTCGGGATTATTTTTATTGTAATGTATAAATGATGTTAAATATCTTGCACACAAGATATAATAATTTTAATATATATAAGTAGTATATGTATAAGGCCTTCTATAGTGGTAGAGCTTTTTGCAAGCTCGTCTAGGTAGGTACCACCCACTCATCAGATATTCTACCGCAAAACAGCAGTACTTGGTATTGTTGTGTTCCGGTTTGAAGGGTGAGTGAGCCAGTGTAATTACAGGCACAAGGGACATAACATCTTAGTTCCCAAGGTTGGTGGCGCATTGGTGATGTAAGCGATGGTTAACATTTCTTACAATGCCAATGTCTATGGGCGTTGGTGACCACATACCGTCAGGTGGCCTATATGCTCGCCCGCCTTCCTATCCTATATAAAAAAAGACTTGGTACTGAGTACTGATCTTTTCATGTAACATTTAGATTTAGGTTATTAGGTAAGAGCCGGGATGGCCCAGTAGATAGAACACGCGTATCTTAAACGAAGTTCGCACGTTCAATGAGTCATGACGTAAGCATGATTTAGTTATGATGATTTGTTTTTATAATTCATCTCGTGCGGGCGGCGAAGGAAAATATCGTAAGTATATGTGTCAGATGAAATAATGCGTTTTAAAGTTTTGTATACGATTAGAAGGCAATTAGTTTACATATTGTTTGTTTACTTTTTAATTATAGTGATATTTTCTTAAAGTTCAATTAGTTTGTTTTATTTATTATTTATTTTTTCGTTGCTAACCGATTTATGTTACCAAGATTTTGTAAATAAAATTATTTAATTAATATTGCGTCCCTTAAAAGTTGTACATAAGTATATAAGTTATACAAAGTACGTACCAACATAAGATTAAGTGGTATCTAAGAGAATATAGAATATTTAGTTAAAGTTTTTAATTAAAAAAAAGTAATATGTTAACTTTTTTTGAATTAAAATCTTCCAATTGTGTTTTTTTTCTTCCTTCAGAATCAGAGCTGAAGTTTTTTTTTTTCATTGACATTACCATTTGAATGTAGGTTACAAACGAAATAAAAGTCGAGTGTTTTATTTTCGTAAGCGTAATGAAGTTGGCTTTATTACAACACAGCTTCACTTTATATTTAAGAATAAATATATAACTAAATACATATGTGCGTCTTACTAATATTATAAATGTGAAACTGCAGTTGCTTGACACAGAACACGCTTATTTTTATACAGAATACATGTAAGGTTTTTTTTAAAACATATTCAATTTATGTGTCGGAAATAATTACATTTCGTTGCTGGTTCTTTGTAGAATCTATGTTTTGAGCCGGTTAAAAGTAGGTTCAAAAGTACTTGTAACGTCTTAAAATATATCGTTATTTAACGAATTAATTCTTATAACATTAAGAACAATATGTACAAGAATAAAACACACGAACAGAGGAGCGTTAGAGAGATAGATTACAAAATACAATTTCAAATAAATGTTATGGGCCTACAGCTTATATTGTTATTTCTATACCGATTTGATTTATCGTTTTATAATTGGTATGATCATTATAATACATTAATTTTGACAAAAAAACTACTTAAATTTAATGTTTTTTAACCTACTTTATAAAGAGATGTATCTCAATTCGTCTGTCTATATATATTGTTTACGTATCGGATATAACTTCGTTTATATCTTGCATCGGGTACAGTATAGCTAATATAATATTATTTCGCTTATTAAATAATAAATTTTAATTCAATTACAGCGCTCGCATCGGGCGACAAGGATGACTCGATGCCACCGGAAGCTACGAAACGTCACACGATGCCTCCTCAGCCGGCGCCGAGACCCACCATCAAGGACAAGGTAATTATCAACCTTATTACTATTATGAAATTGAGTACAATATTCAATAAGTTATCCTTACGAAAATGCAGTATCGAATTTGAGTTCGTTCGTTATTAAGTAATCTAATATGATGTACCATTCATTAATAGTTATTTCAGTCTTAAGATGAAGGCAATATATATATTTAAGTAATTAAATTAGTAATAAGATTGTAACGGAGTGATAAAAGATGAATACAAAACAAATAGACTCGCGCCAGTGAATTTCCCACTGCTGGGCTGTCTTCTCTCTTTTTTGAGGATGCTTGGAGCTTGTTCCATATCGCTCTTCCGGTATCGAATGTAAATATATATAATAGACAGATATATAGACAATTCACTCTGATGACGTCAGATTTTTTTGCTTATATTGAGGATTGTACGGAATTTGAGAAAAATGTAATAGCAATCTCGAAATCAGCGTATAACTATAATTTTAGTAGGTCCTTATTGGCACGTACACGTCACGTTACAGGATTAATTTTAATGCAATACTATTGAAAGGAACTCGGTTGAGACACAACCCTAGCTCGCGTGACGTTGATAGTTAGCGTTCGAGAGGTTAACAGGTTCAACTCCAGCTGGTTTTGTGTTACACCGTTAAATACGTAATCCAATAAGAAATTCCTCTTAAAATAATTTATACCGCGCGTTGTTATGTTTCATCGTGTCGAGATGTATGTCTGGTTCGCGTTGTTTGTTACCGGGATAACGTAATCTGGTATTCGATAGATTCACCTCATTGGCACGTTAATGGGATAATGGGATTATAGGATTTATAAGTATACATGCGTGCTCAGAGGAAATAGATGAAAAAACCGCGCTGCCTAAAATTTTGATCGTTTCATGAGGATATTATTGAGTTTAGGAAAGTTTTTTATATAGATAGGCGGCCTGCCGAATGATGGCCCGCTTGATGGTTAATAAGGGCAACAAGCTTAATAGCTAAGGTGTTTCGTCTCACAAGAAACCTATTAGACGGGCTCACTCATCTTTCAAAACAGAACGCAACATTGGACGTATTCTTTGGCGGGAGAGTTTGTGATTAGTAGGTGATACGTACCTGATTTATAAAATAAAAAAAGCCGCGTCGGTCTTTAAAAAAAATGTTGGTATGTAGGTTTATATATATACCGGTAGCTTTATATTAGGTATTGCTTTGTAAAATGACGATACAAAAGTGCTCGTCAGAGCCGCATTGAATAAATTATATTTTGATTTTAAAAGACAAAACTACATTAGTACATTTGAAATTCAATACAAATATTGCATTAGGGATTAAACTATGGAATAGAAACGAAAAATATGCATGTGACGCTTTACGCAGTTTATAAATCATATACATTGAGTATGTTTTACTATGCGTTTGATAAACATATCAAATTAATACACAAACTTTATAGTTTGTGTATCCACCTTACGTACGCTGTGGTTTCAATATGATATTTTAATCATAAAGCATTGTTATACTACATGTTTTGATATGATTGTCACAATGCATACATCCCTCAATATGAACTTCTATTAATATTAGTCGTATAATCAATATCATACGAATCAGGGGCATTTAATATAGTTGACATCGCAACGAATATCATGTTAACTAATAGTGTCTGCACGGTAATCAAGTCATATATTAACTCATCTATTACATATAATAAAGAGGGGAACACTAGGATTTTATATCTCGTAGCCGCTATGTGTAAACGAAACGAATTTTTAAACAAAATTAAAGATATTTTTTTATTTAAAACGGATGATTTATTTAATGATTTATAAAAAAGTATTTAGTATTATTATCAGAAGTATAAATGGCAATCCGATGGATACACTCGTCGGTATGCGAGGGTCCAAGTGTTCCCCCACTAACACAAGTGTACACGCGGCGGGAGCAGCTGCGCCGGCGCTCGGGCGGCGCCGCGTCCGCCTCGTCCGCGTCCTCGCTCGAGGGCGAGTACTACGCCGACGCCAAGGTGCCCCGGGTACACACCGCGGGCGACCGCTCCGCACTTGCGGCCTCGCGACACCCTCACTGGGAGTACCAAACTTGAACCATGAGTACTTCCAGCGATTATTACGTACACGATGACCAAATCAACAATAATCCGTACCATTTCCGGCAACGGACCTGCACATCCTCCGGTACTGCAGATGTCCAAAGGCGGTATTAGTCACTTACTATCAGTTGAGCCTTCTGCTCGTTTGCTCCCTCTTATATAAGAAAACCAATGGTATCTTTGAAATATATTATGTTCATAGTATAAAAGGCCGCAAGTGTTTGAGTTGTAGCCCGATTAATGATTCGGATGTGGAATGCATTGCATGCATTAGATGTTCCAATAGCACACTAGTAGTTTATCGCACTAGACGTTTAGTCACGAAACTGTACGCCGTTGTTGTCGTAATATAAGTATATATTTTAAATCTATGATCACGTAATTTATATTAGCATATATTTCTAAAGTTGTATCTAGAACTAACTTCCAATTCCCAATTTTCATACATCAAGCGCAGGATATACTTGAGAGGCTTGCTTTCCGAGCCACGAGTTAATGAGAATGGTATTTTCGGAAGTAAAAAAAACAATAACTTGTTAGGCTATCGAGGCAGTTACATTTGTTTTGAAACGTTTTTTTTTTCCAAACATAAAATTGTAAATGTTAAAATCCATTTGTATTCTCAGACGGCACTTTTTTATATTAAGTAATTACTTCAACAACGAGGTTAGTTTCAGACTTAGAGAGCATATTATGTAATGTTCGCAACTAACATATTTTAAAGCTTAATTTGTATTTAAAAAACCTGCTTAGTCTTAACCTTTTTTTATAAGGTATATTTTTTTTTGTTTCCATATGCGGCATGCCAAGATAGATTAGAAATTGTTTACTTAATGGCTGATAGAAAATATGACGTTTATTTTGGACTGGCTTCTTCGTTTTATTTTATAATTTTAATTACTAACAATATAGATTTTTTAAATTGTATCTGTGTTTTATTGTATAGGGTAAATGGTAATGTGAGGGTAGTTTTAACTTTGCATTATTGTTTTTATAGAAACCGCCCCCGGGTGCGGTTAAGGTGATGCCGACGGCGCCGATGGACAAAAAGGAAGATACGAAATTCGTTGATCGGAAACCTGCCGAAAATGGTAAGAATTTAACAAATTAAAATATAATTTGACTTGTTAACACTTCTTTATGACATGAATCATTTAAAAAAATAACAATAAAAGTGCACGCATTTTTCTGTTGATTTCTAAAAGATTGTTTATCTATGTAGTCTTAAAATTAAATTCAACAAATTCAAGTTTGGTAATCTATAACTGTTTTTAACTGTATCATATTTATTCACTTAAATTAGTCAAGCAGATTGACAAATGTGCTACCTGATACTCTATGGTCACCATCCATAGACATTGGTATTGTAAGAATGCGAATGCGAAACCAACCTTGGGAACTAAGATGTTATATACCTCGTGCTTCGAGCCGAAACATAATGATACTAAATGGTGTTGTCTGGCAGTAGAATGAGTGATGAGCGGGCGGTACCTTTCCAGAGGGGCGTTTCACAAAGCCGTATCACCAATTTAAATCTTTGGCAGTAAATTGTCTTAAACGTTATTTACAGGAACCGATACGACCAGCGATCCTGGAATCACGAATAATGTCGAAACACCGAAAAGATCGAAGGTACCAATATCGTGGATCTAATTTTTATTTATCAATTTGTTAATATATATTTGAATGGTAGATAAACAATGCATAATACATACATGTTTCTGTCCAAGCGTAGTTTTCGTACTGTACATATATTTGTAAATAAATATTCGTATTAGAGGCATGCAATGCATTATGTACTCGACTCGCACTCAATGTATGTGTCGATTGGAAGAACAAGCTGCCCTAGAGCGTCGCCTACACTTATTTAAATTTTCTTATCAAATGTAGTGTTTTTGTTTCGTATGATTGTTTTCTTATTTTATATTTTTTTTTCATCCCAAACCCTTCTCCATCATCAGGGAGGTTTCGCGCTATTTGGTAGCAGAAAAGAGAAATCGCCCAAAGATGATAAATCGCAAAAAGAAAAATCTCCCAAAACAAAAGATAAATCAGATAAGTCTCCAAAAGATAAGTCGCCGAAAGATAAAGATAATAAAATCAAAGATCCTAAAGCGAAAGTAGCTGTGCTCGATACCTCTAATGATAGCTCGAACCTCGACAGTTCAACGGACAGGAGTCCTGTGAAGAGTGAAGGAAAGCCGAGTTTCACTAAACCATACGAATATACAGACACTGAAAAGAGTCCTACTCGAAAGCCTTATATCCAAGGTGCTTTTAGTTATGAAAAGGAACCAATTTCTGATGAAAAACAAAGAGGCTTAGATGACAATCAAAGTCCAGGTACCAGAAAGGCTGGCCTTGCATTTAACTATGCTCCAGGTGAAGATAAGAAAGTCGCTGAAAGTGCTGAAAAGAGGAAAACTCCGGAAGATCTAAGTAAACTTAAAACGCCTGGTATTGATTATGTTCAGTCAGCGGCCTTGAAAGAACAAGCTAAAGTTCCCAAATCTAACCTCATAGATCCAACTCTCGCTTTATTAGACGCGGAAAGAGCGCATCACGAGACTCCTGTTGCTATCGCCCCTGTTGTCGCTAAGACCGACAATGAGATTCAAGTCGTTATTATAACTGGTCGTTATAACCCTAAGACAAAGAAACTCGATGACGCCAATGGTACTATTCTGGTCACAAAGGGAACACTAAACAAGGCGACTGGAAAAATACAAACTGAGAAGGAACTGATTAATACTAAATCAGGTCAAGTTAATTACACAGATCCAGTGACAGGCAAACAAGAAGTAAAGAATGGACACGTAGACTCGAAAAGTGGGCACATTTTGTTTACAACTGGTGTTATTGATCCAAAGACCGGAAAATTGGACCCAACATTGGCGCAACAATATTGTTTCGTAGAAAAATTAGAAGATAAAGTAGGGTCAAAGCCTGGTAGAGAAGTCGATTTAGTTGTTATCACAGGAAAGTATGACGGTAAACATAAGAAATTGGATGCTTCTCATGGACATGTTGAAGTGTCAAAAGCTGTTGTCGCTCCAGATGGTACTATCACGTCTAATTATGGTCTGATTGACCCGCGGTATGGAAAAATCGACTACATTGATCCTAAGACAGGAAAGCAAGATCCCAAACAAGCCTATGTTGATCAGAAGACTGGCAATCTTCTCGTAACAACGGGAGTGGTAGATCCGAAATCAGGTAAAATCGATTCATCTTTAGGACAACAGTTTAGTGTTGTTGAAAAAGATGCCACAAAAGCAAACAGAGAAGTTAGGTTAGTAGTGGTTACAAGTAAATATGATTTGAAGAATAAGAAGTTGGAACCTTCATTTGCTCATGTTGATTCAATCAAAGGAGTTCTTAGTGGCACTGACGGCAAAATCTACACAGAGTACGGAATCATTGATCCAAGAACTGGTGACATTCAAGTTACTGACCCGAATACGGGCAATCAAGAGATAAAACATGCAACTGTTGACCCGAAAACTGGAAATATTCTTTTGTTGTCCGGTGTTATTGATCCGAGAACTGGAAAACTTGATACAACACTGGGACAACAATACAGTATTGTAGACAAACCGACGTCTACGTTCGCTTCGTTACCCGGAAAGGAGGTGCAAGTCGTCGCTATCACTGGCAAATATGACGCAAAGAATAAGAAATTGGACAATCCAAATGGGTTTGTTGAGACATCGCAGGCCATTATTAGTAATAAAGACGGGAAGGTTCATAGCAATTTCGGCGTGATCGATCCCAATAACGGCAAGATCTTCTTCACAGATCCCAAAACTGGTAAACGGGATTCCAAACAAGCCTCAGTTGATCCTAGAAGTGGCAGTTTCCTTCTGACGTCTGGAGTTATTGATCCTAAAACAGGCAAAGTTGATTCATCACTTGCTCAGCAATTGGCTATTGTTGATAAAGACGCCCCTAAAGGCATACCTGAAAGACTCGTTAATTTAGTTATCGTCACCTCGAAATACGATCCCAAGAACAAGAAGCTTGATCTAACAAATGCGCATGTTAACACGATACCGGGCAAAGTGGACGATGACGATAAAGTCCACACTGAATTGGGAGTTATTGATCCAACTAGCGGTCAAATCACAATTACGGATCCTGTAACTGGTAAACAGCAAGTTAAGAAGGCGACATTAGATACCAAAACAGGAAATATGTTACTGACATCTGGTGTTGTTGATCCCAATACAGGTGTCGTTGATCCGACTTTAGGACAACAGTACACAGTTGTAACTAAACCTAAAGATACATTTGCTTCCGTGCCTGGTAGAGAAGTGCAGTTGGTCATTATAACCAGTAAATATGATCCGAAATATAAGAGATTGGATAATCCTAATGGTCATATTGAAACCTCACGTGCTATAATTGCCACAGATGGAAGAGTACATTCAAACTTTGGCATATTAGATCCTAAAACAGGTAAGATAGAACAACTTGACCCTGTTACTGGAAATCAAGAAGTAAGAAATGCTGTTGCAGATCCCAAAACGGGTAATCTTATTCTTACATCTGGCGTTGTTGATCCTAAAACTGGAAAGCCTGACTCATCGTTGGCTCAGCAAATTAGTATTGTGGACAAGGATACGAAACCAGTGGAGAGAGAAATTCATCTTGTTATTATAACAACTAAATACGATCCTAAAGTAAAGAAAATTGATCCAAGTCAGGGTATTGTTGAAACCGTCACTGGTACAGTCGGTCCTGATGGTAAGATTCGTACTGAATTCGGTACAGTCGATCCTGCGTCTGGAGAAATCACAGTCACCGACCCCAAGACTGGTAAACAAGAAATTAAGAAAGCACAAATTGATCCGTCAACTGGGCATATGTTGATAACTGGTCAAGTTGTTGACCCAAAAACTGGTAAAGTAGACCCCACTTTGGTGCAACAATACAGCATTGTTAACAAACCAACAGTTCCACATGCGAAGCCGGTATCTCGAGGTGAGCTGCGCATTGTTATTGTAACAAGCAAATACGATCCAAGAACGAAGACTGTTGACGCCGGTGCTGGTACTGTAGATGCTTCTAAAGGTTACGTTAATACTGAAGATGGAAAAATACATACTGACTTCGGTATCATTGATCCGAAATCAGGTCAGATTCTTTATAAAGATCCTATTACCGGTAAACAGGAACTCAAACAAGCTGAAGTCGATCCTAAGACAGGCAACATCTTAGTGACCTCATCTGTTGTAGACCCTAAGACAGGCAAAGTTGATCCTTCATTCGCTCAACAGTTGGTTATTGTTGATAAGCAGAATGTGTTGTCTAAAGTAGCGCCAGTTTCTCAGAGAGCTAGTTTACCCCCGGCTACATTAACCACATCACCCTTAAAGACTCCCACATCCACGCCAGTTCAAACACCCTTACAATCGCCAGTACGAACATCATCACCTATTGTAGGGCAATTCCAAAAAGCTTCACCGGTCACCACAGTTCGAGCCATGTCTCCTTCCAAACCAACGACTGCACCTCCAGAGCCACCGAGAAAGAAGATGGTTAAAATCATGGTTATCTTTACTAGACTCGATCCCAAGACAAAGAAGCCGGACTTCCATACTGCTGAAGTTGAACATCTAACTGGTGTTCTAGACCCGAGTGGTTTAGTCGAAACGAAATATGGTGTTATTGATTCTAAAAAAGGCAGCATTGCTATTACGGATATTGCGGGTCAGCGACAAACTAAAGAGGGATTGATTCTAAATGAAACTGGTCAAATATTTATTAATTCAGGTGCTATTGATCCTAAAACAGGTAAAATTGACTCTAATATGGGCATGATTGTAAGCATGGCTAAACAAGATGATCCTGTAGTGGAAATTACAACAATAACCGGCCCAATTGATCATAGAACAGGTAAGGTAAATATTGCTGACGGTGTCGTTGAGCACACCAAGGGAAAAGTGGACGCCGAAACAGGAAATATTTCTACTAAATATGGTGTCATTGACCCTTCCAACGGTGTTATATTCGTAACAGATACATATGGTGCTCAAGACACAAAATCTATTCAAATTGACGAGAATAATGGACAGATAACTGTTATTGGCGTTGTTCATCCCAAGACTGGAAAAGTTGATCCTGAATATGGACAAGTACTTGTGGTTGGAAGTCATATTGACCCAGTCGTGGAGGTTACGACCTTCGCAGGAAAGTTGGATGCAAAGAAAGGGGTTATTGAACCTAAGCATTCAGTAATTGAGAGCAGTACAGGTCAACTTAATCCTGATAATAATAAGATTGACACCAAGTATGGTCAAATAGATCTTGTCAAAGGTACAGTAACGTACAATGATCCAAAAACCGGTAGATTTGAAAGCAAAGAACTTAAAGTCGATCCTGTTACTGGACAATTTTTATTACGAAGTGGACAAGTCAATCCGAAGTCAGGAAAACCGGACAAGGATATCGGCAGGTTGATGTGTCTCAGAATAATACAAACTAAAATTGATCCCGTTTCTGGTAAGCAGATTGTCTCGAACGATCCGAGAAATGTTAAAGTAGATCCCAAGACGAACCAAATTTGGATCGCTGGACCAAAAGACCCGCTAACCGGAGAAGTTTTGTACACAGCTGGACAAATAGATCCGAACACTGGATACATTGTTACTATTTACGGTCGAATGGATCCTAAAACTGGTAACATCACCAGAGCAACGGATATCGACAAAGCTCTCATTAAAGTTGACCCAGTTAACGGCCAGATTTACACAGCGACTGGAGATGTAGACGAAGATAACCAACCTCTTTATTCCGCTTCGCAAGTTGATCCGGGTAGTGGAGAAATATACACTAAAGTTGGAAAAATAGATTCACGGACAGGGAAACTTATCATTATTAAGATTTACGTTATAACGCAAAAAGATGAGAAAGGTAGAGTCAAAGAACTTGATCCCAAGGAATGTACGATCGATGAAACTACTGGAAGAATTATTACAACTAAAACGGTGTACGTCTACCAAATCATTGATCCAATCACTGGTGAGACTATCGATGTTGATCCAGATGATCCTAGACTAAAAGGCGCGCGGACAACTGTCACTCAGACTATGACACTATCTGGAAAGATCGATCCGGTTACAGGAAGAATTAAAACGGAATATGGAGACATTGACCCCGACACAGGAGACATTGATCCAAGCACCGCTGTGAGAGATCCCGTGACCGGGCAGCTGATATTGCACTATTCTCAAATCGACCCCTCACATTTCGAAGACAAGAGTGGTAATTACACAATTGAAAAGGAAACTCACGATTTACCCGCAAACATTGACATTCAAACTGTTAACACGCATAAATTCTCAACTTTCGGTAAAGACGAAAGCCCGGCACGAGGAGACGAACCGAAAACCTTCACAGAGTACACGACGAGCGAGCACATCCGGCATCAAGGTTACGTGTCTTCCTCCACCCCCCTATCCTCCAAGATCCCGATTTCGCAGCGATCTAAGAAGACGCCGACTCCACCGGTCGTCGTCAAAACGACGACGAAACAGCTCCTCACGAAGAACGACGAGGGGGTGACGCACAACGTGGAGCAGGAGGTCGAGAATCTCGGTACCGGAGAAGTCACATTCTCCACCCATACCAATAAGGTTCGTTTCATTCTGTACGTACATTTCCAGTAACCGGCAATGACGCCATCCTTTTCTGTCGTTTTTTATCATTTTAACTTTGATTTTTTTTTGTTCCTTTTTTGAGCTTGAGAGCTTCAGTAGTAACATAAGTGTTAGCTAGGACTCATCTGTACATACACGTTGAATGCATGTTAGTCTAACCCTTAACTGTAGGCGGAAAGCCTAGAGCCGTCGGAGGGAAAGAGTCCGTATGTGACCGCGAGGGCAGTGACCACCCGCACGGCGACCACCCACCACGACCTGGACACGCAGGCTAAGACTCAGCAGATGGAGGAGCGCACGGTGGCGCAGACGCTCACCTCCTCCGCCACCAGGCAGGAGCAGAGGGTTCTGACTCAGGAGGTCAAAACTACCGTCACCACCGGCGATAAGGTAATTCCCCCTCATTCCTAACGCCATCTTGTCATCTCATTGGCACGGTTTGATTTGATTTAGAATTGTATCCTTGACTTTGGTTCATTTTATTTTTATTTTTTTTCTTTTGCTTGTATGGCAGCTTTTTCACGAGTGAATGCGCTTAAGATCGGTGCTGAAAGCTTGCAGCCGTGTAATAAATACAACTTGAGCCGTGTAATAAATGAACTTAATTTTAGTTATTGAAACATATGTTTTGAAAGTTTTGAGAGATAAGACGAAACATTATATCATTAAATGAATGTTATATACTTGGCATATTTTTAGTTGAGTAATAATATATTTCGTGACTTGTGCTGATGTGAAAAAGCCGTCATAATACTGCATGTTTGATTATGTTCTAATTTGATTTTTTTTTCTTTCCCAATCCCTACATAATGGAATCTAACTAACGCATGGTGTGACCATCGAATGACACCACATTACCCTCCGATAATTCCGCCGTCAATGGTACAATCACGTTTAATCCTGGACATTCGCCATCGAATTTGGAAAATTCGGCAAATATCATATTAACCCCACATCCGCACTCCATGAAACCATAAGCAGCTTACTAGACGCGGCTCAGAGAGTTCGCTGAGCAGCGGCGACTCTGGTACGCCCATCGACTTGGAGGAGGGCGGGGAGGGGCACTATTACGTCACCGTGAGTACCTTTCGCAATAACCGTGGAAGATGAGAGTGATTTGATATTCAAAATTAAGATTCTTGACAGTAAATTCGTTTTTTCTTTAATATTTTATTAAATCAGTAATTTCAAGTCACTTTTTACCTTCGAAATTTATTAAAAAAACTATTTCAGCAGGAATCGATTTTTATTTATTTTAATTTAATAATAGATCGAAAGCAAAAGGACAAACATTCAACTTTAAAGATTCGAAGGTAATTTAGCAAAATGTGTTTTTGATTGACTGATTGAAGTACGTTTGATAACTTAGATGATTTATTAGGAAAAATGAATGCAGCATGCTCTTACTTATAAGTATACATTGTAAAGAGATTCCACCAACATTGGGTGACATGTTATGTCCCTCGTGCCTGTAGTTACACCGGCTCACTCATCCTTTACCTTACAAAGGTACTGCTATTTGGCGGTCAAATGTGTGATGAGTGGTCGGTATCTACCCAGACAAAAAAAAAAAAACATTTGTCTTTGTCTAGTTATATCGGATTAAAAGTATAATCATGATGACTGTTTCTGTCTGTTGAAATTGTCATAGGAGTTAAGTTACTAAATTGGTAATAAAATCTATTTAACTAAACGAGGTCACATTTATTTACTAGACACGTGACTATCTCTCGAACATGTCTATTTATACCTCGTTCGAAGCATGTCGTGAAATTTTGCATGTTTAAACCTTAAAGTGTGATGCATTTTACGTTTTGAATATTTACTATAACATGTAGGAATAAAGGTTAGTAATTGTTTATTATTTTTGAATAGTGTACATGGTTTATTTTATATTCTATTTATAAAAACAATTGTGTTTTTTTTTTAATTTTGCGAATAGTGCGTTTCGTGTTTTTTTTATCAATAAAAGCGTTCATGATTTCGACTGTGTACATATTGTATAATGCAGTAATTAGAGTTACTAGATACTAAGCAATAAACTTTGGTTGAAAAAGTTTTATATAATATTATTATACACTGGCCGCCAAAAAAATCGACCCACCCGTATTTTTTTACTTACAAAGTTGTTATCTTAACTATGCGACGACCTAGGTGGATTGTTTTACTTATGGGACATACGTTTAACATTTTATTACCCACTTGATATTGATTTGGAGGAGTTGTAAGTGTTATTGAGGATATTTGGAATATTTTTAAAGTATTGATAAGAAAACGTTACTTTGTGCACAAAGTGCATGGTTAGTTTATTTCCAGTTCTTAACGCGGAGTCATCTCGGTTCGATGTTTATTATTGATTAAGTGTATGAAACTTTGTTGAAACAATAATTTTAATAAGTTTAAACATAAAAAATGGATACTACTGAAGCAGAAGCTGCTCAAGTCGTAGCTCTTATTCATGAGGGGTTAAGTCAGCGAAATGTGGCTAGAACACTAAAATTAAGTCGTTCAGCGATGCGAAGAGTGTACAAACGCTACTTGGAGACTGGGGAGTATCGCCGGAGACCGGGATCTGGCAGGGGGCGTGTCACGAACCCGACCGATGACCGTTTTATTGGTTTGACGTCTTTAAGAAACCGACATCTTTCGGCTGTTGACGTTCAAGGTAGACTCCGAGAAAGTCGTGGAGTGTATGTGAGTGAAAATACTGTAAGAAGAAGACTTCGAGAGCAAAACTTAACCCCTCACAAGCCAGCGACAGGACCAAAACTCACAGCATCCCATCGACAAGCAAGACTACAATTTGCTAGGCAGCACGTCGATTGGACACTGGACCAATGGGAGACAGTATTGTTCAGTGATGAAAGCCGAATGTCTCTAGTAGGCTCTGATGGACGACGTAACGTCATGCGAAGGCCAGGAGAACGCTACTCTCAGTGTTGCATTCGAGAAACAGTCCGATTTGGTGGAGGCTCTACAATGTTTTGGGGAGGTATTTCTTTGACGGGACGCACAGAGCTGGTTTTTTTCCGTAATCGTGCTGTTAATGCTGAAACTTACATAACGGACATTCTGGAGCCTCATGTGATGCCTTACGCTGGATATATTGGGGATAATTTCCAACTTATGCACGACAACGCACGACCTCACGTCGCTAGAATTGTTAAAGACTATCTCAGGGAAGTCGAAATTCCAGTTATGCAGTGGCCAGCCAATAGTCCGGACTTAAACCCGATAGAGCACCTCTGGGACCAGCTAAAACGTACGGTTCGAGCACGAAATCCAATTCCAGAAACCCTGAATCAACTGGAAGCTGCCCTAACTGAAGAATGGCAACGGACCCCACAGGAAGACATTAAAAAGCTAATCAGGTCACTTAATAGGCGTATGCAGGCAGTGATTAGGTCAAGAGGAGGAAACACTCCCTATTAAAGTAAGATAGGGATTAGGCACCCAAATTTAAAAACAAACGGCATAATCGTTTTGTACACAAAAAAATAAAATTGCGTAAAATTTTGTGTTTTCGTGTTTTGTCACATATTTACCTAAAAACCTATTTTTTGCGCACTATTTCTGTTTTTGTACAATCCTACAATTGCATTTTTTCATTATCAATCTTAAAAATATAAATATGTGGTAGTTTTAAACCATACGATAGCTTTTTTACAAAAAATGTAGGAGGGTCGATTTTTTTGGAGGCCAGTGTATATGTTATATTATTGTCTGTAGATATGAAGTTATTTTAACACTTTATTTACATCGTGTACATACATATTCTTCTAAATAATACAAGTCAAAGTTCGTAGAATTTTCAAACTTTAATATTTGTAATTGTACCCTTATCAGTACACAAATATGTTTCTAACTCACAATTTATTTTGGGATCAAATTGTAAAAGCATATACATCGCTTATGAAATACAAATGCTACAGTCGGCTAGTATAGGTAACAAGTAAATGCTCTGAATACTCGTGTAAAAATGTCGGGTGACGCGTGTGCAGGAGCCGGGCGCGTACCGCAGCACGGCCACGACGAGCGTCACGGGCAACGCGCCCTTCGGCGACATGCTGCACGGCGCCGCCGCCAGGGTGAGCACCGCCTGCTTCTAGTTATAATACGCATTTGAACTTCGCCTTAAACAGGTTTAAATTTAAGTATACCAGGGTATCTAATTTTTTAGAAAGGTGCTACTAAGTACTTGCCCGTTTTGGAATTTACAGCCCATTTGTTTTTCTTTTTGCAGCGGCCAAATTTTTCAAGGGAAACTATGCGACATTCCAATAATAATGGTTTTGTATTATTATGCGTGGTTTCAGAAACGTTATTTATCGAGAAATACGACGTGTTTCGGGAATTACGACTACCATGAGCTTGTCACGTTTCAGATGAGCACCGGACCGGCGCCGGAGCCGGCTGAGGAGATCCCAGCGGAGGGCGAGGTGGTGTCGTCGCAGACCATCAGCTCCAAGACGCGCACCGTGGAGACCATCACCGTGAGTGTCACTGCGTCCGCCTTTATTACTATAAGACTATTTATTTGCACATCTAAATTTATTTCTTTAAATTTAAACATTTATATAATATTTTATTAATTGATTATGTCACAACTTTTTCCAAGTTTCCGCCATATTTTAAAGAGAGACAATAATATCATCTCGAGTATTGTATGATAATAATTATGTTGTATCGTTGCAGTACAAGACGGAACGTAACGGCGTGGTGGAGACCCGCGTGGAGCAGAAGATCACGATCCAGTCCGACGGAGACCCCATCGACCACGACCGAGCGCTCGCCGAAGCCATACAGGTAACAGACAGCGTCCTCATATTCACATGCTTCTCTTTATAGAATAAAATTCAAGCCAAGGTATTTATTATTAGACATAATTGGTCTGTGCATATTACAGGAACAAATAAATGTCGGTCGTGTATTTGTCATCTTATGAAAGTTATGTGAATAACTGTCACGCTGCCAAATTTTACTAGAAAACGATACAATACTTTGCTTGAATAAAATCAATAGAAGAATTAATAAAAACATGGTTTTGATCTCTTAATGAATCGAATTCACTACACTAATTAGGTATTCTAAGCAATAAATGTATTTCACTATTTTTCATGGTTCGGAAATTTTAAGTTAATTTTATTTTTTTTATTTATTGTTAGGAAGACAAACCCTTATTGTAACTGTCACCATAAAGTTTACAGATTAAAAATATAGAACAAAATTTTATGAAGTCTCCCCAAATAAGTAAATTAAAATTACATAGCAGATTAATGAGACGGTACATAACAATTAAAATTATAAATTAAAATTTATAAATGAATATAATGTTTTAATGTGATTCGCAGGAGGCCACCGCGATGAACCCCGACATGACGGTCGAAAAGATCGAAATCCAGCAGCAGAGCACGCAGCCCTAGCTCACGAACGTCCGCCATCTTGTGAGTGACGACAATTGAATCCAAGATGGCGTCAACGCACGTCGAGAAATGCCTTCAGTACCATGACAATGTAATCCGCTTAAGACTACACGATTAATCGTTTGAAAATACGCTTGCGATTTATCGTGCGAGTCGGGCTTTCGATGTTATAATATAGCCAAGATGGCGTCGTTTGTTTATAATTGTATGTATATGGAGATTACATACGTATAGGTTTAAGTGACGTCACTGAATATATTAGATAAGTTGTAGCCGATTGATCGTCGGATTTTTTTATATGTCGATGTTGTGTCGAGACGCACTTACGATTTTATTTTTATTCAAGTTATAACTATGCAATTGAAATTGTATGTAAAAATATTGTAAGTTACAATGCAGCATTTTTTCAAAGTTTTTGCCAACTTCGTATGAAGGAGGTCCTATTAATAAGCTTAGGCTAAGCGATACAGATTACTGGGCTTTTTTAGTACGAGTAAATGTTGCCATAGTGGAAAAAAAAGTGTTCGTGTATTTCGAAGGGTAATTCTTCTAAAGTTTTTGATATTAGCTTTAAACATGTCACACGACTTAGACCACCGTTATTTAGATTAAAAAGTTAAAATATTTTTCTCTCTGAAATCTCAAACGACCAGATTGTAGCGCGGGACTAATTTAAAAAAAAAAAAAAACTCGATTGGCAATTCAAACCTTTTCCGCGTAAAATAAAACATTGACATATAATTTGTTTCTTTCTTATTCATATTATCGAAATTATTATTTTATTATTCAATATAATTTAACTGTATCAAGTATTTAATTAGATTTTTTATTTAATGTATAAGAGCATGTTATATGTCTATGTGAAGTTGTTATACATGTTAAAAAAATTAATTGAAATATTGCCGGGGATGTTGGGTTTGTAAGTGCAATCGGGACCTAAATAATTAAAAAAAATATATAAAATATAATTATTTACGTCATGTTGCTAAAACTATTTCTAATATTACACCATTTGGGTGCTATTTAGTAAAGTAATTCCATGTCTTGTGTGTTAGTGCGGTACTTTTTGTTTAACGTTTAAAGCTGGCAACGGGGACGCATTGCTTTTTAGAAAGTGGCTTGTGCAATATAACCTTCTAAAATTATAGATTCTATAATCGGTTTTCCTCAAAAACTACAGATTAAACATACGATTTCCCATACGGGAACGGTGCCCCCCCCCCATATGTGGAACTCTGCATCGCCATCGGAATACTCACTAAAAAACCAGCGGTACCCTTTCCGTCTTAACGAGGAGCGCCACGGGATCGCTTTCGCATGCTACCGTGACGCTCTGAGATTAAACCTTCCTAAGATATATACGCATAACACAATATGTCCTACAAAAGCACAAGTAAAAGTTTATGTTATGTCGATTTGTCTATAATATTAGACGGTTATTTTGAAACTGAACGTCTCACACTGATGTTTGGGGTCTTCACAATTATTACTAAGGCCAGGTGAGCATTTCTTAATTATTATCACAAGCACAAAACTTATTTAACTATACGATTCGTTATTTCGTCTCAAAGCATTTTAGCCACGTCTAAATGTTCCCTTAAATATAGATCGTATAACAATATATAATTATAAATATATAATACGTATCAATATTTCTTTTATATATCCGGTACATTCCAATATACCTGGTTTATTTCAGTTTAGAAATAAAATCCCATAGATTATTTTTATTTTTCCTCTAAAATAAGAGTGTATTATCTGTGGGCGCAAAATCATAATCAGTAGATGATTCTTTAATAAATATGTAGAATTTATTATTTATGTGTCATTTTTATAATTGTAAAATAAAAATGTACGAATTATTTAAAAACATTAGACACAATGATTACAATATAGATTGCATGTTATGTTTTACATTTTTAATATTTTTAATCTGTAGTCGCCCACAGAGTAAAGCTAAGACACTGATGTACAATTATAATTAATATATTTCTTACGCTAGATATAACTTTTTGTATTGCATTAAGTTTAAACCTGATTGTGAATCAGAATTAACGTGTAATTTTCTCTTACTATTATTATTTTTTTTAATTATATGACATTATATTCTATTGTGAGTTCTTTGTGCGCGTATTGATGATTTGAAATAATTTTATTGAAATTCTCAATGCGAATTTAACAATTGTAAGTACAGTCAGCAAGAAAATGCTTCTCATGTCACATTTCGTGATGTTTTCTTTGGTAGTGGTATTTGTGCTATTGAAAATAAGGATTGTATTGTATAAATGTAAATTGAAAATTTTGATACCATTCGCATTGTCCGTTCTCGTTCTATCAGGAAGCCTCCCTACCAATAAAAAGTAAGTGTTTTTTATGTCGACTGTACGTAATACGTCTTGCGTTATAATTTTATATTTATTGAAGATGTTTATTTTTGTAAGAGTCCCCAGCTCCGTATTATTTGATATTTAACGAAGTTATGAAGTAACAGATATTACAATAAAGATGCTTTGTTTTTCATGAGGCTTTTATTTCAAAACGTCACAAACATTATCCTTACAATAGTGTTTATATATACAATAAAACGGTCGGTTTCCTTCATAAGTCTACGCGTGCTGACTCTTGATGTCACCGTCTAACTGTGACATCAATTCCGTGGACAAAAAAATTTGGCACCTCCTTTCTTTCTTGCACTTCAAAAAAATGGAATTCTTTACCAGCT
The DNA here is from genome assembly GCF_905147045.1 of Nymphalis io. Lineage (NCBI taxonomy): Eukaryota > Metazoa > Arthropoda > Insecta > Lepidoptera > Nymphalidae > Nymphalis > Nymphalis io. The sequence goes on from NC_065909.1 coordinate 854,433, forward strand.
TACGTGTTCCCATCCTAAAACCCGGGTTCCTTCAAACAAGGCGTGACTCTTGCGGGCCGGCAAGGCGCGGGGGGCTAGTGCAGAACATTCTTCTCGACTGTACTGGCCGTCGTCGCGTTTGGACTCTACTACCACTTACCATTTGCCCTCCCGGCAAATAAAATAATAATAAAAAAAAGATAATCGTTAACAAGTAATTCCGTACATGAATTATCATATAAATATACTGGTAAGCTGTATACGATTGGTTAAAACAACGCGTAAGGGCTAAAGAACTTTCAAATATGTATATATTTGAGAGTTCATAAACAAACTTATTGCTAATTTTACTCTTAATGAATTAATGATTGAATTATCATTTTCATCTAATCGTAAGACAATAAAACTTTAACTCTCTATCTTCTTAACTCTAATATTTTATGTATAACAAACAAAAGTAATATTAGTAACGTTGACAGTGAATAAAAATAAATCTTGAAGTATAAAATTATCCTAAGAGGTTTGCGAAGCCCCTGATTATTCCACCCCTGCTCATGTAACTGAGGCCCTGGAGACCCATCCCGTATGGAGACTCGCCATTCGTCTGCAAGAAGTATTTTCCGCGGGCGTCAGACGTGGCCCCGTGGCCCATGTAGCTGGAATTACATTTTGGCAAACTTAGACAGTAGGTTTGCAGGTTCGCCCACGCGTGGGTTTCACAACTGTTGTAGTTTAATTTCAAAATTATCGGTACTTAAGACGCGAAGGACGGTTGACAAGGAGCATTTTTCGCCCATCGGCTAATTAATGTGATATCAATTTTATTTAGTAGCAGACATCAAAACATATATGAAAAATTATTATTTTAAGTTAAAGTCGGTAACTGAAGGTAAACTAAATAAACAAAAAACTTTACGTAGATTTTATATTTCTTTACATCAACACGGCTGTCATTTGTTTTAGCGCTAAAATCAATTATAATTAGTATTCTAAATACAAAATACTGGTGGTAGGGCTTTGTGCAAGCTCGTCTGGGTAGGGACCACCCACTCATCAGACATTCTACCGCAAAACAGCAATACTTGATATTGTTGTGTTCCAGTTTGAAGGGTAAGTGAGCCTGTGTAATTACAGGCACAAGGGACATAAAATCTTAGTTCCCAAGGTTGGTGGCGCATTGGCTATAAGCGATGGTTGACATTTCTTACAATGCCAATGTCTAAGGACGTTTGGTGACCACTTACCATCAGGTGGCCCATATGCTCGTCCACCTTCCTATCCTATAAAAAAAAAGATAAAAGAAATTTATTATTACTATGAACTGAATGATCCAAGTATGGGAACAACATCAATGGGTTCAAGAATCGAAAATAATCAGCAAGCTTGAGACACTTTATAATATACATACTTGGTCTACCACCAAGTATGTATTTAAGAGTTTTTCGTAGCGTTTGGCGCACAAACACAGGTGGTTTGTGTTTTCCTGTATAGTTTTCTGTACGGCTGATATGGTCGCCTTGGCCGAAATTGGTCTGGAGCACATATAAATCGTTGAGCGATTAGTGCTATTAAAATATTTTGGAAATATATAGTCTCCCATACCTAATGTCATCCTCACAGTTTCCGTTCTTAAACGCCTCCCAGTCACTGCACCTGACCGCGGGGAAGGCCTCTCTGTCCAGCACGGACTCGCCGTACATTTGCCACGCGCGAGAGTGTGAGCAAGAATGCAGCAGGCAGTTCGGCTGCAAGGCGCCGCTGTTAGGGTAGAAGTCTGCGTGACCTGGATAGCATGTTAAATTTTAATTATTGTAAAAATATCACTACATGTTATCAAGGTTTTCGAGTCCCGATCATCCGACCATGTTTGTCTGCTACAGCAAATAGACGATTTGAGGATTATTTGCGAGAATCCACGCATATGTGTGGGTTCATTGTATGGACACGTACCTATGTGATATAAGAATATATTAAATGAACAAAATACACTTACCAACGGCATCTTTGATCCCATACACGCCGGCGTCCGTATGCATCACGTCCACGAACGCAGCGTCAGTGTGCATCAGCCTAGAGTTCGGGTCGATGGAGCTGAAGCAAGGACCTGCTGGGTCCAGGCCGGAGATCCTACCGACCAGCATCCCGGTCAAATTGTAGAAGGCTTTGCCGGCGAACCCGGATATGTGTGCACCGAGGCTGTGCCCAATTATGTGGATTTTCGACGGGTCTTGACCCTCTGAAGGACGATTGAAACATTTTTACATAAGTATACAAAGACAGTATCACTGTTATTAGACACTGTATGTATATTTTAATTATTTATCTTTTGCCGTTCACTGCTGGACGAAAGCCTCCCCCATAGAACGCCAACCATCCCGATTTCGTACCTGCCACCTTATTTTTAAACGTCGGTCCACCTTGTCACAGGGCGTCCTACACTACGTTTGCCTAATCGTGATCTCCACTCTAACACGGATTGATGGCCGGTGTCGGCTCCATCGGCCATCAATGCGTCTGGAGACATGACCAGCCCACTTCCACTTCAGCGAGCTAATTCTACGCGCGATGTCGGTGACTTTAGTTCTCTGGTGAATGTCCTCATTTCGGATTCTATTGGCCAAAGAAAACCCAAGCATCGCGTGTTCCATTGCTCGCTGACTCGCTTTAAATTTGTGGACCAGTCTTACGGTGAATGTCCACGTTTTGGCACCGTAAGTCATTATAGGTAGGACGCACTGATTAAAGACCCTGGTCTTAAGCGACTGGGATCGACGTTTCAAAAATATGAAGCAAACTCCCAAATGCCACGCAGCCCAAACGTATTCTTCTTTTAGCCTCCTTCTCAAAGTTGTGCCGGTCAAGTTGTTTAGTTTGGCCCAGGTAGATATATTCCTGCACAACTTTAAGTGGAGAGCCATTTACGACCACTGTTCTCGGGGATACATGAAGGTTTGCCATAATTTTGGTCTTTTAAATGTTCATCCCGAGACCTACTTGTCTTGAAGAATCGCTAAGGTTGTTTAGCATCTCTTCCAAATCCTGCAAAGTATGCGCCATGATGACAATGTCGTCGGCAAACCGCAGATGTGTAATTTGTTGGCCATTTATATTAATGCCGTGTCCGTTCCAATCTAGCGTCTTGAAGACGTCCTCCAATGCATTGGTAAAAAGTTTCGGTGAGATTACATCTCCCTGTCTTAGCCTGCGATGCAATTGGATTGGTCTTGTGCTCTGATTTTGTCCTTGGACAAACACTTCAACACCTGGACATTCAATTAGGGTTGCAATACCGACACTCAATTAGGCATCTGCATGGAGATCCATGGATTCCAGAACAGCCCAGGTATTTTTAATTTTAAATTTTATGGTATGATACCATCGAGATAAAATTAAATTTATATTTATAGATAAGTAAATCAAAAAACATTATCTGTACTCACGGTTAACTATGGCAGCTAAGATCTCTCCAAGCTTTTGTCCAATAAAGTGCACGTAAGTCGACGAGAGGAGATACGAGCTACGGATCAGCGAACTGCCGTCCACTGCTATCACACCGATGTGACCTGAAGGAGCAACATACAGCTTCGTTATAGGTATTATATAGAATATAATATTGTATTAATTATTATTCAAAGAGACTAAATACAAACAATATTATTGGTAGTTTTATAAGTTGACTATTGACACCATTGAATAAAGATATTGCAAGTGTTGGTAAGTTGGTTATATCAGTAGCACCGTTAGCTACTTAATAAACGATTTATTATTATCGAACAAAAGTTATTTGTTAATTTCATCTATATATGTATATAGATGAAATGAACATCTATATATGTATATAGATGAAATGAACAAATAAATAGCTGGCATTATGCACGTTAAAATGGAATGAAAATGTTGAAGTGCAGAAGTGTGTGACAGATGCATTTTCCATAGATTACTTTCTAATTATCTAGCGGTCGAAAACTAGCACAAGTCGTATGAAAAATTCAATAAAACATTGCAACCCACGCCGATAATTAGTTAGTATTCCTGATATTTTTTTTTCATTTTTTTTTATTCAATATGAAATATTTTCCTTTTCCTAGAATTTAACAAAAAAACTCTCTGTTTTAGGAACGCTTGCATGTTTTTTATTTTAGCCTATTGGGCGTGTTATAAAATTGTATTAACTTTTATTATTTAAGTAATTTTATCTTCTTTTACCTTTTACTGCACTGAATGTAGCGTTTGTGTTGGCAGCCTATGTACAAGGCGTAGACTGAAAAGCAGCCTAGCTGAGACTACGACCTTTTCACCAAATTATCAAATATCATATTGTTGACACTTTTTTTATGGTTTTGTTGACCAACTGCCTCGTTGGTCTAGTGGCTTGATATAAGGCCGCAGACCCGGAGGTCCTGTGTTCAATTCCCAGGTCGGGCCAATAAAAAAGTTATTGGGTTTTTCTGTCAGAAAATTCTCAGTAGCAGCCCGGAGCCTGGAAGTTGGTCCTGCGCCTGAACTCTTTCCGGTCGTGTCGGATTGCCGTCCCATCGGATTATGAGAGTTAGGGAATAGAGAGTGCACCTGTGTTTGCGCACATACTTGTGCACTATAATATCTCCTGCGTAGTTGGCTAATCTCACTTGAGATTGGCCGCCGTGGCCGAAATCGGTCTGGAGGACATTATATTATTTATGGTTTTGTACCTTAATTTTTTTTGTCTTTGTTTCTTTTTGGTGAATAAAGTTATTTATTATTATTATTATTGTAAAGTCTTCTTAAGTTGTTATTATCCACCAACAATGCGAGTTGGTAGTGAGACCAGCGTGGTAAAATAAAGCCCTAGCTTTCTCCTCATAAGAAGAGAACGCCTAGCTCAGCAGTGGGATATTTACATGCGATTTGTTTTATAACTTTTATTAAATCGTGTTCATATGCACGTGTTATTTGGAAGCTCGAAAGTTGCTATATACAATTCAGTGTTGCCAAATAATAAAAAAAGCAATTTACCGTTGTCAATAAAAGAGCGATGTATGTGCGTAAAGCTCTCCATAGTGGGATCGTCGGTGAACCCGTGCATGAAGATTATTAACTCATCATCGGGGTCGTAACTCCGATCCTGACTCAGTGACTCCGCCGCTGCTGTGATGTTGATAATCGTTGTATATGCCCTGTTGTTTTAATATTACAATGTCAATAAAATAACCAAATTATTGCGTATTTGTATTTAAACAATACACACGACGATTTACTATCTACGACATGAATAATGTTACCAACAGTTAAAATATTTTTTCATAATTAATCATACATTATTTTTATTCCTGTTTTTTAATTATCTTTCTTGTACTTAGGAGTGTAGTTATCTTAAAGACTGTATAGATCCTGTATAAGGAGAACACAAGTAAGCAAATTAATTAAATTATTAGCCATACAAAACACTAATAGATTATACAAATAAACGAAAAAATTATATTATTATGATTAATTTAAAAATGCCTTTAATTAATATTGGTAACCTTGTGTATCTCAACTATAGTGATCAATATGTATGTAACTGTAACGAGTATATAAACAGTACATTATATTAATCTGACTAAAATAATTGTCTAAATGTTGCAATCTAAAAAATTATTCGTATGGATATTTTAATTAAATACTAAGACACTTAGAAATGTATAAGTAAGCATCTAAATTACCTAGTCTTGTAATGAAGGGTAAGATTGTGCAGGTTTGGCTCCCACTTTCCTCGCAACTGCTCATAAGTAACCCCCAGATCTTTCTTAATGTATTCACCTGCAACAAATAATAATTGTTAATTACTAATTATCTTATTTATCAGAGAATCGGAAATGCGTTTAAAAAGGGAAATTCTGCTAGTATTCTTCCATTCCATGCGGTCACGATTTGTACAGAAGCAATTTTAATTTTTTTTTTGTATATATTTAGGGGCTTAATGTAAATAATTTTGTAATAAATAATTTCTAATACTTTTAAATAATATCATTTTGTTTTCATAAAATGTTAAGGGTGATCCTTATTTTAAAGATAGAGAACTAAAAACATTATAATAACAATGTTATAGTAAGTATTTTATGTGTAAATGCGAATTTATATATTTATATGTATACAAGTAAACTTACATTGTGACGATCCTGCATCGGCGAAGGCTTCGATATACGGCCGTTTGAAGATCTGGATTCCGTCTATGATATCTTCGGCGAGGAATTTCCCGAGGTTCCAAACGTTGTCATCGGCTGTCACGTACACCAAGAAGGAGGAGAACAGGAACGAGAAGAATATCCTCATCTCAACAGCGCCCTAGAACCGTTAAATTAATATAAATAAATACACCGCGTGTTGGTAAGTGGTCAACTGCAATCTCTTGTAAGACTCACTTCGTATCTCACTCGTGAAATATTGAAAACTGTAGGGCTATTCGTTAAGAGCAAACACGAAACTCCCAGAAAATCGCCATAATAATGATATCCATTTCATGCCCGTAGCATCAAAATAGTATATCACGGTAAGTTGTCTACATTCCGATAATTTGTTATGCAACGGGCTCAATCAACCCTTTAAGAACGCATTTTTCACTTCATTTAAATCATCGTACATATAATACAATAAAATGAAAAAAAAGTCTAATTTTCTCCGAATATAAATACTATTAAAAACACCATTTTTGCATAGCGTTTTATAAATTTAGTTATTAAGAATAAAACATTTTTCGTTTAACAAGAGTATGATATTTTATTTAAAATGGTTGTTAGGAAATATTTAGTGAAGTCTAATGTTATTTCGAACATAATACTGGTACGGAAAAAAACAACAAATGAAATCGTCATGTCGTCCGGATGGACTTTGGATGGGCAGGGCGCAAGGGAAGTTACAGTTCGTGAAGGATCACAGTAACAGTAACAGCCTGTGAATGTCCCACTGCTGGGCTAAGGCCTCCTCTCCCTTTTTGAGGAGAAGGTTTTTACTATCATTTATATAATCCCGTAAAGTATAATATTGTATTTTTGTATTGTATTGCGTTGTGTATTTAAAAAAATAGCATGTGTTTTCAATTTCGTTATTAGTAACTGTAAAATGGTCTTGCCTCAAGACCAAGGTGTTTAACCAATGTGTCTTGCCTATAATCACCTACGGTGCTGAAACATGGACGTTTACTAAGCATAACATGCACAAAATAAAAGTGGCACAAAGGGTGATGGAGCGTGCTATGCTAGGCATCTCCCTCTTTGATCGTGTACCAAACGCAGAAATCCGACGAAAGACGAAAGTCGAAGATATTGGGAAGCGTATCACGAGGTTAAAGTAGAGATGGGCTGGACACTTGGCCAGACGAGAAGACGGAAGGTGGACTAAAGTCGTCACGGAGTGGTGGCCTAGAGAAGCAAAAAGGCCAGTGGGCAGACCACCCGCCCGATGGTCAGACGATTTTAGGAAGATGGCGGGTGATCAATGGATGCGACTAGCACAGGACCGGGAGAACTGGCGCGCCTGTGAGGAGGCCTATGTCCAGTAGTGGATTAATGTGGGCTGAATATGATGAAAATCGTCTTAGTTACCTAACTCATTATAACTGAAGGACTCAACTTTATGAAATGGCTATATAGTATAACAATGAGAGTTATAATATAGCCTCGTAAAGTTATCGTGTAAATATATATGAAAAAAGTAATAACTTAAAAAATATAACACTAAAAATATAGTAATCAACGCAGTATTATCAACGAGTTCAAAAAAACTGACCATGAGACGGAACTACCTGTGCTAAGCTTTACGTTCGAAAGCATATCTTGGGCGGGAAAAGAAGACGCTACCGTTACGTACATTTTTGAAGAAAAGATTTATTCGCGCAATGTATAATCATAATCTATTTCGTTTCCTTAAGAAATAAACTTAAAGAAATATATAATTAAACAACAATTTATATTTAGAAAAAAACAAAACAGCCGATTTTCTTTCACCTTATATTCTCAAGTCAGAGGAATGAAATTTAAAAGTAGATAATAGTAGATAAAAGTTTATGAAACGTGTAAAAGTTTTAATATAATCTATTAGTAATTATCCGTTTATAAGACTGGATAAAGATATGGTCTCAAATGTATCGACACATATTTAAAAAAAAAATTAGGCAAAGGGATAAATATATTGTGACACAATTTTTATTTACCTTTTAATCCAATAAAAAAGTAACTACACTAGCACAGTTCTTTGTACCTGTAGTACTACTTCAGTGCTGGCGGAGCGCGAACTGCTCTTTTATATAGGAACGATATTAACCATTATAGTGCATCATTTGTTGTTTTTGTAAATGAATCGCTATAGTTGTAGAACGGGTGGATCGGACGCAGCTATTATTTGGAATTGAATATGTCCTAATTTCAATTAAGTAACTCGCTTATCTCTTATTAAAAAGTTATGTAGTCTAAAATAAATTTCTGCTCATCATTTTACATTTACAAAAAAAGCTAAAAGCAATAAAATAATCTTTTCCTTTAAAACTTTTACTATCAACTTATAAAGTCATTACACAATGTATGTTATATCAAAGCTTGTCGCGAGATTATATTAAAGCCTTAAATAAATACAAATAAAAATAATTACTACACAAATCGTGCCCGCTTAGAATGGTAGCAAGAATGCTAGCAGCGTTTCCCCTTTGGATCGCAATTCCGATTCTCTGGGGGAAAAATGAACCAGCCCTCCTGTCACCAGTGAAGGCAATAAGACGGGGTGTAATATTTTTGATGAAACTTTTTGCACGATTACTCCAAGGTCTATTATTATTAAAAAGCCGAGATGGCCCAGTGGTTAGAACGCGTGAATCTTAACCGATGATCGTGGGTTCAAACCCGAGCAAGCACCACTGAATTTTCATGTACTTAATTTGTGATTATAATTCATCTCGTGTTTGACGGTGAAGGAAAACATCGTGAGAAAACACGATGAACGTGAAATTCTGCCACATGTGTATTCTACCAACCCGTATTGGAGCAGCGTGGTGGAATAAGCTCCAGACCTTCTCCTCAAAAGGGAGAGGAGGCTTTAGCCCAGCAGTGGGACATTCAAAGGCTGTTACTGTTACTATTATTATTATGACTCTGTTTAATCATAATCTATTATATTAATATAATTTATTTAACTTTTTTTACATGTATTTAATAATCTTATATATCTTTAAAATATATCATTATTTAATTTTTTTATGTCACTGACTAACTTCATTTTAAGAAATTTAAAAGAACAAAAGTTAGTAATTACCTACCTAAATAATGATTAATAAATAAAAAATTGTCATTGTGCAAGATATTTTCGCGCGTAATCACCAGCGATTAAAGCTTTTAGTTTCTATATTTAATGTAGAAGCCTCACACTTGGATACTTATAGATGATTAATATAAAAACGGGGAACGTGTGGAGTGTGTCCCAGCTGATCCGCTCGTCGAAGAAGATCGAGGAGAAGGCGTCGGCGCTACCGCACCTACTACCCCAACGTGGGCGGGCCAACGGTAGTATGCGCAAGCGATTTCGTGGTGCCTCACTGATCGCTGGTTATTTTAGTGCCTATTGCGGTGCACTCGGTACCAGTGACTCCCACATTACGCGTTTTTCCAGCGAAATTAAAAGGACATGGTTAAGTATGAGTACCCTTCACTTAGACAACATACTACTTAGAATCAGCCCCAGGAAGGGTTTTGTTCAGTCGTGATTCAGAAACGGTTACAATTTTTTTATTCTTTGTTCCATTCATTTATCAAAACATCTATTTCACTCGCATTTATCAGCTTACGTGACATATATGGATAATGCGTTTAGAACTATAAGTATAAAGTACTTTTAAATAAATTAGATAACAGAACATTCTTCCCGACTGTACTGGCCGTCGTCGCGTTTGGACTCTACTACCACTTACCATCAGGTGGAGTAGAATCATTTGCCCTCTCGGCGAATATAAAAAAAGATAATAATTACCTTGTCAATATCTGATCTACGGTATATTTTGAACGGAGTAATGAAATATAGGTAATGTTCAACATTTTTTGATAAAGATTTCTGAAAAAATAAGATAAAAATAAAGTTAAATAACTTTATTTTATCGCCTAGGATAATTGAAGAATGTTTAGTTTTTCGAGAAAATAATGAAAAAGATCGGTTTGAAAGCGACACTTTGAAGGCTACAGCACAAAATGGATTTTTATAACCTCTTCAAGTAAACACCCCGGTAACGATATAAACACCACAACTATTGTCATAACGGCTTCCATTCCAGTCATATTTTTTTTTAATCATTGTCTTAGAACAATTATTTTATTAGACAGTTAAATCGTCATTAAGTTAGTTTTAGGATTTGTTGTTTTCCTGTAACATTTAAAAGTGATTAAAATGGTAGACTGACATTCATTATCCAATCAAATGCCGTTTATTGAATTAATTTGTTTATTTTATTTATAATCGAATATTTTTAACTGTTTATTTGATGTTCGCTTAGGTAAATGTTTTATTTGAATTTATTTTTATATTTCGCAATTATGTATTAATTAATTTATTTTTTCGTAATGCTAAATTTGTTATAAATACATATATTATTTTATATTATATTACATAATGAGGAAAGATGGAGAATATTCTAGATCCGTTATTACATTCTTAGGATGAATTGACTGATTTCGAAGTGATAATTTTACATATTATTTATTACCAATCGTGTCAATTACTAATTTATTCTTCATGACATCTTTCATTACCATTAAAATAATTTATTTTAATCTTTTAACTGCCTATTTTTAAAAATCGCTTAAAAGTAGTACAATTTTTATTGCATTCGATCGAAAACAATAAGTTTTACTAATCATAATTCTAAATTATATTATTTATTTGATATAATAAGCAATGCCTTCAATCATGGTATAATAAATAAAGGTCTACTGTTCAAGTACATAGTTTCTACTCATTACCATTAAAAAAACTATACAAAATTTGAAACCGATTGATGTCATATGTGACATCTCTTTAAACGAGTCTATTTTTTATATTTGCCGAAAAGGCAATTACTCCACTCCATCTGATGGTAAGTGGTAGTTGAGTCCAAACGCGACGACGGCCAGTACAGTCGGGAAGATCTGCACTAGCCGCCCCTCAAGATGCCTCTCCACGCCTCGTTTGAAGATTAAAAGAAGAGGGCAACACTTGTCCTTGGCAGAATATTTTGCGCTTTAGAAAAAAAACATAAAGTAAAATAATATTTTTAATTTCAACAAATCAAAAATCAAAGAATAAATTTGAATCAAGATATAAATAGCATAGGTCACTTTATAAACAATTAAAAAGAGGAAACAAATACAAGGAAAGGTCAGTTTACGTATACAGTTAAATAAAAAGAGAGAATAAACATTTTTATACAAATAATATATTTCAGTGATTAAAAAAACTAGCTGTTGCCCGCGGCTTCGCTCGCGCGTAATCTATAAACTATACTAATATTATAAAGAAGTAAAATTTGTTTTTTTGCATGTTTGTTTGTAATGAATAAACTCAAAAATTGCTATACTGATTTAAAAAATTCTTTTACATACGTTACCAGCGAGTAACTAGCTGCCCGTTCCGACTTCGTACAGGTTAAATAAGGAATTTATCCCGTGCATTTTTAAACAATAAGGTTTATTCGCCCAATAAAAAATTATGTCAAATTAAAGAGTCACGGCGAACATTTATTCGATAAAAATGCTATAAAATAACTGTTCAGTTGAATTGACTCAAACTTTAGCAACCGATAAAATATGATAGTCTGTGAAATGATGATAATTGAAAGTTTATAGGAACAAAATAAAATTACAAAAAGTCCAGTTATAGATATTTAGAAGCTTCCAATGTAAGTTGAGCTCAGATCTATATGATCAATAATATCGAATAGGGCTCAGATTATGCTGATACATTATCGGATAAACGCGCCAACGCTTATATATAAAGTGCGCCGATAGCCGCGCTGTCGCTTTTCCGTCTTAGCGAAGAGCGCTATGGGATCGCTTGCGCATGCTCCCGTGACGCTCTTTTTTTTTCACGCAGTGGAAACCTTCAGAAAGGTACCCAGCTCCCATGGGAGGGGGGAACTGGGTTATGTGGGATTCTTACTCACTAAAACCACTGCGATGGCCATCCTCGGCATGGATCGGAGAGGCTGCGGGATCGTGTTGATATAACGCATCCGCGGCCTCTCCCGTGCTTTGCTCCGCCCGTGGCTAGGCGGAGCTCTCCTCGGGGGGCAAAGGTAAACCCGCCCCCCGCACTCCTCGCTAGTGAGTGAGGCCATCCCGGCTGCCATCCTCCTCAGGGCCGTCTGAAATAATACACGCGAGGCCCCCACCTCACGTATCCACGGCCCCAGGGTTATGCCCTATCTTTTAAACCGTGACATTCGCTGGAAAAACACGTTACGCGTATCCCCCACGGGAACTGTGGGGGGGGTATGTGGAAATGGCCGGTGTCCAAGGCGCCAGCTCGCGCCCCGCCCCGAACATCGGAATACCCACTAAAAACTAGCGGTACCCTTTCCGTCTTAACGAGGAGCGTCACAGGATCGCTTTCGCATGCTACCGTGAGGTAACAGGGACCTGGTTAACCTCTGTCTGTATTCGTTTGTAATATATTTTGTTAGGTTAGGATAGGAGTTTATTAAAAAAAACCTGTACGGATTACGGATTAAAAAAAAAATATAATAATTATACCCTGGGACATTATTCACTCACGGCCGTCTAATCCCAAGCTAAGCAGAGCTTGTACTATGGAAACCAGACAACTGATATACTACTTTTTTGTGTGTCACATTTCACTGAAATTCTGCCACATGTGTATTCCACCAACCCGCATAGCAGCGTAGTGGAATAAGCTCCAAACCTTCTCCTCAAAATGAGGAGAGGAGGACTTTAGCCCAGCAGTGGGACATTCACAGGCATTTTCGGTTTCAGGCGCACTGTACAGTTCACGCTCTATCGTTCGGCGTTCAAAAATTCGCCATGGTCCTACCTCCAGAAGCGCTTACGCTGTACTGAACTCGAACGCCCATACAGTGACGCCAACTTCTACAGAATATTCCCCCTAGGACTACCTTCAAATTCCCCTAAATATCCATTAAGAACCCCTAATTTTTTTGTTGCACATTCGGTTTGAGAGAGAATTTCAAATACAAATTAAAAATACATTCAAGTAGTATAAAATAGCTGATGTATTTATACGGCTGTATTGTACACAAATACATTAAATTAATGATCTGATAATATTAATAATGATAACAATGAAATTAAAAGATTTTTATTTTTCATTCAGTGACCAGAAATCGAAGCCCGGCCTTCCTACGTGTTGTACAAGCACACTGTCCGTCGAGCTATTATTTCAAACTCAATATAATATAGTTTTTTGATATTTCAGTTATAGCCACGCTTGAAGTTTATATTTGGTTTAGTTTGTTGGTTGCGTTCGAGGCTTAATATAAATCGTATAGAGTCCTACGTTTTTTTAAGGCAAAAAAAATCTTGAATAATACAAAATCCCCTAAATAAATGTTCCCCTTTAAAACCCCCAGAGATCTTGGTATCATTGACGCCCAACGCTTCGCATTTAGTAGGCAAAGTATGAACGCTTTTTCGTTATGCGACATGACCTTCTAGGTAAGGAAGGTCTCCTAGGAAAAATAACTTAGTCCGACATGAACAGTCATTATATTATGGTAACTAATACTAAAGGTTCTCATACTCATCGAGGCCTTCAGTTTTGAGTACCAGCACTCACAAGGCTAAAAATATAAAAGTTGGTGTTTATTTCATATGTGGATAATCAAAATTTTTTAATTTTTTTTTCAGAAAATGTTGATCCAAAATAATATCTCACCTAATAGCCATATAAATAATGAATAAACAAGTAAATTATAAACTAATCTATATTGACTTCATAAAATAAGAAATATTAATAATTACATTATTACATATTTATTATTATGTAAAAATTAATTAAATTTATTTTATTAGTATATATTGAATAAAATAAAACACCAAACAATGATACAAATCATATATTTATCAATTCTCTTCCTGCCTCTTCCCACCTCTTCGGTGACACAATGTGTTGAGGTTCAGCTTGACTGCTATCAGCCTGCTGTGTTGTTGCTGTTCAATAAGTTACTCTCATCTGATAGCTCTGTCATTATTTTGACCTTCTGCTCTGGAGACAATGCTTCAAAGATTTGCTGAGACTCTAGAACCATACTGAGACAATGCTACCTTCTGAAAATCTCTGTATATAAAAAAAAATATAAGTGTAATGATTTTTATATTGCAGATTCGTTCTTAATTTAAAAAATGTGGATACAAGACCTCAATAGCTTTAAATTTAATGCCACACTTTATTTAATATTATACTTTTATTATTATTTACACAATTATTTCTGATAGAGATTATATGTTTAATTAATTTCTTTCTAATATTCTCTTGTCTCTGTCTAGTTTTGTTAAAAACATTTTTTCCCAACTGAATTATGTATGTATTTTTATTTTTTTTTAAAGAATAGGAAGGCGGACGAGCAAATGGGCCACCTTATGGTAAGTGGTAACCAACGCCCTTAGACCCAATAAGAAATGTTGACCATAGCTTACATTGCCAATGCGCCACCAACCTTGGGACCTAAGATTTTATGTCTCTTGTGCCTGTAATTACACTGGCTCACTCATCCTCCAAACCGGAACACAACAATACCAAGTACTGCTGTTTTGCGATAGAATATCTGATGAGTGGGTGGTATCTACTCAGACGAGCTTGCACAAAGCTCTACTACTATTATTTTGACTTTTTATACTAAACGAATGGAATAGACTTAGCTTTAAAAAATACACTAACTTCGTTCGTCAGAATCTTCAATTCCTTGCTTTTAATTTCCAGAATTCCAACAAAATATTGATAAAGTTTTGCAGTATTTTCGAGCCGCGTCCCATTTAACCTTCTTTTCTATATTTCTTAGCATTTGATAAGAGATTTCTACACTTTTTCATATGCCTTTTCTTATTAAGATTAGTATCAATGGGTTTTTCGTCCATTTTTTGAAAGTATAATAAAAATATGAACAAAAAGAACAATAACTGTTTGTGAGGTTATACGTCAAAATGTTACGTCAAAGTCATGCTGGATTGTTGATTAAGACTTAAGAGTATGTTTTAAGATAACAAATGAGCTAAGCTCGAACTTAAACAGCCTTAAATGTTTATTAAGATATATTTGCTGTTAATAAGTTGGGTGGTGTTTATTTATACTTTTTTCAGCATTAATTATTATTCTTCAATTTTTTATATATTTCTATTACAATAATAATACTATGGAATGACTGCCTCTTGGCTAGCTTATAAGATCCCGAGGTCATCACTCATGGTTAAAACCCGTGGTCAGGTCAAAAATATTGAAAAAATATTGGTCTTTTCTGACTTTTCTGGAAGTTAGAAGTCTTGCACACTGTCTTGTATCTGAAAGCAAAGTAAAGCTGTTGTTTCTACGCCTGAACACTTTCCGGTCGTGTCGGATTTGCAATTCTATCGGATTATGAGAATGAATAAAGAGTGCACTTGTATTTGCACACTCATTAGCACTCTAAAAATTATCTTGGTAATGCCAATGTGAATGTTAATAGTTAGACGTATTTTTTGTCCTTATAAACAGTTAAATATTTCATCGATTTTATATATTTATATGTTCCTTCATGTATAGAAGTATACATTTAAGTTATATAATGGTACCCAACTTCTTAACCATTTTGAGATTTCCAGATACTAATAATACATTTTATATTACATATTAATTAAATATAATATGTTAAGAATGCGATATGTAAAATATATCTGAACGTTATTAATCTACCTCAGTCCAGCTAAATCCAGATTCATGGAAAAGAGGAGAAAAATCGCCGAAAATAATTCTCGCTAAACTAAACATCTTCCATGCTAGTCCCAACGTCGGGTCTGGGCCAATGCAGTAAGTAGGGCACAAATATGATAATGACAATTTACGCGTTCAAATGTTGTGGAGATAATATCCTCATCGTCATACATTTACGACTTTATTTTAGCGATTAAAAATGTATTAAGAACAAAACGCGCTATCGTTTTGTTCTTAATATATTTTAATACATAATACTGAAAATAAAAATGAAATAAGTTGCTGTTAAAACTAAGCTTAAAAACAATATCAAAGCTCTTTAATTTACCTAGATACTTAAAACTGTCGTAGAACATTATAATCATTGCTGCTCAAATGATAAATAATATTAATAATCATAGTAAACAATAATAATGCATACATTAACTGCATTAGGTTTGAACTTTACTCAAAACGGACAGATATTAGCTACCTACGTTCATATCAATGTACAGCAAACGATACTTGAATATTGAATAGAATTCCATTGTAGTTCTTCAATGAATCACGAATTAACATTCCAATTTAAGTTCCTAAGAAAGCTGCAACAGGTAAGAGATAGCATATAGTTACATTTCGCTCTCGCATTAATAAATTTCATGAATGCGAGCTTCATACGATACCAAACAGAAAACCTGTTTCTTCACAAACAGTTTCCCGCCGGCTGACGAGGCGCGTGTCGCGTACTGAACGTTAATAATTCAAAAAATACGTTATTAGTAAAACTTTTTACACAAAAAATAAAGTGAAGTGAAAAATAAATAAAGGGATATTTTTGTTAAACATATAATATATTGAATTTAATATTATTTTGTTTTTAAGTGTTGGGATTAGTGGCTAAGGTTGGTTTTAACATAATAATTAAAAAAAAAAGTTGTGTGAGAGCGGAAAGGTCGTTGCCCTTTAGGCTTACGATCTTTTATAGTATCTTAGTATTTATAAATTTCTATATTTTAATTATTCAACCCTAACATAAAACCTTCATTTGAAATTATGAAATTTAACTTTTGTAATGTTTATTTATAAAACTTATTTGATAACCAATAAGCAATAACAAATATGAAATATCCGATTTAAAGTTTAAAAAAAAATAGTACCATATTATAATAAATTAGGAGTTGCCTTGTTTATTACATCAGTATTAATTATTCTAATTGACTTCATTAAGCTTGTTACCAACCTTTATAAACACTTCCTTTTTTCGTAGAATCTGGTTTTCTTGCACAGACTAAATATAAGCATATTGCATGGTGTTTGTGGTTGACACTTAAAATAAATTAAAAATTTTATTCTTAATTAATTTAGATATTCATTTTTATATGGTAATAACAATTTAAAAATATTTAATATCTTTAATCTGAGTTTAGTCTGAACAGACTAGTAGGCAAAAGTATTCTCTATTCCTGTTGCGGTTTGAAGGGTGAACCAGTATAACGTTAGACACTAGGGGCATAATAATTTCGCTTGTGGGATGTGTTGATAGAGTAAGGAGTTAGGTAGGTATACTTGTTATACCGAAAGTAACCCTCGTGGGGTGGTTACTTTCGGTATAACCGGTACTTTCGGTATAAAAATCATGGTAAAAATCTTTGTAAAGTGTGTGTAGGTAACACCTGGTCATCATATATTATTATATATTGTTAAAGTGCTAATTTAAATAATACTATTTTTTTATTAAATAGGTAGGCGGACGAGCATATGGGTCATCCGATGGTAAGTGGACCAACGTCCATGGACATTGGCATTGTAAGTAATGTTAACCATCGCTTACATCGGCAGCGCCACCAACCTTGGGAATTAAGATATTATGTCCCTTGTGCCTGTAATTACACTGGCTCACTCACCCTTCAAACCGGAACACAACAATAACTGGGAAAACCCAGACGAGCTTGCACAAAGCCCTACCAACAGTAAACCACAAGTAAGATAAATAAAAAAGTTTTATTTATCCGAATATCACAATTGCACTTGATGGATATTAGTTATATTAAAAAACATATTCTGAATTCGAACCTCATAATTTCGAAATTTGAAAAAAGAACGAAAGCATATACCTTTATTGAGTTTTTTTTTATGTCAATGGAATTCGAAGTAGGTCTTAGTCAGACAGTCTTATGTTTCTTATACCTGAATTCTGGTTTGTGGTTATAACGTTGCTGCTTGGATCATTACTAAATTGACCCACTTGATAAAACCCAGCCTAATTGTAAACATACAGTTCGATATTCGAATAAAAACGTGCGCTTTTTTATTTTTTTTATTCATTATAAACTATGCACTTATGCTATTCTTAATGTTGTTTATGTCAAAAATATATGTACTGCCTATTTTAAATTATAGGAGTGTAATCTCTTACGGCTTTCCCAATGGATGTTGTTTAACAACTGTTTATTTATACAGATTTCTCTCCTTCTGTCATTATTTATTTGACATTTGAAAAAAAAGACAGCTCACCTAAAGAACATCACAGTAACAGCCTGTGAATGTCCCACTGCTAGGCTAAGGCCCTTTTTGAGGAGCAGGTTTTGGAGCTTATTCCACCACGCTGCTCCAATGCGGGTTCGTGGAATACACATGTGGCAGAATATCAGTGAAATTAGATGCAAGTTTCCTCACGATGTTTTTCTTCACCTAAACAACATAGGTAAAGTCGTTAATACTTAGTGCCGTTGCACATGAACTATCTCCCATTAATTCAAGAGGTATTCTATGTTTAAACAGCAACACTTCATATAAATTGCGTTTCAAACAGCGTTGCGTTTTGTTGTAATAGTTAAATGAAGCCTAATTATATAATGAAATTGACAATAATTTCACTTCAAATTATATAGTCAGATGACGAGATATTAAAAAACCCTATACTTTCTATAGATCGGCACACCAAAAGAAAAAAAAATACTTATGTTATATACGGACAACGACAAAAATCTTATTATTATGTGTTTAGATTAATGTGTGCTTGTCTTAACAAATGGACGAAGTGATTCATGAGGAATATAATAATAAACGTTCTATGTAGACCATTTTCTGCCTGCGTGAAGCCAGGGCGGGTAGCTAGTAATAAATAATTTCAAAACATGAAAACCAAAAAGTAATATAACAAATAGTACAGTCACAGCTCTTGAAAGCCGAATACTTCTTCGTGTGTATCCATCTTAGATTATAGGGAGCTCTAGTGGTCCCATTATTGATTTAATCTAAACGATTCCAGCATCAGTTCGCTTTATTAGTTAATACTTAAGGTCATGCAAAGGTCAATTGATGTATCTAGTGGCATAGTGGATTAAATACTCGAAATGTAAGTATAAGCCAGGCTAATTATTGTCTGGAGCAGTTAATCAGGTTGATATTGGAGTTGTTTTCTAAATTAGATTTGATGTTAGTGGTGGGACTGTGTGCAAGTCCGTCTGGGTAGGTACCGCCCATTCGTCAGCTATTCTACCACGAAACAGTGATGCATAGTATTGTTGCGTTCCGGTTTGAAGGGTGAACAAGCCAGTAGAACTACAGGCACGAGGAGGATAACATCTAAGTTCGCAAGGTTGGTGGCGCATTGGAGCAAGGAATGGTTAGTATTTTTTACGCCGCCAATGTTTATGGGCGCTGTTGTCCAGGTACCATCAGGTGGCCCATTTCGCCGTGATAAGGCTCACAGGCTCACACGTGAGCGGAAACAAGTTTACTCTAAATAATTGTTCACCAATTTCATGGTCTAAATATTTTACTTTTATATATTTTTCTATGGTTTCATGGGGAAACCACATAAGTTTCGTTTCGACACCTGACACCTTTTGTCTCCAAGTTAATTATAATATCGCCGCAATTAATCTTTTAATTTTAATTATTTTTATACATTAAATTAAGAAAAACAAGAACCACTCTATAGAAATAAAATTCGCAGTTTTAACTTTTAACTAATTTAAGTAAAACATTGAAAGTAATAGTGTGAAAATATAGTTTGAACTTCCGACTTTAGGTTCAAGTCAGCGTTTCTCCTTTTACTGGTGGTAGAGCTTTGTGCAAGCTCGTCTGGGTAGGTACCACCCACTCATCAGATATTCTACCGCAAAACAGCAGTACTTGGTATTGTTGTGTTTCGGTTTGAAGGGTGAGTGAGCCAGTGTAATTACAGGCACAAGGGACATAACATCTTAGTTCCCAAGGTTGGTGGCGCATTGGTGATGTAAGGGATGGTTAACATTTCTTACAATGCCAATGTCTATGGGCGTTGGTGACCACTTACCATCAGGTGGCCCATATGCTCGTCCGCCTTCCTATTCTATATATATATACAAAAAAAACTTTACCATCTCGACTATAATCCCGGCATCTTAAAATGAAAACAAAAATTTCCTAAACCAATATGAAGCAAACAATCGACTGCAAATACTAAAAACTTTAAGCAGATAATAAGTTGTCTCATTAACGTCAAAGTAATAAAATGTTGGGTCTTTAAACATGACATCGTTAACGCTTAATATTCTCATAAAATATTCTTTTGTTCAACTCAAATCGTCTAAAATTGAACAATGGGCACTTTTAAACCAATTAGCAAATAGATGTGTTAAGATATTGGAGATAAAAGGTACGAATGGCGATCTGCTGGTGGGGGTTGCTACTGTAAGACATTTTAACTTACATCGACAATGTGCCACCAACCTTGGGACCTGAGATGTTTTGTCCCTCGTGGTTTTAGTTACGTTCACTCACCCCTCAAACTAGGTTACAACAGTTCTAAATACTGCTGATTGGCGATAGAATAGTGATGAATGGGTGGTACCTACCCGGGGCTTGCGTGAAGCGCTACCATGGAATAGCGGCTCGAAATAAACGCTGTACGTTTAAAAGCAATAAGCTAGCGATTCTTATCAAAATCACCCCGTTTATCAACTCGCTTTCTTGTTTGTCGGTTCCGAATGCCTTGTTGATCTAGTGGCAAGCTTATATAAGGCGATCCCGATGTCCTGGGTTCAAACCGCATGTCGAGCCAATATGAAGAAATTGAAGTCTTCAGTTTTCTCTCGTATCAGATTTGCCGTTGGATTTTTTTTCGCAGATAAGCCACCCGATGGTAACCTCACCGCCCATAGACATTATGAAATATTAAGCATTATATCACCAATGTGCCACCAACCTTGAAAACTAAGATGTCCCTTGTTTCTGTAGTTAAACCGGCTCACTCACCTTTCTAAGCGAAACACGACATTACTAAGTATGAAGAGTGCACCCGTATATTAACTGCCTGTTGCAGTGTTGTGTAAGTGTTAGATATAAGAAACGTAGCCTAAGGCCTTCCTTGGGGTTAAAGCTTGCCTCTAACCAAATTTCATCAAAATCGGTTCATTTGTTTAGCCATGAACAGACACAGACAGAGTACTGCCGACATAACTACTTTTGCATATATTTGTATAGAAGTATAGATGTCTCTCCTTTGCAATAGGCTATATCCTCAGATGAGTTAAGAACATATCTACAAAAATAAATAAAATTACAGCTTTAGCTAATAATTATATGTATAATTGAAATACAAATCCGCCATTTTAACGTACAAACTGACGCTGGCGCAGCCGCGGGTGTTGCTAGTTCAGAATAAAAGTTTATTCAAAAACAAAATCTTATGAACCGGATGTTAATATCGAACTAAACAGAGTATAATAAATTATAAACAGTACCTGTGCTAACAAAATCGTATAAACTCAACAACAAACATCTCATCGGAACGATCGTAAATTCAATAATAACTACTTTCAGCAATGTTAGAGTAGAATGGTTACGCCAAACTATTGGCAGAAATCTGGCAGTGAAACTCGTATTGGCAATAAAATTGAATTGATACATTTACTGGTTAACTTTACGATCTCTATAACAGCATATTGAAATAGAATAAACATTATCGCGATCCGCTGAAATACTGATTGACTGACTCATCATCTACGAAACTATATGTCCGATTAACTTAGCATTTACAAGAGTTACACCAATGCGCACCCAATGCGCAAGTAACTCTCTCTGTTTATTACGCTTTTACATTTAAACCAGTGGATCGATTTGATAAAATTTGGTATGAAGCAAGCTTGAACCCTAAGGGTTAGGAACCCATAGTCTTTTTACACCCAACACCTCCAACACATGGGCAAAATCGCGGGCGACAAGTAGTCCAAAATAAATATTACGCCATGAAGTTTTCAACTAAATTAATAAATTAAAGGTTACATTTTATGATTTTTAATATATGACGTCAGTTCGGGCAGTAAATATACAAGATTCGACTAATGGACCTTTTCAAAGTGCCATTTATAATAATATCCTGGGACATTATTCACACACGGCCATCTGATCCCAAACTAAGCAGAGCTCGTACTATGGAAACCAGACAACTGATATACTACATATAATACTTATCTTTTGTAAATACATACTTATATAGATAATTACTCCCAGACTCAGGACAAACAGACATGTTCATGGACACAAATGTCTGTCCTGGGTGGGAATCGAACTCACAACCTTCGGCGTGAAAGGCAGGCATCTACCAACCACGCCAACCGACCCGTCAAGCCCGTCAATTTGTAGCACAAAAGCTTATGAAGTTTTTGGGATTATAAAAAAAAGTCGTGTTGAAAACGCGATTAAGCCTCAATAGCGTAAATAGATCCGGCCTGTACCTCTTGAGCTATCGTCATTTCGTACCGTCATTCAACACAAGCTGTACGCTTAATTGGAGGGGTATATATTAATATTAGTAATTCATAACAAAACGGGCATTGCTATAATTGAATTGAAGCAAAGAGGTGGAACTATTAACAACAAATTGGTACCTCTATTTGCACTCCGTTCGACCATAATACTTCATATGCATACAAAGAGCTCTATATCATCTTTCAAATAGTACGAACTCTGTGTATAAGTATGCATTGCCTCTGGGCGAAACGCCAAATCTTAAAGTGCTCAATAACAATGGCTTTACGACTAGACACTTTTGTAAACAATCACTGTTTGTTTGTTCGAACGATATTAAATTAGTTTGTGAGAATTTCAATTATTTTCAAGGGTACTTCGACGCGTAGACAGCTTAAAATAACATATTAAAGTGTTGTATATACTTAAAGATATAATGTAAGAACAAACTCGAAACACACCACAGAAAACGGTCGTGAAATGTCAGAAAGTGATATGCGACATTGAAAATAATAATTATAACATTTCAAGAACACACGCATCAAAATTGTATATCACTATAAATTGGTTGTCAACATTTAAAGGATGAGTGAAGAAGTGAGTTCTTGCAATAGCACTGCTTTATGTGCAGCTGTTTACAACCAACCAACCAACCTGCAGCGACTTACAACTCACTAGAAAACAGAAATTCTGTGTGATTCAGTAGAAAAAAGAAATTCTCCTACTTTTATATTAAATATATGTATTTTAAATATATTATTAAATATATGTAAGCCGAAATGGCACAGTGGTAAGAACGCGTGAATCTTAACCGATGATCGTGGGTTCAAACCCGGGCAAGCACCACTGAATTTTCATGTGTTCAATTTGTGATTATAATTCATCTCGTTCTTGACGGTGAAGAAAAACATCGTGACGAAACCTGCATGTGTTTAATTTCACTGAAATTCTGCCGCATGTGTATTCCACCAACCCGCATTGGAGCAGCGTGGTGGAATAAAGTCCAAAATCTTCTCCTCAGAAACGGAGAGGAAGCCTTAGCCCAGCAGTGGGACATTCACACGCTGTTACTGTATATGTATTTTATATATTATATATATATATATACATAAACAGTATATATATACAGTATAGTAAGCAGTAAATGTCGTTACGAACAAAGAACTAGGGCTTTGCCTGGGTAGATCCCATACCACCCACAAACTTTTAAATATGGTTATATTCGTGCGGCTCCCGTCAAATAGATGCAAAAACATTGGCTCGAACTAAAATTGTAGCACTTTATTGTTTAAGATAAATTTGTTTTTATGAATCTGAAGAATTTCAACAAACGGTTATGCATAATCCGGTAATTTTCCATATTTTAATAGGTACGCGTCCCGTAGTTTACTTCGAAACTAAAACCTCTTGAATGAGATTTACCAGTGATTACGGCTTTCATAGTAAAATGAGCACAGCATAATTGAGCCGTTTGACATGATTGGTAGATACCTGCCTTTCACGCCTAAAGTTGTGGGTTCGATTCCCACCCAGGACAGACATTTGTGTGCATGAACACGTCTTTTGGTCCTGAGACTGGGTGTATTTATCTATATATAGATTATAATATAATAATAGATATTATAATATGTATTTACAAAAGAAAAGTAGTATATGTAGTATATCAGTTTTCTGGTTTCCATAGCATAAGCTCTGCTTAACTTGGGATCAGATGGCCGTGTGTGAAGGATGTCCCAGTATATTATTATTATTAATAAACGTTAGTAACAAATACATATATCATTTCATGAGACCTAATTTGTACATAATGTGTTTGAAATATAAGATTCCGTACATAAACCGCATTACACAATACAAGATGCAAATTCTTACTAACATATGTACTGACATATTTCAAACCAGCGTCTATCGAAAGGCTTATTCGAGCGTATTACTTGATCCAGTAGCCCATTTACTTGGAACCCTACTTAAATCCGTTATAAAAGACTTAAAATACAATGAAATAAAAGGCAACAGAATCACGTTCCTATTGAAGCATGTCCAAATCATTCATCGACGCGTGACTTGTAAATTTCTTATCCGTAAACCGTAACAGGGTTCAATAACTGGATATTCTTTCTTTCTTCTCTATATTAAAATAGTCTCTGTTTTTAAAGAAATGTCAAATCCGTAAATAGAGTTTATAATAATCGAGTTCATAAAGCGCAATGTTGTATATTCTCATCTGCCGAACGTGATGACTTGGAATCTTATCAAAAAATATGGGTACAAGCGCGCCTAAAGCTAGCAATATTTCAGGTTTCCCGCGCGTGATTTACCAAGAATCCATTAAGAATTAGAGTTATATAGAGCCAAGATGGCCCTGTGATAAGTACTCTAGATAGTTAAGATTAACTGATGATCGCGTGTTTAAAAACAGGGAAGCGCCGCTGAGTGCTCGACGGTGAAGGGAAACATTGTAAGAAAACCTGCATTTGTCTAATTACACTGAAATTGTGCCACATGTGAATCCAGCAACCCACATTTGTGGAATTAGAATTGTGGAATTAGCTCTAAGCTTTCTCCTTAAGGCCTTAATCCAGTATCCTTTGAGCAGTAGTCAAATAACATGAAGATCTTTGGTTTTGTTTAGGTAACATAATGCGAGAGAGCCTGAGACGGCTGGCCTCTGATGACGCGATGGCTCCACGATCGTATTCCGGAAGAGTCAGAGTCGAGCTGCTCACTGGCGATCATATCACCATCGATGTTGCTGTAAGTAGACGAGAAAATTAAACAAATGATCTTATAGCCTGACAGGACTGTATTATATATATGTAATATTTGTATTTAAAGACAATTATGGTAATTGCCTAATTAGTGCTCTTATATACGACTAGAGGTTACCCAGTGGCTTCCTCGCGTCATAATTCAGATTTCCCTTCATTTTTGATACTCTTTTTTCATTTTTCTGATTTTCATACATACTTTCTTCCTTTTTTCACTACCTTATGGGGGTCAAATTTTTAACTTTAACTTACTGCTAACCTAAAACCAGTATGCAAATTTTCATGGCGCCAGCCCCAGTAGCTCGGGCTGAGCGTTGATATGTCAGTCAGACAGGCAGTTAGTCTCCTATACATATAAAGGGCAAACTAGTATCATATTAGATTTGTTAACTAGTATCATATTTGTTTGTTACAATCCTATCTCTGAAGGGGGGGGGGGGTGGCAGTAAATTATCTAACTTCATAAACCATTGGAAGAGAAAGAAAACATTTTAATAATTGATAATAACAGCTTAAAAACTTCGAATTAACTAATATCGCCTAATAATTCACCCAATTGAAGAACCAAATAGACCGTCTCCTCTTAAAATTAATAATAAATTAATCTAAAACTTTCGTTGTTCACGTGCTAATGTATAATACAATAATTTCAGAGAAAAGCCAACGGAGCTGTTCTCCTGGATAAAATCTGTGATGATCTGGATATTCTAGAGAAGGACTATTTTGGACTACTACATGTTCACCGAGGTGATCCTCGGGTATGGGTCGACTTGAAAAGGAGACTCTCCAAGACCTTTAGGAGTGAGTTTTCATAATGTATTTATTATTAAAAGTAACATTTTGTAAATGGCGTTCACCACCAGCAGCTTTACTTGTGGAGGGCAATTTTGCACCTTATCCTTCGCTACTTCAGTGCGGCTTGGTGGATAAACATGAAGATTGAACTTCATCCGAGACATGCAAGTTTCCTCACAAAAAAATTTCCGTCACCGCCGAGCTCATGTGAATAAAACTCAGTAGTGTTGCCCGCGTTTTATAATACGCAAACTTTGCTTCTTAATTATCTCGTTTATTTTTAGCTGACTTAAAAAAAAAGTGATTCTTTAAGAGGTAATTAAAATTTGTGTGTTTTCTTCTTTCTGTGTTGGATTCAGTATAACTTCAAGGTGATCTTATCTCAAGCGTAGATTCTAAAAAATTTTTGTAGTTTTATCGTTTTTTTTATTACAACGAAGAGTATAAAAATTGAATGAAAAATATAATTATATATATGTACATGAATACAGTAAATAAGAATAAAAGATGTATGTGTCATACTATATGCAAACAAAGCATGCAAATATATAAAAGTAACATTAAATAACTACAATAATAGTACAGTACAGTAACAGCCTGTGAATGTCCTACTGCTGGGCCTCCTTTCCACATATGTGCAGAATTTCAGTGAAATTTGACACATGCAGGATTCCTCACGATGTTTTCCTTCACCGTCAAGCACGAGATGAATTATAAACACAAATAAGAACATGAAAATTCAGTGGTACTAGTCCGGGTTTGAACTCACGATTATCGGTTAATTTTCACGCGTTCTAACCGCTGGGCCATCTCGGCTTTTAATATTAAATAACTTTCATGGTAATACTGTATAAATCACGTTTCAATCAATCTAGACATAAAAAGAAAAGAAGTATATATCTCATTATATGTTACTATAAATTGTCATAATGTTTTTATATTATAGACGAACCATGGGAGGTGAAGATAGCTGTTAAGTTCTACCCACCAGAACCCTCAGAGTTAAAGGATGATACGTCCAGATACCAGCTCGGCCTCGCAATCAGGAGAGATCTTATTGAAGGTAGATCTTATAATTTGCTTTTTTATACATTTTATTGAATTGAAATTTCGAAGGCAACTGAAAGTAAGAGGTCAACCGTAGAAACTACGATGGTAAAATGTGTTTTGGTCTGTAATTACACTGGCTCACTCAAACTTTAAACTGCAAGCAATATAAATGAGTGAAAAAATAAATGGGTCTTCCACAAAGCCCTATCACAAAGTAAATCATAATAAATGTCAGTCATATTTAAAATATAAACATATTTTTTTAAAAGATGCACAAGCAATAATCAAAATTTTATTTCATTTTATTAAAATAACTTGTGGGTCCAACGCATAGTGTTTCTTGTTTGTTACAAAATTGCCGTAAGGAACAGAATAAAATCATCTAATTAAAATTCAATTAAATTGCACAATTAAACTTTGCCTATGCACGTAAAATAATGGAGCGCAAGTCTCTAGTAACAACAGTTGGTTTACCTATTTATACGCATGATTTTAAATGTGTACTGTGTTTGAACTGTTAGTTAAAACTGATTTGCGCAAGTAAACGAGCCTTATGAGCCCACTTGAATAAAGAATTATTTAATATTTGATTGGGAGTTAGAAGTAAAGGCACTTTCTGCAGTACTAAGGTTTCCCAGTGGAAGTAACATGTGTTTTTCCGTTTCCGTAAATCTACCTCAATAAATAAAATTAAAATATAAAACTGTATATATAAATTTATTCGGTTAGTAGCTGATTTATATATTTACTACATGTAACCCAATTCGCTCGAAAGATAAAATATCTTATAGTTATTATAACAGTCTTATTTTCATTGTAAGATTATTACCATAAAATGTAAAATGTTATCTGTTCAATTACGATGGAAGTTCTATCTAAAGTCACCCTATCACCAGGTCGTTTAAATTGTTCAACGATCACATACGCTCTGCTCGCCTCATACGTGCTCCAGGCGGAATTGGGGGACAGAGAGGGGAGGGTAAACGTCGCGCTGCTCACTGAGCACCGCGCTGTTCCTCTTCCAGTTATCACGCCAGATTTAGAGGACAAGATTGACGAACTGTATAGAAAACACAAGTATGTATGAAGTACTGTTATTTGTTTTAGAGAATAAAAACTTTAACCAGAGCAAAGCCATCAAATAGGTCGATCATCGATCGAACATTAATATAATTATTAAAGTATTATTATATTTATAATAATAATAAGAAAATTGTAAGTGTGACTAAGTGTAAAATAGTATCATTTCCAATTCCAGAGGTCAAACTCCAGCTGAAGCGGAGCTGAACTATCTAGAGAACGCAAAGAAGTTGCCCCTGTACGGTGCTGAGCTGCATAGTGTGAAGGACTCTGATGACGTGGATATCGTTCTCGCTGTCTGCGCGAACGGGATCTCCGTGTTGAGGGATGGGTGAGATTATATAATCTTAAGGGACACCTAAAACTAGAGTTTAAGTATTACATCACATTGGTCTAGAATCTAGATATAAGGACGCAAATTCTGAGGGTTGGATTCAAACCCAAGGTCGGACTAATAAAAAGTTATTGGGTTTTTCTGCCTGAGAATCTCAGTAGCAACCTGGAGTCTGAAAGATGAATGTGTGTAAACTCCTCCTATGTCCTACTCCTAAACTCTTTCCAGTCGTGTCGGATTGCCATCGGCCCACCCATGGATGTAATAATGATGGAAGAGTGAGGGAATAGAGAGTAAGACATTATCACACTTAGCAAGAGTAAGATTATAAAAGTTCATCAGAAACTTTTTATTCAGAAACGGTCTACTATTTAACTTTGAAATTTTATTTTTCAGGACAAAGAAATTTCATTTGAAAAATAACTTCCGTAAAAACTAAATAATATTAATTTGAAATAAGAAATGTCTGTCATTATTGTTTTCTGAAATAATTTCAAATCTCTTTTAAGCAAACCTAAAATTTAAATTTTCCTCAGTATGGTGATGAACCGGTTCCCCTGGGCGAAGATACTCAAGATCAGTTACAACAAACGCACATACACGTTGAGATTGAGGGCCAGCGAGTTTGACGAGTTCGAAACTCACGTTAGCTTCAAGTTGTCTTCGAGTCGTTCCAGTAAACAGCTTTGGAGGTGTAGCGTGGAGCATCATATATTCTTCAGGTACCACCTATCTTCATTAGCACAATCTACTAAATCTAAAAGTTAATACCCAGTCCCTACCCTAGCTCAACGCCGTGTTGGCCAAGTATACTTTACCAATAATAGCAAAGATCGATTCAAATTTAGATAAACATGAACTTTCATGTGCTCAATTCGTGTTTATAAGTTATCCTAAGTTTAATATCTTGGGCCAAGAAAATATTGTAAGAGAATTTGCATGTGTTGGATGATATATATTTCTCTGTCTTTAGTGTCTACTTTTATATTAACTTGGATTATGCTTTCGAGGATGAGGATCGAGAACGAGAACCACAAAATTAACAAATAGCAAAATGCAATTAAATTTATCGTTACTTTAATATGCATAAGTTATATCTTGTCTAGACTGAGTCAATGTTTAAACCTTTGTGTGAAATAAAAAAAAAAACTAAAAAGTGCTTCCCGTCGGTGGGCAGACGCTCGGAGCCGGTGTCGGTGTCGCGCGTGTCGGGCTGCGCGCGGCTCGGCTCGCGCCGCGTGTCGTGTCGCCGCACGCTGCGACAGCTGCGCGAGCCGCCCGCGCCGCCCGCGCCGCCAGGCTGCTAGCGCGTGGGGCGGACGTCGACGAGTGGGTCATAGGTAATGCTCCCGTCGGGCGACGACGAGCAAACATGTACTATGTGCATACATGAAAGCAGAATATTCGTAAATGTGTGCAAACTCGTAGAAACGAATATATTATAAACAATAAAAAAAAAATATATATTAAATTAAAGATACTCAAGAAGCTATTTTAGACTGCCATATTTTGAATACCTTTTAATGAATTGGGCCCCAGTTCTATGTAAATATTATTCAACTACTACTAGTAAATCTATACTCAAGAGTAAAAAAAACTAAACGATTAAAGGGATATGTATAGCAAAATCTGAACACAGCGTTTTATTTTAAGTAAAAATATCTTCAAGTCTCAACTGTCTATATGAAAATAACACAAACTTTTATATTTTTACTCTTGTAAGAGTACTCAAAACTGAAAGCCTATTCACGAGCATGAGAACCGTTTGGCAAATTTTGTTCTAAATTCAAACGTCTCAATTAATTTAAAAATAGAAATCTCTTTTTTAATATTTTTTTCTTTATTATAATGATAATTTATTAGAAATGATCTTATAATTAAAGTAATTATATCAGAAATAATTTACAATAATAATAATATTTATTAACCAAAATGAAAGTATTACACATAGAACATTGAATATGTTAAGTGAATACAAGAAGGTAATATTATTTTTTTATTTTTGAGAACATTTTTGACACTTTTGACAACAAAAAGACGCGCCCAGCGCCCACTGCCGGCCGCGGGGTGCCGAAAGCTTTTGTTGCCATGTGCTAACGCACGCTCTCAATCTGTCTAAGTGTGCTGAACTTCTGAGTTAGACGCGCTTTATTATTATTTGAATGTTAGTTTGTAGTAAAAACTATTTTAATAGATACCCATGAAATTTGTATACAATGTTTGTTTATTCTATTAATAATAATAATAATTAGTAACTATGTTAGTTTAATCAAAATAAGTGCCATTATTATATAATTATATATTAATAAATATGATTGTATGTGATTATATTAATTACACACAGATAAGTTAGTTAAAAATTAAAAAAATATATTATTTGCTAATGTTAAAAATTTCGATGTAAAATAAAAAAAAATCAAGACGGTATTTATGTAATCTATAATATTACATGTAATATATATCATGCATAAATGTCAAAAAAATATTGTTTGATTTCAATACATAACTATGTTTATAAATATATTTTGATTTTGCTTACAAATTAAGAATATTTTTAAGGTTTGGGCATTACTCGTTTTTTTTTTTAATTATATATAAAATAATAGTGTCAATACCAAATCACATTCACCCTAAGAATGTTATAACAGATCTAGAATATTACCTCATTATGTTAAAATATAACAATATTTGCATGAAGAAAAATAAAATAAAATATTTTTTTAATTTGAATTTTATTCAACACTAATCCGAAGTCTAAAAATTAATTCCAATAAAAACTTTATCCAAGCAAGCATAAAAAATCTAATAAAAATAAATAATATTCCAATTAAGTGAATATCTAGCATATTATTATTATTTCATTCGATAATGAATGTCAGACTGTTATTTTAAGCACTTTAGAATGTTACAGGAAAACAATATTTTCTAAAACTAATTGAACACAATGATTTTCTTTTTATACAATGTTATTTTAAACTTGATTCATTATCTAATTATTTTTACACAATAATTAAAAAAAATAGTGACATGTAAAATGGCGGGTATTAAAGCCGGTATGACAATTGGTTCGCCAGTGATATAATTGAAAATGTAAAAGTAGGAACTCAATGTTTCTTTAAAATGAGTCAGTGTAGTGAGAAAAGAAGTGTTTATATCGTTACCGGGGTGTTTACTTGGAGAGTTTATAAAAACAATCATTTTGTGCTGTAGCCGTTATGGACTTACTTTGCAAGGGATAACTTGGAATGAAAATCTTGCCTTCAAACCGGTCTTTTTCATTATTTTCTCGAAAAACTAAACATTCTTCAAATATGTCATACGCGATGAATAAAAGCTTATGTATTTTGTACTATAATTTTATTGCTTCCTAAAAATGAATTTTAGTTACCGTAATTTTTTTCAGAAATAATTTATTTTGAACAAGAAATGTTGAACAGTACCTATGTTTTACTACTCCGTTAAAAATATACAGTAGATCAAACATAGACTGACAAGGGCAAAATTATCTAATTTATTTAAACAAAAAGTACTTTATACTTATAATTCTAAACGCATTAACCTCATTTGTCTAATCTAATAAATGCGAGTGAAATTTAAAACACTACAAAAAATAAAACGAATATTCTTGGAATATATTCTATTTCAAAATGATATTTGTGATATACATGGTATGTTAAATTAACGGAACAGATAATAAAAAGTTGTAACCGTTCTGAATCACGATTGAACAAAAACACTTCCGGGGCTGGTTCTAAGTAGTATGCTGTCTAAATGAAGGTTTCCGCATACTTAACTATGTCCTGAAGTAAGGGAATTTTATTTAAATTCCAATAATTCGGTTTGATTTTTTATAGTAGTTAATTTAATAAGGGATATAATTTTTAAACAGACTTATTGGAATTAAAATATTTCATAAATAATTTGAAGTTATTTTTTGTTTTTATTTTATTATTTCCGATATCACATGATGAATATTTCCGTAGAAACTGGTAAGTATAATTGGTCACGTGGTGTTAAGTGATCACTACCGCCAAATGAAATGTAAGAAATATTGACCATTCCTTACAACGCTAACAATAATAATAATGTCCCTTGCACTTCTAGTTACGCACTAGCTCACTTACCCTTCAAACCTGAACACAGCAATACATAATAAAGCTGATTGGCGGCAGAATATATAATGAGTGGGTTGCACCAGCAACAAATAAATAATAAGTAAATATTGTTCTTTTCTTATTTTCGGCTGAAATTTAGTCGTTCTTAAATTGATTACAAATAGTATGGGCTATTCTGTAAGAACAAACTCGAAACTCACAGCAGAAAACGGTCGTGAAACGTTAGAAAGAAATGTCACTAAGTGATATGCGACTTTGACCTTAACAATCACAACATTTCAAGAATAAACGCATCAAAATAGTATATCACCATAAGTCAGTTATCAACATTTCACGGGTGAGTAATGAAGTGTGTGTTTTTAAAGAATGTCACTTCTGAATTTAATAATGCTATCACCATTAGAAATCTACTTATTTTTTTAACAAATAGGAAGGTGGACGAGCTTATGGGCCACCTGATGGTAAGTGGTCACCAAACGCCCTTAGACATTGGCATTGTAAGAAATGTCAACCATCGCTTATAGCCAATGCGCCACCAACCTTGGGAACTAAGATTTTATGTCCCTTGTGCCTGTAATTACACTGAATTCAGAAGTAAAAAAGGCTATATTTTTTCACTAATAATAAGATTTCGATATGTATATATATACGTATGTAAATTGATCTATAAGTAGATAACTTTTTGCAATTCGTTTCAATTTTATTTCCTAGATATCTGTAACAAGGTTAATGGTTTAGTATTGAATACATATAGACTTGTAGTTTTGTCGCCCTTTAATGTTCAATTAAAAGGGCTATAAAATGCTGAACAAATTAGTAGATATTGAAAGAAAAACAAGAAGTTCTACGTTTTAGCGAATATAGTATGTCACAATGTTACAAAGATTGTATTTGATTTGAAATGTTTACAAACTTTTCTTTAACTCTACGCCTCTGGCAATGCGGAGCTTATATCGCGAATTATATTTGTTACATAAACAGATTCAAACACCAAACCGTGATTTTTAAGCAGGTATGTGGAATATGAATGCATATATATCGTTCATTATGCAACCAAAACAAAAGAAGCGGAGTGTGCTTCTGAGCTGTGCGAACACCGAAAAAATATTGTAAATAGCGAAGACATATACATAATCACTAGATACTTAACTAACATATGCAATGACCGCTGAGAATTGGCTAAACTTGCTAATGTATATAATCCAATATCTAATTATGACTTAATAGTTAATCTGTCTCCTAAAATATCAATCAACCTTATTATTAATAATAATAATATCCTGGGACATTATTCACACACGGCCATCTGATCCCAAACTAAGCAGAACTCGTATTATGAAAACCAGGCAACTGATATACTAGTTTTTTTTGTAAATACATAATTATATAGATAATTACACCCAGACTAAGAACAAACAGACATGTTCATGCACACAAATGTCTGTCCTGGGTGGGAATCGAACCCATAACTTTCGGCGTGAAAGGCAAGTATCCTCCAACCACGCCAACCGGCTCGTATTAAATTGTGTATTGATGTCACTATATGTCTTTTGTCTTGTTTATTTAACTGTTTGTGTTAATTATAACAGAGACATCCGGTATATATATACATATTTATGATGACATAAAACGTCTACGTTTTTAGACATAACTGTAGATTCCTTTTGTAAATTGAAAGAACAACTAGATAAATTATTTGCAAAATTTGAAACGTATATTTACGGTTTAAAATTATATATAAATATTTTGAAAAAACTTTGCCTAAATGTTTCGGAAACATCATCAACTATTGTTTATCATACTTATGTTTCCTCTTCATTAAGATATGGATTAATTTTGTAGGAAAATTCAGTGTTAATAAGAGTTTTTAAAGCACAAAAACGATGTACGAGAGCGAGGCTGTGTGTGTATGTGGGGCTGCACACATAGCTGCAGACCCTTTTTCAAGAAAAAGGAAATATTACAGTACCGTACAAATCCTATCTATAATATACAATACTGGTAGTATTAATATTTGAATATATAGATAAATAGGATTTGTGAGGAAAAATATTCAGCTGTTACCTCAAAAGAGCTGTTAACATAACCACCGTTATGTTTATTGTTTGGCAATTAAAATTTATATTAAATAGCTAGACAGCGTTAAAAATGCGTATAGTATTAAAAGTTTCTCATTGTAATTTTAACAAAATGAATTATCTGCATTATTCAATATTTGCATGGTATTTCAGCAAGACATGCTTGGCCACACAATTTGTTTTAATTTTAATTAACACGTAATGTTATCATGTTTGATGCAATTAAATGAATTATTATTACTATAAATCTTACTCACACACAGCGTTGTGGCGTTCTGTTAAAACTAATCAAAGATACGCATATGAAAGCATATACAATTTAGGACTTTTTAACGATTTGACATTTTCCTAACAAATTCATTCGAATGAAAATATTTTATTGACACCCTAAAATTAACATTCAACTTAAACAATGACAGTGTTGATAAAAAAACTAGTTCTATAAAATGATGAGCAGAGGCTTCTTAACTAGGACGAGGCTGCTTTTAAGACGTAAAAAAAAATTCCGATGACATATTTTACTAGGTAGGCTTTGTGCAAGCCTGTTGGCTAAATACCCACCCACTCATATTCTACCGTCAAACAGTGCTCAGTATTATTGAGTTCCGGTTGGAAGGATGAGTGAGCCAGTGTAAGTACAGGCATAAGGAACATAACTACTCCAGACCTCCTCGTAAACAGAAGTGAAGGCATTGTTTTTATCCCAAGAGCCTACTTTATTGAAGTAGGCTCTTGGGAGTATGCATGGATCGTCATTTTATAAGATTAAATTTAAATCTAACACCGGTTCTTAATGTAGATTCTTACGAGAAGAATCGGCAAGAAACTCAGTAGATACTCTTATTCGATAATCAAGTTATATAGATAATTAAAAATATTGATTTAATTATGGCAAAACTTTAATAAAACACAATTGAATTATTATTTATCCTGCATGGAAATTAACGAATACTAACTCCACACTTTTTATTATTTTTATTGAATAATACGCCTGATTCATATACTGACGACGAGCCGGTTTGCGTGATTGTTAGATACTTGCCTTAAACTTAAACATGTCTGTTTGTCCTGAGTATGAGAGTAATTATCTATATAAGTATGTATTTACAAAAGAAAAGTAGTATATGTAGTACATCAGTTGTCTGTTTTCCATGGTACAAGCTCTGCTTAGTTTGGGATCAGATGGCCTTGTGTGAATAATGTCCCAGGATATTATTATTATTATTATTATTACATTCTTATTTTACATTTTCTCTCTTATGAGGTAACAAAAACTAAACACACGGGCCGTAGCCAAGCGCGAGTAGGGGCTAGGTGATCGTAAACAGATGAGATGGATGAAGTCGTAAGGAACTTGCGAGTGAGGCGGCATGTGTTGAGAATGATTGCCTTTTGGAGTAAATGATGAGTGTGTCGAGGAACGTGTAACATATCAAGGCTACGTTATAGGCTTTTAGGTACGACTCCAGTTGATGATATGACAATGGGAACAATATAATAAAACAGCAATACTTGATATTGTTGTGTTCCGGTTTGAAGGGTGAGTGAGCCAGTGCAATTACAGGCACAAGGGACATAAAATCTTAGTTCCCAAGGTTGGTGGCGCATTGGCTATAAGCGATGGTTGACATTTCTTACAATGCCAATGTCTAAGGGCGTTTGGTGACCACTTACCATCAGGTGGCCCATATGCTCGTCCACCTTCCTATTCTATATAAAAAAAAAATATGGATGGTGTTTGCTCGCCACTGACGCTTCAATTCAATTGCTAGATCTTTCTTCTTAGTACTGATATAAATTACATTATACTATTAGTTATATATATTTAGTTTAAATTCGTTCGATGTTCACCGCGAGGTAAAAACAAACACAAAAAAATCCGCATTAAGTTATACGTGTACATGTATATATGTATGTAGTCGAGATGGTCTAGTGGTTAGTGCGCGTGAATCTTGAAACCGACGATCGTGGGTTCAAACCCGGGCAAGCATCACTGAATTTTCATGTGCTTAATTTGTGGTTATAATTCATCTCGTGCTTAACGATGAAGGAAAATCGTGAGGAAACCTGCACATGTCTAATTTCATTTAAATTCTGCCACATTTGTATTCTACCAACCCGCATTGGAGCAGCGTGGTGGAATAAGCTCCAAAACCTTCTCCTCAAAAGGGAGAGGAGGCCTTAGCTCAGCAGTGGGACAATAACAGGCCGATACTGTACATGTATGAAGTATTTTTTAATCTATGTATATAAAATAATAACTGCCCGATTGACATACCACCGTACAGCCTAAAATACTGGGGTTAGAACTATGAAAATTTGCACAGTAGATAGCACTGAGCAGTAAGGAAGGATTATTGATAATTTAACCCCTAAGATACAGGGGATGAAATTTTGTATGAAAAATTCTTCATTTTTGCTTTGCTTTTGCTATGGAAATTTGTATTTAACAATTCTGAATTATGAAGCGAGCGAAGACACAGGATAGTACATACATATAATTAATAATACATTATCAATAAATAAAATCTAAATTATTCCATGCAATCGCTTTTTAGCAAAGCCTTTTAATAACATATTAGATTATAATTATTTACTTCCTTGTTGTTTAGAGCTTATTTTTTAGCTTTATTATTTACAGGCTATTTTGTTTGTGTGGGTGACGAGTAACGATACTTATTGAATACAGATGTAATAATACACTTTACAACTCCTTTTTTTTTATAGAATAGGAAGGTGGACGAGTATATGGGCCACCTGATGGTAAGTGGTCACCAAACGCCCTTAGACATTGGCATTG
This sequence comes from Nymphalis io, assembly GCF_905147045.1. Classification (NCBI taxonomy): domain Eukaryota; kingdom Metazoa; phylum Arthropoda; class Insecta; order Lepidoptera; family Nymphalidae; genus Nymphalis; species Nymphalis io. Next base: position 892,058 of record NC_065909.1, read on the forward strand.
TAAGAAATGTCAACCATCGCTTATAGCCAATGCGCCACCAACCTTGGGAACTAAGATTTTATGTCCCTTGTGCCTGTAATTACACTGGCTCACTCACCCTTCAAACCGGAACACAACAATACCGAGTACTGCTGTTTTGCGGTAGAATATCTGATGAGTGGGTGGTACCTACCCAGACGAGCTTGCACAAAGCCCTACCACTAGTAAAAATTGTACCACCTGTATTTATTCGTATGCTTCGATTACTAAAATACAAAGTTTGTATGTAATTGACATAGTTATGTGATTCGTTGAATAAAGTATTAAATTAAATGTAAAGCAACCACCGGTTCGGAAAGAGAATAACCGGTAAGAAACACAGTAGTTTCTTACTCTATTTCATCTATTAAAAAATATACATATTATTATTATATAATAATTATAATATAATATGAATGTATTCTGTATCAACTTCAAGCTCTTTCATCGTTTATATACACTTTAATAAGCCTTATATATATTTTTATTAATAACTAAAATGTTTTATTAGAGGTAAGTTCGTTATTGACATTCAATTTCAAAAAATAATGGTTGCGTGCGATTTAATCGTTCTACAACCATAGCGATTCATTTAGAATAAAAATACTGACGCACTATACAAGTTCATATCACACTTTCCGTATTTATATAAAATAGCAGTTCGCGCTCCGCCAGTACTTAAGTAGTACTACAAGTACTAAGTACGTTCGTGTAGTTTGTTTTTTTTATTGGATTAAAAGGTAAGATTTTTTTTTGTCACAATATATTTATACCTTTGCCTATTTTTTTTTAATACATAGGTTAATATATTTGTGACTAGGTCTTTATCCAGTCTTATCATATTAAAACTTTTGCACGTTTCATAAACTTATTATATACTATTATCTACTTTTAATTTTTATCCTCTGACTTGAGAAAAACTGGTGAAAAAACAAAACAGCGGTTTTGTTTTTTTTTCTAAATATTAATTTATTTTTGTTTACAATTCAATTAATAATATTATATTTATACGGCCTGAATATTGTTTTATTTTCAAGGTATTTTCATAAATAGAAAAATAAAAAAAAAATTATAATTTTCATTAGGACACACGTCATTTTTATTTTATTTTATAAATACTAAGGCCACTAGGCAAATTTAAACACCTAATAAGAAAAAATGTCACTCCCAATTGTCAAGTATGTGGTGTATTAGATGATAGGTATTTCACATTTGTTATTAGCGTGTGTTCGTAACCACAATTTGAGAGAAACACTAAAATATGAACTAAATTTAAATTATACGAATTTTGGTGTTTTTAATTCTATTCTTAGTGAACCTTCGAGTATTTCGATTTAATTTGCGGCCTTAAGACGAGAGGCCTTGGGATTTAAGATGGGGCCGACATAGAGGCTGCGTATAAAGGCCCCTTAAAATAGCAGATAAAAAAAAATACTAAGCATTTGTAGTTTAGTAACAGACGTTACTAGATTGGTTTTATAAAAAAAGTAGAATATATAGAATAGCTTTCAAAACGCTAACGACCTACGTTCAGGAGTTAGAGGCCTTTCTTTATTTATTAAGGATCTCCAACAAAGGATACACACTTACGAGTACATTACATTGAGGAATAATATTTTAAAATATGTGTGCTGCTTCAATTAAACCACACAAGACTACATCAAGCAAGCATTTCATGAACAGGAGCATATATCAAGCTATCAAATATATGTCAAACAAATCTATATATTTTTAATTTATTTCTAAAGGAAACTATAAAGGTGCAGATTGTATATTGTGTGAATAAATCTTTTCTGCAAAAATATACGTAACGGTAACGTGTTCGTTTGCAGTCCAAGATATAGTTTTGAGCTTAGCACAAATACTTTTGGTCTCATGATCAGTTATTTTAAACTCGTTGGCAATAATATATGTATATATATATTATTTACTTTTCTCATATATATTTACATGATTATTTTATGAGGATATATCATATCACCCATTGCTTTAAGATAATTCCATTCTTATCGAACCTTTTAAATCCTTTACTATATATTTAAATATGAAATAAAAATAAATAAAAACCATAGGTACATATTTATAAAAAAAATAACATTTCCGGCTTCAACAGCAATAAAAACTTGATTGTCGTTAACAAGCCTTCAACAATCTGATTACCGGTCAGATAAATAATGTTGTATCTGTGCTCTGCACGCACAACTAAAAACCTTTAAATAATAACTATTTTTTACAAATCAAATCAATATATTTTTATTCAAATAGACTTACGAGTACTTATGAATCGCCAAGCGATACAACCGACTACATCATAATCTTTTATTTATCTTAAAAACATATGTTTAAGTAAACTAAAAAAAGGGTTATATTAGTTAAATTTTCTGATTCAATTGAATTGGATTCTATGAATATAAATCAGAATCGAAAACCGGTCACGTAGCTTTAAATAACTTCAACTCCTAACTTAAGGTAAACCGTAAATGTCCTTGAAGTTTTAAGTTAATTATATTTAAAGCGAGGTTAGTTTTTTTTAGTTTTATTTAAATTTTTATCTCCTGTAAAGTATTTAAAGGGAAAATTACAAATGTATTTTATTAACCAATTGAAATTAAGTGCAAAGTGCGCCCTCGAAGGGTGCGCCCCTGACAGCCGCCCGCCTATCCAGCCAGCCAGCTACGCTGACATGCATCGCTGACACTGACGCTGCATCTAATCTCTACCTTTTAAATAAATATAATATAATCTGACAAATCAAACCGTTAGTTTAGTCTTTATTGTTTTGAAACGTGGATTTCGATAGAGTTATGAATAAGAGATAAATCTTTTACGATGCTTGGAAGGGCCTCGAGGGTTAAGAAGAATTTTATATTGCAATATTTTAGCCGTGATTTATATATAAATATTTAAATTAAGTTGATTATTGATTGATTTTGGATAAAATATATAATCAATTTCTTATTATGTATGTTAATTACATAACCTCGTTAAATATAATAAACATAATGATTCCCTTGTTATTTTGCCATGAATATATGAAATGCTGTTTCCTTTAACTATATTAAACCCGCTTACCTTGCCATCGAGACCTTTACGACGGAACCTTAAGAACCTGTTATATAGAACAGATCTGACCCTTCTAAGGCTTTTTATCCTAGACCTCATGTACTTATCTCGGTACCACCAGCGCCGATGTGCGCCCTTTTCATTCTGATGATATTGATACCATATTTATAGCTTTAAATTGTCACGTTAACTATAAGATTCTGGCTACATAGCATCGGGCCCTGCCACACAGCATCATTTATCTCAAAGATGCCGCATGTAATTGCTACTCGTATTTTTATAAGCTTAGCCCTTAGTCATCTAGAGGAATAATTCCTCCCTCTCTACGTTTAGGTCGGCACTTGAGGAAGTAAAGTAATAATTGGTAAATGTCATGTAAGCCCTCCTCTCATTTTGAGGTTTGGAGCTTATTTCCACGCTGCTCCAATGCATCCAGCATGAGTGGCATTCCTTCGACACGTGCATTCCTCGCTATCTTTTGCTTAATCATGATAATCTGTTTGCTTTACCCGCAGTTCTATACTCACCTGAATCTTTCATAAGAATACGAACAATTTACTGTTTTGTATTAAATTACGATAAAGAAGACATATTTCAAAGTAACTAATTACAGTTGTCAAATAACAAACATTAATTGAATAGTTTCTTCATTATTTTAAGCAATCAATTAGCATGATTATAACGCATAACAAATTATCGGAATGTAAAGTGAAAAAAATGTATTGTTTTCGGTACAAAACGACTTTATCGCTAACATAGTATATATAACTCTTTTACTTCGTACGAATTAATTACAAGGCTTTTACTGTACTGGCTGCGCGTCCCGACTTCGTACGGGTAAAATTCTTACATTTTCCCAATTGAAGTTGGAGTTGAAATTTCTAAAGATTCTCTCTTAGTGAGCATTTACACGTGAAAGGAGTAACTGCTCTGTTCCTTCAAACGAGGCGTGAAGAGGTATCTTGCGGGCCGGCAAGGCGGGGGCGGCTAGTGCAGAACATTCTTCCCGACTGTACTGGCCGTCGTCGCGGTAAGTGGTAGTAGAGTCTCAACTACCACTTACCATCAGATGGAGTAGAGTCATTTGCCCTCCCGGCAAATATATATATGTATAATAATAATAATGTCTTCCAGACCGATTTCGGCCATGTCGGCCAATCTCAAGAGAGATTAGCCAATTACGCGGGAGATATTATAGTGCACAAGTGTGTGCGCAAACTCAGGTGCACTCTCTCTTCCCTCACGACACGACCGGAAAGTTAAGGCGCAAGACCAACGGCTTTACGTGCTTTCCGAGGCACGGGAGTGCACTTCCAACTTCCAGACTTCGGGCTGCGACTGAGAGTTTTCAGACAGAAAAACTCAATAACTTTTTATTAGCCCGACCTGGGAATTGAACCCAGGACCTCCGGGTCTGCGGCCTTACATCAAGCTACTAAACCAACGAGGCATATATGTATATATATATAAATTTAACAATGTTAAATCCGACAGACGTCCTGTGTATGGCCTTTGGTCTCGACTTTCAAATCTCTCCGGTTGGATTGATGTTCCATGAAATTATGAGCGTGAGTGAATATAGAATAGCCCTATGTTTGTGCATACACAAGACGTGTCCAACTAGCTAGCCGTGTAGAACAACTGTCTTGGTCACATTTGGTTATATAAAGATATTTGCACGCCAGTGATTCCCATGCAGTGGTTCCAATAACGCGTCACACGAACTGCGTATACACCGACGATAGTGACAACTCGGCGGGGAAGAATAGCGATCCATATTAGAGACGACCCCATCATGGACAGGCTGGTCGAATACCATCCAGGCCAATCTAGGAATGCAGAATACCAAAAAAAAAAAAACAAAGCAATTTAAAATTTCTAATTGTGATGTCTGGATTTGGAAATGAAAATATACAGACACAAAAATACCAAACTATAAACTGAGGACGACACAACAATGATAACATAAAAAATAAATAAAGAAGATCACAATATTCTTACATAAGACGTGTCAAATATTCTTATGTACATACCTATGTGTATAGTACAACATATAAACCATGTATTTTTATTTTTAGCAATGGACGAGGTGACCGGCGAAAATATGCAAAACTTATATAATAATGTTTACGATGAAGTGAGTTGTGTGTGTGTGTGTGTTTTCGCTTTTCAATGTTCCACTTTATATCGATAGCAGCACGCTTTCGTTTGTTTTTCTGATTGTTTGCACAATGTTTTTTTTCTATATTAAAGAGGTTAATCGAAGGAGTTTTTATCATCGTTCAGACATTGTAACCAATTAAGTAATCAAATTAGCGTGAAAAATGTAATTCGAAAGAAAAGAAAAATATAGTTAATTATAAAAAAAAATGTTGGAAACGAGATGGCCTAGCGGCTTGAACGCGTGAATTTTGATCGAAAACTTTCAGTGGCGTAATTTTGAAAATGCAAACCAAACTCACTTCAGAATACGATGGTGATCGTATTCTGAAGTGTGTTTGTTTTGTGTTGTGAGTGAGTTGAAGTGTGACACGAATTGATTTCTTACAAGAGATTGCAATTGACCACTTACCAACACGCGGTGTATTGATATTTCAAACCAAATTAACGATATAATATAACGGTGGTAGGGCGCTGGCGAGATGAGGGCGTTCATCCCGTTCTTACTCTCCTCTTTCCTGATGTACGTAAATGCCGATAACAAGAATGACACGGACGTCGTGGACTTCTTCCGTCGGGGCATTCAAAAGGAGATCCAGACAGTCAAACAGCCGATTGACGAAACCATCGCGTATGTAGGATCGTCACAATGTAAGTTTATTGTATAAGTACAACAACAAATCTTGATGATTTAGATTACGCCAAGTCGCATTTGCACATCAGACTCGTGTATAATGGTATCTTTAAAATAAGTAAAACACCCTTAACATTTTATTAAAAAATAAACTAAAAAAATATGTATATAAAAATTAAAAATTATATTATTTAAAAGTATTAGAAGTATTCTAGTATTCGTCCGTGTATTTAGGTAGGTAGAGCTTTGTGCAAGCTCGTCTGGGTAGGTATCACCCACTCATCAGATATTCTACCGCAAAATAACAGTACTTGGTATTGTTGGGTTCCGGTTTGAAGGGTGAGTGAGCCAGTGTAATTACAGGCACAAAGGACATAACATCTTAGTTTCCAAGGTTAGTGGCGCATTGGTGATGTAAGCGATGGTTAACATTTCTTACAAGGCCAATGTCTAAGGGCGTTGGTGACCACTTACCATCAGGTGGCCCATATGCTCGTCCGCCTTCCTATTCTATAAAAAAAGGTAGCCCATTCCCGTTCTTGGGGCTCAAGCTTACGTCATACGAAATTTGATCAAAATCGGTTCAATGCCTTAGCCGTGAAAGCGTAACAGAAAGACAGAGTTACTTTCTCATTTATAATATTCGTGTACATAGATTAATACATTTTACTTGTTGCAGGTAAACATGTTAAGAAACTACTGGGGGTTTCTTATGAGCAATTACAGGGGGAGAGTGAACCAGACCTGAACAGTCTAACCCTTCATTACAAGACCAGGTGATTCAGACGCTTACTTATATATTTCTTAAGTGTCTTAGTATTTAATTAAAATATCCACACGAATACATTTATAGATTAATATAATAATAATAATATCCGGGGACATTTTTTCACACACGGCCATCTGATCACAAATTAAGCTTGTACAGAGCTTGTACTATGGGAACCAGACAACTGATATACTATATATACTTTTTTTCTTTTGTAAATACGTACTTATATAGATAATTACACACAGACTCAGGACAAACAGACATGTTCATGCACACAAATATCTGTCCTGGGCATGTTGGCATCCACCAACCACGCCAACCGGCTCGTCAATTGCAACATTTAGACAATTATTTTAGTCAGATTAATATAATGTACTATTTATATACACGTTACAGTTACATACATATAACTGATAACTGATAACTATAGGCTTAGGTTTATATAATATTTATTCCCATAAAGACTAACGTCACTTACATGAGAACAATGTTGAACTTAAAATTAGTTACTACATTCGTCGTTCGTTGTTAAATTAGTCGACACTTTATTAATTCATTCTCATTTAACACATCGTGGCTACTTGCTTAGAAGCGAATGATCTTTTGTAAGATAAGCGGTTAGTCGTGTCTTAAATGTGTTAAGCGAGTTTACATTCCTCATATTTGAGGGTATTTTGTAAAAAAGTTGCCCTCCTTCAAATGTGATCATTTTTTTGCCATAGTTCGTTTTTATCTTTGGTAGGAGAATGAGACTCGCTCGACGCGTGTTGCGTTTAGACTGTTGTTTTATTTTAGTAAAAGTTAGTTTGGTACGGTACCTTTATTAAGGGTTTGATGCAAATATTGTAAATACATATATAATTGTCGAATATTCATTATTTTAATGGTTGGAGTAAAATATGGGTAATTAAAGAGCATTTTAATATATTTTTTTTGGCAGCTAGAACGTCAGCTAGTTGTTTTGGCAACACTAACCCATACTTCAATTATGTACGAAATATGTGGTTTAATTAGGGTGTTATAGAACTATTGTTGAGATACACAAGGTTACCTATATTAATTAAAGGTATTTTTAAAATTAATCATAATAATTTTAATTTTCGTTTATTCGTGTATTAGTGTTTCGTATCGCGTAATAATTTAATTAATTCGGTTACTTGTGTTCTCATTATACAGGATCTATGCAGTCTATCCGATAACTACACTCCTAAGTACAACAAAGATAATAAAAAACCAGTAAAGATAAAAATAATGTATGATTCGTTATAACAAATATTTTAACTGTTGGTAACATTATTGAAGTTGTAGATAATAAATCGTCGTGTATATTTCTTAAATACAAATAAGCAATAATTTGGTTATTTTATTAACATTATAATAATAAAACAACAGGGCATATACAACGATCATCAATATCACAGCAGCGGCGGAGTCACTGCGTCAGGCTCGGAGTTACGACCCTGATGAGAAGTTAATAATCTTTGTGCACGGGTTCACGGACGATCCCACTAAGGATAGCTTTACGCACATACATCGCTCTTTTATTGAAAATGGTAAGTTTAATTTTTTTTATTTGGCAACACTAAATTGTATATAACAAAATTCGAGCTTCCCGCCCAAAATGCTGTGCATAGAGTTCGAACTAGAAAAAACTAAGGAAGAAATGAGCCATCTTTTAGTAAGTGATGGTTTTCGCTCGAGTTAAAAAAGCGTATATGTTTCCTTGGTGTGCAAGTCTGCTTCATACTAAATTTCAATTTAGGGGTTTAGCCATGAAAACGTAACAGACACAAATACAGTGTTACTCTCGCATTTATAGTATAAATTATTTCATACAAAATTAATGAGCAACGAACCGCAGCTAAGATTTATCTTTATTTGATTATAATCACACTCATTTACTAAACCGGAATAGAAGACAAAAGACTTGGCTCTATATTTGAAATTACTTTTTTTTTAAACTAAAAAAGTTAAAGAAAGGCAATTTTATGCTTAATTTTTAATGCTATAGTATTTAATAAATAAAATATATCGCACAATCATTCCAGAAAGCGTTAGAGTCACCAATCTAGATAACTTACTCATTGATTACATAAGAAATCAAGGAAAGAATAACAATGCGTTGTGGTCGGACATTTCCCACGATATTCATAGACTGATTAAATTATTGTAACGCTCTATGACGTAATGACGTCGTGACCTTAACTTTGTTGCTAAACCCTTAACCAGTCACTAGTTTTTTTCACGTTTACAGTACCTAACTTATAATATTGTAGATCGTGAGCCGATAAAAAGGGGATTTTTCCAGCTCAATTGTAGAAACTTACTGGTGGTAGAGCTTTGTGCAAGCTCGTCTGGGTAGGTACCACCCAGTCATCAGATATTCTACCGCAAAACAGCAGTACTCGGTATTGTTGTGTTCCGGTTTGAAGGGTGAGTGAGCCAGTGTAATTACAGGCACAAAGGACATAACATCTTAGTTCCCAAGGATTTATTACAATGCCAATGACTATGGGCGTTGGTGACCACTTACCATCAGGTGGCCCATATGCTCGTCCGCCTTCCTATTCTATAAAAAAAAAGAAACTTTGCGGTGTTACAATCACGTACCGTAACCAATAAAACCATTGCTCCTGTCATCTTTCCCCGTCGTGTCGTATTACTGTCCCGATATCCTCATAACCAATTTCGGTCACGGCGGCCAATCTCAAGAGGGATTAGCCAACTGTGCAGGACATATTATAAAGCACAAGTGTGTGTGCAAACACGAAGGCATACTCATAATCCGATGGGACGAGAGTGTGCACACATCCAACTTCCAGACTCCATGCTGTTACTGAGAATCTTCGATGGAAAACCCAATTAGTTTTTTTATTGGCCCAACCATGTGTTTGAAGGACCTAGGGATCCTTATATCTAGCCACTAGACCAACGAGGCCGTCAATCAGCCAACGAGAAGGAATGTGTATTATAGTCAATAATGAAGCTGTTTGTTCCTCCAGGTCACATCGGTTTGATAGCACTTGACGGCAGCTCGCTGATCCGTTGGATTTATCTCCGCGCGACGACTTACGTGCAGTTCATGGGACAAAAGCTCGGAGAGATCTTAGCTGGCATGGTTTACCGTGAGTACAGAAAACTTTTTTTGATTTACTTATCGGTTAATTACAGAATTATGCATATTGGTTCCTATTACATAAAGAATAATGGTGAATATTCTTTCTCAGCTAGAAAGTTTCGAGTATTTATTATACAGAACCCGATGGCCGGTGATGAACACATTTGTATTAAATTTTTACACGTGCAGGTTTAAATTTGAGCGAGCTATTAAATAAAGGATGTGTGCAACCGATTATAGCTGTCGTTTCAATTTAACTAACGCGGCGTCTCCGCTTGCATAATTAATTAGATATTCTTTATAAATACTATATACATACGTGCAAAGAACGTAATAGCTATAATGTAACCAATGCTGACACGATGGTGGTCGGCATGATCGATTCTGCTACCGTCGTCGTCTTCGTAATTAATTAAAGAAAAGTGGTTTTAAATATATGTATTTATAACATTTTTTTTTACATTAAAACTAATCGCATACACTTTTTATTTGAAACAGTACAGAGGCGTTCGCTTCGATGTCAGTTAAATTTAATACACTAGAACAGGCTTTTTTAAATCCTAAAATTGAACATTTTTCATGTTTTCATTCGTTCCTTGTGTTAGTATTAAGTACGTCACAGTTTTTAGTTATTTTTTGTTTGCGATACATTTTACAAAAATACAACGCGTTATTAAATATATATTGAGAAACAATAGCTAATATGTTTGTCTTTAAATTTGATTTTTAAAAAAGAAACTCAAGAATACATCTTCGGCAATTGATGTAGTTTATTTTTAAATTTTCGGTTAATATTCTCGACCTCTAGCACTAGGCCACCTCAGTTCTTAAAAGTGAGAGACAATATTTTCAAATATATATTTGTGCTCTGTTTATATAGAAATATTAGTAGCCCTGACTTCGTACGGGTAATTCAGAGTAACCTATTTAATTTTTTAATTTAGTTGATAGCTTATGTTTCTAAATTTTATTTTAAAAAAATATTTTGTAATCGCATTAAATTCTTAGTGAGCGTCTACGCGAAAAGGACTAACAATGCCAAATTTGAAGTCAAATGGACATAAGATTTCGGAGATCTCGTGATGACTCAATGGTACTTCGTTTTATATATAAATATATAATATGTAAATATATTCTCTAAGATTTTTTTAAAGCAATAAAAAATGCATAACACGTAGACAAAAACGTGTTTTTACATACACATTGCGACTTATGTGTATTTTGAGTATTTAAAACAACTAAAGTATAAATAATAATATGATATCAATGTGTTGTCCGTTTTTTGGCGTTCGGGGAAATGGACTGCCTGATGGTAATTGGTCACCACGGTTCAGAAATATTGGGGAAAACTTTGGAAGATTAGATGTTATGTCCTTTGTGCCTGAAGTTTTACTGGCACACCTTTCAACCGGAACACAACAATACTAAGTATTGCTATTTGGCGGTGGAATATGTATTATTAGTTAACAGCGGTTCATCCGCGGCTTCGCCCTCGTCATAATCCCCCCTACAAATTTTCAAACCCTATTTCACCATTTTAGGGGTGGAATTTCGAAAAATCCTTTCTTAGTACGTCTTTTCATCATAAAATGCATTAACAGTCAAAATTTCAACAAGTTCAAGTTTTTTACCCTTGTGGTGTAGGCTCTGTGTTGATGAGTCAGTCAGAACAGGCCATTATATATAAATATAATTAATATTATATATAGATGAACACTATAAAAGATGTTTTGATTAATCATGTTCTACATGTTTTACTTGGTAATTATGTTGTTTAGTTACAATGTAATTGATGTATAATCATTACGTCGGTACGTTAAGTTTATCTTGGTATTTGTTCATCGAATAAAGACAATGAAAAAAATGATATAATAAGATTATTTCTTTTGTCTTAGGAAGTAAGTTTTATTTTCGGATTTGCATGCAAAAGTGAGTTTGTTATGGTTTCATGTCTTAACTAGTCAGCCGATCATCATGAAATTTTTCATATATGTTTCAGGGGTACAGAAAAGGACATTTCTGTTATTTAAACATACATACAGTGTCTAAATAATAATTTTGTCTTTGTTTACTTATATAAATATGTATCAATCGTTCTTCAGAGGGCCAAGACCCGACAAAAATCCACATAATTGGGCACAGCCTCGGAGCACATATATCTGGGTTCGCTGGAAAAGCCTTCTACAATTTGACCGGGAAGCTGGTCGGCAGGATCTCCGGCCTGGACCCAGCTGGGCCTTGCTTCAGTCACGTCGACCCGGACTCTAGGCTGATGCACACTGACGCGGCGTTCGTGGACGTGATGCATACGGACGCCGGCGTGTATGGGATCAAAGATGCCGTTGGTAAGTGTATTTTGTTCATTTAATAATTTATATCACATACGTGTGCATACAATGAACCCACACAAATGAGTGGATACACACACATTCTCCCAAACACAAACACACGTTCACCGTTTATATATACTTATATATACCTAGTTAAAACGCTTCTATGAACGATTACTAAAATGGTGTACTATTTTCTCTGATAGACAGACATGGTTGGCTGTTCGAGGCCCGAACAACCAACCATGTCTGTTTAAAATTGAACATGGTCTCCAGGTCACGCAGACTACTTCCCCAATAGCGGCACCTTGCAGCCGAACTGCCTGCTGCAGACGTGCTCACACTCTCGCGCGTGGCAGATGTACGGCGAATCTGTGCTGACCAGAGAGGCCTTCCCCGCGATCAAGTGCAGCGACTGGGAGGAGTTTAAGAACGGAAGCTGTAAGAATGAAATTAGGTATGGAAGAATAATGAAATCGCTAGTTAAACCATTTTTATTTAACCGTCCAACGATACATGATTATGTGCTCAAGACCGATTTTGGCCATGACGTAGCCGTCAACGTTTCCTGTAAGACTAGCGTCTTACAGGAAACTGTATAGGAAATATCATAGTGTACAAATGTGTGTGCGAACAAAGGTGTAAACTCTATTCTCCCATTCTCATTTAAATGAGACGGCAAATCCGACTTGACCGGAAAGAGTTCAATCGACAGGACTCACTGTTTTACGTGCTTTCCGAGGCACGAGGTACACTCCGTACACTTCCAACTTCAAGAATCCGGACTGCTACCAAGAACTTTTTATCGGCCCACGCCATTGGTTGGAATCCAAGACCGCGGTGTCTGCGGCCCTATAAGCTAACTACATAAGCGAAGTGGTCAATTACCGGCTATCGATATAAAAGTCCCAGGTTCGATCCTGATCCCAAAGCCAAATACTCCTAGACAATCATAACTACTGTTATAAATTTCACGTCTTAAGTACTGAACCGATAATTTTAATATTAAACAAACTCGCCAGGGCCACAGATAATGACCCAAACCCCACGCGTGGACGAAGCTGTAAAACTAGTATTTAATATTCAATCAACAGCCAATCGTTGTCCACTGCTGAACATAGGCCTCTCCCAAGGTGCGCCAAAGCTCCCTGTCCTCCGCCTTCCGCATCCAGTTGGTGCCCGCCACCTTCTTAAGGTCGTCGGTCCACCTGGCTGGAGGGCGCCCTACGCTGCGCTTGCCGATTCGCGGTCTCCACTCTAGGACTCGTCTGCTCCAACGGCCATCGGTCCTACGACATACGTGACCAGCCCACTGGCACTTCAGCCTGCTAATTTTGCAAGCTATGTCGGTGACTCCGGTTCTTTTCCGGATAATCTCATTTCTGATCTTATCCTTCAAAGATACTCCGAGCATAGCTCGCTCCATAGCACGCTGAGCGACTTTGAATTTGTGGACTAGTCCCGCAGTTAGTGTCCACGTTTCGGCACCGTATGTCATGGCAGGTAAGACGCATTGGTTGAAGACTTTCGTCTTCAAACATTGCGGTATAGACGACTTGAGGACTTGACGAAGGTTGCCAAATGCTGCCCATCCCAAGCGAATTCTTCGATCGGCTTCCTTCTCGAAGTTGTTCCTACCGACTTGTATTACCTGTCCTAGGTAGGTATATTCACTAACAACTTCGAGAGGTTTCCCCTCGACGTATATCGGTCCCGGCACGACATGCCTATTGAACATGACCTTGGTCTTGTCCAAGTTCATACCGAGACCGACACGCCGGGAAGACTCGCCTAGGCTACGCAGCATTTCGGTGAGTTGTTCCAGCGACTCTGCTATGATGACGATATCGTCGGCAAATCGAAGGTGTGAGATGTACTCGCCGTTTACATTGACTCCATACCTAGTCCAATCCAGCGTTTTGAAAACGTCTTCCAACGCGTTGGTGAACAGTTTCGGGGATATTACATCCCCCTGTCTCACCCCTCTGCGCAGTTGGATCGCCTTCGTCTTACAGTCCTGGATGTGGACAGTCATTGTAGCGGCGTTGTACAGACATCTCAGTACCTCGATATATCTCCAATCGATATGACATCTCTGCAATGAGTCGAGCACTGCCCAGGTTTCGATGGAGTCGAAGGCTTTCTCGTAATCCACAAATGCCATACACAGCGGCTGATTGTACTCTTCGGTCTTCTGCACAATCTGCCGAACAGTATGGATGTGGTCCACGGTGCTGTAGCCTGATCGAAAGCCGGCTTGCTCTGGGGGCTGGAACTCGTCAAGTCGTCTGGCGAGACGGTTCGTGACGACTCTTGAGAACAGCTTATACACGTGACTCAGGAGGGAGATTGGTCTGTAGTTTTTCAAGAGGGTTTTATCACCTTTCTTGAAAAACAGTACCACCTCACTCCCGCTCCACGTTTCCGGGGTCTTGCCATGTTGGATGACGGAATTAAAGAGGCTTGCTAGCTCTTTCAGGACCGGAGTCCCGCCTGCCTTAAGCAACTCTGTTGTGATTCCGTCATCTCCCGGAGCTTTGTTGTTTTTAAGCTGTTCTAGAGCCGCCCTAATCTCTCCTTGGTCAACGACCGGGAGCTCCTCGGAGTAATGGCGCATAAGAGGGGCGCGCTGGTCATCAATACTGATTCCCACGGGTTTATCCGATCTTGAAGAGAACAACTGCCCATAAAACCTCTCTACTTCTCCGATAATCTCAGGCCTAGAGGTAACGACCCCACCATTTTCAGTTTTAAGTTTTGTCAGACGCGGCCTCCCAAACTTGCGAGCGAACACTTTCGATCCCCGATTTTGCTCAATCGCAGCCTTGATGGCACGGGTATTGGAGCGTCGGAGATCGCGTCGCGTCAGCGTTTTTATTGTTCGGTTTAAGGCCTTATCTGACAAAAACGATGGTAGTTCTCGTCGTTTTCTCATGAGCTCGAGTGTCTCAGCAGAGAGTTTTGGTGCGTTGTCTCTTCTCTGTGGCGGAAAACACTTGCGGGATGTGTTTTGCAGTATTTTGACCAGCGTGTCGGTTCTCTCATCAATGCTGCTTATGGTTTCCAACGCGGTGAATTGATTTTGAAGTTCCATTTGGAACTTTTCGGAGCCTTGAGCAGCTTGGAGCATGGTAGGTCGGAGAGTAGACCTCATCATTCTCGATCTTTCGGCTTTTAAGTTGATATTTAGAGTGCCTCGAACCAAGCGGTGATCACTTCCGGTATTAAACCTGTTGATCACTGAAACATCTCTAAATATGTGCCTTTTATTCGAAATGATAAAGTCTATCTCGTTCCTTGTCACGTTATCGGGGCTTCGCCAGGTCCACCTCCTCTGAGGCTTCTTTTGAAAGAAAGAATTCATCAAAAAAAGCCCCTGTGCTTCGAGAAAGTTTACCAGCATTTGCCCCCTGTGATTTCTGCAGCCCAAGCCGTAAGGTCCGACTTTCGATTCACCGCTATCTTGTACTCCCACTTTAGCATTAAAGTCTCCCATAACAACATTGTAGTGGGCCTTCGAGGTGTCGTTGAGGGCCTTTGCGATGTCCTCGTACATCGCTTCGACCACATCATCAGAGTATGTCGAAGTTGGCGCATATACCTGTACGACCTTCAGGGAGTACCTGTCGGAAAGTTTTAGGACAAGGTACGCTACCCGGTTCGACACACTACTGATTTCCACAATGCTGCTAATGAGTTCCTTTTTGACTAGAAAACCGACACCACCCTGGGAGAGGTTATCACCTCCGCGGAAGTAGAGTAAGTTACCGGACTCTAGAGTTATCGTGTCCTCCCCCTGTCTTCGGACTTCAGATAACCCCAGTATATGCCAGTTTATATGACTTAACTCTACTTCTAATTCGGCGAGGTGATGGTCCAGCCTCATCGAGCGTCCATTATACGTTGCCATTTTCAGTCGTTTTATACGGTAGCCTGCCGTGAACCGGTGATTCTTAGCACCCCCTGCCCTGCCGATACCGCGACCGCTACCTTGGTCGGGCCTAGCGGGCTTGCCGGTAACTGGGGGCCTTTTTTTTTGGGCGCATCTGCCATTAATGGAGGGGTTTGCCCATACTCGCCGCGCTGGGCAGGCGTGTTGGCGAGCGCAGTAGGGGGGGTAAGATGTTTATGGGAGGGACGCTGCTGCCCATCCCCCCTTTTCCCCGTCCCTCAGTCGCCTCTTACGACACCCACGGGATGAGATTGGGGGAGTACTATTCTAAGCCGGTACTCCACGGCAAGTATTTAATATTACCAAAATGTAATTAAATTCCAGCTACATGGGCTACGGGGCCAAGTCTGACGCCCGCGGAAAATACTTCTTGCAGACGAATGGCGAGTCTCCATACGGGATGGGTGTCCGCGGCATCAAGTATACGAACACGGATGGAATAGTCAAGAGCATTTCAAACGTCTTCGGATAATTTGATACTTTAAGATTTATATATTTATTTATATGTCGATGTGTACGTTACTAGAATTATGGTTGTTATACATAAAAGTAGCATTATGAGAAACGGTTTTATTGTCTTCGATTAAAATAATAATTTAAGCATTATTTTATTAAGAGTACAGTTGATAATAAGTTTGATAATTAATTATTAAAAATAATGCAAAGCATCTAATTACGTAATAGTTATGTATTTGTATTATATATTAGACGGGTATACGGGTACCTAATATGCCACTCGATAGAAAGTGTTCCCCACGCACAGACAGACATTGCCATTGCTATAAGCATTGACCAGCCCTTACGGCGTTTCAACCCACAGCCAATATTATTTAGGATTCGGTTATTGTATCTGTTGTTCAAAAATAAGTAATAATACTATTAATTATTTTTTACATCATATTTAACTGGTAATAAATATTTGTAGAATCTTATTTATTATGTAAACAAATACAATTGCAACGAGATATTAACAATATGTCTTCATATATGTCTTCAATTTCAAATTCATTATAAAATTATTATTTTCGTTGATTTTATCAAAATGTTAATATT
Organism: Nymphalis io; assembly: GCF_905147045.1. Lineage (NCBI taxonomy): Eukaryota > Metazoa > Arthropoda > Insecta > Lepidoptera > Nymphalidae > Nymphalis > Nymphalis io. The sequence continues at coordinate 909,158 of NC_065909.1, forward strand.
GTTGTGAGCATACACGGTATTGTTGTATTGTGTTGCATATTGTGAAATTCAAATTTGCTTTAAAACACCCTGAGGAGCATCTTTAGCTGCAATTATTAATAGTCCGGCTTTGTTACACTGGCTCACTTAACCGCAATATATAAATGTAAGTATTGCTGACTTTTTAATAAAATAACTAGTGATTGGGTAACAACCAGCGTCGAGTGATAATAATTTTAAGCAGTTTTATTGTTTGAAATGTATAAGACTTGTGAAAGTAATGTTTGTGTTATTTGAAAATAAAAGTTATGAAAAACAAAACAACTCCATTGTTATATCTGTTACTGTTACACCGCAGACATTGTTCATAATAATCATAACTCATTATCTCTAATGTGATTATAGAAATAGTATATCACCATAAGTCGGTTGGCAACATTTCACAGTATTATATCTACATACCTACATGGTTTTAGGAAAGGAAGGATTTTATATAAAATAGGAAGGTGGACGGGAAAATGAGCCAACTGATGTTAAATGATCGCCATCGCCCGTAGATATTGACGCTATGAAAAATATTAACCATTCCTAACATCGTCAATGCGGAAAACAATATTATTATTAGAATTAAGATGTTATATCTCCTGACTAGCCAACTGCGCAGAACATATTATTGTGCTGGTGTGTGCGCAAATACAAGTGCACTATGCTCTCACTCTCATAATCCGATGGAACAGCTAATCCGACATAACCGGAAAGTTTTCGGGTGCAGGACCAAGAGCTTGAGGCTTATCTTGCTTTCCAACTTTCAGATTTTAGGCCACTATTTACAATTTTTTGATAGTAAAGCCCAACATCAATTTATTAATCTGACCGGGAGATTGAACTAATAACCTCGACGAATCTGATAAGCTAGCCATTGCAGGCAGACCATATAATATTACTATTTAATCAGAAGTATATAAAACACAGAAGAATAATAATAAATGCTCAAAAAGTGTTTTTTTTTACGCAATTTCATACAAATTATTATCTGTAAACTTTTAAGACTGTTTAATATCGACCTTGGTTCATTTGTTATTTTAAAACATACTCAACAATCCAGCATGATTTTGACATAACATTTTGACACATAACCTCACAAGCACATTATTGTTGTTTTTGTTCATATTTGCAATATTCTTATACAAAAATGGGTGAAGAACCTGTTGATGCTAATCCAAACAAGAAAAGGCAAAGGAAGAAGCGTAAGAATTTTTTATCAAATGCAAAGAAATATGCAAAAAAGGGTCAAATGGGACGCGGCACGAAAATACCGGAAGAACTGTACCAATATTTTGTTGGAATTCTGGAAGTTATAAAGCAAGGAATTGAAGATCCCGATGAACGAAGTCAGTGTTTATTTTTTTATTTAAGACTATTTCATTCGTTCCGTTAAAAAAAATCGAATATATTCTTTTAACGAGAAAAAATAAATCAATTGAACATGTAAAGTATAAATAAGAAATCACTATAAACAAGAAGCATGAAAATTAAAAATATCAATATTAACTAAAGTGTAACATCACAGTTAAAATTTTATGCGTTTAGTAAAGGTTACTTAATTTGTTTTAGTGTTTTATATTTTTACAACGGAATTTTCGTTTATTGTAAAATTATTTGTTTAAAACCTTTCAATAAACTAGACAGACAGACACTTACAAATACAGTTACTAATTAACTTATTATTGTTACAGAGTCTCTTGTTACTAATGTATTGGAGAGAACAAAAGGTGAAGAGTTGAATGTTGTAGGAAATCAGCTCGGCTGCCGTCTTGTAGAACTCCTCCTTCCATATTCATCACCAGAAGATTTACAGAGGTACATAGAAGTACTTTCACCAGAATTACGTAGGTTATGTTCAGATAACTTCTCAAGTCATATTATAGAAACATTATTACGAGTTTCTTGTGAAAGGGCAACAGAACATTTGCAAAGTAATGATGAAACGGAAGAAGTACCGACGAAAAAAGTTAAATTAGAAAGTCCATCTGAGGAATATACGAAAGAACACATTGATATATGTCATGAATTCACACTTAAAATATGTAAATATGCATTGAACAATTTAGAAGATTTTGTATGGGATAAGTACGCTAATCATATACTACGTAGTGCAATAAAATGCTTAAGTGGTATTATGTTGCTGCCAGGAGAAAAACCAAAGGTGAATCTCTTCAGAGAGGCAATACAAGATAATAAAGGAATTCCTCCTCATCAAACGGAGATGAAGTATAAGGTAGTTCCAGATGAGTTTAAAGAAATCGCCAAAGATTTTGCGAACCGACTATCAGTGTGGCCTCAATTTAAAGATTTGCCGTACCAGAACATTACGTCCGCTTTATTACAAGTACTGTTATATGCTGTGAAGAATGTTGATAAAAATTTGACTAAAAGCTTAATAAAGAAACTTTTGAATGAAAGTTTTGCACCCGACGACTGGATGGACTCGGGAATGGATGAAAAAAAAGATGACAAAATTGATGTAGATGAGAGTGAAACAAATGAGCGACAGGTTACAGGGGATAACTTACCACCAGTGTTTAAGAGCGAATCAGCTGTCAGGTATGTAGACTTTTATTATTTTTTATATAATAGTAAATCAATTTCATTTCATTAATATAAAAAAGAAAAAGAATGATTATTAAAATAGTATTCCTATTTATAATATTGTTGTAATATATAATATTTTTATTTTTTTAGTATCATCTGGTATTATTTATTTCATGTACATAATGAGTAAATTTCATCATTTTAAATAGAATAGAATATTTGGTGGTCGAGCTTTGTGCAAGTTTGTCTGGGTAGGTACCACTCACTCATCAGATATTCTACCGCAAAACAGCAGGACTTGGTATTGTTGTGTTCCGGTTTGAAGGGTGAGTGAGCCAGTGTAATTACAGGCACAAGGGACATAACATCTTCCTATTCTATAAAAAAAAAGAACAATCTTTTTGTGAATGTTGTTTAAGCTTATGCTAAAAAGTAAATAAAAAAAAACATTACATTTAAAGGATAATCCTCCTCATATTGCAGGTTATTAGAAGCGGCACTGTTTGTCTCTAGGAAGAAAATGTACACACAAATATATGCTCGGTGCTTCATCAACCGGCTAGGTCAGCTTGCTACTATGCCAATGTTGAATTTCACCGTGCAACGATTGATAGACAACTGTCATGTAAAGGAAGAGGTATGTTTCAGAATATAATTATTATTTATGATAATAAATAAAAGTTGTTGAGCTGGCATTTTTTTTAAATTATATTGTAATATTAGTTGTAAATTAATTATGATATAAAATAGAACGCACTTGTGCACTATAATATCTCCTGCGCAGTTGGCTAATCTCTCTTGAGATAGACCGACGTGGTTGAAATCGGTCTGCAGGACCGTAAAATCTGGTTATGAATGGTAGCCGTGTTTGTAAACTCATAATATTAGCGCGCATTAAAATGAACATTACACGAACAGTAACTATTGCATACGTACCATGGAAAGTTCAAAAATTTTTTTTTAAATTTGTATAGTTTTTTAAAATATGTAATAGTTTTCGCTCGCGGCATGTTATAAGGGGTTGGGGGGTGTTCTTGCAGGGTAGGTTTAAAATAAATAATATATTAGTATAGGTTAATATTTTTAATTATCATAAATAACTTATTACTTTTATTACAATATAAAAATCATTTAAATACTCAAATGTATCGCTTCTTTTTCAGTTTGAGCCAATGTTTGAAGAGCTGTCGACCAAGTTTGGAGCTTTGTTGGCGTGCGGCAACACTGGCGTGTTGGTAGCGTTGGCGAAAGCTTGTCTCAGAATTAAAGCGAAACAAATACAATTCATACAGGTGAGGTTAAATTATAAGGATTATACAAATGACATTACACAGCCTGTATACAGGCTGTGCCCCATGGCCATACCCACCTTAGATTTATATTATACATGTAATAATAATAATTCCAAAATTATAATTATATTGTCAATATTGTTTTGATCACAATACTAAGCTTTTTATCATATCATGGGGATTTAGTAAAACTCTTTTTTGTTAACTTTATGTTGTTATATATACTTTTGATAGAATGACGAGATGATGAGAAGGTTGTGGGTGCGATTCCCATCCAGGTTAGACATTTGTGTGCATGAACATGTCTGTTTGTCCTGAGTCTGGGTGTAATTATCTATATAAGTATGTGTTTACAAAAGAAAAGTAGTATATGTAGTATATCAGTTGTCTGGTTTCCTTAGTACGAGCTCTGCTTATATTATTATTATTTACTGATTTTGATGAAAAAAAGACTTGAACAACCTTGGGATATTTTCTATAACAACGCATTTAAATATATTTGTAATTCTTACCCATTCATAATATTACCCATATTCTTAAACATAGACATACAAACTGACAGACAAAAATAAAAATGATGGTTGTTTTGGTATAAGTTAAAAAATGCATATATTTTGAAATCTGAAATACTTATTTATATAGAATTATACATATATGTATTTAATTTATTTACATATTTTACAGAATTTAGAAACGGCACTAAATTGTTCGGATGCTGAGAATCAAAAACATTTCCCGGTGCAGTGTCTGAAGATGCTGCCTCTCGGCACCAAGGATAATAAAAAGGAATACTTCATCAACGTCCACGGATCTGTTGTGCTGCAGACGATTCTGGATTTTCAGGTACATATATGTTTTAGCACAATATGGAATAAAACCGTGTATAACCTGCATTACACTTTGAAAGGTATTGTTAAAAAATAACAATTTTGGGGGTCGGGTAATTCCAATTTTACCAGAGGCGCTCATAATATTAACCATGACGCTGGACACTGTACAATAGTGATATCCTCTTGCCTATTTTAGCTACAATGTTCAATCTCAAAGACCAGCCATCTCTAGGGAAATATAATGGCAGATAAAGCCGTTGGGCTTGAGCTTCATCGGATAATAAGAGTGAGGGAATAATAAATGCACTTGAGCTCTGTAATATCCTGCGCAGTTGGCTAATCTCCCTTGAAGATATCGGCATCACCTCTTTGGGAGCCCAGAATAGTTCATGAAATACTAATTTCTAATTATCAAGAAATAATAATCTAATACAAAAAAAAACAAAGTGCTTTTGATAGCTAGATTTTAATAAGCGTACTCTATATATTTTCAGCGCCCAGCTAAACCAGTGTCTGGTCTCCTAGAGCTGTCGTCAGAAGAACTGCTGTATATATTTAGCGACCCAAAAGGTTGTCACGTGGCGGACGCTCTGTGCAGGGGTCAGTTCGTCGGAGTGAAGGCGAGGGACAAGCTGATATGGAAGTTGAAGGTATTAGACAATATATTTTGGGTAACTACTCAGTTTCTTGCCGGTCAATCACGGTAGTAATATGTTAATGAGTGCTTATGAGAGCATAGTTGAATGAAGTATAGTTTGATTTGATTTTCAAATAAAAATGAGCACCGGGACATCTGTGTGAGATTTAGATGTCAACACGGTTTGATCAATCATGAAAGTTAGCAGAATATTTATTCATGGAGATGGTTTTTATACTATCCACATTGTTATCTCACACCTTCAACGTCAGTACTTCTAGTTCTGATCTAGATGTTGTTTTTTGTGGGTCATCTGATAGTGAATGGTCACTGCCGAAGAGAGGCGGTACGATTCCTTACATTGTCAATGCACCACCAACATTGGGAAACTAAAACACAATGATACTGAATATTGCTGCTTGGTGCCTGAAAATCGCCTATGTCTATGGCCAGTGGTGACCAGTTACCATCAGGTGGCACACTTCCTCGTCTGTCTATATTATGTATATATAGAATATATTTGTTGTTTTTTATATACAGGGATATTATCAGAAGCTAGCGTTGTCTCAGCACGGTTCTAGAGCTTTCGAGCAAATCTTTGAAGCATCATCTCCCGAGCAGAAGGTCAAAATAATGACAGAACTATCAGATAAGAGTAACTTATTGAACAGCACAAACTACGGCAAGCTGATAGCGACCAAGCTGGACCTCACCACGTTCAAAGCGTCACCGAAGAAGTGGGAGGAGACCAGAAAAAAAATTGATAAATAAATAAATTTTATCATAGTTTGTTGTCTTATTTTAATATTACATGAGCGATATATAAGCTTAGAAAATATTTCTTATGAGTTTCTTCATGAAATTTTGTTCCTTAATATTAAATCAAAATTTATTTTGATTTATTTTATGAATCAGATTAAAATTCATTTATTTTAAAGAGACCCTACACACAAATAAACCATGTAGTGTTTTGTTAATATTATTATAAAATGTAATAATAGATATAAAGATGAAACCATAGGCAATATTTCTAGCAGTGACTATGGTATTTTGGCAACATATATTATGCTTATGGTCATTTTAGAGATAAAAAAACGACACCAAAATAAATTTAATAGTTTATTTAAAAATGTATAAAAATATAATTTGTTTATGTGTATTTTAATTACATTTTTATTCATTCGATATAAATCAAATATTATTCCCAGAGTTTACGGGATCTACACAAACTGATTGAGAAACGTGACGAGAGACATTTTATTACTTCAGGTACATAAATAATTACAATATTATTTTAGCATACAATTAATCATAAATACTTTTTTTATGTTGCAACACTACGATCAAAAGAAACATCTTACGTACAGAGTATATACAACAAATTTACATTTTAAGGACGAGTTCATTTTTGTATACTTATTTTTTATTTGCAATGGCAAGACATTACTTTTTTTTTTACTATAAATAAACATAAATACATTATGGCATTGGATTCAATGGGTATTGACAGATTCCATTGCAACCTTTTGGTATTTCTCCCGGCTTGAGTTTGCACACACGGTTCCCGCACATAAATTCTCCTTTCCGTAAGTCTACGGGCGGTGGAGGATTGTATCCTGAAACATTATCGTAATAAGACATAATTATAATCTATCAATATAACTATACCATGTATTATTATATATATATGGTTTTTTTATATATATAAGTTTATATGTATGTATGTAGGTTGGTATATTACATATTTGTATTAAGCTCAATAAATTTTAAGTGTAAGGTGTTCACACCGTAACCGTAACCGTAACAGCCTGTGAATGTCCCACTGCTGGGCTAAAGGCCTCCTCTCCTCTTTTTGAGGAGAAGGTTTGGAGCTTATTCCACCACGCTGCTCCAATGCGGGTTGGTAGAATTCACATGTGGCAGAATTTCAGTGAAATTAGACACATGCAGGTTTCCTCACGATGTTTTCCTTCACCGTAAAGCACGAGATGAATTATAATCACAAATTAAGCACATGAAAATTCAGTGGTGCTTGCCCGGGTTTGAACCCACGATCATCGGTTAAGATTCACGCGTTCTTACCACAGGACCACAGGACCACACACTGTGCCCGATTAGTGATCCTGGCTAAAAACACATAAGCATTTCTCTTTACAGAGGTTGCCTGGAGGAGATCACTATAAGTAAGACCGCCTTTGCATACTACATGTTCTACTTGCTATTATATGTTACTAAATGTTTGTAAAGTGTGTGCAATAAAGAATTAAAAAAAAAAAAAAAATAAGACAAAAAGGCCAAATAAAGATAACAAGGCCGCAATCCGAAGTGTCGGTCTGATCAGATGCGTGTAACATACAATAGAACCTTTTACAATATCCTGTATCGTACAAGGTTGTGTGACCAATGATGAACCCAGATGGCGCACCATCGTTAGGGAGAAAATCTTGTTGAGAGGTCACGACCCTCAGACATGAGGAAATCCATGCCGACGGCCACCTGATGGTTAGGGGACCCATACATTGGTGCTGGAAAAAAATATTTATCATTCCTTACATCGTCAATGCGCATCCATCCTTGGGAACTAAGATGATATATCCCGTGTGTCTATAGTTACACTGGCATACAGCATTCAACCGGAATGCAACAATACTAATAATTCCAGTTTAGCGGTAGAATATCTGATGAGCGGGTGGAATCTACCCAGAAGGAAATATTTATAAAATGACTAACCTTTTACCCCCGGCTTCGCTCCTTTAACTTGCGCTGATCGTTTGAGAACGTAGTGTTCCTTCGGTCTGTTGATTAACAAGCGCTTTGGGTTTATTAGTGTTGAGTATACCAACATCGACATCAAGAGGATGGCGGCGAATAACAACTGGAATTGATAAAATTTAAATTATCTTCTTAGTTCATAACAATTAATATTTGTGTAATAATCTTGATTTTATGAATACAAAAGCATTTCTCTAATTTTAATGGACGTTAAATAATAAATAATCGCAGTAAATATATATTAAAACATAATTCAAATTGATTAATTTAATTAAACTAAATGATATACATAATAAGTAAATGACATCAGCGTAAAAGTGCAGGCTAGCAGCAAAATGTGTGCAAGGCTTTAGCTTAATCGCTTAAGTGTAGCCAGCTTTAAGCTTGTAACATTAATAGTCCAGTCACATTAGTCAAAGTAAGACAAGTATCTCGGAATTGTATAAATAAGATTAAAATTGAAATGTAATTAAAGTATTTCCCTTAATAACTTTTTAATTATATATTATATATTTTAATAACACGAGAGAGTGTTATTAAATGAATAGATATTCAATTAATGTAAAATTAAATATAACGTAAGTTAATAAAAAAATTATAGACTATACGGCGTGTTTTTAATCGGGACTACCGGTTGACCTCCAATGATACTCTAAATACGTAAACACTGCGCGATCTCTGCCAAATACAAATAGATATCGGCAGTTGCGGCCACCCTACGATAAGTAGGTTTTGATACATGTTTTAAGGTGTCAAAATAAAGGTTTATACAAGTTTATAACTATCTCCAAATCCGAGGTGGAACCCCTAATATGACTGGACTACAAAACAAATAGTCATCATTAGACATGAAATGACTAAAACCAATATGAATACGGAAATGAAACGTATGTAAAAATTAAATTGCCGTTTTTATGGTATTTCTTTATCGTTACCGGACCGGAAAGAGTTCAGACGCAGGACCAACTTGAACTCGGTCGTGTCGGAATCGCCGTCCTATCGGATTATGAGAGTGGAAGAATAGAGGGTTCACCTGTGCTAAGGCACTGGTGTAAGGGCCCTCTTATAATATGGTCTGAACAGTTGAATTAGTCTCTCGAGATTAGCCGCCTTGACCAAAAACGGTCAGGAGGTTCACGTAGGATCTTCTGTATTCCAAAACTGTCGAATCGTATGTCATGACGTCAAACGGGATGGCCATCACTTACATCAATATTTTTTGACTACATATTTATTTATTTAAGAAAATCGTTGCACATATAAATTTGCAAATAATATTGATGTAATATTTGTAGGAAAGGTTGCGCACGAGCAAATCCTGTTAAGCTTCTAAGAAAGGATGCAACTACTGATAAATTTATATCAAAACAGTACAGTACAGTAACAGCCTGTGAATGTCCCACAGATGGGCTAAGGCCTCCTCTCCCTTGTTGAGGAGAGGGTTTTGGAGCTTATTCCACCACGCTGCTCCAATGCGGGTAAGTGGAATACACATGTGGCAGAATTTAAGTGAAATTAGACACATGCAGGTTTCCTCACGATGTTTTCCTTCACCGTCAAGGACGAGATGAATTATAATCACAAGTAAAGCACATGAAAATTCAATGGTACTTGTCCGGGTTTGAACATATGATCATCAGTTAAAATTCATGCGCTCTTACCACTGGGCCATCTCGGCTTCATATCATATCATATATCGAAAACTACGTAGCAATTGATAAAATAAAGTGTAAGGAAAAAAAAAACACGATCAATTTTTGTTTCAATACACAGTCTAAATAATTGTAGCTTACAACAGCGAAGTGAACAAATATTGAACAAAACACTTAACATAACTTAAATATTTAATGCAACTTAATTATTTAATTCAAACTGCCAAACAAGATAATATAAATATTAGGTATTTTTATTTACCTAAATGAAAGCATGTTGTTATGTATTCCGCGCCACTACATCACTTATTATGATTACTTGGGGCCTGAGAGTCATATCTGGTGACCTTTAATGGCCTGTCTCCGTTTTTTCACAATAAAAGTAACTTTAGTAAATATTTATTACTCTGTTTATTAAATTAAACTTTCATTAAAAACACAATTAACACACTTTACATTAATCAAATAGGGCGTCATATTTTTATCTTTTTTTTTTAAACGAAGTATTTAATTTAAACGTAAAATTTAAATTATTTGGAATAATATTACGATATTTTATGAAGTCACTTTTAAGTAGAAACACTCAATAACATTTCCCAAAGATAGTAAAATATAGGCACAGACCATAATAAAATTAATACAATATATTTTACGACGTATGTTACGTTTAAAAAATATAAACAAAGAAATACTCACAAGAGACCGCATGTCGTCCGCGTTGAGCGTTTAACGTTCGGTAAATGACTAATTTCAGAACGAGTTAGTTGACTCGCCGTGTAAACACATGACTACGTTTCACTATGACCTTATCAAGCTGTTCCTCAATATCAAATGAATCATTATTTAAGTATAAATCATGTTTTCACTATCTGATTTTAATGTTACATTATAAAAAAAAAAAAATGATTTAATTAAATTTTAAAATGACTTTTTTTATCTATGTCCAAAAGCTATATTTTTTTTTAAATGTCAGTTCAATGTTATTTTTCAGGAGTCGGTCATTATTATTCTATCAAATTAAAAAGAACAGCTCTAGGAGTCTGAGGCTTTTACCGTAAGGGACATTTTATTTAATGAGCTTTTTTTATTTACTACATTACTACAAACATTGAATTAATATTCAGTATTGTATTTTTTTACATATTATAAGAATTTTAAAAATAACTATTCCAAACAAAAGGGCGTTAATTCAAAAAAACAAAACAGCGATGTCATTGATCAAGATAAAAATAATCAATTTTTAACAGAGACAATATATACACTACGGCGAACCAAACGTTAGCGCGATTTAGAAAATGTTTTCATATCATTCAAAAATCCAAATATATATGTATATTTAAGGTCTTTGGAATCGTAATATTACAATAGCTTACAGACCGGGTCGTCTATATAAATAAATATATCCTGGGACCTTATTCACACATGACCATCTGATCCCAAACTAATCAGAGCTTGTACTATGGAAACCAGACAATTGTTATACTACATATACTACTTTTCTTTTGTAATACATACTTATATATATTACACCCAGACAAACGGACATGTTCATACTCACAAATGTCTGTCTTCGGTGGGACTCGAACCCACAACCTTGGGCGTGAAAGTATCTACCAACCACGCCAACCGGCCCGTCAAATTTTTTCAGGTGTATATTGATTTATTAGATCAAAGTGGAATCCACGTTATAATGGCCTTGTAATGACCCGAGTTATACCATTAATAATATTATGACTGTCACTAAACCGCTTGAACGATAACGGGAATTATTATTTCCTCTTATTCAATAATGTTTATATTTGTAACGTTAAAAACGTACTACACACCGTGGCGTTGCTTGTGATAAATATTAGATTTATTTTTTAAAATAAAATTTGACAGACAGACAGTGACAGCCTGTGAATGTCCCCCTGCTGGGCTAAGGCCTCCTTTCCTTTTTTGAGGGAAGGTTTGGAGCTTATTCCACCACGCTGCTCCAATGCGGGTTGGTGGAATACACATGTGGCAGAATTTCAGTGAAATTTGACACTTGCAGGTTTCCTCACGATGTCTTTCCTTCACCGTCAAACACGAAATGAATTATAAAGACAAATTAAGCACATAGAAATTCAGTGGTTCTTGCACGCGTTCTAACCACTGGGCCATCTCGGCTCTACTATATATATATATATTTTTAATTGTATAATTTTTATTTTATTTCAGTATAATATATTTGCTAAAAAATCTTAAAACATATATATATATATATATATATATATATCCTGTTTGGAAACCAACAAATATAACAAATCCAAGCATTTTTATCATACATACATACATGTATAGACATACATGTATCGGATATAGAAGCCTTATGTTTTAAGATTTTTTAGCAAATATATTATACTGAAATAAAATAAAAATTATACAATTAAAAAATCATTTATATATATGACGAGGATGTAGAAGCCAGCCAAGGTTGTTTTTGTGGTATGAGCAGTGCGTTGACTCGCACTTGACTCAGAATTCAATATTTGCAAGTTAATCCTCATTGCACTATGCCGAGATGGCCCAGTGGTAAGAACGCGTGAATCTTAACCGATGATCGTGGGTTCAAGCGAGGGCAAGCACCACTGAATTTTCATGTGCTTAATTTGTGATTATAATTCATGTCTTGCTATACGGCGAAGGAAAACATCGCGGGGAAACCTGCATGTGTCTAATTTCAATGAAATTCTGCCACATGTATATTCCACCAACCCGCATTGGAGAAGCGTGGTGTAGTAAGCTCCACCTTCTCCTCAAATAGGGAGAGTAGAATTAGCCCAGCAGTGAGACATTAACAGGCTGTTACTGTATTGCACTGTAAGCGATCGTTTATGAGTTTATAACGATCCCTTAAATTCATAGTATTACGAATGTTACGAAGCGTTTTTTTTGGGACGTTTGGTTTGAATTACTTACTGGTAGCAGCGCTTTGTGCAAGCTCGTCTGGGTAGGTACCAACCACTCATCAGATATTCTACCGCAAAACAGCAGTACTTGATATTGTTGTATTCCGGTTTTAAGGGTGATTCACCCTGTGTAATTATAGGCATTAGGGACATAACATCTTAGTTCCTAAGGTTGGTGGCGCATTGTCGATGTAAGCGATGGTTACACTTTTATGAGCAGTGGTGACCACTTACCATCAGATGACCCATATGCTCGTCCGCCTACCTATTCAATAAAAATATGTATTAAATTATTATTAACGGGAATTATATGAATATTGTAAATTGGCAAAGTGATAATCATTTATTTAATTCCTTCTGTAATTTTCTAAATTTTACTGAATTTAAGCAATACAATTCAATTCCTAATTGTAATGGCAGGTTCCTTGACTTAATAATAGGCAACTCTGATTGTATAGTCAATCGAGGTCTCTTTTCTTTGGTAGTAGAAGACGACCATCACCCTGCATTGCAGATTCAGGTCACCACAGAGACATCTCATCTCCCTTTACAATCATCGCAACGTACAATACGTTTGTTTCGTCATGCTAACTACGATGCTATCAATGACGCTTTGGCTCAAGTGGATTGGTATGATACACTTCATGAATGTGAAATTTCTCATGCAGTTGATACATTCTATAATGTCATCAATTCGATAATTTCTAATCATGTCGGCGTCAAAGTTATTAAGTATGTCGAAAACTACCCCTGTTGGTACTCGAGGCCCTTGATAAAAATCATTTCAGAAAAATTGATATATCATCGAAAATGGAAGATATATAAAAGGTTAACTGACTACGACTCATTTAGTATACTAAGAGACCGCCAAAAATTAGAGCAAATCAGATGTTATGATTATTATATTTATAAAGCTGAGTTAAAAATACGCAGTAATAGTAAATATTTTTGGTCATTTGTAAAATCTAAGAAATCATCTTTTGGTCTACCTAATAATCTATTTTTAAAGAATCGTACTGCTTGTGGGGGGAGAGATGCACGCTCACTTTTTAATGATTATTTTCAATCCGTTTATGAAAAGCCAGCCGCCTCTCCAACACTTAAATGTTCTTCTGGTAGCAATAGTAATTTGGATATTGGACATATAGCACTGTCTGTAGCCACTGTTGAAAAGTACCTGCAAAGGTTGGATCTTAATAAAGGCCCTGATGAAATCCCACCTATATTTCCAAAACTTTGTTACAGATCACTTGCTTATCCAATCTTTATTCTGTTTAAAAAATCACTACGTAGCGGTAAAATTCCGGAAATTTGGAAGAGATCATTCGTTATTCCCATCTATAAATGTGGAGATAAACATAACGTTCAGAATATAGGCCAATATCCAAATTGTGCACAATTGCAAAATTATTTGAGAAAATTATCTATGACAGCATCTTTCCCTTCGTGAGGGGTACATTGATTAATGAACAACATGGTTTTGTGAATAGAAGATCTACTGAGACAAATGTTTTTTTTTTTTTTTTTTATATTCGCCGGGAGGCAAATGACTCTACTCCACCTGATGGTAAGTGGTAGTAGAGTCCAAACGCGACGACGGCCAGTACAGACGGGAAAGACGTTCTGCACTAGCCGCCTTCGCCTTGCCGGCCCGCAAGATGCCTCTTCACGCCTCGTTTGAAGGAACCCGGGTTGTAAGAGGAGGGGAACACTTGAGCTGGTAAGGAATTCCATTTTTTGGAAGTGCGACAAAGAAAGGAGTTGCTAAATTTCTTTGTTCGCGATGGAATTTATGTTACAGTTAGGCGGTGACATCGAGAACCAGCTCGCGTGGACTTAAGAAGGAAGGGGGAAGCAGGAATTAGAGAGAATAATTCCTCAGAGCACTCGCCGTGATACAGTCGATAGAAAGCGCTCAGTGCTGCTATCTCACGACGCAATTGTAAAGGTTCAAGGGTGTTTGTGACCTTTACGTCGCCAATAATGCGTACTTCACGTCGCTGCAACCGGTCCAAGGCCTCAAGTAGGTACTTAGCGGAGCCATCCCAAAGGTGCGAGCAATATTCCACGCAAGACCGTACCTGTGTTTTGTACAGCAGGCACAGTTGTTGTGGCGTGAAAAAGCGCCGCACCTTGTTCAGAACTCCGAGTTTCCGTGAAACTGTTTTTATAACAGCAAAATGAATTTATATATTGCTCTTGTAAGAGCTACAATAGGAAGTTTATTGCCTTGGACAAGTTTTCTTGTACGCTCAATACATTTAAAAAAAGAGTTTGTGTGCATTTGTTAACTTAGTCAATGTTTTTATTTTATCTATTTAATTTTTATTATATAATATTGTTTTGCTGTTGTTAACTGTTTGAATCTTAATAATTATTATTTGTAATTTAAAAAATTGCTTGTTTACTGTCATACATGAATTAGTGTTTTGAGTGGAAACTTGATTGGTGTGTGATCGAGTTAATTTGTTGTGTAGTATATGTGGCGTGTGTGCTGTGGAGTACCGGCTTAGAATAGTACTCCCCCAATCTCATCCCGTGGGTGTCGTAAGAGGCGACTGAGGGACGGGGAAAAGGGGGGATGGGCAGCAGCGTCCCCCCTCCCATAAACATCTTACCCCCTACTGCGCTCGCCAACACGCCTGCCCAGCGCGGCGAGTATGGGCAAACCACCTCCCTAAATGGCAGATGCGCCCAAAAAAAGGCCCCCAGTTACCGGCAAGCCCGCTAGGCCCGACCAAGGTAGCGGTCGCGGTATCGGCAGGGCAGGGGGTGCTAAGAATCACCGGTTCACGGCAGGCTACCGTATAAAACGACTGAAAATGGCAACGTATAATGGACGCTCGATGAGGCTGGACCATCACCTCGCCGAATTAGAAGTAGAGTTAAGTCATATAAACTGGCATATACTGGGGTTATCTGAAGTCCGAAGACAGGGGGAGGACACGATAACTCTAGAGTCCGGTAACTTACTCTACTTCCGCGAAGGTGATAACCTCTCCCAGGGTGGTATCGGTTTTCTAGTCAAAAAGGATCTCATTAGCAGCATTGTGGAAATCAGTAGTGTGTCGAACCGGGTAGCGTACCTTGTCCTAAAACTTTCCGACAGGTACTCCCTGAAGGTTGTACAGGTATATGCGCCAACTTCGACATACTCTGATGATGTGGTCGAAGCGATGTACGAGGACATCGCAAAGGCCCTCAACGACACCTCGAGGGCCCACTACAATGTTGTTATGGGAGACTTTAATGCTAAAGTGGGAGTACAAGATAGCGGTGAATCGAAAGTCGGACCTTACGGCTTGGGCTGCAGAAATCACAGGGGGCAAATGCTGGTAAACTTTCTCGAAGCGCAGGGGCTTTTTTTGATGAATTCTTTCTTTCAAAAGAAGCCTCAGAGGAGGTGGACCTGGCGAAGCCCCGATAACGTGACAAGGAACGAGATAGACTTTATCATCTCGAATAAAAGGCACATATTTAGAGATGTTTCAGTGATCAACAGGTTTAATACCGGAAGTGATCACCGCTTGGTTCGAGGCACTCTAAATATCAACTTAAAAGCCGAAAGATCGAGAATGATGAGGTCTACTCTCCGACCTACCATGCTCCAAGCTGCTCAAGGCTCCGAAAAGTTCCAAATGGAACTTCAAAATCAATTCACCGCGTTGGAAACCATAAGCAGCATTGATGAGAGAACCGACACGCTGGTCAAAATACTGCAAAACACATCCCGCAAGTGTTTTCCGCCACAGAGAAGAGACAACGCACCAAAACTCTCTGCTGAGACACTCGAGCTCATGAGAAAACGACGAGAACTACCATCGTTTTTGTCAGATAAGGCCTTAAACCGAACAATAAAAACGCTGACGCGACGCGATCTCCGACGCTCCAATACCCGTGCCATCAAGGCTGCGATTGAGCAAAATCGGGGATCGAAAGTGTTCGCTCGCAAGTTTGGGAGGCCGCGTCTGACAAAACTTAAAACTGAAAATGGTGGGGTCGTTACCTCTAGGCCTGAGATTGTCGGAGAAGTAGAGAGGTTTTATGGGCAGTTGTTCTCTTCAAGATCGGATAAACCCGTGGGAATCAGTATTGATGACCAGCGCGCCCCTCTTATGCGCCATTACTCCGAGGAGCTCCCGGTCGTTGACCAAGGAGAGATTAGGGCGGCTCTAGAACAGCTTAAAAACAACAAAGCTCCGGGAGAAGACGGAATCACAACAGAGTTGCTTAAGGCAGGCGGGACTCCGGTCCTGAAAGAGCTAGCAAGCCTCTTTAATTCCGTCATCCAACATGGCAAGACCCCGGAAACGTGGAGCGGGAGTGAGGTGGTACTGTTTTTCAAGAAAGGTGATAAAACCCTCTTGAAAAACTACAGACCAATCTCTCTCCTGAGTCACGTGTATAAGCTGTTCTCAAGAGTCGTCACGAACCGTCTCGCCAGACGACTTGACGAGTTCCAGCCCCCAGAGCAAGCCGGCTTTCGATCAGGCTACAGCACCGTGGACCACATCCATACTGTTCGGCAGATTGTGCAGAAGACCGAAGAGTACAATCAGCCGCTGTGTATGGCATATGTGGACTACGAGAAAGCCTTCGACTCCATCGAAACCTGGGCAGTGCTCGACTCATTGCAGAGATGTCATATCGATTGGAGATATATCGAGGTACTGAGATGTCTGTACAACGCCGCTACAATGACTGTCCACATCCAGGACTGTAAGACGAAGGCGATCCAACTGCGCAGAGGGGTGAGACAGGGGGATGTAATATCCCCGAAACTGTTCACCAACGCGTTGGAAGACGTTTTCAAAACGCTGGATTGGACTAGGTATGGAGTCAATGTAAACGGCGAGTACATCTCACACCTTCGATTTGCCGACGATATCGTCATCATAGCAGAGTCGCTGGAACAACTCACCGAAATGCTGCGTAGCCTAGGCGAGTCTTCCCGGCGTGTCGGTCTCGGTATGAACTTGGACAAGACCAAGGTCATGTTCAATAGGCATGTCGTGCCGGGACCGATATACGACGAGGGGAAACCTCTCGAAGTTGTTAGTGAATATACCTACCTAGGACAGATAATACAAGTCGGTAGGAACAACTTCGAGAAGGAAGCCGATCGAAGAATTCGCTTGGGATGGGCAGCATTTGGAAACCTTCGTCAAGTCCTCAAGTCGTCTATACCGCAATGTTTGAAGACGAAAGTCTTCAACCAATGCGTCTTACCTGCCATGACATACGGTGCCGAAACGTGGACACTAACTGCGGGACTAGTCCACAAATTCAAAGTCGCTCAGCGTGCTATGGAGCGAGCTATGCTCGGAGTATCTTTGAAGGATAAGATCAGAAATGAGATTATCCGGAAAAGAACCGGAGTCACCGACATAGCTTGCAAAATTAGCAGGCTGAAGTGGCAGTGGGCTGGTCACGTATGTCGTAGGACCGATGGCCGTTGGAGCAGACGAGTCCTAGAGTGGAGACCGCGAATCGGCAAGCGCAGCGTAGGGCGCCCTCCAGCCAGGTGGACCGACGACCTTAAGAAGGTGGCGGGCACCAACTGGATGCGGAAGGCGGAGGACAGGGAGCTTTGGCGCACCTTGGGAGAGGCCTATGTTCAGCAGTGGACAACGATTGGCTGTTGATTGATTGATTGATTTTGATTGATAAAATATGCTATTCATTATATTTATTGTACGAAATATATTTAATTTAAATAACTTTAAAGTATTATAATTCGTATTATCTAGAAAACCCCTCGGGGTTGCTTCTTGGATACTTTGCAAACTATGACAGATGACAAAACTAAGGTCGGGAAACCCCATTGCACCCGCTCTGACACCGCTTCTGTAATCTCGCAAACCAACAAATACTGTACAAAAATCACGTTTATATATAATAAGCAAAGCTTCATCTAACTTTAACCATAACTTTGAACACACCTAGGCGTCTAAGCGAAGCTAAAGCGCTTAAAAATAGTTCAAACTGTTTCTTAACGACCGTGCATCTTAGAAAGATAAACAAAGAGGACTATTTATTATTATTTAAATATATATATAAAATATCAACACCAACAAGGAGTACACTAATAAATACAAATGGGTCATTAATCATGGAGTTATATAACACAAGTGTATTTTTAAATACCCTTAATTTTGAAATTCCCAAAGTTCTCAGTACCGTAACAGCCTGTGAATGTCCCACTGCTGGGCTATAGGCCTCCTCTCCTCTTTTTGAGGAGAAGGTTTGGAGCTTATTCCACCACGCTGCTCCAATGCGGGTTGGTAGAATTCACATGTGGCAGAATTTCAGTGAAATTAGACACATGCAGGTTTCCTCACGATGTTTTCCTTCACCGTTCTCAGTGAGCTTTTACATCTAGAACGGAGTAGGTTTCAAGTTAATTGAGCGTATAGTTTCGATGTTGTGATGGGTCAGTCAATGAGTGGGGTGTCGCTTATATTGATTTATTTAATAACATAAGAATTGACTGCAAAATTAACAAC
Source organism: Nymphalis io (assembly GCF_905147045.1). Taxonomy (NCBI): domain Eukaryota; kingdom Metazoa; phylum Arthropoda; class Insecta; order Lepidoptera; family Nymphalidae; genus Nymphalis; species Nymphalis io. The sequence continues at coordinate 928,351 of NC_065909.1, forward strand.
AAAACATGAATAATAACAATTCATTGCACTTCTAATTAAACAAATTACGACTTGCTCTAAAGTTAGGTAGCTATCGTCTTTTATACATTTGTATTAAAACTTCTTAGGTATGTGATATTTTGAAATATTATTACAAGCATTACATTTGTATTAAAAAAAGATTGATAACAAATCAGCTGATGGAAATAAATATCGATGTTTGTATTTGTACTAATATTATAAATGCGCAAGTAACTCTGTCTGACTGTTACGCTTTTACCGCTGAACCGAATTTGATGAAACTTCGTTTGAAACAAGCTTGAACTAAAACACAGGCTATATACTAACATCTACACCCTACCCTTATGACGCGAAACCTAGTACTATATATATATGTAAGCCTATAATATTATTAAACTTATTTTTTAATGTTTATAAAGAATCATTATAGGTTGTATAAAATTCTCCCAGTTATTGAATTTAATTATAGATTTTTATTAATGTAATAGATAATTCTTTGTTCAATGTCTTTATAAATAAATTAAGAACATAATATTGTCATTTTAAAATTGCCAGTGATAAAAAGGAATAGTTGGTTGTTATAAGCCGAGATGGCCCAGTGGTCAGAACACGTGAATCTTAACCGATGAACGTGGGTTCAAACCCAGGCAAGCACCTCTGAATTTTCATGTGCTTAATTTCTGTTTATAATTCATCTCGTGCTTTTCGGTGAAGGAAAACATCGTGAGGAAACCTGCATGTGTCTAATTTCACCGAAATCTGCCACATGTGTATTCCACCAACCCACATTGGAGCAGCACAGTGGAATTAGCTCCTAACCTTCTCCTCAAAAAGGGAGAGGAAACCTTAGCCCAGCAGTGGGACATTTACAGGCTGTTACTGGTTGTTATACGATAATGCATGCATATTGTAATTGCTATTTTAAAGAAAAGGAGAAATATAATCATTGTAATCTGGTTTTATTGAAAATTATTTGAAGTTCCCGTTAAGCTGAAGTTGTGGCTACATATATTAGTCGCTACATATATTAGTATTTGCTACCAGCGTGTCCTCCGTTATTTTGGTCATATAGCGCGAAGGCAGCCTGACAGCCTCGACAAGCTGATGGTGCTTGGCAAAGTAGCCCCACACGATGGTCGGACCAAGTTACCTCACTGGTCTCCAAGTGACCACAGCCCTGAGGAAAGCTGAGGACAGGAAGGACTGGAGAAAATTCACAGAGATCGTGACCCAGACCCTAGATCAGAGTGGACACGACCTTCAGCAATGGAGTAAACGACCGAGAAGAATATTAGTCGCGATCGTATATTTGAAACAATGGTATCTATTGTGGTCTCGAGTCGTGCGCTTCATATATCTTGTATGTAATTTGACACACCCATTCTTCGGCAAGCAATGAGAAGGATGGTAGAATGACGCAGACGCTTTTGCTTCGCATCGCAACGTAAGTGTGTAAAGTCCTTATCTGCACCGTTAGGGTTCGTGACACGCTGTCGTGGAGTAATGTTCCTCGCGGCGATGTTAACGTGAACCAAAGTCATGTCAGCCGTCACGTGGATCTTCAAAGAGATTTACTATTTTAAGATAAAATTTAAGATAGACCAAAGTATGAAGGGGTTTAGGTATTTTTAAAGATTTTTAAATATATAATTAAGTTTTTCAGAAATTTGCCTTTTAGTTCAGAACATATTTGTTTCTAATTTCAATAAAATAACACAGGCTGACTGACACTTCTTTATATATTTATACTTCTTTATATGTATGTGAGCACTAAGATAAGTGTGCTTTTATATAACAGTTTTTGATGAAATGTACCTAAATGTATTATCGTATTTGAATGTTATACATTAGTCTCGCTAAACTGGATTAAACCGGATAAAACTGGACTCCGTTTAACAGAAAACCGCATGTTAAATATTAAGTCCATATTTTCATATAAATGAAATAGGTTTTGATACCCGTTAAATATTATATTTCATGTTGTTTAATATTTTCGATTCAGGATTCGGAAGTGTATCAAAAGATTTTCTACATCAGAATAAATGGCAGCTGTTCACCAATATTAGTCTGCCTCGCGGCCATGTTGCCGTTGAACAAAGACTGCCAAGTCTTCACATCTCCTCACCTAACATTATCAAAGCGATGTCTGTTTTTAAGACAGATTCAAATAAACCTTTTATTCAAATACAGGCGATTCACCCTCGGCTTCATACGCGTTATTCGAAAATCCAGTTAAACGGGATAAAAAGGCCTAATATATTGATTATGTCATATTTTATCTGTGACTATATTACAATGAAATAGTGAAGAATTAACAAATATTCACAACACACATTACCTGTCGTATTTATGATATTAATGCGATTATTTAATTATTCTAGTTATTAAAGAAAAATGGATTTACTGAATTATTGTAATGCCTCCTTATATACTATATTAGGTGTAGTTTTTTTTTTTTTTTATAGAATAGGAAGGCGGACGAGCATATGGGCCACCTGATGGTAAGTGGTCACCAACGCTCTTAGACATTGGCATTGTAAGAAATGTCAACCATCGCTTACATATCCAATGCGCCACCAACCTTGGGAACTAAGATTTTATGTCCCTTGTGCCTGTAATTACACTGGCTCACTCACCCTTCAAACCGGAACACAACAATATCAAGTATTGCTGTTTTGCGGTAGAATATCTGATGAGTGGGTGGTACCTACCCAGACGAGCTTGCACAAAGCCCTACCACCAGTAAAGTACCAGTATCTCTAATTGGAATGAATTACACGTGAACATACAGTACAGTACAGTAACAGCCCGTGAATGTCCCACTGCTGGGCTAAGGCCTCCTCTCCCTTTTTTAGGAGAAGGTATGGAGCTTATTCGCTTAATTATAACAAAAACATGTACCCATTAAAAAAATATATCTGAATTAAAAAAAAAATCGTGTAAATACCATTGGGCATCAAGTTTCCATTATTCGAAATTCAAATTGTTATAATTATTTTTATTTTGTCAGATAGATGATCCGTAGTTAGAAATCATATAACCTCGGTGATAGATTACCGCCAAATAGCAATATATAGTAGTGTTGTGTTTAAAGAGTGAATGAATCAGTGTAGTTAACAGACACCGGTCACATAATATCTTATATAACAACGCCAGTGTCTACGGGCGCTGGTAACTTATCATCATTTGCTAGTCAGCGTACAGATAAAAAAAAAATGTCCGATTGTAAATCATATTAAGATATAAATCATATTATTTCAAACGCGAACGTTCAACGTCAAATGTGAAAAGCTTTACGGTCTGATAATCGAAGCGTTGTCATAACCATCAGCTCCCGTTTCGCCATAAGTCGTCTCTTGGAGCGCAATCCGAACTGTCAGAGCTTGGTTGTCACGAACTGACCACTCATTCCCCACGTGAAATTACTTTTCGAGTGGTGACCATGCTTTCAGATTCCGGACAAACGAAATTAAAAGATAAATAAAATATGATTTGATTAATTAGACAGACTTATTAAAATTAAGGAAAAATAATGTTGCGTTCATCAAAAAACATTAAAATTGATGGTTAAGTAGAGAACGGCGGCTGAGATTGACGGCATAAGATAGCAAGCCGCATAGCCGTTGTTTTAGCCGAGCTTATATTATAAATAGAGATTATATTTATAAATAGAGATTAAATTACTAGTGGTGACTTCATGTGCGTGTGCAAGGATTTCCGGAAGGAATATAACTTGATAGCTTGCAAAAAAGCTAAATACACTTTAAGTTAGGTTAGTGATGATGATCAACCATTCAAGCGATTACCATGACAATTGATATACCCAGGCAGGATAACGCCAGCTTTTACTTATATTTTATAAATTGATTAATCACTAATCATATAGACATCTGTCTGTATATGCACAGAAACTAACTGACATTTATTATTGATTAACAAAATAATTAAATACTTTTTAACAACATTTACATTTAATTTATATTTATATAAAATTGATAAGGACACAACAATTCAATACGTTTTTCTCCTACTCGAGAAACTTAAAAAAAAGCAATCGAAATATGCAAATAGATATTTGTTTTCCTGATATTTTTTTTATAATTATTTTGTTTGAATTTCGATCACGTAGTGAAAACTAGTAAATAAATATCATGGTCGCCCTCGCTGTCACGTCGCAACGTGTCGCACACGCGGTATAAAAGTACTTGAAACGCTCCTCTCGCGGTTCCAGTTTAATTATGCTTCGTCAATACTGTCAATTGATGACGAAAATTAGGAAATCTGTTCGTTTGTAGTGTTATAACGTTATATACTGCTATAACTATGAAATAACTTGAAAATAAACGAGATTTCGATGAAATAATTCGTTATAATATTCGCAATCATAAAATATTCTTATAATATATTATAAATTTAGTAGTATAGAATAAATTTCCCGGCATAAAATGTTCTGTCAATGTCTTGTTGCCAGATTAAAAATGTTATTATGGTTTAATATAAAAAAATTACAGATACACTTTAATAATAATTCGTGTTACGTCCAATATTATATATTACAATCTGATTGAGTCTTACAACTATATAAAAGTCAGAAAGCTATGACTCACTAAAACTGTCATTGAATGTATTTCATAATGGAAAATGGAATCATACATAAAAAATAAAGTAACAACCTATATATGTCCGATTGCTATACTAAGGAATTCTTTCCCTTTGAGGAGAATGTTTGGAAGACACATGCAGGATTCCTCGGGATGTTTGCCTTTGTTCATTTATTAAAACTTCATACCAAGAAGTATCTAGTACATTAATAAAAATCTGTAATTAAATAGAAATAAATAACTGGGAGAATTTCATGCAACCTACTTACTAGCCACTCGTCCCGGCTTCGCACGGGTAGTAAGAAATGTATTTTGGATAGGTTTTGTGTAAAATCATTTCTTAGTGAGCGTCTACGTCGGGGAAAGAGTAACTGTGACAAATTTCAAAACAATCAGGTGAATAGTTTAGGTGATCTCGTGATGATTGGTATTTCACTTATATATATGAAAAATTAAATACAATAAAGATAGTGTTTCTTTATAATTATTTATAAATCTGTTAAGTTAAATGTTTAGGCTGAGACTGATTAACCGCCAAAAATGATTTTCATCTTGTACATGCTTGCCTGTCGCCAATCTACTTTCAAATGCTTAAAATGCAAACAGACAGATTTCCTACGGACATAACGTTTTGAAACGCAAAGTGCTAATGATATTACCAATAAATAATAATTATAATAATAAGTATGTCTTATTGAATATTGAATATCTATACAAATATAATAAAGAGGTAAAATTTGATTTTTTTTATGTTTGTTTGTAATGGATTAACTCCAAAACTACTTTAACGATTTTAAAATTTCTCTCACCTACAGAAAGCTACATTATCAGCGAGTAACGTAGGCTTGATATCATTTAGAAAAGTTAATAAGAGATCCTTATGGAAATTGCAATATTGTAACTGTAGCTATCAAAAAGTTTCCTATGAAAGTCATTTGGCGTGCGCTGCGAAAATTGTTGATGATACCTAAAATAATTACATTTTATAGTACTCATCATTACCCACAAAAAAGTCCCCGAGGCAATACGTCTAACCATTATAGTTAGGTCACACTAACTGCTTTTTGTTTATTATTAATCAAACAAAACGCGTCATCAATCAAGAATCGAAAGATGATGACAATCGTATAATATTAATCCTTATGCAATGAAATAGTTTCATCACGGTGGATTATGTATATCTCTTTAAGTTATTCGAATCGGACTTTTCGTTTAAAATTTACAACGGGTAGAATAATGTTAAAAGTTAAAAAAACGCCGCGATGTGAGCGAAACGGATATAGGGAGCGAACAGTACTACGCTTAGTCTTTTTATTTACATATATATTTAATTTTCTGTAAAATAGAAACAGTTAAATAGTAAGTACGTTTATGATTTTAATATATTTTTATTGAATATATAGGAGGACGAGCATATGGGCCATCTGATGGTAAGTAACCAACGCCCATAGAAATGTAAGCATCGCTTACATCGACAATGCGCCACCAACCTTGCGAACTAAGATGTTATGTCCCTTGTGCCTGTAATTACACTGGCTCACTCACCCTTCAAACCGGAACACAACAATATCAAGTATTGCTGTTTAGCGATAGAATATGTGATAAGTGGGTGGTGGCCTTGCCATCAACCAATGACCATCACCGTAGTCACTTTTCTTGCGCAAGAATCGTAATTTTGCGATAAATTCTAAAAACAGTACTGTAAGTACGTATATCTGTTAAGACGGATATTTGTACCACTCGTATGCCGTGACGGCAAAACGAATGACGCTTTCGTATGCTGTCAAGCCCCATTCACTTTGCCGCTCTGTGCTCCGTTGTGTGTGCGTGCGTGAAAAATTTATTCTTGGTGAGTGTCTACGTCATGAATGGAGTAACTATGGTAAATTTGAAGTCAATCGGAAGTCTCGGAGATCTCTTTATAAGTTAGTCAGTGGTATTTCGCTTATGGAGATGGTCTCCTTCTGCGAAAATGTCATGTCGCAGAAAGAGGCCGCGGAGCGGGAGCGCGAGGAGAGTGCCTCCGCTGACCCGCTTCGCCGAAGAAGACCGGGGAGAAGACGTCGGCGCTATGCGCATCTTCTCCTCCCGCCGTGAGTGTCGCCGGGGCCAGGGGGTCTCCGTACCCCGAATACTCCCTAGGATTTGGCTGCCCGCAGAAGCGGGCCAACCGTCGGGACAGCACGGTAGTATACGCAAGCGATCCCGTGACGTCCCCCGACAAGACGGAGTGGGTACCGCTGGTATTTTAATGGGTATTCCAGCGCCTTCAGCGCCGGCGAGTCCCACATCCCCCCCCCCCCCCACCTCATGTGGGGGAAACACATAAATGTGTTTTTCCAGCGAGAAAAAAAAAGTGGTATTTCGCTTTATACATATACGTTATAATATTAGGAAATATATATTTATTTCATTATCTATATTCAATTGTAAACATCAATGTATTTTACAATAATATTATTTATTGGATCAGTTTAAATGTAAATTATTTAAATAGCTTGTTGGCCGGGTTTTTTTTTTAACAAAATGATCCGGGATGTTAGCCCCAGACACTATACATTTAAATCTTACGTGTGGCTCTATTTTACTACAACATCACACCGCATAACATCGGAATGAGTATAATTTTATAAAGTTTATTATGGATGGTCGAACATTCGATTTCCTAAAAGATATGTTTTATCAAAATGATCTAATTATATCATTAAATATTTTTCAGTATTGATTGATAATATCTTTGAAAAAAAATTCTTGATCTTGTTTTATCGAACATTGAAAATCATACTACTTCATGCCTTGATCCTCTAACATGTGTCGATCCCCTTCATCCGCCTTTAATTCTTTCTTTCGATTTAACAAATTCTACGTCGCTCATCCCTAATAGCAACATTACAAAATTTTGTTTTCACAAGGCAGATTACGAGAATATAAAGAAAGAACTAAGCGAAATTGATTGGAAGGAAATTTTGAGTAAATGCCCCTGTGTTGATGATATGGTCTCATTATTTTATGCCCAAATTCGTAAATTGATATTAAAATATGTACCAAAAAGGAAACCCCGCAGTCATAAATATCCTATCTGGTTTACTTCGTGTCTGATTAAGTGTATTAAAGAAAAATATAAATATAGAATAAAGATTCGAAAATACAGCAATCCTCGCGATAAACTAACTTTTGACTTATTGAAGAAAAGGTGCGAAAAACTCTTGTCATATTCTTATTCTAAATATATAGATCGTCTTGAGTTATCTTTAAGGTCTAATCCTAAGTTAATTTGGTCATTTTTAAAACAAAAAAAGGGGAAGAGTTCTTATCCATTAAAAATTAAGGGCGACAACATAATTGCTTCCAGCGGAACGGACATCTGCGAGGTTTTTGCTAAGCAATTTTCGTCAGTTTATAATAAGAATGATGGTTACCATGCTACCAATAATGGAGACATTTCTGTAAATTTATGTAATATTACGAACCTTAGTCAAATATCTTTTACTGTGGATCGGGTTTACAATGTTTTAAAAAGATTGGATTCTAAAAAGGGAGCGGGAGCTGACGGGATTCCTTCAATTTTTGTCCATACTTGCGCTAGAACATTGGCTTTACCACTGACACTAATTGTCAATACTTCTCTATCAACTAGCACTTATCCTACCTTGTGGAAAAAGGCCCTTGTATTGCCTTTGTTCAAAACTGCTGATAGAGAGGATGCTCGGAATTATAGACCTATATCAATTATGTCTGTTTTTGCGAAGGTATTTGAGGTACTTTTATATCCTGTTGTTTCTTGGCACTTCCAACAATTCGTTGCACCTGAACAACATGGGTTTGTGAAAGCCCGATCCACAGCAACTAATCTTGTGTCCTTTGTTGAAGACATTACTGAAGTTCTTGATACTGGCATGTGCGTTGATACAATTTATACAGATTTCAGTAAGGCCTTCGATACAATTGATCATGGTGTTTTAATTACTAAACTAGAAATTATAGGTATTTCAGGCCCATTACTGGAATCGTTTCGGTCTTATCTTGCCGACCGGTCTTCAATTGTTGTCGTTGATGGTTATGCTTCGGAACCATTTTTTGCGCAAACCGGCGTACCACAAGGCTCTCACCTGGGTCCTTTGCTGTTTAACATATTCATCAACGATATAGTAGTTGCTTTAAATACTGTAAATGCTACTTGTTCGCTGATGATCTAAAGATTTTTAGACCTATCTCTACAGAAACCGACAGAGAACTCCTACAGGAGGACTTGAATAAGCTATCCTTATGGTGTTGAAGTAATGGCATGACTTTGAATGCTGAGAAGTGTCATGTAATAAAATTTTCCAGGAAAAATACTTCTATATTATATATATAGGATACTTCTATATTATATATATAGGAAAAAAACTTATTTAATTGATGGTACAGCTCTGTCCGAAGTTCCTCACATACGTGATTTAGGAGTTATACTCGATAATAAACTTCGGTATAATATCCACATTGACAATATTGCAAACAAAGGTTTTAAGACTCTTGGCTTCTTTTTACGTAACTGCAAACAATTTAAGAATTCACGCTCTAAATTAATTATTTATTCAGCCTTGGTACGTAGCATTTTAGAATACTGCAGTGTTGTGTGGAATCCTCACTTCAATATTTATTCACAAAGAATAGAAAGTATTCAAAAACGATTTCTTTGGCATTTGTGCTTTGATCTTAACCTAGTCAAAACTCTTAGGACATACGAAGACAGGCTTAAGTTCTTTAAACTTCATTCACTTTCGGATCGAAGACGGCTCCATGATCTCACTTTCCTGTATAAATTGGTGAATGGTGTCATTGACAGTCCCTGTTTATTGAAACAATTAAATATTCGTGCACCGGTGAGGACATTAAGACCGTCGTCTTATACTCCATTTGTAGAAAAGCCTACACGCTCACGTCAAGGACGCTACTCTCCAATTAATAGATTAATGTTGAGTTACAATGCTATCTATAAATTAACAATAAATAATTGTACTCTTTCTACTACGTCATCCACTATAGATAAAAAGAATTTAGATAGAAAGATGGATATTGACATATTTTGTGATAGCCTTGTGAAATTTAAATGTAATTTATTAAATTTTCATTCATCATATAATTCTAATTTAGAGTAATCTAATAATTATGATGGTTGTGATGCATTAACTTATTAATTTGTTATTGCCTAATATCGGAAAACTTTGTTACTCAATTAAAAATTTGATTTGTTTTATATTTTATTTAATTAGACATTGTAATTCTTTATTTTAATATTTATTAATGATATTAAAGTACAAATTTATAAATATGCTCAATTTTATCTAATTTGTTACGATATGTTATTATTTATTATTTTAATGTTTATGTTGATGATTTTCTTTCCAAATTTTGTTTCTTTTAATTTGTAATTTTACCCGCATGTTGTGTCTATTTTGCTTTGAAATGTGTGTAACACCTATAATTAAGACAACATTTAGATTTTAATATTAATTGTTTAATTATGTTTTACTCGCTTTTGTTAATGTATATCTTGTTGGTGTTAATAAATAAATAAATAAATAAATATATAAATAAACATCGATACAGATAACGATCGATTGATCATTATTATATGTGTGTGTTATATTTGTTGTGTGTGTGTTATATTTCCCAGAAATAATTTAACTTAATTTGTTATATTAAACACCTAAAGCGTGGGAGGTAGTAGTAATAATTATATATTGAAACAAAAAGGCAGCAGACGAGATATTGTTAGTTCATATCAACATGTAGGGAGGTATATGACAATCAACGGGTACTTTAATGTAATATAATTCTAAAAATTAATCCATAAAATGCTCGTCACAGCCTGTTTGACTAAAACATATTTCGATTATGAATAAAAGTTTCTTACAGGTCTCCCGTTTGTCCATCATCCCCCGCAATAAATAAAACTCCAATAATTTCAGTTGCTATCTTTTCTTATATTTCATGAACTAGACATAAATACGGAATGAATTCTTAGCACTAAATACTTATATACACAAATCTTAATGATATTAAATTCGAAAAATTTACAAATAATAATAATTACAATAATATTGCACATCGTTGCTAGGAAACATTCAAATTGGTGCGTTAAGATAAAAATTGTGAGTGAATTTTAAGTGTTACCTTATATTATATAAAGGAACATTTATTATATAATGCTATTATGTATTTCGGATTATTTGATAGCTATTTTCACATATAACATGTAGAGTTTTCTTTAATAACATCCAGTTAACCGCATTTTTATTATTATATATGTACATATATATACTAGCTAGATATTTCAACGTCTTCTTGAAATATTTCGAAAGTTCTCGATAAAGAATGTAAGTAAAGTTTGAAAATCTTTAGTCTGGATTTGAAGATAAAACATATCACTAGCAATTACGATTTCTATATTTAAATACATTACTATCATCTCTGAATAATCGGGTAATGATTTGAATATTAGTCAGCTTATTAACCCGTAGCATCACAACCTAAGACTGACACAAAATCGATGTTAAAAATACTTGCAACATTACTCTTCAAATGTTAATATTGCATTAAAATAAATAACTATAAATATTTATTTTATTATAATTATATTTACAACTAAAACTTAAATATGGCACAAAGAATATATAATATATAAGTAAATTATATTTCAATAAATAATAAAGTTAATATTTTTTTAAACAAATAGCATTGTTGTGTAATTTTCTTTGAATAACTTAAATTTTTATTGTTGTTATCGTTGTTATTGTTGAAGTAAGCTTAACTGTACATGTAAAATTAATTGTAAAAAGACTTATCCCCATGGGGAGTTCTTTCAACCAACCTTTGAGATGTTTTGAGGATATAGTAAATATTTTCTGTACATAAAATTTTGATATACGGTTACTGCCCAATTCATTCAATAATTCTCTTATTTATATTATCGCTATGCAATAGCAAAATAATGACGTCAGAGGGGGGGGGGCTTGGAGTCGGTGCTATTACAAGAGACAAACTGGTTCATTAGTGTAGCGGCTTTTAATGCTGCAGAACGTGACGTAACCATTTAAATTATTGATCTTGATCAGGGAACTTGCCTTCCAGCGCCCTTTGGTCAACGGTTTCATTTCACATGAATTGCATTTCAGTTACATGTTATATAAATAATAATTAGCACATATATAACAAACAACGCTTATGTGCCCCTGGTAATTGTTTTTGACATTTCCGCCCGTTGTTACCTGCCTGGAGCGATGGCTCCTCTCGCTCTATGCCAAGGTATCCCAAGGTCGGCGCTGAACAAATGCAATGTATTGCTTGCAATTTTAATTCTTGTAAATAAAATAAAATGCAGTGCTACACATTGATCTTGCTTGCTCTACAACTAAAACTAAACTAATTTGACAATGTTAAATGACTATTTCTGTCTAATGAACAAGGTTGAAAGAGCATGGCAAGTGTTTAGTCTTTTGGAATTAGTTTAGTTAATTTTGAACTATAATCAGAACCAATACTACTTATTAAAACTACAAAAGATCCAAAGACTAATATAATACTAAATATACAATCAAGTTAAATATTAATTACGACACAAAATAACATTTATTTACAAACACTCGAAACAGAACCTCATATTATTACATTACTTTTCACTTAATTACAAATTGTACATAAAACCTTATTTTTATGAACATAAGGTAGGTATCCCTTTTGCCTTTTTATCAAGAAGACTCTGAACTTGTTTCAGGCTTTCCCGCTGGGGAATGGTGGGTACCATTTAGAATTCATCGAACAAATTTGATAAATGTTTTTCAATGTTCAATATTAAATTAATAGTGATATTTAATTCTGTACAATATGTAATTAAATGAATTATATACATTTAAATCGAATTTAGAAACTCCACAACTCTTCCGAATATATTAATTGTTATTCGACGGTTAAGAGGTTTACCGTCTTATCTTTCTGGGGAACTTTATCGTGTTCCCCAAAAAGTCCCTATTGAGGCGTCATTTCTTCCCCCCAATCGCCCCAATCAGTCCCTGGGCGGAGGACAGCGTTGCCAGTGCAATACGTTCCGAGTTAGATGCCAGGTTCCTCTCCTGACTGCTCGTCAGCAATCGCTCGGCGGAGTTGAGCGTGGTGAGTGAGAGTCGGTTGTCAGTGGCCGTGGTCGGTATGGTCGGGGTGGTGATGGGGGTTGTGGAGCGTGGTAGGGTTTTCGTGAGGGTCGTAGTTGTTGGGGGAGATGTGCGCTGGAGCGTGGTTGGTTTTTGGTCACGACCGCTGCACACCTGTAAAGTTATATCATATTATTTGAAAAAAAGTAATGTTTAAATAAGCATTTCTAATGTTATGTGTATGAAGTGTCCTCCTTTTTGTATATTTGTATTACTCTATAACCTAGACGTCTGGAGCGATAGTCATGAAATTTGTATCATGGATAGCTTAATATATTGAGACTAACATTTCTTTATACTCCATTATTACATAACAAAGAAAAATACAAATTCCAAGATAGTATATTTCAGTTCAAAGTCAAGTGACCTGGTGATGGTTCTCCCAGTCCTTGTGTTGACAGAACGCCCCGCAGTAGCGCGCCGCGTTGCAGCCCGAACAGGTCTCCTGTGCCTTGCGGCCGCAGTTCCAGCAACACTTCACAACAACAACACACTATACTGAACGCTACATAGATAATTTTTATTTTAATCTTGCTATCGGAAATAAGACATTATTCAGGTCTGGGTGCCACTCAGTCATCCCGCCAAACAGTCAGCTGGTGAAAGGGCCACCCGATGAAAAGTGGTCATAACCACTATAATAAATACTAAGTATTCGACGTGAAAATTAAAATAAGGTTCTTAGTGCCGAAAATAACTCTTAAATCAAAAATATTGATAGATTCGATTGATTGATGGGTAGTAGATGGATAAGGCATAAAAATCAAGATGAAATTACACAAAGTCAACGCCAGTCTGTCGGCGTAAATGATCAGTGAGCACTTATCATACAATAATAGATCCTTACGTTCTGTTGGCCCGAGGCGCTGGGGCTGAGGTCTCGCCCGGGTGGTGGCGAGTGTCGGCGTTCCACCTTGCCACGCTCTGCCGACACAAGTTCCAGCGCCTTGGACTCGGCCGCGCCCACCGCTCGTTGCAGCTCCAGTAGAGCTTGACGTTTTACCTGGGTAAAGTCATATATAATTATGTATAATGGAAAGATATGCGGTCAATTTCTAAACGCATTCGGAATCCAAAGGAACTCATCCTTTGGATTCCAGTGGAGTGGAGCGGAGGCAGTGTAGCAGGCACAAGAGTCATAAAATTGGTGGTAAGATTGGCGCATTTTCTACAAGCCGTAGTAGGTAGTTAATTAGCATTACCTCTAATATATTATTGTTAATTATTATCTATTAAAAATAGTTTATGATACCGCCCATGAATAAATTAAGGATTTTGTTAATATCTCACCTGATTCACAGCATCTTCAGCTCGTCTCCTGACTTCAGCGACTCTCTCCTCCGTCTGTCGCACTGCTGACGCCATAATTTCGCTCGCTGCTCTTTTGATGTCATTGCTCTCAGTTGGTTCTATTCCTGATCAAGCATGGAATAGCTTATTACAAGGACGACTCAATGTAATATATATAAATATAGCTTTATATTGTTTACATATATCAAATAAAAGCTATTGACAATTCTCTCTTTTATAGATTTCCATATCATCTTCGGTGTCATAAGAGTAGACTACGAGAAATTTATTAAGCGTCCAATCTAGTAAATGGTCTTTCAACCCGCCAGTAATATTCGTTTTGGGTTCCTTCACGCTGATCCATCTGATTCTGTTTTGTTGGTACCTATATCAGTACTATATTCATAGCTTATTTTTATTCAACTATGCTAGCTTTTCTCACGGTATTTACCGGAGCACCAAAAACGCTTTATATAATATTTCACAAATTTTCAGAAATCGCATTTGAAGCCCTAAATTTGCTACTGAGCTATCTTACGTAATATAATTAACAAATCTCACCTCTCTGTTGTAATATAGCCAGCGCTCTCTTTGTTTTCTCAACCATGCTGAGGATGCAGTTTAGCATCGTGTTGATGTTCTTCCATTCGTCATCGCTTTTCAGCAACCCTGCTGGCCTCGGTTCCGTGAACGGGGCATTCATGGATGACACATCACGGACTGTGATGCCACCTAATACACCACAAGTTTGACATTATTTATTGGTACAACTTATTTTTATTTTTAAGTCGTGATCATTATTATATAATATATTTTTGGCTGAAAGTAGGTAAAAGTTTAAAAAAGTAGCTCATATATGTATTTTCTGATGTTTTGTAACTTACCATCTCTTCTTTCGAAGCCCGTTTCTTGTGCGGTGTGGTAGCTGTGGTAGGAATGATAGTCGAACAAGCTCGCATTGCTGGGCAGCGGGTAGAAGGGGGAGGGGTTGAAGAGGCTTGGGCGTTTCGCGTGCGGCGGGTACTCGTCATGAGAGCCGTTGGTTTGAGGATCATAGAAGCTGCAACAATGTAATATGATGGAATGTCAAGTGCCAAGAGCAGAATGTTTACAAGGCGCTTATCAATGTAAGAACTGCAGTTGTAATCCTGACTCCTTGCTGTATGCTTAAATGGAGGGGTAAATAGATTATTAGGATTCCTTACAGATTGATTGATTCTTTAAAAAAGTAGTCGTGAGATCTACCAACTCTTATAATAATTATTCGATAACTAGTAATTGCACAATTGTTTTTTTACAGTAATGTTCTATTATGTATCAATAGTAAATATGTTTTTTTTAAATGGTACTATACTACATACTTTTGGATAAAGCACTTATAAATGTACGAGTATGTTTGGCTCCACACACAATATAATCAAACACCATACTTTTTGCCAATGTAGCAAATACGGTATACCATTGTTTGCCCTTGCTGTGTTAGTACATCCTATCTGCAAATCGTGCATATTGTTTAAAGTACAAAATAATAATGACCAATAGCGTACTAAGGCAGCATTGCCAATAATTTGAAAACCTACGATGTCCAACCGCTTTGATCCGGATTGATCTTAAGACCACTAGAGCCGAGCGAAGTTCAGGCGTCCAGGTACTATAATATATATGTATTGACAGAATTGACCTTCAACGTGGCTTACCATAAAGCGGTTACCATTAGGTGCCCTATGTCCTTTACACCCCTGACAACATGTATGCAAAATTTTATGTTGATTGCTTAAGTAGTTAAGACTTAAAGGCTTAACGAACAAACCTACTTTCGCATTAATAGTATTAGTAAGGATATATCACAAATATGTACTTCAATGGCGAAATAATGGAACACAAAAGTAAGATCAATTATATTAATTAGCTATACAGGGATCACAACCGCTGAGATTCGTTTGTTCTCAACTCTCCAATAAACACAAGACAAAAGAAAACTTCGAAGGCGCAATCGGAACAAAGCTTTATTAAATCGATGATATTTTTCAAGGAAATTTTGTTATCAATAATCTATTCCTTTCTGAATGCTTCGTTGGTAAAGACTGCAGACCCTGAGTACCCGAATACAAGGCCTGAGTGAGGCTAATAAAAAGGTATTATATATGTCAACGTAAAATCATAAAACTCTTTCCTAAATCTTAATTATGTTAATTATTACTAAATTAATTTACAAGTTTATTTTATTAAGTAATGTTAAGATTAAAATGTATGATTTGACCAGGTAATATTAAAAAGAAGGTGTAATGGTTGAGTACTCTTTTAAGACACGAACAATTACTCCTTATTTATTAAAAAGTTAATCTTTAAATTAAAAATTCAATTGTAAAACTATTATCTGGATTTATAAAAAAAACAACACATCATTATTTAGTTATTTTGATTACATCTAAGTAAAAAAGTTGCATTATTTTAGATACCATAAAACGGCAAGTTCCGTTAACACCGGGTAGTTGTTTTTAAAGATGTTTTAATTATTAATTTTACGTTCTAAATTAACAAAATGATTGCTAAAATTAAACTTACAATTTATAAGTAACAATGGTCATTTTTGTTTATATATTTCTGTAACATCAAAATAAATAGTTTTCATTTTTACTCTCAGCCGGAAAACTTTGTTTGCAGTATTAAAATGTTTTTATTATTAGTTTTATATTCTAAAACTCTAAGCAGTGTTTAAATAATTCTTGAAAATTGTTTCATAATTTAATAAATTAAAATTTTGTTGCAATAAAATTGTTAACTTTAATTTCATTATTTTAGTGAGTGTATTAATTGACTGCAGTTTTTTAAATGTTTTAAAATGATGTTGCGATAAAACTGTTAACTTAAATTCATTATTTAAAAGTGAGTGTATTAACTGAGTGACGGCCATCTTGAGAGGATAGCCGTCGGTGAGCGCCGCAGGCGATGGTTGCTAGAATGGTAAACGGGAATTCGAGGATTTACTTTCTGGGCAACCATCGTCAAGGCAAGGTGTGGATTCACTGTGTGAGTACAACTCAGATTTTATTAAAGGATAAGGAAAGTGTTTTGTGCATTAAAAATTGTTATACATTGTCAGTGGTTTTCATTAATTATTTTATTAAATTCATATTTTATTGAATTCATTATGGATAAGGAGGGTGAGGTTAGCTATGCTGACAATACCGTACCTAAAGATTCGGTTGGAGATTCTAACTCGTTATATGTAAGGTATTAAGGTATATATGAGGTTTTGTCTGTTGAGAAATTCGTTGAGAATAATAATGTCAGAAGTGAAAACCAGCTCAATTAAAATTTTAAAAACAATAATTAATGAGCAATTAATATTAGTTTTAAATAAGAATAATACCAAAGTTTATATCGAAAGCCATTAAAATTTGAACAACAAAGGGCGGTATATCTGCTAAACCAAGCCGTGGCATTGTTTAAAAGTTCGCTAATTAATTGAACGCGGTCCAAAAACCGCGTATAGATTACGATCTTTCAAATGCAATCGACTACATTGCGTGTATTGGCGAAGTTCCATAATGCGGTCCGTGCTGTGAGCGGCCGCGGGAACAGCGTAGTAATGGGCATTAATGAACTCGATAATTAATTATTGTTGAAAAAAACACTACAGCAAAAATGATTTAGTTAATTTGCCCTGACTAGCCAACTTTATAGGATCTGATACTGATCGAGTTGTAATTAGTGCAAACACATATGCACTCCATTTTATCTATCACGATTGGTGAAATCAGGCACAAGTTCAACATTTTGTGTTATCCGAGGCACGTCCAAGTTTTGTTTGCTACCGCAAGTTATGTTAGAATTTGAATCATTAGAGGTACAGAGAAAATATTAAATTACACCACAAACGAATAAAACACATAAACGCACCCTCCGAAGGGGTGTAAATTCTAAATGAAATAATTATAATAAGTATAATAAAATTAAAGTTAAAAATATATTTATAAATGTATATATGTATGTATATTTCACATATTTTAGTGAGTCGCGACGGCCCAGAAGACGTGGACCTTCAATACTAAACCGATGATTAAAAGTTTAATACCGGGCAAACACCACTGAATTTTCCTATGCTGAATTTGTGCTTATAAAATACATCATGAGCTCAGCGGTGAAGGAAACCATCGTAAGGAAACCTGCATGTGACGAGTATCTACCAACAGGCATCGGAGCAGTGTGGAGGAGCTTACTCCACTTACTTTAATCAAAAATAAAATTATATTCAACTTTCGACTCAAGTTTGTATGAAGAAAAAATGTTTAACTGACTTTTAACCAGAAAAAAGTCTTGTTTTTTTATATTTAAACAAAATATTTGAAACGGCTTCAATTTTAGTATAACATACTAACTGAACAATGATTTCACGAAAACAAACGTAACTGTTACAAAAACTCGTAATCAAAAACCGCCATAATTTCATCTCTTCAACCGAGCCTCGGTACATGGCGCGCTAGTTTGTGCATTCCAGTGATAAATAATAATCGGAACAAGAGTCCGCTGTTTGTGTGATAGCACTGTTTGCCCGCCGGCCTTTGCGATGGATATTTAATTATTTATGTACTTGCTTTTAGTTTTATGAAAGACTAAACTCGGAGGATTTAATTTAAGATTATATTATTTTACTCTAGCTTTGCATTTTTAAATTACTTTGAAACATATATTCATTACAATTTAAGTGTTAGGAATATGACAAGCCATAAGTAAATTGTCTATGGGAAAATCTTAATTTATTTGATTAGTTTAAAGAATAATTAATTAGTAATACACTAAGTTTTACGAGGTATGTGATTCGTACAATTTTATTGATAGATTTGATTTTCTCCACATTATCAAAACATGGTGTTGCAAGCCCGTCTGGGTACCAACCACTCATCAGAGATTCTATCGTCAAACGAAAATACTTAGTGTTGTTGTTTCGGTTTAAAGGATGAGTGAGCGAGTGTAACTACAAGTACAAGGGACATAACATCTTAGTTCCCAAGGTTGGTCGCATTAGCGATATAAGGAACGGTAAATATTTCTTACAGCGCCAATGTCATGGGTGGTTATGAATAGTGAACACTTAATATCAGGTGGCCCATTCGACAGACCGTCTACCTAATTTATATAAAAAAAGTAAATATGTTGTTCTTCCAGACTCAAATATTTCGTATTTCAATCAGTTTGGGGTTACCCGGTAGTATTGGTATATGGTACTTTGAGACTTTAATATGAAACCACCTAGTATGTAATGCTGGTCAGATAGTGGAGTTTTTCTCTCTCTTTTAAATTGGCTAAAACATATTAAGTACTTACAAAAAAAACATTGATATAGCGCAATGTAAATGTACATCTAACGCTATCTATTGATGAAAAGAAAAAATAAAATAATATTTGGCATAATGTCATTTGATCTTGAACACGATTATTTATTTTCCTTTTGTAATGCTAAGTATTCTTATAATCAGGTAGCAAATGCGACCTTTCCTCCGAACTTCAGTTTCTAAATTCAATTCGTTGAAATTTCAACTGTTCGTGAATTCTATCTCCTCGTAGCGAGACAACATGTGGTCCGGTATCCTCGTTATTTGATAGCAATTATAAAAGTCGTCGAGCAGAACCGTCCATGCGACTTTGCTAACTCATGTTCACTAATTGAAGTTTTATGGGAATGAATTTATTAGTTAAATCTAATCATTTTTTTATTTTTTTATATATATATTATAGGTTGACGGACGAGCATATGGGCCACCGGATGGTAAGTGGTCACCAACGCCCATAGACATTGGCATTGTAAGAAATGTTAATCATCGCTTACATCGCCAATGCGCTACCTTGGGAACTAAGATGTTATGTCCCTTGTGCCTGCAATTACGCTGGCTCACTCACTCTTCAAACCGGAACACAACAATAACAAGTACTGCTGTTTTGCGATAGAATATCGGATGAGTGGGTGGTACCTACCCAGACGGGCTTGCACAAAGCCCTACCACCAGTAATGTTTGGATTTCTATCTATATATGTAGATATCATGAATGTATGTTTGTCCTGTATATGTTCCTAAACCATTCCTCTGATTGTGATGAAAATTTTTGGCTAGTTTTTCTGTGTAACGTGAACAAATGTTCCTGGTCCAAAATTACATTCATGTTTCTTTGTTTGTTTGTTCTTGAATATAAATCTCTTTTTCTACCCGTGAAAGCCGGGATGGGTCGAAAATTATATATTTCATGTATAACTTTTTATGTAAAATAGGGCAGGAGGCTTTCCTAATGGAAAATGGCAACCACCGCCCAATATCTGCAATACCGGAGGGCTTACAAGTCCGTTGCCTCAGGCGGAATATCTACTAGTTAACACCCGCGGCTTCACCCGCGTGTGAGGGTAGGGGTTTATTTGTACTCCTGACAACGTGTATGCAAAATTTCATGATGATCGGTTTAGTTAAAACATGAAATCGTACCAAACACACTTTCTCATTTATAGTATTAGTATATAACTGCCTCGTTGGTCTAGTGGCTTGATGTAAGGCTGCAGACCCGGAGTTCGGGCCAATAAAAAGTTATAGGGTTTTTCTGTCAGAAAATTCTCAGTAGCTGCCCGGAGTCTGGAAGTTGGAAGTGTGTTCACTCCCGTCCCTCGGAAAGCACGTAAAGCTGTTGGTCCTGCGCCTGAACTCTTTCCAGTAGTGTCGGATTGTCGTCCCATCGGGTTATGAGAGTTAGGGAATAGAGAGTGCCACTGTGTTTGTGCACATACTTGTGCACTATAATAGCGCCTGCGCAGTTGTCTAATCTCTCTTGAGATTGGCCACCGTGGCTGAAATCGGTCTGGAGGATATAATTAGTATATAAACTTTTCAGCTTTATTCATAATTATCTCAGGACACACCAGTCCGATTTGAAATAAACCTTTTTTCTTTCGATAGGCCACTTATTGGGAAAAATTATAGACCATAATATCATGCTACGACTCAAAAAGAAATTGCCGTTGGATGAATGAAATGTGGTTGGAACTGCGCAGACTACTTGTCGCTAATATCTGTCTGTATTCTCATCTCATCGTGCTAGTCCACAGCTGTACATAGGTTTGCCAATAGTACTCCCTGGCTGCTGTTTAACGAATAGTAATGTATGTTTGTCATGATACCAGAAACTGTTGTGATAATAATAATATCCTGGGACATTATTCACACAAAGCCATCTGATCCCAAACTAAGCAAAGCTTGTTCTATGGAAACCAGACAACTGATATACTACATATACCACTTTTCTTTTGTAAATACATACTTATATAGATAATTACATCCAGATTCAGGACAAACAGACATGTTCATGCACACAAATTTCTGTCCTGGGTGGGATTCGAACCCACAAACTTAGACGTGAAAGGCAAGTATCTACCAACCAAGCCAACTGGCTGGTCAAATGGTATTGTATTGTAGGGTTACATTTTTTTAACAATTATTGAATATTTCGTGCAAATTCGTCGTCGAAAGCTAATATTACGACGTTTATGGTTGAGGTCAGAAAATCTAGTCCGATATAAGTTCACACGTAAAACGAATTAATAACTAAATACGAACCAGACGTTATTGAGTAAAGTCATTACACGAATCCGCTATAATTTACCAATTTTCAAACATATGCGCCTACAGAGGCCACGCCAACCCGCCGGTTCTAATAACTCAACTCTCATTTGCCGCACATGCTAACGAATGCCCATTAGCGCACTCTGCCAAATGGTACCGTAACTCAGAGCTAAACAAAACCGCGGCCTTAACTTATGAATATGGTACCACATAATAATGAAAATATAAGTAGTACCTCTGAACACATCGCTCTCTATATAATAAACGTTAAGCCCTTATGTGTTGGATACATAGATACAGAAATAGTTCATAACATTTCTTAAATACACACACAAAAAATGTCTTCAAAACAATATAAAAATTAAAAACAAAAAATTAAACACTACAAGACTTACGGCCCATAGCCAACAAAATGTAATATAAGTAATCATAAAATGTAAATTGTAATGCTTAAATAAACATCCCAAAATAACAATGCATGCTCTTAAAGGCACTTATTGGCGGACCGGTTGGCGTGGTTGGTAGATACTTACCTTTCACGCCGAAGTTTGTGGGTTCGATTCCCACCCAGGACAGACATTTGTGTGCATGAACATGTATGTTTGTCCTGAGTCTGGGTGTAATTATCTATATAATTATGTATTTACAAAAGAAAAGTAGTATATGTAGTATATCAGTTGTCTGGTTTCCATAGTAAAAGCTGTGCTTAGTTTGGGATCAGATGGCCGTGTGTGAATAATGTCCCGGTATATTATATATTCTGTATGATAATTTTACAAGACGAAAATCATTTTACAAACGATTCGGAATGTAGACTGTAACGAGAGGAACCAGCAAGAAACTTAGTAGCTACTTTTTCCTGCCAATAAACTGTATCCATAGTGTAAAGTGTTAATTTTGAACTACATTATATCAACGTACGGCGCTGTAAGTCATTAGTTTCACTCAATCTCCCAGTATCGTATTTAATTTATTAATTCAATGTGTTTTTATTTTATATCCAGGTGAACGAGTAAATGGGACACCTGGTGGTAAGTGGTCACCACCGCCTATAGATATTGGCGATATAAGAAATAATAACCATTCCTTACATCGCCAATGCGCCACCAACCTTGGGAACCGAACCGAAACAGCCTGTGAATGTCCCACTGCTGGGCTAAAGGCCTCCTCTCCTCATTTTGAGGAGAAGGTTTGGAGTTTATTCCACCACGCTGCTCCAACGCGGGTTGGTGGAATACACATGTGGCAGAATTTCAGTAAAATTAGACACATGCAGGTTTCCTCACGATGTTTTTCTTCACCGTAAAGCACGAGATGAATTATAATCACAAATTAAGCACCAACCTTGGGAATTGAGAAGTTATGTACCTTGTGCTTGTAGTGACACAGGCTCACTCACCATTTAAACCGGAACACAACAATAGTATTGCTGCTTAGCGCAAAATATCTGATGAGTGGGTGGTACCAACTCAGACTGGCCTTCACAAAGCCCTACCACCATGTAAAAATTAATGTATAATTTTCCATTATATCTACTGTTTTTTCATGTGTTTAAAACAGATAGACAGACAGGTGGCAGATGCTGCGCAAGAGCAGTTTCCTAACGCGGAATTGGTGTTTTTGGGGGATTTTAATGCTCACCATGAATCATGGTTGAAATCCCTCAAAACTGACCATGCTGGAAGGACTGCTCATGCTTTTGCTCTCACACATGACTTGACCCAACTGGTTGATCAGCCCACCAGGATCTCAGACATTGATGGGCAAGCACCTTCTCTACTGGAATTTCTGCTGACTTTTCACCCGGTGGAATATCAGGTTGTGGTTCAGGCTCCACTTGGTTCTACCAAAGTGCCACAGGCCAAGCTGCCGCCACTAGCGGTATGCAAACGTCGCGTTTGGCACTATAAGTCGGCAGATTGGGACGGTATGCGCGATTACTATGCGTCGGTACCTTGGAAGGAACGTTGCTTCAGTGGGAATGACCAGCAACAGCTGGTGCCGCTGCTGTTGCTGGCGAGATCATGTTGGGAATGGAATACTACATTCCTAGCTCAGATCTCGTCAGTAGGAGTACGCGTAACCGTTGGTTCACTCGTGAATGTGCCGATGCTTTATCATCTAAGCAGGCGGCATTTAACATTGACTCACTGAAAGCAAACTACAATAAAAATTCCAAGTCCTGTAGGAAGGCATACACGAGAGCGGATGCACAGCGCATTGTATAGATTGGTCACGACCTTGTTTCGCATCCTAGAGGCTCCCGTAGTTTCTGGCGTCTGACCAAGTCTGTGCAAAACAATTTCTACCAACCTTCGCTGCCACCGCTCAGAAATCCGGACGGATTGCTCGCTCACAGTCCGCAAGAGAAAGCCG
Source organism: Nymphalis io (assembly GCF_905147045.1). Lineage (NCBI taxonomy): Eukaryota > Metazoa > Arthropoda > Insecta > Lepidoptera > Nymphalidae > Nymphalis > Nymphalis io. The sequence continues at coordinate 952,413 of NC_065909.1, forward strand.
ATCTCCTGGCTAAAATGGAATACCAGCCATAGTGCTGAATAAGTGCACGGCGGAGCTGTCTCCTGTGTTAACGCGGAGGCTTGGAGAAGAGCTAATGTGCAAGCGGTCCCCAAAAAAGGGGATCGGTCTGACCCGGCAAATTATCGGCCAATAGCTATCACCTCAGTACTTTGTAAGGTGATCGAACGAATTCTTAACAACCAATTGATCCATTACCTAGAAGATCACTGTCTAATTAATGATCTTCAGTACGGGTTTCGATCAAAACGGTCCACAGGTGATCTTCTAGCGTACGTAACACACCTCTGGGGTGAAGCTATCGACAAGCATGGCGTCAGCCTTCGTTCGTTGGCTGTCAGCCTCGATATCTCCGAGGCTTTCGACAGGGTATGGCACAGAAGTCTTCTCTCCAAGCTGCCGGCATATGGTCTGCCTGCTCAGCTATGGACCTGGATTGCCAGCTTCCTACACAAACGTAGCCTTTGTGTTTTAGTTGACGATTGCGCTTCACAAGTCTATGTAGTGAATGCTGGGGTCCCCCAGGGATCTGTGCTATCTCCCACACTCTTTCTTTTGCATATCAATGATATGCTCTCTCTTGGGAACATACATTGCTAAGCAGACGATAGTACGCGACGCGCAGTGGCTGGGCGAGCGGAAATTGAAGAAAGGCGGAAGGATCTTGTCATTGAACTCGATAGGACATTAGAACTCATCGCCAAATGGGGCTCTGATAATCTTGTTGAGTTTAATGCCAAGAAAACACAGGTATGCGCTCTTACTGCGAAAAAGTAAAAATTTTCCCCTCTTCCCTCCCTCTGTGGTACTCCGCTGGTGATACAAAGCAAGATCACCATGCTGGGGATTGACGTTCGCTGCGACCTTAGTCCAAGGGATTACATCGAGGCTGTTATAAAAACAGCTTCACGGAAACTCGGAGTTCTGAACAAGGTGCGGCGTTTTTTCACGCCAAAACAACTGTGCCTGTTGTACAAAATACAGGTACGGTCTTGCGTGGAATATTGCACGCACCTTTGGGATGGCTCCGCTAAGTACCTACTGGAGGCCTTGGATCGGTTGCAGCGACGTGCAGTCCGCATTATTGGCGACGTAAAGGTCACAAACACCCTTGAACCTTTACAATTGCGTCGAGAGATAGCAGCGCTGAGCGCTTTCTATCGACTGTATCACGGCGAGTGCTCAGAGGAATTATTCTCTCTAATTCCTGCTTCCCTCTTCCTTCATAAATTTACGCAAGCTGGCTCTCGATATCACCGCCTAACTGTGACATCAATTCCATCGCGCACAAAGAAATTTGGCAACTCCTTTCTTTGTCGCACTTCCAAAAAATGGAATTCCTTACCAGCTCACGTGTTCCTCTCCTCCTACAACCCGGATTCCTTCAAACGAGGCGTAAAGAGGCATCTTGCGGGCCGGCAAGACGAAGGCGGCTAGTGCAGAACATTTTTCCCGTTTGTACTGGCCGTCGTCGCGTTTGGACTCTACTACCACTTTGCGTCATTTGCCCTCTCGGTGAATATAAAAAAAAAGATATGCTTTAACCATTAATAAATAATTCACATAACTTAGATAATGACTAATTTATTAGAATAAGGACACATAGCATCTATTTAAGCACACTGCGAAGCCTGGACCGCAAAAATTTGTCAACTATGCCCTGTGGCATGCGAGTGACAGGCTCTTAGGTTGATCCGTCACTGAGCACGTAAAGACAAAGCTAATTAAAAGATATAATAAAATAAATATAAAGAAATAAACTATTACGAAAGTATATTTATCTATGAAAGTAAATAATATATTATTTCAACCTCTTATTGCTTAGTGGCGAGTAAGAATTAGTTCCCATGTTAGATAATGTCTCTCTGCTGAGCTCCTCTTTTAGAAAAACACTTGGAGCTTTTTCCATCACGCTGCTCCAATGAGAGTATACACATTTTTTAGACTTTCATCCGTCAAATGCAGGCTTTATTTTATTACGAGGCACTGCGCTAACAGCGCACACATTTGTAAGCTATAATGTTCTGCTTAGTTGGCTAGTCTCCCAGGGGAATGGCCGCGTTGATCGATATTGGTATTGGTCAGTAATAAACCTATTTATTAATGGTAAAAAATAGTCAATGGTGATGCGACAAAGTTTCTTTGTTTATATAAATTAGGTAGGTGGACAAGCAAATAGGACACCAGAAGATAAGTGGTCACCAACTCTAATAGATGGCTCTAAAATATTAAGCGTTCCTTACTTCGACAATGCGCTTTCAACCTTGGGAAATAAGATATTATGTCCCTACAGTTACTTTAGTTACGTAGCCTTTAAATCGGAACAAAACATGAACATATATTCTATATATGATGGGTGGTTCCTACGCAGACAGGCTTAAATAACACTACCACAAAATGAAAACGCGAAACACCTAAAATATTCTGAAAATAAAGTGATAGAACTTGAAAGGAACGTGAGATATTTCACAAATATGACAAATTTATATCTATTACAGCAAAATATAACCGGATATATAATAGGGAGTAACACAGGAAGCCAGCCTTACGTTTTGATAGAAAGTCGGCGGTGTGAGGCGAATAACCTGTCCGCGACACACGCGTGCTCTTGACGGTTATTGGTAGCACATTCACGTCTGACTTTTAGTCAAAGAACAAATCATGTCACGATCAGCTGCAGATGTATGATGATTTTAATACATATTTATATAAACATAGCTACGTAGCGAATATAAGCCGGGTGATCCAATAGATAGAACTCCAGCATCTGAGCTTATGATTACGTGTTCAAGTCCGGACAAAGCCGTACTTTTATCATTCATGAGCTTGATTTGTGCTTAGAAATAATTCATCTCATGCACGCAAGTACACGACACTTTTTCACTTCACTGAAATTCTGTCATATGTGTATCCACTAACCCGATTTGGAGCAGTGTGGTGGAATAAGCCTTCTCGAACAGAGATGGGGACATAGCACAGCAGCAGGACATAGATTGTAACCTTACAAAAAGTGTAAATGCAATATATTTTATTTACATTTAGTAAATGATACGTGACCTAGATATTTATTATTGGGACTTTTGCCTAATCAAGAAGCCAGTAGTTTCGCCAGAAAAAAAGATAGTAGTTTATCTTTAGTTTTATCAGTTGAACATTCGCAGACTGTTTTCCATTTACCTATCTGACAAGAGAATAATGGACTTAACAATACTGGCAAAAAAATGCTTAAAGAAAGAAACAAATCGAGCGTGCAATAACATACAAAAAAAATATGTTTGTCTTTATATATATTATATAATACATATAATTGTGTCCTTATTCAAATCAATTTATATTAATTATGACTTGTACGACATGAAACACGCGAACCAACCAAAGTTATTGCTTCTGTCTGTGCGATTGATTTTACACGATCATACTTTTCTGTTAGTAATTACTTGACACTTATATGACGCGCTAGTTCAACTACATATGTATGTAAACGGTTATCATATGCACAATAAGTTTCGTATTGGCAAAACGCATTACATAGCATTTATATTATAATAGTATATAATGTATAAATCAATTATAATTATAACAGAATCGTAATTATAAATTCGAAGGATAACTTTACTGTAAATAAACTCGAAAACTATTATTGCACTGACTTATCAATCGGAAAATATGTTTTATGACTAAAGAAAATGAGGGGTTTTTTGAAAATTCTCACCTTCAAATAGGATATTTAAAAATCGAACGGGAAATCGATTTTTTTTATTTAAATATCAAACTATTAATTAGGATTTAATTATTTATTACTTACGGATCACTCGCTCGACGTTTAGTTGCCGCTTCGTTACCGGTTCCTTGCTGCGGCGCAAATATGTCGCTGCTGTCGCCACCAGACTCCAATATCAGATGTTCGTGTGATCTTATATATTGCAGAGGCGTCTGAGAAGAAGGAAGAAATTATTAAATCAACTGTTTAAAAGTATTTTATAGTTTTTTAAAGCAACTAAGGACATGGTCAAATCGAGATGGCCTAGTGGTTAGAACGCGTGAATCTTAACCGATGATCGCGGGTTCAAACCCGGGCAGGCACCACTGAATTTTCATGTGCTTAATTTGTGTTTATAATTCATCTCGTGCTGGACGGTGAAGAAAAACATTGTGAGGAAACCTGCATGTGTCTGATTTCATTGAAATTCTGCCACATGTGTATTCTACCAACCCGCATTGGAACAGCGTGGTGGAATAAGCCCCATGCCTTCTCCTCAAAAGGGAGAGGAGGCCTTAGCCCAGCAGTGGGACATTAACAGGTTGTTACTGAAAGGACATGGTAATGATGATGCATATGAAAAAAAAATGGCAACGTAATTATAATAATTTGTTCTTTGAAATCAATATTTAAATGTGGTTCATTATTGAACAAATAAATTTTAATTTCAATCTTACCTGTTTAGTTCTCCTCGCCTTCGCGTGCAAGTCCCTCTGGGCCAAGGGCAGCAAAGCCCTTAAGAAGCCGGGCACAGACGCGCGGAGAGGGTAGTTCGTGCACTCCTGTACACCTACTTGAAAATCTTCAATGTTCACTACTCCAGCCTGATGAGTAATAAACTCATTACTACATACCTCTTATGCTACTTGAATTATAGTACTTGTTCAGAATGTATTTAAATAAAGATTAGAATAGAATTGGCATGTGTGGTCCGGGCGCTTCGTCACTGGATGGCGCTGGGTGTTGTATCGAGTATTTCTGAATCGCGATGGCTAGATTTTTATTGTATTGTGTAAATGAAATGTGGTTTTGCTATAAATTGAGTTTTGAGTTTCGAAGAATATGTGTTTTATTCAAGTAGTGCAGTTCAATATAGAAGCGTTTGATTGATTAATTTGATTGACTTATTGGTTGTCATAAATCGCCGGTGGTAGATTCGGAATATAAGATAGATTTGGAAATTACAAAGAAGAAGAGAAGAGCAGAGATAGAGCAGTGAGTGAGTGGTTGCTTACGTGTGAATATTAAGCGAAGACGGATTCCAATCCGCTAGTACCACGGAGATGTTACTACTTTTAAACAGTAATACTTTGTATAACTGAGTTTAAATTAGAAGGGTGAGTGAGACAACATAACCGGCACAAGAGACAAACATATTAGTTTCTATTATATATGGTATCGACGTAACACTTCCAACGCATCAACTTCTATTCTAAGAGCCCACGACACTAAACCTAGTTATATATATATAGTTACATATATATATATATATATATATATATATATATATATATATATATATATATATATATATATATATAACTATATATACATCTGGTAGTCTTATCAAACTAATATATAAATATTGTAAGGAGTCAGCCGAGGAGACTGGCAACACTGGCACCGGGCTATAAAAGAGCCCATCTCGCTATGATGGGCCTCTTTTTGCTCCTGAAGATCGGAACTCTACTTTCACCCGCCTAAGTTGTGTCATAGTGGTATATTTCTCTATTAATGTTAAACAGTCATTTTTCGTTACTAATTTAATTCTTTTGTATTTTTTTTTATTTAACTTGTCATTTCTGTTATTTTATAAAAATCCCCTTTTTTTAATCCACACTAAACGTGTATATATATATTTAGTCATTAATGGGGGAACACAAAATGGCGATGCTTCAATGCGAAAAACCTGGCAACGATCGTAAATCGTATAATCGTATCGTACGATACGACTTCCCAGTAACGTTTGTTTCTCGAAAAATGGAGGACGTAGAACTATACGATAATGCAGTGCTCCTCCCCTACTATTCGGGGTACTTAGTCAACATAGTCATATATGACAGTCGAGTCATATAAATTAGAATATAACAAAAAATACTTACCACAAGGTTGAAAATCAATTGACGCACTCGCTCCCCCGTATCAGCGCTGACGTCAGACGCGAATTGTTGCAGCGCTGAAAGGAAGCGGCGTAAGCGCTGCAACGCTGGAGCTGACCGAGAGCCTTCAGGAAGAGGTGGCGAAAGAGATTCCGTTGAAGATAGCGTCGCTGTTGACAAGAAATCATTTTAATATATTTGAATAAAATACTTTTTTTATACTTGTTGTAAATCGTATTCTCGTCCATATTTAAAGCCTCTGATTCGAATTATTCTTGTCGTAATGTATTTGTTAATTTATGATAATTCTTACTCTAATAGTATGCTTATAAATTGTAATATCCATTTCGTGTATATAAAATTTTATCTTTTATATTTTCAAGCTTCATCGAAATCGTCGCAGGAGCTTGCAAAACATCAGCACTTAGGTATTTGGAATAGTTAAGTTTTATATTACATTTAATATATATATTGGTAAAGTGTACTTGTATCAATTCTTTTATCTGTTTTTAAAAAAATTTAAAGGAAGTTTTTTATATTAAGCTGAATCCAAGTGTGAAGATACTTATTTGGCTTTATTTATTACTTTTTTAATTTTTGACTAGAATTACCTGCAGTTCCATTGTTTTGAGGGCTTGGCGGTCCAGGGGTTGGGGAGGATCTGGCGTCGTCCTGTTCTGGTGACCTCCTGTCCTTGCCTGAAGTGGTAGCTGCAACAAAACAATACATTTCATATATATACGTAGCTTATAATATATTTTTATACTTATTCTAAACTAATTTACTATTTATATTTAATCCAAGTAGATAACATTGATAATAGTTACTAACGCAGACACATGGGCTTATGGAAGTGCAAAATATTACTTAAATATTACGCTTTAATGTATTTACCGGTTGTCCCGATAAATCACTCCGCTACTTTAGAGGCCCCTCCGCAGACTCAGCCTGAGCAAACACGCCGTGCCGATGCATGTCGACCGCTGTTTAGACCGACGACAGACACTTTCTGGATACCCGGGAATCGATTTCACGCGAAAAATAGAAGATCATTTTCGTAAAGTATAATTCGATCTTATTTTATAATAAAAATAGTGGTACCGTTAGCTAGTTCCTAAACATGCTAGATGGCTCTTGTCGAGTAACAGTCTGAAATTGATAATCTGAATTCATATATGATGATGGCGTCCTCTTGACTGATTTCCGTCGCGGCGACCTATCTCAAGGGACGTATTATAGTGTACAAGTGTGTGCGCAAATACACTCTCATACATACAACATGAGAGTATGTATGAGATGTATGTATTTCCTCACACTTATAATCTATTGGGAAGGCAAATCTGACACGACTTGAATTTAGGCGCACGGCTAGACCACGGTTAGAACAACGTCTTTTCGTGCTTTCTAAGGTACGGAAAACTTCAACGAACACTCATGTCTTCTAGACCCGGACCGCTGCCCGAATTACTGGGATTTTTTTGACAGAAAAACCCGTTAACCTTTTAACGGACCTGGGATTTGAAACCAGGACCTCGGAATCGGCGGCCTTATAGCCACGAGACCAACGAGGCAGTATATACTTATAGATCCGTATTAAATTGGTAACAACCGAGCCTTTCCGGTAGAATCTAAATTTCGATCTTATTAATAATTGTGTTTTATGTAACAGCTATCGATGCTAAGAAAGATTAAAAATAAAAAACAGAAACTTTTTAATTTTTAAATTGAAATTGTAAGCAGTGATTGTCTATGCGTTCGCACGTAACTCATCACGTTTGTAAGGGTTGGGTTCGATTTGGGGTGGGGTTACTAAGCGGGCGAGATCGTAGCAAATTAAACAGACAATACCAAACTGTATTTCATACATATTATGATATCTATATATAAATAGGCGGAGACAAAACAGTTTAGTGCGTCTTTTTGCCTCTGTTTGCGAGTCGATTTTCTTTTTTTTGTTTGTTAAAGAATATTATAAAAGCTTTTACACGCGAATTCTTGTTTTCCTTAAATTTTCAAAAATGGTTTTGGGCGATTTTGGATTTATGGATGAACATTAACCTAACTTAACCTAACCTAAACCTTCTCCTCAAAAAAAAAAAAAGGGAGAGGAGGCCTTAGCCCAGCAGTGGGACATTTACAGGCTGTTACTACTAGCTTATTAATGTTAGTAGTCACTACATATTATAAGACCTAGCCCCCTCGCCGCGTCTGTCTGTCAGTCTGAACGTAATAAACTCAAAAATTACCGAACGGATTTTCACACAACTTGTCAGCTTGCCTACCTAATACAACAAAAAAACGAATTAAGAATATTTATCTTATTTATGTTATATTATATAAAATAATATGAAATGTATGAAATAAATGCCACGATAGATTGGTATTAAGAATTTATATTTTTGTAAATGTTAAATTATTTATAAGGATAAATTTTATATATTACCAATAAAAATGATCCCGCACATAACTCTAGAACTATTTATTATAAAACGCGGAAGTTAAACATATAATTATTAAGTAGTTTTATCACTTCGATTATTGAAATTATTTAGCAATACAGAAAAATAATTAATGGTCAGGCTGCATAGTGCAATATCTTTGCCTTTTCTAGGCGTATTAAATAAACAAAAAAAAAATCTTTAATAATACTCTATACTATAAACAAATAATTAAATTAATTGTATAGGTTTTTTCATTGTAATAATTAATTAAGCACCTCAGGCTCTTCTTGGGAAGGCTTTTACTGGTTAGTTTCCCGCCATAAAAAATCCTTCGGCTTTGCCGGAAATCAAGTGACATATAAATATGATTATATTCTATCCCATTATAATCTACTTCCGGAACTGTGGTAACTTTATATTTAATGATAATAATAATTTATTTATTCAAGTAACAAGGCTCATATACAAAATTACAAAAAAAACACTACTATCTACTGCTTATATAATTTACTGGTCCAGCTGAAATTTTACAACAGCGGTTTATAAATATAGAGTCTAGTCTGTTAGCAATCATGTTTAGAATTTTGTTGGAGCTGGCCCGCACCCTGTAAGCCAAGGATGCACATCTTTTTCGTATTAATGCGTAAAAACAGTCTATATTCGCTTCAGCAAACATCCTTGAAGCACTACAGAAGCGAGGCAAGCACATCAGCAATCTAAAGGCGTTATTGCACTGGACACGAAGAGCGTTGTATGATTTTAATTTAACACTGTTGACGATTCTAAAACCGCCCCTTCCTAAGTAAGAGTCCGCAAATACCCCACTGCTGAGCTTATCCCCCTCTTTTAAGAAGTTTGAGAGCTAATGCCACCACGCTGCTCCAATGCAGAAAAAAAAAATGCGACATGTGACATACTTCCATTCGACACATGCAACTACCATGATCAACATTCACGAGATGAATTATAAGCACAAAATAAGCACATGAGTGCTCATTGGTGCTCGGCTTTGAATTTGAATTTTCTTAATTTCGACATTTGATTAACGTAGATCATTAATTAATTAAAATAAATGTTATGTAATTAAATATAATATCAAGAATATTATTTAGACGAAAATGATATTGCGTTGAAAAAAAAGCGAAGTGTGCAGTTGACAGAATAAATAAAAGTTTGGTGTTAGTGGTGTGCCGAGTGTACCCGCGTGCGAGCGACAGCCCTCCACTGCAGACTAGTGTTGTGTGTGCTAAGTACCAATATATCGATAGCTGATTAAGCATTAAATTGATTTTTGATTTAGTTTATTTGTATCATATAAATGTTTGCAATGAATACATTTAATTTATTAAAATCCGCACAATTAATTAAAAAATTAAGATTCGCAAACAATTGTGGTTATTGAAACAGTTTTTTAATTTAAAAGTCTAATATACATATAATATGAAATAATTAGTTTGAAGTAATTAGTAAAGTTGCGTTTCGGCTGATAACTATGTATATTATACATAATGTAGAAAAAAAAAATTCTTCTATTTCACTTTTCGTTCAGCGGGAAGCAGCGATGACTTGACTAAGTTCTAAAACTAAATTCCGAAACTTTTTTACAAAACGATCATTTGTCATAGGTTTTATCAAATATTAGGGAACCATTACTGAGTATTCGAATTTCACATATATAATTACGTAAAAGAAAAATAAACATCTATCGATATGAAATTATCGATAGTTGACGACACTTCTCGTTATCGAGTACTGCGCGTGGCAGGCGACACCTCGCCCGGGGCCTTTCATCTCAATTACTACGAAAATATCGTAGAGAAACACTGAAACTAGAAACACTTATGAGGTGTATGAAGAAATACATTATTGTATTGATATGTAGGTAAAAATTATATAACTCGGAAGCTAAATTCTACTAATTTATAACGATTACGATACGTTCCCGATTCAATTCCGATCCAACTTTGATTCATCTGTATTTATTCGAATCCGAACCGAACCGATATGATGTTAACATATACCGGTGTGTCAAAACCAAACTTATTTCTTAACTCTTATAACAATAGTCAATAATTAAATTAAATAATACGAAAACGGAAAAACGGCAACGGTCACGCTTCGATTCGATTGCGATAAAGTGACAATTTGTTAGTAGAATTGGTCCAAGGTAGCAAAATTTGTTAACTACCTGTAAAGGTGCGCCGTTAAGCATGATGACTGGTTGCTCTAAACATCCTTGCGCTAAAATAAAGGTCTTCTTGCAGTTTATGGACATTGAAAAGAGGTCGCACGCTCTGGCAAATTTGTTCATTCGACTCTGGAGTTGAGCTTGGTCATGAGCAACGAAGGCAGCGTCGTCAGCAAAGAGGAGACTACCTACAAATAGGTCCTCCCTGTGGCGTTTGGACTTGAGCATTGAGATGTTGTACAGCCTACCATCGGTTCGCGTGTGTAAGTGGACGCCTTGCTGTTCATCTCCAAAAGCAACCTTCAGAAGCACCGAGAAGAATATTCCGAACAAGGTGGGGGCCAGTGCACAACCTTGACGAACACCACGGCGTACTTCGAATGGCGTGGATGTGTTGCCATTGTGCAGGACGGTGACTTCCATATCTTCGTGGAACGATTGCACTATCCTTAGTAGTTTTGGGGGGCATCCAATTCTGACAAGAACCGAGTACAACCCCTCTCTGCTCACGGAGTCAAAAGCCTTGTTTAGATCTACAAATGCAATGACTAGGGGGGTATGTTGCTCCCTACACTTTTCTTGTAGCTGCTGAGTGAAAATATCATGTCGACAGTTGACCGTTGGGACCTAAAACCACATTGTGCCTCAGGGTATACGCGGTCGGCGAGCCATTGTAGTTTGCCTAAAATGGCCCTAGCAAAGGCTTTACCGACGATGCTAAGAACAGATATTCCGCGGTAACAGTTGCAGTCGCCACGATCGCCTTTGCCTTTATAAAGAGTGACGATGTTAGCATCTCGCATATCCCGAAGGACGTAGTTTTCTTCCTAGCACTTAGCCAGGTGGTTATGAAGGATGGGTAAGACACGCTCAAGCTTGACGACTTCGGTGACAACATCGTCTTTTCCGGGGCTCTTTCCGCATTTGAGCTTCTTGACGGCCAGATGAAGTTCCTCTACTGTGGGTGCAACATCTAGCTCGTGCCAAGTTGCCAGATTCGGGACAAGCTCCACTGCTTCTGGCTGAATATCTACTGGGCATGAGTAGAGCCCCTTGTAGTATTCTTGCCATCTGACGGGTGCTGTCTGTTATAACAGAACCGTCAGTTTCCTTGAGAGGTGCCGTCTTTTTTGGAGTAGGTCCAAGAGCTCTTTTGATGCCCACGTACACCCCGCCAATATCCCCCGCGTTTGAGCACGCTTGGATGCTTTGGCAAAGCTCTGTCGCAAAATACGCATTTACAAAGAAACGCGTGCTACGCTGGAGTGAGGCTTTTGCCTTCGTGAGATCTTCACGCTTCGCATCGTAAGGGTTAAGGCGAAAATTTAAAGCGGCTTGGCGTTTTGAGTCTATCAAGGGAAGTAAGTGCTCCTCGTTTTCTTGAAACCAGTCGTAAGATTTTGCTTTTTGATTGCCAAAAACCTTGCCTGCAGTGTCAGTGAAAAAAGACTTGACTTTTCCCATTCGACTCGCGCTGATGCCGTACTGTCCCAAGTTGCAACTACTTCGCGGACGAGTTTCTCAAATGACTCAACTACTTCCACCATCACGAGTCTTGAAAGGATTTATCTTTTTTCGATCGAGTGGCTTGGAAGAATGGACTCTCCTAGGGACAAGTCGGACTTTAGTAGCAACGAGGCTGTGATCGGTGTCGCACTCGGCACTGTGAAACACCCGCGTGTGGAGCGTTTCCCGTAGATCCCTCTTTCTTGTAAGAGCAAGGTCTAATTGGTGCCAATGTTTAGATCGAGGGTGCATCCACGAGACTTTCCGCATCATTTTGCCTTTAAAAAAGGTGTTGGTAACAAATAGCTGGTGCCTTGAGTAAAACTCCAACAATCGTTGTCCGTTGTCGTTAAGCTTGCCTATGCCGTGTGCACCGAGGCATTCAGGCCAGGCTGATGTGCCCTGACCGACGCGGGCATTAAAGTCACCCAAAATGTGCAGTCTGTCAGTTGGATTCACCCTGCGCACTGTCTCATCGAGCTGGCCGTAGAATTGATTCTTGGTCTCGGGTTTTGAACTAAGCGTCGGTGTGTAAGCGGAAATTAGCGTAACAAAGCCGCTTTTTGTATTTAGACGCAAGACCATAATCCGCTCGGAAACGCCTACAGATGTACGCCTATGGCGTTGATGAGATGGTTTCGAACCGCGTAACCTACACCGTGCTCTCGTGTTTCCAAGGAACTCTTGCCCTTCCAGTAAAAGGTGTAGTTAGCTTCACGCAAAGACCCTTCGTCTTCAGTTCTAGTCTCTTGTAATGCTACAATATCAATATTGAGCCTTTTAAGCTCCACGTCGATACTGTAAGTTTTGCGCAATTCTTGGGCGCAATCGGAGCTTTCGTAGGTGTTCGGGAAGCCTGTCCTCATCGTTCCATTGAGACATTCCATGTCGCAAAGCGCATGTAAGCAGCGTTGGTGTGGGTTTTGGGATTTTTGTTCCCTTGTGCGGCTGGTTAATATCACAGAATTGCTAAATAAATCTTTTTTTTCAAAAATGAAAGATTTTCATACAAACTTTCAACCCCCTTTTCACTATCATCTTAATGGCCATAGCCCCAATAGTTTGGGCTGTACGTTGATTATTCAGTCAGTTATCTATATATGTATATATGTATTGTTAACTCAACGCTACAACCAACGCGTATATAATTTAGAATAACCTAATATTTATTTAACTTAATTTGATTATAAATTTTGCTTCAATGTTATTTAATTTCGTGATATGATTTTTACAACTACCAACATTATAATGATTTAACTTTTCTATAAATAGCGATTTATTTACAATGAACGATCATAATTATTGTTGAACTTGAGCAAGGTGGTTACTCTGCCTGTTTAATAAATATTGTTTATAACAACACAACACTTCTTTCGCTATCCTGGCTCACCTTCTGTTTCAATATATTTAGATACATACAATAAATAAACGATACATTTTGACTTGACAATTAAAAACTATGTGTATGCAAATTGCGAATTGATATTGCAATACATTTTATTTGATAATAAAGCAATTAAAATAATGAAGAAATAGAAAATTAAGTAAATAAGTACATTGAAGGACACTGTGACAAATTTTTAAGAGTAATTGTCTCTTATACAAATTTAACATTTTTTTATGTATCTGGCTGGATGAGTTGATTCAGTGATCACACGTGAACCTAAATCGAGGGCAATCTTCAATCGGGAAAATTTATCGAATTTTCATGTGCTTAATTTGTGTTTATAATTAATCTTGTGCTCGGTGATGGAAGAAAACATCGTGAGAAAAGCTGCACGTGATAAAATTCTGCCATATGTGTATTCACCAACCCTTCTTATCAAAGGGAGAGGAGGCCTGAGCCGAACTGAGAGACATTTATAGACTCTTACTTAATTTTTTTTTAGTTTCTTAAGTATATTTTTCAGTTTAGTTATTTCTATGCGCTTATTTATTTATTTGATAATCTGCAAATCGTGTAAGGCTAAAATATCCTCCAAACTACGGAATGCTTTGCCCGAGTCTGTATTTCCTGAACGGTACAACGTTACAGTAACAGCCTGTTAATGTCCCACTGCTGGGCTAAGGCCTCCTCTCCCTTTTTGAGGAGAAGGTTTAGAGCTTATTCCACCACGCTGCTCCAATGCGGGTTGGTAGAATACACATGTGACATAATTTCAATGAAATTAGACACATGCAGGTTTCCTCACGATGTTTTCCTTCACCGTCAAGCACGAGATGAATTATAATCACAAATTAAGCACATGAAAATTCAGTGGTGCTTACCCGGGTTTGAACCCACGATCATCGGTTAAGATTCACGCGTTCTAACCACTAGGCCATCTCGGCTTTTTTACAACAACGTACAACGTTAGTGTCTTCAAATCCAGAGTGAACAGTATTTATTTATTTGGATCTCTTGTTGTTCATCTTGGAACAGATGTACATAAAACACATTCAAATCACTTTTTATATTAAACTAAAACTAACTATGCACAACTAATTACAGGAGAACACAACATTCACAAACACAATTACAAAATATACAAATCAAAAATAGAATAAAAACAGAAAATAAAAATATTTAAATAAAGAACAAAAAACAAAAATAGAAACAAAAGGTAGTAACTAATTAAATTTTTAAACAAATTAACGGCTTACACTAAAATAAACATCACATTTTTTCATGAACGATGAGAGCCCATCACAACCAATGTCCATGTTGCTGTGTTTTTTACACAATAATTATATTCTCGCGTTATTCGCGATATTACAGCATTCTGTCTAAGTTTCATTCGAGTGAGGTCAAATTTAAAGAACGGATATGGTTTGACAGGACGTCTTCTAGGAACATTAATGTTAAATCTACTCAACAGTCTATCATCATAGTCATCGATTTTTTCATTAAATACTTTATAAAGCAATTTATGTCTAGTAGAGATCTTCGAATCTCCAGTGGCTTCATTTAAAATAAATCTAGTTTGTTTTAGTAGGACTCTAGCTGATTTGTAGCTTTAAAACGAAATACCAAATGTTTAAAGAGTCTCTTTCGAATTGAACCCAGGACCTCCGGGTCTGCGGTCTTATATCAAGCCACAAGACCAACGAGGCAATCTCAAGGCGTATAAAATATAAATATAGTAAATCATGTCATCCAGCAACAAGCAAGACCGACCTAGATCAGCCGTCCAATGCGGTCCTGACAGAATGATCAGTGGCCACTAGTGTTTGGAGGGCACTCTACGTGAAGGGCCCTCAGTCGCATCGTGATATATCGGTTGATATAATCGACATCACTTCAATTGTTCTATGTTTATCTGTGTATCTTATTTGCTACTACCAAAAAGTATACGATTAAAAAAGTTTCATTTCGAATTTCTTTAATAATGTTTTAAGTTTAATTAGAGTTATAATGGTGAAATTATTTGTAGATTAAAAACCGATTTAGTGCATGGAACACGTTGACGTGTTCTTGAACAAAGATTACGAGTTCAAATCCTGTCATACACCGTACACGTTTTCGTGCTTATAATTGCATGATAATATCTTTTTTTATAGAAAGTATTTTATATTTATTATCAATGTTAGCTTTTTTAGCCCAAGTGGGCTAAATCAACGAGAGAGACAATTTTTATTATTTTTTGTAGCAAGATATACAATAGTACAGACACAGTACATGACTATTGTATATAATATCCAATCTTTATGCGTCATAAAAGGCAAAACTGTTGAATATCATTTCGTAAATCAACTTTTTAAATATTAAAGCAAATAACAGTCATTTGAGTACTGAATGAAGCCGATAATAATACGTGAATACCATCGTGGGCTGGTTGCCATTAAATATTTATATACAAGATAAGGTAGAAACATACTGATTTTATTATTATTTTTAATTTTTTCTATTTACAGTTCACTTCTGTATAATTTTAATCATATTTTCCTTTCTCGACTAAGTGAGAATTGTTTATGCAATAATTATAATATTAAACATTGCTGCTTGGTAGAATATGAGTGGGTGGTACCTGAGAAACATAAGATGTCTGTTTGGCTGTAGTAATAATATCTTGTCAATTTTGTGTAGCGATAGAAAAAAATGTAAGCGCAATTTCACTCGTAGCACACAAAGCTAGACAGTATTGGTTTATGAATCAAAATGAGTAGTTTTATTTTTTTATAAAATAAGAATGGGTGAACCTGACGTTAAATGGTCACCATCGCCCATAAACATTGGCGTTGTAAGAAATATTAAACATTTCTCCAAACATTGACCTAAGAAGTGGCTGTAGTTACTGGCTCACTCACTGTTCAAACAACACTCTTCAAATGGAACACGACAATACTAAGCATTGCTGCTTGGCAGTACATGATGAGTGGTACCTACCCAGGTGGGTTTTCACAGAGCCCTACCACCTGATTACGTGAATATAAGCATGTCTTGTATTGTACTACCTCGAATATAAATGATAAATACATAAATTGTGCCTCCATTATAATAGTTAATAAGAGACACTAATATTAATCGATTTGAGGCCGTTCCGAGAGTAAACAGCATTAATAATGTGCCGTGTGAACTCGCCGCCTGGCTCGACTGTCAATGATTACCAAAGAAAAACAAACCTTACGCTTCAATGATAGAGTTCAAAATTAAAAATATAATTCGTTCTTCTTTATAGCGAATAAGAATTTGTACTAGTACCTTACCGTGGTTTTTGTTAAATGGAAAAGCGATTTCGCATATTTGGATATTAAAGGGGTGTTTTTATGAATAACCGCTGGTTGTTCCAGTGCTGGGCTCACATGGGGCCTTCCTCATGTCTTCCATCACAAATGATAGGAGATAATTTTATAAGTACTTAAGAGCATTAATATCTAAGTCTTCGGTAATGTCTTTGGTTAAGATTCACGTGACGTAGCGTGTTTGTGTAGTTCTCTAATACGTATAATCTAGCAACGGTAAGTTCAAGGCCGTGGTAGTAAAGATTAATTACTAACCGGGGGGTTTTTAATAAATACTTGGTAGCGGTTTTATCATCAAACAATGCTTTGTCTTTTTCTTTCGAATGTCAAATTACTGGTACCAGAAAGGGAAATATGTCTTTGTAACTATTTGACCGCTATTAGTGTAGCTAATAAAATTAATGTAAGTAATGAAAGGGATGAAAATATGCGTAGAACGATAAGAACGATAGTCTGTATTTATCTCACAACTGGGCAAAACCCCTCCCCTCCTTTACAGAAGGTGTTCCACGATTCAGCTTTATACCTTTGATGGTTACATTTAACAGAGATTCACGTGCAGGTTTGGCGAAATTTTCCTTCAACCGAATACGAGATGAATTATAAATACAAACAGTACATTGACGCTCAGTGGTGATCCATTGGATCATTGTATCTAGATCTCTCAATAATGCAACATATCCATGCTAATATATAGAGCTGAATAGTTTGTCTGTTTGAACGCGCTAATCACAGGATCTACCTGTCTGATATCGGATAAATTTTATTATATTAGCTCGCTCTTTTATTAAGATATATATGTAAGTGTGTGAAACCACGCTCTGCAGCTAGTATTCAAAACTTTTTTTACAAAAGATTTAAATGAATTTTCTATTCAAATGTTAGCAAAACAGAGAATGCGTCAGATGCACGTCTTCCCAGGAAAGTTTTTGAGGGTAGGACGGAACTTTTGATCGCTCTCGTGCTAATAAAAATTTCAATTCTATCGTATTATGTTTTATCACGAGAATGCCTTTAAAGATTGCTTTTCCCGCTGAACTTAGATGCCGTTGTTACAAAATTTTATTCCCTTTGTCTCTGTTTTTAATTTCGTATCCGAGCTTCGTAAATATATCGTGGTATCCATAATTTTTTGGGGCAAGATATACACATTTAACAATCTGTGTTATTAATTAACAATTAGTATTATATATTAAAAATCATGTTATTTTATACAAGATTGTATTCTACATGTAATGGCGTGGAGTCGGTATTTGTGGATTTTCTTTTATATATATATAATACATAAATACATTTGTCGTCACAGTAACAGTAACAGTAACAGCCTGTTAATGTCCCACTGCTGGGCTAAGGCCTCCTCTCCCTTTTGAGGAGAAGGTTTGGAGCTTATTCCACCACGCTGCTCCAATGCGGGTTGGTAGAATACACATGTGGCAGAATTTCAATGAAATTAGACACATGCAGGTTTCCTCACGATGTTTTCCTTCACCGTTAAGCACGAGATGAATTATAAACACAAATTAAGCACATGAAAATTCAGTGGTGCTTGCCCGGGTTTGAACCCACGATCATCGGTTAAGATTCACGCGTTCTTACCACTAGGCCATCTCGGCTTTGTCGTCACACTATAATCTAAACAAATACAGTTAAATTAAAATATATTATATAATATAATAATCTCTAATAATCCTTATTTATCCATCCATTCAAGAATCCATTGTTAAGTTCATATAATATTTCGGGCAAACATTTAAAAGAAACTAATTGTATTCGAGACCTGGGTGTAATATTTGACAATCAGCTAAGATTTGATAAGCATATCAATTCAATAGAAACAGGTTCTTTTAAACTACTTGGCTTTATCTTAAGACAATCTAAGGATTTCAAAAAGTCATCAACAACCCTACAATTGTACAATTGCTTGGTACGAAGTAAACTTGAATTTTGTTGTCAAGTGTGGTCTCCCGCTTACAAGATCCATATTGAGAGAATAGAACGTGTTCAAAAGAGACTCGTTAAACATTTGGTCTTTCGTTTTAAAGCTTCAAATCAGCTAGAGTTCTACAAAAACAAACTAGTTTTTTTTTAAATAAGACCACTGGAGAATTGAAGATCTATACTAGACATGAAATTGCTTTATAAAGTATTTAATGAAAAAATTAATGTTCCTAGAAGACCTGTCAACCCATATCCGTTCTTTAAAATTGACCGCACTCGAACGAAACTTAGAATACTCTAATATCGCGAATATCACGAGAATATAATTATTGTGTAAAAAACACAGCAACATGGACATTGGTTGTGACGGGCTCTCATCGTTCATGAAAAAATGTGATGTTTCTTTTAGTATAAGCTGTTAATTTGTTTAAAAATTTAATTACTACATTTTGTTTCTGTTTTTGTTTTTGTTCTTCATTAAAATATTTTTATTTTCTGTTTTTATTTTATTTTTGATTTGTATATTTTTTAATTGTGTTTGAGAATCGTGTTTTTTTCTGTAATTCGTTGTGCGTAGTTAGTTTTAAGTTAATGTAAAAAGTGATTTGAATGTGTATTAAATACAACTGTTGGAGATCCAAATAAATAAATAAAAATAGTACTTTTTTAACCGGTTTTATATAAGTTTTATTAGTAAATCGGCCACCTGTTCATAAGCAGTCGCTACCGCCTATAGAAATTAAAAATATTAACCATTCCTTATATCGCTAAAGCGCCACCGACCTTGGGAACTAAGATGTTATGTCCCTTGTGTAATTACTGCCTCACTGAATATCTGATGAGTGGGTGGTACCTAACCCGACTTGCAGAAAGCCCTACCACCAAGTAACACCATAATGTTGTTGCCAGATTACAAAAAAATAACCTTAACATATCCATAAAAACAGAACAAGGTTCGTAGCTTATTCCACCACGCTGCTCAAATGCGGCTTAGGGGATACAGTAAATATATATACATATTTTTTTTATTTATCATGATAATGGTTTATTTTTCTAATACTTAACTTGTATTTCTTAACGTTCACCTTCGTACTATATACAAAATAATATATTTCTTACTAATTTCCAATTTTAAAAACATAGAGGATATTCGAGCTCATATGAAAGTACTTGTTTGTTACGCGTTCACGACTAGTCTACCGACTATGATCATACACGATGGGGTAAATCACTGAAGGTATGTAATAACCAATGCAACCCCCCCCCCTTCAAACATGACTGAGGCGTCGGGCGAAAACTAGTTCTATATAAATGTCAGACTCTCTAATTTGTTTACGACGTGTAATCATTTTTGCTATGAGCATTAAGCTGTCACCACCACGCTGTACGTCCCACGGTATAATAGCGGTCACCGTTTATTTTGATTTATTGATAAAAAATCTATTAAACTCGAATAATGGAGAAGTAAATTTATTGTACGATATTCAATCGTTCTCTCTAACCAGCACTTAACTGTTTGTGTTTTAGAAAAAAAAAAAGATGCGTTAAAGATGTTTTATTTTAAAACGTTATATATTGTAACGTTTCAAATTCGACCTTGAGGTTTTGCTTACAGCAAAGAAATCTATTTTAATTGATTCAAGTGATTTTATATTAAAAATTGGCTTTTAACCTGTATACTAGTGTCCACCAACGGTGAAGGTGTTTGAGAAGGGACATGTGTTAGGTACTATGTATTTTTCTCTATCCCTGAGAACGTGCAAAATTTCATGTCGAGCGGATGATTAGTTACTCGAAAGCGTAACAAATAAACAAAATCGCTTATAAGTTTTAATACTGGCTAGTTAGAGTGAATCGAATATGTTTCATTTAAGAATTCCAAATTCAAATTAATTTTATAATATATCTGTGATATTTCTCTTAAGAAATCGGTTGCTTATTTGTTTGTGACTATGAAAATATATAAAAATATATAAAACGAAATTTTTGCGCAAACATATATTCAATCTCTATCCTTACATAGGGCCTAATAAGAATTTCTTACACAATTTTTATTGCCTCGACTTAGCGATCCAATTTGAATCCATGACCTCAGCAGCCTCATATTTACTAGACTAACGAGGCAATTAATTCGCAGTGATAATTGAAAATAGGCTTGCAAATGGTATATGCCATCTGATTAAAAGTGGTTCCCAGCGTCCAAAGACATTGGCGCTGGAAGAAATATGAACCATCCCTAACATCGCCATATAGTTGAGCGTTCGATTAGTGTGGTTTTACTACCATTATAAAGTAGATAAAAATCATAATGTTTTTGTAAATAAATAATGAGTGTACCAGCAGTCGCGTGTAGAGGTTGTGTACTACAGTATATTACTCACAGTTGGAATGTTCGCTGAAAGCAAATACAGCGCTCTTTATAGAATGGATGTCACGAAGATATAAAGATACTAGATATCGATCCAGAAATTTTAGGAAAGAGTATTTATGTTGAGTTAATCCATCACGCTTACAAACATCAAAAGAAACTTAATCCAACAAAGATGATCAAATTACGAATTGATGGTGTAATATATAATGTGTACTAATAATTTACATTAACTAAACTTTCAGAATGCTAGCGTATAGGCGGCTGCAGAGGTCCTGGTTTGACATCCCGGGTCAGGCTGATACAAGTTTGTGACAATAAGTTCTTAGTATCAACAGCCCAAAGGGAGATATCGGCAGAAGAAAATTCTTAGTTATATAAATAACTAGTTACTGTTCCAGTTTCAATTAGTTGTATTTAATATACAATAAGCGTATATATAAAACGTTTATATTGTAATACATAATATAAAATTGACGGGCCGCTTGGTATGGTTGGTAGATACCTGCCTTTCACGCCGAAGGTTGTGGGTTCGATTCCCACCCAGGACAGACATTTGTGTGCATGAACGTGTCTGTCTGTCCTGAGTCTGAGTGTAATTATCTATGTAAGTATTCACAAAAGAAAAGTAGTATATGTAGTAAATCAGTTGTCTGTTTTCCATGGTACAAGCTCTGCTTAATTTGGGATCAGATGGCCGTGTGTGAATAATGTTCCAGGATATTATTTTAAATTTATTAATTTACGCATTAACGCATGAATTTTTCGACATCTTCAAAAATCATCCATTTCAGCCAATTTACACAAAACCTTTATTAATTATACACGGATACCTTCCTCCGTATGAAATACCGTTCGGTACTTTTTGAGATTATCTCATGCACGTACTTTGTTTTATAATATGTAGTGACATCAGAAGAAATATTGTTACCTTTCATTATTTCATTAAACAACTCGCAAAGCGTTACCTAAAATGCAGAAAAGTGAATGCCCTAAGTAATTACTAGACACCACTTGTCATAACAAAGGATGTCCCCCTGTTTCAGCCACGCAGCTCAATTCGAGCCAGTGCCGCATTTGATATAACTTATATCTGCGTCGTAGAACCGCTCCGTGCCGCCCGTCGCTATCGTTAGATTATGATCGCCTCACACTTGTCAGTTCCCACAAACAAGCCTACAGAATAATACCTGATTATATACGTATAATGTATATAGTATATATCACATAGATATATAAGGGCGACGTAACGTTAAATCTTTTGGAATTGTGATGTTTTTGCAATATAAATGATTGATGACAATACATTTTTAGAAGCTTTTATTTCACTCGCAGTATTTATTAGTCTGTTATATATATGAAATAATTAGTACCAGTCCCTCGTATCTTACGGAAATGAAATTTTATCAGTGGATTCAGTTCCGATTACAATGCATCTTAAGGGTTTTTTTTTTGTTTACACCCCCAGCTTCACTTTAGTGGTAATCAGATGGTGGCAGTTGTGCAAATCCGTCTGAGTAGATACCACCCAATTATCACATATTAGACCGTCAAATAGCGGTACTGTTGTAAGGTAAGAAAGGATGAGTGAGCCGGTGTAATTACAAGCACGCGGGACATAACATCTTAGTTCGCAAGGTTGGTGGCGCATTGATTATGGAGTGGTTAATACTTCTAACAGCGACAATATCT
Source organism: Nymphalis io (assembly GCF_905147045.1). Classification (NCBI taxonomy): domain Eukaryota; kingdom Metazoa; phylum Arthropoda; class Insecta; order Lepidoptera; family Nymphalidae; genus Nymphalis; species Nymphalis io. Next base: position 975,145 of record NC_065909.1, read on the forward strand.
ATAGGCATTTATATTTCAGAGGTTTATTCACTGGGACATATCATATCTTTTTTTATATAAATAGAAATTGATATATTGAATAAGCTCACATTTCCGTCTCTCGGTTGTCGTTGGTTGATTGTAATCTTTATCAGGAATTTCCTCTTTCACCTTCGCCTCCATCTGCGAAAAAATAAACAACAACGTTTTACATCCACAAACAGTTTAATCTTTATAATTTAAAATGCAACATCCTCCATCTGTTTCCTCATTTCAGCTGTTTGAGTCTCATTATCATAGTGGCCATTGTCGAGGACTTTTTAGATAAAAAATTAAACTAAATTTAAACAACACGAACGTACAATATCTAGCATGTTGGCTATTATTGAAATAGTAACATTTTAAAAGTTAGAATAATTAGCAATAATGTAATCACGGTAGGTATTCAAAAATGTAGTAATTAAAATGATTATGTATATATTAACATTATAATAGAAACTGTGTTATTAAGGAAATCAGTAACAGCCTGTGAATGTCCAACTGCTGGGCTAAGGACTCCTCTCCCTTTTTTTAAGTAGAAGGATTTGCAGCTTATTCCACCACGCTGCTCCAATGCAACCCGCATTGGTGGAATACACATATGGAAGAATTTCAGTGATATTAGACGCATGCAGGTTTCCTCACGATGTTTTCCTTCACCGTCAAGCGGGATGAATTATAATCACAAATTAGGCACATGAAATTTCAGTGGTGCTTGCCGGGTTTGAACCGACGATCATAGGTTAAGTTTCACGCGTTCTTACCACTGAGCCATCTCGGCTCATTTACTAACATAAATATTATTTACATTGAAAACGTTAATAAGTATATACAAATAAAAATTAAAAATAGCTACTGGAAGCAATATTAATTTGAAGGGCAAATAGGAATATTGGTAATTGATTAAAAACTAACCAATTACCAATATTCCTAATATTATATATATATATATATATATATATATAATCGATGAAGGAATTGAAGATATCTCGACAATCTTAATGGGGATTCTAATCGGCCATTTAGGTATTCATTAACCCAGGAATGTTATCTTGGAGTAAGCGCCTAAATATTCGTCTTAAAAAGGAGACGAAGACTTAACCCAACTGTATTATACGTATTATATCGAAATATATAATTGTGGAGTTTTGCTAAAGTCATAATATGTGTATTTAAAAAAAGAGCTATTTGACTACGTTTAATTTAATTAGTATATAATAGAATTATTGAGTATAATAACACTATAAGAATTAAAAAAAATAGGCTAAAAATATTATTGTATGACCAGACCGGAACTCTTTTGCTTTGCTGATAATCAAGTAGGAATGTACATATACATATGTGACACACATGTTTATACATATACAAAATTCCACACTGCACGCCAGAATATAATAAATAAATGAAAAAAAATAAAGAATATTGTTATAAAATCTTGAAATATTTTGAGATGAGCAAGATCTCCTGACAGAGGTTTTTCTAAAAGTTTCCATTATTTCGAATGTACACATAAAGGATAAATATTTTATTATTATCATTTTTCAACTAAGTTGTCGTGCGTAATAATAATATTAATGTCCTTCAGACCGATTTCGGCCACGGCGCTCAATCTCAAGAGAGATTAGCCAACTACGCAGGAGATATTATAGTGCACAAGTGTGTGCGCAAACACAGGTGGACTCAATTCCCTAACTCTCATAATTCGATGGGACGGCAATCCAACATGACCGGAAAGAGTTCAGGCGCAGGACCAACGACTTTACGTGCTTTCCGAGGCACGAGAGTGAACACACTTTCAACTTCTAGAATCCGGGCTGCTAATGAGAATTTTCTGACAGAAAAACCCAATAACTTTTTATTGGCTCGAGCTGGGAATTGAACCCAAAACCTCCGCGTCTGCGGCCTTACATCAAGCCACTAGACCAACGAGGCAGTCAGTGTCGTACGTAGGGTGCTATCGAAATACTATCGATTATTTAGATGGGAACAGTGACAAACGTTGAATAAACACGAGAACTAAATGCAAATGTGTATCAACAGTTTCCGCCTCCGCAAAGTCAACATTATTCCTCGGGCAAGAATCGCTTATGTTACAGTATTTTCAGTTCTAAGCGATATTCTCTATTATAACTTTTGGTAAACAATAAATTTTATTTATAGCAATAATAAAATTCCACAGATATTTTCAGCTTTCTAGCCTTTTGCAGTGCTATTCTGTAAGAACTCAGTACATCACTCACCCGTGAAACTGACTTATGGAAATATACAATATTGATGCGTGTATTCTTGAAATACTATTCGCATATCACTTTCTCATTTTCCACGTTAAAGCGAGTAGTTTTTTTGTATAAAGTAATTGCATACCGTAACTGTAACAGCCTGTGAATGTCCCACTGCTGGGCTAAAGGCCTCCTCTCCTCTTTTTGATGAGAAGGTTTGGAGCTTATTCCACCACGCTGCTCCAATGCGGGTTGGTAGAATTCACATGTGGCAGAATTTCAGTGAAATTAGACACATGCAGGTTTCCTCACGATGTTTTCCTTCACCGTAAAGCACGAGATGAATTATAATCACAAATTAAGCACATGAAAATTCAGTGGTGCTTGCCCGGGTTTGAACCCACGATCATCGGTTAAGAATCACGCGTTCTTACCACTGGGCCATCTCGGCTTTTTTGCATTGCATAACTACTAATTAAATTAGATCACTATTCTTATACTAAACAAATGTGATTCAGGCTCATGCTTTAGCATTTCAGGTACCGCTCTCGGCTTGGGACTGTCACTCACGCCTTTTTATAATTATTCGACGCGTTGGGGTCTAAAGTTACATGTATTCAGTGAAAAACGGACTAAATTATGATAATAAAAAAACATTCGTGTGACAAACAAACAGGCTAAATAGTAATAGGATTAAAAAAAGAAAATTTTGGGCGGATGAAATCACACGATTCCAGAGCAATATTTTTTCTAAATTCATATCACATGTTCCGTTTATAGAAACGTTCTAAAATTACATATTATATCAACACTCGCACTTGACCGAGTTGGGCGGCTGGGTTCCGTCACAATTGCGCTGGTAATGGAGATATGAACCATCTGTCTTGGCGTCACTCCATAGAACAAATTGATGCAGAAACGATAATAACGTAAAACTACTGTTACTGTTCGCAATATGGTTTCTACAACTTCGTATTTTCTAATATATTATTCTATGTTTCTACATGGACCTCATTGAGAATTATTCTAAGTGCATAAGTTGAATTATATTACATTATAAGTTCAAATTTTAACACTTCAAATTAACAAAAACGAAAACGAAAAAAGCCACAATAAGTGATATAAAAATGGTGCTGATGATGGTGACCTCCTGACCGATTTCGGCCACAGCGGACAATCCACTATGAGAGACATTATTATAGCTCTCAAATATTTGCGCACAGCTGCATTCTATATTTCCTTACTCTCATAATTCTATAGGATGGCAATCCAAAACGATTGAAAAGATTTCAGGCATAGAACGAATTCGTACTTTCCGAGGCACGGAGTGTACACACTAAATATCACTTAATATTTTTTTATTAGCCCGACCTGGGGGATTCGAATCTAGGATTTAGGGATATGTGGCCTTAAATCTAGCCACTACAAGAATGGGGCAGGCAAATTATTACACTATCAAACCCGCAGCAGACTCGTACCATAATGGAAACGCTTGGAGTAACTATGTAAAGCACATAGGCAATCAAATGTAATCAAGAATATTATAATAATAATAATAATATCCTGGGACATTTTTCACACACGGCCATCTGATCCCAAATTAAGCTTGGACAAAGCTTGTGCTATGGAAACCAGACAACTGATATACTACATATACTACTTTTTTTTGTAAATACATACTTATATAGATAACTACACCCAGACTCAGGACAAACATACATGTTCATGCACACAAATGTCTGTCCTGGGTGGGTATCGAACCCACAACCTTCGGCGTGAAAGGCGAGTGTTCTACCAACCACGCCAACCGGCTCGTCAATTATGATTCTTGAAGTAGTCATAAAAGTACTATTAAATTGTCATTTTATAATATTGGATTGAATATAAAGTTACTATCGATTCAGAATGTATGTACCACCTAGAAGAACCGGCAAGAAACTCTAGTTCATATTTTCAACCAATTTAAATAGTTATGTTAATTAAATACAGTTAAATTAATTAATTATTCATCTTTAATGCTTTCAATACATAGTGAGCAATGAAAAATATAGCAATTCAATTAAAAAAGTAAAGTTTGTAGAGTAACAGCCTGTGAATATCCCACTGCTGGGTTAAGGCCTCCTCTTCCTTTTTAAGGAGAAGGTATGTGGCTTATTCCACCACGCTTTTCCAATGCGGGTTGGTGGAAGTTTGTAGAGATTAATTGAAATAGTGTAAAAAAAACCACGAAATTTATGAATTTGATTAGCAACGATGACATTACCATTTCGCGCAACAATAACTAATCAAAGTATCTGTCAGTATTAAGAACTGTCAAATATTAACCGACCTGAAGTTCTCTGCATACCACTTCACACTACACGTTCAAGATTGCTAGCACTACAAAAATGTTATAATTGGAGCAATTTTTTTAATATTTATTTATAACGATTACATTAAGTATCGAAGTTGTTTTCAAACGAAATAACATTGATTTGTATTAAATACCTTTGCATTAGGATGCTGAGTAAATTGTATAAAAAGTCTGCTAAATGTTTTCATTCACCGGAAAACGAGCGATGAGCTAATCGGTTCCTGAATGAAGATTTCATTTAAATACGTTATATATAAAGCTTGTGAATGGCATGTCTGTTGTATTTCCTTTTAAATTATTATAAATATTTAACGTATCTGTGGCGATGTCTTGGTGCCCGTCTGGGTAGTTACCACCCAATAACATATTCTACCGACAAACAGCAATGTTTAGTATTGTTGTGATCCGGCTTGAAGATTGAATGCCAGTGTAACTACAGACACATGGGCCATGGGCCTGGGCTAAGGCCTCTCGGAGGCTTGGAGCTTATTCCATCACGCTGCTCCAATGCGGGTTGGTGGAATACACATGTGGCAGAATTTCGATGAAATTAGACTCATGCAGGTTTCTTCACGATGTTTTCCTTCACCGAAAAGCACGAGATTTATAAACAGAAATTAAGCACATGAAAATTCAGCGGTGCTTGCCCGGGTTTGAACCCACGTTCATCGGTTAAGATTCACGCGTTCCTACCACTGGGCCATCTCGACTTACAGCGCCAATATCTATGAATAATGGTGATCATTTACAATCATGTAGCCAATTAGCCCGTCCGCTTATCTATTTTAAACAAAGTTATTTAACAATTGAATATTTCTTTTTAAATTTTGTAATACACATTCTTATCGCAGTGAAATTTTATCCCACAACAGCTGACCGCTGTTAAATAAACCGCGTTTAAACTGCCTGTTTTCATTTGTGTGCAAAAGGTTGTTTTACAATCAGTGAGTTTATAGAAAATAGCACTTTCAAATAAAAGCATCGCCTTCTAGCTATTTTCTTATCATATTAAATAAGACAAAGTAAACCCGCTGAATTTCTTTCACCGATACTTCTCAATTCTCGGTATTTTATTTTACTGAACGATGGCAATTTTTACTTTGACATTCAATAAATGTGATTTTTCTATATTGAAGTATTATTTAAGTTTAAAGATATTAATATAAAAAAGACAAGAGATCACAGTGGGTAGAACTCGTCAGTCGTATGTGAACCTAAGGCATGAACCTTTTTTTATAATATAAGTAGGCGAACGAGCATATGGGCGACCTGATGGTAAGTGATCACCAACGCCCATAGACATTGGCATTGTAGGAAATGTTAACCACCGCTCACATCACTAACGCCATCAACCAACCAACATACAATGGATAAACAACTATCACACATCCAACGCATACAGCAGCAGCGTGGTACATTAAGAAAAAACAATCTTTTTAAAAGGAACCAAATCACCTTTTTTTGGAGAGATGTTTCTCAAACACTGGGATATTAATTTGAACAAACGTTGCATACAATATTAACATTGTGTTATGGGTAACTTATATATAAATGAAAAAAAAAGTATATCAGAAAAAGTATGAAAGTACCACCAATAGATGAAGAATTGAAGAGTAATAAATTAGCGTTGTATGGGCCTGTGATGATGAGGGATGAAAAGCATGTTACAAGAAGGGTGATGAGTATGAATGTTGATGGATAGGGGGGGCGGGGGAGGACGAAGAAAGTGTGGATGAGCGTATGAAAGAATATGTGTATGAAACGGGTACTTAGATGAAGAGTGACAGAGAGAAGTGGAAGGAAAATACATGTAGTGCTGACCCCACGTAGTGGGATAAAGGCAGGAAGAAGATATAAAAAAAAAAAACATAATCTATGGACATAACATACTCAGCATGCATAATTATAGACTATTTCCTTACTATTAGATAAACGAGGTAGTACTACAATAATATCGTAATGGTAATGTTTTCATTATCTATAATAGATAAGCTATAATATATAGAAAATATAAATTGAATAACTAGTCGAACGAAAACGTTTTAACTTCAATTATCCGACATCACGTGACACCTGCGCCGCACCTGCTCGACCCTCTAATGAGTGCCCTCTGTGAACTGAGGTTTTCACCCGACTACGGTTAAGATAAATTCATCTTGTGTTTCTATTTGTATTTTATAAATGAGTTTTTATTTAATAATATATATATTTTACAAAGAATATACACACATATATATATATTTTACAAAGAAATTCAAACTGGTCACTGTGCCAATATACCTTAATTTTTATTTAAATGTAATTTTGGCTAGACCTGGATGTGTATCCCAAAAGATAGAACGTTAATTTATTATAGATAGAGATAGTAAGACGGTCAAAATTGTTTTCATATTTTCGCTTTAAAAACCATTCATCACATGGAGCCAGTGTAATTACAGGCACAAGGGACATAAAATCTTAGTTCCCAAGGTTGGTGGCGCATTGGCGATGTAAGCGATGGTTGACATTTCTTACAATGCCAATGTCTAAGTGCGTTGGTGACCACTTACCATCAGGTGTTCCATATGCTCGTCCGCCTTCCTATTCTATATAAAAAAAAACAGATTTTCTTCCACAAAACAGCAGTATTTGGTATTGTTGTATTCCGGTTTGAAGGTTGAGTTAATGTAATTACAGGCGCAAAGGAAACAACATTTTTGTTCCCAAGATTGGTGAGGCATTAGTATGGGTGATGAGAATTTACCATCCCGGTAGCCATTTGCCCATCACCAGCCACGTTACGTTAGTAATATATGTAACAGTAACAGTAACAGCCTGTTAATGTCCCACTGCTGGGCTGAGGCCTCCTTTCCCTTTTGAGGAGAAGGTTTTGGAACTTATTCCACCACGCTGCTCCAATGCGGGTTGGTAGAATACACATGTGGCATAATTTCACTGAAATTAGACACATACAGGTTTCCTCACGATGTTTTCGTTCACCGTCAAGCACGAGATGAATTATAAATACAAATTAATATATTTATTACTAATGTAATGTCGAACGGTACTTACAGGACTGAGTATTTCTGTTTGGTAGAATATGAGATAAGTGAGTGATAACTACCCAGACGGGTTTTACTCAGTAATGACTTACTCTTTTCTACCCATTTTTTTTTCTCTATATTTAGTTTAGGGACCTTTGTCCTACACAGGCACGTCAGTCCCATTGTCCCTTCTATATTTTGTAACATCACTTATTATTTATTGCTATTAGATAAATTTCCAGGAGCATCCTAGCAGATTCTGATAAAAATCTGATCTGATAGAATGCTCTGAACTAATCCAACATCGAACAAGCATACTTTTAAATTATTTAAGAGTTACTTCCTCTGATTCGATGCCTTGACACATTCCACTCTTTTCTACCTATTTAAATAGGTATTTTACTATTAATTACTTGATTATTTATAACATATAACAGATTAATAATACGTAAAATAAAAACGCAAGTGCACGCATATAGTTGATATAAATACGACGCGCCCCCGCGCCACATGGCTCGCACGCGCTCCGTACGTCACAATAAACAGTTGCATTGTGTATAGCAATGTATATATAACAGCAAAACATTTCAGCAGTATTCAACTTCTACATGCCATCTGGTGTAATGGATTTAACTACTATTAAAAACGGTATATTTTCTATACTAATATATAAAGTTTAAGGGTTTGTATGTATGTCTATTTATTGAGAAATTTTATATTTATACTAAAATTATATTATGACTGCCTCATTGGTCTAGTGGCTAGATGTAAGACCGCAAGCCCGGAGGGCCTTGGTTCAATTCCCAGGTCGGTCCGGTCGTGTTGGATTGCCGTCCCATCGGATTATGAGAGCTACGGAACAGAGAGTGCACCTGTGTTTGCGCACACACTTGTAGACTATAAAATCAGCTGCGCAGTTTGGCTAATCCTTTTTTGAGATAGACCGCCGTGGTCAAATCAGTCTGGAGGACATTATAACTACTATTATAAATGCGAAAGTAACTCTGTTACGATTTCACGGCTTAATCTCTGAACCGATTTTGATGGAATTTGTTATGAAGCATGCATGAATTCCAAGAAAAGTCATAGGAAAATTTTTGTACCTAATTCTTGAAAAACGTGGGCGGAATCTACTGTATAAAGGCTACGAGTTCAGGGGCCTAGTAATAGCGTTTAACGCTGGTGAAAACTGTTGAAATGAAAAATGTTATTATAAATATAATTAAAAGATAACCTTATAACAAAACCTCAAGTAGCTGGTGATTTTTTTCGGTTCTCTTTGTTAGAATGAACAGCCCGGTCAGAAGTAGTTTCTTTTTTAAATTATCATTTAAATGATAATTCAAACAATTATTTAAATAAATAATTAATTATTATTGTTTCCAGATCCAATTTTAATCAATTTCTCAAGTATTATACTTTTAATATAACGAGGAGTCAAAAAACATGTTATATAAAATGAATATATATACTAACAAAATATATTTTTTTTCACGATGAGGCAAAATGTCGAAGTATTACTAAACTAGACTAAACTATAAACCACTTTAATAGATCTTGTGAAAGAGAAAAACATACAATCGCATTAAATACAATATTAAATTAATATTCACTAACTTTTTGCATAATATAGGTATTTCTGTTATGTAATACTAAATTTCTGAACTGTTGTCGCGTTATGAAATACAGAACTTGACCAATGTCGTGGGGCATAGCGAGCTTCTGAGTATAAATAAGACGCGCCCCCGCGCCACATGGCTGCACGCGGTGATTACGTCACTCGGTGAGCGGTCAGCTGTTTGATATAGATCCGCCTTATTGCTCTAGTATAACTACAGCTGCAGATCCGGAAGCGCTGGGCGGTCAGGCCAATAGGAGATATTTTCATATCGGCTTCAGAGTTCAAGAGTTACGGCAAGGTAGCTTCCTTGGATTTGAAAGTACATAAAGTCGTTGGTCCTGTCTGATATCGTACCGTTCTTAAATATTTTATTGGACTATGAGGATGAAAGAATAGAGATGTCATATGTGGTTGTGTGCACATATTTATGTACGATTATTTCTTGTATATATGTATAATTATCTACATTATAAGTGCCATTCAGTCTAGAGGATATTATATAATATAATAAATAAGTGATAGTATAGTAAAAGCGTGTGAATGTCCCACTGTTGGGTTAAGGCATCCTCTCCTCTTTTGAGAAGAATGTTTGAAGCTTATTCCATCACGCTGCTCCAATACGGGTTTGTGGAAGACACATGTGGTAGAATTTCAGTGGAATTGGACGCATGCAGATCTCACGATGTTTTCCTTCACCGTCAAGCGCGAGATGAATTATAAACACAAATTTAACACATGACAATTCAGTGGTGCTTGCCCGGGTTCGAATCCACGATCATTGGTTAAGTTTCACGCGTTCTAACCACTAGGCTTTTTATATGATATAGATCTGCCAAACGCTAATACTACCAGGGGAAAGGTCAGACATTCATTCATTCTTATTAAATTGATAGGTGGACCGACAAGAAACCACTTAACGATATGTGTTCACCGCATTTCATAGGTATAAACACGTAAACAAGGGCGGAGACGCTTAGTCTGTGGACATTTTGTAATAATAATAAAAAAAGTTATATATTAATATGTAAAATGTATACATTTCGTTACGTTTAATTAATATATGTACCTATGTTTGTTTGTATATATGGAGTTTCGTTGTAAATCTTCGAGCATCTTATTCTAATTTGGGTTCAATTCGATTTTATTTCCAATTTCCACAGATAAAACTGACCTTTTGGAGTTCATTTTGCCAACAAAGTTACTCAATAGATTCGTTTTTGGTAGAATTGAGTAAATCTAGAATACGAAATCGAATTAATTTTACCTAAAAACAATGTTTTAAATATTACCGATGTTAGAACTTCATGCACCAGCTTTTCAACCCCAAACAGCAATACCTCTACACTAGAAATAATCTATTTAAATAGTTATAAAGATTGACTAAAGCCCAGAAATTGTGGATCAGGATTTCAAAATATGATGGTAGGGTTTTTTTGTAAGCCCACTTCGTTAGGTACCACCCACGTAACCATATTATTAATAATTATACATTTAATATCTTAAGCAAAGCACAAGCTTCAAATCCAATAAAGCACCAATGAATTTTTTTGGTTGTGCTTATACTAATTTATCTTGTGATCGAATGTGAACGTAAAATCAATGTGAGAAAAACTACAGGTTTCATTCAAAAATATAACATAATATAATGACATATGAGGGAGTCTTTATACAATGTACTAGGAAATACAATAAGTACGAATAAAAACTAAGTTTTAGCTTAGACAATGCATATGTATGTATTTGGTTGCCTGGAAGAGATCGCTATGAGCGATAATGTGCTAGTTTTAAATTTAATTTAATTTTGTAAAATGAAGGCAAGAGCCTAATTGAATAAAATATATTTTAATTTGATAAATGGCTTTACTCTTAAATTTATTTATTTTTCTTTTCCAGACCTACAAACATTTCCTGCACTCTATAAGGTTTGTTGGTAGAAAATTCCGCCATTAAGCTCGCCTTTTGTACATGTGTTGAACAATAAAGGGTTAAATAAAATAAATGAGACAACATCTGTGTAATTGCTTAAGCGATTGACTCTCTTTTATGATAGACAATACAACATCTCCCCGGGGTGACCAACTGTCGCCCGCATTATTATAAGGATTCGGTGCCAGATGTCGCTATTGAGTTCCTACTAGGATCAATATTTGCTTAAAATAAAACTTCTATTTCCAATATCGGAGAACGAAATTGGGTAAAGTTTATTTTATAGTACAAACTTTGTATTTTAGTTAAACGATTTTTTATAAGCTAACTTACTATTGTTCTGTAAAAATTCTTTTAAAAAGACAAGTCTTTGATACTATATTGTATCTGTGAACGCAAATGACAGTACATATAATAGATTTATAATGTAAAATTGTTTAAGAGAGTTAAATGGCGCCATGACTTTTGGCTGAATGATTGTGGGCTGAAACTGCAGCAAAAAGTTTATGATTCCAAGTCGCTGCATATTCTCTGTGAAGGAAAACATCGTGAGAAAACTTGGACGTGTTTAATTTCACTGAAATTCTGCCATTGGAGCAGCGTAGTGGAATGAACTCCAAACCCTTTCCTCAAAGGGTACCTCAGTGAGACATGGTGATATTTGTAAAGGAAGCCAGAAGCAAAAGCGCTTCAGAACTGCTTTATCCGCGTATATATGTACTTTTATAATCAAAAACTAAAATTTACACGGAAGAAGCCGCGGGCACAGCAAAATACGCATCAAAATAGCACACCACTGTAAGGCGGCTTTCATCATTACACGTGTGCTGGTTCAGAAAATGAATGTATTCATGAATTATAAATATTACTTATATATACATATACATATATATATATATTATAAAGCAATAAATAATAGTTAATAATTTTGTATGTAAGTAATCTTTAAATGATCGATTAAGTTAATTTGTCAATAAAATATCCCATCAAAAACATAAATGTGACATGAGAGCCAAGTTCAATATTACGATATATGCCTTGGTTTGGTTTATGAACTTTGGAGCACATATGTATCTCGCAAGTGTCAATATATGAGCCAACAATGACATGTTTATGTGAAATAGTTTTTGAGTTATTAGTGGGTCTAAAGTGGCTCCAAATGGTTCGTGTAATATTACACGGTGCTGCTCGCCAGTTCTGTTAGCGTGAGCTTGACTTGACACGCGTACCGCGCGTCTAGATTTGCATCGTTACTAGGATAACATGACAATAGAGGAACGCTCGATTGTGAAATATTGATATTTTGCAGAAACTCGCGTCGTATCACGCACGTATTAACAGGCGACAACTGCAAGCGGTTAGTTCTAACTAAAAGTTAAAATATACTTTATAGAACAAGCACTTTCGAATCGTAATTACAATTTTAATTTTAACATAAAGCCACCACGACTGGCTCGCTATATAGATTCTACCGAGTATACCGGCAAGAAGTTCAGTAGAGACTCATTTTAACAATCAGAAAATTACATATACAATATTATGTCTATATATCCCGTATGAACATCAACGAATACTAACTCCTTACTCTTGTATCATTAATATAATCCTGTACAGTATAAAAAGCCTTGTTCTTTCACCTACACAAAACAGCATTATCATAGAGTAACATAGGCTTTATTATTATTATTTTTTTAATTAGACGTCCCTACGAAAATAGCAATTATGTAACCTACGGTGTCTAAAGTTTTCCAATAAAATATTTACTAGGATAGATAATTATCAACCCGGACGTTTTTTTTATATACTTATATTTTTACCTAATGGTAAGTGGTCACCAACGCCCATAGACATTGGCATTGTAAGAAATGTTAACCATCGCTTACATCAACAATGCGCCACCAAACTTGGGAACTAAGATGTATTGTGCCTGTAACTACACTGGCTCACTTACCCTTCAAACCGGAACACAACAATACCAAGTACTGCTGTTTTGCGGTAGAATATCTGATGAATGGGTGGTACCTACCCAGACGAGCTTGCACAAAGCTCTATCACCAGTAAAGTTCGAGGCGGGCCGCTAAATCTTCAATATATTAACTGCAAGTAGCGTGATAATCGGTTTACTTTTACAATTTCTATCAGAAGAGCTAGTTTAAAGGCCATTATAATCTAAACAACAAATAGCCATCATTCAGGTTGTACACACGATCATGGCGCACAGCTAATAAACAAGCAAATATAATTTAATTAGAGTCGTGTCGCAGGTGCCGCCGCGTGTCCGCGCAGGACTGCAAACATTTACATCAGGATAATTGAGGATTCTCCACGAGTTATGATGTTTGCTATCGTTCTTAGTGTAGCACTTAATTCGCTTTTATTGCATTTTCGAATATTCAACGAGAGCTTTCCTTTTGGACTTTAAAAATTTGATAAAAACTTTGGTAAAAAGCTTTTCTCTGACAAGTTTTCTGAGGCATCATTTCAAATATATACTGATATTATGTGACGTGGCCGAAATGGGTATTTTTTAAATATACATATATTGTATTACTATCTCCATATCATGAGTTATATTTAGTTGATTGGTGTTTTGAAAAACAGTGGTTACATGAAATGTCATCAATCGGCATTGGAGTAGAATAGTGGAGAAGCACCAAATCTTCTCTAAAAAGAGATAAGACCTTAGCCCAGCAGGGGAACATATACAGAATGTTACTTAAACACTGACTCAATTTGTTTAAAGATACAAATTGAAAGACAAGTTTTTTTTGCATGCGTGAAGTTTTTATAATTAAAGCCATACATTTGTTTATGGTTGAAAATATATAAAATATTGTAATATAATCTAAAAATTATGTGTAAATATTATACAAAACGTATTTCTAAAACAAACAAATAAATTAGTTCCACCGCGGGCCACAGATGGCACCACGTGTCCGTACATTGCAAACATTTATATATAGGAATAATTGTGGACTTTACGCTTGAATTATAATGTTTACAATTTGAATTTGTTAATTAAATTGATATAAAAACATTACTTAATACATATCTTTTGTTGATCTTAAAGCAATGATTCGGGCAAGCAACAATTAATTATTTTATTCTTAATTTAATAATCATGCTCGGCGTACATCGTGAGGAGACCTTTGCCTGTAGAGGATTTTTACAGATGCTTAAGTTTTTTTGTGAAATCTATGTTTATATTAAAAGATATATATATATATATATATATATATATATATATATATATATATATATATACAGTAACAGTAAAAACCTTCTCCTCAAAAGGGAGAGGAGGCCTTAGCCCAGCAGTGGGACATTAACAGGCTGTTACTGTACTGTACTGTACAAACAAACAGACGGTCGAAGCCACGGACAGAACTAATATATATATTATAATTAACTCTACCATTTAATAAATTCTAATCTTCTATTCTTTTGTCATTATAAGCAATCTTATATACAAAATTATCAACACTATATATATCATATATGATAATAAACGTTTTATTAGTCGTAGTAGCCGAGCCGAGATGGCCCTGATGATGGAGAGCGAGATGATTAGAACGCGGTTTTCATGTTCTTAATTTGTGTTTATGATTCATCTCGTGCTTGACGGTGAAGGAGAACATCGCGAGGAAACCTGCATGTGTCAAATTGAGGAGGCCTTAGCCCAGCAGTGGGACATTCACAGGCTGTTACTGTAGTCGTAGTATTTGTTAGTATTATCATGCAGTAAATACATTAATTTGATTAATAATTATAAACAGTAATTACATAATTACATAATGTTGTTTTTTTTTTTAAATATTTTAAACAAGTTAACGATATAAGTCCTTTGTAGCGGTGCAGCGCGTAGCGGTGTGCTACGGAAAATACTTTATACATATATTAATACTTATAAATTTGATTTAATAATATTAATATGTTTCAATGTCACTTTCAACAGATCGATTGGATGATGTTGAAAATTAAGAAAGTTCTCTTCCTTAAAAATCAATCTTTTGTTAAATTTATACGTAACGTAAGCTGTTGTCCAGGAAGACAAGCGCTATATACTTACTAACGTTTACTATCAAATGTTTATTAACGTCAACGTTATACTATATAGAAATTATTTTTTTACATCGCCACTTAATGAGTTATAAAGGGGATCATGTAAAAACCTTTTTCGTTAATCATATATGTGTTAAATTACATGGACCTACCAAATTTATTACATAATATATTATAATAGCTACGCGTACCTCCGTACGGGTACAATAAGATTCTACGTGAAACCTTTATAGTGAAGGACAAACATATGACTTTTTTTGTGTCAGGGCCGTCGCTGATGTATGTAGAATACGTAACCAAAAATCATCACAATCTGATAAATAGCTTAAGGACTCATATATAACAAACATATAAAAATCCATATATTCATTAAGAAGAAATTTAAGATTTGATTGATAATAATTTATTACAAAATACAATAAATGAGAAAAACGTGTGATTGAAAGCGACGCCATTTTGTCAATAACGCATAAACAGTAAACCAATAGGGGACGAGTTGGGGTCAAGATAACAATATTTGCATACCCCTGGGAACAGCCAGCTGTGACCGAGTTATCTTAACGCAAAGATCTCTAATAACGCTTTGAAAAACATTTAATTCTAGTTTTTGAATTCTTGAAATAACAATTAAATTAAATACAACACCTAGATACATTATTCACACACACACACACGACCATCTGATCCCAAACTAAGCAGAGCTCGTACTATGTATACCAGACAACTATATCAGTTGTTATATACTACATTTACTACTTTTCTTTTCCAAATACATACTGTAAAAACTAGATCTCAACAAGCAATCCGCAATGCTCGTAAATAGAATTCAAGTCTATCAGTTTTCCGCCATTAGGAGTATCTGTCAATGTTCTTGTTGCCAGATTAAAAATATAGATTATTATTTATTAATATAAAAAATGACAGATACTCTCTCTTTCTATTATCTCCAGTAATATTTAATATTAATTCGTAGCACATCTAATATTATATAATACAATCTGACTTCGTCTTACAATACTTACATATATAGAAAAAAAAACAATTGAATTGTCAATTTATTAAAACAGCACCAAAGCTAACGTATTTCGTTATTCTTCATTTAATTAGACTCATAAAAGCGCTTCATAAGCGTCATGTTAGAGCCACTTGGTGGCAGGCCTTTGTGCACGCTCGTCTGGGTAGTATCACTC
Organism: Nymphalis io; assembly: GCF_905147045.1. NCBI lineage: Eukaryota > Metazoa > Arthropoda > Insecta > Lepidoptera > Nymphalidae > Nymphalis > Nymphalis io. The sequence continues at coordinate 991,557 of NC_065909.1, forward strand.
ATCGCATATTCTACCGCTTAAAAGCAATACTTGGTATTGTTGTGTCATAGAAAGTGCAAGTTTCGACAGTATTACAATATATTTCGTTTAACAACGACATTTACAATTTAGCGAAACCGCGTAATGCATTTAGGGTTACATTGTCGCGCCAGACTTGTGACAAACAAACAGAATCTTTTAGAATGTCTTGCAGCTTTTCATTAAATATATATATTTCTTAGTGATTTCACTCACAGTACTAGCTCAATTCTATCACGCGTAACCGATATTTTTTAAAGCATATATTCGACACAAAACACGCGCCACATATATTGAAAAATGTACGTCCACTCTACGGACATGATAATAGCAACTTATTTACTTGAAATACAAATATATATTTGCCACATGTGTATTCCACCAACCAGCATTGGAGCAGCGTGGTGGAATAAGCTCCAAACCTTCTCCTCAAAAAAGGAGAGGAGGCCTTAGCCCAGCAGTGGGACATTTACAGGCTGTTACTACTAAATATATATTTGTATTTCAAGTAAATAAAAAAATTAATACATTTATATATTTGTTGTGATTAATGGAGAGTTATCGTATTCCATAATAAGAATATAACACAACAATATTCTTGTGTATGTACAAAAATATATTCAGTAAAATCCACAAACATTCAATTTCCGAACTAAACTTGAATTTCCCATCAATATGGCCGCCAGATTTGGGCACCACCTGATACAACCAAGAACCGCTACCACGTTCCGCAAAAGTTGAAACTAACAATTTATTCTCCATCCATTGCGCGGTCTCCAAGAACTTTCTTAATTTCATCCATTATAACCTAGCAATGTATTAGCAAGCAATTTCCCTTAACAGTAGACTAATGAGTAATGTACACAACAAACGCAGTGCAGCGCTCGCAATGTAGAATGTATATCGATCGTTTTGTTGGGCAATTCTTCAAGTCAGCTGCCGTAAAACGGCAATGTACGAGTAACAAAACGGAGGAGCCGCAGTTGGCACAGTTCGCTCGTAGCCGGGCGTCAGGTGTGGACGACGGGCGCGGCGGGTTTGGCAAATTTTAATGAATGTTGACATTGATGTATGGGCCGCTGGAAGATACATTTTTAAGTTATTTTTCGGCTAAAAGTGGCACACGAATTATATAGCTTTAAGAGGATTATGCGAGCTTAGTAAACAATACGACAGAAGTGTCTTTATAAATTTACAAATTCATTACGTTGAATCGTTTACAAATGATCAAAGTAATTATGATAAGCAAAACGCGCTCTGTATAGGAAACAGATTTAAAACTTTCTAGCCTCAAATACACATAATGTTGGATCACTGTATCCATTTTGATGAAATTTAGTAAGAAGCAAGCTTAAGCCTCGAAAAAGGACATATGCTAGTTTTATACCAAACAATACCTTCTTGCTAACACGTAGGTGAAACCGCGGGCGAAATATTTACATAATTTAATTGGTGGAAAGAAGTAACTACCGAGTTCCTTGCCGGTTAATTTTGGTAGAATCTACATTCCGAACCGGCGTTAACTTTAAAATTAGTAAAATTTCGTTTTACAAGTACTATGTAGCCTTCTTGAATAAACTATATTTTGATATTGATCACTTCCCACTGTAATGTACATATATTTAATTGACGTAAAATATTGATATTTAATATTACTTTTAATATTTATTATGTGTAAAAAGTAGCTGCTTGTAAATTTTCCACAGCTGCGCTAAGGCCTCGTCTCCTTTTTGACGAGGTTTGATGCTTAACCGCGCTGCTCCATGCGGGCTAGTGGATACTCGTGGCAGGTTTTCATTCGTCAAAATCTGGTTTCCTCACAATGTTTTACTTCACCGAGCACGAGATGAATTATAAGTACATATTAAGCACATGAAAATTAAGTGGCGCTTGAATTCGGCATCATCGGCTTAGATCTTCTAACCCTTGTATTCTAACCACTGGGGCATTCATAAATATTAGGAAAATAAGATTGGATTTAAGATAGCTCAATTGGCTCCTATCTTTTTGCCATGCCACAGGTTCACAAAATTATCATATAAGGTAGGTAAAGTAAGTAAGTATTATATAAGTATTGTATAAGTCCTTGCAGAATTCTATTTTGTGATAAAAACTCCTTGACGTCTCCATATTTCATCCATTTGACGACATAAACGTTGCGTATAAAAAAGAAAACTCATATTATACATTATAAAAAAGCAGCCGGTAATAATAACAAAATACTTAGTCTCAACTTAACTATCAGAAGTAAAGACTACGCTCAAGCGACTTCCAGCTCGAATAGATCGCGGAGCGCCACCATATGCCACCGACTGCCGTGTTATATGGATTTTCATTTAGGAAATCGTATAATATTATAGCGTTTAGCTGTCGCTAATGTGAATTTTTATGCTTAATTTTTTAAATAATAGTCCTTTGTACGCATTTGTTATTAATATGTCTTAAATTAAACATTTTATATAGCTTACTAGCTATCGGCCTCGTACGGATTGTATAAGTCTACGTGAAAGTTTTATATCGTAAATAATAGATAAGTTGATTGGTTTACACAGCGCCGTTAAAGCTCCCAGTCGGCATGATTTTTTTTATAGAATATTAAGGCGGACGAGCATATGGGCCACCTGATGGTAAATGGTCACCAACGCAAATAGACATTGGCATTGTAAGAAATGTTAACCGTCGCTTACACCACCAATAAGCCACCAACCTAGGGAACTACGATGTTATGTCCCTAGTGCCTTAAATTACACTGGCTCACTCACCCTTAAAACCACCCTTTAAACACCTTTAAACACAACAATACCAAATACTGCTGTTTTGGTGTAGAATATCTTATGAGTGGGTGGTACACATCCAGACGACCTCGCACAAAGCTCTACCACCAGTAAATTTCTGACATCTTCAAAAATCATCGGCATATATCACCCTATTTACACAAAACATGTCATACACCTAAACCTTTCTCAATCACTCTGTTCATTGGTTAAAATCGTACGACAATCCGTTTTGTACTTTTGGGCAGACAGACAAACAGATATATATAACTAGTCACTTTATATTAATATTATGCCTGACATATAATACATCATAATGATACAGTAACTGAAAAGATCGCGAACATATATTATACACAATCTTAGTTGACCGGTCTGAAGTTGGTTTCGAGTTGTTCCTGAAAATATTTAAAATGAACAATTTAATCGACTACTTACGTAATATCACACTCATATCCCCCTTTTTTTCTAAAAACTACTGGAATACTGAGCCAGCCAATTTTTGACTAAATAGGTCATCGTCCGTTTAGTGGACACCACTGCATGGATCACACTGCCGTAAGAAATATCAACCATCCCTTACATCGTCAATATACCAATCTTGGGAACTAAGATATCATCACCCTCAACATCATCAACATGTGCTTGTTACACTAATTCACTCACTCATCAAAACGGAATACGATATAATTAACTATTGCTGTTTGGCGGTAGAATATCTGATGAGGTACCTACGCAGTTGAGCTTGCAGTATGTAAATAAACTATATAGTATTATATATAATATTTGCCAAAATCTTACCGATACTTCAAACACGCCCGAACCGGTAATAACTTTATAATCATCTAATATTATAAATGCAAAAGTAACTTTGTTTCTTTGTTACGCTTTCTCACCTAAACCACTAAATTGTATTCGATGAAATTTGGTATGAAGCAAGCTTAAGCCCAATGGAAGGATAAAGGCATATAAGCATTTTTTTCACCTAACACTTATGGGGGGCTACACATCATGCGGGCGAAGCTGCGGGCGATAACTATTTATATATCACTTAATCTTATATAACGATTCAAAAGAGCTTGCAGAAAGCTACTTGGAAGAATCTATTGATTTTATCTGTTATTCAAGAAGTTGTGACGATAATAATTTCAATTATAACGAGAAATTTATTGAAAATTAAATTATATTACCGAAACTCATACAACATATACTTAAAACATATTAATATTACATTACTCAATGCAATTTCTGTAAACCTTTTCCGAAAAGTACCTTTTCCACCGATAATTGTAATCCTTCAAGGGGTGGGGGCACCATCTGTGCCCGCCATCCCTCGCAGCCTGTCAACCGCAGCCTCCGCTTTATTTATTTGAAGCACCCAAATTGATTCGTTTGATGTGTTCTGTAATTTAGTTTTTCTAGTTTTGCGTCAATTTTTGCGATCTATGATTTGGGTCGGCCATTTTGAATTATTTAATTTATTCAAAGTATTATTGAGTGTACTGCACAGGATTATATAAATTATAGAAGAGCTTGGCGTTAATATCCGTTGATGTTCATACAGGATATAAATATAATTGTATATGAGTATATGATTATTACATAACTACTGAACTTCTTGCCGGTTTTTCCCGGTAGAATCTACATTCCGAACCAGTGGTAACTTTATATTTAAATTATAAAATGGCGATTAAGTAGTGCTTATATTTTGACTAAGCTGTTATTTGGCATTATGAAATGTTGACAACAAACTTATGGTGATATACTATTTTGATGCGTGTATTCTTGAAATGTTATGATTTTTATGGTCAATTTCGCATATCAATTTCTGACATTTTACGACCGTATTTTGCGGTATGTTTCGAGTTTGTTCTTACAGAAGCCCTACAGTGACATAGACGGCGGGACGTGGCCCGCCGAGCGTGACGGCGCTGCGTGCCATCTCCTGTATAACCTAGTACATTACAACTTCTCACGCCGTCCCGCCCGCTAGCTGACCATACCATAAATCGTTATTGGATTACGTTTTTTTCGTTTCTATTAGTCAGCGGATAAATAAATAAACAAACACTTTTTATTTTATTTTTCGAACGAAGTTCTTTTACGCAGCTTATAGTAAAGTGAAATGGCAGAAATTGTATGCCTATTCCAATCTTTCCTAACTATCTCTTTTATTATTTTTATAGTTTATTAATTTTATACCACTTTTAGCATTTTTAAGCATGTATTTCCTGAAATCCAGTTTCGTTATCATCTTCATCTTCAATTTCATTCGATAAAGTATTTGTGCCAATGATAATTAATTATAATTTTGTAGCCAAAGACTACCTTAATATCTCCATTCCACTGCAGCTATTGTATTCAATTTTCTTCAGCCAATGTCATAATAATTGTGACTATAGTTGTGCTACGTAATTTTCTCTTTCCTATGTATTTACTATAAACTAAAAAGATGATGAAAAGATAATATAATAAACTAAATGTCACTTCTAACGCTACTTATACGAGAGTACTACGCATGTGTTAACTGGCGCAAACTGGTTAATTCCGGTTTTGGTCACTGTGTATATTACACTACTACAAACACAAAAACATCTCTAAGCTGATCTATCAGTTCCGCACGCCACAAATATTTCTTTCGTGTGTTTATTCAACTGATTAAAAAGTGTAAAGTTTTTTTTATTAACATAAAAAGCTTACATGTTTTTTGGTATTTATTTAACAAAAAACGTGACTTGCAAATTGAAGTGGTAAATTTTAACAAATTTCTAAACATTAAAAATGATATCTATTAAAGATATTTCTATATCTGTTACAGGTAAGGTACTCCTAGCCCCCTGGGATAGGAGCCGGGGTGACCTCGTTCAATACGGAGACAAGAGAGGCAGAGGATATATGCGTAAAAACGATCCAAGGGCACTTCCGATCCGTGAAGAGTACGGCCAACGTAACAGTTTCAATTGGTAAAAATCCGATATAACCAGGTTCCCCCAGTGCCCCCTTTTAAAGGTTTCTCATAGTTGGTTTTATTCACTCGCCTGATATTCCTAGAATATGTATTAAATATTAGATAACGATCGTCACATTTTTTTCTTATCGAAATCATATACTACTCTATACATATAAAATAATTTGTCCTGACTGACAATCAACGCATAGCCAACTACTAGTCTAGACTGCCGTGAAACTCAGGTATATTATATAAGAAAATTGAAACTTTAAGAGGAGAAAAGGGACCCCTCCCATTTCTCCTCTTAAAAACTGTGTACGAATTTAACTGGTACGAAGTAGGAACGGGCAACTAGTATTTATATAAAACACTAAACAAGATATATTCGTAAATCGATAAATCAACGAGGGATCCTTCGCAATAAGTCGATCCTTCGATCATCAAATCCACACTAAGTAACCCCCCTTTCTCGTCTGACATCCGACCTGTAATCCTTTGCTCAGGCCCAAGTGTCGGGCGCCTGGCGCTGACAGCTCCATTACCCCCCACTAGTGATGCGCTGGTACTATCAATATCGATATTTATGAATTCCACATTTATCAATTTAATAATGCTTTTGTAATATATTTATATTTTTGGTACACATATTTTTAACAACATTAATTTTATACATAATATTAAATAGATAAATATAGAATATTGTTTTATATATTATACAAGGTGCTTAAGTCCTTTTAAACGGTACCAATGACACACCATGGAAACTAAGATGTTACGTCCCTTGTGCCTGTAGTTGCACTGGCTCACTTACTCTTCATGGAAAAACAACAATACTAATATTACTGTTCGGTGGTAGATGTGTTATGAGTGGGTGGTACCTACCCAGCCAGGTTAGGCAAAACCAAAAGTGATCTATAGTGAGTAGGATAACTGGTCTAAGGTCTGGGTAAGGGATATTCCTAACAATAATAAACGTAAGATATCGAACCGGGATTCATATATTATGTTCTTCACATCACTGTTACTTATAATTTCAAATATTTAGAAATGAGATACGGTTTTCTAAATTTTGCAAAGTTTTACCCGACTACGATGTAACGAAGATGGGTTATCAGCTTAACTTAAATGTAATTTAAGACTGCAGGCAGATCCTGAGGTCATCGGCACAAAGACTTTTTCTATCAAAAATTCTCAGTATTCTGCAATTTGGAAGTTGTCAATATTTAAATTCCCCCGGATAACACGCAAAGTTAAGAAAATGCACCTTGGTTTGCACGCCACTTGTGCACGTTCTTATATTATGTTACTTATAATTTCAAATATTTAGAAATGAGATACGGTTTTCTAAATTTTGCAAAGTTTTACCCGACTACGATGTAACGAATATAGGTTATCAGCTTAACTTAAATGTAATTTAAGACTGCAGGCAGATTCTAAGGTCATCGGCACAAAGACTTTTTCTATCAAAAATTCTCAGTATTCTGCAATTTGGAAGTTGTCAATATTTAAATTCCCCCGGATAACACGCAAAGTTAAGAAAATGCACCTAGGTTTGCACGCCACTTGTGCACGTTTAACAATCTCTTATATAGTTGGCTCAGTGGTTTGAACGCGGTAATTTTAATCGACGATAGCAGTTTCAAGCCCAGGTCAGCACCAATATTCATGTACTTTTGTATTAAAATTCTTCGCACAAATCCTATATTACTATATCCTAATATTACAAAGTTTGTTACGCTTTCACATCTCAACTACGCAATCGGTCATTACTCTTTTTCAGGGGTACAGAAAATCACATCGAGTAACACGTGCTTGTGAAGGGGGTAATGAGGGGCGTGCGAAGCCTCGGATGGAAACTATTTAAATATAAAAACCAAGTCAGAGACACTGAAACAAGTGCAGCACACAAAGCCTTATCTCTAACCGGCAAATTCTTTCTTTAACTTTGGTTTAGGAATAATAAAATATAATAATAATAATATTACAACATTTTATACATAATCAAAAATAAATCATTCGAGGAGACTGTTACAAGCTATTTTTAATTGGTCATTTTAAAATATTAAATTAAATAAATAAATAAAAAAAATAACAAAAAAACTCGATAATTACACAAATAATAACATAGATATGTATAATTTATATATAAAGCATGATAAGAAACAAATACAATCAATTAATAATTAATAAATCAATTCTATATAATACTAACAGTCATAATCCGCGACTAGTTAAAAAAAACAATTTACATACGAGCACAAAGGAACTAATATATCGGTTATAGTTCTAAAAAATAAAGTTTAAAACATGACATGAAAACGTCCGAAAACCGCTTCACATTAAACCCACGTCATCCATGTTTATAATCGTGTGTCGAATAAAATAAATCCGTGAGCAATAATCGAGCTGTCACGCACACGTAACTCGCAAAGCAAAAGTTTGATTAAAACCAAACCAATCAACTAACTTTCATTCCAATAATGCCGTGGGAACAGGTGGGTTTCGACCGTTCGGATTTCTGAACGTTCCGTATCGTTGGCGGGAAATATGAGTTTTAAAATGGCGGCATTCGCCTGTGACAGGCTACGTCAGCTGTCAATCGTTAGGTTTTTAAAATTGTATTATATTTATGGAAAGGAAAATTGCTTTTGATATAAAAAATAATTAATATTAAGTTGATGATGGATTTATAGTTTTTTTTTTCTCTAAATAATTAGAAAAATAAAAGTTAAGATTATGCTTATAGTATTTTATTCTACCAACCCGCATTGGAGCAGCGTGGTGGAATAAGCTCCAAACCTTCTCCTCAAAAAGAGGAGAGGAGGCCTTTAGCCCAGCAGTGGGACATTCACAGGCTGTTACGGTTACGGTTATAGTATTTTATAAGTATTATTAAAAATTGAAATAAAGTCATATTATTAATACATAAAACCTAAAACATTAGTCTGGTGGTTAACTTATAAGACCGTATATCGGATGGGTTAATTCTCGGGTTGAGTTAATAAAAAATATTGGCTTCTATAATATATTCTTCTATAATCCGTCAAGGTACCCACGCTAAGCAGCAATAATGAGTAGGCCAGTCTGACTAAACAAGGGTTACACTTAGTTCCCAATGTCGAAGGCATTGGCGATGTAAGGGATGATTAACATTTCTTACAGCGCCATTGTCTATAGTTGATAATCTGCCTGCCGATATGACAAAAAAGACAGATTATTTTCAGTTTGGCTGTTCTAACCAAATCGCGCGTATCAGCGCGCTGTTATATATGCATGATCAGATTTGTTTCAATATCAACAATTACTGAATAAAATATGATTTAGTTTTAAATCGTTTTCCAGACAGAGCTGCGGGCATTAATCAATTAGCGAGCATCTGTTGTTTGTGATAAGAGATGACGGCGCCCGCATCACGAGGCCAAACGGTTTTGGTGTATTGTATCATTTGTGGTGAAATACGGGTTGGACGGTAAAGGAAATTGATAAATTTTACTTTAAATATATTACATTCTAGATATGTTTTTCATGAATTCTAATATTAAAAATGAAATCTTTATTATTTGTTTGCTACGCATTCACAGTTTCTGATCAAATCCGAGCAAGCGCCAGTTAATTATCACAACTTTAATTTAATAATCATGTTCCGAGAAATTTTTCGAGGAATTAACTCCAAGAAAACTTTTGCCCTTGTATTATCGTGAGACGGTTGTTTAACTTACATTTTGTGAAATGCCTTTAAGCCTATGATAGTATTATAAAGAGGAAAGATTCGTTTGTTTGTTATCGATAAGCTCCGAAATTACCGAAACGATTTTAATCATTCTTGTACCATTAGAAAGCTTATTTATCCAAGAGTAACACAGGCTTATTTTAGTAATCAGGCCCGGATTTAAACCTAGGCAAACAAAGCAGCAGAATAGCCAAATAGTGTCTTGTCTTGGATCTGTATCTGTCAGTAATAATAAGAATCGAACATTCACAAACTAATTTCAACGCGGGCGTAACCACGGGTATAGCTAGCAATATATATTCAGCATTCATTTTACATTTATTGATGCGGGCTAACCAACTAGCGACAGATCTAACAAATACTACAAACAGACAAGAGTAAATTTAACCAATTAGAGTTTAATTGAATAAATAGACAATGAGAACGAATTCGATTCCATTGAAATGTGAAACGATAGCAAGCGATTACAGTAGTTAGTCTAATATCTTTATCTATTCTAGGTAACATAAGCTGATATAGTGGTTAGGACACGTCAATTTTAATAGACGATCGCGGGTTAATTCTTGTAATACTTTTGAATAGTTTTTTTTTTTAGAATAGATAGGTGGATCTTACCTGATGCTCACCAACGCCCATAGACATTGGCATTGTAAGAAATTATAACCATCGCTTACATCACCAATGCGCCACCAACCTTGGAAACTAAGATGTTATGTCCCTTGTGCATGTAATTAAACCAGCTCACTCACCCTTCAAATCGGAACACAACAATACCAAGTACTGCTTTTGCTTTACGGTCGAATATTTGATGATTGGGTGGTACCTACCCAGACGAGCTTGCACAAAGCCCTACCAACGGTAAATATAACAAACTATAAAGAAACGTCTTATGGAAACTGGCATGTGTCGAATGATATTCTGCCATATCTATTGTGTATCCATTAACCTTCGCCGTATGAGGAAGTTGTCCCATCAGGACATTAACGATTCGTTACTTTAACCCACTAGTTAATCTACTATTAGTAATTTATTGTTATTTTTTAATTACAACTAGTAAAGTCTTTGACTCCTGTTCTGGGTATAATCTTTTTTTAAAAGTGTGTAACCTAATAATTATTATGTAACAAGGTTTTATTTAACTTAGTCTTTTGATTGCTACGAGTGATGTGGATTGCTTGGAGTGTAAAATTTTAAATGTTGGTTTAGTTCTGATGACAATACATTTTTATAGTAAACTAGTCTTGATTCTACCCCCAAGAGGACTCCTCAACAGTCATCAGCATTAGAGAGAATTTTGTTACATTAAAGCCTGTTTTTAAAATCGTTTTGTAGAGTTCATTTATATTCACTACAACTAAGGTTATTACTTACTCTGACTACATAAATAAAAACGATGTTTGTATGTTCGTCCGCTATGCGTTGCTAAACCATTCAATCAATTGTAGTGAAACTTTGGCGTGTAGTTCTGCTTACGTCTAAGTTTCTGATTTAAAAAATATATTTTCTTTGTATGTTTTGCCTTCAATAGAAATGTTTTAAGTTCACCTTTAGTGCGATGCGATTAGGTACTAATTTTAAATAGAACAATTCATGTTGGCATATATGTATATCTTTTTTTATAGAATAGGAAGGCGAACGAGCATATGGGCCACCTGATGATAAGTGGTCACCGACACTCTTAGACAATGGCGCTATAAGAAATGTCGACCACCGCTTACATTTCGCATGCGCTACCAACTTTGGGACCTAAGATTTTATGTCCCTTGTGCCTGTAATTACACTATAATTACAGGCAGATTGATTTTCACACATATATGTGTTTTCATGAAGAAAAAAGTTCTATAACGTTTTACAAATCACCATGACAATTGGACAGGGATTTGCAATGCAACGGTTCCACGGTATCCCTATGCAAGACGTCCGCCGGATTCGCTTGAAAAACTATAAAACGCCATATTTCATTAGATATTTACTATAGTCGTTATATATTTATTATATTAGAATAGCTGTTTGAGGTTGGAAATAAAAAAATAAAGAATAGGTCACACCTGCGCAACAAACCGAAGTGGAAACGACGGCAAGTCTTTGTGTTGTTCTTATCTCACTTGACCGCACGGATGTGTTCGCGGCTTAATATATAATGACGTCACGGTCAGGGTTCGCTCGACCGACGACAAATAAAACACCATTTATCTCGCGTTATATATAATGATTTTTATCTATATCGTTTCATAAATAATATATACACATCGTTCACATTTTATTTCATCATTATTTACAAGCCGGTTGGCGTGGTTGGTAGATTCTTGCCTTTCACGCCGAAGGTTGTGGGTTCGATTCCCACCCAGGACAGACATTTGTGTGCGGGAAACATGTCTGTTCTGTCTGTAAGTACGTTTTTACATAAAAAAGTAGTATATGTAATATATCAGTTGTCTGGTTTCCATAGCTCAAGCTCTGCTTAATTTGGGATCAGATGGCCGTGTGTGTAATGTCCCAGAATATTATTATTATTATAGAATCGGACCCAAGAATTAAATATCATAGTGAACATGAATGTCCGCAAACACGCCTTAAAATGGATTGGCGTCCAATCGCTTATGAACGTCCTGTGTTTGCGCACACACTTGTGAGAAAAACCACTATGATATGAATCGGACTGGAGGACATTAAAAAAACATCACTGTTTAATACGAATATTAGTATATAAAACTAGTTATAATACTCTTTATCTAGATATCTAGCTATATCCATTTCTGTACCGTGACAACGTGTGTGCAAAATTTCATGACGATCGGTTGAGTTAAGACGTGGGTAACAATCTCACTTTCGTATTTATAATATTAGTTAGTATTACTCCGATAATGTGCTTGAAAATATAAAAAAAATATTATTTTTCTGGAATGTCTTAGCTTCGCTATAAATAAGTAATAATTTAGAAGAGATTATGATAAGCCTTGAGCTAGTTTGTAATCAGTAAATGTATTCAACGGTCGCCCGCAGAGGACACTGTCGGTATGTTGGCGTAACTCACGGCGGTGCGGGCGAGGTAAGCAAGGGGAACATGCGGGCCAAGAGAACGACAGCAAAACATGTAAATGATTTATTTATTTTATTTCTATATTTGCCCATTAAATTTTGCTTTTATCTAAAGTAGTATCATATTTTAATTTAAGTAACTTATAAGTTATTGTAATTATTATGCTTATTTTCGCAGTGCGAAACTATGGAATGCTTTGCCTGAGTCCGTATTTCCTGATAGGTACAATGTTGGTGTCTTCAAATCCAGAGTAAACAGGTTATTTATAGGCACGCGTGCTACATCTTAGACCGTGTCGATGCTTAACATCAGGCAAGTCGATTGTCAAACGCTGGCCTCTTAATTGTAAAAAAAAAATATTATTCGTTTATATATTTAAGGTTAGAGATCTTAAAGAGAAAAAGCATAATAGTTTTTGTTAATTATACAAGATAAAGGCGTTGAATAGCTCAATGGACAGAATCTGATTTTTAATTAACTTCTTACTCAACGTTAAAGAAACATGCAAATTCTACCACATGTAAGTATATATTATGCAATAAATTTCATGCTTCCTCCTCAAGGGGAAAAGAGAATTGGGCAAATAGAAATATGTAGTTACCATGAGCAGGTTTCCTGGTGGTAACTACGTAAATATATTTTAATATGAAAAGTATTATAGTTATTATATAAAAGTAATTAATACACTTATATAAGGTATAGGTAGAAAAGAATAGCTACTGCGTTTCTTTTCTATAGAAGCCTCAGTTCAAACTGGTGGTAACAATAAATGCGTCTGTCTGTCTGTACGCAATAAACTCAAAAACTACGGAACGGAGTTTCATCAAAGAACGGATTTATGGGGAACGTTTAGATGTACCGTAACAGCCTGTGAATGTCCCACTGCTGGACTAAAAGCCTCCTCTCCCTTTTTTAAGGAAAAGGTTTGGAGCTTATTCCACCACGCTGCTCCAGTGCGGGTTGGTGGATTACACATGTGGCAGAATAACAGTGAAATTTGACACATGCAGGTTTCCTAACGATGTATTCCTTCACCGTAAAGCACGAGATGAATTATAATCACACATATTTATTCACATGAAATTTCAGCGGTGCTTGCCCGGGTTTCAACCCACGATCATCGGTTAAGATTCACGCGTTCTTACCACTGTGCCATCTCGGTTTAGATGTAGAATTCCTTAAAGGTTTTGCGTAAATTGAAATATGACGATTATTGTTGAAGATGTCGGATGAATCATCCGACTGTAAGATATAGTATATATGTATCACAATATATACGTTTTATGTATACCATTATTCGCGAAGCTGGAACGGGTAGCTCGTGAAATTTAATTGAACAAGAATGTCATTCATCGCTGACGCTGTTAAATAGTGACATCGTCACTCTTATACATAAATAGAACGGAATATATAAATAGATCGGCTCACTCACCTTTCATAAAGAAACAGCGACTACTTGACATATAATTACCGATGTATATAATGAAGTGATTCAACAATTTCTTTATTTATTAAGTTACCCAGTTCAGTTTTTTTATGTTAAATATAATTTAATTATAACGATTGAATCCATTTACATAAGATTTATTAGAATTAAAGATTTACAGTAGCAGCCTGTGAATCTCCCAATGCTGGGCTAAGGCCTCCTCTCCCGTTTTGAGGAGAAGTTTTTAGAGTTTATTCCACCACGCTCCAATGCGGGTTGGTGGAATACACATGTGGCAGAATTTCAGTGTTTTCCTTCACCGTCAAGCACGAGATAATTATAATCACAAATTAATCTCATCTTATTTATTAAAGATTTAAATATATACAAATAATAATAGCTCCTGCAAATCATGCCCGCGTGGAATGGCAGCAAGAATGCTAGCATCATTTCCCCATAAAATCGCTCCGATCCTCTGGGCAAAGAGTTAACCAGCCTTATCATCAGCGGAGGCAATAAGGCGGTGTAATTTTATATTGATAAGTTTTTTTTTTGTTTTATACATATTGTTGCTATTAACTATAAATATTGTATATGCCTGTAAAAGCAAATTACATTGTATATTAAAATAAAATATATATTACAATAAGCGTTTAGCGGTAAGTCGAGAGTGTATCTTACTTAAAATAAATAAATAAATGACGTGCGATTTCCTCCGGATTGATTTCGGCCACGGCGGCCAATCTAAAGAGGGATTAGCCAACTGCGTGGGACATATTATTGTGCACAAGTTTGTGCGAAAACACAGGTGGATTCTCTATTCCCTCATATTTTCGGTAATAGCCTTTTTAAAAAATAAAAAAATAATTGCTCAATATAATTCTTAGTACATCAAAATAAAAATAAACAAGTTTTTTGTCAACAGTGGAAAATTAAAATATTTTTTATTCAATATAAATTTATTGTTTCGCTGATAGTACAAGCCCGTATCGGTGGATATAGGCCATGCCGTTTGCTGATGTTTCTTAGTTGATACGCATTGACGCCTGTTATCAAACTGACCAAAGGATTTAACAAATCTACAGCATCCTTCGCTAAAAAAGAAATATAATACCTTTTTTTAATTAATGTAAATTTCTATGGATCTATATTGTATGCAGTTGTCAAGAAGCGCAATGATTAAAAAAATAGCTTCTCATTCAATTATTTTGTCTGATTTGAAGTAAATTTTATGTGTATTTTAAATATGTTTATTTAAATTGGTACTTAGAAAAACTATAGAAACGTCATAATAATATAATAATATATTACATGTACAGCGGTTACCGGTTTGTAATGTATATTCTACAGAGATGAACCGAACTGACTACTCAATCCGGCAATTGAAGGAGTAAAGATTAACAAATCTCAAACTTTCAAATTCAAAACGAATTTTTAATATCTATGTTATTTGCTATAAACTGTTCGTGTTTAATAAATATTTATTTATAATACAACACTAATAATAATAATAATAATAATGTTCTCCAGACCGATTTCGGCCACGGCGGCCAATCTTAAGTGAGATTAGCCAACTACGCAGGAGATATTATAGTGCACAAGTGTGTGCGCAAACACAGGTACACTCTCTATTCCCAAACTCTCATAATCGGATATATAAATGGGACGGCGATCTGACACGACCGGAAAGAGTTCAAGCGCAGGACCAACGGCTTTACATGCTTTCCGAGGCACGGGAGTGTACACACTTCCAACGTCCAGACTCCGGGCTGCTACTGAGAATTTTCTGACAGAAAAACCCAATAACTTTTTATTGGCCCGACCTGGGAATTGAACCCAGGACCTCCGGGTCTACGGCCTTATATCAAGCCACTAGATCAACGAGGCAGTCAACACTATAACACATAGCTACTTATAGTATAATTTTACTTCCAAAACATTTATTTAATAGTATCGTTGGTAGGTTTAGTTTCTGTAACACGTTGATTCAAAAGTGCCCTTGTAATACTAATTGAATAAATAATTATTTGATTTGATATTATGCATTAAAACCGTTTTTGATTAATTTACCTTTATTTATAATAAAACATAATTACACTTAACTGTACACTTTTATTATACTTCCAAAGTTCCGATAACAACTTTTCCGTCATTTTGAACGTGATAAAATGGTTTCACGAATCCATAATAAATTTCATAGATTCAATGATATCGCGTCAATATCAAAGTTATTTCCTTGTCTTTAATACTCTTGTTGTTTTAATAATCTTTAGTTAAATCTTCAGACGATACCATCGAATTGAAATAACCAATGTGCAAAATACGCAAATTAATATATATATTTTCCCAAATTGTCAATAATAATTATGATCCAGCTTAAACCACTGGCAGCCAAAAAATAGAAAAATGGCCTAGTGGTTAGAACGCGTGAATCTTAACCGATGATCGTGGGTACAAGCCCGGGCAAGCACCACTGAATTTTCATGCGCTTAATTTGTGTTTATAATTCATCTCGTGCTTGACGGTGAAGGAAAACATCATGAGGAAACCTGCATGTGTCTAATTTCATTGAAATTCTGCCACATGTGTATTCTACCAACCCGCATTGGAGCGGCGTGGTGGAATAAGCTCTAAGCCTTCTCCTCAAAAAAGAGAGAGGAGGCCTTAGTCCAGCAGTGGGACATTAACAGGCTGTTACTGTTAAACCACTCGACAAACAATAGTTCTCATAAGTTTATTGGTTTCTAAGCGATATTATAATGACATATTCGCCCTCCCTACAGAACAGTTATTCTAAAAAAGCTCACGTCACTGTCAGTAGCGCACAAACACCACCTGTATGCGTGTGCGCAGCTGTTCTCGTGTTTACTGTAACGTTATATGCGCCTTTAATTACGCGCTGTAGTTTATTATTGGAGTTCCGCAGTGCAATAACAGATTATAATATTTTTAATGTCAGTCTGTAAGCCGTTGTTATTATATTATGATGTATATTTAAAAAAAATTGAAATCCGCATCTAAATATATGTTTTTGTTTTTTTATTGCAGTTAGGCAGACTGCCAATCGGGTCGCCTAATGGTAAGTACTCATGAGCGTCCATAGAGAGCGTAGACATAGTCATTTTAAGAAAAGAGATAATAAAAATCTCTTATACCTCCAATGCGCCATGTTAAGTATAAACGACAATTAATAATACAAAATAAATAAGATTGATTGAATGATTTTTTTTATTTTGTAATGTACAGAAAAATTAAGAGTACCAGAAGATTGATCAGTCTATTTTAGGAATTATGGCTAAATATTGAAATTATCCCATATTTTGCAAATTTTTGGCTTAATATTTTACAAATAAATATAACTTCCTTTGATAAATAACAAATGCTGAAAAAAAAATTACAACAATTTTCACATCATATAACATATACATAAACCGACATCAGAAATAACAAAGAAATTATATATATGTATTTTTTTATAAAAATCCTTTTAATGCACTACAAAACTATTATTTTATTCTTCTTGCACTATTTATTTATTTAGTACTTTAAAACATAACATATAAATAAAATATGACATAAGGGTAACACTATCTATTATATTTAAAGTTGTTTTGTTTATTATTATATAAACCAACAAGTCTGTAAATAAGGACAGTTGACATATATAAATTATCCTATGATTAAGAATAACAAACATCAGCCTTGACGCTGATATTCAAATATGCAGAAAAAAAAATTTAAAAAATGATTCCTTTTTTGAAAATAGTACGTCATTAGAACAATTAAAATAACGTGCGATAAAAACTAACAACCGCAAGATAATAAAAGCTATATTACATAAATATACAAAAGGCGACTAAAATTAAAACTCGACCACCTGTGTAAGCCGCGGCGCGTGCTATATGCACACGTGTAGACACGCTTTGTTCTCCGTTAACAACAGATTGTCGTGTTTGTTGTATTTTATAATAATAATTCAAATTAATCGTTATCTGATAAATATATACTAATAAATGAGATCTTTTCTTGTTATGTCTAACTTAAAAATAATAATAAACCAAATCAAATAACTACAAGATGATGCAGCGCGTTTCGGAGAAGGTTGTACCCCTTACAACGTGTATGCAAATTGAATAAAAAAAACAAAGAATTTCAATTAAAATATGTATTATATTTCATAAACAAACAAAAGACAATAAACTTGTGTAGCTCACTTAATTATTTTGATGCGTGTATTCTGTTAGCAATATGTCAAAACTATAAAAAGTACTAAACATTGTTTACGATGTCATATCGATATCTTTTTTAAGATAGTATTGACAGTCCGCTTCAAGGCTACGTGTGAGCAAGTTCTAAGTAAATTTACTCAGTGTTGATAAATACGTATAATAAAATAGGTTTATGCACAGAGACTAAAGACCAATTACAGCAATAATACATATTCTTGAAATGCTTTGATTGTTATAGCTTACTGGTGGTAGGGCTTTGTGCAAGCTCGTCTGGGTAAGTATCTCCCACTCATCAGATATTCTACCGCAAAACAGCAGTACTTGGTATTGTTGTATTCCGGTTTGAAGGGTAAGTGAGCCAGTGTTATTACAGGCACAAGGGACATAACACCTTAGTTCCCAAGGCTTGTGGCGCATTGGCGATGTATGCGATAGTTAAGATTTCTTACAATGCTAATGTCTATGGTCGTTGGCGACTAATTACCAAAAACAATGGTCCATATGGTATATTACTTTCTGACATTTCACGAGCGTATTCTGCGGTGAGTTTCGAATTTGTTCTTACTGACAATGACAAAAGACAATGTGACGTCCTAGAAAAATGGCGTTTAAGAACTAAAGAGCCCTTTTTATTACCTAAAACTATTTAAAAAATGTTAATGATGATTACTTTTATTTTATATTAAATGGCGCCCCCAAATTCGAACGCTCTAGGGCCCTTGGTCTTTACTTAATTTGCATATATGGATTGACTGGGCCTATTTAAGTTGAGTTATAATTTACAAGAATAAAAAGACCAAGATGGCCTAGTGGTAAAAGCGTGAATCTTAACCGTTGATCGTGGGTTCAAACCCGGGCAAGCACCACTGAATTTTCATGTGCTTAATTTGTGATTATAATTCATTTCGTGCTTTACGGTGAAGGAAAACATCGTGAGAAAACCTGCATGTGTCTAATTTCAAAGAAATTCTGCCACATGTGTATTCTACCAACCCGCACTAGAGCAGCGTGGTGGAATATGCTCCAAACATTCTCGTCAAAAAATGGAGAGGAAGCCTTTAGCCCAGCAGTGGGACAGTCACAGGCTGTTACGGTTACGGTATAATTTACAAAAAAAACGAACGTCTACGGATAGTAGAATTGTCATCGTTAAAATAGACTGATTATTATCTGTCTGTATACGTTCACCCTTGCTAACATTCAGAGCATTCCGGTCCGTAAGCAGCAAGCCTAGCAAGCATGTTCATTCTCGTAGACATTTCTTGGATATAGTAACTGCCCGCGGTTTTGGTCACGTGTTCGAGAAGAGATTTTACCTCTATATGATATTCTGAACCCCAAACGTGTAAAAAAACTAAAAGTTGAAAGAGTAACAAACAAAAACATACCAATACAAACTCGTTACGAGTTTATCACTAATTACACAATGATACGTAGTAGGGGAGAAAGTATGACGAAATGTGAAAAAGGGGCGAACGATTTTGAAAGGGATTATTGTGTGACATATTTTATAGACGGCTTTTGAATTAGTATTATCTTTTTTTTATAGAATAGGAAGGCGGACGAGCATATGGGCCACCTGATTGTAAGTGGTCACCAACGCCCATAGACATTGGCATGTAAGAAATGTTAACCATCGTTTACACCACCAATGCGCCACCAACCTTGGGATCCAAGATGTTATGTCCCTTGTGCCTGTAATTATACTGTCTCACTCACCCTTCAAACCGGAACACAACAATACCAAGTACTGCTGTTTTGCGGTAGAATATTTTATGCTGATGAGTGGGTGGTACCTATCCAGACGAGCTTGCACAGAGCTCTACCACCAGTAAATCTGTTATTATCTGTTGTTTTAAGGCATTAGTTGAATTTCGAGATTGTTCCGTAGTCAGCAGTGCTATTCTGTAAAAATGTTGACAACCGACATATGGCGATATACTATTTGATACGTGTACTCTTGAAATGTTGTTTGTATTGGATTTAATTGAAAACTAATTCAAAAGGCATTCACCGTTCTAATTAATGCTAGAGAACCGAATTTAAAAATTAAACAGACGTATGAAAATAAAATAGATCGTGAAGGGAAATGGCAACGATACACAGGCAGTAAATAAACCGCCCACGGTAGCTCGATGCCACATCCTCACGTGTGCGCATCGGTGTAGGGTTGCCACAATTGTTTATATTCATTTTTTATGTATCTAAAAATATATTGCTAATGAAACTTATGTTTATAATTTATAGTTCGACATACGTAATGAGATAAGATAATTACATGAGATACGTAAAATATTTATTGAGTAATAATAATAACGTTAAACTGTTCTTGAAAATAATATTCACAACAACAAAGCGTTTTATTAAACAAATCAATTACTTTATTAACACATGTACACATATAGAGTTGTGGGTGCTGAGGCTTTAAGCCTTCAAAACAAAGCTATTAGAGGTTATTTCATCATATATATATATATATATATATATGATGACTCTTGCGTATATATATATATATATATATACGCAAGAGATATATTATAGTGCACAAGTGTGTGCGCAAACACAGGTGCACTCTCTATTCCCTAACGCATATAATCCGATGGAACGGCAATCCGACACGACCGGAAAGAGTTCAGGCGCAGGTCCAACGGCTTTACATGCTTTCCGAGGCACCGGAGTGTACACACTTCCAACTTCCAGACTTCGGGCTGCTACTGAGAATTTTTCTGACAGAAAAACCCAATAACTTTTTATTGGTCCGACCTGAGACTTGAACCCAGGACTTCCGGGTCTGCGGCCTTATATCAAGCCACTAGACCAACGAGGCAGTCATATTACATATATGAGATATATAAGAGCCGAGATGACCAATGTTTACAACGCGAGAATTCTAACCGATGATCAGGAGTTTCAAATCGAGGCACGCACCGCTGAACTGTCATGTGCTTAATTTGTGTTTATAATTCATCTCATGCTCGATCAGGAAACCTGTATGTGTCTAAACATAAACTCGTATGGGAGGGAACCTTACCCTGACCGTGGGTCATTAACAGGCCGTTACTTTATTTATTTTTTACGTTAAGCTATAGATAAATTGACATTGATTTCCTCACGATAATCTTCTACATCAACAGGCACAATAATTATACAACCATGAATAAAAATTCTCAGAGTTGAACCACAATATTTAATACTAGCCACGTATCCCATCCAATTGTCATTGACACGAAAAGTGAAATTAGTTATATGTCTAACATCTAGATTAAGAGATAGATATCTATGAATTATGTACCGAGAGATATAAGCATAACATAGGATATGCTGCATCTCTCTCTTACCGAGAGAGATAGCAATGCTACAACAGGATCTCTCATGATAAAAATGTTCAAATGCAAATTCCAATAAAAACGGTAATAGACGTTTATTTGTTAAATATTATAAAAATAATGACTTTGTATATTATGACACGGCTTGGGAATGAAACGATCATCAGATTCTCTACTAGTGGTAGAGCTTTGTGCAAGCTCCTCTGGGTAGGTACCACCCACTCATCAGATATTCTACCGCAAAACAGCAGTACTTGGTATTGTTGTATTCCAGTTTGAAGGGTGAGTTAGCCAGTGTAATTACAGGCACAAGGGACATAAAATCTTAGGTCCTAAGGTTGGTGGCGCATTGGCAATGTAAGCGGTGGTCAACATTTCTTACACTGCCAATGTCTAAGGGCGTTGGTGACCACTTACCAATAGGTGGCCCATATTCTATAAACAAGGTCTTTACAATAATTACGCTGTAAATTATTATTGTTGCAATAAAAAGGCATAATCCCGCTGAGTTTTATCCGCTAGTTATCCTCAGATATTAGGTGTTAAATCTTTTGTGACAATCAATAGACAAGTGTATAATACTTCAATATTGAATAAAGATTTTTGACTTTTGCTTTAAAGCGTCACACGAAAAACAAAGTATATTACTGACGACTGTAAAGAGGCGCGAGGATACAAACGAGAAATCCCATAGACATTCTAGACTATAACCTAAAAATTGCGATCCATAATAAGGTTGACAACATGCGGACCACACTTGTATCCAGAATTCCACTAAGACCAAATAACTAAATAAATAAATTGTGTTATTTGATCTTTGTGGAATTATATATAAAGAAAAGTCCTTGATTTATACAATAGCGTTGTAAAAAAAATGACGCGCGCTGATTTAAGCCGCCATTTTGTTAGTGGACAGTAATATAAAGTAATGAATTTATTATTGGCGCGACCAGTGATTTGTTAAATGACTTTAAATATGTTATTTGGATTTTTAAAAGTTATCAATTTCTATGATTTGGTGTTCTATTTTTAAAAATATCTTTTCGAGGTTTTTATAAAATCAGTTTTCACTTCTGGATGCTAAATATATATTTTCAACCCTAAGATATTGCATCGTCAGTAGCGCAGGTGCGGTGACACGGACAATACGAGTGTAAGTTGTTACAACCCCCCGAATAATATGGGGACTTTTCTATGGTATAAGCTCATTGTTCACAACACATGTGCTTTGTAATGATTTAATTTTAAATTATATTTAAAACGCTTTCCGTTACACAACTTAAGCTAGTTATTAAATGTTTTTAATACAGATTAAATATTTACCACAGTTAAAATAAAAAAATATGGCCGTCACGGGACGCTACAGATGTGAAATAATTTAAAATAATAAAAGAAAGCAATTAAAGAAATATTTAAAGTGATAAAATACATGTATCTTACTTATTGATATATAAAATAATAACTCACTGTCATATCAACGTACAGCCCAAACTCCTGGAATTAGCACCACGAAAATTTACACACGGGTTTCTTTTACACATTAACTTAGCACTAAGGAACGTTTTTTGACAATTTAACCCCTAAGGTGATGAGGGGGTTGAAAGTTTGTATGAAATTCCTTCATTTAAAAAAAAGAGCTATTGAAATTTCAATTATGGCACGACTGAAGCCACGGGTGAAACGCTAGTAATAAAAGTATGTAACAACAAAGTATGTAGTATACGAGCTACAAACACTAGCACAAAGGCTTGCATAAAACCCTAACTCTGGTAATTAAAATAATAATTAGTTTGACTGTTGCCTGTCTAGACCAGGAGAGCTATTCTGTAAGGGCGAACATGAAACTCACTTGCAAAACATGATCTTTACTGGTGGTAGAGCTCTGTGCAAGCTCGTCTGGGTAGGTACCACCCACTCATCAGATATTCTACCGCAAAACAGCAGTACTTGGTATTGTTGTGTTCCCGTTTGAAGGGTGAGTGAGCCAGTCTAATTACAGACACAAGGGACATAACATCTTAGTTCCCAAGGTTGGTGGTGCATTGGTAATGTAAACGATGGCTAACATTTCTTACAATGTCAATGTCTATGGACGTTGGTGACCATTTACCATCAGGTGGCCCATATGCTCGTCCGCCTTCCTATTCTATAATTACTAATTCTATTAAAATTTAAAGCATACACACATTAAAATCTCCATAAGAATATTTTAAATCAATATCCCACGAGTTAGATACTGATATGCTTCTCACTTATGTAATTCTAAGACGCAAGATAATATTCATCTTTCCCTTTTTATATGTATGTCGTAGTGAGTCCATAAATTTCTTTATTTACATTAATTAATTTAATTGAAAATAACTGTTTCATATATTTTTTTTATGTTTTGTTTTTATAAATAGTTTCTCTTTTTTTGCTTACTTAATTTAGTTGCATTTTTTTTTTCAAATTTACTTACAAAGAATGTAATATTTTTTTTTCATATGCATCTTAAGTTAGCCTATAAGTGAGCAATTTTTATACTTAAGTTATTTAAGATTGTACTCTAGAATAACAAACAAAATCATATACGGCGTTGGCTTTAATAAAATAAAACAGAATAGCACTGCAATTTCAAATGGATACTATAATTGTATTAAGGTATTTAACAATAAGGCTACGGGCTTTAGCAAGACCAGCTTGTAATAAATCTTGACCGCCCGCACTCCGACGTTCACATCTCACACCTTAGAGTACCCGCATCGTAATTTATACACGGCCCGCATTTTAAGATGAAACGTTCGTTTAAAAATTTATTTTTAAACATTAAAAATTATTGCGATTTATAATGAAAATCTATTTGTACATGGACGTTGTTATATATGCATATGTTTGGGATTCATTGAATAGTTTGTAATAAATGAGTCGCCCGATGGTAAGTGGTAACCACCGCCAATAGAGATTGGAGGTGTTTGTTAACCATATCCTTACACAGCCAAACGCACCACTAACCTTAAGAACTAAGATATTATATACCTTGTATTTATGCACGACAATAATAAGTATAGCTGTTGCGGTAGAATATATAATGAGTGGATAGTACCGACCCAGACGGGCTTGCACAAAGCCCTACCACCATGTAAACGTTCTTCAAGGTCCTATTTCTCTATCACAGCTTAAGTTCTTAATTTCACCCCATAACCTCACAATTCAATAACAAGCAGCATCCAATATCTTTAAAGATTGCTGTAGTTACTTAGGAATGAATCTGTTGTGGAGAGAACTAATAGAAAGATGATAGTAGTGTTGTTGTTGTTTTCACGACAACAAATATAAATTGACCTTTACAAAATTTATCCTCTACTTGGCTTCAATCCGTTTGTAATAATATATACTAACAGCCGAGGTATACAAACAAAAAAGTAAAGTGTCACGCTAGTCCAATGCGGATTGGAAAAACATGTAGCAGAATTTCAGTTAAATTAGACACATGCAGGTTTCCTCACGACGTTTTCCTTCACCGAGGACCTGAATAAAGACAAATTAAGAATGAAAAATTCAGTGATGCTTGCCTAGATTTGAACATGCGATCATTACGATTCACTCGTCTAACCACTGGGCCACCTTGGTTTTAATAACGATTCTATTGTGATGAATTTACAGATAACTTAACAGCGTCTCAAAGTATATTTCTTATTCTTTATCAAAATAATTAATTATATAGTACGAGTCAGTTCGCGAGTAATAACTGCACTTGGCCGGTTTTTTTTCTACTAAAGAAAATATGGATTTAAGATTTGTAGATGAAAATAATAAAAATCCGAGCGTAGGCACCGGCTGAAGGGTTTAATGTCGCGGAGCACAGCTGCTACCAGGTGCCGCCTTTATTAAATCTAATAACCTTTTATTTATATTCACCGATATCGAACTACACTGTTCCGATAAAAAAATCGTTTATTTATATTTATTTTAAGCTCTACGCAATTGAACTCTCTGAATTAAAAAAAAAATGAGTAACGGCAATTTTGACGCATAATTTTGGCGCGAAGTAATTTGACAGTTCAATGTTATTTTTTTTATAATTCTGTTTAATATATGAATAAATATAAATAATTTATGTAAACGTTTAACATAAATAATGAACCAACGTATTTAAAGCATTAGCGACCGTTCAGGATGGTAGTTCCCGACGGCTTCTTTTTTTTTCGTCAACGTAATTTTTGTCGGCTACTAAAGTGGTCAGCCATATTCAGGCAAAAGTAAATTTTAAACATTTCTCCTTTACAAAAAAATATAAAAATCTGGCTTAAAATACATATACTATGTGTTTTTGATTAAAATAAATAAATAATAAGTGCCTATTCTTTCAATTGTGATCGGATGATAAGCATGTAGCCATTACAAATATACCAAAAGATCCATTTTTTAATATATATTTTAAATATGCAAACGAACGGGAAAATGAGCCACAACTGCCCACAGACTGCATTGTGTGAAATTAAAACGGTGTCTTACGTCGCCAATGCGCCGCCAACCTTGGAAATTAAGATGTTATGTCTTTTGTGTCTGAATTAAAATCACTCAACTTTCAAATAGAAAAACAACAACACTAATTATTGCTCTTGAGCGGTAGAATTAGTGATTAGTGCGAGGTCTACCCCGACGGGGTTTGCACAAAGCCCTACAACCAAATATATAAATACGTATAAAAATCACTGCGTCAATTTTTATATACTATAAAATATAATATGCCTAAATATGTATGTAGTCAATATATGCACTAAAATAAATTCTAAAATGCTTATGATAGAGCATACTTAAATAATATTAAATTTTTATAGTTTCTATAACATCACCGATAAGAGCTGGTACGGCACCACCAATGATTCTATCGCTAAATTTGATGTGTTCCAATATAAACGACTGACCATATGTACACAAACACCTTCCCTTAAAACCCGTGGTTGCCGATGCATTGTCGGTGTAAGAAGTGCATTACAATTGTAATCCCAGTGTTTATGTTCGCGTCATATACGTTTAATCATTTGCCGGCCAAAATAAATTAAAATAATATGTTTAATTAATAATAAAAATAAAACAATTTCCAACAATCGTGACATTGAGATGAGACCTCCTTGAAGCTAGAATAAGCACAGCACAGAATTTTCAATTGCTTTGTTTAAAATGTCTTGTTATGTCTTGTTATTGGACTGCCTCGTTGGTCTAGTGGCTGGCCGCTGACCCGGAGGTTCTGGATTCAATTCAGAGATCGGGCCAATAAAAAAAATATTGGGTTTTTCTGTCAGAAAATTCTCAGTAGCAGGCCGGGGTCTAGAAGTTGGAAGTGTAGACACTAGTACCTCGGAGAGCACGTAAAGCCGTTTGTCCTGTTCCTGAACTCTATAGGATCGTGTCGGATTGCCATTCCATCGGATTATGAGAGCTAGGGAATAGAGAGTGCACCTGTGTTTGCGCACACACTTGTGCACTATAATATGTCCTGCGCAGTTAGCTAATCTCTTTTGAGATGGCCACCGTGGCCGAAATCGGTCTGGAGGACCTTAATTCTAATTTATTTTATCATCTTATATATTAATTAAGATAAAATAGCTTAAAGTTAACATTCGTTACAATAGTATAGCAATTAAAATGTACTTAATTATGTGTATTAATTGTCAGAACAAAGTAACTATTGATCTATTTATCTAACTAACTTAATTTTATAAAGTGGCGATTCAAAGCGTACTAAAGAGTATACTTGAATAGATATATTTCGATATTGATTTCTATTTGTTTTTTTTTATAGAATAGGAAGGTGGACGAGCATATACGCCACCGACGCTCAGACATTGGCATTGTAAGAAATGTTCCCATCGCTTACATAGTCAATAGCCAACCTTGTGATTTAAAATATGTCCCTTGTGCCTGTTAATACACTGGATCACTCACCCTTTAAACCGGAACACAAGAATAACAAGTAGTGCTGTTTAGCGGTAGAATATCTAATGAGTGGGTGGTACCTACCCAGACGAGCTTGCACAAAGCCCTACCACCAATAATATTTGCAGTTGCAGTGCATGCAAACCCAGGTCGGGTGGCTTGTTTTAGAAGAAACAATATTGTGTAAATCGTTTCAACGTAAGACTCGATTGAAGCCAGCTGGGACACAGGTGGCGCTCTACGATACATAATATTTTTATATTTATTTTCACTTATATTGAACTATATGTACTGAATATATGTTATTTAATCACTATATATACCATTGTAGATGTCCAATGCACTAGAGTTGCTAGGCCCAGTGGTTAGAACGCGTTCATCTTAAACGAAATCGTGGGTTCAATTTCACTGAATTTTCATGTTCTTAATTTGTGTTTATAATTCGGCGGTGATTGAAAACATCGTGAGGAAACCTACAGTAACAGTACAGTAACAGCCTGTGAATGTCCCACTGCTGGGCTAAGGCCTCCTCCCCCTTTTTGAGGAGAAGGTATGGAGCTTATTCCACCACGCTGCTCCAATGCGGGTTGGTGGAATACACATGTGGCAGAATTTCAGTGAAATTAGACACATGCAGGTTTCCTCACGATGTTTTCCTTCACCGTAAATCACGATGAATTATAATCACAAATTAAGCACATGAAAATTCAGTGGTGCTTGCCCGGGTTTGAACCCACGATCATCGGTTAAGATTCACGCGTTCTTACCCCGGGGCCATCTCGGAAACCTGCATAAGTCTAATATCATTGAAATCATGCGTATCAACCAATTTGCTATGGAGCAGCTTGGTAAAAGCTCTAAACCTTCTCATCAAAGAGAGAAGAGGTTTTAGCCCAAAAGATAGACATTAAAAAGCTACGTTAACTACGATATTGAGAAAAAAAGAGTAACTACTGAAGTCCTTAAATTTAAATTTGTAACGTGAAATCTTCATGTCGAAGATGTAGCTTTGCGTTTAATTACTTATTAATAAAAATTTAAAAGTACTTGTATTGTGTTCCTGAATTGGTAATTACTTTTTTTCTTTTTTTTTAAAGTTTTTTTTATAAAATGTGATTATCTTAAAATTTATTGTCGAAAACTACGTGATGAATTGATGCAAAGAATTTATAACAAATAAAAAATATATTAGAAATAAAAATTATATAAAAATACTATAAAAAAATAAAACATTACAAAATAAATAATAACAACTACACAATTTATTAATTTTTCTCGCTGTTAAAACTAACGATAAGCAACGCTGGCAGTTGATAAAAAATCTTTTTAATTTTTAAATTCAACTTATCACTAAAACATGAAAAATGTTACATAAAACATATTCCCTTAATTTATAGTCCGCCAATAAATTTTATCCGAGCTCACCTCAACGTTTTGACAGCTGACAGCCAGCAGCTTTCCCCGATTTTTATTGCACTCGCATCCACTAATATAAAAAATCACACACAAAATTAACCAAACACAAATAATAATAATTTATAAAACGCAATAATATTATAGTCGAAATTTGTAAACGCAATTTTTGATCGTTGCTACGTTTAATCGCGCGGCAAATTACGATGACGTCCTTCCGGTAGCGCGCTTGGAAGGCGACTGAGGGCGGGAAGGCCGCCCGATGCTGAAAACTGATTTTTTTAATGAAAACTGTTGTTAGGCGGCATGCCCCGTTTGTGTTTCGTTTCGTCGTTTATAGGGTGCGAATTTTACTCAACCTCTGGGCTTGACGACTTTAGTAACTTTAAATTTTTGAACCACGTTAAAATTATTTTAAATTTATTTTTGAATTTGGAACGTTAGATGAAATTATAAATTACAATGCACATCAATTGCGCCATTTTGAAAAAAAGAAATTAACGTTGATTATTTTATTCCTCGTGTTATTATTTATGTTTTTACAACATATTACTATTAACAATAATTATAGAGCGTCGCTTAAAATTAAAAATGCAATGAGCTTTACACATTTAAGTACAATCATTTTATTACGTTGTACATAATAGCAACGATAAAAGAAAATTAAAAAAAAATTTAGTTTTGAACTAAATTGTACAATACTAGTTTTTTTATAAAGTCATTGCAAACATGTATAAAGGCAAACGAAGAATT
The DNA here is from genome assembly GCF_905147045.1 of Nymphalis io. Taxonomy (NCBI): domain Eukaryota; kingdom Metazoa; phylum Arthropoda; class Insecta; order Lepidoptera; family Nymphalidae; genus Nymphalis; species Nymphalis io. The sequence continues at coordinate 1,021,135 of NC_065909.1, forward strand.
AAATATTATAATATATTTTTTTTGTTAAAAAACATAGCTTATATAAAATGCGTATTTTAAGCGATCACGAATTCAACTCCAGGCAAGATGTGTACTTAATTTGTATTCATAATTAATTCGTGTTTGCCGTTTGAAGTTACAACCAACCACAGATTATACACTATTCATACTTTTTTTTAAGTTATGCTCGTTTACAGTAATCTTAGATTATAATGCCATAAATAAAATTAATATTTGATTCAATTGAAAGGTTTTTGTTCATCTAAGAGTCGTTACACAATAGAAGTAATTTTAACATAATTAATTAATAACCCGTAATTAGTATCACATGGGATTCATTTAATTATTATATTAATAATAAACTACTTTAATCCTAACTAATGTTATATGAGAATGTAAGTTTGTTTGTTACCCTTTTACTTCTAAACTACTCAACTGATCGTCATGAAATTATGCACACACAGTGACAGGTATAGAAAATAGATATAAAACCATACACATTTGGACTGATTAAATGCCTATAATTAAAGGTAACTAATAAGCTTTCCACGGACTATCAATGCGTTTAGATAATCGAACCTGTGACCACATGCAATTGTAATACACATGAAAATAGAATCCTGTGCCTAACGACTCTTTGCTTGCTGTGAGGAATATTTAAAACAAACAATTGCTATGGAACGGATATTAGTTATTTCTAAAAACTTCTTATATAATGCTAACCCTTCACCGGGTCAGCTATATATCGCTTTTACATTATACGGTAGGCAGACTGGCTAGTGTGCCACCTGATGGCAAGTGGTCACGGTCCCTAAACCACGCTGAAGAGGGGGAGATAAACTCGTCACTATAACAGTGAAGCTATAGTGGTATATAAACGGTCACTTACGTATACCACTATAAAACCAGTATTGAATTCTACTTTAAATAATATTCTATTAGTAACAGCCTGTAAATGTCTCACTGCTAGGCTAAGGCCTCCTCTCCCTTTTTGAGGAGAAGGTTTTGGAGCTTATTCCACCACGCTGCTCCAATGCGGCTTGGCGGAATACGCATGTAGCAGAATTTCAATGAAATTAGACACATGCAGGTTTTCTCACGATGTTTTCCTTCACCGTCAAGCACGAGATGAATTATAATCACAAATTAAGCACATGAAATTTCATTGGTGCTTGCCCGTGCTTGAACCCACGATCATCAGTTAAGATTACAGGCTATCACATAATACCAATCAAATAATATTAATAAATTTATAAAGGTACTACATTAAAAACTGAAATTTCTTTTTTTAATAAGAAGACAGGAAGCAAACTTTTCTTTAATGTATTAGGTAGGTAGAATGGCAAGCGGGCCGCCTTACCTGTGAAAATTAGCGCTGTAAGAAATATTAACCGTTCTTTACATCGCCAATGCGATACCAACCTTGGGAACTAAGTTTTTATGTCCCTTTTGCCTATAGTTACATCGGTTCACTAACCCTTAAAACCGGTACACAACAATACTAAGACAATTCTTGGCGGTAGAATAAATGAATCCGTGCAAATCTTTTTTTTTTGTTGCTGGAAAAACGCTTTTACGAATTTACTCCAAATGGAGAGAGAGATATTTGAGGCGCTCTGGCGCTGAGCGAACCAGAAAACCCACAAAAAAATCAGCGGTACCCACTCAACTGGGAGTCGCCACAAGATTGCTTCGCACGCTACCGTGTTGCCCCGACAATCTGAGCAAGCCATACCTCAGGCTGTACCCCAAGTAGAGCACGCGAAGTATAACGCTATCGCGTTGCGTTGCGTTGCTATTATCACCATGAACAGTCACCCCATTTGTCTCCGCGTTTATTTTGACATCTGTTCTGTGCGTAGCGAATTGTTGGAACAAGTGAACGCGTTACGGTTTGTACAGGTGGTTTTGCGTGTCATAAATTCACAATAGCTTTGTAACACTTGAATAATTACGAGACATTCGTAACGAGGCACGTGCTAAAATAGACTGACGTGAGATCTGGTTGGCTATTGTTACCATCTCCAAGCGATTTTAATACATAACAACATATATTGATGAGCAGTTCTTCAACTATCTCTTCTAAATTCCACCTAAGAACTAAAATTTCCCAATAGGCAACTTTTGCCTATGTTATAGGTAACTGCCAACTGATATAGATATTAACATACATAATAGAATATTGAAATTATGTATAAGTACATAATACATACTTTTATATATAATACAACCAGAGACATGGCGGTCCAATTAATGATGAAAAAGCTCGAGGTTATGTGTTATATGCGTTGATTTTAATTGTATGTAATTAGTTTCTTGTCCAATTCCAATCCAAATCCAAGAATTTTTGCGTAAACCCTCGAGCAATATTGGCTACTCTACATTGAGGATCGCCATGACGGGAATTGATTGGAGCAACGTCATCATCTGACTGGTATGAATATTTTATCTTTTCTTTTAATATAAGCCTCCTCTCTTTTTGTGGAGAAGATTTCTGAGCTCAATACACCACTCTGTTTCCATGCGAATTGGTGGATACACATGTGACAGACATGTGAAATCAGACTCATGAAGGTTTCACGAGATGAATTATAAACACAAATTAAACACGAAAATTCAGTAGTACTTGGTTTTGGGTCCGCAATCATTTACACGGTTAACATTTACGCATTTTAGTGGAACAATCTCGACTCCGTAAAATAATATCTTTGACATTTAATAAGATACATTTATAAGTTTAATCCCAAACTTTGCTGTGAGACACAAGAGACAGAGGCCGGTAAGCTATATGAGCACGTGTCAGGCGGTGCCCGCACACCTGCGCACACGTGTCCGGATCGAGCTCAGGTGCTTCTGTTCGCTTCAGTCATTACCTCCGTACAATATTAATGAAATGTTATTTCTTTTTGTGCCGCAAAAAGTCATCTAGGGCTTAGCATTGATTGTCATGTCTAGACTGATTTAGTAATGATACGCTTATATAGGCTCTCAATCATCAATCCTGCCTGCCATATTTTTGTTTTTGATTACAAAAACCAAAAATAAATAAATATTTATATTTGTCATGAAGTAGGGTAGGGTACGGTATGACAGTTTATATTTATTATACTGCCAATGTTTATCTATTATATATATAAAACCAACCTTCAGTAAAATTTTAAACAATAGTAAAGCGTCAATGACTTCAAAAATGATAATTATTATACCAAAATTAAAAACTTAACTTATACGTTATCTTACTTTTTATTATATTTATCATTACGAAAGTTGTTTGATAAAAAATAGCAACACCCGTTTTTTAAGGTAATTACTAATACCATTATTTATGCCTCCAATTACGCTTGAAGCTTGTGTTGTGGGACGACAATAGCTCAAGGGGTCAGGATCGAACCTGCGACTTTATTACACAGGCAGCCCGTAAAACATTGCGCTATTGACGCTTAATTTAACATGAAACATTCATTTCCTCAGATAAATATACCGATCTGCAATGGTTTTTATCTAACATCACCCAAGTAAAGAATCCAGATGCACGGAAAAGCTGGAAATGAAATAAAACATTGCTGTAATTAAAACAACATCAGAGCGCGCCATCTGTGCGGACGTGACGTCACGTTGCGCAGCCATTTGCATTTTTTCCCGCCAAACCGACCGCGCGTGGTCATATGCAGTAGCTTACGAGGAAAATAGTTTTAGTTGTAAGTTTCACGTTTTATATTTTATACCTATTTATAGTATATACTTCATTATTTCTTTGTTAGAAAATGCATATTATTCGCTGGGAAAAATAAATCTATGAATAATATATTTTAGTTTTCAGACTGAAAAGCAATCGTTACACCAATTCAGTTACACCAGTATATATTAAATACATACATATTTTGTACTTGTAACTACACTGGCTCACTCATCCAAATCAAACACAGGGATTCTAGTTAAAGATTCTTTGTCTCTTTGTGTAATATTAGTATAATTAACATTTATACAACGTAAATATATTTTTGTAAGCACATTTTGAAAATAGCTCGAATAAAATTACAATAAATTTTTTTATGCACCTAAATGTACATAAAAAAAGAAATATCGTGGTATACTTATAAACATTTTAATTAAACAGTGTTTTCTCCCTTTCGTTCGTTCGTTCTTTTTCGTTTTTTGTTTATTAGGTGGTCACCATTGCCCACAGAAATTGGCGATGTTAGAAATATTAACCATTTCTTACATCGCCAATGCGCCACCAACCTTGGGAACGTAGATGTTATGTCCCTTGTGCCTGTAATTACACTGGCTCACTCATCCTTCAAACCGGAACGCAACAATACTAAGTATTGCTGTTTAGCGGTAGAATATCTGAGGTATCCACCCAGGCGGGCTAGCACAAAGCCGAACCTCCACAAATTGATTGCACATGCAAAAGAAGACACGGCACCGTTTAACTAATAACCCGCTAAAATTTTTACAGATTTTTTATCAGAAGGAAATACATAGCTGTATTGTCAATTTTCCTGGACAATTTTTTTTTATGTAAGAGGGGGCAAACGAGTTGGAGGCTCACCTGATAGAAAATGACTACCGCCCATGGACATTGCAACACCCGAGAACTTGCATGTTCATTGCCGGTTTATATACAAACCGATTTGGTACAATACAAACGCCACACTCGATATACACTATATTTTTCCGATTTCAATTGCATAATCGAAGACTGTTCAAATACGATCAAACACTATTGCAGTAAGACTGAGATGAGCCCTCAAAGAGATCTCACATCCCTCTCAAGTCTTGCGATTCCGCGAACATAAAAACGCATCCTCGATGTTTGAAAAAGGAAAGACATGGAAATATAATATATTTGTATACGTAACTTCACCTGTCAATAAAAAAATATATAAATCAATGTAATTCTATTGCCAACTTATATTTATATTGTATATGAATATCATTTATCTGTCAATTTATAATCCTGGAACTTAGATTGTGATACTGATCAGTATAAAACAGTCATTATATATTAAAACGCTGCATCTGGAATTCTTACCCACTAAAACCCATCCGATGGCCCTCTCACGAATCATTTCAATGTAACCCCTCTCGTGATGAGCACCACACGTGGCTCAGGGTGGCAAAATGGTGATCGCGCACTCCTCACTAATATGTACAATACTATACGATGACATTCCAGCTGCAGTCCTCCTCAGAGGCTATCATGACATGATAATCTTTAAAATTCTTTATCTTAGAAATTAATTAAAAAATAATCAATCGTTTTATAGTTTCATTTGATTTTCAATTAAAAATCTAGTTAAATTATATACATACCAATAGATTATTGTTTTTATGACATTACATCCGTGCGTGATTCATTTAGAGCTTAAATATATATATATTATTTAAGTTACTGAATATGTTATTGGTATTTTCTGAAGTCATATAAAGTGAATTAAAATGGTAATCATAACATTTTTAAAAAAACTTTTTCCAATATCGAATTAATATTAAATAAAACCTCTGTGGACCCTAGGTAAATACTATAATATTATAGAATACCCCCTCGGGAAAACATCAAGCCGTTGGTTGGGCTTCTCCTCTCTCTTTTCGGTCGTGTTGGATTTGTCGTCCCATCGGATTATAAGAGTGTACCTGTGTTTACGCATACATTTATGTAATATAAAGTCCAACCTCTTTTTAAACTAGGCAAAAGGGACATAACATCTTATATCCCGAGGTTGGTGGCGTATTAATCATGTAAGAAACGGTTACTATTTCTTACATCACAAATGTCTTGGGCGGTGGGGACCTTAAAAGTTTAAAAAAATGTTTATAAATTAAAGTTTTCAATTATTGTGGTTTATTAATTTATACAACTACGTTTTTTTTGTTAAAACAGACTATTATTGTTTCAGAAGTATTTTATAATTATCTTTTTCGTCACGCCATCATTCTGTCAATACGCAGAAACCCGCCTGAAGCCAGATGTTACGTTTGGCGATCGAAACGACAGATTCGACGTCGCGAACATCCTTCGACAACAGAAGAACTCCTATAAAGATCTCATGCTTGATGCGCAATCTGACGAAGAATATAGAAGACGAGGGAAAAATAAAAATAAACATATAAGAATTGAAACTCATGATAAACATGGAAATAAAAACAATTATGATTCAGATACTCCTAAATCAAAGTCTTGGTTTGATCTTCTTAACACGAAAATGGGAAGAAAAAGCATAAGAAAGAAGATTGTGAAGAAAATAGAAGACGAAGTCAGTCAACTGGCTAACACAATTATAACAAAAATGAGATCGATGAGGAGATTTGACGATAATTTCGCTTATCATGACAACATGGACAGCGGAGGTGGTGATGTTGATGATTATAATGCTAATCTAAAAAAAATTGACCCTGGTTTTAAGGATTCAAGGCACGATGAACATGGAGTATCTGCTAGAAGACTGCAACGTATAGTTGATGAATTACATGGGTCAAAACCAAGTCGGCGTGTGTTGTCTGATCCAGAAAGAGAAATATTGCTACATTACGCCTTCCCCGTAGATGTTAACATTGAAGGGTTTTTGCAGACACCATAAGTTTATATATAACACAGATCGAGTCCTTGGTCATTAGATTGATTTTATGATACATTGTAATAATAAAGTTCTTTATTTTACTTTATTACGAAATATAATACGGAAATAATAATTATAAAATTTTTCACAATTGCTTATTTTAAAAAAAAACAAAATAATTTTCCCTGCTTTTCAATGATGGATGTTGATTGTTCGAAGTAAATGTATTTTATCTACTTGAAGCATCAAAGCATTTTTATTAGCAGAGAAACAGTAGCTTGTAACATGGCTGTCATGGCAACGCACACTTTTCCGTGTGTAGTATCTGAAAATAGGAAAATGTTTGCACAGGAAAATGTATTTTGCTCAGTCTTTCTGACCAAGGTTAGGGAGAAGGTAAAATTCTTACTTAAATAAAATATATTAGGTAACATCCAGTTAAAATACAGTGTATTGTTAGCGTTTCCTTTGCCTGTGAACATTTGAAACAATACCAACAAAAAAAATTAAAATAAAACATATATTTTAAATATTTACCATAAAAAAGTCAACCGAATGTTAATGATTTCACTTTTGATTCACGTTCAATTTAATTCAACGTTACCAAATTTTATCACAATAAATTACCTCTTGATATCAATAGTGTAATTCTGTAAGAACTCACTGCATTATTCACCCGTGAAATGTTGACAATCGACTTATGGTGATATTTTGATGCTTATATTCTTGAAATGTTTTAATTATTATAATCAATGTCGCATATCACTTTCTGACATTTGACGACCTCGTTTTCTGCGGTGAGTTTTCAGTTTGTTCTTACAAAATAGCCCTACTGGCTTATGACATTTTACGCATGTCACGGTGATGCATTATCAGCCAGCAACTTAATTACAATATTACTATACATTACACGTAAGTGCACCAGGTTCACCACTTATTAATAATGTCTCGTAAAGTGTATTTTAAACAGAAAACAGAGTCTGTGTCCTTATCGTCAAATTTATTGATGTGAAACATTTTACAAAAGCATTTGTTAAAGCATTAGAAAGAGGACATGTATTAAAGGATTTATAAAACATATTATTATTTCTTCTAAAAACATTATAGAAGTTGATCGTTTGCAGGAACGCATGTCATCTGTGTACAAGACTTCTTGTCAAATTATAATTTCATATACAATAGACGGATTAACAATCAGAAGAACTTCAAAAGTATCCTTCAACCATACTAAATAATTGACAAGCGATAAAATTTATGGAAGTCTGTCTAATACCTGATTATATCGATTACATGTATGTAATATACACCACTCGTACGCGTACGTATCGCGGACCACCTAATGCTGTCGAAATAGATTGTTGATGTTTAAAGCAAACATCTCACTAGAATGATGTAATAAAACATTACTTTATTACTAATACATAGGGCCCAATCACGATGCGCCCGTCCACACGCTTTTCAAAAACGCAAAATGAGTCAACATTGAGTCTATTCATGCTTCTAGCTTTTCTTTCTAAATAGCAGATGACATATGTGTAATGTTCTTTAAAAAAACTATGTTATTGCCGGCTACGTGAAAGCTCATGGGTGAGAACTACTACACATCAGATAAACAGTGGTGTGGATTAAAGGATTACTAATTGATTAAAAATCACACAATTTATTTATTTATTTATTTATTTATGGTCCACAAAACAGATTATAACTAAAGACACATTTAATATATAAGTAAACATTATAAGCAAGCTAAGTTATAACCCAACAACTATGTGAACACAGATTGTAGACGAAATATTTCACTTATAAAAATCAAATAACATCAGCACTTGAGAATACATTGTACACTTTACAAAAAACGTTTACAATAAATGAAAAGAAAAAATTATACAGAAAAATATGAACAAGTTATGACAATGAAAAATAAAATGAAATTATGAAATGTTGAAATGAGGAACTAAATAATGAATAAGAAAATAGATTTAATCACTATTATTAGTTGTTAATTGAAAATATTGAAACCAATTGTTTTCTAAATAGATTTAGGTTATTGTTGAAAATGTCAATACCATCATTCGCGTCTTTTTCGAGAAAAATTTTGTTATATGCGCGACACATACGAACGATAGGATTATGATATGATATGTTGTTATTGTATGCGTCCAGGGTAAATATTGTAGGGTGTCGGTATTTAAAGTTAGTGTTTATGTTGATGGATCTTAAAAGCAAGGGTGAATCAATAACACCGTGTATTATTTTATGCAAATATACTAAGTTATTGCAGTCACGACGCATTTCTAGTGTTTGCAATTTAAAATGACTAAGCCTGTCATTGTAGCATTCGAGTTTACGTCCGTACTGATAGCGAAAACTGAGCAATCGTAAAAACCTTTTCTGTACGGCTTCTATCTTTTCACAGTGAGTGGCATAGTTAGGTGACCATATAACCCAGTTATATTCTAAAATACTGCGAACTATGGAACAGTAAAGATGTATAGTAGTTTTAGGCCTTTTAAAACTTTTAGTGCACCTGCTTATGAATCCACACAATCTGTTACTCTTGTTAATTATGTACTCGTAATGATCCCTAAAAGAGAGTTTTTCGTCAAATATTACTCCCAGGTCTTTTGCGGTGGATTTGCGTGAAAGTATGTTTTCGTTTATAGTGTAATCAAAAAGTACTTTTTTCGATCTTTTCAGTGTAAAACTTATTACAAAGCACTTTTCTATATTTAGCGTCATATGATTATTAGTGCACCATCTGGAAAGAGTATCTAAGTCCTTTTGAAGAGATATAGCATCATTGACGTTATTAATCGAAGAATACATTTTAAGATCATCGGCGTATAGTAAAAATTGACACGACAACTCTTTAGCTAGGTCATTAATAAATATTATGAAAAATAAAGGTCCAAGGTTCGACCCCTGTGGTACCCCAGATGTAATTGTTGCGGGGGAGGAAGTGTACCCTTTGATTGCAACTAATTGTGTTCTCCTGTCTAGGTATGATTCTACCCATCTTAATAAGGAGCCATGGATTCCGTATGCTTTTAGTTTGCGACAGAGCAAAATGTGGTTTACCTTGTCAAACGCTTTTGAGAAGTCAGTATATATCGAGTCCGTTTGTCCACATTTCGCAAAAGTGTTGCAAATATAGTTCTTATATTCTACCAAATTTGATGTAGTGGAACGATTTTTTACAAAGCCATGCTGTTTGTTACACAGTGCCGGATATACGTGATGATAAATTTTATCGTATACGATAGATTCTAAGATTTTGGAGAAACATGACAAAATACTGATAGGACGGTAATTTTCGCAATGTGAACGGTCTCCAGATTTATAAATTGGTATAATATAGGCAGTTTTCCAGTATTTAGGGAAGATACCATTGTTCAGGGACATGTTGAACAGAATAGACAGTGGAGTGCTAAGTTCTTGAGCACATAATTTTATGAAAGAAGGTGGAATCCCGTCAGGGCCTGCACCCTTATTTTGATCTAGATTCCTAATTTTTTTGTATATTTCATTTTTAGAGATAGTAAAGTTACTTAGTGTATTATTATTGTAATCGACCGCATGAAAATTATGTGAGCCTTTTAGATTGGAGGAACTAAATACTGAACTAAAATAATTTGAAAATAATTCGCAAGCGTCCTGGGCGTTTTTAGAAGTTTTATTCGCATATTTAACAACTTCCGGTATTGAGTTAATTTTAGAGCCTTTTTTATCATTTATGAATCGGTAGAAAATTTTTGAATTACTGTGTATTGAGTCTTCCACCGAACACACGAAATCGTTATAGCATTTGTCTATAAGGTTCTTACTCCTTTTACGCAGCAAAGAAAAAGTGTCAGAATGTTAATAGAATTAGATCAAAAACTGTTGATGTATCCCTTAACATTTTAAATAGCAATTATGACGTAATTTGCTTAACTGAAACCAATTTCAATGATGAAATATTCGACCATGAAGTCTTTGACTCACGCTACAATGTTTTTCGTAGAGACCGCTATACTACAAGTATTAACAAAAAAGATGGCGGTGGGGTAGTTATGGCGGTTAAGAAAAGCTTTAATGTCTTAAGACAAACTTCCTGGGACAGTGATCTCGAAGATTTATGGTTGAGTATATCTACTCATGATAATGTCTATACTCTTCATCTCTGTCTTTGCTATCTGCCTCCTGATCTTGCTGTCGACAGCATCGAATCTTTCTATGCTTCTTGCATAAAAATTGTCACAAACAAAAATGAGACAAACAATTTCTTAATTATTCCAGATTTTAATACACCGAACTTAACATGGCACAATACGCCCACATCTAATGATCTTATACCTAGCTCTTGTCAAGATCACAAGTCACGTTTATTACTAGATATGATGAACTTTTGCAATCTCAGTCAATTTAATTGTATTCGAAATCATAATGATAGACTTTTAGATCTCGTCTTATCGAATCTGTCGATAATCAAAGTTAACAGCGCGGTAGACTCAACTTTAAGTCGTATTGATAAACATCATCCACCTATTACCATTAGTTTTAATCTTAAATCACAGGGTACAATTAAACAAAATAAGCGCATGAAACTTAATTACTTTAAATGCAATTACCAAAATGTTCGATCGGTATTGGAAACCATTAATTGGACTAAAACTCTGTCATTTGAAGATATGGACACCAATGTAGAAGAATTCTACAAGATCTTAAACAAAGTAATCAAGGAAAACACACCTCTGGTACGAGACGAATCGTTTCGTTACCCAGTTTGGTTCAGCCATGGACTTAAGCGTTGTCTCACTGAAAAGCATAAATATCATAAAAAGTTTAAAAATTTTAATTATTATCGTTTATGAGTGGAGAAATAATAATAAATTAAAATTATTATTATTTCTCCACTCTTATTAGTCATTAAAAACCTTTGATACTTAAAATGATAGCCACTAAAGAAATAGCTAAATTAATTAATGTCGTTCTGACATAAAAAATGGCTACGCATGCGTGTTAAAAGTTTGATACTTTTCCAATTATACGCTTAATTTAACATACATTGGTTATGATATAACATAGAGAATTGATTTCAATTCTTAATAATAACGATGATATATTAGTACGTTTGATTTTACCGAACTAAAACCATGTCTCGAAATTTACTAACGATTCTGTTGATAGTTTTTGGAATAAGTGCATCTGAGAAAGTAAAAACTTTGCTAGACATCGGGAAATTATTAAGTAGTATACATATGCAAGATACATCAGGAAAAAGGGACTTGGAGTTCGGTCAACTAGATTATAACAGTCCTAGTCGTCATAGACATGGATACAGGAATGAACATCACAAAACGGATACTCCTAATCTTATGAACATACAGACAATGAATCTATATATGAAGCCCCGCAAACAAAGAAACGATCTGGATAATATTTTAAGAATGGACACCGATAGGATGTGTAAAGAAACTGGTAGGTGTGGATGCACTGGTAGTAGATGTGGTGACATGGCGAACAGAGAAGACGAAGTAGCAAATGAAGTCGATAAAATCGTTGATGAAATTAATGAGAAATTAGAGAGAAATGACGTTCAAACGAATGAAAAAGACAATGATGATTCAAATGACGACGAATTAACCAAAAGATTACGTTGCGATGGAGACAGGTGTGAATACGAAGGAAACAGTGTTGATTACAATGCTAGACCAGACTACGATCATACCAATGATGTAGATATTTTAATATTTGATAGGCCAAAAGTAAGTAAGGAGCAAATTGAATTTGTAGATCTTACAAGAAATAATTTACACCTCGATTTAGATGAAGCACCTAATAAACAAGAAACATATATTTTAGAGCTCAATCAAAATGCAAAAGCAACGGATCAATCATACGAGGGTGCTCCTACACCAGATGAATTCGTCAACCACTATGAAACAGTTAAAAGAGATGTTATCGAGCAACTGAAGCATTACATACAAAACAATACACCAATACCCTTAAAACATCTACATGACGAACAGAAGCAACTGCTTAGAACTTTGAAAATGATGTACAAGAAGGGTCGAGTAACTGAAGATGAATTAACATCTGAAATAGTTCGTATTGTATTCGGAGAGCAAAGTGGGACGAAGATATATCCCCACATTGAAAATAACGATAATATTTATATTCCGCGATGGCATTACAATAGTCTCTTACAATTTAGAAGAGACTTGCGGAGTCAAAAGCGTGTATTACCTTTAACTACACAGCAAAGAGGCAGATTGATAAATAAACAAACAAAAACTCTTCCAAAACTGGCATGGCGTAAAAGTCTCAATCAACAGATTCAGAGATTTGGAATGCCTTTTAATCTAGAAGTTCATGGGTTGGGTCAAATAAACTCTTAATTATTATCTCATTATTAAAACACACATGCAATTATAATAAATGCGTTGCTTATTGTTATAATTTCATCGTAATAGGAGTAATCATCTATTTTTAAGCAAGCTTTCAATCGATCATCAACCAAAAGGAAATTTCACTGCTGGACATAATGTCCAGAAGCGCCTGATTTACCGCCGTATCTTTATTTCGCCTAATATTCTAAAACTAATTCCAGTAGAAACTAAAATATGTCGTCCCTTGTGCCTTTGGTTCAGGGGCGTACCTACCGCCGTATCAGCCGTATCAAAGATATGGGGCCCTCTAGGTACAGGGTCAGTGCAAGGGCCCCGAACCCAAGTAAACAAAAATTCGTAAAATGTTACCCAAAATCTCAGTCGAACTCTTAAACCGAACGCTAATATAGGTATTAAGGCACCAAATTCGTGCGCCACAGTTAAGATGAAGGGCCTTCCGTCAAATTTTAATACAGGGCCCATCAAGGGCAAGCTACACCACTATTTTGGTTACACTAGTTGAGTCAAAATTAATGAATAGACGCTCACAAAAAGTTTTATTTATTAACTAATTAAAAAATATATTTAAAAATTTCTGCCTACATTCATTCTAAGACTCGAAAGCAACTAGACATCGGCAAGTATTGTAGTTTTCGTCTATTATATAATATATGTAATTTGAAATAGTACGACACAACTTCAGCTATACCAAACAACAATACAATAAAAATACCGTAATATATAATATATGTATTACACTAATATATAGGAAAAAAACATCTATGAATTATTTAAGAAACAGTTTTCGAACAAAATAAAACTATTAAAAAGACAGCTGTCATATGAAATATTGACGTTTGACTTTGAGTTGCTGATTATATTATATTTAAAATATTTGTAATTTGCAGAAACAAACAATAAATAATAAAAAATGGCAATGGCTAATGATACACCCGAAAGCGACTTCTCAATAGAATGTTTTCAAAACTATTCCGCCCCAGAGGTTTTTGTTCAAGGCTTGGCCGGGATGGTAGATCAAACTGATGTGGAAATGATAATACGTGCACAAAAAACAATGTACGTTGGTTACATTAATTAAATTATTTTGAATGTAGTGTAAAAGAAATGTATATGTAATGGTTGATGTTTTTCGAGGGCGCTCCTACTCTAGATTAATTTGTCAATCACATCGAAATAAGGGTTTCTCCTTTTGAAAAACCGAGTGATCTCATGTGTCATTTCTTTTATACGTGACATTGGCAGAATGTTTTGCGATCAACTAGCATATATACAATAAATATATATATATATATATATATATATATATATACATAAAAGAAAAATATATATAAATATTTTTGTACCTTTCTTGTAGATGTTTATTTTGTTTCATTTTATTATTGTTTTATTATTGTCTTGAATACATGTTTTTATAAATAAAGTTCTTATTTCTTTGCCTCTCTTTCTAATACAATATTACAATTTTTTGTAAAATTATTTTCCTGCCTTTGAATAACAAAAAAAAAAATTTATTGCAGGCTACAACGCTTTGAGAAAACAACAGAAATGTTAACAAACTGCAATCAATTATCGGCCAGCCGACTTCGAGCTGCTTCAGTGGAGTTCAAGAAACACACTCAACTACTTCTTGACATGAAGAAGGACTTGGAATTTATTTTCAAAAAGATTAGAGCAATCAAAACTAAGTTGAGGTACCTACTATTTTTATTTACTTATATTTATTATTTGTAAAAAATATTGAACAAACTTGCTTTTAAATCAAATCATAATTGAATTTTAAATAGAAAGCAAATAGAATAAATTTAATCATAAATATACTTTTATTTGAAATCCTTAGTATTTGTAATAAAACATTTATTTTAAAATTTACAGCACACAATATCCTGATGCATATAAAGTAGCAATAGCAGCGGCAGCAGAAAATAAAAAACCGATTGAGGATGAAGATGATTTTAAAGCAGAAACTAAAATTGAATCTAAAATGGTTGCGACGGTTTCCACGGAAACCTTAAAACCTGCAAGTGTTGATGAGAAGAAATCTAAGAAAAAAACAATTAAACCAGATATAGATATGAATTGTAATGAGGGTGAATGTTCTAGAACAGCAAGAAAGGTTAAGAGTAGCAGTTCTTCAGAAACCGAGAGTGCAAGTTCTGGAGACGAAGAAAGCACAGATACCGGTTGAACTGTTTAATTAATAACTTTGAGCTTCAAACTATTATATTGTATTTAGGGTTACTTAAAATATATCATGTATGTGAGAGAACAATCTCAAACAAAATCGCATATTAATTAAACAAAATTAGTGTAAATCAACATTTATTATGTATATATATATTATTATATTATGTTATTTTAGTTATTTATTAATCTATATTTATATATGTATAAGACAAAACACCAAGCAATTAAAAATATATATATACAGGTTCTAAATTTAAACAACACGAACGTACAATATCTAGCATGTTGGCTATTATTGAAATAGTAACATTTTAAAAGTTAGAATAATTAGCAATAATGTAAACACGGTAGGTATTCAAAAAGGTAGTAAATAAAATGATTATGTATATATTAACATTATAATAGAAACTGTGTTATTAAGGAAATCAGTAACAGCCTGTGAATGTCCCACTGGGCTAAGGCCTCCTCTTCCTTTGAAGGGGAAGGTTTGAAGCTTTTTCATGCTGCTCCAATGCGGGTTGGTAGAATACACATTTGGCATAATTTCAATGAATTTAGACACATGCAGGTTTCCTCACGGTGTTTTCCTTCACCGTCAAGCACGAGATGAATTATAATCACAAATTAAGCACATGAAAATTCAGTGGTGCTTGTCTGGGTTTGAACCCACGATCGTCGGTTAAGATTCACGCGTTCAAAATACCTGTTTATAGAAAACCACAACGAATTAAAACAATTATCAAACACATATTGGTTATTCTTAAATATTGTTATAAATAGAATGATGTTACCAATTTCATAACACAATTTATTTTTTTATAATGATCGTTAAATAAATAAAATATATACATGAACGCTAGATAGCCGGATATAAAAAATTGTCACATTATTGAACGATTAAAAAAAAAGTGTGTTATGTCTGTATTTAATTATTATTTTATTTATCATATAAGCTAAGTAACTCTCCTAAAAGAGGCTATACAAAAGTATGACTAATGACCATAACTAACACCATGAAACTTAAAATTAAACTATGACTCCACCTTCAAACACTAATAGGAATATAAAACAAGTTTCCAACCCCATGTAAAGGGGCCTCTTTTACATGGTGGTGGTACTTTAGGTGTTAGGTAAAAGTAGCCTATGTGGGTCTAGGGGTTCAAGCTACATATCAAATTCCATCTAAATCAGTTAAGTGGTTTAGCAGTGAAAGCGTAACAGACAGTTACTAATAATATTAAATATTTGTTTTCTGGATGAATAATTGTGTGATATCTTCAAATTCTTCCTGTAAATATACAAGTAGTTAAAAATCTTATTTTAGTTAGTAATCATAATTATTAAAAGAGATTTCTATATAATTTTTAATTTAAATCAGTATTCTTTTAAATAAATTAATAAATAAATATTTAAATTAGTTTGTTTTATTTTTGATCTATTAACTGACATATCAACGCCCAGCCCAGACTACTGGGTATTACACAGCAGATTAGCAGTAAGAAAGGATTTTTGAAAATGTTACCGCTAAATTAGTGCCATATGGCTGTTTCGATAAGTACCGGCACGGGATAGCGAGGCGAGAGGTATCACCTTCCTGCCACGAGTGTGGTGCGCATCTAGACACGGGGTACCACACCCTTGCGGAGTTTGCTGTGTGGGGGCCGCAGAGGCATTCCCTGACGGCGACAATCGGCGGAGATCTCACGCTGTCGAGCATGATCAACGCCATGCTCGGCAGTGAGAGGTGCATTGATGGCGATGGTCTCCTTTTGCGAAAGTGCTACGGCGCAGAATGAGGCCACGGAGAGGCGGCGTGAGGAGAGTGCGAAGAATTTAGTGGGCATTCCGGCGCCTTCAGTGCCGGCGAGTCCCACATACCACCCACTTAATGTGGTTCGTGTTTCTCACGCGTAAATGTGTTTTTTCAGCGAGAAAAAAATAAAAAATGCGCTAAAGAAGCTGAGTTTGTATGAAAATCCTTCATTTTTGAAGAAAGAGTTAGGGAAATTCGTATATGTATATTGGTATGCTGTGTAAAGCGCTAGATAATAATATAATATAACTTCGTCTACTTATTTGACATTTAAAATAATACAACTGATTCGATATAATTCATTTATTTATTGTACTTACTTAATAATAAAATAGATCACAAGGTCGAAGACACTGAAGTTCTAAAGGTAAGGACTTAAATTCGATTTAAGTAGTTTTTTTTAATAGACTTACATAGCAATACTACACTAATCAATAATTCACATTTTTAAATAGCAACATTTTTGTTTAAGTTTTTTTTTATTCTAAGTAACTATACGAAGAAAATATAATTAGATTTATTTTACAGAAAAATTTTAGAGTATTTTACTATAAATATTTCATATGTACACTGACATTTTTAAAGTCAATTTATTATAATCTTTCTTGTTTATATTTATTTAACATTATCGATACCTTCTGTTGAATTTTATTAATATGGCAATTGTGTAACTTCGTTAATATTATACACTTACATACCTTGGTACTCAAAAAGCGTAAATTGTTTAGTTTTTAATTATAATTACCTAATATCGTGACAATTTTTGAACATTTTTGAGCCTCAATATATTCATAATTAGCGTCTAGCTAAATTACTTTTAACAAAAAAAAACGAAATTCAATAACAATATCAAAAAAATATTTATTTATTTATTTCCCGCCCTTATTTGACTAACATGACATCGGGCGTAATGGAAGCATACTCTATTATCTTTGTTCAAATGCTGTTAGAGCAGGATAGCTTAGTGCCGTTAGCAACCGAAGTTATTTGTTTTATTAATTTATGATACAATTGGATCAAATTAGGAAATCATCCGACCGCGGCTGCGGCGCGTGTGAAGGGAGTGAAGTGAGTGTTAAAAAGCCTACATGCTAATTCAGGGTATAAGTTCTCTCATCTCTTTTCGAGCCATTAAATTTTTATAATGTATTTAAAACTATGATATGCCAATGGGCTTGACATAGCTACAAATTCCACGAATGCTAAGCACATAAGCTTGCTCAGTGTATTCTTCGGCCTTAGTCACATAATCAGTGAACGCGAATTCAAGTTCATATACAGCATTTGAAAAAGACAACATATCTGAGCGCACAATACAGTTTGACAAACGTTCTTATAATAATAACAATAAAAATACAAAAGAAACAATATTAAGGGAATATGCATACAAAAGTCACAAAGTAAAATAATATTACTATGTATAACCCTCGCGGTATGAGAATGAGACGAAAATTTGTGAAACATCTCGAAAAACATCTCGTAGGACTGTTACAGTTACTGTTGCAGTTACTGTTGCAGAGTTACTGAACAGTAAATATCGGAATCTGGCAAAGCCAGAAGTGCCTGATTTTAGTGTATTATGTCTATGTTGAAATGTGTTTGTTTGTATATGTTCCCCTGCACGAATTATTTCGCGTGAAAAGTCTTTCAAAAATCCCTCCAATCCAATTATTATTCTAATCACTAAAATTAACATACCGTAACAGCCTGTGAATGTCCCACTACTGGGCTAAAGGCCTCCGCACCTCTTTTTGAGGAGAAGGTTTGGAGCTTATTCCACCACGCTGCTCCAATGCGGGTTGGTGGAATACACATGTGGCAGAATTTCAGTGAAATTAGACACATGCAGGTTTCCTCACGATGTTTTCCTTCACCGTCAAGCACGAGATGAATTATAATCACAAATTAAGCACATGAAAATTCAGTGGTGCTTGCCCGGGTTTGAACCCACGATCATCGGTTAAGATTCACGCGTTCTTACCACTAGGCCCTCTCGGCTTATTTTTAAATTAACATAGAACACGAGCAAAAATACACATTAATAAACAAGTAATAACGTCTCGCGAGCATCGAGCCGAGTCTGGCGACGGTGCCGCTACCGGGCGGACCGCGGTTGTTCCAAAAGGCGAAATCTCATTCTGATCGCGCGCGGGTTATCGCTTGTTACAATTAAATATATATAAGTAATATTTTGACGTGGCAATTTTCACCAGTCTTAAAATATTAAATGCTTTTCTTTTCCATTCAGTCAAGGTAACAATATTTTTAATAAACAAAAAAAAAAGAGTTCTATAAGAGAAGCAAAGTTAACTTAGAAAAAGCTATTATGTACTTAAAAACAATTCTGAAATGGGTATCATTTAAATTTATGTATTATTAACATTTATTTTTAACTTTTATTTACCTCTGTACTAGCAGTTAATATATATATATATATATAAGTCAATGTATTTACAGAAAGAAATGGACCTTAAATTGCGATTCATATCAAACATGCCACATCGAATCACACCGCAGCACATTAACATGGTATGGGTCCTCCATGCAAATATGAACTTAAAATTTGTGTATACCATCCAATTGAAGAAGGAGTAAAGATAAATTAAACCTCAGATTTACATATTCCATGCAATTTGCCAATAGTTCTGCTGTATTATGTACTACAAAACAGTTCTTGAACAATTTGTCATCATTTATACAAAGCTATATCAATTGTCATTCTCATTCCAATTACAACTATGCGGACATTAAAAATGCCTTTTTCTCAATTCGTCAATTCAATGTCAAAGTTGTTTATTCGTCTTTCTCCTCTTCCAGTTGGAATAAGCTATAGATTCAATTTCCTTTACCACATATTAAATGCCAATTACCGAAATATTCAAAACGGCATACTAAGTATTGCTGATTTGGAGTACAATGTGTTATAATAAAAAAAAAATAAAAACGGTCACAGGTTTAATACAGTTTTCTATTATATATTGATGATATTTTAAATGATAGATTTGAAATAGAATCTTACATGCAAAAAAATGTAATGTAAGGCTTTCCAATAGATTCAATTTTACATAACATTCACTCAAACCTCTTACAAGACCAAATCGATGGCCTTACCATAATGATCATATAGCATACTTCTCTGTGTGTTTCCGTGCATTATCTAAAAACTTCTCTATATCATGTTTGTACTCGATAGCCAAGTCCATCATAAGAGGATCGTCTGGGTTTGGATTAGCGAGGAGACTTTGAACAGATATGATTAGTGTTTCAATTGTTATGGTCGGTAACCATGATCCTTTGGGTGGCATCTTCAACATGTTCATGCAAATTCTACCACCTGAAATAATATGACATTAGATACATTATAAAATAAGAAATATATAATTAACAGCTTTGTACCGTTTTAATTAATATAATAATTTAATTAATAACAAACAAGTCTCTACAAAATTGCCATTCCTAAATCATTAATACTAATTGGAATCAACAAACAAAAACATATTCCATATATATTTACCATAATAATTATAAAATATATAATACAATATTAAATATATAACATAATATTACTAATGATTTAAAAATAGCTTGATAAAACAAATCTCATTGTGTTATGTTACAATAACAACCATTTTCATAATAATTAATTAAAATGAATCATATAATATGCAATTTATAACATTACAAATAAATAGATAATCTATTAGATATGTATTCATATTGTGCTAAGCTTACGCTTGAGGATAATATAGATTCTAAGTAACTTAAAGTAATAAAATATTTGTTAAATATAAAAATGAGTACCTTTGTCAATATTAGGATGATACACAGGCGTAATAAACTTCACTTGTGGTGGTTCGAAGGGGTATTTCTCTGGGACGTTGATAATGAGATCGAACATTCCACTTTCATATGGAGATCCTCTAGGACCTAACATTTTCACATGTAGAACATTCAATGATTCATCTTTATCTGGATTGCATGTAATTCCCCAGGGGGGCGTAGCTTCCAGATTCTTTATTTCACGCATTAAACGAGCGTTCCGCATGCTTGCCATGGCTGAACATTGATTATTATCAATACTTAGTTAATATATATGCGCGCGAATCGAATTTTAGCATAAAAATAATGTGAATACAAATCGTACCGCTATTCCTTATTATAATGACATTGACACTTGACAGTGACCATTGACATACATACATTTGTCCAGTTACCTACTGATTAAAACTGCTTAGAAATCGACTAAATATTAAAATAAATAGATAATTTTTTTAAGGTACAAAACTTTTTTGGATTGTACAACGAAAAATTAAAAGTTAATTAGATAAAATTATTATTTAATAATATTATTATTATATTATTTATTACGATAACGATATATATTTGTACTTTTGATAGATTGCATTTTAATGTAATCGTACAATTTATTATTAATTTTAAATTATGCAGGAATGCTTAGAAAACTGTAAAACAAGATAATTTATAAACGTAATTCTGAAATGTCAAATTTTGATAGTAGCGCCATTTTCATGTAGTTCGGAAAGTGAGTGAACTATAATTTTACAAGTTCGAATATTTACAAGGTGCAGGCGGTAGTGTAGTGTGTTGAATCGTATAAAAAATTATAAATTAGTATATAGAAAGGTCATTTAATGAAATAATTGTTCTCGTACGTTCTATGGTTGTTCTAGATCATAAATAATAATTATTATTATATAAGTGCACGAAAAATCACTGTTTTATTGAGTATAAGTAAAACAGTAAAAATTTTCATGCTACAGCATCAGCATATATCGGTAAGTAAATTTGTTACTAGTTAATTGTACAACATAAATAAACGGAGATATATTTAACATATAAGCATGTTAAACCATAGTAATAGCTGATCTGAAACGTTTTAAGTTATGAAAATCGATATACACACGTTAGGGTGATAGATCAAGTTTCTATCCATTTAAGGAAATAAATAAAACATAAATAAGGTCTCGACATAAGTTCAAAATAAATTATTGACCGTTAATATGGATTTTTCATTTATAAGTTTCTTCGTAACGATTTTAAAATCCGGTATTCGACGTCGTTTCTACGAACTATCATATTTCCTAAACATGTAACTCGCATGTTAATTTTTTTAGTAAAATTAAATTTTATTATTTGTTATATAATAAAGAGGGCCATAAGCCGAAATGGCCCAGTGGTTAGAACGCGGAAATCTTTGCCGATGATCATGGGTTCAAACCCGGGCAAGCACCACTGATTTTAATGTATTAATTTGTGTTTATAATTCATCTCGTCTTCAAACCAGAAGGATTGTCACCATAACTAGTTTTATAACAATTAAGTTTAACTCTTATAAACTAGTAGATCTTGAGGTCAGCTCACACACTGTGTCGGAAATTGATCAGGAAAACTTAACTCATTTGAAAGACATTTTAGATGGAACGATTGGGAGTGTGTCGATGATGTGTACATTATTACACTTCCTATCCTATCGATGTCTATGGGATGTACATCTCGTTGCAACCTGTCATCATTCGAATACCTGCCATCATTCGAATATTTTATAATATGAATCAAAACATCTATTCGAGATGCTTTTAGTGTTACAAATATATGTAACTCAAGAATTATTTTATAAATAGCATTGAGTTTATTACATAAACTTAAATGATATTGTATTACTATAATCATGGTCCAGATTCAAATAAAACTATAATGAAAGTATGTGTTCTTTTGATTATATAAAAGTACTTACCAAGAGATTTGATCATTTTATTATTTAATTTAATGCAATAAATACAAACAAAGCAATGTTATACTCAGACTCCTATAATAATGAAGTCACCAAACACACATATATTGCTATGCTATTGCATAAAATAAAAATAATAATTATAATATTGAGTAAAGGGATTGCTTCTAAATTCAAATACTGCATAAAAAAAATTAAAGACTGATGGTTACCGAAGAGTATAATTATTGCCTTGAAAACAATTTATCTTCATTGGTTCCTTGAACACAATTTTTTGCAGTTGATTACTACATAATTATTCCTATTTCTGACATAATTAGGTATTTCTAGCATCTATAATTTGTAATTTGACCTACACTGAATAAAATTCTACTATATCTTGAATAGTTATGGGTTAACAATATTTAAAATTTATTTGTATAAATCTATAATACACTTTTATATGGTGTCTCTTATTATATATATATATATATTTTATTCCACGGTCAAGTCTACTCTTATTGTCTAATATTTGACTGCCTCGTTGGTCTAGTGGCAAGATAAAAGACCACTGATCTCAAGGTCCTGGGTTGAAAACCCAGGTCGAGCCGATAAAAAGTTTTTTAGTTTTTCTGTCGAAAAGTTCTCAGTAGTAAGTCAGAAGTGTAACACACTCCCGGACGTCAAACAGCATGTAAAGCTGTTCTACGTCTAAGCTTTTACTGGTCGGATTGAATTTGCCGTCCCACCGGATTATTGGAGTAAAAAAAAGAGAGTGCACCTGTATTTGAGCACGTACTTGACATCACTGACATAAATTATATAAGCTTATATGATGAATTGGATGAGGTTGACAATTTTCATATGATATTGGGTTTTTTTGATTAAATGATTGAGTGCAATAGAAAGCAAGGTTACTCCTATTACAAATATAAAGTAACGAGAAACGTCTAGTATTTTGTTATTTATACGATAAGCTTACTACCCAAGGTTTCGATAAAACAAGACGATCACAGGAGAAGAACATTCAAGATACGACATACGACAATATACGACATATAAAAACTAAAGTTAAAAAAAAAACTAAAAAGTTATGTTATGGGGGTAAACAAAATAAAAAACTAGGTTTTATTTTATTTATTTTTATTAAAAATAATGTCATCACGCGGAATGTCGGAGTTGGTAGTTATTGAATGATTTTATATTTAAAGAAAACCGTTAAAAAAAAATGGTTTCAACAAAATCGAATAAGCTTTGCGTGTACGCATGATATACGGAGGAAAGCAAATTCATTTTTATTTACTAGTCACATACTGGTGGTAGTGCTTTGTGCAAGCTCGTCTGGGTAGGTACTACCCACTCATCTGATATTCTACCGAAAAACATCAGTACTTGGTATTGTTATGTTCCGGTTCGAAAGGTGAGTGAGCCAGTGTAATTACAGGCACAAGGGACATAACATCTTAGTTCCCACGGTTGGTGGCGCATTGGCGATGTAAGCGATGGTTAACATTTCTTACAATGCCAATGTCTTTAGGCGTTGGTGACCGCTTACCATGAGGTGGCCCATATGCACGTTTGTCGTATAAAAAATAATCTAGTCACCAAACGCGACTTTGTAAGCCTCCATAAAAAGAAGCGAAGAATTTGCTGGCAAATGCCAATTTGCCTACCGACCTATATACTTCAATTACGTCATAATTACTCTTCAAAATATTTTGCATATTTATATTTCTCAGAATATAATCTATTTATGTTTGCGATAAATATTTAAAGATAAGATAAATTTTTTCTACAAGCTGATTCCTGTTGATCCGTCCATGTAATTTTTTTCTCATTATTCCAGCACTGTTTATGTTATGCGTATATTCTCGTCTGATATGATTGCCTATGATTGCCTCGGTGGTCTAGTGGCCAGAAATGAGGCTGCAGATTCCGAGGTCCTGAGTTCAAACCCCAGGTCGGACCAATAAAAAGTTATTGGGTTTTTCTCTCGAAACTTCTCACTAACAGTTAGGAGTCTGAAAGCTGAAAGTGAGTACACGCCTTAATTATTAATATATTTTTAATATATGTATATTGGTAATCGATTAAATCCATTCAGCGTGTCCAGTGCGTTGAAATTAACTGCGATTTGTTTGGAATGATAACAGCGCCAGTGACAATAATCGGAAGTCCATATAAATCACTACTTACATCAGTGATATACAGTAACAATCTGTTAATGACCCACTGCTGGACTAAAGCCTCCTCTCCCTTTTGAGGAGAAGGTTTGGAGCTTATTCCACCACGCTGCTCCAATGCGGGTTGGTAGAATACATATGTGGCATAATTTCCATGAAATTAGACACATGCAGGTTTCCTCACTAAGTTTTCCTTCACCGTCAAGCACGAGATGAATTATAAACACAAATTCAGTGATATAGAATTAATAAAAAACTTTCCGTCTAGACATACTGAAATTAATTAAACATCAATACTGCTGAAGTAAAGTACGTTAAAATCTAAAGTAACGTTAAGTGTACGTACATATCGGATTAATATTGTAAACCTTATCGATAACATAGAAATTATGGCTTACATTTGACATACATGGTATAACATACCTTCATACATGCAAGGCAATATAAACTTTTAAGTGAATGTATTAAGGGTGTATTCGTATTAAAACGTTCTCGTAAAACATGACAAGTTTCCAATTTAATAACAAAGTGATGTTATGGTTTCCAGCAATTACAAGACGAGTCTTGTACATGTATGAACGTTGAGATTTGGTCTTGAACTTGTTTTAACTTAACACCTTCTGCCTATGTATCTGAACGCACTATAAATATTACTGCATGGTCATAATCTAGTGTTAAGCTGGCAGCTCCGTCAGTCTGGGTTGGGTTTTTAAAGTAACTGATTCCTTTTGAATGCCTCTATTCCCCACATAACTATTATTTTATCATTAATTACACTCGCTGGCTAGAAGCAGTAAACACCACGTAAGGTTTTAACGGAACGTGTATATACATCTTTGCAAGCTTTCTCGTATGAATTATCATTTGCTTAATTTATCTATATTCTAGTGAAGAAGAAAGTCATAATGGAAATTGTGTCAGATTAAATGCTGTCTCATTTTCAACTGGCGTTGATGTAGCAAAATGAACTGTAAACCTTCTTTAAGGGGAGATGGTGTCTTTGGCCAGCTTTGATTTTTGGTAATTTCCCGTAACAGCCTGTGAATGTCCTACTGCTGGGCTAAAGGCCTCCTCTACCTTTTTGAGGAGAAAGTTTGGAGCTCAAGTGCGGGTTGGTGGATTACACATGTGGCAGAATTGCAGTGAAATTATACACATGCAGGTTTTCTCACGATGTTTTTCCTTCACCGTAAAGCACGAGACGAATTATAATCAAAAATTAAGCATATGAGAATTCAGTGGTGCTTGCCCAAGTTTGAGCCCACGATCTTCGGTTAAGATTTACGCGTTCTTACCACTAGGCCATCTCGGCTTATGATAATTTTATAATTAAGTAATGAGAAGGGTAATTTTGTACCAATTTTACCCATACAAAGTCATGACGGGCAGCTGAAAAAGGTAGCGATAAAATATTTATAGAAAAAGTATTTATATATTTATGGGACTGACGTGCCTGTATATGACAAAAGTCCGTAAATTATATAAAGCATAAAAAAAAAGTATTTATATATTAGTATTTGTAAATATTGATGCGCATTTATTTAAATTATGTCTGTCCAAGTGTATTATTGACAATGTTTTATGACATGACCTAATCGTATAGATGTCAGGTTCAAGAGTTAATCGTTATCAGCAAGATTTCCGCTCAGTCACAGATAGATACACGATTAATAGGGGAAAAGACTGACGTTTTTCTATGGTCAGTAGTATTTCGCGTCAATGTTCTTTCTGATTTTGAACAATTTCCTGTATCTCAATGTTGTTGGTGAATGTTAAGGATTTTAGAGAAACGTCTGTTAAGAAATTTCGACTTGTAAATAGAACGTTAAAGTGTTTCTCCTTTGATAAATATTAATCAAATAATGCCTCCTATTTTTATCGAATTAAAAGAATATCTAAATCTGCTATCGTTTTCGATTTCATATAATTATGTTATCAATTTCTCAATCAAAATCCAATACAAAAGTAATAGCAGCTAATCGTCCCGTTGCGAATACTAAGGAGATTCTGTATTATAACTTGAAAATGGCGATCCGTAATGGAGGTGACCGGATTAATGCAACACCCCCAAGGAAGTCAACTGGCCCACATTCCGAGTCAATGAAATAGTCAACTGCACTTCACGACGTCAAAAGCTTCTAATAAGATTATGATGCTGGCTGGACATAAAAATGTAGGCACATTAAAATAACATTAATAGAAATTAAAGATACGATATACAAAGGCATGGACAACACGTCTATAGAGATAGAAATAGAAGAAAGGAAAAATGAGTCCTTTTGCTGGGCTAAAGCTTCTATTCCTTTTGAGAAGATTTGTAGCTTATTCTATTACATCCATGGATTTAAACGTGCAACCTTCGTTTAACAGTATATTTCCGCTGAAACTTAATACAATAAATGGCTATTTGGTACATAAATATAAAAGTTAAGACTTATCAAGCTTTTGTTAAGTTTTTTGATGGTAGATCATTGTGCAAGCTACCACTAGCTAGCTGTGTAGGTACCACCATATCATCAGATATTGTACTGCAAAATAGCAGTACTCAATATTGTTATGTTCCGGTTTCAAGGGTGAGTGAGCAAGTGTAACAGGCACAAGGGACGTAACATCATAGTTCTCAAGGTTGGTGACGTATCGGCGATGTATGGGATGGTTAATATACAGTCCGCCTATTCCTATATACACCTAGTCTATAAAATAAAACACAATAGTGCTGATCACAGACGGTCACGTCAGTAACAGCCTGTTAATGTCCCACTGCGGGGCTAAGGCGTCCTCTCCCTTTTTTAGGAGAATGTTTGGAGCTTATTTCACCACGCTACTCGAATGCGCGTTGGTGAAAAACACATGTGGCAGAATTTCAGTGAAATTAGACACATGCAGGTTTCCTCACGATGTTTTCCTTCACCGTCAAGCACGAGATGAATTATAATCACAAATTAAGCACATGAAAAATCAGTGGTGCTTGCCCGGGTTTGAACCCACGATCATCGGTTAAGATTCACGCGTTCTACCACTAGGCCATCACAGGCTGTCACTTCAATATATACCAATATCGATTAATCTTGATGTTATTGTACTGTCATCTAATAATCCCACACACTGCCTCTATGGTAACGCCACATATGTACACACGGCAGTACATTGACACTAACTAATGGTGGACACAAAAAATATTACCAGTTTTGTATTGCTATACATATGACCTCAAACGTGGTCGCCGAAACGAAGAGAAAAAACAATTCCATACGTACATAAAAACATTTTTATAATGAATGATTTTCGCAGCGCACGCCAAATAATGACTTGAAATTACACTTTGGGTTACCTTTTTGTAATTTGCGTGAGGATCTTTTTTTTTTAAATATAACCCATATTACTGGCTGATAATGGATGTTTCTATATATACAATTTTTTTTTAATCGGTTACGTTGTTTTTGATTTGATTTTTTGTATGTTTATTATAAATAAACATACAAAAAATCAAATCTTGATGACAATGACGTTACAAAAGTTCTCGTAAGAGAACTTGAATAAAGTATGTTTTAACTTTGGCTGTGATAATATTGTAAAAAAAGGACATAACATATGGTGGCATAAATACTCAGAACATTAATTTCGAACGTGTAACGATGTGTCCGTTGCATGTTTTTTGTTGATACAATGACTTGCAGAACATAACTACTTAGAAACTCAATAACTAACGACTGATTTAAAATTAGAATCATGCAAGATTACCAAGGATTTGAAGGTCATTTTGTAAATATATATATACCATCTAGTTTCCGTGAGAGGCCTGTGTGGGTGGGAGGTGTTTGTACCCTATTTCCTTTACAGAACCCCTAACAACGTGCGTGCAAAGTTTCATGATGATCGGTTGAGTAGTTAAGACATGCAAGCGTAAGAAACAAACGAACTTATTTATAATATTAGGTCCTCACTACGATATTACTACATATCAAATTAGCGCTTTGTCGTACTGACCACTTTGATCTGAAATATCTCCTCTTTGGTTAAGAAAAAATTCAAATTTATAAATTCATTTATCTGGTACATTTGAGTTTTGAAACAGTCATTCATTTGTTTTTTCCTCATTATTTTTTTCTTTGGCGTCTTTTATTACCGCACAATGGAAAACATGAAATATCGGTATATTTACGAGTACGAGTTCTACCGTGGCACCAGTGCTGCAGAAACAGCTCGAATAATTAATGATGTGTACGACGCTGGTGTCGCAAAAGAAAGCACGGTACGTTTTTGGTTTTCGTTATGGAAATTTCGACCTTCTGAACCAACCCCGTGGACGGCTGGAGACCAAAGTGGAAAATGAAGAATTAAAGGCTATTGTGGAAGCGGATCCATCACAAAGCACTTCAGAGATAGCTGCAGGTTTCGGGGTAAGTGATAAAACTGTATTAATCCACTTGAAGCAAATCGGGAAAGTAAAAAATCTTGAACGATGGGTACCTCATGAATTGAGTGAATCGAACTTGTAAACACGCGTCGACTGCTGTGTTACTTTGCTCAACCGACACAATAATGAAAGGATTTTAAATCGAATCATTACTTGTGATGAAAAGTGGATACTGTACGATTATCGGAAGCGCTCGTCGCAATGGCTGAACCCTGGAGACCCAGCCAAATCCTGCCCTAAACGAAAATTGACTCGGAAAAAGTTACTTGTGAGTGTTTGATGAACTAGCGCCGGTATCGTTCACTACAGCTTTCTAAAATCTGGCCAAACGATTACGGCAGATATCTACTGTCAGCAACTGCAAATCATGACGGAAGAACTAGCTGCTAAACAACCGAGATTGTTCAATCACTCTAGTCCACTGCTGCTACACGACAACGCAAGACCACACACAGCACAACAAACAACCACTAAGTTAGATGAGCTACAATTGGAATGTCTGCGACATCCACCGTACTCCGGAATTTGGACAACTTCTTACAAGGAAAAAAATTCAACTCCGATGCGGCAGTCCAAACCGCCTTCAAAGAGTTTATTGATTCTTGCCCCCTTGGTTTTTTTAGTAAAGGGATCAATGAACTACCTATGAGATGGCAAAAGTGCATAGATAACAACGGTGCATACTTTGATTAATTAAATATATTTTACAAAAAAAATAACATTATATTCCTCCCGTACAAAACACCAATTTCATATGTAAGGACCTAATATTAGTAAGGATTAGTAGCCCGGTGAACTTATCAGAATCAAAACTTACTGTTCCATTACATTTGATAGAACTGAATATTGCTGTCTCTTTCTCTTTTGTAGTGTTGGTGCTAGGGCTTTGTGAGTTATACACATTCGGCATTACGTCTACAAATTATAAATTTATATAAAATGATATAATTTTTGTAGTGAGTCAGTCAGTTTATAAAATTTTTCGTAAATATTGCGGCATCGATCAATTCATTACTGTTTATATTAAATTGTCTTTCCGAAACAAAGAACTTTTATATCAATATTGTCCATGAATAAAGTGCTCGGAATGATAACAGTCGTAATTTCATCAAGTGTATTGTCAAATTAAACAATTAAAGTATAACAAGTTAATGAAAAGCCGAGATGGCTAAGTGGTACAACGTGTGAATCTTAACAATTATCGCGGGTTCAGAAACGGCCAACAACACCATGCATTCTGAGGAGTACACTCCCTTAGGACAGGTATACTCCAGTGGCAACTTTGTAATTTTTCAACAGAACAGCTTACTGTAAACTATTAAAACTATTAGCCATGGGATATGGAACCTTTTAAGCCAAACTTTATAATTTAGAAATATGTACTAATACTATCAATGAGAAATTAACTCCATCTGTTACGCTGAAACGATTTTCAAATTTGATATGAGCAAATTTGAACCCGAAAGACATGGCTACTTTTTGTATAGAAAAAACCAACGTTGGCAAAAACTTGTTAAATATAAAATTACAATAAAAACTTTTAGATCTGCATAAATCTTTTGTGGCGTTTTTATTGCAACAATCAATATAGTCATGGCCTTTCCAACGAACCGAGCGGAAGTATTGATTGAACTTGTTTTAAATCGCACAGATTATAAATAATGTCGAAGCACAATATTTGACCTTGTTAACTTTATATGTATATATATTATTTAAATCTAGAAAAACGTAGACTGGTAAATGAATGTTGCATACAATGAAAAAAATTAATGATCCACTCTGCTGATCATTGAAATTCTGCCACATGTGTATTCTACCAATCCGCATTGGAGCAGCGTGGTGGAATAAGTTTCAAACCTTCTCAAAAGGGAGAGGAAGCCTTAACCCAGCAGTGGGGCATTAACAGGCTGTTACTGTTACTGCTGATCAGAGAAATATTAGGTTCTGTCTCCTTTGACCAGGCAACATCGTCACATCAGTCTTTCTTCATGGCCAGCAAGCACTTCGAAGAGTCCAGTATGCAGCACTAGGATGTAACCTGCCTCTCTTGTTTGAGATACAATTTCCATTTTTAAATTACTTCGATTTGGAATACAGGCATTAAATTGTCTTAGGAACAAACAAAATGTGAAGAAAAAAATATATATACATGTATATAAGTATATATATAGTAAATTCAAGTAAGAATTCTGAGGCACTTTTGAATTCTATTACAGGATTAATCAAAGCTGCCGCCGCAATTTATTAATTTGGTTTATGTAAAGTCTGTCTCGCATATTAGATACCTCGTTATTTTTATATTGCTTATACATCTTATTATAATCTTCCGAATGTCTTGTCCATATAGTTTAATATCTACGAGATAACACACAGACATTTTGACAAGCCGGTTGGCGTGGTTGGTAAATACTTGCCTTTCACGCCGAAGGTTGTGAGTTCGATTCCCACCCAGGACAGACATTTGTGTGCATGAACATGTCTGTTTGTACTGACTCTGGGTGTAATTATCTATATAAGTATGTATTTACAAAAGAAAGTAGTATATGTAGTATATCAGTTGTCTGATTTCCATAGCACAAGCTATGTACAAGCTTAATTTGGAATCAGATGACCGTGTGTGAAAATGTCTCAGGATATTATTATTATTACTTTTATTCCTATAATACCAAACAACATATAAACAACAGCAACGCAGCAAGCCCTCCGGTGTTGTAAGTGTCATTGGGCGGTGGTAGTCACTTTCCACTAGGTGAGCCTCCAGCCCATTTTCTTACACAGAGTTACAGAAAACTATTAATTAAACAACAAATAATGTACAAAAACGGTATTATCGCTTATAGCGATCTCTCACAGACCTTTAGTGATGTGGATGGTGACATCCTGTATCATCATCCTGAGGTGAGGTTCTCAGGTCTGAGGTGTTTACTTCCGGTTCCGGACCGGTGGTAGATTTATGACAATCAGTAAGTAAGTGTAACGCTTCTATATTGAATAAATATTTTTGACTTTGAGAAACTTTGGTGAATGAAATTTTGTAAGAGAACATGTAAGTGAATTTAAATATGCACTTGTATGCATATAACATGCAGATATCTATGATAATATTATAAATGCGAAAGCGACTCTGCCTGTTTCGCTATCACGCCTAAACCACTGAACCGATTTTGATGAAATTTGGTACACTTTACAGGTGGTGAAGCCGCGGGCGAATACTATTATAAGTATAAATTCGACATCTTAAATATTTAGTTTGTTTTTATTAAAGCATACTTTGATGTAAAATTGTTTGAAAATGCCGATAAAACCACCCAAGTTTCGATTTTTTATAGTCTTCATCAATGCACGTGCTATAACCTTGTACTGAGGTTGATTTAATTATCTATACAAATGTTATAAATGCGAAAGTAACTCCGTCTGTCCGTTACAAGGCTAAACCACTGAACCGATTTTGATAAAATTTGATATGAAGTAAGCTTGAACCCCAAGCACACATATGCTCCTCTTTTGCCTACTACCCGGCCTTCTCCCCTGAATATGCGAATACTAGTAACACGTAAGTAGCTTCTGATAATGATAGCTTAAAATTGTTTGCGAAATTCTAAATGTGATTAGAATACTAATGCCGTGTGATTATAAATATAATGATAAGAATTAATTTACGCTTTTCGTTTTAATTGTATGTGACGTAGTCAGGTGGCGAACGATTCTATCATATTTCATCCATAGAAAAGGCAAATAAACAACTTGAATGAATTAAGTTTATATTGGTCGAGATCTTGTATAATCTATGGTCTAGCTTGTGACGAATATCCTTTAATATGACATTTTAACATACATAATATTTTTATGAATTTTTAAATTTACATTATTAGATAGCAGCGCCAGTATAAATAAAAAAATGTAATTGTATGAATTCAAAAAGAGATTTATTTATATAGATAATCCTGTATTGTATAATACGCCTTATCTGTTAATACTTTTTAATACGAATTTCTAATTAATCTGTTGGCAAATGTCGTTTCTATTGATATCAAGTACCGCCTTAAACGTTCTTTTTTTAAATGTACATACAAAGTCAGTAATAATCTATGGTAATAAGTCTAACGAAGTTGAATGCACGTTTTTAAATTTAGAACGAAACTAAACTATCAAGAAACAGTTCAGACATAAATTACAATTTTAAATTCGGAAGTCAAGTGTCGCACTCGCTTTGATCGTTTAAATCCATGGAACAGATATAAATAGAAGTGGCATAAACGGTGATTGGACACTGGAGAATTGCACAATATAAACATTATATGGTGCAATACACGCATTGTCATATTTATTGGTGTAATCATAATTTAAAAATGTATGTAATATATAATTTCATGACTATAAAAATATATTACCATTAACGGCTTGCTATGTCCGCCGCGGGGCTTAACCATAATTATATTGTTTTATACGTGAAATAAATATGTAAGTAAATTTAAAGTTTTTATAACATATGATAGATTCAACCGATTTTGATAAAATAATAAACTAAAGATTCCTTGGAATACTCCTTATAAAAATTTCCTGACAAACAGGCAGACAATTGATATTTTTGTGTTTTTGATAATGTTATACTTTTAATAACTTTCAATTAAGCACACTTGACAGAACTGTTTAATTAAAAAATTACACATTATTTTTACACACAATTGTAAAAACTTTTTCGTCTATACTAGTCTAGCCATCGTTTCATGTTATACTAAATATAATTGATGTCATTTGTAAAACTGTGTGTTCCGAGGTTGACTCAGAATATGATTAAAATAATCAGTTGCCGCGTGAACGCGTAACGGTGTGCACGTATCGTTCGCTGCAGAGTCCGCTCTACGTTGTTTTTGTATTTTAATTTGTTACTGAAAATTTAAAGTGATTAAGAATATTTATAATACGTGAGTTTAATTTTTTCATTTTATGGTAATTGTTTTTTTTTAATTGATTTTTTTATTGTACAAATGAAATATGTATTAAGAGATGCATATCTTAATTTTTTTTCAATAAATGGGCAGTTTATTTTAATTGTGGAAATCAATTCAATTATTATATTATTTATTTTGTTAAATTTATATAAAACTTTTTTTAAATTATTATTATTTTTAAATATTATTAATCATTATTCGAGATTTCATGCAGGTTTTTTTTTACGTGAATTGCATTTTTGTTTGCGTCATTGTATAATTATTTAAAAGTAAAATATATATATTTTGGCAAACGATTGTAAAGATTTGTAAAGTTTTCCAAGAATTGACAACAATTTTTTTTGAGTAGCTTCCAAATTATGAAAAAAAATCTCAATAATTACAATAAATATTAAATTATTTTTTTCATACAGCAATGAAAGAAGGTATACCGAATGATCTTTGAGTTTTTAATTTATACTAATATTATAACTGCAAAAGTAACTTTGTCTGTTACGCTTTCTCGGCTAAATGTTTGAACCGATTTTTGATAAAACTTGGTATGTAGCAAAGTTCCACTTCAAGGAAGGACATAAGCTACTTCTTATGGACCTAACATCGGTAGATATATATATCTAACCCAACACGCGGGTGAAGCCGAAGATATTTAATTTATATAATTTAAAACCACCAGTTCTTATAGAATAGTGAAATGCTATAAGAACTCACTTTATCACTCACCCGTGAAATGTTGACAACCGACTTACGGTGATCTATTTTTCTAATGTTATAATTATAAGGGGCATTGTCACATGTCATTTTCTTGACATTTCACGACCGATTTCGAAGTGAATTTCGAGTTTGTTCTTACAGAATAGACCTACGTGTGACAATACAGTAATAGCCTGTTCATGTCCCAATGCTTGGCTAAGGCTTCCTCTCCCTTATGAGGAGAGGGTTTGGAGCTTATTCTACCACGCTGCTCCAATGCGAGTTGGTAGAATAGACATGTGCCAGAATTTTAATGAAATTAGACACATGCAGGTTTCCTCACGATGTTTTCCTTCACCGTCAAGCACGATATGATTTATAAACACAATTTAAGCACATGAAAATACTGTCATGCTTGCCCGGCTTTGAACCCACGGTTATCGGTTAAGATTCACGCGTTCTAACCACTAGGCCATCGGCTGATGACAGATCCTAGGCCTAGGCTACGTGTGTCAGTTTTTTGTTATTCGATAACGATAAATAAAAATAAATTCGAAAGTATCCAGTCTAGAAGTTTCCTTCAAACATTTTTCATTAATTTATCTAGAAAATATTTTAATATAGCTTAATTGAAAGTTTTCGCACCTGAGTCGGTACTTAGCGAACAACCAAAATAAACCGATAAAAAATATTGTCATGAATAACAGATTATAATCTGTGTAATGTATATAATATGATTATATGTGAGGGTTGGTTTTGATATTGGTACGATAGCGTTAAATATATTGGTGATTATGTAGTAACTAGAAACTAAAGATCGTTTTATCTTTTTCTGTCATAATGGATTTGACATTCGAAAGAAGAAGACAAAGCATTGTTTAAATAATCACCCGCTAAAAACATTTATCAATAACGCCGGCATCTTAAAAAAAAAAAAACAATTTTTTTTTGTTTACAGTGTATTATTAAAGTTTTTTACGAGTCGTTATGATAAAAATGAATTATCAATTATTAAAACCGTATTAGAGCAGCGTGGTGGGTTAAGCTAACCTTTTCTTAAAAAGCAGACGTCTTAGCCATGAAAAATATTTAGAGTAATAAAAGCTTTGATTTAATTCCACTATTGGGAAAGCAACTTAAAAGTGTTTTATATTAATGCTCAAAAGCTCGTAAATAATCACGCTTAAAATTCATCTCGTCCTTTAGCTCAGAGTATAACAAAAATGAAAGTCTTAGATCTTGGATTAGCATGGTATTTTTCATCTATGCTTAATCCTTATCTGTATCGAATCTGTCTTTATATATTTTTTAATATTCATGTAATATGACGAATGCACGTCTTACAGATTGATTTCATTTTTACATCCTTTATCAATTATATTATATATTGATAATGTTATCACGAAACCAATTACAACGTCATCGTCGCTGATAACATGATATGTGATCATGACTAAGTGAAAATAACTTGCATCATATTTTATCAAGTCGAATGGCTACTCGAAACGATTTTGTACAGGTGAAATTCGTTCAAAGCTTACACCCCACCTACACCTTAATTTTTTTTAATGCTGTAGGTTGTTGGACGTACAAGTGGGCCACCTGATGTTAAGTGGTCACCACCACCCATATACCTTGGCGATGTAAGAAATGTTAACTATAATAATAATAATATCCTGTAATATTTTTCACATACGGCCATCTGATCCCAAATTAAACTTGTACAGAGCTTGTACTATGAAAACCAGACAACTGATATACTACATTTTTTTTTTTTTATAGAATAGGAAGGCGGACGAGCATATGGGCCACCTGATGGTAAGTGGTCACCAACGCTCTTAGACATTAGCATTGTAAGAAATGTCAACCATCGCTTACATATCCAATGCGCCACCAACCTTGGGAACTAAGATTTTATGTCCCTTGTGCCTGTAATTACACTGGCTCACTCACCCTTCAAACCGGAACACAACAATATCAAGTATTGCTGTTTTGCGGTAGAATATCTGATGAGTGGGTGGTACCTACCCAGACGAGCTTGCACAAAGCCCTACCACCAGTAAATAATAATATACTATTTTTCTTTTGTAAATAATACATACTTACTTATATAGATAATACATACTCATATAGATAATACATACTCATATAGATAATTACAACCAGACTCAAGACAAACATGTTCATCACACAAATATCTGTCTTGGGTGGGAATCGAACCCACAACCTTCGGCGTGAAAGGCAAGCATCCACCAACCACGCCAACCGGCTCGTCGGTTAACTACACCTTAAATCGCCAATGCGCCACCAATATTGTTAACGAAGAAGTTATGTCCATTGTGCCTGTAGTTACACTGGCTCACTCATCCTTCAAAACGCAACAATACTAAGTATTGCTGTTTAACGGTAGAATATCTGATAAGTAGGTGGTACCCACCCAGACGGGCTGGCACAAAGCCCGAAAACCGAAACCGAAAGAAAAAACTATATTTCCAATAATCAAACACGCCATTTTTTCGCAAATTCATCATGAACACCATAGATAAATACCATATAGATATAACCAACCAACGTCATCGCGTCAATTCAATATCGAAGTTGTTTATTTATCTTTATTCATCTTGTGGTTGCAAAACGCTATAACAGTGAGCATTGTGTCGTCTCATTCCGGTTTTACTTGATATGTATCTCATCCTAGTTAAAGCCTCTTTATTTTAGTTAGGAGACGACAATACTTTGTATCATTAAATATATATACAAGAAGTTCTTTCACAGAGTACCGTAACCGTAACAGCCTGTAAATGTCCCACTGCTGGGCTAAAGGCCTCCTCTCCTCTTTTTGAGGAGAAGGTATTGAGCTTATTCCACCACGCTGCTCCAATGCGGGTTGGTGGAATACACATGTGGCAGATTTCAGTGAAATTAGACACATGCAGGTTTCCTCACGATGTTTTCCTTCACCGTAAAGCACGAGATGAATTATAATCACAAATTAAGCACATGAAAATTCAGTGCTGCTTGCCCGGGTTTGAACCCACTATCTTCGGTTAAGATTCACGCGTTCGTACCACTGGGCCATCTCGGCTTTTCTTTTTTTTTTATTATAAAATAGGAAGGTGGACGAGCATATGGGCCACCTGATGCTAAGTGGTCACCAAACGCCCTTAGACATTGGCATTGTAAGAAATGTCAACCATCGCTTATAGCCAATGCGCCACCAACCTTGGGAACTAAGATTTTATGTCCCTTGTGCCTGTAATTACACTGGCTCACTCACCAGAGTACAAGAAAAAAATTGGTTCTAAATTTCATTATTCTTTAAATGAGTTTATATATTTAAAACTAAATGTCTTATTCAAAGATCAGTTTATGTAATCAGAACAGTCACGAATTTGGGGCTCACAGATAACCAAAGCCAAGTTACACCATGATATATCATCATGTAGCCCACTAGCTCCTGTACCTTCTATC
The DNA here is from genome assembly GCF_905147045.1 of Nymphalis io. Classification (NCBI taxonomy): domain Eukaryota; kingdom Metazoa; phylum Arthropoda; class Insecta; order Lepidoptera; family Nymphalidae; genus Nymphalis; species Nymphalis io. Next base: position 1,059,531 of record NC_065909.1, read on the forward strand.
GTCACAATTGCACTTGCTAATCAAACAAGCAATAAGATGCGGTCGTTTAAAGGTCACGAGATTAATTCCCCGATGTACCAAATCTATTAAAGAATTGCTTCTCTAACGCTTGAATAAATTAAAACTACATTAATATCACTCCCAGACGTATATTTACCATGGAACAGAGGCAGAAGAAAAACAGTCCATTCGATTATCGAAATGTGTTCTGTAATTCAAACGAGTTCTTTCTTATTTTGCCAGTGTTACCCGTTCAATATATAAATTCTAGAAAAAAGGATAAGAATAATTGGAGTTACTGCCTTGACAAAATAAAAAAATATGAATCTTTATAAATAAGGATAATATTTTAATCTACATTTAAAATAATAATACCTACATTAACATCCTAATCTTAATCATGGTTGAAAGAAAAAACTTGCCGCAAATGTTGTCTCTTTACTTAAAATTATATTTTGATGTTTTTTTTTTGTCTTTTTATTATTTATGGTCTTCTATTCTATCTTTGGTCGAAATAAATGATTTTATTGTTATTATTATAATACATCAAAATATCAGAAGTTTAGTTTGGTGGCAAACACAGGAAATTAAATTTGGAGTCTTTTTTGACACGTACCTACAATATATTACAGACTGCCGTCAAAGTTTTCAATGTTCGTTCTTAAGAAGAGTGAATGCTATTCGCCGAGGCTCATTTATATTAATACATAAATCAATACTCCATGAATCTTGAAAAACATTGTAGGTGTGTATTTATTGGATGTATTTACACCTTGTTGCGTTCCGGTTTTGTCATTTTTTTAAAATAAAAGCTAATTATAGGTAGGCATTTGTACGCCTTTTGTTTGTATGCTTGTTCATATGTCCCACCTGACGGTAAGTGATCACCAACGTCCATAGACATTGCCATTGTAAGAAATTTTAACCATCGCTTACATTGCCAATGCGCCACCAACCTTGGGAACTAAGATGTTATATTCCTTGTGCTTGTAATTACACTGGCTCACTCACACTTCAAACCGGAACAGAACAATACCAAATACTACTGTTTTGCGGTAGAATATCTGATGAGTGGGTCATACCTACCCAGAGGAGTTTGCACAAAGCCCTAACATCAGTATATCATCTAATTTAATAAACTGACCCGGATACCCAACCAGAATTGTTCGTGTGCGGACAATGCCTTATTTCACTATTTTAAATATAGTGTGACAACTATACATAATAAACTAACCTCTGACCACTGCGGTCAAAAAAAATCCGTTGGAGATAAAATAATAACTTATTCATTAAAAAATATGTAAACCCACAACGGCCACGACTATTAAAAAAAGTGATTCGTTTTGGAAATATTGTGAGGCTTTTAAATACATACAAATAAACGATCCAGAGATTTTATAGCTCGTATAATATTACGTGTAATAAATAAAAATATATGACATATATAAATGGATAAATAGATAAATGACAAGTACCAGGATCATTAAATTTAGATACCGTTGTTAGTGATGCGTTCACGAAGTTAGGAATAGTTTTTATTCGGATCAATAGTCGTTTTACTGAGATAATAAAACAAAAAGTACATAATACATCTATGTCACTTCTATAGTAATCACTGTTCTGTGCTTATAATTGTCCCGTCTAAGATTGCTATCGTCTGAAACTAATGACTTCAATTACAGACCGACAAAATGAGATGCGCAGCGTAAACTAAGATAAAAAATTGTTACTATTTTCTTTCAAATGTTACAACAATTTAATTAATATTACATTGAAACATAAATATTATATCTAAGTTAAAACATCTTACACGTTAACACAGAAATATAACTATGTCAATTTTTTTTTGAAGTCTCTCCCGATTCCCTCCCGACGCAAAGCTGCCCATAATGCAGGCCGCATTTCCGGGCTGTACGGCAATGGACAACCTCTGGGCCAAGTAGGACCCGGAGCGACTGTCAATTGTTACTATTGTGACATTGAAATTTGGTAAAGACCATCGTCGATCATATCGAAATATAGTTTCAACTGCAATCGATTTTATTTTCAATCGATACAATTCATTATTTTTATAGAATAATTACAAATAAATATGGTTATATGACTTTTTGGGATTAGAGAATCGAGTCAGGTGAATAACGCAAAAATATTTTAATGGCGTTCTGTTATTAAACCGCTAACGGTACAACCTAGTGACTATGAAATATATTATATATATTCCATACATTCCGATTGTTTCTAAAAGTTTTTCAATCGGTCTTTTTCTTTTTTTTTATGAAATAGGCGAACGGGAAAATGGGTCACCTGATGGTGAATGAATCACCATCGTCCATAATCATTGGCACTGTAAGAAATATTAACCATTTACATTACTAATGTGCTACTAACCTTGGGAACTAAGATGTTATATCCCTTGCGCCTTTAGTTACACTGGCTTACTTACCCTTTAAAAGGAACACAACCATACTAAGTATAGCTGTTAGGCGCTATAATATCTGTCGTGTACCTAATCAGATGGGTTTGCACAAAGTGCTATCACCAAGTTGGTATGTAATTGTCTATGCTGTTGCCGTCTGCTTGTATTGATTATCTATGGGGCATGTTAGTGGGGTATATGTGGAAGGTCGCGGTGTGTTGCCACAAATTATATCAAAATAACATATATTCTTTTATTTAAACGTAATTAACGTTGTCAGTATAAATATTTTTTAAATCTACAAATTCTTAAAGTTCTGTAACGTGTTGAAATGTTGATAACGTTTAGCCGAAAAGCTTCGCCGAAGATTTACTCTCCGACTACGTTGACATAACCCAGGTAATATTTTAAATCATATCAGGTACAAAAATATTATGTACCGTAAGTCCATCTCAGAAGATCTCGTTATCCTAAACGTAATGTTTGTCATAATATCAGTTTTATATACTTATGATATATAACTTACTTCAACACTGTAAAGTGTGCCCGTTTCTCGAATTGCAACTTTTTACAATACGCCAAGATAGCGGAACCCACATTCCGATTAATGCCCATCTCACAAAAGGCAAGCCCTGGTACATTAATAACTTGGCTACTACCGCGAAATTCGCAGCGATTAATGGTATTGATACGGAACGTGTAAGGTCCTCTTTTTATAGCGCTAGATATTTTTTGAATGTAAATAATATGACACGTTAGAATGATGACGAATTATATTTAAGACCTCACCGATTTCGACAACAATAGCCATTATCAAGGGTAACTCGCTAATTGAACTGGATATCTATTAAAGTGTACAAGTGTATGCACAAAATCAAGTGCATTCCCTATTTCCTTTCATACCGTACCGTACCGTAACAGCCTGTGAATGCTGGGCTAAAGGCCTCCCCTCCCTTTTTTTGAGGAGAAGGTTTGGAGCTTATTTCACCACGCTGCTCCAGTGCGGGTTGGTGGAATACACATGTGGCTGAATTTCCTTGAAATTAGACACATGCAGGTTTTCTCACGATGTTTTCCTTTACCGTAAAGCACGAGATGAACTTGAACACTGCTAAATTCTAGACTGCAACAGAAAATATGACCTTGTAATTGTCTGCTCTGGAATTTTTATCCAAACCTTTTTGATATATCAGTATAAGCTAGATTTTCGGCTAAGTTTGTCATATGACCGTCCCAAGATACGCGAGAAACCATACAATTTGTCACTGCGATAGTAGTAGTTTCACATTTGACTTATTTGTAAAACGACAATTCAAATGATCTTGTTAAAGCCAATAAATATTTTCTTTATTCAAGTAAAAATACTTGAGTACGTAACAAAACTAATAAAGAGAAATTTGTATGTATGTGTTTTAAATATTGTTGCATGATAACTACCTGCAAAGCGCAGCTCAGATGTTTTTATTTTATTTTTTTATGTATAGTATCGGTAGGTGGGCGAGCATATGGGCCACCTGTAAGTGGTCACCAACACCCGACGCAACGACAATCTTGCACAAAGCCCTACCACAAAGCCCTACCAGTGCGCTTGTAAAAAGGGTTTACACATCGTCCCCGTTTGGTACTAAATAACCACTACACGTTCGGACCCACGTGTGAACTCTACTTTTTGTGCCGCTGTCTATTTGGATGCTATCGACCAGCTTAATTTCGATTTTATATAAACTAATGCAAAGTACACATTTCTCTGCTTTGTGATTCACCAGCTGTCCATTTGAATATTATATGATCGATATGAAAACTTAAATTTATGATATAATTATATCCACATACATAAAGACTGATATCATCATCAGATATTCTACCGCAAAACAGCAGTACTTGGTATTGTTGTGTTCCGGTTTGAAGGGTGAGTGAGCCAGTGTAATTACAGGCACAAGGGACATAAAGTCTTAGTTCCCAAGGTTGGTGGCGCATGGGATATGTAAGCGATGGTTGACATTTCTTACAATGCTAATGTCTAAGGGCGTTTGGTGACCATTTACCATCAGGTGGCCCATATGCTCGTCCACCTTCCTATTCTATAAAAAAAAAAAAACATTTTATTTATATTAGGTATGTTGATTTCACTCAATATTGGAATTGACATTAATTTTAAACTTACTATTACAACATTTTTATAAAAATCTCGTCATTTCGTTATTGCCTGATGGGTTGAATATATATATGTGATAACAATTTCAGGTTTAACTCCATCGAGCACCATTCAGTTCGCTATTCATCAATTCGCCAGTAAATGAATATATAACATGATCTTGAACGAAATTCTATCTCATACGTCTGTATATAGCCAGCATCAACCAGTTCTGAAACAGCCGAATTAAACTTTTTTTTAAAACTTCTCCCAAATTGGAAAAATTTTGGCAATTTTGGAATAGGAAATAAGTCATAACAATAAAGAATCAAATTTTTTTTATTGCCAATAGGCAATTTGTATGCATGTGTTTTAAATAAAATGTTCTAATAGAACAATTCCAGTTTTAGTTGTAAAAACAAATAAATAAATTGTCAAAGAAATAAATTGTTTGCGTCACTTCGTTTTCTATTTGCTTTTAATAGATTCTATTTAATGACAACGTACGTCCTTTATTCAGTACTTAGAATTGTAAATCGTGTTTTATTCAAATGGTTTTTAATTAACAGCTACTTTGTAAGGTTAAAGCTTGGGTACTTTAAAAACCATTAACAGCGAGACTTACGAATCAAGATTATTTGATACAGACTATAAATATTAGCGGTTTTTACCTATAAATGTTGTTTAAGGGGGTGGTTAGTTGAAGAATGATGTGTCTCCTTTTAAATAAGGTCAATGATGAGCAAGAAATAAATCTGAGTTTAACTTGACACTCGCTAAATAACACTTATAATTAAGATGACAATGATTTCAGTTGTGTAAGAATGGAAATCGGTTTCTGTTAATTAACGTCCAGTGTAAGCCGCTGGATGTAAAAAGCGCAAGGTCGGCTGTCGTCGAGATCTTGGTGGTGTTGATCTTAGGAGATAAAAGGAACCTTTCTTTTTTCTTGATTTACAGGGCACCTGATTAAAATATAACATTTTATATATAAATAATAAATATAATTTAATGTGTATTACATGGTGCAAGCGCTCCGTTGACGTCACACAATGAAGAAGTAGGGTACGGCTGGTTTTTAGTAGGTATTCTGGCAGTCGGCCAGGTGTCCAGCATACCCATCCCCGTTGACGGGATGAAGGAGGTGAATGAAATCATTTTTAGTCACAAAAAAATTGTATATTAAACATTAACGTACACTATTTCTTTCCCTTGAGGTCAATTCAAATATGTGTGAAACTACATTTTATTATCGCATTAAAAGAGGCACTTATTTAGAAATTGCAGATAATTTGCACTGTAATACCTTCTATGTTAAACATAGGTTCCACTGGAAGACAATGCTTTTTAGCATTTTATCTACCTTACCTCATATCAGAAGCTCGTCAGTTTGTAAATAAAAAATTCTTTTATTACTAATTTTTTTTTTTTGGCACATAATTTATTTGTTTCTCGTCTAAACGAAATCACGGATTTTCTTCAAAAATCAAACTTCACATATTTACACATGTGCCCTTCAGGTTATTTCGGTTATCAAGAATATAACATGTTTTTAACTAAGCCGTAAGTTGCGTCAGAAATCTGATTCAAATAGATTTGAGATGGCGGCCTTTCACGCCGAAGGTTGTGGGTTCGATTCCCACCCAGGACAGACATTTGTGTGCATAAACATGTCTGTTTGTCCTGAATCTGGGTGTAATTATCTATTTAAGTATGTATTTACAAAAGAAAAGTAGTATATCAGTTGTCTGGTTTCCATGGCACAAGCTCTGCTTAATTTGGGATCAGATGGCCGTGTGTGAATAAAGTCCCAGGATATTATTAAAAAAAACAATGAGTTCATTAAAATAAACGCAATAGTATTATTATTTTTGTACTCAATACCGTGTTCATTTAATATAGCAGGGCAAAGGAAAACACTGAAGTAACTTGTGCTCATTAAAGTACGATTCACATAAAACGCGCCGCATCGATTCGTGTCGCAATGCATTGTACATGGCATAAGAAACGCTCGCATGCGACGGCGGACGAATGCAGTCGACTATGTTCCTATATCCAAATATGGGCTTTAAATATTGACTGGGCAGTTTAATTTCCTTTACCACATGGAAATGTGCTGCGGCTAGATGCGGCGTGTTTGATGTCAATAATACTAAACCTACACTGGAGTGACCCGGCGCAATAACCTTAAAAGGAGAGGAATTCTCTGCCCAGCAGTGCAACATTTACGGACTTATTTTTAAACTATTGTAATAATAGGTACTTGATTTTTAAACACTATTTAGCAAGACAAAGTATATTGAGATATATTTATTTGGCACGCTATATATAAAGAGATAAATGGTGTGACTACATAACCGTATAGTATCTTTCTCGACAAGCGCGTTATAGATCTTGATAGGTAGTTTTTCCAATTAATAAAAGGCGTAGGTTTTATGTAGGTACGTATTCGTACCTACATAAAATAAGTGCGAAAGTGGTTTTAACTCTTTGTTTGGTTGTTTGTTACGCTTTCACTTTTTAACTGCTCTATCGATCATCGTGAAATATTGGAGACACTCAGCACATACAGAAAAGGATAAGTTGCGGGCGGAAATATGAACAAAAATGGGCTTAGAGTAAGAAAAAAGAATGACTAAACTGTTACATTACAAAACGACATTTATTCACCCTTTAACCTTTTACATTTCATGAAAGGGGGGTTTTAACCCCTTCCCCCACCCGCCCACGTGTACCGGCAACGTGCCAGACCTACACGTGAACTGTAATTTTGCTGATGCGACATGCATTTATAATCATTCTATTCTAGCATTCTGTTTTACAAAGTATATACAGTTGTCAGTTGCCAACAAATCTATTTTCCTAACACGTTTTGGATTGTCCTTGAAAAATCCTAGTGAAAGCGATGATTTGGCTAGCAATTAATGCTTTTCTACACATTTTTTTATAGTATAGGTAAGCGGACGAGTATATGGGCCTGGGCCAATGTTCACTAACACCCATAGACATTGGCATTGTAAGAAATGTTAACCATAGCTTACATGGCCAATGCGCCACCAACCTTGGGAAATAAGGTGTTACGTCCCTTGAGCCTGTAATTACTATGGACCTATGGAGTTGGTCGCTAGTTATATATCTAGATGATATAAATAATTTAGTAAATGATTTGTCACAAATATATAGGAAGGTACTATTCCTTTACGAATCATTTGAATTTAAGGTCCTGAGATTAGCTTGTACAAACAATCGAAATCTTCACATTTATATATTCTTATTAATAAATACACATGAACGTTTGTATTTTTGTCCTTAATACTTTTCGAAACCGTTCATCCGATTGTGATGAAAATTTATTGAATTGTTCAGTGAGTATCCGAAAAGGTTCCTGATTAAAAAAACGTTATAACGTTTTATATAAAACGGTCTGGTGGTAAATATCTGCAGTTATTGCATGTAAATGCTTAAAGATAATAAGCATTTTAAATTGGAATATTGTGTAACGCTAAAAGCGAGTGGGTTAGTAGTAACTTATAATAGTAGTTTGATTATGTGGAAAGCTGTACAGCATGTCGGACAATCTGACCAGTTCGCTACGATTAATGTAAGAAATTTTGATCAAATGAATAGTTTTAAAACAACACTTTTATTTTACGAAGTTTAATATTTCGCGTCGGATTTAGAATCGATACTGCCGATATATGATTTTTTACTGGCATGTTTCTTATTCGGAAATAAAAAAGTACCTTTAACATATTTAATTCAATTAATGTTTTATTTAATTTTTGTTCTTTAGATTCATAATTAGGTCATAATGCTATTTCCCAGTTTATGTTAATTTAAATTCAGTTACATATTTTTTTAACACACGCTGTTATTTAAAGATTTCTTTTTCGTCACTTAGAGAAACTTAACTAAACTCTTACTTGAATATTAAGTTAGTCTGTAATTGGTATATACTTTTAAACACTATTTTAGATAGAAATTAAGAAATGTATTTCTTAATATAAAACGTTGGCTTCCTAATAAATAAATAAAAGTTGATTTTTCAAAAATGGAATAGGAAGGCGGACGAGCTTATGGGCTACCTGATGGTTAGTGGTCACCAACGCCCTTAGATATTGGCACTGTAATAAATGTTAACTATCAATTACATTGCCAATACGCAACCTAAGATTTTATATCCCTTGTGCCTGTAATTACATTGATATCTGATGTGTGGGTGGTACCTACTCAGACGAGCTTGCACAAATCTCTACCACCAGTGATTATTTTTTTCAAAATCGTGTAGTGAGATTTTTTTCATTAAAATGGGTCTCTAGATCCCAGTAGGCCATTTTCGCTTCTCCTAATCTTGGTATTTGAGCACCATGTTTTAAATCGAACGAACAAACATACATGTATGATAGTAATTTTATCTTCTTTTACCTTTTACTGCACTGAATGTAGCGTTTGTGTTGGCAGCGTATGTACAAGGCGTAGACTGAAAAGCAGCCTGGCTGAGACTACGACCATTTCACCAAATTATCAAATATCATATTGTTAACTCTTTTTTTATGGTTTTGTACCTTAATTTTTTTTGTCTTTGTTTCTTTTTGGTGAATAAAGTTATTTATTTATATATATGTAAAAAACAAATGATACCTTTATCTTTTTGTGACGTTGTTGAAAGGTATAAACCCATTCAGCGATATCTCCTATCTTATCTGTTAATACCACTTGACACATTACTTTCGTCACACCAAATACTTCCTCAAAAGGCTATCACAATATAGTTATATTAAAAAGGGGCGTGGTTTGGGGTGGAACAAATTTAACTTTAAGAATAAATAAACGCATGTACAAAAAACTATATTACGTCACATGTTACTCGCCACCAATATTATAAAGACCGATTATATCCGCAGGCCTTAAGAGATCCAAGGGTACTGAGCACTTTTTTTTTTTTTTTTATAGAATAGGAAGGCGGACGAGCATATGGGCCACCTGATGGTAAGTGGTCACCAACGCTCTTAGACATTGGCATTGTAAGAAATGTCAACCATCGCTTACATATCCAATGCGCCACCAACCTTGGGAACTAAGATTTTATGTCCCTTGTGCCTGTAATTACACTGGCTCACTCACCCTTCAAACCGGAACACAACAATATCAAGTATTGCTGTTTTGCGGTAGAATATCTGATGAGTGGGTGGTACCTACCCAGACGAGCTTGCACAAAGCCCTACCACCAGTAAAAAAGCACTGACATTTGAGGAACTTTCCATTCCGACTCGATTAGAATAAAATTATATTATATTTGTAGGCCTAAATATAAACGGTCCGTATGTCCGATTACATTACGAAAACGGGTGATAATCAACCCAAAAATATTTTTTAATGTGTTAAGTTTCATTCATATATCACTCATTATATTTATTATTCATTCATTCTTTAAATGCCCACTGCTGGACATGTACCCTAAACGGTGTCACCCCGAACCCTGCTGCCCTTCGAATTCATTTTCCCGCTGTTTTCTTTAGGACTAGAATTCGACGACAAGAAAAACGGACTTAGAAGTCTATGGATTTTTTATAGAGCACCGCCCCTGATCTTCTAAAAGAAAATATTAAATACATTAAAAGTCGCTCGAATAAAAACATTTTTAGTTATATAAAAGTTAAATAACGGCCTGTTTTTTTCTCACTGTTCCCAATATCTGATCTGGATTTTATTCAACCAAGCTGATACGGGTCGGATAAAAATGCAGGTATCCTCACGATGATTCCCTACACCGCTGAGCTGAAGGAATAGATGGAATATTAAAACAAATTACCCATATATTTAATAATCGCATGAACATATCGTTTGTTTTTAGTATTATATCATGTATTGTACGGACTCCATATAAAGAATATTCCAGCAATTAGCCTGAATGGAAACATTGTGGCGTTCATAAATTAACATTATTTATAGCGAACGATTTATTTGATAATATGTCATATGTCAGTGGTGTAAGATTGCGGTTTCAAATGGAGCGATAACATGACACAACAGTAGTTTTGTAGAACTCACTTCGTATGTCACTCGTGAAATGTTGGAAACGGATAATCGTGATACGCTATTTTGATGCGTTTGTCGCTTGAATGTTATAATTATTATAATCAATATCGCATATCACTGATATTTCACCTGTTACGATACGTTCCTGATTCTATTCTGATCCAACTACCACCGACCCGCAACCGGATCGTGCATTAGGAATAGGAAAACGGTTATTCGGCAAACGATTACGTTTCGATTCGATTGCGAAAGTGTCAATTTGTTTGTAGAATGGGTCTTCAGATACAGTACGAGTGAATAGCTGGCGTAATTGTTTACCTGTACCTCATTATGTTAAACAATTTTAGGGGAGAACTCGGATGGGGGTTGATTAGTTCGAATAATGACAATATTGAAGAATATTGTCATTATTCGAAATTATTCGAAATAAATTCAAAAACTCAATCCTTAATATGAATTACATTTTTACAAAATGTATATAATGTTTCATGTTGTATATAAAGACGAGTTTTGTATAACAAGTTGGTGAAAACATGCTTGTTTAAAATGACAATTAGTGAAGTCCCTGAATCCGGAACCAAACATAAAACTGCTACAGAAGTCAATGAATCGTAACAATTAGTTTTGGCACTATGACAAACATGCTTTATTTATATAAAAAAACAAACAATATATGTAATATGTAACAAGAAAAAACAATACATCTTAAAAATTTCAAGATACGTCTATGTTTAATCCGCATATGTACATACATATATGAGTGTCTATTTATAATATATATTTATATTTTAAATTGTCCACTGGTGATTTGACCAAATAGGAAGACCCCTGGGCCTTTAGTTATAGCTCACTCAGCCTTCAAACCAAATCTCAACAATACGATGTACTGCTGTTTAGCGGTAGATCGTGAGTGGCTGGTACCTATCCAGACGGTCATCATATAGTAGGGCTATCTATCCAAATCTATCGCTTCTAAACGATCAAGACAATAGCATATTGGCTTTTGATATGAAACACGCGTATTCAGATATTGCCTGACCTTTGATATTGAACGTCATTGTAATTATAAATTATCATCAATTCATTCTGTGTTGTAATTTAAATTTAAAAAAAAAACGTGTACGATTCAACTGTATCAAATCTGATATGAATATTGATTTCCACAGTCGAGTCTTAATTCAATGTTTAACTTAACTTAATTCGCACTGCGAAACTATGGAATGCTTTGCCTGAGTCCGTATTTCCTGATAGATACAATGTTGGTGTCTTCAAATCCAGAGTAAACAGGTTTCTTATAGGCAAGCGTGCTACATCCTAGACCGTGTCGATGCTTAACATCAGGTAAGTCAACGGTCAAACGCTGGCGTATTAATTGTAAAAAAAAAAACTAAATTTGAGTCTACTAATCTACGATAATATTAAAATACTACTGTATTTTAAATACTACTATTACTACTAGCAAATATGTTGTGAAACGGTGAAATTTTCTTGATAGGGCTTTGTGCTAGTCCGTCTGGGTCCACCATCTACTGTTATAGGCTTTCATGACCTCGAGTTTGGGGTCGGGAACTCGGTGTTCTAAGTTTATCCTTCCTTCTCATACTTATAATGATTGTATGCAAATAATATCACTGCAATGATTGCAATTGTCGTCATCGCACTTTAAATATGTATTGTACTGCATTATATACATTTGGAATTTTTTTTGAGTTTTGGAGATCATTTCTCCAGCTGCTGCAGTTTGCGGCTTGTAATCCGTCAAAGCGTAACGGCAGCATGCGCATGCGATCCCGTGGCGCTCCTCGTTAAGCGTACCGCTGGTTTTTTAGTGGGTTTTCCGATATTCGAAGCGCACTCGGCACCTTGGATACCGGTGAGCCCCCTAACTGTTCTCGTGAGGGAAACGCGTAATGCGTTTTTCCAGCGTTAAAAAAAGTATGGGCTTGTGAACACGAATGTGGCAGAATTCTATTCGACATATGTACGTTTCAACATTAAAAAAAAAACAATGTCCGTATTTAAGGTATTACTAATATTGGTATTTATCTCTCTAAGCGTACAACTTGTGTCAAGTGTGGGGACGATAGCACAAGTGCATCAGTAGTGCTTTTCTATAAGAAAACACTTCATCACTCACCCGTGAAATGTCGACAACCGACTTATGGTGATATACTATTTTGATGCGCGTGTCTTGTAATGTTACGATTATTAAGGTTAATATCGCATATCACTTTCTGATATTTCACGACCGTTTTCTGCTGTGAGTAACGAGTTTGGTCTTACAGAATAGCGATACAGGATCGAACCTGCGACTTTTATTTTGAACCAACGGTCTTCGACTTTGATTGATGCGTTCTAACATTAGACATATCGGCTTTATAAAAACTAATTGACCATTATTAGTAGCTAAATATATTAACGTATTAGCATTGTTATACAACTCCAGCCTAATTTATCAGCGATTATTATCAATACTCGTGTGGTTGTAATGCGGTTGCTTGACCGCTACAAGGATGCCAATGTTAAAGATACAAGTATTAAAATACAACTATTAAATTTACAGTTATTTGAACCGATATGGCTCAGTGGTTAGCAAGCGTGAATCGTAAGCGATGATAGCAGGTTCAAAATCAGACAAACACCACTAAATTTTCATGTGCTTAATATATGTTTATAATTCAACTCGTGCTCGGCGAGGTGTACGACGTTTCTACCTAACACACTTGTTTTATTTATATATATATATGTCTAATTAAACTGTATGTTTGTTTCAGATATACAAATAATCACGAACTACACGGAGATCAAGATAAATATCGAACTAAAAATATTATTATTTCATAAGACTCGGACAAGTCCGTAAGACTGTAAACTGCATGTGATATAATTTAACGTAACGCATTTAAATTAAGAATTCTAAATTCAAATATTTAAATACTCAACGGCATCTACTGTCAGATTTAAATATAAATTATCAGTAGCGCCATCTATGATATAATCTGTGAAGATGAGGGACAGCATGAAGTCTTGCCAGCACACGCTATCAGATGACGTCGTTTACAAAGATGTGGTCGTTATCGGTGAGTTTTTTTTACGCTCAATTAACTTGACATTATGTTGAAATATTTTGACAGATAATAAATTCAAGACTAGCTGCGCCGCGTTTCTCTGCCCTCGTAGTGCCGTCATGTTAAATAGCCTGTAGAATTATAACCTGAAGAATTTATCTATCAAATGCAAGAAGAATTTTTCATATCCACTGGTAGTTTCAGAGATTAGCGCGTTCAAACAAACACTATTCCGCTTCAGTATTGATTTTATTTGTCCAGCTCCCCCTCACATTGGATTGTGAGTTTATACGTGAAACATATAAATTGTTGAAACAATATATAATAAAAGTCAATCAATGAAGAAATAATGAGTAAAGTAAATAACAACATATTTTTTTTAATAAAATAAATACATTATTTTTATAGCAGCGAAGTATATAGTATACGCGCCACGCACACATAGGGGATTACAGTGTGGTGGGGCAAGACATTATAATGAAACGTCATGTCGCTTGCCGTACTCCCAATGTCAATGCCAGAATAAAACATGCGGACCTGAAATGTAAATCGATCGCTACTTCTTATTATAAATGGAATATTACCGTGTCTGTCTGTTAAAATTTGGTATGAAGCAAGCTTTGAACCCTAAGTAAGGAGGCTACTGTTTGATACACTTATTACCCCTCCTAACACGTGGACGTAACCTCATTTAGAATTACTTGTATTGGTCCGATCCTAGATTCGTATCTGGTTTCTCATGATGTGCAGAAAATGCCGGCCACTAGAACTCAAGACTTGCTGGAAATATAACTTAGGAAATTATGCAAGATATACCTTAATAAATATAATACATAGATTTTAATTATGTAATACATATCTATTATATACTCAATAACAATTCGAGGCACGTTCGTTGTTGCATATTTACGTGAGAATTAATTTAACTAGACGTACATATACGATTGAATATCCTGCGAGTTCTAGGTCAGATAGATATATAATTGGCTAAATCGAAATGCACATATAGTTTTATTTATATAAATTATTTAGTATTCAATTAACATTAAAACTTTATGTATAAAGAAAAATTAAAAATAATTAGTGTACAAATTGTGACTGTGTATTGGTGGCAAAAATGCTAGCAGCATAGCATGGAGTTCGTAATATGCTACGACGAGCCGGTTGGCATGGTTGGTGGATACTTTCCTTTCACGCCGAAGGTTGTGGGTTCGATTCCCACCCAGGAGAGACATTTGTGCATGAACATGTCTGTTTGTCCTGAGTCTAGGTGTAATTATTTATAAAAGTATGTATTTACAAAAGAAAAGTAGTTATGTAGTATATCAGTTGTCTGGTTTCCATATTACAAGCTCTGCTTAGTTTGGGATCAGATGGCCTTGTGTGAATAAAGTCCCAAGAAGTGCCAGGATATAATTATTATATATTTTATTTAGGAAGCCAGACTAACAATTTGGTCATTCCATGATTTTAAATGGTGATCGTTAGTCATACATACTGTAAGGAATATAAACAGCTTCAAACACCATCAATACGTTGCCAACTTTGAATTTGGGGATGTATAACTTAGTGGTGTCATGTGTGAGTGTAAGTGGTACCGCTACCAATTCACAAATTTTTGCATATTCCAAAAATTGTAGTGATAATGGTTGTCAAATATCTCGATCGCGTTCTGCGGTGAGTTACGATTTTGTTCTTCGCTAGCTTTTCTCAATCTACACATATATATATATATATATATATATATATATATATGTATAAAAGTATAATTGACAGTTAGTTAGTACTACTTATTAACGCACACTTCAACTATTGGGGCTAAGATCATGAAAATTTTGCATAGGGTTTGCAATCTACTGGTGGTAGAGCTTTGTGCAAGCTCGTCTGGGTAGGTACCACCCACTCATCAGATATTCTACCGCAAAACAGCAGTACTTGGTATTGTTGTGTTCCGGTTTGAAGGGTGAGTGAGCCAGTGTAATTACAGGCACGAGGGACATAACATCTTAGTTCCCAAGGTTGGTGGCGCATTGGTGATGTAAGCGATGGTTAACATTTCTTACAATGCCAATGTCTAAGGGCGTTTGGTGACCACTTAGCATCAGGTGGCCCATATGCTCGTCCGCCTTCCTATTCTATAAAAAAAAAATAAAAAAAAAATAGGGGTTCCTTTTACACAGTAGGCTAACGCTAAGGAAGGGTTTTTGAATATCTAACCCCCTAAAGTTGTGATAAAGGGAAAAATCCTTCATTTTTGAAGAAAGGATATATGGAAACTGGTATTTAGCGCGAGTGAAGCCGCGCGTAAAGCGCTATTTGTACTTTTAACAGCAAAATATATAATTATCAATTTTTATTTCGAATCTGCGAGAAAAGTCTTTACAAGATATGCTTAATTTAATTGTCCTCCATAAATTTCTCTTCAGTAAGTTATGAATAAAAAAAGATTGAATGGAGACTTGATATTGGAAAGTTACGTACATATTATCGTACGCGGTATTATCATAACCTTAACATACATTGTAAAGTTAATTATATATTAGTTAGTCGAAAATGTAATCTATTTCGATATGTTTAGAGTTAAAATTAATATGATGTTTGCTCTTGATGATAATATGAAATAATGAAGGTTCGTCTGGATTTTTCCAGTTACATCTTATCTAAGTGCATTAGTAATTGCTTTCTTTTAGGGATTAATTATATATTTTTTAATGGCTTTCAGTTGTGCCAAGTGGACACAGACCATTTCGCACGCATTATCGCACAGACAATTTCCCTTGCGAAATTATGATTCAACTAGTTTTCGTGTTTAGGGGTGTTAGTTATTAAGAAGTACGCGAACATCTTTCCTCTAGTTCAAACTTGCTTCGTAAAAAATGTTATCAAAATCGGTTCAGTGGCTTAGACGTGGAAGAGTACGAACAGACAGAATCACTTTCGCATCTATAATATTACGATTGATTAAATCTGGCAGAGGCATATATGTATGTACATATACATATGAGACAGGCATATCTATTTAAGATGAATAAACTTCGACGCCGTTTTATTATTATTTGAGCAAATATTATTGTTTTGATTAAATAATAAATTTTCGCAGTCATAGCCAATATAGAATCGGAATGAATCTGCAACTTTATACTCATACGCGTTTGACCTTTCAAGTTGACCAGAAATTCTGTCGTGTAATGCGATCTCGGTAATATTGCTGATTAAATACAGCTTATGATACAATGTATGTATGTATTACGTGAAACAGTTCCAGGATATACCCCGACTTTATGTTTAAAATAATTACAGAAATATTTCTGATCAATCGCAATTTTAAAAGATATATTGAAACAGTTTTAGCTTGTGGGGGGGGGGGGTGTTGTTTGGGTGCTTTTTGTGTTTATTTAATATTTTCAATTCACACATGTTGAATACTTTCACGATTTTTATATGAGGTATTAACTGTTTTATGTTAAAATAAATTGTCAACTATATAATGATGATCTTTACCTCGTTGTCGAGTGACTAACTTATTAGGCTGCAAATCCAGGGGCACCGGGTTCAATCCCAGATTCGGGCACTGTAATTACGCAGTACACTGGCCTCTCACCCTTCAGATCAGACAACGGTACTAAGTATTGCTGTTTGGTGTTAGAATATATGATGAGTGGGTGGTATTATAATTTAACACCATAATTATTTATTGGTTTCGATCAATTTCGATGTTTCACAAACCGTTACTTGCACATTTTTAATTATTTTTATTTATTTTACTTCTATATAAGTATCCGAAATAACGTACATTATGACGTCAGCAAAAAAATGACGCAACGGACAGTAATGCCTTACATTTATAAAATGTTATATATATATATATTATCGTTTTTTTTTTCAGGTAACGGCCCCAGCGGTATGGTAACATCATTCATGCTTGCAGGAAATGTACCATACCTAAAGGAAATACCAGATAACCTGCCTATAGACGAAATGCTCAGAGCCAGGTACACAACACGTTTCGTTTATATAAAACTGTTATTTGTTTTTACATTTTATATGTTTAATGATCGAGAGAGAAACCTAACCCTACCTAACCAAAACCCGGGTGGTAAGAAGTATTAAAATATCTGAATGACATTTATTGATTTACGAAGTTTAAAGGAACGAATGATTAAATTAAAGGGGGCAACCGTATCACCTTCTCCAAGATGATCATTGTGTGGAATCTGTGTAAAGGAAATTTCCATTGGTCGCATTTTCAGATTACAAAACCTACCCCCTGGACAGAGTCTACTGGAGACGGACCTTACAGAACTTGCTGAAGGTTTGGAGGGCAGGAGTCAGAACCCCATCCCTTTATTAGTAAGTACATTTATTTTCAAGATCGTGGTCTGGATGTTTTCTGTGTACGCTCCCGTGCACGTACAGTTTGGTCTTGCGCCTGAAGTATTTCCGGCCGTATCTAATTTGCCGTCCCGTATTATGAAGAGTGCACCTGTGTTTGCGCACACACTTCACTATAATGTCCTGCGCAGTTGGCTAGTCTCCCTGAAGAAATCATCAATCATTTACTATGAGATATTTTAAACATCGTTAGCTGACAATATATATAAAAGAATAACTGTCTGACATATCAACGAATAGCCTAAAATACAGGGAATAGATTTTTTTTATAGAATAGGAAAAGGGAAGAGCATATGGGCCACCTGATGGTAAGTGGTCACCAACGCCCATAGACATAGGCATTGTAAGAAATGTTAACCATCACTTTGGTGATGCAATGCGCCACCAACCTTGGGAACTAAGATGTTATGTCCCTTGTGCCTGTAATTACACTGTCTCACTCCCCTTCAAACCGGAACACAACAATGCCAAATACTGCTGTTTTGCGGTAGAATATCTGATGAGTGGGTGGTACCTACCCAGACGAGCTTGCACAAAGCTCTACCACCAGTGATAGTATTAGAAAATTGCACATGGGTTTCTTTTACACAGTGGGTTAGCACTGAGGATGGATGTTCAAAAATTCAACCCCCTAAAGTAATAAGATGATAGTTTCCTCAAAAATGAACTATTTATTATCATAAAGTTTTATCAGCCTTTATCAAAGTTTATTTGCGACGAAGAACAAAAGTCGAAAATGATTTAAACATAAGTAATTGTTTAAAACTAAAACGTAACTCGTTTTACGATAAGCTTCCCAGTTGGACATTTCTGCATTAATTTCCTGCTACAATCTTAATCAAAAACGTATAAAAAATACATTAAAAACATTTATAAAATATGCATAGCAACAAGGCAACAAGTATCTAAAAGAGCTATTATTATAATACTATATATGTATTATTTCGCGACATTATTTCCAATATGAATTGTGAGTGAGCCAGTGCAACTAGACACAAGAGACAACTTAGTTTTCAAGGTCGGTGGCACATCGGCGATGTCGCTTGTGCCTGTAGTTACACTAGCTCACTCACAATTTAAACCAGTATAAAACAATACTAAGTATGTATGTTTACGGTTTGGCGGTAAAATATGTGATCAGCGGGTTATCTGCCCAGATGGGCTTGCACAAGGCCCTACAACCAAGTGAATTTAGCATATTCAGCAAGTAGCATCCCTTTTCTCGCAATCTTAACACAGTTCACTGAGCTATCGCGGGTACAGGTACAGTCTAAAATACTATCTCGTCACGAACGAACGTACGATAACCTTCATATCGTAACGAATTCGCTCCATTCCGCTTAACAACAGCATTGATAACAATTATGTACGGACCGTTCCATTAAATAAAAGTATGCGGTTCAATGGGCCAAGATACGTCAGTCTAGCCAAAGACTTTCACGTCGTTTGTGTATAAACTACACCTCATAATGATATCCATCCAAAGTCCTTGCTTAATAGAGAATTGCTGAACAACGATATGGTCTACGGCTTCCTCTCCTTTTTTACGAGAAGGTTTGGAGCTTGGTCCACGATGCTGTTCAAATGAGGTTTGGTGTATACACATGTGGCAGAATTTCAGGGAAAAATGACACGTTTCCTCACGATGTTTTTATTTACCGTCGAGCATGAAATGAATTATAAACACATATTAAACACATGAAAATTTAGTAGTGCTTGCTCGGCTTTTGAACCCGCGATCTTGATCCGATCGCAATCTTGACCGACGATTTACGCGTTCTAGCCACTGGGCACATATTTGTTATTCTACAAAAAAAAACTGCTAACCGTTAGCCTTAAGAAATGTTTCAGATGATCTATAAATACACGGTTACAAATCAGAACCAAGAATAGTATCCATACGAAAATCAATAAAATATAAATATTGATAAAACGGGTTAAACATAGCATGACAACAGTCCGTTATCACAAAAACCTGATAGCAAAGTGATGTAATATGCAAATTGATAGCCATACAGAATATATGATGAATACAGACTCTGTATCAAGCTTAAAATGTTTTTTCGTTTCTAGATCTCAAAAAAAATATCTAACTATTTACCTGATAGTAAATAGTCACCACGGTCCGAAGGCATTAGCGCTGTAAGAAATATTAATCGTACTTACGTCATTGCGTTTGCGTTAAGCAAAATAACAAGGTGCATTCAGGATTATATATTTAAGTACCTACTCCACGCGGATCAAGCAGCTTTAAGCATGACTGCTCCACCCCTATTTGCTAATAGTTCTTATATATTATACATTACAAACGGTTATCGATCAATATATCTTTATTAAAGTAATAGTCTGTTAATGTCCCACTGCTGGTCTAAGGCCTCCTCACCCTTTTGAGGAGAAGGTTCGAGCTTATTCCACCACGCTGCTCCAATGCGGGTTGGTAGAATACATATACAAAATTTCAATTAAATTAGACACATGCATCCTCAAGATATTTTCATACACCGTCAAGCACGAGATGAATTATAAACACAAATTAAGCACGTGAAAAATCAATGCTTGCCCGGGTTTGAATCCACTATGCTCGGTTAAGATTCACGCGTTCTAACCACCAGACCATATTGGCTTATATAATATATCAATAACAATATTCCAATCAGATATTTAACTTACAAAGTAGTTTATTTACCTTAACTCTTCCTGGGGGTCGAATGGGCTATAGACCATAAACATTATCATTCAATATGCTATCTAATAACATTATCGCACGACGTGAGATTATCGCATTGAAACAGATAAATCAGCTTTATATATTATATATACATATGTATATACAGTGTCTAGTGCTAGTTATATGTATAATTTATCACGATACATCGATGATGATAATATGCTTGTGACTTATGGCTGACTAAAAGGTTACCATTGCCGCCGTTTTAAAAAAAAAGATAGTCCTATCAATGACTCGTTAAATCAAATACGGTCAATCACCTTTTGTACTACGATGCGTTAATGTATTTCGATAAATATAATACATGTATTTTATGTGTGTTTACTTTTTTATATATTATTATTATCTGCTATTATCAATTAAAAGTAGACATGGTTGAGTGGTTAAGACGCGTGAACCGTAATCGAAGATTGGTTTCAAAAGCGTAGACATATCTACCATATACTTAATTTGAATTAATAATTCATCTCGTCATTAACGGTGATAGGAAACATCGTAAAAACATATCGGATAAAAACTATCCACAAATGTATATCTACTATCCATCAGCCCGCATTGGAGTAGTAGTGGAAGCTCAAATTCGACTTAAATGTCCGCTAAATAATTACTTATTTACAGGCTGTTTCTTTACAAAACAATAGGTATGTTTTCTCAACTTTTCAATCAGGTTACAGCTCACAGCAGTACCGGCCACCTGTCCCTTCATCAGGTAATAACGAGATAGTCTTTCAGCGCCCATTAGTTGACGGTTTCCCTTTATATAAATGGCATTTCAGTTAATGATATATAAATAACAATTACAATATGTATAAAAATCAAACAACGCTTATGTACTTAGCGCCTAGAGCGATCGCTCCTCTCGCTCTATCCCAGGGCCGACGCTGGCTCAGTCCACCCGACACATCCATGTATAGATTACAAAAATATTTGATGTTTAGGTCGCTCCGTTTCTCGAATTCGCTTGTTATATATAGCTAACTTTGATTCAACTCGATTCAAGTTCACAAAGCAAAGAGGTCACGTACCACATATCTAGTTTAAGAAAGATATCGTGCGGAACGACGTTGATCTTGAATGAGTTATTGAAGCGTGTTTTTTTGGAGTTTCATATCAATGCGATGCATTCAAGCGGTGCGCTGTTAGCTTGTTATAACTTAGTTCACATTTAAGTTTATTACTGAGATTCTCGCCGGTTCTTCCGTTGTTAGTGGTTTACCAACTTTTTTTATAGAATGGAAGTCGGACGAGCATATTGGCCACGTGATTGTATGTGTTCACCAACGCTGATAGACATTGGCACTGTTAGAAATGTTAACCATCGCTTACATTGCCAATGCGCCACTAATCTTGGGAACTAAGATGTTATCTCCCTTGTACCAGCAATTAAACTGGCTCACCCACCCTTCAAACCGGAACACAATACCAAGTACTGCTGTTTTCCGGTAGAATAACAGACGAGCTTGCACAAAGCCCTACCACCAGTGAACCTCCAATTTCCACCGTGGTTTTGTATCTTTACATATTTACCCTGTTGAACCTTGGCAAGTATACACTTCACCACACTTTGTACCACACTTTTTTCGGATATAGCATCATACACCAATGATTAATAACATAAAGACCAGGTCACCCCCTACCCACCTCATATAATTACAAGCATACGCAATAACTCATGTCTGGTTTGATTGACAGCACATTTGCAATGTAAGGCACAGATAACATCAACCGAATGGACAGGATGTTTTATATATTGTTCTTTAATAAAAAAATATCGGTCAAGCGCGAACCGATATCGCGACGATAGACAAATGTAAAGGATATTCCTCATATTAAAATTGCCACAAAGCTCTATGAGCAAATTGTGATATGAAATTATCTCTTTCTTCGCCTATCTTTTAAACATTTTAAAAAGTTGTAAATGACATAGAATGTTCTGACAAAATTTATGATTAGTTTCCCGCGTTATAATTTTTTTCTATGTTAAGACATAACTATGCAGTATACAGCCATTTATTTTTACAATTATTCTTTTATTGTTTCGAATAAAAAAAGCAAATGCATTTAATATACAGCCAATATATAATTTATTTATATTTCCCGCGTCATCAAATTATTGTTGACGTCACTAGGCACTGGTTAATTGTGAAACCAGTTATTATAAAAAACGCAGTCGTTTTTTGCATTAAAAAATTAGTTATTTCTGAAAGATATGAATTAATAGTAGATATTCGAGTAAAGTAATCATTCGACTTCGTACCGATAAAATTATTGCAAAATTACCCCTCCTATTTCAATTCAAATTCCCTCACCTCTATAAGTTAAAATTTGTAAAAATCCTTATAAAATGCTTTCTAAATTTTAACCATTTATGAAGCGGAGTAAAATAATATTATTTTTAGTTGGGTCGGGGCGCCCCCTCGGCTGTTAAAGCGTCACGGTAGCATGCGCAAGCGATCCCATGGCGATCCTTGTTAAGACGGAAAGGATGACGCTGGTATTTAGTGGGTATTCCAATGTTCGGGGCGCACTCGCCGTCTTGGATACCGGCGAGTCCCCCAACTGTTCCCGTGGAAAAAACGCGTAATGCCTCTTTCCAGAGTTAAAAAAGGGGGTCCTTGGTTGGCGACGATCCAGTTCCTTATAGTCCTAAACATAAATACGGTGGTGGATATACAATAACCTCATGTTCCTAATGTAAGCTTTTACCACGAAGTAGTTTTGTGTGTTTTCAGTCAATTACTCAGGAGAAACGATTTTATAAATAAGTATAGAGTATAGATTTTAAGTAATTATTTTTACATTAGCGGAACAAGTCTGTCTCTTTAATTGTCGGGCGGCGCTTTAATTAATAACATAGTTATCGTTCGTCGCTGGTTGTTCATCTACAAACAAATTGTCACTATATCGCAAGCGAATCGAAGCGTTATTGTTGCGATTTATCCGTTTTCCTATTCCTCAATTTAACTATCGACCATTGGCATAAAAGTTAACAATTAAGCTTAGGTTTGACATTACAGTATATGTTAAAATCATATCGGTTCGAATCCGATCCGAATAAATATAGATTAGTCGAAGTTGGATCGGAATCGAATCGGAAACGTATCGTAATCGTTATATATTAGTAGAAATACCCTTGGAAGTATCGCCGGAAAGTTCTGGAAATAATGCAAAGGTATCATGATTTCGGTTTTCTTTTCCAGGTGGACAACTTATTGAGGCCGTGCGCGGATTTAGGATTACAGGAGGATTCGTTAATCGAATGGAGATTTGACGCGGAGAAACAGGTAATTAAGAATATTATTACTTTATTGTACGTAATTATATAATTAATAATATATTAAGAGATCCAGTTGTATATGATAGTTGTAATGTGAATATTAATAAGTGGTTTTAAATACCTAATTATGTTAATAGTAGTAGACTGCCTCGTTGGTCTAGTGGCTTGATGTAAGACCGCAGACGCGGAGGTCGTGGGTTTAATTCCCAGGTCGGGCCAATAAAAATTTATTGGGTTTTTCTGTCAGAAAAGTCTCAGTAGCAGCCCGGAGTCTGGAAGTTGGAAGTGTGTACACTCCCGTGCCTCGGAAAGCACGTAAAGCCGTTGGTCCAGCGCCTGAACTCTTTTCGGTCGTGTCGGATTGCCGTACCATTTATATATCCGATTATGAGAGTTAGGGAATAGAGAGTGCACCTGCGTTTGCGCACACACTTGTGCACTATAATATCTCCTGTGTAGTTGGCTAATCTCTCTTGAGATTGACCACCGTGGCCGAAATCGGTTTGGAGGACATTATTATTATGTAAATAGTATTTTTTTCATATATAAATATAATTGAAGATAAAAAATCAATTAATTTGATCTTAAAAGCAATTCCAACGCCGAATTACTTTACAATATTTCTTGTTGTATCACCAAAAGAGATTGGTCTTTTCTTTATTATTTTAAGTCTAGTGCCATAAAAGTGTATGTATCGGCGTCAGATCGAGCACATAGTGCTGGGCAAGGGCCCGCCGGGCGGCGCGTGGCCCACGTTCCCGGGCGCGGTGCGCACGCTGTCGCCGGCGGCGTGGCTCGCGCTGCCGCCGCACGCGCGCATCGGGCCGCGCGCCGCCTCGCGCCTGCCCGCGCGCGCCGTGGCCGCGTACTGCGCGCGATACGTGCACGCCTGCCGCCTGCAGGTAACGCGCTACGACCTTTTTTTTAATAAGCTCCCCCCCCAACAATGAATCCACAATCCTATTACGGATTACAAAAGAATCAAAATTACAAAATAAGACAATGTTAGGATTATTACGTGTATAACGACAAATAACTCATTTTAATATATAGTATACACTAATTGTTAAGCTAATGCTCTAATTATTATCATTTATGTTTGATTATAATACAAGTAAAACCGATTTTAAATTGAGTTTAGACTAAATCAATGTTACAAAAATTAAAACTGCTATGATAAACACAAATTTGGTGTATAATAAAAAGTGTAGAAATCAATGAAATAACTAAGTGAAATAAAACTCACTTAGAAACAATAAAAGTGACGTCACGAGTGGAATAACTCGTCTAAAATTGACAACCCTGAAAGCCCTCCCTGGAGCGTGATCCCAACACCTTAGAACTTTGTATTATTCCAGCGGTACTTTCGCTCGGGCGCCACGGTGACGCACGTGGGTCCCGCGCCGCGCGTGGCGCCGCCCTGCCGCGCCACCTGTCCGCGGAACGCCAACTTTTGCGTGTCGGGGTGAGTGTGTGGTGTCACAGAAATAACTTATTCTGTATAACAACCAATTCCGACCAAAATTATTACTAAATAACCAGTGACCAGCAAGTAATGATATAAAGTTTTAAACTTCTCCAAATCAATCAATCAATCAACAGCCAATCGTTGTCCAATGCTGAACATCTCTCTCAAGGCCGCTCCCAAGGTGCGCCAAAGCTCCCTGTCCTCCGCCTTCCGCATCCAGTTGGTGCCCGCCACCTTCTTAAGGTCGTCGGTCCACCTGGCTGGAGGGCGCCCTACGCTGCGCTTGCCGATTCGCGGTCTCCACTCTAGGACTCGTCTGCTCCAACGGCCATCGGTCCTACGACATACGTGACCAGCCCACTGCCACTTCAGCCTGCTAATTTTGCAAGCTATGTCGGTGACTCCGGTTCTTTTCCGGATAATCTCATTTCTGATCTTATCCTTCAAAGATACTCCGAGCATAGCTCGCTCCATAGCACGCTGAGCGACTTTGAATTTGTGGACTAGTCCCGCAGTTAGTGTCCACGTTTCGGCACCGTATGTCATGGCAGGTAAGACGCATTGGTTGAAGACTTTCGTCTTCAAACATTGCGGTATAGACGACTTGAGGACTTGACGAAGGTTGCCAAATGCTGCCCATCCCAAGCGAATTCTTCGATCGGCTTCCTTCTCGAAGTTGTTCCTACCGACTTGTATTATCAAACTGATCAACAGGTTTAATACCGGAAGTGATCACCGCTTGGTTCGAGGCACTCTAAATATCAACTTAAAAGCCGAAAGATCGAGAATGATGAGGTCTACTCTCCGACCTACCATGCTCCAAGCTGCTCAAGGCTCCGAAAAGTTCCAAATGGAACTTCAAAATCAATTCACCGCGTTGGAAACCATAAGCAGCATTGATGAGAGAACCGACACGCTGGTCAAAATACTGCAAAACACATCCCGCAAGTGTTTTCCGCCACAGAGAAGAGACAACGCACCAAAACTCTCTGCTGAGACACTCGAGCTCATGAGAAAACGACGAGAACTACCATCGTTTTTGTCAGATAAGGCCTTAAACCGAACAATAAAAACGCTGACGCGACGCGATCTCCGACGCTCTAATACCCGTGCCATCAAGGCTGCGATTGAGCAAAATCGGGGATCGAAAGTGTTCGCTCGCAAGTTTGGGAGGCCGCGTCTGACAAAACTTAAAACTGAAAATGGTGGGGTCGTTACCTCTAGGCCTGAGATTGTCGGAGAAGTAGAGAGGTTTTATGGGCAGTTGTTCTCTTCAAGATCGGATAAACCCGTGGGAATCAGTATTGATGACCAGCGCGCCCCTCTTATGCGCCATTACTCCGAGGAGCTCCCGGTCGTTGACCAAGGAGAGATTAGGGCGGCTCTAGAACAGCTTAAAAACAACAAAGCTCCGGGAGATGACGGAATCACAACAGAGTTGCTTAAGGCAGGCGGGACTCCGGTCCTGAAAGAGCTAGCAAGCCTCTTTGATTCCGTCATCTAACATGGCAAGACCCCGGAAACGTGGAGCGGGAGTGAGGTGGTACTGTTTTTCAAGAAAGGTGATAAAACCCTCTTGAAAAACTACAGACCAATCTCCCTCCTGAGTCACGTGTATAAGCTGTTCTCAAGAGTCGTCACGAACCGTCTCGCCAGACGACTTGACGAGTTCCAGTCCCCAGAGCAAGCCGGCTTTCGATCAGGCTACGGCACCGTGGACCACATCCATACTGTTCGGCAGATTGTGCAGAAGACCGAAGAGTACAATCAGCCGCTGTGTATGGCATTTGTGGACTACGAGAAAGCCTTCGACTCCATCGAAACCTGGGCAGTGCTCGACTCATTGCAGAGATGTCATATCGATTGGAGATATATCGAGGTACTGAGATGTCTGTACAACGCCGCTACAATGACTGTCCACATCCAGGACTGTAAGACGAAGGCGATCCAACTGCGCAGAGGGGTGAGACAGGGGGATGTAATATCCCCGAAACTGTTCACCAACGCGTTGGAAGACGTTTTCAAAACGCTGGATTGGACTAGGTATGGAGTCAATGTAAACGGCGAGTACATCTCACACCTTCGATTTGCCGACGATATCGTCATCATAGCAGAGTCGCTGGAACAACTCACCGAAATGCTGCGTAGCCTAGGCGAGTCTTCCCGGTGTGTCGGTCTCGGTATAAACTTGGACAAGACCAAGGTCATGTTCAATAGGCATGTCGTGCCGGGACCGATATACGTCGAGGGGAAACCTCTCGAAGTTGTTAGTAAACTTCTCCAATAATAGAGTAATTATAATTTACTTCATTAACATCGCAGAAGTATTTATTACGAGCTTTTATTTCATCTGTTTGCATGTGTGCGTTAAATCTTGCAATCGAAACCAATTCCACTCAACTGATGGGTTATGGAAATTTTTGTAACTGTTTTGAGAGTTTTGGGATTGTTGACGTTTTATTTTTTATTTAAATTTATGTGCTTTCCAGGTACGATCATAGACAAGGTCGCGGTTTCCGCTACCTGTGCGCGCGCGTGGTGCTCGCGTGCGGCGCCAACGACCGCCCCAACTCGCTGCCGACCCCCCTCGCTGTTTCCCCCGCGCCCACCTCCCCCGCCACCCTCGCCGTGCACTCGCTGCCCGACGTGGAGCGCGCGCTGCGACGACTCGCCGAGAGAGGTGTGACTTGGCGCGACTTATACGATTATTAGACATATCGGCGAATTTTGATGAAAACTAAAATTGCAATTAAATGTTTGTAAAATTGAACCTTTGGATTTAACGATCGTAGTGTATGTAGCACTTAGTGTTATGTTATAATTTAAAGAGAAGAATGCTCTGATTGCTTCTACCTCTATCCTACCCACTTTTGAAGTGGCGTACATTGCGTATATATATCTATATATACTATATCTATATATATAGAAAAAAGCCGAGATGGCCTAGTGGTAAGAACGCGTGAATCTTAACCGATGATCGTGGGTTCAAACCCGGGCAAGCACCACTGAATTTTTATGTGCTTAATTTGTGTTTATAATTCATCTCGTGCTTAACGGTGAAGGAAAACATCGTGAGGAAACCTGCATGTTTCTAATTTCACTGAAATTCTGCCACATGTGAATTCTACCAACCCGCATTGGAGCAGCGTGGTGGAATAAGCTCCAAAACCTTCTCCTCAAAAGGGAGAGGAGGCCTTAGCCCAGCAGTGGGACATTAACAGGCTGTTACTGTTACTGATCTATATATAAAGGTTGATATTGTTCGGCACTCAATACATCAAATAAATTGTTATGAAAAGTCTGCACTTAAAACGGGCGTTCCGCAAAAATAAATAATGGGTTCTTTTTATATTTGGTAAATATTTATGGTAGGAAGTTTGATACTGAACTTATTTGAAATAAATAATGAGTAATCTGTTCTCCCAGCGGCCGACCGTGCGCACGTGCTGGTGCTGGGCTCGGGGGTCAGCGCGGCCGACGCCGTGCGCAGCGCGCGCGCCGCCTCGCTGCACGCCGCGCACGTGCACCGCCTGCCGCCGCACGCGCTGGCGCGCCTCTCGCCGCACGACTACCCGGACTACGCGCACGTACGTACCGCCACACACACACAAACACACACATGTGCACACGCATACCCATTCACGCCGCTCATATGAGCTATTCTGTGGTAGACCAACGAAGTTAACCACACGAACAATGAGACTTATACTGTAGGAAGACCATTCCGTTCCGTAGAGACGCGCAAAGAAAATACTCCCTTAAAATGTCATACTAACCAATTTTGAAACTAACCTTATTAGTTCTCAGTACATAATATGTTCATATAAGTTTTAGTATTTTTTTTTGCTTATATTCGCGACGAATAGTCTTATCCCTTTATATTAATCGAATTTAAACCTTATATCTCAATACATGTAATGCCTGAACATAACCCATAGAACCAATTATGTAAAATAGATATAGTTTAATTAAATTGTATTTTTATCGACAGGTTTACAAAATGATGCTCGACGGTCCGTCAGGAAACCACCCGTACTACACCCCCTACCCCGACCACATGATTGTAGAAATTACCCCCATAGCCGCACAGGAATCCTCCCCTAAACTATATGAAGATAAAGATGACGAGATCCTCACTTTAAAGAGGGTGAAACTCCTCAATTTAGTCACAAATGAGACAGTAGAACTGACTGTCTCGCTCATAGCGATACTTATTGGATCCAAACCGGATCTGTTTTTCCTCCAAACGAACTTTAATCTCAATAAAATGACGTCACAAGAAGAATGCATCAAATGCATCGAGAAGAAAGAAAGTGATGAGAACCAAAGACAATGCTTCCTCAGGAACCACTGGCATTACATCAAATCTGTATTTGGACAGAGTATACAAATATGCAAGTCGAGATATTTAAATTATTCAGAAATAAATGGTAACACTGACACAAAGTGCGTGATACCGGACTGCAATCGACGGAATATGAAATGTGTGTGCAATCGTTTAGACATAGAGAAGGCTGTGAAGTGTCAATGTGAGATCATTCCGTATAACGATAGTGTTAAGAACAAAGTTAGTTGTCAGTGCCATTTGACTAACCCGTTCAGTGATGGACTCGGGTTTGGGGTGGATCCAAGCAAGCCAGTGGATGGGAGGGGCAATCCAATAGCAATAGACAAAAGGACACATGAGGTTTTGAATGCTCCCAAGGGGCTGTATGCGCTAGGACCTTTGACTGCTGACAATTTCATCCGCTTCATACCTGGGGGAGCTGTAGCAATAGTGGCTCACCTTCACAAAGAAATTAAGCAAACTACACAGTGACTACTTTAAGTGAATAAACGATACTTAACTTTTTTTTAACAATAAACTATTTTTTATACTCCATGACAGTCTTTCATTTTCTTTATGTGAATTTTTTTAATATCAACACGTAATTAATATGGAATAGGATGTGGTTTGAGCAGAAATAATTAAACCAAAAATCAAATGAAATTGGAATATTTTAGTGTCATTTTATTAGTATTAAAATTATACCTTCTGACAAACTGGACACCTAAATATTTGGTCGGATACGATAAAATACGGCCGGATACGGTAAAAGCCGAACATTTCCGTCTTTAGCCTAACACCTAGCAACCCTATATCCAAGGTTGTACACGGAGTAAAAAAATAGAAAATGAGTAACTCCGTGTTTGTACACGGAGTTACTCATTTTCTATTCCAATTTATAATAAACGCTATTCGAATTGAATAAGGAGTAAAACAAAATTTATATATATATTCCATACAAAGCTCTACTGTATTATGCACTACAAGTGATTTCTTGATTTATTATTTTATTTACAATAAAACACTATTCCACTACTTTTATCCTTTCATACTTTCAAATTTCTGATAACAACTTAGGATGACATTCAAAACGGCATTTTTTGTGTATCCATAATGTTACATAGATAATTTAAGATCTCGACCAATTCAACGTCAAAATTTTGTATTGTCTTTACTTCTCTTGCGGTTGGAATAATGTGGATTTATAACCTTACGCTTTTTTATCATCTATATAAGTTTTATCAAGTAACGAGTACATTTTATTTCATATCATCATATTCAGCCCACATTAATCCACTGCTGGACATAGGCCTCCTCACAGGTGCGCCAGGTCTCCCGGTCCTGTGCTAGTCGCATCCATTGAGCACCCGCCATCTTCCTAAAATCGTCTGACCATCGGGCGGCTGGTCTGCCCACTGGCCTTTTTGCTTCTCTAAGCCACCACTCCGTGACGACTTTAGTCCACCTTCCGTCTTCTCGTCTGGCCAAGTGTCCAGCCCATCTCCACTTTAACCTCGTGATACGCTTCCCAATATCTTCGACTTTCGTCTTTCGTCGGATTTCTGCGTTTGGTACACGATCAACGAGGGAGATGCCTAGCATAGCACGCTCCATCGCCCTTTGTGCCACTTTTATTTTGTGCATGTTATGCTTAGTAAGCGTCCATGTTTCGGCATCGTAGGTGAGTATAGGCAAGACACATTGGTTAAACACCTTAGTCTTGAGGCATTGTGGGAGTTTGGATGTCAACGTATCTTCGAGCTTTCCAAAAGCAGCCCACCCTAATCCAATGCGTCGTTCGATCTCCTGTATTTGAGATTTCTGATCAAATGATAAACGATGTCCAAGATAGATATCATCGCTGACCACCTGTACGGTGTCCTTACCTACGATTATGTTAGGTGCACGTATGTGGCGATTAGTCATGATTTTGGTCTTGGACATGTTCATCCTCAGACCGATCCTCAGTGAAACTTCTTGCAGATCTGCTAGCATAAGTTGAAGTTCTTTGGTGCTCTCGGCGACAAGAATCAACTCGTCCGCGAACCTAAGGTGCGTCATGCGTGTTCCGTTTATATTGATACCTCTCTCCCTCCAATCCAGCGTCTTCAACAGATCTTCTAAGACGGTGTTGAAGAGTTTCGGCGAGAGGTTATCGCCTTGGCGGACCCCTCTGTCAACAGACACGAGGTTGGTGTTTTTATGTTGGTGCATGCGCACCTGCATAGTTGCGAATTTGTACAGCTCTCGGAGGATATCTACGTATCGCTTGTCAATACCGCAGCGATGGAGAGATTGAAACACGGCCCAATGTTCAACACTGTCGAAAGTTTTCTCGTAATCAACGAAGGCAAAGCACAGGGGTCGGTTATACTCATTGCACTTCTCCATTAGCTGCTTGACAGTATGGATGTGGTCCATAGTTGAGTATCCACTCCGGAAGCCAGCTTGCTTGATAGGTTGGTTTTTCGAGGGTGTTAGCGAGTCGGTGGCACAGGACTTTAGCGAACAGTTTGTAGACCTGAGAGAGAAGGCTTATTGGACGATAGTTTGTCAGTTTTGTTTTGTCGCCTTTCTTATAAAGTATCGTGACAATCGCATTCTTCCATTGACCGGGTGTAGAACCCTGTAGGAGAATTTCGTTAAAAAGTTTTACAAGGACTTCAAGTATAGGTTTTCCACCTGCCTGCAACATTTCGACATGCACCCCGTCCTCACCAGAGGCTTTACCTTTTTTCATTTTGCTTAGCGCATGCTCTACTTCATCTGGTGTTATATGAGGTAATTCGCCTTTTTCGATTCGCTCTACTGGCGCTGCTCTGGGGTCCGTCGCAACTTGTATCGATTGCGGTATTTTTGAGGTATACAGTTCCCTGTAAAACTGTTCGACGATCTTTATAATTTGGTCACGATCAGACACAATATTGCCGGCATGACCCGTCAGCTTGTTTATTTCCCTCATGCCCAAGCTAAGTTTTTTTCTATAAACTTTCGGGGCCCTATTGTCTTGGATGGTTTTTGCAATATTTCTGGTGTTATAATTTCTTAAGTCATTACGGATTGCCTGCTTTATAGGCTTATTAATCTCTCTCTGATCTGATGTTATACCAGTCTTCAATTCCCTTCTTTGGGATAGGAGAGAGAGCGTATGAGTTGTTAATTTCGCCTCTTTATGTGGCTTCTTTCCCCCTATGTGACCTTTCGTGGTCTCCGTCAGTACTGTGCACAGCAAGTCGTTCAATGAGTCGACATTCCGGTTCTCTTCTATAAGCCCTTCGAAAGAGTTTTTGAGTTCCAGTTGAAACTCATTTTGTAAGAGTTTGTAACTATCCCTACCATATTTTGAGCTAGATGTTTTAAGCAGTTTGGCTCTTTCTTTGGGAAGGTTATACCTGAACGTGGCTCTCACTAGACGATGGTCGCTATTAGTTTTAAAGCGACTTAAAACGGATACGTCTGTTATATTTGACTTATGCGAGCTAATTTTGTAGTCGATCTCATTTCTCGTCCGGCCATCCGGGCTAGCCCAAGTCCATTTCCTTGAATGACGCTTTTTGAAAAAGGTATTCATTGCGTATAGATGATGTTGCTCAAGAAAATTTACTAAGGTGTGTCCCCGTGGATTACGACTACCTAGCCCAAACTGTCCTACCGTTTTTTACTTGATGTCCTATTTTTGCGTGTATTTTATTTATTAAGATTTAATTTTATATATATATATATTATTAATATATAAATATATATATATTTATATTATAAATTTTAAAATATTATAAATTTATATATAAATATATATATATATATATTTATATATTAATAATAATAGGCCAAGCTAAGCCTGCGGATTCTAAATATAGAAATGAATATCATACACTATCCAAATAGCAACAAATTGTTTAAAATAGACTAAAATTTATTTATAAATTATATGCTATCAAACATCATAATAATTATTCCTAACAAAATATTTGAATTTGAAGCTGTTGACAAATGATTAAATGTTTAAATTTGAACAAAGTTAGATAGCGCTCAGTAAAATCAAATATAATTTGTAGATAAA
Source organism: Nymphalis io (assembly GCF_905147045.1). Classification (NCBI taxonomy): domain Eukaryota; kingdom Metazoa; phylum Arthropoda; class Insecta; order Lepidoptera; family Nymphalidae; genus Nymphalis; species Nymphalis io. The sequence goes on from NC_065909.1 coordinate 1,093,440, forward strand.
AAACCTTTAAGAGGACTGAAGGGTATTATATACCCAACTTTTTTACTGGTGGTAGGGCTTTGTGCAAGCTCGTCTGGGTAGGTACCACCTACTCATCAGATATTCTACCGCAAAACAGCAATACTTGATATTGTTGTGTTCCGGTTTGAAGGGTGAGTGAGCCAGTGTAATTACAGGCACAAGGGACATAACATCTTAGTTCCCAAGGTTGGTGGCGCATTGGCTAAAAGCGATGGTTGACATTTCTTACAATGCCAATGTCTAAGGGCGTTTGGTGACCACTTACCATTAGGTGGCTCTTATGCTCGTCCACCTTCCTATTCTATAAAAAAAAAAAAAACAACTGCGGCAAAGCAAAGGGGAATATTATTTTAGTGTTCCAACTATACTACTATATTTTGATAAATTACGGGTTATTAGTTTCGTTATAATTTACTGTGTGCCACACATTATTCGTCTATCACTAAAAGCAGGAAGTGTAGCGAGTGGACGTAAAAAATATGTTTTAAAATAATAATTATTTATTTAAGCAAGTAACCAGGATTATCATCGGTTGTAGTACCATTGTTATGTGAATCTCTACAAGCTCACTATTAAAGTTAGCAGTCGTGAATGTACAAGTGATCTTGTTGAACTGCAATATAAATTTCTGCAAGACCAAACACCAGAAATCCAAGTCTTTGTCTTACCAAAAGTCAACTTATTGATAGTCCAAAAAAAAAACTGCAATTCGAACTGTTTAAAAAAAAGTTAACTATCCACAGAATAAAAAACAACGAGTATTATTAAAAGTCATTTTAATTGTTAATACATATTAAAATTAATTACAATCTAACATCACAATTAGTTATATGGCACAAAGTGATAACATAAGCCCTTTTTAATAATTAATATTTAAAAAAATATAATCTTGATAAACCGATTTTAGTTAACTATAAAATTATATCTACTCATATATTTTTCTTCATTACAAATTTTGAAAAAAAGATTGGTGCGTCAACTCAGTGAACCTTCGCCAGTTCTACCAATATCACTTTAAAGTTATTTAAAAACAATAAAATTTAAACAGTGCTGCCTCTATATTTTAGATAATATTTAATGTCATTAAAATACAATCTATACTTTTTAAGCCCACACAAGATCGAGTTAGCAATACCATTCAATTCTAATCTGCTTTGAACACCAAAATCAGTCACCACTTATTATTAAATTATTGAGATTATTAAATGCAGCAATACACAAGTTATATACATATGTATATGTATATGCATTTTATAACATACAGTTGAAAACTATTTTTGGTACAAAATATTTGATATAAAAATACATATCAAATCAAAATATTTGTACAAATTTAAACAGTTACATTTTCATTTTAACAAACAATATACATGAAATAAAATTTAATTAATAACATTATAAGTACCCATACATTTGTTTATTGAACCGTCCATATTTGTTCTAAGCAGAGACAAATAGCATTGTTTATTTAGCACTTTCCTGATGTATTAATAACAATTTCTTCTTTGTTTGAAATCATATCCTGAAAGAGCCTTAGCCTTAGACTGTAAAAAACTTCGAATAACTGTTTTTTTATAAGTAGGAATATGGACAATAAAATCTTATATTAAAATGCCATCTATGATCAGATATAACAAATGATTATATTTATTTATAAAATAACTTACATTTTAGATAATATTCATTGAGTAAATAAAACGTAACTGTTAACATTTATAGACAAATTGAATATGAATGGACAATATTAAAAATTATTGGTATTAATACATCAAACAAATTCGTAAACCCGCAATGTGTGCTAGAATAATTTCCAAGCTTTAAAAACATGAGAACTCTTTAGCTCAACAGTGTAATATTTACATTTACTTGGTTTTCCTTTTTACAAGTGATATTTAGCTTAATATTTTAAGCCAAAGAGCCAAGCCAAAAGATATCAAACTTAATTTGTACTGAGCTGCATCAGCTTTCATTTTCAGTCCGATATTGCATCTCAGAAGCTCAAATAACAGACTTTTTACTTAGTTACATACTCTAATATAGAATGCAAAGGCTTACAAAAAAATTCTATATATATGTGCCATACCTAATTATAGTTTTGTTTACTATATAATACACACTTAAAAAACTTACACAATTGAGAAGTGACTTGTTTTTAATTGCAAGGTTTTTAAAAAGCCCACTATTTTGTGATATATCTACTTGAGAATTCTACCATTACTAAAACAATAGTTTTATTTAAAGTACAAATTGCAAACAAAACACAACATATATATGTATGTATGTCAAGTATCGTTCAGGGATTCAGCAATGCTGTTTATTAAAACATCTATAACCAGCAAATAGGTTTGATATTCAACATTTCATTCACTTTTTCTAATTAAAAACGATGGGCTTATAACATATTTATATTTTAATAAGAGGCATTTTTTTAAAAATATAATAGATTTGGTTTGGTTTACAATTTGTACATTTTTTGCTTAAAATGTTATGGTTATTAACTGTTCCAGCCAGCCAGCAGGGCACAGATTAAGTTGTACATATTGCAATAATATGAAATATGTATTTATAGTGTGTCTGTACAATGTACATACTATGGAATCATAGTTTTAGGCACTTTAGCACACACAAAAAATCTTTAAAAAAATACCTATGATTAAAAAATATAATTTATAAAAATAAGAAATTATAAAATAGTTTTATTAACTGTTTAAATATAGAATTGTAATAAATGTTGATCATTATATTATATATATATATCATTATATTATATATATAAAGATCTTGTTTTCAGTACTGTACAGTCTTATTATATTCATAGAAGAATTTAAAGTATTTTGCCATTTTTATACCTAGTAATGTATCAAGGCAAAGGTGCTTATAGTAAATCTACTATTAAAAAGTTTTGACATTTAAATTTATTTTACCTATAAATGTTTTTAGGGGAATCTTTGAAAGGCAAATCAATGATTACAGAAAGAGATCAATTTTAAAGTAAGGACCCACTAATAAAATTATAAATAATTAAAGTATAGTCGTTTATGTTTTGGAGTTGATGTAAATATTAAAACATTCTGTTATCTCTGAAATATTAATAGAGTAAAAATTATTTTCATGAACAAATTTAACACAGAACATCTTTGGCGAAATTTCAAGATCTTCAATGAGTCATAAAAGATACAATACAAAGAAACTTTCTTTGTTCTTATGCCCTTTTGTAATTAACAAATGAGATTATGAATATATAATATTCCATATAAAATATTTATAGTTCTTATTTGTAATTGTGAACTATAAAAATACAACTCTTACGTTTTTAAGATATATAATTATGTATTTTAAGCTACATATAAAGCCATTCTCAAATGCATATTTGTAATGGAATATGCAAGAACCTATTTACTTGTAGCTTAGTAATATTCTTTCAAATGTCAATAATAGATTCTTTAACTTCAAATATATCAATAAAAATATTGACACTGAAATTCATTGTTTCATAAGATAATTCAAATGTTTACTGTGCACATTATATAGTAAATATATATTTCAATACTCGGAGATAAAGAACACTAAGAATTGATTGCCCTATTTATAATTTCTACTAAACAATATTGCGATTTTATCAGTGTTATATGGTACATGATAGATAGTGTTGATTAAGTTCATTTTCTTAATAATTATTGTTACAAATTTAAGTGAATAATTTCAATGATAAGATTGAAATTATAAGACTTAATTAGGTATCATGTACAGTAATAATTTGACTAAAGTGTTGAGAATCACTTATTTGTGATAAAATATGGAATTTAAGATCAATCCAGTTTGTTATTCATAGTAAATTGATATTATGTATCTTTATGTAAATAGGACAACTGATAATGACTTTGAACATAATTACTTTGAATGGCAGATAACACAGATTAATACCACTATTGTTCATGTTTGAAAAGGGTTTGCAACATAAAATATCACAGTTAAAAAAAGCATAAATGTACTTATAACATAATAGTTGGTTATAATAAATGCGAAATATTACAAACTAATTATTTAAAAAGCTTGATAAATACCTTTGTCACAAGGTAATGGAAATAACACCATGTTAGGTACAGGAATATAATCATTACGGCAATCGTAAATATGATTTGACGTCAGTCGCGCTGCGGAGGTGTCCTTGGTCTGTGGAAAAGTCTGATTAGCTTCTGCAATTCCTCTCCCAGTACTCTTGGCAGACCGAGAGCATTAACCGCATTGGGATCCTCTATCTTTAAGGCGAGCGTCAGCAACACTGTGTGACGAAGACTCCTTACACCGATTGTAATGTTCCAATTAGTTCTATACATCATACCGCCTATATTTCTTGGTGGTCTGTAGATTGGCTTATTGTTGATAACATAGCTTTCCTTGGTAGCCACATCCGTAAACTCCCAGGGGTGAGTAATAAAGGAATTTATGTCAAAAAACGTGCCTGCATCTAGACGGACGTAGTGTCGCTTCGCTCCGTGGAAGTCTCGCCACCATACATCGACTGGCCGAGAGGTCCTGTTGGTGAAACGAAGATAGACTCGGGACGTCGACTCTAACGATTTAACAACAACTTGCTGCCCTTTTTCGTCGGTTTCGTATATAACATCAGCCGGTTCTTCATTTTCTCGCTCCGCCATCATCAACAATCGGAATATTATCTTCCAAATAATTTTGAAAGATTTTAAATACTGCGTTTAAAATAAAACCTCCCGATTACAGGAGGTATGTACGTAGCTGCGATGAAGTCGCAAAATTTTAAAGTTATTTATAAATATTCGTTGGACGATATGGAATAATAATTTAAATTATCCCGCCATATACACAATCCGACAGTCACTTGACGTTTAATTCACTTCCGCTCAGAATTTAGTACACAATGGCTGTTTGCGTAGCTGTTATCGGGAAAGATGTAAGTTTGTTTCACTATCCTTTGTTACGATTGTTTAATACACATTACTATTTACACTTTTGATTAATCGACGAACAGTTAAGAGAATTAGTCTCTGAAACAGCGGTTTCCTTTGTTTACTGGTGTAAAATTAGTATAAATTCAACACGTCAATCTTTGTTGTCATATTGTCATATTAACTATAGACAAATAGACTCATGATAATAACCAAATCTGCCCGTTTTAAGGGTAATTGGGAAATTAATTTTTCTTTTTTTTTAAATGGATAAATTTTCATTTTTGTCACAAAACTCACTATTATTGAAATATTAAAAAATATTGAATTTTAATATTAATTGTGGTGAAATATAAAAGCAAAATTACCGATTTTTATTTGAAAGTGTGAATACATAGTGTAATAATGACTTTTTTTTCAGAATTCTCCACTTTACATTGGTGGAATTGGAAATGATACGACTTCAGATAATGAGCTTTCACGCCAATGGTTGGTTCACACTGCTCTGGATGCTTTAGAGGAAAGATTGGCCACGACGAATACTAATAACACTACTGCTAGTGTTAATGCAGCGAGGACAGATTTACGCGACCTTTATCTCGGACTACTTTATTCTACAGATACACACAAAATGTATAATTACTTTTTTATTCAAGTATTATTTTTAATTATATGATGTGACTTAAAATCATTTTATTTACAGATACGGCTACGTTACAAATACTAGAATAAAGCTTGTGCTTGTTACTAGTTCTACTTCACCTAGCGGCAGCAATATAAGAGACGCTGAAGTTAGAACTGCTTTACGCAGACTTCATGCGTTGTACGCTGATGCGATCTGTAATCCATTCCACTTGCCTGGCGATCAAATCATATCTCAGTAAGTAAAAAACGGTTTTGTACTTTAAAACTTTATTCCGAAGTCTGAACTAAAATATTATATTTACAGAAAGTTTGACAAGCAAGTAAAGAATTTGATGTTAAATAATGTCTAAAACAGCAAGAAACACAAGACGTGGGAAGTCATGAAGAAAATAATCTTGTTACTCTCCGTTTGATTTACTTTATTTAAGAAAGGAAACATTAGTTTAAAATGTTACATATTTAATCCAATATATTATTATTTTAATTCATAGCAGCACATCATTTTGTTGTAATTGTTATATAATTAAATGCTTAGAAAATAAAATAATATCGAGCTAAATGTATTTGTATTGCAACAGTATCGAATTGAATTTTAAATAGACTTCATACTACTATTCAATTATGAATCACCGTTATTTTAAAAATATCGTGTTTTTTAATAATGAAATTATTGTTAATTGCCATACATTAAAATCTGGAAAAGGAGTAACATTGGAGGCATAGATAATATATATTTTTTTTTGTAATTCAAGAACTTAAGTATATTTTAAATAAGTAATATTTAAATTTTATATTCATCAAAATAAAGAAAATTATTTCTTTTTATGGTTGTAAGCTATCGACGCTATTATTATAAATAGGTTTTGAAAATTGATTTCTAAACATAGTCTGTGCATGAGCCGACAGCCGCGCCATTTTATTTCTCTTTTAATGTGACATTTGTTTCAAGCTGTTCTCCGGTTCAGCGCTGAGCAAACTTTAATAGAAAAGTTGTTTATCTCGACCGGGAAATCGCATCAATATGGTAAGCAACGTATTATTTATAGGAATGAGTTATTATTATTCATATATTTACAATTATTCCGTCAAAAGTAATATCAAGATAGGTTATGTTAGCACGTGTCAACTTTTTTAAATAAGATTTTTATTATTTGTATATATATGATTTGATTAGGCTATTTGAATTATAGTCATAATAATTATTTTATGGTATATTAACCTCCATGCATGTGCCATAACATTAATAGCTGGTTTTGTGCAAAATTGTAGGCAGCCGCCGTCGTATCAGGAAAAGACATTGAAAAGCCCCAGGCTGAGGTTTCTCCAATCCATCGCATCCGTATCACACTGACTTCACGCAACGTACGATCACTAGAGAAAGTATGCTCAGATCTTATCAATGGAGCCAAGAAACAAAAGCTGCGTGTTAAGGTAATTAAAACTTGCAGTCTTAATTAGATATGAAGTCTTAAAAATGTCTTTATGGTGTCCTAAATGTAGAGCAGTAGAAGCTTCTCATTTGGTCAAGTTAACACCGGAGACCTGGAGAGAACTTATATTTAAAATATACTATTAGCAAATATACTACTCAAAAAATTCTTATTGATAAATTTTACTAAATAAAATAACTATCCATGAGTGATACCAATCGTCTATAGAAATAATATCTGTATATTGGTACTAAACTCAATACCTATGTATCGGACTATTGAATTTGGACAGCACATTAGGTATCTATATATTAGGAGAACTGCTGATGTTGCGGTATAGTATCATAATGTAAATGTGTATATTTGGTATTCCCATACAAGTCATGCTCATGAAAGAATATTTGATTGTTCATACTTATGTTACGAGTGTTTTAAGTTATTTTCCAATCACTAGTGCCAAATTTCATATCTTTAATAATACCTACCTTAATAAATTTATCTGTTCTCTAATAAAAATACCTTACAAGGTACCCTTACATTCTGGAATAATCCTATTCTATATCAACCAAAACATTACCTGCATTGCAATAAATTAGTATTTATTGAAGTTGGATATTATCAAGCAGTGAGATCTGATATCTAGTACTCGCTTCAGTTTCAGAGTACCATAGATTCAATTCTATATAAAGACACAATATCTGATATTAAAACCAATACATAGATATCATTCGATACATCTTGGAAGTGATATTACCCATCCCTTTTAAGAATCTATCAAAAGTATAGTAGCGCCGAGATGAAGACACATTATGTTTCTGTACTGGTGTGTTCACTACTCGGGCGCTAAAGTAACGCTTTTCAAAGTGCAGTGTATAACTCTCAATACTATACTCTGCTCATAGGGAAGCCACAGATAAAATATAATTATTACCAACCATTCAAAATTTTTTATTAATTTATATTTTAATTCAAGATAGCTCATCAGAGTTCAATTTACATGTTACAGGATAAATTTCTATTTAAAGCTACCGCTGGTTTGTTTGTAGATTATATAGAGAAGAATAAATATTATTACAACATCATAAAATCATATTTTCTAATTATTATTAAATATGAAAACCATCTTTAGACTTTGTCTCTATAGAAATGAAAAATTCGCATAAATAGTCTATTTGTCTTCCAATAATAATAATGATTAATGCAGTAGTAGTTTGTATGGCCCTTTTAGTACATAATTTTAATTAAAATCAACACCAACTTTGGCCCATATTTAACAGTTACATTTTTTATGCTTGTTATTATAATAATTTCTTTTTTATCTAGGGTCCAGTCCGCATGCCAACCAAAATCTTGCGCATCACTACCAGGAAGACACCTTGTGGTGAAGGTTCGAAGACCTGGGACAGATTTCAGATGAGGATCCACAAGAGAGTGATAGATCTGCACTCCCCCTCTGAAATTGTTAAACAGATCACCTCAATCAACATTGAGCCGGGTGTAGAAGTCGAAGTCACCATTGCTGACGCGTAGGCACATCTGCCAATAAAATATTTTAATTGATTCATTCTTTTATTTCCTAGTTCCTATTGAATTATTTGAATATATTTATTATCTTTAGTTTACGTAGTAATGGTTGCTAGAATGATGATTAGTGTGACAATACTTTTTCTTACATATTGTAACACCGATGCCATAACAATTAATATCCTTAAAGTTATATGTTGATCACAAGAATATATATCTATGATATAGTTCACAATTATAAGTTCACTACCATTATCTGATGTGATGTCATCGGAGAGGTAAGAAGTAGGATCAACAGATTTCCAGGTATGACAATGTAACATTGTGTACTTTCTAATAGGGCTACTACTTGTTTATTTATTTGACACACAACATATTACAGTTGGTAAAAGAATTACATTATTATAAAAATTTAAAGCTGGACTATAATATTTAACAATACGTGCACAGGCAGCGTATCTAGATTGGGTTAAAATAAGAAAATATAGAACTTTACTCTTGTTCTGACCTGGAATTTAAACTCGGAACTTCAGGGCAGCCACTAGTAATATATAAGTTAGCCACTAGAAATATATAAGTTGGCCACTAGATTATCGAGATTTATTACGTACATGTGCAATTTGATTAATATAGATTAAGAAAAGGAAAACTACATTTTTTAATATTACCGAATTGATCATATGAAATGTTAGCATACAGAATTTGCTGGATTTTATTTACTAGAGTTAAAAACTGCACAATATAATCTTTCGCCTTAATATTGTTGAACTACATATATCGACAAAAAGATATTATTTATTTAATGTCACGATATAATCGCGAAATTATAATTCATACCGAATTTAATTTGAAATAAAATATTGAATTTGAAAACTTATCTTACCGAGTTGTTACAAGTTTCAGTGCAAATGACAGGTATAGGCTTAAAATGGCTTTGGGTTGTATCAAGAAGTTGCTAGATGGCGCCACAAGGCGAGATCTGTATTAATTAACTATAAGAAATAAAATTACATTTTTAATATTAAAAATGTATATAGGAGTCGAGTTTAAATAAGTTAGTATCATTTAATATAAAAGCTAAATTTAAATACGTAACTTTATTCATGATTGTTTTGCGGTTTTATGAAATAAGCAACCACAAGGCGCTCTAAAGAAAAAAATATGATGAATAAACCATTTATTACAAGATAAACCAAAACCAAATGATGTGAAATAGGTACTTATACGTACTTATATTACGTATAATAAGTTGTTTCAAATAATGAATTATATACACTAACAACTTAAAATAATGTATTATATACAATAGTACGTTATTTAAAATAATGTATCATAACCTAATATTCAAATAAATTAATAAAATGTCCAATGGTAATGATACATTTAAAATTATAAAGGAGAAAAGAAAAAAAAACTTGCGCTCAACTAGCGTAGATACACGCTAGAAAAAAAAGAAAAAAAAAACGTTATTTTTTTTATTAGTTTGAGGTGAAGGCATTATACAAACTGAAACTTTTTTCCAAAATTTACAACATTGTTATAATAAATACTTAAAGTAAGTTTTGAATTTGGATGTTTAAACATTAGTATAAAAAAAATTATATAACAAATAAGGAAAGAAAGTAATGTGGGCGACCGTGGCGGAAGATGAATGTAAGACATCATTTTGCGTTTTCGATCATCACAAATTGCCGCTAGACATGCGTGAGGAAACATCTTTAATGTATTCAACAAAATAGATGGTAACACAAATGTTATTTATGATTAGACGAGGTCAATAGATAAAGTAAAAATATGTGTTTAATTTTTTATAATTCTAACAGAGAATCTTAAGTATTTTAATCGTAAATATGTATAAAACCGCCAGTCAATTGTATTTCGTTAGGTTATTGAATTATGATTGCCAATAAATAAATTACTACCCTGTAAAGGTTATACAGCTGGGCTAAGGCATCTTCTCGTTTCTGAGTAGGTTTGGAGCTTACTCCAACATGCTGTTCCAATACAGGAGGATACAGGTCATACAGATTTTCCTATGATTTTTTCTTTCACCGGCGGGCACAAGATGTATTATAAACATAAATTTGACGCGGGTTTGAACCTGTAATCTTCGGTTAAGATAAACGCGTTCTAACTATTGGATCATTTCGGCTTTTGATTGCGTTTGATAGTTGCTAACTAAAATAAATTAATTAATCAAGCTAATAAGAAAAACAAAACACTTGCGATATGCCTAGTAATTTGCAACGATATAATTAAAATCTGCCTGATCTTTGTATTTTTGTTAGAATATATGAAATGTTATCATAATTAATTAACCCCCATTAGTACCCATTTAAAATAGATTGGAATGAATTGTCTTCAAACATATTTTAAACTGTCTCGTACCATTTATTTCATCCGTAATTGCTATGATGCAATCTGTAGTTAGCGAAAAAAATGGAGCTTGTCTCTGCCAGCGCCACGCGTCATTGGCCATAAACAATACAAGCAAATCGATGTTTGAAAAATATACAAAGGACATCTGTTGTAAAGTCAGTTTTAATTAAGTAATACTTTTTATATTGATTTTATCTTCTTCAATATTGATATGTTAATAAATTATGACATTGTATGTTTGTTTCGAGAGGGCTCTGTACAAGCCCGTCTGGGTAGGTACCACCTGCTCATCAGATATTCTACCGCTAAACAGCAATACTTACTTGTTCCGTTCCGGTTTATGAGGATAGTGAGCCAGTGTAAATAAAGACATAACAACTTAGTTCCCAAGATTGGTGGCGCATTGGCGATGTTAGGAATGGTTAATTTTTCTTACATCGCCATAGACTATGGGCGGTGGTGACCACTTACCATCACATGGCCTCTTTGCCAGCCTGCTTTCCTATAACATAGAAAGCTTCATTCATCGCTATTTGTCCATTGTCCAAATTCTATTAAAATTATTCCGTTTTGGAATGAACATAACAAAGACGAGAAAAAGATAATTATTTATATTCGTTAGTAAGTTGACTCGAGTGCGTAGCCCACGCACAATTTAACTTGCAAACGCATAATTAAAATTGGTTAGTTTATTTCTAACTTGCAATTCCCAATCTCTAAATATATAAATAATAAAACTCATATAACGTTATTTTTTCTTAATATTTATTCTATTCATATGTATATATATAATTACTTTTAATTATATAAACATTGTTAGGTAAAGGCTAACTATTTTAAGGTATATGTTCCATCACACTGCAGTGTAATTCTAGCATTGTAGTGTAATTCTACCGAAAAAAAAGAAATATGTTGACCTCTTATTTGACGAGATCTTATCTTTAGATCTGTTTCATTCTATGACACTCTGTTAATACAAAATATTGAACAAATTCAATGATAAATAAACCTAATCACTGACATATTTGACAACCTAACCTGTCGCTAAACAATAAAGCTCAATTCAATGTCAGTTGGGCTATTATTTAAGAACAAACTCGAGACCGCAGAAAACGGACGTGAAATATCAGAAAGTGATATGCGACATTGGCAATTCTTACTGGTGGTAGGGCTTTGTGCAAGCTCGTCTGGGTAGGTACCACCCACTCATCAGATATTCTACCGCAAAACGGCAATACTTGATATTGTTGTGTTCCGGTTTGAAGGGTGAGTGAGCCAGTGTAATTACAGGCACAAGGGACATAAAATCTTAGTTCCCAAGGTTGGTGGCGCATTGGCTATAAGCGATGGCTTCCTCCTATTCTATAAAAAAAATAATATTTCAAGAATACACGCATCAAAATGCTATCTCAACATAAGTCGATTGTCAACATTTCACGTGCGTGTAACGAAGTGAGTTCTTACTGATTATCAAAGCAGTTTTCAAATGTAAAATAAACAAAGATGATGTTGTCACGACACTATGAAATGGTTCGAGAAATAGTTTTAGTGTTAGAAGTATTTTTATCATTTGAAGTTGAATTAAAATTTGATTTTCTCGAAGCTATCAAAACGATTCGTTGCAATGGCACCGTATATCACTTATCAATTAATCTAACGACAAACATCGATACACAGAGTGGCTGTGTTTCGTTTTGCAGTGTGAGTCGACCAGGGTATACAGACACTGATATTCTTGATCCCATGTTTGGTTGTATTTTGACAGTTTTAACGTGTTATATTTATTCCAAGACTATTTCCTCCACTGCCTTCTAAAAATCCATAAATAAGTAATTAATATTTGTACCTTATATAAAGTCGCGTAGCTACGGTATCTAATTTTTATTTATCATCATTGTACAAAAAAATATTGTAACGCTGTTTATTAAGAAATAAATAAAACAAATTAAAATATACCTAATGAAAGAAATAGACAAAGACGAAACAGTTTAGTACTGTTTTCTCTATTTGTCAACCGGTTTTATTTTTTTATTTGGTAGTTATTCTATTATATGACACTAATGGTGTTATCAATGAAAACATTTGAAAACAAGAGTAGAAACATGCAAGTTCATAAATGTTTCGGTTTATGCGAAATATGACAAACAAATAGCGAATGTTCACACGGATCAAGTCATAGCAAATCGAATCGAAAGCCTGCACGCTTTCTAAACGTATTTAACCGAAAAATTCCCAACAAAGGTTAAGAAATAAATATAAATATTTATACTAACGCGGTAGATTTTCTCGTTACTAGACTGCCGCAATGCTGAACATTATATTTTATTACGCGACGCGGCAAATTTAGACAAGAGTTCTATGTTACGACTTTAGATATTAGATGTATATTAAGATATGCTTCACGATCAATGTGGTTAATATTTTTTTCTGGTGTTTGTAAGCTACCCTTGTTGCTTCATTCTCATTGGAATAAAATCAAAGTCCTTTATTCGACAAAAGCTCACACTTACTTATCGATAATCAGTTTGGAAACTACCACAGGTCATCGTCATCAAGTTTTGCATCATAATCAAAATTATCGTATATTCTGCGTACGATTGTAGTGTCCCATCGTAGATCGTACATAATTATGAAATTCTCGCACATGTATGGTAATTATCGTACGGTTCCGAACGCTGCAACAGCACTGGCGAAAAGAGCGGGTTTTTTAAACATTGATTCTCCATTAATATTGTAAATGTGAACGCAGTGAAAGTGTTTTTTCGGTTGTACTTCTGTTAATGGATACGAAGAGAAAATGACGTTATTAGCAATGAGATAGTAACAAATATAACAGCTTGAAAATGTTCAATTGGCGAACTCCTCGCTTCTTCAGAAGGTTTGGAGCTTATTCCGTAACGCTGCTCCGATGCGATGTGCGTGATTGTCAAGTTTTCAACACGCAATCTTCATAAAAATCACGTGTTCGAACCATCCCGTATTACTTACTATTTATACGATAACAATTCAAACGAAGGATATAAATGAGAGTATTTTTATCGAAAATCACTTAGACCTGATATTAAAACAATTTATAATGACCGCAATGAAACTACGACAACATCTCCTAAAGACAATACTAGAATTTTAATTGTTCTCTATCAGATTTGTCTTCCCTTTAAAATTCAACTAAATCAGTTGTCTTCATATAAAATAAAAATCTCGCCGTTACAGCGTGTACCTTAGGAGCCTTAGGCTTCGTTAGCGCAAAGCCTCTAGCCACTCCACTGCATCGACAATTTGCTGAATAGAAGCTAAGCTAAGCTCAGAATTAACAATGACTTAAATTTTATAGTGGCTGGAAGTAATTTAATTAGGCTTTGCCTTGGCCAACATTTAGTTTTGTTATATTGTCTGTGACATTACTTGTTTTTGACACATTGCAACCTACCAATCAGTAACCAGTAACAGCCTGTGAATGACCCACTGCTGGGCTAAGGCCTCTTCTTTTTGAGGAGAAGGTTTGGAACTTCCAATGCGGGTTGGTGGAATAAACATGTGGCAGAATTTTAGTGAATTAGACACATGCAGAATTCCTCGCGATGTTTTTCTTCACCATCAAGCACGAAATGAATTATAAACAGAAATTATGCACGTGGAAATTCAGAGGTGCGTGCCCGGGTTTGAACCCACGATCATTGGTTAAGATTCACGCGTTCTAACCACTGGGCTTTGCAAGTCATTAGATGAATCCTATAATGCCTATTGTAGTCTAAATTATTGTCTATAGGTATATCTTGTTTATTTAACTATCCATATCCACTGTTTACATGTTAATTATTACAGAGTTATTCCGCGTAAAACCTATTTACACGTAACCTCTAATTATATTAGGATGAAACCATAGGCAATTTAGTACTTTTTAATGATTTGACATATTGCTAACATAGTTTAGATTATTCGAATGGTTTTATAATTCAGTCCTTGTTGTATTACATGTATATTATTGTAATTTATAATTTATTCAATGTTTTATGTTATTATTTCCGTATGTAACAGTATATTATTTATTGATATAAGAAACACAATCGGCATATTCACAAAACTAACAACAAAAGATTACGATAACAGTGGGTACAATACACCATTATATGTAGTTACAACAATATATTATCTTTATTAATTTAAAACGACTATTATATTAATAATTTAATACCAATAATAATTACTTTTAATATTACACACAATTTATGAGTATCTCATTTCAAAATTTACTAATTTAAAAACATAATGCCCCAGTTACATAGACATGCAGTGCTATTTTTTTAATATTTTAAATTATTTTTAGTCTGTATAACTGTTTCTCTTATGGTATGGATGTATCAGAATACAATAAGAAGTTTGGAATATTTAAACTGTTCGCCGAACATAACGTTTTGGCTGAATAAGACAAGACCAGTGTCTACTTCCATAAACTATTAAGAAATTGCTTTGTGAACATCTGTTACTGACCGGGGATTTTGGTTACACGTAGATCCGCCTTTTTTGGAAACTAAATTTAGAATACAAAATTATATTATTTTTTAAAACACCTTTAAACATTGTCTCAGGATAAAACAATGAATTTATTTGCTTTGTTCTCACTGTCTTACGAATTAAAAATATTTTAATTTATTTCTTAATTACTGATAAGAAAAAAAAATTGAGAATATTCTAGTTTTTATAAGGCTCTATGGTCTAGGTATTATTATGAAGTAATTTAAAATATAGATTATTATTTTATTTTTTAAATATCTCACATATTTACATATGCGCGTATATATAAATTAAATAATGTTGTTTACCAACAGACAACTGAGTTCTTGTAACATTAACCGGTTGTCATATTTTTAAATAAAACATATTTTTGACTTAATTTTTATTTGTATTAGATATTAGTGGAAACTTGATTGGTTTATGTGTTATTTTATTGTTTGTTTCCCAATAAATAAATAAATCAGACTAAATCCGAATAAATTGATGAGCCGGTTGGCGTGGTTGGTGGATGCTTGCCTTCCACACCGAAGGTTGTAGGTTCGATTCCCACCCGGAACAGATATTTGTGTGCGTGAACATGTCTGTTTGTCCTGAGTCTGGGTGTAATTATCTATATAAGTATGTATTTACAAAAGAAAGTTGTAACTTTATTTGGGATACGTGTGTAAAAAATGTCACTGGGTATTATTATTATTATTATAAATAAATCTTGTACGACGATGATTCATAATTATTCCAACAATCTTTTCTTGATAGAACTGGCAACCAAATATATGTAGTAACATTTAAATATTCAAATTAAGAATACCATGATAATGTACAAAATGAATTTAATTCGAAATCCCTTTGGTTCGTGTGCTTAATAATTTACGTCTGACGTAACTTGAACACGATGGCTCTCGACGATTTAATTTGTAAAAGAGCCGCATGAACTATAGCCGAGACCTATGTATATGAGCCAGGTCGTCGCTCCAGAGATCAATACAGTCTGGGAACGGGATGAGCCGGTGAACCGTAGCTTAACCGTAGCTTAAGAGGTTAGCGTTTATTTAATCTTTGTTTATCGAGTTTTTACAAAACAAAATAAATAAATTATACGCGAAGTTTTTAGTGATGTAAGCATGCACATGCATGTTCTTAAATTGCCATTGTACATGGCGTGTTTTAGTTATGTAGTGTATATTTACATATATTTATATAAATAAACAAATTATAATGATAGCTTGAACATACCAATCAAATAAATTTGTCATGTAAGCTTATTTAATGGTTTATTTGTGATATATGTAAAACTCTTGATGTGAAAATTCTCGTAACAGTTCTTTTTTACTACATATTATAAAACGAACCATGACTGACATAAACGTATACTCATACGGTTTTCAGAAAGATGATGGTTACGTGAAATTAATTACTTACTAAATTATTGTATAAATTGGCTTTTTTTATATAGAATAGGAAGGCGGACGAGCATATGGACCACCTGATGGTAAGTGGTCACCAACGTCAACTAGACATTGGCATTGTAAGAAATGTTAACCATCGCTTACATCACCAATGCGCCACCAACCTTGGGAACTAAGATGTTATGTCCCTTGTGCCTGTAATTACACTGGCTCACTCACCCTTCAAACCGGAACACAACAATACCAAGTACTGCTGTTTGGCGGTAGAATATCTGATGAGTGGGTGGTACCTACCCAGACGAGCTTGCACAAAGGTCTACCACCAGTAGTGGCTGAAAGGTGACGATGATTGTATTATAGAAAAAGACAGAAATAAACATGCCTGGTAGCTTTACTGACGTGCGCTTCTCCTTACTCTACGCTTGCGAAGAAGGGACGAGTAATTAGTCTAGTCTTGCCAGTATTTAAGAGTAAAACTTGTTCATGGACTCGGTTCGGCAATAGCTCAGGGGCATGAACCTGTTGCTTTCACATCGCTAGACAGCTGAGCTATTAAGACTGCATATCCTTTGAATACAGTTAACATCGTATTTATTCTGCCAATCGTAATAGCTTTACAATTTTGTAAAACATTTCTTGTTTCTTACGATTTATATTCAAAGCAAGTAAGAAACATTTTTTTCTATTGATGTGTATGTTATATATCAATCAAATATTACAGTAATAGCCTGTTAATGTCCCACTGCTGGGCTAAGGCCTCCTCTCGTTTTTGAAAAGAAGGTTTAGAGCTTATTCCACCACGCTGCTCTAATGCGGGTTGGTAGAATAAACGTGGCAGAATTTCAATGAAATCAGACACATGCAGGTTTCCTCACGATGTTTTCATTCACCGTCAAGCACGAGATGAATTGTAAACACAAATTAAGCACATGAAAATTCAGTGGTCCCTCCCGGGTTTGACCCACGATCATCGGCTATCTCGTCTTTTGGAGATATAATAAAAGAAAATTATTTATCTTATTTTTATATATATATGTATATTATTTTTGTAAGTTAATTATGATAATAACTGAAATTCAACCGAAAACATGCATCTTATATAGAGTGGTTGATTATTTATATGCACTTCATGAAATCAAATCAAATCAAAGTAAATTCCTTCAAGTCGAATATTATTTTTTATTTTTTTTAAATTCGCCGGGAGGGCAAATGATTCCACTCCACCTGATGGTAAGTGGTAGTAGAGTCCAAACGCGACGACGGCCAGTACAGTCGGTAAGAATGTTTATTAATTAAATATTAGATATAAATAAGCCTTAAGAAGACTCATAAGCCGTCGTCGTCGATAAATAATGTAATAATTAGTTACGATGAATTTGAAATTATACCCAATAATGTTATTTTATAATATACTATTCGCCGCGGCTTCGCCCGAGTCTTAGGGGGAGAACTGGGTTTTAGATAAGTGGCTTTCTTAGTCCTGGGGTTCAAGCTAATTTCGTACTAAATTTTACCAAAATCGGTCCAGTGGTTTAGCCTTGAAAGCGTAACAGACAGGCAGAGTTATTTCGCATTTATAATATTAGTGAGTGGTTGCTCACTGACATAAAAGTCCGGACAGCGTTGCTATAATGTAAGAACTCATTCACCCGTGAAATGTTGAAAGCGCACTTATGGTGATATACTATTGTGATGCGTGTATTCTTGAATTTTTATGATTGTTATGGTCAATGTCGCATATCACTTTCTGACATTTTACGACCGTATTCTGCGGTGTTTCGATTTTGTTCACAACAGCCCTACAGCTCTTTTGAGCAGAATGAAAACAGTCTCAATACTTAATCTGTATAGTTTCTTTACCCCTAAAGTAATTATTATTACTAATAAGCTATGATTTATTCTCAAAAGCAGTTTGTTAACTGTTTTAAAAATTATCGAAAAATTGCTTCGTTTAAGTACCTTTAAAAAAACATTAATTATGTCAATTTTTCACTGTAATTAAATTTAGCCTAACTCATAAACTCTAATCAACTAGTTTTTAAATATCTGTGGTGTAGCTGGCCTTTCAACCCACCCAGGTTTGTCAGCATGGGGCGTGGTTAGGGCTCTTCAATTATTCTACACAGGCTAGAAAGGGATGGTATATATATTTCTCCCTTACACATTCGGTTCTGGAAGCTGCGTTGCCATAGCAACGGGAAATAAGCTAGATATTGAACTGGGAATTTTTGTATTCTCCTTATATAATAGACTTATTACGCAGTGCTTATGTAATAGGGTGTGTAGTGTTCTTTTTCGTTACAAACCTTATGGAAAATCTGTACGTCGCGTCTGTTAGCCCGTCGGTGTATCAACATTGATTGTCTCAATTATGTAATTATAAAGATATTTTACGTTAATCAAGTAACCTACAAGTAAGTAAGGATACTTATTTAACATATATTTAGTTATATTAAATGTGAAAAATGTTCCTAGCTTGTAATGAACAGCCATACTTATAAACGTTAACAGCTGTTCAGTTCAAACTTTACGTGCTTTATGAGACACGGAAGTAAACACATCCAACCTTAAAAGCTTAGAATTTTTGGACAGAAAATCCCAAAAATTGGGTTTGCTCGATGAGATTCGAACCTCGAGATCTTCGGCTTTAAGACCAACGAGGCAGTCAAAAAATAATAATAACGAGATTCACTAGTCTAGAGTACTAAAAATAATAAATTATATATTTACAATAATATATCCTTATGTAATCGAGATTAACACACACATAGACTTTTTATCTATATTTAAGTTTCATACCAAGTATGACAAATAAATAATCTTATCATTGTACAATATCTGTTTGTGTTTAAACCGGATATGTAATTATGGGCACACCTACAGTGGACAATACCTTGAGAGTACATATTTGTAAAAAACGGGAATAAAAAGAAAAAAAAATACTATCAAATTACGTTTCGAAAAAAAATAGCAATGAATTCATTGATTTTCACACACGATGTACAAAATGACTGCCTCGCTGGTCTAGTGGCTTGTTATAAGGACGCAGACCCGGAGGGTTCAATTCCCAGGTCGTGCCAATAAAAAGTTATTGGGGTTTTCTGTCAGAAAATTCTCAGTAACAGCCCGGAGTCTGGAAGTTGGAAGTGTGTATACTCCCGTGATTCGGAAAGCACGTAAAGCCGTTAGTCCTACGCCTGAATTCCTCCGGTCGTGTCGGATTGCCGTCCCATCGGATTATGAGAGTTAGGGAATAGAGAGTGCACCTGTGTTTGCGAACACACTTGCATCTCTTTTGAGATTAGCCGCCGTAGCCGAAATTGGTCTCGAGGAAATTATTATTATTACAAAATTAAATTATAAATACGCGATGATTATGACTTTAGCGATTTCGTTTACGGTGGCCATTCTCATATGATGAAAAAAAGGATTAGTTATTCTTTCACGCAAAAACTACAACATGGATTCGGATGAAACTTGTCCGATAGCCGAGATGGCCCAGTGGTTAGAACGCGTGAATCTTAACCGATGATCGTGGGTTCAAGCCCGGGCAAGCACCATTGAAATTTCATGTGCTTAATTTGAGATTATAATTCATCTTGTGCTTGACGGTGAAGGAAAACATCGTGAGGAAACCTGTATGTGTCTAATTTCACTGAAATTCTGCCAGATGTGTATTCCACCAAGCGGCATTGGAGCAGCGTGGTGGAATAAGCTCCAAAACATTCTCCTCAAAAAGGGAGAGGAGGCCTTAGCCCAGCAGTGGAACATTTACAGTCTGTTTCTGTACTGTTACTGTCTCCGTATTTCTTAATTCATCTCGATAGAATTACATCCGATCTTTATGTTAATTTAATCATGTGAGATGACGATTCAAAAGTCCTTTGAAGTTCTTCATCTGCAGATACAGATGACCGTAACGTTTACTATTCAAAATCCATTTAAAATTTATTTTAAATAAACTATATCTATATAATAGTGATGGGTAGACACATTGATGGATTTCCTTTGCTATGTGCAGGTATCCTTACGATATTTTCTTTTCATTAAGCAAGTGAAAACTAATATCCATATATTTTATCCACTGGGCCATCATGGCTCCCCATTAAAAATAGTTTAGCGAATTTATATTTCATTACTTTGGATCGTTTTCATGGGTAGGGCACCGGATATCCTTGCGGGGCCGAACGGGATGTGCTGATCCAATCTGGCTACGCCCATGGTCATGACTGCTTAGAGTTGTGGCAATGCTAGCAGTCAAACCCTGTTAATGCTCTATTCTAATTCGCTAGACTAAAAATACATTTTAACTGATAGATAAAAGTGCCGACAAGTGCGAGAAGGACTTGTGAAGAGTTCCTTGCTCCGTTTCTTGTGGTAATTGCATAAAAAAATTACGAGTAAAGCATTATATTTAAAGTCCAGTGACTTGATAACTTTTACCTAATATCTTCTAAGGTGGAGTTGCATTTTACAATTCGAATAAAAACATGTTTTTACGTCTCATTATAAGGTAATTCATTTAATATGTCATATGATTGTCATATTAATTTTGGAGGGAAAATAACAATAGATGTTTTGGTTATAGTTATATTAATTAGTAATATAAATTATTTTAGTACTTAAGTTTTTGTTTTATTTAACTTTAATTTTAATTTACTTGAAAAAAGGGAAGATGTTGTAGTTGAGTCTATACCTGGCTGGTGATAAAGAAATAAAGTTAGTTGTCAAAGAGGTGATGTCTATAATTGCTATTGTTATTTTCCCTCCAAAATTAATCTCAAAAATCGGAATTTTTTTATTTACGCTGATATTGTTAATCTCCATAAAAATTAAAAAAAAGTGAAGTGGATACTTAAATGTGTGGCGATTTTAAATAAATATCTTTGTTAAGGTTTTGTTGTATAACAAAACAATTATATGAATACCAAGATGTGATCTGACACATGCGAACTAATCTCGCCCAATAAGGCCGTATAGAGTTGAGTAGTGGGTGGGCTCGGTACCGATAAAATATATGTCAACTGCAGTACGTATCTGTTCTAAGGATATGTCGAACCAGTTTAAAAGATTTAATTTTTTTATAAAATAATTAGGCAAGTGGTGGCCCATTGATGACACATAAACACACACAGGTGCGCAAGCGGTCCCGTGGCGCTCCTCGTTAAAACGGAAAGGGTACCGCTGGTTTGGTAAACGCGTAATGAGTTTTTCCAACGTTAAGCCCTCCACTGTTCGCGTTTATACAGTGATAAAAAAATGGTGGTTATTATTTTGGATGAAATTATTATGTGTTTAAAGTAAAAGAATCTACAGTAACAGCCTGTGAATGTCCCACTGTTGGGCTAAGGCCTCCTCTCCCTTTTTGAGAAGAAGGTTTGGAGCTTATTCCATCAAACTGCTCCAATGCGGGTTGGTGGAATAGACATGGGGCAGAATTCCAGGGAAATTAGACACATGCAGGTTTCCTCACGATGTTTTCCTTCACCGTCAAGCACGAGATGAATTTTAATTACAAATTAACGACATGAATATTCAGTGTGATAAGATTCACGTTCTTACCACTGGGCCATCTCGGCTTTTTCTAAATCAAAAGAATCTAAGTGGATAAAATAGATATGAACAGATGTATGAGACACAATTTTCTTTTTCTCGTAGCACTCTTGTCTGAGCGGTCGTGGTCGCCATGTATCATAGTTGTTTAGGGCAGATGTTATTTAAACAAAAAATAATTTAAAAAAAATGGTCATGTTACATACCGCCAAACCAATGGTTTATTATCTATCTAATATCCAAAATGTAATAGTGTGTGTGTGTGTGTTTTTGTACTTATATTGGATGACAACCCTTTAATAAGGGTTTTAATAGACCTTACACGTAGCCTTGTGGCGGACTGTAATATATTATCAACAATAATATATTATCAAGAATATTAGGAAGAAACCATAGACAATTTATAACTTTTTAAAGATTTGATATATTCCTAACCGAAGGAAACCAGAATTTGTGAAAGAACCTTTATTAGTTAGCGACTAAACCAACGAGAAAGTCTAATATGCATGCATAATATAAATGAGCCTTTTTAGCGTTTCACAGTTAAGCTCCTTAAATGTAGCTTAAAATATCTTTAATAAGATCTCAGATGCGTCAGATATTGTTTAGAGAGTAAATGAAGACAAATGTTCATACAAACCGGTTTTATAGGCTTAAATTCTATTTCGAGTGCGGTGTAATTGATTTTGACCCTTCGCAGCTCGTGATAAAGATTGTTTTCCTGTTTTTTTGATTGCTTGTAAATAGGATAGGAATACTTCACATCGCCCACGCGTGGCTACACAGATTAGGTTGCCCTAGAGACGTTATTAGTAAACAATTTTTTTATATGTTGTTTTTTTATGTATTAAAATACAATGAGCTTCAGCTTTATGGAAAGAAGGAGTATTTAAAGCTGACTTGCCAACCTTCGCTAGTTGAAGAGGTACTCGAAGAAGAAGAAAATACAATGTATTCAATACACACTGGACTTTCTAGCTATCAATTCGACCAGCTGGTAAACAATATCTTATTCTCAGATGAACGAGCTAAATAAGCTAAAGGAATTACTATTATAATATCCAATAACAGCCTGTGAATCTCCCACTGCTGGGGTAGGCGAGGCCTCCTCTCCCTTTTTGAAGAGAAGGTTTTGGAGCTTATTCCACCACGCTGCTCCAATGCGGATTGGTGGAATACACATGTGACTGAATTTCAGTGAAATTACACATGCAGGTTTCCTCACGATGTTTTCCTTCACCGTCAAGCACGAGATGAATTATAATCACAAATTATAATATCCACATGGAAATTTTAATAATATACATACAGTGAGTTATACATAAGGATTATATATTAATACATAATGCAACTATGATGGTAGCAAGGATTGAAATACTTGGAAATAGTCTATTTGTTTGTTAATAATGATAGGAATTGTGACGATGATGATATCTCCCTGAAAATAACTGTGTGGGAGTTTTTATAATAAACAAGTGAGCGAGTCAAATTATTTACTAATCAAACGAATATCACAGAAAAATGAATTCAAAGGGTTTACTGTAATATTTTCATATAGACGAAATGAAGAAATTTATTTTAGAAAATATTTGAGAAATCACGAACAGAGTTGAGTTTGCGAAGAGTACAAAAACCATCCAAGCATCATATGCTTAATTTTTGCTTAGAATAAATATCGTCCACCGCTAAGGTAAAGAAAAATTTCTATACTAATTATGTATCGGATGAAATATATATAAACATGACATTAACGTTGCCAAATAAATTATATTAAAGTTTTACTTATGACCAAAAAACACGGCATAATAAAGTTTCGCGGAATATACTATTAATATATTTTTTAACCAAAAACCCTAAAAAAACCGGCATCACAATCTCTTGTTAGATACATTGTCTCTGTTTAATATTTGAAGTAAGAGATGGCGCTGTCGGCGTTGTTAAATATAAGAACAAGTTAATAATAATTAATGAAAGTCTAAGTCTATCAATTATTATTTACTATTATAGGTCATATGTTTTCTTCAAATGCATGTTACAATATGTAATAATATGAAATGGATAAAAATATGTCAATAATTACTCTAATTTATATTAATTAATTATAATACAGGAAGAGCTAGGCCTTTTTTATATTTAATAGGAAGACTGCACAATCAGATATTGTAATGTATAGGTTAATAAAAGTCGAGATGGCCTAGTGGTTAGAACGCGTGAATCTTAACCAATGATCGTGGGCTCAAACCTGAGCAAGCACCACTTAATTTTCATGTACTTAATTTGTGCTTATAATGCATCTATTTAGCCCAACAGTGGGACAAACAGGCTTTTACTTTATAGGTTAGTAAATTTTCATTTCACTGTTCTCTCCATTCACTCTTTAGATGATCTTTCTTTCCAAGCTTACATAATGTCTAGTGTCATCTTACTCTGTACGCGAGAGGTCCACCTACACGACCATATAGTTGATGGGTTTAGTTAACAGCGATTGTCTACTTCTAATCAATACAAGGCCCCTTCGTAGATTAATGACTGTTAATTAGAATTTATTTTAGTACTTTCGAATGGTTTACTAAATGATTGTCCTCTTGACGGGTTTCGGTCACGGGGAATGAAGAGTCACGCTGACATATTGTAGTGCTCAAGTATATGCACAAACATATGCCCTCACTATTCCGTCATTTTTATAAAACGATGTCATAATATTCTTTAATACTAATAATTCGTTGTAAGAAAGAGGCAACAATATCTTATTGTCCGATCAAGTGTTTGACTTGTAGTGTTGATTTATTTTATTGCAGACAATTTATTATACAAGAAATAAACTTAACTAAACTAATACGAAAATAAAATATGTACATTGCAGTTATCTCAACAGGAGATATCTTCCAACCGTTAACGTACTGAGAGAACTGAAAATGAGTTTAAGCGCTACGAACGAAAGAAACACGCAACAAAATTTTACCCGTCCGATTCAGGTTAAACGCAGGCTCTCGAGATCTGCAGCCTTATTTCTAAGATGAACGTGGCAGTCGACCACAAAAAAACCCACTTGCCCATCTGTTTCATTAGTAAATTCTAACCCGTTTTGGTGTTTCGAAGTGAGAGCTGTCAATAAATCGCTATTAAGCAATAAAGGTCGCCTTGTCGTGTTTGTTAAGATGAGTACATCTGTATATATTCCATTATTGTCATACATTTTGATAGATGTAATAGAGTAAATATTAAGTTTCTTGCCGGTTCTTTGTAGAATTTTCACTCCGTAGCGATGGTAGCTTTACATTTTTAATCATGAAAATGATTGAAAAGTGCTTGCAAGAGCAACATCGAATAAAAATCATTTTAATTTTAATATGTTTTACATCAAGAATCAAGAGTAACTATTTTTGGCTTCCCTTTAAACATTTTAATTAATATATTTTGTAAGTGTTCATAAAGATTATAAGACTATTTTAAAATTGTAAACTCATAAGATAAACAGGTTTATTATTAATAATAAAGATATAAAGTATATATTAATAATATACTAAATTAGGGCATGTTCATTCATAAGCCTTGAGCCTTTCCAACTGGTCGGATGACTTCACCCGACATCGAACCTGCACCTACGATCTTGACTCAGCGGTCCGCCTACTCGATTATGTAATGTTATTACTGTGACTATTATTTTAATTATTATTTGTATGTGCGTTAGGAACTTTAGTTTTCGAGGTGAAACATTATCTTATATACTAGTATTGTATTCTTTGTATAATAGGTAGTGAACAGACCTACCACCTCATATGGATGGTAAGTGACGGCCCTTAAGAACGTGTAGTCTCTTGAAGGTACTTAAACTTTCAAATTGTCTCCCTCGTCGAAGCTGCGTGTCATTGGTTGTGCTAACATCACAGGTCTGGCCTGGACTTAACTCCGAGGTTAGGTTAATATATAGTTAATGGGTTATCAAGGAATTTTCAAGTGTTCGGGCAGTTAAATTCCCTTAAAGCGGAAAGCACCGGTCGCTCCCGGCACATAGGACGATGAAATTGAAAACGCACAGACGCATCATGTATTCTAAGTATATAATCTCGTACATATATATACTATTCTATAGTATTTTAGATGAAACTTTGTAAGTGCATTTTTGTTGGCAACTTTGTTAATTTAAAAACACTTATCATTAAGGCGTATTGACAACAGATTTTTGTATCACCAATTCTTTTAAGTCTCAGCCACATGAATCTGTACTATTGTTATGAAGAGGTACAAATTTGTTTGTTTGTATGTAGAGGGTAATCTCCGAAACTAATGATCCAGTTCCGATTTTTGTTCACTGGTAAGAAGTTACATGATCTCTGAGTATGGCCAAAATTATATTAATAACATGCATATTAATTGAGCTATCAAAATTTTGCTTAGCAAGTCAGAAAGAAAGAGAATAATTGTATGTTCGTCCTCTAAGCATTCCTACATCATTTATCTGATTTGGATGAAAATTTGGTGAATTTATCTGTGAAAGTACGGGAAGGTTTTCTGCATTTTTTTTGTATAGCTGTAACAAAGCCTGGACGGTTATATAGTCTAGCGATAATTTGACAAAATTAAACGTGTCAAGTTAAAATATAACAAACTATTCAAGTCACGAAGTCTTAGAACCGGAACTTTCTAGAATAATCTTAACGTTCTAACCTCATTTTGTACAAATGACATAATGTTAGCAAGTATTTCGTGTTGTATATTAAATTTACGTGTATTTTGTATTAGGTTCGTGTCTATTATCAAATTTACTTACCCCTAGGGGCGGCGCGTGATGTCACGCTAGAGTGACAACGTTGCGGTACTTAACAGAGACAATCCCAATCGGTTTTTTTTTTTAAATATATAATTGAACAATATGACGGTTTTTCTGTATTGCGTTTCAATTTTCTTTTTTTTTAATATAGGAAGTCGGACGGGCAAATTAGCCACCTGATGGTTAGTGGTCACCACGTCCATAGAAATTGGTGATATTTGAAATACTGACCTCTCCTTAACTCGCCAATGCGCCACCAACCTTATGAACTACGACTTTCCTTTGTGCCTGTAGTACACTGGGTCACACGAACAAACTGGAACACAAAACATCTGATGAATAGGTGGTACCTACAGACTACAGACTATGTCACGTATTCTACCGCAAAACAGCAGTAATTGGTATTGTTGTGTTCCGGTTTGAAGGGTGAGTGAGCCAGTGATATAAGAGATGGTTAACATTTCTTACAATGCCTATGCCTCATAAGCTTGTCCGCCTACCTATACTAAAAAAAGACGTACTTGCACTAAGCACCTTCCACCAAGCGAAGTTTCTACTTTAAGCCTAAGCTTAACTATCACTTAAATTCATAACATTATATTTTTAATGTGAATCTGTGGACAAGGCAATTTTGTTGATATTCAATTTATAGTGTACCGTTTAAATACTCGTTTTTGACAAATATTTGTATTGGTCGACAAATATTTACAAAGACGAATGAAACTCTGTAAATATACCAACACGTTTGTGTATTGGTAGAATATTTACATAATTCTTAAGCTTCCGTAAGCAGTCGTAAAATTATTATTCAATATAGAAGCACTACTTACTTATTGATCTATCACGAGCAATTGATCTATCTCAGCAAGACCTGAGAGGACCAGGCAACAAACTCAATGGAATCTATATCGGAATTGCGATTCAAAGCGGAAATGCTGCCAGCATTCTTGCCACCACGCGGTCATGTTTTGTACTGTATCATTTTTTTAATTTTCATTTATATATCTTTAAGGTTTTAATCTGAATAATTTCGTAATACTTTAGAGGATATTTAGTAAGAATAAAAATATATAATGAATACATTACATTATAATCCGTCATAAGTCAATCGTGTGGTAAGCCAATATGAGTCACCACCCACCGACAGGGTGTATTTCGGAGATCGATAACTTCGGCCAAACGATATGGCTTCGTAAAATTTCGGTACTATAGTTTTAATATATAGTTATTATATCATTTTAATTATGACTCAGCTATGTATAGTCGAGATGGATCAGTGATTACTCGTTCAAACACAGATGAGCATCTTAGTCGTTGCAGATAAGTGGGAGATTTACTACGCGTAACTTATACTTTGTACCTGGGCGCAGTTCTACTAACAAATTGTCGCTTTATCGCAATCGAATCGAAGCGTGATCGTTTTCCAATTATTTATTATCGACTATTATTATAAGAGTTAAGAAATAAGTTTGGTTTTGACACACCGGTATATGTTAACATCATATCGGTTCGGTTCCGATTCGAATAAATACAGATGATTCAAAGTTGGATCGGAATTGAATCGGGAACCTATCATAATCGTTATACAGTAATAGCCTAATAATGTCCCACTGCTGGGCTAGGGCCTCCTGTCCATTTTGAGGAGAAGGTTTGGAACTTATTCCACCACGCTTCTCCAATGCGGGTTGGTAGAATACATACGTGGCAGAATTTCAATGAAATTAGACACATGCAGGGTTCCTCACGATGTTTTCTTTCACCGTCAAGCACGAGATGAATTATAAACATAAATTAAGCACATGAATATTCAGTGGTGCTTGCCCGGGTTTGAACCCACGATCATCGGTTAAAATACACGCGTTCTAACCACTAGGCCATCTCGGCTCCGTAATCGTTATAAATTAGTAGAATTCAGCCTCTACATATGACTGTTTATCATTTTGGAAATGATGAGTCAATTTATCCGTTAACCAAAGTATCATCAGCTAGAATATCTATTAAATATATATGTAATCTTAATAATAAATATGATATATTTCAGTTAAAAATATATATCATGTACTAAGCGTTGTTATTTCTTTAATAGTCTTAATGTGTGTTACCCATCCCGACTTACACACATAGTAATTATATTATTAATGTAAATTAAAAATAATTATCAACATCGGATTTATGCCTAGGCCTACAGGTGACTAGCCTAGGGATACACCCAGACGAAAATACTATAATTTAAATCTGATTGCTTCGGATTTGTCTTTATATGTCAATTCAAATTAATTAAATTTATTTGTTTTAACCATAATATAAATGTTAAGTCACCATATTTATGTCATACAAATATTTTAAGTTAATTAAACAAAACATTATATTTCATTTAATTATAAGGTCTCACAATATACAAAATTTCAGTGCCTAGGGACCTCTAAGTCCGGGCCTGCTTATTATATAATTGAATTACTTCTTGCTTTTTTAAGGGTATTAATGTAAAAAAATATGTGATTCATGATTATTAAATTACTACAAAAAATAATAATTTATTTCGGTTAATATTCTTTCGATTACCTTATGTTTTGATTCCTGACTCATTTAAATGTCGATTATAATATTGTCAGTACTAGGCACAACGATAATGATATCGTAGTTTTGAATCGGTTCATGTTTTTAAAGGTACTGTAGCTATTTAAAAGTCGATTATAAAAAGATTTTATAATTAATAAAGGCTGCATGTTTTAAATTAGTAATCAAATTACAGGAAATTTTTATTTGTTATATGGTTTGAGATTTATTAAGTTAATAACATTTCAAATTTTGTATTTAGTTTTATATATTACATAGAGTTTTTATACTTTACTTAATAAAAATTTGTGACATTTAATTATAGATAAACAAATAGGTTGCAACAAAAATGGCAGTCCTTGGCTTGTAATTTAAAGAAAAAAAGTTTAATTTTAAAACATTCCTTTCTATCAAAACATCGGATAGCCGGTAAATGAAATTCGAACGTATTTTCCCACGGTTTCCTATTTTCCGTGTTTTCTAGCCTCATGCATCTTTCATCTGCAATGCGACGGTTCCTCTGAATAAACAGAACTAGAAATGGCGTCGAATATTTGTGTATCATTATACACAAATATTATACACATAAAACATAAGAACAATTGGGGAATAATATGCTCACGACGTTTATCAATTCAATTTTGTTTTGTTTGCTTTTAATCAAATAATTAATATTCAAAAAATTTAAATGTTCTCAAATATTTTATTCATTTTATACCAATCAAGTGATAATTAAAATTATTATTTTTTTGTTAAATCGAAATGTTGATATATTTTGCAACACCTATAATTTAGGAGACACTTGATTTGTATAACGTCACGTTTAAAGACTCAATTGTATTTATTAGTGTACTTCTTGTTGGTGTTGATATTATAATAAATAAGTAAATAAATTTCACAAATGACAGTTTTAGTGAAAAACGATGACGAGTGATTAAAGAAATATTACTCTCTTCGTGTGGTTGAAAATTCAGCAAAAATCTCAGAATTTTTGCTTATTAACATTGAAATTCTGTAGATGATTTAAATAATATTAACATTTGTAACGATTATAAATTATTGGCTAGAGTTATCTTTAGTGAGATTTCTACTTTATCTAGTAGGTTAGCTTGTATCACAATCAATTATGAGCTTCCGGGCTTACGTGGCCGTAAGCCCGGAAGCCCGGGCGAACCAATTAAGGTTGGTAACGTCAGATTAGACGGAAATGAATAGAGAGTGCCCAATTTTAAAGATTTCGTGTAAATAGAATGCCCTGAAAAGAAGATTGTGATGCTGGCTGGTGATAATCGTGAATACATTAAAATAACTTAATAATAAGATACAAAGGCACGAATTATAAAGGACAAGGAAATGAAATCCAGTGTTTCCAGGTTTGAAGCCGCAAACTTCGATTAAGATTCACGTGTCTTCGGGTAATTAATATTATCATGAAATGAGTTCAATGACATCAATATGTCACTTCCGGCCGGTCGCAGATCCGCGGACTCACAGCATTGCGACATAGCAATTTACCGCTTGCAGAATTCATCTCCTGTGCCAAAAAAATTTCAACGGAAAATACGTATATGATTGATTTTTCCGAACTACGGATATACGGTTAACTTTTCATTTAAATACAAGGCAATTTGGGAATGAGTTATGATTGATATCTGAAAGGGTCAAAACTTGATCATGCGTGGCAGGAAAATGTGATAGAAGGATATAACGCATGATATTACTGGAGAATTTCTAGACTAGTATATTTATAATGGAAGCCCCTCTAACAGCAGCAGAAAACACGTAAAGCGTGTTTTTTTTTATTTTAAAATTAATAATTTGTAGATTAAAGATAATGTCATTTAAGAATTGACATTTGTAAAATCCTCCATAAATAAATTTTATTACGATTACAAGTTCGAAAAGTGGATCCCATCGAGATCAAAAAGTTTTAAATTAAACTGTATATGATGGCTTCATTAATTAAAAGTAATTTAAATAAAAAAATGTGACGCGATAAAATTAACGCAGTTTTTTACGTTTTTATATAATCTGGACCCGAGTCATTTGCTTTAATTAATGAATTGCACTTTGCAGCCAGTCCTTCGGCTTTTGGATGGGTTAGGTAGAACGATTATTACCTAAACCATTTAAAAAATTCAACTCGATTAACAATTCCGCATAGATTTTCGATATTTTCAACCAGCTTTCCGTCCCGGCTAGAATCATTTATATCTTAATACGTAATACGTATAGGTAACTCTATTAGTTTATGCGGCGCGCGCCAGTAAAGCTCCCAGTCGGCATGATTTTATCCGGCATCTGCATCAATCATCGTCATATTTCAGCTAATTTACGCAAAATAACAATGAAGCCATTGCTTGGCTAAGGCATCCTCTCCTTTTTTTCACAATGCTGCTCCAATGCGGGTTGGTGGAATATACATGTGGCAGAATTTCAGTAAAATTAGACACGTTTCCTCGCGATGTCTTCCTACACCGCCAAGAACGAGATGAATTATATACACAAATTAAGCACATGAAAATTCAGTGGTGCTTGCCCGAGTTTGAACTTGTCGGTTAAGATTCACGCATTTTTACCACTGGGCCATCTCGGCTTTTTTAATTTACACAAAACCTCTAATGAATTATACACCGGAACCTTCCTCATGAATCACTCCGGTCATTAGTGAAAACGATTCGTGTTTTTCGAAGCAATGTGTACTTGGTGGTACGGCTTAGTGGTAGTATAACCACCCACTCATTTGCAAGTCTGCTTACCTATTACAAATGAAAAAAACAGCACCTAACAGCGACCTGCTGTTGAGAATTAATACTCAATATTTTTATCGGCCCAATCCGTGATTCAAACCTGAGGTATGCTCCGCAGCCTTATAAGGCATCACACGGAAGCGGCAGTTAACTGTTCGTCCCTCCATAACCTACTAATCTGATTGACAGAACATAAACCTTATTAGAGCTTATAATTTCGAGATGAATATAACCTAAATGGCATTCCTACAAGTATATATTTTAATATGATTTTTTTATATCATAGGCAGGCGGACGGGCAACGGGCCACCTGATGTTAAGTGGTCACCACCGCCTATAGACATTGGCGCCGTAAGAAATAATAACCATTTCTTACATCGCCAATGCGTCACCACCCTCGGGAACTAAGATGTTATGTCACTCAGATGTCACGTGCCTGTGACAATGTTTCATTCACCTTTCAAGCCGGAACGCAACAATACTAAGTATTACTGTTTAGCGGTAGAAGCTGTCTGATGAGTGGTACTGATGACGTGTGGTGACGGGTGGTACCTACCCAGACGGGCTTGCACAATGCCCTACTTTATTCTACTGCTTAACTCAATGTCCATTAAACTATAATTTTTTTTTATTAAAAACACGCTATTTCCTTTTCTATTAAACACGTGTATCTTAACTTAGGATTGCGGGTTCAAAGCCCGTTATAAATTTATGTTTGTAATTTGCGTTCAGCGGTTAAGGAAACCTTTCCTCAGAATATTCACCTCACCATGTAGGTACACGTGCCAAATGAAATTCTGCAAGATATCCAACCAGTATTCTAACGAGACCTAAATTTGTCAAATATCCTAATACATACGACTGCCTCGTTAATTTAGTGGCTTCATGTAAGACCGCAGATCCGGAAGTCCTAGGTTCAATTCCCAGGTCGGGCCAATAAAATGTTATTGGGTTTTTCTGTCAGAAAATTCTCAGTAGCAGTCCGGAATCTGGAAGTTTGAAGTGTGTACACTCCCGTGCCTCGGAAAGCACGTAAAGCCGTTGATCCTGCGCCTGAACTCTTTCCGGTCGTGTGGGATTGCCGTCCCATCGGATTATGAGAGTTAGGGAATAGAGGGTGCACTTGTGTTTGCGCACACACTTGTGCACTATATAATCTCCTGCGTAGTTGGCTAATCTCTCTTGAGATTGCCTACCGTTACCGAAATCGTTCTAGAGGACATTATTATTACATACAATTTTTTTCAGATTAATTATTAGCTATTATTTATTTATATGGATCTCCAATAATTGTACATAAAATACATACAAAACATGCCTTACATTCACTTAAACTAAATATGTACGACCAATTATAGGAGAACACACCATTCCCAACCACAATTACTATTCTTTACTTTTAAAGTAATTTAACAATAAGTATAAATAACTGAAAATGACATTTTAATAATTAAACATGAAAAATATATATTATAAATTACATAGATATAGAAGAAAGTTATGTACTTATGTTGTATCAAATTAGCTATTGTTATATAATAAAATATATTATTTAACAGAATTTTTTGGCTGTATTTCATTCGATCGCGTCACGGTGACCCGCCCACAGCGGTTTATGACCCGCCATTAAATTTATCATACGTTTTATTACTGAAATCGTATAAAATTTATCTTTGATTAATTAAATGACAGAAAGTCACGAATCATAATATTAAGAGTTAAAAACAGCTAAATAATCACAATTTGATAGGACAGCACATCTGATCAGTAACTATTGAGTTTCTTACCGGTTCCTATCGCATTTCGAACCGATGACAATTGTTATATGATAGAAAGAATAATACGTATTCACGTGCTGGATACTGATTATATTATAATATTTGTTTATATCTCTGAATAACTGTGCAAAGCCTGAAGTCACTTTATAAGTAAAAATGTAATGTTTATCTGTAAGCCGAGATGGCCCAGGGGTAAGAACGCGTGAATCTTAATCGGTGACCGTGGGTTCCAGCCCGGGCAAGCACCACTGAATTTTCGTGTGCTTATTTTGTGATTATAATTCATCTCGTGCTGAGGAAACCTGTATGTGTCTAATTTCACTGAAATTCTGCCACATGTGTATTCCATCAACCCGCATTGGAGCAGCGTGGTGGAATAAGCTCCAAACCGTTCTCCTCAAAAAGGGAGGGGAGGCCTTAGCCCAGCAGTGGGTCATTTACAGGCTGTTACCATATCTGTATGTTTGTCCTTCAATACAAACACTTATATATATCACATTCTAACCGTGAGAGACCGGAACAAGTATCTAGTAAGATAAATGACAAATCCATTATGAAATGCAATTAAAAAAGCTTACTTGAATACAAATCGGAAGCAGAAATGACAAGTCCATCAATATAGCAAAAAATAAATAAGGAATGAATATAAAAGCATATTTATATAATAATTTTAATGTAGCTGAATATGTACTTGCATTGCATGATCAGCGAGTCATGTCCATAAGCGCCATGTCCCCGATACGACGCGATTTCTTCGCCTTAATCGGAAGCTTACACGACCGCTAACGAATGACACGGACACCCTTATGTAATGATAATTTTAATCAGCCTTTTCGGGTAAAGTTTTAAAAGAATTTAAAAGGGAAACATTATCCTTATTATACAAGATCTTTAGTGCGGTTTCGCTCAGGTATTAAAAATATACGTTGTCAAATACGAGATAGTATAGGTTAACGAAAGATTACACTTGAATGTAGATTATAACGCGAATTAGATTATATTGCAAGCAAGAAAAAAGAGTACAAATATTTCAACAAAAATCACCCTTAATCACCAACTAACTCTCCTAGTCCATAGGTAAGTCTTCCTAGTTGTACAATGTAAATAAAATAGCAAGAAACCATGATTAAATTAATAATTTTTCTAAGTAGGTAATATTACGAATTTTAAAAAAAATAAGCAACTTTGCAACAAAAACTTCAATTGATTCAATGTCGAAGTTGTTTATTTGACATTACTTCTCTGATTGGAACAGATTATACATCATAATATTATACATCATAATAATTTTATTAAAGTTATACAAATTTAATGTTAATGAAAAAAAAATTTAATGCCTTATTTATAAAACATTTTAGAACTGGCCCTTATTAAAAGTAAATTTGTCTCGTGCGTTTCTTCAGATAAACATAAATTAATGAAACTAACGGTAATAAACACAAACAGATTAATAGTTTAATTTGTTTTTTTACAGTGTAATTATACTCTGTACCCTAAGTGGGCGAGCGCGAAAGTTGTGCGTTATAAAGCGAAATAATAAAAATCTCATTTCCTATCAGGTGAATTATTCTGTACGAAAGATCTCGAGGTAAAGTACGATCATGAAATGTCAGAATTCTATACACGATATTTACTACATTTACGAGTATTGAAATATTATAATAATAGTTCATATTTGGTGTAGCCCATCGAAAATCAATATTTGGTTGAAATTGATTGATACAATCTATTTGGGATAGCAGGCAGCAGTTCTGTGATAAAAAACTGAGTTTGCACGTCCATTTAAAAAATATATTTAACAAAACAGCAATACTTGATATTGTTGTGTTCCGGTTTGAAGGGTGAGTGAGCCAGTGTAATTACAGGCACAAGGGACATAAAATCTTAGTTCCCAAGGTTGGTGGCGCATTGGCTATAAGCGATGGTTGACATTTCTTACAATGCCAATGTCTAAGGGCGTTTGGTGACCACTTACCATCAGGTGGCCCATATGCTCGTCCACCTTCCTATTCTATAAAAAAAAAAAATAGCGAAATCTGTTCTTTAAATGTCCCACTGTTGGGCTAAGGCCTCCTGTCCCTTTTTGAGGAGAAAGTTTGCAGCTTACTCCACCACGCTGCTCCAATGCGGGTTGGTGGAAAACACATGTGGCAGAATTTCGATGAAATTAGACACATGCTGGTTTCCTCACGATGTTTTCCTTCACCGAAAAGCACGAGATGAATTATAAACAGAAATTAAGAACATGAAAATTCAGAGGTGCTTGCCCGGGTTTGAACCCACGTTCATCGGTTAAGATTCACGCGTTCTTACCACTGGGCCATTTCGACTTCTAACCATGTCACGATCGAACTTCGAGTCCTTAACAGAATACCTATCCAAGTTTCCAGTGCACACTTTAATATGCAAATAAAAAAATGTTATCGGTATTTAGTCGACATTACATTAATTTCCGTGATTTCTGTTAAACATAAAATATATCTTATAATTTTATCTCGTTAAGTGATGTCGAAACTCTCAATAAAATACTTTAATGTATTTAAAGAGTTATTAGTGAGTTTACAGTTTCTTATTAACATTTAAAATTATTGGTGTAATGATAAGTGTCACGTGATATCCAGTTTTGGCGAATGAGAAATTATATTATTTTTATTTTGTTTGTAGAAGGAATTCAGATGGGATGTTGGGCAACAATTGCACTTAGTTTTATGTATATTTATTGGGGAATCAATCAGTAAAGTATTATATTTAATTCATGACTTGGTCAAAGTGAAATTATCCCATGTCGTATTTACGTTTTGACACGTATATACGACTTACCGAAGAGACCAGGACCCCCAAAATTCTAGGACATAACTAAAGCTCCCACTTAAAAATAGTACATAAAATAGAACAGTGCAGGAGGTAAAACGAAACAGTCGCAAATAAAAAAAAAACTATCATATAATTTAATTTAATATCAATTAAACATTAAAATTAAATTAAATTTTGGCATATATAAACTAGTTCTATACTATAAGCGGATACTATATACTTGTAATGTGATGTAAACCATAAATATATAGTAATATTATATATACGTATATGTATAGATAATTCCTAATTATATTTGTATATAATGGGTATCAAAATACTCCACAATATTGTGAAGAACCATTCTGATTCGCAGACACACTTGGCCTTTTACCTCTCATTCAATTTGTTGAACATCATATCGTTTTTGCATCAATCTTTGCATTTTATCTTTTTAAAGAAACTTGTTCAATTCGATTTGTGACTTAAGTTGTTTGACAGCAATTAAATGATTACAGAACGCAAATTTTGGCAATCTGTGATGTGATCGCTATAGAGTACTGTTCAACCTGTAAGGCTAAATTCTTCCTAAAATTTAATTATTCTATAAGAGCAAATTCACCGGAGAAAGCGGTCGTGAATTGCAGAAAGTGATATGCGAAGTTGATCTTAATAATCATAACATTTCAAGAATACACGCATCAAAATAGTATATCACCGTCAACATTTCACATGTAAGAAATGAAGTGCGCTCTAATAGTACTGAGATATAACTGCTGTTGCAGCTTATACAGAAATATTTGAAAATAAATCTTAACGTGAAAATGTCCCACAGCTGGATTCAGGTAATAAAGGAATGAATAAATAACAATGAGGTTTACCTTACCTTTCATATGTTAATGCAATGTCAGGTTTAATTATCATAAACACAAGGTTGATTTTAGATTAAGCTTAGTCTTGTTCATTAGTTTATAAAGCTTGTACAACAATCGATATAATTTTTTAAAGTTTAAACATTGATTTATCTCTTCCTGTCACAAATGATTTGACATTTGAAGAAATGAGACAGCATTTTTTAATTAATTACCAAATGAACTTCATTTATAAGTAAAGACTTTAGTTGCTTATAATATCTTTTATAGTTTTTTTGTAAATTTTAAATTCATCCCACATAATGCCCTGAGGAAAACTACGTGTCAAATATGATTCTACCTCATGATTGTAAGACTCGATTAAATTGTAATATATAATATTAGATGTAATACGAGTTATTATTAACTATTACTGAAGGTTATATATTACTTTTATTATTTAATATTAAATAATAATAATCTACATTTTTAATCTGGCAACAAGAACATTGACAGATACGCTTTATGGCGGGTAATTTAACCACTTTGAACTTTTCTTACGAGCATTGTGTGGTAAAATATATATTAAGAATATTTTATGTTTGCGAATAATATCATTTGGACATGCATCGAAATCTCTGAGTTGAGATCAAGTTCTTTGAAATTGGCAATGGAACAGCGTGGTTTAAATATCCCTAAAAGCAAGCATTTTCCCATTAAAGTTTACATACAATGGTTTATCATATAAATATAATCTATTTCCTAATCAATAAACCATGTAAAAACTACAAGCAATAAAAATAGTCACATGTATAATTCGGTGTCCAGTGGGCGTCCCTTGTTATATGGTCTTGTCAATGACAGCCAAGGTTATTTGTTCATTGTTAAACATCCTCACGGCGTCTGTTCATGATAGGACATGCTTCAATTAATTTAGAAATGATTCTTGGCTAGGTCAAATGGATCTTGGACACACAAGAATGACAATTGCTACCGGTTTTCATTTAGATAACTAGATGTCATATATTTTTTTATTATGCAATACTGGCAAATGTCTGATGGTAAAATTTTAACCATCCCTTACACGATGTGTCACAAATTTGGGAACCAAGATGTTTTGTCTCCCAATTATGCTGGTAGTTAAGCTGTCTCAATCACCCTTCAAACTGGTACACAAAGATATTAAGTTACTATTTGATTGTAGAGTATGTTATATGTGTGTGGTACCTTTTTTTTAAAGCACGAAAAACGCATTTCACGTTTCCCTCACGGAAACAGTGGGTATGTTGGGTTCTCCGGTGTCCAAGGCGCCAAGTGTGCCCCGAACATCGGAATACCCACTAAAAAACATGCGGTACCCTTTCCGTCTTAACGAGGAGCGCCACGATCGCTTGCGAATGCCACTAATAATAATAATTATTAAATATAACAATATTAACGGAAGCAGATCAAGGCTTTTTATTATATCCTAACGATCGTAAAATTCTGATAATAATTTCTAGTTATTATTACAGTAAACTAGACTCAATTTGATATGTTTATACACACATACATGCTACATAAATAGCCTATTTCTACCACAGGATAAGTATAGACAAATAAACGACTTTAACATTAAATTGACAATCATTGATTTGAATTCACGAAAAAATGACCTCTTAAATGTCGGCGAAGTTATTCTCGGAACTTAGGAAGTTATAAAAAATATATGATCAATTGATTAATATCAAGAACTGATTGTAGTTTAATATAATATAGTAATGCTATTAATAAATCGCATAGAATAAGTTAATCTATGGTTTGTTTATGTTTACTCCTTTTGCGATTTAAATAGACGCACACAAGCATATAAATGTCTAAACTTGAGAAGCTTTAATTGATAAACGCTTTAAAGACAAAATATCTTTAAAGCGTTTTTAAATCATCATGTTATATTATTAAATTAAATGTTAATCAACAATCGTTTCGGAATGTATACCCTATTCCAATCGGAGTAGGAATAAAGATAAACAAACCGTATATTTACAAATTGCATGCGATTTTCTAATTGTTCTGCTGTATTACGCACTATAAACAGTTCTCGATTAATTTACCTTTATTTATAATACAACAACTATTTAACTAGTTATAACCACATTAATTTAACTTTCGAAGTTCCGATTACAACTTCGCGGACATTGAAAACGCCATTTTTTCGCGAATCCATAGTAAATATCATAGATTATTCAAAATCTCGACCAATGATATCGTGTCAATTGATATAGGTGATCAATAATATCGATGTCGAAGTTGTTTATTTGGATTATTTATTCCTCTTGTGATTGGAATAGGCTATAGATTCTACCTAGAAGAACCGGCGTGCAACTCACTAGTTACTAAATAATTTTTTTTTGAACAACAATCATATGGTATATGTTTTGAAATAATATACTTAATGTAATAAAATAAAATATAAAACTACAAGGTAAAAGGCTTATATAAATTACTGATATTTAAAGAATGAAAAGTCCGACTTAAGAGGAAGTAGTTAACCTAACTAAGCCCACGCATGCGCAGTGTGGGCGTAGCAAGTGACAGAACTTAAAACGCGTTCTATTATCTGTGGGGAAACAGCCTTGAGGTTACAATTGACCCAATAATTTTATTAGTCATTAATAATTACTTATTTTTTATTATTACAAGCTTTTATTTAACTTGCAGTGTTTGGTAGTTTGTTTAGATCAAATCTTGCAAGTTGTTTTTTTATGTTATAGGTATCACCGTCCATAGACATTGGCGACGTAAGAAGTATTAACCATTCCTTGCATCGCCAATGTGCCACGAACCTTGGGAACCTTATGTCCCTTGTGCCTGTAGTTACACTGGCTCAGTCATCATTAAAACCGGAACGCAACAATACTAAATATTGCTGTTTAGCAGTAGAATATCTGATGAGTGGGTGATACCTACCCAGACGGGTTTGCTATAACCCTACCACCTAGAACCACTTCCACTTATCGGATATGTCGGTTCAATTACGATGACAATACCTTTTTATGATAAGCGTGGCTTGATTCTACACCCTAGATTAGCGCCTCAACCTCAACACGAAATTTTTTATTTAATGTTTAGATAAAATAATAAATAAAATAAATATCTAATAAAAAAATTTTTAATTATTATTTTTTCATTTAAAGTAGGAACCATTGAGTCACCCTAAAGGTTATCGGTAACGATTATCCAAAGACATCGATACTATTGGACATATCAACTATTTCGTACATCGTTAATGTGCCGCGTGGTCAATTATTTACAATTAATATACATCTTTAATACTTCTATGTAGAGTAAATATATTTGTATTACCGCAAAGCAGATATATAAGTCGAAGTACTTACGAAAATGTACGACAAAGAGCTACGTAATCAATTAGGTCACGCCGTCTGGGCGTATTGATTTTGTTTTCAAAGCAGTTGCGAATTTCAGCTGAGACCGAGGCTAAGCGGCAGACGGGAACATATAGACGATAAATTGCTTAAAAACATTGAAATTAGTTATTTTGTATCGTCATTTAATAAATTTAAAATGTAAAAATGTACCGGTTTGGCGTAGATTTTATCAAAAACACGCATGAGACTCGGTTGTTATTATTTTTAAGCAATTGCATTATATAAATATAGTATATAAATATAATGTAATTGGTGAAAAATTATAATAGCCACAGGTAGGATAAGGTGTACCAGAATTCAGATACATGTAGGTTTCCTCAAGATGTTTTAATTCTCCACAGAGCCCGAAATTAATTATAAACACAAAACAAAGACATGAAAATTAGTAATTAATTAAGGAAATTAACCGCCTGGCTTGCTTGCGCTTAAACTCGTATTTCGTTTAAATATATAATATATTTATTTTAGTCATAAAAAAAATCCCACTACGATTTTTTATATTGTGTAATCTGTTTGGCCTTATTTTATAAAAATGTACGTACATCGTACAATAATGATTTGTAACGATGGTGATTACGACATAAATAAATAATATATAAGCAATTGTTTTTATTTCTTAAAATTCAAATAGAAGTAGAAATCGGAACCGGAAATATATTTCTATTTTGGCAACCAGATGTCATTTCTTAATATGTCAAATCCCAGCACCTCATCGATTAGCTGGATAAATAGGTTACTGCTATTATTAAGCCGAGTGATATTTCTGTTCGCTCGCCATGACTGGTACCAGCTGCCTTAGTTTGCAATTTCTGTGTTTGCAATGCCTTGCAATTTTGAAAGTCACCAACAGTTGTACAATGTTGTAACAGTTGATAACTTAATGTAATTACATAAACTTTTATCACCAACAAATGTTAATACTGATTAGTAATTAATAATAATAATAATAAAAACTCTTGTTATCATAAATTTTGTCGTGTCAATAAATCTATATTGGCAACGTAAGAACCAAGAAGTATAAAACACCTACTTATATCGAAAATACGACGCAAATCAGCCCTTTAACCACTGTTTTTTTTATAGTATAGGTACACTGACGAGCAAATGGGCCATGTGATAGTAAGTGGTAACCAACGCAACCATAGACATTGGCATTGTAAAATCGCCAATGCGCCACCAACCTTGGGAACTAAGATTTTATGTCCCTTGTTCCTGTAATTACAGTGACTCACTCACCCTTCAAACCGGAACACAATAATACCGAGTACTGCTGTTTTGCGGTAGAATATTTAATGAGTGGGTGGTACCATTCTAGTGGGTGGTGGATTATAAGTTTACCTGTTATCTCTTGTTATTGGATGGCCTGGCGTCTTTGGTTTACATTCACCGCTGCCTGTCACGTTGGTATAGTGGCTAACTCGTAAAGTCCAAGGCCACTAAGTTATTCTTAAAATTTCCATTAGCAGCCTTTAGTCTTAAGTTTTAAAGTACACTACCTTGCCTCGGAACACGTAAGGTTCCAGCGCCTGAAATCTTCCCGGTCATATCGGATTGTACGAATGTCTAATAGGGATGTAGGATACCTACAGAGTCTGAAGATAGGCTACAGCTTGTATATTATAACAAGGATCATTTCCAAAATAATTGCAAGCTGTATTATATGTAATGATATTTTAACTCTTTCCGGTCGTGTCGGATTGCCGTCCCATCGGATTATGAGAGTTAGGGAATAGAGAGTGCACCTGTGTTTGCGCACACACTTGTGCACTGTAATATGTCCTGTGCTAATCTCTCTTGAGATTGGCTGCCGTGGCCAAAATCGGTCTAGGACATTATTAATGATATTTTATGAACTAAGACAATGGTGCTGAGAAAAAAAGAAACATCTGCTTTCTGTACATATTGTTTCATAGATAAACAAATTAATCGGATTGTTGTTTAACC
Source organism: Nymphalis io (assembly GCF_905147045.1). NCBI lineage: Eukaryota > Metazoa > Arthropoda > Insecta > Lepidoptera > Nymphalidae > Nymphalis > Nymphalis io. Next base: position 1,136,709 of record NC_065909.1, read on the forward strand.
GACTTTAAAATGAAAAGAATCTGTACGTTCCATACTATTCTTACAAGATATCGAATGAAAAAAATATATAGGTGGTTAATCAATGAATGAATTGTTTTTTTTATATAATCAAATTATACTATTTGTTTATATGTATATAGAATAGGGTGTCTGTGTTTGGGGTGCATGTCAGTCACCTCCACGTGGTGCACCCTGGGCAACGGGGTCGACCAGCAATCCGATGTTTTTTCCGGATTGCTTGTCGATCGCGGCTGAGACTGACGCGGCAGAAGTGTCGCGGGCCGCTCCTGGTACTTCTCTGTTGAGCAGAGTGGACCAGCGAGCAGCTTCGTGACAAGTAGGAGGACTCCAGGGTCCTTTTGGGCCGCCGGAGAGGGGAGGAGTTGGTCCTTTCGGGCTACCGGAGACAGGAGGAAGAAGTAGAGGAGGAGGGAGAGGCGGGTTCGCCCAGTTTCGGTGTCGATGCTGAGTGGACAGACTTCGGTCACCGCCTTCTCAAACTCGTTTCCCCATCCAGGCGCCAGCTTGTGGTGGGACCGAGGGCCTCGCCTTCACTGGCCGGGCCAAGAGGAGAAAACCTCAATAAAAAACAACCGGTGGGTCGCTCACCCAAAGCGATGGCAGCAGGCGGGGTCGCAGTGGTGTTCTAACGCGTTCCCGTAACCCCACCACCATGCGGTGAGGCGGAAACGAGGAGGTTTGAATGGGTAGGACGGTGGCCTTCTGCCCCGTGAGTCCCACATACCCGTCTCGGTCGTGTCCGGGCGGGAGGCGTAAATACCTTTCCTCCTAGAAAAAAAAAAAAAAAGGTTGTCTGTGTTTGCGTACAAACTCCATTATACAGCAGCGCGAACTTGAAAAAATTGTATTTTTTTCTAGAACATTCACAACAAGATTTTGTGAATAACATAACATGTATATAGAATTGTAATTTTAGTTAAACCTGCATGACGTGACATCATACTCAGCTCGCAGAGGTCAGACAGCAATCAACTTTATGAGTAAGAAAAAACTTGAAAACATTGCAAATACAAGTTGATTTTAATGAAATCCATTTACGGCGGGCTTGTGCAATCGCTCGTAATATTATTCATTCATAATACGATTATGTATTATGAATTGAAACTTTACAAATTATAGTAAGAAACAACCTTTCAAATAAAGTTTCAAGCAAAAAATAAGAAAGTGATTACACGTGACTACACAGAACTATTTTTTGTGTTATATTGCAGGTAGGCGGACGGGAAAATGGGCCACCTGATGGTTAGTTGTCACCACCACCCATAGACATTGGCGATGTAAGTATTATTGACCATTTACATCACAAATGCGCCACCAACCTTGCCAACTTAAATGTTATGTCCCTTGTATCTGTAGTTACATTGGAATGATTAATACTTCTTACATCGCCAAAGTCTAGGAGCGGTTATGAATACTTAACATCAGGTGGTCTATTGGCCCGTCCGCCTATCTATAATGTAAATAAAAATTAGAATTTCGTTGGACTCATCTCCACGAAGTGTTTCCTTCACCTAGCACAAAATGAATTAGGTATTGTTAACATAAAAACTCATCAGGTGCTATCAGGACGTGAACTAGAAACCCTAAATTAAGATTCACGTGTTCTAGCCACATAACCATATAAGCTCAAAGGAGTCTGAATAATACATGTGACTACTTATTGATGTAACAGCCTGTGAATGTCCCACTGCTGGGCTAAAGGCCTCCTCTCCTCTTTTTGAGGAGAAGGTTTGGAGCTTATTCCACCACGCTGCTCCAATGCGGGTTGGTGGAATACACATGTGGCAGAATTTCAGTGAAATTAGACACATGCAGGTTTCCTCACGATGTTTTCCTTCACCGTAAAGCACGAGATGAATTATAATCACAAATTAAGCACATGAAAATTCAGTGGTGCTTGCCCGGGTTTGAACCCACGATCATCGGTTAAGATTCACATGTTCTTACCACTGGGCCATCTCGGCTTTTTACTACTTATTGCTATAAGGCTAATTATTATTTTCATATTTAGAACAATTAAACGAATACTTTAAATAGTACTATTTCTTAAAAATTTATTACAATGCAAGTAATTAATAAATTTGACCTGAATTATATAAGCACTTATTTATTCTCGGAACTGAAGTCGTATGTTAACAACTTCACTCTTAATTATAAAACAATATCCTTGACACGCATATATTTTCCCTAAACGTAAATATTTTAATACGATTCTGTTGAATTAATATGTTTAGCGAGAACCTTATTCATACAGTGTAAAAACTTGATGCTACATCTTTCCTTATAAATTCTTTTAAATTAATTTTCGCCCGTACTTTGCCCGCTTGTTGAGGGAGGCTTTGCAATTATTAGGTATAAAAAGTAGCCTATAACCTTTCTTGGGATTCAAGCTTACTTCATACCAAATTTTATCAAAATCAATTCAGCGGTTTAGCCATGAAAGCATTACACACAGACAGTTATTTTCGACTTTACAATATTAGTATAGATACCAGCCGAGATATACCAATGGTTAGAAGGCGTGAATGTCAACCGAATTGCGAGTTCAAGCCAGGCAAGCACTGTTGAATTTTCTGCATGGATAAGCATGGTGGAATAACCTTCTCCTCAAAGGAAGAAGACGCGTTAGCCCAGCAGTAGGATTTTTACAGTCTGTTATTTGATTTTACTTTTACACTTCGGTCGTTTATTTCACTTATTTAGTTTCTTTTTTGACAAAGAGGAAAACTATCCAACACTTTTTCATACTTAATTTTAAAATAAGAAAATTTCCATTCACGTAAAGAGTAATAAATGGCTACGATTTTATTAACGGTCCAATTATGACGTAAGCTTATTAAGATATTTTTTATCAATATTTTTTTTCACGAGGTTAAAGTGAAGATGGACTGGACATTTGGCCAGACGGGAAGACGGAAGGTGGACTAATGTCGTCCCGGAGTGGTGGCCTAGAGAAGCAAAAACGCCAGTGGGCAGACCACCCGCCCGATGGTCAGACGATTTTAGGAAAATGGCGGGTGCTCAATGGATGCGACTAGCACAGGACCAGAAGAATTGGCGCGCCTGTGAGGAGGTCTATGTCTAGCAGTGGATTAATGTGGGCTGAATATGATGATTTTTTTGAGAACAATAAAAAATGGCAAATAATATTCACATGCAAACGAAAACACTATAAATAAATTGATATAATATTATATTATACTTCATTTAATCAATCAATAAATAGATTTTTTGTTCCATATAGTCCGAATTTCGACCTCACGCAAAACAAAACCAACTTATATAAGGTTGGCAACTGGATGTGTCGCATTCATTGATTATTATATTTCTTGTTGTGTTTTATTCCTTCTTACATAAAAACCAGATTAACATACGACCTTATAAACGTCGCTTAGCGGCTGTCTTGTCTCTTTCTGTCATTATTGATTGGACATTCGAAAGAAGCAGACAGCATTGTTTAACTAATCAGTTGCTAAGCAACGTTTGCTTGCTGTATTTTATTACTTTATAACAAGCAAATCCTGAATCATCACAGACGCATCAGACAACACAACCTACAAAGATGTGTAGGTGGCGTTATGACAATAACATTATGTTCTGATTTTCTTTTAACAAATGGCATAATACCGAATATCTTTGCCATTGAAAACACATGTTTCATATATATTATTCCTTTTTTTTAATGTTTATACAAGCACTTTTGAATCGTCATTTAGAAGAATCACAGATTGATTCTGTGTATGATTTCTGAAATGATAAAAAGATTTTGAATCTTAAGATAGACACAGGCGGTCACGCACCGTTGGAAGAGCCTCTGGGCGGTGCGTGGCTGTCCGTAGCCGTGCGTGAATAATCCGAAGAATTAACGACCGTGAAAAGGCACCATCAGCCGTCCATACAATTCTATATATATATATCGAAGGCCTTCTATACAGTTTAAATATATTTTATACTAACTAAACCCATATATAAAGAAGTTCCATTCATTCATATATTTTATGTATTAAATGAATAAATGCAAGAATAATTTTGTTTATTTGTTTGTTACGCTTTCACGTTTTATCTTCTCAGTCGGTCATCTAATATTGTATAAACGTTGTCTGAAAACATAGGGTATCCAACACCTTTTTTTTAACGCTGGTAAAACTCATTACGCGTTTCCCCCACAGGAACAGTTGGTATGTGGGACTCCCCGGTGTTCAAGGCGCCGAGTGCGCCCCGAACTTCGGAATGCCCACTAAAAACCAGCGGTACCCTTTCCGTCTTAACGAGGAGCGCCATGTGATCGCTTGCACATGCTACCGTGACGCTCAGAAAACCTAACTGCCTCAATCCCCATCTCGCTGAAGCTACGAGCGGAAAATAGTAATTTGATATTTATTGAACGATATGAGTTATGTAAATTTAATATATTTTACATATCTCATAAATAGGTTCAACGTCATGTATTATGACGTCATCCCCGACGCGCAATAAGCACATTAATATAATTGTCTCGTACTTTGTAAGAAGATTTACATACGTAAGCTCTACTTATATAGTATTGTTAAATGAACCGATATTGACTGTGTAATAGTGGACTAGTTGTTACTGCCTCGCCCGCTACATATATATTTTTTAAATAATTATTTCAAAATAAAAAGCTCTCAATAATAAACGAATAATTATTAAACTATTTTACTTTTACTTACTTTAACTTAAGCTAGTACCAAAATTATACATTGGGACCTCGAGGCCGAAGCTAATTCGAGGGTCTATTGGCGCGCTCTCGAGATGGGTCGCCTTATGGCGACGACCGCTGGCGGGGTTGCGGTTGTAAGTCACAACGTTCCCGTGACCCCGCCTTGCGGAGAGGCGGAATTCCGGGGAGGTTTTAGTGGGTAGGACAGGGCCGTCTGCCCCGTGAGTCCCACATACCCGTCCCAGTCCCCCCGGACCGAGCGGCAGGCGTAAATGCCTTTCCTCCCCGGAAAAAAAAAGTACCAAAATTATACAAGTAAATTTTATTGTTTTAATTTAGTAGCTAATAAGATAAAATCGCCACTAGATATACTACTATAGATACACTAGGTGACCTCTATCGTGACGTCTCGCTGCTGAGCGGGACAAGCGCCTAGCTAGCGAGAGGTGCTGGAAGGCGATGGTCTCCTGCGGTAACGGTTTTTGGGAGAAGGAGACCACGAACTGGGAGCGTGAGGACAGTACCTCAGCTGATTCAATCCGCCGAAGAAGACCAGGATGAAAGCGTTAGCTATGCCCACCTTCCCTCCCTTTATCGTTGGCGGGACAATAGGGATACTCTGTAACTCGGAAACCCCGAACCTAACATAACTTAGGGAACTACGCTGCCATATTCTATGTGTCTGTATTTTCACTGGCTCATTAACTCGCTGTTAGAAATATTAAACATTATTTACACCGCCAGCGCTCCACGGACATTGTAAACTAAGATTTTAATTCCCCTGTTCACTAACACCTGCAAATGGAAGATAACAATACTGAGTATTGCAATTTGGCGATAGAATGTATATTGTGGAGCTGGTACCTACCTAGACATGCACAAAGCCCTATCTTTTTTTTTATATATTTCCGGGAGGGCAAATGATTCTACTGCACCTGATGGTAAGTGGCAGTAGAGTCCAAACGCGATGACGGCCAGTACAGTCGGGAAGAATGTTCTACAGTAGCCGCCCCCGCCTTGCCGGCCCGCACCATGTAATTTTTCCTTTTTTTGAATTTAGAATTATATATCTTCAAATATTATAATAATATAGTTTTAATAAATAGAAATAGTAGGTTACTAAACAAGAAATATATTTGCTTATATGAATTATTAAAACAATGGACAATAACTGTCACAACACAACAGAAGTTATGTGGGTCGTTCGGCAACGCAATTCATTCATAATATAAAAAAAAACATATCTTACATTACAACAGACTGCCTTGATGGTCCTGTGGCTAGATAAGGCCGCAGAACCCAAGGTCCTGAGTTCAAACCCCAGATAAGGCCGATAAAAAGTTATTGGGTTTTTTGTCGAATAATTCTCAGTAGCAGGAGTCTGGAAGTTAGTGCGCAAAGCCAGGGGTCCCGCTCCTGAATTCTCCGGTCGAGTCGGATTGCCGTCCCATCGGATTATGAGAGTGAGGGAATAAAGAGTGCATGTGTGTTTGCGCACACACTTTTGCCATATAAGTATAATATATAATTGACGGCCGTGGCCGAAATCGGCCATGAGGACATCAATTACAACAGTACATTTTTATTCAAGTTACTTTTCATATAATTGAATAAGACTTAAATAATTTGTGCCTTAAAATATCTTATGGTACTTAAGAAACCTCTTTTTTATTGTATTCGGTAGGCTGGCAAGCCATTAATTAAAAATTTTTCCTATCACACACAAACCTTACATCTCGGCGTTATAAATTATTATACACTAGCTACGCGTCCCGGCCTCGCACGGGTAGTATATGTCTGCATAGAACGTTTATATAATACATATAACATAAATAGAACATATGTAGATAATGTATTGGCTTACTCGGCTACGCCAATAAAGCTACTAATCACCGTGTTTTTTTTCCGACATCCGCAACAGTCATCGTATTGTTTCAGTCAAATTTACACTTAAACCTTTCTCATGAACTACTCCGTTCATCAATGAAAACCGCACGAAAAGCCGTCCGGTAGTTTTTGAGATTATCGCGGTCATACAGACAGAGATGCGACACTTTGTTTTATCATATAAATAATAGTGATTTAAGAATAATTTTTACTGAAACTAACACAATACGTAAGCATTGCTTACATTTTTTCTTTTAACATTTAATCAATACAATAAAATAAAAATCTCAATTCTGTTTCAAAAGAACTGTCCTTTAAGATAACATGGCTCTTTGAAAGTTAGCAAAATCAAATAATTTATTTAATTATTGTCTGTGTGTTTGTTCGGAATAATTTATAATACAAGTAAAAATACCAACTCCTGCGGTATTGTTTGGTCTTTTTTACATCAAAATTGGTTGAGTATATAAAAAGTTACAACTTAAAGTTTCCATATAATTATTCCACGAATAAATGCACTTAAAACTACGAGACACAGCTAGTCAAATAAATATTCCAAGTGGTTTCCTAAACGGTTTAATTTCCTGCATAAAATTACCATTTTTTTCGAACATCTGCCGCCCCTTTTAGTAATCGCTTATTTAATATCGCAAAAGTAGGTATTGTTGCTATGCGCAATTCGATATCATTTATAAACGATAAACTGTAACAGCCTGTATATTTCCCACTGCTGGAAAGGCCTTTGAACTTAAGAAGGTTTAAAGCTTAATTCAAACCGACTTATCCACAGCGAGTTGGTGATAAATTTTCATCAAACCCATATTGGTTTCCTCACGATGTTTTCCATGAATTATAATAACCAATTACGCACATAAACACTTAGTGTCCAGATATGAAACCGCGATCAACAGCAATAAGCTACCACCGGACCACGACTGTAACATTATTTATACGTGTATGCGAAACAACAAAACAATAATAGTTTTCAGCAAATAACAATTAATTATACGAAGGTGTATCACATTAATAAAAAACAATTTTCTAACATTTAAATGTCTAAAAATAATCCGTGAACTCACAATGAACGGTAAATGTGAAACAGAACCAAAAAAGAAATTAATAAACGCAGCTAAGACCGACCCTTCAAAATAAAAGGATCCCTCACGATAAAAATAATTATGCAGTAATACCGACCCATATTTAGCAAAGCTCTATCTCGCCATGTCGCGTACAATGCACCGCATACCCGCAAACACAGCTGTAGTGCTTAACGCATTACAAATAAAGGCCAACATTGAATAAACAGCCTTGTCTGTAGTAGCGGAACGCCGTACGATAAAGTCTTACGGCGGCGTGAAGTTAGCTGCTAGACAAAATGGCGGACCAATAGGATCGCTCGATTCGTTCACTGCGCGGAGGCGACATCTCCTTCAAAATACCCCACCGAGCCGGCATCTGATCAAATCACCGAGTGGTGCTGTGAAAGAGTCACGTATAGTGTTTAAGTAATTTATAGAAAATTTTATAATAACAAAATGAGGGAAATCGTGCACATCCAGGCCGGCCAATGCGGTAACCAGATCGGAGCAAAAGTAAGTGATCACACACAGACGCAGCCTTTAACTTTGTCACCGTAACGGTTCCAACTAATAATGTTTCTAGAATATTCTAACCATAACAATTTTGACACAACTATACATTGTTAAAACGATAACGTTTAACATTTCGTTAAGAGAAAGTAGGTTAGAAATGCTTCATCTCGCATACTGCGGTCCATTCATTAGAAAATGGGCTAGCCGGTAAATTTGAATAATCACGCGAAGCTTTGTGAGGGCAGGGCTGTCAACCCCGCTGAACTCGTGAGAACTAGGGGTGTGTAAACACGCCATTGATTTCTAGCAAAACAGCGAACAAAATGAGCGGAAATGGCCCAGTGGTTAACCGATTAGGGTTCTAATCTAAATTCCGTGTATATAATTAATGCTGTGAGGATGTATGTGCCTATGAAAATCTGCCACATGCCACACATCCCAGGAGCAGCTTGTTGGAATAAGTTATAAACCTTCTCCTCCTAGCTGTTCAGCCAATGTCCCATACATTTACAGGCTAAAAATTATAACAAGAATATAACATTTTATTTCATATAGAAAAATAGATTACATAACTGTTATACTGCAGTTGAATTTTAGTAATATTGTTAATAATACATAAGGAAAACAGCTGTTACGCCGATGGTGCTTATGTACATATCGATAATTATCGCTACTACACTAATATACTGTATGTATGAAATTTGCAATTAAATAGTTAATACTATACACAAATAACTTCATATACACAGTAATAAACGAAAATCAATGTACATAATCATTTATTGAATAATATAGTTCCCTAATTTTATTTTTTTTATTTACTGGTATTATAAAATTTATCCACTGCTTCGCCAATTAAAAAAAAAAAAAATCATCAGTTGTCTTTATTGTGTAGCAAGCAATTTTACAGGCTTGCGTCATAGTATTAGTGATACAAAAATGAGATCAAAAGCAGGCAAAATGAAAAAAACCTTGTCAACCACATAGACTCATTCACTTTCAAATTCTTTTCATTGACTTATTGATAAAAAAATTTATCGATATTGATACAGAATCATGAAGACAATTCATTCTGTTGTAACGGATTAAGCGTTTTAGAGCTGACAAAATGTCTGACGATAAACCGATACAGTAAATATTAATAACAATAGAAATTATAGCATTGATTAGTTGCTAGTAAAAATTATTTGTTATGTAAAATCTAGTTCAGAATTTAGTATATACTGAGAACCGACAAGAACAATAACTGGAATATTATATAATCAATTAACAAGATATACATATTTATATGTACGTCTCTTATATTTGTATAACACGTACATTTGTATGTGCAAACATACCCGGGAACAAAGAACCATCCTTTTTCAAATAAAGTTTAAACCGAAAATACGTAATGAAGTAATAATACCTTAATTAAAGAGAGAAATTGTAACACTGAATAAATATATGTTATATTCTTTATTATTTTTGAACTACGTGCCTAATGATTATGACCCGCTATTGATAGGAAGGTAGCCTTATCAAAACAATGTAATTCCACTAAATCCGTTAACAAGACAGCAATGATTAATAATTTCATACGACAAGCCGGTTAGCCAATGTACCTATATAATAAAATTCTCTTGATATTTAATTGTAGTCTAATAAGAAAAGGCATGTACGAAATTGTTCAATTTTTTGTCTGTCAATCGCGTGTAGCACGTGTGTAATCATACCAGTATAGGTATGAATTGAATGGAATTAACTTTTTATACTTGGTTGAATGATGAACTCAAGCTTCCTTCGTTCACCATTTGATCCTCTACGTCCATCAGTAAACTTTACTTACACGTAATATTTAAAAATATAAAAACTTTTTACAGAAATACATTTACAACAATGTTATATGTTTTGCATTCATTTTCAAAATATTCTTTTATTCAAATAGACTTTTATTACCATTGAAATCAACATGTTACAGAATTATACGAAATATAAAGGTTCGTAATGAAGATTCTGAAATTATCGACAAAAACTCAATAGAAACTCTTTTTTTTCAATTAAACGCAATTAAGTTTGTACGTTCTAAATGATTTACAAACAAACTGCACGTTTTTTATCATCCTAATATTATAACATCAACACAATAATCTGTACTAGCAACGCAATGTCAATTCATTGTTTTTTTTTTATATTTGTGGGCAAAGAAATATTAAATTCAGTTTAATAAGAACACGAAAGCTTATTCCGTGGAAACAATAAAAACATATATATTAAAAAATCCCAATAACAATTCAATATAATTATTTAATCAGCTTTCCATGCTAATTATCAGTTTTCCCTCAAACATATTTGTAGTCATTTGCATGTTCAGCATCCGCTATCGTAAATAATCTAGCACGATTCTCTTGAACTTTCTATCTATTATCTTGTCAAATGTGGCGTTAACTCTGTTGGCAAAAAGATAGATAATTGAGCATAGAGAATATAGGCCAGTCGGAAGAGGTTTTCGGATTTCATCTAACGTAAATTTATATATACGTTACCTAAGTAAATTACTTAATACTACCTAATTAATTGGTAGGACTTTGTACAAGCCCGTCTGGCTAGGTAGGACGCCCTCACCAAATATTTTTGAAAGGGTCAGTGACTGTAATTTCAGGCACAATTGACACATCCATTAGTTCCCAAAATTGGTGACGTGTTAACAATGTAAGGTATAATTAATATTTCTTACATTCACCAACATCTTATTTTCCAGTTTTATGAGAAATAAAAAAGATACACTGAATGGAAATCAACGAATAGTGACTATTAATATTAGGCTTACCTATTTTATAATCTAACTAGTTATTCCCCGTTACTTTACACATATCATATTGTCTTACATAACCGTATACTTTCCTTGCATTACATATTTCTGTTCATGAAAATCACTACCTAAATTAGGTAAAATTTTCCAGCTCAGAAGTTATTTTTCGTATTTGAACCAAGCGACGCTAAACGCTGCTATCAATAAAGACGTCACGAATTACGTACCGGCAACTGAAATGCATTACCAAAATCTATTAGATAAGACGTGCAGTAGATTACAATACCTAAATTCCATGATAAGATAAACAGTCTTATTATATTAAACAAGAAGATAAATTTTTCATGTCTAAATTTAAAACATACATTACATACTAAAATCTTCTCCGAAACGAAATCTTCTGGTATAAATTTTGTGTAATTGGGTTAGTAGTTTTTTCGGTTAGACATTACAAATAAACGTATCCTCTTTTTTATCGCTGGAAAAACGCATTACGCGTTTGTCATTACCTTGGAAACTACCCACATACCTTGGGGGGTATGTGGGGCTCGCTGGTGTCCACTAAAAAACCAGCGGTACCCTTTCCGTCTTAACGAGGGATCGCTTGCGCATGCTACCGTGAAATAAACGTATCCTGATTTATTACTATAGATTTGAAAAATCTTTAATAACGGCTGATATTATTCTTAAAATAATATATTCATTGTATTTAATCGACATACCTTTGCAATCTATTCGCTGAAAAACAGAAGATTCGACAAGAATCCTATATACGTTTCCTAGTGTTTCTTGTTCATTATAAACTACATTGTTAATCGGTAGCTTTACGTTTAATTAAATCCGTATAAGCCTATTTGAATAAAGTATATTTTAATTTGGATTATTCTATAAAAGCGTAAAAAATGTAGTATATTGTATATTATATGACCTTTTTAAATTGAATCGATTCAAAGCGTGCCTAAAATTGAAGATACACATTTTTTTGACTCAGAACGTGAGTCAGAAAGTATTGCTGGAATTTCAATGACAGAGCAAGACGGACTGCTTTTAAAGATAATGACAGAAAGAGATGAAACAAACAGCTGAGTCAACACTGAATTTTATGAAGAAAGATAACTATATGTAAAAACGTGTTTGTATTTGTTTATTCAATGGTAATTAATGACGCCATTTTTTGGTATGATTTGTTTCCTTTTTGCAAGTTTCATTGTTATCAAAATATTATTAATACAGCAAAATGAAACTAAAATAATAAACCACTCATAGACACAACTTTGTAATCAACATTTTCAAGATTAAGCTGCTGAACTGATAATAATGAAATTCAGTATAGAGATAGCTCGGAACCATGAAAACTATATACACTATTTCTTTTAAATCAATCCTTAATATTAAAAATAAAATATGAAGTCTTATTCTATAGTTATCTAGCTAGTTAAACAGACAGGGCACGTGTTAAAAAAAAACACGTAATTTCTTATAATTATAAACTTAAAACGCTGACATAGTTTCATGGTCCGCGTAGTAAATTGTTTTTTTTCCAAGTCACGTGATAGATTATTGATGACTTCTGGTGCATCAGCATTTACGTACGTACGTGACTGTCATTGACGAAAGAATGTAAACATAACCCGGCCTGCTAGTTCCCAATTTGTCCGCTCGTGGCGCTGCTGTATTATCGTGATGCATTTCCATGGCAACTATCACTTTTATCGTTAGTGAAACAAAAAACTGTTTTAAAATATTTTTATTAATTTAATCAAACACATTATGAGCCAAGTATCATGTATGTAACTTTACACGACTTTAAAGAAAAAATATTTAGGTCGTTTCAATCGCCTCATGTTAGTCTAATCCCAATAACATATATGACAATACTTATTCGTTTAAGAAAGCTATAAAAAAATACACGCCAGAAAAAAAAAGAAAAGTCGATTGAATGAATTATTAATATCGAAATTACTTCCTTAATAAGCTTCCTTACAAAACGTAGCGTCCTATTTCTAGTACTCTTGTCTGTGCGTGCTCTATAGATAATAATAGAATCGAAGTTCAAATTTATCAAGTCATGCGGCCAGTAACATCTATCAAAACAATCCATACAAAGTTATTGAATGAAGAATACAAAAGATATAAAAAAATGATCTTTGCTATAATTTATTTTAGTGTTGTACGTACGCTTTTTTAAAAAAGTTTAACTTAATAAATGAAGGTTTAATTTTACACGTTTATTTGCATTCATTCTATTGAAATAGTCTGTAGACATTTGTTTAGCAAAGCACTCAGCGTCACAGTCAATTTAAGGTCGTAATAGGCCAAAACAATGAGCAAAATATAGAACGAACGTTTTATACTCCGATGACTGCAAATTATATCTAAACAATCATATTTTTTCGTCTTTGGCATTATTAAAAAAAAAGTTTTTGAAGCTAAAAGTATAGGCAACGAATGCAAGTATTCGTAAAAAAAATGTGTCAATTACTTAATATTATTAGACGTTAGTTTTTGTTTTCTTTTTTTCGTTGTAAAACGTAATAAATCTTATCACCCATATCAGCCAGTTGCGCTAGGCAATGGGTTCAACGACCGGTCGTTGGCGCTGGTTAAAATAGCCATAGCGCACTGCACTTAACCGCTTCTCCATATCCAGAACAGTTAAATTAAATGGCCAAGAAATATTTAGTAGATCACGTATTTTAGCGATTATTTTTAATACAGTAAAACCTCTTTGATGATTTTTTTTTAATCGTAATCGTGTCAACGTATAAAGTAGTTACTTATTATCACATCGCTATTTATTCAAATGACACGTCACATACTTTTCATTGAATTTAATTAACGGATTAAAGGATTGAGGACAGACACACAGATTAATATTAGTGTGTGTAATCATTACTTCAATCACCAAGCCTATATTTTTATATGTATTATATAATATTAAATATTGTTGCTTAGATTAATGGCTATATTATATGTTTATACCAATAAAAAAAGAAAATTAATACTGTCAATACCTTTTTTTTAAATTAAAATAAAGTGTGAAAGATTCGAAATATAAATATTCTAGATTTATCAATGAGACAAAAAATATGGCTGCCGCTTTTAACTGCGCAATGCATATATTCGAAACTATTGTTCTCACACGTAGTTTCCCTCGCATTGAACATTGATCTTACCTTTCACACACTTTCATCTCGTCTTATCTGGTTACAAAAAAAGCAACCTTTGAAAGTATTGATCTCCTTTCGCTTTTTGTTGTTAACAAACATGATTACTAACAATTTCGAAAGTATAATCTCGAAGTTCCGTTTGTTTTTTGTAATTAATTCTTGAAATAATATAATAACTGTATCATCTGTAACGGTAAAAAAGATTTCGAATGACTTTACATAGATGCAAATGATTTTATTTATCATAATAACTACGAAAACATAAACGTGCATAGCCACCAAGACTTCCATAGATCCGGCTATACAAAGAGTTCAGTTCGAAAGAGTGTTGCAATACAATTTAAAATTTCAAATGACTCTTAAATTTTTTAAGCAAATTAGTAAAATTGCGGGCAAGTTTTCCTTACAAATCGAGTTAGCAACATACTGAAATCTATTTATAAACGCGAATAGCACTCAAGGCAAGTTGATTAGCAATACTCGCTGATTCTTTAGATCTCGTATCCCTGAGCCAAAACATGCATCCATACTAGTCATTTAGCCGTATATGGCGTTGTTAGGCGCTTACCCACACAAGTGCACCTACACACAGCCTACAAACATGACATCATACTTACCGTCATGCTAACGATATTGAATTTTAATGTTCTCCGATCACTCGCTAAACAAATAGCGGCCTCTTTACAATATTGTCAAGGATTGGTATATATTTCATACTAATATAAACGTCAAACAAAATAAATGATTTTAGTTCTTTATTTATGAATAGTTTTTAAATATCGGCGAGTCATAGGCGAATTTCCTACCATATGGTGTTCAATCGGGCCAGGGTTTGAAGGTTCGAAAAGTCATTCGAATGCTAATAACATGGTTGAAAGACTGGTACAATGCGTTCACTACTTATAAGGAGAGATCAGCCGATTACGGAGGAGACGTGGGCGTCGCCGGTCGCCAAGGCAACATTACTGTACACCTCCATAACTCATGCAAACTGCTTGCGTAATTCGATGTACTCTCGAACTGTAAAAGTCATTAATGTGTTGTGCATCCTGTCGACAATTTACGCGATGGTTCATCGGCTTCATTGCCGACGTGCCCTTCCATTTGAGATAATTATAACAAATCTATGATATCCATGCCCTGAAATTTCTTTGTTTTTGTTTTTTAGACTTGAAACTTAAAAAAATCAAGTGCAAATTCGAACGTGTTCTTCTAGCAATAAAATATATTAACCTTTTACAGTACAAAACCACAGTTTTCTTATTTATTGCTTTCTTTTCACAGTTCTGGGAGATCATTTCTGATGAGCACGGCATCGACCCCACCGGCGCGTACCATGGCGACTCAGACTTGCAATTGGAGCGCATCAACGTATATTACAATGAGGCCTCCGGTGGCAAGTATGTACCCCGCGCCATCCTTGTCGACTTGGAACCCGGCACTATGGACTCTGTCCGTTCAGGACCTTTTGGACAGATCTTCCGCCCCGACAACTTCGTGTTCGGTCAATCCGGTGCTGGTAACAACTGGGCCAAGGGACACTACACCGAGGGTGCTGAACTCGTCGACTCTGTTCTTGATGTAGTACGCAAAGAATCCGAATCATGTGATTGCCTACAGGGCTTCCAGCTCACACACTCCCTTGGCGGTGGTACCGGCTCCGGTATGGGAACACTCCTTATTTCCAAAATTCGTGAAGAGTACCCCGACAGAATCATGAACACATACTCCGTTGTCCCCTCGCCAAAAGTATCAGACACCGTCGTCGAACCTTATAACGCGACTCTCTCAGTACACCAGCTCGTAGAAAACACAGACGAAACCTACTGTATCGACAATGAGGCTTTATATGACATCTGTTTCCGCACACTCAAACTGTCCACCCCCACCTACGGAGATCTCAACCACTTAGTTTCCCTCACAATGTCCGGTGTCACGACTTGCCTCAGATTCCCCGGTCAGCTTAACGCGGATCTTCGTAAACTGGCTGTCAACATGGTTCCATTCCCACGTCTCCACTTCTTCATGCCCGGTTTCGCTCCTCTCACATCCCGTGGAAGCAGACAATACCGCGCCCTCACCGTACCCGAACTCACCCAACAAATGTTCGACGCCAAGAACATGATGGCGGCCTGCGACCCACGTCACGGCCGCTACCTCACCGTCGCTGCTATCTTCCGTGGTCGTATGTCCATGAAGGAAGTCGACGAGCAGATGCTCAACATCCAAAACAAGAACTCCTCATACTTCGTCGAATGGATCCCCAACAACGTCAAGACCGCCGTGTGCGATATTCCACCCCGTGGTCTCAAGATGTCCGCCACCTTCATCGGTAACTCCACCGCCATCCAGGAGCTATTCAAGCGCATCTCCGAGCAGTTCACCGCTATGTTCAGGCGTAAGGCTTTCTTGCATTGGTACACCGGCGAGGGCATGGACGAGATGGAGTTCACCGAGGCCGAGAGCAACATGAACGATCTGGTCTCGGAATACCAGCAGTACCAGGAGGCGACTGCCGACGAGGATGCGGAGTTCGACGAGGAACAGGAGCAGGAAGTGGAGGACCACTAGACACGGTTGTGTTGTGACGTAGTATGCCATTATTGTCTCGTTACTTTAAGTAACATTAATGATTCCTATATTGTGTATTGAAGAAATGCTTGCTAACTTTTAACAGAATGCACGACTTAACAAATCACGGTTTTGACTAGATAATGTGAAAGCATTTAAAATAATACATTCCGCGTGATCCGAGCGATCCCCGTCGTGGGTAACACCGATTTTCACAAAGGCTGATGATGAAATACGTATGAACTATGTATTGAAGTATTTTTTGACTTCGCCATACCAAATTTGATTATGTCGGCTTCAATAACAGAAGTTTTATTACGATTAAAATTGTTTTGAACAATAATTTAATGTATATAATAAAGATTTTTATTTATTAACCTTGTTTATGTATTAACATCCCTTAAAAGCAAATTCACTGACAATAAAATACAACCTATTCACCCTAAATTTAAATTTAAATATATATATATATATATCTTTTTTTATTATAAAAATATTACAATAGACTTAACTTAATATTTATTAAGATGATAAAATGTGTGATCCGTTTTTGAAGACCACTGTCACTTAAAATACAGACATACTTAACTTACAAAAATTATACTGGCTATATTTTAAAAAAAAAAGTTGGAAAACATAACGAGTCATATCAAATAGGACTTGACACATACAACATTACATATATGTTGTGTTACGTAATTATAAAAATCATTTGCTAATGATGAATCATACGACAAAATAGATCGGTACAAGGTGACCTGGGGACGAATTCTACTGATTTATAATGATTACGATACGTTTCCGATTCAATTCCGATCCAACTTTAAATCATCTGTATTTATTCGAATCGGAACCGAACCGATATGATGTAAACATATACTGGTATGTCAAAACCAAACTTATTTCTTAACTCTGCTAATAATAATAGTCGATAATAATAAATAAATAATATGAAAACGGAAAGAAAGGTAACGATCACGCTTCGATTCGATTGCGATAAAGTGACAATTTATAATAATAATAATATCCTGGGACATTTTTCACACACGGCCATCTGATCACAAATTAAGCTGGTACAAAGCTTGTGCTATGGAAACCAGACAACTGATATACTACATATACTACTTTTCTTTTGTAAATACATACTTATATAAATAATTACACCCATTGTTAGTAGAATTTGTTAGTAGAATTGGCTCCCTGGCCTTTGAACATACAATATGTATGTAATATATAAAGCCTTGAACAAGATTTGAGGTTATCGTTATAATAAATGATATTTAACATTAAGGTGTGTTTTGTAAACAGTTAGTTACCTACTCGTAATTTAATAATTGTAATTACTGAATTATACTTATTAAAATCCGAGTACTTTTATCTGTAAAAGGTTAAATGATAACTTATTTAGTTTTATACACCTAAATGTAGTTCATCAATGTGTGTCATGATTAAATAAAAACTATCGTCGTTTTAAATATAATTTGTCATCAAAAAGTTATAGTTAACAATTAGAAAGATCATATATGAACCGTGTAAATTAATCTGTATATATTTTGGCATAAACTAAAGTCATAAAAAAATAATAATTGGAACGCTTTGTATGTAATGAAATAGATAAATAGTTAACTTAATTACACTGGTTGCAAATGAAAAATATAATATAAAATCTATCACATTGTAACCGCCAACCCGCATTGGAGTAGCGTTGCAGAATAAGCTCGAAACTCTCTCGTCAAAAGGAGAGAAAACAGTCCAGCATTGGTACATTATACTTATTACTTTACTTTAAAAAAATGCATCGTTGTATACACAATGTACAACTTGCAGTCAATCCTTACCACTTGGTTTTTAATCGACTACAACTCATACTTGATTAATTAGATGAAGGGTTTGTATATATAATTAACTGATGATCGTGGGTTCAAATCCGGGCAAGCAGCACCGATTTTCACGTGCTTAATTTGTGATTATAATTCATCTCGTGTTTTACGGTGAAGGAAAACATCGTGAGGAAACCTGCATGTGTCTAATTTCACTGAAATTCTGCCACATGTGTATTCCACGAACCCACATTGGAGTAGCGTGCTGGAATAAGCTCCAAACCTTCTCCTCAATAAGAGGAGAGGAGGCCTTTAGCCCAGCAGTGGGACATTCACAGGCTGTTACGGTTGTATATATAATAGGCCAGCGTTTGACCTTTGTATTGCCTAATGTTAAGCCTCGACTCGACGGTCTAGGATGTAGCACGCTTGCCTAGAAGTTACTTGTTTACTCTGGATTTAAAGACAACGTTGTACCTATCAGGAAATACAAGTAAACTCAGGCAGACTCAGGCAAAGTACTCCACAGTTTTGCAGTGCGAATGATAAAGGTACTTATATATATACTCGCAATATTCTTTGTGCAAGCTCGTCTTGGTAGGTACCTTGCTATTGTTGTGTTCCGGTTTGAAGGGTGAGTGAGTCAGTGTAATTACAGGCATAAGGGACATAACATCTTAGTTCCCAAGTTTGGTGGCGCATCGGTGATGTAAGCGATGATTAACATTTCTTACAATTCCAATATCTATGGGCGTTGATCACACTTACCATCAGGTGGTCCATATGCTCGTTCGCCTTCCTATTCTATAAAAAAAATTGCTTGAAAATAGGCTTTACCTTAAATAGAAGTCATCATTATTATGTTATTAAAACAAGTCAAACTGCCAATGATCTTTAATTTAAAACCTTAAACAATCTCCAATTTCATGACAGCCGAACCGAATTCAAATTACTTATATTTCAAATTATGTAACGAATATTACGAAACATAAAAAATATGAACGGACACCAAATGAGCTGATTATAAATAATTAATAATATTCATTTCCAATCTCAATTCCAATGCGAGGCGGATTGCTTCATATCATAATTGGTATTATTTTATATAATAAAAATGCATAGGAATAATTTATATAGATTATTATAATCACCTAAAGCCGACGCTAACTGGACTTATTAAACTTTATATAATATACCGGATAATAAATAAATTGTACAAGAAATCTTTACTTAAGTCTCGAGCAGAACACCATATAGATAAAATATAGACGAAAACAATCATTAATCTTTATATTAATGACAACGTTAGTTACCTACTACTCTAATGGTGGTAGGCCTTTGTGCAAGCTCGTCTGGGTAGGTACCATCCACCCATCAGATATTCTACCGCAAAACAGCAGTACTTGATATTGTTGTGTTCCGGTTTGAAGGGAGAGTGAGCCAGTGTAAATACAGGCACAAGGGACATAAAATCTTAGTTCCCATATTGGTGGCGCATTGGCTATGTAAGCGATGGTTAACATTTCTTACAATGCCAATGTCTAAGGGCGATGGTGACCACTTACCATCAGGTGGCCCATATGCTCGTCCGCCTTCCCATTTTATATAAAAAAACCGTATTTTATAAAACTATTAGTAGTATTTACAGGTATTTAGTAAAGTAACAGTGTAATGTCCCATTTTTTACATTTGAGAAGGATTGAAACTTATTCCACCACGCTCTAATGGGTTAGTGGGTACACACATGGCAGAATTTGATCCGACATTCAAGGTCACGATTTTTTCTTTCACAGCCGAGCAATTAAATACACAAACAATGATGTCCTCCGGACCAAGATCGGCTACGGCGGCAAATCTCATGTGAGATTAACCAAATGCGCAGGGCATGCTATATTGCACAGGTGTGTGCGCAAACACAGATGCACTCTCTGGACTGAGAATCTTCGACAGAAAAACCCAATTTCTTTTTTATAAGCCCGATATGGTGTCCGAACCCAGGACTTTAAAGCCACAAAAGATCAATGAGGCAAACCTAAAAATTAAGTACAGGAAGTCTCAGTGGTCCGGGTTTGAACCCGCGAACTTCGGATAAGATTTACGAGTTCTAACCACTAGTCCATCTCGACTCTTAGTAGATATCAAAACATGTCAAAAAAAACCACTAAAAAACATTCAATAAATCTCGCTTAAATGAAAACATCAATTTATATATAGCGATTTTCTTAAAAGCATCGCATCGTCATGACTATATATAGAAGTGCACGCACGCCATTTTAAAAGGCCTCTTCAGTTCCCGTTATTAATGTCCAGAGGTCGTAAATCAGTAACGAAAGAGGTTAAGAGGAGGATCAACTTAGAGTGGACGGGTAACAAAATGATGTCAGTTCGTCAAAACAGGCTTATGTCATTGTGAACAGGTTTAAGTAGTAATATTTAGACTCGCGACACGTCATCTATTGTTTACATGTTATGGAAATATAATTGAATCGTATTATCTCCTATACTAATAAATGAGGAATTAGTTTTGCAATGTACATTTGAAAAACTATTAAACCAAAAATAAAAATGCTAGATAAAGATGCAGCACGTTTCGGTGATTTAAGTATACAATTTTTATATAATAACATTATATAAAAATTGCGCTTCGCATTTTCACTCGCTGTAAATTTACATTGTAGACGTGACAAGCGTGTCTTATTCTTGTATTTAATTTTTTTTTATATAGAATAGGAAGGCGGACGAGCATATGGGCCATCTGATGATAAGTGGTCACCAACGCCCATAGACATTGGCATGTAAGAAATGTTAACCATCGCTTACATCACCAACGCGCCACCAACCTTGGGAACTAAGATGTTATGTCCCTTGTGCCTGTAATTACACTGGCTCACTCACCCTTCAAACCGGAACACAACAATAACAAGTACTGCTGTTTTGCGGTAGAATATCTGATGAGTGGGTGGTACCTACCCAGACGAGCTTGCACAAAGCTCTACCACGAATGAAATTAAAAAAATTAAAGACGTGAAATCACTTAACACACTGTCGTACAGTGCTAGCTATGTGCACCTAACCGATTTAGAAGAAACAACAATGATATACACATACATTTATGTATCATATATAAAAAACGACCGAATACTATAAAGGATTTCACACAACGAATCACATCTGCTTCAAAAAATTCTGATACATATTATAAATGATACATAAATTATCAATGTGTGATACTCTATAATCTCCTAGGATCTTAGGTCTTAATATTTCTTTTTTTTCTATTTTGAACCACTAGACAAACGGGCCAGTACGTATATTAAAGTGTAAGCAATGCACTTAAATATTGTTATTAATTATGTATTTATTGGTATATTATATTCACTGAACCGGATCTGCTCTATATCAGTAGATAATGAAAACAGAAACAGGATTGCTAACTCGATGCAGTCGGATATCTTATAATATCTATCTTTCCGAGAAAAGAAAGCGATGCGCACGTAATTATCGTAACAATAAGAATGTATTGTAAGCATTGTAATGGAAGATTGTTTTTATATCACAAGTAAACGGTCATGACCTCCTATAGACATTGACGCCGTAAGAAATAATTAATATCCGCCAATGTTCGCCACCGCCAATGTTGGACATTAAGATGTTGTTTTACCAAGTGGTACGGTTTTGTGCAGGCCCGTCTGGGTAGGTACCACCCATTCATCAGATATTCTACCACTAAACAACAATACTTAGTATTGTTGCGTTCCGGTTTGAAGGGTGAGTGAGCCAGTGTAATTACAGGCACAAGGGACATAACATCTTCGTTCCCGAGGTTGCTGGCACATTGGCGTTGTAAGGAATGGTTAACATTTCTTACATCGCCAATGTCTATGGGCGGTGGCTTAACATAAAAAAAATCAAATATGATTAAAATAATACATCGAAGTTATTATTATTACTAGTTTTTTATCTCTAATTTCGAAATAATAATATTACCAATTGAATTGAAATGGGGATATTAAGAAATAATTTATTTTTAAATTTTTAAGTTGAATGTAATTGTAAATGAATCACGTCGACCTTACTTCCCACGTTATAAACAAATCGATTAATAATAAAACTTTGAAAGATAACTTTAAAATATATCTCATGAGACCTATCTATCATCTATCTATCTATAATTTTGTTTAGAAGTTACATTGGGATAAAACTTCCATATACAAGCTTAGATGGTCCATCGTAATAAATACACCAGTACAAGTAATAAATTTTATTATTATTTAATTTAAATACCTTTAACATAATAAACTTATGAGATCTTTATAAATGTAAAACAAAATATCATATATTGTTAATTTGATGACAGTAGTTTAGTTTTCCTTTTTTTATAAAAGCGCGGGAAAACTATTTTTTATCTTTATTACCAAAAATACTAATGACGTTCGGAAATCGATTATATTATAGTATAAAAATATGTAATTATTAAATATATTAATTGAAGTACATAAATAAGTATTTCTAATAATCGGAAAGTACATAGATCTTAATCGGTACCGGTTTGAAATCTGGGCAGTGAAATTTATCTCATGTTGTGCGATGGAGGTAAACATCGTGAGGACACCTGCATTTGTCAAATATGTACACACTGCATTGAAGCATTGTGGTGTATTAAGCCCCAAGCTCTGTTGGGATATTTATTCAAATATATGAAATTTAAGTGTATTTCTGTGATTTCAAAATAACTGACCCTTTTTAAGTTAATAATTAGTTTTTTCTTCTTTTTAACTAATTTTTAACTAACTTTTAAACTAACAAAACTGTGTGTTGCTATTTCTGTTAACTATTATCAGGTTTCCATAATTCAATGGAAAACAGTAATTGGCTCTATTGTCTTTATATTGTATTTTCATTGTTAACATATTTTGTATTATGCTGTTTGTTTTCCTTAAATAAAAAAAAAAAATCAATTTGCGAGTTATATACCAAAACCAAATCAACATTTTTGTCACTGCTACCTAAATGTCAATATCATGTTTCATGTGTAATTAAAATAGATATTATGTACGTTAAAATGGAATTTGAAGGGTTTTTGGATTTTGCTAGATTTCAATATATTGCTAATATTTATATTCACCATACAATTGGATTTTAATGTTTTTGGTGGGATTGGGAACGACTATCAGATCGAACCCGCGACTTTCACATCGTAAGACAACCCAGCTATTGGGGTTTTAAATAACTTGCCAACTTTCATTAAATCGATTGAGTTGATGCGTATTATTTGTATTTTTTTATAATAACATGGTCTTTTATTAAAAAAACCGTCTCTTTTATATACTTTCCATTTTTTTATTAATCTTTCGATATTGAGACAAACGTATTAAAATACTGTATTTATTACATCGATATTTTTTATAATAGCGACCCCATTTTTAATGTTTTAATTGTAAAACATATATTACAAGATTATTTTTATATAAAAACTTCTTACATAAATTTTAGTTTCAATAAAAACAATGATTATATGTTACGAAATCGTAATGCATAAAAAATCTTGTGTAGTACCTTTGAAGGCGGCCATTTTGGTTTACATATGGCGCTGTTCGATACGAGAAAGTATTTCTTAGTCACCATGTTTACGAAACTATGTATTGCGGTATATAATCACAGTGTATATAACACGTGTACTGAAATCGTGACGCTCGCAAGTTGTATGTAATACATTGCTCGAAGATTTTTAATTTTATTTAATATTTCTGTTTATTGCGGATCGTTGAATGTTAAAGTCACGCAACGACCCTAAGATTTTTATATAAGATAAAATAGACCTGATGGTGTCCATCACCGCCCATAGACATTTTCGTCGTAAGAAATATTAACCATTCCTCATATTTCCAATGCGTCACCAACCTTGGGAAGTAAGACGTCATATTCTTCGTGCATATAGTTACTAAGAGCCCCTTTTTTGTGCTAGAACATGTGATAAGTGATAGTATCTTCCCAGGCACAAAGCCCTACCACCAAGTAAAGCTATAATCAGTTTAACCACACACACAAGGGCAATCAGTAATGTATGTGGCCTCCCACAAAATTGTCGACAGACATTTCGTTAATGCGTCGCCGAATTGGCGCGAATTTCTCTCATCGACCAGATGGCTAAATTTACGTGAACTATTGCAACATGTACGAATCGTATTATCTGAATTTGGCAGCATCAATACATAGTCGGAAATCGTGTTACTTCGTATAATTAAAATAGTATTCAAGTGATTTTAACCCTTATTGTATTATGAATTCAAGTCCCAGATTAGTAAATCACGCTTTTACAAGGTAATATTCCGTCCAATTTTGAGTATTTATTCTTTAAGAACAAACTCGAAACACACTGCAGAAATCGGTCGTAAAATATCAGTGATATGCGACATTGACCATAATGATTATGGTATGACGTATCAAAATAGTATATTTTTTTTATAGAATAGGAAGGCGGACGAGCATATGGGGAACCTGATGGTAAGTGGGCACCGACGCCCATAGAAATTGACATTGTAAGAAATGTTAACATCGCTTACATCACCAATGCGCCCCCAACCGTGGGAACTAAGATGTTATGTCCCCTGTAATTACACTGGCTCACTCACCCTTCAAACCGGAACACAACACTACTAAGTACTGCTGTTTTGCGGTAGAATATCTGATGAGTGGATGGTACTTAACCAGATGAGCTTGCACAAAGCTCTACCACCATAAGTCAACATTTCACGGGTGGGTAATGAAGTCAGTTCTTACAGAATTGCAAACTTGATTAATTGCAAAATTGAACAATTAATACAAGGAAAAATAAAAAAAGTATTAACTAATCGTGTATCAAATTCAAAAGAAACTTATACTTACTGCGTCTTGTTATTTACAAACATTAAACTAAAAATAAATTAAATATATAACTTTTATCGCTTAGAAATGTAGATAATAAGGAAAATAACGTAAGAACGCAGTAGATTTTTATGATTACAATTCATACATTAATTTTATTCCTAACATTTATTAATTATCTTAGCAAACATTTTATACCAACATTTTTGATACCTTCGTTTACATTATTGCAATTTTCGTAAGGACCTCTAACTTGAAAATAAAATACAGCCTACGTTAGTGACTGATAATTAAGCTTTCCGTAGGTGAAATATTTTTTCAAATTGGTTAAGTAATTTTTGTGTTTATCCGTTACAAACAAACATACATAAATCAAATCTTATCTCCTTATTAATATCATATAATATTTATATTATATTATTATTAAATAGTATATACATAGATTAAAAACATATTCTGACGATAATTATATGTATTTTTTATTTAAATATCGAATTTCGAAATCAAAATTAAAAACCAACAGAGGCAGTGTATAGCAAAGATACTGGGTATATATAATTTAATATAAATACTACATCAATGTTAAGGCTACTTGAATTAATTCCTAGGACATCTTAATGTCTAGGGCATTGGCATTTCAATAGATCAGTACCCAGCATCTTGGGCAGCTATCTCTCATCTCGTTCGGTTAATGACCTCTCCTTGATAAGCTAATCGCTGCGACCATTATTATTCCATTAGAAACAGAATATTTTGTCTTGAACGATTTTACTTATGATGATATATCAAGTTGATATAAATTTAGTGTTTTTTATAAATTAAATTTAACCTAAGTACATACATTATTAAAACTTAAACATAAAGTGATGACTAGTTAAAAAAAATGTCAAATACGTTTTTGAACGAATATTACAATAATATCAAATTTGACGTGTATCTTTGAATATATTATATTAAAACGTCAACAGCGCAATGGTTTACGGTTTAGCGATGTAAAGTCGTAGTTTCGATCCTGTTCCTTTTGAGCTATTGTCATCCCCAATCTTAACACAATATTGTAGTAGAGTAAATGGGAAGATTAGCTCTTTCCTTAAAATTGCTATTTAGTATTGCATTGCATATAACTATACTAACCATATCATTTGTTTAACATGTATGTACGTATATTAATCCATATATTTAAACATAGCTCGGTAAATTAACTAGTTCTACATTTACATCCGCATTGAGTTATAGGACGCGCCTAAACTGTGGAATTTTGTACCGCTTGGCTCGTAAACGTAACTACTAAACGATGGAAACTTGTCCGCATTTATATTGTATACAGTTTACATATGAACTAGTTGTACCTTCAGCTTCGTCCTATACATGCACGCGGATATATATATAAATATGTAAACATTAATTTTGTTAAAAACATAAAAAAACTTACTATTATTGTTAATTCTTGTCATTTTTAACCTTGATTTACTAACAATTAATTATTTGTAAGTTTGTCATCTCCAACTTTATCTTTGCAAGTGGTATTCACCTTAATAGGTAATGCATTTGGTTTTAAGTTGTATTAAAATTGTATACCTTTGTACGTGTTGATGTATTTACCAATGGTGAATCTTAAATAAATAAATAAAAACAGCTGTGCACTTTAGTAACTAACTACACGACATAGAATTGAATCAATTTTAATATATTTATAACTTATCGATATAAAATCTAATACAGTAACAGCCTGTTAATGTCCCACTGCTGGGCTAAGGCCTCCTCTCCCTTTTGAGGAGAAGGTTTGGAGCTTATTCCACCACGCTGCTCCAATGCGGGTTGGTAGAATACACATGTGACAGAATTTCAATGAAATTAGACACATGCAGGTTTCCTCACGATGTTTTCCTTCACCGTTAAGCACGAGATGAATTATAAACACAATAGAATCTAATGCAAATAATAAAAAAGGAAATGCTGTTAGGTTAATTTGTATATTACATATTTTTATTTTACTTTATATAATTCTTACAATAAATTAGTCAATATCTGGACATAGTGAGTATTTTAAAGTGAGTGGTCACTTTACGTAGATATGGGTTAAGACAACTGTGTAAAATTACCATTAATTACCACCGGGCATTGGTGTTGTTTCTTACGTCTCTAATAACACTGGGTCAGTTATCCTCGATACTTACTAAGTTTAGTAAATCGAATATCTGCCTTTTGTTTCCACGACGACACAATCACAACCAGCCCCGGATTCATGCCTAGTCCTACATGGCACCGACCTAGAGTTCCCGCCATGTGAGAGACGCCAACCAGCCCCTCATAGGGCTTCAAATATCAAAGTGACTGGGCCTTGGATTTCAAGTCCGGACGTGATCACAATCTTTAGTCTCATTACCAATGTTACCTCTATATATATATATAAATTAGTTATATATAATAAATTAGTTTATTTTTTAAACTTTCTCACATTTAACTACTCAATTGCAAAGACGTTTTCGGAAACAAAAATGAAATGCCATGAGCGGAAACTAGTACTTATATTAAAATTTACGCCTAGGTTTACGCCTAGGTTTACGCCTAGGTTTACGCCTAGGTTTACGCCTAGGTTTACGCCTAGGTTTACGCCTAGGTTTTTTTCATTTGTTATATATATATATATATATATAGCATACATACATACAACCCTTAAAGTAAAAGACCAACTAAATAACAAGTAAACAAAGAAGTGATGCAATTTTTAATAATAACTTCTTTTAATAAGTGATTCATATAATTCTAAATAAGTATTGTAAACAGGAACTAAATCATTATAAAATATTAATAAGTAACGATAAACGATAATTACTTATCAATAATTTTCAAAGATAATCGATAAATGTGCTATAAATACATTATATATGTGTTATCACCCAGAGGAAATGCTTCTAAGACTTTTTTTATGAAGTCGAAAGACGGGCAAATGGTCACCATCGTTCCTAGACATCGGCACTGCAAGAAAAACCAACCCCTCACCAATGCACTACCAACCTTGGAAACTAAGATGTTATCTTCTGTTTGATCACACTCACCCTTCGATCAAAACACAGCAATTAGCGGTAGAATATCTGATGAGTGGGTGGTAAACGAAACCCTAACATTAAGTGAATTATCTTAATAATTTATTGCATACCCTTTCGGGCACATCCACAGAACAGACCAAGAGTCGACCAGGACCTCGCGAAATATCAGAAAATGGTCATAATCAAAACACTTATTTTTAAAAAATGAACGCAACCTTTAATTCAGCTGACGGGTTCGAGCGTATAATGTGAAATTCTTGCTTTTCCGATCAGATCTAAGTAACAAAAAGGGGGTCCGAGTTTCCGATTCGATTCCAATCCAACTTCGACTAATCTATATTTATTCGGATCGGATTCGAATCGATATGATGTTAACATATACTGTAATGTCAAACCTAAGCTTAATTGTTAACTTTTATGCCAATGGTCGATAGTTAAATTGAGGAATAGGAAAACGGATAAATCGCAACAATAACGCTTCGATTCGCTTGCGATAAAGTGACAATCTGTTTGTAAAATTGGTCTCCATTTCCATCAAAAGCACGGATGACCATAATATAACTTGCCGCTAAAGTTTTTACGGAATTAATAATCTGTGCTATATTCATAAACTCCTTCCTCCTTTTAATCCATAAAGGATCAATTAAAATTAAAAATACACGCCAGAAAATAACAAAAAATATAAAATTAAAAATTCAATTTGAAAAGAAGAAAATAATCGACCACCATAACAGCAAAAATCTGGCTATATTATGATTTTAAAGTTCTCAAAATCGCTACGTGACCTTATATAAATAACGCGTCAACCTTCGGAATCCTATAAATGTTTTACATTAAATGTAATTTACTTTGCTTTTTATATTATATATACACCCTTCACAAGGATGATTAGAGAGTTTGTTGAGCTAAATATGTAATATATATTTGCTTTAATCAAACTTACCTGAAAGACGTGAACTTCCTTACGTCATGACCCAAAATCATAAACATCAAATTCATAAAACAAATGAATTTAAAAACAAAATTATATAAGCGACTTTCAAATTCATTTCCCTCGTTCTAATTCTATATTTCGATATTCGAAATTTAAAAAGAATATTCCTTTTAAAAAAAGTCGAAATATATCCAAACCTATTTATAACATATTTAATTTATATACGAGATTACTTGAAATAATAATAATAAATACATATACTTCAAAACAGTTTTATATTTAACTTATGACATCATACAATATGGCGCTAAGGTCAACGCGATATTACTCATAAAAACAGTCGTGTATTTAATTATAATAAATAAGACGCTTAATCTCTCCTCATCTTGTCTTATTAGTTTCTATCATGAAATTACAACATTAAGAAAAAGCGGCACTTGACAATTAAAATAAAAACTATCCTCGTTTAAAAATCGACTCATATTTTCCTCAAAGCAAGACAATATCAATCTATTAAATGAAATAATCTTGTTATATCCTCAGCCCCTTTAATATTAATACAATGTACATCAAATAATATAAAAATCTATACTTCCATATCGGTCCGGAATTCCGAACCCCACCCCACGGCAAAATAATGTAGGCTGCCGGCCGGCGATCAATACCAACCTTACAAGGCGAAACATCTGCGCCGAAAATTCTGTAAATCACAAAAATTGCAGTCTAATGAGAGCTGTTTCGTATATAAAATAACAATAAAAGTTAATTTTATTTGATATAACAGTTGAAATAATTACAAAATAACTCAAAAACTATATAAAATTAAATAAGTTGCTAAATGATTGCTTCGTCACAACAGTTGGTAGCATTGGTAACACTATCCTGACGCGAGCCAATCAGAGAGGAGAATGAAATAAGAGATGTGCCTGTGTCGATATCGGAATAAAATTTATTAAATACCAAGTTTTTAAATATTTAATAAAATCTCTACATAAATTTAAATTTTTATCACCCAATTTTCTCAGTTGACCAAAATTGTTTTTTTATAGTTTCTTTAAGCTAATTAAAGGAATACCAAAAAACCAAAAATGTATGGGCCTTGGTACAAATGTCAACCACTAACGAGATCTATGTAATAAAATAGCCTACTAAATACAGAATCATTATAACCAGACCGCAACAAAAAATATGCAGTCAGTAAAAAGTTATAATTGAATGAAAAGTCATGTTGTTTGACCTTTTTTTTGCAAAAAACAACGTTAGTATAATTGTCTTTTCGCAGATTTTGAAATAAACTACGCATGTTATGTCATGCCACTTGGTGTCCCGTGTTAGGTTTTCACTGAAATAGATTTTGATCAAAGGCCCGGTACAAAGAAAACACAAAGCCTTTTTTTTTTGTTCCATCCTCACCACCTCGATGTCTGGAAATCCACAACAGCGTGATTTTTAAGGCATTTCCTGCCTCACACAACCACATTGTGGAACCAGTTATCGCCAGCTACTTTTCCGAACCGATATGACATGCAAACCTTCAAGAAAAAAGCGTAGGTATGCACCTGTAACATCCGAAAGCTTGCAGGTGCGTACATTACATCAATGGGTGGTCGTAGTTACTTTCTATAAGGTGAAATTAAAAAAAATACTCAGATAAAAACCGGCTGTGTTAGTACTCTAGCGCATTATTTGCTAAGTGCGAAAGGAATAAAAATAGTGTTATCTTCAATTTGCGACGCTACTTTTAACTAAATCAATATAATTCTGATAACAATTATTATTAACATAATTTAATTAAACGAAATGAATCCAGAAAAGTCTAAATAAATGAATTATACGAATATTATTTTATTATTATTGGTCCTCGTTGATGGTAGAGCTTTGTACAAGCTCATCTGGATAGGTACAACCCACTGATCATATATTCTACCGCCAAACAGCAATAGTTAGTAGACAAGGTTTGTAGCCATTAGCAATGTAAGGAATGGTTTATATTTCTTGCAGCACGAATGTCTATGGTGACCACTTACTAACAGATGGTCCATTTGCTTGTCCACGCCTACTTAATTAATAAAAAAATGCAATGTATACAGAGCACATTCATAAAACGTTATTAATAATAGAAATGTATATGTATTTTGCAATTTAGACAAAATATATAAGCACCCGATGTCTTTTTCTGTACCTGAACGTATATGCAAAATTTCATGATGATCAGTGGAGTAGTTAAGACATGAATAACAAACTCATACAAACAACAAACTCACAAAACTCACTTTCGCATTTATAATATTAGTTCGTATTAGAAAAAAATACATCTTTATATACCTAATAAGGCACTGAATTTTTTACAGTTTTAAATACTTTTTGACTATTCCGAAACATTTAAATTATATGTTATGACTTTTTTTATAATATGTACTGAAATATTTAAGTTTCAAAAAACATATGCATAAATAAATGTATGATGTCGCAATGCGGCAAAACTTATCGATAACTATCGAGCTTTGGTGCAGCACTAGATGAATGCCTTCGTGGATAGGTCGGGTCGGAACGAAAGTCGACTATTCTTCAAGCAACCACGAAAGTACGTGGTGCGTGCGGAGCAGAAATATTTAGTGTTAAGTAATTTATTAAGTTCACATTCTACAAAATGAGGGAAATCGTGCACATCCAAGCCGGTCAGTGCGGCAACCAAATCGGCGCTAAGGTAATTTCCGTTATTCTTTTGTTTTTCTACCGATTTTATGTTACGTTCTACGGGGTACGCGCGGCCGGCATTTTGTGACGCCTCTGTTGCCTGGCAGTCACGGAGAAAAAGTTACTTGCCCGTATAGTATTCAAAATGTTTTTTTGGTCGAGAAAATAACTCTTTCTGATATTAACATCTAAGTTACGAAAAATGGGTGTGGTCGTTTTTCGACTAATTAATGCTGCGCATGCTCCAATTCTTTTGTCTTATATTCCCGTGACTAATCTCTTCAATACTATAAAATAATTTTTTTTTTTTTAATTTAAAATATAAAAAATCTATATATTTAAAATTCTTATATACTACTAATGTACCGGTTAATCCACGTGTTTCTTCGTCATTCGCCGGCCATTTCACGTACGTTCGTACACTCGCTATGATGCGTATAGAATATATGCAAATTTTAAATATAGAATTTCCGATGAATCGTTATCATACGATGTTTGTTTGATATGTAGTATACAATAATATTATTATCATCAAGATATATTATCAGTAAGATTATAAAACGTTCCATTTGTTACCTACCTATTTATTTTATTACTCGACAAAAAAGCCGTTATGAGGGCACGCATACTTTGAATCCAACTCAAGGTTATACGCGTCCTGCTGATAAAGGGCGTCCAATCAGAAGGCGTTATTCGTAACGTTCGAATTTTAAAATACTGGTAGAGCAATAGCGCCATATGGCATCGTTTTTATAACGTTAAAAAAAACGTTATTATAGATCGTTTCCTTTTTTTTTTTAAAAAAAAAGAACATTTTAATGAATGTTGTTTTAATTATATTTGACTTGCTTTTCGCTCGGAATTACAATAGTTAGTCTAGAAGTATGTTTAGTAAAAAATCTATTAGCATAATTGCCAGATAGGAAGAGCGCGCATGTCCAGGTATAGTTCGTTGACCGCGTTCGATCTTCCGCGTTGGCTAAAATAACTATCGTTTAGAAGTTATGAAAGCATCAAAAAGTTTCTTTTAAAATATTTTATATATAGGAACGGCAACCGAACCGATTCTTCAGGACGCTTCCACGACATAAGTGTCTCGTACTTAACAGACAACTTA
The DNA here is from genome assembly GCF_905147045.1 of Nymphalis io. Classification (NCBI taxonomy): domain Eukaryota; kingdom Metazoa; phylum Arthropoda; class Insecta; order Lepidoptera; family Nymphalidae; genus Nymphalis; species Nymphalis io. The sequence continues at coordinate 1,169,904 of NC_065909.1, forward strand.
CATCGTTTCGTTTTAGTCATGATTATAAATTAAATTTCATTCGTCAATATAAATAACTCGTTAATTATATTAAAATTGTTCGTTATCTCTATTACTATAATACGTCGTTTCATCCTGTTTTTGAAAACATGATTTCTATTGTAGAGTGGCATATTAGTCATATAGATTACTTTGCTATTCTCGGATATGTACGTGTTTGTTCGAAAAAGGATTGATGACCCATTTATAAGGAATGTGGCATTTATAATCGTTTGATTTCTATGCACGGTATGACCAGTCAGTGGATTGATAGATTAAATTAAGGTATTGAATAATTCAACCGTTATATATAAAAAGCAAGTCTACGAGCTTGAGTATATTAAATCGAAATGGTCGCGATTTTACCGAATTAAATCAATAAGGTAGCAAGAAAACAACTCTCTAGTAACGCATTCATACGGATTATAACTATGAGATTTAAAGAAAACATTTGTGTAAATATGTGCATAGATGCGTACGTACACACGCCCAAGACTGAAACTTACTGATCGTCTGTAGAAAATACAACATTACAATCGAAAGTTGACCTACTTCCAGTAGTTTTTTACAAAGTAAAAGGGCAAGACTTTACATACTCTCTACCAAGATAGTAAATGAGATTTCTTACGTTAGCGAACTAATTGATACTTCAAATAGGAGAACCACAAAAGTACATTGTGTCTATTAGTATTTAGAAAGAGAAATTATTTGAAAATACTCTCATCTCTTTTCATAGACATTAATTAAATATTTATCCATAGATTTAAAAAGCGACTTATGCCTAATATAAAGATGCGTAAGCGTGGAAGCATATTTTTCATCTTAACTAATGCTCAGAAACGATGCGATGGTTAAAAGTTGCGACATAAATTAAAAAAAAAAAAACAACTGTATACTTATACTGGCTGTAGAATACTTGACCCTCGTGTCGAGATGGCTCTCCAGTTTGGCACACGTCCAAAATCATGATATCAGAATTCACTTTCAACGATCCCTATACGTTTTAATATTATACCTACACCTCGTTCGAAGCTAATAAACGCACTCACGAATAAACAAAATTAATTGCATAATAATAGAAAAAGCAAATGGCTGACATTAAAATTTAAAAAACTGTAAACTTCGTAAAAAAAAAAAACAGGATAAACATTTTTTTTTTATAAACGCTATGGTATATTGTTCATTTATCTACGGTTATTAGAAATAAATAACGGCATGATAAGAGTTACTCTAGATAAAATGTCGTTAATCACAACTGCCTGATAGCAATTTAAAATTAGTCAAGCTTAAAAACAACGCAGCCTTTAAAAAAAACCGGCGCGAATAAGAGAAATAAAAGAATGTAAATTATCTATAATTAATGATAATTTTAAATGCTTTAAGGTATCTTAAAGAAAAATAGGATCAAAATCAATCACATTCAAACCGAATTCGTGGGAGTTGCGTCTAACCATTTTAGTTATGAGTCATGATTGAGATGGCGATAAAATCATTACAGTTAACATTGGGCCGCTATGAAATAGATGATTGCGGTTTTTAATGCTATTTCTATAAGCCAGCCAACATTTGAGTGATGACTTTCAAATTTATTCTTCCTTATTTAACAGCAGTTTTAATTCCGAATCCACTTCTATTGTCACGTTAATAACCCGCGCACCTTTCTAAAATTTCAATTAGCTCTTACCGCGATGTTGTCTTAATCTCGCATCTCCTTCCCATCGCCTTGTATTTACTGATGCTATCGGCAAAATATATCTGCGTTTAATGTACTTAATATTAAAAACGATGACTCGATGTTATAAATGAATTAATCTGAAAGATATTAAATAACGAAGTTGCCTACAAATAAGGTAAAAATGATTAACATAGCAATATCACTCGTTCTACATACATACATATATATTTTCTAAATATGTCCAATTTTTTCTTTAAAATATTCCGAAACGCCTACTGATAACCTCGCTGTTTATATGGGCTGACAAATATATAGGTAAATAAATTTAAGCTCTGTACTTGTTTTACGCTCACCGCTTATAAGGCGGCTTTGTGTTAAACGAGTTTTTTTATCTGCACATATTAAAACGGTTCAGTCGTTAGATCGATATCATGTAGTAGATAGGCCGCATGAATATTGCATTGCAATTCAACCATGCAGGGAAGGTTTGTTTTACAAACTTGTTGCCTAGGTGATGCTATTGCTGACTCATTTGCAAAGCCGTACAATTTCTTCTATATCTAAACTGGATTAACGTTTAAGATTAAAATGGAAGCCATGTCCTTTAATGAATGAAGTATTTAATGAATTATAAAAATGTCTTTCATTTCTTATAGTTCTGGGAGATCATCTCCGACGAGCACGGCATCGACCCCACCGGTGCCTACCATGGGGACTCGGACCTGCAGCTGGAGCGCATCAACGTTTACTACAATGAGGCCTCCGGTGGCAAGTATGTGCCCCGCGCCATCCTTGTCGACTTGGAACCCGGCACCATGGACTCTGTCCGCTCAGGACCTTTTGGACAGATCTTCCGCCCGGACAACTTCGTATTCGGTCAATCCGGTGCTGGTAACAACTGGGCCAAGGGACACTACACCGAGGGTGCTGAACTCGTTGACTCAGTCTTAGACGTCGTACGTAAGGAAGCAGAATCTTGTGATTGCCTTCAAGGCTTCCAACTCACACACTCACTCGGCGGCGGTACTGGATCCGGTATGGGCACACTCCTTATCTCCAAAATCAGAGAAGAATATCCCGACAGAATCATGAACACATATTCAGTTGTACCCTCGCCTAAAGTGTCAGATACAGTAGTCGAACCTTACAATGCCACACTTTCAGTCCATCAGTTAGTAGAAAACACGGATGAAACCTATTGTATCGACAACGAGGCTCTCTACGACATCTGCTTCCGCACGCTGAAATTGTCCACACCCACGTACGGCGACCTCAACCACCTGGTGTCGCTCACCATGTCCGGAGTAACTACCTGCCTCAGGTTCCCTGGTCAGCTGAATGCGGATCTCCGCAAACTGGCCGTGAACATGGTGCCGTTCCCACGTCTCCACTTCTTCATGCCCGGATTCGCCCCGCTGACGTCTCGTGGTAGCCAGCAATACCGTGCACTCACCGTACCCGAACTTACACAACAGATGTTCGACGCCAAGAATATGATGGCGGCGTGCGACCCACGTCATGGCCGCTACCTCACCGTCGCCGCCATCTTCCGTGGTCGCATGTCCATGAAGGAAGTCGACGAACAGATGCTCAACATCCAAAACAAGAACTCTTCATACTTCGTCGAATGGATCCCCAACAACGTCAAGACCGCCGTGTGCGATATTCCACCCCGTGGCCTCAAAATGGCCGCCACCTTCATCGGCAACTCCACCGCCATCCAGGAGCTGTTCAAGCGCATCTCGGAGCAGTTTACCGCTATGTTCAGGCGTAAGGCTTTCTTGCATTGGTACACCGGCGAGGGCATGGACGAGATGGAGTTCACCGAGGCTGAGAGCAACATGAACGATCTGGTCTCGGAATACCAGCAGTACCAGGAGGCGACCGCCGACGAGGACGCCGAGTTCGACGAGGAGCAGGAGCAAGAGATCGAGGAGAACTAAACTACCAACCTAATTCCTCGCATCTCCTTTCACACCTTACCAACCTTCCCTTGTCCTCGTCTGGACTTTCGCATTTTTTTGCTTCAGTAGTTTTATACAACTTTCTAACAGTTCTGGATGTAGTACCCTCGTCCTTAAATGCAGGACATTCTTGATGTTGCGTTATAGTATTTACATTCCCAGTGTTTTCTTGGCGGAAGGGCGCTCTCTGGAATGTTTATTACGATAAACAGTTATACCCCTTACGACGTGACCCCTTCACTTACACCTCTGCGGTGCTGTGAATACACTGATGACACAAAAGAAGATCTTTTGTTTGATAAGGCTGAACTTGATTTTTTTAATACCTAAGTTAATTTTTAATCTTTGTAACCAGTGTGATTGAGTTAACGTTGGCTTTTTGGCAATTAAAAGCTAATAATAATGTCGTACAATTTTTTCGAAGTCGATCAAAGTTTTTAATTATTATATTCCAGCTGGTGAATAAATAAACTACAATGATTTTATTGTGTTGTTTTATTTCATTATTATTTGTCTATGATTATAATAAAAATATTCGACAATCTCTTTATTTAGATATTGTTGACACAGATAAAATAAATAAAAATCTTTGCTTAAGTAGATCTCGTGTCCGATTAATCTAAAATCTTAAAGGTATGCATTGGTAATATATACAACAAAATTCTAGTTAGAATGTTTTCAGTTATTCATATCTCGATTGACTCAAAAATAGTAAATGAGAGGTGAGAAGAATATTCATTTAATGATTCATACAGATAATAAGTTGAATATACAAATTAATTGTCTAGACAATAGCTATGCAACAAATTAGCATGCAGCGAGTATAATAATTCCCACATTTCCTGAGGAAATAAACTGAATCATGCGTTCTAACAAAAATACATAAGTTTATAGCTTCAAAGTTTACATACCAGGAACTGGATAAGTTTTAACATATGGAAATACTAAATTAAGAGTTTTTATCACTCATTAGCGCTTAAAAGAAACCGCTACAGTAATTTCTTACTATATACTACTAACAAAATTTAGGTAGCTACACAAACACAAAAAATGTTTTATACGTTTATTAATATCTTAATTGTATTTTACAATATAATAAGATGGTGTAAGGTACAGATGTAGTTACTGGTGTAATTCTAATAAAATAATGTAATAAGTACATAATATGATTATATTTTTTTATAAACTTAAATATTTTATTTCTATTCAAGGACTACGTTATTATTGTACATTATGGTCAAAGTTGTCTTTCATACCAAATTGACATTCTTTAATGTGATCTGATACAATTTCAACTGTTTCATCGCTAATCCTACCGGCATCTCTGAGTATTTTCACTAATTCGGACATTGTAAATATCGATTTCACTTTGACGCCATTTGCATTAAGAACACTAACGCCACCTTGTTCCCTCTCAAGAACTATTACGGCGTCGGTCACAGATAAACCCTCTTTGCGAAGAGTATGAACAGTTTCTAATAGGCTACCGCCAGATGTCACTACATCTTCAACTACGAGGCACTTTTGATTTTCCTCAAAAACTCCTTCGAGAATTTTCTTAGTCGCGTAAAGTTTTGTTTCTTTTCTTTTCATAATCATAGGCGTATTCGTATTGACGGACATAACAGCAGCAAAAGGAAGCGCGGCATACGGCACGCCGCACAGGATATCGTGGTCTATTTCTGAAGCTAAGATTTGTAACTGTTGAGCGATTGCCATCTGGAATTTTAAAAAAAAAGTAACAACAACAAAGTAATCATTATTTTATCCTATTAGAACGTAGATTTAAATTTTCAATGTGTATGAAAATAATGTATTCCATTACAAAATAGGATTTCTTACATATCAATATTTCACGGATTTTTTTATGTTTGTTTGAATAAATAAAGATTAAAACGGAACTCGTTATAGAATTAATATAATATATAATAGGATGTCCGTTATTTTGACTTTTCTTATAAACTTATTCTAAAAAAGTATTAAAAAAAGATAAAATTCTAATATTTTGTTAAGTAAAAAATAAGACACACATAAAAAACAGCGCACGGATCGGTAGCTGAGAAGGTGTAAATAAATATATAATTTCAAACTGTCTATGGTTTTAGATATTATATTGATATAATTTGTTTGTATATTATAATTTAATTATAGTATAAAAATATGTTAGTACCATAATCTTTGGATGAGACACAACGACTCTCAGATCGAAGTATATGGGCGTCCTACGTCCGACCTTTGCTTCGATGTCACCAAGACGCACCGCTCCTACATCAAACAGCTTCACCGCCAACTCCTTAAGCATGCAAACCATCTGTATAGCAAAACAAACTCTATTAAATTAATAAATAGTGTTAAATATTAATAGAAAGGTTTTGCAAGAGTATAGTTTATACAAATACTGGCAAGTAATCTGATATGTAGCTTATAAATTTTGGCTTCACACGGGTCTAATATGGGTCTATTTAATGAGTTTAAATCGTAATACGTAAAAGAACTATTGGTTTTTTATTTTTACCAATTATCGTCATATTTAAGCAATGAAATTATTTTATCATTTTGGATTTTATATATAAAAAGTAATCATTCAATGAAACAATATTTTTGTAGTGTTTTTATTCGGAAACCCAAAGCAAATATTAGTGTAAATATTTTTCGACACATTTATCCGCTTTAGTCGTTTCCTGTTTATCTTTTTTTTAAAAATAAAAACATTGTTTATTATTTCAATTCAATTTATTTGCTTTAAACATAATATACATGCTTAGTAACTATATTTATGACAACCCAAAGCAAATATTAGTGTAAATATTTTTCGACACATTTATCCGCTTTAGTCGTTTCCTGTTTATCTTTTTTTTAAAAAATAAAAACATTGTTTATTATTTCAATTCAATTTATTTCCTTTAAACATAATATACATGCTTAGTAACTATATTTATGACATGCAAATATTTTAACTTAAAGTATATATTTAAATTTTAACTTAATTCTTCATTTAAATAATATTTTTGAAATTGATAAATAAATGTCAAATATTTATTGCAGGAATTCTTTTACCGCGTAAAAACATTTGTCAACCAACCAGTCATGTAATTTTTACCATAATAAAAAATAAAAACGACGGTATTTATTTGAAATTTAAGAATTTGTCATATAATTAAAGGGACATTCCCCTTAAATATATGACAAATTAAATGTTTTTTCTTCCTGGCAATAATATCTTTATTTAATATTTTTTTGTTTGCAGTATTTATGGATACTTTTACGGGTGGTAGAGCTTTGTGCAAGTTCGTCTGGGTAGGTACCACCCACTCATCAAATATTCTACCGCAAAACAGCAGTACTTGGTATTGTTGTGTTCCGGCTTAAAGGGTGAGTGAGCCAGTGTAATTACAGGCACAAGGGACATAACATCTTAGTTCCCAAGGTTGGTGGCGCATTGGTGATGTAAGCGATGGTTAACATTTCTTACAATGTCAATGTCTATGGGCGTTGGTGTCCACTTACCATCAGGTAGGCCATATGCTCATCCGCCTTCCTATTATATAAAAAAGAAGGATATTACCTATTAGATAAGATAACATCAATGTTATGTTTCTTCTTTTGCGAATAAAAAATAAATATATTATTTAACCGCGTTGTATTTAATTGTAATCGAAAATGTAAAATTCCGATTACGGATTACGTTAAAAATATTAAATATATATAAATATTAAATATATAAATATCACATTTAAAAATATATAAAACATGTATGACATGTGGCTGACAACACACACAAAACCAATATTATAACTACAGTTATAGTACGAACTAATACTATAGTTTTAAAGGCAGAAATAAATAAAACAATTGAAAGAAATTCGATATTTCAAGGAATGACAAAGCGACCTCGTCTGATCGGTCTCGCCATCTTTCTTAAAATGGTTGAACTAATTGAGAAAATTTATTCGACAGTACCAAATTTTTATCTATTTTATTAAATACCTATGTAAATTGGTAAAAAACAATAATTACTGAATTTTTTGCCTTGAGATATCTTTATAATAATAATAATATAATAATATCCTGGGACATTTTTCACACACGGCCATCTGATCCCAAATTAAGCTTGTACAAAGCTTGTGCTATGGAAACCAGACAACTGATATACTACATATACTACTTTTCTTTTGTAAATACATACTTATATAGATAATTACACCCAGACTCAGGACAAACAGACATGTTCATGCACACAAATGTCTGTCCTGGGTGGGAATCGAACCCACAACCTTCGGCGTGAAAAGCAAGTGTTCTACCAACCACGCCAACCGGCTCAAATTTATATATATTTATATATATTTATATTTATTTAAATACTGTAACATGACGATACAATAACGCTTTTTGATTTTATTGTTAGGGATATGTCAATTCATTAAAAAGTACTGATTTGTCTATGACCTCATCATTATATCTTTGGTAAGAGGACAGTTCGCCACAAAGCTAGGTGTGAGCATAGATAATACATATAAACATGAATTCTGGGTGTGAGTAAGGTCGATATCAGTTAACTCAGTGACAATAAACACGTAAATAGTACATGTTTAAATAGACAAGGCAAAATATTAATAGTACCAAGAATGCATTATAATTCTTATTGAATTAAAATATATTGATTTTCATGTATGAATAATAAAAAAAAACAATCTCATTTTTATATACAAATTTATTTCTATTAAAATATGACTGCGTCAGTTATTATTATTTGCGTTTATTTATCTTCTAATTTAATTCGAAAATTAAATATTTTTTTAGCTATTTCCATGTAAATAACTATAATGTATTGTTTTGTAATAATATGATAGTTTCTTTCAACAGTACACAATAGGCGATAGTATTACACTCGTTGGCCAACCGCTAGAATCGATTTACGCTTGCGGTAAAAAAATGAATTTAGTTTTTCCATAGACACAGCATCCCATAATCATTGTACAAATTGTAATGGATATGATTCACGGGCTTAAACAATAATCAAAATGGCTGAGGGTTATTATTAAGCAATTAAAGGCCAATGTGCGTTAAGAGTGCGTAACCATAAATCTCTGAGCCATGCCATTACTGTCCAGTCCAACGGGGTCAACAGCATGACAATTCGCGTAGCATGTAACAATCAAGCGCATGCATGCATGAAACTCACTATAAAGTCACAAAAATGAAATTTTAATTAGCGTTTTATCCAAACGTTACATCTCAACAAATTTGTCGCAGAATATATTTTTGTGCATAAATAAACGTATAGCGATCGATTAGTTAAACAATGCCGTGTCTTCTTCTTTAAAATGACAAAACAATAATGATAGAAAGAGAGAAATCAGTGTTTTAGTACAAGCCGCTAAGCAAGTACAGGTAACAATTTCAAGTACTGCTGTTTTGCAGTAAAATATCTGATTTGTGTGTGACACCTAACTAGACGAACTTGCCCAAAGCTCCACCGTCAACCGTATCGTGTCTACGAATTATTTTAGTAATTTCTTTATAATGATTAAACAAAAAATGTTGAAAAAGACTATATGGTGTAGAATACAATAATAAGCTTGAGTCCAATCTGTTAATCGAGAACATAAAAACATCTTATAATAATTGTGCTCTTGATAAGATTAATGTTCTAATCAGGGTCAGGTGAGTGTCGCAGGGGTCAGATGACGAACTGGTTATAGTCAGATTGTGGGATCACAGTATATATCAGCTTTTATAAATATACCAGGAGAAAACTTAGAAGATTTAATGGCATAACCAATGTTTATATCCAAACTATTATTGTCGTAGGAATGTTTCGTCAACGGAATTATGCAAATAATATTAATCAATTTGAACATGGAATTTTCCTCCACGAAAGCTTAAAGTTTATAAACAGGCTACTTAGTATGTTAATATTATTTATATACTTTATGAGATCTAATTAATTAAGTAAAAACAGACGAAGAGAATTGGCGAAACTATAACAGATATAATAAAATGTATTTGGGGTAGCTGTAGATCTATGGAAGTCGTTAAACTAGGTAAGCTTGCTAGGAGAGCGTGAAAGATATATTTTACAACTTAGGAGTGACATTTTGAATAGTTTAATGTTAATAAATAATATAATGGTCAAGTTTTCAGTCTGTAAAATAAATAAATTTCACAATTTTGAAATCGCCAATGTAAAAAGACGATTGTATTAAAATATTACTAAGTACTTATAATGAAGTTTACTATGAAATTTACTATGAAGAAGCCGAGATGACCTAGTGGTTAGAACGCGTGAATCTTAACCGATGATCGTGGGTTCAAACCCGGGCAAGCACCACTGAATTTTCATGTGCTTAATTTGTGTTTATAATTCATCTCGTGCTTGACGGTGAAGGAAAACATCGTGAGGAAACCTGCATGTGTCTAATTTCATTGAAATTCTGTCACATGTGTATTCTACCAACACGCATTGGAGCAGCGTGGTGGAATAAGCTCCAAACCTTCTCCTCAAAAGGGAGAGGAGGCCTTAGCCCAGCAGTGGGACATTAACAGGCTGTTACTGAAGTACTTATAATAAAGTCAACAAGCACATTTGAATGTTTAATTTTTAGATATGTTTGTGCCATTTAAAATTTTCACTTAATTTTGTTTATATCCAAAATTGTATACTACATATTCTACTAAATCAATACGTCACTATGACAATAAGCTAAAAATCCCGACAAAAATTAAATTTCAAACTCAGGACTATCAACAAACTTAATTGGTTAACTTAACTGGTGGTAGGGCTTTGTGCAAGCTCGTCTGGGTAGGTACCACCCACTCATCAGATATTCTACCGCAAAACAGCAATACTTGATATTGTTGTGTTCCGGTTTGAAGGGTGAGTGAGCCAGTGTAATTACAGGCACAAGGGACATAAAATCTTGGTTCCCAAGGTTGGTGGCGCATTGGATGTGTAAGCGATGGTTGACATTTCTTACAATGCTAATGTCTAAGAGCGTTGGTGACCACTTACCATCAGGTGGCCCATATGCTCGTCCGCCTTCCTATTCTATAAAAAAAAAAAAAAAAACAAACCCGGATTATCCCCGAAATCGGAAAACTGGTGAATAGGCAATGGCTATTTAAGGTTAAAATGTTTAATAGCCTTAAGAAAGTCTAACAGGCTCTCATAATCGAATGTGCAGTACGAATCGCGCGTCAAAAGCGCCTTGTTTTAAAAAACAAGTATCCAGTAGAGTGAGGTATGTATCTTCATTATTCACCCGTGAAATGTTGAAATGTTGTCGACTTATGGTGATATACTATTTTGATGCGCGTGTCTTGTATTGTTACGATTATTAAGATCAATATCGCATATCACTTTCTGACATTTCACGACCGTTTTCTGCGTTGAGTTTCGAGTTTTTTCTTACAGAATATATTATAGAGCTATATTTAATAGCATTGCTTACAGATACAATTTAATTAAGGTTTAAACTTCTAAACATCACGTATCTTCTTTTGACGGTTCTGTCGAGTGCCTATTTACAATTCACAATGGAAATAAGTGTTGGGTTTTTCATTAATGCATTATTATTTTTTCCTGGTATATAATTGTCGTATGATATACTTGCATATAATCATAATATGCCATCTAGTAGATAAAATTATTGATGCGTTTTAAAACTTGGAAATATTTGAAATTCGTAATCAAATTTACCCAAAAAAACTTTACGCAATATATATTATAGTTTAAAGAATTACAAGTAAAAATTGTAAATTAAATATATATAATTTAATAATAGCTTTGTGTCGGTCGGGAATCGGGGGGTACTATTTTAAATTTGCCTAAAATAAATTAAAAAAAAATGACATAGTTATATTTCTGTGTTAACGTGTAAAACATTTTAACTTAGATATTTAATATTTGTTTCAATGTAATGTTAATTAAATTGTTGTAACATTAATATAAAATAAATAATTAATGAATGAAGATAGAAAAAAAAGTATATAGGATATATATATAGGTATATAAGTCTCAATATAAAATATTATAACCAGCGTTCACGCAATTTTAAAGCTGTAAGTCTGATATTTTCTTTAATTCTTTACGTAAGAAGGTAAAATTCAATGTCGCTTAACACTTTCTGAAATTCACGTTCGTGTTCCGCGATTATTTTTGAATTTATAGCTCTATTGGACTTATTTATACCTTATAACCTTTAACGAATACAAGCGAGAAGTAAAATTATTTCGAAATAAATAAAAAATATATTTAATCCTCTCACTTTTACTTTGTGGTAGCTTTGTGCCTGTCTGGGTAGGTACCACTTATTCTATTCTAAACAGCAATTCTTATTATTGTGACGGGTTTGAAGGGTGGGTAAGCCAGCGTAACATAAGCCCTTAATTCCCAATATTCGTGGCGTCTGAGCTGTGTAAGGAATAGTAAATAGCAATTTCATACAGCTCCAATGTCAATGGATCTGTTCACCTTCCCCCAATAAGCCTGATGCTAAGTGAATACTTCCTCCCACAGCCACATTAGTAGTAAGAAATATTAATCATTCTTAACATGGTTTTTTCACCATCAACCATGGTAGCCAAATGCGGCTTTACTTAAAAACGTTATTTAGTAATTGTTTAAAACCCGTTATAAAACCTTTATATGAACGTATACCCTTTGAGCTTTTGTTGGCAGACACACTGACCCTTTAAGCCGACAAAAATATTTATAATTTTTATAATTTTTTTATAATTTTTTATTTAGTTTGTTAAAATTACTATACATGGCACTACACGTCTTGAATTTTAATCATTTAAATCACCATAATTTTGTAAGATATTTGTGATCTCCACGCATACACTAAATGCTTTTTATAAATAGATAAACCTGATATAGTCGGATTATAATATTATTACGTTGCTGTCGAGATTGTGTTGGTTTGCTTCAGACTAATCCTAGAGAATATAAAAAAAAAACTACTTAATTATACATTTATTTAAAGCAGGTATCATCAAGCCTTAAACAATTTGATGATTGAGAAGTATTTTAATTCTGGAGATTTTATTCTTTGTTAAAACAAGAGTCAGTTCGATCTAAGAAAGTTTACTTACAAACTTCAATTTTTCACAGATAATAAAAATTGTGTTGCACGATACTATTGGAAGTGAAACTTGTTAAAGTATACATCTCTCTTTCTCTCTAAGTCATATCTTTCTTCTTTCTCATGTAACGAAATGTACCTCAACGTGACGCGTCTTTAATATTTTACTCTCAATTCTCGTCCAGCTATCGATTACATCGAATCGCTAAGATTTGTACAGTAGCCATTTTTAATTTTAATTTGTATATACAGGGTTACAGGGTAATATGTCACGATCCTTTTAAAGGGTTATAGTTCAGGACAATAGCTATCAAATGACCCCCAAAATGCTTATGCAAAAGTGTATCGTTTTCGAGTTATTAATTTTTTAATATTTTTTTTATTTAAAGGATGTTTAAGATTCTAAAATTCAATAAAAAAAATCAACGTATTTTCCCTATTTTTTTTGTATTTCTTGCTAGGGTACATCCTAGTTAATAATAACCAGTTATAAAACAAAAACAATCTTCAAGCATTTTTAAATTACAGATCCAAAACTGTACAACTTTTCGATTTTTAATTTTGATTCTTTAAGTTACTCGCAATTTTTTTGTAAAAATCACTATGGCTCTTATCGTGCGGATCATTTTAAAAACATCTGCGTTTCCTTAGCTATCCATCGGTACATAAAAAGTACAGTAACAAAAGGCCGGAACTGTGTAAGCCTAACAATCATACAAGTCACTGAGTATGACTGACGAGTATATCAATCGTATTATAGTGATATGTGGTATGAACATTATTCAAATTAAATTAATTAAGTATTTTCATTTCAGAATATTTTTATCACACCTTTGTAAAGTTTTGTAAATCGTGACTTTCTCACGGATTTATTAAGGTTGAGAGATAGTACAAAAATAATTAAAAGACCGTAATTATAACACAATAGGCCTTATCTGTTTTTGATAATAAATATTTAGAATATATTATATATACCGTTTCTTTAAGATAAATTAGTAAAAGAAAGCTATCATTCAATAGTCAGTGCTAATAAATGATTACAGACGAATGAAATAGATAAATCTGATAGTGCACATGCGTTTGCGCATACATTAATTAATAAGACAGTCTTAAAATATACATCAGATATTCTACCGCAAAACAGCAATACTTGATATTGTTGTGTTCCGGTTTGAAGGGTGAGTGAGCCAGTGTAATTACAGGCACAAGGGACATAAAATCTTAGTTCCCAAGGTTGGTGGCGCATTGGCTATAAGCGATGGTTGACATTTCTTACAATGCCAATGTCTAAGGGCGTTTGGTGACCACTTACCATCAGGTGGCCCATATGCTCGTCCACCTTCCTATTCTATAAAAAAAAATACATACATTTTTTTTTAAATTATTAGTGTCGGCTCACCTGCGGCTTCGCTTGTGTCATAATTTCGAATTGCTAATTTATCAATTTCCATAGCTCTTTCTTTAAAAATAAATTATTTTCATACAAACTTTCATGCCCTTTATTTTTAAAATTAAACCTCTAAGGTGAAATTTCAAAAATCCTTCCTTATTGCTAACCTACAGTGTAAAAGAAACTCATATCTCAACTTTCCTGGTGCTAGGCCCAGTAATTAGGGCTTTGCGCTGATATATTAGTTGTTACAGTATAGGTATTCTTGAAAAAGTCATATCAACCAAAAACGTTAAAACAAAAATTATTAAAAAAGGGTTTTAGTAATAAGGTATCGTGAAAGTAAAGCCGGTTCCTTCGAAATCTTATATATGTTCTTATCAGAACCGGTGGGTCTTTTTTGATAATCAATAAAAACTTTTAATATTTAAATGTACCATATATTCATGTTTTAAAACTTTTTATTGATCTTTTCAAATTTCGAAATATACATATAATAAATTGTATACAATCAAAAACAACAACGGAATTTTTTTAATATTTTTATTAAAAGGCCCAAAGTAGATGTCCTTGCAGCCACCTTTTGAACAACTCGACTTAACCTATTAACAGTTAAATAAATAATTATAGCCTTTCGTTACTATATATATAAAAAGAAATCGAACCGCGTCTGTAGGTACATAATTTATTTATATGCGTTTTTGTTCCATATTTCAACGTTTTGGGCAGTTCCACAGAAAATACAACTTTTCAAATTTACAAAAATTATTTGGCTTGCAAAAAGCCCTACCAGGCTTACTGCAAGTCTGGGCAGGTACCACCCATTCATCAGATATTCTACCGCTAAATAGCAATACTTAGTATTATCGGTTTCAGTTTGAAAAGTGAGTGAGCCAGTGTAACTACAGGCACAAGGGACATAACATATTCGTTCCCTGTCCACTGATCTCAAAAGATTCTGCAAGAACAAATCGAAATTCACCGCAGAACACGACCGTTAAATGTCAGAAAGTGATATGACATTGACTGTAATGATACCGTTTAAAGAATACACGCATTAAAATACGTACAACACGTTAAACATTTTGTCGGCTGACAACATTTACATTTCAATAAAGATAATTCCTACAGAATAGCAATTAATACAAACCTATAATTTGAGATATTCACTGTAGTAATTAAAAACTTTATATATACTAATTATTATATTTAATACTTTTTCATCTAATCAACAGCATCATAAGCAAGAGAATGGGTTGCGTTCGAAAGTCCATATTATCTGTATTGTTATACTAAAATTGCAAATTAATGATACTTCAAACACAAGTATAAATTATTACATTAATTAATTATAACCAAGGCGTTTAATATCAGTGTTTTTGTTGCTGTGATATTATTTATTATTTTTTAATATGACTATTTATGAATTGTATCATTAATTACAATTTCAAGAAAACGTTTCAAGGGTTTATGTATGAAATTATTTAAGTATTCTACGTATAATAATTAGCAAACCTTATATTAATTTTGGGAAGTGGTCACTGCCACTTATAATAATTAGGAAGAAATATAAGGAAACCACTGTCTACACCATGAGTTGCTAACCACGTGATCTTAGATACTAGCTTCCGCCCGCGCTTATGTCCGCGTATGAGTAGGAAGGTGTTAGCCTATGTGTTAAGTCAGAGTCCGACTATCTCTATTGCAATTTAATTAAAATCCATTTAATAGTGTTTGTGTGAAATAATAACAAAGATAAATTCATCCTCACAATAAAGGGGGAACCCCCTTTATAATATTAGTGGGATGTTCTATCTGTAATTCACCCTCCAACACCATTCCCAGCAACGCAAACTTGTTTGGCAGAATAACTTGTGAGTTTATGGTACCCATCCCGATTGTACGCAATGCTACCATCGATAATTTAACGATTTGATGTTCTAGATCGTTCTACGCGTACGAGCAATTCTTATTTCAATAGTTAATGTTATTTAATGTACATTAAATACGAAAGCTTATTATTAGTAAATATTAGTTACTTTTTATCGTTTCTGTGTATTTTATTTGTTTTATAGAATGATAAATAGAATGAAATTAGTATATTATTACGCAAATTATATATATTAAGTTTTATTATGTTCCATTTATAAAGGTATATAAATATTTAATAATTATCAAGATAATATTCAATCTAATTAAATTAAGGTTTTATGTTCAAATTTATTTATAAAAGCTTGACTTCATAATTATCTTGAAAATCAAAACATATTGTGCAATAAAATAATTTACAGTTATATAATTAAATTATAAAATAAATATTAATAAATTCTCTCGATATAAATTAAAAATTAATTATTTATTCGGCTTTCAAACTGAAGTAATACATTACATACAATAATTACGCCTTGCTGTATATAAATAAATAAAAAAACTTACTTCGTATGAAATACAGAAATCCAAGAATTAAATCCGTTATAATGAACACTCACTACAACTACATTTGATATATATGGTATATTATGTACTTTTCAAACTTCACTCTGGTCTGTTTTCCAAATTGCACAATGAATAGGACCTTGGATCAATGAGCTGTCCGGACTCGAGGAGATCTTATAATGTAATGTAAACATGTCTGCGATGTATTTTAATCATCTACCTATATGGTAGGTTGACCGTCAATGTTGATTATCGTGGACAGTCCCTTTATATTCTTATCAGAATGAATGACGTGACACTTATGGTCTCCTGACTGATTAACGGCAAGTATTATCTGAGGAAATACGTTAATTGAAAAGAAGATTTACTTGGTGATAGGGTTTTGAGCATCATTGTATAGATAGGTACCACTCGTTCATCTGATATTAAACCAAAACTCTCGGGATCTGCATTCTTATAAATTAGTCACTAAGCAAACGACACAATCAATTAATGTTTAACTATCTTTCCAATTTAAAGCATTTAAAGACAACAATAAATGGAATTAATATGCATATAAAATAATTAACGTACAGCTACATGTATGTAGGTATTGTTTACAGATATAATAAAAAAAAAACATAAAAAAATGGTCTCCTAAAACTATAACGTGAAGTCAAGATATACTTTCAAAAATAGTAACTGTATCACGGTTAACTTCGTTTCATGCTTTCTTCTTTCTTCGTGACATTGGCGAAATAATCAACCTGTTGGCAGAACTTATAACATGCTTTCTATCATTTTGGAAGGAAATACCATAAAGCTGAATGATACACAGAAGGAGTATTTATATCATTTGAGAAGATAATGAATATCTATAATATAAACATACTTAAATTACTGGTCGTAGGGCTTTGTGCAAGCTCGTCTGGGTAGGTACCACCTACTCATCAGATATTCTACCGCTTAACAGAAGTACTTCGTATTGTTGTGTTCCGGTATCAGGCACAAGGGACATAACAGCTTAGTTCCAAAGGTTGGTGTCGCATTGGCGAAGTAAGCGATGGTTAACATTTCTTACAAAGCCAATGCCTATGGGCTTTGATGACCACTTACCCATATGTTCGTCCGCCTACCTATTCAATAAAAAAATAGACTTATAAACTCGACTCTTTTTACTATTCTATTTCGTCTCTTTAATTAATCGTCAGTTTACTCCGAAACTCCAACCAGTTCAACTCAAATTTAGATTTTGTCCTTTCTGACAATATAAGAGTGGTCCCCGTACTCTCAGTTTATGATATCATTTGTCGATATGTTACTGGTTTCTTACTAGCTTTAAGTGGCAACACCGTCCACGTATACTATATTGACATTTTTTCAAATAAATTATATATATGCAAGTTATAGTTAAAAAAACCATTTAAAACTAGATGCTTGTAATAAAGTTATATTTACATACTGAACTAATTGACAAGGTGTTTGACAGTATATGTGTTTCAACTAGAAATGCTACGAAAACTAACCCCTAGAATAATGATTTTATTATACAATTTATTTTACCAGACCTTATAGGCGGTGAGTAAGTATCACTAACTCAAAAGTAAAAGTCAATATAGAAGCGTTACACTTACTTATTGATTGTCATAAATCTACCACCGGTTCGGAAATAAACACCTCAGACCCGAGATGAACCGGCGAAAGAAACTCAGCGGTTTTTTATATCTCATCCTTTATAATTACAAGTGATATATAACAAAACCAGAATTTTACACACATATATATATATATATATATATATATATATATATATATATATATATTAAATAATATATATATATATATACTCACAAGGTGTGCAATCATTTTAAAAGTCATTAGTTATGTAAATCCTTTAGCACACAAACGTTCCTTCGCGATTCTTTTAAGTAAGTAAGTAAGTAAGCGCTTTTAAAAAGTGGGTATTCTGAACCCCTTAGCGGACTCCTAGCAGTAGATACTTGCTTTTCCACCAGCAACGCTAACAACCTGTAGGGTAATTACCTGTTTTTGAAAGTTTTATAAAAGTAAATCGAAGACGAACTGATCCACAGTTCAATGAAATAATATACTAATAACCATATACCAAGAGAGCTGTCGAAATACTCTGGCAAAAACAGCAGGCTCTCTGGCATTCATCCAGAGTGAGCCTCTCTGCGTTGATACCATAAGTTGGCGCACCGAAGTTAGCTCCAATAACAGAAAAGCTAAAAGGAAACTTATTACAAGATGCATGACATATAATTTGGCCAGGACTCGATTTCTATCAAGCAAGAGAAAACCTGAAAGTATGAAGGACCGTAAGAAATGACGTGGCAAGGAAACATTAAGTAAATTAAACCTCTATCTCAAGATACCAGCCGTTCCAGGAATAATGGTCACACGATCAATACGCAAGTGGTTTTGCCAGTGTATGGTCAAGAAATAGAAACGCGCGTGATAAGCTTTTAAAAGGAAATGGAATTAGTAGTTTATAGTAATAGTTTTTAACTCGTTTAGGTCAGCGTTTGACCGTTGTCTTGTCTGATGTATAGACACGGTCTAAGATGTATCACGCTTGCTTAGAAAATACCTAAAGTTAACCGCTACCGCTACCGCAAAACAGCAGTACTTGGTATTGTTGTGTACCGCTTGGAAAAGATGAGTACAGTAACAGCCTGTAAATGTCTCACTGCTGGGCTTAGGCCTCTTCTCCCTTTTTAAGGAGGTTTGGAGCTTATTCCATCACGCTGCTCAAATGCGGGTTATTGGAATACACATGTGGCAGAATTTCGATGAAATTAGACACATGCAACCTGCATGTTCTAATCCTCACGATGTTTTCCTTCACCGAAAAGCACAAGTTATAATTCATAACAGAAATTAAGCACATGAAAATTCAGAGGTGCTTGCCCGGTTTGAACCCACGTTCATCGGTTAAGATTCACGCGTTCTTACCACTGGGCCATCTCGACTTAGAAGGGTGAGTGAGCCAGTATAATTACAGGCACAAGGGACATAACATCTTAGTTCCCGAAGTTGATGGCGCATTAGCGATGTAAGCGATGGTTAACATTTCTTTCAATGCAAAGTCTATGGGCAGTAGTGACCACTTACCATTAGGTGGCCCTATTAAAGACTAAGAGTAACTATAATAAAGAGAAGACATAAGCAGTTTTTCCTAAAATTGCAATTTTAGGAAAAACTGCTTATGTCTTCTAATAAAATAAAATAGGTAAACTCCTAAAACGAATAAAACAATCATTTGGATGTAGGTTATTTAATATTGTATTAAAGACTTAACCAGAGGTGCTTGAAAGAAAAAATGTATGTGACCTTATGATTTATTAAAATTTAAATTCAACCGGTTACGGTTTAAATCTTCAATGCCAAGTTTTTAACGAAAATATGTAATCGGTAAGGAATTAAACTATTTCCATAATACGAATAGCGACCTATTTACATTTATATAATATTATATAATAGTTTAACATTGAATTTTATGATGTAACCTACTGAGATGTGCTTAGAATTAGAAGGTTCTATTTAAATATATATTTTGATTTAAATATCTGCTATACACATCAGAAATTGTAAATCAAAGAAATCTTTTTGTAAATATTAAGTAGGCAAATGCCTAGCAATATAGAGCCTTATCCATGCCAGATAGATATGTTAGATTTTCTTCCAATAATAGTATTTTCATAATGTTTAACAGAGCATAAAATGAATTGCAAACAGGATAAGCAGTTATAAAGAAAAACCTCACCTCTCTCCCATATCCCATAGGTCAACTGTCCAAAACCAGGCAGGCGTTCCTTCGATTCGCCATTTCTACCATAAGCCATCTTGATTTTTATAGAATAGGAAGGTGGACGAGCCTATGGGCCATCTGATGGTAAGTGGTCACCAAACGCCCTTAGACATTGGCATTGTAAGAAATGTCAACCATCGCTTATAGTTAATGCGCCACCAACCTTGGGAACTAAGATTTTATGTCCCTTGTGCCTGTAATTACACTGGCTCACTCACCCTTCAAACCGGAACATAACAATATCAAGTATTGCTGTTTTGCGGTAGAATATCTGATGAGTGGGTGGTACCTACCCAGACGAGCTTGCACAAAGCCCTACCACCAGTAAAACTTACAGTAAAACTTACAGATTTAACTTATAATTTAGGTTACATTAATATACTTAGTTAACCAAAGTCCGGCGTTATGTCAGCTATTAATAACCAGTCAAAGATACCGTCAAACGATTCCTGCCCACCTGTGACTGTCCTAGAAAACCTAATAAACATCTGAACTAGACCAAATGGCTTTATAACAAGTCTTAACAGAACAATCATACTCATATCGTAGATTAGTTTAAATCCTTACAAATTACTTCCCATGAGCTGTGTTATATTGACGACGCCCTCGAATCAGATGTTAAATTAATCTATGACCTAACTCAGCTAGATTATATATTTAATTATTTTTACAGCCTGGTATAGTTACGGTCATTCGTACACGCATGTCATTCGGTCAGTCAGCCATTACATTCATTCAATATTCGATTAAACTATTTGGCAGTTGAACGTCAGCGAGCATTCGAATCTTGAGTCTTCCGTTGGAAAGAACGTACTGTTACATCACTCGTTGTTATATACATATTGCTGAGTACTACCGATTGATTTTCAATTATAAATTAACAATTAGAAACTGGTATTTTATATAAAGTCAGTGGTGTGATAGGAATACGATTTATACAGGCGTGAATCTAGGGATCAAGGTTATGACTATGGCGCCAATATGCTGAGGTAGAAAAGCAAAGGGCGTTGAAAGACAAACTCGCTTATCCTGATAAATGGCTCGGTCTGGCACACTACTTACTGTCGCCACGTTACTGCCACTGTGCCAGAAACCTTTTACAAGCATCAACAATAACGGTACAAAGCTTCCCCTCCCGATTTCAACGGAGTCCTAAGCCGAGGTCCGGCCTCACAGGAGGCACCCTTAGGACGTCCGCCTCTCTTGAGCCCTGTGTGGCTCCCAACATCCGGCTGAGTTCAACTCGCCTATCCCGCCCGGTGACGCTGTAGAGGCCAGTATGAATGGCAACTTTACTCGGTAATTAAGCTCTGTGTAGTAGTTCCCTCCGTAAACTAAAGTTTTCATTTTATCTTCTTATATAACTGTAAAATTGATATAGCCTTTTAGATTTACATTTCAACATTGCTTATAAGAAAGAGCATTTAAGTAAGTTAGTGGGTGATTTGATAAACTGTGTCATCTTCATTCAATAACGATAGAAAGAGATAGATAGTGTTTAATTAAGCCGCTGAACAACATTTATAATTAAGACTGTAAAGTATTCAATTGTATAATTTTATGCTTACAGTACCTATCAGGATAAGAATAATTGATTTAGTTTAGGTATTAGGTTCGCTAAAATAGTTTTCTTTTAAGTACCGTCAAGCTAAATATTATAGTATTAGAGACTGTCTGTTATGAAGGTGCAAATAAATCGTTTTTATATTAATATACCTTATATAACTATTTATCTTACTTTGGTTTTTCATTGACAATATTTTTTTAGCCTTTTAATTTCCCAAAACAATATAATTTAATACAGAGTACCAACAAAATTATAATATATAGTTCATAGGTATATGCTAATTTCATAAATATATAAATTATCATAGTTCCAAAGCTATTTATATTTTAATAGCTATAGCGTGTAGTAATAATTATTTTGTTATTTATTTCTAAGTAAAACAAGTAAAATAAGGCAACCTAATACCATACGAGGCGATATTCTATGATTTTATAATCGCAACTAATCGTGTACCCGCTGTATTATTTTTTCCTGTGGCAACACTGTAAATAAATGTCATAAAAACTTCCCAATAAATTTAAAAATAATAATTTTAATTAATTGTAATTAGTTAATATTTAGCCCTATTTATCACGGTACAAGATTATAATATATATATTGTTATACTGAATGTAGCGCGTTATGGTGTATAGTGTTTTTACTGGTGTTGAATTTGTCAGCTGACATTACGCAGGTAACGTCAGCTGACAGTAACGTCAATTTTGAAAAGTTTTCTTGTTCAACCTTGTTATCCCTTTAACTCGCTGTTGTATTGGCTAAGCTTTACATTACCTGCCGTCGAGTTGAGTTTTTTCTCATAACTAAAAATTAAAAAAACTCGAAAAAAGGGGGGCTCCGCAAGTTTTCCTTTTAAGGGGGGGTAGTACCCCGCCCCTCAATTCGACGGCAGGTAATGTAAAGTCGTACCATTGTATTTGACATAAATACATTTTGCAATACTTTTTTAAAAACTTCATATAATTTATTATTATAAAATTATTTAGAAACCAACCGAATTTAAAACATTGAAAAATGGCAAACTTCGATAAAAGAAAAACATTTTTTCTAATTTTTACTTAGTCTAGTCTGCTTAGTGTAGTCTGGGTGGGTACCACCAACTCACCAGATATTTTACCGCCAAACAGCTACATAGTATTGTAATGTTCCGGTTTGAAGGAAGAGTAAGCAAGTGTAATTACAGGCGCAAGGGACAGAACATCTTACTTTCTAAGGTAAGTGACCCCATTGGTGATGTAAGGTTAATACTTACCGCGCCAATATTTATGGAAAATGATAAACATTTACCATCATGTGGACCAACTGTCTGTCCGTATATTATAAAAAATGAATCAAGGGACTAATTAAAAGCCCCTACTTTAGCCGATAATACCTTTATTTATTTGTAAAAACAAATACTGTTATTAATGATTTAGTAATACTGTAATGGTTTCTTGGCGCCATAGATTGTCCTAAATAAACAAACTGTCTCGACAGTTTGTGTGTGTGTTTAAAATAAAATTGCTATAATCAAAATATAATCCTGTCTATTATTTTACATTTGCTACACTTTTAAATTGATAAATTTAATTGACATATTAAAAACAATAATAAATAAGAAATATTACTAAATATTTATACGTTAGGGCTTCGATGATAAAATCGTGAGATTGGTATTCGTTTATTTTCCTGCATTATATTTAAAAGGAAATTTATTTATAACACAAATATGAAATTAATTTCAAAAGAGTAACTATAATGAGTTTCTTGGCGGTTCTTCGCGGTAGAATCTTTCTCCGAACATTTATGAAGTAATTTTGAAAAATCCTTCCTTATTAATTCTTATTTATATAATTAAGGGAACCTAGATCCAAATTCAGTCTTTCAGGCCCAATCCAAGTGCTTGGTTTCGGCGTTGATGAGTCCACCAACGTGTGAGTAGTGAGTGAGTTAGAACTTTTTTATATTTAAAGATCATTAAAAACGATACAATAAGAATAGTTTTGTATTTACCAATCGTTTACCCTGACTACTGGCAA
Source organism: Nymphalis io (assembly GCF_905147045.1). Lineage (NCBI taxonomy): Eukaryota > Metazoa > Arthropoda > Insecta > Lepidoptera > Nymphalidae > Nymphalis > Nymphalis io. The sequence goes on from NC_065909.1 coordinate 1,193,866, forward strand.
TGAACTGTAATAAAATGATTAATTCTTTAAAAATGAAAAACATTGGAATACCGTTAACCCATGGCTTCCGTTTACGTAGAAACAACGAAAACACGTAAACTATTTTACGAGCAGTAATTGCAAGGTAGTCAACCTTTGCATGTTTATAGAGAAGTCTATTGATTTACGATGTATGTATCGGTCGATCACCTAAACCCAGGGGTCTTCGAGCTTCAGCTCGCGTGTCAATATCAGACCGCAAGAAACAAACTATATATATTATAATGAAGTATATGTCAAAACTATAAACTAAAAATTGGCTACGATCCCATCTCGACATCTCACATACGGTATCGAGTATTTATGAGACAGTCAAGGCTGCTTGTGGGCAAGGTCTATGTCAGTTAACTCAGTGACGGTTAATACGTTTATAGTATATAGGTGTGTAAACAAAGTCTAAAGACCAAATATAACAATAATACAGTTGATAAGTCTTTGCCCTTAGATTTATGATGATGACATGTCCTCAACTGCCGAGATTACTTAAGCCTAAACGGCCTAGTGGTTAGAACGCGTGAATCTTAACCGATGATCGTGGGTTCAAACCCGGGTAAGCACCACTGAATTTTCATGTGCTTAATTTGTGATTATAATTCATCTCGTGCTTGACGGTGAAGGAAAAACATCGTGAGGAAACCTGCATGTGTCTAATTTCATTGAAATTATGTCACATGTGTATTCTACCAACCCGCATTGGAGCAGCGTGGTGGAATAAGCTCTAAACCTTCTCCTCAAAAAGGGAGAGGAGGCCTTAGCCCAGCCGTGGGACATTAACAGGCTGTTACTGTACTGTACTGTACAAGACTTATGCGCTCTTTGAGGGGCGAGAGTGTAATCACGCGCTGACATCCAGATAAGAAAAACACAATTACTTTTTTTTGGTCAGATTTTCTAAGACGAATCCAGGACCTTGAATCCTTAGGACTAAGTAAAGAAGATGGTCCAGCATTTACGCTAAAATGCTTAAGATGTTGTTCGTTTCGGTTGTTCCTTTGGGTTTTTATTAATTTTCTTTTATCCTAAAGCCAGCATTAAGAAGAAAAAAGCAACAAAACAGACTCAAATCGATCGAGCCATTTTAAAAAAAATGCGAGACTAACTGCACAGCAATTGATTTATATATGTTAAAACCGAAAGTATAAAAAGTATATATATATATACATATATATATATACACATAGCCTGAAGCTTATTTGATTAGGCTTAGTTCGCTTTCAGTCATATTAGCTTATTAAGAGAGCGAGTGAGTGAATTAGAGGTATAAGAAAATACACAACTAGAAACAAAATACGAGAAATAAAAACAACCTCTTAGATATACCTTAGGTACTTCATATTGTCGATATATAATTGTCAATGAGCGAAGGTGATGCCAGTTATGCTAGCCATATTAAAAATATTCGGATCGATTGATGCTAATGAAAAATATAATTGAAATATATACTGGGTTGTAAATCAATATAACATAAGGAAACGAGGCAACTTCCGCTTAAAATTATTAATTACAGAAGGGTATTTGTTTAAAACAAAATAATCTATTAAATATACTAAGTTAGTTCTTATGTACATTTATTTCCTTATTTTTGAATAATTAATAATATTATTTTATGTTAAAGTAAAAATTATCAACTTCAGAACAAGGGTTGTAGCTTATTTTGTCAACTTCTAGATTTATAATTGGTGTCACACTTGTAGAACTTCGATGCAGGTAAGATGCAGGTTTTAGCTAGTTACATCGCTAAGAACGAGATAAAATAATCAAACGTTGATAGCATTAACCATCGACCTTCAATTGCCACTGAACCAGTTGTTCAAAAAACGATGTAAAATTATTTAATTCAACAGACCAAATAAAAAGAATAAATACAATGACATTGCTTTTAGTTCCTAATCTCGTTCTAAAAAAATATTCCTAAGAAATCGGGAGAATCTTGCTCCACTGAAAGTTATTTTAAATATATTTCAATATTCTGAATCACACGGCGACAGGACGCGAGTTTAACATTCCCAACGGGGATGAGCCGCCATCTTGGAGTCAACGACATTTTGGCGCCGCGCCAAATGTTCTAGCACTAGCTTAAACCTTGTTATAGGTATTTTATAAATAGTGAAAGTTTTGATCTTATTAGAGAAATGAAAATAAAGATAGATCCATGTATTCATGGATATCCAAGTTACAATTTTGCTGTAAATATGTTTAATAGAATATCAAGTATTTCTAATGTTGCTATTAAAAATATATATAAAGTAACTCATTTATATCTTATTTTGAATTATAAATTTAGTTATATTGATCACTACTGAAAAGATGTCTGAATTTTTTTAGATATAATATAATAAATTCTTAAAATAGCCAATAATAATTTACAAAAACTCGTTCAAAAAAGGAATAATGAAAAGAGCGTCTTGCCTCGCGGACTGCCCACGCGTCTGCGACTAACGGCTTGTCGATGTACTGAGATTATACTGAAATGGTATAATTTGCGAATATATAAAAAAGGTACTCAAGTGAAATAATATCAGTCTTGCTTAGCTTAGCTTACCTTTCTTTTATAGCTAAAATGTTTTTTGCGCTCATTTTTTTAAAACTATTTTTATTATATTGAGTTAAACGTTCGTCGATGCATCTGCTTGCATTTTTTTATGGATGATACGAATTATTAAAATTATATGGAATTTATGATTTATTATTCTTTAAAATTTATTAAATGAAACCATGTTTTAATTACATATGTACATATATTTAAATGATATATAATTAACTATTGTACAATTATTTAGTAAGTACTTATTTAAATGGGTGTTTAAAAGTTAATAGATTTTGTCTATTATCAGTTAGCATGATTTCCTATAAATAGTGGAATAAGCTCCAAACCTTAACCTCAAAAAAAGGAGAGGAGGCCTTAGCACAGCAGTGGGACATTCACAGGCTATTACTGTACTATAAATTAATAATAAAATATTTCTCGAGGTATTGATTAAATATAATTATCATTTCGAGTTGACTTAGAACCGCCTTGTAACTTTTCGACTTTAAGAATACTATAAAGTTATAATACAAGATGTACTATTTATTGTGACCATCTAGACTGTCCTTTTTATTTACAAAATATAATGATTTCACAATAAATGACAATATTCGCTGAAATAAAATAAATTTATACAATACTGGTACCAATTCTCAGTGGCATAATAATCTTCAGTCATTGTGTGCACGATACTTTCGTGGAAAAAGAAGTTTGAGAGTAAATATATATATAGCTTGAACATTTAACAATAAGATAAAAATAAATAATCTACTGCATATTTATTTATTATAATAATATTATCACTTAGGTATATACTTTTCTGATTTAATAAAAGTAACTAATTTATATGGAACTTTTATATTACAAAAGTCGATCGTTTCAAGCAGTGATAACAGATAGGTTAAACATTATAGTTGTGTTTTTTAATACTTTTATATTAATTATACGGGTAATACTTTATGTATGTATTATGTTAATGACAGAGTTACTTCTAAAGTTAATTAATTTCATAATTAAAGTTACAAAAAATAACTGACGCCAAACTTATTCCCACCCAAAATAATATCATTTCAATGTTGCCATATATTCTTTTTATTGTTACACGTGCTTACACATTCTGTCGAATTTTTGACATAACGGACAGTGAAGGAAAACGTCGTGAGAAAACCTGTATGTGTCTAATTTCACTGAATTCTGCAACATGTGTATTTCACCAACCCGCATTAGAGCAGCGTGGTGGTAAGCTCCAAATACCTTCTCCTCAAAAAGGGAGAGGAGGCTTTAGCCCAGTAGTGGGACGTTCACAGGCTGTTAATGTACACTGACATAAAAAACTAATCATATGTTTACATACATACTATTATTCATAATACATAAATGCTTATTTAAAAGGATCACCCGAAAATAGATCAATATAAGATTTATTACACTACATACATAACTGTTAAAAAAGTTTATCAACAAATAAATCTTACGATGTTTTTTTTTTAAATATACGTAAATGGAGCACTCAGTTTTATTATTCAGCTTATTATAGTAAGTGTATATTTTACGACAGAAGACTGCTGTAAAATAATGTTAAGTTACTACATGACGCATAAAAGCTGTCGCACTATAGATGTGTTTTACAAGTCCTTAACTTCACCCGTTAGGATTATTTGTAGGTCAAATCTTGTAACTATATTTTAAGCCAGTACTTAAATGCTTAAGCTGAATTTTTGGACACTTAACTTGAACTTTTGTTACTTATTATTTGTTCCAAATCGTTGCACAATAAGACCATGGCTTAAAATTTTTTTTTTCTATGGTTTCAAACCCCACATGGCTGAGTGGGACTCCGATGAGGCTGACCACGACCCAAAACGTCTAAAGTTTATTGAATATAATTATAAAAGTTGACTACGCTGATATTATTAAAAAAATGTTGTTGTTAGCTAAAACAATTTTACCATAACATTATGTTGATTATAATCTAAAAAAAAATATAATGTGTAAGTAGGTCTGTACCTAATTTTTTTTAATATTGTTCATATTGACCGTATCGTAATTAGCCATCTCATCGTCTGTCTAGCGCGGTCGCCATTTTGAAGTGGAGATTACTTTTTAATGCGTGCTTTTTTGAGGCAAATATAGGGTTGGGTAACACTTAAAACATTTTCACAGTTATTAGCTTAAAACGTCAAGACGCTTTTAAAAGATATGATGGGCCTGTTGACTAGTAAATTTAATTAATATACTTAAAAGGTAGTAATAATATCGTCACTATTGAAATACATTTAATGGTGAACATATACATAACAAAGTTGAAAAGATCCTGTATAGAAAAAAATAGTACTCTTCACAAAAATAAGTCATTAAGGAAAAGATGAAATTAAGTTTTTATATTAACATATTCTTTACCATTCATTCATTCAAAAAATTGATTATTTTAATTTTTTATTATTATGACAACCCTAGGAGTCACCCTGTCAAATTGTGAGTAAAAATAGCGATTTTGCTAATACAACCTATTGTTTGACGAATCGACGGTCATTAGAGATATCAAGAGTACAGTTAGCCCTCATTCAGGATATAATAGAATAGAATTTACTATAATTAGCTGTAATATGTGTCGTGGGAACTTTTCTGTGTAAGATGTACTCTTAAATAAATGTTTACTTTTTTATTTATTTTTTTATTTTTTACTACGATTGGTCGTGTGGTCTTATAAGACTGAAGATTCCATTGTACTGGGCTCGGATCAGTAAAAAAATATTGGGTTTTTCTGTCAAAAAATTCTCAGTAGCAGCTTGGAATATGGCAGTGTTTACAAGCCCGTGTCTCGAAAAACGTGAAGCGGGTTTGGTCCTGAGCTCAACTCTTTCCGGTCGTGTCGCATATGTCGTCACATCGGATTATGAGAGTGAGAACAAAGTGAACTTGTGTTTACGTAGATATTTGTGCGCTATAGCATCGTCTACGAGGATACTTAATTTTATTTAAAAATGTTAGACAGAACAATCAGGAAGACATGAAATTAACAAAGTATGTATGATATTCAACAAATAGTCAAATGCTACACTTTATAACGCCACGTCATATAATATATCTGCATAATATGTACCCAGCGCTTAATAATATATTTTGTTTCTCCCCCGGTTTATTCGTAATATAAACAATTAATATTAGGTCCTTACATATGAAATTGGCGTTTTGTCCGGGAGGAATATAAAGACAATTTTTTTTTGTAAAATATATTTAATGAATCAAAGTATACACCGTTGTTATCTATGCACTTTTGCCATCTCATAGGTAGTTCATTGATCCTTTTACTAAAAAAAACCATGGGGGCAAGAATCAATAAACTCTTTGAAGGCGGTTTGGTCTGCCGCATCGCAGTTGATTTTTTTCCTCGTAAGAAGTTGTCCAAATTCTGGAAAAAATGGTAATCTGATGGTGCAAGGTCCGGGGAGTATGGTGGATGTCGCAGACATTCCAATTGTAGCTTATCTAACTTAGTGGTTGTTTGTTGTGCAGTGTGTGGTCTTGCGTTGTCGTGAAGCAGCAGTGGCCTAGAGCGATTGACCAATCTCGGTTGTTTAGCAGCAAGTTCTTCCTTCATGGTTTGCAGTTGGTGACAATATATATCTGCCGTAATCGTTTGGCCAGATTTTAGAAAACTGTAGTGAACGACACCGGCGCTAGTCCACCAAACACTTTTTCTGAATCAATTTTCGTTTAGGGAAGGATTTGGCTGGGTCTCCAGGGTTCAGCCATTGCGACGAGCGCTTCCGATTATCGTACAGTATCCACTTTTCATCACAAGTAATGATTCGATTTAAAATCCCTTCATTATTGTGTCGGTTGAGCAAAGTAACAGAGCAGTCGACGCAATGTTGGCAAGTTCGATTCATTCAATTCATGAGGTACCCATCGTTCAAGTTTTTTTACTTTCCCGATTTGCTTCAAGTGGATTAATACAGTTTTATCAGTTACCCCGAAGCCTGCAGCTATCTCTGAAGTGCTTTGTGATGGATCCGCTTCCACAATAGCCTTTAATTCTTCATTTTCCACTTTTGGCTCCGGCCGTCCATATGGTTGGTTCTGAAGGTCGAAATTTCCAGAACGAAAACGTTGAAACCAAAAACGTACCGTGCTCTCTTTTGCGACACCAGCGCCGTACACATCATTAATCCTTCGAGCTGTTTCTGCAGCACTGGTGCCACGGTAGAACTCGTTCTCGTAAATATACCGATATTTCATGTTTTCCATTGTGCGGTAATAAGCGACGCCAAAGAAAAAAATTATGAAGAAAAAACAAATGAATGACTGTTTTAAAACTCAAATGTACCAGATAAATGAATTTATAAATTTGAATTTGGAATTCTTAACCAAAGAGGAGATATTTCAGATCAAAGTGGTCAGTACGACAAAACGCTAATTTCATATGTAAGGACCTAATGATTGACAAAATAACGTTGAGTGCATTCTTAAATAACAAATATAGCTGTCCTTGCGAGACAAAGAAGCGTGAAAATATCTTTGTCTTATCCAAGACGTGCAAAATTAAATAAACAATTTATGTGTGTTAAATTCGAAAGAGATCAAACTAAAATGACCATTGAGTTTGTATACATGTATAGCCTATTCCAATTAAAACATATTGACATCGAATAGACGCGATATCATTGGTCGAGATCATATAATCTAGTAATAAGTATCTAATATAGGCCTTAAAAAGCCGAGATGGCCTAGTGGTTAGAACGCGTGAAACTTAACCGATGATCGTGGGTTCAAACCCGGGCAAGCACCACTGATTTTCATGTGCTTAATTTGTGTTTATAATTCATCTCGTGCTTGACGGTAAAGGAAAACATCGTGAGGAAACCTGCATGTGTCTAATTATAATTATTATAATTTTAATAATTCATTAAAATTATGTCACATGTGTATTCTACCAATCCGCATTAGAGCAGCGTGGTGGCATAAGCTCCAAACCTTCTCCTCAAAAAGGTAGAGGAGGCCTTAGCCCAGCAGTGGGACATTAACAGGCTGTTACTGTACTGTACTGTAATATAGGTCTAAAGTGGGTAAGCATTTTGGATAAAGCGGGTAAAAGTAATCTCATTAGAAACAATTTTCTAAACTATTTAAAAGTAACCTGTTCAAAATAGTTTTTGACAGGCCGATAGACGCAACAATTCAGAGCTTTATTCTACCAATCTATAACGTTTACGATGCGTTCCCGATTCAATTGCAATTCAACTGTGATTATTGTATATTTATTCGAATCAAAAACGAACCGATATGCTGTTAACATATACTAATACGTCAAAACCAAAATTAATTGTTAACATTTATGTCAATAGACAAAATTAAAGAAAAATAAAGGGTTAAATTAAAGAATAGGAAAACGGATAAACTGCAACGATCGCGAACGATAAAGTGACAATTTGTTAGTAGAATGGACCCTGCAATACTATTTCTACTTTTTTTTCTTTTAGATTTTTTAATTGAGGACTTCGTACTATTTTCGTATTAATACTCTTTGTTAAGAGTGAAATCCGTGTTACGTGAGCATACTTACTTTGAAACTTTAGATATTATTGGCTTTATAAACGTTGCTTAGATGTTTAGTTAAACTCTGATTGCACTCTTTCCGACATTATTGATTTGAAATTTGAAAGAAGACAACATTATTTCAGGGATAACTCGCTAAACAACGTTTATAAGTAAGGAATTGCGCTCCTTTTGTAGCATTAGTTTTTTACGCCAAAACAATTTATAACATTAATAAACATTTAAATTGAATTATTCCATTATAATGTAATTAAGACCCACATCTGACACTGATGAGTATATCTTCATGATGTTATTAAGCCTTTTCGCGTCTTAAACCAGCTTGAACTTGTACTGAGTAAGTAGAATAGAATATGCTTCATTGTACACCAAAAGAATTACAGAAATATACACTTACAAACACAAAAAAAAACTATTAATGATATGTACAAAAGGGTGTGATGCTGACACGACACGATAATAAATAAAGCGGTAAGGTGGACAAGGGTGGCCCCTTGTTCAAGTAATTACTAATTAATGTTCTTTTTTACTAACTAATTGTCACATTATCGCAATCGAATCGAAACATAATCGCTGCCGTTTAACCGTTTTCCTATTCCGTCATAACGATCATGTTGCGATTCGGTCGAAGTCGGATCGGAATAGTACCGATTCGTTCTACGTAACATTTATAAATTACTTTATACTTTATTGTACACCACACCACAAAGAGAAAAATACAGAACATGTATACTGCCTAAATAAATGTACAATTATGGCGACTTTATCGCTACACAGCGATCTCTTCCAGGCAACCAACGGTGTAAGTAATTACAGATAGGATTTGAGGTAGGTGGTAAATTAATAAATTAGTAGAAATTCTCCAAGTTACGATTTAACTGAGGTTTATTTTTGTAAAGAATTGAATCGGAAACGTATCGTAACCGTAGTACAATAGTAAAATTGGTCTCCTGGCTCAAAGAAAATAAAAATCAAGCATACACCGAGTGGTAAATAAGCTCGGTACATAATTATTAAAAACATATTGCAATGCTTGTAGCGTGCTGTATAGCAAATAGTTAAGTTCACTCAACTTTCAAATGGGGTTTATAAACAATGCATATTTTTTTACTGTTTAAGTAGATAAAATATTACAGAATGAACGTAAATGACTCGAAATAACCGTTTCTACACAAGATATCATACGATATTACAATAAGTTTGCATAGTAAATAAATACTCTTTATAAAAAGGAATTACTAAAGAAAAAACTAAGCTATTCGATATGGTACCATTGGACAAAGCACTGACTTATCTTGAAACTGCAATTAGATAGTCCTTGAATTAATTTATGGCTATGTCGGCGCATGAACTCGGTGAATCATGGTCACTGTGTTGCTAGCTTAAAAATAATGTTAAGTAAAATAAAAAAATAAATCCTATTTAAAAAAAAAACATAAATAAGCAATTATCATGAATCACAAATATGAATCTTCTTAAATAATTTTTTATCATATTATTTATTGTTTAAACATATAATAATTACTTTTAAAATCAACCACGAAAATTTCAAAATATATAAAACGAAAATTATTTTAAGTAAAATAAATAACAGCATAAATAAAGTTAAAAGTATTTTCCCTGAAACGGGCAAAAGATTTAACATAGCCACATTCCCACCCCGAGCGACATCGTTCGTTCCCGTTCACTCGGCGGTTCCTTCACATCGCTTCATTCGAGCATTAGCCAGTCAGTCAGCGGGCTGTGGCAGACGTGATACGAAGTTCAAATAAATACTTTTAACTTATTATTATATTAAATAAAATACACAAATATGAGGGAAATTGTGCATGTGCAGGCCGGACAGTGCGGTAACCAGATTGGCGCCAAAGTAAGTTACATTTTTTTTTTTAAATTTGCAACGTTTTTTTTCAGCCGGTTGCTTATCGCGTTTGAATATTTAAAACTTTTTCTATTTAAGCTTAAACTATAGTACGTCTTTCATAATAAGAACGATTTTATTATTATAAACATACCTTCGTTATTTTGGGTTTTTAGTAATTGTAAATATTAATTATATTTTATAAGTGTGTGGTGGTTTTGTCAACGTGTACATTGTACAAATACATTGTCAATTGAAATTAAAACTGCCGACTATGCCGAATATTATTTCGTGTCAACTTACATGCAAATATTTCATAATCATTTAAAAGTAATTTATTACGCCTAATATTTATTAAACGTGTTTTCTTCTTTTATATTGTAACTGAAACTTTTTTATTCATAGATTTCAAAATAGATTAAAAATAAACCCAATAAGGAAAAAGATACATTTGGAATGAAACTGCCCTTTTTTAATATCGTTCTATTAAATGCACTTTGACAATAGAATTTCCTCTTTTATATTTTGAAGAATGACTCAAGACCGGTGTTAAATTCGGATAGATGTATTTTTTTTTTTAAATTTATTACAACAATGGGCCGTATAAAAAAGGTTTTATCAAACTTTGGTTAGAATCTGTTTTCATGTATCTAAGTGTGACGAGCGTGATTCTAAGTACGATTATTTTTATTGGAGCAAAGCAAATGGTATGCTTTCTCTAGACTAGCTGGGTTTTGGTCCAACTTATAATGGAGTATAAAAAATTGTATTAAAAAATTGAATAACCGGTGAAAGTACGCTTTTACGGTAAATTGATACGATTTTTTATCAAAAGACAATCTGTTTCAATTCTTCTTAGGTCTATTTTGTTATATATTTAAATAAATATAATATAGAATTCAACAATTACTTTATTTTATTTATTTATTTTATACATATTCACATCAAATAAAAAAAAAATTATTTATTTATTTAGGTAAAACTTGTAATGATACACACTATGAAAGGAAAAAAATCTTAAATTAGTTGTAAAATGTATATCTTAATATATTATATAATCTTCTGTACGTGTGTTTGTCACCTAAATTCTCCTTAACGGCTGACCAATTTGGATGAAATTTTGTGTGTATATTTCGATGGGTTCCTGGATAAAAACTCAATTGGACCCGGTAGCTGGCGCTGCTGTCGATATGTGACCAAATTAAAAAATTTCTTCATGGCAGGATGACGTCCTCCGGGTCCGCTAGTCTACTATAAATACTATTAAACCAATGTCTTACTCAGAAGATAGAAATACTTACCTCTCCTTCTTTACCATTATAAAGAGGGAGAGGTAATAATGAATATGGGTGCTGGTGAGAAATAAATATTTAGTCTAGACAGATAAAAGTAAATATATATGTAAAAATCAATTATTTAAATTTTGCTACATCTTCGCGGTCGAGATCTGGATTGGTGGACATTTCCTGTCTCATTCAAACTCATCGTTTGTGAGAAGGATAGACGCTAGTTCATTTTGATGGATGTATGATTATGAATATTCATTCTCATTAGTGTTAAGTATGGTATAATTAAAATCTTACTGATAATTTTATCTCGTATCAATTACAATACTATCAGTTTTTTTAAGATTATTGTTACTTACAATTTAAGTGAACACTCAATTCACGACTTCCGATGATTCAAGGTATGCGTTATAAGTTATAAATAAATCAAAATGATATAACTGATAACTACGCGAATATATTTTAATTTTTTTCTCTAATATTCGTACAAAATACGTCTTAGATTTAGTCTGTATAAAGCTTTAAAAAAAAATTGACTGTTGGAAGTTATAGGTATAGGGACCTACTTAAATATTTGATATTAATAGAAATGGCAATATTGAAATAATCTCAGTCTTAGGAGCAGAGCAGTAGTCCAAAAGGAAAAGTCAAATAAACCAGACAAAATACAATTATAATTTAGTCGACAAGATTTTTATTTTATTTTACTAAGTATATAATATATACTACTTTGAACAATAATTTGAAAATAATTACATACCTTGCATACAAAATGTTCGCAACGAAAGCCAATCATGCTAATAGTAAATAATTGCCCTTACATTGGGTTCAAGTGCGATAAAATAATTATTAAATAGAAGCGTCTCTGACCGTTAGCGACCGTTATTTTATCATCAGAACACTTTCGAATATGGAACTAGCGATTACATTTCAAATGCGAATAAAGATTTAAATGTAGAACGCATTCTATGAATGTAGCTTCGAATAATTGAGCTAACATAATATTGCAGTTGGCCTGTGTTATTTTTTTAATTATTTGAATTCTGACCAATGACAAATTCTTATCATTTTATTTGTTATACATGCGATCATATTTAGAAATTTAGATTGTATTTGTCGTAATAGTTTAGTCATAGGCCGTAACCGTAACAGCCTGTGAATGTCCCACTGCTGGGCTAAAGGCCTCCTCTCCTCTTTTTGAGGAGAAGGTTTGGAGCTTATTCCACCACGCTGCTCCAATGCGGGTTGGTAGAATTCACATGTGGCAGAATTTCAGTGAAATTAGAAACATGCAGGTTTCCTCACGATGTTTTTCTTCACCGTAAAGCACGAGATGAATTATAATCACAAATTAAGCACATGAAAATTCAGTGGTGCTTGCCCGGGTTTGAACCCACGATCATCGGTTAAGATTCACGCGTTCTTTATCACAGGGCCATCTCGGCTTTTTTTTTTCATAGGCATTGCTGACCAATAAGCTAAAATAGTTATCGATTAAAATTTGATTATATGATCGTCTGTCTATTATTTAAATTATTTTATTCTGCCTGGAATTTTATTTATATGAAAATAGATAAAAGTTTTCACGGAAAGAATATTATTCTTAATTTAAATAATTTTTCCGTCCTAAAATACAAGATAACTTTGTTTGTTCAAATTATTTATTAATAAGTACTTTTAAATGCAAATTCACAATGATGAGCTTGTTTTAATTGCACTTCTTGAAATTAAATCGACGATGTATTATTGCTTTATTACTAAGATAAAAATAGATATTCAACGGAAACAAAACCAGCTATAAAAATATAGTAGTTAAAAAGACTAATGACTTTTATTCATTTTAAAACGTTAATCCGGCAATTTCGAAGTTACAGTCAAAAGTGGTCAGATAAAAGCTCTTTGAAGAAATATAAAAAAAAGATTACACGCTACCGATTCATAAAGGAGTATTTATACCCAACTATGATGGCGGACAGATGTCTGTATAGGCAAACAATAAACGCAGCGATGACGCTTAAAAATAATTTAAACAGATACATATATATCAGTATACATATACTGATATATATGTATTATATATGTATTATATTATATTTACAGTAGCAGCCAATATTACATATTGGCTGCTACTGTAAATGTATCTTTTTGTAAGTCAATAAAATAATCATTCATTCAATCTTTTATTTGGACTTATACTGATGGACTTTGAAGTCATTGCCGATAATGACAAAAAATTTAGGTTTCAATTATTTATTTACGGCTAAAAGTAAGCATGACATTAGTTACTTCAAGGAATTAAACAAATTAAAACAACATTATATGCAAATATTTAAGTGAATATGAAACACAGCAAATCAATATTTATCACCGACGCGACATCTTGGGTCACGTCCATAAAAATTAAAAACATAACATTCGATTTTCAAATTCAATAGCGTGATTCACGCATGGAAGTCGCCGTCGTGCGCCGAATATTACATTAGCGGAGTAATGGCGGTCGCCCGGCCATATATGCTTCTATTGTGACGAATATCCTGCCTCATACGGCTCATTTGGACTCTTGACGTCTTAATTTGATCAATTAACGCTTGATAAGGAGTTGGAATGTGATCTAGATTACCTTTTAAGACCGAATGTCACCTTATAAATGGATTTTGTTAAATTACATAAGGTTAAAAGTTAACAGTTGTAACTAAGTTTTGGCGGCATGCTCTGTTTAGTTCATGTGCACGTTCTTTATTTGAAATTAAAGATGTTTCGACTATCTGGGGATTTCCCTAATAAGTAAAGGAATAAAAGAGACGCAGTAGGAAGAAGAGGACGGCATTATGGATTGGATTCGAGTTATTTAATAATATTTGATACAATAAAAACCCTACGTTCTACTTTCATTGTATGTAAATATATCTATTTACTGGCTGCCATTATATAATGACTAGATTTAAGTTAAGAATGTTCTAGATGAGTAAATTGAAATTTTGTAACGTATTAGCGTACTAAGTAAGAACTAGTTTTTCGTAATAAACAATTATATGTTTAATTGATTGGTAGCAGAAATGCAAACGAAAATGTTTTTAAAGTTTAAAGATAATGTTTTTAATAATACCTTATTAATACTTTCTAATCCATATTAATACTTTCTAACATTGCCACTGGCCATAAAGTATTTTTCTTTTAATTTTCTCCTCACCGATTTCAGCTACGGATTATTTTCTAGACTCAATAACTACAGGAGCTATTAGAGCCTTAGCCCAGCAGTGGGACCTTATCAGACTGTTACAATTACATAAATGAGGAAAAATATATAGTACTGTACACTGTACTGTGCACATAAAAAATTGTTTCCTAAATATTTCTCGACCAAAACCAGAGACAAGGAGCCTTAACTCCCTAGCCTTCTTAACGTTAATAAATATCTGATCTTTGTCTCTGTTCTTCCTTTAACTAAAATAAATACGTAGAGGGGGTGAAAATACGTTCTAATTAAGGAGATGCGCGCGTCCGTCGCGAGGAAACTATCCATTTGAAAACGTCTTGACATTTCATGTTCTTAATTTAAACACGGATTTCAAAATGGACGCCGTCGTTCGTTCTGTCAAGTTAATATTTTATACTTGATCATTAAAAACGATAAGTATGCTTTAATTTAACTTGAAAGATGAATCATTATGATTAGAAACTGTTTGTTTCATTTAATCGAGATTAAAATGATTAATATTATTTGTTTTTCCTGTACCTGTTTTTTCTAGAACTTCACATTGTTACCGCTGATATAATCTAAACACGCCAAGGAATGTTCTAGACGCAAGTTTATAGTTTATAAATAATGATTGTGTTAATTTGTCCAGTCAAATTTGTTATTTCAAAATAAAATACATAATACATGAACTATCGTTAGCCATTCTGTATACATTGTCGTTGGTCTAGCAATAATAAGGCTAAATATTCCGAAGTCCTGAGCTCAAATCCCAATACACACTTGCATCTCTCGAAAAACATATAAAGCCGTTAATCCTGGCAGTGAACTCATTTCGGTCGTGACTTATTTGTCATCCCATCCATCCCATGACAGATGGAGAAAAGAGACAGAGATATATTTGCACACACACACTTGTGTACTATAATTTGTGCACTGTTGGCTGTGGAAATACCTGTAAAATGAATATAGTAACAGCCTGTGAATTTCCCACTGCTGGGCTAAGGCCTCTCCCTTTTTGAGGAGAAGGTTTGGAGCTTATTCCACCACGCTGCTCCAATGCAGGTTGGTGGAATACACATATGGCATAATTTCAATGAATTAGACACTTGCAGGTTTCCTCACGATGTTTTCCTTCACCGTCAAGCACGAGATGATTTATAAACACAAATCAAGCACATGAATATTCAGTGGTGCTTGCCCGGGCTTAAACCTACAATCATCGGTTAAGATTCACGCGTTCTTACCACTAGGCCATCTCGTGGTTTTTAGATGAATATAATAATTATATTCATTTTTTATTTTATTATAGATGAATATAACTTAACATAATAAGAAAAATACAATTTTCACAATATATCACTTTATATGACTTTCTAAGAGCCACTATAAAAAGTATAATTACGTCCGTCTGTCTAGACATGCTGGTAATGACATTGCGCTGAATCATGTTGCTAGTCATTTCAGTTTCAGGAAAAGTTAACTGAAATTGAAATACAAATTACAGATAAGTTGAATTACAGATTATGGCCGTGACTAGCTTGAACAAAACAAAAAATATTTGTTGGTTTTAAGTCATGAGATATAAAAGTTAAATAAATGAATATAGGTAATTGCGATACTAAAATATCCTTATGTTAGTTATTAATATTGAATATACAAGAGATAATAGAAACTCGAAAGAGTTTATCATGTTTGGGGGTAATTTTTTAATATAGGCTGCCTAAAAAGGCCCTTTAAAAATAGCAGATAATTTTTTTTAATGATGATTGTCAAGTTTATGTAACGCTTCAATGAAACATTTCTGACGCAAAATTTGCCGAATTTGAAATATCTTAATTCCAACCACAAGAAGAGATGACAAATAAACTAATTTGACATCGAATTGGCGCGATATCATTGGATCTTATAATATATGATATTCATTATGGATTAGCGAAAAAATGGTTTAATATCGAAGAAGTTATCGGAACTTTGAAAGTAAAATTATAAGCGCTTATATGAATAGTGTTGTATTATAAATCAATATACCTTAATCAAGAACTGTGTGTATGCATCGCATAGCAGAGCTATTAGCAAGTCGCATGGAGAACAAAGTTTGTTTTTATACTATTATGCGGAATTTAACAGAAGATAAATAATCCTAAAAATGTTTAATAAAACGCACGTTTAATGTTACTGACTAAAACTGTAGAGACTAACTGATATATATACTTTATATACATTATATACTGTATATATATTAAATGTGTTTTTAAATTGTGTGCAGCAAAGACTTAAAAAATAATATAATTATAATACAGTATTTTCACTTTATATAAAACCGCTTTTCTATTGTTTTCTGTCCGTATCAGCGTATCAGTAAACGTTGCTTGCACGCTAAGCTATTAATTGTTTAACTTGAAGTTAATGTTTGAGTGTGTGTTGAGCAAAGTGATATGTATTTAACATTAGCTTTCACGGCTTCGCCCGTACGACCCCCTCATATGTAGATGTTAGGTAGCCCATAGTGTAAGGTACTTTATTGCAAATTTCAACTTTAGTTTACTCTTACTGTTGGGCTTAAATTTGTAATCTTTGACGCAAAATTTCTTATCATGGTTGCTAACAGACTAGACTGTATATTTATAAACCGCTGTTGTAAAGTTTCGGCTGGACCAGTAAATTGTATAAGCAGTAGATAGTAGTGTTTTTTTTTTGTAATTTTGTATATGAGTCTTGTTACTTGAATAAATAAATTATTATTAAAACTACTGACCGGATTTTGATGATATTTGCAAGATATATAGTTTATATATCCACTTAACATATATACTATTTCACACACTTCCCTCAAACGTGCGCGTAGACGCGGGTGGAAGCTGGTAATGAACTAAAAAAAAAGCATTCTAAAAACACAATTGTGCTGAAAATTCGACAATAAATTAAAATTCAACGATTAAAAAAAGTTTACAATACAAATAACGTATAAAAAGTATCAAAATTACCACTTCTCGAATGTTCCAAAGCTTCCCTATCTCATTGTATCTCGAGTCTGAGGTCAGTAGACGACCTTGGACGCGTCTAGGTATCGTTCTGCAGCGCCTAGTTCACTGCAAAAAGTTGTAGCAATCTTTATTTTGCTCCGTAGATATATTCTGCAAGAACGAATCCGATACACTTCGCAGAAAACGACCGTGAAATGTCAGAAAGCGATATGTATTAGATATTATTTACGAGTATGTTCTCACAGACACGGTGTGAAAATTAAAAAAAAAAAAGACATAAGTACCTATCTGACCTTATAATTAAAAGTAAACAAAAACCAACCAAAACGACAAATAGCCTATGATACTCTAATTGTATGTCCGAAGCACCTGAATTACGCGCCGAAATTAATAATCAGCCTCTGTGACGACCACGTATTCTCCTTTTTTTTATTGTTAAAGATATATCATTTCATAAGCTTAAAGTTTTCTCCTTAACAAGTGGAGACCTGTGCTCATCAGTGGGATGCTGTACGTAGATACGAATGTCTTGTTAGGTAACAATGGTAA
Source organism: Nymphalis io (assembly GCF_905147045.1). Lineage (NCBI taxonomy): Eukaryota > Metazoa > Arthropoda > Insecta > Lepidoptera > Nymphalidae > Nymphalis > Nymphalis io. The sequence goes on from NC_065909.1 coordinate 1,211,870, forward strand.
TGGCATTTCCTTCATGATCTCATTGAAACTGCTCAACGCGGTGCCTTGAGTTCTATCAAGACGCTTAAGTGTCATATCACCAAGTTAAGCCAGCATAGAGCATCTGACTTGGTGCAAGCCTGGATATCACTCGATACGTTCGGCTTGAAAGGTAATTGAGCCAGTATAACAAGCACAAAGACAATCTTAGTTCCGAAGGTTTATGGCGCATCAGCGATGTAAGGGATGGTTAATATCTGTCTGTCGGTGGAGACCACTTACCATCAGCTAGCCCATTTGCCAGTCTGCCAGCGTATTTTAATTAATAAAAGCCGGTTGGCGTGGTTGGTAAATACTTGCCTCTGACGCCGAAGGTTATGGGTTCGATTCCCACCCAGGACAGACATTTGTGTGCATGAACATGTCTGTTTGCCCTGAGTCTAGGTGTAATTATCTATATAAGTATGTATTTACATAAGAAAAGTAGTATATGTAGTATATCAGTTTTCTGGTTTCCATCGTACAAGCTCTGCTTAGTTTGAAATCAGATGGCCGTGTGTGAATAATGTCCCAGGATATATATTATAATAAAAATATAATTATAACAAAATCAAATATTGTTTATTTGCTTTTTGGATGTATATTTTGTTCATGTAAAGTATATAGTCTGGTCAGTATATATAGTATGGCATCTTATTTTCCTGTTTATTGTATGATTTCCTGCTGGGAATTTCTAACTAAAATTGATAGTCGGGCTTTTATATAGGGTTTCTTGTATATCTAAAAAAATATCTAGTGAACGAGTTATGTCCTATTTTAATCAGTTGTTTTAATAGTTTTTGAACGCGGCTTACACGTGGATATGTTAGATATACCAGCCTATCTCCTTGGGGTTCAAGCTAACATAATACCAAATTTCATCAAAATCGGTTCAGTGGTTTAGTCTAACATACATAAAGACAGTTACTTTGGTATTTATAATATTAAAATAGATAAGCATAAAACTTTAACAAGTACTAATTTTGTATTCATTTCACACCCAGCAGTGAAAGCTCAATTTCATCTAACCTAAAAGTGGGAGTTTTTAATTAATGTTATCTGTAGAAACGTTATTTTTTTATTCACTATAAATAATTATAATCTGTGTTACATAATAATACAATTTAATAACCTATTTTGCGTGTCATTGAAAATGTACTTAGTTTTTTTTTCATTTATTAAAAATAAATTATAGGTATCATATTTTATTTATATAGAAAAAGAAGGCGGACGAGCATATGGGCCACCTGATGGTAAGTGGTCACCAACGCCCATGGACATTAGCATTGTAAGAAATGTTAACCATCGCTTACATCACCAATGCGCCACCTTCGGAACTAAGATGTTATGTCCCTTGTCCCTGTAATTACACTGGCTCATTCACCCTTCCAACCGGAACACAACCATATCAAATACTGCTGTTTTGCGGTAGAATATCTGATGAGTGGATGGTACCTACCCAGACGAGCTTGCACAAAGCTGTACCAAATATGCTATATATTGAGTATGTGTACAAACATATTAATTAACAAATTAAAACAAACAAACAGCAAATAAAGTAAGATTTATTTATTTAAATGATAATACATACCTACTCGTAATTATACATAACATTATTAATATTACATTGTTTATTGTAAATACTCACTGGCAACATCAGTTTAAAAAAAAAAAAAGTATTTGACATATAGACAGCAAGACGATATTGCGAATAACAATGATTATAATTAAAACCAAAATAATAATAAACTAATAATTAACGACTGTACTTATAATTATTAGGGGGTGATTAGTCAATCTTGTGTCTCCTTCATTCACATGTCATATCAATGATGGCAGAAAGAGAGACGATATGTAAGGCTGTAGGATATTATAAAATTAATTTAATGTGACATATGTTTGAATAAAGAGTTCGAAAATTGACAAATACTTTCTAATTTTTTATTTTTATCAAACGATCTTTAATTAAAAGACGCAATGATAAGACAAACGTAATTTCCGATTATAAAATATATAATAATAAGCAAGATTACATCTCCGAACACATTTACGTGTTATCAGCTGTCGAAATTATAAAATAAAAAAAAAAAATCAGTAATTACTATCCGCTCGCTGGGAATTAATCAACGTTTTTCATTTGTAATCTGTGCAAATGGCATGGCGTCAGGTCACCGACCTACATGCAGTGAGCATTTTTTTTTCCTCGTCCGTCAACGATTGTTTTCCTGTTGCGGTTGTGATGCTATTATTGTACCGCAAATCCTGAGATTTCATGAAATAAATCATTGGTAACGCGACGCAATAGAATAACGCGTTGACAGATATATTTTTTTATTTTTAATTATTTGACATTTAATAAATAAATAAAAATTATTTATTTCAAGTTACAATGACTCATTTCGAATAATATTGACGATCATAAAATATTAATTAAAAAAAATTGAAATTTTAAGATTTTTTTTTTATCTGTGGCCATATTGTAACACAGAAAAGACATGTATTTTGAAATAACCGTAAACAGTATCAGTAACAGCCTGTGAACGTCCCACTGCTGAGCTAAGGCCTCCTCTCCCTTTTTGAGGAGAAGGGTTGGAGTTTGTTCCACCACGCTGCTCTAATGCGGGTTGGTGGAATACACATGTGGCAGAATTTCAGTTAAATTAGACACACGTAGGTTTCCTCACGATGTTTTCCTTCACCGTCAAGCACGAGATGAATTATAATCACAAATTAAACACATGAAAATTTAGTGGTGCTTGCCCGGGCTTGAACCCACGATCATCGGTTAATATTCACGTTTTCTAACCACTAGGCCATCTCGGCGTTGGCGTACGTTACAAGATACATACTAAGTCTTATAACATTTTATTGTCTGCATATCGTCTGCTGATCATCATTCGTTAATGGATAGGCCTGTCCTAAGGTGCTCCATAGCTCCAGGTTCTCCGCCTTCGGCATCCAGTCCCGCCATCTTCAGGTCATCAACCCGCCTGAATATTATATTGATTCAGTATATACGATGCTGATTTTATTTAAATCTTCATATTTGCACAGATAAAACAATCGTGCTTTTTTGTCCATTATATCTTAAGCTAATTATAAGAAAGAGACAGCAATATTAAGTACTGCCTTAATGTTAAGAGATTGTATAACATAGAAAATTATTACACGTACTCTCACACCTTTGCATACAGATTAACACAATTTTTTTTTTAAAAACATCACATCTGCTAACTTCCGCCGCTATTATTTCCTACCATAAGTGGCTGAGGAATGTTTACACAGAGCCAGTCGGTTTATATCAACACGGCCAGTGTTTTTGTTGTTTTTAAATACAGTCGTGAGTGCTCGGCTTTATAACATTAATACACGTGTTGAGCACTTGACTGACTTCTGAAATAAAAAAAGATTTACATTCGATAATCGATATTTGAAATTGATATCTTAAAATTCTATTTTTTTATTCTGGTTCGATATTTAAAAGGAACATTCGATGTTTAAATTTGATTGAAGATTGAGGTTTTGTCATTTGTAATGTTTTCAAAAATATTCAATGTAGAAGCATCACACACATAGAATCTGATAATATTTATATATCATATCGGAACGGGTTGTAGTTATTTGTGTAGTTATTTATGACGCCATACATGTTAGAAATACTTATTTATGTACTTCATTTAATATATTTAATAATTACATATTTTTATATTATATTTGATTTAATAAAAATATAATCGGTTTCGGAACGTCATTGGTATTGTTTGGTAAAAAAAAAGTTAAAAAAATAGTTTTGCCGCTCAAATATAAAAAACAGAGAATTGGAGGATTGTCATCGAATTAACAATATATGATATTTTGTTTTAATTAAATTTAAAATATCTCATAAGTTATTATATTAAAGGTATTAAAATTAACAAATAATGAAATATTACTTCTACTGGCGTATTTATTATATATAGGATAAAAACTGACATTTTTTTTTCTTAATAACTCATATGATAAATATATATTAGAGGCTTGTTACACTTTTGATACTAAAATCCCATTAATAAAATGAGTATGTACTTAGTGAATTTAAAAAAAAAATATGTTTCCTTGTGAAGAGGGGGGAGGGGAGGTGTTAGGTATGTTTTTAATCTATTTGTCTTTTTCTAAATACCTGACGACAATGTATGTTCCCAAGGGAGAGCATATCATTGATATGCAAAAGAAAGAGTGTGGGAGATAGCACAGATCCCTGCGGGACCCCAGCATTCACTACATAGAATTGTGAAGCGCAACCATCAACTAAAACACGAAGGCTACGCTTGTGTAGGAAGCTGGCAATCCAGGTGCATAGCTGAGCAGGCAGACCATATGCCGGCAGCTTGGAGAGAAGACTTCTGTGCCAGACCCTGTCGAAAGCCTTGGAGATATCGAGGCTGACAGCCAACGATTCTCCATGCTTGTCGATAGCTTCACCCCAGAGGTGTGTTACGTACGCTAGAAGATCACCTGTGGACCGTTTTGGTCGAAACCCGTACTGACGATCATTAATCAGACAGTGATCTTCTAGGTAATGGATCAGTTGGTTGTTTAAAATCCGTTCCATCACCTTACAAAGTATTCATAATAATGATTGATTAAGTAGTTAAGATGTTAAATCGTAACAAATAAACACACTTTCACCTTTATAATATAAGTAGGATATATAGATAAGGACAGAGAACTTACCGGAAGTAAATGCACTCGAATTGTCTCTTGCCACATTTCAGTCGACGATAACGACAATTAAACAGCGTCTGTCTGCAAGGGTGCTTTATACCCTAAACCCCTATTATCCGTTCGCAGACGTCCTTCAACATGGGATATAAAAAAAATTTGAAAGGTACGTTGCTTCTACATGACACGGAAACTGATGATAGAATCTTGGCGTCGGCCATTACAGATTTATAGAATGGATATTTATTTTATGTGACGAAAGTTTTTACAACGTCGAGTCCACGACACGACATCGCAACGTGCCACGACACGACATAACGTGTTTGTGTTTGAACATTTGAATTGTTTTATATTATAATCTGTGGTACAATATTATATTTTTAATTTCTAAACATAACAAGATTGTCTTATAAAGAGAGCTTTGTGTATCTGTTTGTGCTTAATTTTTCGCGTTTCGCGTATAATATAAATTTATTTGTATTTTTATCGAAACAAACGGTATATAACGAAGTTCATATTGAATATTAACAAATAATAACCAATAAATGTTTCCAATGGAATTCGAACCTTTTTTGTTAATGTATTGTTTTCTTTAACTTATCTAATATAATATTTTCTACCGGTCATATTGTTAATTAAAAACGGATAAGTTATAAATTCATAAATAAAAAACATAATGACACGACAAAAATATAAAGGCAACCCTTTAATCCCCTAGATTTAATCTGTAATCATTTAACATTCACGTATTCTAAACCCTGCGCCATTTTGGTTATGTAAAACCAATCTAATTATTTTCTTTTATTTTAATAGGATCTACAGCAAGGAATACACGTCACAAGCTTGAAACACATTACACGAGTTAAGTGTATGTACTCCCTCAATTATGGGAAACCACAGCATCCATTTTGTATAACAAATTAACATTAATAATAAAATAAAGGACTTACAAATTAGGAATGATAAATGAACCAAAACAAAATTAAATCAAAATCAATTTCATTTATAACATTAATTTATTTACTACGGACTATAATATAATTAACCTTCTCCCCAAAAAGAGGAGAGGAGGCCTTTAGCCCAGCAGTGGGACATTCACAGGCTGTTACGGACTATAATTAAATGTTGATAACCGAATGCCCAGCTCAGTTATCACTCCCATTATAATTGTATACACAATTGCTCCAAGCCTTTCAAACAATATGATAATCACATCTCATTAACGAGTTACAATATGCACGTATTGTTTTAAGTATGTTAATTATATTACGTTCAAATGCTGTTATGTTACGGTAACATATAACGAGAGGGGACTCCACGCTGAAGCAGACCGGCAACGGACTGTCAAATTATAGGCGAAACGATAAATGACCAACTTATCGCAATGAATTTGAATGCGATAGTGAATTTGTTAAGCTTTTTTTGACGCGTTTCGCTTGCATGGAGTGTGTGGAAGCACACACTAATAAACCAGCGCTACCCATTCCGTCTCATGCGGTGTTTTACGGGATCGTAATGAAATTTGTCAGGGGGAACAGAAAAGGACATAGGGTACTTATATATATATATATATATATATATATATATATATATATATATATAACCTGCCTGAATCCACTTTTCCTAAATGAATAGGACAAATGTCATTTTTGTCACTAATTAGCAATAGAATGAAATTTCCTTATAATCCATTAAATTACGGTATATATTAAAACGTATCTTATATAATGTTTCATTTTTTCATTGACTGCTTCGTTAATCTAGTGGCTTGATGTAATGCCGCAGACCCGTAGGTCCTGGGTTCAATTCCCAGGCCAATAAAAAGTTATTGGGTTTTTCTGTCAGAAAATTCTCAGTAGCAGCCTGGAATCTGGAAGTTGGAAGTGTGTAGGCACTCTCGTGCCTCGGAAAGCACGTAAAGCCGTTGGTCCTGCGCCTGAACTCTTTCTGGTCGTTTCGGATCGCCGTTCTATCGGATTATGAGAGTTAAGGAATAGAGAGTGCACCTGTGTTTGCGCACACACTTGTGCACTATATCTCCTGCGTAGATGGCTTATCTCTCTTGAGATTGGCCGCCGTGGCCGAAATCGGTCTGGAGGACATTATTATTATAATGTTTCATATGTTTTACTACATAAAAAGCTCCAAGGCCATCAGTGGGGTTTGTAAATGACGTGTCTAGTCTTATTTATCTATGTTATGGGACATAATCGCTGAACTATCACCAGCCAGTCACAGCCTAAATCATTCAATTCCTTGAAGACAGATATACCGTCTGATATATTTTAAATTCAAAATATTTATTCATGAAACACAAAGTACAGTCAATGTTATGGGTACAATGAAAGAAACTTCAGTTAGGTTATTTTGGCACATTTGTAACATACGTACATATAGGGTATTGATGTATATAAGAAAGTACATAAAGATCGTCACCTTTTACAGTCGAAGAATACAAGGTTAACTGAATTGAATTTATTTAATTCAAGTTTTTATTACATTTGCTTGACATGCTATACATTTTCATAGCAATTACTAGAAACAACTTTCGTAGTTATAAATTTGGACGATTTGAAAGGCAAATTGTATTACGTAGAAAATGTAAAGTTTTTGACGTCGTATACTCATCTAAATGCTCTCCACCGATCTCTCGGAGCAGTATAGAAGGAGCCACGAACAAATTCAACCAGGATCTCACGTGGGATGAGCAGTAATGATGAAAATGTCGATATTTGCACAGACCCTCAGCGGGTGCGACGGTTTCAGGGTTGTTGCTGTTTACGCGGATACACTGACATGACGCGTACAAACGCCCAGAACACGCGATTAAATGGCAATAAATCGCCATTAAATTGTCAACTCTAGATAAGGTAATGAACTCGGTGTCCGTTCGAGGAACAACGCCGCCGAATAAAGGCAACAAATATGTAATATTCAAAAGGATTCGATCATTCTTAAGTCTCGATGGATCGAAGTTATATTCAATTTCCAACGTTTCGCCATTGATGAATTCAGTTGTTATTTTATGAGTGGAAATCCGCCACCAGTTTCGAACGAACTACGTCACTTTCATCGTTATCAGGCCAAAGTGCTCTGATAAAACTTCGATAATCAACGAAGCCCAAAAAGTTGCTCATGTAGAGGATAACATCAATTGGCGAGTTGTTTTTGTCCAATGTAAATAGCGGTGACGTCATCGTAGACCGGGTTTTGTTATCTTGTTCTGTATTAATAAAGAGAGCACAAAACATAAACACGTACGCTTCCAGAGCCGATGGAATGTCAACTGTTTTTTTGCTTTTATCGCATTAAACGTTCGGTGTTCCCTAATGTCAAATTCACCTATACCATAAATGATTTTAATTTTAGATAGAAGAAAGATATTGTGCACCATGCATGCATTCAACTTTGGCCTTATCGACACATAGCGATCTCTTCCAGGCAACCAAGTTTACGTTAATGAGCTAGATGTGTGCATTCAGAGAAAAGACAAAATTTTGGCTCAGTTGTCAGATACGAGATAAATGAAAACTCCAATGGCGTTGTCGATTGACGTGAATTCAGTTCGAATAAATTTGCCAAACGGCCACGAAACGTATTTGCTTTTTAGTGTGTCAAAATTTACAATTTTAGTTCCAGTTTTGACATCGGTTTCGAAATGAAATGACATGGCTGGTGCACCCATTGGGTCCCGACGAGAAAACTGCTCAACGGTCAACAGCTTAGATAAGATTTTTTGTATACGCATTCAATCTATTTTTGCTCAACGCTCTTTGCCGCTTTAGATTAAACTGTAGAAATACTTTTTTTTTTAATAGTATTTGTGGTGTATGAGGCGAACGTCCAAATGGGCCATCTGATGGTAGGTGGCTGGCGCTGTAAGATTTATCGTTTCTTACATCGCCAATGCGCTACCACCTCGGGAACTATGAACTAAGATTTTATGTCCCTTGCGCCTTTTTACATTTTACAGTTACATCCACCTTTAAAATAGCTGCATTGCTGTTGTTCTATAGAAAGCTGTAGAATATCTGATGAGTGGGTGTTTCCTACCCAGTCTGACATGGTCGTATAGATAATATACTTATATAGCATTAATTCCATAATTTACATAAATATAATTTCGTTTAAAATATTCCGAATCGAATCTTTTTATGTTAACGATAGACTGACCCATCCGCTTTAGTTCGATTCCCGCCCGGAGTCTGGATGTACTATGTATAAAATGATATATTTATACATTTATTTGAAATTATGTTTTATATAAAATGTATATCAATCGGATGTTACTTATAACATATACATTAAGTTGCCTACTTTAGAAAAAAACGACCTCGTGTTAAATATAAATATATGTATATACTTATAGGCTAATTTAACTTCAAACAAATGCCGCCGTAATTGATTCTCCATTGTGCTATGGCTGTTCTACCGTGTGTCTATATTTAGTCTGTTAGTTTCAAAGCTTAACTGACAACATCTGGTGTATTTTATAATCACGAGATCATTTACACTTTAAACATCCACTTGAAATGGTTAAGGTGTTATAGTACATCGTAAATTTTAATAGTTATCTATAAATGTTATCAAATCTTTTAAATTAATTTTACTTATATTATAAATGGGGTGAGTTTGTTGTGACACGTCGTGAAGGGTACCTAAAGCCTCCCGATTCACACGCGGGCGTAGTTTTCGGATATGACATTTTTAATTACATATTTTTTGATAAAATAGTAGTAACAGCCTGTGAATGTCCCACGGCTGGGCTAAGGCCTCCTCTCCTTTTTTTGAGACTTAGGTTTTGAAGCTTCCATCACGCTGCTTCAATGTTGGTGGATATACGTGTAGCAAAGTTTCAGTGAAATTAGACACATGCAGGTTTCCTCGCGATGTTTTCCTTCGCCGTCAAGCACAAGATGAATTATAAAGAGTTCCATTGTGGCCCAAACGTGTTTTTTTTACTGTACAAGTATGTAAACAGTGAGTTCATCTAAAATCTCTTTTCTCACTATCATAATCCGATGGGATGAAACCGATACGATCGGAAAGAGTTCAGATGCAGTAGCAATCTATTTACGTGATTTCGGTGCCGCAGTGCCCAAAATCGAGACAGACAACCCAGGGAGACATTGTATATGAAATACAAAAAAAATATTGCGCAGGAACTTACTAAGAGATATGTCCAATGTACCACTAAAATGGAGGACAGATAAATTGCATTCTTAAGAACATAATGCCCCCCCTCCCCCCAAATACGGGGCAAAGCCGCGGACTGAAACTAGTAAACCATATAATTGCGTGAGAAATATTTTATAACGTTTCATGTTCTGCAACGTTAACAGAGTGTCACATGTCGCGTTCACGAGGATAACTTTTTAATAATAGAAGGGAATTTTTATGTAATAAATATGTAAAATTTACACGTAGATTGTTACAATATCAATAATACTTCAATTAAATAATAATCATACGATTAATAATAATATATAATAATAATTAAGCTTGTACAAAGCTTGTGCTATGGAAACCAGACAACTGATATACTACATATACTACTTTTCTTTTGTAAATACATACTTATATAGAAAATTACACCCAGACTCAGGACAAACAGACATGTTCATGCACACAAATGCCTTTCCTGGGTGGGAATCGACGTGATCACAAACTTCGGCGTGAAAACGCAAGTATCTACCAACCTCGCTAACAGGCTCGTCAATATTATTCATTAACAAAATAAAACAATATTTTTAAAAATAACAATACACCATTGGTCGCCACAGCGGTGCATTCGTCGTATATTTAATGCATCCAGATATGGCAACACTCCGGGAGACTGGCCGAAAATAATGCACTCGGATGTCAACGGCCATCCAGCGATGCAATAAGAAAAAGTTAGTGTTCTATTTTCAAATTGCCGTGAACAACCAAAAAAGGTATTCACTTTCGTGCATCATGGCCGCTCAGATGCAATTTATATTTGATTTAAATTGATTGGAAGTGGTTTATAATTATACTTTTTAATGTTCGCATTCGTTTTTTGTAACAGGAAAACAACAACTAAAAATAAGTTAATTGGATAGACTATTAATTCTATCTTTAAAAAATTCTTACTTTAAAAAGCGGATACATGTGACTTCCGTCATAATTATTTAATAGAAATCAATATTTACAACTTTTTATTTAGATTTTATCGTGCTGTATTTCTACATACTATGCTATTTTTTGTAGAAAGAACTTCGACCGAATTCTGTTGCTTAAATTATATTAATAAATGGGCTCTTTCTAAGAACATTTACAAATTGAAGATTAATTTTTAACACAGACTGGACATTTATTGATAAAGTAGGTGGTGCTTTTTGCAAGCCCTTCTGAGTAGTTAACTCGCACTCATCAGATATTTTAACCGCTAAACAGCAATACTTATACTTCCGGTTGAAAGTGAAATAATAAAAAAAAAATATTTATTATTATAGCTAATATAGACAAATATACATCTCGGCTTTTATATGTATAATATAAAAGCCGAGATGGCCCAGTGCTTAGAACGCGTGAATACGATGATCGTGGGTTCAAACCCGGGCAAGCACCACTGTATTTTCATGTGCTTAATTTGTGATTATAATTCATCTCGTACTTAACGGTGAAGGAAAACATCGTGAGGAAACCTGCATGTGTCTAATTTCATTGAAATTCTGCCACATGTGTATTCTACCAACCCGCATTGGAGCAGCGTGGTGAAATAAGCTCCACAACCTTCTCCTCAAAAGGGAGAGGAGGTCTTAGCCCAGCAGTGGGACATTAACAGGCTGTTACTGTAGACAAATATACTCGTATATACTTTTTTTTATTGTATAGGTAGGTGGACGAGCAAATGGGCCACCTGATGGTAAGTGGTCACCAACGCCCATAGACATTGACATCGTAAGAAACGTTAACCATCGCTTACATCGCCAATGCGCCACCAACTTTGGGAACTAAAATGTTATGTCCCTTGCGCCTGTAATTACGCTGGCTCGCTCACCCTTCAGATCGGAATACCAAGAACTGCTGTTTTGCGGTAGAATATCTGATGAGTGGGTGGTACCTACCCAGACGAGCTTGCACAAAGCCCAACCACCAGTAGACTTATCAACATATTTTTTCCTAATTTGTTTGGTCTTTTTATATTATATAACAGATAATAAATTATGAAAAAATATTTTATCTGTTTAACATAAAGTCGATAAAAGGCGGCAATTGTGAATTGTTTATGAAATGACTGCGTATGCCGTCTACCGTTCATCATTCTGGCGCCTGTATGTCGTGAAAAACATTCCATGGACAGTCGAAATCAATATTATTATGGTAAACGCGGGATACATACCTTGATAGAACTGGAGAAGCTCAACTAGCTGTATAATTTGACTAAAATTCAACCTATTTATTTATCATATTATTATTACAGAGTAGCTATTTTTAATCTTTATATATACAAGAATAACTGACTGACGTATCAGCGCGAAACCACTTGGGCTAGCTCAATGAAAATTTTACGTACGAGTGAATTATAAACTGCAGGTCAGCGCTAAAGAAGGATTTTTTTAAATTTAAACCCTGAGGTAGTAATTTAAAGGAATGAAAGTTCGTATGAAAATCCTTCATTTTTGAAAAAAGACCGTTTTTGATATTTTATAATTTCGTATCTATTATATAAATAAAAATAATAATGTCCTCCAGACTGATTTCGGCCACGGCGGCCAATCTCAAGAGAGATTAGCCAACCATGCAGGAGATATTATAGTGCACACGTGTGTACGCAAACACAGGTGCACTCTCTATTCCCTAACTCTCATAATCGGATAGGATGGCAATCCGACACGATCGGAAAGAGTTCAGGCGCAGGACCAATGGCTTTACGTGCTTTCCGAGGCACGGGAGTGTAGACACTTCCAACTTCCAGACTCCGGGCTGCTGTTGAGAATTTTAAGTTTAAGAAAAACCAAAAACTTTTTACTGGCCCGACCTGGGAATTAAACCCAGGACCTCCGGGTCTGCGGCCTTACATCAAGCCACTAGACCGAGGCAGTCTCTATTATAACCTACAAATAAAAATAGCTTAATAGCTTAGCTACTACTAGGCGGACTACGTGTTGACTAGGAGTACTATAGAAGGTGGATTACCAGGGTGGCGGCGAAAATGACGATACGTTATATAAGAAAACACTTGTAATGCTCGTTACAACGGTTACAATACCAATGCCCGATATATTTAAACTGGCGGTATTTATACAAAAACATCTTGACCTAATTTAATACTAAATTTACAAACTTAAAAGATAATATTAAACATTGTTTATCTTAATTATTCTAATGATTATTTACGGACAACTATTATTTAATAATACAGGATTATGTAACATTAAATATTAAAGATTAATATATTACACCGGAAGTTGATAAGCAGCAGATAACCTAGCCAGATCAGTAAAATAAGATTCTAGTAGCTTAATCCTTACATTATACATAATAAAACAAAATTATTATAGCATTGATTAATCGACATAATTTGAGAAAATATAAATAAACAATAAGCACTATTTATTAATTGCGCCGGAAGCTGACAAGCAGAAGGCGCCATTAATAAATAGAATAATATATAATAAAATGTTCCAAATATAAACAAATATGAATCAACTATTTATTTGATTATGAAATTACTAATTAAATTGTTAAACAGAAGTTTTAATCTATACTTATAAATAATCATCAAGATGTACCCGAACTAGCCGTATATGCAGGACCGGAAGTATTATTTGATAACAGTACCTATAAGCTATCTCTGTTCTAAATTTCATCAAAATCCGTTTAGTAATTTTTGCGTAAAAGATAAACAAAGATCTGTCCATCCTCACAAACTTAGCCGTTTGAAATATTAGAAGGACTAGTATTTATTCTTGTGAATCAATATGAGGTATACCCATTAGTACAGTTAAGTTAGAGGAGGAGAATTATTACAGAGAACAATGGTTACAGTTCGAATACGCTATTGAATTAAAAAAAAATACAAATTTTCACTTCAAAAATAACTTTTGCAAAATTATGAATCTTAAAAACAAGAAGCTTACTCATATTATAAATACATCTTTGTTTGTTTGTTACCAAATATCAGTCGAACGGCCAAATATAATGGAATAAAATTTTATATATGACTCGATTCGTGCAATAAGAAGGGTAGAGTTCGTTGATATTTACTCAATAAATAAATACTCAAATATGTTTTTTTTACATATTTTTTGGAACATACTTCCTTATCGTACATTACACTCCAGACACTGGAGAGCTTCGAACTGTCAGACTTCGACCGTCATTTATTATTCACAATATCGTCATGTATCGTACAAGACTGTTTAAAGAGAATAGGGGAGGTTGAAACAAATTGTACGTACAGCAGATACATATGTAATTGGCACCCCGTCTAGAAGTCGGTCTAGGCTTTCCGTCGCCGACACGTCATCCGAACATCCCCATTGAAATATCGATCTTAGTTCATTAAACCTAAAGGTGAATTTTTAATGGTAACTTATGACCCGTAATTAGGGAAGCCCGTATTGACCACTGACCACAGACAAGATGTAAACAAATTTGAACCTTATAGCACTGTAATTAGATTTTTTTACGCGTACAAAAATATATTGACCTATGTATAATTCGTTATCGGAATTTGAGCCTTATCCGTTTGTAATAGGAGTCGTTTTTTCTTTTTTAGGTAGTTAATCGATTTTCAGGTTCTAGGAACCCGTTTTAATTAGACGTTTGTAATAAAACGGATGTTAGGGTGACATTTTAGTGTTTAAACCCTTGTCTGGCTTCTTGTGTCCGCTTTCGATGCTTATTCGCATAAAAAAAGTTTTAGTTTAGATAAATCGCAAATAGCCGTATTATGTTAAAAAGAGACATTTTTAAAATCACAGACAAACACGTTAGTTTTTTTTATTTGCATAGATTTAAAACTAATATTGCTACATTACTATTTAAGTTTTTCCCTGTTACCTAAAGAATAGCGAAATAATTAAGCTTTCATGTCATAAATGAAACGCTTTTAATTTTTTCAATACTAGCGGCCCGCCCTGACTTCGTCCGGATCAACAGTTATCCATCGTAGTATATATTTCATAGGATTCTTTTGAATACCATGGGTTATATTATTACAATTTTCGTAGATATCTCAAATAATTCGAAAATAAAATAAAGCCGCGCTAAACTCGCCCATAATACATCTTCCTGTAGATAAAAGAACTTCTAAAATCGCATTAGTAGTTTTTGTGTGTTTTTACAAACATACATACAAAAAATCAAATCTCTTTATAACATTAGTATATAGATAAATATAATACTAATAATATCCCGGGACATCATTCACACACGGCCATCTGATCCCAAACTAAGCGGAGCTTGTACTATGGAAACTAGACAACTGATTTACTCCATATACTAGTTTTCTTTTGTAAATACATATTCATATAGATAATTACACCCAGACTCAGGACAAACAGACATGTTCATGCGCACAAATGTTTGTCCTGAACCCACAACCTTCGGTATGAAAGACAAGTATCTACCAACCACGCCCGTTAAATAACGACATTATTTAAATAAAACTAACTATATTGTACATACATACTTAATCATCAGATCTATCATATACAATGAAACGAAATAAATGTATATAGGTTAAATAATTGAATTTAAAACCCGAACATCTTATATAAATTACATACATCAGATTCGAATCGACGACCCGTCTGGCAACAATGGTCTGACAATAAGTTTAAATTGAATCTGATTGCTCGATCAATGAGATTAATCCTTGAATGTTAAAACTCAGTCAATGATTCTGATAAGATAAAATTATAACACCATTATGTAACAAGTCACTTACCGTATTACGCTATTTTGATCCGTATATTCATTAAATGCTATAATTACGACAATCAATGTTGTATATCACGATAGTGGTCTTGGGTGGCTCGTTAAGTACACTTAAGCTTCTTGCATTTGTTACATCAATGAACGTCTTAAGTCACTTTACACATGATGGTACCTTTAGCTCTCACGTTTTAAAACTTTAAGAGTTAAATATAATGTTTCTTATATACACGAATAAGATACCATTTCAAGAATATAAAACTGAGAATTGCTTAAAGTTTTTGTTTCATAACACCTTCTTCCACTGTTGTCTTCAATTGCACCGACTCTAACAGAACAAAAAAAGTATCTTAATATTATATACTACAGCTTTCTCATAATTCTTTCCCCAACTTCGATCGCGTAGTTCCTGAAAAGACATGCACAGACAAACATACAGGAATCATATAATCCACAGAGACCAATCTCAAGAGAGATTAACCAACTGCACAGGACATATAATGCACAAGTGTGTGCGCAAACACAGATACACTCTAATCCATCACACTCATAATCTAGTAGACTTGTATACAGCAAACGGACGCGACCGGAAAGATTTCGGGCACAGACCCAAAGGCTTCACGTCCTTTCCGAAGAACGGGAGTGTCACTTCCTACTTCCAGAGTCCAGGCTGCTACTGAGAATTTTCGACAACAACCATAACTTTTTATTGACCCGACTTTTAACCCAGGACCTCGGGATCTGCGGCCTTTTTTCAAGCCAGCCATCTATGCTATAGTTGAACTTAAAATTATATTGTTTGCGTTTATAATAACCGTTATTTCATAAACAGGAAGTGGCCATATTTCAAAAATGGCCGCAAAACGGGGCTAGCGATACTTATCGGCGCTGTTCCGTTATTGCCACCTGAAAATAACAGTCTTTAAAACATGAAGCGAGAATAACAACAATATTGATGACGCATTTATTTTTACTAGAATGTTATTAGAACGGGTTTCGGTAGAAAAAATTCTCATTTTTGCACGTTAACGTTTGAATTATAAAAAAAAAAAACATTTCTTTCTATCGTCATATAATTATTATGAACAATGTCGCTTTTCACCTAGTGAAATTTCCGACCGTTATCTGCGGTGAGTTACGAGTTTGTTCTTACAGAATAGCTTTACTGAAATCCGTTGCATTTTTGGAGGACTTGTCAAGTTTCCACAAGTTTACTTGGTTGAGATTGGCCGTCATCAAGGCCGTCTGGGTAGGTTGCACTGGGTAGGTAAGGATAAGTGATCATTACATATCATACCGCCAAACCGCAATACTATTTTTGTTTCGGTTAGAAGGGTGAGTGATATTATAAATACGAAAGTAACTGTGTCTATATTAGGATTAACCATTAAATTTTAGTTAAATTCGATATATAACTTGAACCAAGAAAAAACATATAAGCGTTTTTTATACATAACATCTGCTCTAGTCAAATATTCGAAAGCAGAACAAAGCGTCAGAATTGAGTACTACGACCCACGTCATTACGACGCTGCCGCACGCGACGGTCGGACTGACGTCGCATGTTTGACGAACTGTAATTTAGTTACAGATAATATCGAACGAGTAATAAAAAAAAAAACACATATTTTTTATCTGTGTCAACGACAAAATCGATCTCATGACACGTCGAACGCGTGTATGTAGTGTAATTTTAATACGAATATTAGTTTTCAAATCGTGAATCTGTACATTATGTCAAAAGCTGCTCAATGGCCCATTAAGAAGGTTTGGTCTTAAACTTTTAAGTTAAATTAAATTAAAAAAATGTTAGGGCAATTCGGGCTTATAGTTAGTTTAATTTAAATTAAATAAAATGGTAAAAATATACTTTATTCTTAAATAATAATTCTGTAATGCAAAATTATTGAATTACTTTATTTGATGAGGTAAGGAAGAATAAGAGGAAATTGGACGAGGAAAGCTTTACAAGCTATTGAAATGAAATTTTCAAGATGAAATGTAATTTTTACTCTTTTAATTAAATTTAATTTCCTCTTTGTTTATTAAATACGATGTAATTATTGTTAAGAACTAATATTATAAACGCGAAAGTAAATCAATCTGATTATCTTATAATCGTATATATAAACATATAATTAAAGCGACATTGATAAAATTTCGTGCAAAGCTTGATATCCAAAGGGCGCAGGATATTTTTATCTGCCTCACTCATGAACCCGCAGGCTAAAAATAGTGTATAAAAATCAACTATTCCGAACTAAACACATTAATTTTTATCATCTATGATAAATTCTTTTGAAGATTAATATGCTTTATTAATATCAAAACACTTTATTCAACATGGAAGCAATACGCTTATTGATAGTTAAACTAGAAACTACCATCGGTTAGGAAAAGAAACACCCAGCCCTGAGAAGAACCGGCGAAAGAAACTCGGCGGTTTTCTTATTTTATCATAATCATTATTAAAGTAGTATTGAGCTTGAATAATATTTACTTTGCAGTGTCTGCATTTATTTCATAAATTTATATGTTATCTGCATGTACAACCGAATTGAGTATAAGTATGTCCGTACATTTATAATAACTCCTAACTGTAGGGCTCTCGTTAAAACATGTCCTAACCTGCTTTGTATTACAGAATGGAGCTCATTGTTAATAGTCATACAATAGCTCAGTAAGGGGGTTCTGGGACCCTCGTTTTATAAAAATTGCCTGTACGTATTTTAAATTTCATTTGCTAAATTATAAAATTTACTCATGTAGTTTTGTTCATATAAAATTAAAGTTAAATCGTGTTTTTTTTTTTGTAATATAAAATTTCTGGATTTAGTAGGTGAATTGGTTGATAAAAATATTACTATAATTAGTATTATATTGTATGACTGACGCTAACTTCACATGGCCCATGACCTCATGAGACTTGTAAAAATTTCCTAATCTTTGAAATATATATATATATACATATATATATTTCGAAATATAAAAAGTATAATGACACATAAAAATGTTTAAGTATTATGACGATATGAGTTGGAGATGTCGGAAAAATGTCGACTGGGAGCTTTATTGACGTGCGTCGCGTAAACCATTTACGAGTTACATTATGTATATGATATGTACGTTTTACGTAGACCATTATTGATGCGAAGCCGGGACGGGTAGCTATACTAACATTATAAATTCGAAAGTAGCTCTGTCTGTTACGGTATTACGGCTAAACTACTGAAACCGATTTTGATAAAATTTGGTATGAAGCCAGCTTGCACCCCAAGAAAGGAAACAGGCTATTTTATAGCTAATATATGTCCCCAATATGCGAAGCCATATGCGAAAACTAGTTATTTATAAATAAGAGAATAATTAATAAACGTTGATTTTAATATATATACAACAAATCAATAAGGTACATTACTGCTGGTAGAGATTTGTGCAAGCTCGTCTGTGTAGGTACCTACTAATCAGATATTATACCGCAAAACAGCAGTACTTGGTATTGTTGTGTTCCGGTTTGAAGGGTCAGTGAGCCAGTGTAATTATAGGCACAAGGGACATAACATTTTAGTGCCCAAGGTTGGTGGCGCATTGGTGATGTAAGCGATGGTTAACATTTCTTACAATGCCAATGTCTATGGGCGTTGGTGACCATTTACCATCAGGTGGCCCATATGTTCGTCCGCCTTCCTATTCTATAAAAAAACAATCGTTTCAATAAATATATTATGTACAAGAATATTATATATAAGGGTAATTTATTATAAATACTTTTTTACTCAAGGCGAATCTGACGTGACAATGTGTATTGAGATTGGTGACAACCGGACGGAAAGCAACCCTTGTCACATGAGCCATATAGGGCCTTGGGCACGTTCTTTCAAGCGTCATTCTCATCATGAGATTTCATTGATTGATAGAATGATATTGACGTCACAATATAAATGATTGTATTCGAAAATTGATTCATTCTACATTAATGGTTTTGTGGCTAGATAGAGCTGCAGATCTTTCCGTAAATACAGGCACAAGGCACACTATAGCTCTCAAGGTGAGTGGCGCATGGGCGATGCAAGGAATGGTTAATATTAAAGCGCCAATGTCTTTGGGCGATGGTGACCATTTACCATAAGGGGTCATTTAAATTTACATTATCGAAGCTAATGTTTACTTACCTTCGGAGTACATATACATATATAAACATACATATATTAGAACAACTTTGACCTTATTGTCTTAAATATATAAAACTAGTTTCGTTGCTTCGCTCGCGTATAAGTTTTTGTAGGTGGGGGGATAAGGTACCCCATGTCCTTTTCTATATCCCTGACAATATGTACGCAGAATTTAATGATGATCGGAACAAACAAACTCACTACCCCATTTATAATATTAGTAAGCATTGAATGATTCTATGGTTGTACTTTACGAAGTTCTAAACCATTTAATCTTAGAGTTAAACTTCGCACGTTTGTGGTTCATTTGTGTGTGATTGGTGCCAATCTGTGCACGGATGTGGAGCCACGATGCCTTCCTATTTGAGGACTTCCTCACTGATTAATGTCATTGTTTCTTGACCTGGAAGATAAAGGCCCAGAGGTTGTCATCTCGTGTACATCCGACTTTCAGATTTGCTTTTTTGTATGTTAGGTTGTGATGGATAGACTCGGAAACTATTTAACCCGAGATCCCTACGAAAGATTCAATAACCCAAGGTATCATTTTTTTCCCTATAAAAATTATTTGGTGTGCGTTGCGAAAATTATACCAAATATCTACTAAAAAAAAATGTTCAACCCGGACGAATTTATAGTAGTATTATTAGTAGCGAGCGAGACGTATCAAATGAAACCATTAACATTATATTTAATTCATCGCAACGCGTACCAAGCGTTAACTAGTTCCTTATAAAACTCTAATATAATATCTCCAAAAGGTAACCATTAGTTAATTGTATTTAAAATCGCCACACGCTATCTTGAAGGAAAAACAAAAATAGTTTTGTTTATGTTCGTATGAGTCAGTATTGATCTCGACGCTACAGACGGTAAACGTGTTACGAAACGATACCGCGTTAAATTGATTGATAAAACACATCCAGTGCCTTGAGGCAACCACTTGGAAATAAACTATATAATCCTGGTAAGTATAGGAGATATACATTTTGTTCAATTATAAGCGGCAATTGTAACCAATTAAATATATTG
This sequence comes from Nymphalis io, assembly GCF_905147045.1. Classification (NCBI taxonomy): domain Eukaryota; kingdom Metazoa; phylum Arthropoda; class Insecta; order Lepidoptera; family Nymphalidae; genus Nymphalis; species Nymphalis io. The sequence goes on from NC_065909.1 coordinate 1,232,701, forward strand.
AGCTAATATTGTTCACGTAGTTCACAGTCTTGTGGTTTTATATTTGAATGTGTTATCATAATTCTATTCGTCACGATGTCCTCCATTATTATTCCATTTTCAAAATTACCCTTTATCGTATCCGAATCTATTTATTTAGCTAGCATGATTAGTTTTTTGTGTCTTGACGTCACCCGAACACTATTAATACAATCATTAATGTGTCTTAATTATTTATAAATAAAACGGCGAGTGCAGTGGAAACTAATTTACGATTTATTTATAAAACCGTTTGGTTTCTGTTCGAGATTAGCACTCCGATATCATTTGAACCATCTAAATTGGCACATATGTTCTTCCATGGTTTTAATGCTATACACGTTGTAACTCGCTGATATGTCGCTGCATGACATATATGACGTTCAATCGATTGGCAATTGTTTATACATGTATACACTTATATACTACACTTAATATATACAAATATATCAAGCAAATTATAAACAGCAGCAGTGTGATTGTTTAAGAATATTCTATTGATACACGTGAAATGTTGACAGCTGACTTTAGGTGACATACTATTTTGATGCGTGTATTCTTGTAATGTCATATTTATAATGTCAATGTCGCATATCACTTTCTGACATTTCACGAGCGTTTTCTGCGGTGAGTTTCGAGTTTGATCTTACAGATGAAACAGACGACATGTTTGGCTTTATTTGTTAAGATGTATTTTAATTAGATTCAAGATTATTTAATTATGAGTCTATTTTACTAATGAGTCTCATTATCATACATTTCACTTTTATCACAGTCGTATTTCTGTATAAAGAGTTAGTCAGTTTAATTCCAGAAGGCTATTAAGTATTTAAATGAGCTATATTACAGAAAATATATATATATATGGATAGATAGGTACTTACTATAGGCCTTTTTAATTGGCTGTCATTCTGCTATATATTCGGAACACACATCTCACGATGCTTATAAAAATTCGTGAGTTCCTTTACTGTCTTCGGGTTTCTTTAATCCAAATTTAATCTCTTGGGATTTCGCTAATATTAAGAACGTGATATGTCGCAATTGGGTTGTGCCAATTAATATTCATCCCTATTTCGTATTCATAAAGCTTAATTTTATGTAAAGACTAATTTGCTAGTAAAAACTGGTTCTAAAGCGATACAATATTCAGCGTAATGGCTTCTAGTTGTGCTAATATGTCACAGATTATGTCGCCAATGTTATGTGATGGGAAAACACAATCTAAAACGGATTAGTGACACTACTACGGCTTTCGTTGACACTTGACATTGACACATGACAGTTGTGTCCATCCTAACTAATGTTATAAATGCAAGAGTAAGTTCGTGTTTGTTATGCTTTCACGACTTAACTACACAACCTATTATCATGAAATTTTGCACCCAAGTCAGGGATACTTTCTGTATATAGGAGATACAAGTACAATATGCCCTTAGACTGCCCTTCCAATCTTACATGAGGGTCGAACTAGGTTGAACCATATTTCAACAACCCTTACGATTGTGAATTTTATTGAATTATAAACACAAATTAAGCACATAACAAATCAATGGTACTTGCCCAAGCTAGGACTGGGAATCATGGGTTAAGTCCTCTTCACACCAGAGTGGCTTTATTGTATAGAGGGCTTTAACGTTGATATGTTACTAATGCGAAACTAAATAACAATTTATCTGCAATTACCAATAAAGGTAATCGCAGATAAATTGTTTTTTACTCATTCATTTTCATTGTTTTTATTTATTAATAAGTATTTCATTTATTATATTATTCAAAGTTAATTCCAAGAATTTAATCTTCAGCTCGTTTTAAGGAAAACTCGTATAGTCTGTCCTGGACAAAGGTCACTTACCCATAGTCTAAAGTTATTAGGAAAACATAACACATAGCTACACACAGACAGAATATATTATATATTGATTCAGGAAGAATCTGACAAACATATGTTGAGATAAACCCATTATCTCTATGTCTGTTTTTATATTTGTCTGTATATATTCCTATAGCAGACAATGTAATGATAATTCCTAGATTACAAATTCTTTATATAGCTGCTATATTATGGACTACGAACAGTTCTTGATTAATATATGACGAGCCGGTTGGCGTGGTTGGTTGATGCTTGCCTTTCACGCATAAGGTTGTGGGTTCGATTCTCACCCAGGACAGATATTTGTGTGCATGAACATGTCTGTCTGTCCTGAGTCTGAGTGTAATTATCTATATAAGTATGTATTTACAAAAGAAAAATAGTATATGTAGTATATCAGTTGTCTGGTTTCGATAGTACAAGCTCTGTACAAGCTTAATTTGAGATGAGATGATGGCCGTGTGTTAAAAATGTCCCAGGATTTTATTATTATAATATTTCTTAATTTATATTATACCACTATTTTAATTAACTCCTTATATATACTTTAATTTTACTTTCAAAAATATCGATAACAACTGAATCGACTTTTCAGGAAATCACTATAAACAATATAGATTATACAAAATCTTGACCAATGACGTCATGACAATTCAAAATATAAATTTGATCTTGTTAAAAAAGTCATTAACGAAACATATTCCAAATAGTAATTTTATTACATACATCTGGGTAGGTACCATCCACTCATCAGCTCATTCTACCGCTAAACAGAAATACTAAGATATAAGGAATGGTTATTATTTCTTACATCACCAATGTCTATGGGCGGTGATGACCACTTATAATCAGGCTCATTTGCCGGTCCGCCTACCATAATTTTTTTTTAAAAGATTTAATATTATATTTAGAAAAAAAACGTGCTGTTATCTTTACTCTTCAATAAGAGTATTTTAATTATTTAATTTTATTATTTCTAGACCCAAAAGCATTAAATTAACAAATAAAGTGTCATATGACTGTCAGATATTATCTATACGGTATATGCCATATGGAAAAACTGTCATATGCTATTGCTTGTCAAAGTACAGTTGTGTTATGACATATTTGAAATTAGTTTATGCCTGGGTGTTATATAAAAAGCCGAGATGGCCCAGTGGTAAGAACGCGTGAATCTTAACCGATGATCGTAGGTTCAAACCCGGGCAAGCACCACTGAATATTCATGTGCTTAATTTGTGTTTATAATTCATCTCTTGCTTGACGGTGAAGGAAAACAATGTGAGGAAACCTGCATGTGTCTAATTTCCTTGAAATTCTGCCACATGTGTATTCTACCAACCCGCATTGGAGCAACGTGGTGGAATAAGCTCCAAACCTTGTCCTCAAAATGGAGAGGAGGCCTTAGCCCAGCAGTGGGACATTAACAGGCTGTTACTGTACTGTTACTGGGTGTTATAAGGGAGGCGTTAGATATTTGTCCTTCCTTCGAGTTCAAGCTTGCTTCATGCCTTTTACCAAAATCACAGTGGTTTAGCCGTTTTACATTTATAATATTAAGTCCATTAATTAGATCATAAAAGCGAAGATTTGCAGGAGATATAGTGCATTAATTGGTGCTCAAACATTGGTACTCTCTAATCTACCACTCTGATGGGGTGGCAATCCGACACGACCGGAAAGAGAGCGGAGCAAATTTACTGATAACTTTCTACATTCCAATAATGAAACTTTCTAAATAAACCCAATAACTTTTATAGGCACATCCTTTGCTACGAACCCTGGACCTCTGTCGACCAGCTAATGACATGAATGTATTTGTCCTCAGTTCTGGGAGATAATATCTGAAGAGCACGGGATCGACCCCACTGGTGTGTACCGCGGGACCAGTGATCTGCAACTCGAACGTATCTCCGTGTATTACAATGAGGCCTCTGGTATGTACACTTGTGTGTTCTATTTTTTAATTAATTAAAATCTTAAGCTAATAATTACATAGCGAAGAAGTATTCGCTGGAGGGGAAAATAGGAAGCATTTATGTCTCCAAGGCATTTTTTGACTTATACTAAAAATAATCCAGGTTTTGGTTATAGCGTCAAATTTCAAAGACTAGCCAACTGCGTAGGATATATAGCAGGAGTCCCCAATAGGAGGGGGGGGGGGCGTAGAGATATGTCAAGGAAAGACGGAAATTGTTTACATTTTTAAAAGATAAATAATTTCTCTTTTTTTATAATTTAGAATAAATATAATTAAAAATCGTTAAAATAATGTTTTATTGTATTGAAAAAATTTAAGGGTCATGAAAATATTCTATAATTGGATTATAAAATATCAACAGAAGAAAGGTTGGGATACCCTTGTTAGTTTTTAAAATATCAAAATCGTATGAGTCTGCTATAACAACATATTTATGTTTTGATGTCGTTTTTATTTATTACTAGCTTGCTTAATTTCGAAAAATCCTATATAATAACCTACTTTCGGCATAGGAGTAAATAGTAATAAATAAAAGTAAGTAATAAATAAAGGAGTAAGCTAGTAATAAATAAAAACGACATCAAAATTGGTCCACCCGTATATACCATGATCATTGTCACGAATAAATAAATAAATAAAAATTATATAAAAAATTCCTCTTCAAATAAAAATAACTAATATTAAAACGGTTTGTTCGTTTGTATGTCATAGAGGAAGCAATCTATAAATATAGGAAATATAAAAGTTTATGTGAATGTTTTTTTACGGTTTCACTTCTAACACGACCGTTTTATTTTATGTGAATATAATTATTGTTTTAGAGTTACAATGAAATGTGTGTCGACTTTGATAGTTATTTCTTTTAAATAGAGATTTTAACATATCACTTTTTATTACCCTTCGCGCTACTTCATGCGCGTCTAATATTTACGTCACGAGGATTGTGTTCGAAAATCGATTCATCTTCCATTAATGATTGCCTCTTTAATCTAGGGGCTACATATAATGCCGCAGATCCATTACATTCACTTAAATAGGAAAAATAATTTAAAAAAAAAAATTCTAACCACTAGGCCATCTCAGCTTAAATGTCGGTTACTATATATGTGTATTCTCATGTAAACGACTTATGTCTTTTTTGAGAATAAATGTCCTTAAACTTAACTTACATCCTTCATTCACTTAACAGGCACAAGGGACATAACATCTTAATTCCCAAAGTTGATGGCGATGTAAGCGATGGTTAATATTTCTTACAGCGCCAATGTCCATTCGTCCAGATAGCCTGTCAGCCAAACAAGGAATACACATCACAATATGACATTATAGGAAACCGCTGCATCCTTATTTAACTAACGAACAGCTAATATTATAAATAATAATTTTAAACATTACAAGTTATAAACAATAATTAAAGTAAACACTAATAAACTTCTTATATAAAAATAACAAATTTGAAAATTTTCTAAAATATATTTTATAATATTAGATAATTATTCGCGAGTTCTGTAACTTAAAAATATTAAGATTATATATTTGAATTTTATAACATTATATACTATACAATTAAAATACATATATATTTGCTATTTCGTTTTGTATGTAAGATTGATATCAATGTCATAATGATTTAAATGGACTATTAAATATTTTCGTAAATAAATTAACTACAGAATAAAATTACCAATTTAGTTTTTGTGAATGCATCATGTAAGCTCGTTCTAGATATTGGATACATTGATTGTATCATGTATATATGTCAGTCTTAACAGCCTTGGTTCATATGGGAAAGATAGGTACTTATTAATAAAAAGTCGTATTTAATACATATATATTTAAAAATATATTAATCTATCTAATCTACATTTTAGTACAGTAACAGCCTGTTAATGTCCCACTGCTGGGCTAAGGCCTCCTCTCCCTTTTTGAGGAGAAGGTTTAGAGCTTATTCCACCACGCTGCTCTAATGCGGGTCGGTAGAATACACATGTGACATAATTTCAATGAAATTAGACACATGCAGGTTTCCTCACGATGTTTTCCTTCACCGTCAAGCACGAGATGAATTATAATCACAAATTAAGCACATGAAAATTCAGTGGTGCTTGCCCGGGTTTGAACCCACGATCATCGCTTAAGATTCACGCATTCTAACCACTGGGCCATCTCGGCTTTTACATTTTAAGTTAAATTAAAATCTCCTCAGCAGTTTTGGCTTAAATATGTAAAAAACCTCTAAACGAAAATCATAATAAATAACATTAGTATTAATAAAATTTCGTTGAGTAAATTTTACACATAGATGAAAACAGGTGAAATAAAAAAAATGAATATTCTATTACGTTTCACGCTTTACCAGTTTTAAAAAAATATAAATACCTACTTGAAATTGCAGAATCGTGTAACCGCCTAACTGTAATCTCGTTGCGCGGCGGAGCGTAGCGGCAGAGATTACTGCAAACGCCATCTATTATCGTAAATAAAAACTATTCTGCATTCAAATTACCAATAAATATCTAAGCTGACAATAAATTTAATCTAAGAAGACAAAAAAGTTTGTTTATCTTTTAAAACATGGCGACAAGTTTATATACTTATAATATAACTACAGATAATTTGATTCAATATTAATTTTCGACAATTTCATTCAATTAATTCTTCATTCAAATTCATTCAAATAATTCTTTTTCCAAGTAAGCTTTTTAAATCTTCATGATACAGTAATGAATTAAATGCAAAGCTGACTTGCTACACAAAGTACCCTTTAAAAGATTTATTAAGGAATGGTTAAAGAATGAACTAGAAAGAAGCCGTTAATTTCACAGAACGTAAAACAGCAGCGGTCATAAACCCTCTTACAATTAACCCGATAACCAGTTCAACGAACTCGCATCTTTGTTTTAATCAGATGAATCATAGCCCGGTGTCTATGTATGCTGTTGTAACAAAATTGCCATGTTTTAAATCGCTTATTTGGAATGCTCCTTTACAATGTTTTAGTTAGAAATTTCACAAGCTATGGTAATTATTGTAATCAAAACAAATCAAAAATCATTCAATATTCAGTATTACATTTACTTATTGATTGTCATAAATCTACCACTGGTTCGGAAATAAATACCTCAAACAATAATAATACGATGCAATGATCGATTGAAATAAAAATTATTTCCACATTATTCAAGGTTATTGACGATAAAATCTTTGTAAAGTTTCATTTCGAATAAAAATTTCCTTTTTAATAATATGCTAAAAAAACTTCAGTAGTAAATATGTATTGTAATTTTAATATCGATGTATTGTCAACAGTTGCGACGAAGGAGAACGGCGGCAAGTACGTCCCCCGCGCCATCCTGCTCGACCTCGAGCCCGGCACCATGGACGCGGTGCGCTCCGGCGGCTACGGGCAACTCTTCCGCCCCGACAACTTCGTGTTCGGCCAGTCCGGCGCCGGCAACAACTGGGCAAAGGGACACTACACCGAAGGGGCCGAGCTCGTGGATGCCGTCCTAGACGTCGTCCGCAAGGAGTGCGAGAACTGCGACTGCCTCCAAGGATTCCAGCTCACGCACTCCCTCGGCGGCGGCACCGGCTCCGGTATGGGAACCCTCCTCATCTCCAAGATCAGAGAAGAGTATCCGGACAGGATTATGAATACGTATTCGGTCGTCCCCTCCCCCAAAGTCTCAGACACTGTCGTCGAACCCTACAACGCAGTCCTGTCTATCCACCAGCTAGTCGAAAACACAGATGAAACCTACTGCATAGACAACGAAGCTCTCTACGACATCTGCTACAGAACCCTCAAAGTGCCCAACCCAACATACGGAGATCTGAATCACTTGGTATCGCTCACCATGTCCGGAGTCACGACCTGCCTCAGGTTCCCTGGTCAACTAAATGCGGATCTCCGCAAACTGGCCGTGAACATGGTGCCGTTCCCACGTCTCCACTTCTTCATGCCCGGATTCGCCCCGCTGACCTCTCGTGGTAGCCAGCAATACCGTGCACTCACCGTACCCGAACTTACACAACAGATGTTCGACGCCAAGAATATGATGGCGGCGTGCGACCCACGTCATGGCCGCTACCTCACCGTCGCCGCCATCTTCCGTGGTCGCATGTCCATGAAGGAAGTCGACGAGCAGATGCTGTCCATTCAAAATAAAAACAGCAGCTTCTTCGTCGAATGGATCCCGAACAACGTTAAGACAGCCGTGTGCGACATTCCCCCCAAAGGCCTCAAAATGTCCTCCACTTTCATCGGTAACACGACAGCTATCCAGGAGTTGTTCAAGAGAATATCCGAGCAGTTCACGGCTATGTTCAGACGCAAGGCGTTCTTGCATTGGTACACCGGCGAGGGTATGGATGAGATGGAGTTCAACGAGGCGGAAAGCAACGTCAACGACCTGGTCTCCGAGTACCAACAGTACCAGGAGGCGACCGCCGAAGACGACACGGAATTCGACCAGGAAGATATGGAGGAGCTCGCTCAGGACGAGCACCACGACTGATTTGAAGGCAGGAGATCCTTATAATCAAACTCAAATATTCTATTTTATATATTTCCAACGAAATTAGAGGCTAAGTCGATTGCATTGAGTCGAGTGCATTTTCAAAAACTACCAAAGTGTCTTTCCGCTGGCAGATCAGATCAGAAGCTAATCTCGCACTGCAACTCGTCACCGCGCTGGTGACCGGTCGTCGATGTGCTACTGTATTTTATTATAATGAATGGTATTATTATTCGAAGTCTGTTTTGTATTCGATAAACGATGGGAACGTACCAATCCGTGCATTTCTTACTATAAGTTATATTGTCTTGTATGCTTTTATATATTAATTTATAAATAAATGTTTTAAACAAAAAAAAATATCTTTTTATTCTGCCATTATACAAACATCCACATCTACGAATACAAAAAGTATTAATGTACCATAGAGAATGGCATCAGCTAATTAGTAAATTGGTCTAGTTTCCTTAATAAAAAATTTAAAAAAAAAAAAACAAATAATAGACAAATATTTTATTTTATTTCATATAACCTGCCTCATTTTCATCTTATTCTAACTTAATATTTACAATAAATTGAACACAATAAAAACAGGTATGCAACCTAGGATATAGATGAAATTATTAAAAAAAAACATCAAACAACATTTCAGTTTGATTATTCTTGAACATTTATTGTCTTTTAAATCTAACATCGAGTCGCCATTGATATCACACTTTATAACTATTACACTAAAACTATTTTATAAAAATTGTTTTGTAATCAATTTGTTTTTAAATTCAAAGAACCTTTTTTAAACTAATTTACAGTAGTCTTGAGTAAAAATAACATAAATACTGTAAGGTCATGAAAAAGGTCGTACATGAAAATTAAGTTCAATTTATTATAAACAGTGAATTAATGTTTTGAAAGTTTCATCGTAATCAAAAATCCTATTATATACTAACAGTATAATTAAATAATTTTCATGTTCTATTGAAAAGTTGGATCAATATTTACATAAAATCTTTTCCACTTACCAAAGTAGATATATTCTTTTAATCATATGTATGGAAAAACAATACATATTTGCAGAGTATATAAGGTGTCGATATAAATTGATGATAATATTATATCTGTGGTGATACGTGTCTGTATTAGCTAATTTCAATTATATCTATATAAGTTGAGATAAACAAACATAAGATTTCCATATATTTATAACACCTTTACTTCAATTTTACACGAATACATATTGAATATAATAGATAACTTTGGATCTCAGAATATAAAAAATTATTTATCTCCTATAAATAGACGATAGATATTAATCGACCAGAGACACCTCACAGCTCAAGGTCTCCAATTAACATAACAACCAAAAAGAGTAGAGAAATAAAATGCGATATCAATGATGTCCCACATAAATGCAAATTCAATATTAAAAAAAAAAAAACTTAAAAATCAACAACAACGGTCGTGTTATATTAACGAGTGTCCATAGCGAGAGATTCAAATTAAAAAAAAAAACGATATTAAAGCTAGATCACTGACTACATAACTGTCGCCGCTTCAATCCAAGTTTTACAAAAAACAAAAACGAATAAATTCGTCATTACATTATATACGGCGATTACATTATTTACCAAGTTTCACTATTGACATCTGGAAGGTAATTTTTTTTTTGTTTTTTTTTTATAGAATAGGAAGGCGGACGAGCATATGGGCCACCTGATGGTAAGTGGTCACCAAACGCCCTTAGACATTGGCATTGTAAGAAATGTCAACCATCGCTTACATAGCCAATGCGCCACCAACCTTGGGAACTAAGATTTTATGTCCCTTGTGCCTGTAATTACACTGGCTCACTCATCCTTCAAACCGGAACACAACAATAATAAACAAATATAATAATAACAGTAATAAACAAATCGAAAATTTCACAATATCTATTAATAAATTTAAGCCGCATTTAAAAGTAAAAAAAGTTTATTATTCTGTATAAAATTTTATATAAGTGATAAGAGCTTGGAGTTAGTATTCATTGATATTCATTCAGATAACGAAAATTTATTCAAATGTACCTGTATGATTATTACTTGTATACAATCGTTGAAATAGTGTCACCACTGAATTTTTTGCCGATTCCTCTTCTTAAAGTATACATTCCTAACCGGTGGCAGTAGACATTTATTTAACATTCATTTTTGTACTTTATATTTATCTGACATCATTTGCATTTATCCCATTTGTTTTGAATAGAGCTTACAATTTTTCAAATAATTGCCTGACACACCCTTCCTTGGGAATGCGACGAAGTTGTTAAGGCACCGTCATGATGGCATTCATGGCTCATGATAATTTTCCTTAGCATATGCCGTCACAGATTGAAACGTGGTTCATATATTACTCTTTTATCATGGTTTAATAAGATTATTATTATACTTAACTCCAATTTCTTGAATGCTTATTGGCCAGATTAATTAATTTGTTATGTAATCTACTGTCATCGTCGAAGGTAGATTAGATAACAGGCCACCAATTATGCAGTTTAGTATATTACAAATACAATACATTTAAAAAATACGGCAGTTTATATTTATATTATTTAAACAAATTTTGTAAAATTTGGATTAAAAGGCGATTCAATAATTTTTTCATCTACCTAATGTCATTCCTTCATAAATAACATTTGGTTTAATATTAATAAATTCATATTGTAAATATTCAGTATACATTCTATACAGACATACATATTACGTAATACAGATTTCATTGTTAATTCGAATATTAATTAAATAAACGAAAAAAAAAAAACTATTTTAAATATTAAAATGCAGTTGCGGTCTGGAAGATCAACCAATTGAACGGTTGAGCTACCGTGACAACCAAATTAATCTCTTATAACTAAAAACTTTATATACAATCTATATTACAGAGTTACAATACTAGTCGGCACTTTATTATATGCTAATGTTAATAGCAATATACTAAAAACTATATAATTTACACGGTACATATTATGTACATCGATTTCATATATATATGTTATAATGGTTAACCAGTATTGGCTTTAAATACTAAAAATCGAATTTTATAAACAAAATAATATTTAGTATAATTATGTTTTAATCAAAAATTTTCTGTTAAATTTATGTTAAGTAATCAATTCGTCAGTTTTGAATTAATTAAAACTAGCTAGCAGTGACCAGGGAATCGTGGAGCGATGTATTGGTTATATTTAGACGTTATGTGAAATTCATTAAAAAATAACCTTCTCAAAATGAGAAGATTCCTTAGCCCAGCAGTGGTACATATATGCTCTTACGTTATATTATATAAATTCTTTTGTTGCTTCATTATATGATTGGATATTATAATGTCCAAAATTTTAAATTTCATACCTGGAACAAATATTCTGCATAGAGAATTATAAAATATCATAATGACATCCCGTTACATACCGCTATTTCGTCATTTGTTGATTATTAACGATTTTTAAAGACGCTACATCTTATTATAAACTAACTAAAATGCTATAAATGGCACAAAAATAAAAAATGTTAAATTATTCAAGTTATTCCATATCATTTTTTATATATTTTATATAATTATTTTCATACGTTAACTTTATTGTTATATGTTTTTACAAGTTATATTTTTACATAATTTGATTATATAAGTTGTATCGAATGCTAACTTGACAACTAGGTTGACACAAATTATCTTTCTCTGCAATTGTTATTAAAATAAAAATCGAATTGAAGGATTTCTATAGTTAGTTTAGTTAAGACCGTCCGATACGTACTTGTCTTAAATAATATGGGTTACAATCTATATATAATAAATAATAATATCATATAATTGTCAGAAAATAGAATTTACTGAGTTTCTCAGTATAATCCACATCCCGAATCAGTTTTAACTTTAAACATTTAATCTTTTAACGAGAGAATTCAAAAATGATTTTGAGAATTTATTTGTCTAATTTTTTTATATCGCTTTCAATAATATCGAATTAACAAAATATTGATCAAACCATTTGTTAAGTTAGCTTTTAATATACGATTTTTACATTCCGGTTATAACAATTAATTAATCATAAATCATGAATAATTATACAATAACATGTACTAATTTCTTTATAAAGCCATCTCAAGTGACACCATATCTAACCAACCAGTCCTCATTATGTAACACAAACTATAACACTCAGTATTGTTATATGTTAACGACAAACCACAGTTCCTTTACACATCACAAACACTGTCATTTCAACTACACATACACTTCATTGTCTTCGTTAAGTCTGATTGAGTTGTCGTTGGCAGCTAGTTTGAGTAATGTCTTCTTGATTCTTAGAGCTGGTAACCGTACTGATGGGTTTTGATGCCAGCACTCTCGCATGAGGTTAGCCATTCCCACCATTGTCTGAAAAATAAATGAATAAAACAATTGATATTTTATATTTGTTGTGTATTTAGGTTAATGCATATATTGGAAGATTATTTATTGTCCATGATTTGATTTTAACGTATACCGTGCTTTCATTCTTTTGTGGGCCGCGGCAACATGTGTATCGCGTGGGAGCCTTGTTTAAAGTTAGCTAGTGTAATGAACTATTATCCTTCCCATATCCCAAAAATGATAGTATTTTTGGGATATGGGAAGCCATCTTAATAGTGTTCTCTAATCTTCAAGCGTGAAGCGCTTACAAGAATAGCGTCCCAGATTTCGAGGTACCAAACCCCCTTTCTAACCATCTTAATATAGTTTACTTATCCCATATTCTATCGCAAATACACATTAATTTCGGATTACGTATTTTAGATAAACTTGAAATCACTCAAAAACTCATCAAATAGCAATTCTTTGTATTACTGCGATCTTGACTAACATTTTGGAGATCCAAAAGTGTTTTGTTGTTACAAAGGCAGTCTATGGGCGGCGTATCCGAATATCTTAATAGTATAAATAAGTTACCGGATGCGGATCGTCCGGCGGGTCGGGGCGCTCGTTGTCGACGCACACGATCTTGCGCATCTCGTCGAAACTGGGGTCAGCGGGCGCCAGGTCGTGGTATGGCGGGCTATGCTCGCGCGCCGGGCTCACACGCCGACACGTCTCCCACAGCACCAGCGCCAGAGCGTAGATGTCGCAGCGGCGGTACGACTCGAAGCATTGCAGGTTCATACTGAAACATATGTTCATATCTTACATATGAGGCTACAGCTCGGTAATACTGTACCGGTCAAAGGTCTTCTCATATATTATTGCATAAGTTTTATTAAATAGTTAGGGCCCGAGAGTGAATGGGTAAGTGATCATCACCCAATTGCCAACCTGTGGTACTGCCTAGGAAATGTTATGCTCCTTATGTCTGTATAACATATCCTTTTATGTCATCATGTCATCTATTATCAGATAAAATTCTAGTGGGAGGCTCACCTCTGGTCGAGCACCTCGGGGCTCATGTACCGCTTGGTGCCCTGGCGCGCGTCGCGCAGCGCGCCGGCCGCCACGTGGCGCCGCGTCACGGCCAGCCCGAGGTCGGCGATGCAGCACTCGCCGTTCACCTTCACCAGAATGTTCTTGGACTTGATGTCCCGATGCGCTATGGCCGGTTTCCCCTTGAATACGGAAATTTTCAACTCATTAATATTTTAAAGCGTGACGATCGCGCATAATTTGATCTGATACCGACCCACATGTAATGCAAGAGTATTAGGAGCTGTCTTCGCTGATTTCTTAGCCTTATATGAACACAGCTATATAGTTTCATCATAATCAATGGTATACAAATATTTTTTACAACATAACATTACATTCTTGTTATTTTAACCAAAACTTTAGAACACTTAATCGAGGTTTGCCAAAAAGTTACTTATTTTAGAAAGGCAGGCAGCAAATAAATCTTACAATGGGGTGAATACTTACTGTATTCACCTTCCCCCATAGAAACTGGCAATGCAAGACACAAAAAAGCATCAGAGCATTTTAGATGTTACAATTCTCTATAATTACACTGGCTAACTCAGCCTTCAACCAAAGTAAACAAAGCTTATATACCAAACAAAGATAAGCGAAGGACTTACCTGTGTCCCATGTATGTCTGTGTGTAGATGTAAAAGGCCATTAACAATGGATAAAGATATTAACATCATTTGATTCCTCGTCAGTGTCGTCCTGCTGAGGTGCTCATACAGCGAGCCGAGTGGATGGAAGTGTGTGATTAACCACAACTGAAAAATATAAAAAAATATTTCAAGTGACTCTTACATTAACTCATAAAATAAAGTACAAAACAATGGAATTTTATTTACAAATATTCTATCTTTAGCGACTACAAATGAACTAATTTATATTTTTTTGTTGTTGTTTCTTTCTAAAAACAACATAAAAACATACAAACATTTAGTAAAACAGAAATAAGTTAAATGTCTTATATTATTATTACTTATAAATCAAGTGGAAATCGTGATTGGTAATTCCCGAAGTATATAATCAAACAAGTGACCTCTCTATAAGGTAAAAAAACGGTGGGACAGAAAAGTACACTGTAAAAAGCACCATAGTTTTGCTGTGCAGGGTCAAATGCTTTATATTTTCCGAAGCACGGAAGTGAAACCCTGTCAACCTCCAAACTCACCTATTGAATTTATGAGATGAACCCAATAATTTTGATGCTCTGACTTTGAGTTTGAACCGAGTTAGTTCAACAAACACATGGGTTTGCACCAATCTTAAAACAATACACCAGTTATCACTACACACCTGTGTACAGCTGTTCCTACTGGTCATGTCGCTGCCGATGTAGGCGAGTATATTGTCGTGCCTGAGTAGGACAGTGCTGTATATCTCCGTCTCTCTCCTCCAGCTGGCTTCGTCTCGCGAGAAGAATATCTTCACAGCGACACTGTCCGCGTACCACGAACCGCGCCACACCTCCCCGTACCGACCCTGAGAGTGAATATCATATTTTTTATACTAACAACATGACCACTATGTAAATTACCGACTTTATTTATCTCATATTCTTCGGTGAAGGAAAACAGCCTTCTACTTAAATGGCAGAGTAGGGGTTGACTTGACGATACTTGGACATTTCATACATAAATCATGTGCCATGCCACTTCATATAACATAAACTCCTTCTTTTATTTTGAATAATATAGATAAGTGATTGGAGCTGTAAGAAATATTACTGTAACCATTCATTACATCACCGATGCGCCATCAACCTTCGGAACTAAGCTAAACTACTAAACTAAGATGTTATGTCCCTTGTGCATTTAGTTACACTGGTAAACAATAATACTAAATATTGCTGTTTGCTGTGATGAACATATGTGATGTCGAAACCCATTACATACATAACTCGCATAACTGAAGTGCATACACTTTAACAATGATTTAACTATTATCTCAATATATTATATTAACTTTTGTATTGTTTCTTTCAGAGCTGTTTCATTATATACAATTTTTTAAATATATAAAATATAAATTAACACAATACTAACTTTGCCAATCCGTTCGATCAGAGACACCTGCTTGGCCAGTGTTCTTTGTACCATGAGCGGTAACCCAGAACCGGAGCCACTAGTCACTGAACATTCCAAGTATTCTCTGAGGGTGGAGTCACCGGCTGCAACAGCATGCAAGCCAGCCCCATTCTGCGATCCTTCTAGACCTAGAAAAACGAATAACCATTAGCTTTATATATCAGGTATGGAGAAAACGTAATTAGTTAAGCTTTTTTTCACAGGAATTCTGCTTAAAACATCCTGTTTTTCCTGGCAACCTTTTTTTTTATTAAAGCTGAAAAAATGCCTTGCCCGCTTCCCCACGGGAACAGCAGGTACGAGGGGCTCACCAGTGTCCAAGGCACCGAGTGCGCCCCAAAAATCGGAATACCCACTAAAAAACCACAATGAGAGCCACGGGATCGCTTTCGCATGCTACCGTAAGGACCTAGCAACCCTAGTTCAACTTGAACGTAACATATAGAAACTAAGAAATCAACTTCGACAATAAACTCATAGAACTCATCAGAAAATCTTTCAATTAAATAGTCAAAACCAGTACAAAGAGACAATGCTCATATAACATTTCATACCTTCATAATAAGCGCTTGTTACATGTGGACTGTACATGTTAGACGAGAAATAATTTGAATCTGCTCCTAGTTTCTGCGCTGCACGTGACACGCGTAACCTGGAAACATTAAAAATAATATGTTAATAACATTAACCTTATATATAATACTGGATTAATTTTTATTTATATGCTGTCGGTACAGTCAAATTCAACCTTGAAATTTCAAAAACAGAGTAATTATACTATAAATTGTTATCACAACATATTATTAAATAAAATACTCTTGCTGCATCTGTCTGTACGCGATAAACTCAAACAGTACGCAACAGATTTTCATATAGTATAGGAAGGCAGACCAGCATATGGGCCACCTGATGGTAAGTGGTCACCAACACCCTTAGACATTGGCATTGTAAGAAATGTTAACCATCGCTTACATCACCAATGCGCCACTAAACTTGGGAACTAAGATGTTATGTCACTTGTGCCTTTAATTACACTGGCTCACTCACCCTTCAAACCGGAACACAACAATACCAAGTACTGCTGTTTTGCGATAGAATATCTGATGATGGGTGGTACCTACCCAGACAAGCTTGCACAAAGCTCTACCACCAGTATATTATATTATGTATTTGGATATAAACGATTTATGCAGTCCCTGTGTGAAGCCAAGATGGTTAGCTAGTAACTATATATGAATCACAAGCGCTTACCTATGGCTCCTTCTTAGCAACATTATGGCCATAGCACCGATCACGCTCACAGCCAGCACCGAGAGCACCACGCTCAGCCACAGCTTCCACGTGCCAGTACTGAGCGGCTCCATGGCCATGTCAGCCGGGGAAAGCGATGGGAAGCTGCCGTCGTTGCACATGTTACCCTGGCAGCAAGTGATGTTCAATTGGCCGGCGTGACGTTTTCGAGGCCTAGAGTAATTAGTAATAATGTAGACACAGCAAAGTAAAGTAACAGCACAAAAATGTTTAACTGCTGGAATACATATGTGTCAGATTATCATCAGAAAAATGCAGTTTCCCTTCACCAATGAGCATGAGATAAAGCTAGTGTTGCTTGTTTTGGAATTAAACCCTCATACGGTTACGACGTCCCATCACACGAGTTGTACCCACTGGGGCGACTATACCGTGGTGAGATTCACCTCTGCGCGTTGTTGGTGGTGCGGCACGTGAACTGGTAGTGGTCCCGCTTGGAGGAGCAGCCGCGCGAGTGGCGCAGCGCGCCGTCCGACGCGCGCACCGTGGACTTGAAGCAGTACAGCGCCTCCTCGCACACCTGCGCGCCCTCCGCGCTCTCCGCGCCCTCCGCGCCGCACTCCGGCGACTCGCACTGGTGGCATTTGTACCTGGAATGTTTACAATTGGTTCATTAGGTTTGTTTGGGCCAATGGACAGTCACGTCCAACCTCCGACTATTTCAAGGTAAATCAGACACAATAAAAAGATGATTGAGGACCATCAACTTCCAAACTCAACAAGCAAACAAGCTGCTCCTGGGAGTTTCTTGATAAAAAACTGGACAACTTTTTACTAGCTCAGCCAGAGATTTGTATCTAGGACCTTATGATCTTGTAGGCAAACCACTATACAAATAAGGTAATCATGCCTTCTCTCTCATTACTTTGTATAAAACAGAATTCTTACATTACCTTTTTTGAAATTTCCTCCTTTAGGCAGCAAAAAAAAAAATCAAATATAAAATTGTTTCAATCATCATAGAATGGAATCAAATCAAAAAATGTATCCTTTTATATTATTCATTATATGAATATGAATACAGTTGATAATGTCATTATTATTATTGAGAAAAATCATTCTACAAACTAGAAAGAAAACTCTGGTTTACTAATGACAACTGATAAAACTTACGGCATTACTTCTGAATTGTTTCGCAGATGATTAGTTAAACAATGTAGATCTATAGATATCACATTTTAGTAATAATACTTCTATTAATTTATCTATTATTAAATTCAACATAAACAACAGAACTTCAAACTTAGATATATACTTAACCAGCAAAGAAGATTATAATAACAATTCTGTAAGAAATAAAATCATTTCTTAGACTGTCAAAACTTAAGATTGGTGGTGACCTCGGGAACTAAGATTTTTTGTTACTTATGCCTGTAGTTACACTGGCTTACCCTTCAAATTAGTACACAAAAAAACTTAGATCTGTTCATTTGTGTTTATGTGATGTATGATTGTTATGTACTCGAATAGGCTTCTGTAGAGCTCTCTTAAAATTATTCATTTCTCACCTCGGTTGATGAACCATCATCTTTTTATCCACAGATATGGGATCATCTCTAATGTGGTTGTCAGCTTGTGTAATCGATGCTCCGTCTTGCTCCAGGTTGTCCAAGCCTGGAAGTCCTGCTGGAAATTTAAATAGATGACTTGATTATTACCATTACTTTAAAGATATATAGATCAACTATCAAATTAAACAGTTTAGTATTAATTGTCTGTGACAACCGATTGAGCTGACACACACATAATAAATTCAAATAAATAAAAGCATTTTAGAAAAAATAAAATGCAAATTATTAATAAATATTTTTCAGTTAAATTTGGCTCAAATTATAATTGTTTAATACACATTTAAAACACATACGCGGAATTTATATTAAATAATGTTGTTTGTAAGTAAGGTTCTAAAAATGTTTAGTAATTAAAAAAACATTATCTTGTATACGATAGCAAGAAAACCGTATGTTTTGATGTCGACTAAAAATTATATTTTATTAACACTGATACATAATTAAATCTATGATACTACGTTGATATATATTTAATAGTAAGTAAACAGTAGGCATGAGCTTGCGTCTGTTCAGAAAACAATAATAAAAACCTTGTCGTAAAGACAATTTACAGAAGCCAAGTGATTTCAATGACTTCCACCAATAGTATCACGATGAAACTTTCACAGATTGTATATTTCAAGTTTCCACTTTACATTATACGCTTAAATTCACATTTACTTACCATGACAAGCATTTAAAAGTAAAAATATGAACAAGTATCGCACTATGACAACGTCCGCCATTCTTCGTTCATCATAACAATGCACAAGGAGTCATTCGAGTGACGTTTTATGAAAGTTGTAATGGAGTGGTTGCGGAAATTATTTATTAGTGTTTTTGAAAATAAATAGAACATAAATTATTTCATTATATTTCTGAACAGTGGTAAAATTAAATACATTTTTAGATTAAGAGTCCCTAATTTATCCATATCCGGTTACAGAAAATAAAAGTTATGAAAAAATTATTTAAGAAAGGCTAAGTACTCACTTATAACAACATATTTTTAAAGTCAATAACTAAAACATGAAAGTACAAAATACATATTTTAATTTCACGATAATACTAATTAAGTGTGTACGATTTGAATATTTCGTAAATCAAATTAGTTTTAATCTTTTCTTGTTTAATGTGAATTGTAAATTTAATTTTTTCTTGTAAGTATCCGATCGTTGCCGGTATTTCAAAAAATCAAAAATGTCGGTTGCTTGTATTTTGTTTGAAAGAATCTTAGTATTCTAATTTATATAAACAAAATACATTGAAATTCTTATTTTGCTTATCATTGAACACTAAATTAATTGAATAAATTTTGTGCAATCCAAAATGCCCAGAACAAAACGCCCAGTACGAAAACAGGAGAAAATTGCAGAAGATGACGATGCTTTGAAGAAACTGAATAAACTTGGTATTTATTTTACACTTTGCGTATCTTAGTCTACAATATTTGTTTGAAAAACAATTTTAATATACATTCAAAACATTTTAGAGTGCAGTGGCACTTACATAGTGATGTAATAAATTCCATGAATATGCTTCAACTTTCATAATAATTCTTTTATAAACAGTCATTGACCAGAAAAACAAAATCGACTCACGCGCTCACATGGAATTGAGGAATGTGGAACTAGCATTTAAGATTCTTCTGGGTTCAATCAGCAATACATACTTGCAAAAAACGGTGGGACAGTTGGTAAGTAAAACGTTTAAATACCTTGCAAAAGGCTATGACTTAATTCATTAAATGTACTTACAAATATTAACGCCGTGTCTTTGTTCTCAAAAATACTGATTGAGTTTGTGTAATTAGTATTTTATAGGTTGTAGGATTAATATAAGTACCATACTTATATTAATCGTACAACGTTGTTAATCGTACAATGTTTGTTTATATAGTGTATTTATGTTGAGTTATAGCTTATTATGTAGAATGCTGCAAAAACTAATAGGTACTCAAGAATAAAAACATTTTACTGGTGGTAGTGCTTTGTGCAAGCTCATCTGGGTAGGTACTAATCAGATATTCTACTGCAAAACAGCAGTACTTGGTATTGTTGTTGAAGTTGTTCCGGTTTGAAGGGTGAGTGACCCAGTGTAATTACAGGCACAAGGGACATAACATCTTAGTTCCGGATGGCCCATTGGTGATGTAAGCGATGGTTAGCATTTCTTACAATGCCTATGTCTATGGGTGTCGGTGATCACTTATCATCAGATGGCCCATATGCTTGTCTCTATTCCCCAACTCTCATAATGCGATGGGACAGCAATCTGACTCGACATGACCAATGGCTTTACGTGCTTTTCGAGGCATGGGACTGAACACTGTGCTGCTACTGAGAATTTTCTGTCAAAAAAACCCAATAACTTTTTATTGACCCGACCCGGGAATTGAACCCAGGACCTGCGGGTCTGTGGCCTTACTTCAAGCCACTAGACCAAAGAAGCAGTCAAGCTTCGTTGGTCGTTAATATTGTAATTTTAGAGATAGAACAAGATATTGAAATTATTGCAAAATATTGGATGTGCTTTCCAACATAATTGGCTTAATATAAATACACAGTTTGACATTATTTAGAAAAATAATATGGATTATATCCTTAATTTTACTCATACAAAGGCAGACTAGGTGTTTGCATATATTTCATGTTTAAAGATTATTTTTGTTCAAAAGAAGAAGACAATTGAATGAATCAAAATATTTTTATTCAAATAGACTTTTACAGATACTTTTGAATCGTCAACCTAATTAATTTACTAACCTAATTATATTAATTGTAATTAGATAGATTCTTAACCAAATTAAAAGCTGAAAATTCACGGATGCCTCGGATATTCAGTTCCATTTCAACATTAAAATAATTTAGTTGTATTAAAAATTGTGGGTTGAATTAGTGAGAATTGTCAGATTATATATACAGTAAGCATAAAAACTGAACATTTATTTATCTCTTGATTTAGGTATGAACAATTGTTGTAATTAAAAATGAATGTGATTGTTTGGTTCATATAGATTTATATATTTTTTGTTAAATAAAATACGGTTAAGTATGTAAAAGTGAATAACAAAAGTCTACTTTGTATTTTATTTTTTATTGTGATAACTGAATGTGTGATGCAGTAAAAGCAGATCCAAACTGAAAGTAATTGTTTTGCGTGCAGTACAAATGGGTATCAGTATGAATAAAACATGTTTACGAAAATATCACCTCAACGGAGCATCATAAAATAAAAAAATATAAGAATGTTTTTAAACTTTGAAGTAAAAGTAATAAAAAATATATTTTTTATAGTTGATATGTTTCGAAATACTTGCCTTTTTCCATAGTTCAAATGTAATTACTATTTTTATTTACTACGTAAATTCCACGACAGCCCACGACGAAATAAAATTGTGTACATTGCTATTATATCAAATTTGCGTTAAAGTTAGGAAATTGGAATCAAGTTTTGATTATAGAATACTCACAACGGTCGCGTTTAAGCATTTTTTCGTTATAAGATGTTCTTTTCCCTTACGCAGGGTTACTTACTCGGTGTCAGTAGATTTCTCGGGTTCATTCATTTCGACTTACAGTGCCGGCAACCCGAGCGGGCGCTTCGTTAGAATACTATAAAAATTGAGACAGCACTGAATCGGTTAATGTAATATTTGTATTAGGAGTGAGGACGATAATAGACGTGCAATTTTTAAACTTGTATTTGTATTCCGATGAACTATATTGATTATTATGATATATTTATTATTCCACCTGTTCATATATTTCGTTGCAAGTTCCTAATGGTTGTCTGGATGAAATCGCTGCTTAAAGATAAGGAGGCCTTATAAACGTGCATTAGGAAAAAAATATCGCTGAAAACTATATTTCACATATAACGTTGCGTGGCAAAAGAATGCAGCTTAGTATTGCTCAGTCGAAACCCAGTACCAATTCAGTACTGTATTTTTTCATATCTATGTATCTATCTATGTAACGGAAAATTTACAATAATATATATTAATATTTTCACAGAAAACAGAACTACATCTCAAAGAACCGGTAACGGGAAGGTCTACAACCAGAAATTCGAGCCGAGCTGCTTCTCACGATGACGGTATATATATTCAAATACTCCTTGATAATAATCAACTTCGTATATATACAATAAATTAATAATTATGTAGCTTGAATACAAAGAAATGTGTAAATTTTTATTTATTTAGTATTTTGACAAGATATTTTAGCTTCGTAAAGGTAAATTGAAAATTATGTCACTAATTGCAACACTATACAATATGATGTAGTCTGGATATCGTGTACTTGCTAATTAATTCACTTCATAATAAAGCTACGCGCGATCTCGTTTGTATAGGTTACAGTTCGATAAATTAAAAGTTCTTTGCATTGATATATCCAGTTTGAGGGGGGAGGCGAGACAAAATCCCATGGTTTCTGGTGCATTGAAATAGCTAGAAAGGCTTCGTACAGTGCCAATGTCATTAATCGGTTGTGACCACTTATTGAAAAAGCCGAGATTGCCTAGTGGTTAGAACGCGTGAATCTTAACCGATGATCGTGGGTTCAAACCCGGACAAGCACCACTGAATGTTTATGTGCTTAATTTGTGTTTATAAGTCATCTCGTGCTTGACAGTGAAGGAAAACATCGTGAGGAAACCTGCATGTGTCTAATTTCATTAAAATTCTGCCACATGTATATTCTACCAACCCGCATTGGAGCAGCGTGGTGGAATAAGCTCCAAACCTTCTCCTCAAAAGGGAGAGGAGGCCTTAGCCCAGAAGTGGGACATTAACAGGCTCTTACTGTACTGTACTGACCACTTATTACCATGTGGATCATTAGCGTCTGCCTTCTTATGTAAAAAAACATTGACATTCATCTCCAATCTGTATATAAATCAAATGTTTCAAGAGTATAATATCTGGGTGAACTTCTCGGAACTTCGATAATTACCTTTACCTCAAGTGACCATCAAAGAAAGTTCCCGGTAAATTTTGCCTGTTGGCAAGGAGGTCGTCCAAGGCACACGCGATCTTTTGACGTTCTGCCTTTGGTTTTAAGTTTGTCCTCTGGCACTTTGACAGGAATAGTCATGACTCTAAAGAGATATATAGTCAGCAGCACAGGTACAGTTGCTCTTGCAATTTCCTCACTCTAATTATACGAATAGAGTTCAATCACATACGATCGGAGAGAGTGAACAGGCGCAAAACCAATGACTTTACGTGCTCTCCCAGTAAGTGTAAACAGATACTGCCGACTTTCAGACTCCGGGTTGACTTTTGATCAGATGCTGCTGATTTCTTAAAAGAAATACCCAGTAACACACAACATATAACAATAACAAATCCAGAGTGTTGCAATTTTTGGTCTAATTTTCAAATTGAAATCTTTGATAAATATTTTCTATATTTTTCAAGACTTTATACATCCTCACAGGAGTAGTTTGAATTACGTTAAAGTATTTGAAAGTAGATGGCTTATTTAACTTAATTTTTTACATTTTCTCTGATTGTGTGTCTTTAAAAAAAATGTATTCTAAATTCTTTTCCCTTCAAATTCATCAATTCATTTCTAATTTTATTAAATAAAGACTTCCAATTCAAAGGATTTTCTTGATATGTTTCAAGCATTATAAATTTCATAAATTCACTAGTGGCTGTATTTATAAATAAATTTTAGCCAGTGCTTATTTAAACAGACATGCCTCTCTTTCTATCATCATTGATTTGAAATTCGTAAGAAGAGAAGAGATATTGTTTAATGATTCCACCTCTAAAAATTTATAAGTGAAACCCATAAATGCACAAAATGAAATTGGCCTTACTTATAAGTAATGTTTTGTGAGTGTTTTGTCAAACTCACATCTCTCTCTGTCTATCATCATTTATTTGACATTCGAAAGAAGAGGACAACATTGTTTGAGTAATCAAAATCTAAATAACTTTTATGAGTAAAGTCACCAATTCACAAAATGAGTTTCTTTGACATCTCGCACAATCATCATCTAACAACATGCAACGTCTCCAACTAACCGGGTGCTTTGGATCAGGGTACCTCACTGAGAACTCATCGCAGGGCTCCGGTGAACGAGCCGCTAAGAAAACTTATTTGGGTAAGTCCGCTTGACTCTACATTCTAACATTACTATTTCATTCATTGCTGTTACCTTTATGTAACTGTCTATCTTTTATCTAGTCTCTGTAATATCTTATTTGTTAAGTATAATATTTTTAGGCATTTATTTTATCTTATTTTTATTTATTAATCCTTTATTGCACACACTTTACAAACATTTAGTAACATATAATAGCAAGCAGAACATGTAGTATGCAAAGGCGGCCTTACCACTTACAGTGATCTCTTCCAGGCAACCTCTGTAAAGAGAAATGCTTATGTGTTTTTTAGCCGGGATCACTAATTGGGCATAGTGTGTGTAACTTATACTTAAAATTTATTGGTAATATACCAACCTACATACATATAAACTTATATAAGAAATAAATAACCATATACATATAATAATACAACATGCTATAGTTATATTAATAGATAATAATTATGCAAATGAATTAATGATTATGGTAATTAATGTTAGTTATTCTCCAAGGGAAGTGGGAATTTCTTCTCTTTGTTTAGTAATATCTATGTTCGTTATTAGTGTACCGAAATGTTGCTCAAAGGTGCCAACGATATATCTAGTCTGCCCGTTTGCTTCCAGCCCCGCCGTCGGCGAGCCGCTCCGCCAGCCGGCGCTCCCGCTCGGCGGACGCGTCGCTGCGCTCGGCTCGCGCCGCGCCGCGCACGCAGCGCCGCCGCTCGCGCTCCGTGTACCGCACGCCCGCCTACAGCAAGAACGCCGCCGTCACCTACCCCGTCATCACGCCCAAGGTACCGCACGCCCGCCTACAGCAAGAACGCCGCCGTCACCTACCCCGTCATCACGCCCAAGGTACCGCACGCCCGCCTACAGCAAGAACGCCGCCGTCACCTACCCCGTCATCACGCCCAAGGTACCGCACGCCCGCCTACAGCAAGAACGCCGCCGTCACCTACCCCGTCATCACGCCCAAGGTACCGCACGCCCGCCTACAGCAAGAACGCCGCCGTCACCTACCCCGTCATCACGCCCAAGGTACCGCACGCCCGCCTACAGCAAGAACGCCGCCGTCACCTACCCCGTCATCACGCCCAAGGTACCGCACGCCCGCCTACAGCAAGAACGCCGCCGTCACCTACCCCGTCATCACGCCCAAGGTACCGCACGCCCGCCTACAGCAAGAACGCCGCCGTCACCTACCCCGTCATCACGCCCAAGGTACCGCACGCCCGCCTACAGCAAGAACGCCGCCGTCACCTACCCCGTCATCACGCCCAAGGTACCGCACGCCCGCCTACAGCAAGAACGCCGCCGTCACCTACCCCGTCATCACGCCCAAGGTACCGCACGCCCGCCTACAGCAAGAACGCCGCCGTCACCTACCCCGTCATCACGCCCAAGGTACCGCACGCCCGCCTACAGCAAGAACGCCGCCGTCACCTACCCCGTCATCACGCCCAAGGTACCGCACGCCCGCCTACAGCAAGAACGCCGCCGTCACCTACCCCGTCATCACGCCCAAGGTACCGCACGCCCGCCTACAGCAAGAACGCCGCCGTCACCTACCCCGTCATCACGCCCAAGGTACCGCACGCTGTGCTGTCTAGGCGCCGCTAGGCGAACACTGAATTCTATTATATACATATTTATAAAATTAAAAGTAGAACTAATTGGCCACATTGCTTAACAGCGGTGTGATGCATGTGTACATGTGACCGAATTTCACCTTACACGCGCATGTATTTTTATGGGATGTTCATTAAATAAATAACAAAACCACTGTGTAATTCTTATTTACTCAGTTAAACAATTGATTGAGAAATAAATATAATAATATGGTAATATTCCAGGTGACGCCGCACACTCCGCTGACGGTGCTTCGCCAGCCGCGCGCGGGGGAGATGGTGCTGTCGATGTCCGGCTCGCCCGTCATGGCCACCTCCGTTTGCACGTCAGTGTCACCACTAAATTATTCATATCATACACGAAATCTAATCAAAATAAACTTTATTTAAGTAGGCTTTAATAAGACTTTTGGCTTTAAATTAATTCCTTCTGAGCAATCGTGTTTTTAATTTTATATATTAAAATATTACACCTACTATAAAAGCGTAACAGAACTAATTTGTGTTAATTTAACAATTTCAGGATGCAGTCAGATGAAAGAGCCAACTGTAATATCATGCTTCAGGATGGCACAATGCTTTCTCTACAGCCGAAGCAGCTCCGTCAGTCGCAGGCGTACATTCCATTCTCTCTCATGGACTCCAATGTACTGCATCAGCTCAAGACACTTAAAGATAACCTCGATAAGGTTGTCAAACTTGGAGAGAAGGCTATAAAATGAAACGATAATGTATAGGATAGGAAATTGACATAGCTGTTAAATTTATGATAATAATTGAAGAAGATAGGACTTAGTTGTATGTTAAAGGCGTGAATAAGATGTTCCTTGACAAGTATGACCATAGACAATATTAACCGTAGCTGCTTACGCTGTCTAACTAATAAATAGGCCATCCATATGTATAATAATTTACAAAACAAAAAAATAAACATAAAAATGAGTTTGTACTATATATATATAAGAATGATTATAATATACTCTTTTACTATTAACTGATTCAATTTAACATAATCTCTTATTCCATTGCACAATCATTATTTATAATGTGATTGTGCCTGATTATCTCAATGGTGTAAAAGCCGATTAGCGAAGTGAAAACCGCAGGTTTCATGTTTACAACTGTTGTTGTTCCCACTACAGTGGACCCCCGGTAATACGGCAGTGTCGGATTATAGAGTACTGCCTAAGGGTATGTACGCACTATGCGGATAGCCGGAATGCGGTCAACCGTCCGGTTAGCCGCAGGACGCGGTTGCAACTGCGGTTAATCGGGCGGCGGCTAGCCGTAACCGCAACCGGAAAGTGCGGATAGGATAACGTTGCGGTTTCATCGAACCATTTCGAAGATGGACGCTGAAGAAGTCGCAACTATTTATTATATTTACTTGCGCTATATAAAGAAAAAGAAACAAAGAAAAAGGTACTGGGTTCATCCTTATTTGCAAACTCGAGATGAGACTAAACATTTTGAAATATTTTTCGGAGAGCTCAAAAAGTATGAAGACAAGTTTTTTCGATACACTAGAATGAGTCTAAAATCATTTGAAGAACTTTTAAGCATTCTGAGAACCTGTATTGTACCTGTAGTGGCGGGCGGTCGACCGCAAACTACTAACCGCGTAGTGGGTATTGCAACCGTCCGGATGATCGTCAGTCGGGCCGCAGTGCTGCGAGCGACCGCAACGGTTGAGCGGCAGCCGCATGACAGTCCGTATAAATACTAATTTTTCATACATTTTTTTGATTGCGGTTAACCGGACGGTTAACCGCACTCCGGCTATCCGCATAGTGCGTACATACCCTAAGACCCCCTAGAGTCGGGATTTTTTTTAAAGAGTACCTTGTAATCTGACAAATTCCAGATGCAATGATAAGATTCTATATGTTATATATATGTACTCCGAAGTATATACATATGATAATTCATTATGTATGTCAAATTTAGTAAATTAAACAACACAATAGGGAGCTTAAATTTTATTATAAAATTAAAGTCATTTATGCTATAGAACTTACAAAAAATATGCAATAACTTAACATTAGGAAATAATTGTGTACAAACAAATGTACATACTAAAATAATCAAAAATTATGAATCAATCACTTTAAGAAGCATGAAAATATTGATCAATTTTTTTTTGTTTAACATTGTTGAAACGCGAGATGAAAGCTTATATCCCACAGTCATCTCAAAAGTAGAAGTTCGTTGTAGGATGCACCATTCTCTTCAGCCCATTGCAAACACAGGTCAAAGGCGTTAATCGTATCTTGTGCTGTCACTTGCGGAGTAGATGCAATTACTTCGTCGTCATCTTCCTGATTTATCTCTTCTTCAGACATTACATTTTTTTGTCCATAATAGTGTACAGGTAAATCAATGTTTTTGAATGCACGTTGTTTATTAGATTTTCCATCGACCACCATCTTTAGCGTATGTGTACCCGCAGCGTTAGCACATGGTAGTACGGTTACACGTTCTTTACTTACTTTTCGTCCAGATACGGATTTTTCGTTATAGGAAACAAAAGTTTTGTTAGGTGTTATCATACGCCATAAAAGCCCTGATTCGTCTGCATTGTACACCTGTCACGGGTTAAGATTTAAATCTTTCACCCTTTGCTTTTGCTTAATGTAGCCCCCGCTATGTGTTTCCATTTGATGCGGTCTTCAGCATCTCTAGAACATTGGACTATGGATGTCTGTGTTGCAGCTTTTATAATGTCTCTCCAACGCTTAGGTACTCCACCGCGCGACCGCTTGCCTTCCACTTGCCCTTGATTCATCAAGATTTAGGTGGTCTAAAATATCACATTTTTCTTTAATTGTCAGTGGTTTGTGCTTGTGACGACATTACTAGATACGAATACGTAATACACAATGAATAAGCAGTAAACAATGAACACACGCTAGACCGCACCGTTATCATCATCACATGTAGTCAAATTCAAACTAAGCTATCGTAAGTTGTCAATAAAAATATGTAATAATAAATAATAGACCATGTCGGATTACAGGGGGTGCCAGATTAGACAGGGGCCGGATTACCGGGGTTCCACTGTATTAAAAAAAATAACCTAAATTTGCGCAAGGGCCCAAGAGCAATATCCATTGCCAAAATAATAGAAAAGGAATCGTATATTTGTCAGTCGGTTAGTAACAGCCTATGAATGTCCCACTGCTGGGCTAAGGCCTCTTCTCCCTTTTTGAGGAGAAGGTTTTCGAGCTTATTCCTGCTATATTAGTCGATTTCAATAATCCGCTACCAGTAAGGGCTTTTGTGTAGTGGACAAGATAGAGAGTACTTTATTTAGCATTATTACAATACCTACATATATGTCATATATACAAAATTAAGTTATTTAAGGTAGTTATAAAATATTTCGATTTTTTATCAAATGTGTGTTAATTATATGAATGTTGTGTGTTGTGTTTTGTTAATTTTTAATGTTATGGCCGTAGTTGTGTGTTGTCTATTAGTTTTGTAATATACCTTTTGAATTATTTCATTAAAAAAAAAATTATTTTTAATTATTGACACTAGGATAGGATTATCGCATTTTTATGTCATAAATCTTAATTGGATATAAATACGACTGCTCAATTAGTATTTTGATATTTATCAAAAAGTATTTACTATTTCTATAAATTATTGTAATTTGGCGGATAACGATGATACCTTCGCCTTATAATTCAGTACAATATAAGTTTGTAATGTCAGTTTTTCTGCCAATAAATCTGTCATTTGTATCAAAGTTGAAATAATAAAGTCACATTTTGTATAGTATTATCATTTATTTTACACAATTCCTTATTCAAATTTATAAATCAAATATAAATAAATTAGATACATACTAATTTAACATAATTGCTTTGTTGAGTATTTTTATTTTGAGGATAATTTTGTGGATAATAAGTTAACACTGGATGCCACGCGCTCGGCTCACGAGTGCAAATGTATTTTGTCTGGTTGTCCCCGACTGAGTCGTAGCTTTAGAAGACATAATGCGATACCGAACGCTCTCATCCCAAGTTCAATGAAATATTCTATCTATCTATGAACTAATTTCAATGGACCAGAAGAGATATTTTAATACTACAAGTGTGAACGAGAGCATTAATTAGGCATAGTTTACATATTTCGAATAGAACGATGTAACTTATTTGTAAACAAAAGTTGCATAGAAGCTACAAAGTGCAAACCGTAGGTTAATGTTGAAATAGGATTTAGGTGTAGAATACGTCATAATAGCCGCCGAACGAATGCTTATAGTAATCGATAACACTAAATCCCGAATTCTGCCATTTTGTTATACCGTAGTTCGTATGTACTCTGTGGTCCTATCTAGCCTATTGTGTCAATATGACAATATAAAGCCATCAATGGTTATGTGCTCTGTGATTAGACTATAAAAGTAAAATCTGAGTATGTGACGCGATCTACGCATGATACAAGTAGGTATCAATATTTTACCCTCAAATCGACCTAAATATGTTTCGGAATAATTTACAGAATTTTTTGCAGCCGTTAAATAGTGATTTTAAATATTTTTTTATAGATTAAATGTCGTTATATTATAATGCTAACCCTAACGAACCTTCTAGAATCTAGATAATGTCATTAAGCAGTGTCACACGCGTTAGCAGAAAAAAATTAAAATGATGATCAGTATCCATGTTTGCC
The DNA here is from genome assembly GCF_905147045.1 of Nymphalis io. Taxonomy (NCBI): domain Eukaryota; kingdom Metazoa; phylum Arthropoda; class Insecta; order Lepidoptera; family Nymphalidae; genus Nymphalis; species Nymphalis io. The sequence continues at coordinate 1,263,908 of NC_065909.1, forward strand.
GAGCGTCTGTTCCACTTCCTTTACATACTTCTCAGAAACTTTCTGTTGTCTCATATCCGCCACCTAAGATTAACGATAAGTGTTTTAAAATAACATCAATATAAGAATTATTTAACTAGGCAACACACCAACGCTAATGTCTATGAAGACAAATTTATAAGAATCTACAATAGATTGTTTAAAAAAAAAATGAAAATTTACAAGAATAATAATACCTATATAATTAAATGAGAAAGTACATATCTAAATAAATTTTCTGTATTTTATAGTTATATGATTAATGTAACAATAAATTATATATTTTTCTATAAGTTCAGTTTTGTTTAATTTATTAAAATGTTATATAGTCTGTATTCTATGTATATATATACGGTTGTTAACCGTGACTTTAACATGCAGAATGCAAGTTAATGTAATATAATTTTTTTTTTATAGAATAGGAAGGCGGACGAGCATATGGGCCACTTGATGGTAATTGGTCACCTTTGGACCAGACATTGGCATTGTAAGAAATGTTAACCATAGCTTACATCATCAATGCGCCACCGACCTTGGGAACTAAGATATTATGTCCCTTGTGCCTGTAATTACACTGGCTCACTCACCCTTCAAACCGGAACACAACAATACCAAGTACTGCTGTTTTGCGGTAGAATATCTGATGAGCGTGTGGTACCTACCCAGACGAGCTTGCACAAAGCTCTACCACCAGTGAAATATTATAGTTTATTTGCCTCAAAATAATTGTGTAAATGTTAATTATTGTAAAGGTAAGCATAAATTTTACAGTTTTTTGACACTATGAATTAATGATTTTTTAAATAAAATAAACACTTGCCATATATCCAAGTTGTTTGATGATTATAAATACAATCTTACCTTCTGCTTGATGACCCTTCTCTCGTACTTTTCTTGTTGCTCCTGCTCCATGCGTAAGGCGACGCCTTCATTGTGAATTTTTTCACGAAGTTCGGCACTAAAAATAAATATAATTAGAATATTAATAACATTATAATTAAGAAAGGTTTTGTATTTAAGTAGTTATTGGGATTTTCTGTCGAAAATTCTCAGTAGCAACCTGGTGTCTGGAAGTGTGTACACCTTCGTGCTTCGGAAAACACGTAAAGACGTTGGTCCTGCGCCTGAACTCTTTCCGGTCGTGTCGGATTGCCGTCCCATCGGATTATGAGAGTTAGGGAATAGAGAGTGCACCTGTGTTTGCGCACACACTTGTGCACTATAGTATGTCCTGCGCAGTTTGCTAATCTCTTGAGATTGGCAGCCGTGGCCAAAATCGGTCTGGAGGACATTATTATTATTATGTGTGCTTTAATTACCGAGCACGTTCCTTGTCGTTGATTTGTTTCATAATTTCCTGACGATGTTGTTCAATGCGCGCCTTGCGTTTGTCTTCCAACTGTAACCATATAAGCGACCATTTTAGCGCCAACAGCTTAACGCACACGGACCATTATTGTTGTATAAATGGATTGCCTATAATATATATATTTCTCTTTACAGACGTTGTCTGGAAGAGATCACTGTAAGTGATAAGGCCGCCTTTGCGTACTACATGTACTACTTGTTCTTTTATATGTTTGTAAATTGTGTGCTATAAAAGATTAATCTATTCTAATATCATAAAGAGGTAAAGTTTGTGAGGTTGTAGGGGGTAATCTCCGGATCTACTGAACCGATTTTGAAAATTCTTTTACCAATAGAAAGCCTCATCATTTGTGATATGCTATATATTGCTATGGCTATATATTAACCCGAAATGAAGGCTTTCGGGGTAGTGGGATTTGCAAAGTAAGTCAGAGAAAAAACGATCGAACGACAACGTTTCTTACGATCACTGAATTAACGATGAGAGATATATGATTGAGTTCTAGAGAAAAGTTTTAGAACTTGATAATACCTACAAAAAAGTCAGCAACAGCATATGTCTAACTTTTATATTTAAGTCACAAAAAGTTGTTTTTTAAATTAAAAAAAAATATTTAAATCGTTAGGTCTTGTTTATTGGTCATATTATAAACAATTATGAATTATTATAAAAATAAGTAAACTTCAAAAAAATAAAATCGTCTCAAGCTTTTAAAACAAAAGACTTTTCCCTGTTACTGCATATAATTTGGACAAATGGTTAAAGAGATAATACGACATAGGTACCGCGATCGTGTCGTAATGTATTAAGTGATATTTCTATTAGACGGTTTTTTCATATACGTCAATATATTGAAAAACAAAACTTCTTTATTACCAAGGAAATTTTATTTAGATATAATTCATTTTTACAGTTTTTTTTTTTTGGTTGCAAAGTTTAAGAGATAATTTTAAATATCAAATACGCGCGACAATTTTACTAATGTTCGGCCAATCGATGACAAGTAAAAATGTTTACCGCCCAACGAAGTGGGCACGGGTCAGCTAGTAAATAATAAATATATTCTGATAACATATACCTATTCTAACGCCAAACAGCAATACTTATTATTGTTGTGTTCCGGTTTGAAGGGTCACTCGACCCTGGTGTAAATACAGGCACAAGAGACATAACAGTTACAACTAAGTTGTTAAAGTTTTTTACAGTGGCCATTAAGGGCGACGGTGACCACTACCATCAGGTGGTTCGGCCGTCAATATTAAAAATATAAAGTGATTAGGTTTATCCGGTAAAAAATCTAAGTAACAGCCTGGAGTAAGGAATCACTACTAGTGTTATCCGTGCCTTGAAAATCAAGTAAAGCCATAGCCTTATAACTATACTGTATTTTGGACGTTACTCCAACGGTTGTCGGTTCTGTGACACATGTGACCAGCCTTCCACTTCGGCTTATTCAATCCTTTGAGCTATATCGATACATTTGGTTGGCTGTCTTATTTCATGGAATGGATACCTCTTTCTCTTTGCGTATGAACTCCTCGTTCTGTCGAGCCGCGTTGTTGAAGCTCTGCTCGTCTTTGGCTATCTCTCTTGCGATTAAACGATGAATATCGGTAATCTGTAAACGGAAATAAATATTTTTTACGTATCATTGAATATATAAGGTATTTTCAACGTATTACAGTCAGAGGTTATATGAGTGAACGAATATATTGTTTATATGTCCTGCGCTGTTTTTATAACATATTCGTATATAATATTTAAATTTGTGATGCATTTGTCTATAAAGTAAAGAATTAATAAGAATAAAATAGCACAAAGTTATGTGTTAAAAGTATAATTTCATCACCTGTTGGACTCTCGCTTCATGCAGCCTCTTCATCTCCCTGTTTCTCTTGATGGCAGCCTCCCGTTCCTTCCGTCTGTATTCACGTTCCACGTCTTCTTGGATCTTCAGATTGCGGATTCGTTCTAACTCCTCTTTGAGTTCTTGTTCCGCCTACAGCAACATAAGCTCGAGTTAACGTAGGTGTAAGTATATTAATAGTAAGTTAGTGAAGTTACCTCAATGTTATATATAACCTAGATATATAGTTGTGATAATAATGTATCATAATGATTATTGTTTTGATTATATATTATAGTATATATATATATATTAATAATAATAATGTCCTACAGACCGATTTTGGCTACGGCGGCCAATCTCAAGAGAGATTAGCCAACTACGCACGAGATATTATTGTGCAAAAGTGTATGCGCAGACATAGTCATATATCTCATAGTCCGATGGCAATCCGACACGACCGGAAAGAGTTCAGGCGCAGGATCAACGGCTATACGTGCGTTCCGAGGCACGGGAGTGTCCACACTTTCAACTTCCAGACTCCGGGCTGCTACTGAGATTTTTCTGACAGAAAACCCCAATAACTTTTTATTGACCAGACCTGGGCATTGAACCCAGGACCTTCAGGTCTGCGGCCTTACATTACGTACCATTAGACCAACGAGGCAGTCAGAATATATTTTATTTGATAATTCGCCATTAGACTATGTATCAGTACGGCTTGTGCCGGAGCGCCTAACAGCAACAAGTAATATGAAGGTATAAATGTCATGTTGCAATAATGTAGATAATTCTAACGTTGAATAAAGTGTTTTGATTTTGTTTTTTTGCAAAATAAATACCGAAAAATTGTGAATGGATTGTGTAAAGGTTGATACAGTCGAAATTTAGGTGATCCGCTTGAAACGCTTCAAGGAAACTAGAAACTTAACGTGCTAGAATAGATTGCTAACGTGCTAGAATAGAATAGATTGTAGATACTGTTATTTTTTGGTAAGAAAATTGCAAGACATTTTGTAAACCTGCAAATAATTTTACCTTTTGTGCCTTGGCGATATGGTCGATTCCTTTTTGCTTGGCCGCTTTAACAGCCTCCGCTTCTGCCCTGTTCTTCGCTTCGCGCTCTTGTTTCTGTTTAAGAAAGTTCGCGATGCGCAGATCCATAATCCGTTCTTCCTCGTTCTGGAGCTGTTTGTAGTAGAGCAGTTCCGAGTTGCCTTTACGTAAAAGTATTAGATATAATTAATTAAATATTAATAGATTTGTATTTACAAACGCCTGCCTTGCTGCCTTGTTGGTACTGGGTTCGAACCCTGGGTTGTGCCGATTAAAAGTTACTGGGATTATTTATCGAAAAATTCTAAAGTGCTTCCCAATGTCTGGAAGTTGGAAGTGTGGACACTTACTTGCTTCAGAAAGCACGTAAGGTAGTTGACTTTGCGCCTGAAATCTATCCAGTCGTGTCGGATTTGTCATCCCATCGGATTATGAGAGTGCATCTGTGTTTGCGAAAATATTAGTGCACTATAATATGTAGGGTGAGTGTGCCATTATAAGTACACTCACAATGGACATAACTTATTGTTAGTTCCCGAATTGTTGGCGCAGAGATACACCGGTAAGGGATGCTTCATGTCTTTGGACTGCAGTGACCACTTAACATCAGATGGTTCACTTGATAATCTGCTTAAAGTTCTGGATAAAATTCTGTCACATGGTCTGGCAATGGACTTCAATTTAGCAGAATCCGCAGGCCCTTACTACGCAGGCCTTCTGTGAGACCGATCCTCGAGGTAGCAAGTCGTCAACGTTGGGAGAGAGGATTCTTCTCAGCAAAAGACCTTTGTAAAGGAGTGCTACGGTGTTAGTTTTGTAGAACTTTCACCTTGATCTAGAATTTCCTTAAGCTTGGCCTGTCTCCCTTGCTTCTCTTTGAGTTTTTGCGCTTCATCGATTTGCATCGCAATGTTCGCTTGGTTCACTCTAATGCTTTCCTCTTCTATGCGTTCAGCTTCCATTATCTATTATAAAATATATATATATATATTTTAAATAACTTTCGGAATAACGAAAATTTTAGTTGCTTTAATGTTAAAATAGGACTGTATCCTCATAATGGTTTATATAAATAATATTTAAATTGTATACATAAGTATGATATAAACTGAGCCATTTGTAATGAATAACATTACGTAGTACACTAAATTGTACTGTTATCGTAAAATTATCTCTAAAATGCTTAATTCAACCTCAATCGGCGGACTGTCACTGGTTTCGAAATGAATTATACAAAATTACAAACATATATTTCAGTAACAGCCTGTGAATATCCCACTGCTGGTCTAAGGCCTACTCTCCCTTTTTGAAGAGAAGAAGAGAAGGAAGACAGAATTTCAGTGAAATTAGACTCATGCAGGTTTCCTCACGATGTTTTTCTTCACCGTAAAGCACGAGATGAATTATAATCACAAATTAAGCACACGAAAATTCAGTAATACTTGCCCGGGTTTGAACCCCTGATCATCGGTTAAGATTCACGCGCTCTTACCACTGGGCCATCTCGGCTTAACAAACATAACAACTTAAACAAACATATATTTGTAGCAACATTTATTTCACATTCCACTCGATTCTATTGCATATCACGAAGAAGTTTTATTATATACCCACTATCCTTCTAAATATTTATTTGAGGAGATATTAAGATTTTTTATTTAAAAGGGGGGTAAACGGGAAGGCAGCTCACCTGATGGAAAGTGACTACCACCGCCCATGGACACCTGCAACACCGGAGGGCTTGAAGGTGCGTTGCCGGTCATTAAGGAATGAGTGGGCTCTTTTCTTGAGGTTGAAATTTCAATGTCGGTTTGGAAAAGTCGCCGGTGGTACTTGGTTCCACAGATACACACAAGATCTAAATGGTGGATAATATTTCTAACCTTAGAAGTCTCATGTGCTTTGATCTGCTCCTTCAAGGCTGCTAGATTTTGCAAGCGGAGTTGATGTCTTCTTTCTTCGTCTTCCTCAGCTCGACGGACAGCAGCCAGTCGATTCTCTTCCATTATTGCGTCCAGTCTTAATTTAAAAAAAAACTAGTATCATTAAAATCTAAATAATTTATGAATAAAAACTGGTCTTTTGTAAGGTAATTGTTTATTTAACTTAAGACGAATTTTTATTTAAATGTTAGCAGCCGTAGTCAACGCACTCCATGAAACCATGAGACCATGGGGTCTTACATCACTTGTTCATCTCATTGACCTTTCAAACACCAATACTAAGTATTGATATTTGCCAGTAGAATAACTGAATGGTTGGTTGAACCCCAGACTGGTCTGAACTATCATCGATATAAAATACATAATAGGTGATTGCTATATATTGCTATACTATCATTTCAAGCTTGTTCACCTTCGTTCTTCCTCATCGAGTTCCTTCTTGACGAGATCTCTTTCAGCAATCTGCGCGTCACGGATCGCATGACACTTTGAAGCGAGTATGATGCGATTGCATAACCTTGGCCCTTGGTAATTATTTGCCCGAAGAACTATGGACAACATATTTTAAATTGAAAAAATATTTCGTCGGTATAGGAAACTATGGCGTATTTCATGGTATCTTTAATTCACTACTATAACTAATACTTACTTTCAGCTCTTGTTAATGTATGAGCGGCTTGATCAGGCCCCTCCAGCTCAGGGTCTGTGGCACCGGAGGCTTCTGCACCAGGCTGTGGCTTGAGCTGTTCCTTCAGTCTTTGTTTCCTTTCCTCGGACTCCTTGGCCGCTTTCTGGATCGCCGCTTCTTGATCGTGCATAGCTTGGATTTGCTCTTCTTGGGTTACTATCTGGTGTGCGAAAAATAGTTCAATTATATTTAGACATAGACATAGACACTTAACTTAGCTTTTAATTGTCACTGTGTATTTAAATATTTCTTGTAATAAGATGTTAATTGAAATAAAGACAATATCTGTTTGATGAAATAGAATAATTACTAAGTTTCTTCTCGGTATAATCTACATTCCGAACCGGTGAGAGCTTTACATTACATTTAATCTTGCAGAATGAAGATTCAGAACTGCTTGAATAAATTATTTTATTAAAACAAACTTTAGCCTGTTTCTTAAATCTTTCATATTCACTCTTCTTCATAACAGCTGGGTAGAAGTTCGGTGAAGTCTTCGGAATCAGCAGAGTCCTCCAGCCTCCGAGCTGAGGAACAAGTGTATATTCGTGTTTTGGGTGCTCGCATTTGTGGATCGGACGCTTGGTGATTGGGAACTTGAGGCGACATTCCGATGGCCTGATGACATAAAGTTAAATTAATATCATGATATTTTATTAAATATATTTACAATCGAAATGGCCCAGGGGCTAGTACGGGCAAATCTTAACTGGAAATGTTGGGCTCAAAACAGGCTCTTGTGTGCTTTATATACCTATCTCGTTCTCACCGGTGAAGGGAAACAGTAAAGAAATGAATGTGTTGGAATTCTGAAAAAATGAATGTATTCTGTCATATGTATCCATCAATCCACATTACAGCGTTGCGGAACAAGCTCCTACCTCCTCGAGAAGAGTGGCCCAGCCGTGGGTTATTACAAACTGCTATTTGTTTTTATTTAAATTAAAAGTTAAGTTTAAATTAAAAAGATTCTTTATGACCGATTATTTATTATAATAACCATTTACTTGTTAGAAAGTAAGTCATGTGACCATAATTGTTTACATTTTTGTACTTTTTCAGAATATCCGTAGAAATCGATTTTCCGCAGTTTCCACACCATTAAAATACAGGGTTACAATAATTGAGATTTTTAAAAGCACCAATTCATTTATAAATGTTATTGCTTCCTTTTTTGTAATTAATGTACTTATTTTCAAATATAATCTATTATGTATCTACTAAATTAATGTTATACCTTTTTCTATTAATTCAATGTTTTATAATTTTAATGATATATTTTACCTGTGTAATTGATAACAGCCCGGTTCGCCTTTACTTATAGAATGATATTTAATATTTTCATGAAAATTTTTCAATGCTTTTGGCATATTGTAAATTAAACAAATATCAAAAATTAAATAATCCAACACGTCTTCGTGACTTAAATGTATGGTCGTTGCGTGGAAACAAAACGTTTTATTTTGTTCTTATTTCACTTATCGATAAAGCATCTGTATCTATGCAAAAAAATCCTTAAACTGTTAATAAAAAAAAACAACGATAAAGGTTAAGTTATCCTAACTTAATTATTTTATTAAATTGTTATATTCAGCAGTTGCTTAGTCTCAGACGCTATTGTTCAAATTCAAAACCTCAATCATTTTTATTTTAAATATAAGATATTAACCGTAAAATTAATCATCTGTACCTATTTTTTTTTTAATTAAATTCAAGATGAATAAATTATATAGGTACTTGACATATTTTTTAATGACAGTTATAAAAAAAGTAAATATACCTATGCACACTAGTGTAGTTATGATTAAGGATTCGTCGATTGAAATTGAAATGTTTTTTTTTTTTCATTATAAGATAACATTTTAATAATGTGTTCACTCATATTGAATAAAACCAATAAATGAATAAATATGGAGCATAATATATAAAACCAAAACAAAATATAGACGTTTATGATTTTCTTTATTTACACTTAGTATTATTATAATATATAGCATTGAAGTATATGGTATATCGCACACCCATGGGAATACAGAGCGTTTTAGAGGCAGCATGGTAGTATAAGAGACCGTCATTTCGTTTACCGCCATAGCATAGCACAAATACCAGATTTTTCTCAAGGCACGTTAATAAAAGTTTTATATATATTTTTTTTATAACTTTGTATACAGCTTACAATATTTAAACATCAACAAAAAAATCTCAATTCAATAAATGACGTAGAAATAACCGGTATCGACTACATATCTATGTAGGTTTTAATATTTTGTTGCTGATTGTATTGTTCGATTAATATTACCATTTTCAGAATAGCATCGATAAGTTATCATCTGTCGATACTTGATGTTATGACTATTGACGTTTAAGTGCAACACTAACGCTGTGTTATCAGTTACCTTTAAAAATGTATAAAAGTAAATATAAAACTCATTTAGTTATTCGGTTAATTTAGCGAAATGGTTTACTTATTTACTTGACATAAATTTACTAAAGACGACATGGTGAAGATAGAGTGATATTTATTGCATAACTATGAAATAGGTTATTTTTCTATTGTCTATAATAAATATTAAAATTTAAAGTGATACTAATTCAGTGCCATGGAAAATAAAGAAAAAAAACCACATGGAAAGTCTTATTTCGCGCCATTATTTGTAAGTAAGGTTTACATGAAAATATTAAATAAATATTAATTCTCAGATGTTTATCACAAATCACGTTTTTGGTTTGATATTTAATATAAATAAGTAGAACTAATGTTATGAAAATTTCATTTGGTCTTTATATTTCGTTGATTCGTAAAAATCTGTTAATGTAATTATGAATATATGAAATTGTGCATATTAATACACAATTACGATAACTTTAATATAATTTATATCTTATGCAATCTGCCTATGTAAAATGTATTATATATCATAATTTTGCTGTAAAATGAACAAACAATGCTTAGAAATCTCCAATGCTTAGAAAAAAAAAATTGAAGTTATACAGGCCAGTTTTTATGATAGATTGTCTAAAAAAGACTGCTCAAAGAGAAGTCTATATTTGCATACTCTGGTACAATTATTACTATAACTCCATATAATTTAAATTAAGAATATTAACAAAAATAAAACATATTGTATTACTTTCAGGCGGGAGCCATAGCCGGTGTTTCAGTAGACATTACCCTGTATCCATTGGACACGCTCAAAACTCGGTTACAGAGCCAGCAAGGATTCTATAAAGCTGGCGGTTTCTCTGGAGTATATAGAGGTTATTATTACTATCAGTTATGTTTATATCATGATTTTAATAATAGAATAAAGATAATTCTTTTTTTAAATGTGAAGCAGACCTTTTTTATTAGGGGAATATTTATTCAGATTTCTTGTTTAAAAGAGTATAGTTTTTACACAATAATATATAGCTTGTATGCGAATTGCATATAGTATACAAGCTGATTTAATTATATTTTTCTTAGTATAAGACCCGAGGTGGGGCAAAGCACAGATAACTTAATTACTTGTATTAAAATCTATTAATAGTAAATTTTTATTTGCTGGAGATACACTTAAGTTAGGGATAATTTTTAAAGTCCGGCTGTTTAAGAGTCTTGTTTTTACACAATTCTGAATACAACATTATAGCAGTTTATCATTGTATTAATAAAGCACATGAAAATTCAGTTGTACTTGCTTGGGTTTAAACTTGCAGTGTTTGTTTAAGAATCAGATGGGACATTTTTACTTATAACTTGTAACATAATTACAAATAGCTTATACTTATTTAACAGTAACAGCCTGTTAATGTCCCACTGCTGGGCTAAGGCCTCCTCTCCCTTTTGAGAAGAAGGTCCAAACCTTCTTATTCCACCACGCTGCTTATTTACAATCACAGAATTAATTGTATCCAAAATATTTAATATAAGTAACTTCATATTCACTCATTTCAATTTTAAATAAATTAACGAATGTTTGGTATGTTACAGGCTTACTCACTGTGGCAACAACATCTATACCAACTACTTCTTTATTTTTCATGTCATATGAGACAACTAAGAAAGCATTTGAACCGATGGTGAAGACGCAGTACGCTTCACTTGTGCATATGTTGGCAGCTAGTGTCGGAGAAGTGGTAATATATATTATAATTTTCACTTGACTGCCTTGTTGGTCTAGTGGCTTGATGTAAGGCCGCAGGCCCGGAGGTCCTCGATTCAATTTCCAGGTCGGACCAATAAAAAAAGTTATTGGGTTTTTTGGGCCCGGAGTCTGGAAGTTGGAAGTGTGTACACTCCTCGGAAAGCACGTAAAGCCTTTGGTCCTGCGCCTGAACTCTTTCCGGTCGTGTCGGATCGCCGTCCCTACGGATTATGAGAGTTAGGGAATAGAGAGTGCACCTGTGTTTGTGCACACACTTGTGCGCAGTTGGCTAATCACTCAATCAGTTGAGATTAGCCGCCGTGGCCGAAATCGGTCTGGAGGACATTATTATTATTATAATTTTCACTTAGGGTGTTAGGGTTGTTAGTCTGTATAATTTGATAGGATTAAATAGTATATAATATATGACTTATTTTACTTTATCTTAAAAAAATTTTTATTCATTGAAAAAATACTGCAGACTGGCAGTAGACTGACTGGTAGTAATAATGCCCTGATGGGAAGTGGTCACCAGCGCCTATAGGCATTGGCACTTTAGATATGGACATTCTCTAACATCGCCAATGCCTCCATCATGGGAACTAAATGTTATGTACCTTGTGTATACAATATATATAATATAATAATATCCTAAGACATTTTTCACACACGGCCATCTGATCCCAAATTAAGCTTGTACAAAGCTTGTGCTATATACTATTTTTCTTTTGTAAATACATACTTTTATAGATAATTACACTCGGACTCAGGACAAACAGACATGTTCATGGACACGAATATCTGTCCTGGGTGGGAATCGAACCCACAACCTTCAGCGTGAAAGGCAAGCATCCACCAACCACACCAACCGGCTCGTCACATATAATTTATTATTCGTCTCTATTTCAAAGTTGTATAATATAATAATAACGATTGTAATTCGACTTATTTCAGTTAGCCTGTATAATCAGAGTACCAACTGAGATAGCAAAACAAAGGAAGCAAACATACACCGGCTCTGAGAAGAGAAGCAGCATCCGGATACTTGTGCATGTATGTACTTTCATTGTACACTTTATTTATTTTTATTTAAGAAAGGCAAATATGCAAATGGAGCACGGACCAATTCTTAGTTAAGTCCTATAGATGATGGACTATGGGTATTGTAAAGCCAGTTGTACACTCGCCCTTGAACCGAGAATCTCTCATCCCCTGCCCCCCCCTAAACTCGCTTTGTCGTAGTACTAAGAATGCCAAATCAAACCAGGGAAACCATCTACACTTCACTTCATCTACACATTGTTATCACATTGATAAGGCAGTCTAGTGGCCAAATTATAAAGCCGCACCCTGGTACTAGGTTCCTAGACTAGGTTATGAACCAAAAAAAACCGAAAAATATTACTAGGTTTTTCTATCAAAAAATTAAATTCACAGTAGTAGTCCGTACTCTGGAAATTTCTACTCGCGTGTCCTGTCGGCATTTCTATAAAGTAAGGTTATGTTTTTATTTCAGGCGTTTCGCACTGACGGCTTCCGTAATGGGGTATACCGTGGCTTCTTGTCGACCGTTGTGAGAGACTTGCCGTTCAGTTTCATTGAGTTGCCGCTGTGGGAGCTGTTCAAAACCTTCATCAAAGATAGGAACGATGGGCAGATTACAAGTTTTCAGGTATTCATGTTTCTGAATAATAATACACAATAATTATTCAAATTGCCTCGGTTGAATACACATTATTATTATTACACTCCAGAGCGGGCTGAGCGGGTCGGTGGCGGGCGCGCTGGCGGCGGCGGCCACCACCCCGCTCGACCTCGCCAAGACGCGCATCATGCTGGCGGAAGACTACGCCGCCACACGCAAGGTGCGCATCCGGCCCGTGCTGGCCGACATCTACCTGCAGGCCGGTCTGCGTGGCCTGTTCGCCGGCGTCGCGCCGCGCATGACGGCCTTCATGGTGGGGGGGTTCGTCTTCTTCGGCATCTATGACCATTCGAAGACTGTCTTCGAAAAGTATTTTGACAGATAGTATATGGGACATGCTCACAGACACATGAACGAACAGTTTTATAATTGCATATTGCAGTTTTAATAATAAAGTCAACAGAGATTTTCCTATACAAAAGTATTTGTTAAATACTATATTTAGGTTGCATTATGATAAATAACAAAAATGGGTATTTTTACAACTTTGCTATTGTTTTAATGTAAGGCGCATTTAATGTCACATTAGACAAGGTCGCGGCCGCTCGTCGTCAAACGTCACGTGATGTCGTAAATTAATTACAGATTATATAAATTATATGTACGTAGATTTCATCGTTAAAGTTTATAAATATTTATTAAAAAATGTTGAAACAAGTTGGTCTATTATTTATATTTAAATGGTACGTTTTATCCTTTTTATTTCCCAAATCGCTGTTTTTAGACTTGGGAACTGTAATTAGATTATTGTTGGTAAAATATAGCACGAGTCCTGTGACAGATGTCATTGAACAACTATCAAGTACCGTATTTTGCGATGATTGTAATAATTCATGATGATCACGATTACAAATCACATTTTCAATTTCGAATAATTTATGTAAAGTTCTGATTAAAAAAAAGGCTCAGTAAAACGGTTATATTTTTTGAGTTATGTATTTATGAATGACCACGTCTATCCTTATTGGGTTGATACCAATTATTAATCAGTTTTTTTTTTTAATTTATTAAACTGAAATATAAATAAATGAACTTAATTTTGTTTTAAGCTGCGTATGGTTTTAAGCGCGCTATGGGGACGTAATGTATACCCAACTTTAGGAAGCAAAGAATAATAAAATTACTAATTCAAAAAAATATATTTACTTTTTTTTACAACACTAGTGATTATGTTAACTTACGTTGAATTTATACATTGATATACATTTTATACTAAACTTTAGAACTAGAATTAATTTTTGGGTGCGATCAATACAATAAAATTTTTTAAATCGATCACAACCAAAATACCAATCATTCATACATTATTAAAAATCAATAACGAAAATTAAAATTCAAAAATGTACAAAATAAAGAAACAATTTACAATGTGTAGTACCTGCTTTATTTAAAAAGTTGCGTTAGAATCGATTTTCTTTTTCGATAACTGTGCACGTCTTGAACGAGATAAAGATGTGACAGTTTAAAAAAATAAATAGATTTAAAAAAAAACATAACATAATAACGATTATACAATAATTAAATATAAATTAATATAAGTATGAAATGACACATGTTGACAGATGATAAAATACTTTTAAAAGAACTTTGACGTTTAATAATATTAGAGCACCAATCGATATATTCCCACAAATATTTTTTTATTTAATATATTAAAGGCCGGCCATTGAGAGAATGTGTTTCTGAAGTCTGTTAGTTGGTCATGACTAATTAATTAACAGTTGACATTGTAACAGCAAACTTTGGATTTAAAAATATGCTTTCTTATATATTAAATGTTTCATTTAGCGTAAAATTATATCAGTGGTTGTAAGTTAACATAATATTTATTATATTATTGGTTATTGGGGCAAATAAACGACCATATGTATTTTTTTAATTCTCCCAGAAGCGCAGTCTCTTAGCGGTCAAACATTAATGAGTGAAATTATATTATATAAAATATTAAATATACTAAATAGTTATGAAAACTTTGGAATGTCATAGCCATATTTAATTCCTTAGCCTAATTATATATTTAGAATCTAAATATATAATAGATGCAAACGTTAGGTCAAAACAATCACCATTTCGTCCGCCAAAAACGTTACAGGTCAGAGACGGGACGAAAGTTCCAATATATTCCAAGTTTCAAATAAAAGTATTATTAATAGAAATACATTTATGATATGTAAATATTAAACAATGCATTTATTCAGTCTAGGAATTAAATTTAGTAAATATTGCCAGCCGTTTGTTTTGATATATGGCAACGATGTGCGAATCGCTACGTGTAATATCATAGCAGGTAAACAAACGATATTCTTCAGTCGGTACAGCATTAAGAAGTGTCCACAAACGCGACCAGCATCTCGCAGATGCGGCGGCGACCTTACTCCGTGGTCTAGCGGAACATGACGTTACTGTGCACGGTGTGTTCCGTGCGGGGGACGTGCGAGTGTCGCTTGAAGGGGTTCCAAGAGGGGGGGCGGCGTCCCGAGCGTGCCGTGAGGGCGGTGGAGCCACTCGACGCACTGGAGGCTCCAGACACGGAACCTTGGTTCGAACTCGGTTGGCGGGCAGCCTCGGGTGACGCCTAGGAACGATACAATCGCAGAGGTTACATTTGTCACTCAGAGGCTGTTTACATAATCGCCACGGTGTCACCCACCTTGTCCCTGGCGGGCGTGTCCATGGGCGAGGCGAGGCGCAGCGCGAGTGCGCGCGGGGCGGCGCGGATGAGGCGCACGACCTCCTCGTGCGAGCTCCACTTCACGTCGCGGTCGCCGATGGAGATGATGAAGTCGCCTTCGCGCATGCCCCCGATCTGCCGAACGAATTTTGTGATTTACCTGAAGGTTATTGATCAACCCATAGTAGATCAGCGTGGTGCCTAAAAATGGCATTGAAAGGTTATTTTACCCAAAGATATATAAATGTTAATTCTTCGATTTTTAACGATTAAGAGGCTTAAAGATTAAATAACATTCCAACATGGAATTTTAATCCCACTACTGGGCTAAGGCCTTCTCTTTTTTAAGAAGAACGTTTGAAACTTACTGCACCACGTTGCTCCAATGCAATGTGCCAGATTTTAATTGAATTTGATTATTTACGGTAAGCCTATTTATTAATTTTCTGAAAATTTTGCTGACCACAATATTTAAAAGTAAATACAAAACTCACATCAGCAAGAGAGTTGGGTTCAACGCCAGCGATCATGACGGGCGCGTCTCCTCTCACCGAGAACCCGAACCCTTCGTCATCGTTCGAATTCGTCACGTTGTATTCGCTGGCCACCCTCCTCAGCTCACCCTTAACCCTCTCCTTGCCATTCTTCGTCTTTCCATAGTCCTTGAAGCTGTCCTTGTAACCGTACTTATCGTCCAAGACCTTGGGATGATAATCATTATCGAAGCTGTTTATGTAAACTCCGTTCTTTTTCGTGACCCGGTGTTTGTCGTAGTCGTCGGAATATTTCTCGTCGCTTCTGATAATCTGGTTGTAATACGTGGAATTGTCTTCCGATTTGTCTCGTTTGTCGCTCTGTCGTCGTTCGATCTTCGTTTCGTCGTCTTTCTTTCCGTTCCTTCGGTCCCTTCTCGCTTCTCTGCGTTTTTCTGATGGCTTTTGTAGTTGTATCAATCGAGGGGCGCTCCAGTGCCGCTTGGCGGAGAACACCGCGATCGGTCCGAGGGACTTGAATAGATCATCGACGCGAAATTGGGCGAAGTCGGGTGGGGTTAACGCTAATTGAAATTTTGAAGATGCTGGAAAAGAATACGTTGTATTTTTAGAAATAAAATATTACAGTTATAGATGAACATTAATAGTGCGTTTTCGAAATGAAATATATTTTAATATAATTATTATATATTACACATTAAGTATATATATAGTGCGTCTAGTTTCCCTGGCACGTAGTCCCAAAAAACTATCAATTTTTGTGATGGGAACGAAGGCCCCACATAGTGGATTCAGTGGGTACAAGTCCATTATAACTCGCCATCAACTCGGAGAACGGGAGTCCTTGAGGGTTTCCCCACGTACAGAAGGAAGTCGGTGGCGTGTCCTTGGTGCGGTATGTCGGCGAGTACTCACGCAGGATGTCGGGCGCGTCGAGGATGTCGGCGAAGTCGTCGGCGGGCGGCGCGCGCTCCCGCCCCGCGCGCTCGCGCGCCGCCGACACCAGCGCCGACAGCGCCTCCTTGTTGCGCAGCTCGCTGCACACACACACATCAGTGAATGTTGTTCACATCGAGGTTATTTCTATCTAAAAGTCTCTTATTAAATATTATCATCACAATATTGTCAATCCTTGCACCTCGGTGACTTGTATAGCACGTGAAGCTGTTGCGTTCATACTCGTGCACCTGTTGGGCGAGTCCCTGAAATTGGCTGTCGTGGATGTACCGTCGAGCGGGACTTACCGGCACATTCTCTGGAGCCTCAAGGCCTCCTCGTACAGCGCTATCGCCTCAGCCAGGTGAGCGCGGCCGAGGGCCGTGTTGTCGAAGTCTTCGTCGAATTTAAAACCTGGAAATGTTTCGGACATATTAAAATAACGAGGAGATCAAATAAAGCAGAATGGATTAAATACACGGATTCATATAACGTAACTCGTAAAATTAAAAACCATATGATTTGAATTTTAAGTTCAATGAAAAAAGGGCGTAAATACCTATTTACACCCGGAACCGACCAACGGAGCCGTTCGGTTGGTAAAGGCTCAATTCTTTATATCTTTGCCTTACAAGCATATATAAAATTAAATTATTTTTAAAATAAACATAAACATAATAAAATTTTAAATATTGAGCGCACAGATGGTGGTAGGGCACTACCTGGTGGTAGGGCTTTGTGCAAGCTCGTCTGGGTAGGTACCACCCACTCATCAGATATTCTACCGCAAAACAGCAATACTTGATATTGTTGTGTTCCGGTTTGAAGGGTGAGTGAGCCAGTGTAATTACAGGCACAAGGGACATAAAATCTTAGTTCCCAAGGTTGGTGGCGCATTGGATATGTAAGCGATGGTTGACATTTCTTACAATGCTAATGTCTAAGAGCGTTGGTGACCACTTACCATCAGGTGGCCCATATGCTCGTCCGCCTTCCTATTCTATATAAAAAAAAAAAAAGATGTGAGGCGCCAAGTTCATAAATTGGGAAATAATATTTTAAAAAATTTGAGATGCATTGCAAAATGTAAAACGAATAATAAATATCTGAATCACAAAGAAGTGTGTGTGGGTAGTATTTAAGGTAGGTATGGTAAGGTAGGGTAGTTCCAGCCGACCTTCCCCGGCGAGCGCGGGCGCGTAGAGCGCGGCGAGGCGCGGCGCGGCGCGCGCGGCGGGCGCGTGCAGCAGCCCCGTCGCGCAGTACTGGTGCGCCAGCGCTAGAGTTACACGGTTGCGGGTGCCTTGGGTCTAGGTTGCCGGTGTAACTGTCTCGTAGTTACACCGGCAACCTATCACTGAGCACTTCCGCAGACAACGACTTGAACAAATACTACGTCTTTCGATGTGTGACCGACGTTCACCGTAAAAACAATAAATAATATCAACCAAACTAACATATATAAACATTTAAATATAATATTATATATTTTTTAAATATATTAGTACCTACTAATACAAGGAAACTCATAATAAATAATTTAGTTATTTATTAACGATCTCCAACAAAGAAAACACACAATTACGTCATTTAATGATGATTTAAAACGTGAGCTCTTTCAATTATGACCTCGAGCACATTAAACAATGACGAAAGAGAATTAAAAAAAAAACAAAAACAAATGTTACATAGTGGTACTCAATAGAGTAACATTATCGTTGATTTGCATAAATGTTATTTTAATCTGTGCATGTTTTTATTACTGGCATCACAGTAAGTTTTAGAACTATGAATTAATGGAAATATGGTATTAATATGTAGCGAGAAACACTTTTATTCATATCGGTGTAATATTTTACAGTGTGTGTACGCTTACCTTTGTAAAATTCAGTCTTAACGTGTACAAGCGACACCCACGAGTATGGCACGTAGTTGAATACACCTTCCGTTTGCATCTGAAACGAGGCGATTAGAGACACTTCACATTTGGTCGGTTTATCTCAGTGTCGTGTTTACGATTGCTCCGGACGCGATAGAAACTCGATAGTGGCGCACTAACTGCTCCAAGATTAAAACTCAACTAGGTTGCATATCGGTAACGAAGAGGTTGGCGCGGTTGCCTTCCACGCCGAAGGTTGTGGGTTCGATTCCCACCCAGGACAGACATTTGTGTGTGAAAAATGTCTCAGGATATTATTATTATATCAAAATCAAATAAATAATAATCAATTAAACAATGAACACTAGATGCTAAGCATTTTGTGTGTGTGTGTGCGTATGTGCGGTACCTTCTCGTACAGCTGCTGGTAGACGTGCGCGAGCTGCGCGCTCTCCTGCGCGAGGTCCAGACACATGTCCAGGTCATCGCGCAGTTCGCGCTCCCGCCCGCCGCACGCGTCGCGCGCCTGCAGCTGCAGCTTCTCGAACAGGCACTCGCGCGCCTGGGCCTGCGGGCACGGCACAGTATAATACTTAATGTACTACGGACCTCCCTACGCAGAAGCTGTATTTTTAAAAGATGTCCTTTTCTAAAACTAAAAACATTTATATGTAGTCTTGAATTACAATATTTAGTATTAATTGGAGATTTGTATTCTCTTAATTATCTTAAACCCATGGATTTGACAAGCCTTGCATTGGCGATAATTTGAAGAACTTGTCCTGCTCTCTCAGCTGTACGCTTCAATGGCAACTTTCCAAGATGACGTGTGTGTGTGTGTGTGTGTGAGCGTGTGCGCGTGTGGGTACCGACCGTCATGAGCGTGCCGAGCACGAGCAGCGTGTCGGCGGCGAGGTCGACGGAGGGCGCGTTGGTGAAGTTCTCGTGTATGTAGCGCAGCGCGCCCGCCGCGCGCAGCAGCGCGTCCACCGCGCCGTCCAGCCCCGCGCACGTGGCGCGCTCCTGGCGGACACGAAGGTACAGATACGAAACTCCAATATGTGGTACAGATAATCTCATTAACGGCCTACTTATTTTATGAAAAAAGGTTACCTATTTGAAAGACTTAAGACTTTACTTATAAACGTTGCTTAGGGTCTGTTTAATTTGAAGCATTTATCTCTTGCTGTCATCATTGATTTGACATTCGAAAGAAGAAGACACAGCATTGTTTAACTAATCACCGGCTGATCAAAGTTTCTATAAGGCCGTTACTCGATAAATTGAGTTTTAAAGGGGCGTTTAAGGAATATGTAAGCAATTAGTGATTTTGCATAACTACCTACCTGATTAAGAAGAAAATAACCAATAAAATATTTCACCGAATGATAAATGCTTTTATTTATTTTTTCTTCATGTCATATTCTTTAGTATTCGGAATAGAAGTCACAATAAAAATAGTTATAGGTATTTTATGAATAAATATATATATATACGCTTATTTTGTTACGTAAATTAAAGTCTTAATATAACAAAGTAAAATCCAAATTTAACCACACAGCTCAAGTTATGCTTATGTGATAGAATAGATGATATGAAATAAAGCTCACTTGTTTAGCGCCAATCTGTGTGTAGATGCCAGCTATGTTAAATAACACGCATGCTTTTTCAAATGCAACCGTTCGCTGACACGACGGGACTCCTGAAATTAACACACATAATATAATGTATATGTATACTTGTGTGAAATACATTGTTAGGAAAAGCTATTGTCTATGATTGTCTATGATCTAATCTTTTGATACTGAGCAATGTCTATGTCAGTTAATTCGGTGGCAATGAATACGTCAATAGTGTATAGTTCAATAAATAAGGCGACTAATAATACCACTTGGTGGTAGGGCTTGTCTGGGTAGGTACCACCCACTCATCAGATATTCTTCCGCAAAACAGAGTTCCGGTTTGAAGGGTGCGTGAGCCAGCGTAATTAAAGGCACATGGGACATAATATCGTAGTTCCCAAGGTTGCTGGCGCATTAAAGATGTGAGTGATAGTTAATATTTCTTATAAAGCCAAAGTGTATAGGCGTTTGTGAACACTTAAAATCAGGTGACCTACCAGTACCAATTAAGTTGGGACATAATAACATATTATAATGAACAGACTTCTGCACTCTGCATTCCTAGATAATCCGTTGAGGCGGCAAACACGATAAGATCGAAAGTTGGTACTTGACTACCGGCTTTCAACTCCACGCCCTTTTGTCTCGGAGTTTGAACCCAGTTCGAAAATAACTAACACTGTTAAAAAAAAAATATAAACTTTTTTGAATTAACCTTCTTACGTTAATGGTATCGTAGTTACCTGTTAACGAATCGAACCATTCGAAGTAGACGCCGAGCGAGCGGTCCGGCGGGAAGAACCGTCGCTCGATGTAGTACAGCTGGTTGTAATACTTGAAAAGCAGTGCTACGCCAGCTGTCGAGCGGACTGGAGTGCGTATGGCCTGGAAAGCAGCACTTAAAGTATCAGCCTGTGAATGTCCCACTTCAGGGCTAAGGTTCTCCTTTTTTTGAGGAGAAGGTTTGGAACTCATTCTATCACGCTGTTCCAAAGCGGGTTGGTGGAATGTGGCAGGATTTCAGTGAAATTAGAAACATGCAGGTTTCTTTACGATGTTTTGTTTCACCACCAAGCACGAGATGAATTATAAACACAAATTAAGCACATACAAATTCAGTGGTGCTTGCCCGGGTTTAACCCACGATTATCGGTTAAAATTCACTCGTTGTAACCACTGGGCCATCTCGGCTTATATTAAAACTAAACTAAATACTACACTAAACAAATAATAATAAGTGCTGTTAATTTGGTTTGCAAAAAATTGCGTCCGTACTCTTTTGGGTTTCGTTTTTAACCTCCGAAGAGATGATATAAATTAAACGTGTGCTGTGTGTCTGTCTTTGACCGATTACAACAACAACAACGATTTTGATTTAATTTTTCTTACCCACGATTAAAAAGAAAATCTTTTCAGCTGTTTGAAGATCCCTTTTTTAATCGTTGAAGGGACATCCTTTCAACGATTAGAAAAGGCAATTTTACTGATATATAATTTAAAAATTTACAATCTTGTGACTTCAATGATATTATAACATGGTTACCTAACTCGATGCTGGGCATCATCATTTGGAATCAGCAAGATACGCAACTCCGTAATAACTTACAGCCCAGGTATCATGTATGAGCTCATTGAAATGGTCTCAATAAATGTATACTTTTTGGACGTATTTTTGACTCAGGGGTTTTAAATTTTAAGAAATTAAGTCCATGGTTGTCATATTTATCAGTATTACTATAAACTTTAAAACAAATCTACCGGGACTTAATTATTTATGATTTTTTTAAATTATTTTATATGAAGCCTTCTTTTCTTATACTAATCCGGGCGGGTAACTAGTTAATAATAATTACATTTGTAACAATTTGTATCGTTACATTAGAGTGAATAAAATCACAAAACTCATTATTTTATTACGAAATAACAGTTTATTCCACTTTATTCTTGTAGCATATATATTTATGTCTATTATATATGGTTTTTTATCTCTTCATACCTGTCTCATGTCCATGAAATCTGATATAGAGTCCTCGTAGGCCGCCGCGTCTTCGCTGTAGTGCTCCAAGATAAAGTCTTTGAAGGGCTCTCTGAAGTCTACTTCCTTGGTCTCCTTCAGCCCCAAGGGTATCATCGGCATTACGCAGTCTTTGCTGAAACATAAATCGTTTATAAACATAGTAAGTAGCTAACGTCCCCTTATTGAGGAAAAGTCTTCCATTCGAGGAGAAAGTGGAGCTCACCACATTTTATCACACACCACAATCTATTTCATCCGTTACATTCCATGCAATTTGTTAATAACTCTAATATAATATGTACTACAAACAGTTCCTGATTAATGCATCTTTATTTATAATACAACACTGAAGTACTTATAAGTAATTTAACTTTCAAAGTACCGAAAACAACTTCGCCTACATTCAAGACGATAGTTTGAGAATCCATAATGAACATCCTAGGTTCTTCAGATGTCGACCAATGAGATTGCGTCAATTTAATTTCACCACCTACAATATGGTTACCTTCAAGTCTAGAGTGAATAGGCATCTTCTAGGCAAGCGCGCTCCATCTTAGACTGTATCTCACTTTCCATCAGGTGTGATAACAGTCAAGCGCTAGCCTATACATTAAAAAAAAAACAAAGTTTATTTATCTTTAATCCTCTTGTGATTGAACTTGGCTATGGGTTTCCTCACGATTTTCACGGAGTAAGAGATGAATTATAAATACACAGAATATTAAAACTGATGCCTCCCCGCAGTCTTTGATTCATATGTTCTACGTATCCTCTTTATAATGTCAGATTTTAATAATATTATTTGATTTATACGAAATATATTAAAACTCAATTAAAATTCAAGCAGTTAATCTGATTGGAGATTATTAATTCTAATTCTGTATCTATTATATATTCTAAATAATAAACTAAACACGACATTGTAAGCCATTAGCGCGGGAAAGAACAACAATGGCGGAAACTGTACCAGTTACACGGTGTTTCCTAATTTTAATTACACCAACGAACGGCTTAATTTAACGGGATTTTCGAAAAAAAAAAAACAATATATAATAATCAAAATATTGATTTGTAATATCTTATATTAAATCATATTTTATATTCTTGTTACATAAATGTTCAACGACTTATGTACTTCGAGTGTACAAAAAAGCGGTGCTCTCATCACGTATCCTGCCCTAAAAGAAACAGACTAAAAACGTTTCTGAGATTGCATTAAATCCTCGCCTGTTTAAAAATGTCTCGCTTTTAATGAACGTGAACCGAGAAAATAACAAGTTTTACACAAATAAGTGTCGTAATAAACGTAAATTGATACAAAAAGTCGGTAATTGAGCGAAATGACTGCGGTTAGAGTAAACGCGCTGAAGATTATTTATCGTATTTTGTGTTTGTGTTTATAATTCATCTGTAAACTTACATCGGAAACCTGCGTGTATTTAATTTCACTGGCATTCCATCATTGGCAAAAAGTAATAGTAAAAATCTTGATAATTTTTTTAACTATGTATATATATAAGAGAAATACCACTCATTACGAGATCTCCTAAACTATCCACGCAATTGACTTGAAATTTGTCACAGTTACTCCTTCCTCGACGTAGACGCTCACTAAGAAGTGATTTTACACAAATCCTATTTATAATACATTTTTCTTCTTATATACCCATGTGATGACTGAACGAAATTAGCTACTTCAATATAGAAGCGTTACACTCGCCTCAGACCTGAGTAGAACCGGCGAAAGATACTCAGCGGGATTTTTTTACAATTATAGTTATTTTATTAGTATACAATAATATAGTTGTGTTTTATTTGAAATGACCTAGAGGCAATTGTTTTATTCCCAATGTTTGCAATCATCCAAAGTCATTGGTTATGTAATATCCCTTAGCACACAAGCGTTTTGTGTATCCAACTCGCATTGGACCAGCGTGGTGGAATGATCTCCAAATTTTCCACTCAAAAGGGTGAGAAGGCCTTAGTCCAGTAGGACAGTTGTAACTGTTCTGCCAGGTTATTCAGGAGAATATTTACCTGTCATTCTGGTATAGCTCCACCGATGAATTGAGTTCGGCGAGTTGCTCTTTGAGGAGTTGTAAGTTTGAGTTCACGAAACTCAGCTCGAGGGCGACCGTCTCGCGAAGTTTTCTGTTTGTTGTTGCCTGCGAAGTAAACCATTTTTTTATTATTTTTGAATAGATGAATCTTTATTATTTATTGGTGGTGGTTAGAACACGGGAATCTTAACCGATGATCGTGGGTTCAAACCCGGCCAAGCACCACTGAATTTGCTTCATGTGCTTAATTTGTGATTATAATTCATGTCCTGCTATACGGTGAAGGAAAACATCGTGAGGAAACCTGTATGTGTCTAATTTCACTGAAATTCTTCCACGTGTGTATTCCACCAACCCGCATTGGAGCAGCGTGGTGGAATAAGCTCCAAAACCTTCTCTTTAAAAAGGGAGAGGAGGCTTTAGCCCAGCAGTGGGACATTCACAGGCTGTTACTATATTATTTATTCCATATGTATATGCGATTTTTTTAAAGAAACATACATTTTTATAAATACATATGTACAGTTCATTTAAAATAATTATTATTTCTCGAAATCGAACTACTATAATAATTTTTTTGTGTATAACTAGCGTGTATATGTAATATGTATATAAATAAAACGGATGTCTATATGTTTGCCCTGTATCCATTCCAATCTTTGATCCGATTGTGATGAAAAAATAGGTTTTACGCCCTAAATATATTTTTTCTCCGTCCCTTATTCCAGTACGTAAACGGGACGAATTGCAATAAAAATATAAAACATTTTCGATCTTTCTTACAAATGATTATCGATTGATCAGTTACACAATGATTTCTCTCCTTTTCTGTCATTGTTGATTTGACATTCGAAAGACGAAGACAGGGGCCGAATTCTACTAATTCATAACGATTACGATACAATCCCGATTTAATTCCGATCCAAGTTTGAATTTTCATCCAAGTTTGAATCATCTGTATTTATTCGAATCGGAACGGAACCGATAATATGTTACCATATACCGTTATGTCAAAATCAAACGTAATTGTTAACTTTTATGGCAATAATCGATAATTAAATTAAAGACTAGGAAAACGCAAAAACGGCCACGATCATGCTTCGATTCGATTGCGATAAAGTGACAATTTGTTAGTAGAATTGGTCCCCAGTATTGTTTAACTTATCACTCGCTAAACAACGTCTATAACGAAAGCCGTTTTTTTAATAATTATTATAAACGATTAGTAAGGCCCTTTATTTTAATAATTTTAGTACAATTTCTGTAGTTAAGTGTTTACTTATAATTTTTTAAATTTAAATTTATAATATAATGTATATGATATAATACTTAAATTTATTTCAAAAATAAACAAGAAATAAATTTCTAAGATATTTTATAGAATTTGCGTATTCTCATGTTCATCTAGTGAATCATTTCCGTTTCCGAAGGAGCATTGACTTTATTGTAAAGTAAACAAAAGATGGCGCGCAGCGAACCGTGCCCCCCTAGCATGGGGGTTCCTGACCCTTGACCTTGGCGGATTTCTTAAGTAACACCATTAAAGAATGGACTTTGAAGCGTCAATAGGGCAGTGGTTTAGTCTAGCGAAGTAAAAATCGCAGGATTCTCATAGACAGGCATTGGTAGTATTAAAAAAACACAGACACACACAAACAGAAGTCAAGTTTAATTAGAGTTATTAATTCTTTTATTCATAAAATATTTCATAAAGATGTATGTGTTTTGGACAAAAAAAAAACAAAAACATTTGTCTGTCACGCTGATCTACATAATCTTTGAAAGGCTAATTTATCAACGGTCAAAACCCCTTTACTAACAGTTTTTTACTTATTCTGTAGCATTTTTTTATCTTTATAGAATAGTAAGGCGGACGAGCATATGGGCCACCTGATGGTAACAACGCCCATAGACATTGGCATTGTAAAAAATGTTAACCATCGCTTACATCACCAATGCGCCACCAACCTTGGGAACTAAGATCTTATGTCCATTGTGCCTATAATTACACTGGCTTACTCACCCTTCAAACCGGAACACAACAAAACCAAAGTACTGCTGTTTTGCGGTAGAATATCTAATGAGTGGGTAGTACCTACCCAGACGAGCTTGCACAAAGCTCTACCACCAGTATTGATTGTGTTTCTATGGAATTCAATCCATACTATCGAATAAATTAAAAAAACTCGCTCTAGATACATAGAACTGACTTACGGTGATGCGTTATTTCGATGATTATTATATACTTGGTGGTAGGGATTTGGGCAAGTCTGGGTAGGTACCATCCACTCATAACATATT
Source organism: Nymphalis io (assembly GCF_905147045.1). NCBI lineage: Eukaryota > Metazoa > Arthropoda > Insecta > Lepidoptera > Nymphalidae > Nymphalis > Nymphalis io. Next base: position 1,290,640 of record NC_065909.1, read on the forward strand.
CAACCAACAAACAGCAATACGTAGTGGGCTTGAAGGGCGAGTGAGCCAGTGTAACTACAGGCACAAGGACCATAACATCTTAGTTCCCAAAATTGGTGGCGCATTGGTGATGTAAGAAATAATTAATACTTCTTACAGTGCCAATGTCTATAGGCCATCTGCCTTCCTGTTTTATATTATATATGTAAAGAAAATCATTATTATATATTATAATATTTTATTAGGGAAGCACTTTAATATTTATAAGAAACTAACCAGTGCAAGGGTGGGTGGGTGTACATAGAATGTTTTTAGTTTCATGATTTATCAAGGTAAAGTTTATGTAACATCGCTACCAAATCTTTTATAAATAAAGAAATCACTTTCTGATATTTCACGACCATAATATGCATTAATATAAAAAAAATTACTCATGTATACCCTTTTCTTTAGATGCATCTAAGACTCCTTTATTACCAGGGTCGGGGCCTGGTAATAAACGAATATTATCTTCGCTGTCGGTTTCGTTTTAAGTTCAAACCTTGATACGATTACCCCCAGGGGCAGCTAATATCAAGGAGAAAGTAGAACAATTGGTTCAAGCCACATAATTACAAACAATTGCTGGCGTTTGTTATAGCTGGTGGTTAGAAATGGGGGTTTCCATCCGGCATGTTATTTTCTATGAATTATGTCATTAATAAGACTGCATATGTGATTAATAGTGCAAAAACTTTTATCAAAAATATAAGACCGTTTCATGTGCGCAACTGGTGATAGGAGGGCTGGTTCATTTTTCGACCAGAAAAACGGAATTGCGATTCTAAGTGGAAATGCTGCTAGCATTCTGGAGATCACGATTTGTACAGTAACTATTTTTAATTTTAATTTGTATATATTTAAAGCTTAAATGGAAATAATTTTCTAATAATATATACTTATAATAAGACGATTGCATTAAATCCCCTAATAAAGTAACAGCTTGTATATGTCCCACTGCTGGGAAATTTACAATTTATTTCTTTTTGAGGAGTTTGGAGCGCATATCAAGCTCCAATGCCGGTTGGGTAATGTGTCAGATTACACGGTACATGCAGGTTACCTCAAGATTCCTATCACGAGATGAATGATAAGCACAAATTAAGCATTTCAGTGGTTGAACATGTATTCTAACAAACCATATAAACTCTAAACTCTACTATTAATAATAATACTATGCTACACTAATAATATACTCATATAATCTTAAAAACATTACAGAGTGGAAGAAAAGAGTTATAAATTGCATTTACTTTTGAAGTGAAAATTTAGTAGTAGTTATTTTCCGGAATTAAATCAGCGATCTTAGTTTCTTAGCATTATATGAAAACAATGTAACCCATGCTCGTCAGTGAAAGTTAACTTCGTGAGGAAACCAACACATAATAATGTCCTCCAGACCGATTTCGGTCACGGCGGCTGATCTCAAGAGAGATTAGTGAACTGCCCAGGAGATATTATAGTGCACAAGTGTGTGCGCAAAGACTGGTGCACTCTCTATTCCCTAACTCTCATAATCCGATGGGACGGCAATCTGACGACGAAAGATTTCAGGCCTAGGAGCAACGGCTTGACCAATCCAAACTCCGGGCTACTAAGAATTTAATTCAATAATTTTTATTCGGTTTTTCTGTCGACAATTCGATCTGGGATTTTAACCCAGGAGCTCCGGGTCTGCGGACACACAAACACCAACCAACACATTGGAGCAGCAGAGGTGGCCATTGGCCAGCAGTGTGCATTTACAAGCGATTACTTAATGTATACCGTTTACATTGTATACCGTTAGGCATGTCGCACACTGTCCGCGAAAGTATTCAATAGACTCTTCCGTGTTTGCGATCGTGTGAAAATTACCTTAGCTGTTAGCTGACAATTTGAATAAATGATTCAAATTGTCAACACAACATTCTACGACATCGAGCTGTTACATTTCTCTATACTTACATAATACAGACGGACATATTATGTTGTGTCATATATAGTGCGAACATTGCAACTGTTAAGTTGTATATAACAGATGCAAACTCTTCCTGATTAAGAAACGAATGATCACGACAAATATACAACTATTGCGCTTAGACGCTTAATTTTTTGCACACAATTTACAAACATATAAAAGTACAAAAAGTATGTACTGTTTTGCGGCCTTGTCACTTACAGTGATCTTTCCAGGCAACCTCTGTAAATATAAATATATATGTATTTATAATACTTACGCCGAGATAGAACTCTGGTTAGAACGCGTGAATCTTAATCCATGATCGTGGCTTCCAACCCGGTCAAGCACCACTGAATATTCATGTGCTTAATTTGTGTTTATAATTCATCTCGTGCTTGACGGTGAAGGAAAACATCGTGAGGAAACCTGCATGTGTCTAATTTCATTGAAATTCTGCCACATGTGTATTCTACCAACCCGCAATGGAGTAGCGTGGTAGAATAAGCTCCAAACCCTCTCCTCAAAATGGAGAGGAGGCCTTAGGCCAGCAGTGGGACATTAACAGGCTGTTACTGTTACATATAATATTTATGTTTGCTTTATATACATAGATTACTTTATTCAGACTAAACTAAAAAAGGATAGTTAACCTTGATATTCAAGGAATCCAAAAAAGGAAAATATTAATTTTAATTAACCTTCTTGGTTCTTTTGACTATTGTGATATATATGAGTGAGTTTGTTTGTTACGCTTTCACTTCTTAACTACTCAATTTATCATTATCAATTGCATACACGTTATCAGAGCTACAGAAAAGGATATAGGGTCCCTAATACCTCTTCAAGGATACCAGTTTATTATATTGAAAATTGTAAGCAATTACAAAATTAAACAAAAAAAATACCGCTGTTACTCTTCCGTCTTTTCCGAAGATGGTGCCTTTACTTTCATAAGTAAATTATATTAAATTCAATAGCGAGTCATGCGTTTCGACTGTTCACCATCACGTGGTCAAATTCCATTTGGTACCACAATTACCGCAAATATGAATTGTAAATCAACACGATAAAAATGTAGGGTTTATATACAAAAAACAAGGGTTCTGCCCAATCTCATTATACATATCGTTAAGGACTAAGGGAAGGAAGTTATTATTATAGAATTATAAATATATGTATTTACGATGTCAAATCAAAATTATTTATTCTATATAGAAGCATTACTCTTACTTGTTGATTGCCAAAAACTATCACCAATTCGGAAAAGAAAATGCTCTAAACTATGAAGAGCCGGTGAAAGAAACTCGACGGTTTTTTTCAGATTTTGTAATTGTTACCAATTTTAAATATAGTAAAGAAATAGCCAAGCTGTGCTATCATTTATAAACTCATTAATTGTATAATAAATTTTAACTTTTACACACAAGCGTTACTTTACATATTTTTAAATTCGCGTCAGAGTAATTTTGAACGCTTCCTGATATTCTGTTGTAAAACCGTATAAATTGTCCCATAAACGTGAGTATATGCCTGTGAATATCCCACTGCTGGGCTAAGGCCCTCTCTCCTTTTTCGAGGAGAAGGTTTGGAGCTTATTCCACCAATCTGCTCCAATTCTGGTTGGTTTCCTTACGATGTTTTCCTTTACCGTCAAGCACAAGATGAATTACAAACAAAAATTAAGCATATGAAAATTCAGCGATGCTTGCTCGGATTTGAACCCACGATCATTGGTTAAGATTCACGCGTTCTAACCACTGGGTCATCTTCGCTTTGCAGTCGAGTAACAGGAGTAATTAGTTTGTGATTGTTCCTCGTACCAATGTTATGAGTATCACATTTTTTTAGAAATCATTAATGTTCTATCGTACAATATCATTATATTGAAAGCAAATTGTACAACTAATACAGAGTAAGTACGTAAAGGCGGACCTGAGCCCGAACTTTTTCCGGTAAAACTGGATGACCGTCCCATCATACTATAACAGTGACAGGACCTGTGTTTGCGCACAATTATGCACAGGGGGCAAACGAGCACTGTGGCCAGAATCATACATCATACAATGTTAAGTGATTACCTTGAAAAGGTTTTCAGCGCCTGCTCGGAGCCGGAGTTCCTTGTTGATTTCTTGGTTGAGCTGGCACCGGCGTGTCTGCAAACGACCACGACAGGTCGCCACGCGAGGGTCGGAGCCCTGCAAATAAAGACATTATTAGTACAAAACACACAAATACAGTAAAATTGAAGTGTCTGTCTGTGATTTCAAAATAACTGCCTCTTTTAAAGGTAATATGCCTATTTGCGAGCTACCAAAACCAAAACAATCATTTATTTTTATTTTTGTCTGTCTGTCTGTTTGTCCCGGCTAATCTTTGAAACGGCTAAAAATAACAAATTAAAATAACTGAATTATTATAAGAAGTATTTCAAGGTTCCGTTTAGTCTTTATTTCATCAAAATCGCTTGAGTATTTTTATCACGTTTACTGAATTTTCGATAATAACGTGGGCGAAGCCGCGCGTAAACCACTTGTAAAACATAATAATACGTTTAAAGTGACCATATTACATGTTTTACGATAAGCCCGTTTGGGTACCACCCAATGATCACATATTCTGATACCAAACAGCAATACTCCGTATTGTTGTGTTTCATCTAGAAGGGTGAGTTAACTAATGTAACTACAGGAGCAAGGTACTTAATATATTATTTCCTAATATCGGTGGTGAATTGCCAATGTAAGAGATGAGGCACCTGGTCACCACTGCCCATAGACATTGGCTTCAATCCGACAAAAAACACTAAAAATTGTTGCTCGGCGGTAGTATTTGTGAGGTACCCACCCAGTTTTTTATTTTTGTCCAATATATATGTGAAGCCGGGTCGGGTAGCTAGTATAATAATAAATAATGAGCATAAGTTACATCGTTATTCACTGGAATCCGTCACGTGTCGTAAGTGACAGAGGTATGCGCGTTAGTGGTGCAGCATTGATGCGTTAAAGTGTATCAGCTTTCACCGGACAAGTGTATCAATGGTATTTCACTATTATACTGCTATCGTTTACTAATTGGTCTGGTGTTTAGTTTATAAGTTAGCAGGATTAGAGGTCTTGGGTTCTGTAAGTCGGGATGGTAAAAATGTTAGTTGAGGTTTTTTGAAATTCTCATCAAATGCATATTAAACAGTGTAATTAAATTTATATATCATTTATAATTATATGAATGAAATTATTTTTTGCAGAAGATTGACAACTGGTTGATATCACGGGTTAGGAATGCCTTCTTAAGTTATTATTTTGTCTGTGTATTTAATGTAATAAACTTAAGTTATGTACCAAAAACGCATTTACGCGTATTTTTTTTTTTTTTTTTTTATATTCGCCGGGAGGGCAAATGACTCTACTCCACCTGATGGTAAGTGGTAGTAGAGTCCAAACGCGACGACGGCCAGTACAGACGGGAAAAACGTTCTGCACTAGCCGCCTTCGCCTTGCCGGCCCGCAAGATGCCTCTTCACGCCTCGTTTGAAGGAACCCGGGTTGTAAGAGGAGGGGAACACGTGAGCTGGTAAGGAATTCCATTTTTTGGAAGTGCGACAAAGAAAGGAGTTGCCAAATTTCTTTGTTCGCGATGGAATTGATGTCACAGTTAGGCGGTGACATCGAGAACCAGCTCGCGTGGACTTAAGAAGGAAGGGGGAAGCGGGAATTAGAGAGAATAATTCCTCAGAGCACTCGCCGTGATACAGTCGATAGAAAGCGCTCAGTGCTGCTATCTCACGACGCAATTGTAAAGGTTCAAGGGTGTTTGTGACCTTTACGTCGCCAATAATGCGTACGGCACGTCGCTGCAACCGGTCCAAGGCCTCAAGTAGGTACTTAGCGGAGCCATCCCAAAGGTGCGAGCAATATTCCACGCAAGACCGTACCTGTGTTTTGTACAGCAAGCACAGTTGTTGTGGCGTGAAAAATCGCCGCACCTTGTTCAGAACTCCGAGTTTCCGTGAAGCTGTTTTTATAACAGCCTCGATGTAATCCCTTGGACTAAGGTCGCAGCGAACGTCAATCCCCAGCATGGCGATTTTGCTTTGCATCACCAGCGGAGTACCACAGAGGGAGGGAAGAGGGGAAAATGTTGACTTTTTCGCCGTGAGAGCGCATACCTGTGTTTTCTTGGCATTAAACTCAACAAGATTATCAGAGCCCCATTTGGCGATGAGCTCTAACGTCCTATCGAGTTCAATGACAAGATTCTCCCGCCTCTCCTCAGTTTCCGCCCGCCCAGCCACTGCGCGTCCGTGGTATCCACCATGCACTGTACTATCGTCTGCATAGCAATGTATGTTCCCAAGGGAGAGCATATCATTGATATGCAAAAGAAAGAGTGTGGGAGATAGCACAGATCCCTGGGGGACCCCAGCATTCACTACATAGAATTGTGAAGCGCAACCATCTACTAAAACACGAAGGCTACGCTTGTGTAGGAAGCTGGCAATCCAGGTGCATAGCTGAGCAGGCAGACCATATGCCGGTAGCTTGGAGAGAAGACTTCTGTGCCAGACCCTGTCGAAAGCCTTGGAGATATCGAGGCTGACAGCCAACGATTCTCCATGCTTGTCGATAGCTTCACCCCAGAGGTGCGTTACGTACGCTAGAAGATCACCTGTGGACCGTTTTGGTCGAAACCCGTACTGACGATCATTAATTAGACAGTGATCTTCTAGGTAATGGATCAGTTGGTTGTTTAAAATCCGTTCCATCACCTTACAAAGTACTGAGGTGACAGCTATTGGCCGATAATTTGCCGGGTCAGACCGATCCCCTTTTTTGGGAACCGCTTGCACATTAGCTCTTCTCCAAGCCTCCGGCACACTTCCCGAAGAGAGAGAAAGTTGGAACAGGCGCGTTAACACAGGAGACAGCTCCGCTGCGCACTTCTTCAGCACTATGGCTGGTATTCCATCGGGACCGCTAGCTTTCCGTACATCAAGTGATTGCAGCTCCGCACGCACATCACGTTGCCTGATTTTGATGTCAGGCATCGTATGGCCACATGCAGGTATTGTAGGTGGCAGTGCACTACAATCATCGATGACGGAATTGTCGGCAAAGAGTTTAGCCAGGAGATCAGCTTGCTCTTGCGGACTGTGAGCTAGCGATCCGTCCGGATTTCTGAGCGGTGGCAGCGAAGGTTGGCAGAAATTGTTTTGCACAGACTTGGTCAGACGCCAGAAGCTACGGGAGCCCCTAGGATGCGACACAAGGTCATGACCAATCTGTACAATGCGCTGTGCATCCGCTCTCGTGTATGCCTTTCTACAGGACTTGGAATTTTTATTATAGTTTGCTTTCAGTGAGTCAATGTTAGATGCCCCGCTAATACAGCCGTTGATCCACTTGCGATATGCCGCCTGCTTAGATTATATGCTGTATTAATGGTATGTGGGTACCAAGCGCGCGAATACCCACTAAAACCTTCGGTACCCATACCATCTATTCAAGGCGCGTTACGGGATTAGGATAGCCTTTCTTTTTATCGCTGGAAAAACGCATTACGGATTTCTCCCACGAGAACAGTGGAACTCGCCAGTGTCCGAGACGCCGAGTGTTCCCCGAACATCGGAATACCCACTAAAAAACCAGCGGTACCCTTTCCGTTTTATCGAGGAGTGCCACGGGATCGTTTGACCTTTACCGTGATACTCTGACGGATGATAGAATAGCCCTGACTTAACACATGATACCCAAAATCCCCTTTAATAAAGGCTTAAGAAAATGGTGGTATCTAACGATTTCATGAATAGAATAACAGGTATAGCTTCGAAATGAGCAGTAAAAGGTCTATCAATATGATTCTAGGTCTACTAAAATTCCTGCGATAGATTAGGTTAACTACAGAGAACGGTACAACGAACAGACTTCGACCGGACGGTTTGCAATTAATAGTTAATTAGTCTACTTAAAGGAAATAACTAAATTATTAGAACAGAAATGTACATTAAGTGTACGAAATAACAATTTCAGTTACGTTTCGTAAAAATGTTTAATAGAAATTTATATTAATTAATTACAATTATTCACAATTTATTTTTAATATTTTTTACAATAGGTTTTCGTTATTTGTAGTAGATTTGAATCTATGGCGGAATCGCCTATAACCAGTTGTTCTACCGCCAAACAGCAAGTTATTGCTTTAGCTGAGTTTAGTTTTGAGCCAAAAATCCCTTGGTTTGCGGCTCATTAAATAAACGACGCAGTGTATTGAATACCTAATTTACATTTTTATAGCCAATCTATATAATGTAGTATTATGGCATTCTGATTAAGTAATAAAGAAAGTAACTTTTTAAAAGTTTTTTTTTTTTAATATCATGTAGCCAAAGTATAGAAACGAACCGCTATAGTTTTATAATACGCATAATTTGGAATGCATTTTAAATAGTGATAGGAATTAAATTACGACATAACAATGTTACGACTTAATATAATATATGCAAGTGCTATTCACCACGCGTACATTCGTTATTATAGTGCATTGCAATGTACTTTGTCGTTTTGTAATGTTTATATTAATTGCGAGCTGTTGCCAGCCAGTCGCATGTAATAAATAAAAAAAGTATCCGAACGGACTGCCTTAACAAAAAATCTGTGCCTCAAAGCTTTTTTTAAAAAAAAAACATAATATATTATGGTTATAATTATTGACGTAACAAGTATTGTATAAAATTATATTTTAAAAATTAATAAATATATTATAATTTTAATTATTTATTACGCAATATAGTAGAAGAATACTTAATAAAACAGCACTTAATTATTTAAATTATAAATCCATATTGTATTAAAAAAATGTTTATCAATACATTCCCTTTAAAACGCTAAACACTTTTCCGTCAAACTTATTTCGCGTGTCGTTACTTAACGTTCACCATTATTATTTCCACAGATTAAAAATACACAATGTTCATACAATTCTAATTATCTATATAACAGATGCGTATTTTTTTATAGTATAGGTAGGCGGTCGAGCATATGGGCCTAATGAGTGGTTACCATCGCCCATAGAAGTTTAAAATTAATATTTAGTTATTGTAAGCCTGCAAAGGCGGTATTTATTTATTTATTTGGATCTCCAACAGATGTACATAACACACATTCAAATCATTTTTTATATTAACTTAAACTAACTACGCACAATGGAACACACCATTCACAAACACAATTACAAAATATACAAATCAAAAATAATATAAAAACATTAAATTAAAATATTTAAATAAAGAACAAAAACAAACAACGGTATAATTGCTTCTATTGATCTCCTTAAGATTTATAATAAAAAACTTTCAAGACATTTGCAATCGAAATAGCAAGCATTCATATTTCATAAGCCACGTGCCATAGTCGTGCGCAATATTTATATAATGTAATCGAAACGTTGGTTAATACGTGAGGTGTCAAGGAGTGATGGGGTAAAGAAGCGACCCTGGGTCGAAGTGGTTTAAACTTGTGAAACATTACGAATCAAAATCGGTTACCACGGCTGGAGGTACTTACGACGTACGTACGTATTTTACTGGTGGTAGAGCTTTGTGCAAGCACGTCTGGGTGGGTAGATACCACCCATTCATCAGATATTCTACCACAAAACAGCATTGGTATTGTTGTGTTCCGGTTTAAAGGTTGAGTGAGTCAGTGTAATTACAGGCACAATGGATATAACATCTTAGTTCCCAAGCTTGGTGGCGCATTGGTGATGTAAGCAATGGTTAATATTTATTACAATACCAATATCTATGGGCGTTGGTAACCACATACCATCAGGTGGCTCATATGCTCGTCCTATATATATAATTTAAAAAAAAAAAGGATTCGGACTGGAAAAATAATATTTCAATAATAATATCCTGGGACATTTTTCACACACGGCCATCTGATCCTAAATTAAGCTTGTACAAAGCTTGTGCTATGGAAACCAGATAACTGATATACTCCATATACTACTTTTCTTTTGTAAATACATACTTATATAGAAAATTACACCCAGACTCAGGACAAACAGACATGTTCATGCACACAAATGTCTGTCCTGGGTGGGAATCCAACCCACAACCTTCGGCGTGAAAAGGCAAGTATCTACCAACCACGCCACCGGCTCGTCGAATATCATACTGTCGAGTTTAATAATGTTTCGAATTGCCACAGATAACCTAACCAGAGTTATATGATACAACTATGATAAAATATAACCAGTGATTTAAGGACGGTTTGCCCAAGCTTCAAAAAGGAACATATTAACGTAAGACAATCATGGTTTTGTAATGTAATATTTATAACATACTATATAATATTTTTGTTTTTTTTTATATGCCCCGGTATGGCAAATGACTCTACTCCACCTGATGGTAAGTGGTAGTAGAGTCCAAACGCGACGACGGCCAGTACAGTCGGGAAGAATGTTCTGTACTAGCCGTCCCCGCCTTGCCGGCCCGCAAGATGCCTCTTCACGCCTCGTTTGAAGGAACCCGGGTTGTAAGAGGAGGGGAACACGTGAGCTGGTAAGGAATTCCATTCTTTGGTAGTGCGACAAAGAAAGGAGTAAATACATATTTATGTTATAAATATTGCATTACTAAAACAGTATAAATGTAAAAGTTCAAGATACTTTTAAAGAAATCTGAAGTGGCTATTTGTTATATAATTTATAATTTAAATAAATTATTTAAAATTGTATTTAAATTGTAAATTATATAATAGAATTAATTATAATATGGATACAACATTCGCAAGGAATTATCATTATATTAGGAATTATGCGCGAAAATAGTTAAGTGAAATAGTGTTATATCTTCATATACTAATATTATGAGAATATAACTCTGTGTGTCTGTTACGTTTTCATAGCTAAACAACTGATTCGATTTTGAAGAAATTTAGCGTGAAGCTCTAGCTTAAGCCCTAAGAAAGGATATACTTTTTTAAACTTAACGCCTGCCTAACATGCGGGCCAAGCTGCGAGTGTAAAGTTGTTATAAGTAAATACATATTAATCGATAACAGTTTATAGTGCATTATATTTCAAAGCTATTAGCAAATCGCTTGGAATTTAAAAATCTAAAGTATATTTATATCATCTGCTTCGACTGGAATATGTTGTAGAATAAAATGGCGGTCTACAAGACGGTGGATATTATAAAAACCTTTCCACATGTTTAAGCTTTCGAGGCGATACGTCAAAAGGTGTCGAAATCTATTAATCTCAAACATTTTACATAAAAGATGGCGCCCACTTAACCTCGCGTAACCTTTCGTCTGCCTATACGCTCACCCACCAAAACAAACTTTTACAGATTAAAAATAATATATTAAGTATTCGTATACAGTAAAGTAATTAAAAAAGAAAGAATCGTGATTATGTTTTTTATTTAATTTATAAAAAAATGTTAAAACAGTCGTCGCAGGAAGTTGATATATTGAATGTTAACTATTCCACGTAGAGGTGTGTGCTCGGAATATCAATGACGAAGAAATGAAATATACATCAAAATGCACTTTAAATGATAGGAAATATACGTGATACTGGTGAAGGTTTGAAGGCGTCACTTGATATAATCTATGTGTGAAGTTTGTCCGACGCGTTGGTCTAGTGGTCACCAGGTTGGGCCAATAAAAAGTTATTGGCTTTTCTGTCAAAGAATCAGTAGCAGACTTAGAAGTTGGATCTGTATACACTCTCGTTTATCGGAAAGCACGTAAAGCCACATTAGTCCTGCGTCTGAACTCTTTCCGCTCGGATTGTCGTCCCATTGGATTATCAGTGTGAAGGAACTAAGCGTATCTGTGTGTTCACACACTTGTCTACTATTATATGTCTATTTAACTCTTAAGCATAGACGCACTCTCTATCCTCACACTCTTCTGATGATACGCAATCGGAGACAATTTACCAACAGCTTCACGTGATTATCGACACATAAACACTGTCATTGTCAAAAAATTGACGCTATTGAGATTTTTATGATAGCAAAACTTAATAACATTTTGTTTTCACCGACTTGACACTAAAACCCAAGACCTCTGGCTTTGCAATTTGTAAGTTAATTTAAACGTCAAATTTTGACGTCGTAAAGTTATTTAAACGTCATGAACGTTAAAAATTTCTAAATTCTTTTCATTCGAGTGAAGAGAAGCAGTAATGAAGGCGTAAGCCGAGAATATTAAGTAGCGATGTGCGTTTATTTAGCATATTGTGCGAATGCCCATGCTTACTGTCGAGTTTTTGGAGCGTGTCGACTGTCGATACGTTTCCGAACGAATGTTTGTATGATAAAAATAATTAAACACACGCATCGATTAAAATCGATTGTTGCTTTTGTAATTATGCTTCAAATTGAGGATGTGATTTCAATTGATAAATGTGTTTTTATATTTTATAGTGTTTAACAACATCCGAGAAACTATTAAAAATATAGTTTTTATTTCTGAACAGAATATGAACCGTTTGAAGTAATATCAGTAACCAGTTATATTTAAAGTAATAAATATCCGTTTCAATAAAATCAAAGTAACGTGGCAAAGGTATAAGTGAAAAGGCCAAGTGTTTATGAAGTGAAAACTTTTTTAGGAGCGTTGCGCTGGTTTATCGTAGAGGATAGACTTGTGGTATCGCGTCGCCGACATGCTAATGCCCATCGTATCCTTTCTAGAATATAATGAAATCGTTGAAAGTACAAATAATTTAAGTATTTTAAATAATTGTGTAACTAATTAGAATAATAATAATTAAAATTTATGTAAATACTAACAGTATAAACAAATGATATAAGTGTATTTCAACTATTATTTCTTTAAATTAAACTGCATTAATAGTTTGTACTGAGTTTGCGACATACTGTGTATTTTGGATGAATAAAAAGCTATATAATAAAAAGGGATAGAATTATTACTTGGATTGCCAATATATGTGGAAATTAATAATATCCTGGGACCTTTTTCACACACGGCGATCTGATACCAAATTAAGCTTGTGCAGAGCTCGTACTATGGAAACCAGACAACTGATATACTACTTATACTATTTTCTTTTGTGAATACATACTTATATAGAAAATTACACCCAGACTAAGGACAAACAGACATGTTCATGCACACAAATATCTGTCCTGGGTGGGAATCGAACCCACCCTTCAGCGTGAAAGGCAACCAACCACGCCAACCGGCTCGTCAGTTTGGATAAATACATTTGACAGTTTCAAGTTTTTCCTGACTGACTGACATTTTTTAATGATTGCAGACACGAGTTAACAATAATTGCAACGTAATAAGCAAAAGTATTATAACAGAAATGAACCGAAGACAGTGAGTTTGAATCGGGCAAAGCACGACAGTTTTTATTAGTTATTTTTCTTTACCATTTATACAGTGGACGGAAAGAAAAACATCACGAGAAAACCGGCGCCATTATGTCGTAAATAATCTAAATATGTCGTAAATTATATGAAGACAGGAAACGTTTAACGTTGACTGTAAATCTATTTTTTTATTTCGTATGTAATTTAATCATAGAGAACAATCTATTTTTATATATTGTTTTATCAGACCAAAAATAAGACTAAATTTAAAACGTTTGCCCTTATATCAAGACGATAAAATAAGGCAATATTTTTAAACAGAAGCCATTTTATTGCAAAATACAAGATTCAAGTACGCTATTTAAAAAACTAAATGACCTAAGAATAAAATGTAAACTGCGAAAATTGCCACAATTAACCAGTTCTCTACGATTACTTTAAACGCGTAAATGAGGCTGAATGGTTGCATAACATAGCTATAAAAAAAATGTTCAGTTGACAGCTGACGCCATGACTGATTACAATCAAGATGGCGGCATAATCTTTTGATTTCGCGCCAATTTTGTGATTGCAGTCGTTCGGGCGACAAATGTGCTTAATGTTTTTTTTTTTGTTAATGGTTATAGAGTAATGTTTTGAGCTCTGCATGTGTTGTTATATTATTTTGAGACTTTATTTGGGTATTTTATTTATTTTAGTTATTTTGGGTATTTGGTACATTAATTAGACTTTAAGTATATTTAGTCTATAAACAACTCACTGTTTTAAGATGGACCAAAATTTTAATTTCAAATTTTTTAATGTTACATTAAAAAAAGTTTTTTTTTTTATATTTGCCAGGAGGGCAAATGACTCTACTCCAACTGATGGTAAGTGGTAGTAGAGTCCAAACGCGACGACGGCCAGTACAGTCGGGAAGAATGTTCTGCACTAGCCGTCCCCACCTTGCCGGCCTACAAGATGCCTCTTCACGCCTCGTTTGAAGGAACCCGGGTTGTAAGAGTAACTGGTAAAGATTTCAATTTTTTGGAAGTGTGACAAAGAAAGGAGTTTCAACAATTTCTTTATGCGCGATGGAATTGATGTCACAGTTAGTCGGTGACATCGAGAGTCAGCACGCGAAGACTTATGAAGGAAGGAGGAAGCAGGAATTAGAGAGAATAATTCCTCAGAGCACTCGCCGTGATACAGTCGATAGAAAGCGCTCAGCGCTGTTATCTCTCGACGCAATTGTAAAGGTTCAAGGGTGTTTGTGACCTTTACGTCGCCAATAATGCGAACCACACGTCGTTGCAACCGATCCAAGGCTTCCAGTAGGTACTTAACGGAGCCATCCCAAAGGTGCGAGCAATATTCAACGCAAGACCCTACCTGTGTTTTGTACAACAGGCACAGGTGTTTTGGCGTGAAAAAACGCCGCACCTTGTTCTGAACTCCGAGTTTCCGTGAAGCTGTTTTTACAACAGCCTCGATGTAATCCCTTGGACTAAGGTCGCACCGAACGTCAATCCCTAGCATGGCGATTTTGCTTCGTAACTCCAGCGTAGTGCCACAGAGGGAGGGAAGAGGGAAAAATATTTTTTAAATTCGTTTGAAATAATAGACGCAAGGAAAAATAAACAAAATAAACACCTTCAAAAACCCTTGTTATTGTAAAAATGGACGTTGATACTTACTATATATATTTAAAAAAAACCAGAAGTACAGCCAATTATTTCTAATATTTTAATATAAATTTATTATAATATAACTGATTAAGATATTATAATGATTTTGTGTTTTAAAATAAATATAAATTATTTTTAATTTGACAACATAGTAATGTTGTCAATATATTTGAAGTAATCATTCGAGATGTCATAATTACATAATATAATATCGAGTTATATCGATGTTTAATTATTTATGACCTTTCTAGTTAAATCGATGCAGAAAAAACAGCGCACGTATTTATGAACTACAAATAATCATTACAAGCTCCAACGACATGTTAATAGCTGTTTTAAATTCATTGACGCGTACCCATTTCCCATTTCACTTAGAAAACTTAAAAGCCTTTGGAATGTTAAATTGTATAGTGTTGCCATAAATATTGTGAACGCGTAATTGGTTACGTAATTCAGCTTTCTTTGTGATAATTGATATTGTGACGGCAACACTATTGGATTTTAATTAATCGTTATTGTTATCTGGTAACATTGATGTATTGTAAGCGTTATTTCTTTTATTGGCTGTTAATTTTTCGCTTTGATCAATCTATTTGTTTTTATATCGTCGGAAAGTGCTTCCACGTGTGATGACGGATGTAGGTCTAACTATCCACTAAAGACCAAACCCTTAACTGTGTACTATGATTATGTAAGAAAACTTTGGGCAAATAGAAATGCGATATTTTTAACTTTGCCGCTTCGAAATAATTTTAAAACTTAAAAATAAATACTTTTTTTTATTAATTTTTCGTAGTAATTTCATAACATCTCAGCTATATACATATATAAAGGTATTGTTATTCGGTTACAAATAAACCAACTGTAATGGACTTTACAATGTGGCTGACACCGTTCGCTTTATTGAATTTCTAGTGATGACATATATGAGTAACTGTTAGTCTTACTACGAATTTGTTCACTTGCCTTTAATAGTTTGGGCTTTATATATAACATGTTAGGTCAACTTAATTTAAAAACAGTACAGTACAGTAACAGCCTACAAATGTCCCACTGCTGAGCTAAGGCCTCTTCTCCCTTTTTGAGGAGAAGGTTTTGGAGCTTATTCCACCTGCTCATTTGCGGGTTGGTGGAATACACATGTGGCAGAATTTCAATGAAATTAGACACATGCAGGTTTTCTCACGATGTTTTCCTTCACCGAAAGGCACGAGATGAATTATACCAGAAATTAAGCACATGAAAATTCAGAGGTACTTGCCCGGGTTTGAACCCACGTTCATCGGTTAAGATTCACGCGTTCTTACCACTGGGCCATCTCGACTTTTTTACGCTGCACCAGTTACTCTCGAAATCGACATGATTTCAAAGATCATCCTTTCATCCAATTTACACAATCCCTTGTTAATTATACATCTTAACGTTCCCCATGGATCGCCCTGCCATGAACTTATTCGTCATCATCATCATCATCAGCCTTTTCTCGTCCACTGTTGGACATAGGTCTCTCCAATGTCATGAACGAATTAATTAGAAAATAATAATAGACAAATCGCTTCTTACGCGAGAATTCGAGGGCAGAGACAACTAGTGCAAACTGGTTTATTTCGGTTTTAGTCACTTTTTGTAATACAATACAAACGCATAAACGTCTCTAAGCTGATGTATCTGTACACAGAGGTAAAAAATAACGCTCCTAGCTTCGTCGTAGTCGGTTAAGACCTACACACGACCTCTTTACGCATGTCTTCCAATATTAATTTCTAGAATAAATACTGAAAAAGTTAAGTTACAATGAATGAACCGCAAATGGACGGCGCGTGATTTATAAATAATTAATTAGCCCACTTAAAGGAAATAACGAAATGAGTTGTAAAGAACCTACTTAACATCTAAGATAGTAACAAAAGTGTCCTAAGTAACGATTTCTATTTTTTGTAAAGAATAATTAATAGAATATTTTAAACTTTACATAAAACTGTTTTCGCCATATTTAAAGATAAAATTTATTAATAGTTTCTAAAAAAACGTTTCTAGTAAAACGTTCCACGTAGTTCGTTTATGCATAAAAATCTCATACATACCACAGTATAAATATATAACATTACCGCGTCCATACTTATATAAATTAACCTCTTTTAAACAATTGAAATATTACAAAGATTGAATAATAAAATTCAATATGTTCTTACCGTGAGTTCGCACACTTAAATCGCTAACGTGAGTAATTTCCAACCAGTGGTAGTGGTATCGCTGCACCGTTATGTTGCCCTAGCAGGTTCGATACCCGGCCATTACAATTAGCTGGACGCAGTTTATAATGGCATTATGATTATTATAACTGTTCTTACCGCTATGGGTTGGTGTTATGTAATGATTTTCTTTTGTGTGTGATTTATTCTCAACAAGCTCCCGCCTGCGGCTTCGGCCACCGGGTTGGGAGATCAGAGGTACCTAGAAAAATTCTTCCCATTGTGATGCAATATGCACTCTCTAACAATCAAAACCGACTTCAAATAAAATGTAAGCCAATAAATATATCTCCAATTTTTTTCTAATTTGGTATTATTTTTTCAAATTGAAATGAAAACAAGCGGGAACAAGATTTATTTATACCTGAACTAACGCGGATTGGTAGCTAGTTAAGTGTTCGATTTTTATTTGTCGTATATACATTATCGTTTAAAAAAAATGTGTTTTCCGTGGACAGTTTCGTGCTATATTTTATTTATTTATTTATATTTATAATAGCACACTTACAACATACATATAAAACATTGAAAAAATTAATTTATAAAACAATAATAGTATATCTAATATGCATGTCAATTACAAGTGTACATAGCACTTCCAGATTCATCTAATCAAATTCAAATTAAAAGTAACAAAAAGTCATCAGTGATTTTAATATTAATATTTTCCAGAACATCAACTATCTCCGTACCGTACAAACAATTCGCTATTGCAATTAATATATATATATATATATATAATAAATCAATCAATCACTAACAAATTCATATACTTTAATTGCCGAAATACTCGAAGGTTCACTAAGAATAGAATTAAAAACACCAATATTCGTAGAATTTAAATTTAGTTCATATTTAATGTTTCCTTCAAACAATTGATATTACTCGTAGCAAGTCATCTTATAAGTCAAGAATGGAATCAATGATTGCTGGATCTCGATAATTAATCATTTAGGTTTTTGCTCATAATTATTCTTAATATATTTTTTTATAGAATAGGAAGGCGGACGAGCATATGGCCCTGATGGTAAGTGGTCACCAACGCCCTTAGACAATGGCATTGTAAGATATGTCAACCATCGCTTACATAGCCAATGCGCCACCAACCTTGGGAAGTAAGATTTTATGCCCCTATAAAATCTTAGTTCCCAAGTTCTTTTTGATAGAGGAATTTTGATTTTATTTCAACTACATTCGATTTCTTTTATGGGTTATATTTGTGTTATTAGGGCAAAGGATTGATCGGTCAATAATTTGAGAATAACTAATTTATATATTTCTATTTAATTATATAAAAGAAATAATTTTTTTGGAAAAAAAATTTAGTAAAGTTGCTTGTAAAATTGCCTGAAAAAATTATAGAACTTTTCTCTATGGGATTAAATAAAAATTTGACAGCTCTTCTGTCGGCCGGAGCAGCTAGTTTCAAACAATGTTTACAATTTTTTTGGCAATAACCTTAACAATGGCATTAATTTGAATAGGTTTATATTTTTTAACATATATTTATAATGAGATTATTATTATGACGCAAGTACACAAAAAGGTTTCATTAAAATATTTTTAAAACATAAACACATAATTATTTCTCTATATACAGATCTTGGAAATTAAACGACATGCAATAAAATGTTATGGCATCGAAACAAGATGATTACACGTTGCAAACGCCGTTTCACAACCTGTCATTTGTCAAATGTCATTTTGACATTTACATTAAAGGAGGTCCGAGTAGTAATTACGCGTCAACCTTATTACAAAATATTGTTGTATTTATTCTACGATTATCTATGGATGTGTTATTTCGTGATTGGCTTTAACGACGTATTTATAATCATATATTCATTTAAATTTGTGGAATTTGATTGCAATGTTTTGTTGCACTGCTCTATTGGTTAGCTTGCACACCTGTGGATGATAAGTGTTCTAGGTTTGAATCCCGGACGAATAAAAATGGTTGAAGCGAAAGTCTATGTGGCATTGTTATACTGCTTTGCTCGCGTATAGCCGTAGGTAGGAGGCTGATCTGTCACCATCACTCTGATCTCGTGTTTCATTTCCACGAGAGCATCACAGTTAGATCGATCGAGATTAAATCTCATAACTGAAATTCAATTCGGAGATACTTTCTGCAATAAATTAAGCTATTTGTATTCTAAAATATATTTTGTAATATTTTCGAAAGCTTATGTACTTTGAGAATGAAGAAATAATGTTTCACACATTTTATCTTAAAAAGGACTTATGTTAAGATGAATTTTCTATAACATCAGGATCTAGTTGCCGTTTCTATATTCGAATACTTTTGTCGATCCTCTATATGTATCTTAATTGTTAATTTAATTACATACCATATATTACCCTGGCATTCTCTCGTACTTATGGAATTTTAGTTTTTTTTTTTAACTTCCGTTCCGGTTTTGCACGGTAAGGGTAGTGGAAATTTTCGTGTAATTTCGTTTACAGTAACAGTAACAGCCTGTAAATGTCCCCCACTGCTGGGCTAAGGCCTCCTCTCCCTTTTTGAGGAGAAGGTTTGGAGCTTGTTCCACCACGCTGCTCCAATGCGGGTTGGTGGAATAATAGTAAATTCGTTTATATTGAAGAAAATATTTTATTTAGGCTATGAACCTTCTCGAATAATATTGTTTTTTTTTTGTGTATAGTTCTTATGATAATAGTTGTGGTTAATAAAGAGCTGAACACATCATTTACAGTCTTCAACTGCGGAAACCCTCACCCGGAGTCTGTCTTGTCGACGGACGTGACGAACGCTCGCACGTCGCACAGCGGCTCGTCAATTCCAACACCGTCCAAAGCCGAGATGCATTCTCGCAGGAGACATTCTTATTTTATTAGCAACACGACTGAATGATTAATATTTCCATAGACGTATTATCTATGATGTATTTTATGAATTATCTGTTATTTTGTTGTACGTTATTTTTAAGGTGCCTGCATGTTTTTAATTTCAGGCAACATCGCATCTTCGTCTGAAGATTTATAACAGGAGATTTCATAGGGAGGGATTCGTCGTACCTTAATCGGCCTCCTAACTGGAGACTATATATTCCGAACCGTGGGCAGCTTTAAATTTAATCTAATCTGTTATTTGCTTAGTAAATTAAATCCATTCAAAATTCCACGCAACCCACATATAAAAGATACTTTCAGAATTACCAAATACAAAATCTTCATTATATACAACTACGTACAGAATTACAGAATCCATTGTTTTTCGACAAATAGTTAAAAGTCTAACACAACCGAATTATCGACCTTATATCGTTCGTAATAAGGATTATATTTAATATTAAAACACTGTTCTCGATTTGTATCAGTGATTTTTGTATCAAAATGTTGTTCAATTATTAAGCAATACTATTGTTTTTCTTCTCTTTGTTAATTTAATAGCTAGTGTCTTTAATTGGATGACCTTAAGACGAAAAAATATTTTCTTTTTTTTTTTTTTATATATAAAATAGGAAGACGGACGAGCATATGGGCCACCTGATGGTAAGTGGTCACCAAACGCCCTTAGACATTGGCATTGTAAGAAATGTCAACCATCGCTTACATAGCCAATGCGCCTCCAACCTTGGGAACTAAGATTTTATGTCCCTTGTGCCTGTAATTACACTGGCTCACTCACCCTTCAAACCGGAACACAACAATAATAAGTACTGCTGTTTTGCAGTAGAATATCTGATGAGTGGGTGGTACCTACCCAGACGAGCTCGCACAAAGCTCTACCACCAGTAAAATTTCCTTACAATAACATAAGCATTTGAACAATAACTTGCCTCTAAGTAGCGATCTCTTCCAGACAACCTTATAGGGAATAAAGTCGATATAAATTTATATATGACACGATACATACATATATACTATAACGATATTTTAAGTATCACCATAAAAATTAATTTAATATTCATTTTGTTAATTGTAACAAATATATATAATTAAATTATTTGTTTTATTGTAAATTTATTATTATGTTTTTATTATTGTGATAGGTGCCATTTTCTTTGATTATTTAATAAAAACAAAATGGCGTCAATTGGAAAAAGGCGGGAATTGTAAATTTAAATTTTTTTTTAAACTGAATATATCCAGCACAATACAATAAGATTCTTGTTTCATCCATTTCATCCTCAGCTTAGGGTAGCAACATCCACGATTTGCAATACCAAGAAAACCTGTTATTTTATTAATTGAAATTGCGAAGGTCGTCTATTCGAAGAATGGTATTTTGTTTAATAGATATTGTTTTAAAGATGGATGGACTTCGAAGGCTAATTTATTTCCATCTTCGGTATGAATTCCTGTTCTTTATTTGGAAATGTGATAATGTGTGTTGAGATACCGGTTAACGTTATTTCTTGATCTATGCGTCAAAATTTATTGTTTTTTTTTTAAGTTTTCGATTTGTGCCTTTGCCTTTGTTCGTATGGCATACTAGATGGCTTAGGTCGTTTTTATTTTATATATTTCATGTTTTTTTTATAGTTTGATTTGTACTAATGTTATTTTATCTAAAAAACCCAGTAAAGTAAATATGAATATGTTATTCAGATTAAACTATCGAATTTTACAGTGTTTTCAGCCAATAGACGTGAACTTATGAACTAGCTGCTCGTCCAGACTTCTTGCAAATGTCATAATGACAAATAAATATGGTAAATGCTCAACACCGTCCGTAGAGTGGCGCCTTAAGTATAGATAAAAAGAATGACAGGTTAAAAGCTTACTAAGAAAGGAAATGTAATTTTTGATTGTCAATAAAAAAAAAACTTTAATCTGTTTTTTGTTTATTTGTTTGTGTAATACTATGGCTGTATGTATATGGGCTTTGCGCAGGTACCATTCCCTCATCGTAATATCGTAACAGCCTGTGAATATCCCACTGCTGGGCTAATGGCCTCCTCTCCTCTTTTTGAGGAGAAGGTTTGGAGCTTATTCCACCACGCTGCTCCAATGCGGATTGGTGGAATACGCATGTGGCAGAATTTCAGTGGAATTAGACACATGCAGGTTTCCTCACGACGTTTACCTTCACCATGAAGCACGAGATGAATTATAATCACAAATTGAGCACATGAAAATTCAGTGGTGCTTGCCCGGTGTGAACCCACAATCATCGGTGAAGATTCACGCGTTCTTACCACTGGGCCATCTCGGCCATCGTAATATAGTCTACAGTTATAGTTAGTATTTTTGTGTTTCTGTTTGACGGCGCAAGGGACATAACATTCCAGTTCCAGAAGTCGTTGGCGCCTTGGCGATGTACGAGATTGTTAATATTTCTTACAATGCTAAATTATCTATGGGTAGTTACCATCAGGTTTAGGTAACCATTTACCATCAGATACCATTTGCCAAACTGCCAACGTATTATATAACCTTTAAATGCAATTGTGGACTTGTGCCAATATATAAAGAATAAATTAAAAAAAAACAGAATTCGTTCAAAATTGAAACAAAATATAAGCTTGTTATATAATATATTTGAGCTCTGACTTCACCATCAATCGATGAGGACCTTAGTTTTTCACCATGATGGATATCCAGAACAAAAGTGATTCAAAATATAAATACAATAAATCATTTAAGTTTATTTAGTACTTTTGAGTTGTATGGTGAGCGTTAGAAAGTACGGATGTTCCATGGTCATTCTCTACTTTCGCCTCGGAACGCAATTACTTACTCAATTACAGGCTTATCTCGTACAAACGGGCATAATTAAATATGTAATGAAAACCTGATAGCCAGTTTTTTACCGTTTTTGGAGTTAGGCAGCTTTCGCTCGAGATACGGGAGAGACATATCGAAATAGGGAGAATCGTTCATTTCGTTTAATTATGACTTATGTTGTTTTGCTATGTGATCGATTTAATTGGCTGTTTTTGTTTGGTTTATAAATAAATTTATGCATAATCTAAAATGTATTTTTATAAAAATAATAATAGCTGTGAATTGCTAATATATCCTATTTACCCCTCCCATTAAGTACAGCTTGTGTTAAGAGTGGGGACGACAATAGCCCAAGGGGTCAGGATCGGTCCCGCAATTAATACATCGCTAGTCAAACCGTAAATGTTAAATATGAAAAGCCCTTATCCGTTTAGTTGCTATTAAGGAGACACGATATAAATTTTAGACAAAGTTCAAATACAAGCACCAATGAATTTTCATTTGCTTAATTTGTGTTTATAATTCAAACCATGTTCTTTCAAGGGAAAAAAATCTCTAGGAAATCTTGAGGAATTCCATCGAAGTTAAAATTACTCATATTCACAATTCGACTTAGTGACAAATCAAATAATCTAACCCTGGCAGGTAGCTGTATCGATACACCAATAAATTACTAAAAAAAAACATACAAACACTTTTTTTTTTTAATTTAATCATGATAAAATTAATTTATATAGATGTATAGTTACGTAGATTAAAATGGATGAATTTAATGTGTTTGCTTTCATCATGAAGTTATTTTTACCACAAACATCATTAAGCTCAGCATCAACTTTCAATCAAACAGAAACCTTTCACGCGTCTGCTTGTGTTATCGGACAAGTTTAAACGTTAATAGCGCAATGGTTTACCGTTTGGCTAGCGATGTAAAAGTCGCAGATTCGATCCCGACCTTTTGGGCTGTTATCGGGGACGACAACTACTACAAGACTCTTAACATAAGCTGTACTTAATTGGGGGGTAATTGCTTAATAACGGCCAGTTAGGATCTTTTTTTTTTTATTGTATAAGTTGGCGGACGAGCATATGGGCCACCTGATGGTAAGTGGTCACCAACGCCCATAGACATTGGCATTGTAAGAAATGTTAACCATCGCTTACATCGCTAATGCGCCATCAACTTCGGGAACTAAGATGTTATGTCCCTTGTGCTGTAATTACACTGGCTCACTCACCCTTCAAACCGGAACACAACAATAACGAGTACTGCTGTTTTGCGGTAGAATATCTGATGAGTGGGTGGTACCTAACGAAACGGGCTTGCACAAAGCCCTACCACCAGTAAATACCATTTCCCTCCCCCCTAACACGCGAAAACTAGACTATAAATTAAACCGAAAAAGTACAAGGTTTTTTGTATAGAAATTTAATTTGTTTGATAATAAATCTAAATCATTATATTTCGGATTATTTTATATTATATTATAAAGGCAGAACAAATCGTATTATATACAAACTTCAATGCCGAATTGTTATTGTAATTACTCAAGTTTCTATTAATCGCGTGCGGATATATAATTGAGTTCTATTACGATAGCCATAAATAATATAATTGATTGGATTTTCATTGTGTTTTGTTATGAAATTTAACGGTAAATAAATATAACGAACGATATCGAAATTGTTAATTTTTTGCGTGCGTGTGTTCTGCTAAACGGCTTGATCGATTTTGATGAAATTTGTTTTTTATGCTTATGTCTTCTAAGATAATATAGTTTGATCCGGTAAATAGTGCTATTACAGATATTCAGTTTAATTTATATCTTAATTAAGAATACATAATTAGAATTCTCAATGCTGAGTGTACCAGCCCAACTCATATTTTTTCAAGTGTTATATATTGAATATAATAGCACATTATTGTATAATTATCTAAAATAATGTATTGCAATCACCACGAACAATAGCCGACTGTGCGGATCATTTTATAGTGCACAAGTGTGGCAAATACACTCTATTCCGTCACTCATATTTATAAATATTTCTGATTCCTTCCGCCTCCTTTTACTATCGAACGGCCAGGCAAACGCGTCCAAAGCGCCATAGGTACACAGTGGAAATTCCCCGCCTACGTACAAAGCGCTTTGAATCCACATTTATCATCATTCATGAATGCTTTGCCTGAGTCCGTATTTTCTGATAGGTACAACGTTGGTGTCTTTAAATCCAGTATGAACAGGTTTCTTTTAGGCAAGCGTGATACATCTTAGACCGTGTCGATGCTTAAGATCAGGTAAGTCAACGGTCAAACAATTGCCTATTAAGTGTAAAAAAAAACCTCATAATCTGATGGAAAATTCGAAACGACCGAAAAGGGTTCAAGAGTAGGGTCTACGTGCTTTCTGAGGCACAGAAGTGTCAACACTGCCAATTTCCAGACTCCAGACTGCTATTGAGTATTCACTAGACTAAGAAGGCACAACTACAAATAAATCACTAGTTTCTGCCAGCGGTTCCGCTTGCATATGAAAGGGGAGAAATTTCATAATGATGAGGAGTAAGTCGTACAAACGCAACAAATATATAAGCAAACAAATTAACTTTCGAATTTATAATATTAGTATGGATTCCATCTTCTGGTTTAATAGTTTTCTTGTTAGACAATTTCTTCTCATTCATGAATATAGACTTAGCGATGCATACTGATACAGATTTAGAAATTAATTATTGATTTCCATTTGGTATATATTCATGTATAAAAGTATTATATACTTTTATCTAACATGCGCTATCGATTTCATAACACCAGTTCGACAAGAGAAATAGGTATTACAAAATATCTCTCCAAATTGAAGTGAAAGCGGTGAAGCTCATGGCTTGCGTGATTTGACAATATTTGAATCGAGTTTTTTTTTATTTTTTTTATTTAAATACCTCAAATCCGATATTTGTTCAAAAGTTTATTTAAATATTTTTCTATATTACGACCTGCGTGTTAGCAAATATAATTATAATATTATTTATTAGTGAACGGTACATGATGCATAAAATATGGCCGTCATGGGACGCCAGCCACTTGAAAAAACATAGAAATATATGTATATAGAATGAATACAGCATCGTTAATGAAATAAACATATTTCTCTGTTTATTATACCGGTACATAACATTTTTTTATAATACGGGCCAGCATATGAGCCACCTGATGGTAAGTGGTCAAAACATTAATAGCATTATTATTGGTGCTGTTCAGTGGTAGAATAATGTACGGGTAGTTCGAGGTAGGTGTATTCAAATCTAAGTGAATATTAGGATCATTTTACGGTCGTAATTCCATATAAAATTTTATTACGATCAGACGTAGTTTAGCATTTATAATATCAGTATGATATAATCTGTGATAATTTTGTTACATGTTGATTTTTAGAGCATAAGTTTTGTAATTAAAAATAATATAATTTGTACGTCTTGTCCATTTTTATTGTTAAATTTGTAACATTTTTTTTTTTTTATTAAATTATTAATATTGTTTATAGTAAAATTAATGTTGTCCTATAAAACCTATCGACCTTAACTTTAACGTCTCGTCTTGAAAAATAAAATACTTCGAAGTTTATAAAAAAAGAAGCTAGAACAGGCACAATATATTCAGCCTAAAACTATTTTATATAACAAAAAATAATAAAAAAATATATCTGTATCAAAATAAATACGATATAAATATAATAATAGAGTTATATTATTGAGACGTGACAGATCTGATTATATTTTATTAATTATTTCGAACAGATAACGAAATATACTAATAAGTAACCTGTTTCGCTCTGTTAAGTAATTCGGGCGGAGAAATGACACCTCTCTCTTGTGTTGACACCGAGGCGTTAATCTTTTTATCAACCGACTAAAAAAAAGGAGGTCTCAATACGTTTACGTATACATGGTTTATACATTTTTTTTATATAAATGACTTCGGTCCAAAGTCCCAGCTGATGTTGAATGAAATTAGCCAAAAAGGTTGAATGTGTTTAATTTTCGTTCAGAAACGGGACAATAACATCCGACATATTTTTTTTTTTCTTAGGCTTATCACATTTTTTATTTTATATTTACATATTAATTAATATATTTACTTAAATTTATTAGTCACTTTTGCAGTGCTATGGAATTGCTGTAAGAACACCGATTAGCAAGAGAAAGTAGGTTTAATAATACATTTATAGCAGGTATTTGAAATAATATTAAAATATATATAAGTTAAAAACATATAATGTAAAAGTTAACAAATACTAAGCATAAAAACGCATTATGAAAGATAAATAATTAAAATAATTACATAAATATGAAACATTACCAAATATAAAAAAAAAATCGTTGTTGTGTAGCGTCAAGTTGTGAAACAAAGAATCGTATCGGATGAGTTTATAAATAAATTTAAAGAGGCATTGCAATCCCGGCGTGTACTACTAATTAATGTAATATATATATATATGTATTGTTATTTACCATATATGTATGTATAAGGAGATTCTTTGATCCAAACAACAGTGTTGTTAAAAAAAAGACGCGCTAATTAAAAACCACCATTTTGTTGATAGCAGAAAGGTAAAGTAATTATTTAATTATTGGTGCGACTTGGGTTTTTTTTTTAAGTGGTCACCAAACGCCCTTAGACATTGGCATTGTAAGAAATGTCAACCATCGCTTATAGCCAATGCGCCACTAACATTGGGAACTAAGATTTTATGTCCCTTGTGCCTGTAATTACACTGGCTCACTCACCCTTCAAACCGGAACACAACAATATCAAGTATTGCTGTTTTGCGGTAGAATATCTGACGAGAGGGTGGTACCTACCCAGACGAGCTTGCACAAAGCCCTACCACCAGTAAATAGTAAGTTTTGTTGAGTGTGATATATGTCGATAGTATTATTTTGATTTTTCATCTTTAAGTTTCATATATACCTTCATAGCTATCTTATATATATGAAGAGAAACTGATTTTATAAAAATCTCGAATTGATCTTTATATAACTCACTCAATTACTCTTAAATAAAACTCACTCAATAACTAAATTAATCTTAAATATATACTGTATTTGATGACAGTGGAATGAGTTATATTATATCTTTAACTTATTGATAAAAACTCGATAAAAAGCTATATAGATGATCAAAAAACTTGGGTTAGTACCTATTCGTAAATTTTCAAGATAAATAATAATTTAGTTGTATTCATCATTCAGTTGACATTGGTATGTAAATTGGTGGAAAAAAGTAAATACTTGAAAGAGTTTTTGAGGGCTATTTCCAATCCGAACCGGTGGCAGGTATACATTTAATCAATACATAGCAACAGGACGCTTGCATAAAGAGTGCATTTTGGTTTCGTATCCGAGGGCGTGTGGAACTTTTTGTTACGGTAAAACCTGTAAACCTGTGTAAGAACAAAATCGAAACTTAAAACAAAATACGATCACGACGATGAAACATTGGCTATCACTGCATATTATAAAACAAAGTCATACAATACTAAGCAAAATTTTTATGCTTAGTATTATATGCTACTTTTATTAAGCCTGTATCGATGTTTTGTATTTTTCTCTTTGTGGTGTGCAATGAAGTATAAAGTATCAAAGTCCTCCGTCGCGTCTTGTCTTGTCTGTTTGTCCGCGATAAATTTAAAAACCACGCAACGGATTTTTATACGATTTTCACCAACGAACGGAGTGGCGAATCCTGATGGATGTTTTGGCTGAAAAAATACGGTGATGACTATTTATTCGTGTTTAAACCGTGAAAAATCCAATTCCAAAGGTTACCCTTATAATAGAATTCAAGGTATTTTCTGCAGGTTCAAAATTAAAACTCGAACCATATTATTTTTAAACACCAGTATAT
This sequence comes from Nymphalis io, assembly GCF_905147045.1. NCBI lineage: Eukaryota > Metazoa > Arthropoda > Insecta > Lepidoptera > Nymphalidae > Nymphalis > Nymphalis io. Next base: position 1,319,465 of record NC_065909.1, read on the forward strand.
TATTAATAACTTGCATTAATAATTAACTTTTCGTAACCGACTACTCGTCCGGAAACAGCGAATGATATAGAGTTATAAAACTGGGCCGAAAATTCAGGTTTCGTTACGCAGCCACGTAATTATATATTTCAAAACATGTGACACTAAAATTATGTAAATTTTAATGTATGAACGTGACGGGTTCGCTTTAAGGTATATTATGAAATAAAATAAAGTCGTAAATGGGCCCTTACGCATTAAATATATCGTTGGCGAATAAGGTAACAATTTTGCATGAAGTTTGTCTGAAAAAACTTGCCTGATAGTAATTTTACTATAGATAATACTATCAAATGGTCCCCCCTATATTTGTCTCTAAAAGAATATAAACTGATTTAGTATATTTCTTTTATACACACAAACAAAGATACAAGAAAAAAACTTCACTGAAAAAAAAAAAACGTTCAAATGTCAAGTAATTATAGTCAATCATTCTCTTTATGATCGTATTAAGTACAGGAACAAATTTTGATCCTACCTCAATAGAAAACAGTTTGAATCGTCCCAATATTTAAGTCCTTTTCCGTGAAATTGATAAATATTCTTAAAAAAAAGCATCCTTCTTTATTTGAATTCGTTTAAAAATTGTATACAAATAAAGAACAAACAAGATCAGTACGAGGTTTATATGGAACGTATTCGGGTCACGTTGCAAAAACAATGCAAATGACAATGCTTGACCATTATAGATGCAATTCGATCGATATCGCTTCCACAAACTGGGAGAATAAACAAAAACCATGTGTTTGTAATTGTAGGCAACTTGTAAAGGGATATCTTTATGTACCTAGATGTTTGGTACATCCATACATGGTTTACAAGACATCGGCAAATAGGCCACCTAAAGTCACCACGGCCCATAGACATTGGCGATGTAAGAACTATTAACTATTTACATCGCCAATGCGGCACCAACCTTGAATGAAGTTGCTCACTCATCCTTCAAATTGGAAAGCAACAATACTAAGTATTGCTGTTCAGCGGTAGAATATCTGATCAGTGGGTGGTACCTTATTTTTATAGAATATGAAGGTGGACGAGCATATAGGCCACCTGATGGTAAATGGTCGCCAACGCCCATAGACATTGTCATTGTGAGAAATGTTAACCAACGCTTACATCACCAATGCGCCACCAACCTTGGGAACTAAGATGTTATGTCCCTTGTGCCTGTAATTACACTGGCTCACTCACCCTTCAAACCTTAACACAACAATACCAAGTACTGCTGTTTTGCGGTAGAATATCTAATGAGTGGGTGGTACCCGGACGAACTTGCACAAAGCTCTACCACCAGTAAAACTCGACAGTACTTTCAATGTTCAACAAAAATGTTTTTTTTATTGTTTTGGTAACTTTTTTTTTTCTCAAAAGTTTATCAATTGACGATTTGTTTTAATCAATGCTTTATTAACATCAATGTTCTAAATATTCAAATATCCAAACACCAATTGTACTCAAAATAAAACAAACATAAGATTTTTGTTTATGCAATTATATGAAATATGGGTAAATGAAAAAAGGTCTTTGCCAAGCTTCAATTCTTCGATTCTATGCTGAGGGTTTGGAATAGACAGGGGGCGAATCACCGATAGTCAAGGTATTGTCAAAGTTGTTCAGCAGGAATCGAAATGGGAATCATCTAAGCGAATTAAAGTTACGGAATAATTTCGTAAGCGAACGGAAGTTACGAAGGCGAGACATGACCTTCTATTTTTGGCTTATCAGAAACGAGTGGCTTTCGGTCATTGCTTCATACCGATTTTGATGGGTTTCAGTACAAGGGCGAGTAATTGCATCTTTTTAAAGTTTATTGTTAATGTGAGTATATAAAGTTACTATAATTTGTAGTTATTTTAGTAAATAATGAATCCATCCTATTTACTCTTATTATGCTTTTTTTTCAGATAAATATAATGATGTATTTTTATCTTAATTGAAACGAGAAATTTATGGGAGACGGTTTGATTAATAATACTTCAGTACTTCAGTTGTTCAGAAATTCTACAGTACTCACAAACGATTGCTTGATTGTAAGTTTCTTGTTTACTACTTCAGATTTAAACATAATAAAAATGTATTTAAAAGATAAAGAAAAATATTGAATTATATTGTCAATTTTATTGAAAACTAGTTTCTAACCGCTGCTTCACCCGCGTCTTAGGAAAAGGAATCAGGTGTAAAGTAAAAAAAAAATAATCATTTTTAATTATAATTTCGCTGATTGACTTTTTATTATAACAATGACATTACTTTTAATTTGAATTTGATTAGATTGAATCTGGAAGTGCTATGTACACTTGTAATTGACATGCATATTAGATATACTATTATTGTTTTATAAATTAATCTTTTCAATGCTTTATATGTATGTTGTAAGTGTGCTATTACAAATAAAAAAATAAAAATTATTCCTTGGGGTTCGAATTTCCTTACCGAATTTAATCAAAATCAATTCAGTTTTATCTTCTATAATGATGATCTTGAAGGCGTGACATACAGACAGTTTGCATTTATAATATTAATATATATCAATGATTTTATTTCAAACCGACACCCTAGACCTTCCAAAAAGCCATACCATTATAATCTATCTTTAACGGTATAAGTAAGTAGGTTACGAGAACCGGTCGTATTGTGAGGTTCTGTTGAACTTTTTTAACTCATAAAACACAATCTTTTTACGAGCTTTTATTCAACTTAAGTTAGTATATGTTCAATATTGCATTTCAAATTTTAAGTCACACCATCGACGTCCGCGGTTCCGCCCGTCCTCAAGCGATAGAGCTGCAATTGGCCTAGTGATAGTTAGTAGTTTCTTGACTCAGTTCACTTTACTTTCTTGATTACTTTCGTTACTGTAATCGTAATCGTTAATCTGATTACATTTTGGCCGCATCGCAATATAAGTAATCCGTGATTGCAAGTGGATAAAATACATAATTGAAATCGAAAATGTCTTAACAAGTTACACTTTTTTCATGTACTTAATTTGTGAATTATTTAATCTAGCGAGGAAGCTTGGACCAAGCTTGGAGCAGCGTGGCAAGGCAAGAAACTTTATCCATAAGAAGATGCCAAGTTGCAGAATATTTATCTTAATAATAAAACAATATGATGATCAAAACCACGGGTAAAATGTATTTAACAAAATTAATAATATAATTGTGTGGGTTTTTATATGTCGAATATATTTAAATATATATTTACAGAACTCATCAAGCCATTTAAGAGTAATTAGGAAACGGAATTCCGTAATTTAAATTGCTAGCAGATTAGAAAACTCGTCTTGCCCAGGCTAGGCTGCGCTGGGCTAGGATAGACTAGACTATAAATCGATGCGGCCGGTCAGAGACATTATGCAATCAAGTGCAATGATCGTTACGATCCGTGGAGTCGAATCGTTATAAAATTATTTTAATTTTGTTTATTATTAATACATTTATTTAATATTTCCAAGAAGTATTTAAATTCTCGAAAAATATACATATATTAATCTGTGTTAGCTGAACAACCATTTAATTAAATGACATCCAAAATCCTTGTAAGAGCTTGAGGGATTTTAAACCTTTAATTAATTGTGGTACGAATTAATTACGGCTAAAAATATCTAAAGGGAGGAGCCAATTCTTATTTATAACGCTTACGATACGTTTCCGATTCCATTCCGATCGAACTTCGAAACGCAACTGAATTGTTGTGTTATTAGAATCCTTTAAATAGAAAATATAAAAATCCTTTAAATATTAGAATCCTTAAACCGTTATCCTAACGGTTAAACGGCAACGATTACGTTTCGATTCGATTGCGATAAAGTGACAATTTGTTAGTTGTATTGGCCTTCAGATTATTAAGGCTTTGTCTAAATACCAATTGAAGGATATAGAAGTTTAAGAAGTGCCATCTAGTGGTCAACAAAGTGGATAACATAAAAGTCTCTATTCAAATATATGTACCAACTATCATGGTGATCGGTTAAACGGCATCGAAGTATATTAATATCGAACAGATATACCAAGACGTCGAGTGATGATGAGTCGAGATGATCCAGTGGTTAGAACGCGTGAATTTTAACCTTTGAGTGCGGGTTCAAATCTTGTGCTTAATTTGTGTTTATGATTCATCTGTTCAGCTGTTAAGGTTAACATCGTGAGAAAACCGTATAATTTCACATGTGGTGGAATAAGCTTTAAACCTTCTCTTTAAAGGGAGATGACCTCAGTCCAGCAATGGGACATTTATATGATTTTACTACTTAAAGCATACATATACCAACACCAATTTTCATATATATCAATAACATAATATATAATTTAATTAGTACAAATAACCTCTCCACGGTTTCTATCAAAGTTCAACGGCTGTATTTATTTATATATACAGGAAACGTGGCTGAGATACGAACCTTGTATTCTCAGGTCTGTTACCTGTATGAGATTTTCATTGCTGTAGTTTCTATATATGTAACGCTTTTATACGTTTCGTTCGGCATAAATTAAAATGTACCAAGTCATTTTATAAGATATTTTTTTAAATCAAATAATTAAAAGAATACTTATGACTGAATCGATGTGTCAATTTGAATTTGTTTAGCAGTTTTGGAGTATGGTAACAAATTGATGTACAAGCATTATTTATTATTCATTCGATAGCCGTGATGGCTCAGTGGTTAGAACACACACGTGAATAAAAGTCACCCTCTCATACAAGTTGGTGGAGATACAAATGTGGCAGAATTTCATCTGACAGATCCATCTATCTCGGCATATTTATGTTTATGATATTGTTCAAAATATCACATCTTTAAAAACAACGATCATAAGTTCGTACACCATATTAAAGTTGAAACTGTAATGATAATTAGTACATTTTGTTTAATTGTTGCCAGAAACATTAAATGTGTTTGTTAAGTCCAAAAACTCTCACGTGTGTAATATCGTACTTTTTTTTATTATTTAACGCTTCATAAAATGTTTGTCTGCAATTTTGTGTGTATTATCTGTATTTAGTTCTAAAATAAGAACTTTGGCATTACTTTAAACTTCCTGTCGTATTTTCTTACCAAACTTCGGTCAAAGTATTCACGTTTCAATATCGTCTTTTATATTTCATGCTAATACAATATTTTTATTAATAATTAATTATGTATTAATTAAAAAATATCTCACCATAATAACTGACGCCATTTTCATCATATTCCCGCCAATTTAGTTTTTTTTTCACTATAAAGTTCACATCACAAAACAGAAAACTGTTCGACTGAAAATATCATATTTTTATCACGTTAATATAATAAACAAAAATTAAAATATTTAACAATCATTTTAATAGAAACTGCTAAATGTGTTTTTTTTTTTATATATAACATCATGAAAAAGTGTACGCGACAACGAAATTATTCGGTCAAATTTTAATTATTTTCAGTTTTTATGTGTGTAAGTATTTCTTTCGTATTGCATTGATTTTTCTCTTTCTGTTATCGTTAATTTGACATTCAAAAGAAGAGGACAGCATTATTATACTACACAATATTTATAATTATATAAAGCCGTTTAGTTCTTTATTTTTCTCACATATGATTCATATTCATAATTACTTAGATTTACGACATAGTTCAGTTAATGTTATGTAAAAACTTTTGAGACTTATAAATTATGGATATTCAAGTTTTTTTCCTGAGAAAAATAACGGTGTTTTAGCAGTAGTTCAAAAACCACAAATATCTTTCAAGTGATAAGTAAATGACTCTTCTATTTGGTAAATAATATACATATTAACATCATGTACCAAAGACATTTGTTTTAGGCGCGAAAATTTGTACCCAAGGCCAAATAAAAAAAAACAAAAAAAGCCGCACAAACAATACAAATCTTTGTTTTATATCTATCCCGATGTCATTTCTGTCCTTCATTTGATATAGGAAGTCGAGATGGCCCAGTGGTAAGAACGCGTGAATCTTAACCGATGAACGTGGGTTCAAACCCGGGCAAGCACCTCTGAATTTTCATGTGCTTAATTTCTGTTATAATTCATCTCGTGCTTTTCGGTGAAGGAAAACATCGTGAGGAAACCTGCATGTGTCTAATTTCATCGAAATTCTGCCACATGTGTATTCCACCAACCCGCATTGGAGCAGCGTGGTGGAATAAGCTCCAAACCTTCTCCTCAAAAAGGGAGAGGAGGCCTTAGCCCAGCAGTGGGACATTTACAGGCTCTTACTAGGAAATATAATTTCAATGGTTTTAAAACAACTTCGCGAGATTATGGTCTAAGCAAATAATATAACGCGAAAGTGACTGTGTCTTATGTTTTCAAGACTAATCCGCTAAACCGATTTTGCTATCACGCAGTACACTTTAAATAATAACAATATGTTCGACAATTATCAAACATTTTTAAACCTATATTCAATCAATAAAGGATAACGACGTTAAAAGTTATCTCTAGTTTTATTTGACATTTACTTTTTTTAAACCGAATTCTGTGAATAAAAAGCTAAGGTCACAATTTAGAATTATTTTAAAAATAGAACAAGTCTCAATACATGGGCAATAGTGAATATGCTTAACTTTTTTTTTTTACAAATGATTCGGAATGGAAAGTGTGAAGTAAATAAATACCAATAAAACAAAGAAGATATTTAAGAAAGTATGACCGTTGAATTTCAAAATGGCTGACAGAATGACGATAGCGATTATTTGAAATGTTCGGTTTTTTAATGTAATATTTAATGTTGGCCGTGAAAATCACATTAGTAATTTTAACTTTTTTTTCCTTAAATAGAAAATTACTTTTATTGCATATTTTCATTTTATTTTTTATTACAGATTTTTTATTTATTTGTTTTGAAAGATGGATAACTTATTTATTAATAATTTATAAAATGGTTTTGATTAAAAATGTGTTAAGCATTATTAATTTAATAGAAATGAAAATAGAATTTTTTTATTATCTTTTTTTTTTTACGAAATAGGCAAAAGAGTGATGTCATGTGAAAATATAAAATATTGAGTTTGATTTTTTAAACAGCCTTTCTATTAGTGGTCATAACTATTAATTTATTACTGGTCATTATATAACATAGTGGCTCATATTTCTTTCTTCGCTTGTATAGACGTTACAAAAATTTGCATATTAATATTATATTTTTAATTGAATTTTTCTCTTTAAAATGTTTTATCGGATTTGATTAATATTAGTATTATCAGTACGGTAATAAAATAATTTTATATATCCTTTTTTAACTTCAAATAAAATAAACACATTTAACAGTTCATGGATTTCGCACTTAGCACAAATATATTTTAAATCGTGTGAATTATGTCACTGTCACTAAGTAGAGCACAAGCGAATTAAAAAAAAAAACTGTTAATTTGACAATATACTTCTCGTGAAAAATTATTGGAGTCGTTGTTTTTTTTTTTATTTCAAACCTACACGGTTTCAAAACACTGCACAAAACGAAATATTCGATTTTCGAACGTACGTGCGTTTAGCGTCGCGGTCGCGGGAGAATGCTCGCTTGGTTCTTGATTGCTTGAAGCAGGGAGTGCTGTTGTTAAGGCCAGGCCACTTTTTTTAATAATTTTGACACAAGCAGTAATTAAGATAATTTACACTCATTATTTTTCTATAAAGACAAGGAGTGTGTCCGTTTTTATAAATCTAGCTTCGAATATTTAAGATGTAAAGACAATCATACGATTCACGTATTCCACAAATGTACTTAAATGTAATATGACACGTTTTAAGTTTTTTTAAATTTTATTTTCAAATTTTAAAACAAAAATATTATTGTGAACTTAATGTTGCAAATGATTGAACGATAGATTTTAAAAACAAATTATATTTTTTGAATATCGGGTTTAGTTTTTGTATTATTAAATAAAAAATAGGATATTTATCCACTGTCAATTGACTTATTTTAAGCAAGCAAATATTATGTACGCTTATGAAGTCAGAGGTCTGGTGCTAAAAAGGCCAAAGTACATTTTTGAGTCAAATGTAAACCACGTTTACTATTTATCAAATCGTTTAAGAAATAATAAATTCATTTGTGCAATTAATAATACCAACATTTTAGGCTAAAAGATATACTTTATATAAAACAACCAAAACTCGTACATTGCTTGTATTCCGTTAACAAAAAGTAAGGGTTTATTGATATTGGCCTTTAAAAACTAGGTTACGGAATTAATAAAAACAATTTACATAATTTCGAATAAAATTAAAGTCCCTATAAGTTAATAACAGCAAGAAATAGAATAATAATGGTAACACTGGAAATAGTTGCGGTCAAGGCGGAAGCTTGGCGCGCATCTGACCGAAGCGTACCGTTGTGTGCGGTGCACCGAGTCAATACAGTGCATTACTGCTATAATAGAGGACATAAAAACTTTACGTATTCTTTTAAAGAATAGCAATACATATTTTAAGGTATTACTAATCACTATATATTATAAAATAAAATCCCACGCCGCGTCTGTCTGTCATTTGGACACGGTAAACTCAAAAACTATCGATCGGATTTTCATAAGGTTTTCACCAATGAACGGCGTGATTCATGATGGTGTAGGTGTACATTAGGTTTTGTGTAAATTGCCTGAAGTATGACTTTTTTTTTAATAGAATAGGAAGGCGGACGAGCATATGGGCCACCTGATGGTAAGTGGTCACCAACGCCCATAGACATTGGCATTGTAAGAAATGTTAACCATCGCTTATATCACCAATGCACCACCAACATTGGGAACTAAGATGTTATGTCCCTTGTGCCTGTAATTACACTGGCTCACTCACTCTTCAAACCGGAACACAACAATACCAAGTACTGCTGTTTGGCGGTAGAATATCGATGATGTCGGAAAAATGATTCCGACTGCGAGATATAAAAGTTTTCTGTAAAACTATATTCTACCTAATATGTAAAGGTATTGTAGACAACACGTAATTAAAAAGAAAAAGAATTGCATTCAAAAACGATCACCGAAAACCACGTGGTACCGGTGATTTTACTTTTAATCATCTAATTTGGATTTGAAAACCAAACACTAATTTTGGTATGTATATATGTATATATAATATTTCTGACAGTCTTGACATAGTCATGATATTTCGCGTAATTCATATGAATTTTCGATGTGAATCTATGCCTGAGTATATACCAACCTACCATCTTATTACATACTATCACTACCACAAGTAATTAGTATTGTTGTATTCCAATTTACAGAGCGAGCGATCGAGTGTGACTACAGGCACAAGAGACACCATCATAATTCCCTATAGGTGGTGGTGACCACCTACCACCAGGTGGTCTATTTAAAATCTGTCAATAACAAAAGTCACATTCACATTGCTAGGCCCGCTGTAAAAGGCTTCAAAATCAAACACCGTGACGCTTTGGTACTTGGCAATTGCATATATGCCAAGTGAGTGGCCCCATAGGACCTTCAGATATCCTACCAGTATCATATCTTGATGTAAAAGTCGTACTACGATGTAATTACAACGGGTATCGTTTATCACTGCCCTTATAAATTAATTTACGCTTGCATGTTAAAATAATATTTAAAGCGCCGAGAATCTTAACCGGGCAAGCACCACTGAATTTTCATGTGCTTAATTTGTATTTATAATTCATCTCGTGCTTGACGGTGAAGGAAAACATCGTTAGGAAACCTGCATATGTCTAATTTCATTGAAATTCTGACACATGTGTATACCAACACTCATTGGAGCAGCATAGTGGAATAAGCTCCAAACCTTCTCCTCAAAAGAGAGAGGAGGCCTTAACCCTTATATTAGTTTAGTAGTTTTTACAGTAAGGCATTACAAAACACGTCTTGTCGTATATGTTATGCGGACTAAAGGGGTATTGAAATAATTTAATTAAAAATAAGTGATTATTTTACTCATTTTCAATTTATGTTTGTGATATTAATAGTGATATATCAGCCATCCCACATATGTTATATATTTTGTATGATAAATATTGGAATTAAAGTCTTCCTCCATAAAGTTATTTCTTCGATATAAAATGACTTCCGAGATAAATTGCGTGGTTGATTAGCGCAGTGGTCCGTGGAACTGACTTTACCACTTGCAATCATGCGTTATATAAATCGCATATTTAATGTCAATATAGGATGAATGATATGAATCGTTTAATTAATTTAAAAAAAAACAGCTATAATACTTCGTTATTAGACTGATTACTACGACGAATATTATTTATTATATTTAAAAAATATAATAAGTTATATTTATAAATTCAAATAAACAATTCCGAATTCAAATAAATGAGTTAATATATAAAATTATATTTAATCATTTATTTGAATTTCGAATTGTTTTAACGTAGAACGTCCCCTTAACGAAATGGCGGTCAACACGGAAGCTCGCCGCACAGCGCACCTGGGGATCAATTTTTTCTAATATAACGGTTACGATACGTTTCCGATTCGATTCCAATCCAACTTCGACTAATCTATATTTATTCGGATCGGATTCGAACCGATACCATATATACACACAAACAATTTTTTTTTATATAGAATAGGACGGCGGACGAGCATATGGGCCACCTGATGAATTGTAAGAAATGTCAACCATCGCTTACATAGCCAATGCGCCACCAACCTTGGGAACTAAGACTTTATGTCCCTTGTGCCTGTAATTACATTACAAATTACACAAATAGTCGATATTTAAATTTCTGCCTCGTTGGTCTAGTGGCTTAATGTAAGGCCGCAGACCCGGAGATCCTGGGTTCAATTCCCAGGTCGAGTCAATATATAATATAAACAAACCAGCCCGGAGTCTGGAAGTTGGAAGTGTGTACACTCCCGTGCCTTGGAAAGCACGTAAAGCCGTTGGTCCTGCGCCTGAACTCTTTCCGGTCGTGTCGGATTGCCGTCCCATCGGATTATGAGAGTTAGAGAATTAGTTGCATCTGTGTTTGCACACACACTCGGGCACTATAATATCTCCTGCGCAGCTAATCTCTCTTAAAATTGTCCGCCGTGGCCAAAATCGGTCTGGAGGGCATTATTAATTAAATTAAAGGATAGGAAAACGGATAAAGGGCAACGATTACGCTTCGATTCGATTATGATAACGTGACAATTTGTTAGTAGAATATAACCCAGACCGGAGCATCGCTGTTAGTTTTAGAAACGATTAATTATTTCTATTAATTATCTATGTTAGCAACATTGGTGTTACGTTCATAACATTCTTCTTGCGAATTTATTTATTTATTTATTTATTTATTCGGGAAACATACAGCATAATATAATACATAAACATTTGGTAACAAAATAAGTTTCACATAAGCCAACAAAGTTTCCACTTTTACATTCAAACATGGAGTGAACCTAACAATAACAAGTTATTTAACAATTAACTAAAATATATGAAAAGTATTTAAAATATAATTTAAAAAGCAGAACAAATAAAAATATAGGAATTTACAAATATAATTATATAATTATTTATATAAGAATATACGATTACATTTTAAAACAAGATGGCGTTAGAATAAATTCGTTGTAAAATAATGTTGCCATTTTATTGTAATCATTACTTAAATTTGTCGTATATTTAGATGACATCTATCCACGGATTTGTGTCTAGATCTACAAGGCATCAGCCAATTTCCCTCTAACCGCTTCGGAATGGAAGAACCTTGAATGCCAAAGTCTAGGGGCCTTGGATCTCCGAGTCCAGGACTGATTATAGCCTTGATCAACTTAAGGTTAGTTCTTAGAAATAACTCGTAGTCTATTTTTTGAATTAATATGATTACAATTAGTGATTATTGCATTTGGTGCATGACAAAATGACTGGTGGTAGAGCTTTGTGCAAGCTCGTCTGGGTAGGTACCACACGCTCATTAGATATTCTACCGCAAAACAGCAGTATTTGGTATTGTTGTGTTCTGGTTTGAAGAGTGAGTGAGCCAGTGTAATTACAGGCACAAGGGTCATAAAATCTTAAGTCCCAAGATTGGTGGCGCATTGGCTATGTAAGCGATGGTTGAAATTTCTTACAATGCCAATGTCTACGGACATTGGTGACCACTTACTATCAGTATATAGTATATATTCTCGTTCGCCCACCTATTCTATATGAAAATAATATATTTACCTAATAAAAACCTTAGTAGCACTAAAGATAAACAAACCTTTGATTTACAAAATAATAATAATATCCTGGGACATTTTTCACACACGGCCATCTGATCCCAAATTAAGCTTGTACAAAGCTCGTACTATGGAAACCAGACAACTGATATACTACATATACTACTTTTCTTTTGTAAATACATACTTATATAGAAAATTACACACAGACTCAGGACAAACAGACATGTTCATGCACACAAATATCCGTCCTGGGTGGAAATCGAACCCACAACCTTCAGTATGAAAGGCAGGCATTCACCAACTAGGCCAATCGGCTCCTCAAAATATAATATCTTTCAATATTTCCTAATATATGTATATATTAAGCTACAAACATTTATTGATTACATCCTTATTTATAATACAACACTATTTAATTTGACTACTTTATTTTAACTACCAATGTTCCGATAGCAACTTCGCCGATACTTTTTGATAATCATAGATAATTCAAGGTGAACCAAGAATATCACGTCAATTTAATATCAGATTTGTTTATTTGTCTGTAATTTAATTGGTGTAGCTATATTTAAAACTATTTTAAAGAAGCTGTGAAAAAATCATTGTGAGGAAACCTGCATGTGTCTTATTTCACTGAAATTCTGCCACATGTGTATTTCACCAACCCTCATTTGAGCAGCGTGGTGGAATAAGCTCCAAACCTTCTCCTCAAAAAGGGAGAGGAGGCCTTAGCCCAGCACTGGGACATTCATAGGCTGTTACTGACTGACAACGAAACTAAGACTGGTTTCCATAGCACAAGCTCTGTACAAGCTTAATTTGGGATCAGACGGCCGTGTGTGAAAAATGTCCTAGGATATTATTATTATTATAATTTATAAAATAATGAAACTTCCTATATTTTATCTGCAAAGCAGTGTGACGTCACAAAAGCCACGCAGCTTATTAGTTGGCCATCTTGACATTCCCTTGGGCTTCACTGCTGATTTCTAGTGGCCAATAATTACAATAATAGTAACTAATTTTTATTTATTTTCGATTTTGTAACATATATGGAATTGTTTTGAATAATATATATTTTTAAAACCTATTCCTAAGAGAAGAGGAGAATTTCGAGGAGGAGAAGACTGTTTGTTTGCCAACCAATGTAAACTAGAAATAATATATTGACGCGCCTTTATCCTTGCACAGATTATAAGCAAATGTATTTATGTGATTATTGCTATTGTTGGCAAACAGGCGCTGCTTACAAGTAAATTATTAGTTTTTAAGTTGCATAATGTAATTATATTTAAATATCCAATAAATACTGGCCGACACAGACATTAAAAAAAAAAGAATATAAATTACTTTTTAATTGTAAAATACAATCTTGTCTCCGGTACTTTATGATTAAATCTCAGGTTATAAATTCATTGCTGAACATTGTTTTGTTTTCATTTTACTTGGTGTTGAAAATGAATTAGTAGTACCAGTAACAATTGACTAGACAATTTTATAAAAAAAAAACATTATAATTAATTTTTTATAGTTGTGTAATTTGAAAACTATTATTTAAATTTTCCTAATGTATACAAATATGTTGATATTAGGATTTGTACTTGAGATGTTTAGTAGTCATCACACATAACGACCTTTGCCATGAATTTTATGTCATGATTAAAAAAAAGCCTATAGTAACGCGTGGTTACGCTGTCAACATTTTAATCCAATTTATTTTAGCAATCTCTAACGACGTTCCATTTTCAAAACATAAAAATCCAGTACTAGTTTTATTAAAGATATTTCGAAATACATTACCGTATTTGAATAAATCTAATCTCGATTAGTCATACAAAGAATGCAATCATAATTAAAATAAATCTTTTCAAATAAATTATCGTTAGAATAAATGCACGAAACGAAAACGACTTATGTCAATTTCTTGCAATAAAAATTAATCTTTATGACAACCGAGTCAGGTAGAAAATTGGCTTGTTCGAAATTTGATTTCGAAAAATTTTTCACAATGAATTCGCAAATGAAATTAAGTTTTATGATAAGGGGATAAGGTGTAAAATTAAGAGTTTACGATTGATTTAAGATGTATACGTAACGTAGGCTTGGCTCTTGCAAGACGTATCGGGGTCACAGTAAACGAATAAGTTTGCAAACGTGAATGAATCGAAGGCGGAATATTTATAGAGTAGTTACATTCAGAGCTTCTAAATATGTATTTAAATATTCTTTTAAAATAAATAAAAAATTTAATCAGTAGAATTGCAATCTAGCGTATGCACGTTTCACTCAAATGCTACACATAGAAACGTTGCACTCAAAATATTACTGTGAATTATCTAGATATTTGTTTAAAAGTGTAATTGCTTTGTTTCTTGCCGGTTCTTCTAGCGTATTATCATTCTTTACACAACGGTTCTCGTGAAATAATTATATAAAAGTGTACTTGAATAAAGTACAGTTACATTTTTGAATATATTGAAAATTGGTTTACGTTGGTAAAGGCGATTTTCATTTGAATTTGTGTTTTTTTTTATAGTATAGGTAGGCGGACGAGCATATGGACAACCTGATGGTAAATGGTCACCAAACGCCCATAGACATTGGCATTGTAAGAAATGTTAACCATTGCTTACATCGCCAATGCGCCACCAACCTTAGGACCTAAGATGTTACGTCCCTTGTGCCTGTAATTACACTGGCTCACGCACCCTTCAAACAGGAACACAACAATACCAAGTACTGCTGTTTTGCGGTAGAATATCTGATGAGTGGGTGGTATCTACCCAGACGAACTTGCACAAAGCCCTACTACCAGTAATCTCGAAACATCGCCAATCAGTGGATTAAGTTCTAAGCCTTTGCCCAGCTATGGGAGATCCTTTACATGTGTTACCTAGCTTTTACTTTTTTTATTTATTTATAAATTTGATTTCTAGTTAAAAATCTATTATTTTTTATTTTATTACTTTGTTTATTTTTATTTAATTAATTATCAATCTCGAATTAGTGACAAATATACAAAATACAATATAAGTTAGATTTTTATACAATTTTTTATCTGTAAATAATATAATAATAAAATAAATATCTATCTGTTAGTAAATACTCTGTGTAATCATCAATGCAACCTCGACGACAATTATCTCGGCCGGGCATCGAACCCCGCAAAAAACGGATTGCATTATAAGGGAGCCGGTTTTGATATCGGGTCGAAAGATTTGTCGCTTTTTAGCGGTAGAAATAATATAATGACAACTACCGCTATTTACATTTTGTTGCGAACTTAAAGTTTACAAAAACGCATTAGAAACATTAAAAAAAATTATAGTTTTTTTTTTATAAAAGATGAGATTAGGCAGAGGAAGTTATAACTATAATTAATTCATCGTTAAGTGATTCACAAGTGAAAGCATGTTTGTATGTGTAATAACTTATTCGGTATACGCCATTGTTCTTTGATGTGGGAGACTTCCCGCTTTCTAGCAAAACGGACATACAAACATACATGTATACTAATATAAAATGCGAAATCTGTCTGTTTGATGAAATTTCGTATGATGCAATAATAATATCCTGGGACATTATTCACCAGCCATTATCCCAAACTAAGCAGAGCTTGTGCTATGGAAACCAGACAACTGATATACTACATATACCATTTTTCTTTTGTAAATACATACTTATATAGATAATTACACCCAGACTCAGGACAAACAGACATGTTCATGCACACAAATGTCTGTCCTGGGTGGGAATCAAACTCACAACCTTCAGCGTGAAAGGTAAATATCTACCAACTACGCCAACCCCATCATAATGTTAGTTCCCAAATAAATCATTATCATCCGATCACCAAATAACACGAGATAAATAAACACTAATTAAGAATGAAAATTAAGTTGAGCTTTGAATTCGCGACCTTCGCTTAATATACAAGACTCAAGACCACTGAACCACGTTTTATCAAATTCCGAATCAACCACTAGATTCCAAATATAGTCGATAGATATAGGTAACAAGTAACACTAATTACGCTGGTGAACTCATTACTAAACCAGCTGAAAACCCGCGCCCGATATCACTGCCTTATATAATATGTTTTGAAATCTTTAAAGACATATATCGACAGACTAATAATGTCCAATTACATATGGCAACATTAATAAGAATTAGAAGAAGTAAAGTATTTTGTTTGCAGGAAACTGAGGAGAGGCGGGAGAATCTTGTCATTGAACTCGATAGGACGTTAGATCTCATCGCCAAATGGGGCTCTGATAATCTTGTTGAGTTTAATGCCAAGAAAACACAGGTATGCGCTCTCACGGCGAAAAAGTCAACATTTTCCCCTCTTCCCTCATTCTGTGGTACTCCGCTGGTGATGCAAAGCAAAATCGCCATGCTGGGGATTGACGTTCGCTGCGACCTTAGTCCAAGGGATTACATCGAGGCTGTTATAAAAACAGCTTCACGGAAACTCGGAGTTCTGAACAAGGTGCGGCGCTTTTTCACGCCACAACAACTGTGCCTGCTGTACAAAACACAGGTACGGTCTTGCGTGGAATATTGCTCGCACCTTTGGGATGGCTCCGCTAAGTACCTACTTGAGGCCTTGGACCGGTTGCAGCGACGTGCCGTACGCATTATTGGCGACGTAAAGGTCACAAACACCCTTGAACCTTTACAATTGCGTCGTGAGATAGCAGCACTGAGCGCTTTCTATCGACTGTATCACGGCGAGTGCTCTGAGGAATTATTCTCTCTAATTCCTGCTTCCCCCTTCCTTCTTAAGTCCACGCGAGCTGGTTCTCGATGTCACCGCCTAACTGTGACATCAATTCCATCGCGAACAAAGAAATTTGGCAACTCCTTTCTTTGTCGCACTTCCAAAAAATGGAATTCCTTACCAGCTCACGTATTCCTCTTACAACCCGGGTTCCTTCAAACGAGGCGTGAAGAGGCATCTTGCGGGCCGGCAAGGCGAAGGCGGCTAGTGCAGAACGTTTTTCCCGTCTGTACTGGCCGTCGTCGCGTTTGGACTCTACTACCACTTACCATCAGGTGGAGTAGAGTCATTTGCCCTCCCGGCGAATATAAAAAAAAGGGCTCTGTGAAAGCCCGCCTGGGTAGACACCGCTCATCAGATATTCTAGCGCCAAACAGAAATACTTAGTATTGTTGTGTTCCGGTTTGAAGGATGAGTGAGCCAGTGTAACTACAGACACAAGGGATATAATATACCAAGGTTGGTGACGCGTTGGCGATGTAAGGAATGGTTATTATTTCTTACATCGCCCATGTCTATGGGTCGTGGTGACCGCTTAACATCAGGCCCATTTGCTCGTCCGCCTACCTATAACATAAAAAAAACATTCCCATTGCTAGGCAGAGCAAAGCAAGGAAAAGGGGATATGGTGAGGTATTTTTGGGAGAACATACTTTGGAGTTTTGGTGTTTATCACATGCAGGTTTCCTTACGATGTTAACAACACGTTAAGCACATGAGAACTCATTGTTGCTTCAATGAATTTCCGGTTATATATATATTGTGAATCATATATAATTAGCCTAGTACATAGCTATGTTTTATATTATATATTAATATATATATATATATATATATATATATATATATATATATATATATATATATATTTTTTATAGACAAAATTACATAGTACAATTTTTATATAATAATAAGATCTTACAGTTAATATATATATATGTAGTAAATTGTACTATTTTTTGTAAGGCTATGTTTTTCACAACAAATGATTACTATTATATATACTAGTTCCCTCCCGCCCGCGTGAGAGATGGTTAGTCCTTGAAATTCATGTAATTTTCTATAGCCCTGACAATGTATGCAAAATTTCATAATGATCTGTTGAATAGTTTAGAAGTGTAAAAAACGAACGTACCACATTTATAATATTAGCAGGATAAACTAGCTGCCCATCCCGACTTCGTACGGATAAAATGCTTAAGTTAAATCTTAAACACGTTAAACAGGAAATGCTATCTCAGATTAAGTTGAAAAAAAGTGAAAAGCTACTTTTCCTTTTTAATGGGATATAAAAATCTATTAAGTATTTACTTGCGTTTAACTCCAAGTTATATACTTTTTCCTTATGTTGTATGTATATCCGGGAAGTGTATTTGAAAGTGATGTATTATAATAGGGCTGCTTCAAGGGACATAACATCTTAGTTCCCAAGGTTGGTGGCACATTGGTGATGTAAGCGACGGTTAACATTTCTTACAATGCGATTATCATCAGGTGGCCCATATGCTCGTCCGCCTTCCTATTCTATATTAAAAAAAAAAATTAACCTCCAGTGCTATTATGTAAGAACTCACTTCATTACTCACCCTTGAAATGTCAACCGACTTATGGTGATTTTGACGCCTGTATTCTATGATATGCTTTAATTATTACGGTCAATGTCGCATATCACTTTCTGACATTTCACGACCGTTTTCTGTGGTGAGTTTCGAGTTTGAATAGCTTTACTGGTTGCTATATTGATTGCTATTTTGAAATTATATTTTTTGTAAATTTTAAGTTTTTTTTTGAGCTCGTACTTACTGGTACCAGTAACAGCCTGTGAATGTCCCACCGGGCTAAGGCCTTTCCCTTTTTGAGGAGAAGGTTTTGGAGCTTATTCCAAAACGCTGCTCCAATGCGGGTTGGTGGAATACACATGTGGCTGAATTTCAGTGAAATTACACACATGCAGGTTTCTTCACGATTTTTTCCTTCACCGTCAAGCAGGAGATGAATTATAATCACAAATTAAGCAGATGAATATTAGTGTTGCTTGCCCTGGTTTGAACCCACGATCATCGGTTAAGATTCACGCGCTCTTACCACTGGGCCACCTCGGCTTTACCTTACACTTACTGGTAACGCGCCGTTAAATTCGTCCCCGTAAGTATGTACGTTAAATTCGAAGGAGCAGTTATTGTTGTGCCAATGTCGCCTGTTTATATAAATAATTAATATAAAAACTCTTTTCTTATTAAAAACGAAAGTGACAACCCTAAATTTATCAACACAAGACACGACAGATTAAGACAACTCTCGCTGGAGTGCGGGATCGATTCTGGTTTAAGGAATTACCGGTGTGTGGTGTTTATCAAAGCAACATAATCTAGAAGAAAGTTGTTTATATCCATTAATATGTGCGATAAAAACTTTTAACTATTTCTTCAATTCAGGAAAGCAAGCAATGTATATTTTTTATGTTAGCATCATTTTGTACTTGGTATTGTTGTGTTCCGGTTTGAAGGGTGAGTGAGCTCGTGTAACAGGCATAAGGGATATTACATCTTAGTGCCCAAGGTTGGTGGCGCATTGGAGATGTAAGCGGTGGAGATGTAAACATTTCTTACAAGGCCAATGTCTATGGGCTTTAGTGACCATATATGCTCGTCTGCCTACCTATACTATAAAATAAAAATAAACGACTTTCCACAAGTGAACCGAGCACGTTGAGGTGTCATGGTAGCATGAGCCTACGATCCCATGGAATCCTACGATTCGGAGTACCGCAGGTTTTTGTGGTATGCAAGCGCAGCTAGCACCGGTGTAACTGAGTTTTTCCAGAGAGATCAAATTAGGGAAGCTGAACATTATTGGATCTGCTTTGTTCATGGCGTCAAGTTTAAACTTAAAATTAACTTTTTTAAACAATATATGTAGGTGGAGAGGTAGATGGTAAGTGGTCACCGTCCATAGCCATACGTACGACAGAAATACTAACCATTCCTGACATTACCAATGCGTCACCAACCTTGGGAACTAAGATAGTAGAAATAGTAACACTGGATCCAATGCGATTGTTTGATATACATTTTAATTTGTTTCAACGGGATATAACCCGCAATCTTCGGTTAAGAGCCCAGTGTTTTAACCACTGGGCCATCTCCGCTGATAAACAAATCAATATACATTATCATTATAATATTTATATGCAATAAATATCATAAATGGAAATAAGGTGAATAAATATGTTGCAAATCATTACATTCATAATATAAATCTTATCTCATTGATAAGGAATGATAAAACAACAATAACAAGAATTGCAACAACACAACAACACATATTCTTGATACAATGATTCATAATCACTAATGATTATTATATTTGATTTGAGCCGGTTGGCGTGGTTGGTAGATACTTGCCTTTTACGCCGAAGATTATGGGTTCGATTCCCACCCAGGATAGACATTTGTGTGCATGAACATGTCTGTTTGTCCTGAGTCTGGGTGTAATTATCTATATAATTATATATTTACAAAAGAAATGTAGTATATCAGTTGTCTGGTTTCCAAAGTAAGAGCTTTGTACAAGCTTAATTTGGGATCAGATGGCCGTGTGTGAATAATGTCCCAGGATATTATTATCGTTGTATTATTAACGAATAGATACATCCGTAAGCGAGCGTTTTTGAGTTACATATGCATCGCTTTGAAATGCAAATGTGTTTGGTATGGGTTTGTGCAAACTCGCCTGTGTGGGTTCTTATCACAAATTCTACCCCCGAACAGCAATACTTGGTATTGTAATATAACGGTTTAAAGGTAATTACTACTAGTGGTACAAAGATTGTCAATGTTAGTAGCATATTGGTTATCTAAGAGATGGTTAATATGGTAACAATGGTAAATTATCTATGGTTGTTGAATGGTCACCAACTTACAATCAGACACTACATTAAAAAAACTAACTATCAAGATAATAACTTAATAATTTCAAACGATTGAGGAACAAAATACGAGGGAGTGTCATCGAAACCAATCCTATATATTTCACGGTCCATTCAACTCGATTTTCAGGTGACTATGCTACCTGTTTCACGACTTATTACAAAAAGTAACAAAATCAATATAATTAAAATTTCCTCGTTGAGCAGTGGTGACCATTTATCATCAGGTAGCCAATTTGCCCATCCGCCTGCCTATATATACATTTATAACTAAATATAAGCAAAAACCAAACGACTTTCTGACTCCCTACTGTCTCTCGAAACAGTTTGCCAAGACCGCTATTTTTAACAAAACTAAGAAAAAAATAATTGTATTTAGTATTATTCTGTCAAGAGATCTGATCGATGACGCGTGACAGCGCAGGCGCAGATTCCTTGCGCAGCGAAAACGATTGTTTGTACGTCTGTGTCAATAAAAACTTATGTGGAGCGACAACCTCAGCGGAGCGTCGCGTTTTGTTATTACCGAGATAAAATACGAAGAGGTTTTGAAAGTTGGCAATGTTTTTTTTAATTTATTTCTGGCGCGAAATCTTACATTTCTAAATCATTTTCTATTTAACTTAAGCTTTGGCGCACCTTGGGAGAGACCTATGTTCAGCAGTGGACAATGATTGGCTATTGATGATGATGATGATGACAATTTAACTATTACGATGAATTTTTTGTATAAATGCTTCCAAGCGACAACAATATTGTACATCGAACAAGAACACAACAATACTAACTGTTTGTTGTTTAGCGGCAGAATGTATAACGAGTGGGTGGTACCTACTCATACGTGCTTGCAACTAACCCTAACACCAAGACAAGTTATTTAAGATATACGAAAAAGATGGAAAAAAAAATATTCCTCTTTTATGGAATAGTTAAAAAAGATAAGTTAAAAAAGTGATATTCATGATTAAAAAAAAACTCACTCTAACAAATGGATTCTTCTTTGGCAGTTCATGGTCGACCTCGTCGCGTGACTCGTCGTCTGCGGAGTTCACCCTCACGCAGGTCTTGTGCTGAGTATCACCCATACTCGGCACACATCATACAGAAGCAAACAGCACAGCACTTGCACTCCCGAACAATCAATCACTAATCTTTGATCACATTAAACATCGCTTCATTAAAATTCACTAATTCGAAAAAAAAAATCAAAATTCGAATCCATCTATTTCAAATTCCGAAGCAGAAACGAATAAACCCGTGCACTCCGTTATTTAAATTAACTGTCAGATTAAATTTACACTTCTTATGAAACCTTCTTTTTAATAAAACTCGTTTATTCCGTTTGTCGATGCACTTTTTAAATATAGAACTGATTCGATTGGAAATAGAACCGTTACACACTGCGATTTCCAGGTTGTCGAACGTCAGCGAAGATCTGAAACAAAATGTCGCAGTCAGAAATGTTAAGTGGGACTTTTTAAATAATGACTAATGTTTATTTTATAATGATCTCATCGAGCGACTTATATTTTACAATCTGTAACGGTTGTGCAATTATAGCAATGTCAAAGATAATAACTACAATTTCGTAAAATCTTGTCACCATTATCTAATGATAATTAAGTGTGTAGCAATATAGATTAACGAAAGTTAAACGAACCATTCAATATGTATTTAACGTATTAATATTTTTTATCTGTTCAATCTTGTCAGTGAGTTTTATGACTTGTTTAATTTGATTGTATTTTTAAAATCCACTGCATTCCATCATGCTGTTCTATGCTGGTTGCTGGATACACATGTGATAGAATTTCATTCGAAATTCAGTTTTCTTACGACATTTTCCTGCACCGAGCACGCTATGAAGTAAACACAAGATAAATACACGAAATTCAAGTGTAGTTTGGTATTTGGCTTGAATCCTCTTGTATATAACTAGGACATCTCGGCTTACATAGGTTTATAATTAGTTATTTTTTTATATTAATCTGAAAACGTATTAATATTAAAATATTTATTGTTTTTATCAACTTTTACAGAAGCTATAATACATATATATGATTAAATTTAGATTTATATTTGGGATACGTATATTTAATATATATTAATGTTATAAACGCAAGTCTGTCTGTTTGTCATGCTTGTCTTGTTGTCATGTCACGGCTTATCGAGTAAACCGATTTTGATAAAATTTGACGTGAAGCAATCTTGAACTTCAAGGAAGGACATACTACTTTTTTTATTTATACCTAACACGTGTCCACCCCCCACATGCGGGCGAAAACTAGCTGTTTATAATTGATGATGCTATTTCGTGTGTGTACAAGGTATCTAAAAGCCCATGTCAATTTAAGATTTTCAGATCATGTAGAATGAAGACTCAAAAACCGTTTGCTTCTGATGCTGTCTCTAATTACGAATTCAATTAATCAAGATTGTTAATCAGTCCGAAAGTAATTCCAATTAGGATTAAAAAATAAAAATGAATAAAAAACTATGAATTTGATACACGCTTTTGAATCTTCAGCTCTGATTGGTCACTTGCAAATATTAAGTATAACTACCATCAGCTATTATTATAACGGTATTATTTGTTAAGTATACAGCCCCACATATAACGGTATTTGTTACTTTGTTTTGCGGGTGTTAAATTAAATACTGTGTTCTCTCTTTCTGTCTTCATTGATGTGACATTCGAAAGAAGAAGACAGCATTGTTTCAATAAGCACCTAAATTACTTTTATAGGTAAAGCCATATGTGTGATGATGTTGATGTCCACCTGACCGATTTCGGGCACGGCGGCTATTCTCAAAGTCAGAGCCAACTGAGCAGGACATATTATAGTGCTCAAGTGTGTGCGTAAACACATATGCATTCTCTATTCTTTCACACTAGTAATCCGATCAGACGGAATTCCGATACGACCGGATGGAGTTCAGACGCAGGACCAACGGCTGCACGTTCTTTTCGAGGCACGGAAGTGCACGAACCAATACGTCGCTGAACTATCCGACCGAACTAGCCGACAGATGACATTCCCGAGCCTAAACTTTTCTACGCGACTGTACTGTACTTTGTTGCTTATATAACTCTTGAACGCGTTGACTTAGACACTTGAAATTTTGTATGCAAGTCAATAAAATATACCCAAAAGAGATAGTGACCACAACAATGCGGCGCAGCAATTTTAAACATAGTTTTTTTACATCTTCCGACGTAAAGAAAGCGCGATCTGTCTATTGAGAAACCTTTAACTAACTAGCATATAAAATTTCAAGTGTCTAAGTCAACGCGTTCAAGAGTTATATAAGCAACAAAGTACAGTACAGTCGCGTAGAAAAGTTTAGGCTCAGGAATGTTATCTGTCGGCTAGTTCAGCGACGTCGAACCAATATATACAAATAACTTTTTATTAGCCCGACCAGTGGTTCGAACTCAGGACCTTGCGATCGCGGCCTTACATCTAACCGATAGACCATCGAAGCAGGCAAGGGATGTTTGTAAGGTTACAATGAAGCGTCGCGCGCGGAATGTGGAATCTATTATTAATCAGATTCCAATCACAGGTGCAATGATTACGGAACTACATACCTAAATATGTATATATTTATTTTATATAATGTGTGTCTGTGTTTTGTTAACACATTTATCATTATTGGTCAAGTAGTTAGCTTATCGGGTCCTAGAGTCAAATTCTGGGTCAGGATAATTAAAATTAGTTGATTTTAAAATAAGGCATTGGAAATAAGTCACTATCCTTAAAGGCTAACCTTCAGAGTGACGCATGATATGAATTAGGAACATAAATTGAAAACTTTAACTGTTTGCCTGTATAAGCTTCAACCTTCGATTTTAAGGAAAAGAAGAAAAAAAAACTCACTGAACATATGCACTAAAGTCAGAACTATCTTAATTGTTTTAGTAAAAGGCTTTATATGTATCTACTACAAAATTGTTTGTAGGTATCAAAACTTCAATGAGTAACGCCCCGTGGTTAGAACGCTTGAATCTTAAACGTTGATCGCTGGTTCAAACCAGAACGCACCGCTGAATTTTCATGCTTAATTTGTGTTTATAATTCATCTCGAGTTTGGCGGTTAAAGAAAACAGAAATTCTGACACGTGTGTATCCATTAGCGCAGCGTGGTCGAATAATTCCATACCTTCCCCCCAAAAGGAGAGGCTTTAGACAAGCAGGGGGAAATTGATATCATTTTTATTTATCATTTATAATTTTGAATATTTTGTTTGCCTTCGAAGTAAATAATTCATTCGATGTAATTAATTAAAATGTGTATTTAATTATTTATAAGAAGGATACTAAATATTCAACTATTTAGTTCCCAATGGCATTAATAATGCTTTTTCAATTCCGATTTAAAACCGTTTAAGCCAATGATCAGTCAGCGTTCCCAATACATATAATTGTCATTGTATGGATTCGCGACACAGAAATATTCCTAATACGTTACCGTTCAAGTGTTAACTAGACGTTTTTAAGATTGACTCGTTATTATATTTGTATTTTTTTTTGCATAAAATAAACTTATTCAAGTAATTCGTATTAATAGAGAATTTGTTTTTTTTTTAGCGTTTCCTAAGGTTTCTTTGGCCTGTGTTATAGGCAACAGCCGAGATATATACGTATATTTCACACATAATACACTAAGACTCGGAGCCTTGGTCGATGTCAACTGCACCAACGGGCCAAATAAAAGTAACCACATGGCTATAATTTTCTTATGTAAATTCTGAAGACAGCGGCTCTGTTCTGCTGAAATACCGATTCAAATAAGTGCTAAACTGCAGTTCAACTGCAGCAAATTTCTATGTATCATTTATGTACCATTTACTTCGGTGAATAAATTAATCGTTATATACTAATAATTATTTTAGCATTTCATACTCATGTACTTCTAGATGTACGGCTAAAGTTCAAGGAGTCAAGTCTGCGCCTGCGCATAATAACAAGCATGTTTAACAGCAGGCTGCTTGTTACCGTCCGATTTATACTAATATTATAAAGGCGAAAGTAACTATGTTTGTCTGTTAGGCATTCACGGCTAAACTACTGAAAAGATTTCGATGAAATTTGTTATGAAGCAAACTTGAATCCCTAAGGATATATTTTTAACTAACAAGCGGGCGAAACCGGAGGCAAACACTTACTTAACTTGAATTACATATCATTGTAAAATATATAACCAAAATATTTTTAAATTATAGGAAAACGTAGTTAAAATCCAATATTAGCATTAAAAACATAAGCAGTTATTTAATAAATTATCAATTTATTTCTTATAACAGCTACACGGCATGCTCTGATTCCTCACAGCACGCGAGGTCGCCGCGACCGGTTCAAGGATACCGTCATAATCTCAGCACTACTCAGGTACTAAGTACCTAGTGCGATTAAAGAGAATCCATACAAAATTAAACATTTTTTTTAATTGTCACAGGTTTTTATTTCAAATAGGCAAATTCAAATGGTCACCACCACTTGACATTGCCACTATAAAGCACGTTAACCATCCCTTAAAACGTCATGTTTTTGTTTTTTTTTTTATAGTATCGGTAGGCGGACGAGCATATGTGCCACCTTATAGTAAGTGGTCACCGATGCCCATAGACATTGGCATTGTAAGAAATGTTAACCATCGCTTACATCGCCAATGCGCCACCAACCTTGGGAAACAAGATGTTATGTCCCTTGTGCCTGTAATTACACTGGCTCACTCACCATTCAAACCGGAACACAACAATACCAAGTACTGCAATACTAAGTGCTGTTTTGTAGTAGAATATCTGATGAGTGGGTGGTACCTACCCAGACGAGCTTTTACTTCCCAGGATATTATTATTATTATTATGACTGCCTCGTTGGTCTAGTGGCTTGTTGTAAGGCCGCAGACGCGGAGGTCCTGGGTTCAATTCCCAGGTCGGGCCAGTAAAAAGTTATTGGGTTTTTCTGTCAGAAAATTCTCAGTAGCAGCCCGGACTTTGGAAAGATGGAAGTGTACACTTCCGTGCCTCGGAAAGCACGTAAAGCCGTTGGTCCTGCGCCTGAACTCTTTCCGGTCGTGTCGGATTGCCGTCCCATCGGATTATGAGAGTTAGGGAATAGAGTGCACCTGTGTAGTTGACTAATCTTTCTTGAGATGGGCCGCCATGGCCGAAATCGGTCTGGAGGACATCATTATTATTATTAATTAAATCAGTGTCATGTATAAGTATATGTTTGAAGTGTAATAATATATATTTTCATGAATAACTTGTGCATATTGTCAGAAACCCGCAACAGGTCTGATAACGCTTATCTATATAATATATCGATATATTTTATTAGTGATGAAGTATAAAATTAAGTATGCTAATGGAAAGAAATTAGGTTTTTATTGTACTACTAGCTGATGGGAGAGTGACTACCGCCCATGGACACCTGCAACGCCAACAGCTTGCAAGTGCGTTGGCCCTTAAGGAATGAGTACACTCTTTTCTTGGATTGCTATGTCATATCGGTTCGGAAAAGTCGCTGCTGAAAGCCGGTTTCACAAAGTGATTGTGCGAGGCAGGAAATGCCTTAAAATCGCGCTGTTGTGGATTTGCAGGCATCGAGGTGGTGATGGAATTCCGAGTTCTCGCGCGATGTCCGGTGGTGAAACATTTCTTACAATGCCAATGTCTATGGGTGTTGGTGACTACTTACTATCAGGTGCCCTTACTCGTCCGCCTACCTATATTTATTTATTTTATTAATCCTTTATTGCACACACTTTACAAACATTTAGTAACATATAATAGCAAGTAGTACATTTAGTATGCAAAGGCGGCCTTATCACTTATAGTGGTCTCTTCCAGGCAACCTCTGTGAAGAGAAATGCTTATGTGTTTTTTAGCCGGGATCACTAATCGGGCACAGTGTGTGTAACTTATACTTAAAATTTATTGGTAATATACCAACCTACATACATATATATACATATACACGTATACATACATACATGCATGCATATGTACATACATACAAACTTATATAAGAATTAAATAACCATATACATATAATAATACAACATGCTCTAATTATGTTGATAGATAATGATTATGCAAACGACTCTTAAAAAACGATACTAAACTATACTATTAAGAACATTCGGCTCAGATTGACGCCTTCTAACCACCAGACTATCTTGGTTCTCTATATGATATATAGTTTTGTTACAATAAATTAGTCAGGGACAATAAATACAAATAATCTTATTGGTAAAGCCTATTACGCTGGATATATATTCAAAATATCTGACAAAAATACGTGGGTTGAATGGATCTCGCGCAAGAACTAATTGTATGTAATTGATACAAAATATTTTATAAATAAAAATACTGCACACCTTGGGAATGCAACGTTATCAGGTTGCATTATCCAGGTTATTTCAAATTAAAAATATATATATATATATTATTCTGCTATTTTTTTTTACATAAAATAAACTTATTCAAGTAATTCGTATTAATAGAAAGTTTATTTTTAAAATTTTATATATTTTTTTTAGCATGGTCCTAAGGTTTCTTTGGCCTGTGTTATAGGCAACAGCCGACATATATACGTATATTTCATACATAATACTCTAAGACTCCGAGCCTCGGTCACTGTCAACTGCGCCAACGGGCCAGTTAAAAGTAACAATATGCCTATGATTTTTTTATACAAATTCTAAAGACAGCGGCATATCCGTTATCCGTAATCCGTAACAGCCTGTGAATGTCCCACTGCTGGGCTAAAGGCCTCCTCTCCTCTTTTTGAGGAGAAGGTTTAGAGCTTATTCCACCACGCTGCTCCAATGCGGGTTGGTAGAATTCACATGTGGCAGAATTTCAGTGAAATTAGACACATGCAGGTATCCTCACGATGTTTTCCTTCACCGTAAAGCACGAGATGAATTATAGTCACAAATTAAGCACATGAAAATTCAGTGGTGCTTGCCCGGGTTTGAACCCATGATCATCGGTTAAGATTCACGCGTTCTTACCACTGGGCCATCTCGCGGCCATACAATATACTAACTACTTCGGTGAATAAATTAATCATTATATACTAATAATTATATTTTAGCTTTTCAGAATATATACTCCTAGATGTACGGCTATATTACTTATATATATTACTTATAATTGTAAAGGATGCGATATAAAAAAAAATCCCGCTGAGTTTCTTTTGCCGGTATTTGTCAGATCTGAGGTGTTTTTTTTATATTCGCCGGGAGGGCAAATGACTCTACTCCACCTGATAATAAGTGGTAGTAGAGTCCAAACGCGACGACGGCCAGTACAGACGGGAAAAACGTTCTGCACTAGCCGCCTTCGCCTTGCGAGCCCGCAAGCCTCTTCACGCCTCGTTTGAAGGAACCCGGGTTGTAAGAGGAGGGGAACACGTGAGCTGGTAAGGAATTCCATTTTTTGGAAGTGCGACAAAGAAAGGAGTTGCCAAATTTCTTTGTTCGCGATGGAATTGATGTCACAGTTAGGCGGTGACATCGAGAACTAGCTCGCGTGGATTTAAGAAGGAAGGGGGAAGCAGGAATTAGAGAGAATAATTCCTCAGAGCACTCGCCGTGATACAGTCGATAGAAAGCGCTCAGTGCTGCTATCTCGCGACGCAATTGTAAAGGTTCAAGGGTGTTTGTGACCTTTACGTCGCCAATAATGCGTACGGCACGTCGCTGCAACCGGTCCAAGGCCTCCAGTAGGTACTTAGCGGAGCCATCCCAAAGGTGCGAGCAATATTCCACGCAAGACCATACCTTTGTTTTGTACAGCAGGCACAGTTGTTGTGGCGTGAAAAAACGCCGCACCTTGTTCAGAACTCCGAGTTTCCGTGAAGCTGTTTTTATAACAGCTTCGATGTAATCCTTTGAACTAAGGTCGCAGCGAACGTCAATCCCCAGCATTGCGATTTTGCTTTGTATCACCAGCGGAGTACCACAGAGGGAGGGAAGAGGGGAAAATGCTGACTTTTTCGCTGTGAGAGCGCATACCTGTGTTTTCTTGGCATTAAACTCAACAAGATTATCAGAGCCCCATTTGGCGATGAGCTCTAATATTCTATCGAGTTCAATGACAAGATCCTTCCGCCTCTCCTCAATTTTCGCTCGCCCAGCCACTGCGCGTCCGTGATATCCACCATGCACTGTACTATCGTCTGCATAGCAATGTATGTTCCCAAGAGAGAGCATATCATTGATATGCAAAAGAAAGAGTGTGGGAGATAGCACAGATCCCTGGGGGACCCCAGCATTCACTACATAGAATTGTGAAGCGCAACCATCAACTAAAACACGAAAGCTGCGCTTGTGTAGGAAGCTGGCAATCCAGGTGCATAGCTGAGCATGCAGACCATATGCCAGCAGCTTGGAGAGAAGACTTCTGTGCCAGACCCTGTCGAAAGCCTTCGAGATACCGAGGCTGACAGCCAACGATTCTCCACGCTTGTCGATAGCTTCACCCCAGAGGTGTGTTACGTACGCTAGAAGATCACCTGTGGACCGTTTTGGTCGAAACCCGTACTGACGATCATTAATTAGACAGTGATCTTCTAGGTAATGGATCAGTTGGTTGTTTAAGATCCTTTCCATCACCTTACAAAGTACTGATTTATGATAATCAATAAGTAAGTGTAACGCTGTTAATTTGAATAAAGATTTTTGACTTTGACTTTGAGTAATAATTTTATTATGAACCGGTGGCGCTTGACGATTCATAAGTACTTGTAAAAGTCTGTTTTGAAGAATATTGTGATTTGATATTTAACACAATTTAATTATATCTCAACCTTTAGAACAAAATTAATCAGTGTTTCCCCTTGATCAAGTATGCGGGTCGAATTTAAGGAAAACACTTTAAAAATTAGTACCAAGGTTAATTGACTTCCTGTTAATTTTCCTCTTGCGTTCGATTTTTTCTACTTTGAGTCTTATTTAATTGATCTCTGCACTTAGATATTAAGTTTTTTTTATTGAATAGGTACGCGGGCGAGCATATGGGCCACCTGATGTTTAGTGGTCACCAACGCCCATAAAAAAGTTTGTATAAGTGTGATTGTAAGTAAACCATCCAGCTCCATCGTCCGTCATGGATCAGGCCCACATACCTCATCTGGGCTTGCACTTTAAACACCGTCCCTTGGACGGCGATAGACGCCCCTCGAGGGGGACCCCGACGTGGACCGTGGAATAGGAGGGCCTCTGTTTTTGTGACAGAGACCCTCAAGCCCAGCATCCCAATCTGGTCCATTGTGAGCGACACTCCGACCTCGGCCAGGCGGGCCGCATCCTGAAAGGTCCACCCCGTCGCCGTGATGAGGGTGTCATCCGCGTAGCACAACACCCTTTTTTGCCCTCAATCGATCGAGGGCCATCTCCATCTCTCGCTCCGTAACGTGTGGTGGAGCCGCGCTGTCATCTGTTACAGAGCGAGGGGACATAATAATTCACCAACCAGTCGCAGGAGGAGATCCGGCGGCAATATTTCCGTCACAGGGGCATCGTGTGTGCGGAACTTTCCTCGCACACCACGCTACGGGCGTCCCCACGGGTCCCTGTTCAGGCCCACCAGAAGCTCCTCCCTTGCTCTCTCCTTAGCTTGACTTATCACCTGCTGCAGCTCCTTTTTCAGCTGGCGATAAGTGGCCCACAGCCGTCCATCCAAGTCCGCGTCGAGGCCGTTGTGCCTGCGACAGTGGACGTATGCCCTCCGCGCCCGGTTACATGTCGCCCGAAGTTCCGCTATTTCGGGCGACCACCAGTATACCTGGCGGCGCGGTACCCTGCGCCGGGTCCTCGGCATGGCCGCATCGCACACCTCCCTATAGCGCTGCGCATGCGGTCCGCCAACTTGTCGACACTAGCACCCGCCCCGCGGAACCCCACCGCTGCACGATAGCAGCTTCCCTGACCAGCTCACGATCCAGCTGGCCAAGGGACAACCTGGGGAGCGTGGTTGGCACCCTCAGAGGTTCCGCTGGCCTGCAAGAGGTGGAGATCTCAGACAGACAGACAAACAGAGTTTCCACCTCCTTCTCCACTCTCCAATATCTCACTCTGCGCGGCGCGACAGGCGTAGCGAATGATAAGTCCACCACGGACCCTGCCTGCTGCCTCACGCAGGTGTGCACCTGCCCCCTGTTAAGTAGGGACCGGCTGGAGGAGGGCCCACACCTGGACAGCCCTCCCTCGCGGATTCGTGACAGGATTTCCCCAGGCACGTGATTTCGCGTTGAAGTCACTGAGAACCACTATCGGTTTCGGTGACTGCCTGGACACCGCAGCTCTGACAGTACTGAGGTAGCTCTCGAACACCGTCAGGCCGCGGTTGGGGGAGAAGTACGTTCCTACTACTACGTACTCTTCCCACCCCGTCACTACGTAGCCCGAGCCCCTCTCAATGAGTGAGAGGGAAGGACCCGTACCGCTCCAAGTGAGGACTGCCACGGTACCGTCCAAGTCCCCTACCCAGTGAGATAAGGGAGGGACGAAATAGGGCTCGCAGGCCACAGCCAGGTCGATTTGCCACTCCGCCATGAACTGCAGTAGCAGGTCCTGAGCCCCGGCGCAGTGGTTGACGTTCGTCTGGAGGAAGCTGAGTTTGTCGCTCATGTTGACATGGCTGCTTCCTCTTCGGCCTGGCGCCGTCCGACGTTTGTGATGGTGTGATTGCCTAATACCATCTTTCCTTTTGTGATGGGAGGGTTACACTCTCCCGAGCCCATCACGTGCCCAGAGGGTCTTCCAGCGTCAGCGTCGTCCGACGAGACAATTGAGGCCCTGAATTCTTCCAAAGTCTTTGAATCTTGCAAGAGGCTAGTGCCCGACCCGTTCGCCGCTGCTACCGAGGTACGCATCTCGGTTAACTCGCGGCGATGCGCCTTAAGCTCGGTTTTTAAGTCGTCAATTTCCTTTCGGAGGCGACTATTATCCGCACGGAGCCTACGGGTCTCCTCCGCTTCAGTCCATGACGCCAGAGCGTCGACGATACTCAGAAGCGAAGCTGCCGAATCTTTTAGCTTCTTAATTAGGCCACTCTTCAAATTTCCCGACTTTTGGGCCACCTCCAAAATGAGCGCTGCTTTGCGGCCAGCCTCCGCACGCAGCTCCTCGGCACCCAATTTTATGGGATCCTCTGAACGGACATCCAAGGAAGAGGATTCGTCAGAGTCCAACACGACTTCGGGCGCATTTTTACGGAAAGCCCGACTTCTTAAGGAGCGCTCGAACGCCTCCTCCCTGGCTTCGGCGGCTTTTGCCTTAAGCTCAGCTTTAGCCCGAGTTAGGGCAGTTCCGCGTCCCTTCGAAGTGGGCTTCCCGCGACGTGCACTATTACACTTCGCCGTAACTCGTCCCTCTGTCTCAGTATCAGAGCCAGAGTCGAAAATGCCTAAGCCCACGCGTGGGCGCTTCCGACCCGCAAAGGCATCTGAGGACAACTCCGTGTCCATCGTTAATACAAAAAACAAAAAAAAAAACAACTCAAAACAACAATTTGTCTATAAAAGACTTATACTTAAAACAAAAATAAAAATAGGTCTATAAAGACCTATACTAAACAACGAAACCAATTCTTAAACAAAACAAAAGTCCATATTCAAGCCAAAATTCAATAATATGACGCGTCAGAAAACCAGAAACCAATAAACAAAGCCAAAGTACCCACTTTGGCTTTGTTTATTGGTTATTTGGTTGGTTATTTGTTTGGTTGGTTATTTGGTTAGTCGTGAAACATTCGGAAAGCGTAGATAAGAAGCGTATACACACTCGACGACGGCCGAAACGTCAATCCAATTGCAACCTATACCTATGCATATAAGATATATAAGTAATAATAATAAATTATTAAAAATACCATTGACAGTAGGTATAAAGAAAATTTGCATCAAGCACAAAGTGTGGGTGAAATATTAACTTAAGCGAATATATTATTCTTTAAATATTATATGTTTAATTTTTTTCAACGTATTTTTATCTGTCTGTTCTTCCGATCACGTATCAAATGGAAACGAATGGATTTTAATGAACTTTGTAATAGGAATACCTTCTGCTCTGAATACAAAAAATAACCTTCAAATCGCGATCATACGTTATACGTATTTCTTTGTATTTAGATATTTTTCCGGGTTTTAATCTCGGGTTGGACCAAAATAAAGTTGTTGGGTATCTTCATCATTATCACCCGCAGTATTTATACCATTGCTGGCAGGCTTGGGCTTATATCCAAGGCATTAACATTTGAAGCCCCACTATGGCTAGATGCCATCGGTTGGCGAAGCCAGGCATAAATTCGGTGCTGTCTGCTGAGTATAGAGGTCTTTTCACTATGTCGCTCATATGCCAATCTGATTCAGATGTCGTCCATTCAATCTGATATCTTAAATTTATGACGTATAGAAATTGGTAAAGCTTTGTGCAAGCTCGTCTGGATAGGTACCATCCACTCATCAGATATTCTACCGCAAAGCAGCAGTACTTGTTATTGTTGTGTTCCAGTTTGAAGGGTGAATGAGCCAGTGCAATTACAGGCACAAGGAACATAACAACTTAGTTCCCAAATTGGTGGCGTGTTGGCGATGTAAGCGATGGTTAACATTTTTTGTCGGTGACCACTATGGCTTATCAGGTGGCCCATATGCTCGTCCGCCTACCTATACCATGAATAAAATATGATATAATTCGTATGAAATTTTAGCAAAATGTGATGAGCTTTCAAGCCGTTATTACTAATTTACAACAACGCTGTACCTGCAATTGTTAATCATCTTTTTGTGTATTTAGTTCAATGTAACTCGCAAGGTTACACTGTAGGCGAAGCAATAAGATACTAAACACCTACTGTATTCCATAAATTAGCAGACTAAGTACGCCATTAATGTTCATCAGCCATCCAATTAGCGAAGTATCTCTTGCTATTAGAGCCTGTAAATGTTGAGCTGTTGGGCGAAATATTTTCTCCTAATTTGGAGGTTTGCTTATGTCACCATGTTGCTGGTGATGGTTGAGGTGTAATTTCGTGGAAGTTTCCTCACAATACTACTGACTTTCTTGCCGGTTCTTCTCGTGTCTGAGGTGTTTGTTTCCGCACCGGTGGTAGATTTTTGACAATCAATATGTAAGTGTAACTTGTGTGCTGTTAATTGAATAAAGATTCTTGACTTTGACTTTGAGTAACAACTAAGTTTCTTGCCGGTTCTTCTCGGTAGAATCCACATTCCGAACCGGTGATAGCGCTCGACGATTCATGATTACTCGTAAAAGTCTGTTTGAATATATAATAGAAAAATATTTTGATTTGAATGTAAATCTTAACCGTCGAATAAAATGAAATGTCGAAATCGATATTTTATTTTTTATCTTCAGCAACTGAAATAGTTTACAATAAATATAAAAACAACGAATGAATTTTAGTTAAAATGAATTAATTTTGAATTTTATAAGTTTTATTTTTTTATAAAAATACAGTTGCTAGGACTTCGATCAAATTCATATAAAAATCGGATTTCCGATATTCCGTAACACCCAAACATTGAACACCGGTCCCGTCGAATAACTGTCGGGACAGTTACGTGCGAGCGAGACGGCTGCTTCTAGATATGCGTGCGAGAGGGACGGCAGGTGCCACGATCAATTTGTGCACGCGCAAGTGGAGTGTGAAGAATGTAGGGGTGACACGGCATGAAAGTTTTTTTTTAATTATTAGATTTTTGTTTTAAGTCTGGACATAAGATATCGAAAGAATAATCAAAATTAACTAAATAATTTACTTGAAATAAACACATGGCTAATATATTTTACAACATAGTATATAGTCTATATAATATAAGGTTTATATTAAAACGATTTTTATATACCAATAAAGAGAGACAAAGACTTTATATAAACTTGGGAGCGCGAGACGTCTTACGATTTATTTTTAATAAAAAATAAAAATAGTTTCTGCAATATTATATTTAGATAAAAACCATATATTAGATGATAACAATAATAATGGTTATTTTGATGAAAATAGTGACGAACATTTATAAACATGAGAAGGTGAGATAAGCTAACATAGTTTCCGATTTCGCAGTCGGTGCAACCTATGACTGCAGATATTTGATTCTAAAATAAAAACGCGCAGACATACTTTGATATTTACTAAATTATACATTTATTTTTTAATAGACAAGTTTATTATTCTATTCAAGGTTTAAATCAAAGTCAAAATATACTTTATTTTATTATACTCTCACACTTTTGAATCAATTTACAATTCTAAAGCTACCCGTTCATAACCGGCAAGAAACTCAGTAGTTACCTCCCTTTTCGATCCGTAGGCTTCCTAAAGACGTCCTTATTGCCCTGATAATAAGATAACATCGGCCAATATCAACACGATTGGTTACAGAGCAAACACACACCCTAAGAGGTCCCTCTTTAATTATAACCCGTCCGCGCTTAGGCGTATGACGGGGTCATTGCACACATAGTGTCCTCCTTCCAGTCGACTGTATCCTAAGCCGAGATTCGGCGTCACAGGCGCCCTTAGGACATGCGTATTCTGGACCTTTAAGTGGGCTCCCAATACCCGACTTTATCTTAAAGACTGGTCTCCCGCCCAGTGACGCTGTCGAGGCCATTTGGGCCAACAGCTACAAATCAATTCGAAAAAAAAAACAGTATTTACTCTTTTTAACAATCAAATAAAATGTACAAGTAATAATCATGTGTAATTATATTTATATATCCTGTATTACTATGTACTAACTCTTCTATCACTTATATAATCCTGTACAGTTTAATAAGCCTTATTTATTTATTTTATATTTAATAAATAGTAAGCCTACTATTATCAAATACAGTGTGGGGTTAGTATATGTCGATTTTTATGCTAGATATATAGTGGACATATATGTATTTTGATGGGTGAAAAAGAGTAAACTCCTCTCGATGACAGCATTATACTTAGTATGCTTGTGAAATCTTCCTTGTAACAACTAAACATTCTAATAAAAAATATATATGACCGACTTTATTATATGGTGTTTTCAAATGCCTGATTTCATCCCCTAGTTTTTTACTTTTAGGGGTGGTATTTTTTTCAACTTTTGATGGAATCAAATAGAGAACATTGTATACTCAACCGAAACAAATAAATAAATTTATTTTGCCTTCCTTCGAGTTACGGTAACAGCATAAAAATATACAACCAAATTGAGAAGCGCTCTCTTTTTTAAAGTTAAAAATATCTTCATTAAAATTTTATATATATATATTAATTAAAAAATTTTACTAGTGGCAACCCTTAAATCAAGCTTGATCGTGCATGACGCATCGCACGCACGTTTAATACGATATACAGAGTCCACTTGCACACTTCCTGTACTTTTATGGTGTCCTGGTACCCTGGTAGCTACAACTTTTATTTCACTAGTTTTTACTACAATAATAACAGCCATTTTGTCCGTTGGTTATTTATTTAATAGCCTCTTTATTTCTCTATTGTTAGTTCATTACTTTTTTTTTTATAAATACATGTGTGTATGTTTTGTCCGCTTTTTCTACTTGTTGGTTTAATTTATGCAAAAGGTATGCGCCGTTAGCATCCATCATTCGAGTTTTATTATTTATTTAAACGTGCAATGCAACAAAACTATTTTATTGAAGTAGTGCTTTTTATAATCTGTACAGTTTTGTAGTTGTTCGCTTTATACCAACTTTTTTATGGTGGTGGTCTTCGCTTCACAAGTAACCCTTATAAGTAACGCATTAGTTATAATGAATTGGCTATTTATAAAATACATTTTAAGCCAGCCATTTTGACCAAATTACAATAAAATTAATAAATCCTTTTTTTACACGCATAATAATAATGTCCTGGGACATTATTCACACTAAGCAGAGCTTGTACTATGGAAACCAGACAACTGATATACTACATATACTTTCTTTTGTAAATACATACTTATATAAATAATTACACCCAGACTCAGGACAAACAGACATGCTCATGCACACAAATGTCTGTCCTGGGTGGGAATCGAACCCACAACCTTCGGCGTGAAAGGTAAATCTACCAACCACGCCAACTGGCCCGCATAAAAATAATGTACAAAATTTCAGCTAAATCAATTGGAACTGATTTCAAATCCATTGGCAATAATCACTAGTAACGTATAAGTGTAAAGTTATAGCCTGGGAGACTTCCATAGCTCTTAAAGGTCCCCCTCTTGGGTCAAGGAGAAAGTTCGGAGCTTGTCCCAATGAACTGCGAGGTGAATAAACTTTGTAGGGGGACTTTAATCCGCCTATAAAACTTTCGTTCGCTACTAAGCACGAGATTATTTATAAACATTTTTTTTTTGTTTAAGGTTGGCTGTCGAGCAAATGGACTTCCTGATGGTAAGTGGCCACCACTGCCCATGTTATGTCCCATGTTCCTGTAGTTATACTGGCTCACTCACCTTTCAAACCGCAACATACTAAGTATTACTGCGTTGCGGCAGAATATCTGATGAGGGGGTACCAACCTAGATGGGCCTGCATAAATCCCTATCACCAAGTTAGTTGTTAATAACCCATTGCTTGGCTAAGGCCTCCATTTTCAGAAAGCTTGGAGCTCTACGCTGTTCCAATGCGGCTTGGTGGATGTACATGTGACAGATTTTCATCCGACACATGCACGTCTTTAGAATATTTACATTCACGAGCCTCAATTATAAACAAAAATTAAGCGAGGTGCTGGCTGGCTACAGTTTAAAGTTAGAAGCATAGTTTAATATTCACGTGTTCGAAATACGGGGCCTTCTCGATTAGTTAATAAAGAAAAATTAAATGGTCAGATACGAACCCGTTTCAGCTCTTTTACAACATTTGACGAAAAACCCAACATTTAAACTGGCTTCGAATTGTAAAACTGGCTAAAAATTGTATCTTCATTAGCAATATGAAGTTTATTACTATGTGAAACTTATTTTTGAGGTCGTATTGTTTTTCATACGAAAAACTGATATGAGACGGTAAAACGACTTCCTACCTCATCGTTGATGGCACAACTTTCTAAGCATACATTTTAACAAAGCACTTAAAACAAGAGTCATATACATGCCATAGATTATAATAAAATATATAATCTATTCATTATGGGCTATTAATAATATATATATATATATATATATATATAGCCCGGTTGTGTCCAATCTCCGTGCCATCGGATTATAAGAGCGAGGGAGTAGAGTGCATTTGTGTTTTCCGGCAAATTTGTGAACTATATGGCCTGTGCTAATAAACAATTTATCCATTTGGTTTACGGGTCGTCTATCGATGTAAAAGTTCCAGAGTCGATGCTTTATAATACTTGGGGTATTATCGTCCTCACTCCGCACACACAAGCTTCACGCTTGATTAAAAAAAAATTCGAGTAATTTCCTTAAAACAATTCTAACATTAAAAATATAAATATCAGTATTTTTCAGAAAGAGAGAAAAGATTTAATCTCTTCAAAACGTAACGAAAATGATAAGAAAAATGAATAAAGCGCTAGAAAACCATGTCACACACCATTGACGTCCTAACCTTGACTTTGTGGCGTGAAATAACTTATTTCCGGTCGGTAATGATAATGACAGTGCCATCATAGCATTATGGAATCCTTGTAATATGAAAAAAAATATGTATGCATCTGTAAGTCACCAGTAATTTTTTTTATTGATTGTAGGCTTACGCTGACTACAATCCTCCCCGAAGAGACGGTGAGGGCTTTATTTGTGCGGAAACGCGTAAATGCGTTTTTTTAGCGAGATAAAAATGGCACTAAAACAGTCATACTTGACGGTAAGTGCTGATGCAGTCTAAGATGAAACGCTCATTAATGTTTCGTTTGTGTAAAATTTATTGCCTCGTTGATCTTGTAGCTAGATATAGGGCTGCAGATCCCGAGATCCTTGGTTCAAACCCCAGGTCGAGCTGATAAAAAAGTAATTTGGTTTTTCTGCCGAAGATGCTTAATGGCAGCCCGAAGTCTGGTAGTTGGAAGTGTCTACGCTCCTATGCCTCGGAAAGCACGTAAAGCCATTGGTCCTTCGCCTGAACTCTTTTAGGTCATAACGGATTGCCATCCCATCAGATTATGAGAGTGAGGGAACAGTGAATGCTTCTGTGTTTGTGTACACACTTGTGCACTATAATGTGTTCTGCGTAGTTATGCAAATTGGCCGTCGTGTTCGAAATCGGTCTGGAGGACATCATCATTGTGTACAATTATTAAGTGACCGCAATTCATTAAATCCATTCAGAGACTGGTCAATGGAATTGCTTTCTAACTTCTGATAAACCTCTGAAGGATTTCTAGGTATTAAAATACCCAGGTTAGTCAGTATAAACCTGTCTGCTTATCTAAAACAACGCGTTACCGTCATGCCAGCGTCACGTCACCCTCTCGCCCCAACCGCTGACCAAGGCTGAGGAGCCCTTGTAGGATATTAACGCGATGTAATTTTTCTGAAGTAACCTTTAAGAATTCGTTGATTCCTGGTCACGTGTAGCATCAGTCACGCTGCTCGGCCTCGCAGCGACCTCGTGTGCTGTTTTACTATTTACATTAAATTTTATTTATCTGTTGTTATATATTTAGCTATTCTGTAAATATAATAATTTATATATTTTCGTTATAAACACGAAAGTTCAAGTGTTTTTTACCTAATCGCAATGTACTGTACATTAAGTTGTGGAATACGATACAAGATTCTTTTTTATTTTTTTTAATATTTAATAAAAAAAATATATTTTAGTTTATATGTTACAAAACGCTTGACAGCTATGCGTAACACCATAGAACAGACTGTCTGATCTGTAAAATAAACAATATAATACGGTGGGACACTTACCATTAGTTGCCAAATAATCAAAGATTTATTTACATAAAAACTATTTACATTAAAGTCTTAAGCCATAATATAACATATCGTTGAAAAAAAAAGATAAAAAAAAGTTCATATAGAACAAAATTATTGACAACATTGTTCAAACATAATCTTTGCGAATATAGTATTAATCTTTTCTGTCCAATACAACTGGACACCATACAGTTTTTTTTAATATAACTCGGTATACGATAAGAGACAGCCTTACTTATAAACGTTGCTCAGTGATTTAGTTAAACATGAATACGTCTCTTTTTGTCATTATTGATTTGACATTCGAAAGAAAAAGACAGCGCTTTGTTTAACTACCGCTGTCATTACAGGATATAGAAAATATGTAATCCTAAATAGATACAAAAGAGAAGATGTTTTCAAAAACATTCCATATCTCTGCCCTCGCAAACGATAACACGAGGTCGTTCAAATACTATTTTATTCAAATGTATCGTAGTTACGTTCACTAAACATTCCCGGTCAAGTAAATGTAACTATTTCATTTTAATTCGTGCATTAATTTTATTAAAATAGTCAACAGTTATAATGCTAAGCCGTAGAAATTATAAAATGTCACGCTCTGCTTAGAAATTATGTTTATAACCTTGAAATCTCTCATTACTATTATGGTGAGAATACTGACGTTCCAACGACAATATGGCGCCCATGAATTCGATTGTGCGATAGCAATACCGATTTCGTACATATATATTATATAATACATTATTTTTTATTACTTGATTTCCAATTTGGAATGTATTGTACACGTTGACAATATAATATAAAATAGTCTTTATATAAAAAATTTATGTTGATATATATTTACGATTCACCATAAAAAGTAGAACTAGAATTGTATTTTTTAATTATTAATTTAATACTATATACACTTTGTTGTAACCTAGCGCTAAATGGCGCTGCAGTGCACTGCGCATCCAATTCTAGTTAAGCGATCACTATGTCGACAATTGGTATAAAGGTGAACATGAGTGTAGATGGTCGAATCAGAAACTAAGAGGAACAGGACAAATGCTCAAAGATACTCGACAAATAATCAATAATTTTCATGAAATCCAAAACTGTATTATTATACCAATCGATACTGCCGGTAATAAGGATCAATTTCCAGGAAGTATTTTATCTAAATAGTGACGGGATGTATAAGGCATCGGTACAAAGGCAGCAAGCGTCTGTTGGGTTTGCTAGTATTAATATAATAATAATATAATTTATTCTACGTCAAAGTAAAAGTAAAACGAAAGGAACTCAGATAATAAAGCTTATCTACACGAAACGCTTACCTATTGTTAAGTATATTATCGGCTTTACATATTTTTAGGGGGGTTAATTTAAGCTATGTCTTCTTCTTTCGTATGTCAAATCGATAATGTCAGAAAGATAAATTAATGTTTAACTAAACGCCTTCTAAATAACTTTTATCTGGCTAAACTTCTTGGTAAGTTATGAGTTTCAAAACTCCATCACTTTCTACAAAGTCTTTTAAAGTATAGTGTTTTTCTTTGGCCTGTGGCGTCTTAGGATAAAGACAATTACTGTTCATCCAGCGAGACGAAACTGGTCCTAATAACGTATTTATATGCAGTGTGTGGAGATTACTAAACGCAAGTCATGACAGCAATGCAGGTCTTCTAAGCACATTAGCTGACTGGCTCATTGTTTGTGATAAAATTACTGTCAATTATAACTTTAACCAAAGATACCAGTTTCAAATAAGTACCATAACTAGGATTATTTTAATACGAATGTTAGTAATGGTATGGTACCCTGGCGCATTGAAAATTATCTTCAAGACAAGGCAAATAGGGGATGGGATTTTTCTTTGTGAGAGTAATTAATCAATACTAATCGTGGACTTCGATTTGTCAGTTTTTAAGTTGCCAACATTTTTCCTTATTATATAGAAATTCATTTTTAGATACATATTCGACTAAGAATTTTTTTTGCTAACGTCAAAAAATATGGTAATCTTATGAGTTCTCTTGCCAATCATATATAATGATTATTTAATGACAAGTAATTAGGTAAGTAGTCTAGATCTGAAAACGTACTTATATGACGTAAAGCGACAGCAATGAATTGGGACTTTTTATCTATTTTTAATTTTTTTTAGAGCTTTGTATCAATTACAGAGCTTTTGGTTAGAATTTGAAGTCATTCGTCTAGCGTCTTGACACTTTCTTCAAATGGTCTTGCAATCGAATCGACTGCACTTGTTCGTGCACACACAATTGTGACTTATATTATGGTACGGATATATATTGAAGATGGTGGATCTATGACGAGGCACGAATGAGTTTTTATATGCTGAATTTATGCATTGTTTTCACATATGTTTTTACAAGATAGACAGACAGGCATATGGGCCACCAGATAGTAAGTGTAAATAACCATTCCTTGGATCGTCAATCACCACCACCAATCTTGGGAACTAAGATGTTATGTCCCTTGTGCCTGCAGTTAGATTGGCTCACTCAACCTTCATACCGGAACACAACAATACTGAATATTGCTGTTAGACGGTAGAATATCTGATGAGTATCTATCGAGAGACGGTTGCACATACCCCTTCACCAAGCACCAAGGGCCATATGCTGGACTTAGAGACATATAAACATTAGTCTTATGCTGGTTTAAGGTAAAATAACAGCATGTAAATGACCCACTGCTGCACAGGCACTCTTCACCTTACAAGAAGAAGGTTTGGAGCATTTTTCACCACGATGCTGCAATGGGGGTTAGTGGATACACATGTGACAGATTTGACATATGCAGGTTTCCTCATATCTGCCACGGTAGCATGCGAAAGCGATCCCGTGGCGCTCCTCGTTAAGACGGAAAGGGTACCGCTGGTTTTTTAGTGGGTATTCCGATGTTCGGGGCGCACTCAGCGCCTTGGACACCGGTGAGCCCCACATACCCCCCCACTGTTCCCGTGAAATGCGTTTTTCCAACGTTAAAAAAAATGTTTCTTCATATTTTTATCCTGGTAATTATGAAATATCGTTGCCATGTGAAGTCAGGGTGAGTAGCTTGTATTATATATCAAGTAGCAAGTAGGTGACAATTAATTATTAAGTGTATTATTGATGTGTTATCAGTTTGAATCGGTTTTACATAAAATTTAATCAGATAACCCGATCTAACTGTTTTGCTGTTCCGGTTTCAAGTGAGCCAATTTAATCATAGGTACAAGATATAACCTTATTGCATGGTTGCATTAACGGTGTTCCTTATTTTTTTTATACTTTTATAATGGCAATAATAGTATATAATCTAAATGTTTGTTTGTTCGTTACACTTTCACGTATTAAATACTTAATACCTGCTCAGTCGGAAAATAGAAATACATAATTTCTCGGCACGTCGATGACGTTGCTGTTATTAGCTAGCCATTAATATGTTTAAATACATCGTTAGTTAAGTGACTGGCTTAAAAGCCAGCAGATACCGGTGACCTGAATTCAAAAGCCCACTTGGGCTAGTTTTGCTATTGAGTTTTTCCTGTCAAGAAAATCTCAGAAACAGATCGATTCGATTTTACACCCGGAAATCGCGAAAAGTCCATTGGACTAGCACCTGAGCATCTGATTTTTAGTCGTGGCGGACACTTTTTTTTTATAGAATAGGAAGGCGGACGAGCATATGGGCCACCTGATGGTAAGTGGTCACCAACGCCCATAGACATTGGCATTGTAAGAAATGTTAACCATCACTTACATCACCAATGCGCCACCAACCTTGGGAACTAAGATGTTATGTCCCTTGTGCCTGTAATTGCACTGTCTCACTCCCCTTCAAACCGGAACACAACAATACCAAGTACTGCTGTTTTGCGGTAGAATATCTGATGAGTGGGTGGTACCTACCCAGACGAGCTTGCACAAAGCTCTACCACCAGTCAGACCAACACTGGAGATATTCTATTGTGAATATCGATGCCAGCATAGTAACCTATTGAGTTTTCAGTCAACAAACCTCAAGTGCTATCCAGAGTTAGAAAGATGGCACTGGTTATTGTGTCCGAGAATTTTAGTAAAGGCTTA
This sequence comes from Nymphalis io, assembly GCF_905147045.1. NCBI lineage: Eukaryota > Metazoa > Arthropoda > Insecta > Lepidoptera > Nymphalidae > Nymphalis > Nymphalis io. Next base: position 1,364,362 of record NC_065909.1, read on the forward strand.
AATCTGTTCCTATCCCATCATGTTAGATTGCCGATGACTATAATACCTTCTGACCGATTGTGTAGTCCTTGAGACTTGACCGTGTCGGCGAATTGACAAAGACATCATTAAAAATAAAAAAGGCGTTTCGTTCAAAACTTAATATAAATGTTATCTGTGCTAAAATACCACTCTACCGACGCTCTATTAATATAATTTAATAGTGACGTGATTTTAACAGAACAATTCAGTACATCGTGACTATGAGTTTAAATAAGAATCCGGTAACGAACGTTACAATTAAACAAAAAACATGTAACGTTCGTTATGTTAAAAAAAAAAACAAATAAAGATATACATTACATAAACTACAGAAGAATCATTTGTTTATAACACAATATCGAATTCAAATAATATGCGAGTGGACAAAAAAAATCTATTCTATCTCCTATTTTCATCTCCTATTTTGTCATTCTTAATAGTAGGATGATTTTTCATATTTATTAATAGCCACCAAATGGGAAGTATACCCTTTTAAACGAAAAAAGAATTTTCCAAATCGGTTCATAAATGACCGAATTTTGAGGTAATAAACAAAACAACAACTGATAGGGTGAATAAAAAAAATGACCGTTTTTTAACCAAATTTTTGTATTATTATTTCTTTGATATAAAATAAAATTAATACTTGAAGTTTAGCCCATTGTTATCAACCGTCATTAGCCATCTGCTAGCCAATTGCTCGATCCCACGCTGCTACCATTCCTTGGGATTGCTGTCAATTTCAACTTATGCAAAATTATCAAATATTTTCCATTGAAGAAAATGGTGTATGGATCGAAAGAAGTAGTAATCTGATGGTGCGAGGTCTGGACTATATGGTCGATGAGGCAGGAGCTCGAACCCATGAAGTTCTTCAAACTTTTCTTTGGCTCGACGGCAAGTGTGAGGACGAGCATTATCTTGTTGGAATAAAACTGCTTTTCGGTTGGTCAAACCAGGATAACGCTCTGATAATTTGGCGTACAATTTATCCAGTTGTTCGCAGGAGAGTTCAGAGTTCATAGAGCATCCATCAAAAACAAATTTGTGATGGATAACACCTTTAAAATTCCAACAAACGCAAAGCATGGGTATTTACCAAATTGCCCCCTTGCAGCAACCGGAAAAGCAGTTTGACCGCGACCTAGCCATTGCTCACGGGTATTCGGATTTCGCCAGTAAGCCCAATTTTCATCACAGGTGATAATCTTCCGGTAAAATCTCATATCAGCAAGGTTTTTCAGTAAATTTTCACAAATTGCTAACCTCTTAGCTGATTGCTGAGGAATAAGTTAGTGACGGACCAGCCTACTGCTCTTTTTCACCTTTCTCATGGGGCTTAGATGGCGACTTACAGTATTTTTCGACACACCACGCTCCCTGGCAAGTTCGCGAGTACTTGTAGACGGATTTGACTTAATAGGCTTTCTGCAGAACCTCATCAATATCCATTAATGGTCGCCTGGAGTCCTTCTTCCTTTCCAACGTCGTATCTCCACTGCTAAATTTTTCAAATAAACGTCGCGCAGTGCACTGATCAAGGAAACCTTCTCCTTCATATTTAATAATTTCACGAGTTGCTTGAGCGGCTGTAATTTTTTTTTCCAGTATAATAAAATATATATATACATATATATAATGATAACACGGTCATTTTTTTGATACACCCCCCCCATAATTGAGAACATTTTGAAACAAGTCTCAAAGTCAAGGTTGAAAGATTTTTAGAAAAACAATTTGACGGATTGAAAACACGATATATATTTTATTGTTACTAGTTATTAATTCTCTCTGACAGCTATTGTTTAAAACTCAAGCGAATGTAAAGTAAACGCTGCCATTTTGTTCATTTACACGATTAAATCAAATATTAAGAAAAAAAAATGGCAATGAATATTGAATACGAATTATTTTGAAATTCTGTTCAGGTCTCTTTCGATGTGTTAGTTGAACGCCTAAAATTGACTCGCTCAATTTTGGTCAATTTTTTTAACAAATAGTTGTTGGTTAACAAAATAAAAAACATACAATATATATCATAAGCCGTAGTATAAGCCGTATATTATAAGGGTTTACTTATAAAATAAAATAGAATTTTACACGGTACCTTTGTGCAGGCCCATTTGCCTTCAACATACTACATTTTATATCATAATAATGATATCCTGGGACATTATTCACACACGGCCATCTGATCCCAAGTCAAGCAGAGCTTTTACTATGGAAACCAGACAACTGATATACTACATATACTACTTTTCTTTTGTAATACATACTTGTATAGATAGTTACATCCAGACTCGGGATAAACAGACACGTTCATCCAAACATATGTCTGTCCTGGGTAGGAATCGAACCCACAACCTTCGGCGTGAAAGGCAAGTATTTACCAACCAGCAACGGGTCCATCAATTCTGTGATTGACAGGGCGCATTAACGGTGTAAGATGTGTTTTAATATTTTTTACATTTGAAAATTTTTATGGACGAAGATAACTAATCTTAAGGTGGAAAGTTAACCATAAAAACTATCTTAAAATGTTATTTGATTTTGTATTAATTTCGATAATAAATTTTACTACAATAACCTGTACGAAATAAATTTAAATCATATAAAAATATGACCACTGATAATACCTACTGATTTTGCAGCGTATGATTTTCTATTTGCAAGTTTCCAATTTTTAAATTTAATTATATACTGGCATTGTAATTTAAAACAGGATCCAATTAATAGTAAAAAAAGTAGAATAAGACATAAAAAAATTATAGGTACTCATTTTGTTACGAAATTAACATAAACAAAAATGGCGCCGGATATTTTAATAAATAATCCATCTTCGCCCGATTTTTTGCAATATTACACAATAAAAACGATAATTGAGACGTTTGTTAAATACTAAAGTCAAATCAATAGACATCAAAAAGGCAATAAAAATATTAAGTCATAAATATGACTAAAACTACGTGATTAAATGCGGTATTTAAAACCTAGCTTCATAGATGTTTGTGTAAAAAAAGATTATAAATAATAATAATACCTACATGTATTTTTATGACTTCTGAACACAGCAGAATGTCAATTTTTTTTTTAAATATCAATAGGCATTATTAATTTAGGTGAAGATTTTTTGTGTTGAGTAAAGTTAGCTTTAACTACGTGCTTTTAAATATATATTCTTAGGTATTGTACAATTTATATATTTTAATAATAGGAATTCGGATAAGTAGTTGATATGGCGTATTATTAGTAGGAATTTATATTTAGAAAAGTTTGTTTTTTTTTTAATCAATTTTTATTATTAAATAAACTGTTTAGTTACCTATTAAAATATACTCCTCAATTTGTGAACATAAATTATTTTACGTGATAAATAAACAACTTATTAAAACTTAGTATTACACGATAATATAATCGGATAGTTAAAGAACACATTAACAAAGGAATTTTATCATTAGAAGAAACAATACACTAATATGAATTCTATAACGCACCTTTATTAGTTATAGCTTTATCGGCGCACTAAACATAATCACTTATCACCATTGAAACACAACACTGCAGAAGAAAAAACAAACTATTTTTTATTTTGTATTTTTCGCGGTACGACTCACGTTTTTAACACTGGAATCGCGCGAAACAACACGACACTTTCTCAACGCGGTGCGCGGTAAACTGAACTAAGACTTTGACATAACCTCAAACTGCATTCTATTTTGTTCTAATGTTTTGTAGCTAACATTTTTCATTGCTCGTCTTGTATCAAACTCTATGTGATCCTACGTTGATAATAGTCAATGAACAGTGAAATTTTTATTTCGTTGTGACGGTGTATAGTTCTAAGGGGTAAACAACTAGATTATTCTCAAACTGTATTTCTTATTAGCCTGGTTCTACCGTTTTTGCTTGAAGATGTGTTATTCGAAATGAATATATTCATTGCGCTATAGTCATAAATGTTTGTAATAGTTGAATATCAAGTTTAAATAGAATTCAGTATTTTAAATTGTCGGTAATTTTGTTTTTATAAAATAGGTAGTTTTTATAAGGTAGGCGGTCGTGGACCTTCTGATGTTAAGTGGTAACCACCGATTTTGGGCTTATGACGTCGAGATTTATGTCTTTTTTTTAGATGTTCATTGTTTAATGGCTGAATGCACTCTCAGGTGGCTCCAGTCCTCCGGTGTTACAAATGTCGATGGCAGTCACGTTTCGTCAGGTGAAACACAGTCGGCTTCAAACTATTAATTAAAAAAATATTTTTAAGTTAGCCATTAGACCAACCGGCTGTTATTGACAATTTCAAAAACAATAAAGTATCTATGTAATATATTCATTATAAAATATAATAAACAAAACAGGTACACAGTGCACTATGTATATAATTTGGGAAGCCGATTAGTTTAAAGGTATATTTGATGAAGTGCTGCAACGCCAGTCACGCGCAAGCGATCCCATGGCGCTCCTCGTTAAGACAGAAAGGGTACCACTGGTATTTTAGTTGGAACTCTGACGGTCGGGGCGCACTCGGCGCCTTCGACACCGGTGACCCCACATACCCCCCCACTGTTCCCGTGGGGGAAACGCGTAATGCGTTGTTCCATTGTTAAAAAAAGTGCTGCAACGCCATCTCGTATAAGCATCTAATATAAACCATAAGCTAATCCATATATTTAAAATTCATTAAAAATTATAGCGTTGAAGATATTTTTATTGGCAAAAAAGCAGGTATTCTTTTCAAAAGAGGCACTAGACGCCATGATTATCGACCGTGCGCTAATGAGATTTGCTCGGAAACACCTTTAGTGTATCGTGTTCTTGTAATGAGTATTTGCATGTTTGGAATGGAAATATGCGAGGGATTTTAAACGTCTAATTCTGAGCATTTGTGTTAAATACTTTCAACTTTATATAAACGTTGCTTAGCGGGTGATTTGTTAAACTTTTCTGTGTTTTTTTTTTATCATACATAATCTCGAATACACTAAATATATATAGTCGAAAGCTATTAACATCCACAGCTAAATAATAAAAAACATAACAGATAAAAAATGTAATTTCTGCCTTAAAGGATGTACTTATGACAAATACTCTATTGTATAAAAACATAATAAAACTTGACGATCGATACTTAACTTTATAAAAAATAATTAATGATCAATAGTGCTACGGTTTACCGGTTGTCTAGTGATATAAAAGGTTGCACGTTCAATACTGACCTCTTGGCTAATTAACGTGTCCCTAGCAAAGGTTTACGGTTAAATGGAAGGGTGAATAGAAGCTTAAGTAATTAATTGAAAGAGAAAACGCTATTTTTATGTAATATTTTGGCATACTTATGTTGCCATTAACGTACAATTCCACATACCTTTAATAAAGTGCGATAACATTCCTATTAGTGTTAAGTATAAGATTGTAAGTTATAACTTAGTCCGAACGAAACGAAATCACGAAAAAAAGCAAGCATCTGATATCCTGGGACCAGGGACATTATCCTGGGACATTATTCACACACGGCCATCTGGTGCTAAATTAAGCAGAGCTTGTATTATAGAAACCAGACAACTGATATACTACTACATATACTACTTTTCTTTTGTAAATACATACTTATATAGATAATTACACCCAGACTCAGGACAAACAGACACGTTCATGCACCCAAATGTCTGTCCTGGGTGGGAATCGAACCCACAACCTTCGGCGTGAATGTCAAGTATTTATCAACCTAGCGTGGTTGGTAGATACCGCCCCGTCAAATCCCATAAAATCTACCTATATATAATCTGTAGTTATAAGATTTAGTAAATAAAATTAAAGTAAAAGAGTCAGGTGCTCTGACCACTGGACTATCTCCGCTAAATGTATATACACAAGTATCAATGGATGTTTCACGGTTTACCTCGTATCCTACACAATACATCCGATTGACATAAAACATTGTATACTTCGTTGTTGACACTTGCGTGAAGTTTTCTGGCCATTCATTGTACCACTAACAATATGTAGGTATCAGATAACTGTTTACGAAAAACAAAAACACATAATTCCAATAATATTCCATGTTTATACTCTATAATTGTACACCACGCTACCGAAATTTAAATACATTTTTTTTTTATTATATGTCCGGGATGGCTAATGACTCTACTCCACCTGATGATAAGTGGTAGTAGAGTCCAAACGCGACGACGGCCAGTACAGTCGGGAAGAATGTTCTGTACTAGCCGTCACCGCCTTGCCGGCCCGCAAGATGCCTCTTCACGCCTCGTTTGAAGGAACCCGGGTTGTAAGAGGAGGGGAACACGTGAGCTGGTAAGGAATTCCATTTTTTGGTAGTGCGACAAAGAAAGGAGTTGCCAAATTTCTTTGTGCTCGATGGAATGACATCAATTCCATCGAGCACAAAGAAATTTACACAGTTAGGCGGTGACATCGAGAACCAGCTCGCGTGGACTTAAGAAGGAAGGGGGAAGCAGGAATTAGAGAATAATATAAAAACCTTGCAATCCTATATTCTAATATACTTATGTTGATGTTCAGGACAAATCGGGTCGTATAATATGCAATAGAGATGAAAATGAACATGTATCTTCCAATAATATGGTAATTTGTTATCGGCTATTGTGATTTCCCAGGGTTGAATGGAGATATATCAGAATATCGTCTGCAGTAATGTGATAGAACGATGATATTTTATTAATTGATTCATGAATACTGAGAAGTGTAGAGGAGATAAAACGCCACCCAGGCGTACATTAGACATCCCATCACAATCAGCTAATCACCAGATACAGAGACATATTATAATGTTTATTTTTTTAACTTCTTTTGCTAAGTTTCAATTTTACTATTTATATTAGCTGTTAGATAGTTATATGTGATGGATGCTGTGGTTTCCTGTAACTGAGGGAGAACATAGATTTATAACTCGCATATTATATTAAAGCTTGTCATGTGTATTCCTTGTTAGAGATCCTAATAACATAAAATAAAATGCACAAGTGTGCCCACAAACACAGGTGCACTCTCTACTCCTTCACTATTATCCGATGGAACGGTCAATACGATCAGTAAGAGTTGAGGCACGGCACCAACGGTTTAACGGTACACACTTAGAGAAATGTAATAAAGTTTTACCAGCCTGACTTGGGTTTTAAACTCCTTGGTCCTTGAGGTCCTTGAGATCTTATAATGGCAGGCTATAAGAAAATGTCTTCCCTTATTTGACAAGGACTGTTAAGGAAGAAAAGAATAGAAATTTGACGGAAACCTTGTTTTTTGTTCGCTGGAAAAACGCATTTACGCGTTTCTCACACATGACGTGGTGTATATGAGAACTGCAGTGGAACTCCAGTGCAACGGAATACCCACTAAAAAACCAGCAGTAGCCTCACCTCTTAGCCGTCTCTTCGGGGTGCATCATGGGATCGCTTGTGCATATTACCGAGACGCCCTAGCGGTTGCCCCCGCCCGTGTGCGCTTCCTATCCTAGTTGGGTTCCCATAATACAGAGAACCCGACTAGCCCCGGTGGTGCTAACGGGGGAAAGGTGCGCATAACGCCGAAATTGGACGGAAACCTGTCCTATGTATTACTAATTCAATAGATATAAGCCATCTGTTGTAACTGGTTTTTTAATGTAAATTTCTTAAATAATAAAACAATAATTCTTATATTTTTATTAATTCTTTTGCGACTGTATCCATATTATAGGGAACAGAATTATTACATCTTTAGGATACCTTAAAACACGATATTTTTTTTTTGAGAATTGAAGTTTTATTCGAAATACATTAAGATATGCAATTGCTTTTGATATGCATATTTTAGTGTTCTAGTCCAAGAGTAATGAAAAAAAAACTTTTTTTTTTAAATTGACATACCACAGACTATCTGTCATAAACATTGAATGATAGTAAGTTTTTAATTTCATTAAACTTGACCTAAAACATGAAGTAAGATCGAAAATTGTTCCAAATTTGTGCGCTGTAGAACTAGCATTGTAATAAAAATTAATTTATGAAATACTTAAATTTTATAATTACATTCGCTTAATGCTTAATATCTATTATATCTAGATAAATATAAAGACTATTTAACAGACAATCTAATATCTTTGGCGAAGCGTATATTATTTACAATAATAGAATTTATTAAGAAAAAAAAGAAGAAAAATTCAGTGGTAACAAATTTTAAATTATTATTATACAAATTATTTACCTACTTATTTATATATTGATATCATTTTAGTCTCTTTAGTCAAATCCTTAATCATACAAGTATTTAATTAAATTAAAACGATAAACGCAATACAATTTATTTATTTTACAAATATGTTTTTTTGACAGACGTTTGACAGATGTTACGTATTACACTCTCTTTTTATTATTTATCGCTTCTTATATTCTTTCTCTCTCTCTTTTTCATGAGTTTTGACTTTAATAAAACATCATATGACAGTTGTTCAAATTTATAAAAAAAATATTCAGCAATTCGTTCATGAAAACGAGAAAATTGACGAAATTGAGAAGTGTTAATTTAGATTACTTATATATTTATTGTTATCTCGTGAAATATATATAATAACGACAATATCTGTTTCTGAATCTTTACTGAGCGCCGGATAAGCCATTTTTAAGACGCATAAGTCGAAAGAAAATACCGATTTTGTTCCTTAAATGAGTTGTGATTACAACACTGGTGACGTCAAATAAATGCGGTAAGGGCTAAATTTCGATGATGTTAAATTGATCCAGGAATCTCATTGAATGAATGTATTAAAAATGTAACAAAGTGCTAACGGGTGTGTCCGTACCCTAATGTTGTAATGTATAAATGTTATATCAATGGATTTCTATCGATTCAGACCAAATAATACTATTGAATATATTACGTCTGTTCTTCGTCATTTTCATGGAACTCTTCATTCTGAGTCAACTGAATATATTTTTTAAAAACACAGTGTCGGAAACAATACTTTTTGTTTTATAAAAAGAAATATCTTTATCTATGGAAAACAAAAAAAAAATCACTCGTAAATTAATTAAGTTAATATAATTTATAAAGTCTTTATTCAATAAATCCTATTTGAATCTAATGAAAATTGGCTTCTTATTATATAAAAGTTCTAGATAATAATTTACTAAATGAAAAGGCAACTTAAATAAAACCTTAAACATTTTTGAACGGAATTTGTGGCTCAAAAAATATTGGCACAATAATATCTATACGACAACATAAACTTTTCCACATAATGCCCTAAAAAATTAGTCACGTAATTATCTCTCATTATCTCTCCTTAATAGTCTATTAACTCTAAAAATTCTATTTTTATAAGTCTCTATCGGCGATCTTCTCAGCATACGTGTTGCGGCCACACGTGTCATACCGGCTTTATAACTTTCTAGTGACAAAATGGCGGGCGTTTCGCGCCTTTTCAAAATATCAGTCGGGAAGATGGCTTCGTCTGAGAGCATGGCATCGATGTCACCGTTGAACATTGCGAGCGTATCAGTCGAAGTGTAGTTACTTATTGGAGTGCAGAGTGGTATTGCGTTAGACCATTTTCGGTTCCTGTGAAAATGTAAATAGCAATTATTTAACTGTGTGTCATTTTGTTACATCCTCTTAAGGAGCGTATTGTACTAATTTTAAATATTGATCATGTGATATTAAAAAGTCCGAGACAATGACGTCAGTATTGTGTATCGATAAAAGCCTCAATAGCGTTTGTTTTTGAAGCATGAGCCAGTATTACAAGCACAAAAAACAGATCTTATATATTAACCTTTGTGCATCGATAATTTTAGACTTTTAATCAAATGTTGCCAGTACAGACATAAGGAATGTTAACTTATCTTATATTTTTTTAATTAAGCATATTATAACATATATTGTTTTGTTACCGCGATTAAAATGAGAAACGTAAATAATTTGTTATACTTGAGACATCTGAGCATCGGAGCCCCTTTAAGCTTATATCCAGGTTCGCACGTGAATGATACGGTTTCGCCAATCTTGTAGTAGAATTTGACTGATGACATGCGTCCAGAAATAGTCGTACCAGGATATGTGCAGGCTTGAGCACCTGGCGACGAAATTTACATATATTGATTGAAATCCAATTTTAAAGTATTTAAAAAAAATGATTCGAAATGAACTAATGCTTCCAAATTAATAGTGTTAATGAACAAATTTTTTTATTTATTACAGATTTGCATATATATTTTTAATAGTTTTAAAGCATAATATTTAGTAAGCTCCATATTATTTCTGAATTTGATAAGACGTATTGAAAAGATGTACATGTCGGCGGTTTATCACTCCAACGTCCGCTGTCTTGACAGACGAGGATAGGTCTTCCATGGAGTGTGTGTTCAGGGTTGCAGTGAAATTGCAGCACGTCACCAGCTCTGTATGGTGCTCGTCCAAGGACGTACCCTGAGGCCGGTGGTGGTAGTGCTGGACATGAAACCTCTGGAATGAGTTATGAAGTTTTTAATACTGTATTTTGACTAGAAAGAAAAAAAAGGAATGAAATAAGGGAGAATCTTCTTAAAATAATGTCCTTTGTGCCTGTATACTAGCTCACTTAAGCTTCACATTGATCGAATCCATATAAACGCTTTATTTATTATAAAGCCACAGATAATTCCTTTAGTATATTTAATATATGGTTATGTTTTCATTGCACTTGTTTCCGGAACTAAGTTACCTCTACAAATAGGAAACGGCCTAGCCCAGTCAGCAGCGGGGAGACACACAGTCTCTGTGGGTCCATCTAATGCCCAGCCTGGCGGACAGGAGAAAGCAGCGCGTCCACCCACACCGCGCGATACTACTGCCACCCGTGGTCGTCGCTCGCCTTCACCAAGGGGTGAATCGTGCAGAACTTCCCCACATTCTACACCTGAGATAAAATATTTTTTATATCATCATTATTCAAGGGACAGATTTAATGCGTTTTGCATTGCCACCAACATAAGGGGTGTAAAGCTTACAATAATTGTATTTATTGTTTCTTACTTTCGCAAACAGGCAGTGGCGCGCTCCAGTTGCCCGACGCACGACACAGCAGCGTGTGTGAACCAAGCAGCGCGTTACCGTTAGCACAGGAGAACTTGATTTCAGTGCCGAGTTGTGTCTCCAAAGTGCTCGCCACCAGACCTCGGCGAATAGGTAGAGGTGGGCAATGAACATCTGCGGAAAGTTTATGGTATAGTTTTTATACTTGTCGGTAGCTAGTTTTCGGTAAAATGTATTCCATATATATTTTAACCTAAAAACAATTTGCTAAGTCGCTGATTATACTGAATTGGTACAGTATATGTATCCGATACTAAGCTGACAGTAGTATAAAATTTTTGCAGATAAGTCAAATAAAATCTGATAATAGAAATGTCTAAAGTCTGCATTTACCTTCAACAATAATTTCTACTTGGTGGCTTTGTCGAGCGGGCGTTTCACAACGGTATATTCCAGAATCTTCTTTTTCAGCATTTAATATACTTATCCTATATTCGAGACTACTGTCTCGACCAGGGTCTGTTGTCCAGCCTTCTATGTACTTCTTATCCAATCTGAAGGTATGGTAAATTTAATGAGACAGCCACGCTTACATATAGTCATTATACAGGATAATTGTAAATAAAAAAAACAACCCTATTCTGATTTTATTAATTTACTACCCATCCCGCATGGCTACACTCATGTGTAACATTACTGCTCCACCAGTGTTATAGCATGATGTTTAAAATTTCTCTTGCCCTGTCCTTAACAATAATGGACATCCATGTATTTTTTTTCCAAATCGGATTGGTGTATTCGTTGATGGGCGCGTTCAAACAATGAAACTATTTAGCTTTATAATATTAGTATATGTTACGAACTATATTATAATATTAAATACTTCACACCTAACATTCTCTTCTAGGATAAATATATGTATACATTTTCAAGGACCAACGATAGAGACTTGCAAAACAGTGTTAGTTCAATTATGTTATGATTTTTTTACGATGGTAAAATGAAATCAAATTATTGTTTATTCAAGTAGCCTAATAGGGGTACATTTGATTCATCATGTTATAGTATTGAATAAAATGCAAAGTTACCACCGGTTCGGAATGTAGATTCCGTCGAGAAGAACCGGCAAGTTACTCTTTTTTATTCTTTTAATTATAGTATTTTTTTATTATTTATATAATCTTGTGTTGGATAATATGATCATTTATTAAAGTTTTAAATATGATATTAGAAATATACTTCAGGATAAGACTTACTCTGGATCAAGAAGCGTAACGTTCCACTTGGGATTGCCGAATCTCCTCATCCACAAACACTCCATATGCAGTACGGCACCAGGGTATACTAATAACTTGCCATCGTTTGTCTGTGCAATTGGCCCTTGAGAATGCCGGAACAGAATTGTTGGGGGTTTTTCCACTGAAAATATAATATTTCTGGTAATATTTTCTAGCATCGACAAATGTAAAGAACGCACACGTTTAATCCGTTTCCTTATCACGTCTTATATGTCTTGCTAAAATTTACAAAATGGCTACGAAACTTATATTTTGGACTTGGCAAAATTTGTAAACTCAAGAAGATCATAGAGCAGCATTATATAGTCAATGTGTCTATAATATATACGCACTAGCATAATCATTTTCTTGATTTAGTCCAAAGCATGTAGGTTTCACGCCGTCCCAGGACCCACCAATACATCTCCGTACCGAGGACCCAGCCATCGCATATTTACCGATATCACTGCATCTAAACGACAAAAATATATTGGCAATGTAGTGTGCACACATCTACAATAATGTATTAATTAGTATTTTATTTATAATACCGATCTTATGCCTTGAGTTAAGCACGTTCAAATGGTGAACATTACAAGCAACAAGTAATAATAATAATGTCCTCCAGACCGATTTCAGCCACGGCGGCCAATCTCAAGAGAGATTAGCCAACTACGCAAGAGATATTATAGTGCAAAACCTAACTCTCATAGTCCGATGGGACGGCAATCCGACACGACCGGAAAGAGTTCAGGCGCAGGAACAACGGCTTTACGGGCTTTCCGAGGCACAGGAGTGAATACACTTCCAGACTCCGGGCTGTTACTGAGAATTTTTCTGACAGAAAAACCCAGTAACTTTTTATTGGCCCGACTTGGGAATTGAACCCAGGACGTTTTTTTTTTTTTTTATAGAATAGGAATGCGGACGAGCATATGGGCCACCTGATGGTAAGTGGCTGGCTCACTCACCCTTCAAACCGGAACACAACAATATCAAGTATTGCTGTTTTGCGGTAGAATATCTGATGAGTGGGTGGTACCTACCCAGACGAGCTTGCACAAAGCCCTACCACCAGTACCAACAGTCCGGGTCTGCAGCCTTACATCAAGCCACTAGACCACAGAGGCAGTCAATGGCAATGCAACAAGTAATATACTATCCTTATAGAACTTATTTCAAAGCAGCTTAATTATAAGTTACCTATATTTATATTAAGAACATGTTTATATCCAATACGAATTATGCATCAATAATTATTGTTGTTGTTCGGAATTTAACAAAAAGCGAATCAAATTATATGCGCTGTACTCGTTCTGTAAGTACATGGAACATTACATTCCTTTTATAAGGGTCGATGACAAAGGATAAAATTCAAGGGCCAATCGTTGTCCTTGACGTAAGTTTGCGTTTTGTTTCTGCTCGAACAATTATATATTTGATAATATATCGAACAATTATATATTATTTTATAATATATAATTGTTCGAGCGGTAAGTGCTAAACATTATCATTTTTTAATACAGTCCCACTGTGTTTATAAATATATTTATTTATTTTTACTTGTAATCAACAGCGTTACAGAAATGGTTGTACAGTTATTACTAATTATTAAAGTAAGGCCACGTAGGATTAGGCCACGAAAAAGCCGAGATGGCCTAGTGGTTAGAACGCGTGAATCTTAACCGATGATCGTGGGTTCAAACCCGGGCAAGCACCACTGAATTTCCATGTGCTTAATTTGTGTTTATAATTCATAAAAATCGGTGAAGGAAAACATCGTGAGGAAACCTGCATGTGTCTAATTTCATTGAAATTATGCCACATGTGTATTCTACCAACCCGCATTGGAGCAGCGTGGTGGAATAAGCTCCAAACCTTCTCCTCAAAAGGGAGAGGAGGCCTTAGCCCAGCAGTGGGACATTAAGAGGCTGTTACGGTTACTGTTACGTAGGATTACCAAGATATTATACCACATAGGATACGAAGCTTGAGAAAAAAAATTAAAAGTTAAGACATAGTATAAGTGTTAATATTTACAGTAAAAAACATTCTCGCTTAATATTCATGCGAGAAAATCGTAATTTAGTAAATCGTAATTAGGTCGTAAACGCAAATATAAACATTAAGATAGTTAAAAACATGTAATTATATACCTAGACACTATAACTGATCCCGGCGGGAAGTCAACAGTCTCAGTGATCTCAAGGTCATTGAAAAACGAGACGACATGCGGCTCCTCGTTGCGGAAGGTACAGCTGTTATTGCTTAGAAGTTCTTCACTCTGCGCTTCCAGGTCTTCTGTGGAATTATTTTATCTTAATTATTTGGGATGATCGCAACGTTTTAATTTAATTCCGAAAGAATGAACTGAAACAGTAAATATCATGTTTTGTTTGCATTGCATAAACTTACCACAATTAAAACTTTTGCCGACCCAATTTCCATGTTCACATATTAGTTTCCAAGTCGTTTTCTCACCCATGATAGACGCTATACATCTAAATGTGACCTCCGTTCCGTGAGGATAACCATCCGCTTCAACAGTCTCGTTAACCTCCGATCCGTCACGGTAAATAAGAGTTCCTTGTACCCTAGTAAAAATCGTTATTTGGAAAAGTAAACCAAAATTGCCTAAATGTAGTGTCGATGTTAAAAATTTAAGAAATTATCAGTTTAGTAAAGTATAGTCAAAATGTTAACAAAAATCCCCCGTATTTACTGTAAACATGCACTATCGTACTCGTGAATTTGCAACATAACGCAAGCTCGGCCAAGACAGAAAGGAAAAAGCCAAAAACAGCGATGTAGCTGTCTCATTAGTGATTAGTTTCACGCACATAAAACTCGAAACTAAGCCCTGCCTTCTGAGGATTTTGAAATCGTTGAAACGATAAAGACCGAGTGAAAGATTATAAATCTATAAAACTTAATGTATGAAAAATAGTTATTGAAGAAATCAAATAATTCCAAAAGAAGTCACCGAATATGGTGACGTTTTTCATGATAGTGATAAAGTAGTTAAAAGTGATGAAGCTATTGATTTGGATGATGATGATCAGAAATATGATGAAGTTACAGAAGCAAAAGTCCGAACCTAGAAGGCTCTCACCAGGGCTTGGCATCCCTGAACGCCTGGGTTCCCTTCAGTCTTTCCAGCCAGCAAATAAGAAACGCAGACTTTGCAAAAATATTATTTTTTTTGTCGCTTCCCATGTTTTACTGGGTATCTATGGTTTGAGTTGTCAAGTTGTGTTCTTACATCCACAAACACTGAACACACCTTGAACTCAACTTTTTATTAACTATATAGGCAAAAATAATACAATAAATAATAAAACAAATAATACAATGCGTTTAAAGCTTACAGATCAAGGTACTATTGCTTGCTTATATAATTGGATACAATTTATTCCGAGATCAGACAAGCTTTGTTGTAAAATCACCCAAAAATACATGAATAAGTACAGTTTAACAATTTGATTAATAGCCTCATTGGTAAAAAAAGAAACAAAATACCCACACAAAAGCTACAATGAAAGCGCATTGATAAAGAAAAACATTGATTGTATATATATAGAGTGAATCTCTTTTCCATTTGGCATATAGCAGCAGCGATATGTATATATTTACTTATCATTCTTTAATAAATTATTCTTGTTCATATTATTAACGAGGCAAAAAGATTCATACTGGTTTAGCATTATTCTTTTAAATGGTTACATGAAAAATCCTTTACCTAGCTGGCGGCCCGCACTCTATAACTCCTTTCCCTTGTAAATCTGGCTCTAATTCGGAGATATCTTCCCTTACAATGTCTGATCCACTTTGATATTCTGATGTTGGTCGAGGGCGAGTTACATTTGCTGTAATGATTTTATGTAAATTATTTAATAACTTAACTAATTAACTTGAGAATTGTATATTTTTAAGTCATATTTGAACTGTTAAATTGTTGTTTTAAAGATGTTTATTAATTTAAAAAAAAAAACAAAGATTTTCAATGGTTTGAATTCATTCGAAATACGAACCTAAAGGCCTACAAAAATCGAGGACTGTCGGTTGCAATCTTCCCAAATGGCAGTTTAGCGTGGCAGGCGGTAACCGCCCAGGTTCACATGCAATGTTAATGGATGATGCATGTGCTACTGTCAGACCTGCTCTGTATCCCGCTTCGTATGTCGCACCATGCAGGATTGGAAGTTCACATGGGGCTGGCATAACATAACATACACGGTAATACTAAATGATTAAATGGCTTTACTGGAGGATTTAGACAGGTCCTTAGAGATGAACGATTTTGGAAATATTATACAAAATTGAAATGAAGTCCACGAAGTTTTAGTTGAAAGGTTTTTAGAAAGGTATATGTACAAAATTAAATTTTATTGTTCGGTTGCAAATTTGTAATAGTGCAGAATTGATAGGTGGCAAGTATAAAAAAAATAGTAGCGTACCGGCCACACATTCCGGCATACTAGTAACAGCCCATTCACCAAGCCAGCAACGAAGATTTGTTGGTCCTTGGACGTTATACCTAGAAAAAGCTAAATTTTAATGATGTCCTTTATATTTCTTTCAATAAAAATCATGGATATATAATAATGCTATAAATATTCAAAGCTTATCTTAAAGATAACAAAGCAACGACAGATGCACTTTCAACAATTCGGTTGCTGCAGCTGGTCAGGCTTCACTACTTCAATAGAAAATAGCATTGAAATCGCTGTAATGCTTTATTTTTTCTAGTCAGTCAAGAAAAATTTTTTTATTTTTAGTATACAATTTCTTGTATCTCATTTCTAGTTTACTGCATTAATAGGTACTTATATAAATATGATGATTATATATATTATTTATAAGCGTATTTATAATCATTAGGAACCCTCGGTGGTCTTACCCATATTCACACGAGAAATGGACAACCTGACCATTAGGTACCGGATCCGTTTCGTTTAATTCCTTCTCGTCTCCTTGGCCGAGTCCCGACACAATGCTTGCTGGACTTGCACTCGGTGACATTGTGTATATTCCATATTCAGTAGACGGCACGTGACAAGGTACTGTAAAAGAAACTTTACTATGAACACTTAACGTCCAATTTAGAATATCGTACACGTATCATGCGCATTACAATAAAATTGTGGTTTCATTCCGGATTTTAAATTATGTTTCCTGTTTTTACTCACGAATTTCACATATCGGCTTCTCTGGCTTCCACCTACCACGTACACACTTAGCTGTCGCGTTAGGCTCTAAGTTCAGACCGTAGCCTTTACCGCAAGCGACTCTGACAATAGTTCCTAAAATAATATTAGAACTTCATCTAACATAGTAGTATTTTAAAGAGACTATTTGGTATAAGATATATTTTTAGCATCTATTTCAGAACGAGTTATGTATGTTCAATTCTTACCGGAACTAAAAGTGTTATTGGGGTCCCTTCCATACTTAACCACCTCAATGTTTATGTAAGGCTCACTCTCAATTGCTTCACAAGGACTTTTAGGTCTACCTTTCTTTCCTTTGTCATTCCCCGTCTTATTTCCGCCTTCTACATCTTTAGCTTCAACGCTTTGACCTGTTTCATCTTCTGCACTCGTTTGAGATTGCTGCCTGTTTCTTCCACCTTTACCTTCCCGGCCTCTGTAAGTAATTTACGTATTTCATAATTTTGACCATGGATATATAATATTATGTAAAAATCTATAAACTTACGTTTTGGGCACAGTTGCTGTGGTTTGATTCAATCTATCGGTTTTTCTGCTCGTTCTCTTTTCGCGTTTATCAGTTTTATTACTTACTTCGGTTGAATTAGTGTTTTTGTATTGGAGAGGGATTACTGCCACTTCTTTTTCACCGGATGTATGTTTCGATGGAAGGGGTATGACTTTGAGTAAATCCGAATCAATATCACTAGTTAATTTTGGATTTTGGGGAATAGAATTTACTGTTGATAATTGAGTATCAGATTCTTCCATATTTATATTACGTTTGACTCTAGGTTTGGGCTCTTCTAGTGTTTGGGTTGTGCTATGTATGTTGCTATCAGTTGCATTTAGTTCAATATCAATTTCTTTTCGAACATTATTTTTTGAATTCAAAAATCTTTTCCGCCTTTTGTCGACGTACCTTTCGAAATATTGGTGTTTTAACTTGTTAATATTTTCGGATATTTCATTGTTCTCGAACTCATGATCTGGGAAAACGCCGCCTTTCAATATAGTTATATGTGAATCGTTTTCTAAATCACTGGAATCATCATACTCAGTTGAATCAACTCGATGAACCAATTCATCATCTTCTGGTTCATAAACCGGTTGATAAGAATAAAACTTATGTCCTATAGGTTCACCGTGTACATTATAAACAGTGTAAACAGCTGTTGGGAAATTTTCTCCATCAGGAACGTCGGAGCCTATCATATCATCTTCATCTCCGTCGAAGTCGAGATCAAATTTCTTCATCAACTTGAAATTTGCATGTCTCAGTGTTTGTTTTTGATTATCATGGTTATACTTGTCGTATAATTCATCCACTTGCTCTTGAGAAGCATCTGACTGTCTTCGGAGCTTGTTGTAATATTGTCGCAAGTAGGCGGATCGTTTGTGACGAAGCTCTGGTTCAGTTACAGACCGACGTCTTCGACTCCATCTTATTCGAGGATGTTGATAGAGTGTGCACCTGAAGAATATAAATATAAATTAAGCAAATTTCCTTAAAATGCGTAGTCTTTAAATAGCCAAGTTCTATGAGAAAATTCATTTCTTACTTCGGAAGTTCTCTAGGACTCCAGTGACCACCAATACAGGTTGCTCCTGGTGGACCTTCAGACAGTACATATCCTTTTTCACACTCATACATAATTTGCTTATTATTTACTACCTGAAAATAAATATATAATTCAGTTATGTTATATTTTACATAGAATTCATTATAATTTATCTGAATTACCTTTTTAACATAAGGGCGATAATCGTATAAGCCCATATTTCCAACAAGGAGTACTTTACCATTTTCAATATAACCAGGAAATGGGCAGAATACTGAAAGAAATGTTAAAAGGAATGCTTATAGTTTATATACTTTATATAGTCTATATATTATAAAAATATGTCAGAACAGATGTTGCAACATATAGGGCTCAGATAAGAACTCTCCTAATATTTATTTGTTTTTAAGTAAGTAAGGTAGTGGTTTCGTTCCAATTAAAGATATAATAATGAATGCTAGCATGTGCAGATAGGTAGACAGCAGTACAGTACAGTACAGTAACAGTCTGTAAATGTTGCCACTGCTGGGCTAAGGCCTCCTTTCCCTTTTTGAGGAGAAGGTTTGGAGCTTATTCCACCACGCTGCTTCAACGCGGGTTGGTAGAATACACATGTGGCATAATTTCAATGAAATTAGACACATGACAGGTTTCCTCACGATGTTTTCCTTCACCGTCAAGCACGAGATGAATTATAAACACAAATTAAGCACATGAAAATTCAGTGGCGCTTGCCCGGGTTTCAACCCACGATCATCGGTTAAGATTCACGCGTTCTCACCATCTCGGCTAGGTAGACAGCATTTGCCACAAAATATTTATTTTGATTATTATTTAGAAATTAATTTACCTCATTTAGTAATACTCCGACATACACTTAGTACATACATATTACATACAGAAACAATTAATTAAATTATAATCTTTAAAATCATATCATTTTAATGTTAGAATCACCTTCCTCACACTTCGGTGTTTCTCCACTCCAGACACCAAATGAACAGACCACGATTGGATTCCCTCGTAATTCGTATCCATCTTTGCATCTGAATCTCGCTTTCATTCCGTGTTCAGTTTTCGGAGCTATAACCATACCGTGTCGAGGGAATTTTGGCATTTTTTTACATCTATAATAATTTTGTACATAAGTATCGATTGAATCTTTATTATTTTCTAAAGTAACAGCTTCTGTGTATATAATTAAGAGTTATTTATATCTAAAATATTCTAAATTAATATAAATTATTTTTAGCTTTGTTTTTTTTTTTACTTTTCTTAATAAAACATTAGGAAAAAAAATTTGAAATATTTTGCTGTATATACAGCGGAAAGTTTTCACCAGAAAACGTTAACACAAGAACATGAGACAAAATTGCCAATGCGCACTTTAAAAGCGAACCCAAAAATCAAAAACTATTGCTTATTATCAACGGAATATCTACATACAAGTCGGAAACAGCGCATTATTATGTGTCTTTAAAAGATTCGATTTTTTTTTCTAAACGTATAAGATACAAATAAACGATAACGTTAGTTTAATTTATCTGTATGATATTAATTTTGCAATGCCTTTGATTAAAAGCACTTGTCTGAGACACATTAACAATGAAAGAAGAAATGAAATCATATATGTTGATTTTATTTTGCCGTGATGGCTTTTTTATATTTTTCCCATGCCTTTTTATTTATTGTCTTTATTTAGTAATAATAAAAATATACTGAGACATTATTTACACACGGCCATCTGATCCCAAGCTAAGCAGAGCTTGTAGTATGGAAACCAGACCACTGATATACTATACTATATATATATCTTTCATGGGTGGAAATCAAACCGACAACCTTCGCCGTGAAAGGCAAGTATCTACCAACCACGCCAACCGGCCCTTCCGGAAAGGAAGAAATCACTTATTTAGCGGTCACCCATCTTTTTGTATGCACTATGTTAGAATTTTTAAGGACTTATTTATATGAATTATATATAAATAAGTATATATATAATAATAGCCTTTACTAATGAGATTTGCGAATATAGTACTCTCACTACATTTAACTACTTGAATGCTTAACTCCCATTTCTTAGATTTATGAGGATTAACCTTCAAAAGGATTGTATTTTTCAGAAAAAAAATACGGCCTTACGAAGTAACTGATTAGTTTAACAAGGCTGCTCTTTTTTCGAATGTCAAATCAATAATGACAGAAAGAGTTCCAATCAGTTTTTAAATAAACAGCCACTAATGAAAGTTTATAAGTAAGGCTGATATTGTTTATTTAGTTACCTAGCTGGTTGACATCTCGGTATTTGTGTCCAAGTACCATTATTGCACGTAACAGCGACGTTATTTGAAGGAAATTCATAATTCTTCTCGCAATCAACAACAATCATCTCTCCTGGAAACAAAGGAACATGGAATATTTTACATATACACATAGATCGAAGGTATATACCGCAAATAGTTACAAATATATTTATCGATAAAGTGGTCCGTGGGACTCACTACGATATCGCGTCTGTTTGAAATGTGCTTGACGTCACGAGTTTTCATTGACGATTTGAACGATTAATAAAGTAGTTGTCCCAAAGCTAAGGCCTCCTCTCCGCTTGAGAAGAAGGTTTGGAGCTAATTCTTATTAGTCTAGTGCCAGAATATCAATGAAATTAGACACATGCAGATTTCCTCACGATGTTATGCTTCACCGTCGAGCACGAGATGAATTATATACACAAATTAAGCACATTAAAATTTAATGGTGCTTGGGTTTGAATCCAAAATCATCTGTTAAGATTCATTTATTTACTTGGTCAACAGACAGATAGGAAGATCTTTCATATAAAATGGTTTTTTCGTCACTGAATTTTCTTGTTTACTATTTAGGTGATCTTTTATTTATATAGTAATAAGGGCTTACCATGTTGAACCATGGAAGAGCTCCCAACTATTTGTGTATGCTCCTGCGTCTCATTTTCACCTGTCCTGTTTTCCATTAACACGACTTTCCCTTGGGAAACGTGTGGAACGACACATGGTGCTAAAATAAAATATATTTTCTCTAAAATATTCTAACAAACTAATATAACCAGTTTTTGATGTAAATTTTATGAAAACAATTAAACTGTCATGAAGTATTGAAATAGCTGGTTCGTAAAAACTGTAATTTCACCATATTAGCGATCATAATATGGAACAATTAAAAGAAGTTACTATTAGGTAATGTAGTAACCTAAACATTGCGGTAAAGGGTGACTCCAAGTGCCGTCACTCTGGCATATCGCAGATCCATTGCCTTCCATTCTCATCCCATCCTGACATCGGAATATTATCGACGCTCCTAATCCTGTACCCGAGGATATGTTCTCCAGCCACCCGTTCCAGAGCTGCCCTGGATGTCCGCAATTGATTTCTGGCAAAACATAACGAATGTTTAATAATTTTTATGTACATACAACCCCTTTATATTTTGAAATAAAAATGTATGTTGACTGTAATTTTTTTTTAAATTATATAATGTACATTTAATTCAGCTGTTATTAGTTTAGAAATCAGTAGCGGACAGAGATTGGAAGTTGTCTGTGTTTACACTCTGATCTGGTTGTGTGAAAAAAAGAATAATTTGATCTGATTTGGTTAAATTAAAATAATACTTTATTCTAGTAGACTTTTACAAGCACTTTTAAATCGTCATGTAGCTGTACATGCTTTATAGAGTACGTCTGTCTGTGTGTTGTCCTGCGCCTAAATTCTCTCCGTGTTGGATTGCTATGCCATCGAATTATACGCAAAAATTTGAACCGTATAATATGTTCTAAGCAGTTGTATATTCTCATTTGTGATTGGCGGCTATGGCCAACACCAGTCACGAGGACATCATCGTAATTATATATATTCCTTACCCTTGCACATAGGCTGAGTTCCCGACCACTTCTTATCAGCTCCACATCGTCTAGTGGCGTCACCCACCAGGCGGTATCCGTACTTGCACTCATAGGATACCACCGAGTTGTACGCACAAGACGTGTACACAGCCTTTCCATGTCTTGGTGCCTCTGGCGGCGGACACTGCACCTGCGTCACCACTAGATGGCGACACGCGTCGCTTTAACTTGACACGTTATGGCAATAGATGGCGCTGTACTAAATCTTGTTAGTTCATAAGCTTCGCCGGATCGCAGATGGAAAAATTTTGATTTGAAACATCCCAGATTAATTATGAAATTTATATATTTTAAATATAAAATAATCACTATGATAACTTTTGATTGATATTATTTATGTGAATTAAAAAATATCGTTGGTACTCAAGACATTTTTACTAATGTACTTTTTGTGTGTAAATTATGTCTTCAAATAATTCGATTAGTTTAATACTAAGATTGTTTTCCAAATACTTAAACCCATGCATTAAATAAAAGGAAGCATCATGCGATAATTTAAATAAAACAATAATATTTCGTTTACCTTTATTTCGCTACAGCACAGTAAATTCGAAGTGTTTACTTTAAGAAGATATAAGAGATAGAAATTTACAATAAATTCAACATCGAAGCCTCATCTACATACATCATTAAATCATCTAGCAATAACGTTAGGCTAAAGGCAGTTAGGTATTCGTTATAATTTGTTACCATGGCCATGAAAATTTTGTATTTTTTTTTATTTGGAAAGTTTGCGCTAACATTATAGAATAACAATTCTATATTTGCAATAATACTACAAAATTAATTCAAACTGTCCCCTTCTCTCCTTCTTTTCAGCAGCAGGAAAGGAGAAAAAAGATGTTTTTTAATTTATTAATCACAACTCAGTTTCCGAGGACGTCCCACTTGGTTCCATTTTTAACCCTTAATAAGATATTGCAGATGTAAAAGAAAATTTGAAAATCTTTAGAAAAGATAAATAATAAATAAATATTAAAAAATAAAAAAACTTTACCTTATTTAATTTATTTAACTTTAACTTATTTCGCTTAGGAAATTCAAGAAATAATTAATCAAGTGGGAGATCCGATCCAATTGCGTCATGACAATGATATTGCTGGTGATAGCCATGATAATATTGAAATACCAAGCGCCATGCCAACTAGTCACCGAAAACATTTATATAATTCACGATAATTCGAAAACCATGCAACATTCCAAATGAACGACACTGAAATCGGCAACTACATTGTCACGAAGCAATGCCAAACGCAGGAAGTCTTGAAATTTGGTCTTAATGATGAGCCTAATTAATAGCATCTTGTTATTGAAATCTATTACGTATCTATTATATATTTATTTATTAATTAATTGCTCCATTTTAGTGCCCTGATACTTAAAATAAAACAAGTATTATTAACATCAAAGTTTCTTGAGTTAGTCTTTGGCTTCTACTTAATTTAGACTCATCACTTAAACCTTTGAAACATATAATCATTAAGACTACTTACGGACACAAGTTGGTAGTTCTTTAGGTGCCCAGGCCCCATCAGCTTGACAGTAACGTTCAGCTTTGCCCACCAGCTCGAAGCCTTGTCCGCACTGCACCACAGCTCTGCATCCGAAGGTGTGACAGTCAGCGGTCACCCATCCGTGTGGAACGTCTCCTGGTTCGCCGCAAGAGCGAGCTGTATGTGAAAAATAATAAATTGAAAATGGCAATTAAAGAAATAAACAGAAAGTAGACTAAATTGGCATTATATGTTAACTAACTCTAACAAAAGGTAGTGAGGAAATTGGTGTATAATGGCATGTGTTACAACTCGATAGCGATAGATGGCGCTCATTCAATACGTCAATTTTCTGAATCGCGCTGTCTAAATTGTCGTTATTAGTTGTATATTTTAATTTACCGTTTGATCCCCCGAAATTAGTTTGGCGTAAGCAGAGGTATAATCGGGAAGATGAAATGTCAAATATTACTTATTTTATTAATTCCAACAAAACTATCTTGGCACGCCCATAAGCTTTGTCAGCTTGTTTGGATGCTAAACATTAGGACGACATTGTCTTTTAATAAATGCTTAATCATAATTACACATCAACATATTTATAAAACTAATACACAGGCGAGCTCTCAATAAACACAGCGTATATAATATTGTATGTGTGTACGTACACACACACACACATACTAATACATCACAAACTTAATAGAGACGTCATTAAAAGAGATGAGAATGACTTTGCTCAGGATAAGATTCAATAGTTTCCTTTTAGTTTTGATATGATTATTATAGCTAGTTTTTATTTGTCTGTAGTCTGTTTATTTAGAACACCTACACCTCACTGAAACCCCTGTTATGTACATATTCTACATGCCTATTATATACATATCCTAGAATGTAAACAAAAAAAAAACCTCTTTTTGTTTTAGTAATTCTTGCATGTTTTTATTTTATTGGGCGTGTTATAATAATGTATTAATATAAGTTAATTATTTAATTTATTTTATTTTATTTTACCTTTTACTGTACAGAATGTAATTGTGTTGGCAGCATATGTACTAGTCGTAGACTGAAACGCAGCCTAGCTGAGGCTACGATCTTTTTGGCAATTTATCAAAAATCTGTTAACTCTTTTTTATGGCTTTGTACCTTTATTTTGTCTTTGTTTATTATTATTATATAAATAAATAAATTGTATATAATATACTCACGTTCACACGTGATATCCGGCCCGTACCACGACGCCTGACCCTCAATAGCCAGACATTTAGCCCTCGGGAAGCCGTTCGTCACGTAGCCAGTGTGGCAATTGTATTGGATAGTCGCGTCCAGGTCGAAGGTTGTTTGTTCCGGCAAGGCAGAGTGGCGGGCGTGTTCGATGGTCGGTGGTTGGAGACAGTATACTAGGAAAAGATTTTTTTATGTCTTAATTTGGAAAACACCTCTATTGAACTCACAAAGCTCGCAAACGTCGACTTTTTATTTAAGTACAAATAATGAAAATTTATATCGGAAGGGAACCGTTCTTTGAAATCCGTAATAACTCTATACAAATATTGTAAGTAATTAGCCAATGCCCATAAGAAATTAGACTCCATAGAGCGTCTTGTCATTCAAGGCAAGGTGGACCACGACCACATGGAAAGACGCCGATGCGATGGACCGACCAAATAAAAACAACTGTTGGCGGTCCTTTGCATGAGTGCACCAGGCTCACCACTAATAGGGAGATATGGCGAAGGCTCGTGAGGCGAATAACATCTACGCCGAGTAATTCGTAATTGGCGACCACGTCTGTTCTGATAATAGTGTCACGACGAAGAAGAAGACAATGTCCATACTAATTAAAAAAATAATAAATAAATGATCGTTTTTTATTTCAATAAAAAGTCCATTCGCTATGTTAAATGGATACAAGAAAGATGCATATGACAAGAGCGATAGTCACTGTTATATATAGTTTTATATAATTGTATATAATGTGCATTAATACATTCTTAAAACATTTGGTAGTTACATATTAATACCCTGATTGTAAAGATTGATTTCATTAATTTTAAATTCATTTAGCAATATTCATTGATGTCTTACTTAAGAATATGAATTTATAAATAAGACGGTATGTGAATGTATAATTTCAAAACACATTTCATTTAACAATCTACTCCGAAAAGCATGTATGTAAGTTATGTATTTGAGCTACAAATGCTTTTCAAATACAATACAAATTGTCTATTCAGAGGACGATGATTGCAATCATAATATTCCCAAGACAGAAATCCATGTAGTATATACGAAGTATATATATATATATATAAACTATTTTAATCGCCTTCTCTATTAGCTACTACATTAATGGGGCAGTATAACATTTCATACAATGCCAATGTCTATGGGCGTTGGTGACCACTTACCATCAGGTGCCCCATATGATATGTGGCCAAAAAATTTTTATGAAAAAAAAAAAAGTAAATAGGTGGTCAAAACCGCTACCGATATGGTACATTAGTACTCGTTATATAAGAATAAACGAATAAATCGAAGAAGACCAGACAAGAAGTAGACTGATGTCGTCACTGAAACAATTTGCACAGTATGGTTTGCACAAGACGAACATTTTGAAGGAGATTTTGACAAACGCCCCAAAACTAACATAATTCTAATAAATAAAATAAAATAAGACATATTATTAATACTACTATCGTTAAATTAAAAACAAACTGTAACTGTAAATTAAATTAACTTAACTGTAAATTAAATTAAAAACAAAATTATAACATTTTTAAAATATGTAATGAATGACTTGTGAACCTTAAATTTTGTATCCGTGTAGAATGAAAATAACACGGAATAAAATACTTATTTCACCCGTACGAAGTCGGGCTTCTCGCTTATATTTTCAACTAATAATATAAGAATTGATAATAATCATTCAAAAACTTTTCATTCAAATCCATACCAGCTTTAAATATCTCAAACATTTGTATTTCCTTATGTTAAATTTAAGTAGTGACAAATTAATAGTTGAAGACGTTGCACAATCTATTGTACTTACTGTTCTTTTTACAAGATGGCGCTTGACCTGCCCATTTCCCATCAGCCTGACAGCTTCTCGATTGCAGTCCAACTACGTGATAGCCGTGCGGGCAAGTGTAAACAGCTCTGAAAAGTAATTGTTCCTTCTGATTATCACGAGTATATTGAAAATTTATAGTATTTGTCATTATTTCAAAGTATATTGTTTTTAGAAAGAATTATTTGAAATTGTGCTTTTTGGACAGTTCATTTGTGTCTGAGTAATAAAACGTTATTGAGTTTATTATTTTATTTCTTAAATACTACAAAATAATAATGTTATTTTTAGACAGGCAAAAATAAAAATGAGCAATGCATATATTTGGGTTTGTTGTGAATTAGATGATATTTTATTAAAAAACTACGTCTTGAATGATTTTCATTCATACATGATTCATGAAAGACTTTTGAACAAAGATAGTTATTAATTAAGAAACGAACAGACGACAAATATGAGGGAGAGAATCTGCTCCAGTTGTTGCGATAGGTAGGCGAATGGGCAAATGGCCCATCTGATGTTAGGAGTAAGAAGTATTGACCATTTCTTACATCGCCAATGCGCCACAAGCCTTGGGACCGAATATGTTATGTCCCTTGTGCCTAAAGTTACACTGAATTATTAATCCTTCAAACCGGACCGCAACAATACTAAATATTGCTGTTTAGCAGCTGCTGTGTATCACTGCCACCTAATAACTTCCGCCCGCCTCTTGATTTTCTTGCGAAAGCGAGACGTAGTTGAGCCGCAGAATAAATAAGTGCAAGCGAGATAAAAAACAAAGTTAATTTCCATACCCAATGGACTGGCAATTCGTGTCAACGACGTTAAGCTATATGGAATATATGGAGCAATTAGAAACAATATTGACAGTACAATTGCCGTATTTTATTGAAATTGTTCTAGATTGATCCACTAATTGCTCCAGATTGATCCATACGTGTTGCCGAGTAATAATTTCTCAAAAACTGTCCGTGTAAAAAAATATCGATTGGTATTCCATATATAGTAAAAATTTACGTCACGTTATGAATAATTACGAGGAATGAGACTTGAGTCTATTAATGGGATACTATAATTCAATAAATTAATAGATTGTAACAGCTCTATGTAAGATACAGCCGGATAAAAGTATCAGCCTGTGAATGTCCCATTGCTGGGCTAAGGCCTCTTCTCCTTTTTTGAGGTAAAGATTCGGAGTTTATTCTACAACGCTGCTCCGATGCGGGTTGGTGGAATACACATGTGGCAGAATTTCAATGAAATTAGACACATAGAGGGAGCCTCCCCCTCATGATATTTGCCTATACCGTCAAGCACGAGATGAATTATAAACACAAATTAAGTGTACAATTCAGTGGTGCTTGCCCATGTTCAAACCCACGATTATCGATTAAAATTCACGCGTTCTTACCACTGGGCCATCTCGGCTGGTTACATTGAAGTTGTATTTAATCAGACAGGAATGCAGACCATCCAGTGAGGATTGTTTAATCAAAGTTCAAGTATTTCAACATCGAATCTGATATTTCAGTAATTTAATTGTTGTCGTAATTGCAATACCGTAACGCCTTGAGCCAAATTGACCACCTGGAAGTTTTTTCTTCTGCTTATGATTTTGACCAACCATTGAAGCAGCATGATAGAATAAGATACAAACCTTTCAATCAAAAGAAAACATCTGCCTTCTATTCTGCCTTTGGTATATTCGATACGAATTGCCGAATTTTTTTTTATAGAATAGGAAGGCGGACGAGTATATGGGCCACCTGATGGTAAGTGGTCACCAACGCTCTTAGACATTGGCATTGTAAGAAATGTCAACCATCATTACATAGCCAATGCGCCACCAACCTTGGGAACTAAGATGTTATGTCGCTTGTGCCTGTAATTACACTGGCCCACTCACCCTTCAAACCGGAACACAACAATACCAAGTACTGCTGTTTTGCGGTAGAATATCTGATGAGTGGATGGTACCTACCCAGACGAGCTTGCACAAAGCCCTACCACCAGTAGGTATTTGTGCAAAATAGGATATTCTGATCGATAGAATTTCTCCAATGTTCAAATTATATTAAATATGAAATTTAACTTTTATAAATTAATTAAATAAAATTCTAATATATCTTTAAATATTTCATGTAATATTTTTGTTATTTCTTTTTATAGTATATACTGTTATTGCATTATCATTCAAAACAACACGCAAGCGTAAATCTCAATCGCTAATAATCCATAATGTACCTTAATTTATCTCCATTCACTATAATTCAATTAACTTTGTTCTTAATTTAAAATAAACTGATTTATTTGATGCAACTTTATCGAGGAAGGAAGCGGAGATTGTGAATCGTTTTGATAGTAGACAAGGTAATTTCGGAGACTTCAATTCTCCGAATTCCGGGTCCTGCCTGGACCCGGGAGGCGATCATTTCATTCTTATCATATAAAAACGAAGTGTTTAATTGAAATTTGACAAGGAAACGATTTTTTTTTTAATATTGCTTCGGATTCTTGTTATTTTCTTAAAATAATTAAATAATGTAGTTAGTAGTAGTTTATAAATATTCCACTGCTGGGCTAAGGCATATCTTGAGGAAAAGGTTTGGTTTGTTTTTAAAAAAAATAAATTTTTATGTCTCGAAGCTGGGTACAAGCCCCCCCTACTTTTAAGGAGAAGGATAGCAGCTTATTATATCACAGTGGTTTACGTGGGTAAAATTTTATTTTCCTATTGGTTGTTTTGTTATAAATTTTAATTAAGATATTCTGTTAACCGCTGCGCACGATTTTAATTATGAAAAAATATTTAGACACATCTCAAATTAGTGGTGCTCTTTCGGGTTTGATGGCAGGCCATTATGGCTCATTTTATATGTCGCATCCGGTCAATCGTACGGACACTCAATGGAACGAAAGGCGCACCAACGGTTGTCAACTTGACTCCGGTGTGGTTCGGCAGAACTTCAGTGCGCTTTCGACAGAGTCGAGATGGTATCGGGCAGAACACAGAACTTTAGTGCGCTATCGACAGAGTCGAGATGGTATCGCTCGGGTCCGGGTAGAACACTTTCTGCAAGGCATCGGTCGAGTGAGGTCACGGAACTGTCTTACCGTTCCATAAAGTACTTTGTGTTGTTAATTTACATAAATAATAAAGTTAATTGTGAAGTGTAATAAAGTGTGATTATATTAAGTTAAAGTTGATCATTTCACGATAACCCACTGCACGCCGACATGATGTTCGACGATAATGATCAAAGACCTGATGTCCCTCCGACATATATATTATTTCGTTAATATTTCTAGACGCATTTTTTTATGAACTCACTTGTCGCCAAACAGTCTCCCAGTCAGAGTAACGGAGAGTGAATCCTCTCCTATCTCCGGTTGATCCAGTTCTGGACACTCACGATCTGTAACAAAAAGAGCAACATTCAAGCCAAGAGAAATTATAATCATTATATATTATATAAATATTCTATCGCAAAATAGCAGTACTTGATATTGTTGTGTTCCGGTTTGAAGGGTGAGTGAGCCAGTGTTATTACAGGCACAAGGGACATAAAATATTAATTCCCAAGGTTGGTGGCGCATTGGCTATGTAAGCGATGGTTGACATTTCTTACAATGCCAATGTCTAAATGCATTAGTAACCACTTACCATCAGGTGGCCCATATGCTCGTCCGCCTTCCTATTCTATAAAGAAAATAACACCAGAATCCTGTATACCTTAGTTTATTTATTTATTTAAAATATATATTAACGTAACACGTATTAAACACATATATATATAAAATACTGAAAAACATACACAAGCCGTATTCAACATTAACAAAGGAACTTATTTTCTAGCTGTTTCAAAAATACATGAAAAAATACAAAAAAGAAAATAAAAAAAAAAGCCAAAAAACATATATGTAAGAAAATCGAATTTTTTTCTTAGTATTGTAGTGTTCCAGTTTGAAGGAGTGCAAGGCACAAGAGACATTACATTGCTGGTTAATATTTGGTGGTGGCCACTTACCATCAGGTGGGTTATTTTAAAACAATAATATATGTATGACGGCGCGTTGATAATTTCAGTGGGAGACTAAGTAGTAATCATAGTTTGCTCATTTTTAATGGTCTGATAATTATTGAGATTTTTTGTTATGAAAAATGGTTTATGACGGTTAGTTATTTGTGATAGAATAATTATTTTGTGAGCGGGTAATCCCGAATAGGGTGTGTGTATGGTAGTGTGTCGTCAAACGTACTGACAGCTGATCATTCACTTGTCACCGTCACACGAGGCAGACATTTTCTAACCTATTGGCTCTCAATCCAACTTAATCAACCTTACCGTATTTTATTTTGTGTAAATGTACTGGGAAATTAAATAACAGTGTACTGAACAATTAAAACGTGTCTTTATTTCGGATATTCCACCATCATCACGCCCACCATGGAGGACAACAGCCAAGATCATTTTAAAGGCCCTTCTGAAGTTCCGACATGTATATTAGAATTTAACAATACAACGAATTGCTACAACAATAATTACGTACATTGCATAAAATAAAACTTTTGCAAACTCTTATGTTGCGTTCCGAACCCCTTTGTGAAGATTCAGCATTAGACTTATATTTTGTTGATAGTAATACAGAAATAATAATAATCATAATTATAATATCCTGGGACATTATTCACACACAGACTTCTGATCCCAAGCTGAGCAGAGCTTTTACTATGGAAACCAGACAACTGATATACTAAATATACTACTTTTCTTTTGTAAATACATATTACTTATATAGATAATTTCACCCAGACTCAGGACAAACAGACATGTTCATGCACACAAATGTCTGTCCCGGGTGGGAATCGAACCCACAACCTTCGGCGTGAAAGGCAGGTATCTACCACCACGCTGGCTCGTCAAATAGTTCAATAACAGCACTTAATCTTTGCAATAAACTTAAATGTCTATCAGTTTTTTTTAAATATTAATTATCCATTGATAAAAACGTGCCTTGTCTATCTATGTACAAAGATTTCACTAGTTGAGAACAGTTAATAACGTGTGAAACCAACTTGAAATCTTTGCCTCGCCACTTAAACTTAAAGATGAAATATCTTATTAGGTCATAGAAAAGTTTTAAAATATAATAAATACTTAAACCAAATTATTGTTATTTATACATCACGGTAGTCTCCGAATTCTTAATATATATTTAAATTCATATTCATATTATTAATCTTATTTTTATATATTTTGGATATATTAATAAAAAACTGTATTTAAAACTTTTGTCCTATTGTATAATTTTTTTATTGCTAAATTTAATGTTTTATTTTATTAATTCACTTTTTCATCGTTATTAATTTTTACAATGTTGATTAATATACCCAGTAGTATATAGTAATTCCAGTACATCTGTTAAAAAGTAGTACAGTAACAGCTTGTTAATGTCCCACAGCTGGGCTAAGGCCTCCTCTCCTTTTTGAGGACAAGGTTTGGAGTTTATTCCACCAAGCTGCGGGTCAATGTGGGTTGGTAGAATACACATGTGGCAGAATTTCAATGAAATTAGACACATGCAGGTTTCCTCACGTAGTTTTCCTTCACCGTCAAGCACAAGATGTATTGTAAACACAAATTAAGCACATGAAAATTCAGTGGTACTTGTCCGGGCTTGATCATCGGTTAAGATTCACGCGTTCTAACCACTAGGCCATATCGGCAAAAAGTAGGTAAATACCTAAATAATTATGATGAATTGGTTTATTGTATATATGTTTTTGTTGTAATGCTTGTGGTGACAAATAAATAAATTATTGTTGAGCTGCTATCGTACTCGTAGACCCAGAGGTTCATATCAGACGGCGTCGTATAACGAAACAAGTGATTCTAATTATAAATTTAAATTTACCACCCAGGTTTTAAATCTATTCAATAAACAAAGAATAATCAAAATCGATCTAGCAACATACACACACGAAGAACTTGTCTTTGACAATGTAGATATTAAAAAAATATATGTCTTTTTACTATGAAATGATTCGTTTTACTTACGGACGGTAGAATTGTCTACGAGACGTAATTCAACCGTTAATAAAGAACGTTACGTGAGTAGCACATGTATGTGACGTAAAAAGTTATAAGAGAGACAATCGACTCATCTGTTTTTTTTCATTACTATTTATAATGTCAGAGGAAATCTGAAAGTAGAACCAATAGATGAAAAGTTGAAGAGTAATAGATTAGCTTGGTATGGGCATGTGATGATGAGGGATGAAAAGCATGTTACAAGAAGGTTCCCGTAACAGCCTGTGAATGTCCCACTGCTGGGCTAAAGGCCTCCTCTCCTCTTTTTGAGGAGAAGGTTTGGAGCTTATTCCACCACGCTGCTCCAATGCGGGTTGGTAGAATTCACATGTGGCAGAATTTCAGTGAAATTAGACACATGCAGGTTTCCTCACGATGTTTTCCTTCACCGTAAAGCACGAGATGAATTATAATCACAAATTAAGCACATGAAAATTCAGTGGTGCTTGCCCTTGTTTGAACCCACGATCATCGGTTAAGATTCACGCGTTCTTACCACAGGGCCATCTCGGCTTTTTTACCACAAGAAGGTTGATGAGTATGAATGTTAAAGGATATGGGGGGGGGGGCGGTGGAGGACGAAGAAAGTGTGGATGGATTGCGTAAGAAAGGATATGTGTATGAAAGGGGTGAGTACTGGGATGACGAGTGACGGAGAGAAGTGGAAGGAAAATACATGTTGTGCTGATCCCACAAGTGGGATAAGGGCAGGAAGAAGAAGACTGTCATATTTAGTGATTGATGATGACTATTTATAATGTGATACTTCTACGAATGATGTGATAACGTATTATTAGAAGAACATTTATCAAGAAACTTTTCAACCTCTATTTAACTGTCTATCTAATGTATCTATTGTTGGTTTTCCTAAATAAATAAATGATTTGTATTACATCTAATATTATATATTAAAATCTGATTGAGTCTTACAAGTTAGAGGTGCCATTCGAAGATTTTGAATTATTATTATTTAATAAAATCACCAAAAAAGAAAATGAAATGTTTAAATTCACCCTTGCTTGTGCGGGTCGTGAGTATTGTGTGTGCGATACGGGCGTTGCATGCAAATTAGACTGATATCATGGCGTGGTTCGTAACACGTAGCCTTAACGCTTATGCTATATGCCCTAGTTAAGTCTAGATTGCAGTGAATTTATTTTTAAACTTAAATTATAATTGCAAAAGTTAGAAGCTTAGAGACTAGAACACGGGGATCTTGATAGAAGAATCGTTCAAATCCGGGCATGCACCACTGAATTATCACGAGCTTAATTTGTATTTACTTAGCGACGAAGAGAAATATTGTAAAGAAACCTACTTTCTTCTTCTTCGAATATCTTATATATGTATAAAATCTCCACGAAAAAAAAATTTTTACTAAGTTAGAAAATAAATCCTACTTGAATAAGGTATATTTCAATTTCTATTTCAAATTACGTAAATTATAAGAATTATATGATAAATTATATTTTTTAATGAATGCTTAAATTAGAGCACGAATATAATTTTGTTGTATACATTTTTAAATTTGATTATTGCGTATCGTTTCATCAGTGAGCGTAACGAGAACGGTTCTGGGAATATTTAATAATAATAACGTATTATTGCTCAATTCAACGTCACGTCCTCCCCAGAGGATTGCAAACGTCAATTTCCTTGAATTCGTCACGACTCGAGAATTTTTTAATTAAAAACCCTTGACATTGACAGATGCGACAAATTAATTTCTGTATAAAAAGCTTTATCATTATTCAGAGTCAGTTACTGGCTGATGAATCCTTATATTACTAACAAGATTATTATATTCGCGCTTGTCGCTTCGGAAGTATAAATTTAAATGTGAAATTGAGATTTTTTTAAATATATAGTAACAGTAACAGCCTGTGACTGTCCCTCTGCTGGGCTAAGGTCTCCTCTCCCTTTTTGAGGAGAAGGTATAGAGCTTATTCTACCACGCTGCCCTAATGCGGGTTGGTGTATTCCACACATGACATGAATTATAATCACAAATTAAGCACATGAAAATTCAGTGGTGCTTGGCCGGGTTTGAACCCACGATCATCGGTTAAGATTCACGCGTTCTTACAACTGGGCCATCTCGGTATTAAATATACTTAATAAAAATATATTAATGATAGTTTTTTTACCGTAATATTTGATCAGTTTAGGTTACTTACCTAAGCGAAACTTGTTAAGTGTAATATAAGCCGAGGAGGGTGGATATCGAAAATGCTTTAAGTTAGCAAAGTATTTTATGGATAATGCCTTTTCGGAAAACATGAATGGCACTTTGTGGTAAGTGGTCACATCTCCCTCCATTGGAAATTTTAGAACTCAAGTCAATTGTTCTGACACTCTTAGCACTTATACTGGCTTACCTATTTCTTTATTTAGAATTACCAGTAAACCAAATAAACTTTCATGTATAGTCTTATAATTTAGAACTATTAAGACACATGCAATATAAAAGAAGAAATTACTTATCACGTAATATTAATATTTACATTAAATTAAAATAAAACACGTTCATGTAAAACCCTTTCGTTATATTTTATCACGTTAAAAAGCTTATTGCGCCTACTACATTTTCTTTTCACGACAACATTTGCTGTCGCATGTTACTCATACTTCAAACATACATTTCTTAAATCAGTCACTGTGGCGCTGATGATATCAGAGGATGGAGGAAATTGACAGCACTTCAGAATAATTTGTGAAATGGCTTTAGGCGCGTTCTTAATATAGTATATTTACATATAGTTATAGCCGAGTTTTTTACCCGGATGCCTTCAAACGAGGCGTGAAGAGGCATCTTGCGGGCCGGCAAGGCGGGGACGGCTAGTACAGAACATTCTTCCCGACTGTACTGGCCGTCGTCGCGTTTGGACTCTACTACCACTTACCATCAGGTGGAGTAGTCATTTGCCATCCCGGCGCATATAAAAAAAATGCCTGTGAATGTCCCACTGCTGGGCTAAAGGCCTCCTCTCCCTTTTTTTTTGAGGAATGTTTGGAGCTTACTCCACCACGCTGCTCCAGTGCTTGTTGGTGGAATACACATGTGGCAGAATTTCAGTGAAATTAGACATATGCAGGTTTCCTCACGATGTTTTCCTTCACCGTAAAGCACGAGATGAATTATAATCACAAATTAAGCACATGAAAATTCAGTGGTGCTTGCCCGGGTTTGAACCCCACGATCATCGGTTAAGATTCACGCGTTTTTACCACTGGGCCATCTCGGCTTTTTACATATGGAAAGACTTAATTCTAATAATAATATTACATTTTATAAAACCATTTTCTTTTCTAATAATGATCGCGTGTAATGTTAGCAAGATTGCTTGAAACATTTCTCTGCTAATATTTCTTCAATGTTTTTATTAGAAAACTAACAATGATTGATTGTGGTAATGTAATTCACTTGTTCTATTAATGGCTCACTTAGTTCAAGTATAGGCTAATTGTAGACATGTCACACGTAAATAAAACTTAGTGTCAAAATCAAATGACAGATGTCAGTTGCAAAAATACAGACTGCGTTTGGACGCATTCAGTAAAAAAAATATTTTTAATGTATTATATCTATAAAATGCAGCTGCCAGATAAATTCAAGAGAATTTTTAAGTGTCTCGTTATTTTACTGGCTAGCTTATGAATTTGCAGATACCGAAGTTCACATCCCTTGTCGGTCCAATGAACAGTTATAGCATGACTTTTGACTCGTACCCAAGCACGTAGTATCGTCGCTCATGCGGTTGGACTCTTTCAGATTTTGAGACATGGCCATTCACATGAGGGAGCATCTGGCAACACGAAGATTCTTCATAATTTTCCCCTTTTTTGCTACTTAGTTGTAGGACCTTGCGGAGACCTGTCTGGTAAGTACCACTCATTCATCAGATATTTTACCACTAAGTAGTAATAAATATTATTGTGTTCCGGTTTGAAGAGTGACCGATTGAGTGAAAATACAGGCAAAAGGGAGATATTATTTTAATTCCCAAAGTTGGTGGAGCATTTGCGATGTAAGGAGTCGGTAATATTTCGTAAAACGCCAATTTCTATGGGCGGTGGTGACCACTTACTCATGCAAAACTCAGAGCTGCTTGTCCTCGAAAAATACGGGACCTTCCCTTAACGTGTCCTATTCCATTTAAAAATCTTGGCTCCATTGTATTAATTAAAAATTGAATTATGGTAAAAAGGGCTCTTCATAAATAAAAGTTGAAAAAAATAGTTCCGATAGAATTTAATAGATGGGGTTGCACGATTATAACACCTCATCAGTCATAAATTTCTCCTATTTCCAAGTAATATAATGGAATATGGCCTTCCCTTGCCTTCTCCCAGACGAGTGCGCTCGACTGAACCGTACTCCGCTGAACCGAGTTAGGTCTATTCTCTACCTGGATATGTTGGTAGCGCTACCCAAGACTGTATTTCCTAGTAATAAATTAAAATCTTATCTATATCTTTACCGATATTATAAAGAGGTAAAGTTTGTGAGGTTGTAGGGGGTAACCTCTGGATCTACTGAACCGATTATGAAAATTAAAATTTTTGTACTAATAGAAAGCCACATCATTTGTGAGTGTCATAGGCTATATAAAGGTCCGAATAATGAAAAGAATATTTCGTAGTAGTGGGATTTGCAAAGTAACTCAGAGAAAAAACGGTCCAACGAAAACGTTTCTTACGAACACGGCCTTCATGATGAAAGATATATGATTGTTCTAGAGAAACATTGTAGAACTTGATAATACCTACAAAAAAGTAAGCGACAACATTTGTCTAACTTTTATATTTAAGTTGTTTTTTATATTAAAATAAAATAATTTAAATCGTTAGGTCATGTCTATTGGTCATATTATCAAAAATTATGAATTCTTATCAAAATAAGTAAACTTGTCGTCTCAAGTGTTTAAATAAAAATACTTTTTCCTTTTACTGCATATAATTTGGACCAATTGTTAAACAGATAATACGACATAGGTATGGAACCGCGACCGTGTCGTAATGTATTGATTCATATTTCTATTAAAGGGCTTTTTTCATTTACAACACGTCAATCTATTCAAAAATATATTGCTTTATTGCCAAGGAAATTTTATTTAGATAAAATTCATTTTTTACAGTTTTTTTGATTGCATAGTTTATGAGAGATAATTTAAAATATCAAATACGCGCGACGATTTTACTACTGTTCGACCAATCGATCACAAGTAAAAATGTTTACCGCCCAACAAAGGGGGCACGGGTCAGCTTGTAAAGATAAATAGATGAGACTCGTGTTAATATATAGTTCATGTTTGTTAAAAAAAATTGTTGTACATTGTGATTTGATTTGAAACAGAGTAACTAACGAGTTTTTTGGTATAATCTACATACGCACTCAACCGATTGCAGCTTTAGATTCAATTTAATTCTATAATATGAATTTTCCAAAGTGCTTTTATGGGTCTAGTTGAATAAAAGATTGTTCAATGTATGTTTGATAAGCTTTTGGAGCTTTTCCACCACGCTGCTCCAAACCTCCTCAAAAAAGGGGAGGAGGCCTTAGCCCAGAAGTGGGACATTCACAGGCTGTTAATGTTTAATAAATTCAATTATTCAATAATTAAAAGTTCAAACTTCGTAGAACCACTTCGGATAGTCGACGTCTTTAAAATCATGTTGGATAGGTCATAAGGGATTAATATACATATGTGCTATAGTACAGTGAAAAGCCGAGATGGCCTAGTTGTTAGAACGCGTGAATCTTTACCGATGATCGTGGGTTCAAACCCGGGCAAGCACAACTGAATTTTCATGTGCTTAATTTGTGATTATAATTAATTTCGTGATTGACGGTGAAGGAAAACATTGCGAGGAAACTTGCATGTGTCTAATTTTATTGAAATTATGTCACATGTGTATTTTACCAACCCGCATTAGAGCAGCGGGGTGGAATAAGCTCTAAACCTTCTCCTCACAAAAAAGGGAGAGGAGGCCTTAGCCCAGCAGGGGGACATCAACAGGCCGCTACTGTACTGTTACTGTGCTATAGTACTTCTGGGTGGGAACAACCTACTCATCATTTATTCTACCAACAAATAGCAATACGTTGGGTTTTATTCTAATTTGAATGGTTAGTGAGCTAGTATAATTACAAGCCATGCCATTACATGTCAAATTCCGTGGTTGACCGCAGCCAGTATCTATGGCCCATATAGTCTTCTGCCTTCTTATTCGGCTATTTTAATCAACAAAAATAACATTTAAATAAATAATCACGCGGTTACAGTATATTGTACTCTAAATAAACTGAGCTTCAAACTTTATCTGAAGGTTGAGCTTAATGCTCAATTCGTCCAAGGCTAACTGCCCCTTTGTTTTAATCGTCTGCTCGTGGATGAAGTGCTCTAAAAGTTGAATGGCTTAATTTTTGTTCTGAATTTTAACGACCTCTAAACACAACCTGGAGGTTTTTTCTAACTTTGATATTATGGTCAGGGTCCGTAAAAAACAATCAAAATCAAATTTAAATTGGTTTATAAATAAAATCAAATTTTTATTCAAATAGTCTTTTACGAGTACTTATGATTGATTATTGGTATCAGAAATTCAAATTTGGAATACAAACAAATACCTTCCATTTTATATCTTTGTTTACAGAGTAATATGTACATAATCAATCAAATATCAAGTTAGTATTAGTCTCGAGGGCGGGTCAAATAGATTGAAACGAAAATATATAACAAAACTAAAGTTACATAGAAACGAATGAAGTTTATCTACAAAGAGTATTTATTATATATTATATAATTCTTTTGCACGTGTGTTTATCACCTAGTATATAATAAAATGTAATGAGTTTCAAAATGGCTTAGTGGTTAGAACGTTTTTTCATATAAATATTTATAAAATAGTTAGACGGACGGGCAAATGGGTCACCTGGTGGTAAATGGTCACCGTAGCCTGTGGGCTTTTAGAATATTTATTACATTGCCAGTACGCCTATCCAACCGCGCCACAAACCTTGGGAACTTAGATGTTATGCCCTTGTGCCTGTAGTTACACTGGCTCACTCAACGGGAACCGGAACAATACTACTAAGTTCTACTAAGCTACCAAACAGCTCGATGTTGATGATGATACTTCAACGTTCAACGCATTATGAAATAAAAAATGTTACATGGAGTATAAACTTTTTCGTACATTTTCAACGAAAATAAACCAAAAAGAACTTTCTAATATGTGAGTGTTATGTCAGTGGGATATGGCCTGCGTGTTCGCTCGGTAGATATTCAGATGATTTGGTTCATCCATGAGATACGCTACAAAATTTAAATATGGTTTATGTTTGTCTTTCCTTGAATTACCTTATATATCAATTCCTATGTAAAACAGGTTATGGTTAGGGTAGGAAGGTCTTTTGGGAGGACTTTCTCTAATTTCAGTTGTTGATCTTACCCTGCCGTTGATTGCCAGAATAAAGCTGTAGAATCTTTTGAACGATGATGGTTATGATGCCCTTCTGACAGATTTTGGTCACGGTGGCCATTCTCAACGGAGAATAACATGCCAGAAATATTAAAGATTTCAAGTGTGTGTGCTATGTTTTCAGGGACATGCTGTAATTCTATTTTTTTTCATTGAAGATTGGCCAATGGACTTCTGCAGCAACAATGGACAGATTGTTCGTGTCCCAATCCCAGTAAGAAAGT
This sequence comes from Nymphalis io, assembly GCF_905147045.1. Lineage (NCBI taxonomy): Eukaryota > Metazoa > Arthropoda > Insecta > Lepidoptera > Nymphalidae > Nymphalis > Nymphalis io. The sequence continues at coordinate 1,405,764 of NC_065909.1, forward strand.
GCCCAAACTACCAAAAGTATCCAAACTTCAGGTTGTAAATGAGAATTTTTTGTCAGGAAAATCTAATAACTTTTTATTGGCCCGACCCGAGACTTGATCCCAGGATGTTGGGATAAAAATAGGCAGTGAAATATTATATCAAACAACAAATCTAAGTTTTACACAGCATCTGTCATACAAGTCATAAAATTAGCTAAACCGATTTTATAATTTGAATAATCATCCCAAAAAGAACACGCACACACACTAGAATTTCATTCGATGTCTGTGTATAATGTGATGAAATGTAATAATAATAATTAAACGGGGCTCGTAAAAAGCTACGAAACGTAAATTTATACGACCGTCGCGTGCTTTTGATGTTATTTTTATTGCATAATTCCATGTTCTTTGATGAAAGGACATTCTTTATTATATCAATAAATATTTGTATGTTGTCGAGACGAAAATAAAAGCGAGTTCAAGCGCTTGAAAAATAACAGAAGTAAAACTTATTTACTATTATATGAAATTCTAATTTCACAATGTCACTGAATATCATGTCAATGAATATAACTAACTCACTGAATTACTATCAGTGCTGGAGATATTTCAACTATATATACACTATATCGTGCACTAGTGAATGTGAAAAAAGTTGCTCGCTATTCCTGCACCCTCGTATGGCACGGAAATTCAACACGGGGTTAGAGAGATCAGATACAAGACCGACAATGTAACGTGCTTTCTAAAGCAGGGGAATATGGTAATTATAACTTCAGGTGCTTATAAGATATTTTTTTTCGGAAAAACCTAAGAATAAGATAACTTTTAGACTATTGTGAGATAAAAAACACGAATTAAAAGAAGAAGAATTGCCTCGGAAATGTGTTTGAAACCATAGAAATTTCCATTGTTATATAAAACTATATTAAATAGAAGGGATTCCTCAAGATGACCATTTAAATTTAAGTCTCAAAAATATTTATATTAATTTTTAAAAAAAAATTTTATATTTCTGGGAGGGCAAATGACTCTACTCCACCTAATAGTAAGTGATAGTAGAGTTCATACACGACGACGGCCAGTACAGTAGGGAAGAATGTTCTGCACTAGCCGCCCCCGCCTTGCCGGCCCGCAAGATGCCTCTTCTCGCCTCATTTTAAGGAACCCGGGTTGTAAGAGGAGGGGAACACGTGAGCTGGTAAGGAATTCCATCTTTTGGAAGTGCGACAAAGGAAGGAGTTGCCAAATTTCTTTGTGCGCGATGGAATTGATGTCACAGTTAGGCGGTGACATCGAGAGCCATGCGTAGACTTATGAAGGAAGGGGAAAGCAGGAATTAAAGAGAATAATTCCTCAGAGCACTCGCCATGATACAGTCGATAGAAAGCGCTCAGCGCTGCTATCTCTCGACGCAATTTTAAAGGCTCGAGGGTGTTTGTCACTTTAAGTCGCCAATAATGCGGACCGCACGTCGCTGCAACCGATCTAACGCCTCCAGTAGGTACTTAGCGGAGCCATCCCAAAGGTAAAACATTTATGATTTTCCACAGTTCGCGTTCGCGCGTTTACATTTGTCAAACATGAACAATACAAGAACATGGAATTGTCACGTCAGTACAGTAACAGCCTGTTAATGTCCCACTGCTGGGCTAAGGCCTCCTCTTCCTTTTTGAGGAGCAGGTTTAGAGCTTATTCCACCACACTGCTCCAATGCGGGCGGTTATGTATATTGGTGTAGTAGTGTCAAGTAGACATATACTTGGTAAATAGATACTATATAAATAATAGATAGAATATAAAAATAAATAGACTCGAGGGATAGCATGTCAGTCCCCAAGATCAGGGGCAAATTGCCCACTTACTATTATGTGACCTACCTATTTAAAAAAAAACAAACAAAGAAAGCCTTATAATATATTAATAAAGATACGATTGTTTGGGACTATAATATAACCTGTTATATGAAATGATACAGTACACCTGTCTGGACAAATAAGAATGGGTTTACTGCAAGTAAATGAATCCATAGAGCCGGGTAGACACGGGTCGGGTTCAAATATACCCTCGTATATGTCCAGCGTGACAGATATAATATGCCTTGCGCAAACGTGACTTACAATTTCGCATTACACGCGACGTGCTTCACTGACAAATTGTCTCTTTAACGTAACTGTTGCCTAGTTTTTCTATGATATAATTTAATTATCAAATATTTACATAAATGTTAACAATTAATTTATGATTTGATATTACGGTATATTGTAACATCATATTATTTTACTGGTGGTAGGGATTTGTGTAAGCTCGTTTGGGTAGGTATCACCAACTCATCAGATGTTCTACCGCAAAACAGCAGTACTTGGTATTGTTGAGTTCCGGTTTGAAGAGTGAGTGAGCCAGTGTAATAACAAGCACAAGGGACATAACATCTTAGTTCCCAAGGTGGCGCTTTGACGATGTAAGCGATGGTTGACATTTCTTTCAATACCAATGGAAATGTCTGGGCGGTGATGACCACTTACCATCAGGAGGCCCATTGCTCGTCCGCCTACGTATTCTATAAAAAAAATCTGTTTGGTTCCGATCCGAATATAAAAAATAGTCAAAGTTGAGTTGGAATTGAATCGGAAACGTTTCGTATCCGTTATAAATGAGTAGTGGACCTCTTTACGATGATAGAATAATAAATTCACCTTATATACTACACACCTCAACAATTTCTAGCCTAGTGCAGTGTGGTTAACACGAGTTAATAGAACACCATGTCTTGTGTTAAAGTGAGATAGCACATTTTCCTAAGTAAAACGTTGCTTTTACAAACGTTTAATAAATAACGGTCAAATAGACAGTTAGGTAAATGGAAAGAATCAGACGGGCAGCTGGGTTTCATTGACGTGAAAGGTCGAAGGATATTAAAGAGTAGTTTGAAGGAATTGGGTGAAAAGAATTCGTGATTTAGATTTATGTATACATATATATATATATTTATAAGACGTCATGAGATATAACTATATACCAAGATGTGACAATATATGGTAAAGCAGACGTTTGAACGTCATTATAAAATGAATAATATAATAATGTAGTATGATTTTCTTTTCCATTAATCTGCATCTTAAGAGTATCCTATGTCACTCAACCCTGGTCACGGCCTTTGTGATCCGCGATGGCGTAGTGGTTAATACACGAAAATCTTAACCGAATATCACTGATTACGCTCTGGAATACTGGTAGCTTTCATGTATTTATAACTGTGTTTATCTGCGGTGATGGTGATAAAACTAAGAAGATTACGAGCTAAGGAGCTTATTCCATCACGCTGCTCTAATGCGGGTTGGCGGATACACATTTCAGTGATTATACACAAGCACGAGATGAGCTATATACACATATTAAGCACATGAAAATTCAGAGGTACTTTCCTAGATTTTAACCCGCAATCTTCGGTTAAAATTCACGTATTCCTACTACTGGACCAATTCGGATTATAGAAATAATTATTTTCTTTAAATTATTTTGTATTATCTAATCGTAAAAGACTTTAATTATATTTCATATTAAGCTTAAATTAGAAGTGTCAAAATGTACATTATATGTCTTGAAGTTATTTCGAACCTTTTGAAGTTCTGAAATTTTAATAACAGTCATATCCTTAAATACATTAAAAGCAATGTAGGTCTTATAGCTGTTCATATAAAGACTATTATACATTAACGCATGGATCAAAAATCTAAAGTTTCGAGTACTTGAAGTTCAAACTGGAACAAGTCTCTCTGGGATCGGATTATATTAACCTGAATTCAAAATTAAACGGGTCATGGTCTTAATGAAGCTGTATTTGTTGGCTAATTGCTTGCTAATCGTATTTCCACTTGGGATAGTCGCGCGGAAAATAGGATACGTTGAATTTCCTTGAACAAATGTTTGCTCATTTTTTTTTATAGAATATATAGGCGGAGCATATGGGCCACCTGATGGTAAGTGGTCACCAACGCCCATTGCCATTGGCATTATCAAAAATGTTCATCGCTTACATTGCCAATGCGCCACCAACTTTGGGAAAATCGTTAGTAATAATTTTAATACGTAATGAAGCGTAAGTGTCCTTCATATTATTATGATTAAGTGTTTTGGAATTGTTTCAGTTGCCGCGTTGGTCTAGTGATTACATATAAGGCCGCAGATATCGAGGTTCAAATCCCAGGACAGGACGATAAAAAAAAATTAGATTTTTCTGACAAACATTCTATTGTTAATTAATGTTAAAAAATAATGAATACGTTATTTACTCTTATTAATCAATGAAAAAATATATATGTAATATTTATATACAATTATATTTATACATCCTGCTTGTATATCAATAAATAATATATACAAGATATTTCATAATGTATATAATCAAATGTACATTATTATAAATACTATTTATTTTTTTAGTTTTATAAAATGAGTCTTAAATTTGTTAGTAAATGTAAAATGGTCGGAATTTTATTATAGTATCGAAGTTATTCGATACTATAATAAAATCCCAAGTATAATATATTAATTGAAGTTGAAAACTTAGTGCGAATCTTCGACTTTAACAGAGTAACGAATAAGGACTGGTGCAAATATCGATTAAAACTATTTCAAAACAATAATTGCAATACTCAAATACTTATCTACGTAAGCATTAAGAAAAACAAATTTAACTTACCCCATTATTTGCTCGCCTCATTCAAAACTTATCCAAGTTATTGAAATAAGCGGAACCGTGCACCAACAAAAGGTACACTAAAACTTCGAAACTTTATCAACTTCTTACTTGGAACTTGGCAGCGGAATGACCAAGAATATCGGCCAAGATGAAAAATATCCATTGTGTAACTTATTCTTATTTTTTTTTACAGTAACGAAAGAGTTATTTATGTTTAAAGTTTTTATTTACAGCCCGTACTCGTTTTTATATCGCTCGAATTTAAAAACGTCTGGAAAGGGGCATTATGAATAAGTACGTACAATACTTATTTAATATTACTAGTGTTGTTATATAATTATATATAAAATAAATAAGTAAACAAGCTACCCGTTCCGATTTCGTACGGGTGGAAAGAAAATTGTAATTATCTTATTTGAAAAAATAATATAGGTATATACTTCTTGGAAACCATTTGATACCAACTCCACGCTTTTTCATTTTATTTTATTTTAATAGGATCTTCAACAAGGAATATACATGAAAAGTTTTACATATATTTTAAATATTGCGAGTAATAAGTAATAATAATAATAATATCTTGGGTCATTATTCACACACGGCCATCTGATCCCAAACTAAGCAGAGCTTGTACTATGGAAACCAGACAATTGATATACTTCATATACTACTTTTATTTTGTAAATACATACTTATATAGATAATCACACCCAGAGTCAGGACATACAGACACGTTCATGCACAGAAATGTCTGTTCTGAGTGGGAATCGAATCCACAACCTTCGGCGTGAAGTAACTACCAACGGCGCAAGTATCTACCAACCACGCCAACCGACCCGTCAAAGTCAAGACTATGTGCTCAGTTTCAGAGAACCACAGCATCCATCCCATACAACTATCTAGTAATTATATAATCTTGTGTTCGGTAATATGATCATACTTATAGTACAAATCAAATCTATTGTTATTTATTCAAGTAAACACTTATAATAAAGCGTTTTTGTCAAAATAATACTCAATATTTCAAGTCTACTACCGTTTCGGAAAGCCTCTAGCGTGAAGAAACGGTAAGAAGCTCGCGTAATCGCTCTTATGAAATAATTTGAATTAATAAGATTGATAGATTAATAGTGTTTTATTGAAATTTTTAAATGTATGAAGTATTAACTTTAAAAAAACAAATACTCGTTATTTAATAGAAATTAAATTGTAATATAATATAGACATACAAGGCGGGCTTATCGCTAAGGCAGCGATCTCTTCCAGACAACCTTAATACAAAAGAAAAATAGAAATGAGAGGTATATCTTTCATTATTCTGTCTGTCTTAAGGTGTATATATATATATATATATATATAAATTATTTAAATTCATTATTAAAGTAATTTCAATAACATTATAATGTTTTGCATAGATACGTGTATAGCTATCCGGTCGACTGTATATGTTATAAAGAAATATATACATATATATATAAGCCCAAAAAAGCCCAATAAAGTTTTGTTTCAATTTAATCCAAACATTCTTGATCATTTAAGTTAACTCTTGTCACAAGTCAGAGAGAACGCTGTAAAAACAACTAACTACTAATCGTAACAAGTTATTTTAAAAGTTTATGCTACTATCAAGATTCCTAAACAGTATAATTTTCTACATGTCATCTCATTGGTTACTGAATACCATGGAGTAAAATCCTTATTACAGCCGAACGAAGTCGGACAAACGTTTAGTTTCATATAAGAAGATTAGTACTCAACACTGAGAAATAAGAAGTCTTAAGACCATCTGAACATATCAAGAATGTCACTTGCAGATTACTTTCAACGTTATTCTTAAAGGCATACGGATCAAAATACTCCTTAATAACAGTTTCGTTTTATTTCCGAATTTAGGTACAATTTAGCCAAGAACAAACAAGTCTATTAAAAAATTCAACGTGAACTATACGTGAGAGAAGTAAAATGTTTTGTGTTAGAAACGTTGTATATAGTAACGTTGAAAATAGATGCGTTCGTTGACATATTGCGTCGAAAGGTAGGTAAAACTTGAGTAATAACAAAGAGTAATATATAAATATATATTCAGCTAGCTATACGTCCCGGCTTCGCTTGGGTAGTAAAAGTAACAGCTGGGCTAAGGTATGGAGCTTATTCCACCACGCTGCTCCAATGCGGGTTGGTGGAATACACATGTGGCAGAATTTCAGTGAAATTAGACACATGCAGGTTTCCTAACGATGTTTTCCTTCACCGTAAAGCACGAGGTGAATTATAATGACAAATTAAGCACGTGAAAATTCAGTGGTGCTTGCCCGGGCTTGAACCCACAATCATTGGTTAAGGTTCTTCTTATCACTGGGCCATCTCAGCTTGGGTAGAATAATGGTGTAAATTAGATGTTTGTATCGTGATATATTTAATTCTATTGTTTTAGACGGAGCATGCTAGTTATTGGAGAGTAAAGTGTATAATAAAACAAAAGCCGCCGCGTCTGACTTTCTGGGCGCGATAAACTAAAAAACTACTGAATTGATTTTCATACTTCGTCATCATTATTCACACTTCAATAGTTATTCATGAGGAAGGCTTAAGTTTAAAATTAGTCAAGGTCTTGTGTTAACGGCTTCAATCATTGATTGTTAAATATATTGGAAAAAACATGCCAACATGGAATTTTACTGCGCCGTGTTAACCCCGTTGGTTAGTAGTTATATGCATACCGCATTGTGACTTTTTTCATTATAATATAGGTAGGCGGATGAGCAAGTGCGCCACCAACCTTGGGTACAAATATTTTATGTCCATTGTGCCTTTACTTACACAGGCTCACTAACCGTTCAAACCGGAACTTAAAAATACTAAGTACTGCTGTTTTGCGGTAGAATATCTGATGAGTGTGTGGTACATACCCAGACGAGCTTGTACAAGGCCCTACCACCAGCTAATATATTGTATGTAAACCCTTATTCTACCCGTGCGAAGCCGGGACGGGTAGCTTGTGTTACATATATATATAAATATGTTAAACTATTTTGTGTTACTATTAATTGCTCCTGTCACATGCAATAAATAAGTTATTCATCAAAGATGGCGGTATCGCTTCGACCGATGCCTTTCTGCCTTTTGAAACTAATTACGTCTCTCTTGGTTGGGAAAGGGAGTGGGGGGTACGTCCCCCCCAGAAAGCCGTCAGTACTAAAAGTAATCGAAAATGATTAAATTCATACTGTCTAAAAATATACGACAGATTGAAGATTATTCGAAAGGAAGCGGTTGATTGGTTTCCTTATTTAGAAATATTTTAGCGGAATTAATTACTTGGTAAATGTACAAGTTTTATTCTTATTGTTTGCGAAAATATCATTTTAAACGATGAGAGATGATATAACAAAAGTGTGCATTTCTGCTTAATTGGTTAAGTTTTTTTTTTGTAATATTCGGTAAAATGAGCCTCCTTATGATAAGTGGTCACCATCGCTTGTAGATATCATCGCGATGTATAAATTAACTGAATACTTTGAGAACTAGGATGTTGTCTCTTGAGTCTCTAGTTACACAGGCTCACTCAGCCTTCAAACTGGAATACATCAATACTTATTGTAGTTTGGCGGTAGAATATCTGATGAGTACCTACCAAGATGGGTGGTACTAGCGTACAATTATCTTTTTGATTTTGATCCACATATTGTAACTGTCTGCACAAGCTGAAAATACCACGCAGAACACGATTACAATATCGGAATGTGATATGCGACATTGACCATGATAATTATAGCATTTAAAGGATATACGTGTCAAAATAGCGTTTCAAAGTAGTTACATTTTTAATATTTCACGAGTGACATAAAGAGAACTCTAACAGAATAGCACTGCTGTGGAATTGAAACGAAAGATTATAATAAAAATGGAACATTATCTTTAAATCTATTATTTTCACCTGATTTGAAAACTCAGTAACATCCCTTACATCTTATATTATAGATAGATGATATTTTCTTTTCATCGATTTCTTTCCAAGAAAATGTTCTACTAACTTTTCGCACGTAGCCGAACAATTTCTTCCTCAATCTCACTAACGACTTAGATACTAGATAAATTAAAAGACAACTCACTAAAGTCGGGAAAGTTATGGCTTCGAAGTAAATTGGAAAACGCAGTTCGATTCGTATTTGATTCATTGAGTTCCTTCAACTTTGTAATTCAACTCAAGCAGGAAGAAAAATAGTGGGAATTGTCAGCAAAATAGGCGACATTTTGTTTTAGTTTTGTCTGTTGGATCTTGTTAACTCAAACGTAAACTATCGTAACTACTATACAACAATAAGACAAATTCGTATAATGATATATCTTTGAAATGTTTTTTACGGAACTTCGTTTATTTGTGTATTTGTTACGCTTTGTCTTAACGGTCATCATTATATTTTGTATATAAGAATATCAGAAAAAGAAATAATACCCTTGCCACACACACGAGCCCAGCTGCGGAAGGTAACTAGTATTTTCATAACATTAAATATAATAATGGTTATTAAAATAACTAACTTGAAACATTGTGTCCAATTCAAATAACAATTTCAGAACCCATTCTACGTCGAGAAATTTACAGTCGTGCAAAAAGAGCAGAATATTTTCAATGCGGTTAAAAGCTCGCTAGGTTTTGAATTTCAAATGCAAATGACTCGATAAATAAACTTAATGTGGTCGGTATTACGGTTAGTCTTACCTGGAATGAAGTGGTTTTTGAGATTTTTTTTTCTCTAAGTTCTTATATAGATACTTGGAGTTGATTAATTACTTTAGGAAACATGTTTATAATTATATTAAGTTATAGTTTTAAAACAAATACTCGAAAAACTATTAAATTCAAATTTGAAGATAAGAAAAGGTGAATCCAAATTTTGGATCTCGAAATCGTTGGAATCGTTAGATATTTATTTTTAAGCTGAAAAAATACCTATCCAGAGAAGTATTACACGTCACTATTGGAGGTAAGACCAGAGTTGAAATAAATCTTGACATCATTCTTTGTTCTAATTAAATACAATAATTGTAAATTAACTTTTGTTATTAAAATACAAGCTAGATTTCTTACACAGTTAGGTTTAATTTAAAATAATGTTTTGTTATATCATTTTAAAATAAAATCAACTTATAATATAATATATATAATTTCTACTTATAAATTTATATATTATAAATATATATTTCTTTAAATAAGGTAGTATGATACAGAATAATAAAAAGAACGCATGAATAGTTCCCAATCTGTATGATTTTGGAACTCTTACAATTCTCAATTGTATTATCATAAAACGCAATAAACGCCTGCGTTCTAAAAAATACCATAAAACCTATCAGATGGTCGTACAGCTTGTGACTGCAATAATCGCCTTCAGGTGGTTTTAATTAAAAAATCCCGCCAAGGGATATTTTATACTAATTTCTCTTGTGTCTTTTTTTGTAAATATTTATTTTAATCTGTAACATATAATAGTGTTAAATAAATTTTCAAGGTCAGGTTAGCAGACTATTATCGAACATTTTTTTATATATATATATAGAATAGGAAGGCGGACGAGCATACGGGCCACCTGATAGTATATGGTCGCCAACGCCCATAGACATTGGCATTGTAAGAAATTTTAACCATCGCTTACATCACCAATGCGCCACCAACCTTGGGAACTAATTATTATGTCCCTTGTGCCTGTAATTACACTGGCTCACGTACCCTTCAAACCAGAACACAACAATACCAAGTACTGCTATTTTGCGGTAGAATATCTGATGAGTGGGTGGTACCTACCCAGACGAGCTTGCACAAAGCTCTACCACCAGTAAAACATATTTTCATGCAAGGTTTTCTAACAATGTTTTCCAAATTACTAAATAAATACAAATTACTCGCCTTAAACTTAAACATAAGAAATACAGTGATACGACTTTTCGGTGTATTTAATCAATAAATAATTTATGTTTAATGTTTTCTGAAGACGTTCAGCATTTAGATTAGTGATATATTTTGCAATAATTCCAGACGTCTGTTAAACAATGAGCTCCACAGATTTCAATCTTAAAACCAATGCAACTACTGAAATCAAGTTTAAATTTACAATTTCTCTGTTGCGGGCCACACTCGCTGAGCTTGGATTATTAATTTAAACCAAGCTCTCGTACAGCAAATCCAGATAAATGAGTACCTAGTCTACTAACTAGCAGCTTATATACTCACTGCGGATTCTATTCTGTGAATGGTGTACACGATGTTTTTGATATTTGATTATACCTGAGTTAGTTACGTCTGTTTATTTTGAAGTTTGTTTATTGATGGTTCTCTGGATGTCTGATTTTCTAGATTTCTAATCGAAATAGGTTTGTTTTATAAACATATTATTAAGTTTTGGTTTTATCTGTTATTTATTTATGTAGTTAGGATGATTTCGCCCTGATATTTTCGGCCATGGTATTACTTCTCAAGGCCTCCCTTGAGAAGTAACTGCGCTGGATATATTATAGTGCACAAGTGTGTGCGCAAACACAGGTCCACTCTATTCCCTCACTTTAATAATTCGTTGGGATGGCCAATTTGATATGACTTTTACACTGTGTTAGGCGCAGGACCAATTGTTTTACATGTTTTCAAGCAACTGCCGATGTCCAGACTTCGAAGAATTTCTCGAAAGAAAATCCCAATAACGTTTTAGGGTCCGATCTTGGATTTGAACTCAGCTAGCTGCTAGATCAACGAAGTACATATTTATCTTATATATAAATAGAATAATAAGAATGAAGGAGGAATATAAAAGAAAAATGAAAAAACATAAGTAAAGAATCATTATGTAGGACCTGTTTCTTGATCAGCAATATAGAGACAAGAGACAAAGTTCTAATCAGAGGGTAGCGCTTTATCTGTTCCGAGGTCCAAATGGAATGATTAATCGTAGTTACGTGCGCCATTGGCCGAAAGAATTAGCTATCGTAAATTGCTTGTTTAGTGTACCGTCACACTAAGCCGGGTCGTTTATTTCTTTCGTATCGTTAATTCTTGTATATAATGTGTATCTACACGATTATATATAGCGCTGTATTGATTTTGTTTAGTTCTATAATGCGTTATTGTTTTGTCTCCGAGTGCTTATATTTCTGTGATTATATACTGTGATTTGAATGCCATCTAGTGACAATAATCGGAATTCCATACAAATCACACTTATCGTCAACGCTATCGCATAAGTAAAAAAACTGACACTAGACATATTGTTCAAGCTGCAAATGTCATGTTGACATTTAGTGTCAACATGAAATTTGCTGCAAGATGACAGGTTCTGGTGTGTGTGTGTGTGTGTGTGTGTGTGTGTGTGTTAAGCATTTATCTATATGTATCTTAGAATAAAATCCTTTATCACATATATAGTAACATCTTCAAAATATAAATATTTTTTTTTCTCGCCACATAGATCGCCAACCATCTCGATCTTGGGCAACCCACATACATCCCGTACCTGCCTTTTTCAAATTTTCGGTCCACCTTGCTGCATAGCGTCCTACACCACGTTTTCTAAGCGTGGTCTCCACTCTAACACGTTTCAGCTCCATCGGCCATCAATATATATATTTGAAACAATTTTTGTCTGACATTAATCGTTTCGTTGCACCATTAAATATAAAACGTTGCAATCAATTATACATACAATAATTATACATTTTTACTCCCATGGCGCGATAATAATTTCACTTAAAAAATGATAAATATAAATACTATTGAAGAACACGTAAAACTAGTGTAGTTTTTTTTTTATTCATGAGATCCGTTAAATGTGGCAATGGGCTTCCATCGTCTTGAAACCTTCAGCCACTAAGTAGGTAGCAGTTAGAGATAACAAAAGAGTTTGTATTCTATTGTTCCGTCAAGATTATATACAAGGAAATACATTGCGGTCCAACTATCATTCCATTATCAAATATTTGACGTACAAAATACTCCATTGGGACTAAATAAATCGCTGAACAACATCAAAGCAAAAACACATGCTCACTCACCCGTCAAACCGGAACACTACAATACTAAGGATAGCTGTTTGGCGGTAGAATGGCTGATGAGTGTGCTACTTCCGGTTCAGAATGCTTACTTTTTTTTTTGTTTAAATGTAGAACGAAACAAAAATTAACAAACTAATGTGTTTCTTGTCTAATTACTGGCTCACTCACCAAGCAAACCTAATTCTTCTATCAACTTAACAAAAACACATTATTTTAAGTAAAATTCTATAATGGTTTCCGTTTGCAAGTTAAAACTTTACGTTGTAATGTTGAATAAAACTAACTGTAATCCAAGATATGAAATAAAACAGTTTTAATGCGGCCATAATAAATTTTGCACACAAAAGGTCACTGGGAAAGCTTCGCGGTAAATTTCTGAAATGTTTTCCTTTGAGCGACGCTTCGCCATTGTGAGCGTAACTTCCACACAACTTTTTAAATATTGACAATAAAGGAATAAGAAATGAAATAGTATTATTTAAAATGGTATTAAAGGTAATTGGTAGTACATATTTAAAAATAAGTGGACTTGTTTTTTTAAATAAAATAGGAAGCGGAGAGATATGGGCCACCTGATGGTAAGCCACCAACGCCCATAGACATTGGCATTGTAAGATATGTTAACCATGGCTTACATCAACAATGCGCCACCAACCTTGGGAACTAAGATGTTATGTCCCTTGTGCCAGTAATTACACTGGCTCACTCACCCTTCAAACCGGAACACAACAATAATTCCAAGTACTGCTGTTTTGCGATAGAATATCTGATAAGTGGGTGGTACCTACCCAGACGAGCTTGCACAAAGCTCTACCACCAGTAAAACTTATAAACATGAGAGAAATAAAATGAATGAACGATTGATTGAATAAATGAATGAACTTGTATTTTCGCTCTTTACATTTATATATATTTAACTAGCGATTTACCCGCGGCTTGGTTCGCGTCATAATTCAAATTGATTAAATAACAATTTCAATAGCTCGTTATTTAAAAGTGAATAATTTTCATACAAAATTTCATCCCTTACCTTAATTTACCTTCGGGGTTATATTTCCAAAAATCATTTCTTATGGCCAACCTACTGTCTAAAAGCCGCAGTAGTTTGGGCTGTGTGTTAATATGTCAGTCTATTATTCTTTTATATAAATACACATTATTAACAAAAATTTAAAGAGAAATTCATAAAAAACACAAAACATCTTAAGATAAAAGAGTAACTTAAAAAACGGTTATAATTTAAAAATGGAATTTATGAACTACAGAGCAGTGTGTCATAAATATATGCTATTGGCAGCTTATGTTGGCAACTTGAAGCCTATATTTTTTTATTACCATTCTATATATTCAAAATGGAACAGCGCGGTGTAATAACCTCTGTTGGATTAGATCGTGTATATTTGATATATACCTAAGTCTTGCTTTATGACAATATATATATATATATAGCTATATTTGTATATAGCTTATTCTTTCGTTTTAATTTCAATATTTTAACGCAAAATGAACAAATTTATAAACGAGTAATGATCATTTGTTCCAAAAACGTTTAAAAATTTCGTTAGCTTCATTACGGTATAATGAAGGTTTGGGGGCCAAGGGCTGTTTGCCCTTCGCAAATAAAGTTTCAAATTTAAACTTTCCAAGATACATAAATCAACAAAATTGACCCGACTTTTTAACATACTTAAAAACAGTTTAAGAACAAGCGCTCCGTAGCAAGACATTATGGGCAAAATGAAACAAATTATAACACTGAGAATTTCTTGAAAAAAAAACTCGATAATCTTAATTGTACCGATCCGGGGCTTGAACCCTGCACCTTGGGATTTACAACCTTAGCAGCCAGCAACTAGTCGAATGAGCCATTTAAAGAAAAATGAATATATAAACGTATGCGGCCTTACTAATAAACGTTATTTAGTGACCAGTTTAGCAATTCTGTCTTCTTCTTTCGAATGTCAAATCAATAATGAAAGAAAGAGATAAATCAGTGTTTAAATAAACAATCGCTAAACAAGCTTTATAAGGCCGTTTGTGTTTTTCTCTTTTAATCAGATATTAAAAGAGACTGTGCGGTAATGAAACATTTCGCTGTTAATATTATTTAATTAATCATATTCATTAATATCTACCGTTAATGCTTACACAAATAAACATTAATTTAATCGAACTTCGAAAGCTGTCGATAAACCCACGAGTTGGTTTCATTATTGAAATATTTGTGTATATATCATTATCTATCGTATTCTCTCACTGTCACAATTAATTAATTTATTTAATATGTATTGCAAAATAAATAAATAATGTTACAGTTTTGGTGCTTTATGCAAGCCAGACTGCGTACTATTTACAAGCCACGTGTTCTAGAGCCAAACAGCAAAACATAGTATCGTGTTAGAGATCGGAGGGTGAGTGAGTCAGTGTAACCAGCGCTAGGGACATAATATATTTGCTGGTGGGATTGGTGGCTATGTAAGATATGGTTAATATTACAGTGTTGATATCTATGGGTGGTGATCTGAAATTATCAGATGTCCCATTAGCCAGTTTGCCTATTTTAAATTAACAATACATTCGTTTAAAAAAATAAACCGAATTCACAAAGTTGCATTAGATGTAACAAACGGGTCAATATAAGCGTTATGTTGTCGCTTAAGCAGCAACTATTTCTAAGCAACCTTTGGTGACGCCAAGGGGCACATAAGCCAAAAATTTAGAAAGAGCATGTGAACCTTCGGGTTCAACCACGGACCTCTACTGAGTTTTCTCGTGGCGATGAAGGAAAGTATTGTGAGGAAACCTGCATGTGTCGGAGATTGTAGTATTGGAGCAGCGTGGTTGGTTGGCGTGATTAAGCTTCAAGCGATTTCCACAAAGAGGTTAGTCCATCAGTGAGACTTTCACGGTTATAATATATATATATATATATATATATATATGTATATAAATTCATAAAGGCAGATATTACTCAAACGACAATGGCAGAATATGTATAAAACTGTCCAACTCCATAAAGGCCTTACCTTCATCACATATAATTTTATTACTTTTTTATTATTGATAATAAAAACCATTTCTTAAAAGCCTTCTGGTAATGGTTATTTTTATGTCTTACTGATATTATAAAGATATGTTTGTCCTTCAATTATTCTAAAATGGCTGAACGGATTATTGTTAAATTTCGTTTGAAGTTGGGGGTTTGCTGTACGAACAAACTCGAGACTTTACTGATGGTAGAGCTTTGTGCAAGCTCGTCTAGGTAGGTACCACCCGCTTATCAGATATTCTACCGCAAAAAAAGCAGTACTTGGTATTGTTGTGTTCCGATTTGAAGGGTGAGTGAATCAGTGTAATTACAGGCACAAGGGACATAATATTTTAGTTCCCAAGGTTGGTGGCGCATTGGTGATGTAAGCGATGGTTAACATTTCTTACAATGCCAATGTCTATGGGCGTTGGTGACCACTTACCATCAGGTGAGCCATATGCTCGTTCGCCTTCCTATTCTATAAAAAAAAGACACACAAATATCGGTCGTGTAATGTCAGAGCGTGCTATACGACATTGACCATAATAACTATAACATATGAAGAGAATACACGCATCAGAATAGTGTATCAACATTAGTCGGTCTTGACATTTCAGGGATAAGTAATGAAGTGAGTTCCAATAGAATAGCAATGGAGATATTTTTTAATTGAAAATTTAAATATAATCTAAATAACTCCTAGCTACTAGCTGTTCCAATAATTATAAAATTTACGTTGCTATTATGTTTTTAAATTGTCAAAAATAAATCACAAGGATAAGTCATTCAGCGATAAATAAATAATACCGAGGGAAATTATACACGGCCATCTGATCCCAAATTAAGCAAAGCTTGTACTATGGAAACCAGATGACTGATATACTACATATACTACTTTTCTTTTTGTAAATACATACTTATATAGAAAATTACACCCAGACTCGACACAAACAGACTCGGGACAAACAGGTTCATGCACCAAATGTCTGTCCTGGGTGGGAATAACTACAACCTTCGGCGTGAAAGGCAAGTATCTACCAACCACGGTAACCGGCCCGTCATATAAGCGATAATCAGGGTTTCTAACATAAATTCTGTAAGCTCGGAGTTTAAAAGTAAAAAGTGTTTTTCGTTTATAGTAGTAATATACAAAGCGAATAAAACTGGAATAAACTAGTTTGAACAAGCTAACACGTGCACCGAACTCTAGCGAACGTAGCGTTAGAAGTGTCATTTTGTTTATTGTTTTTTCTCACTAATTAGTTCATAATATAATATACGGGGTTAAGTAAAAACATACGGTTGAAAAAAAATATACATTAAATATGAATGTTATAAGGATAATATATTAGCTAAGGAAAAAATAAATAAATATAGATGAATGGAGAAATGTCTGTGTGTATGTATTGTAGAGAAATAGAAAGTTCAGAGTCATCTACAGCCTAATTACATTATTTTATGCTTTACATATTTGAACTATAATGAGACGGCAATCCGACGCAACCGAAAAGAGTGCGGGCGCATACGGCTTTACATCCTTTCCGAGGCATGGTACAAATTTCCTACTTTCAGACTCCGGGCTGCTACTAAGAATCTTCGTCAGAAAAACCCAATAACTTTTTATTGCCTGAAAAGGGGTTTGAACCCAGGACCACAGAGGTTCTGCGACCTTATATTTAGTCACAAGTTCAACAAGGCAGTCGTGTTGTCAATGTTGACTATAATAATTATAAATCAAAATAGCGTATCCTAGTGAAATACGAAGTCAGTGCCAGTAATTTCACCGGCTCAGTCGCCCTTCCTACCGGAATCCAACAATGTTACGTATTACTATTTGGCTGGATTATGTGATGAATGGTACCATCCCAGAAGGGCTGGCACAAAACCATACCACCAAGTAACGCACTAATTGCAAACACTCCTTTCCATTTTACTGTACCAACTTGCCAAATGCATACGAGCTTCGACATTTCCGTATATACATATAGGCCGTTATTAGAAGCCTACAGAATAGCATCGCAGTATGTCGCAAGCCGAATTGTTTTCATAATTAATTACAATTAATATAAATGTATTTTGACCTATATAATTTCAATATATGAAATGAATTTTACATTACCGAGACTGATTAGTTCAATAGTCAATAAGTACAGCAAATATTTTTTTAATATCGAGTGACGTCGGCGGGGTTTATTGGAAAAGGTTCTACAAAATAAATAATCCTTCAAAGTTCTTGTGCAAAGTTATTTTTAGACGAATAATTTTCTCTTGAAATCCTCTAAGAATAAACAGCCTATGAGTGTCTCACTGTTGGGCTAAGGCTTCCTCTCCTTTTTTGAGAAGAAGGCTTGGAGCTTATCTCACCACGTTGCTCCAATGCGGGTTGGTGGAATACACATGTGGCAGAATTTCAGTGAAATTAGACACATGCAGGTTTCCTCACGATATTTTCCTTCACCGTCAAGCACGAGATGAGTTATAAATACAAATTAATCACATGCGAATTCAGTGGTGCTTACCCGGGTTTGAACCCACGATCATAGAGTAAGATTCATGCGCTCTAACCACTAGGCCATCTCGGTTTCTATGATCTATTTATTTTTTAAAGTTAAATAAATGAGCTCTATACGAATATTCAATCTCCATATTAATTTCATTCTTCATATAAATAATAATTGTTTTGTATTTATTTACTTAAATTAATATTATATGTAATTTAATTGTATTGTTTTGCTAAATTCCTTCAAGAAATAATTAAATAAAACATTTTTTCATTTGATTGAGAGGCATACGGTCATAGCATTTTCTGTTCACAGTAAATCGGCAATCCCGAGATCGCCAATTAAAAGACGGAGAGTGTACCGATGGTTTTTATTAGTTAATCTGGTGCAGTTCACGCAATGAATCCACATACCCCACCCGCTTCAGGGGAAAGTCGAAAATGCGTTTTTCAGGCCTTGTTTTAAATTTTGTGCACAAGTGTGTGTGCAATCTCGGATCCAATGTACATGGATATTTGACCGTAATCTTTTTTATATCAAATATCCCAGGTAGATTGAAATCTACAAGGATTGGCATATTCTGAATAATTCATCAAGGCTTATCCTCTCAGCGTTATCTGAGAGAGAAATATTCGTTGAATATTTATCTCGGAATATAATATTGGCCTAACTATGAATATTCATGAACCGGGTTTCTAATAATGGCTATATGTATATAAGGAAATGGCAAAGCTCGTCCGTATGCATTTGGCACCACCAGGTACAGCAAAATGTATAGGAGTGTTTGTTTGCAATTAGCACGTGACTTGGTGGTATGGTTTTGTGCCAGCTCTTCTGGGTAGGTACCATTCATTTTCAAGCCAAACAGCAATACGTAGCATTGTTGTATTCCGGTAGGGAGGGCGACTGAGCCAGTGATTACTGGCACAAGGGACATAACATCTTAGTTCCTAGGTTGGTGGCGCATTGGTAAGGAATGTTAAATATTCCTTACGAAGCCAATGTCTATTGTGGTGACCACTTCCCACCATGCGGACCATTTGCCTGTCCACTTATAGAAAAGACTACATGATAGCACGATTGGGAAATGTAATGATAACGTCATCTTAACCAATGATCGCGGATTCAAAACCATCACAAATGTATCGCATGCAAACGCATTATAACTTAAAGAGCAATATAAGTTATTATATCCATTTGTAAAACTCTGCTCTGAATATTTACCTTTATCTTACATCGACAGTTTAAATGTTAAAATTACAAAATTTTTGCATTGATTCCAATTTAAATGTTGCTTTTAATATAACTGTAATATTTTCAAATTAGATTGTAATTTGACTTCTAAATCTTTATTTTTAAGGAAAATATGAATTAAAGATAAATATTATTTAAATCAAAAAGTAAAAGCAAAGTAACAGAATTAATATTCCTTTGAGGAGAGGATTCGAACTCGGTTCAGCGGTTAAAATCTTTTAACCATAGGCTCCTATTTACTCATACACGGATTGCGTACATACACTCTAGCTAGCTTATATAAAGAATATCATAAATGATTGATCACACTTGCGCGACTAATCGATGCGAATCCAACTGTGAATGGTGTTGCCCTAGCTTTGCAGGTGACTACATTGCAATCGCTTCCTCGTGCTAGGTCATGTTACGCATGTATTATTGAACATGATATATGCCTCGATAGTTTATTAGGCTAATAAGGCTGAACATCCCAAGTTTTTATCAACAAGCCCTACCACCAAGTTAAGTTTTCAAATAACCATGTCTGTTCAATCAAATTTAGGCAAGGACATCCGGGACTACAACCCTGGGCCTTCACAATAGAGACGCCCCCAGAATATAATCTCTATATGTGTTTTAAAAGAATATTTTGTTATTGAAACACTCGAATGGAAGAAAATTGTTCATTTTATTTGGAAAATAATAAGAGAAAATCTGTTTCCAAGTGTGTTCATGGCTTAAGCGATGTTTACATAGATATTATTTAAATTTTTGCTCATATAGTAATATATGCAAGTCACGTGAAATGTTGATTCCGATATGAAATACGGCGCATTATAAACATTTATTTCGGATTGAAATGTAGCTTGATTTATATTTTACGTGCATCGAATTCTATGATCTAATTATTACACTTTGGTTTTCACTAATAGTATTTTTAAACGTATGTAGTAACACCGGTGGTAGGGCTTTATGCAAGCTCGTCTGGGTACCACCCACTCTTCAGATATTCTACCGCAAAACAGCAGTACTTAGTATTGTTGTGTTCCGTTTTGATGGGTGAGTGAGCCAGTACAATAACAGGCACAGGGAACATAACATCTTAGTTCCCAATGTTGGTGGTGCATTGGCGATGTAAGCGATAACTATTCTTACAATGGCAATGTCTATGGGGGGTGGTGGCCCATTTGCTCTTCGCCTACTGAAAAAAAAAATGAAACATGCAAATTAGCGAAACTCATTTTGACTCTTTGTCTTTTAACTATTTAATTTAATACACGAACGTTTAAATTACGCGTATATACATAGATAGATGCTATATATATAAGGTGTTACTACTATTTCACTTGTTCACACGTTGCGGTTTCTTGTTTGAAAAGAGGTATGCGTGGCCTCGTGTAATATTCAAGAGGTGGACTGTGCAAACAGCTCGTGACACGAGGTCAAGTGTACTGTTACTGTGATAAACATGCTGTGAATGATAAAAACAAAATTAAAATCATGCAACTCGACTCACGATTAGGAGGAATCTTGTCACTTCATGATCGTTACATATAAACGTTGTACTCAAATTTAACTTGATTTTTTTATACAGACATGCACTTTTTCAATCGTCATTTTGCAAGATTATATTTTATCATGTATATGATATAGTTCATCACCGATTTGGAATATACATTAGATTCTATTTAGAAAAACAAACAAGAAACTTACGGCCTTACTAATGAACGTTGTTTAGCGGATGATTAGTTAAAGAATGTCAAATCTTGACATTTGACAAATTTGACATTCGAAAGTCTTCTTCTTTCGAATGTCAAATCTATACTGACAGAAAGAGATAAATTAGTGTTTAACTAAACAGCCGTTACGTCACGTTTATAAATGAGGGAGTTAGTTTATAGTAACTCTTTCCTCCAATTAAATAACGTAAGTCAATTGAATATAATTAAATTGTCTTTTATATTCTTTTATTGTGCAATAAGCCTTATTTATCACTGTTTTCATATGATAAATTTATTAATTGGTATTTATTGATTAATCTGCATTGTCCGAATCACAATTCTCATTATTTAAAATCAATTAGAAGAACAATGTGGTTACAAGTCCTGGAACGCACCGCAGGAACTCCATGTGCTTAATTTGTGTTTATTATTCATCTTGTTCTCAGCGATGAAGGAAAATATCCTGAGGGAACCTGCATGTAAGTGCATGCATGTGATGTACGAAAATCTGCCACATGAGAATTCACCTACTTCGCTGACAATATTAAGCTAATCCATATCTCAATTAGGGTTTTTAGTTCAAGACCATATTTAAACTTTAAACTAGGAAATTATGTCACAGACCGAAAAAAATGCTGGTCTACATACGTTTAAGTAGATACTCGACCTTATTCACATCAAAGGCCATTTACTTTCCCTATAGCGCCTTGCTTTTATAATTTAAAGATTTCGCTCTAGTGGCATTTATTGCTTTTATTATTTTGTAGGCGCTTCATTTTGCTATCGTTTTATACAGCGCTTCACTTATATTATGAAATAAACACTATCGGATTAAATAAAAATAATCGAATTCAATATAAAAGCATTTAACTTGCTTGTTGATTGTTATAAATCTTTTTCTGGTTCGAATAGAAAAGCTTATACCTGCAATGACCCGGCAAAAGAAACTCAGCTTATTTATGTATTTTTAAATAAACCATTTTTTTTTTAATTTTGTTTATTACCTTCAAGAAATCCTTTTATTACAGCTGTCTTATCATTTTCCGGGATATTTTTGTTAGTTTATGTTTTATCTACAAAATAATATTCCTTTAAAAAATATTCCTGTGTAATCTTACCGTAACAGCCTGTGAATGTCCCACTGCTGGGCTAAAGGCCTCCTCTCCTCTTTTTGAGGAGAAGGTTTGGAGCTTATTCCACCACGCTGCTCCAATGCGGGTTGGTAGAATTCACATGTGGCAGAATTTCAGTGAAATTAGACACATGCAGGTTTCCTCACGATGTTTTCCTTCACCGTAAAGCACGAGATGAATTATAATCACAAATTAAGCACATGAAAATTCAGTGGTGCTTGCCCGGGTTTGAACCCACGATCATCGGTTAAGATTCACGCGTTCTTACCACAGGGCCATCTCAGCTTTTAATCTTAACTATATATTATATATCATAGAAATACATAACTATTTTAATTGTTAGCAACACGTTTAACGGACTCATAACTTTGTACACGTGTAAATGTTAATTACTTGACTTTTATTGCGACAAATAATAATTGAAACCGAGCTGAGAGTTTATTAGCTGTTAGATTAATTTATTCGTACTAAGAACAGATAGGTTAAATAAAATATGCAAAATGATAAACTTAGTTGATTGCTGTTGAAGTTCAAATTGTTTAAAGAAATTAACCAGTTCATAAATTTCTAGATGTTATAAGTTCATTGAATGTGTCTAATCTTGATCAGATATTGAAAGCCTCGCTACACACTCGAGCCACACTTCAGTCTTGTTTAAACCCGTTTGTGCTGTCAAGCATATATGGGAAAATGTTAGCTTGAAAACTCACAAGAAAGCTTATATCATTGTTAAAATTAGTTAACAAATTCACAAGTTTTTTTGTATAATTTTCTCAATTTGCCACCGTGTCTCAGGCCGTGTGGATGCTTAACATCAGGCAAGTCAACGGTCAAACGCTGGTCTATTAAAGATAAAAAAAAAACAATCATATCTCTATAAATGTGCTGTCTGTGTCTGTGGTATGTCCTATTATTTGGATATACCTAATTAATTAAGTGCTTGCATGTTTTAACGATTTAATATAAAACCAGTTATCAGTATCTTGGCTAAGCGAGAAATGCTGTTGCGTTATTGGACCATAGAAAAGACATGTCAACTCTTTTAATCATTTTGGTCACAGCAGCGATTCTCAAAAGAAAATAGGCAAGAATATATGCATAGTATATGCAAAGTGCATAAGTGTGCGCTGAATATAACTCTCTATTTCCTCACAATACGATGGGATGGCATTTTCGACGAACGGAAAGATTTCAGGCAAATATGTCAACGTAATGCTCCCTTTGAATTTTAAATCAGGTATGTGTTTTCTGAAACACAAAAGTATAAATTTTAACTAATAATTTTATTAAAAAATGACCATTAAATATAACAAGCCCAATAGATTTTTTTTCTTATTTAAAACTACCAAAACTACTTTTATACACCAGTTTGAAATGAGATCTTGAATTTTGCTCTTACAAAATAACGCTCTCAACTCTTACAGCTTTAGATATAAGGGTGATTTGGCAACAAAAATGTAAATTACCAGAGCTTGAATGTAATTGGGAGAGTCATGGAGAAATTCTGAAGTAAATTTACTAAAATAGGTCAACTATGAATATCAAAATTTTTGAACCCTTATTTCCTATTAAATGGGTTTCATTTTACTTGTTTGAACAAAAATTTTACATTAATATATTAATTAACTATATCTTTATATATAAGTACCAAAATAAACATAAATTTTATATCCTCAAATCGTCCTACAGTTGAAAAAGGCCTTCTCTTGAGGAAAAGGCTTAAAATATATAATTTATTATGCTGCTTAAGAAAATGTCTTGCGTAGTGGGAGGAAAGTAATTGGTTAGCGTTTGAAGATTAAAATAAAATTAAATCTTTTCTATTTAATATTATTTCGTGATGAAAAAAATTTTTTTTAAAAAAACAGACATTGATGTATTCAGTAACACAACAAGTTTGAATATAACGTACGCGACGCCATTACAATCAGTCGTCATCTGTCATTGTTTTTTAAAAATTGTCGTGCTATTTTTATACATTTATTGATTGCCTGTCAATGGAGAAGAACTTATGCCTTTTACTTATTGTTTCACTCAATAAAGGATTACATAGATTATATGTAATATTATCTTTATCCTTTATATATATATTTAGTGTGGAGCTAGTATTCGTTGATTCCCATGCAGGGTAATTTTTTTTTTTTATAGTATAGGAAGGCGGACGAGCATATGGGTCACCTGATGGTAAGTGGTCACCAAACGCCCTTAGACATTGGCATTGTAAGAAATGTCAACCATCGCTTACATAGCCAATGCGCCACCTTGGGAACTAAGATTTTATGTCCCTTGTGCCTGTAATTACATTGGCTCACTCACCCTTCAAACCGGAACACAACAATATCAAGTATTGCTGTTTTGCGGTAGAATATCAATGATAGTTTAACTGCATTCAATTAGTTACGTAACTAGATTGTCAGTAAAGAGTAACTACTGCGTTTCTTGCTCGATAGAATCAACATTCCGCTTACATCTAATAGAAACGAAGCGTAATTCAAAAGCTACCATTGTATTACCTCTTACGGATCAGAAGGCTACAAACAACGGATTTTAGAGTAAATGCAATAAAATTACGGGTAGTGTCACTGATTGGAGTACTGATGAGTAAAATTATAAAGGATTGTAATCGATAACTAGGCTTTATTATATTAAAGATACTAGAACTGGGTAATAAGAATATTACATTATTCCCTTTTTTGTTAATAAAAATAAGCGATTAAAAAAAAACAACTGATTTTGTGTAGATATCTAGAAAAGTATTGTAATTAAATAAGAAAATATTTGAACACAACATATAAATAATATAAAAATATAATAATAATTTTAATTTAATTCTTACAAAAAATTTAATTAGATATTTGATAAATGGTGAGTAAACTAAAATTTCATGTTTACAGACAGATTCTGACATTGACATCGATGCTTGATTATGTATCGAAGTATCGCTTAAAATGGATTCCATAAGACAATCGAAATCGTCCGTCGCACTGGTTTAACAAAGGTGAAAGAATACAATACTTGATTATTCTCGGAAATAAAACGACATTTCGATAAAATTAATGTATTATATGCCATCATAAAATCCTTATATTAAATTTAGCGCGCAATGCTCGTAAGATAATTTTAGAATGAATCCCTTTCCCGCCGTAAAGAGTATCTGTCATTGTTCTGGCTTACAGATTAAAAATGTAGAATATTATTGTTTAATATTTTTTTTTTTTTTTTTTTTTTTTT
The DNA here is from genome assembly GCF_905147045.1 of Nymphalis io. Lineage (NCBI taxonomy): Eukaryota > Metazoa > Arthropoda > Insecta > Lepidoptera > Nymphalidae > Nymphalis > Nymphalis io. The sequence continues at coordinate 1,431,338 of NC_065909.1, forward strand.
TTTTTTATAGAAAAGGAAGGCGGACGAGCATATGGAGCCACCTGATGGTAAGTGGTCACCAACGCTCTTAGACATTGGCATTGTAAGAAATGTCAACCATCGCTTACATATCCAATGCGCCACCAACCTTGGGAACTAAGATTTTATGTCCCTTGTGCCTGTAATTACACTGGCTCACTCACCCTTCAAACCGGAACACAACAATATCAAGTATTGCTGTTTTGCGGTAGAATATCTGATGAGTGGGTGGTACCTACCCAGACGAGCTTGCACAAAGCCCTACCACCAGTAGGAATATGAAAAATGACAGATAATCTTCAACAATATTTAATATTAATACGTATTATGTTTAATATTATACATTACAATTTTATTGACTGTTATAAAGGCGACATAGTCATTTTGTCAAGTTGTAAATTGAATCAATAGAAGCCGTTTGTCAATGTTTGGTGTCTACATTGTTCAATACAGCTTCTTGACATCAGCTACATAAAACACTGCCGTGGAGTATTGCAAATGATAATGGACAAGTATTCTCTTCACTAAGACTTTACTGTCTCCATAGCAACGCTAGTTCAAACACCACGCAACAGACCATCTCAATACTACAGAAGCCAGAGCGAATGGAAATTCTTCGCCCACCATAAATGCGAAACCAATCGATTTCTACTTTTTTCCTAATTCAGATAACTATTTACAGAGGAAAAATATCTTTAACGAGTTAATCAAGTCACGTCCAATAGCATTTATCAATATACTATAATATTAAAATAGCAAAATTGCAGCAACAATAATATATACATAATTTATGCTTCGCGTATATTCCTCGATTATATATAAACGTCTTATTAAGAATTGGTACAATTTGGTATTTGTTCTTCGTAAACTAATTATTATGTGAGAAATTTTTAACAATACCTTCTATTACATGACGCTAACTTTTTGTGGTGAAGCATAATAGAGACCTCGTTGCACTTCCCGATGATTCAGAAGGCGTTATTTTTCACCCAGACTTCACACGAGCAAATAACAGCTGTTTGTTTCATTTAATATCAGAAAGAGAAGAAAAACAACAAAAAATAGGTCTAAAGATTAGTGGACAATTTCGTTCGTATATTTGCTAGATATGGAATATTTATCCTTCCATTCGACGTTAATAGCCCTCAATATTGAGAAAGTAATAAATATTAATCATGTTAAAAAATCTGTGCACCAATCATGAAATTTATGTTTTTTGAGCCTGTAATGCCTTACTTACCTTTGAAATCGAAAACAACGCCGTTTGACGTTAGAACTAATGATGAGTGGGAGGTTCTTTTGCTCAAAGTTTATTTAGTGGTAGGAGGACTCCTCCTTGAAGTTAAACCACACAATCGTCACGTCATCAAAAAATATATTGGTTCCCAAAGTTGAGGATGCACTGGCAATGTGAGGGATGGTTGATATTTTTACAGCGACAATGTCTATGGTGGTGACCACTTACCACAAGATTAATTTGCAACTAATTTAAGATTTCTTTTTTTTATTATTGTTGAGTGACAGTTGTCTTCCTCGTTTAATAAAAGCTTAGTGAGTTTCTGAGTTCATTGGACTGGACGGTTTCTGAATTCATTCGGCTAGCCTGATGGTGTCATGTCTATTATGGATCTTCAATAATAGTTTAATAGGATTTAACAATAATTAATAAAAAAATTACTTTGTCAATATTGTAAAAAAATATCTACATTACATAGAAACTCATTTCAATCTTAAAGTTGAAATGTTAACTCTAGATTTATATCCGGTGTATCGTGATTTGTATATCTTGATGGTAAGTGTTCTACGAAGGTTTCCAATATAAATTATCGATTCCAATTCGGTTTGTGCAAACTGCAACGTCGGAGATCTACATTTGTATTGTTTGCAAGCGATTATATGGATCTAGCTTAGCTGTAAACAACGCTTGTTATGTCTTGGAACTCGGAATCGGTTTGTGGAAATTCAATTTTGAGAGAATCCATATCGTTATAGCAACGAAATAAAAAAAGAATCAGGTGAAATATTAACATACAGATATGCGCGTGATTAACTGTGTTCTCTGTGCAAGTACATATTCATAAACGATAAAACAAATTTATTTTCCAAGTTACTATAAACATATCTGTTTGGTATCCCAAGAGGTACGACCATCCCTTCTTTATTATATACTTTATAAAACATATTTATGTATATATTTATTTGATTCGGACTTTTTTTTATAAAAAATATTTTACACTAAGGTTTTTTTAGCATTTTGGCTAAATGCTAAATTTCTATGTGGTATTATCCAATAAATATTAAGTTTATAATTTATTCAAAAAAAGAAAGATGTGACATTACAAAAATAAAGCCAAACCGGGTTTAAAATATCGATAAATAAATTTCGACCATCGTGATAATTTTGAACCCTTTTAGATGTAATATATGAGGACGGTTTTGCTGTGGGTAATTTATCGTTGTGGCGTTGAAATAAACGCTTCAATAGTATATTATAACAGGATAGGATTGACTGCCTCGTTGGTTTAGTGGCGTGATATAAGGCAGACCCGGAGGTCGTGGGTTCAATTCCCAGGTCAGGCCACTAAAAATATATTGGGTTTTTCTGTCAGAAAATTCTCAGTAGCAGCCCGGAGTCTGGAAGTTGGAAGTGTCGTGTCGGATTGCCGTTCCATCGGATTGTGAGAGTTAGGGAATAGAGAGTGCACCTGTGTTTGCACACACGCTTGTGCACTATAATATCTCCTGCGTTGTTGGATAATCTCTCTTGAGATTGACCGCCGTGGCCGAAATCGGTCTGGAGAACATTATTATTATTATAGGAGACCGTTTGGTTATTTAAAACACTAAGTGGGATATCATTTAAGTTACATCGTAATAAATGCTCTTTGAACTATAAGCGAAGGTTTTGTTATGGACCCACAAACCACCTTCCTAACAATTCACATCTCGTAAGGGATTATATTATAATATCGTCACTCACCTGGTTTGATGCACGACATTCCACAAGCTCCATCACAGAGACATTTCTTCTTTTTACTCTTGCAGTCCTCGTCAGAAGAGCATTTCCGAAGACACTTTTGTCCCTGGGAAAAATATTTCATTAGTTTTTTTTTCAATTTCATAACCGGTAGAAGGAAATTATTTGAAAATCTATTAAATTTATAAGATTTTTTTTTGACATTATCATCACCATTTTAAATGTAAAAATCACAACTTAAAATTTTTATTCGTACGGTTCAAATAAAACTTAGTAATGTTCATTACTAATAAAATATGGGACCACTTTGTAGCTATATATTATTTACACATAAATAATCATTAAAATCGATTCATAAACAATATATCAAAATCAAAAATCTTTATATAATTTTATTAATTGCTTGTCAAAATTAATTACTAACGATTCGGAAATAAACACGTCAGAACTGAGAAGAACCGGCGAAAGAATCTCACGGGAGTTTTGTTTTTTTTTATCCTTCCTTCTTCATGAATCATTTCGTCTATTGGTGAAAACCATATAAAAAAAATAATTAGGTAGTTTTAAGTTTATTACGTACGCGCAGACAGATAGACTGAGGGAAACTTAGTTTTATAATATGTAGTGATGCGTAAGAACTTAGTACGAACTGCGTAATAACTTAGTCCAACGGTAAGACAAATGAGAGATCCCACTTGGCTACGAAATTTCAAAAATAATGAATTACAAGTAATGTAGCCTGCTCTTCATCTCTGGGGCACTGGGCTGATGGTGAGTTCCTCGGATTCTTGTAAACTCTTCCATCATCGTCAGCGTCAGCTCTACTGGGCGTGGTCTCATCTTCATCCTCATCCTCCTCCGTCGTTGGACTTGGTAGGGAGGAGACTGGAATAAAAAAGAAAACTTTAGCATGTGAGTGTGAGTGAAGCATTTTTGGATCAGTAATTCAAACAAAAATTGCGCTCAAACAATTAACTTCAAATATTAATTATCTCATTAAATCAAAAGTTGATAATTAAAATATTTATTTATTTTATTTACATCTTATTAGAACTAGATATCCGAACTAGATAGCCGAAATGGCCCAGTGGTTAGAACGCATGAATCTTTTGTTTTGAATTGATGATCGTGGATTCAAACTCGGGCAAGTACCACTGAGTTTCCATGTACTTTGTTTTTATAATTCATCTCGTGCTTGACGGTGAAGGAATACATCACGAGGAAACCTGCATGTGTCTAATTTCATTGAAATTCAGCCAAATGTGTATTCCACCAACCCGCATTGGAGCAGCGTGGTGGAATAAGCTCCTTACCTTCTCCTCAAGGAGAGGAGGCCTTAGCCCAGCAGTGGGACATTCACAGGCTGGTTTAACAACATTAATAAAGCTTAATGTTCATTATCATCATCATTATATATATATATATATATATATATATATATATATATATATATATATATATAATAATATATATATATATATAATAATATATATATATATTATAATATATATATACATTATATTATTATATTCAAATTATATATTTTATTTAGGATCTCCAATAAAAGAGACACACATGTACATCAATAGTAAGTCATTAAAATTTAATTTACATAAGATTCTTTATTAGTAATTACAATTATAAATAAATATGCAAAGTTTTGTTTTCATCGTAGAAAACAAAAGGCACTATATTGTTTGATGACATTTTATTCCGTAATTGACTAGTCTTGAATAAATCCAATAAAGAAGTGCTCATTAAATATTGTCTACAAACGAGGCTTCGACGAATAACCTTCCGACGAGTAGTAGTAGATAAAACAGATGTACGTCTTATTAATGAAGTCTATGTTTTAACCAGAATTCAAGCAGAATCATTTTTTTATAGGGCAACTAATAATATGATACTAAGATAAATGTTTTTAAAACTGTGGATAAAATATATGACTGAGGTAAAAATATCTTCGTCCAACTAAAGCCGGAATTTTATTAATGAACCAAGTTTTAAAAGGTTTCACAAATTATTAATGGGATTTTAGGCAACTCTTTGTTAACGTTTACGAAACTTTCTAACTAAGTAACCCCTATCAAACAGAACAAATACTATGGAGAACAAACATCCAAGCAATATTCTGCTTACACTTATCTCGTAACTTAGTTGGAAGACAAGACAGATTGTAAGTGTATTATTAATTCTGATACTCATTAATAATATTCAATTATCATCAAGCCAAAAGATTTTACTGGGTTGAACCGGTATTTGAACCCAAAATTTGGTGCCTTAAAGGCATGAAAATCCGGATGAAAAATAACTATCATCACTCGTGGACATCCGCAAAACCACGGAACTTGCAGGTGCGTTGACGGCCTTTGCGTGCGTTGACACTTGAAATATCCACGCCAAGTATTCCGAAATTAGCTGCGGCAACAAGAGGGGTTTTTAAAAATGAGGAGATACAAATAAAAGAGTTTTTAACGGTTAATGTGCTGACCTGCTTTTTGGGGTTGAATTTGATCAAGTTTAATCGTTCCCAGGTCAAAAATTTGATTAATAAACATTCGATTTACCTACGAGCTAGATTATATTTAGCCACCAGATGAATAAAGCAGATAGTACATAATGTATAGTGTAAGGTTTTACTGATTTTTAACGATTATTTTGAGATTTTTAGAAAGTAATGGTAATATTTTTAACTAAATTAACACTGGTTGGAAAAAAAGAAAAAAACACGAAAAAATAGACGCGTTCGACGGTTGCCAGGGTGATTGCGGGAATTCCAATAAAAATTGTAATAGAATTGTAAAATATTAATTAGTAATAAATTATATAACAAGATACGTGTGGAAGAGAATAAAATGTTAAAAGTAAATGTGAAGGATTGTTTTACTTGAGTACTTTTACAATAGTTTTTTTTTTTTTTTTCAGCCTTTTGCCGTCCACTGCTGGACGAAAGCCTCCCCCATAGAACGCCAACCATCCCGATCTTGGGCAGTCCGCATCCATCCCGAACCTGCCACCTTTTTTAAATCGTCGGCCCATCTTGTCACAGGGCGTCCTACACTACGTTTGCCTAAGCGTGGTCTCCACTCCAACACGTGTCGGCTTCATCGGCCATCAATGCGCCTGGAGACATGACCAGCCCACTTCCACTTCAGCGAGCTAATTCTAAGCGCGATGTCGGTGACTTTAGTTCTCTGGCGAATGTCCTCATTTCGGATTCTATCTGCCAGAGAAACCCCAAGCATCGCGCGTTCCATTGCTCACTGAGCGACCCTAAATTGGTGGACCAGTCCTACGGTAAGTGTCCACGTTTCGGCACCGTAAGTCATTACAGGTAGGACGCACTGATTGAAGACCCTGGTCTTAAGCGACTGTGGGATCGACGATTCAAAAATATGACGTAACCTCCCGAATGCCGCCCAGCCCAAACGTATTCTTCTTTTAGCCTCCTTCTCAAAGTTGTGCCGGCCAAGTTGTATAGTTTGGCCCAGGTAGATATATTCCTGCACAACTTCAAGTGGAGAGCCATTTACGACCACTGGTCTCGGGGATACATGACGGTTTGCCATAATTTTGGTCTTTTCAATGTTCATCCCGAGACCTACTTGTCTTGAAGAATCGCTCAGGCTGTTTAGCATCTCTTCCAAATCCTGCAGAGTCTCCGCCATGATGACAATGTCGTCGGCAAATCGCAGATGTGTAATGTGTTCACCATTTATATTAATGCCGCGTCCGTTCCAATCGAGCGTCTTGAAGACGTCCTCCAATGCATTGGTAAAGAGTTTCGGTGATATTACATCTCCCTGTCTTACAACGCGATGCAATTGGATTGGTCTTGTGCTCTGATCTTGTACTTGGACGGTCATGGTTGCGGCTTCGTACAAACACTTTACCACCTGGACATACCGACAGTCAATTAGGCATCTCTGCATGGATTCCAGAACAGCCCAGGTCTCGATGGTATCGAAGGCTTTTTCGTAGTCCACAAACGCTAGGCATAGAGGCTGATTATATTCCTCGGTCTTCTGTATTATTTGCCTTAGTGTGTGTATGTGGTCTACGGTACTGAAGCCTTTTCGAAACCCAGCCTGTTCCACGGGTTGGAAGTCATCGAATTTTCGGGCAAGACGATTCGTGATTACCCTCGAAAACAATTTGTAAACATGGCTTAAAAGTGAAATGGGGCGGTAGTTTTTCATTTTACAATAGTATGTATGTATAATGTTAATAAAACCTACCTAACGCTGATATCCTTAATGATGAGCTCATAAAAAGACAAGAATGTGAATACAAATAATAGAAACGACGAGGGCTCTTTTGTTACGAAAGGTTAATTTACTGTTACAGCAGTGTAAACCTTAATAATATATATAAGGGATTCAATTTATACTATTATAACAAAAGCGATTCGGAATTATGGTATTTTGAACCTTAGTACTATTAGTTTAAGGCATAAAATCACTTAATTTCTAGCTTAAAAAACATTTGTAAAAAAAAAAAAATTATATAAATCTTAACTGCAAATAATACTCATTTTACATAAAATAATGTAAGATTATAATTTAAAACATGGTATATTTTATTGTGTATTTATAACTATAATCTTACACCACATTAACGTAGCGTTGAAGTTGTATAAAAAAACCAATTTTTTTAGTAAAAAATTTCGTTTAATAATTTGAAATAATTAAAAAAGACAAGTGGAAGAAGGTGTCATGAAACTAAATGATGATTTTGAGTAATTTTCTGTTTTATATTTTTGAGTAAATTACTAATTCGTGTACATAAGACATTGATAATTACGTTTGTAGCTCTTGAAGTTTTAAAACATGAGAACTGACGGTACCATGTTGTTAATAGTGACTTAAATTTCTATTTCATCGATGATTTACCTCCATTCCCTTTGTTTTCAATTACAAAAATGAAATTCAAGCATGTCAAATCTAAATATAAAATGGGTGAAACTGCGAACCGCAATTACTTATACACCAATATTATATATTAAAAACTCCAAACGCGCCACATCTTCTGGTATAAGTTTTATAGACAATGGCTTAGCAGTTTTTTTCAGTTAGATATTACAAAGTCTCCTATAAAATAAATATATTCAACCATTAATATGAAAATATATCTTTAAGTTAAGTGAACATTACTTATTAAACAAAATCATTGACATTTTACGATCTGACTTGGTGAAACTTAAATAAAATGCAATACTGAAACCGAACCAATTTTATGAAATATATAGTTGGTGATGAGCCTATTATGACAAACACCAAGTTAAAACAATAACCTTCAAAACTCGTACCCAGCTAGGCTAAGACCAGTCAGAATGAGCGCCCCCTCTACAAACTTTAAGTTATTTGAGGGCTTGGTGCAAGCTAATATTCATAAATTATTCTGTAAAAGCGTTAATAGCGCAATAGCTTACGGGCCGCCCAGCGATGTAAAAGTCGCAAGTGTGTAACTAACTCATTCGTCATCCCCACTCCTAACACAACCTGTACGGTTAATTGGAGAGGTAAATAGGAACATTAGTAATTTCTTAAAAACGGGCATTTCAAGTATTATTATTTTTTGTAAACTCTGTCTTCTAGTAAAGTCTTAGTTCTATTGTTGGCGGCACAACGGAAATCATCGAAGTGCATTGCGTGGAGTAGAGACATCGCATCGTGGTACGATATACGACCAACATGCGAAGTCGTATCGGGTATGTGTTTTGACCCTCACAGTATCAATGCTTTAAGTAATGATAACAATACAGTGATACTTAAGTTAATTACTATAGTCAATATTGAATATCTTTCTGACATTTCACGATCGTTTCCGATGAGCTTCGAGTTGGTTCTTACGGAATAGCTCTGCAGTACCTAAAACTAGGATGTTTAACTTACAAAGTTTATTATGAAAACAAGCCACAACTTGTTTGTTCTGTGCAACGCATATGAAACCGGAGTTGAACAACAAAGTTATGCAACGTGAGCATAAAGTTAGATTTATTGACCCAATTCTAAGCAAATAGGATTATTTTATAATAACGTTTGTCTTTTATATAAGATTAACTGGTAACAAACGATATTAATTAAATTAATATTTATTTATTGGATTGTGCAAGCCCCTTTGGGTAGCACCCATACATCATGTATATTCTTGGCATTATTGCGTTTCAGCCTAAAGGTGAAATGATCCAGTAATTACAGGCATCAGCGACATTGGTTGGCGATGTTGGGTAGGTTAATATTTCTTACAGTGTCACCGCTTATGGTCATCCGATAGCAAGTGGTCACTAATCACTTTTTTTGGTATACGAGCAGGAGGCTTACCTGATGAAAGTTAGTCACTTTCATTCCACCGCCCATGGACAATTGCAACACCCGAGGTGACCCATTTTCCAGTGCTACCTATTATACATTAAAGAAAAAATTTGAATATCGAATCGAAAATAAATGAAAGAAATTATAGCGGCGTTATAGCATTCGGCCTCTCTAACTTGCAATCGAACACTGTCATTACCCGATTCTGATCCATCGCAGCCTTAATGACGTGAGCATTGGAGCGTTGGAGATCGTAACGCGTCAGTTTTTAATGGTCAGATTTATTTGAAAAAGCTACGGTAGTTCGAGTGCTTTAGTCGAGAGTTTTTGATGCGTTGTCTCGCTTTGTGGCGGGAAACGCTTGTGAAAAGTGCATCGTAGAATTCCATTCGGAACTTTACAGAAACTTGAGCAGCTCGGAATATTCTAGGTCGGAATGGACTTTTTATTCGTGATTTTTCTGTAATGAAGTTGATATAGAGAATGCCACGAACAAGGGAGTGTTCTATACACGTTTTCATGTATTTACTCAATCGATCATAATGAAATTTTGCATAAACCTTAGTTATGGTATAAAAAAGGATATATGGTACTAACACTTATGTACAGAGTTTATATATTATTTAAAAAAAAGAAAACTATATCTTTCAATATCTATGAAGCATATACAATAACTTAAATTAGCAAACAAGATAGATGTTGGTCTGTGTATCCTACTATTATTGCGATCTTTAAAACAGTATAGTAGCTGATATGCTGCACCGATCCAGTGAAGAGTTACAACAAAATTGATGATATAAAAACCACCATGAATGCCAACTTCCTCGTTAATGGGTTATTGAATTAAACATACATATAAATATAATGGCAAAGATAAATACCTAGGCAGTTTATCTTAAACTTCCTGTCATATGATATCAATTGGTAAAATGATATATGTACATAAAATAATCTCTTATTATTGAATTACATTAATTTCCTCTTCAAAAACTCGAAGGTTTTAGCGTGACGGATATTACTTTCATTAATTTTTTTCGAATGCTAAAATGGGTGTGTAGAACACTGATAAGATTTTTTTTAAATAAAGAACTCAATATATATTTGATTAAAATAGATTTTACAAGTTATTATAAAGTCTATTTGAAATCAAATAAAAGCAGCCAGATGTCATGATAGCAATATATAAAATACCCACTAAATTTTCACTAAGAATTTAGATAAATAAATGTATTTTTTGACGTTTGTGTAAACCAACCTGGGCGTCACTAACTATCACTCATAATATTTATCCGTTAAATATGTTCATTACATAATGGGGTCGATTTTGGTATATTTGAAGTTTAAGGTTTACGCTTTTTTGTGGCTGTGATAACTTTGTGACGTGACTTGGTAATTTCATTTACGACTTTTATTTATAGTCCCCTGTCAAATATACAAAAGACCGAGTGCTTCTTGATGATGCAAGTGTGGAACTCTCAATCTCATCATTTGACCTTGGAGAAACATAATATCGATGGTGGCGCTTTTGGAAATGGTGCGTTTTAATGCTACGGGCAAAAACAAAATGTATGCCGTGTTCGCAAAAACTTGTGCACTATATTTCCAGTGCAGTTGGCTTGTCTCGAAAATTGGACATTATCACTCGTTCAGGCAATGGATAATAAAACAAAATATTTCTTTTGATAGTTATTCTTAATAATATCATCGTTGGAACTTTGTATTTAAAAAAAAGAGATTACAAGACTTGTCCGAGTCTAAGTTATTATTACTTTTTCATTTGTGCTTAGTTTTATTAAGCTTTTTATCGTGATGGATTCTTGCTATTGAATATACATCAAATAATTAGACATATATCATAAACGGAATATATAAATGAATTGACGAAAACATATATTAACAACCGATGATAAAACGATAAGGAAAAAGTAATTTCATTGTAAGTTGATCCCGAGATCCTGGGTTTCAATCCCAGGTTTTAACTCCAAGGTCATGCCGATAAAAAGTCATTGGGTTTATCTGTACAAACTTATCAGTAGCAGCCCGGAGTCTGAAAGTTGGAAGCGAAGACACTCCTGAAGACGTCCCATCGACTTAGAGAGTTAGGGAATAGAGAGTGCACGCTGTGTTTACACACACACTTGTGCACTATAATATGTCTTGCGCAGTTGGTTGGTCTCCCTTGAGATTGGCCGCCTTTGCCGAAATCAATCAGGAGGACATCACCATCGTTTTGAATATTAAGTTATGTAAAAAAAAACTCTTGCATAACTAAACATTTTAAAGTAAACTAAGATTAATTACTTTTATGAATATTGCGATATTGAACTGTAGACTGAATGTAAAAAATAAATAAATACTTTCATTCATAATACATTCACTCATTCGTTGCATTTAAATTTTTATTCAAAACCGTTCTGAATAGCTAGTTACGTATAAATTGAAGCTTGACCTGCCAATAATATGGAAACATTAAAAGCACGAGGGTCAACTTATATCAGTTTCTTTTATGTAAGAAAATGAGGCATCTTTCAGCGTCTTGCAAACCCGTACAAAAGCCCTTTGACTCAACCCGACCTTGGCCTCAATACCGATTGTGTGCTCTAAAGCCTCCATCGCACCTCTTTTTTCACTCGAGATGGGAATTACACCAAAACAACTGCCATACAGTTTATTCAAATATTAAATTATTCATATATAAAAATCAAAATATACTTTATTAAATTTACAAAATATACAAATTCAATTTGTACCAAAGAACTGCGAGGTATCGAAATGATCTGCACCCGTACGTAGTTGACGTATTTAAGACACATACGAAACGATTTGCACAGCCAAGGTCTGGAATACCCTCCCGACCTTCGTTTTCCCCACCACCTACAATATGGGTAACTTCAAGTCAAGAGTGAATAGGCATCCACTAGGCGAGCGCGCTCCACCTTAGACTGTATCTCACTTTCCATCAGGTGTGATAAAAGGGAACGCTAGGCTATACATTTAAAAAAAAAAATCTCAAGCTACGAAAGGTTACGATCAGAATGTAGTCTATGTACATGAACCAACAAGACTGCCAGAAGTATTTTTTTTTATTAATCAATTATAATATACGCTGTTATTTTAATTACACAATTGAATGATCTGACATGGCAAAAAAAAAATGAGTAAACTTTACCAATTAAAATGTATACTTGTATAGTTTTACATAAATATAACATCAGTCATCAGCAAAAGCAGGTAAAGCTTTACCAAAAAATATATAGGTGGACGGCCAATGGGCCAATACTTGATAGTAAGTAGATCTCACTGTGCATACACTGTCACCGTAAGAAAATTTTAACCATCGCGAATGACTCACCAACCTTGGGAATTAAGATGATATATCCCGTATGCCTTTTTTTATTTATGTTATAGTGGACGGGTAAATGGGCGATCTGATATTAAGCGGCCACCATCGGCCATAGATATTACCGATGTAAGAAATACTAATCATCGCATATACCACCTTGCGCCACTAACCTTGGTGCCTCAGATGTTATGTCCCTTGTGTCTGTAGTTACACTGGCTCACTCACCCTTCAAACCTTAACACAACAAAACTAAGTATTGCTGTTTAAAAAAATAAAACTACTAAATATATAATAGAAATCCGACGCGATAACTAGAAAGCTAGATAATCAATAAATATAATGATAATTCATGTAATTATCACTCTGTATATAGTTCAGTAAAGTCTAAAATAAGCCGGAAGTGATTCAAAATTTCCTCATTCGATATGAAGTAATGAGGGTTCAAACCCCTCCTCCTCCGGTGTTATTTCATTTCCTTGAATCCGCATTGTTTAAAACGAAATGCTACAATAGTTATTCGCGCTCACTTTGAGTATCCTGCTACGATTTTAACTTTACCTTACTAACGTGAAATATATATTGGCGCCCTTTGGGAGATAAACTTTCGTAATGTGACAGCACACGGTGATGTCCCTTCTTCACCCCCACTCTGTACTCCCTTGTGTGTGCGTGGCAAACAATACTTGATTGCTATATATTATTTTAATAATAAGAAAACTTTATGTTTATTTTATTAACGAAACTCGTATGTTTTTATGTATTTCACTCAATATTTAATTATTAATTCTTTAACTGTAAATTTAGATGTTTTACGTATTTCACGAGCATTGTGGCGGGTTTTGTTATTTTTAATTCGTTACGTTATATAAAATGACTAGTGCTTTACTCGCGTCATAATTCAGAATTGATCAACACTAATTTCCATAGATCTTACTTCAAAAATGAAGGATTTCCATACAAACTTTCATAATTCCTCTTTATAAGTACCTTGGGGGTTAAGTTTTCAAAAACCCTTTCTTAGTGTTAACTTACTATGTAAAAGCCGGTTCCTTTATGAAAATTTTCACAGTGCAAACCCCAGTAGAAACTTAGAGACTCGGTTTTAATATTAAATTTCATTCTTTTTACTTCAAAATTAACGGACTTTCCATACAAACTATCAACCCCTATTTTCAGAAGCAGAAGCTTATATAATCAGAAGCTTATATGAAATTTTATGCTTCTAACTTAATTAATAACCGTGTCTTATTATACCTCCTTTAGGGGTTGAATTTCCAATAATCCTTTCTTACTATCAAAATTTCATGTTCTTAACCCCTGTGGTTTAGGGTCTGCGTTGATAAATCAGTAAAGACAAGTCATTATATACATATGTATAGATTATAATTATCCCCGAGATTATTATATAAAAAATAGTTTTCTGCAAAATATGAATACCAATTTAATATATATTTAATATATAATATAACTGTTGTATTCCAAATGGCCAATATAGAATAAACAATACGCCATTGAAAACATTGCTCGTATTGTGGCGCGATGCACTGGTCCAACATGGGCTTAATACAGTTTATAATGGAAATCGTCAAGGTAACCGACTCCCCGGGAAAAAGAGTAGGTTTTTGGTATTTTAAACAACTGTTATAGAATGAATATACAGCTACGTCCTTTCGTCGTTCTGATCGCGGGTCGGCATATCCAAAGGCAAAGGTAATCTCACCCTCACTTCTCGTTAGTGCATGTGGCAGCGAGACGCCATCGCAGCTGCCATCCTCGTCTCCTTCTTGGACCAAGACGGTCTCACAGAAGGAGGCTACGGCTCTCTAATCCAGTTCCCCAGATCGCGATTACGATTGCTCGCTGGTAGAGTATTTATCAGGCCTCGCGGAGCAGCCTAACTAATCACCGGCTAAGCAACGTTTATAAGGCCGTTATTATATAAGCCGAGGTGGCCCAGTGGTTAGAACGCGTGAATCTTATCCGATGATCGTGGGTTCAAACCCGGGCAAGCACCACTGTATTTTCATGTGCTTAATTTGTGATTATAATTCATCTCGTGCTTAACGGTGTTAAGGAAAACATCGTGAGGAAACCTGCATGTGTCTAATTTTATTGAAATTCTGCCACATGTGTATTCTACCAACCCGCATTGGAGCAGCGTGGTGGAATAAGCTCCACAACCTTCTCCTCAAAAGGGAGAGGAGGCCTTAGCCCAGCAGTGGGACATTAACAGGCTGTTACTGTATTATATATACTTAAATATCAAAAACATTTACTTTAATATAATAACTAAGAAAACAGAAGGAATATAAGCGGTTATATTACATATCTATTATAGATAGAGATATTCAATAATAGATGAATCCATTATACTTTATTATATGTTTATATCATTTGAAATTCCGGCATTTCTCCACTGAAAGCGCTTTCTCCGCTTAGTTAAGCACAAAAAGCGCAGATTATGACATAAGACGACCTTTATAGACTGGAGGCTGATTGTTAAAGCGTTATTTTAAATTGATATAATATTTTATACGGAAAATGTACAGCATTATATACAATTATTATATTCTCATTTCCTTGCAATATGTAGTAGATATATAGTAGAATTTTTTTAATATATAATAATTATATTTACGTTTAACTAGTTTAAATGTCGAATTATTTATATAATCGATTGTAAATTTTATTATTTTATGTAATAAATCGCTTATATACTTATTAGTGGTTTACATAACATTGTTAAATCACGTGGATTTTACAAAGTACACATAGCATTATTTCGAGTATAAATGCTGGTGCATTCGTATGTTTGATGCCTTAATTTTGGTTCCATTGAAAAATACACGTAGACACGTGGCAGTGGCACGTGGCTCTCAATTTTTTAAATGTCATTTTACAAATATAATGAGTAACAGCCTGTAAACGTCCCACTGCTGGACTAAGTCGTCTCCATTTGAAGGAAAGTTTTAAAGCTTATTAATTCACCATGCTGCTCTGATATACATGTGGCAGATTTCTAACGATGTCTTCTTGCTTCAGCAATCACAAATAAATTATTATAAACACCAAAATAAATACATGAAAATTCATTATTTGCCTAAGTTGAAGCCTAATCTTCGATTAATATACGCATGTTCCAACCACTGAGCCATTTAGACAAAAATATATTAGCATGTTAAAATTATAACATAAAAATTCAAATAATAAATAGTCAGCAGAATTAAGATCTTCTGAGAACAAAGTGGAAGGTTGAAGTATCTTCGTTTATTAAGCCCGCGACACTCCTGACTGTCGTCTCGACTCGAGACGCTCAAATATTTGATTTGACATTTTATTAAAGTTACTTATAAAGCTAGCGACTGACCTTACATAAATATCATATTGCAATGAGCCTGATTACTACTTAATAGCAGCCAAGTGGCTGCTATCACTAAATATTATAAATTAAATCTCCGCGTGTGTCTGTATGTCTGAGCGCGAGAAACTCAAAAACTACTGATCGGATTTTCATACATTTTTCACCAACAAACAGAGTAATTCACCAGGAAATTCTTAGTGTATAAGTCATTAAAGGTTTTGTGAAAACTGGCTGAAATATGACGATAATAGTTGAAGATCATGCCGACTGGTGTGGGCTACGTAAGCTTACATTATGTATTGCAATACAAACATTTTATTTAAACCCTTACTTGACCCGAAGTCGTAGGAAGTTAATATTAAATATAAAGTAAGTTGAAAACTAAAACCAAATTATAATAATAATAATATCCTGGAACATTTTTCACACACAGCCATCTGATCCCAAATTAAGCTTGTACAGAGCTTCTGCTATGGAAACCAGACAACTGATATACTACATATACTACTTTTCTTTTTTAAATACATACTTATATAGATAATTACACCCAGGCTCAGGACAATCAGATATGTTCCTGCAATAATAAAGTTTCGCTCCCTCCAAAGTTATAGCCAGTCGCCACCTTAAAATTTCATCTTAAATTTTTTGATTAATCATTCCTTATGAATGATCTTTACTCTGAGTGTAACGGTAGATATAACCTCAACAGGTTTGTCGCAGAGGCTTTAACGGCATTTCATTAATCTGGAGAAGGTTATATACTAGTAATTTTAGTATAAATAGTTAATATAATTCATTATTTATATAATAACAATGTAATAATAATAATGTTCTCCAGATCGATTTCAGCCACGGTGGCCAATCTCAAGAGAGATTAGCAAACTCTGCAGGAGATATTATAGTGCACAAGTGTGTGCACACACAGAGGTGCACTCTCTATTCCTAACTCTCAGGCGTTCAGGCGCAGGATCAACGGCTTTACTTGCTTTTGTTTTTGTTATAAATTAATATTAAAATATTATTTTATTCATTATTACAGCACCATCTACCACATATCCTATGAGATATTCCTTACACCGTCGGTTGTCTGCAAGAGATCGCTATGTAGCGATAAGGTCGCCAGAGTTGTATGCTACTCTTCTTTAGGATGTATCCATGTTTTGTATTAATTTTTTTTGTGTTGTACAATAAAGTATAAAGTAAAGTAACATATCCTTAGAAACGACAATAAAACACAATTGCATAGATTTTATATATATATATATATAATAGGAAGGCGGACGAGCAGATGGGCCACCTGATGGTAAGTGGTCACCAACGCCCTTAGACATTGGCATTGTAAGAAATGTTAACCATCGCTTACATAGCCAATGCGCCACCAACCTTGGGAACTAAGATTTTATGTCTCTTGTGCCTGTAATTACACTGGCTTACTCACACTTCAAACCGGAACACAACAATATCAAATACTGCTGTTTTGCGGTAGAATATTTGATGAGTGGGTGGTATCTATCCAAACGAGCTTGCACAAAGATAGAAGATTGCACAAGAGACCACTGACTTCAAAATCTCTAAACACTTTCCACCTAGCTTTTACATCAATACAACAACTAGTCATTACAATAATTTTAATTAACATGTTTCCGACTTCTGGTATTACAAACTCACTTCACTATAATATTAGCGATCTATATGAAACTAGCTTTTTTTCGCAGTTTCACCTGCGTAGTTCCCGTTTCCGTGGGAATACAAACATAAAATATATACTATATTACTCGCTGATAATGTAGCTCTTCATTGGTGAAAGAATTTTTAAAATCGGTTCCGTAGTTTTTGCGTAACAAACAAACAAACTAACATTCGCATTTATAATATTAGTTAGAATTTTCTCGAAATCCAATTACACGGAACGGTAGATAATTCAATACAAGTGAGTCTAACTGTATGGCTTATCTCCTGGATCAACAAATATTATATGAAATACATTTCATCACGGTTGAATAGAATAACTCGAAATTCGCATGCGGAGTTATATTGAAATCCAATCTGTATTTTCTGATTAATTTAACCCTTTTCTAACTATGGCGTCGTTATCCAAACATTGCAGTAATTTTATTATTGAAAATTTGATTATGGACCAGATTAGTGCAGAACCGAGGCTGATAGCACAGTGAGATAAGGCTGCCATTGATGATGGGTACCTTGATGGTAATTTGTAATTAATGTATCACATTAAAAAAAAAAATGAGTATTTGTTAATTTAATAATAATTTAATTTAATAATGTTAAAACGCGCGAATCTTAACTGATGATCGTGGGTTCAAACTCGGGCAAGCACCACTGAATTTTCATGTGCTTAGTTTGTATTTATAATTCATCTCGTGCTTGACGGTGAAGGAAAACTTCGTGAGAAAAACTGCTTGTGTTTAATTTCTCTGAAATTTTGCCACATGTGTATTCCGACATTAGAGCAGCGTGGTGGAATAAGCTCCAAACCATCTCCGCAAAATGGAGAGGAGGCCTTAGTCCAGCTGTGGGACATTCACAGGCTGTATCTACTACTACTGTTAATTTAATCATTTATATTCTATACTGTTTACTTAACTTTTTGATATTTATAATTATTAGTTATAATGTACAGAATTTCATGTTTACATATATCAATCCATATATGAATTTGTTTCAAGTGGAAACTTGATTGGCTTATGAACAAGTAAATTAAGGGTTAGTGCGTATAATATTTACTGTGTTTTTTTATAATAAACAAAAAAGGCTGTTGAAATTTAAAGAAGACCTACGTTGCCTAATTTAAATTGACAATAAGTCTAATATTTTCATTTAATTTTCAACGTTCATGTTTTCGTCCTTTTTTATCACGCTAAGGCAAAGAAATATAAAAACATATGTTTTTGGGTTAAAGCAAAATGAGTGAATTTAAGGGCCGGTTGGCGTGGTTGGTAGAGACTTGCCTTTTAGGAGGTTGTGGGTTCGATTCCCACCCTGAACAGACAGTTGTGTGCATGTACATATCTGTTTGTCCTAAGCCTGGGCGTAATTATCTATATAAGTATGTATTTACAAAATAAATTTAGTATGTGTAGTATATCAGTTGTCTGGTTTCCATAGTACAAGCTCTGCTTAATTTGGGATCAGATGGCCGTGTGTGAATAATTTCTCAGGATATTATTATTATTATAAATATCGTACTGGAAATTACTCACTAGTTCACTTAGTCAAGCTTTGTGCAAGCCTGCCTGGGTGGGTATTACACTCATTAGATATTCTACCGCAAAAAAATACTTAGTATTGTTGTGTTCCTATTGGAAGGGTGAGTGAGCCAGCATAACTACAGACTCACGGAACATAACATATTAGTTCCCAAGGTTGGTGGCGCATTGGTGATATAAGGAATGTTTAATATTTCTTACAGCAATAATGTTTATGGGCGGTAATCACAATTAACCCTCAGGTAGGCCATCTGCCCTGACGTACCTGTGTACCGATATAAACATACATATTTTTAACATTCGAACCCTCGATAGTATGTCCTAGTATTATGTGCTATTTATATAAATCTCGAGCGCAAAAAACGCGCGTCACTAACGGATCCGTTGTTCTGTGATTCGAGCGTATATTCTATTGTAGTTTTTCTCGCACTACTCTTGTAATAGAAATAAATATATCCATTAACGCTAACATATTTCATAACGTGTACTTACTTAAGTGAGGAAATTTTTATCTATTTTTTTAACGTAATTAAACTTCCACGTAATTTATAGGTGTTTTGGATTTTACGCTATTCCACGGCTGCTTATATTTCAAAGAATAAATATATATGAGAACGAAAAAATAGCTAATTAGTTTTTGTAATAACAAAATCGGAGCAAACATTTTATACAAATTAAAAAACCAAATATAACCCAAGGCACGGGCGCACATGTCTGTGGAAAGATTGTAATTTAAATAAATAAATAAAAAACGTTCTCGTTTTCAGCAGTAGATACAACTCCGAGCTGTTCCTTTTATATATCTATTTGCAGAGTTGGTTTCTATATATCCTGAATTTAATACAGTATATGAAGTTATTGTTTACAAAGAAGCTAGATATCTCCGTTCAAATGTAAACAGACAACCGGAAATATAACGTCAGATTTGTTGATCAAACAAAGCTGTATTGCTTATAAAGAATAGCATGGCTTACAATAAAACTTTATAGCTCAGAACATATCAAGATTGGAATGAAATAAAGAATCGATTTTATTATTCGAAAGGTAGATGAACGATTGCCGCTATTATATCTGTAGTGTTATTTGGTATGAACCAGTGATGTAGAACAATCGATAGTTTGACTATCGATAGTAGTATCGGAAGTATCGTCTTGTGTCAATACTGTCGATACATCACCCGCCGAAAGACGTCCACTGCTGGACAAAGGCCTCCCCCAAGGATTTCCACGTTGGAAGTTACTACAGCTGTTACCAAGGCTAGGAATAGCAGGGCTGCCGGGGACTAGGGGCCGTGGTTTAGTTGCGCGAATCATGAGGGGATATGCCATAATCGCCACGCTTGGCAGACGGGTTGGCGATCGCAGTAAGTTAGTCATAGTACTCAGAGAGACGCTGCTGCCCGTTCTCTGGTGTATATTCCCTCGGGTCGACATCTACGCCCCCCACGGGATGAGATGGGGTGGTGATATTCGTCGCCGTCACCACACGGCAATACTATGTCGATACTATCGACAGTAATTCATTCGATAGTATAGCTAGTATTGCTGCTATCAATATGTTATGGTTATGGTGAGCTACCGATACCATCAATAATACTGATAGTATTCACACGTGACCATAGTATCGATACACTGGTGGTAGGGCTTTGTGCAAGCTCGTCTGGGTAGGTACCACCCACTCATCAGATATTCTACCGCAAAACAGCAATACTTGATATTGTTGTGTTCCGGTTTGAAGGGTGAGTGAGCCAGTGTAATTACAGGCACAAGGGACATAAAATCTTAGTTCCCAAGGTTGGTGGCGCATTGGATATGTAAGCGATGGTTGACATTTCTTACAATGCCAATGTCTAAGAGCGTTGGTGACCACTTACCATCAGGTGGCCCATATGCTCGTCCGCCTTCCTATTCTATAAAAAAAAAAAAACACTATCGATACAATTGTTACACTTTAAGTATCGATAAACAATCGATTGTCTATCGATAGTGGACTATCGACATGCAACACTAGTAAGAACAAATATGAATCTTAACGCAGAAAACGGTCGTGAAATGTCAGAAAGCGATAGGAGATATTAATATTTATAACATTTCAAGAATACACGCATCAAAACAGTATTTTACCATAAGTCGGTTGTGAACATTTCACGGGTGTTATTCTGTAAGAACAAATAATCTCGCCTCACAAAGCGGTCGTGAAATGTCAGAAAGTGATATGCGACAATGACCATAATTATTATAACATTCCAAGCATACAATCATCATAAAACCTAAATTAAAAATAAAAAAAAAAACCCTCCCTTTGGAGGAGGCTTTTGCCAATAGGCAAACAGATCTGCAGAAAAAATTAAATGTGTTAGAATATTGTTTTTTTTTTTTGTTTAAGGTCTGAATAAATGTCTGTATTATTATTATTATTATTAAACCCCCCTCCTCCTCTTCAAACAGCCAATTTTGTAATATACGAATCAAATCCTTTCATTTGATACCCCACTCGGATATATTCACTTACTATCGTTTATTCATCCCCTCTTTCACCCCCTATAATTATTAAACAGCTGAATCAATTTTCTTCAAACATAACCTAAAACACTCTCGACTAAGAAATATTTCAAACAAAAGCAACTGAATAAAAATCGGTTTATCCGTTCGAGAGCTACGATCGCATGTAGACAGACAAACAGAGATACAGTCACACACATCAAACTTATAACGAGAGGTTCGTTTTGCGTCGGGGTTTAAAAATAGTCATAAGTCGGTTGTCAACATTTCATAGGAAAGCAATGAAGTGAAGTGAACAGAAAGCACTGTTATACACTATACTGTATATGTGGTGGGTGGGGGTGGTAATTATAGGCACCTAGGCAAGCAATGTTCTATCTCGTACCCCTGACAACGAGTATGCAAAAATTCACAATGATCAGAAGAAAAGTTAGAATTTGAATGCGTAACAAACAAACTCACTTTCACATTGATAATATTAGGAAGGATCGTGCCTGATATTATATTAGCTCACTCACCATTTTAACCAGCACGTGTAAACATCAAATATGAAATTTAGCAGTGGACTCTGACGAGTCTTCGGGAGACTTTATTTAACAAAATTGCAAGTCAAACAACACACAAATAATAACCAGAGGAAATGGGAATATGCAAAAATTATTTATAGCAATATATATTACTATAAGAAAATATTTAATTAACATACTTATGTATTTTAATAATCAGATTTTTTATAATTTAGAAAGGTGAATTGGCAAATGGGCCACCTGATGATAAGTGCATACGCACATATGACTATTTTTGGTGGTGACCACATTCTTTGGGCAGGTACCACTCACAAATTATATTTTTTACCGCCGAACAACAATACTTATATTGTTGTGTTCCGGTTTGTGTTTATAATTTATCTCTTGCTTGTCAGTGAAGGAAAACATCGTGAGGAAACCTGCATGTGTCAAAATTCACTAAAATTCTGGCATATGTGTATTCCACCAAACCGCATTGAAGCAGCCTGGTGGGTAAGCTCCAAACCCTCTCCTCAAAAAAAAGGAGGCTTTAGCCCAGCAGTGGAATATTCACAGGCTGTTACTGTACTGTACTGTACTGTTCCGGTTTGAAGGGTCGTGAGTCTGTATAACTACATACACAAGGAATGTACAAAATTTTTTACTGCGCCAAAATCTATGGGCGTTGTTGTACATTTTCCAACAGGTGTCCTTTTTGCCAGTTGGTCTACATATTTTAATTAAATAGAATAATAGCTACCAGATTAAAGAGGCGGTTTGATAATATCGTAAATTTAATAATAATTTTACAATATTTTTAATAATTATAATGTATCTGCTTTTATATGGACTTCTAATATTTAATGTAACCTTATTTAATGACTGTTTATAATGTAATGATGCTTTTAATGAAAGCCTATATTAGGAGAACATTTCTCCAATAAGTTTTCAATCTCTGTTTAACTAATAATATCCTACATTAAAGTGTGAATAATGTACGTACATTATTCACACACGACCATCTGATCCCAAATTAAGCAGAGCTTGTACTATGGAAACCAGACAACTGATATACTAAATATACTACTTTTCTTTTGTAAATGACATATAGATAATTACACCCAGACTCAGGACAAACAGATATATTTATACACACAAATGTCGGTCCTGGGTGGGATTCGAACTCACGACCTACGGCGCGAAAGGCAAATATCTACCAACCACGCCAACCGGCTCGTCAACTATCAAATTTATCTACTGTTGGTTATCGTAAATAAATAAATTATATATGATATGTACCTCCTTTTGTGTGGACATAAGGAACACGCCCAAGATCAAACGCTTGTAATTTTTCAATAACCTTATCTCCTTCATTTACACTATTATGCATTCATTCCAACTTCCCACGTACGCAATATCATATAACCGATTTATCAATTTTTTACCTTAAACACAATCATTGTCTGTTTTTGCCATGGCTTCCGAGTTACAAAACAAACACCAAATTTGGCAAGAGGAAAATGTTGAAGGAAGACATGGAAGTGATGTGATGATGGGAAGCTTGAAAGGCGCAAGCTTTCATAACCTGGGTTCAAACTTCAGGTCAAGATATGGACTTTTTTTTGGATAAATGCTCAATAGCAGTACAGAGATTCGAAGTGTTTACAATCCCGTGCCTCGTGGCTAGTCTACACGGTCTTTCTTCAGAACGGCCGCCTTCACCGTAATCGTTTAGGCTAAAGTCGACCAAGTGAGAGTGACAAATATTGATGAAAAAAGTAAAAATTAAATCATTTCATTCGAAAACTTCAGTCCCTAATTCGGTCCAAATTACAAATCTGAACCAGAATATGTGCGACTGAAACAATATTTCAAGATCACAAAATTTCTATAATGCTGTTTTTTTAAGTCTTAATATTTTTTCAATAAGAAAAGCACATACTTGCTAATTGATCATCAAATATCCAACACCGGTTGGTATAGAAATACCTCAAGGCCTAAGAAGACTGGTGAACGAAGATTTCTTTGACATAATACGAATTTTACTTTTGTAACGTGTTATTTTAATTTTTTTAATTTATTAACTAAGTGTCACCCTCATCGTTATTTAGTATCGTTTTTTTTGTCTTTTTATTAAGGTTTCTTTATTCTTGCAGCATGTCAAACCTTTTTGCGCCCCGTACATCGGAATACCCATTAAAAAACCAGCGGTGCCTTTTCCGTCTTAACGAGGAGCGCCACAGGATCGCTTTCGCATGCTACCGTGACGGCAGCAAGTCAAACCTATCGTATCTTAAGCTATCTTAAATATCAAGTTTTATCTTATAGGTTTTATTATTACGTTACATATTGAAAAACAGACATCATACCCCATATTGCTTTGGCCACTGTAAACGTGGGATCTGATAAAGCGCTTTGCATAACTCCGATATTTAATCGACATAGCTGAGAACTATTTATCAATGCTTCCCTAGGGTGTTTATATTAATTACATTCTAATAAAACATGACATATATCATCTATCTTACCACAAACATCACAATTACGGGAATCAGCCTTTTTCATGAGAGAATTACAAGGGTAATGACCGGAGCGAAGTACATAACATTTTCGTATGCGACCTAATCATTTTAAATAATATTTTCAATTTAAATCATAATATTCAATCATAATGTACACAATTACACCTTTATCATATTTACATTCACAAGCTGGTATAATATATATATATATATAATAATGTATGGTTGAACGCGTATATCTCAGAACCTACCAAACATTGAAAAGCTTTTTTTACCGTATTTATATTTTATGTTTATAATGTAGTGCTGCTTTGTTTAATCAGTATAATTCTCACAAAAATATACTTCTTTTAAATTGTATATATTTAAATGAAAAATTCAAGGAAAATAGGTCAAAGAATTCACGTTACGAATTTTAACCGAAACGGAAAATTCATTCTATTTTATTCCTCAGAATCTTAACCACATTTCTGCCTAAATGCGTCTCGAGATCGGATACTTTAGACGGCCTAAAAAATGTTTAAGTAAAAAATAGTTAAATAGTTACAAACCTCGACTGTACTTAAAGTTTTCATCATTTATAGTTTTAGAATTTTTGTAAGTAGCAGCCTGTGAATACTCACAGCTGGGCTAAGGCATCTCTCCCTTTTTGAAGAAAAGGTTTGGAGCTTATTCCACCACGCAGTTCCAATGTGGGTTGGTGGAATAGGATGTTTTCCTTCACCATCATGCACGAGATGAATTATAAGCACAAATTAAGCACATGAAAATTTAATTGTGCTTGCCAGGTTTTGAAACTACGATCATTGGTAAGTAAGTAATATAATCTACAAAATAATTGGTTAAAACCAGTTATTATTGGTGAAAACCAATTTGTTTCGATTAAGTGAGCATGAGTGAGTCAGTGTATGTAATCTCAGCTTATTTACGGTCATGGAGAACGGTCTCGAAGACTATCCAAGCGTATAGAAATTATTACAGTGCATAGGTTCATTCTCATAGACCGACGGGTAATCCAAGAAGATTGAAGAAGAATCAGGAAGAGTTAACACTCCTGTGCCCCGGACAACATAAAGCCAAAAGGTTTGCGCTGGAATTACCTGTTTTGGATTTGGTGTTCTATCGGGTTATTTGAAGGAGGAAATAGAAAAGTGTAATATCTGTTGTGAGGCTAGACTCCCTGAGCGTGCCTCCTCCCCTTGATATAATGTTTGATGAACGTATGTGTTTGTTGATACATACAGTTTATATACCTACATGTATAAATTTAATTATCATCATTTACCTATACCTAATATTTTATTCGATAAAATTGAGTCACTACTGACTTTCTTACCGGTTCTACCCGGTAGAATTTACATTCCAAACCGGTAGCGTTACCACATTTAACCGTTTATCATAACGAATTAAAAGTGCTTGTTGTTTACTTGAATAAAGTTTATTTCGAACAAAAGAAACATTATTCACTTTTCATTCATTCATTCATTACGTTTCAATTGAAACGAATGTAGTATTAAAATTAATGGTGACATTTTCCAGTTTACATAACAAAGGAAAGTTATCGCTTTAAATTTTCATACTAAATCCGACATCACTGTGTATACTTTGATTAATGAATATTTTATAATTTAATCAACAAAGGGTATTAAATAATTTAAGAGAAGATGGGATCTTAACTTTGTAATTATACAGCAAGGGTTAAGGAATCAAAAATTGATTAACTTTGAGCCGTTGTCCAAATCGGTTAGGACGAAATCACCAACAGCTTCTATGTGATGTAAAATGAGTTTGTTAACTAGTTTTTTTAATAGGTGATAGTAATCGATAGGTATTATGTATAAAAATCGAAAATCATTAACTTAAAGAATTGTTACATAGTTTTTTATGTAAATTTTGAAAGCAGTGTCCATCATTAGCATCATCAACCCTTGGTCGTCTACTGTTGGATAGATCTCTTCAATGGCACGCTACTGAGCTCGATCTTCAGCTCTCAATCTCCATCCGCTGCCAGCCACTTTGCGTATATCGTCACTCCACCTAGCCGGTTGGCATCCTACGCTACGTCTGCCAAGGTGTGGTCTCCACTCCAGAACACATCTAATCCAACAGTTGTCGGTTCTGCGACATATGTGTCCCACTGCCACTTCAGTTCACTTCACTTTATATATATAAAAATTATAATTAAGTAAATAAATTAAAAATTGTTGTGGCTGTCTCGTTTCAATAAATTTATCAGAAAGCATCTTTCTTTGTCATGAAAAACTTCTTTCAAAATCATTAAAACTTAAAAATTATGATAATTAATTTTGACAATGGTTCAACAGAACGCTTATCATAATTACATATATAATGACAATGATAAACAATGACAAGTATATACTCAAGCGTTATATTGTATGTCTTGCTAAATGGACCTTTGGATCGTCGCCATATTCTCATTAGACAAGAATTATTACATGAATTAATAAACTGGTCTAGTGCTTTGTGGTTGGCTTTGTTACTTGAATTACAGATCCAAGGGCCAGGAAATAGTAGCTTGTAGTCCAGGGTCTAGATCCTGTATAGACCCTGCGTAGAATACGAAAATATATATATATATAGTACACGCCACCAACCGGCTCGTCTACCATATTTCAATCGAAAATAAGTAAACGAACAAACAAACATAAACAAACCGTACATTTATGTTTTCCATACGATTTGCGAATAGCTCTGCTATATTATGTAATACATACAGTTCTTAATTAATATATGTTTATTTATAATACAACACTATTCCACTTAACTACTTATATCCATTTTAATTTTACTTATAAAGTTCCGACCACAACTTCGCCGTCATTCGAGACGACATTTCGTGAATCCATAATCAAAATCATATACATTATTAATTAAGATCTCGACCAATGATATCGCGTGAACTAAATAATAATTGACCGCAGTCAGTGTCAAACTATGATGACATATGTCATGTCATGTCATGTCATAATATCTACGAAGCACAATAATCAAGTAAATTTAAACCCATAATTGAAGACAGACAAATATAAGATACTAAAGAATCCTTGTAAACATTTTATATACAAATAAATAGCATGCATATGAGAAATTGTCTAGCTTATGACGTTCAACTCAATTCTAAGCTTAATGGCTTTTAGTTATGCGAACGCGACACAGATAATTTCACCAATGTCACGTAGGATGGAGACACGAAGGAGATTGAACAGTGCGATCGAGAGAACAAAATTAATCAAATTTTGATGATAAGCATAATAGTACTTTCCTAATCTAACATAACAAACCACACAAACATAGAGAATTAATAAGAATCAAAAATCAAAACACTAATAAACATGGAAGCATTACACTTTTTTTTTATAGAATAGGAAGGCGGACGAGCATATGGGCCACCTGAGGGTAAGTGGTCACCACCGACCATAGATATCGGCGGGATAAGAAATAATAACCATTCCTTACCTCACCAGTGCACCACCAACCTTGGGAACTGAGAAAGAGAAGTTAAGTCCTTTGTGCCTGTAGTTACACTGGCTCACTCACCCTTCAAACCGGAACGCAATAATACTAAGTATTGCTGCTTAGCAGCAGAATATCTGATCAGTGGGTGGTACCCACCCAGACGGGCCTGCACAAAGCCCTACCGCCAGGTAAATGGTAAATCTTCACTCATATTAACTGGGACTTGTATATGATGTCACATTTATAATTGCTCAGAGAAAACAGCAACTATTTAACGATCGAATATTTAACGAGTGGGCGGCGACCACCCACCTGCACCTCCACAAAGCTTTGTCAAATAAAATATACGAATATGAATTCTAGATTGATATCAACAATCTACGATCAGTCTCCGACAATAAATCATGTATAAAATAATCCAGATGACAAATCAGTAAGGATTTCAAAACAATCCGTAAAAAAAACGTACAAAAATCAAACACGCTGAAAAATGAGCTTGCGAATGGGTAAAGAAATGGCAGACGTGAGCGAACGAAAATAGAGGACGAAATAATTTGACGAATAACCGGGCTTCTGCACGTATTTCGCTGCTTGCGCAAAATTTAGGATCTGTTTACATTAAAATATAATGATATTCATATGATTTTTTGAATTGCCGAATACAGTACATAAAATTGTAAATATATGAAAAATGAAAACAGACGTTGATGCCGATAGAAGGTCTATTATAATGCCCCGTATCCGTCAGAAAATCGGAAATTAGGCACATGCAGGTTTCCTCACGATGTTTTTCTTCATCATAAAGCACGAGATGAATTATAATCACAAATTAAGCACATGAAAATTTAGTGGTGCATGCCCGGGTTTGAACCCACGATCATTGATTAAGATTCACGCGCTATTCGATATTTCCAAGGTTGTTGGTGCATGGCCGATGTAAGCTCTGGTTTACATTTCTTACAATGCCAATGTCTATGGGCGTTGGTGACCACTTACCATCAGGTGGCACATATGCTCGTCCACCTACCTATTTTATAAAAAAAAAACAAAATTGACACGGTCTAGGATATAGCACGCTCGCCTGAAGAAACCTGTTTACTCTGGATTTGAAGACAAAAGGCCGAGCCGAATTCATGCAAAATTAGCGCGAATCGTAACTAATTAGTTTTCATTAACCAGACAATCCACATTCGAATATTGTGTGTGACTTTATTTTTAATTGCTATGTAATTTTATTGATAGATGACGTACGTCGCTGTCTTGTTTTAAGTGCAAAGACCGCTCATAAATGCTGAACATGGCTCCTCGCCTGTGAATGGGAAAGTTCTAAGATGATAACACCATGCTGCACCAGTTACGGTTGTTGGATAAACATAAACACGTATCAATTATCTGATCCATGAAGATTTACGTAACCAGTTAGTGTGTGTTTGTCAAATCTGACAACTGAATTGAAAAATCATTCCAATCTAATATTTGAAAATAAAACCAGTTCATTAAAATGATTTGTACCGATTTTTTCTCACTTTTGGTGTATAGAAGCAAAAAAAAAATCTCATATAAAACTTTTTATATACAAGTATATACAGATGATAAAAAACCGTAGAGTTAGTTTATATGTTAGTAGTATGCGTTGATTTCCAGATCTATTCATATAATTGTATACATTTGACTATGTATTTCATTTTGAAGAATAACTACTGAATATCTAGCTGGTTTTTCTCGATAGAATTCACATTCCAAGTGTTAAGTTCGCATTCAATTTAATTCATGATAACACCGTTCAGTTTAAAGTATTCAGGCAATTCAGTAACGCATAAGATCTTACTCGAATGAAGTATATTTTCATTTTTTTTACTGCCTCCTTGGTCTAGTGGCTTGATGTAGGACCGCAGACCCGGAGGTCCTGGGTTCAATTCCCTGGTCGGGCCAATAAAAAAGATATTGAGTTTTTCTGTCACAAAATTCTCAGTAGCAGCCCGGAGTCTGGAAGTTGGAAGTATGTACACTCCCGTGCCTAGGAAAGCACGTAAAGCCGTTTCACGTTGGTCCTGCGCCTAAACTCTTTCCGGTCGTGTCGGATTGCCGTCCCATCGGATTATAAGAGTTAGGGAATAGAGAATGTACCTGTGTTGGCTAATCTCTCTTGAGATTGGCCGCCGTGGCTGAAATCAGTTTGAAGGACTTTATTATTATTTTAATTTTTATAAGTAGGTGATGGTTACTGAATGGCATCCAAGAGCTAGATGCAGGAACGTCGATCGTCCAGTAATAGTGATAGATGATATTACAAAAGCTGTAGGACGACCCTGGCTAAGACTAGGACAAGGATACAAAAAGAGGTGAAGTAATAAGTGGATGAATTCTGGCTTCGTATGATTATAATGTATGTATATAATATCTAATTTATGCGTGGGTATAAGGTGGTAGGCTTTACAAGCACGTCTGTACAGGTACCATCAACTCTAAACAATACTTAGTATTGTTGCATTCCAGTTTGAAGGATGAGTGAGCCAGTGTAAGAGATAACATCAAGTTCCCAAGGTTGATGCCACAATGGCGATGTAAGGAATGGTTGATATTTCTTAAATCGCTAATTTCTATGGGCGGTGGTGACTACTTAACTTGGGGGGGGGGGCTTTGCCCGTCCGCCTATCTATAACATAAAAAACAGAACACCGCAAAAAAAAAAACTTATTGACGAATACAATTAAACCATTAAAGTCTTTACGTAACATTGTAAACGAGCTCTCGCAACGTCCACAATGAAATAGTGTAATTTGAAAATGAATTTCTATTTGCAATTTGTAACCGGAGCTACTTTTTAACATATGTATATGAGAATGCGGGGCGTATGCAAATATTGAATGAATTAATTTAAGCTCTGAATCCATAGTAAATACTTTTTGGATACTCATTTGCCATAAATCAATTAGATATCTTTAATATTTTCTAATTATTGTAACAACACTATAGTTACAGAATACCTCGAGAGAAAGTATTAGATCGTATATATAGCATTCAACATAGAAAACATTGATAGCGCGATTCAGAGGTAACCCAACCATGACATTAGTCAGAATCTATTTAAATAATGTTATCAGTCGAAAATAGTTCAAACAAAAGAGTTTATCTTTAACATACATATAACACATTTCATTTTCGAAAAATCAGAGTTTTAAAACCAACTTCGTGAAAAAATTATACATGGCTGCCTTAAGTCGGTTTGATACAATATGGCGTATGAAAAATAATACAAAGCACGAGGGATTTGTGGGTCGCAAAAATGTATTTCAGATTTTAAAAAAAGGCAATAGCAGAAAAGTTCTACGAATAATTATTTCACAGTTTATACTCGAAACAGGTCAAAACAGACAAGAAATCACACGGCAACTCTTAGAGTTTGGTTTTTTATTTATTTATTAAGGTTTACCAACAGTTTTATATACTAAATATAATATTTAATATATTTACAAAATACAAAGAATAGCGTAACAACTAATTATAGGTAAACACCGCTTGTAATTAAACATACTGACTGTCTGATTGGTCTAGTGGCTTGATGTAAGGCCGCAGATACGGAGGTCCTGGGTTTAATTTCCAGTTCGGGCCAATAAAAAGTTATTGAGTTTTTGTGTCAGAAAATTCTAAGTAGCAGCCCGGAGTCTGAAAATTGGAAGTGTATACACTCCCGTGCCTCGGAAAGCACGTAAAGCCGTTGGTTCTGCGCCTAAACTCTTTCCTGTCGTGTCGGATTGCCGTCCCATCGGATTTTGAGAGTTAGGGAATAGAGATTGCACCTGCGTTTGTGCACACATTTGTGCACTATAAGATATCCTGCTCACTTGGCTAATCTTTCTTGAGATTTGCCGCCGTGGCCGAAATCGGTCTGGTAAACATTAATTAAACATAAATAAGAAAAAAGTAGCGACAGCAAATTAATGTAACACTAAATAAAGATAAACTAAAACTTACAACAATAGAAGAAAATCCGAGACAAGAAAAAAGTTTAACAAAAATATAATAACATAATATAATAACAAATACTGGTGGTAGGGCTTTGTGCAAGCTCGTCTGGGTAGGTACCACCCACTCATCAGATATTCTACCGCAAAACAGCAATACTTGATATTGTTGTGTTCCGGTTTGAAGGGTGAGTGAGCCAGTGTAATTACAGGCACAAGGGACATAAAATCTTAGTTCCCAAGGTTGGTGGCGCATTGGATATGTAAGCGATGGTTGACATTTCTTACAATGCCAATGTCTAAGAGCGTTGGTGACCACTTACCATCAGGTGGCCCATATGCTCGTCCGCCTTCCTATTCTATAAAAAAAAAAAAAACATAACTGGTTGATCAGCCCACCAGGATCCTAGACATTGATGGGCAAGCGCCTTCTCTACTGGATCTTCTGCTGACTTCTCATCCGGTGGAATATCAGGTCGTGGTTCAAGCTCCACTTGGTTCTTCGGATCACGGCCTTATATCCACCAAAGTGCCACAGACCAAGCTGCCGCCTTCAGCGGTATGCAAACGTCGCGTTTGGCACTATAAGTCGGCAGATTGGGACGGTATGCGCGATTACTATGCGTCAGTCCCTTGGAAGGAACGTTGCTTCAGTGGGAATGACCCGACAGCTAGTGCCGCTGCTTTTGCTGATGAGATCATGTTAGGAATGGAATACTACATTCCTAGCTCAGATCTCATCAATAGGGGTACGCGTAACCGTTGGTTCACTCGTGAATGTGCCGACGCTGTATCATCTAAGCAGGCGGCATATCGCGCGTGGATCAACGGCTGCATTAGTGGGGCTTCTAACATTGACTCACTGAAAGAAAACTACAATAAAAATTCCAAGTCCTGTAGGAAGGCATACAAGAGTGCGGATGCACAGCGCATTGTACAGATTGGTCATGATCTTATTTCGCATCCTAGGGGCTCCCGTAGCTTCTGGCGTCTGACCAAGTCTGTGCAAAACAATTTCTGCCAACCTTCGCTGCCACCGCTCAGAAATCCGGACGGATCGCTAGCTCACAGTCCGCAGGAGAAAGCCGACCTCCTGGCTAAACTCTTTGCCGACAACTCTGTGATCGATGATTGTAGTGCGCAGCCACCAACAATACCTTCATGTGGCCACATGATGCCTGACATCAAAATCAGGCAACGTGATGTGCGTGCTGAGCTGCAATCACTTGATATACGGAAAGCTAGCGGTCCCGATGGAATACCAGCCATTGTGCTGAAGAAGTGCGCGGCGGAGCTGTCTCCTGTGTTAACGCGCCTGTTCCAACTTTCTCTCTCTTCGGGATGTGTGCCGGAGGCTTGGAGAAGAGCTAATGTGCAAGCGGTTCCCAAAAAAGGGGATCGGTCTAACCCGGCAAATTATCGACCAATAGCTATCACCTCAGTACTTTGTAAGGTGATGGAACGGATTCTAAACAACCAACTGATCCATTACCTAGAAGATCACTGTCTAATTAATGATCGTCAGTACGGGTTTCGACCAAAACGGTCCACAGGTGATCTTCTAGCGTACGTAACGCAACTCTGGGGTGAAGCTATCGACAAGCATGGAGAATCGTTGGCTGTCAGCCTCGATATCTCCAAGGCTTTCGACAGGGTCTGGCACAGAAGTCTTCTCTCCAAGCTACCGGCATATGGTCTGCCTGCTCAGCTATGCACCTGGATTGCCAGCTTCCTACACAAGCGTAGCCTTCGTGTTTTAGTAGATAGTTGCGCTTCACAATTCTATGTAGTGAATGCTGGGGTCCCCCAGGGATCTGTGCTATCTCCCACACTCTTTCTTTTGCATATCAATGATATGCTCTCCCTTGGGAAAATACATTGCTATGCAGATGATAGTACAGTGCATGGTGGATACCACGGACGTGCAGTGGCTGGGCGGGCGGAAACTGAGGAGAGGCGAGAGAATCTTGTCATTGAACTCGATAGGACGTTAGAGCTCATCGCCAAATGGGGTTCTGATAATCTTGTTGAGTTTAATGCCAAGAAAACACAGGTATGCGCTCTCACAGCGAAAAAGTCACCATTTTACCCTCATCCCTCCCTTTGTGGCACACCGCTGATGATACAAAGCAAAATCGCCATGCTGGGGATGGACGTTCGCTGCGACCTTAGTCCAAGGGATTACATCGAGGCTATTATAAAAACAGCTTCACGGAAACTCGGAGTTCTGAACAAGGTGCGGCGTTTTTACACGCCACAACAACTGTGCCTGTTATACAAAACACAGGTAAGGTCTTGCGTTGAATATTGCTCGCACCTTTGGGATGGCTCCGCTAAGTACCTACTGGAGGCCTTGGACCGGTTGCAGCGACGTGCAGTACGCATTATTGGCGACGTAAAGGTCACAAACACCCTTGAACCTTTACAATTGCGTCGCGAGATAGCAGCACTGAGCGCTTTCTATCGACTGTATCACGGCGAGTGCTCTGAGGAATTATTCTCTCTAATTACTGCTTCCCCCTTCCTTCTTAAGTCCACGCGAGCTGGTTCTCGATGTCACCGCCTAACTGTGACATCAATTCCATCACGCACAAAGAAATTTGGCAACTCCTTTCTTTGTCGCACTACCAAAAAATGGAATTCCTTACCAGCTCACGTGTTCCCCTCCTCTTACAACCCGGGTTCCTTCAAACGAGGCGTGAAGAGGCATCTTGCGGGCCGGCAAGGCGGTGACGGCTAGTACAGAACATTCTTCCCGACTGTACTGGCCGTCGTCGCGTTTGGACTCTACTACCACTTACCATCAGGTGGAGTAGAGTCATTTGCCATCCCGGACATATAAAAAAAATATATATATATACATATCTGAAAATGTCTCATACATGTTGCTATGTTGCTATTAATCAAAGTAAGATAAGCCAGTACAAGTTTATTTCAACTTTGTGAGGGAATCAAAATGGAGATCGATTTGGTAACTGCTAGCATTTATCACTTTACAACTTGTCTTATTAACTGTGTCTCGATCTTTCCATCTCTCTGAAATATTTGTAAAAGATTCAGCATTCAACTCATTGAATAAACCAGTGGTGTTGATGGGCTTATGGTACTAAGCACTGGGCACTTGCTTTGCTTTTCGTATGTTAGTTTTCAATGAACACTAAACTCTAGTTTCTTCGTTATACGTTATACGTCACTCGAAAATCTGTCTTCAAATGTGGATCTAAAATTATTGTACTATACAAAATTATATAATATAAATGATAGACGAGCTTGGTGTTAGTATTCGTTGCTGTTCAGTTGTTGTTATACGTTGTTGCTATACAGGATATATAAATATAATTGTATATGATTATAACATGATTTTGAATTGATAAGAAAGAGTAATTAATTTCTTTCTTGCCGGTTACTCTTAGTAAAATCCTTATTCCAAACCCGTTTACCACTTTATATAAAATTATAATTGTATAATGACGATTCGAATATGCTTATGAAATCCTACAATGTACATTTTGACTTTAATGCGCCATCAGTCCCTTGTGCTTATTATTACATTGGTTCACCTAAAACGTTTTATGTCAAAGAAATATAAGACATTTTTGACGGTAGAATACTCGTAATATGCAAGTGGATGATACCTACTCAAACGACTATGTCTCCTGACCATATACGAGTACTAGAGACGGAGTAAGATAGAAGTTTTTTTAAACAGTATAGGTAGGTGGACGGGCATATGGACCACCAGATGGTAAGTGGTCACCAACGCTCATAGACAATGGCATTGTAAGAAATGTTAACCATCGTTTACTTCGCGAATGCGCCACCAACCTTGGCAAATAATATGTTATGTCCCTTGTGCTTGTAATTACACTGCCTCACTCACCCTCCAAACCGGAATAAAAAAATACCAAGTACTGCTGTTTTGGGGTAGAATATCTGATTTGTGGGTGGTACCTACTACGACGAGCTTGCACAAAGACCTACCACCAGTAAAATAATCTGATAATCTGATATCCATGATATTGCAAATGCGTAACTGTAATACGTATACAAACAAATAATCTCTAGGACAAGTGTGTCTTGAATTGCTGGATTCATATTGCCATATCAGCATAGAAACATGAAATTCTTCACCAAGAATTTTCATAATAAAACGAAATATGATTAAATGTAAACATGCTGTTTTTGTTACAAGAATGTGAATAATCCTGTAGAATGAATATGTCGAACTCAATTTAAGGTGTAAGGTTTAAGATATTTAGTATAACTTAAGATAAAGAACGAAAACAAATCGAATTAAGTACTCAATTGTAGAACGCATTTCATTGGTGGATATTTTCGTATTGGAGCGACAATTAGCCGTTACTCGCTCTTGATTGGACATAATGTTGGGGTAAATTCTTTAGATATGCATGAAGGTGGACGAGCATTACGACCGTAGTAAATTACTTCAAAGGCTCCTATCTGAGGAAAATGGCATTTTAAAGCCATATTAAATATGGATCGAAGATATTCACACATTGTTTGGTAACCAGACAAACTTAGTATCAGTTCGTTTTGAAGTGAACCATCTCAGGCGATTCTATAATCGATATTGGATGTTAAAGTTAGAGCTAACCGTTATTGATACAGCTCGATTGGTATACTTTGGATATTTTGATGGTATAATGTCTTATCGTTTATTACTCTGGTGTAATGCTGCAGATATATAAACTATATCCATTCATCAAAAGAGATCTGATAGGGCTATTTACCTTCTCGATGTCTGAAAATTCACAACAGCGTGATTTTTAATGCATTTCCTACCTCGCACAACCACTCTGTGGAACAAGCTTTTGCCAGCGAATTTTTCGAACCGCTATGACAAAGAAGCCATCAAAAGCCTACTCATTCTAATGACAGAAGGAACGAAATATAGTAACCGTTTTATTGAGCAACACGCTTGTTAATTGTAATTTCTTCAAAAGTGATTTAAATTTCTTAAAATCCTTAAATCCTTAAAGGCTGGCAACGCACCTGCAACACCGTTACATTCCATGTTCCATGGGCGGCCACTTTCTATCAGGCACACCTGACTGTTTGCCCTCCTTTTACATTTTTTTTATAGAATAGGAAGGCGGACTAGGATATGGGCGAAATGATGGTAAGTGGCCACCAACGTCCATAGACATTGGCATTGTAAAAAAAGTTCACCATCGCTTACAGACCTACCTACCCAGACAAGCTTACACAAAGCTCTACCACCAGATACATATAAAAAAATACATATTCACAATCTCAGAGCTACAATGATGCGATGATAAAAAGTTGGTGTAACGGTGGCATAGCAATATATTTTCAACAATATTATGTATAACCATTATAAGATTATTTCCATAGAATCACTTACTTATTATATACAAAGGTACATACATAAGGAGTAAAGAAAAACTTGCAAAACCAGGTTTCCGTCTCCGCAAAGTCAATTCATCCTTCTCTAGTTAATTTTCACTTTTATGATAAAAGTCCTCAAATACTATTTGCTTTGCTAATTAATAAATTTAAAACAATTGTGAAGAAAACTTCAATTAAAGGCGTGTTGCTCAAGAAAGCGGTTACGATAGACAATGATTTCGCTCTTTTTGTCATTATTGATTTGACAATTGATAGAAGAAGACAGAACATGACAGAAAGAGTGAAATATTGTTTAACAATGAACCTGCTAAATAACCATTACAAGGGCGTTTTTTTTGAAGTAATTATCAATCCCATCACAATTTCAACTGAGTTAAACAAGAAAGTTAAAATATATTAATAATTGACTAACCACGGTATTTCCAGTGGAAAATAATTTAACATTTAAGTGTAACTAAGGAAATTATTACATGTTAAGTAAATAAAATATACAGGAAACCAGCAATTTTAAATTCAAACGAGACTATTATTTTGTAACTTGGCAACTGTCACTAATGACTCTATAACAGTGATGCGAATTAAATTATCGATATAAAATAAACGTTTTACTTTCATGCAATAATTAAAATATATATATATATATATAGATTAAATATACTAACTTATTATATAACAAAAAAATACGTCTTAGTTTTTGTCATGAAATAACCTCTTTATTTATTAACAAATTTGTTTATTTGATATATATATGTTATGTATAACTAAATCAGTTAGTGACATATTATGCTTAAAAAACTTTCAAATGACTATTTATAGATAACATTTATATTTAAAATTATAAAAACATAGTTACACAGATGGACGTAAAACTTAAACTCCCTGTGTTGCCAGGTGGTAGAATATTAGTGAGTGGCACCTACCCAGACGGGATTTCACAGGGCCTTACCATCAAGTAAAAATATATTTTTTTTACGTCAGCAAGTTACATAGCATTCAAACTTCTGTAGAATTTGATACACATTTCACCTGACGAAATATCACCTTTTGATGATAAATAATAAATAATTTATCGATAAACATATCCCATCACTAGTTCAACTTATAAATGATGCCCATTGAAAAGTTTTGTAAGGCTGTACTTTATTCTGTCGAGTCCTTCCGCGGCTGGAAGCAAATTTCATATTGTTATAATTTTTTTTGCTTCTTAATTTTATAACAACAATCTACAAGACAAAATAATTATAATTTTAATAAGGTTCCGTAACGAGAAAATATTTTTAATTATAAATAAAAGAATCCTTGTTTTTCGTGTAAGCTTTTGCTACTTTGTTAATCAATTAGCTAGCTTGTAATACCCAAGGTCCTGGGTTCGAACAACGGGTCGGGTCAATAAAAGTTAAATTCTGGAAATTGGTAATTTACTCACCCGTGCCTCGGGAAGCACGTAAATCTGATGGGACGGGAAATTCAACTCGACTTTAAAGATTTAAGACGCAGGACTAACGTTTTTATAATATAAGTTATAGATTCGATTATGTACAATACTTTTATATATATTTGATTGTGAAGTATCTTTAAATAAATGATATGTTCGTAACAACAACAGATAAATGTCTCCCCAAGCAAAGGTGAGCAGTGTTACGGAAAATGATTTTCATCAAGTTGCTAAATGTTCTCTTGAGGTACGTCACAAAGTCATGGATGACGTCACAAGGCATCCAAGCATGAGGTGTGTTGTAACTTATAAGCCATATATGCTTGTCCAGTACGGCTTATACATCTAGAACAAGCCCAAACTCGCTGCAAAACACGGTCGAAATGTCAGAAAGTGATTTCTGACATGGACCATGAACTAGCTAAACGTTCCGGCCTCGCTCGGGTAAATAAGAAAAATGGATTTTGTTTAGAATTTGTGCTAAATCCAATCTTAACGTCTATCGGAGAAGGAATAACTGTGACAAATTTCAAGTCAATCGGGCGGATAATTTAGGAGATCTCGTGATAAGTGGTATTTCGCTTATATATATTAATATATAGTAATGATTAATACCTGACAATAAATTATTCTTGTATATGAAAAAAGTCTATGTATTTACATAACATAATAAAAAAACTATTAAGAAAACGAATTTCTAATGGCTGAATCCGTAAATCCGTAGAGAACCGGATATAACCGGATATAACTGGATAAATGTATCAGTCCTACGCTTGAAGCAGCGCAAAGGCTTTTAGCGAGCACACGTCTATGATATAATCTTGTATACACCTTAACACAATTACACAGGGTCCATATTACAACGTACATCTTGCAAATATGTTTTCTCAAAAGCTATTTCAAAGCTTATGTAACAAAGAATAAAGTTCATTTTCCAATGAACCTCATGTATTTGTGAGTTCATTTAAACAATGGTCTAATCCCAAAAACGTATAGGACCATAGTTCTTCTGTAATTGAATATAAAGCCTAGTTTACTACGAAATTATTTACACGTTCGAACTGACATCATATTAAATACGGAAGCTTTCAGTACCGGTATTATCAGGATAGGGTTGTCAAAAGTTGAAAATGCTGAATATATATATTATATATAGTAAAGGTATCTATTTTTTTACATTATGAAGAAA
Organism: Nymphalis io; assembly: GCF_905147045.1. Classification (NCBI taxonomy): domain Eukaryota; kingdom Metazoa; phylum Arthropoda; class Insecta; order Lepidoptera; family Nymphalidae; genus Nymphalis; species Nymphalis io. Next base: position 1,471,564 of record NC_065909.1, read on the forward strand.
AAAAAATGAGTAAAAATGTATAATAATAATAAATTTTATTTCGAGTAACAGGGCTCATTTTATTATTAATACATACTTATTGTGATCTATGGGCGCGTTTTTATTTGTATACAAGATTTGTTATTTTATTTATTTTATTTTATAGGAAGCCAACACAATCTACAATATTTTACATGTCTGTCCCAGAAAATAACAATTCCAAAAAACGACACTTATTAACACTATACATCGCAATTATAGGCTAACTCATAATGCAATTTCACATTTTCTATATATATATTTCTTTATTCTTTCTTAATGTATTTGTATACGTGTTGTTTACGCGGTATCTTTAAAAATGTTACGTTGGAGTGTACGAAGCTTTATATAAAAAATAAAAAAATTAAACTGACATATTATGATAAAAAAATTATACACAAAAACCGACATTTAAAAGTCGGTATGTTCACAAATCTTGAACTCTGTCTCGGTAAAACTAATTTTATTTCACTGAGAAGATGAGGCAGTCTATTTTCCCTGTATGATTGTTATAAGCAATTTAAAAAAAAATCATACATAGAAAAATATGGGATTTACGTAATTTTCATGAACTGATTTTGCTTGACTAGCTAATCGCGCGGACTTATTATAATGTCCCAGAATAAATATTAGTACAAATGCAATTTCTATTTCAGACATAATCCGATTGGACTGCGAATAAAATACAAGCGCAGGACCACCGGCTTCACGTGTGTGTTATATCAACCTCGTTATCCAGTGACCACACTACCACAATACTAATGAGAAATTTAGTGCTGTCACACACACATAAATCACGACTAAGTTTTTTAATATCGAAGTATTACGACACACACAGAGAGTGACAGAAAAAGAGAGATTAAAAATTACATTCCTAAAATTACTAAATAAAATTAAATACGTAATATTTGTATACGGGAAGTTAAAACGTATTTTTTTTAAACTGGCAACCCTATTAAGCCTCGATGGATAATAAACGATTTTCAATTGCAAAAATTCAAGTACTGTTATTACATTGTATTGAAAAATTCGTTTAAATACATTTCAGCAAATAATCAGTAGAGCATTTGTTTTCGTTTGTTTTTCAAATATTATTCATTTTTGATAAAAACCCACTCGACTGCTACACAAAATGTGAAATGCTAAATGAATTTGGTAGCTCTGTGCAAGTCTGGGTATGTACCACCCACTCATAACATGTTCTACCGCCAAGCATTAATGATAATTAATATTGTTGTGTTCTTGTTTAAAGGGTGGTTGAGCCAGTGTAACTACAGTCAGGCCGTCAAAGCGTCACGGATGCGCAAGTGATCCCGTGGCGCTCATCGTTAAGAGGGAAAGGGTACCGCTGTTTTTTTAGTGAGCATTCCGATGTTCGGGGCGCGCTCAGCGCCTTGGTCACCGGCGAGCCCCACATACCCCCCACTGTTCCCATGGAGAAAAAGCGTAATGTGTTTTTCCAACATAAAAAAAAGTGTAACTACAGGCACAAGGGACGTAACATCTTAATTCCCAATGCATAAGTGATGTAAGGGTTACAAATTGGGTGGTGGTGACCACTTACCAACAGGCTCATTTGCCGAGTATTTGAAATTAAAAATGTATAGTTAAGTTATTAATCTCCGTTCATAATAAAATCCACTCTAGAAAATCAAATTGTTTCCGAAGACAGTTTCTAGGCCTGTATACTTGTCAACCTTTATCTTAAAATGAATTGAGAACTCTCCGAAGGACAGTAAAGAAAACTTATATATTTTCATTTAATTAATGCAATTTTACAATTAAATATTAAAAATACTAATTTTATTACATATAATTCGTAGTACGTGTGTTTGTCACCTAACTTCTCCTAAACGGCTGGAACTATTTGGATGAAATTTTGTGTGTATATTTCAATGGGTTCCTGGATGTTTTAAAAACTTAATTGAACCCGGTAGATGGCGTTGTCGGTATGTCACCAAAAATATTATTTATGCATTAAACAATGAAAGGGTAAATAAATAAAGTTGTTACATAAATTAGTTTCGAATTTACATTGTTTAAGGTTCTCCTATATTAAAAGATATATTTAAATATAAATTTAAGAAAAAAGAAGAATAAACAAAATCAATTTCTCTTTGTAAATAGAATATAATATATATTACTCGCTCGATATCAAAATTACCAAAGTCGATTTGAAATAAAAAAAAAGACTTAACTGTGTAAGAAAAAACAGCTCGCTAAATCCTTTTAAGCTATCTTCTCAAAATTCATCTCAAACACAAACATCTACCAATATTTCAACGATAGAAGATTGCCAATTTAAACATGAACACACCCCCGTAATGCGCTATAAAAATTTCACCCGGGTATGCGCTCAGTGACCCGGTTAGTCGTAGTGCAACGTATTATCCGGCTTGCAATTCCTTGGCGTGTATCCAGAAACGGTTGCACGAGAATAAATCTCAAAACCGGATAACCGGCTGCGTGTACACTTGATAGATGTTCAACGTTCTCAACCGGATCATGTATATACAGTCTACATTTATAAATAGATAAAAATAACGCGTCTGTCTGTATATTTCGAAATAATTGTCTTTTTTATTTTGATATTATTAAACAAAAACTAAATATACATTATTTATGTCGTTATCTATCTATTTGTTTGTCCGAAATATTTTTTAAACGTATTAAGTTAAGATCGGGATGGTTGGCGTTCTATGGGGGACTTTCGTTCGGCAATGGACGGCAAAAGGCTGAAAATACAAATGGGTAATATAATCAAATAATAAATTATTATTACGAATACCAAATTCCAAGGATTTTCCCAAGGTTTTATCTATTTATAGTTATATATGTATTATATGTATGTTTTTACTGGTGGTAGGGCTTTGTGCAAGCTCGTCTGGGTAGGTACCACCCACTCATCAGATATTCTACCGCAAAACGGCAATACTTGATATTGTTGTGTTCCGGTTTGAAGGGTGAGTGAGCCAGTGTAATTACAGGCACAAGGGACATAAAATCTTAGTTCCCAAGGTTGGTGGCGCATTGGCTATAAGCGATGGTTGACATTTCTTACAATGCCAATGTCTAAGGGCGTTTGGTGACCACTTACCATCAGGTGGCCCATATGCTCGTCCTCCTTCCTATTCTATAAAAAAAAAAAAAAATCTATTTTTATTTAGACATAGACCTAAGTATATAAAAATCGAAAAAATATTTTCAAGCATAAAGTGTTTTTTTTTTATCTACCGTTAATATTACGTTTTAGGATTTTTTAATATTCCACATTGTAATACAAAAAGGCGGGTGATGCCGCGGGTCACCGCTATTCCGTGATATAATTCAGGGCGTGTTTAAATGAAGCTTTATTTGCTCGTCCCTCACTCAGAGCCGGACATAAATTACTCGTACCAATAAAACTGGATGCATTGGGCTTAAAAGGTTATTTAAAAGTAAGCATGTTTACCGTTTATTTTTACATGCTCGAATTAAAACCCATTTACGTCCAGCTACATAATCGTTGTATCATTGTTAAGATTTTTTTTTGTCTAACAGGTAGGCGGACAAGCATATGGTCCAACTGATGGTAAGTGGTCACCAACACCTATAGACATTGGCATTGTAAGAAATGTTAACCATCGCTTACATCACCGATGCGCCACCAACCTTGGGAACTAAGATGTTATGTCCCGTATGCCTGTAATTACACTGACTCACTCACCCTTCAAACAACAGTACCAAGTACGGCTGTTTTGCGATAGAATATATGATGGTACCTATTATGGTAGACGAGCTTGCACAAAGCCCTACCATTTTTTTTAATATATAAGCTAGCGCTTGACTGTTATCACACATGGAAAGTGATGATACAGTCTAAGATGGAGCGCGCTTGCCTAGAAGATGCCTATTCACTCTAGACTTGAAGGTACCCATATTGTAGGTGGTGGGGAAAACGGAGGTCGGGAGGATATTCCAGATCTTAGCAGTGCGTGTCAGAAACGAGGAAGCAAATCGTTTCGTATGTGTTTTAAATACATCAACCACACCAGTAAAAGGTCATTGAACATTAAAATTTAACAAAAGTACATACCAGTATGTACTTTTGTTAAATTGGTTGGTGGTTTTGTTTAATTGGTTTGTAGGGTTTAATAAAGTTTGCATTAAAGTACAAGTGTAAGTCATACCAAAGATATCGTTTTCCTAGCAAATGGAAATACTACACCTAATGTAGTATATAAGGAAGCATTACAATAATTTAGTATATTCATTTATCTTCAATTAAAAGAATAATAATAATAGCACTAATATCTATATAGCATATGTGTGTTGTGAATATTAGTTTCTTCCCGTAACAGCCTGTGAATGTCCTACTGCTGGGCTAAAGGGCCTCCTCTCCTCTTTTTGAGGACATGGTTTGGAGCTTATTCCACCACACTACTCCAATGCGGGTTGGTGGCATACACATGTGGCAGAATTTCAGTGAAATTAGACACATGCAGGTTTCCTGACGATGTTTTCTTTCACCGTAAAGCACGAGATGAAGTGAATTATAATCACAAATTAAGCACATGAAAATTCAGTGGTGCTTGCCCGCGTTTAAACCCACGATCATCGGCTAAGATTCACGCGTTCTTACCACTGGGCCATCTCGGCTCTTCGTCATTAGTTTCTTCACGATTAGCTTTTTCACAGCTAAATCAACATATTTTGGCCTTTTTACCCCGTTTAACTGGATTTTCGATTATGGCACGGGCAAAGCGCTAGTTAAAAATAAAATAAAAAATATATTAAGGATTACCGGAATATCTTCCAGCAGTATCACAATTTCGTTTTTTTAGGTCTGATTTCGTTTTATAAAATTAATTTTTTTAATAAAACTCCAAACGAAAACACATTCGACGTTTCGCTTTAAAAAAAGTTCAAATTACCGTGAATCGACAGATAACTGTCAAAAAGGGACATTTTTAATTTACATATATTTTAGATATTAATTCACGGACAATTTTTCCATATCTACAAAATTGTAACATCGTTAACCGGTTTCAAACAAGCGAGCGCAATTTAAATGGCCGGGCATTTTGACCGGGTGAAGTTTTAATTTGAAGCGATTTTATTTCGAGCATCAACCGGGATAACGAATGGGGAATCGAATAAATCGTATTAACCTTTTATACTCGCCCACTAACCGATCTTGATACTTGCGGAGTTAGGCAAGCGTGGTTAAAAATATGTTTGAAATATAATTTGCTTTGCACGTGATAATTTATACAAAGATTTTTTTTTTTATAGAATAGGAAAGTGGACGAGCATATGGGCCACCTGATGGTAGGTGGTTACCAAACGCCCTTAGACATTGGCATTGTAAGAAATGTCAACCATCGCTTATAGCCAATGCGCCACCAACCTTGGGATCATCATCATCATCATCACCAGCCGAAAGACGTTCACTGCTGGACAAAGGCCTCCCCCAAGGATTTCCACGTTGGCCGATCTTGCGCTGCCCGCATCCAACGGCTTCCCGCGACTCGTTCTAAGTCGTCGGTCCACCTTGTAGGGGGCCTGCCCACGCTGCGTCTTCCGGTTCGTGGTCGCCACTCGAGAACCTTTCTGCCCCAGCGGCCGTCGGTTCTGCGAGCAATGTGCCCCGCCCACTGCCACTTCAATTTAGCAATTCTTCGGGCTATGTCGGTTACTTTGGTTCGCCTGCGGATTTCATCATTTCTGATTCGATCTCGCAGAGAAACTCCGAGCATAGCCCTCTCCATTGCCCTTTGAGTGACCTTGAGCCTTCTTATGAGGCCCATTGTGAGCGACCACGTCTCTGATCCATAAGTCATCACTGGCAACACACACTGGTCGAAGACTTTCGACTTGAGACACTGCGGTATTTGGGATGAGAAGATATCGTGTAGCTTCCCGAACGCTGCCCAGCCGAGTTGAATTCGACGATTGACCTCTTTCTCGAAGTTGGACCTACCTAGTTGGATGGTCTGACCTAGGTAGACATAGTTGTCTACAACTTCGAGTGCAGAATTTCCAACCTTGACTTGAGTGGGTGCAACATGGATGTTCGACATGATTTTCGTCTTGTCCATGTTCATTTTTAGACCCACTTGTTGGGAAACCCTGCTGAGGTCATCGAGCATAGTGCCGAGGTCTTCCAAGGTCTCAGCCATAATTACAATGTCATCGGCAAATCGAAGATGAGTGATGTACTCGCCGTTAATATTGATGCCAAGTCCGTTCCAGTCCAGAAGCTTGAAAACATCTTCCAATGCAGCGGTAAACAGTTTCGGAGATATCACGTCTCCCTGTCTTACACCTCTCTGCAGTTGGATAGGTTTTGAGTTCTGATCCTGGAGTCGGATCGACATGGTGGCGTTCTCGTACAAGCACTTTAACACCCTGATATACCGATAATCAATTTGGCACCTTTGAAGAGAATTCAGCACGGCCCAGGTTTCGATCGAATCAAAGGCTTTCTCATAGTCCACAAACGCTAAGCAAAGTGGCTGGTTATACTCCTCAGTCTTCTGTATAACTTGCCGCAGCGTATGTATGTGGTCTATGGTGCTAAAGCCTTTCCGGAATCCGGCTTGTTCGGGTGGCTGGAAGTCGTCAAGTCTTTGCTCGAGACGATTCGTAATGACTCTCGAAAACAACTTGTAAACATGACTCAGCAGTGAGATGGGCCTGTAATTCTTCAGAAGGGTTTTATCACCCTTCTTAAAGAAAAGTACCACCACACCTCTGTGCCATGCTTTTGGCGTTTGACCTTTGGCAATGACGGAGTTAAAAAGCCTCTGAAGAGCCCTGAGGATCGGTGTACCACCCGCCTTCAGAAGCTCGGCTGTAATACCATCATCACCAGGTGCCTTGTTGTTTTTGAGTTGTCCGAGAGCCATTCTAATCTCGAAAAGACTGACGTCCTGAAAATCTTCAGTGTAGTGTCGGGTTAGTCTTGCTCTGGGATCTGCAGCATGACTACTGACAGGTGATTGAGCTGTCGTGTACAGCTGACCGTAGAACTTCTCAACCTCTTCCAACAGCTCAGATCTTGACGTGACTATTCTGCCATCCTCAGTTTTCAGCCTTGTCAGTTGACTCTGACCAACAGACAGATCTCTGGCGAACACTTTAGAGCCTTTGTTCCGCTCGATGGCCTCTTTAATGCGCATTGTATTAAATTGGCGAGTGTCGCGAGTTAGAGACTTTGAAATCCGTCTGTTGATCAGCCGATAGCCGGCAGCATCAGCTGGGGACGTCAGAATCATTTTCCGTCTTTCCTCCATAAGCCGTAGGGTAGAGGCAGAGATCTTTTTGGTTCCTTTTGTACGGCTGGTCTTGAAGGTCTTAGACCCAGCCGTACGGACAGTTTCCACAAGCCTGTCGTTGTATGTGTCCACTTCCTCGCAGTCTGCTAGGCAATCGAATCGGTTTTGGAGTTCGAGCTGAAAGGCTTCGGGATTTCGGATTTGAAGAGGTGATGGTCGGAGCGTAGACTTCATCAGTCGGGACCTCTGGAGTTTAACATTGATATTTAACGAGCCTCTTACGAGTCTGTGATCGCTCCCAGTTTTGACTGCATTGATCACGGAGACGTCATTAAATATTTGTCTTCTCGTCGACAAGATGAAGTCTATCTCATTCTTGGTTTTCCCATCAGGGCTCACCCAGGTCCATTTACGCTGACCTGGCTTCTTGAAAAAGGAGTTCATCATAAAGAGTCCCTCCTTCTCCATAAAGTCGGCCAACATCTGGCCCCGAGTGTTGCGGTCTCCAATTCCATGAGGTCCCACCTTTAACTCATCACCGAATCGTTTGCCCAGCTTCGCGTTGAAGTCCCCCATTACAACAGTGAAATGAGTCTTGTTGGTATGTATGGCTTTAGATAAATCCTCATACATGACCTCAACCTCATCGTCGGAGTGTGTCGAAGTCGGCGCGTATACCTGTATGACCTTCAAAGAATACCGCTTGGTGATTCTGAGTATAAGGTACGCCACCCTAGCCGACACACTCTCGATTTTCACAACGTTGTTAACGAGGTACTTGTGGACTATGAACCCGACACCACCTTGAGACAGTTGATCGCCCTCTCGAAAATAGAGAAGGTTACCGGATTTCAGGATCATCGTATCCTCCCCCTGTCTTCGGACTTCGGATAATCCGACGATATCCCAGTGTAACCTGCTCAATTCTTCCTCCAGTTCGATGATCTTCTCGTCGGTCCGCAGTGTACGCGTGTTATATGTTGCCAGGGCCAGAGGTCGTCGGTGTTGGTAACACGAAATCTGCCGGGGATTCTTAGCACCCCCTGCCCCGCCGTTACCACAGCTGTTACCAAGGCTAGGAATAGCAGGGCTGCCGGGGACTAGGGGCCGTGGTTTAGTTGCGCGAATCATGAGGGGATATGCCATAATCGCCACGCTTGGCAGACGGGTTGGCGATCGCAGTAAGTTAGTCATAGTACTCAGAGAGACGCTGCTGCCCGTTCTCTGGTGTATATTCCCTCGGGTCGACTTCTACGCCCCCCACGGGATGAGATGGGGTGGTGATATTCGTCGCCGTCACCACACGGCATACCTTGGGAACTATGGTTTTATGTCCCTTGTGCCTGTAATTACACTGGCTCACTCACCCTTCAAACCGGAACACAACAATATCAAGTATTGCTGTTTTGCGGTATTCAAACGAGAGACAAGATGACCCGATGATGATGCTGCCTTTTGACCGATTTCGACCACGGTGACCAATTTCAAGATATTAGCCAATTGCACATGACATATTATAGTGCACAAGTGTGTGCGCAAACACAGGTGCACTTTTTATTCCCTCGCCCTCATAATCCAATGGACGATTCTGACGACAACTGGAAAGAGTTTAAGTGCGGGACCAACGGCTTTACGTGCTTTCCGAGGTACGGAGTGTACACACTTCCAACTTCCAGGCTGCGGGCTGCTACTAAGAATATTCGACAGACAAATCCATTAGATATTTATCGGATATTTGTCGTTTTTTTTTATGTAAGAGGGGGCAAACGAGCATGAGGCACACCTCGTGGAAAATGATTACCACTGTCCAAGGACACCTGCAACACCCGAGGGCTTACAGGCGCGTTGCCGGCCTTTAAGAAATGAGTACGCTCTTTTCTTGAAGATTTCTGTCATATCGGAAAAGTCTCCGGTATGAGCCCATGTCTTCTACATAACCTACCCAGACAAGCTTTTACAGAGCTCTTCTAGCAAAAAATAAATAATATATATATATAAATTGCTTTATTATAATTCCATGTTGTGAATCGTCAATGATTAACGAGTCAACGTACCTCGCTGTTGGATTCAGTCCAATCGCATCAATCACTCTGTTTGCACATAGTCGACTATCCTCAGCTATAACTGCTGACTAATTGTCAAACACGCTCGCAATCAAAATCGCATTGAAAATCAAAACGACTGCGAAAATAGTGAAATTATAGGATTTGTTCTAATGCTGACATGCATAACAGGGGCGTAGCTGTTTTTTTTTATGAAATAGATAGCGCAAGGGTACCCAGCGCCGCTATCTATGGACGATGGTGACCACTTATCATCAGGTGGTCCATTTGCCCCTTCGCTTACTATTTCAATTTTTAGATCTGTTCACAAATCACATGGATACAACTAGATGGTATTTAAAAACTGAAAAAAAGCATTCATATATTATTTCTGTACGTGTATATGTTACTGCCACTCTTGTGTGTTTCTGTGAGTCCATGAATGGTTTGGATAGGACTCTGTAGGTGGCGCTGCGATCGGGTTCCAGGATTTTTTTAAATATAAAATTTGAGCCAAATCACGCAATTCTTCATTTACACAGAAGCATATTTATTATTTGCACTGCAAAACTGTGGGTTACTTTGCATGAATCTGTATTTCCTTAGAGATACAATTTTGGTGTCTTCAAATGTAGAGTAAATTGTTTTTCCTTGGCAAGCGTGCTACACCCTGACCGTATCGAGACATAACATCAGACAATTGAACAGTCAAACGCTGGCTTATATGAATTCAAAAAAAAAACAAAGTAGGCAATTATAATAACAGTGGTTGCCAATGAACCCGCAATCTTCATGTTAAATTCCACCTCTGCTAACCACTGGACCATGACGATACTTTTTTATCTACGTGTAATAGAAATTGTTCACGTTACTATGCATATTCATTGTGTGTATTCTGTTTGTTCGTCAGTTTAAATTGGTTCTCGTTGTTCCATTGTTTATGGGTTGTCATCGTTTTTGCATTGCGAACGCCGTGTAAATGTTTCTGTGGTTTTGTCTGGAGCTGAAAAGGTTACCGTGTTAAAAAATTCACGAATACACGTTTTTTTTTGTATATAACATGCTAAAAATACTATTTCTCAAACATTATAAGTGTCAAGTGCAGATACAAAATAATAAATAAGTAATCGATATAAATATTTAAAAAAGGAATTATAATGGAACATAAAATCAAACATGAAAATATGTTTTTTTTTATTATTTAAAGCAGACACGTAAATAAGTCATAAACGACCATAAGCAACAGACATTGGCACTGCAAGAAATATTACCATTCCTGACATCACCATGGCGCCGTTGGCCTTGAGAACTAAGGTTATATCCCTTGTGCCTTTAGTTGCTTCCTTTGAAAGTATAACACAACAATACTAAGTATTGCTATTTGGCGGTAGAATATCTGATGAGTTGGTGGTACCTACCCCTTTGATCCCTGAGTCTAAAAGGAAACTGGCTCAATAATCATTTATACAAAAACAATGCTATACAATACATGAATATACATCATATTTACGATCATTTTAAATTCTTGTTTTAATTTAATACTATTTAAATGTTTTCTCAAATTTTGTTCTATTTTTAAATTTAACAGTCATTGTTTATTTCAATTCTTTCTTTTTTATCTGTGTTAACATAATTATCTGTATCTCAATACAACAATTACTTCAAACTTATATTTATAATTGCTTGTTACACCAATAAATTAAAAATATTCATTTATTCTTTCGTTAAATTATCTTAGTCTATATAATGTAGGATATAAAATTCATCACTCAATATTACCGGGCATTTAATTTGCCGGATAATCAAAATGATAAAGCGGTTCCCTCCGAAGAGCTATCCGGTTGTAAATCATCCTTTATAACCGAGTAAGCGAGATTTTCAGATAATATATCACATAGTATTAATATTATATAGGAATAATCCATATAATAATGATAATATGTTATATTGATTATGATAGGTGGTGCTGATTTGTGGATCGACATGTGTCAGAATTTAGTCCGACATAAGTATATTTTCTCTGGATGTTTTTCTCTGCCTTCTAGGTTGGGATGTATAATGAGCACATGAAAATTAGACGTACGTAAATGTTGTGTGTACTGGGCCGCTCGTATTCTTAGCAGCCCTGGATTTATGCCTAGGCCTCCAAGGCACCGGCTTAGGGTTTCCCATCCAATAATAACATAATTTTACTATAATGGGGGACTCAAATGTTAAAGTGCTTAGGGACCTTGCATCTCGAAATCCGGGCTTTAATTTAATTTGCTTGTATTATTTATTAAGCTTAATTACAGGCTGTAATAGATGGAGCCAATGCATATTAAAATATTATAAATATTTTTATTTTTTTCAATTAAATTTATTTATAAACAACTCACTACCATTTTTAAAGCTCTCCTATTGTTTTCAAGACAGTTTAATTCTAGACATACATCTTCATTCGACTTTACACTCTTTTCAGGTCAGGCACTGTTTGTGAAAATCTCTGAAAAGATACCTACGAAAACCGTAATAATGTAGCTCAAGGTATCAAACATTTTCCTATAAAATATCTACTAAACTAGATAATTGTTTAACCCGGACACAGTCGGGGCGGGCCGCTAGTCATCTATATAAACCCTTATTGAGTATTTCCATACAAGCAAATAATAAAACAACTCTATCATTCGCTCTAGCTTTGTTTCGCTTGTTTTTAATTAAATTCTTTACGTATGTTCTATTCAATTATATATGAATACGTATAAAGTCAGTATTTTTATTTATTTTTATGGGTCACGGTATTAATTTGAAACCAATTTCTTTACTCTTTCTTCAAAAATAAATTTCACACAAACTTTCAACAGAGGTTAAATTTTCAAAAATCTTTCTTTATTGCTAACATTCTGTGTAAAAGGAACCCGTATGCAAATTTTCATGGTGCTAGCCCCAATAGTTGTGGCTGGGCGTTGATCAACCAGTTATTCTATTATATGAAAACTTATACATATATGTATCTAATCTATACATATATGTATATGTTTTCTTCCACTTACAAAGAGATTGCTGTAGCGATAATGCTGCTATTATTTTTAATTAAAGTGATAAATAAGAACGAGGTAACGTTTCCTACCACAACTACTCGGTGTAACCAGCTTTCGCCGGCGACTTTCGGAATAAATATGACATAGAAACCTTCAAGAGAAGAGCGTATTCATTCCTTAAAGGCCAGTAACGCACCTGCAAGCCCTTCGGTGTTGCAAGTGTCCGTAGTAGTAATCACTGTAAGCCTCCTGCAAGCTGCAAGCTTTCTTTAAAAGGGGGCACCCTTTTACAGAAAAAAAATAATGAAAACAATAACGAACAAGCCAACTGAAATTCAATCAAAGTAAGATTTACTGCATACGCTATTGATTTTACGTTTTGTGGTTCTAATGCGTACGTGGTATTGATTTTGTACCGTCATTTAATTATTGTCGTAATATCGAAGTACACAAAATGCAATTCGTATTTTTATTAATTCTTTTAATGAGACTAATGTGTGTATCTAACACTGAGGTCCTGTGTTCAAACACCGGGTCAGGATAATAAACAGTTATTGAAATTTTACGTTGAGAAATTTCCAGTAGCAGCCCGGAAGTTGAAAGTATGTTCAATTCCGTGCCTCGGAACGCACGTAAAACCGTTGGTCCCACGCCTGAACTCTATCCGGTCGTATCGGATTTCTCATCTCATCGGATAAGAGAGAGTGCACTTGTGGTCGCGCGCACTCTTGTCCACTTTAAGCGTCCAGCGCACTAATCTCCCTTGATCATTGCCGTGATGGAAATCGGTAAAGACGACATCACATAAATAAAAAAATAGAGAATAACCTTTATTTATAAAAAACGTGTCTATTTGTATTTTTTATAACAGGTTATCAACTATGTAAAACACACAAACAGTGAGATACATTAACACATAACATTTTGTGGGTTCGATTCCCACCCAGAACAGACATTTGTGTGCATAAACATATCTGTTTGTCCTGAGTCTGGGTGTAATTATCTATATAAGTATGTATTTACAAAATAAAAATAGTATATCAGTTATCTGGTATGGTCTGGGTTTCCATTGTACAAGCTCTGCTTAGTTTGGGATCAGATGGCCGTGTGTGAATAATGACCCAGGGTATTATTATTATTATTATTAGTTATGTGATCATTTATTATTTATTTATTAAAGGTTTGCTAGCAGATGTTATATAAATAGTATCTTAATAAATTATATACTAAAACTAGATCATTTTGTGTATACCCATATATATTTTGAAAGAAAACACTACATGCATAGTGTTCTTGCGCCGATTACAATTTCAGAAGCGTATTAAAGTGCTTGACTAATAAATAACAATAACAGAAAGATAAAATAAAAAATAAATGTAACAAAACATAATAGATAATACGGTATTAAAAAAAATTGCTTTAAAAAAAAAAGAGAAAGGAAATAACAAAAACATCTTAGATGCTACATTACAAAATACTACAAGCTTACATCGACATTAAATATTATTGTAACAATCTTTAATAAATTTACGAAAAGTGGTAGGTGACTCCGTACTGATATCTAGCAACCGACTAAGCCCATTGTATAGTTCACACAAAACAAATTGGTGAATTTTGTGCAAAAACAGTTCTGCAAAAAGTGGTAATAAGGGCGTAATAGTTTTCGAGTATATCTATAGGTCACTCTGAACTTTATTTTAGAAAGTAAGTTTGGGCAGTCTATTTTATTTCGAAGTATATAGACCGTATGTACAAAAGTATTCATTTTTAATAAAACTTTTCTTTGTTCTAATCTAATAATTTTAAAGTATTTTAGTCAACTTATATATGATTTTATATTATATTTTGTACTTTTTGGTTTCCGAATAAATAATAAATAAACATGAAAGAAATAACAACTTGATGAAAAATAAATCTAAACTCTAATTAACTATAAATAGTGCACGTGTTGCTAAAGCGAAAAGGTTTCGCAGTATTAAAATGTTGCTAGCAATTAATTCGGAATGAGGTTTTATATGTTGAGAAAATACAGGCACATATAACATAAATATATTTACTTTATAATATAATATATTTTCGTCTGGGTCGGTACCACCCACTTGTCAGATGTTATAGCAAAACAGCAGTACTTGGTATTGTTGTGTTCCTCTTTGAAGGGTGAGTGAGCCAGTGTAATTATAGACACAACGGACATAACATCTTTGTTCCCAAGGTTGGTGGTTGACATTGGTTAACAATTCTTACAATGTCAATATCTATGGGCATTCGTGACCTATTACCATCAGATATGCTCGTCCGCCTTTTTTTTTTTACGCTGGAAAAACTTATTACGCGTTTCCCCCACGGGAACAGTGGGGCTCGCCGATGTCCGAGGCGCCGAGTGCGCTCCGATCAACGGAATACCCACTAAAAAACCAGCGGTACCCTTTCCGTCATAACGATGAGGGCCACGGGATCGCTTGCGCATGCTACCGCGGCACTCTGACGGGTGTCCTGCCTATACAGGCCTCCATTCTCTAGGGGGATTACCAGGGTACTGAGAACCCCCTAGTCCAGGGCGACGCCTATTGCGGCAGAGGGAGAAGGTGCGCATAGCGCCTTATTCTTCTCCCCAGTCTTCTTCGGCGGAGCAGGCTTGCAGCGGCGTCCTCTTCCCGCTCCCGCTTCGCGGCCTCCTTCTGCGACATTACATTTTCACAGAAGGAGACCATTTCCGACCAGCACTCATCGCTTCCGAGCATCGCGTTGATGATGCTTGGCAAGGAGAGGTTTCCGCCGACAACTGCCGCCAGGGAAAGCCTCTGGGGGTGTGAAAGTGTGCCGCGTGGGGGCCCACGCGGCACACTCCGTCAGGGTGTGTTGCGCCGTGTCGATTGACGCACCACACTCGTGACAGGAAGGTGACATTTCCCGCCGTGCTATCTTGTGCAGGTACTTACCGAAGCAGCCGTGTCCGGTAAGTACCTGCATCAACTTAAACGAGAGCGTGCCTCGTTTTCTTTTGAACCAGCGACTCATGCTCGTCCGCCTAACTATACTATAAAAAAAGTGGTGTTAACCCAACAGTTTGATATTTTATTACATTGAAATTATATGCTTCATTACTTTATATAGGAGAAAATATATATAGCAAAAGCCCTTCATTATTTTAATACTTGTAAAGACCTTTTACTTTATAATGTATATTAAATCATAATATATTACACCTACTAATATTTAAATAGCCAAATTTGTAATGTCCCTAAGCCCTTCGGATGATGTTAGGCTTTTAAATTATTACCAACTGTATAAGGGTTAGACAGGGTTGAGAGTAGTAAGAATACAAATTAAGATAGAAGTGGCATTTATCGGTAAATATATAAAACATTTATAGAGTATTTTATTTATTAGAATCCATCTAGCCGTTCGAATATTTTATGGTAGGGCTTTGCGCAAGACCGGCTTGCGAGGTTCCATCTAGTCATCATATATTCTACCGCCAAATAGCAGTGTTAGTTTCTGGTTTGAGTGGTGAGTGTGAAGGGTGAGTGAGCCAGTGTAGCTACAGGAGCAAGGGGCATTGGCGATGTAAGGAACGGTGAATGTTTTTACTGCACCAATGTCAACCCTTCTATAATATTCAATATAACAAAATATTAAAAAAAAAATTAAGTCAAATACGCGTTGCGCTGGTTTATTGTAGGGGATAGACTCGTGGCGTTGCGTCACCGACATGCTAATGTTAATATAATAAAATCGTTGAGAGTAAAAATAATTTACATACTGTGGAAAATAATGAGGATAATAATTATTGCAATTTATGTAAATACTAACAGTATACACAAATAACACACTTATATTTTAACTATTATTTACTTAAATTAAGCTGTATTAATATTTTGTACCAAATTGCGACACCTGTGTATTTTGATAAATAAAAGGTTACATAATAAAAAGGGATAGAATTATTTACTTGGAGCACTCCACCGATAAATGTGATAAATATTAACATTATACAGTTAAATATATCGAATTGTATAATTATGATGACATATTTGAAATGTCACTCTTCTATGATATTTTCATATGATACAAGGGTCTCCCCGATTTGTAAGTTTAATCAGTTTTAGTTAGTTGTAATGGCTTTTCGTTGATTTCAGTAGTTTTGGTTAATTACAATCGGAGATTGTTTTGAGTTCTGAATCACAGTTTAGCTAAAGTTATTAATCGATTTGATATATAAACTAGCGACGCGACCAGACTTCGTACCACTTAGCACACGTTTACGTATTTAGTTAAATTGTCAAAAATATTATTCTTTTTTTATTTGATATTGGCAATCTGACAAGTGGAACAAATGATGGTAAATTGTCACCACCGCCCATAGATATTATCGCTGTAAGATATATTAATCATTCCTTATATCGCCTTTACTTACCACCAACCTTGAGAACTAAGATATATCCTTTAAAACTGTTTTTTTTAAGTACATAGTGTATATAACAGTATATATCTTGCCCTTATAATTCCAAATCCAAGTGTTACAACGGCAAACGTCACAAAGATATAATATGGAATTAGGAACGAATATTTGCGTCGCATGAACGCTTCAGCATTTTGCGCTGCGAGTTCAGCATTTAACATTCCCTGATATAAGATGGAAGCAATGTTACAATGCAGCGTCTCACAATCCGTCGCGTCCATAGCCAGATTTAAAGCTGAAAACTGTTTTTCAGTGATACGACATTTTGATTCATGAATTCTATAGTTTTATTAATATCGTTAAGTATGAGTGGGAGGGGGACACAAGTGTTTTTTTTACCCTTAATAGGTCAGCGTTTGACCGTTATCTTGCTTGATATTAAGTCTCGACACGGTCTAGTATGTACGCTTGCCTAGAAGAAACCTGTTTACTCTGGATTTGAAGACACCAACGTTGTATTAGTACAGTAAGTGTTAGGTATTCTATTCTTTTCTGTATCCCCAGACATCGTAATTATCATGATGATTCCTAAAAATAGTTAAGACGTGAGAGCGTAACAAACATACAAATGAACAAACTCACTTTCACATCATATTACAAGGTTTTGCTCGCAGTTTCGCCCGCGTGTTAGAGGGTTCTCCTGAGAGTTTTCTTCATAACAAATTTCATCAAAATCGATTCATTGTTTTAGCCGTGCAAGCGTTACATAATAAAAGAGTTACTTTCACATTTATAATATTGATATTAGTATATATTTATAGCCGAAATGGCCTAGTGGTTAGAACGCGTGAATCTTAACCTTTGATCGTGGGTTCAAACCCGGGCAAGCACCACTGAATTTTCATGTGCTTAATTTGTCTTTATAATTCATTTCATGCTTGACGGTGAAGTAACACATCATGAGGAAACCTGCATTTGACTAATTTCATTGAAATTCTGCCACATGTATATTCCACCAAACCGCATTGGAGCAGCGTTGTGGGCTGGAGGCCTTTAGCCCAGCAGTGGGACATTCACAGGCTGTTACGGTTATAATGTGTCATGTCACTTTTTAACATTTCCCAATTCTATTCTACTTTCTGTTACAAGTTTGTTATTACAGAATAGCTAAAGAATATATACAGTAAATTTGAATTGGTGTCCAATATGCATTGAGATGAGCTTAAGAGAGTGACCATTGAATTTGAACAAACTACACTGTATATGTACATTCTGAATAAGTAGCTTTACAAAACGTACGGCCAGATTCGTAGAGTACCATTCAAAAACGATTGCGAAGGTGCTCGAATAAATTGTTTTTATTGGTAGCTTTACGAATAAAAAATAGTGTGCCTGCCAATGTACTCATGAGAATGTACGTCTAAATACGTAAGCTCATGTACCGATTGCACGTACACATTGATGCACTTACAATAACAAATCTTACGCTAACGTCAGCTGACACTCAAAAACTTACGCTGACGTCATGTGACGCTCGAACATCAGTTAGCTACTGTGTACCGAGGGCTAAGATGTTTACACATCAATAATTGCCGCCTACCTTATATTTGATAGCAGTAGATATATCTAATTGAGATTAATTGACCTCGACACCGTTTGACCGATCACTATGAAATTTAGAATATATATCATACGTATTTAAATTTTAAGGGAGAAAGTTTCATCCAATTTTTTTAAGTCACTAGATGGCGCCTTAACTTATATATCAATCACCTAAATGTCACGACAGTTGCTATTTTTTATGTTATAGGCTCGTCTATATATATAGACGAGCATGTCCACTTGATGGTAAGTGGTCACAACCAACCATAGACATTGGCACTGTAAGAAATATTAACCGTTACTTACATCGTCAATGCGCCGACAAACTTGGAAACTAAGATGTTATGTCCCTTGTACCTGTAGTTTCACTGGCTCAGTCACCCTTCGAAACACGACAAGTATTGCTATTTAGCTGTAGAATATTTGGGTAGCTAGTACCTAGACAGGCTCAAATGTCTACCACCACGTCAAATATATATATAATAGTTTCCCCCGCGGTTTTACACGCGTGTGATAAGATTATCGTGGGATTGTTAGGTACTCCAAGTCCTTTTCTGTCACACTGTCATGATTTATGCAAATATTCATGATGATCAGTAAAGTAGTTAAGTCGTGAAATATAATACTGTTAAGAAGGATGACAGTACAACCCAAGTGCTTAACTTTTTTTTATATATATGACGTCGTAATATATGGACAATTTATAATAAATTTCGGTAGATTACAAGCTGTCGATAAATTGAGAACGGAGTATAATTCAGCGGAAGCGACCCGTGACACACAATATTATTATTTCAGGTAATTTATTGCCGTTTCATAAATATAAACAAAATAAATATAAGCTGTAAGAAATATAAACTATATCTCCGTAACAGCCTGTGAATGTCCCACTCCTGGGATAAGGCCTCCTCTCCCTTTTTGAGGAGAAAGTTTTGAGCTTATTTTTTTATACCACCACGCTGCTCCAGTGCGGGTTGGTGGAATACACATGTGGCAGAATTTCAGTGAAATTAGACACATGCAGGTTTCCTCACGATGTTTTCTTTCACTATAAAGGACAAGATGAATTATAATCACAAATTAAGCACATGAAAATTCAGTGGTGCTCGCCCGGGCTTGAACCCACGATCATCGGATAAGAGAAGTAAGTCATTATATATAACAAAATTAAATGTAAAACTACCACCCGTTCGGAAAGTAGATTCTTTTTTTTTACAATTAATAGGCCAATTAATAGGCGTTTGACCGTTGACTTGCCTGATGTTAAGGATCGACACGGTCTAAGATGTAGCACGCTTGCCTAAAAGAAACCTGTTTACTCTGGATTTGAAGACACCATCATTGTACCTATCAGGAAATTCTACCGAGAAGAACGGGCAAGAAATTAAGTAAAAGTAAAAGTAGTAACTACTCTGACAATCAAGTTACGTAGATACAAGAATACAAATGAATTAATTATTTATCCTACAAGGAAATAAACGAATACCAACTTTTTTTTTTTTTTTTATATCGCCGGGAGGGCAAATGACTCTACTCCACCTGATGGTAAGTGGTAGTAGAGTCCAAACGCGACGACGGCCAGTACAGACGGGAAAAACGTTCTGCACTAGCCGCCTTCGCCTTGCCGGCCCGCAAGATGCCTCTTCACGCCTCGTTTGAAGGAACCCGGGTTGTAAGAGGAGGGGAATACGTGAGCTGGTAAGGAATTCCATTTTTTGGAAGTGCGACAAAGAAAGGAGTTGCCAAATTTCTTTGTTCGCGATGGAATTGATGTCACAGTTAGGCGGTGACATCGAGAACCAGCCCGCGTGGACTTAAGAAGGAAGGGGGAAGCAGGAAAAGCAACTCCACAATTTTTATCATCTATGTGTGCTATGTAACTTATAAACTTTTATCTTTTGATGTAAAATTATTCTATTGGAGCGCCTTGCGGTATGACGTAGGCCGTGGCGTCACACGTCATAATGCTTTCTCATACTGCCATGCCACCTCCCTCCACCCTCTACTTCCTTGTGTGTGCGTGTCGCGTATACTTTATACTTCCTTGCATTTCCATGTCTATTGCACTCACATATATTAAATTTCGTAATTCAACTTTTATGTGTTTATTTAATTTATTCCGGTCATTTATTGTCTTTTTTTATTTATAAATTATTTTGTTGTGATTTATTATATGTTTACTGTTATTGTATGTGTATGTAAAATGTTATTATCAAATTGTTTTGTCAGTATTCTATTGTCTTTTTAGTAATTAATGAAATTGAATGTATGAATATTATATTAATTATAAATGCGAGTCAGTTTATTTTTTTTAAATATATAGTATTATATGGGCCACCTGACGGTAAGTGGTCACGAACGCCCATAGACATTGGCATTGTAAGAAATGTTAACCATCACTTATATCCAATGCGTCACCAACCTTGGGAACTAAGATAGGGCTCAATCACCCTTTAAACCGAACAACAATACCAATACTGCTGTTTTGCGGTAGAATATATGATGAGTGGGTGATACCTACCTAGTTTGTTTGTTACGCTTTCATGGCGTAACTACTCAACCGATCAGCATGAAATTTTCCATACACGTTGTCAGGCGTACATAAAAGGACATATAATACCTTTTATCTCTCCCCCCCCTCAAACTCAAGTGAAGTCGCGGTTGGAAGCTATTATATTGGCACCATTTATTGTATTTTTTTTTTTTTTCATAGAATAGGAAGGTGGACGAGCATATGGGCCACCTGATGGTAAGTGGTCACCAAACGCCCTTAGACATTGGCATTGTAAGAAATGTCAACCATCGCTTATAGCCAATGCGCCACCAACCTTGGGAACTAAGATTTTATGTCCCTTGTGCCTGTAATTACACTGGCTCACTCACCCTTCAAACCGGAACACAACAATATCAAGTATTGCTGTTTTGCGGTAGAATATCTGATGAGTGGGTGGTACCTACCCAGACGGGCTGTCCCGTACAGCCCGTCTGGGTAGGTAGGACAAAGCCCTACCACCAGTAATACTGGAAGTCGGTAATATTTACATTAAAATTATTGTGATTACTATTGTATTGATGTTAAAGGTTTAACTGTTTAGAAATTTTGACGCCAGTGCTCCTTGATCTGTGCTGTAGTGAACATCGAATAAAGCAAAGCGGTGTCTATAATTATTGTATGTGGGCAGTGGCGGATTTACAAATTTTCAAGGTATAGGCTGTAAAGTTTTTGCCACCTTTGCCTCTACAACTGTCTCTACAAATTTTTACATGCCAGTCCCACTACTGGTTGGAGGCAGGATTCAAAACCGAATGATAATTTCATAACTATATTATTAGGACAACTATTTTTGAGTTCTGGATTATTTTTTTCTAACACTACACTGGCTGTTAGAATGTGGAATTTTGCTGCTCCTTTAAATGTACAATGACAAGTCAACGCCAAAATTTATCGCCGACTTGTATCTATAAAACATCAGAAAACAGTCAAGAAGAAAACTTTTTGATTTCTTTGACCAAATTTGCCGCCTTAGGCTGAAGCCTACTCAGCCTGCTGGGAAATCTGCCACTGTATGTAGGGTTAATAACACTCCATAATCATGAATGTCGTGTTTTCACTCTGTTTTCATATCATAGGTATGCGAATAGAAAAATGGGCCACCTGGTAACCACAACCATAGACATAGACGCTGCAAGATATATTTACCATTCCTTACATTGCCAATGCGCTACCAACCTTGGGAACTAAAATGTTATGTCCTCTGCGTCTGTAGCTACACTGGCTTTCTCACCCTTCCCACAGGAACATAACAATACTAATTATTGCTGTCTGGTGAGATAGCCAGTGTTAAGAACGCGTGAATCTTAACCGATGATCGTGGGTTCAAACCCGGGCAAGTACCACTGAATTTTCATGTGCTTAATTTGTGTTTATAATTCATCTCGTGCTTGACGGTGAAGGAAAACATCGCGAGGAAACCTGTGTCTAATTTCATTGAAATTCTGCCACATGTGTATTCTACCAAGCCGCATTGGAGCAGCGTGGTGGAATAAGCTCTAAACTTTCTCCTCAAAAGGGAAAGGAGGCCTTAGCCCAGCTGTGGGACATTAACAGGTTACTGTTGTTTGGCGGTAAAATATGTGATCAGTGGGTAGTACAAATCCGGCCATGCCCTGTTGGCAACATTTTTACAAATCTTAGCTGCCAATGTAACTTTTGACATTCAGCTACAATTACTAAATACAAACCAGTGTTTCAGTTTCAACCTCAACATCGAACTGTGCGGTAGACCAATTTTTCGCGTCTCATTGCTATCAACGCTCAATTATGTTTATAAAAATTTATTGTTGTTGTTAAATATATTTTATTTTCTATTGAACAATTGTTTTTTTATCGAACACTATAGACTAGTTTCCGCTTGCGGTTTCGCCCGCGTGTTATGGGGGGGGGGGGAGGATAGATATTAGGTACTCTATGTACTTTTCTGTAAATTAACACGTGTATATAAAAAGTCATGGTGATCGGTTAAGTAGTTAAGACGAGAAAACGTAACATACAAAATTCACATTCGCATCATACGAACCAGTTAACCTCCTCAGTAACTGTAAAATATTGATTTCCAAACTTTATACCTATTACATCCATACAGGTGAAACAATAAAATAATGTAAGAAATATATACACAAGACTATATACAACATGCGGAATATGTAAATGAACAATCAATTGTCTTATAAATAAAAAGTCATACGACTTAAGTGCGTGTGCGCATGACAATTTCCCGTTCAGTTTATTGGCCGACTCAGGAAATGTTTTAACTATTGCGCAGTCTGCTTTCCGAGACACGCTTAATTATGATATGTAATAATATACGATATTCGTTATGTTATCAAGATATGTTAAAATTTATTGAATAACATTAATATATAATAAATAAATAAATATACTTCTCGGTCAAACGGCGTCGTGACCTCTTTACGAATCGTTAATGTATTTCCTCATGGGCTAAATGCATGATATATATTTAATTAGGTAGGTAGACTGACATTTGGCCTACATAACCTTAAGTAGTCACTCTCGCCCAAAGACCATCCCTTACCTATGAAACAAAAATGTTACGTCCCTTGAGTCCGTACACCAGCTCAAACTGGGACACAACTACACTAAGTATATCTGTTTAATAGTCCGGCGTTATCCACTAACGCGTAAGGGATAAAGGACATGACCGGAGACTGATCAACCACAATCTTCAAGGGCTTACGTTCTCCGATATACTAAAAAACTTTTAGCTCCTATTACAAATGTATACACACAAAAACCGAATTTTATTCGCTCGACCGGGGAATCAAACCTTATGTCACGAAAGTCTAAGCTAGAAACGAAATCAACGAGGATTGAATATCATATCGATACTAATATTATAAGTGTGATAGTATGTCTGTCTATCTGTTACGCCTTCACGGCTAAGCCACTGAACCGATTTTGATGAAATTTGGTATGAAGTAAGCTTCATTTAAAGGAAGGACATAGGGTACTTTAACATCACACCTGCCTTCCCTAGCATACGGGTGAAACCGCGGTGGAAAACTTGTAGATTCTAGAAAACAAGTAAGCCTAATAAACATTATATGGACTATTAACTGGCTCACAAAGAAAAAACTTTAACAAAGTTGCCGTAAAAGGGTACTTAGCTTACTTATTCGAAGTAAGGTAAACGTATGTCTAAATAAATAATAACCTCATTCAAACGAAACTCTGAAATGTAAAACGTGTTAATAATGGAAAACTCATTTCATCCTTAAATGATTAGTAAGGATAGGGCGTTCTCCACAGCTGGGAAAGCCCTCCTAATGAGGGGTTTAGATAATAATCCACCCTCGACATTGCAAATTGATAACATATATCAAGATTACTTCTGAGACAGGCGGCCTGTATCGTGACGTATGCAAAATTATACTTAAGCCTATTTGCTATGTTCATATATTAAAAAAACAATTCGTTTTGGTTACCGACAGTTACATTGGTTATCGTTTTTAATTTCACAATGTAACGTCTTCATATATAGCCTGTAACAGCCTAGTAACAGCCTGTAACTGTCCTTTGAGATTTTTTTTTTTTTTTTTTTTTTTTTTTTTTTTTTTTTTTTTTTTTTTTTTTTTTTTTTTTTTTTTATAGAATAGGAAGGTGGACGAGCATATGGGCCACCTGATGGTAAGTGGTCACCAAACGCTCTTAGACATTGGCATTGTAAGAAATGTCAACCATCGCTTATAGCCAATGCGCCACCAACCTTGGGAACTAAGATTTTATGTCCCTTGTGCCTGTAATTACACTGGCTCACTCACCCTTCAAACCGGAACACAACAATATCAAGTATTGCTGTTTTGCGGTAGAATATCTGATGAGTGGGTGGTACCTACCCAGACGAGCTTGCACAAAGCCCTACCACCAGTAAATAAAAAGAGATAACGATTATCAGGTTATAATATATATATTATTTATTAATAATATTTAATAACAATATTTATATATACAATACGGACAGGCAAATGGGCCTAATGATAATTGGTTGCCATCGCCCATAGACATTGGCGTAGTAAGAAATATTAATCATTCCGTATAGTAAGAAATATACCGCCAATGCGCTAACAACCTTATATACTAGGATACTATGTCCCTTTAGCCTGTAATGATATTGGCTCATTCAAATAAAAATTATAATTTTTCACCCAAAAAATCGGAATTTCGATTCAAAGGAAAAACGCCGCTAGCATTTTTGCCACCATTCCACGCGTTCACGATTTGTACAGTAACTATTTTTAATTTTTATTTGTGTATTTTTAAGGCTTTAATTTATAGAAATTTTATTAAAAAAAAAACGTTATAACAAATACATTGAATGATAGATAGATACCGCAATTTAAATAAGTATTTTCATTATAATATCTACTTCAAGTCATTCAAACAGATTCAATTAAGGATTCAGAGCAAGTTTATTCTTTATAATATAAAGCAAATATTATTACATATTATACACTTTACTAGGCCATAACCGAATCGATGTTTAAATTAATAAAAGCTAGTTTCTGTCTGTGGTTTTACCCGTGTATAAGGGGTTAGGCGGGTAAGATATCAGGTATCCTATGTACTTTTCTGTATCCCTGACAAATCTGAACCCCTTAACTGAAAAAATTTGGCAACTCCTTTCTTTGTCGCACTTCAAAAAAATGGAATTCTTTACCAGCTCACTTGTTCACCTGCTCTTACAAACCGGGTTCCTTAAAACGTGAAGAGGCATCTTGTAGGCCGGCAAGGCGGGGGCGGCTAGTGCAGAACATTTTTTCCGACTGTATTGGCCGTCGTCGCGTTTTGACTCTACTACCACTTACCATCAAGTAGAGTAGAGTCATTAGCCTTCCTGACAAATATAAAAAAAAAAAACAAAAAACCTCTTATTAGGTGTGTGTATAATTTCATGACGACCGGTTGAGTAGTTTAGACGTTAAAACGTAACAAACATACTCACTATCGCATTAATAATATTGGTATAGATTTCAAACAATCGATCGTTACTATTATTATAGCGTATATAACAGCGACTTATGTACAATGCTTTCTACATAAAATACTATGTCACACATCTCTAAGTTAATGATTTTCAATTTTTAAACATAAATATCGATCATAGTGACCTATCTATAAAAGACTACTTTCTGTAGTAATAGACGGAGGTAAAATCGCCTATTTTCTTCCTTGAGGTTCAAGCTTCATCATCATCATCAACCCTTTGTCGTCTACTGCTGGACGTAGGTCTCTCCAACGCGCCACTGAGCTCAATCAGCTCTTAGTCTCCATCCGCTGCCAGTCACTTTGCGTATATCATCAAGCTTGCTTCATATCAAATTTCATCAAAATCGGTTCAGTGGTTTAGCAGTGAAAGACGGGACAAAGTTACTTTCGCATTTATAATATTAATTTTAGTATACATAAACAAATCCTATGTTTAAGCATATATATCTTGATCTGAATGTCCCACACATTTACAGGATATAATTTTTATTAGATGCTGGGAAAAAGCCGCTATCGTCTTGATGAGAAGGTTTGGAGCTTACTCCATTACGCTGCTCCAATGCAGATTGGTGGATACACACGTAACCCAATGCAAGCGACACGTAAGTTAAGATACCATAGATGTTTTATGTTGGTGCTGCTCGGGTTTGAACCCATAATTTTCGATTAAGTTTCTATTATTCTAACTATTGAATTATCCCGACATTCTTGTTCTACAAATACTATTAACAAAGTTTTGTCGTGTATTCTACACAAATAGTATTCCTTATAAAACTAACGTGACGGTTTTTTAACTCCGGTGACATAATTATTTACCTATATATTATATACTAACTTACCATATAATTTATATAAGCTATCATTATATGAAACTAATATTTGGATTGCATTAATGTTTTCGTTATAAATCCGTTAAAAACAAACGAACAACGCTAATTACTCATGTTTTATTGATATTTAATTTACATCGCATAACTAGGACGAGATTAATCCCAAGTTTATTTTTTATAAATCGCTTATAGACAATAGAAGTTGACAGAGGCATAGCTTTTTTTTTAAATAATTCTAGCAATGCCCATATTTAAGGAATTAGTGATATTCCAATTTACCCTTTAAATTAAGCGTACAGCTTGGGAACGACACTAACAATAGGTTCAGAAACGAACCTGCGATTTTTACATACATTTTTACGCTTTAAGCCATAAACCATTGCACGATTGACACTTTCTTTATTCTTTGTTCATTTTCATATATCAAGGAATATAACTGTTAACGCGAATTGGTCCACGAAAACTTTAGAAGAAATTAGCGTGTAAGATGATCTTATTATCTACATCACAAATAATTGATCTCCAAATTTCATTTTATATTTTTAGTCGTACATAAGTCAGTAATTAAACCTCTCTATGGGCTTCGCATCCTGTTGCAACATGTTATTTTATTTTATTTTGTCTGTCATGATATAATCTTCATTTATTTAATGTTAATCAGTAAATTACATTTTTATTATAATTAACAAAATATGATAAACAATGCCTACTCGGACTCAAACCCAAAATATTTGGTTAAAATTCAATTGCTCTAACCGTCGAGTCCTTTCGGCTTTCTTCTTTGTTAACAATTTTTTTTTTTAAATACTTTTAAAAAAGTTGTTGTGTATTCTATACACAGTATTTCCTACAAAACTATCGTGATAGTTTACCATCTCAAATGACATAAATAACTGACTATATATAATATATTAACATACTATATCATTTATATGAGCTATATATGGAAGTGATATAAATTAAAAAAAAGTCTCGTCAATGTTTTTATTTACTAGCAAACCTTAATGTTCTTTTTTCAAACGTAATACATATTAATTTTATTTGTTAAATACTTTTTGAAATAAAAACTCCTTCGACTATTAAATCTAGCATCGAATCCATTAAGCGATATCAGAGATTATAAACGATCGAAGCCATTAATCATTATATAAAAACAATTTCCCAAAAATAAATCTTAAATCCTGTAACAGTTAGAGTACCTACGTCAAAAAACAAAAAAAAAAAAAAACCGTCGACAAGAAAAATCTGGTATTGATAACGTTTTTATTTCTTTTCAAGTTAAAAATTATTTATACTCACCCATGATCAAGTTGATCGCGAACAAAACAGCCAACAGAATGTGATAATTAGACATTTTCGAGGTATCACAGCACACTACATCAACATAGTGAAGGCGTGTTGACGCCTCGCGCGCGGTACGCGGTCTGAGCTACCGTCTACCGCACCCCACTCTACCCCTCCAGCCCTTAGTTAAAGGTTTATACACACTGGGCACATTTTTATATAGTATTACATATATGGTTTTATGAACGAATATATTTTTATTATATAGCATATTAATAGCTTATTAATTTTAATGAGAACTACCTTTTTTATCCTAATTTTTGTTATTGTACTTTTTGGATCATTTAGCATAGCATAACATAATAGGCAACATTCTGATCTTTTTATGACAGATACTAAAAAAATATTAGGTACGTCTATTACTATATACTATATATTATAGCTTTGTTTTCAAAAGTCTTTGTCTTTAAGCCGAGATGGCCCAGTGGTAAGAGCGCGTAGGTTCAAGCCCGGGCAAGCGCCACTGATATTTCATGCGCTTAATTTGTGATCATAATTCTTCTCGTGCTATACGGTGAAGGAAAACACCGTGAGGAAACCTGCGTGTGTTTAATTTTACTGAAATTCTGGCTCATGTGTATTCCACCAACCCGCATTGGAGCAGCTTAGTGGAATAAGCTCGAAAACCTTCTCCTCAAAAAGGAGAGGAGACTTTAGCCCAGCAGTGGGACATTTACAGGCTGTTACTGTTGTCTATAGAAAGTTACGGTATATATATAAGTAATATGTATATTTTAAATACGACACGTATTATTTTGTGGTTTATAATAAAGCACATATTAAAATAATTATAGAAAATTATTCGATGAACGGGTTGATTGGTTAAAGTTTGACGTTTGTGAGAAAGAATTAAAATCAAACTTATTAAATGAATTCCTTCTGAAAAAAAAAACAAATATACTTTACAGTAAGCAAAGATTAATCTGAATGTTCTGTAAAATGTAATGTAAAAATTTATCTGAATGTACGTTTTTTTGCCGAAGCACGGGAGTGTACAAACTTCTGGCTTTCAGATTTCGGGCTGCTTCTGCAAAATTTTTTCAACAGTAAACCCCAATAACTTTTTATCGGCCCAAACTGGGGCTTGAACCGGGGATATCGGGATCTGCGGCCTTATATCTAGTCACTAGACCAACGTTGTCATGTATATCATATTCTCTCTAATTCCTGCTTCTCCCTTCCTTCATAATTCTACGCGTGCGGGCTCTCGATGTCACCGCCTAACTGTAACATCAATTCCATCGCGCACAAATAAAATTGGCAACTCCTTTCTTTGTCGCACTTCCAAAAAATTGAATTCCTTACCAGCTCACGTGATCCTCTTACAACCCGGGTTCCTTCAAACGAGGCGTGAAGAGATCTTGCGTGCTGGCAAGGCGGGGACGGCTAGTACAGAACATTCTTCCCGACTGTACTGGCCGTCGTCGTGTTTGGACTCTACTACCACTTACCATCAGGTGGAGTAGAGTCATTTGCCATCCCGGCGCATACAAAAAAAATATATATATATATATATATGTATATATATGATCGAGTACCTAGTGTTTTTTTAAGTAGGCAAAAACTTAAGGAAAATTAGTGCAAAAAAGATTGTAAAGATATTTTATTGCTAAAACAATACTCGTATCTTCCACACAACCTCTGGTTATTGAACTTCGTATATTTATATATTTTGTCATCACGTACATAATATACGAACCCTGAAAAAAGTGTTGATACTATTTATCATATTGCATATATGTTGTATATAAGTCTAGAAACTGCACGAATAGTAACCAATTAATAAAAAGAAAATTAATAAAATCACGGACAATTTTACTGGTACTCATCAGATATTCTTCCGCAAAACAGCAGTACTTGGTATTGTTGTGTTCCGGTTTGAAGGGTGAGTGAGCCAGTGTAATTACAGGCACAAGGGACATGGCTTCTTAGTTCCCAAGGTTGGTAGCGCATTGGTGATGTAAGCGATAGTTAACATTTCTTACAATGCCAATGTCTATGGGCGTCGGTGACCACTTACCATCAGGTGGCCTATATGCTCGTCCGCCTTACTATTCTATATAAAAAAAAATATAAATATGTACAAATATATTAACATAAAAAAATGGCTTACGTATAATACTAATTATATATAAAAATAAATAAGCTATAAATAAAATAAATAGTGTAATACAATATTCAATTAATAGGAAAATGAGAAATTGAACAATTTGTTAAGGCTTATAATAAGCTATTGTTTTCAATAAAACAATGATCCGCATGTATCTAATTGAAAGGAGTTCCATATCGAGTTGCTTATATGGAGAAATATCTAATATGAAATAAAGGTTATAACAAGAAAAAATAAACTGGAGGTTACGGGTCCTAACCCGGGCAAACGCCATTGAATTTATATGTGCTCGATTTGTTTTATTATTGAGCTCCGCTGTGAGTAAAACATCGTGACATAAATACGCATTGGAGCAGCGTTATGGAATAAATTCCAAAATTTTTCAAAGATGGGAAGCCTTACCCCAAAAGTGTTACGTTCACTCAGGTACTTACTGGTACTTAAGTACTGGCCCAGGTTTTATAATCACAACGCCTATATCAGCCTAACATTGCTTTATATCTATATGAAATATATAATACTAGCTTTCGCTCTCGATTTCATCCGCATGTTTAGAGAGGTATAAACGTGTTGAAAGCTAAAAAAATTAGCCTATACGCCTTGGGCTTCGAGATTGTTTCGTACCAAATTTCAACAAAAACAATTAACAACAACATACAGACAAAATTACTTTCGCATTTATAATATTAGTAAAGTTTAAACATGTTCTCATAATATTATATATAATAGTAATTAATTATTATACTCAATAAGTTATTGTTTTCCTGATTGCGAAGTGACATTTTCAAATGTAATTTCACATCTATGCACGAACAAACAGACTGACTTTCACCGTCACGTTAACAATACTAGGAAATGTGTTTACGTTTCCTTTTGTTTTAAGACTTTCTACACGTAAACACTGTTTCGATTTTGAACATATTGTCTTTGAATAGATAAGTAAGATAGATAAGATTTTAAATGTTTACATATTAGTTGTAGATTGATATTTAACGAGAAAACCCAAAACACAAGCTATATGGTTAGTAGGGCTTTTTTGCAAGCAATTTAGATGAATATATATAATCAGAATGGTATAATTAATCCAACTATGTCTGTCTATTTGTTATTTCACAACCACTAAACTGATCTTAATGAAATTGAATTACGTAGCCTGGTATCTGTATAAAGACACGGACAAATAAATTGCGGGATTTAGGAAAAATACGATTCCCACTGAAAAAATAAATTTGACGCGGATACAGACGCCGCTAGATTTTTAATAAGTTCAAAATATCGTCTGTTTACATCAAAAGCGTTTCACCAAAGCATTACACGTAGAACGTTGCACTCGAATTCGATTATAAAATACTCTCCTCAATACAGAAACCTTACGTTATTCAAAGTTTTAAAAAGAGTTTTTTTTATTTTATAGTATAGGTAGGCGGACGAGCATATAGGCCACCTGATGGTAAGTGGTCGTTAACGTCCATAGACAAAGGACCATAAGAAATAATAAACACCAGGGGAACTAAGATGTTATCTCCCTTGGGCCTGTAATTACACTGGCTCACTCACCCTTCAAACCGGAACACAACAATACCAAGTACTGCTGTTTTGCGGTAGATTATCTGATAAGTGGGTGGTACCTACCCAGACGAGCTTGCCCAAGGCCCTACCACCAGGAAAGTATGCGTATGACGTCATCATATTTATTTATTTTTATTAGTATACGTAAGTGCTTATGGTAGCTAGCTAATAAACATCTATCTTCTGAAAGATAATTGGTATTTATCTCACCACTCTGCTCAAACGCGACTTGGTGGATACACATGAGACAGAATTTAATCTAACAAATGCATGTCTCCTCACTATATTATCTTATAAAATGACATAAATCATTACCACGAATTTAACATGAAAATTCACTTATTAAGGAAAAATCAGGACGAATCAAACATTCACCGCGAATCCGAAACGGTGGTATTTTTTTATGTAAGTAAACGAATAGGAGGTTCTCCTGATATAAAGTCAATTTCCATCAGGTGAGCCTCAAACAACCCATGGACACCCGCAACACCCGAGGGCTTGCAAGTGCATTGTCAGCCTGGAAGGAATAAGTACGCTCTTTTCTTGAGGATTTCTATGTGATATCGGTAGGGAATGATCGCCGACGAAAGCTGCTTCCACACAGAACATGTTTGTGACAGGAAACCCTGTGTGAATCGCGCTGTTGTGGATTTCCAGGCATCGTAGAAGTAGATTTTTGACAATCAATGAGCAAGTGTAAAGCTTCTTTATTATATAAAGATTTAGAACAAAGTTCTTTTGCATAATATCCGATAGTTTTAAATTAAATGAACAAAGTGGATATATTATGTTACATAAGTTGTACATTTTACGAAAAGGGCTCATGTCTACGTAGATGGAGCAAATTGCCGATTCGAGCGCTTTAGTGGCAAACACTGGCAAAACTACTACAGATACACGCAAACTTTTTATAGGGGATTTAGTGCCTCTAAAAAGGTTATAAGAAAAGTCTGACTCATATAATAAATACACGTCTATTTATTAGCCGAGATTGCCCAGTGGTAAGAGCGCGTGAATCTTAACCGATGATCATGGGTTCAAACCCGGGCAAGTACCACTGAAATTTCATGTGCTTAATTTATGATTACAATTCATTTCGTGCTTGACGGTGAAGGAAAATATTATGAGGAAACCTGCATGTGTCTAATTTCACTGAAATTCTGCCACATGTGTATTCCACCGACCCGCATTGGAGCCGCGTGGTGGAATAAGATCCAAAAAACTTCTCCTCAAAAAAAGGGAGAGGAGGCCTAAGACCAGCAGTGGGATATTTACAGGCTGTTACTACGTCTATTTATTTATTTAGTTTATAACACAAGGAATACGTAATAACAAATTTTGGTTATTAGTTTTACAAGTAAATAAATTTAATTTACGATTCAAAACACCTTGTGCCTGTAATTAATAATAATGGTAATAATAATATAACCCTGAGACATTATTCACACACGGCCATCTGATCCCAAACTAAGCAGAGCTTGTACTATGGAAACCATACAACTAACAGACTATATATAGTACTTTTCTTTTGTAAATACATACTTATATAGATAATTACACCCAGACCTCAGGACTAACAGACATGTTTATGCACACAAATGTCTGATCTACTAAGTACCGCAGTTCACACCGAATAGAAAGTGACTACCACCGCCCATGAACACCTACAATTCCGTAGGACTTACAGGTGCGTTGTTGGCATTCCAGGCCTTAGTGTGTGCGCGGTTCGAATACATCGTATTTTTATAATAATTTTAATAATAAAAATATGCTTAAATAAATATATTGACGAAACTCTATCTATTTACTTACTAAACTCCATAATTATTTTATGGTTTTATTTAGTGAAAGAATTGTATAAATTAAAGCCTTAAATATATACAAATAAAAATTAAAAATAGCTACTTTACAAATTGTGACCGCGTGAATTCGAAGCAGCATTGGAATCGTAATTATAAATTATATTCTTAAATTATAAATTATTTTAATAATCATAAATTTTGATGTTTCACATCCTTCTAGAGCGTCCCTTTTTTTTTTTTTTAGGAGGAAAGGCATTTACGCCTGCCACCCGGACACGACCGGGACGGGTATGTGGGACTCACGGGGCAGAAGGCCACCGTCCTACCCACTAAAACCTCCTCGTTTCCTTCTCACCGCATGGTGGCGGGGTTACGGGAACGCGTTAGCACACCACCGCGACCCCACCTGCGGCCGTCGCTTTGGGTGAGCGACCCACCTGTTGTTTTTTATTTAGGTTTTCTCCTCTCGACCCGGCCGGTGAAGGCAAGGCCCTCGGTCCCACCACAGGCTGGCGCCTGGATGGGGAAACGAGTTTGAGAAGGCGGTGACCGAAGTCTGTCCGCCCAGCATCGACACCGAAACTGGACGAACCCACCTCTCCCTCCTCCTCTACTCCTCCTGTCTCCGGCAGCCCGAAAGGACTCCAGAGACCAACTCCTCCTCTCTCCGGCGGCCCGAAAGGACCCCGGAGTCCTCCTATTTGCCACGAAGCCGCTCGCTGGTCCACTCTGCGCAACAGAGAAGTCCCAGGAGCGGCCCGCGACACTTCCGCCGCGTCAGTCTCAGCCGCGATCGACATGCATTCCGGAAAAACATCGGTTTGCTGGTCGACCCCGTTGCCCAGGGTGCACCACGTGGATTTGACTGACATGCACCCCTTCTGGAGCGTCCCTTTTTTTTTTTTTTTTTTTTTTTTTTTTTTTTTTTTTTTTTTTTTTTTTTTTTTTTTTTTTTTTTCGGGGAGGAAAGGCATTTACGCCTGCCGCCCGGTCCGGGGGGACCGGGACGGGTATGTGGGACTCACGGGGCAGAGGGCCACCGTCCTACCCACTAAAACCTCCCCGGATTTCCGCCTCTCCGCAAGGCGGCGGGGTCACGGGAACGTTGTGACTTACAACCGCAACCCCGCCAGCGGTCGTCGCCATAAGGCGACCCATCTCGAGAGCGCGCCAGGATGTTAGGGCGCGCCTCCCTCCTCTCTGTGCCTCCGTCCTGTTACGTGACGGACTCCCCCGAGTCCGCCACTGGAGGCTGGGCGTCAGGGCTTGAAGCCCCGCGGCGGATCAACAGACTGACTCCGCCGCCAGCCACACCTTAACTCTGCGGCAGCGTCCGGCCTGCGAAGGCACGTCGCCGTCGAAGAGGTCTCCTTCTTCGTTGCGGGAGCGAGTCCACGTCGTCCTCCCGCTCCCGCTCTGCCTCCTCCTTTTGCGACATGACGCATGCGCTGAACCGGGACACTGCCGCCCAGATCTCTTCGCTTCCGGCCATCTTCTCGACGACGGCCGGAAGCGACAGGTCTCCACCTACGGCCGTGGATAGGACCGCGCGAGGCTCCGCCCAAGCCGGGCACTCTACGCGCGTGTGTTCCGCCGTATCCACGGCTCCTCCGCCACAATGGTGGCACTCCACCGTCGGCTCCCTACCGACCACCTCACACAGGTACCGGCCGAAACAACCGTGGCCGGTCAAAAGCTGTGTGAGGTGATACGTGGGTGGGCCGTGCTTGCGCTCGACCCACTTCCTCAGCACCGGCCGAATGGCCGCAACGAGGTCTCGGCTAGCACCCGGGACATCCAGTCTCTCCGACCACTCGGCGAATACCCTCTCGTGGGCCTCCTCTCGCCACGTCCGAACCTCACGTGGGTGGGGCCGGCTCTCCTCCGCTCTCATTAACGCCTTGATCCGCCATTAGACCCTCGAGTTAGCCTCGGCCTCGAGGTCCCATGGCGGGCTTCCGGCGAGCAGGCACGCCGCGTTGTACGACACCGTGCGGTACGCCCGAGCCGCTCTGAGCGCCATCGCTCGCTGTGGACGTCGCAGCGAGGCGACGTTGCGGGCGCTCAGAGCGTCCGCCCATATCGGCGCCCCGTAGAGCGCCATCGAGCGCACGACGCCGGTGTACAGGCGCCTGCAGGAGCCTCCTGGCCCACCCACGTTCGGGAGGATCCTCCCTAGCGCCCCGGCTGCAGCCACCAACTTTGGGGCCAAGCGCCGGAAGTGCTCTTCGAACTTCCACCTGCCGTCGAGCACGAGTCCCAGGTACTTCATCGTCGACCCGACGGCGATGGAAGTTCCGCCCACCGTTATCGCCGCCCCCGGAGGTGGCGCATTCCGAGGCCCGTGAAAGACGAGGGCCTCGGATTTGTGTAGGGCCACCTCGAGGCCCAACGCGCGGATTCGGTGGACCACGTGCCCCAGCCGTGGCGCGATAGGCCGCCTCCCGGTATGAACTGCCGCGGGCCGACACGAGGGTGTCCCTTGTCTAACTCAAATATTTAATTAAAAAATGAATTATTTCATCGATCATTACACATACAAACCACATGATTGCTTGTCTTTTTTATTGAATTTTTTTTAGTGCTCGTCCGCCTTAGGTAGGCCGACTGATGGTAAGTGGTCACCAACGCCCATAAACATTGGCATTGCAAGAAATGTTTACCATCGCATACATCGCCAATGCGCCACCAACCTTGGGAACTAAGATGTCACGTCCCTTGTGAATGTAAATTACACTGGCTTACTTATCCTTCAAATCGGAACACAACAACACCAAGTACTGCTGTTTTGCTGTAGAACATCTTATGAGTGGGTGGTACCTACCCAGACGAGCTTGCACAGAGCCCTACCACCAGTAAAATATTGTCAAAAGTAATCGCTTCTATTTCGATTTTTTCAACTAATACATATACTAAATTTATAAATTCTGTTTCATTTAAAAATGTCATTTAATTAAAGTAAGTGCTTAAAATTATATAACGGTGAAATACGGAATCAAAAACAAAATAGTTAAACCTTATTGCTACAAGTTTATCAAGAAGTTCGTGGAAATGCTACTAGATGGCGCTACGCGTATTCTATTTTTTCCTACTTTGTACTTTCTTGTTTCCTTACAAACATTCAATGTGTAATAGTAATAAATATAATTAGAAAAAAAGATCGATATAAATAAATTTGACCGTTTTAATTTGAAAGTGATTTGAGTGTTCGTTTTAAGAAGTTATCTACAAACTAATTTCTTACTAACGTAATTACTGTAAAAAAAATTGCAATTGTGACGGAAAATCTTATAAGAATAATCTTATAGGCGCGTTACTTGCAACTCCAAAACAATAGGTTACTGATAACGTTTCAATTTCAACGTCAACGTTAAATAAAGAACTCGACGTAAATACACGTATAATGTCACAGCTAAGAAACAAGCATTACATTTCAAGATCGTCCTCTGCCGTGTTTCGATATTTTTATATGCTCTACTGAGAGATTGGAACCCGTTTAATTTTGAACGCAAGTGATAACCAGCAAAGACACATTGTAAAGCGGAACTTTACGAGATAAAAAAATCAAAATAAAGTCATAATAAGTCTATATTATAAGTCATTTGTCCTACCTGACATCAACGCAAAACTATTGAGTAGAGAAAGCTGAAATTTTGAAACATATTTATTTTATAACATAAACTTCTAAGATTTTTCGATTTCGACTTTAAGAGAGCCAATAGGTGTGGTAACTATGTATGAATTATAAGCACACGGAGAGGAGGCGGAAGGCAAATAAAAATCAGATATTAATGATTGCACGCTAGGAATTTATTTACGCTATATAATTACATAATAACAAAAGTTTTTATATATGTCTCTAACACAAAAAATCTGACATAACATAAAACAGGCTAGCTAACGTACTGAAGTCATCTAGTAAATGTATAATTTGACGACAGAAAAATGTACTACGTTTTCCAAAAAAAAAATGGTTTCTTCTCTGTTTTGAAAAATACATCATACCATCGTAACTAGTGCGAGTTTTGAAATGAAAACAGCGCCGTCTGGTGACAATAATCGGAATTCATATAGATCGCAATTAACGTAATCGCTATCGGTTAAGTAAAAAAAACGCACTAAATACGCTGATAGAGAAATTTGATAATCAAATTTTTTCCTTCCTGGCATCTTATCTTCATTGTACTTTATATTTTAAAATGTGTTTGTTTTGTGTTTCGAAATTAAATGTTATAACTTATCAAACATAATCTTTAATTGATAGAACAGTACAAAAAACTTCCTCTATAAGCAGTTGAAAATTATCGTTTGGATTCGTTTGATTTTAAACGAAATCAAACGATATTTTTCATTAACGTTTTCATCAGACTAGATAATCGGATAATAGGCTTCTTCTAATATATGACAGTTATTGTTGGTAGCTGAGATGAGCACGTATCCGTCTTCCCCCCAGTCCTCCCCCCAGGAGTTCTTCACGATCCAATACGTAGCACCATCTCGAACACCATAACCTACGACGGTCACGGCATGGTTGTAGTGGTCTTCGTTGCTGTGAAAAATAACAAATTACCTCGAATACAGAACAACATTTGACCATAACAAACAGCTTCCAAAAGGTCATGACGATATGTTCTCAACTTATTTCGTAAGATCAATTTTTTCTACAACAACAAAACAACTCGATCGAAACAATTTCTCATCATTATCAAAACATTGGAAACTATCGATGTTCTTACGAGCACTCTTAAATCGTCATTGATATTTACTACAGGATAAATGTAAAACTTGCATCGGTCCTGTGCGGAAATTTGCCTACGAAAAGTCGCAATTAAACTCACTCAGCAGTACGATTCTGTAAGAACTCACTTCATTACTCACCCGTAAAGTGTTCAACCAACTTATGCCGATACATATTTTGATGCATGTATTCTTAAAATGTTATAATTATTATGGTCAATGTCGCAAATCTGATATTTAACGAGTGTTTTCTGCGGTGAGTTTCGAGTCGGTTCTTACAGAATAGACCTTAATTAAATCTGAAGTTCTTTCTTATTTAATCATTTTCTCAAATGAAGTTCTCCCGTCAATAAAAAATAGTAAGTCGTTCGCTAACCCCTGTCATATATATAATATTATTATATTTCAGAATAAATGATATTAAGAATCTTTGCATTTAGAATTGAAATAAATTGAGCATATTATGCGAACGAATATATTACTTTATATATCATGGAAGTAAAGGTCCATTAGTAAAATATATGTATATAATAAAATATATAAAATAGTTCAAATTTTTTTATCTATAATAATTATTCATACTGAAAAATTTGTCACGACGGTAAGTAGTCAACACATCAGTCAGTACACAACCCATAGACATTGGCGCTATAAGAAGAATTAACCACACCTCGTATCACCAGCGGCACCAACTTTTGGAACTAAAAAGTTGTGTCCTCAATTGTGCTTATTCGGGACCGAACAACAGGTATAAGTAGTGCTGTTTAGATGTTAAAATACCGCTCAAATTAAAACTTACCAATCAGGATCATAAAAAATTCCATTCCTATATTGTATTATTGGTGACGAGTTGATAGCAACAGTCACTGGGCCGTATTTATAGAGAGCAACCTTCATAGCGTTGACGCTGAGCACGGATACTTGAGCGAATCCTCTGATGCGGTATACGTCGGTCATGTTATCAATCGCACAGAAGCCATTCTATAATGAAAATAAATGTTTAATAGAAACCAAACCACGCACAACAAATTCGTGGTCACAGCTCTTGAAAACACTGGAACTAATCAGCTCTATGCCTTATTTATCTCCGGTCACACCTGATTATCAACCATCAGACTGTTGCAATGAAATTCAAATCACAAATCTTTCATCGACTGCGCTGATCGTGTCGGATTGACATCCCAACGGATTGTGAGAGCGAGAGAATTGATAGTTGTTGGTCTGTGTTTGCGCGTACACTTACCGTAACAGCCTGTGAATGTCCCACTGCTGGGCTAAAGGCCTCCTCCTTTTTGAGGAGAAGGTTTGGAGCTTATTCCACCACGCTGCTCCAATGCGGGTTGGTGGAATACACATGTGGCAGAATTTCAGTGAAATTAGACACATGCAGGTTTCCTCACGATGTTTTCCTTCACCGTCAAGCACGAGATGAATTATAATCACAAATTAAGCACATGAAAATTCAGTGGTGCTTGCCCGGGTTTTGAACCCACGATAATGGGTTAAGATTCACGCGTTCTTACCACTAGGCCATCTCGGCAATGTACGCGCAAACCACCCAAACCCAAAGGTTTGGGTGGTTTGCGCGTACACTTGTGTGCTAAAATATCTGTACAGCTGGCCAACCTCCCTCGAGATTGATCGCCTTGGCCGAAATCCGTCCGGAGAACATCATCATTACTAATATGTATATAATATAATACGAATATGTTAGATGATTATATTGTAAACACATAAATCTGAATTAATATTTACCTCTTCCAAATATAAGCCGTAGTCCTCCTCAGTTGGAATGCCATGTTTCAAGACATACTTAAAAACTCTGTCCAACATTCCTCCTTTACAGCCATAGTTATCATATCTAGAAGTTATTGCGTATTATTGGAGTTCAATTAATTTTGGTGCAATTAGTATACAATTTGAAGGTTGTAAGCGAGTGTTACTCTCACTCACTATTTTTTAAATTTTTATTATTCGTCCGTGGCTTCACCATCTTTGGTAAGGGCGGAGATGTTGGTGGTATAAGAAGCCTATTTTCTTCTTCGGAGTTCAAGCTTGCTTCATACCAAATTTCATCAAAATCGGTTCAGTTTTCTAACCGTGAAAACATAACAGAGAGATAGAGTTACTTCAGCATTTATAATATTAGTTTGGACTAGCTGTACCCAAAGACTTTGTCCGTGTGGATTTGCTTGTGACTAATAAATAAGAATACATATTGAAATGTCAGTGCTACTTATATTAAATACAGCTGTTATTTATGGATAAAGCTTTTTAAGTTTATAAAAATCTTTTCTTAGTATTATTAAAATCGATTCACTAGTTTCAGAGTTTATTACAAACAAATTAACTTTTTCTCCTTATAATATTATTATAAATATACATTAAAACATAAATTTTATTTCTGTTTTTTAGAATAAGTAAAGGCTTTTTAAGCTACGCACTAGATGAACGAGACAGACAACTAATTAACAGAATCTGAATCGTGTTTTATACAATCCAGTCGTGTAGAGTAAATTATAAATGAGAAACTCTGTGTCTGTTACGTTTTCACGGCTAGAACACTGAACCGATTTTGATGAAATTTATTATAAAGCAAACTTGAATCCCAAGGCAATACTTACTACTTTTTCTATCTAACAAGTGCAACCCCCCTCCTAACAAGCGAGCGAAGCCGCGGGCGAAAGCTAGTTGAATTATTTCTTTTTTTTTTCCTCAAAATATTTAACCGTTATGGCAGATGGGCCGCCTGATGATAAGTGGTCACCACCATCCATAGAAATTGGCACCATAAGAAATAATAAACACTGGCTTACTCACCTTCCAACCAGAAAAACTGTTTGGCGTTAGAATATGTAATAATTGGGTGGTACCTACCCAGCAGGCTTGTACAAACACCAAATAGATATAAGAGTAAATAGGTATACCCCCAAGCGCAGTCGACTAGTGACTGCTCGCTGAGATCAAGGTTGCGAGCTCCATTGCTTCTGGCGAGCGCACCCTCCACTGCTGCCGTGGTTGCGAATGCCCAGCACGAACCACATGAACCTTGATCTAAGAGATAATAAAGGTTACATTTTTATTTATTTATATAAATACTTTTTTCTCGGATACACATCTATAAACCTTATGACGATTTTATTGTATGTAGTTACAGTATTTGATCGGGATAAATCATATACTATAGCTTTTAAATTACTTATATTATAAAATACTTACATTTATTTTTAAATATTTATATAATAAATACTTTTCAACTTGTATCAATAATAATATACCCATATTATTGCAGTACAGCGGTGCGTATATTATAACTTTTCATTTGATTTTTGCGACCCACCATACACCAATTATTTCTTGTAATGCTTTTACCACCAGCATTTGTGTTATCAGGGCGATAAGCTCACAATAGTATTAATGCACTTAACACCAACATATTCTTCATCAGAAACCAAAGGTGCTTAATATTACAATATAATTATTCTTTTGTCATTTTATGATGGACATGAAGAAAATACAACGAACTTACTTTTAATAGAACTGATGAAGCCTTCGACTCTCATGTCGTAATTCTCAGGCAAATCCTGGGCTATTTCTTCAACCTCTTCTATGGTATGAGGAAAGGGCATTGATCCCAAATCATGGGGATCGGAGGGTCTTGTCGCAAAAAGGTACCCAAGTTCATCGTCAG
This sequence comes from Nymphalis io, assembly GCF_905147045.1. Classification (NCBI taxonomy): domain Eukaryota; kingdom Metazoa; phylum Arthropoda; class Insecta; order Lepidoptera; family Nymphalidae; genus Nymphalis; species Nymphalis io. Next base: position 1,513,554 of record NC_065909.1, read on the forward strand.
TAAGGTCAGAGAATTTGTTGATTGTTAATTTGTAGCTAAGATTTTTCTGGTTTTGTTCTAATACGCGTCTAGAATTTTACATAATACATTTATTGTTATATACAAACACATAATATTGTAAATATTTTTGGTAGCAATGATTTTGGACTCAATAAATAGGACCTTTTTGCTTATAAACTTAAAAAGCATTAATTTCACAAACGTTGAACGACAATTTTCTAAAGTGAAAAGATTTTCTCAAATCGCAATAGAAGTTCCTTGTGAAGATTAGCGCGTTAAAAAAGGCATTTATATCTATTAAATATGTTAGTTGCAATAATGGTCGCTGAGCCATAAACACTGACAATGAGAATTAAAATATTATTTCACTAGATGATGTATTATGTAATAATACATAATCAATACAAGCCGAGATGGCCCTGTGGTAAGAACGCGTGAATCTTAACCGATGATCGTGGGTTCAAACCCGGGCAAGCACCACTGAATTTTCATGTGCTTAATTTGTGATTATAATTCATCTCGTGCTTTACGGTGAAGGAAAACATCGTGAAGAAACCTGCATGTGTCTAATTTCACTGAAATTCTGCCACATGTGAATTCTACCAACCCGCATTGGAGCAGCGTGGTGGAATAAGCTCCAAAACCTTCTCCTCAAAAAGAGGAGAGGAGGCCTTTAGCCCAGCAGTGGGACATTCAGAGGCTGTTACGGTACGGTTACGGTAGATGATGTAATTATTGCCGAGATGGCCTAGTGGTTAGAACGCGTGAAACTTAGCCGATGATCGTAGGTTCGAGCCCGGGTGGGCACCACTGAATTTTCATGTGCTTGATTTGTGTTTATAATTCATCTCGTGCTTGACGGTGAAGAAAAATATTGTCAGAAAACCTGCATGAGTCTTATTTCACTGAAATTCTGACACATGTGTATTCTACCAACCAGCATTGGAGATCCGCCTTCTCCTCAAAAGGGAGAGGAGGTCTTAGCCCAGCAGTAGGACATTAACAGGTTGTTACTGTACTATTGATGTTATTATTGTACTGGCTTGTTATGAGCAATTTTCATTACATCGCTAATAATGACCGGACACGAATTAAGAATAATAAAACTAAAAAAAAATATAACCAAACGTAATTACCTTAAATTCTTTTTAAATATTTGCTTTCTCATCTCATGCTCGTTCACCTTATACTTCTTTTTGTGCTGAATTTTGAAACTATAACAGTTAATTAATTAAAATTTAACCCATTTTCTTATCAAGTAAATACTTATTATTCCAAATTATACATTTGTTCCGTTTGAAGTTAAAACACATATACTTCGGAATGATAATCAAAACATGTTTATTAAACGTATAAATTGTCTTTACTGAGAGACTGCGAGTGGAGGGCTGATTAGTTTTCGTCCAGATTATCTGAATTGCGATTCAACAGTAAAATTCAGGCATTCTTGCCAACGATTTTTGATTTGTATAGTAGCTTCTTTTAAATTCGATTTGTATCTTAATATAAATGTTTTTATGTAAATGAATATACACACCTTAGAAAAGCATCATCGACGTCCGTTGAAAGTTCATGAAGATCATTGAATTTGTGCTTAGTGTGCTCCCGCTTGATGGTATCCTTACACGCTTCGACTGAAAACAAATAATACATTTTATTTTATTATAAAACTACCCTCTTTTTAATGGAAGTAACTGGTTTTGTTTTAATTAAAAAAATAAGACATGTAGAACTATTATGTAAGAACAAACTCAATACAACACAGCACACGATAGCGAAATGGCAGAAAATGATATAATAACATTATAACATTTATTCCATCAAAATTATTACATAAATTAATTTACTATAGCTTTCAAGTTTGTTCACACAAAATAGTTCTTTTTATATATATATATGTTTAGCGGGAAGGCAAATGACTCCATTCCAATAGATGGTAAGTGGTAGTAGACTACCACTACTACTGGACTAGAGTCCAAATAGGACGACGGCCAGTACAGTCGGAAAGAATGATCCGTAAGATGTCTCTTCACGCCTGGTTTGAAGGGATAAGATAAGAGGGGAACACGTGTGCTGGTAAAAAATTCGAATTTTTGTAGGTGCGACAAAGAAAAGAGTTACCGAATTTCTCGGTGCGCGATGGAATTTACGTCACCGTTGGGCGGTGACGTCGAGAGCCAGTGCTACTGTTATTGCGCTTGCTTTATTTATAACTTATTTTACTTTAGTAAGGTTGCCTGCCTATCGGTATTCTACAAGATATATTTCGGAGTGTGCTCAGGAACTATTTAATGTGGTTCCTCCGTCACCTTTTTACCACAGAACTGCGAGGCATCGAAAATATCTGCATCCGTACGTAGTTGACGTATTTAAGACACGTACGAAACGATTTGCTTCCTCGTTTCTGATACGCACCGCCAAGGTCTGGAATACTCTCCCGACCTCCGTTTTCCTCAACACCTACAAAATGGGTACCTTCAAGTCAAGAGTGAATAGGCATCTTCTAGGCAGGCGCGCTCCACCTTAGACTGTATCTTCACTTTCCATCAGGTGTGATAACAGTCAAGCGCTAACCTATGCATTTAAAAAAAAATACACACTCAGCCTGTTAATGCCCCACTGCTGGGCTTAATCCTCCTCTCCCTTTAGAGGAGAAGGTTTGAAGCTTATTCCACCACGCTGCTTTTTTCAATGAAATTCAATGAAATTAGACACATGCAGGTTTCCTCACGATGTTTTCCTTCACCGTCAAGCACGAGATGAATTTTAAACACAAATTAAGCACATGAAAATTCTGTGGTGCTTGCCCGGTATTGAACCCACGATCATCGGTTAAGATTCACGGGTTTTAACCAATAGGTCATCTCAGCTCCTTTATATATTATAATTTAAATATTACCGTTAGTTAGGTTTAATTCTCCCGCATCAAGTGGACTGAAGTTGAAGTAACGGATTATTATGTGACTATCCAAGGCACCGGACCAGAGATTATGTCGTAACGATTCGTATCTGTTGAATAAAATAAGAAGTTATTTTATAGTTATATATACATTATTTAAAAACATGCAGCTAGAATAAATATTTACGGCATACAGAATAAAGTATAACGGCTTTACTTATAAATATTGTTTAGCGGTTGATTATATAAGCAATTGATACTTTTTTTTGTTTATTTAAGTTATATTTATATAGTATATATTTCCACGGTATAAAGTCTTATGGCATTCTACTCTTGGGTAATGCAGACGATATTAATACGATTTCTGTACTGCAGTAGAGGGCCATTCGTGCAATTTATAACCTGGGCCGAAAAGATTCACTAAGGTATAAATTTAGAGAAATTAAAATAATGACTGTCGCTTCTCAATATATATTTGATAATGTTATGTATGTACGCAAAAACGTAAAAGATTTTTCCAGAAATTGTGACGTACATACTGTTAACACCAGGAACAAGTATAAACTTACAACCACTATGACCAGATTACACAGGGTTAGTAAGTCGTTTATGGGACAATGTATACACTTTTACAACAGGATCCCAGAAAACATTCAAAAACTCAATTGTGAAATTTAAAAGAATCGTTAAGGAGCACTTGTGAGCTAGAGGATATTACACAACCAATGACTTTTTAGATGATTGCTCACCTTGCGAATGAAACGAACGCCTCCAGGCCATTTCAAATAAAAAAATACAATTCTATGATTGTATATTACGTAAATTGTAAGAAATCTTTCGCCGGTTCTTCTCAGGTCTGAGGGTTTTATTTCCGAACCGGTGGTAGATTTATGACAATCAATAAGTAAGTGTAAAACTTCTATATTGAATAAAGATTTTCGAATTTGACATGGTGCGTCTTAGTCTTTCGGATGCCAATTCAATGATGTCAGAAAGACAGAATCAGTGTTTAACTAAATAGCCGCTAAATAATCTACATAAGTGTGTAAGTTTTTATAACATTAGGTAGACTTAACCGATTTTGATGAAATCGGAACAGCGATATTCTATAATAATTATCATAATTTTTGTAATTTTTATTCGTTTGGATGGTTACCCAGAACAAACAGATAGAAAAATTATTTATTAACTGAAAGGCAGTTATTTTGCAATCACTGTCAAAAACATTAATTTTACTTATTTGTATAGATAAAAATACAATGAGAGGATCTGTAGAATGGCATTTGAATCAAAAAATAAAATAATGTCACAGCCTGTACATGTCCCACTACTGGGCAAGGACCATCGCTCTTCTTGACAAACTAAATATGAACATAAAAATTATATATAATTAATACAATTATTTTGATTTCAGCGTCGACGGCAATATAATATATGCAATTTAATTTATTTCTTTACAAAATGACCTGTTGCTCTTGGCCAAAATGACCTCGACAGCGTCACCAAGCCCCCTGCTTGGTGACGCTGTCGAGGTCTTGAAAATACTTAGCCAGATGTTGGGAGCCAAAAAGGCTAACACACACAACAAAACAAGTACACATGTCCTATAAGTGCCTCATGTGATGACGAACCTCGGCTGAGGACACCGTCGATAGAGGACAGTGAGTGTCCTTATATATTGGTCCTATATAAGCAAAATACCATATGTACTTACAAAACTGGTACATAGTCTCCATCCGTGCTCTTATACGCGTATATAGTTTGTTCTTCTTTAGTATTATCATCACCATCTGTTTCTATGTACTTCCAGATTTGCACACTCTTATCGTTGTAAATTGTTTCGCCTGCGTAAAATACATAATATTGTGGTCCTGTTCCAAATGGTAAGGCTTTATGCAAACCCGTCTACTAGTAGGTATGAGCTATTCCCCATATATTACCTACATATTCTGCCGCTAAACAGCAATACTTAGTATTATTGTGTTCCGGTTTGAAGGGTGAGTGACCCAGTGTAACTACAGGCACAAGGGACATAACATCTTCGTTCCCGAGGTTGGTGGCACATTGGCGATATAAGGAATGTTTAATATTTCTTACATCGCCCATGTCTATGGACGGATGATATGACTACTTATTGTCAAGTAATCAATTTGTCCGCCAACCTATTTTATATAAAAATTAGCTATTCGATCGCCAGGAACGCATGGAAAATGCATTCGTTAGTAACGAGCGGTCAAATAATTTGTTTGTCTGACCTGACCTATCAATTAATTATTAATAATTAATGAACTAATCTATACTAATATTATAAATGCGAAAGTAACTTTGTCTGTCACGCTTTCACGGCTAAACCACTGAACAGATTTAAATGAAATTTGGTATGAAGCAACCGTAAGCTTCAACAATGAACATTCGCTAGTTTTTTATTCCTAGCACTTGAGCCCCCAACTAAACACGCGGGCAAAGACAAAGCTGTTGCCAAAAACTAGTAAGTTATAATTCTGTATATTATTAGTTATATATTTTACCAAAATATGTAAAGTTTTCACTTGAGGTCATTAGATTCTTTTGTTCTCCTTCCCAAGTGTCTTCATCGCATACAATTTCACTTGTCATTTCATCTGTGGTCCTTGGATATATCTGTAACATTCATATATAATTATTGTAATTGTTGATGTTGGTCACATGTATCGTCGGTTCCATTTCCACTGGTGATGAGGGCTGGCTGGCCAAAATTGGGACAGATTTTGAGATACTTTTCACAAAAAAAACTAATTGCTTTTTTTCTAACCCAAGGCTACAATCCAGAACTCTAAAGCGCTTGGAAAAGTTACTTATGTAAAGAAAAACAAGCGCTGTACCAACAGCACTCTTTTGTCGGTAAAACCGTGACCGTATTATTACCTATGTATTTGATAGATGGCGTTGTCAATGACATGATAGCCAACACGGTAGATAAAACAGCATGTTTTTGATAAAATATTATAAAAATGAATTGACATATCAAATAAACGACTTTAATTGTCGTTTCTTTGTTAAACAGTGTATTTAATATCAAGTGTATATAAAAACTAAAATTAAAACTTTGTTTTTAGAGCAGAATGTAGAATTCCTAATCAATTAAAAATATTATCTTATACTTAAATGAAGTATATTCCAATTTTATTTTTTTACAGATTTCAATACTCATTAGCAATTCTTTAGTCCAGAGGGTGGATCTACCAGTTATCTGTCCGATAGCTGGTTGGAATCACTACGGGTACGCGACCCCGGACTGCTCTAGCTACTAGTGTCACATTCCTGTATCTTCCGTGATCACAGTATCCTCACCCCTCTCCTTGATACGTTGTTTCCCAAAATTATCCCAGCGTCACGCCAAAGAAGAAGGAAAACTAATATTAAACCCGGAGCGGTGCCTCCGTTTAGGCGTAAGCCAGTCACCTGCGGCCAAACCAGCACCACACGTATTGACTCGTCATTCCTGCGGATCCTGCTGGGGAGGAGGAGAGGGTGGCATGGGTACTGGGCAAGCCCGTGTTGCCATAAAGTCGCCAGGCCCAGGCGTAGCAGCATCCACGGAGAGGACACTTCGCTCACCTGTCTTGCAGGTGGAAAACAACACGGAGAGTGGCAGTCACCGGTTATAAGTCAGCACGAATAGGCGTAAGTGCGGACGCCAGGGGCCACTCTTGACAGTAGGAGGATCCATCGTAGATCCATTGATCAGTTACCGCCTGCTTTAAGTCGGGCAGCCCCCGATCAATAAGGTACTGATCCGCCTCAGCGTTAACTTGTTCCGCCTGGGTGAACGGAACACAAGCCTTACAGCTAGACGTTGACGCTGTGACATTAACCACCTGCTCAAAGGAACATAAATCCCAAAACCCACACCAACGCTGCTTACATGCGCTTTGCGACATGGAATGTCCGAACGATGAGGACAGGCTTCCCGAACACCTACGGAAGCTCCGATTGCGCCCAAGAACTGCGCAAAACTTACAGTATCGACGTGGAGCTTACAAGGCTCAATATTGATATTGTAGCCTTACAAGAGACCAGAACTGAAGACGAATGGTCTTTGCGTGAAGCTAACTACACTTTTTACTGGAAGGGCAAGAGTTCCTTGGAAACACGAGAGCATGGTGTAGGTTTCGCGGTTCGAAACCATCTCATCAACGCCATAGAAACACCTGTAGGCGTTTCCGAGCGAATTATGGTCTTGCGTCTAAACACAAAAAGCGGCTTTGTCACGCTAATTTCCGCTTACGCACCGACGCTTAGTTCAAAACCCGAGACCAAGGATCAATTCTACGGCCAGCTCGATGAGACAGTGCGCAGGGTAAATCCAACTGACAGACTGCATATTTTGGGTGACTTTAATGCCCGCGTCGGTCAGGGCACATCAGCCTGGCCTGAATGCCTCGGTGCACACGGCATAGGGAAGCTTAACGACAACGGACAACGACTGTTGGAGTTTTGCTCAAGGCACCAGCTGTGTGTTACCAACACCTTTTTTAAAGGCAAAATGATGCGGAAAGTCTCGTGGATGCACCCTCGATCTAAACACTGGCACCAATTAGACCTTGCTCTTACAAGAAGGAGGGATCTACGGGAAACGCTCCACACGCGGGCGTTTCACAGTGCCGATTGTGACACCGATCACAGCCTCGTTGCTACTAAAGTCCGACTTGTCCCTAGAAGAGTCCATTCTTCCAAGCCACCCGGTCGTAAAAAGATAAATCTTTTCAAGACTCGTGACATGGAAGTAGTGGAGTCATTTGGGGAACTCGTCCGCGAAGAAGTTGCAACTTGGGATAGTACGGCATCAGCGCGAGTCGAATGGGAAAAAGTCAAGTCTCTTCTCACTGACACTGCAGGCAAGATTTTTGGCTATCAAAAGGCAAAATCTTACGACTGGTTTCAAGAAAACGAGGAGCACTTACTTCCCTTGATTGACTCGAAACGCCAAGCCGCTTTAAATTTTCGCCTTAACCCTTGCGATGCGACGCGTAAAGATCTCACGAAGGCAAAAGCCTCACTCCAGCGTAGCACGCGCTTCTTTGTAAATGCGTATTGGACAGAGCTTTGCCAAAGCATCCAAGCGTGCGCAAACGCGGGGGATATTGGCGGGGTGTACGCGGGCATCAAAAGAGCTCTTGGACCTACTCCAAAAAAGACGGCACCTCTCAAGGAAACCGACGGTTCTGTTATAACAGACAGCACCCGTCAGATGGCAAGATGGGTAGAATACTACAAGGGGCTCTACTCGTGCCCAGTGGATATTCAGCCAGAAGCAATGGAGCTTGTCCCGAATCTGGCAACTTGGCACGAGCTAGACGTTGCACCCACAGTAGAGGAACTTTATCTGGCCGTCAAGAAGCTCAAATGCGGAAAGAGCCCCGGAAAAGACGATGTTGTCACCGAAGTCGTCAAGCTTGAGTGCCTCTTGCCCATCCTTCATAACCACCTGGCTAAGTGCTGGGAAGAAAACTACGTCCCTCAGGATATGCGAGATGCTAACATCGTCACTCTTTATAAAGGCAAAGGCGATCGTGGCGACTGCAACTGTTACCGCGGTATATCTCTTCTTAGCATCGTCGGTAAAGCCTTTGCCAGGGCCATTTTAGGCAAACTACAAAGGCTCGCCGACCGCGTATACCCTGAAGCACAATGTGGTTTTAGGTCCCAACGGTCAACTGTCGACATGATATTTTCACTCAGACAGCTACAAGAAAAGTGTAGGGAGCAACATACCCCCCTAGTCATTGCATTTGTAGACCTAAATAAGGCTTTTGACTCCGTGAGCAGAGAGGGGTTGTACTCGGTTCTTGTCAGAATTGGATGCCCCCCAAAACTCCTAAGGATAGTGCAATCGTTCCACGAAGGTATGGAAGTCACCGTCCTGCACAATGGCAACGCATCCACGCCATTCGACGTACGCCGTGGCGTTCGTCAAGGTTGTGCACTGGCCCCCACCTTGTTCGGAATATTCTTCTCGGTGCTTCTGAAGGTTGCTTTTGGAGATGAACAGCAAGGCGTCCACTTACACACGCGAACCGATGGTAGGCTGTACAACATCTCAATGCTCAAGTCCAAACGCTACAGGGAGGACCTATTTGTAGATAGTCTCCTCTTCGCTGACGACGCTGCCTTCGTTGCTCATGACCAAGCTCAACTCCAGAGTCTAATGGACAAATTTGCCAGAGCGTGCGACCTCTTCTCAATGTCCATAAACTGCAAGAAGACCGTTATTTTAGCGCAAGGATGTTTAGAGCAACCAGTCATCTTGCTTAACGGCGCACCTTTACAGGTGGTTAACAAATTTTGCTACCTTGGGTCGCATTTGTCGAGCAATCTCTCGCTTGATGCAGAGATCGACTTCCGCATCGGCAAAGCAGCCTCTATGTTCGGGAGGCTCTGTTCAAGGGCTTGGGATAACAGACACCTTACGGTAAAAACGAAAATGCTTGTTTACCAATCATGTGTCCTAAGCACACTCTTGTATGGAGCAGAAACGTGGACAACGTACGCAAAACAAGAACGCCGACTAAACACATTTCACTTGCGCTGTCTTCGGAACATTCTGGGCATCACATGGCAGGATCGCGTGACAAACGAGTCTGTTCTAGGCAAGGCACAGCTGCCTAGCATCATGGCCATTCTCAAAAAAAAAACGGTTACGGTGGCTGGGACACGTGCATCGAATGGAGCAGACCCGTCTTCCAAGGCAAATACTACTGGGAGAGGTTGTGGATGCAAAGAGGTCTGTTGGGCGGCCTATGCTCCGTTACAAAGATTGCGCTAAGCGTGATATGGTTGCGTTTAACATCCCTAGCAATCGATGGGAGGAACTGGCAGAGGACCGTGCCAAGTGGCGACGCCTTATTTACGAAGGTCAATCAAAGCATGACAATGACTGGTTTAAACTACTAAAAGAAAAACGCACTAGGCGTTATGAGCGGGCTTCAAACCCCCGCCCATCTGGGGGCGCATACACTTGCGGAAGTGCGGCCGGGGGATCCTCTCTCGCATTGGTCTTTTCAGTCATGAACGCAAGTGCCTTCGCGATGCCGCTTAAATCATCTGTCAAAGATGCAGAGGCCTATATATATAGCAATTCTTATATCCCTATCGCAATTTATTTAAGTCCAACTATTAAAAAAAACACAATAAACTTCGTACCGCATATTCTCTACCATAATCCTCTTCACTTTCGGCGATGTAATAGTTCATCACCATCCCTCCGTAATAGTCTATACGAGACATGTTCAATTCGGCGCTGTACCTAAAATTATAATGAAAATATAAATGTGCACTTCAGAATGTATACCGAAGTGACCTGACTGATTCGAACCGTTGAATTATCATGTGTTTAATTTGTTATTCATCTCTAAGTTACCGTCACGGAGAAACATCGAGAAGAGACTTTACTTCTTCTTTGATTGAATTCTGCTATATGCGTATCCGCAATGAAGCAGCGTTGTGAAATAGACCTCAAATTTTCTTCAAAATAACATGAACAGTAGATAATTTCTTTGTGCTCGCCTGGATTTGAACCTCTAAACTTTTAAGATACATATGTAAATCGCCTCTGATCCGTCTCGGCTTTTGACATTACAGATATATTAGGCAATAATGTAAGCAATGAGCCACAAATCGAGTCACCCCCTCCTAAACACATTCGAACATAATTATATCTCACCAGAATTCAAACGGCTTTATAATACCGGTGAATAGATTTGTAATTTCTCCTCGTATGCTATACTCTGTCGGAAATTTTAACACATTTTCTTCTCCACCTGCAAATATTAAGTAATCATAATCATCCGACATTAATCATAGCTTAATCGTTCACACTCAAAGTCATATTTCAACCAAAACAAAACTTTAATGAATTATACAAAAACCTTTCTCATGAATCCTATGATTGGCGAAAACTATTCATGAAATGGCTTGAAAATTCGTTCTGCAGTTTTTGAGCTTATAGCGTTAATTTCAAACAAACAGACAGACGCGGTGGGTGTACTTTCTTTTAAAATATGTAGTGATATTATGTAAATTATAATTACCCAATGAAAATGAGAAGCCAGGATCAAAAGCAATTATTAAAAGTAACACTATGTTCAACGATGCCCACGCCATGATGGACTCCGAAAGCGAATGAGCGAATTACAATTACAACATATATATATATAGTTAGCTTAGCAATTATAAAGCTAAGTTCACATTGTGATCACTTGTTTGCTCGAAAAATCGCGACGACAATGACTGCATTCTGGAACGGGTTTATATCTATATTACACTTGGTGTAGGGATCAGGAGGGCTTGTGTACCATTATGTCACCCTCTACTTGCGATCGTCAGCAGCTACCTACACGACTGGTACATTTCGTACAAAGTGCAAATGAAGAGTGGGGGGACGCAAGATTATTCTTTTTCAAAGAGAGCTTCAAGTCAAGAGTATAGTACGACAAGAGAATGACATTGGTAAAACGATCCTGCAACCTCCGAACTGTCGAGATGAGCTTAATAGGGACAAATCTCACATAAACCGGTTCTCTGGGTATGGTTTTTTTTTTTATAGAAATGTCAACCATCATTTACATAGCTAATGCGCCACCACCTTGGGAATTAAGATTTCATGTCCTTTGTGGCTGTAATTACACTGGCTCACTCACCCTTCAAACCGGAACACAACAATATCAAGTACTGCTGTTTTGCGGTAGAATATCTGATGAGTGGGTGGTACCTACCCGGACGAGCTTGCACAAAGCCCTATCACCAGTAGATATGATAAAGTTACTAGCTTCTCCTATCGATCCTGGGTTCTACTGTCGAAAACTATTACCACTTCCTTACCCAAGATTACTATTGTCTTCAATAGTAATCTTGGGTAAGGAAGTGATATAAGTTGTATACCATATCGTGACTTCCCGTTCATTAGTAATTATTGAGATTGTATTAATATAATGTTGGCTGTGTATATTTTAGTATTTTTTATGAAGATTTGCGAGCTAAACATGATATGTATGCCTTTGTAATTCATTATCTAAATAAATTCGATAAATCTCGATTTCTTAATTAAAACATTTTAAACGTAATGAACTAAAAGTTAAATTTATATTTATATAATTACTATTATCAAAATTTCACGTTTTGATAAGCGAATTAAAAAAACTATCAAACTCATTATTTTTATATTTTATTTCGATAGGTATTATTATAAAAAAGAGTTTCGCTCGCGGCTTTGTCGGAGGGGGGAAGTAATTAGTACCCTGTGTAAATCTGTACTCCAGACAATGTGTATGGAAAATATCAAGATCGCGTAACATGCAAACTTACTATGGTATTTATAATATTAATTATTAAGTATTAACTTGTAAAAGTTATTAAGTAACAGCCTTGAATATCCCACTGCTGGGCTAAGGCCTTTTCTTTTTTTGAGGAGAAGGTTTGGAACTTATTTCACCACGCTGCTCCAATGCGGGTTGGTGGAATATACATGTGGCAGAATTTCAAGTGAAATTAGATACATGCAGTTTCCTTACGATGTTTTCCTTCACCGCCAAGTACGATATAAATTATAAACACAAATCTTAAAATAAAATTAAGTGTAAAAAAATGCGTTAACCATTGTGTTCCCAAGGTCGGTGGTGCATTGGTGATTTAAGGAACGGTTAATTTTTCTTTCAGTGATGTCTAAGGGCGGTAGTTAACATCAGGTGGCTCAATTGTCCGTCCCATCTATCTTATAAGAAACCATGGACAGGGCAGATAGAAAAGCGCGATAACCAATATTGTCACCAACTTTTAATCCGTATCGGTCAAAACTTCGTACAATTAAACTAAATTGTTGTAATAATATTAACACTTTAATCGGAGATGTCATTTTATCGGTTTTTATTTGAAAATGGAAACAAATCTTTCAAGTCTTCATTTAGCCACTAGGCTTGTGATGGGCGACACCTAGGCCTCCAGTGACGACGGCTGGAAAACCGGGGCCTTTAGCAGAGGGTACGCTGCCACAGTGATCATTCTTCAATATATCACATTTCTCACTGGAAACTTCAATAACTTTTTCTGTTGTCGTTGTCGTTGTTGATGGTGCTAAACGCCTACGATTATCAGCCACAATGCAGCTTGCAGCCATCACCAGAATCATAAGCTTATACATACTGAAAATATATTATTGTACATATTAATTATATATATATTTCTAAATTATATATAATATTAGCAACATTTACTGATTAACCTACTCAGCATTTATACAACCGCCAAAAAATAGGATTGCCTACGATTGATTACGATTTGTATGGTGAGTGGGCTAGTGTAATTAATTCCAGGTATCATTCTTTGTTGAATAGAGATAAAAGCATTACACTGCTTATTGTCAAAAATCTCTTGTGTTCCCTCGTTGGTAGGTATATAACATCTTTGTTACAAAGGTTGGTGGCAAATTGGCAATGTAATAAAATATGGTTCATATTTTTACAGCACCAATGTCAATAGGCGGTGGTAACCAACAGTTGGCCAATTCACTCTTACTGAGTGAATTTTTTCAATGTCTTGAAAAAAATTTCTGTGAATGATTGGTAAGTCCATCGTTATTTTATTTTTTATTATATTTTTGAAACTATCAGTATCCACTTATAACTTAAAACTAATATCCACTTATAACACAATATCAACTTAACAATAATATTTTTATTAAAAGTTTAAAAAAAGTGAAAATATTAAAATTTGAACGTTTGAATTAAGCACGATTGAATTAAAAAGATTAAAAAAAAACTTGACAAAGATATATATTACAATGCCAAAGAACTTACTTCAAAGATGTAAATGCAGTTATTGTTCGAAATAAAATGTAGTTATTTAATATTTAAATTCCCTTTTTATACTAACCAGATATTTCATGCACACCGAGACAAAAAACTAACAACACATGCATAACATTTTTTAATACATTTTAAAATCAATTTGTTTTTGTTTATCGCGTTGATAAATATGTACAAATTATAACAATGATATGAAAGGACAGCATTTTTTTTATATTTAATCTTTATAGAGGGATTACAACACAAACCAAGTTGCTTACTGAAGTTGTCCATAAGAACATTTTTTTTTAATTTAAAATAGGTAGGCAGACTGGCAAATGGACCACCTGATGATAAATGGTGATTCTACACATAGACATTGGTACTGTGAGGAATACTAACATCCCCCTACATCGTCAATGCGAAACCTTGGAAACTGAGATGTCCCTGTACTCACACTGGCTGGTACACCCGCATCGGTTCAACTTAGTAGAGAAAGCACACCTTCTCCTCAATAAGGAGAGGTTAACACCTGCTGTGTTTATTGTGCTGTGTTAACACCTGCTGTGTTTTGTGCGGGCCATTTATAGGCTTTTATTTTACTCGTCGTTCAAACCGGATGGCAATATCGCATTTTTTCTGTAAGTAATATTTGTAAGATATTTTGAGAAAATAAATGTCCTTTCATTTGATTCTTTGAAACCGTGATGAGGGGGTGCAGGAATTGCAGGTCACCTTCTCATGACGCTGAGAATTCGAGAATTCTTCAGTGTGCTTAATTCGAACGTTTTTACTTAATCGATTGCGTTGACGGTAGCCGTGATTTGTATGGAGTTCCGATAATTGTCACTAAACGGCGCTGTTTCCATACAATACGCTATCGAATAGGTACTTAAAAAAACTTGCAACAGGCACACAGACTGCTAGAAGTGTGACTATGGCGAACGATTGATGTGCTGTACTGTGGTGCAGTGGAATCGCGCCTGATATTTCGCTGATGATTATCAAAACGACCCTTTGATATATTTAAATAAAATAAATAAATTATTCGTATGTCAATAACATCTCTTAAATATTATTAAAATAAAAGCTAACAAAATTATTTCCACGCTTAAAGCAATTTTACATTCAATACATTTTATAAAACAAAATTTGTGTGCAGCGAAATGAATTATTCATACAATTTATTTGAGTTTCCTTTCATCTAATCATATAAATGTTATTTTTTTGTTATTCAATTCCGCATTATATCAGCACAGCAGCGTATATTAGTGATTTCATTAAAAGTAAATACGAGTAGATAAGAATGCATATATATATATACAGTAACAGTATATATATACTGTTATTAATTGCCTGCCTCGTGGGTCTATAATTCTAGGCCAAGGTTGTCCGAAAAATATGTAATTAACAGTCTGTAATCAATATTGTTTTATTATATACAGGAGTCCGTGGCTCTGTTTCTTTTTTAGTAAAGGAGAAGTAACTTAACAGCTTGTAAATATCCTATAGCTGGAAAGCCTAGCTTTCCTCTCATCTTAAAGATAGTACTTGGAGTTTAGTCCACCAGGTTATTCCAATAAGCAAATGATGAGAAACAATCATCTATTAGGATTCACGTGTTCTAAAGTCATCTCCTCTCTTTTTTTAATATGGGATCCGAAAATCAAATGATACGCCTGATACTAAGTGCCACTGCACTTTTAACTTTTTTTAAATGCCTTACTTACTTGTAACTTTTGTTGCACTTGCCTATCACTCCAAACCGAAACCCAACGACCCAAAGTATTACAGTTTGGCTGAAAAACGAGTGAAGGGTGTACATTTTTTGGGTGAGTGTATGTTTTTTTGGGGAAGGGAATGAAATTAAATGTCTGTACCACCGTTTTCAAATAACTCTTCAAGAAACTCAGTAGCAACTCTTTTTCATTATTTAAAAAATAGAAATTATATTTATTTATTTTTACTTGTCATGACAATCAACAGCGTTACAGAAATGGTTGTACAGTTTTTTCTTAATACATAGGATTATATTTTTGTAATACGAAACTTGAGAAAAAAAAATTAAGGGTAAAGACATCGTATGAGTATTAATATTTACAGTAAAAAACATTCTTGCTTAATATTAATGCGAAAAAATCGCTTGTGCGCATGCGCGCGCGTGTGTGCTTGCGTGTGTGTACGTTTGTGTATATTGTTATTTATTGTCCCAGGACGTAGATGCTATAAGTTCAAAGGCACATATTTATAACTACTACATATTATAAAACAAAGTCCCCCCACTCCATCTGTATGTCTGTCTTTCTGAACGCAATAATCTCAAAAAATACCAAACGGATTTTCATACGGTTTTCTCTAATGGGTGAAGTGAAGTCTAGGGAAGGTTAAGGTGTATTTATTAAATATTTATGGAAATTGAGTGAAATATGACGACGATTGTTGTACTAGGTACATAGATATAATATTTATGTTGATATATTTTTATCCAGTGCCTTGCCGCTTGCCATTTGCCAGTACCTATACAGTCGTATGCTTATTGGCAAAGTCCAGCCCTCCATTTTCTCTCCAATCAATCAAATCAATCAACAGCCAATCGTTGTCCACTGCTGAACATAGGCCTCTCCCAATTTTCTCTTCATGTAAGGGAATTTTAAAGTGAGAAACTACAAAAAATAACAAATAAATTTATTATTATTACACCTACATTTAATTATCTAGAGCGTTATTTCCTACCTCTAAACACAACCCGCTCGCTATTTTAGGATTTTATTACAGTCTATTGTGTACGGCATAACTTCACAAGAGGCATAATTTTTAAAGATACGTCTTTGATTAAAACTATACACCGTTGGATCGCTTTGCCTTAAACTTTCTTTGCTGTTAAAAATATGCAGGCACTTAACAGTAACGTAGGTCTACCGTTTCCATTCATCCATCCACCGATTGGTTCCGACAATACACATTAGCGCTGATAAAATTAGTAACCATGCCTCACATTCATGTAGCTGTAGTTACACTGACTCACTCACACTTCAAATTGAATCGAAATACACGTTAATCAAATAAGTAAATGTAAAAATTATGGAACAAGTGAGTATTAGTAAATTCTTAAACTAGTTTGTTATAATTTAACATTGTTGTAGGTAGGTAAACAAGTTGAAGCCCCTTCATATCTTCAACTTGAACAATCATTATAAAACTTAATTTTACCATTGTGGCCTCTACATATCCACAGCTGGTAAACAATTTGAAGACATGAAGGGGCTTCAACTTATTTACCAGCTGATGATATGTAGAAGGTATGGTTACCTACGAATATTGTGAATTGTTATTATTGTATTATTAATTTTCAACAAATGTGTAATAATAATAACACAAGTAAATCAGTAGCATATTACTCAGTTAAGTTATTTTTTTTTTATGATGCCTATATCGATCGGTCGGATATGACTTATAAAAAAATTACATCTGGCCATTAACTGTCATTATGGAAGAGAGACAACTGTCACGGTAGCGGTTTTTAAAAGAATGGAGGAACTAAGAAATTAATTATTTTGATATTAAGATTATTTCGGAGAATAAGGAACATTATGTTGTATATAAATACTACATTATATGTAAAAATATAATATATTATACAACTGCGTCTTATTTCGGACCAGCTTAAAGTAGTTATTTACAGTTACGTAACGTTATACACATAACCTATCTATTTTATAAGAAACCATGGACAGGGCAGATAGAAAAGGGCGATAACCAATATTGTCACCAACTTTTAATCCGTATCTGTGAAAACTTCGTACAATTAAACTAAATTGTAGTAATAATATTAACATTTTAATCGGAATTTTCATTTGTCGGTTTTTATTTGAAAATGGAAACAAGTCTTCCTAGTCTTCATTTAGCCACTAGGCTTATGATGGGCGACACCTAGGCCTCCAGTGACGACGGCTGGAAAACCGGGGCCTTTAGCAGAGGGTACGCTGCCACAGTGATCATTCTTCAATATATCACATTTCTCACTGGAAACTTCAATAAATTTTTCTGTTGTCGTTGTCGTTGTTGATGGTGCTAAACGCCTACGATTATCAGCCACAATGCAGCTTACAGCCATCACCAGAATCATAAGCTTATACATACTGAAAATATATTATTGTACATATTAATTATATATATATTTCTAAATTATATATAATATTATCAACATTTACTGATTTACCCATTCAGCATTTATACAACCGCCAAAAAATAGGATTGCCTACGATTGATTACGATTTGTATGATGAGTGGGCTAGTGTAATTAATTCCAGGTATCATTCTTTGTTGACTAGAGATAAAAGCATTACACTGCTTATTGTCAAAAATCTCTTGTGTACCCTCTTTGGTAGGTATAAAACATCTTTGTTACAAAGGTTGGTGGCAAATTGGCAATGTAATAAAATATGGTTCATATTTTTTACAGCACCAATGTCAATAGGCGGTGGTAATCAACAGTTGGCCAATTCACTCGTACTGAGTGAATTTTTTCAATGTCTTGAAAAAAATATCTGTGAATGATTGGTAAGTCCATCGTTATTTTATTTTTTATTATATTTTTGATAATATCAGTATCCACTTATAACTTAAAACTAATATCCACTTATAACACAATATCAACTTAACAATAATATTTTTATTAAAAGTTTAAATAAAGTGAAAATATTAAAATTTGAACGTTTGAATTAAGAACGATTGAATTAAAAAGATTAAAAAAAAAACTGGACAAAGATATATATTACAATGCCAAAGAACTTACTTGAAAGATGTAAATGCAGTTATTGTTCCAAATAAAATGTAGTTATTTAATATTTAAATTCCCTTTTTATACTAACCAGATATTTCATGCACACCGAGACAAAAAACTAACAACACATGCATAACATTTTTTAATACATTTTAAAATCAATTTGTTTTTGTTTATCGCGTTGATAAATATGTACAAATTATATCAATTATAATAATATGAAAGGACAAAAAAAAAATTTTTATTTTATAGATAGATAGATAGATAGATAGATAGATAGTCTTTATTTGGATCACACCACACGTAGGAAAAAATAAATAAAAAATAAACTAACTTGCAAAAATATTTACAAAAATATTTTGCATCCAATTTTATTTAAACTATATCTATTAAATATAATTGGATGCAAAATGGGAATTGCATTATTATGGAAACACAAAGAAAAGAGAAAAAATAAGTAAATAAAAATTAACAAAAATTAACTGTAAAGTGGTTTGGCATCCAAAATGGACAACCTCTCAGTTGAAGCTGGCATAATATTAACCCAGCACTGATTTTCAGAGGCCTCCATGTGACAGTGACGGACGGCCATGTAAACGTGACAAAGAGTAATATCAAATATTAAAGTGGTAGATTGTTACGTATAAACAAGTTATTAAATTACAAGTTAATAAAACTTAAAACTAAAGTCGTTATCTGAAATACATATACGATTATAAAAAAATAGGAGATTAAATCCGATATACAAATTAAAAAAAGTTGACATTTAGGCGGTATTTTTAAAAATTAACATGACTCCGACTCAAACTCGGCGATCAACACCATGGGAAGTAATGGCGGCCAATGCTATTAAGAAACAACACGGCGAATGAGCATTCTGAGAAGCGAGAATAGGTAAGTACTTAAGACCTAATCTTTGTTTTTGCTTTACATAAATTATTACGTTATTTGTGTTTACAGATTAACCATGTAATTTACATAGATAATATCAATCTATACATATAAATAACATTGGAGTGTCTGTTTTTAATATCGAAATAACCGCTTTTTACTACATGCATATGAATATATATACGATACATACACCGAAATAACATTTTTTACAATTTTTGTCTGTCTGTCTGTCTGTCTGTCTGTCTGTTTGTTCCGTCTAATCTCTGAAATGGGGATATAGAGGGGATAAACAAAGTTGCTTACTGAAGTTGCACATAAGAACAACATTTTGTATTTAAAATAGGTAGGCAGACTGGCAAATGGAACCCCTGATGATAAAGGGTGATTCTACACATAGACATTGATACTGTGAGGAATACTAACCCCTAAATCGTCAATGCGAAACCTTGGAAACTAAGATGTCCCTGTATAACATTGGCTGACTAAACCCTCATCGGTTCAGCTTAGAGAAAGCACACCTTCTCCTCAAAAAGGAGAGGTTAACACAGCAGCGGGCCATTTATAAGCTTTTATTTTACTCGTCGTTCAAACCGGATGACAATATCGCATTTTTTCTGTAAGTGATATTTGTAAGATATTTTGAGAAAATAAATATCTCTTTCATTTGATTCTTTGAAACAGTGATGAGGGGGTGCAGGAATTTCAGGTCACCTTCTCGTGACGCACTGACGGGGTCAGTGGTCGGTGAGCACTTCGAGAATTCTTCAGTGTGCCTAGTTCGAACGTTTTTACTTAATCGATTGCGTTGACGGTAGCCGTGATTTGTATGGAATTCCGAATATTGTCACTAGACGGTGCTGTTTCCATACAATACGCTATCGAATAGGTACTTAAAAAAAATTGCAATAGGCACAGACTGCTTGAAGTGTGACTATAGCGAACGATTGATGTGCTGTAGTGTGGTGCAGTGGAGGCGCTCCTGGTATTTCGCTGATGATTACCAAAGCGACCCTTTGACTATATTTAAATAAAATATATAAATTATTATTAAAATAAAAGTTAACAAAATTATTTCCACGCTTAAAACAATTTTTTATTCAATACATTTTATAAAACATAATGAATTATTCATACAATGTATTTGAGTTTCCTTTCATCTAATCATATAAATGTTATTTCAATTCCGCATTATATTAGCACAGCAGCGTATATTAGTGATTTCATTAAAAGTAGATAAGAATGCTTATAGACTTTTATTAATTGCCTGCCTATAATTCAGGCAGGTCTATAATGCCAGGCCCATTTTCTGTAAACCTAATAAAGCTGCATTGGATTATGTAGTATTGGACTTCCAAGGTTTTCCGAAAAATATGTAATTAACAGATTTTCATACGGATTTCACTAATGGGTGAAGTGAAGTCTAAGGAAGGTTAAAGTGTATAATTCATTAAATATTTATGGAAATTGAGTGAAATATGACGACAATTGTTGCACTACGTACCTATGTACGTATTTACATAATATTTATGTTGATATATTTTTATTCAGTTCCTTGAAGCTTGCCATTTGCCACTCAAAATGTTGCTGATCCTCACCCTGTGTTATTATGTGCTTATTGGCAAAGTCCAGCCCTCCATTTTCTCTCCATGTTAGGGAAATTTAAAGTGAAAAACTACAAAAAATAACAAATAAATTTAACTGTACGCTTAAAGGCATTGGATTATTACACCTACCTTTAATTAACTAGCGTTATTTCCTACCTCTAAACACAACCCGCTCGCTATTCAGGATTTTATTACAGTTTATAGTGTACGGCATAACTTCACAAGAAGCATAATTTTTAAATATACGTCTTTGATTAAAACTATACACCGTTGGATTGCTTTGCTTTAAACTTTCTTTGCTGTTAAAAATATGCAGGCACTTAAAAGTAACGTAGATCCATTGTTTCCATTCATCCATCCATCGATTGGTTCCGACAATACACATTAGCGCTGATAAAATTAGTAACCATGCTTCACATTCTTGTAGCTGTAGTTACACTGACTCACTCACACTTCAAATTGAAACACAGCAAGACATTTCCATTTTTGTAGTCGTTATTATGTATTACGGTAAATTACTTTGAGGTGACTCTACATTATATTGTAACTGTATTCCCCTGGGGTTGTTTTCCACAAAGTAGTTACTTACAGTTACGTAACATTATGTTTGTACGTAGAAACAATGATAATCACTATACAAATTTGAAAAGAAAGGATAAGCTTATAATGCCAAGTGTGAGGCTACGAAAAGTCAGTAAATCCTTCATGGAGCAAGGTACTCTTTTCTAAGAAAGAATTCGATAAAATTTAAATTACACGTCCCCTTTTTTTGTTCAAAAATCCTTTAATCTAAGGTTGTCAGGAAAATATAGATATTTCTTTAAATTTCGAATAAGTGGGCAGACGGGCTATTGGTTACCTGATGGTTAAGTGGTCACCACCGTGTTAAATTAACTCTGTAAGAAATATAAGCCATCCCTTACACAGACTTATCTTAAGACTATTTGTCGGTACCTTCCCTAATAGACTAGCATGAAGCCCTAAGCAACAAGTAATAGCTAAAGATCATTATGATCGCCATTGAACGCTCATTGTAGTATGCCCTATTTTTTAACTGAATTATTATTATATTCAAATAGATTCTGTTTGCTGTATTTTTTATATTCTATTCTATTTTGAAGACTAAGTTATGGATAGTGTCATCTTCATTCATAATATTCTGAAATATTTATAGTTTGGTTTTAATTTTATAGAAGATATCATCAATATGTATGTTTTGGTGAGTATTTTTTAATAATTAATTTGGATTTTTAATAATACGTTATTGCGTGTTATATTATCAGCGTTTGGCAGATTTAATTGGTAGTTAGCAGATAACGAATTTGTAAAAGTAAGTAAGTAACAGCCTTGAATGTGGGATATTGCTGGACTAAGGCCTCTCCTTTTTTGAGGAGAAGTTTTAGAGCTTATTTCACCACGCTGCTCCACTGCGGGTTGGTGGAATATACATGTGGCAGAATTTCAAGTGAAATTAGATAGTTTCCTCACGATGTTTTCCTTCACCGTCAAGCACGAGATTTATAAACACAAATCTTTAAAAAAAATTAAGTTTTAAAAAATGCCTTAACATTTTTCTTCCCAAGGTCGGTAGCGCATTGGCGGTGGTGAGCATCAGGTGGCTCAATTGCCTGTCTTATCTATTTTATAAGAAACTATGAACAGGGCACATAGAAAGGCGCGAAAACCAATATTGTCACCAACTTTTAATCCGTATCTGTGAAAACTTCGTACAATTAAACTAAATTGTAGTAATAATATTAACATTTTAATCGGAAATTTCATTTTATCTTTTTTTTTTGAAAATGGAAACAAGTCTTCATTTAGCCACTAGGCTTATGATGGGCGACACCTAGGCCTCCAGTGACGACGGCTGGAAAACCGGGGCCTTTAGCAGAAGGTACGCTGCCACAGTGATCATTTTTCAATATATCACATTTCTCACTGGAAACTTCAATAACTTTTTCTGTTGTCGTTGTCGTTGTTGATGGTGCTAAACGCCTACGATTATCAGCCACAATGCAGCTTGCAGCCATCACTAGAATCATAAGCTTATACATACTGAAAATATATTATTGTACATATTAATTATATATATATCTCTAAAGTATATATAATATTATCAACATTTACTGATTAACCCACTCAGCATTTATACAACCGCAAAAAAATAGGATTGCCTACGATTGATTACGATTTGTATGGTGAGTGGGCTAGTGTAATTAATTCCAGGTATCATTCTTTGTCGAATGAAGATAAAAGCATAATACTGCTTATTGACAAAAATCTCTTGTGTTCCCCCGTTGGTAGGTACATAACATCTTTGTTACAAAAGTTGGTGGCAAATTGGCAATGTAATAAAATATGGTTATTAATTTTACAGCGCCAATGTCTATAGGGGGCGGTAACCAATAGTTGGCCAATTCACTCGTATTGACTGAATTTTTTCAATGTCTTGAAAAAAATATGTGTATGATGAGTGTATCCATCGTTATTTTATTTTTTACTATATTTTTAATTCTATCAATCGGTAAATACAACTTACCAATAATATTTTTATTAAAAGCTTAAATAAAGTGAAAATATTAAAATTTGAACGTTTGAATTAAGAACGATTGAATTAAAAAGATTAAAAAAAAACTTGACAAAGATATATATTACAATGCCAAAGAACTTACTTGAAAGATGTAAATGATGTTATTGTTCGAAATAAAATGTAGTTATTTAATATTTAAATTCCCTTTTTATACTAACCAGATATTTCATGCACACCGAGACAAAAAACTAACAACACTGCATAACATTTTTTAATACATTTTAAAATCAATTTGTTTTTGTTTATCGCGTTGATAAATGTGTACAAATTATATCAATTATATGAAAGGACAAAAAAAAATTTTTACTTTATAGAGGGGATACAACATAAACAAAGTTGCTTACTGAAGTTGCACATAAAAACAACATTTTGTATTTAAAATAGGTAGGCAGACTGGCAAATGGAACACCTGATTATAAATGGTGATTCTTCACATAGACATTGGTACTGTGAGGAATACTAACCCCTAAATCGTCAATGCGAAACCTTGAAAACTAAGATGATGGCTGACTAAACCCTCATTGGTTCAGCTTAGAGAAAGCACACCTTCTCCTCAAAAAGGAGAGGTTAACACAGCAGTGGGCCATTTACAGGCTTTTACTTTTCTCGTCGTTCAAACAGGATAACAACAATACTAAGTATTGTGTTTGGCGGTTGAATATGTGCTGTGTGGGTAGTACAAAGACTGGCTTGCACAAAGTCCTAACACCAAGTAACTTAAGCACAATCTGTACTCACACTCATTAGACTCTTAATTATTATTTTTTATTTAATTTGCATCAATTTTACTAACATCTAAATACTAAGCCAAATGGTTTACGGGTAATGCTGTCTGCTAATGTTTTTATAATATCGCATTTTTTCTTTAAGTAATATTTGTAAGATATTTTGAGAAAATAAATGTCTCTTTCATTTGATTCTTTAGAACAGTGATGAGGGGGTGCAGGAATTGCAGGTCACCTTCTCGCGACGCACTGACGGAGTCAGTGGTCGGTGAGCACTTCGAGAATTCTTCAGTGTGCTTAGTTCGAATGTTTTTACTTCTCGATAATTGATTGCTTTGACGGTAGCAGTGAATTGTATGGAATTCCGATTATTGTCACTAGACGGCGCTGCTTCCATAAAATACGCTATCAAATAGGTACTTAAAACAACTTGCAATAGGCACACCACACAGACTGTTTGAAGTGTGACTATGGCGAACAATTGATGTGCTGTAGTGTGGTGCAGTGGAGGCGCTCCTGGTATTTCGCTGATGATTACCAAAGCGACCCTTTGACTATATTTAAATAAAATATATAAATTATTCTTATGTCAATATCATCTCTTAAATATTATTAAAATTATTTCCACGCTTAAAGCAATTTTATATTCAATATATTTTATAAAACATAATTTGTGTGCAGCGAAATGAATTATTCATACAATGTATTTGAGTTTCCTTTCATCTAATCATATAAATGTTATTTCAATTCCGCATTAGATCAGCACAGCAGCGTATATTAGTGATTTCATTAAAAGTAAATACGAGTAGATAAGAATGCACATATATATATATATGCATTCTTATCTACTCGCATATTAATTGCCTGCCTCGTGGGTCTATAATTCTAGGCCAAGGTTGTCCGAAAAATATGTAATTAACAGTCTGTAATCAATATTGTTTTATTATATTGACGAGCCGGTTGGCGTGGTTGGTAGATACTTGCCTTTCACGCCGAAGGTTGTGGGTTCGATTCCCACCCAGGACAGACATTTGTGTGCATGAACATGTCTGTTTGTCCTGAGTCTGGGTGTAATTATCTATATAAGTATGTATTTCAAAAAAAAAGTAGTATATGTAGTATATCAGTTGTCTGGTTTCCATAGCACAAGCTTTGTACAAGCTTAATTTGGGATCAGATAACCGTGTGTGAAAAATATCCCAGGATATATATTATATACAGGAGTCCGTGGCTCTGTTTCTTTTTTAGTAAAGGAGAAGTAACTTAACAGCTTGTAAATATCCTATAGCTGGAAAGCCTAGCTATCCTCTCATCTTAAAGATAGTACTTGGAGTTTAGTCCACCAGGTTATTCCAATAAGCAAATGATGAGAAACAATCATCTATTAGGATTCACGTGTTCTAGAGTCATCTCCTCTCTTTTTTTAATATGGGATCCGAAAATCAAATGATACGCCTGATACTAAGTGCCACTGCCCTTTTAACTTTTTTTAAATGTCTTACTTACTTGTAGCTTTTGTTACACTTGCCTATCACTCCAAACCGAAAGCCAACGACCCAAAGTATTATATTAGTTTGGCTGTAAAACGTGTGAAGGGTGTACATTTTTTTGGGTGAGTGTATGTTTTTTTGGGAAAGGGAATAAACTTAAATTTCTGTACAACCGTTTTAAAATAACTCTTCAAGAAACTCAGTAGCAACTCTTCTCCATTATTTAAAAAATAGAAATTATATTCGTTTATTTTTACTTGTCATGTCAATCAACAGCGTTACAGAAATGGTTGTACAGTTATTACTTATTACATAGGATTATATTTTTGTAATAAGAAACTTGAGAAAAAAAAAATTGAAAGTAAAGACATCATATAAGTATTAATATTTACAGTAAAACACATTCTTGCTTAATATTAATGCAAAAAAAATCGCTTGTTTGTGTGTTTGCGTGTGTGTACGTTTGTGTATATTGTTATATATTGTCCCAGGACGTAGATGCTATAAGTTCAAAGGCACATATTTATAAGTACTACATATTATAAAACAAAGTCCCCCCACTCCATCTGTATGTCTGTCTTTCTGAACGCAATAATCTCAAAAAATACGAAACGGATTTTCATACGGTTTTCACTAATGGGTGAAGTGAAGTCTAGGGAAGGTTAAGGTGTATTTATTAAATATTTATGGAAATTGAGTTAAATATGACGACAATTGTTGTACTAGGTACATAGATATAATATTTATGTTGATATATTTTTATCCAGTACCTTGCCGCTTGCCATTTTCCAGTACCTGTACAGTCGTTTGCTTATTGGCAAAGTCCAGCCCTCCATTTCCTCTCCATGTAAGGGAAATTTAAAAAGAGAAACTACAAAAAATAACAAATAAATTTATTATTATTACACCTACATTTAATTAACTAGAGCGTTATTTCCTACCTCTAAACACAACCTGTTCGCTATTTTAGGATTTTATTACAGTCTATTGTGTTCGGCATAACGATAGGCCTAAAGACACGCCTTTGATTAAAACTATACACCGTTGGATCGCTTTGCCTTAAACTTTCTTTGCTGTTCAAAATATACAGGCACTTAACAGTAACGTAGATCTATTTTCATTTTTCATTCATCCATCCATCAATTGGTTCAAATTGAAACGCAGCAACACATTTCCATTTTCGTAGTCCTTATTTTGTCTTATAGTAAATTACTTTGGGGTGACTCTACATATATTGTTACTGTATTCCCCTGGGGCTGTTTTCCACAAAGTAGTTACTTACAGTAACGTAACATTATGTTTGTACGTAGAACCAGTGATAATCACTACATAAACTTGAAAAGTAATCATAAGCTTATAATACCAAGTCTGAGGCTCCGTAAAATCAGTAAATCCTTCATGGGGCAAGGTAGGTACTCTTTTCTAAGAAAGAATTCGATAAGATTTGTATTACACGTCCCCCTTTTTGTTCAAAAATCCTTTAATCAAAGGTTGTCAGGAAAATATAGCTATTTCTTTAAATTTCGAATAATTGGGCAGACGGGCTTATTGGCCACCTGACGGTAAGTGGTCACGACCGTGTTTTAAATTAACACTGTAAGAAATATAAGCCACCCCTTACATTTTCAATGCTTAGAAACTAAGATGTTATGTCTCTTGGGTCCGAAGTTATACTGTCTAACTCACCCTTCACACCGGAAGTCAACAACACTAAATATTACAGTTTATCTGAAGATTATTAGACCGTACCTCCCCTAATTGGCTATCACGAAGCCCTTAGCATCAAGTAATAGCTAAAGATCATTATGGCCGCCATTGAACGCTCATTATAATATGCCTTATTTTTAAACTGAATTCTGTGATATATTCAAAAAGATTCTGTTTGTTGTATTTTTTTTTATATTCTATTCTATTTTCAAGACTTAGTTATGGACAGTGTCATCCACATTCATAATATTCTGGATCAAAGGAGTCGTAAATATAAAATAGGCCAACGTCTCGCAGCTTTCCCGTGTGCAATTATGAAACCAAAAGATATATATACAAGATTTGTAAAAAATAAAAGTTCAATTAAAATTTGTGTATTAATTATTGATCCTACAATTACAACTATGATGCTGCTTGGAAATAAAAGAGAGACATAAAAAACTATACCTTATTTCTTCTTCACACACGTTCTATTCCTAAGGTAGGTAAATGCCTGTATTATAGACAACAACCGACTGATATACACACTTATATATCAGTTAATCAAAAAATCATTAACAGTAAATCACGCTAACAAGACGGAATTTTTGAAGCATTTGCAGAATGAGTGGGAAGAATTGCTAGAAGAATGAATGTCACAATTAAGTCTATGCCTCGCCGGTGCGCTACAAATATAGCTGCTAAAGGCACAGCAACAAAGTATTGAATCGAGTGAAAACTAACAACACATGCTTCTTTAAATCTCATTAGTGATTTCTGTTTATTTCGGCGACATTGTATGTTCAATACTTTTGCACAGCCAGGAAAAAATTTTGTTGAACAATTAATTATTTAAAAGCAATACTAATTAATGTATACAATTCATTGTTTCCAAAGATAAATAAATACGTGTTTTTTGTGCAGTGCGTATGAAAAATAGAATGACCTGATACTTTTGCACGTCACTGTATATATTATTCACCCACAGTTTATTCCTAAGATGGGCAACTTAATGCCTGTTTTATACATAACAGCCGACTGGTATACATATATATGATTTTTAATAAACAAATGTATTTCCGGTGCGGAAGGTGCACCAACGGACCAAACAAAAAAAAAACAACTACACCGGTCAACAAGGAGAAATAAAATACTATCGACAATGTAATATAATTCCTTCATCTCAGGACTCAGATCGGATAAGCGTCTCATTTTTCTTATCTCATAACCCAAACGCAAACAATTGAACGTAAAAGTTCGTAAGACAGTTATGCACATGAATCACTGGATACTCAAGAGTTATTAGTATTGAGGTCATTATGGTACATCGGTTATTTGACAGTACATAAGGCGATGTTCGACTTGGCATTGTTAATTAGTATCTTTTTATCCATTACCTGAAGAAAGAAATATTTACAGTTTGGTTTTAATTTTATAAAATATATCACCAATATGTATGTTTTGGTGAATATTTTTTAATAATTAATTTAGATTTTTAATAATACGTTATTACTTGTTATATTATCAGCGCTTCGCTAATTTAATTGGTAGTTAGCAGATAACGAATTTATAAAAGTAAGTAAGTAACAGCCTTGAATGTGGGATATTGCTGGACTAAGGCCTCTCCTTTTTTGAGGAGAAGTTTTGGAGCTTATTTCACAACGCTGCTCCAATGCGGGTTGGTGGAATATATATGTGGCAGAATTTCAAGTGAAATTAGATACATGCAGTTTCCTCACGATGTTTTCCTTCACCGCCAAGTACGATATAAATTATAAACACAAATCTTTAAGAAAAATTAAGTTTTAAAAAATGCGTTAACATTTTTCTTCCCGAGGTCGGTAGCGCATTGGCGGTGGTGAGCATCAGGTGGCTCAATTGCCTGTCTTATCTATTTTATAAGAAATCATGGACAGAGCAGATAGAAAAGCGCAATAACCAATATTATCACCAACTTTTAATCCGTATCGGACAAAACTTCGTACAATTAAACTAAATTGTTGTAATAATATTAACATTTTAATCGGAAATTTTATTGTATCGGTTTTTATTTGAAAATGGAAACAAGTCTTCATTTAGCCACTAGACTTATGATGGGCGACACCTAGGCCTCCAGTGACGACGGCTGGAAAACCGGGGCCTTTAGCAGAGGGTACGCTGCCACAGTGATCATTCTTCAATATATCACATTTCTCACTGGAAACTTCAATAAATTTTTCTGTTGTCGTTGTCGTTGTTGATGGTGCTAAACGCCTACGATTATCAGCCACAATGCAGCTTGCAGCCATCACCAGAATCATAAGCTTATACATACTGAAAATATATTATTGTACATATTAATTATATATATATTTCTAAATTATATATAATATTAACCCACTCACTTTGTATGGTGAGTGGGCTAGTGTAATTAATTCCAGGTATCTTTCTGTATTGAATGAAGATAAAAGCATTACACTGCTTATTGTCAATCTTGTGTTCCCCCGTTGGTAGGTACATAACATCTTTGTTACAAAGGTTGGTGGCAAATTGGCAATGTAATAAAATATGGTTATTAATTTTACAGCACCAATGTCTATAGGGGGCGGTAACCAATAGTTGGCCAATTCACTCGTATTGACTGAATTGTTTCAATGTCTTGAAAAAAATATGTGAATGATGGGTATATCCATCGTTATTTTATTTTTTATTATATTTTTAATTCTATCAGTAAATACAACTTACCAATAATATTTTTATTAAAAGTTTAAATAAAGTGAAAATATTAAAATTTGAACGTTTGAATTAAGAACAATTAAATTAAAAAGATTTAAAAAAAACTTGACAAAGATATATATTACAATGCCAAAGAACTTACTTGAAAGATGTAAATGCAGTTGATGTTCTAAATAAAAAGTACTTATTTAATGTTTAAATTCCCTTTTTATACTAACCAGATATTGTATGCACACCGAGTCAAAAAACTAACAACACATGCATAACATTTTTTAATACATTTTAAAATCAATTTGTTTTTGTTTATCGCGTTGATAAATATGTACAAATTATATCAATGATATGAAAGGACAGAATTTTTTTATATATTTAATCTTTATAGAGGGGATACAACATAAACAAAGTTGCTTACTGAAGTTGCACATTTTGTATTTATTTGCCTACCTAGCAGACTGGCAAATGGAACCCCTGATTATAAATGTTGATTCTACACATAGATACTGTGAGGAATACTAACCCCTAAATCGTCAATGCGAAACCTTGGAAACTAAGATGTCCCTGTACTCATACTGGCTGGTACACTCTGCGCTGGCCCACTGCTGTGTTAACTTTTCCTCAAGAAGGAGAGGTTAACACAGCACAGGTGGGTCATTTACAGGCTTTTACTTTACTCGTCGTTCAAAGAAGATAACAACAATACTAAATATTGCTGTTTGGCGGCTAAATATGTGCTGTGTGTGTGGTACCTAGACTAGCTTGCACAAAGTCTTAAAACCAAGTAACTTAAGCCCAATCTGTACTTACACTGATTTGTTCTTAATTATTATTATTTTTATTTTATTTGTATAAATTTTATAAACATCTAAATACTAAGCTAAATGGTTTACGCGTAATACTTTCTGCTAATGTTTTTATAATATCGCATTTTTTCTGTAAGTGATATATGTAAGATATTTTGAGAAAATAAATGTCTCTCCCATTTGATTCTTTGAAACAATGATGAGGGGGTGCAGGAATTGCAGGTCACCTTCTCATGACGCTGAGAATTCGAGAATTCTTCCGTGTGCCTAGTTCGAACGTTTTTACTTAATCGATTGCGTTGACGGTAGCCGTGATTTGTATGGAATTCCGAATATTGTCACTAGACGGCGCTGTTTCCATACAATACACTATCGAATAGGTACTTAAAAAAACTTGCAATAGGCACACAGACTGCTTGAAGTGTGACTATGGCGAACGATTGATGTGCTGTAGTGTGGTGCAGTGGAGGCGCTCCTGGTATTTCGCTGATGATTACCAAAGCGACCCTTAGACTATATATAAATGATATATATATATACTATTCGTATGTGAATAACATTTCTTAAATATTATTAAAATAAAAGCTTACAAAATTATTTCCACGCTTAAAGCAATTTTTTATTCAATACATTTTATAAAACATAATTTGTGTGCAGCGAAATTAATTATTCATACAATGTATTTGAGTTTCCTTTCATCTAATCATATAAATGTTATTTCAATTCCGCATTAGATCAGCACAGCAGCGTATATTAGTGATTTGTTTAAAAGTAAATACGAGTAGACAAGAATGCTTATATACTTTTATTAATAGCCTGCCTCGCAGGTCTATAATTTTGTAATACGAAACATGAGAAAAAAAATTAAAAGTAAAGACATCGTATAAGTATTAATATTTACAGTAAAACACATTCTTGCTTAATATTAATGCGAAAAAATCGCTTGTGCGCGTGCGCGCGCGTGTGTGTTTGCGTGTGTGTACGTTTGTGTATATTGTTATATATTGTCCCAGGACGTAGATGCTTTATAGCATCTACGTGCAGTTTTACTACATATTATAAAACAAGTCCCCCCGCTCCATCTGTCTGTGTCTTTCTGAACGCAATAATTTAAAAAAGTTCCTGACGGATTTTCATACGGTTTTCACTAATGGGCGAAGTGAAGTTAGGTGTATAATTCAATAAATATTTATGGAAATTGAGTGAAATACGACGACAATTGTTGCACTACGTACCTATGTACGTATATATATAATATTTATGTTGATATATTTTTATGCAGTGCCTTGAAGTTTGCCATTTGCCACTCAACCTGGTACTGATCCTCACCCTGTGTTATCCTGTTTAGTCGTTTGCTTGTTGGCAAAGTCCAGCCCTCCATTTTTTCTCCATGTCAGGGATATTTAAAATGAGAAACTACAAAAAATAACTATTAAATCTAACTGTACGCTTAAAGGCATTGGACTATTACACCTACATTCAATTAACTAGAACGTTATTTCCTACTTCTCAACACAACCTGTTCGCTATTTTAGGATTTTATTACAGTCTATTGTGTACGGCATAACTTCACAAGAGGCTTAATTTTAAAGATACGCCTTTGATTAAAACTATACACTGGATCGATTTGCTTTAACCTTTTTTGCTGTCGAAAATACGCAGGTTATGTGTGTACGTAGAACCAGTGATAATCACTATATAAACTTGAAAAGTAAGGATAAGCTTATAATACCAAGTGTGAGGCTCCGTAAAGCCAGTAAATCCTTCATAGGGCAAGGTACTATTTTCTAAGAAACTATTGGATAAGAATTGTATTACACGTTCCCCTTTTTGTGTAAAAATCCTTTAATCAAATGTTTTTTTGGAAGAGATAGCGATTTCTTTACATTTCGAATGAGTGGGCAGACGGGCTTATTGGTCACCAGATGGTAAGTGGTCACCACCATGTCACTTTAACACTGTTAAAAATATAAGTCATCCCTTACATCGTCAATTCACCAACAACCTTAGAAACTAATATGTTATGTCTCTTGGGTCCGAAGTTGTACTGTCTAACTCACCCTTCACACCGGAAGTCAACAACACTAAATATTACAGTTTATCTGAAGATTATTACACGGTACCTCCCATAATTTGCTAGCACGAAGCCCTTAGTATCAAGTAAAAGCTAAAAATCGTTATGACCGCCATTGAACGCTCATTATAATATGCCTTATTTTTAAACTGAATTCTGTAATATATTCAAATAGATTCTGTTTGTTGTATTTTTTTTATATTCTATTCTATTTTCAAGACTAAGTTGTGGACAGTGTCATCCACATTCATAATATTCTGGATCAAAGGAGTCGTAAATATAAAATAGGCCAACGTCTCGCAGCTTTCCCGTATGAAATTATGAAACCAAAAGATATATATACAAGATTTGTAAAAAATAAAAGTTCAATTAAAATTTGTGTATTAATTATTGATCCTACAATTTCAACTATGATGCTGCCTGGAAATAAAAGAGAGACATAAAAAACTATACCTTATTTCTTCTTCACACACGTTCTATTCCTAAGGTAGGTAAATGCCTGTATTATAGACAACAGCCGACTGATATACACACTTATATATCAGTTAATCAACAAATCATTAACAGTAAATCACGCTAACAAGACGGAATTTTTGAAGCATTTGCAGAATGAGTGGGAAGAATTGCTAGAAGAACGAATGTCACAATTAAATGAGTCTATGCCTCGCCGGTGCGCTACAAATATAGCTGCTAAAGGCACAGCATCAAAGTATTGGATCGAGTGAAAACTAACAACACATGCTTCTTTAAATCTCATTAGTGATTTCTGTTTATTTCGGCGACATTGTATGTTCAATACTTTTGCACAGCCAGGAAAAAAATTTGTTGAACAATTAATTATTTAAAAGCAATACTAATTAATGTATACAATTCATTGTTTCCAAAGATAAATAAATACGTGTTTTTGTGCAATGTGTGATAATATGAAAAATAGGATGACCTGATACTTTTGCACGTCACAGTATATATTATTCACCCACAGTTTACTCCTAAGATGGGCAACTCAATGCCTGTTTTATAGATAACAGCCGACTGGTATACATATATATGATTTTTAATAAATAAATGATTCCCGGGGCGGAAGTTGCACCAACGGACCAAACAAACAAAATACAACTACACCGGTCAACAAAGAGAAATAAAATACTATCGACAATGTAATATAATTCCTTCATCTCAGGACTCAGATCGGATAAGCGTCTCATTTTTCTTATCTCATAACCCAAACGCAAACAATTGAACGTAAAAGTTCGTAAGACAGTTATGCACATGAATCACTGGATACTCAAGAGTTATTAGTATTGAGGTCATTACGGTACATCGGTTATTTGACAGTATATAAGGCGATGTTCGACTTGGCATAGTTAATTAGTATCTTTTTATCCATTACCTGAAGAAAGAAATATTTACAGTTTGGTTTTAATTTTATAAAATATATCACCAATATGTATGTTTTGGTGAATATTTTTTAATAATTAATTTAGATTTTTAATAATACGTTATTACTTGTTATATTATCAGCGCTTCGCTAATTTAATTGGTAGTTAGCAGATAACGAATTTGTAAAAGTAAGTAAGTAACAGCCTTGAATGTGGGATATTGCTGGACTAAGGCCTCTCCTTTTTTGAGGAGAAGTTTTGGAGCTTATTTCACAACGCTGCTCCAATGCAGGTTGGTGGAATATACATGTGGCAGAATTTCAAGTGAAATTAGATAGTTTCCTCACGATGTTTTCCTTCCCCGTCAAGCACGAGATTTATAAACACAAATCTTTAAAAAAAATTAAGTTTTAAAAAATGCGTTAACATTTTTCTTTCCAAGGTCGGTAGCGCATTGGCGGTGGTGAGCATCAGGTGGCTCAATTACCTGTCTTATCTATTTTATAAGAAATCATGGACAGAGCAGATAGAAAAGCGCGATAACCAATATTGACACCAACTTTTAATCCGTATCGGACAAAACTTCGTACAATTAAACTAAATTGTTGTAATAATATTAACACTTTAATCGGAAATTTCATTTTATCTTTTTTTTTTGAAAATGGAAACAAGTTCTCATTTAGCCACTAGGCTTATGATGGGCGACACCTAGGCCTCCTGTGACGACGGCTGGGAAACCGGGGCCTTTAGCAGAGGGTACGCTGCCACAGTGATCATTCTTCAATATATCACATTTCTCACTGGAAACTTCAATAACTTTTTCTGTTGTCGTTGTCGTTGTTGATGGTGCTAAACGCCTACGATTATCAGCCACAATGCAGCTTGCAGCCATCACCAGAATCATAAGCTTATACATACTGAAAAAATATTATTGTACATATTAATTATATATAATATTATTTTATATATTTCTAAATTATATATAATATTATCAACATTTACTGATTAACCCACTCAGCATTTATACAACCGCCAAAAATTAGGATTTGCCTACGATTGATTACGATTTGTATGGTGAGTGGGCTAGTGTAATTAATTCCAGGTATCATTCTTTGTTGAATAGAGATAAAAACATTATACTGCTTATTGTCAAAAATCTCTTGTGTTCCCTCGTTGGTAGGTATATAACATCTTTGTTACAAAGGTTGGTGGCACATTGGCAATGTAATAAAATATGGTTCATATTTTTTACAGCACCAATGTCAATAGGCGGTGGTAACCAACAGTTGGCCAATTCACTCTTACTGAGTGAATTTTTTCAATGTCTTGAAAAAAATTTCTGTGAATGATTGGTAAGTCCATCGTTATTTTATTTTTTATTATATTTTTGATACTATCAGTATCCACTTATAACTTAAAACTAATATCCACTTATAACACAATATCAACTTAACAATAATATTTTTATTAAAAGTTTAAATAAAGTGAAAATATTAAAATTTGAACGTTTGAATTAAGAAGGATTGAATTAAAAAGATTAAAAAAAACTTGACAAAGATATATATTACAATGCCAAAGAACTTACTTGAAAGATGTAAATGCAGTTATTGTTCGAAATAAAATGTAGTTATTTAATATTTAAATTCCCTTTTTATACTAACCAGATATTTTATGCACACCGAGACAAAAAACTAACAACACATGCATAACATTTTTTAATACATTTTAAAATCAATTTGTTTTTGTTTATCGCGTTGATAAATATGTACAAATTATATCAATTATAATAATATGAAAGGACAAAAAAAAATTTTTACTTTAAAGAGGGGATAAACAAAGTTGCTTACTGAAGTTGCACATAAGAACAACATTTTGTATTTAAAATAGGTAGGCAGACTGGCAAATGGAACCCCTGATGATAAATGGTGATTCTACACATAGACATTGATACTGTGAGGAATACTAACCCCTAAATCGTCAATGCGAAACCTTGGAAACTAAGATGTCCCTGTATAACATTGGCTGACTAAACCCTCATCGGTTCAGCTTAGAGAAAGCACACCTTCTCCTCAAAAAGGAGAGGTTAACACAGCAGCGGGCCATTTATAAGCTTTTATTTTACTCGTCGTTCAAACCGGATGACAATATCGCATTTTTTCTGTAAGTGATATTTGTAAGATATTTTGAGAAAATAAATATCTCTTTCATTTGATTCTTTGAAACAGTGATGAGGGGGTGCAGGAATTTCAGGTCACCTTCTCGTGACGCACTGACGGGGTCAGTGGTCGGTGAGCACTTCGAGAATTCTTCAGTGTGCCTAGTTCGAACGTTTTTACTTAATCGATTGCGGTAGCCGTGATTTGTATGGAATTCCGAATATTGTCACTAGACGGTGCTGTTTCCATACAATACGCTATCGAATAGGTACTTAAAAAAAATTGCAATAGGCACAGACTGCTTGAAGTGTGACTATAGCGAACGATTGATGTGCTGTAGTGTGGTGCAGTGGAGGCGCTCCTGGTATTTCGCTGATGATTACCAAAGCGACCCTTTGACTATATTTAAATAAAATATATAAATTATTATTAAAATAAAAGTTAACAAAATTATTTCCACGCTTAAAACAATTTTTTATTCAATACATTTTATAAAACATAATGAATTATTCATACAATGTATTTGAGTTTCCTTTCATCTAATCATATAAATGTTATTTCAATTCCGCATTATATCAGCACAGCAGCGTATATTAGTGATTTGTTTAAAAGTAAATACGAGTAGACAAGTATGCTTATAGACTTTTATTAATTGCCTGCCTATAATTCAGGCAGGTCTATAATGCCAGGCCCATTTTCTGTAAACCTAATAAAGCTGCATTGGATTATGTAGTGTTGGACTTCCAAGGTTTCAAGAAACTCAGTCAGAAACTCTTCCCCACTATTTAAACCATAGAAATTATATTTATTTATTTTTACTTGTAATGTCAATCAACAGCGTTACAGAAATGGTTGTACAGTTATTACTTAATGCATAGGATTATATTTTTGTAATACGAAACTTGAGAAAAAAAATTAAAAGTAAAGACATCGTATAAGTATTAATATTTACAGTAAAAACATTCTTGCTTAATATTAAAAGTAAATAAAAAGCCTGTATTATAGACAACAACCGACTGATATACACACTTATATATCAGTTAATCAACAAATCATTAACAGTAAATCACGCTAACAAGACGGAATTTTTGAAGCATTTGCAGAATGAGTGGGAAGAATTGCTAGAAGAACGAATGTCACAATTAATTAAGTCTATGCCTCGCCGGTGCGCTACAAATATAGCTGCTAAAGGCACAGCAACAAAGTATTGAATCGAGTGAAAACTAACAACACATGCTTCTTTAAATCTCATTAGTGATTTCTGTTTATTTCGGCGACATTGTATGTTCAATACTTTTGCACAGCCAGGAAAAAATTTTGTTGAACAATTAATTATTTAAAAGCAATACTAATTAATGTATACAATTCATTGTTTCCAAAGATAAATAAATACGTGTTTTTTGTGCAGTGTGTATGAAAAATAGAATGACCTGATACTTTTGCACGTCACAGTATATATTATTCACCCACAGTTTATTCCTAAGATGGGCAACTCAATGCCTGTTTTATACATAACAGCCGACTGGTATACATATATATGATTTTTAATAAACAAATGTATTTCCGGTGCGGAAGGTGCACCAACGGACCAAACAAACAAAATACAACTACACCGGTCAACAAAGAGAAATAAAATACTATCGTCAATGTAATATAATTTCTTCATCTCAGGACTCAGATTCAGATCGGATTAGCGTCTCATTTTTCTTATCTCATAACACAAACGCAAACAATTGAACGTAAAAGTTCGTAAGACAGTTATGCACATGAATCACTGGATACTCAAGAGTTATTAGTATTGAGGTCATTACGGTACATCGGTTATTTGACAGTATATAAGACGATGTTCGACTTGGCATTGTTAATTAGTATCTTTTTATCCATTACGTGAAGAAAGAAATATTTATAGTATAGGTTTTAATTTTATAAAAGATATCATCAATATGTATGTTTTGGTGAGTATTTTTTAATAATTAATTTGAATTTTTAATAATACGTTATTGCGTGTTATATTATCAGCGTTTGGCAGATTTAATTGGTAGTTAGCTGATAAGGAATTTGTTTTTTTTTTTAATTTAACCAGTCGTTGATAATTTGTTATTATGCCCTGGATTATGATTTTAATTACAGTAACTGTTGCAAATAAGTTCGACTTAGAAATGATATTGTATAAAAACAAATTTATTTATAAGCCGTATTTTCCTATAATTGATAGTCAAAAATTATTGGGTTTTTATCTTATACGTGCTCACAGTTTACTCACAGCTTACTCACAATGTTTTACTTCAACCCGGACCACGCGATGAATTATAAAAACAAATTAAACACGCGATAACTCAGGGATGCTGGCCCGGATTCAACAATATTCGGTTAAAATCAACGTGACACATCCACTGAGAACTAAAATTTAACTTGGAGACTGCAATATTCAATTTTAATTATTGATATACGAGTATGCATCAAGTGATTTGATTTGAGATTATTAAACAGTTATCTGTTTAATAATCTTTGTCTATTTATGAATAGCATTTTACATTTTCAAATTTCCGGCAATAAGGATTTATTGTATTTTCAAATGAATATTCCTATTATAATTATTATTATTTTTATAAAAATAAATCCCTTTTTTTCAGTGCATATTCATCCTCCTTGTACATAGTCTGCAGATTCTTGACGCAGCTCCAAAAGAGAAGACCTACTTAGCCAAGGAACTGGCTATGCTGAATAAACTACATAAACCTTGGCACACCATTGACACCCCCCCTGAATACCCTAGAAAAGGGGAATATAGTTGTAAGGGTGGTATATGCAAGACCAAAGTGCCATGTAAGGATTGCCAAGGACCAGTGCCCCTTGATGTTAATTGGGAATATATTAAAAAATAAAACTATAATCTGTTCGTTTCTTATTAAACAATAAAAATAGCTTAAAATAAAAATAAATACAAATAATATATTTATAACTTAAACTTTCACCTAAACATTGAAATATCTACTAAAAATGTATTTTAGACTTAACTATTGTTTTTTTTTTAATTTACCTTCGTCGCAAATACTTTGAATAACTTTATACGTAATCAATAATAAATTTTAATAATAAGTCATGCCCGAATACGAAATAAAAAAGAATCTCTTTAACAGAATACATAATAAGACAACAACAATAGCTTTGTTTTGTCATACGACATTCTAAATCATGTTTACGAGTTTTACCATCATGAAAATAATCTTAACATTTTTATAACAAGATACTTTCTTAGATAGGTTTATCGTCAATCTATTACATTATTTAGTTAAGAAACACGACATAATACTAAAGACATACTTTGCTTTTTAAATTGTGTTAGTTAACAACTGTCTGTTAAACCAAGTGGTCGTTGCAAAGTTGAATTTAAAAAAATAAAATGACAGATATCATTTTTCTTGCCAATGGCTTACGTTGAAGGTCAAAGCCCTCGTACGTGCCTTGATTTTGAAAAATGTCCACGAACGTAGCCGTCACTGTTTTACGATATTGGAAGAAATTAAGACTCATTCAATACGTAATTCGTCATATAGATTGTCAATATAAAACATATTTGTTAACATTATAATATTCGCTTTTGTGTAACATTTGATTTCGCTAGAAAATGTTTGTGCGTGTGTTTGTTTTATGCGTCCATGTGTTTTTATTGTTTTCTGTAGAATGTGTTGATCCTAGGAGCGAAGAAGGTTATCCAAGGGGATTTTTGGCAGTATGTATGTGCTAACTTTATTTTACTACTTAATTGTTTTTTTTTTTACGAAAATATTAATAGAGAAAAAATAATTCTTAATATTAGGTATAAACATGACTAAAAAAATAGTTGATACTTTTTTTTCAACTTAATAACAAAAATCAAATTTTATAACATAAAACTTTTTTTTTATTTTTTTTTTAATTGCATAAATAAGCATATTTTTTAATTTACTTTTGGACAGAGTTACAACACTTTAATAAGATAAATCAAACCGTACAAAGCAATCATACTAATTAAATTTTTTTTCTGTGAGATAAACGAATACCTGCAAGTAAAAATTCCGTTCTAATTTGAAGCATGTAATCCGCATGAATACTCTTTACAACGTATTCTATCAGAGATGAATTAATTGAAATACAACAAATAGTATATTATTAAAATCAATTTTTTAAAACATAAATTTTATAATATTTTATATCATGAACATCTCATAAAATGTACAATATAAATATTAGATCGTATAGCGTTGTTTTCTTTTTAATTACGTCCAGTATCTCAGTCCATGAAATATGTTAACTAGTATAAAATTACATATCGCGTGTTTGTCATTATGTCAGTTTAAATAGTAAATACTCCATGGAGGCAAGACTTACACCATTCTTGGTGTAACTGTTATTACATTGCGTTTGCTCGTCCACTTATTTCGTAATTCAAAAATATTGAAACTAGCCGTAACTGTCGCGGATTATTTTACGATAATTATATATATCTAATGTATAACAATATTGTGTACGTGCCTTGGTGTGTCTTCTTAATAAGAAAACACTTGCAACGAGACTATTGGATAAATTTATACTTCCGAATTATTTTTTCATCCAAATTTCCAGTATACCATAAGTATATGTATATGTCTTAATAATTATAAAAAATAATAATGTCCTCCGGACCACCGATTTCGGCTACAGCAACCAATCTCAAGAGAGAGTAGCTAACTGCTCATGACATATTATAGTGCACAAGTGTGTGCGCAAACACAGGTGCACACACTATTTCCTGACTTTCATAATCCGATGGGACAGCAATCAGAAAAGACCGGAGAGAGTTCAGGCGCAGGACAAACGGCTTAACGTGCTTTCCGGCACGTGGGTGTACACACTTCCAACTACCAGACTCCGGGCTGCCACTGAGAATTTGACGGAAAAACCCAATAACTTTTTACTGGCCCGACCTGGGATTTGAACTCTGGATCTGTGGTCTTACATCTAGCCACCAGACCATCGAGGCAATCATAAAAATTATATTCATGAATCAAAGTAGCTTATCACTGTAAGTTGTAACTACAGGCACATAACATCTTAGGTCCCAAGGTTGTGGATTATTGGCGATGTAAGGAATGGTTAAGATTTTGCCAATGTCTATGGGCGACAGTGACCACTTACAATCAGGTTCATTTGCCCGTCCGCATACTATGAGTATAACATAAAAAAGGTCTGTTATCATTATTTCACAATACAACTCCAAACAGATAGCTGAAATGTCATCAAATAACATAAATCTCAAAAGTAAATAATAAAATTGATAGCAAACACATATGTTAAAGGAATTTGCTTAAAGAGATTTCTCTCAATCAATAAAATCCATAAAAAGTTTTCCCGTACCAACGAATACTTTTGTTTGTAGTTCACACGGCAACGTCGGTTGCGGAAGGTCAATTTGCCTGCAGAATAACTTCGTTCTTTAATCTATATACAATATACTTTACTAATTAAAATAACTTGAAATACGCGCTTGTCACGTTTTGTCTTAATTTAAAGCGGGTGAAACGGTAATTGGTGGCTAGTTATATACGCAACGCTGTTATGTGTGAGCTCGCAAGACGCATTTAGTAAAAAAAAGTGTTTTTTATTGTTTATAGTAAAAAATCATTGCTGGTTTTACTGACTTGCGCCGCATTATAGATATTATTAATAGGGACGACGGTGCGGGGATTTCCTGCCATGTCTTAAGGTTATCAGTTGTATTCTCCTCAACATTATTTAATGACACCGATCTTGTGAACTGTTTATTGATATTAGTCCAACAAACAGCTGATCTCCGTAGCGTTTGCATTTTTCTGTTGCAAGCTTCTAATTCATTTTTAATCATACTCCTATGCAAAGTATTTGTATTATTATTTACGTTCAATGCCACACAATAGAGAGTGCACCTGTGCTTGCGCACATACCCTTGTGCACTATAATATCTCCTGCGTAGTCAACTAATCTCTTTTGAGATTGGCCGCCGTGGCCGAAATCGGTCTGCAGGACATTATTATTAATAGAGTTATATGTGTTACGACATAAACATTATAGACAGTCACTCATTCGTCCACTTTACATATTAGCCCACTTTACATAGCCCTACTGGAGGTAGGGCTTTGTGCAAGCTCGTCTGGGTAGGTACCACCCACTCATCAGATATTCTACCGCAAAACAGCAATACTTGATATTGTTGTGTTCCGGTTTGAAGGGTGAGTGAGCCAGTGTAATTACAGGCACAAGGGACATAAAATCTTAGTTCCCAAGGTTGGTGGCGCATTGGATATGTAAGCGATGGTTGACATTTCTTACAATGTCAATGTCTAAGAGCGTTGGTGACCACTTACCATCGGGTGGCCCATATGCTCGTCCGCTTTCCTATTCTATAAAAAAAAAAAATATATATTAGAAGAAAATAGTACCTCTTTGATTTTTTAAAAATAAAGAATTATATCAACGTAATAATATTCCTATTTCCCCTCCAATTGAACATAAAGCTTTGTGTTAGGAGTGGGAACGATAATAGCACAATAGGGGTCAGCACCGAGCCTGCAATTTTGACACCTCTAAGAGACCGGTAAACCATAGCGCTATTGACGTTTTTTTTAATAGATTAAAAGACTTGAACACTGTTTCACTAATCCCCATAAAAGTTAGTAGTCGGCATTTATATCTATTTTTTAAATCAACTTAAAAAAATATAGACGTTCTCAATTCGGTTGTATTTTGTTTTGAATTTGAAGAATAATATCCCCATGACGTTAAAAAATAGGGGATGAATTTTTTTATTGTTTCGAATTTTATTTGAAGTTAGTTTTGTTTTTTAAACAGATAATTATGTTAATTCATTATAATTCATTCTTATATCATCCACTTTGTTGTAACTCGAGATTAGATGGCGCATAAAATTCTATACATTCAACCGATTACCGCATATACAGGCAAAATAGCATCTGCCGGGTTTTGTTAATAATAATAAATAGATAATTTTATGTTGGTAAGCGATTTATTTTTTACATCCTGTTTGCGAAAAAAATAACCAAACAAAGCTTTTATTCGCGAGGCACATTAGCATAATGAACACAATACTTTTATATAATTTTTTACTTTAAAAAAAGTTTAAAAATAACATTTACTAGTATATTTTAATTAATTAAAAACATTGTTTTAAATCCAATAATTAAATTACCAGAGAATTCAAAATTACATAAATACTTTTTCACTGGGTTTATTTCCTTTTAAAGTAAGATATAATTAAAACGATTTGCATTTTAAGGCAACGTTGCATTTATATTAATATATTTATATAAATAAATAAACATTATATTTTCAGCAAACATTTCAAGAGAAATGATTAAAAAAATATCATTAAAACAACACAAAATCGTCACTTAAGTTTTGGTATAACTGATAACGAATATACGAGTTAAGATAAATAAACTTGACATCATTGGTCGAGATCTGAATATTCGTTCGGAAATCAATGCCCTTTTGATTGACAGCGAAGTTGACCTTAGAAATAAATAAGTAGGTAAGCTGGATGCTGTATTATTAATAACGATATTATAATAACGAGCTAGTAGCAAATTACATCAAATATGAAATCTGCACTCCTTCCATAAGAATATACTATATGGTCAATCAAGCTATCAAGTAATTCTTTATTCAAATGGGCTTATAAGGGGGAGGGGTAGCGGGAAAGTCCTCTCAGTTTCCTGCATGCAATCCAACGTAGTTGAGGATGACATTCAAATAATATCTGAATGTGACTGAACTTTTTTAATAACAATTTAAGCCTCCTAAATACAGGGGTCTGGAGCAGTATTCTTGCCTTTCCGGAATCCGAAAAAGCAAGAGTTTTGTACAAGCTTGTAATAATAGACTTTAACCGCAGACACTCGATTATATAGCTTATTTTTTTGTATGTTGTATATGTTTACTGGTGGTAGGGATTTGAACAAGCTCATCTGGGTAGGTACCACCCACTTATCAGATTTTCTACCGCAAATCAGCAGTACCTGGTATTTTTTATTCCGGTTTGAATAGTGAGTGAGCCTGAGCAATTACAGACACAAGGGACGTACATCTTAGTTCCCAAAGTTGGTGGCGCGTTGGCGATGTAAGCAATGGTTAACATTTCTTACAATGCCAATGTCTATGGGCGATGGTGACCACGTACCATCAGCTATATGCTCGGCCGCCTAACTGTTCTATAAAAAATATATATGTGACCAAACTTCTAAAAAAATAGATTAAAAAAGCTTTTGAATCATGTTACAGTGTTGATTTAAATGAAACCCTACCACCAGTTCGGTATGTAGATTCTACGAAAAAGTACCGACAATAAAC
Source organism: Nymphalis io (assembly GCF_905147045.1). Lineage (NCBI taxonomy): Eukaryota > Metazoa > Arthropoda > Insecta > Lepidoptera > Nymphalidae > Nymphalis > Nymphalis io. Next base: position 1,558,533 of record NC_065909.1, read on the forward strand.
TCTGTATTTACTCTTTTGATTACGGAGTCCATCAAATACAATCAAATTTATGCATATCCTGATTGGAAATAAACACACTAACTCCACGCTTTTTTATCATTTATCTTGTTTTGAGTAATATGCTTTATTTAACAGATATTTTTAATGCGATTTAAATAAAATTCATAAGTAAAGTTAAAATAACTGGATCCTAATTATAGAAACGAAGTATTTAACTTTCAAACAATGTAATAAATAATTCTCATAAACCAACCGTCAATCAAAACAAGCCACATGCCGTTATGTTGTTAAACAGTAACTGCATGTAATTGCCAAATATAATATCATATTTCATAACTGTAGAACTATTCTGTAATGAACACACTCACCGCAGAACATGATCGTGTAATGTGTTTTGCGACATCGATTAATCATCGATCTACAATATTAAGGTGATCCTTTTTTTTAAATAGCGATAAAGCTACAAAACCACGGAACAGTACAGTGATAGCGTGAATGTCTCACTGCTGGGCTAAGGCCTACTCTCCCATTTTGTGGAGAAGGTTATGAAGCTTATTTCATCACGCTACCCCAATGTAGGTTGGTGGAATACACACGTGGCAGAATTTCAGTGAAATTAGACACATGTAGCTTTTCTCACGATGTTTTCCTTCAGCGCAAAACACGAGATGAATTATAATCACAAATTAAGCACATGAAAATTCAGTAGTGCTTACCCGGGCTTGAACCCATGATCATCGGTTAAGATTGACGAGTTCTTACGACTAGGCCATCTCGGCTGTCGATGCAGCGCGTTTTGGAGCTTTTAGTATAAAATTTATACTAATATTATAAATGCTATTGCTAGCTTTGTCAGTATGTTTGTCTGTTATGCTTTTACGGCTTGGAACAGATTTGATGAAATAAGCTTAACAAGCTTGAACCCCAAGGACGGAAATCCTTTTTACCTAATACCTGCACCCCTTTCCAAACTACTAGTATTTTCATATAAGTAGCTGCGCTTCGCAGTTTTATCCGCTTTAGATACATATAATATATAGCTGTAGATTAGCTTTTTTATTTCTTATATATATATATTTGTAATAATTATAACGCTTAAAGGATACTTATCGAATTATTGTATCACTATAAGCTGCTTACTCACTTGGAAAATGTTGAAATCCGATTGGTGGTGTCGCATATAAAATATATAAAAATCGTGTTTTGCAATGAGTTTCGAATTTGTTCTTATAGAAGTCTACTGCTCTTGAAACATATTTACGTGTGTAACGTTAAACAATAAATTCCTTTCAGGTCCAGGATCCACGAAACCTGCTACGATCCCCAGGAGTCAGCTGAGGTACCTCTTCTTCGTGGTCCAGGGTAAGGGGCGGACTAGGAAGACCTATAATTATTGGGACGCGAAAAACATCGCTACAGATCCAAGGATCGACTTCCGTAGGTAAAAATATTTGTCAAAATAGTCTTAATTCGTATGAATTTTCGTTCTAAAATGTCATCAAGTCCAAAAAAGGCACGTTATGTTTTTGTGAAAAGAATAGGCACAAGTATTCTTTATTAGTATTATATGAACTGGTGGATGGTCAAGAAAAATATATTTAAAATAATATAGTGATGGAAAATACAGATGGTAAATTATATATCTTCTAAAACAGATACATTTTAACAATGACTACGATTGCTTAGTCGAATTGAAGCGGTGTTTAGTAATCTTTAATGCTTTTTTTTTAGATTTTAATATAATATTATTTGCTAACCATTCGTGTATTCATATTTTGGCTTTATTTACGAGTATAAAATCTATTAAATAATTAACTTTTTGAAATAAACGGTAAATTGTAAAAATATAACGTTATTATATAACGTTATCTATTTTTTACAATTTTAATTGATATATTCTGAGATTAACGCATTCAAACAAACAAACAAGCATAGCTATGTATCTAATATTATTAGAACATACTATATACATATATAAATTACACAATGCTTTACATTACATGCATTGTAAGTTCCCTATCTTTGATCTATAAATAATGTAAAAAAATACACACATTGTTTGTTTTTTCAGAAAAACTGTATTAGTAGCGATTGGGTATTTGGACAGTACAAGCTTCCCAATATCAGCAATGTTCGCTAACGAGTACGAGGCTAAGGGGTACAACGTGATCTTAATTGACAACCAACGCTTCGCCACTGTGCATTACTATTTGTATGTTATATTTAAGAAATAATTCGATGGCAGAAAAGTAGATACGGATATTTGCATTTTTGTGAAAATGCTTTTTTTATAAAAATAACCTTATCTACGAATCTGTATTATTTTTTTTTATTTTTTCTAAGTAATTAAAATTATTTAATACGTAAATGTATACACCTACACTCGAATTTTAAAAAACGCCGCAGTAGAAACGGACATTTCAATTTGTCCGCCTTTACTTCGGAGTATCCACAGATGATTGAAACAAAGACATCAGTCACTTGTCACACTCTTGCGCGTACGCGGTTACGGGGATATTGGTACGCGGTTAAGCTATCGCATTTTTTTTTAAATTATGCTATTTATAGCAATCTACATTTATGTATCCTTAAAATATTAGTTTATATATGTACCTACCATGATATTTACAAAAATATCAAACACAGTTTGCATAGGAGAATCAACAGCTGTTGACGACGCCGAATTTAAAGAATAACTCAGTTAGTTTATTCTTACCTCATCGTTAACATTTTTACCTCTTTTTTCCTATTAGAAGTAGTTTGTGATAATAATTATTGAGTAATCAAATAGGCTCATACTATGATGCAAATACAATGGAATCCACTTAAACTCTAAAAAGTGCCAACATATTAAATTCTCGCGGAAACAAAATTTGAATGCTTTTGATTACCACATTAACAATAATAAAATAAAGGAAATAGATCAATGTTGCGGCGCTACACTATCTATCATCGCAGGGTGCGGGGACGCGCCTACCAACTTAACCTCACTTGTCGTCTCGACGCGCGTGCGCGACACACATCAGTTCTTATAATGATTTATCATTAATACAAGTATTCAATTTCCAAAGTCTTCGTTATTTTTACCACCACAAAAGCAGCTATCGAAGCTAACAATCAAATTCGCGACCTCGGTGTGGTATACAATAAAAAATTAACTCTTATACCTCATATGAACACTATAATAAAAAAAGGTTTTTGCATCAACTTTTAAGACACTTTTTTAGATTTACATATTTCTATTATACATTTGATTTTCTTGTCACGGATATTCTTCTATAGTTGTAATTAAGTTTTACCTATAATTTAGTAGTTACGCTATTCTATGTATTAAGTGTTATATTCAGCTTACACAACTGTTGGTAAACCTTAATAAATAAATAAATAAATAAATAATATCAAGCTACAACCAATAGGAGCAAAGCATCAATAATAAATGTTGCTGAAACGGGGAAAACGTATTTCTTTTAAGAGCTTCCGTTGCGTGCACTGCGTAAACAATTAAACGTTATATTCGGATTCTTTTGGGTACAGCTCAAAATCAGAAAACAAAATGCTTGACAATTATTTTTTTTTCGTTTTCTATTTGTCATGACTCACGATTAATAGCAATTTCCTAAATGAGCCCCTTTTAATAGAGCTATGGATGTCTGCCTCGTTGATTTTCTTCGTTTCCATTATGATTTTGACCAATATCACCATTTAACGAGGCGTGAAGAGGCATCTTGCGGGCCGGCAAGGCGGGGGCGGCTAGTGCAGAACATTCATCCGACTGTACTGGCCGTCGTCGCGTTTGGACTCTACTACCACTTACCAACAGGTGGAGTAGAGGCATTAGCCCTCCCGGCGAATATATAAAAAAAAATCAGCCTTAAAAGGAAACATGAGCAAATATTTTTATAAAATACACTAATTTTATATAGGAATTTAATTTAATGGACTAAATCGATACGTATTTACAGAACATTCCGTATCACGGTAAGCGTATCACTATATCAGCATTCAATCATCATATCAGCTTCCAAAATCACAGGCGAGCGATACGAAGTGAATCCTATTTATATATTTATAAAAATATTAGCAAAATTATATAAATAGTTAAGACTATATCGGACCTGTCTGTCGGTATGTCAAATTATATTTGCATTGGAATCCATTTTGCATCGTTTGCCAAACAACAGCTGTCGCACGTTTTATTTATACGCGAAAGTTTATTTAGAGATTTACAAAATCTCACATTTCATATTTACGACGTAAAAAGTTGGAATGATCTAACATGAATTTAGTTTGAGTCCAGTGCTTAGAAAATGTTAATCTTAACAAAAGTTTACGGGTTGAACCCAGGCAAGGTAACTCAAAATTTTTAAGTGTCTAATTTGTGTTACTAATGCTCCTGATCGTTGTTGAAACCAAACATCATGTATAAACCTCCGTGTGTCGGATGAAAAGTATTGGAACAGCGTGATGAAATAAGGTCCAAAACCTTATCCTCAAAACAAGAAGAGGCCTTAGCCCAGCTGTGGGAACTTTTCTTAAAATAAGATTCTATACAATAGTGCTATTCAATTTCCGTTCTTTAATGGCCGACAACACACCTGCAAGCCCTCCGGGGTTGTTGTTTGTTGTGGGGGGGGGGGGGGGTTATGGGCGATGGTAGTCACTTTCCATCAGGTGAGCTTCCAGCCCGTTTGCTCCGTCCTACATAAAAAATGGCACAAGCCGCTAAGTTTACTGAATGCTAATTTTTTATAAAAAAAAATTGAAATAACAAACATTTTCAAAAACTGAAGCAATACTGAGATATCAACTGCTAAATAGTAAACAATAATTTTGCTAATTCTATATATTCATTAAATGTAACAGCCTTTCGAAATTTTACGGATTATTTACCAGCGCCATCTCATAAGTTTCCAAAAAAAATATAATTCATTTATAGTTTTAGTAAAACCAGAAATTTCGTTATACATAGCGATAATATGATTATATGCTTTGGACAAAACACTTTTCTCTATTACAAAAAAGTTGGGCTTCTGTTAAAAATTGAAAACTTCGAATAAAAAGCTTCGTTCTTAATACTATTCATAAAATTAAAAAATACTTTCACAAAAATTAAGCTATTGTATTTCCGATAAAAGATGACCTCAAAAAATCCCGATGAAGGCAGCGACGAACAATATACAGCAATGAATACTGAGATACCCCAGAATCAGGGTAGAAATACATAAATTTTTATTATAATATTTTAAGGAGACCTTTTAACCCTTACGTTTTTATTGGTATATTTAGGTATATCCTTTATCAATAAATATAATATTAATACTTCTCGAAGATTTCAGATGTCAAGTGGTTAAACACTTGGACCATTAATATTTTTTTTATTAATTAATTTTACCATTACAGAGCATCACGACTAATGCGTCCTGTCGGCAAACACGTTGCTGAGGTCTTAGTGGAATTAACTCGAGCTGGGCTAGACCCAACCAAGACGGAGCTGCTAGGCTTTAGCCTCGGCGGCCAAACAGTCAGCTACATAGCAAGAAACTACCAACAAATGACAGGAAAAAATATATCTAGGATAACGGCCTTGGAACCGTCTGGACCATGCTTCAGGACACTTTCGTCTCAAGAACGTCTAGACGCATCGAATGCGGACTTCGTTCAAGTTGTACACACAAATATCGATGGATACGGAATGAGTGCTAGGATGGGACATGTTGATTTCTATGTAAATGGGGGCGAGTTCCAACCGACAGACTTGACCGTATACCCTTGTTCTACGACATGTAGCCATTTCAGGGTATTATTTCTTTGGGTATCTGCTATGAGGAATCCGAAGAAATTTGTAGGTATTAAATGTAGTAGTATTCAAGAAGCGAGAGACGGCACATGCTACTATACAATTCCTTTATCGACAAACGTCATGGGTGAAAATGTCAATGTCACTAACCAAGGCATATTTTACCTGTCAACGGGCTCTATATATCCATATTATTTAGGAAAGAATGGATTAAAGCCAGAGTATGAATCGTGGAGAAGAATTAGTAATATCAATGATGGCAATGAAACGGAAGTGTACACAATCAAAAAATCAATCAACAGCCAATCGTTGTCCACTGCTGAACATAGGCCTCTCCCAAGGTGCGCCAAAGCTCCCTGTCCTCCGCCTTCCGCATCCAGTTGGTGCCCGCCACCTTCTTAAGGTCGTCGGTCCACCTGGCTGGAGGGCGCCCTACGCTGCGCTTGCCGATTCGCGGTCTCCACTCTAGGACTCGTCTGCTCCAACGGCCATCGGTCCTACGACATACGTGACCAGCCCACTGCCACTTCAGCCTGCTAATTTTGCAACCTATGTCGGTGACTCCGGTTCTTTTCCGGATAATCTCATTTCTGATCTTATCCTTCAAAGATACTCCGAGCATAGCTCGCTCCATAGCACGCTGAGCGACTTTGAATTTGTGGACTAGTCCCGCAGTTAGTGTCCACGTTTCGGCACCGTATGTCATGGCAGGTAAGACGCATTGGTTGAAGACTTTCGTCTTCAAACATTGCGGTATAGACGACTTGAGGACTTGACGAAGGTTGCCAAATGCTGCCCATCCCAAGCGAATTCTTCGATCGGCTTCCTTCTCGAAGTTGTTCCTACCGACTTGTATTATCTGTCCTAGGTAGGTATATTCACTAACAACTTCGAGAGGTTTTCCCTCGACGTATATCGGTCCCGGCACGACATGCCTATTGAACATGACCTTGGTCTTGTCCAAGTTCATACCGAGACCGACACACCGGGAAGACTCGCCTAGGCTACGCAGCATTTCGGTGAGTTGTTCCAGCGACTCTGCTATGATGACGATATCGTCGGCAAATCGAAGGTGTGAGATGTACTCGCCGTTTACATTGACTCCATACCTAGTCCAATCCAGCGTTTTGAAAACGTCTTCCAACGCGTTGGTGAACAGTTTCGGGGATATTACATCCCCCTGTCTCACCCCTCTGCGCAGTTGGATCGCCTTCGTCTTACAGTCCTGGATGTGGACAGTCATTGTAGCGGCGTTGTACAGACATCTCAGTACCTCGATATATCTCCAATCGATATGACATCTCTGCAATGAGTCGAGCACTGCCCAGGTTTCGATGGAGTCGAAGGCTTTCTCGTAGTCCACAAATGCCATACACAGCGGCTGATTGTACTCTTCGGTCTTCTGCACAATCTGCCGAACAGTATGGATGTGGTCCACGGTGCTGTAGCCTGATCGAAAGCCGGCTTGCTCTGGGGGCTGGAACTCGTCAAGTCGTCTGGCGAGACGGTTCGTGACGACTCTTGAGAACAGCTTATACACGTGACTCAGGAGGGAGATTGGTCTGTAGTTTTTCAAGAGGGTTTTATCACCTTTCTTGAAAAACAGTACCACCTCACTCCCGCTCCACGTTTCCGGGGTCTTGCCATGTTGGATGACGGAATTAAAGAGGCTTGCTAGCTCTTTCAGGACCGGAGTCCCGCCTGCCTTAAGCAACTCTGTTGTGATTCCGTCATCTCCCGGAGCTTTGTTGTTTTTAAGCTGTTCTAGAGCCGCCCTAATCTCTCCTTGGTCAACGACCGGGAGCTCCTCGGAGTAATGGCGCATAAGAGGGGCGCGCTGGTCATCAATACTGATTCCCACGGGTTTATCCGATCTTGAAGAGAACAACTGCCCATAAAACCTCTCTACTTCTCCGATAATCTCAGGCCTAGAGGTAACGACCCCACCATTTTCAGTTTTAAGTTTTGTCAGACGCGGCCTCCCAAACTTGCGAGCGAACACTTTCGATCCCCGATTTTGCTCAATCGCAGCCTTGATGGCACGGGTATTGGAGCGTCGGAGATCGCGTCGCGTCAGCGTTTTTATTGTTCGGTTTAAGGCCTTATCTGACAAAAACGATGGTAGTTCTCGTCGTTTTCTCATGAGCTCGAGTGTCTCAGCAGAGAGTTTTGGTGCGTTGTCTCTTCTCTGTGGCGGAAAACACTTGCGGGATGTGTTTTGCAGTATTTTGACCAGCGTTTCGGTTCTCTCATCAATGCTGCTTATGGTTTCCAACGCGGTGAATTGATTTTGAAGTTCCATTTGGAACTTTTCGGAGCCTTGAGCAGCTTGGAGCATGGTAGGTCGGAGAGTAGACCTCATCATTCTCGATCTTTCGGCTTTTAAGTTGATATTTAGAGTGCCTCGAACCAAGCGGTGATCACTTCCGGTATTAAACCTGTTGATCACTGAAACATCTCTAAATATGTGCCTTTTATTCGAAATGATAAAGTCTATCTCGTTCCTTGTCACGTTATCGGGGCTTCGCCAGGTCCACCTCCTCTGAGGCTTCTTTTGAAAGAAAGAATTCATCAAAAAAAGCCCCTGCGCTTCGAGAAAGTTTACCAGCATTTGCCCCCTGTGATTTCTGCAGCCCAAGCCGTAAGGTCCGACTTTCGATTCACCGCTATCTTGTACTCCCACTTTAGCATTAAAGTCTCCCATAACAACATTGTAGTGGGCCCTCGAGGTGTCGTTGAGGGCCTTTGCGATGTCCTCGTACATCGCTTCGACCACATCATCAGAGTATGTCGAAGTTGGCGCATATACCTGTACAACCTTCAGGGAGTACCTGTCGGAAAGTTTTAGGACAAGGTACGCTACCCGATTCGACACACTACTGATTTCCACAATGCTGCTAATGAGATCCTTTTTGACAAGAAAACCGACACCACCCTGGGAGAGGTTATCACCTTCGCGGAAGTAGAGTAAGTTACCGGACTCTAGAGTTATCGTGTCCTCCCCCTGTCTTCGGACTTCAGATAACCCCAGTATATGCCAGTTTATATGACTTAACTCTACTTCTAATTCGGCGAGGTGATGGTCCAGCCTCATCGAGCGTCCATTATACGTTGCCATTTTCAGTCGTTTTATACGGTAGCCTGCCGTGAACCGGTGATTCTTAGCACCCCCTGCCCTGCCGATACCGCGACCGCTACCTTGGTCGGGCCTAGCGGGCTTGCCGGTAACTGGGGGCCTTTTTTTGGGCGCATCTGCCATTAAGGGAGGGGTTTGCCCATACTCGCCGCGCTGGGCAGGCGTGTTGGCGAGCGCAGTAGGGGGTAAGATGTTTATGGGAGGGGGGACGCTGCTGCCCATCCCCCCTTTTCCCCGTCCCTCAGTCGCCTCTTACGACACCCACGGGATGAGATTGGGGGAGTACTATTCTAAGCCGGTACTCCACGGCGCACACACGAAGTGTACACGTGACTTTTAATTTAAAAGTATTTTTTAAAGACTTTATGACAGGGATTTATGACTGTTTTAATGTGGTGTAGTGGATTTCTCTTTGATAATTTTCTTATAAATTCTATAAAAACCTATATAAGCTACTTCCTATTTTTACACTCATGTCTATTGGTTATGTATACAATCCGTTATGGCTTTTATTAACGTACTGTGATTTTTTAATTTACCTTTTTTAAAATACCTTATAATAATAAGTAAATATTTTAAGAAAATTACATTAAATTTAATTTAAAACAATACTTTTTGTACTTCATTTAATAGAATAAGAATATTTCAACTATTACATATTTTTGAGCATTGTACATTTATAGTTAGTTACTATTCCAATTTTTTTTATATACAACGATTTTATTAAAGATTATTATTATATATTTCATATAACAAAAAGCTACTTTTACGTTGATAAAACCGTATGAGTCCAAGGCAAAAATTAAAAAAAAACAAGATGTCGCAATGACGTAAAGGCTGACAACTGCAAAAACCTTGACGGTCTGTCGAATAGTCGATCTTTCCTTAATCTTTCAAAATGGTGTTTCATTCTCGCGGGTTTCTTTCTAAATTAAATCAATTATTGTTAAAATGAACTTAAATTGAAAGTTGTCAAGTGTAAATATATTGGCGTAGTTCGATAAAATTCTTAGTGTGGTGCTGTACGTAAAATTTCGGGGCTGCAATAAATTCGTGTGCAACACATACAAAATCTGATTTCGTCTGTGATATATAGATCTGAATTGTTATTTACGGTGTCTTACGTAAGTATTACTCATTTTTTTGTTATTAAACATTGTATTATACTAGTAAATATGTCGAAAGTTAAACGAAGTAACATAATTAATATATATTTTTTAAATTCTCATAAAGCACCCATGTTCATAATTTTAATACAGTATTTACTATGTAATTATTGATAATTGGTATTGCTTAGCAAGCGAGAAACCAGTTTGTTTCAAGGTTTTTTTACGCATTTTGTATTTACGTTTCAGAAAACATTTTTAACAAAATTTGGAGTTAAAACATAATATATGTCACGCTGTGTTGATAATTGAGGAATATTTACATATTTTTGAATAATAATTGATGACAATTAAATGCTATTCAATTCTTTAAAATATAAAACATTCTGTTCGGTACAATATGAATATATTAAAATTATAAAGCAGTTTTAATAAAAATAATATTTTTATTTATATATTTTAAACTTTTAATTAACAATTAAAGCAATTATTTTAAACATGCTATAATTATCTCTTAATTTTAATATATGCCTTGCCTTAGATCGACAAATAAATATATAATGCAGTGTAATTGATAAATAAAATAATTATCTAAAATTAACATGGACAAAGAAATACAATTGTCCTTTTATAGATAACTTATATCTATGATATGATAATGAAAGCAATAGTTTATCTGAAACAAAATAAAAATGAACTAAAACCTTTGTTTTAAGAACTAAGTTGACTAAAAATATTTTACCCAATTATATAAAAAAAATAAAATACATATTTAAAGATTTTCAAGTTTATCAGTATAGTAATCAAAATGATGGTTCATTTTTAAACAAGAACTAAGTTTTATTGAATTACTTTTCATAAAACTAAAATAGTTTTTAAAGATTAATGTTTTTAAATGTGTAATCATTGTCAGCACATTGTTAGAAAACCTGCATGTGTTGGATCAATGCCACATGTGTCATCAGCACCATATCAAAGAAACCACTATAAATACTTTAAATCAAGATACTACAAATTAACAAAATTGTAGATAAAAATTATATACTGACAATATGTATACTCTCTGGTAGGCGAATCAAAAGTTATTAGATTTATCAGTCAACAAATTCTCAGTAGCAACTTGAACATTGGAATGTAAATAAAGCTATTGGTCCTGCAATTGATCTCTGTTGGTTGAGAATGGGATGCCAATCCATCGGATTATGAAAGTGAGGGAATAGAGAGTGCACACATTTGAGCACTGTGATATCTTCTGCACAGTTGGCCATTGTCTGTCGGACATCACTAATAGACTAGAAGTATGAACATGTACATGTAAAAGGCTATTCATGGTACCCTTATCGTATACGAACGAATATTAACAAATTTGACTTTGATCTGAATAGTTATTGGTCAATCGCATTTCGACGCCATTAGTAACCAATGACCTTACAGTATTTAGTCAGATTAGTCAAATTACTTTGCTCACTAAAAGTGGCAGTAAGTCTTGAAGTGTGTTAATTCACAACATTAAACCCTTATCATTAGCAGATTATCTATTTTATTATCAACTTCAAATCATAAATATTGGTGATGTTGTAAACAATTACTTGGTGATAGGTGTTTGTGCTACTAGTAGGAAAAAAAAGCCGAGATGGCCTAGTGGTTAGAACGCGTGAATCTTAACCGATGATCGTGGGTTCAAACCCGGGCGAGCACCACTGAATTTTCATGTGCTTAATTTGTGTTTATAATTCATCTCGTGCTTGACGGTGAAGGAAAACATCGTGAGGAAACCTGCATGTGTCTAATTTCATTGAAATAATGCCACATGTGTATTCTACCAACCCGCATTGGAGCAGCGTGGTGGAATAAGCTCCAAACCTTCTCCTCAAAAGGGAGAGGAGGCCTTAGCCCAGCAGTGGGACATTAACAGGCTGTTACTGGTACTGGCTACTAGTAGAGATCAACCACATCTATTCTGCCACCAAACTATAAACATATATACTAAGTACTGTTCTGTTCCGATTTAAAGGGTGACTGAGCTAGTGTAGAGTAGGACTAGTAGAGTAGATCAAGGTACAAGGAACAAAACATCTTGGTTCAGGGATAGTTAATATTTCTAAAAGTGCCCATATCCATGGACAGGGGAATCACTTACCAGTGGCCATTTTGTCAGTCTGCATATATATTTTCAATAATAAATAAATAAATTCTAGACGTTGATTTCATAAGCTTCATTTATCACGACGTCATCAGTACTTATCTTAGTCTTTTGTTTCCCAAGGAAGAAGGTATCAACAGTAACTGTTAAAGTAGCTTCGTAGTAAGTGTTAGGAGGACAGCAGCCGGAATGTTTTCGCGGCGCCGTACCAGTGTGGATTTCAGGATTACATTTTCGCTCCATGAGGAGAACTCCGACGAGCCACAAGTTCTGCACAGCATGAGATAGTTATTCTGCGGATACGATATTACTGACACGATCCGATCCTTTCCGATCTGTGCCAAAGACGTCCACTTTAGAGCTTTCATTGGGTCGAAATCCTAAATAACCTGGTTCCCACTTAGGGGCTTGGACGCCTTGATGAAGGTCTCTCCTGCTTACCACCTGTTACGAATTATACTACCGTCAAACAAATATACTTTGTATAGTTTTGTTCCATTTGAATGGTGCGCGAATCAGATATTTCTGAAACAAGAAACATAACCAATTAGATTCCGTAGCGAAGCATTGAATTGGTGATAACATACCATCAGGCTGCTTATTTATTATTACCTAAAATAAAACATTACAGAAACCTAGTATGAATATTTATGCAACTACTGCGAATATGAAATGCTTTACTTCATCAGCCCTTTGTAGCACTTAATCGAATCCGTACCGTACCGTAATAGCCTGTGAATGTCCCACTGCTGGGCTAAAGGCCTCCTCTCCTCTTTTTGAGGAGAAAGTTTGGAGCTTATTTCACAACGCTGCATGCAAGTTTCCTCATGATGTTTTCCTTCACCGTAAAGCACGAGATGAATTATAATGACAAAATAAGCACATGAAAATTCAGTGGTGCTTGCCCGGGCTTGAAGCCACGATTATCGGTTAAGATTCACGCGTTCTTACCACTGGGCCATCTCGGCTCGTATACATTATATATATGGGCATATAAATAAAAAAAGCAATCATCAGATTTACACAAATGATTAAACTGAGGGAGGGAGTGAGGTTCAGAAAAATTGTCAAATAAATGATTTTGAAGGAAAGCATCGTGATGTTTCCTGCGTGTGTCTAATTTCATTGAAACTCTGCCACATGTGTATCCACCAACACGCATTGGAGCAGCGTGGTGGAATAAAGAACTTCTCAAAAAAAAAAAGGAGAGGAGGCTTTAGCCCAGCTGACATTCACAGGCCGTTACTGTTACATGAATAATTTTGAACCGAAAATACTGGCTTTTAGATATACATATATATATACCTTTAGATAAGTTAAGCTTTCCTAAGCCCCCCAAATCAATATCTAAAAATCAACGCCATAATCATAATATCATGTAACGCTACTGAAATTACGCATGAAATTACGCGAGAGAATAGTTACTACTTTATACGTATTATACATGAACTAGGTATGCAAAAATGATTACCACGTGTACATTTGATTATTAAATAAAGTACTACCGAGTTGCTTGCCGATGCTTCTCGGTAAAAACTAAATTCCGAACCGGTAGTAGATTTATATTAAAATAACGATCAAAAGTGCTTTGAGTAGGTCGTATAAAGAATATTTTAACTTTTAGATGACTTAATTGAACACGTAAGTTTTTATTTCATAATAAATAGTTAAATATAAATAAACTTTAGTAGAGTTAGTGTTATTTCAATATAGAAAGTCTTGTATATGTTAAAGCGAAGGGGGCCCTTTTCCCAAGTAGCCGATTTTCTTATCAATAGACCTAATCATTATACTCGTTTAATTTCTCCATATCACCAGGTAGCATCTATTATTACTGCAAAGAATGATGTCACGATGACATCATAGTCGACACCTGATTCACGGTGCTTTGAAATCTCGTTAGTGCAGCGAAATAAACAAGTAAATGTTTTGTTTTACATAGAGAGTAGTCCGTTAATGTCCCATTGCTAGACAAAGGCTTCGTCTCTTTAGCAGAAACTCTTTAGTTACGTTGCTTTATTGCGTGAATATAATTAGCGTTTTTTTATATATATTTAAAGTATATCACATTAAAAAAAAAACGTTGGTCTAGTAACTAGATATAAGACCGCAGACCTCGATGTCAGAACACCAGGTCGGGCCGATGAAAAGTTATAAAAAAAATCTCAGTAGCAGCCCGGAGTCTGGAAGTTGGAAGTGTATACCCGTACCTCAGAATGGACGTAAAGCCGTTGATTCTGCGCCTGAACGTATTCCGGTCGTGTCACGTTTGCGTTGCCATCAGATTGTTATAAAAGTGAGGAAATAGAGAATAGGCCGCTGTGTCCGAAATCGGTCATGATATGTACCTGCAGAGAGGAATCCTCTGTTTTTGACCGGATAGCTTATTCCACCGCGCTGTTCCAATATTGAGGGTATTGAGGGGATACCTGAATGGAAAAATTACATTTCGAACCATCGGTTAAAATTCACCCCTTCTAACCACTGGGATCACGGCTTTCAACTGTTCCATCTAGATTATTTATACCGTTTCTTCTGTTTTACATAGTATGAATTAAATATAGTTCCTCCTTTGCACTTTGTATGCGTAATATAAGATGAATATACTGATGACACAAGATTGTATAAAATTTACCGATAAAAGTATAATTACACTACTATTCTTAACCTCGTGTATCATTTCGGCGTTGAATCAGTTCAGAGCTGGGCGAACCCGCGTACCCGCGTCATTATTTGTGATAAACTTGGACGATAAATCGTTTATTTTTTTTTAGTAATTCGGCTTTGACTTCATTTGTTTTGGAATTAGAGACGCATACTTGCGCTGTTTTTCTACTGTAATCGTTTTAACCTATATCTTTCGGATCGTAATCACATGAATGGACCGATTTTGATGCGGTTTTTTTCAGATCGAAACCTGATGTAATCGTGATGGTTCTTAACTATAAATTATGAAATATATACCAACCTTCACAGGTGCGATTGATTTCAAATTCCGGTCCCCCGATGCGACGACTCTTTCATTAAAATATTACTAGGTACTTATAATACAGTTAAACAAAACAATTTTTTATTTTTATTTTTTAAGTATTTTTTTATTTGTGTCGGAGTTTATTTTAATTTTTACCATATGCACAAAACACCTCCCCACCCCATACACGAGCAGAAAGTAGTTTCATATAGAAACATTACACTTATTGATAAACAAAGTAACGAACTAACACCGGATCGAAAAAGAAAACACCCTTATCCGTTAAGAAACGGTGGATGAAATTCGTTGGTGTTTTTTAACGATTTTGAACATAATAAAGAATCCTAGCCGAGATGGCCCTGTGGTAAGAACGCGTGAATCTTAACCGATGATCGTGGGTTCAAACCCGGGCAAGCACCACTGAATTTTCATGTGCTTAATTTGTGATTATGATTCATCTCGTGCTTTACGGTGAAGGAAAACATCGTGAGGAAACCTGCATGTGTCTAATTTCACTGAAATTCTGCCACATGTGAATTCTACCAACCCGCATTGGAGCAGCGTGGTGGAATAAGCTCCAAACCTTCTCCTCAAAAAGAGGAGAGGAGGCCTTTAGCCCAGCAGTGGGACATTCACAGGCTGTTACGGATTACGGAAAGAATCCTATGAGTAATTTCTTAAAACGTTGCTTGCTTGTAGGAGATCGTTATGTAGCGATAGGGTCGCCAAATTTGTATGCTGCTCATAATTAGATTGTATCTGTTTTTTATATTTGTTTTAATCCTTGTGGTGTATAAAAGTACAAAGTAAGTAGTTGTAAGATATGGTTTATATTTCGTACAGTCCCAATGTCTTGGCTGAAACAGATCCCTAGGTAGCACATTCGCTCTGCCTTTCTAAATAAAAATAAAAACAGTGGGCTATTTAAATGCAAAACAGGCAATTTAAGAAAAAACTTGGACTCGGTATTGGTGATAAACCTTCTCGAATAATCATCATACAGGCACAGGCTGTAATTCTTACAGTTTTATTATATATAACAGCCTCACCTGTGCTATATTCGGCGTGAACTCGATTTTCACTTATATATGAAATCAAATAATTCTTTATTTAAATAATACAAAATAATAAGAACATAAGGGCACCTGTGATACGTCACGTTACAGTGTTTAATAAATTTAAAGCTACTACTGGAATGTAGAGTCTAAAAATTTGTTTTTTTTGACATTAGATTTTAATCTATACATTTAAATAAAATGGAAGTGTCTGTCTGTGATATCAAAATAACTGCCTTTTTCAAAGGTAGGTTGTCTATTTGCGATTTACCAAAACCAAAACAGCTATTTTTTTATTTTTGCCTGTCTGTTTGTCCAGGCTAATCTAAGAAACTGCTAAAAATTACAAATTAAATTACTAACTTATTATAAGAAGTATTTCGAGGTTCCGCTTAGTCTTTGTTTCATCAAAATCGGTCGAGGCTATCAAAAGATATAAAAATTTAAGTTCATGTACGTATTTTTGTAATTAAAATATATGTTGTAAGTTATGTGTCTCGCTTTCCAGATTTTTCTGAGTTGAGTGACCTTCTGTCATACGTTTCGCGGTGTCCAAATTGTTTTTTTTTTTTTTTTTATAGAATAGGAAGGCGGACGAGCATATAGGCCACCTGATGGTAAGTGGTCACCAACGCTCTTAGACATTGGCATTGTAAGAAATGTCAACCATTGCTTACATATCCAATGCGCCACCAACCTTGGGAACTAAGATTTTATGTCCCTTGTGCCTGTAATTACACTGGCTCACTCACCCTTCAAACCGGAACACAACAATATCAAGTATTGCTGTTTTGCGGTAGAATATCTGATGAGTGGGTGGTACCTACCCAGACGAGCTTGCACAAAGCCCTACCACCAGTGAAGAAAGTGGCAAATGGGCCACCTAATGGGTAAACACCACCGTCCTTGTCCCGTCCCACCGTCCCGAAATTAGCGATGTAAGAAATATTAACCATTCCTTACACCGCCAATGCACCACCAACCTTGGGAACGAAGATGTTATGTCCCTTGTGCCTGTAGTTACACTGGCTTACTCATTCATCCTTCAAACCGGAACGAAACCATACTGAGTATTGTTTTTTAGCTCTAGAATATCTGATCCACCCTCTCGGTGGTACCTACCCAGACAGGCTTGCACAAAGCTCTACCACCGTTTACAAAGAGGTGCTTTGATTATTAAATATAAATAAAGTTTTCAGTGAGTTGAATAGTTTCGTTTAACTTGAGATTGATAGAATAAAAAAAATATTGTTACCCTTGCTCATTTAAAGTATTAACCATATTTAACGGCGTGGATAGATGCCGGGTTATTTAAGCAACAGAATCGTAGATTTGTATAAAATATTTTTTTATTCAATCCATTTAAGTCACTATAAAATATATTAAGTGGAACTACAGGCATTCACAGTAAGTTCACTGATGATTATTAAAAGAATAATCAATCATCAATCTAAAAATAAAAAACCCCATACTTTTTTCTAACCAAAATCACTGAAATATTAATGAATTCCGTGCCCCAGGAAGAATTAATTGACTTTACAAAGTCGGAAACTTAAGTGTCGTGGAATTGTATTTAATATATGTATATTTATTTCGGTCCGGCTTTAGTGATTGTGTGGCTTCGCTGACACGCTCGTTAAGTCGTGATTGATAAAATTAAAATCAAAATAATCTTTACTCGCTTCCGCCCACTGCTTCGCTTGCGTGTGAGGGAGTCAGGTGTTAGGTAACACGTGTCCTTTTGTAGCCCAAACAACGTGTATGCAAAATTTCATAATGACCGTTTGAGTTGTTTAGACCTGAAAGCGTGACACGCTTTCAAGCACATAACACTGTCGCATTTATAATTTTAATTAGAATTCAAATTTAGCACTTATAAGCACCGTTGAATCTTCATGTTGCAAGATTTAATGAAACGATAAGCTAACACGAGTTTGGTATGTAAATTCTACTGATAAAAATCGGCAAGAAGCTCAGTAGTAACTCTCGTACACCAATTGAATTACTTATGTATACCAACACCTATGTTTTGTTCTATATGGTGGCCCATATGCTCGTCCTTCTTCCTATTCTATAAAAAAAAAAATAAGATCAATAAATACTTCTTAAACCTGAAACTACATAGATATGTTAATGAAATATAATAAAATTATTATTTAACAAAAAGCCATGCTTTTTATCATTATAGTTATATTTCGAGAAAGAAGCCTTATTTATAAAAAAAATTGATAGACCAAGTTAAAGTCCTGTTTTTTATTATAATCATCCCCCCTATAATTACACCACTCCCTTAACAACGTTTTAAATCGATAATCGATGGAATTCTAACGCCAAATCCACTAAAACTACATGAAATATATATTACTCACCTGGCAAACAGCCATCTTAATGTATATTATCAACATTATTGTTCTCACAACAAAGTATATGGTTACGTCGCTAGCTTTACTTTTATATGATATTGGTTGAAGGGTGAGTGAGCCAATTTAACTACAGATAAGGATCATAACATCTTAGTTCCCAAGGTTGGTGGCGCATTGGCTATAAGCAATGGTTGACATTTCTTACAATGCCAATGTCTAAGGGCGTTTGGTGACCACTTACTATCAGGTGGCCCATATGCTCGTCCACCTTCCTATTCTATAAAAAAAACATAACATCTTAGTTCCCAAGGTTGGTGGTGCACTGATGGTGTAAGGGTTTTGTTAATATTTCTTACAATACCAACGTCTATCGGCGGTGGTGACCACTTACCATGTCATTTGCCAGTCTGCTTAATAAGTACAATAAAAAAATAGTTTTATAACGCGAAGTGACGCATTTCTGCTTGCAACTTTGTAGCTCTCCGCTTTGTTACTTAAAAGGGTGGTCGTTTATTTTATTTAATATAATTTTATTCCAATTTATGTAATGTTTTTTCTTAATTACCGGCGATAAAATTAATACGGGTTGTGCTTACCCAGATATGCGCCGGCCCTTACAAGTAATTTCGCGCCGTGATAACTTCGCTTGGTCGCGCAAGTGTGTCGGATACTTAATATTACTCATCATTATTGTCGCTGTCATATCGTAGTGTTATTGCACCGTTTACATTTGGTTGTAACGATGGCTTTCTATCTGGCTGACTTTTAGTTCTTGCTGTTTACACATTATTTCGTAACTGTAAAAACGGACAAACAATACACTACCCATTGTATTGGTCAGTCGAAATCATTGAACATTTTTATAATTCGTTTAAAAAGCTATGTGTCCATTTCTAATTAATGTATGCACAAAAATAACCTTATATTGTATGTATGTAAATTGTAATATAATGTATTACTTTATATATATTTAGCATCCAGAAGTGAAACTGATTTAAAAAAAAACTTCGAATTGACCCTTTTTAAAATTAGAACACCAAATCATACTTTTTTTTTTATAGAATAGGAAGGTGGACGAGCATATGGGCCACCTGATGGTAAGTGGTCACCAAACGCGCTTAGACATTGGCATTGTAAGAAATGTCAACCATCGCTGATAGCCAATGTGCCACCAACCTTGGGAACTAAGATTTTATGTCCCTTGTGCCTGTAATTACACTGGCTCACTCACCCTTCAAACCGGAACACAACAATATCAAGTATTGCTGTTTTGCGGTAGAATATCTGATGAGTGGGTGGTACCTACCCAGACGAGCTTGCACAAAGCCCTACCACCAGTGGATTGAAATTGATGTAAATAGCTCACTGAATTACTCTTAAAAAATCCAAATAACACAATTCAACACACTAAACAAATCACAAGTCTCGCCAATAATTAATTGATTACTTTACCTTCCTCTCACCACCAAGACGGTTTTAAATTACCGCCCTTTTATTACAAACGCTGTTGTAGGGATCAAGGATCCCTAAAAATCAATCCTACCTATATTTATTTATTTATTATAATATCAACACCAACAAGAAGAACACTAATAAATACAACTGAGTCTTTAAACGTGACGTTATACAAATCAAGTGTCTCCTAAATTGTAGGTGTTGCAAAATATATCAACATTTCGAGTTAACAAAAAAATAATAATTTTAAAAATCAAAATATTTGTAACAAATAGAAAAGACATTAACAATTAAATTATTATAAAATTATCACTTGATTGGTATAAAATGAATAAAATATAAATATCTGAGAACATTTAATTTTTTTTAATATTAATTATTTGATTAAAGGCGAACAAAAGTAAGAGGTACGTTTATAAAGAAAATATGTTGTAAACAAAAATTTATACATTATTATTGAGGAAAAAAAAATAGATATTTTTTTACGAAACTAATTCAAATTGTCATTAAAAATGTCAATTATAAGAGCTTCGTTTGACACTTTCTTATTGTTAGTCATATTATTGAGCGTTTTGTAGATATTATTAAAATCGATAATTAGCCTGTTAATTGGAGAGTATATAATATATATCGTAAAATTATCAGATTGTAATATATAATATTAGACGTAATACAAAAATATTATTAAATTTTACTGAAGACTGTCTCACTCTTGATATTAAAAAATAATAATCTACATTTTTAATCTGGCAACAATAACATTGACAGATACTCTTCTTGGCGGGAAATTGCTTCATTTTGAATTCTCATGCAAGAATTTTGTGGTAAATATTTTGTGATTACGAATAATATAAAGAATCGTTAATAATAATAATAATAATATCCTGGGGCATTTTTCACACACGACCATCTGATCCCAAATTAAGCTTATACAGAGCTTGTGCTATGGGAACCAGACAACTGATATACTACATATACTACTTTTCTTTTGTAAATACATAATTATATAGAAAATTACACCCAGACTCAGGACAAACAGACATGTTCATGCACACAAATGTCTGTCCTGGATGGGAATCGAACCCACAACCTTCGGCGTGAAAAGGCAAGTATCTACCAACCACGCCAACCGGCTCGTCGTTCATTCATTTCATCAAAATCTCGTTATATTTCTGAGTTGATAACAAGTTCTTATAACATGTTTTTGTAAGTTGTGAGTAGTTTCTTAATATAAATGAGTTAAATAGTAGTTTGTTTTAATTATCTTTGGCTGCTTAACATACGTCAATAATCATCCGATATATTTGTCGGCGATAAATATGTTTTCACTGGTGGTAGAGCTTTATGCAAGCTCATCTGGGTAGGTACCACCCACTCATCAGATATTCTACCGCAAAACAGCAGTACTTGGTATTGTTGTGTTCCGGTTTGAAGGGTGAGTGAGCCAGTGTAATTACAGGCACAAGCGACATAACATCTTAGTTCCCAAGGTTGGTGGCGCATTGGTGATGTAAGAGATGGTTAACATTTCTTACAATGCCAATGCCTATGAGCGTTGGTGGCCACTTACCATCAGGTGCCAATATGCTCGTCCGCCTTCCTTTACTATAAAAAAAATGTCGATCCGATCTAATGTGAACGAGACTTGATCGATACTTGATACATTTAAATCTTATCATTAAGATAAACGCTATCCATCTACAAACTCTTTAGTTCTGTATCATTACTGACCGATAAACTTGTGTGAAAAAAAAAAGTAAAAAATTAAAAATAAAGTGATTCACGAAAAAAGTTCCGCAGTCTATAAAGTTTTTATATATTTTTTTTAATTTATTGCGAAAGTGTTCGTGCCAAGTTTTTAAATAATAGTAGAAGGACGGAATCAATACCGAGTGGCTGTGTTTTGAGTCAGAGAACTAGGGCATCAGTAATGTAGCTTCAAGGACGGACATACGTGTAACAACGGTTACTGACCGCAAAGAAATAACAATAACGACCTATATAATGACACCGCGACAACAATTATGATAGGAAATATTAAATTTATTAATAAACATTCATTTATTGTATTAAGAAAAAAAAAATAAAACGTTACATTTAATTTGTAATCAAAGCAGAATCTAAACGCAAACTACATTATTGTTATGACGTCACTAAATATGGAACGGAAAGTTTAAAAATACAAATTTTACGCATCAATGTTTAACAGAACTGCTTTTATAATATACTAGTAGACTTTGCACTGGTAGAGTAAGGGTTTATATAGAACATTTATATCGTATACACCTATATTCACACACGGCCATCTGATCCCAAACTAAGCAGAGCTTGTACTATGGAAACCAGACAACTGATATACTACATATATAATAATAAATAATAATAAATAACTTTATTCACCAAAAAGAAACAAAGACAAAAAAATTAAGGTACATAACCATAAAAAAAAGAGTTAACAATATCATAATTTGGTGAAAAGGTCGTAGTCTCAGCTAGGCTGCTTTTCAGTCTACGCCTTGTACATATGCTGCCAACACAAACGCTACATTCAGTGCAGTAAAAGGAGATAAAATTACTTAAATAATAAAAGTTAATACAATTTATAACACGCACAATAGGCTAAAATAAAATAAAACATGCAAGCATTACTAAAACAGTGAGGTCTTTATTTTTTTTTAATTCTAGAAAAAGGAAAATATTTCATATTGAATAAAAAATGAAAATAAAATAGTAAAAAAATATTTAAAATGTTTAAACAAATAGAGATATATGTTTTAATAAATTACAATCAAAGTAACAATTAATTAATTGAGGTTTAGTTACACACATTTGTCCAGACACACTGCGTCTTTTGCATAGATAGAAGCCATTGCCTGCATTGTGCCTTAAACTTATTTTGAGATGTACTGTTCTTAATCGGAGGTATATTACTTTTCTTTTCTTTTGTAAATGCATACTTATATAGATAATTACACCTAGACTCAGGACAAACAGACATGTTCATGCACACAAATGTCTGTCCTGGGTTGGAATCGAACCCACAACCTTCGGCGTGAAAAGCAAGTATCTACAAACCACGCCAAACGGCCCGTCACTAACCGTTTAACTTAATTCATGTATTTTCAACATCTTCGACAATCATCGTCATATTTAATTAACACAAATACTAATTATACTTAATTATTTATACACCGAAACCTTCCTCATGAAGCACTCCGTCCATTAGTGAAGATCATATGAACTTCCGAACGGTAGTTTCTGAGTTTATCGCGTTCAAACAGACCAACTCGACGGCTACTTTATTTTATAGTGGTGGTAGAGCTTTGTGCAAGCTCGTCTGGGTAGGTACCACCCACTCATCAGATATTCTACCGCAAAACAGCAGTACTTGTTATTGTTGTGTTCCGGTTTGAAGGGTGAGTGAGCCAGTGTAATTACAGGCACAAGGGACATAAAATCTTAGTTCCCAAGGTTGGTGGCGCATTGGCTATGTAAGCGATGGTTGACATTTCTTACAATGCCAATGTCTAAGGGCGTTTGGTGACCACTTCCCATCAGGTGGCCCATATGCTCGTCCGCCTTCCTATTCTGTAAAAAAAAAAGAATATGTCCGAGTCTGGGTGTAATTATCTATATAAGTATGTATATACAGAAGAAAAATAGTATATGTAGTATATCAGTTGTCTGGTTTCCATAGCACAAGCTCTGCTTAGTTTGGGATCGGATGGCCGTGTGTGAAAAATGTCCCAGGATATTATTATTATACTATAAGTAAATTTTAAAATTTAATAAAAAATATCTAGCTAACTTTCTTAGAACCGTCTGAAATACGTTATGACTGTCCATATTATTATTAACATAGCCCTAATTTAACACGTAATTATTTTTTAATAATTACAATATTACAGTAACAGTAACAGCCTGTTAATGTCCCACTGCTGGGCTAAGGCCTCCTCTCCCTTTTGAGGAGAAAGTTTCGAGCCTATTCCACCAAGATGCTCCAATGCGTGCTGGTAGAATACAAATGTGACAGAATTTCAGTGAAATTAGACACATGCAGGTTTCCTCAGGATGTTTTCCTTCAAGCACGAGATTAATTATAATCACAAATTAAACACATGAAAATTCAGTGGTGTTTGCCCGGGCTTGAACCCACGATCATCGGTTAAGATTCACGCGTTCTAACCATTAGGCCATCTCGGCATTACAATATTAATTGAGAAATAATTAAGAGTCTGTGACTTTAAGACATTAAAACTTCACATAGATAAGTAAACTTCACACGGTTATAATTTATATTATGTTTAAAATAATACATAAAATAATGTTACGCAATCAGTTGCGTGCCAAGCGATCTATCCGACCGTACTGCAGAGATATGCTGTATGAATTCACCTCGTGAAACGTGATACGTTATTTTGATGCGATAAGCTTTAATACACGAATTTAATTAATCATTATTATTAACAATTCTTTTTAAAAGGCATCCGTATAAGTTATTACGTCACATAAATGCGACATCGCGATTTTCAATCATAGATATGGATCCCATTGGATGCAAGAGACAAGGTTTAGGAGACACCAACTCCGCAGAGGCGACTGTTACGAACATTAATTGTTACATATTTATAATGATATATATATATCATTAGCACATTTTTTTTTATAGTATAGGTAGGCGGACGAGCATATGTGCCACCTGATGGTAAGTGGTCACCAACGGACATGGACATTGGCATTGTAAGAAATGTTAACCATTGCTTACTTCGCCAATGCGCCACCAATATGGGAACTAAGATGTTATGTCCCTTGTGCCTGTAATTACACTGGCTCTCACTCTTAAAACTGGAACACAACAATACCAAGTACTGCTGTTTTGCGGTAGAATATCTGATGAGTTGGTGATACCTACCCAAACGAGCTTACACAAAGCCCTACCACATACATTTATATATTATGATAACTTATAATTTAACTTAACATTATTATAATCTAGAACAATTATTCAAGTAAGGCTTAGTTGCAGTAGAAATAAAGCTATTTTTATTTCGACGAAGCGTTTTCGTTTACGAAATCCAGCACGCTGCTTCATTGCGGGTGGATACACGTGACAGTATCAATCCGCCACTTGCAGGTTTCCTCACGATATTTTCCTGCATCGCTGAACACGATATGAATTATAAACACTAAGTACATGGAATTTCGATGGTGCTTGCACGAGTTCAAACTCCATTGCTTAGTACGCATATCACTTTCTGGAGATTCATTAAAGTGTGTCTTTCGGGTTTGTACGTACAGAATACCACTACTAGACTAAGGCGCTGACTCCACGAGCGAGAGAATCGCGGCGATATTATCGTCGTGCAACGTATTTCTATACATTCTCTATGGAACCGTCTCCACACGGCGATATTATCGCCGCGATGCGACGAGTGGCAACGAGCGCGCGAAACGTCATTACATCGTTGCTAGCCGGCCGCGACTAGCAGCGGGCCCGCCGCGCTCTCGCGACGAGCGCGCAGCGGGCGCGCTGTCAAACGCAGCGTCATTTCAGCGTTGCCTCTCGTTATACAAGGACGTTTCGAGAAGCTTTTTGAACAAAAGTACAATGTTTGACATTGAAAAGTTTATACTTGAAGTGAAAGAGAGACCTGCTCTTTACGATGTTCAGTTGGCCGAGTATCGAAACAGAGAAATTAAGGCCAATTCTTTCTTTCGGAACGCGTCGTCAACGAAACGCGGGGATACCGTTACGAGTCGCCGCGGAAACTCTGCGATTCCGTTACGACTCGCGACGATACGCGGCGGAATTATCGCTCGTTCGTGGAGATTGTCCGACGATAGAAGCGCGGACTCGTTGCGATTCTCTCGCTCGTGGAGTCAGCGCCTAATTCTTAAACATTCCTACCGCTTCTTCTTTATTTCATTCGATTTTATTTTATTATCTTGTGATATCTTGTTAAAAATATTAGAAGCATGTACACTACTTCGGCACATAACGCCGTTGTTCCTGTATCGGAACTGTATCAGATCG
The DNA here is from genome assembly GCF_905147045.1 of Nymphalis io. Taxonomy (NCBI): domain Eukaryota; kingdom Metazoa; phylum Arthropoda; class Insecta; order Lepidoptera; family Nymphalidae; genus Nymphalis; species Nymphalis io. Next base: position 1,584,593 of record NC_065909.1, read on the forward strand.
TGTCTGATTGGCCGTCGCATCGAATTATGCGAGTGAGGGAATATATAGAACATTGTGTCCCGCGCAGTTGGCTAGACTCCCCTGATTGGCCGCCATGGCCGAAATCGGTCAGAAGGACATTATCATCAATTTCATTCCTTATAACTCCGTATAATTTACTTTCACTTATAAGTTAATTAACTTTTAGGACATCAATTTTAATGTATATCGCTTAGATAATCAGATTATTTACTTCGAAAAGTATTAAAAATTAGTAACCCGTAAAAATGATTAGATGGAAACTGAAGTAATTATCAAAAAGCATTCCCCCTTAATTCAATATGGCGGCCATTTGAATTTAGATTAATAGGTTCCCCTCTAGGATTATCCCGACAACGTTTGTCATTCGACTGTACAGTAAGTAACTCTGCATAGTGTGATATTTTTATTTTTTTATAAAATTGGTAGACGGATGGACAAATGATGATAAGTGGTGACAACTGCCCATCCCAAATTCGCCATGCTCGGGTAGTTCTACTGGCTCACTCACACGGAAATCGGAATATATTTGGAATATGTGTTATATAATGGAATAGGTTTGGCGCTAGATTATCTGATGAGGTATGTCCCCCTCTTATGCCGTCATGCCCTCTCTCCTCCGCTCTCTACTTCCTTGAATGTGCGTGCCGCGTATACTACATATATACTTCGATGCTATAATTTATTATGATAATAAGAAAAATATATTTATTCTATTAACGGAACTTTGTTTTTATTTATGTTACTCCATATATATTTATTGGTTTTAAAACTCATTTTTATTTCAATTATTAATTTAACTTTGTATTTTTGCGCTCAGTGGTAACCTTCAGAAAACTACCCCGCTTCCTGGGCTGTTAGGTGGGATTCATACCCACTAAACCCATCAACACAAATCGTTCGATGGCCACATTTTTATATTATATATATAATATATATATTGCATATTGTATACAATACGATATATAATATACAATGGTTCCTTACGTATGAAATAATTAATCGATAATGTTGTTTTTATCATGATGACTTAATAACTTGATAACTGTTTTTAATTCTGCTGCGACTTAGTTTTAATACCTAATAAAAATAAATCGTAATGATTATAACGAAGTTTTATCATGTTTCTTATAGGAAAACGATCAGTTAAATGTTTCTTTAGGAATCTGTTTTAACTTTACCAGTTAGCAAATTTAAATCGTTTGTTAATAAAACGTTAATAAATAAGACATATTTATCAACACAAGATTATATAAATGCGTGCAGTTAGTTCCCAGTTCACTTCCAGGATATACCAATTTATTTGCATTTGATTGATATAACTTGTATTTGAATTGTTTGAAAAGAGGTAACTACAGTTTTTTGTCGGTTCTTCGATAGAATGTACATTCCGAACCGGTGGTAGCTTTACCTTAATATGATTCCGTAAAATGTCGATTCAAAAGAGCTCAAATAAATATGTTTTGATTTGTGTTGTAATACTTTATTAAAATAAATAAAATTTCCTTATACAATATTAAAGCATTACACTTATTAACCGATGAATCTTAACCGGTGATCGTGGATTCATACCCGGGCAAACACCATTGGATCTTCATGTCATCATCAAGGAAAACATCGTGATGAAACCTGCATGTGTCTAATTTCACTGAAATTTTGCCACATGTGTATTCCACCAACCCGCCTCAGAGCAGCGTGGTGGAATAAGCTTCAAACCTTTTCCCCAAAAAGGGAGAGGAGACCTTAGCCCAGCCGTGGGAGGTTCACAGGCTGTCACTGTACCTATTGAAAGGTAAAATTAAAACTACCAGTAAATATGTGTTACTTCGTACAGCCTAAATCCTGAAACATTTTGCCCACGGTGGCCAAGGAGCCTAGCCAATAGTGCAGAACCTATTACAGTGCTTAAAAGTTTGTGCACGAGCACTCTATTCCTCTACTCGCATAATCCGATAACGCAAATCCAACAGGATCGGGCGTTTTTTAAGTGGACTAATGGTTTTCGTGATTTTCAAATTGTCAGAGAGATCAAACACTGCCCACTTCCAGACTCACAGCTCAAAATTTCTCGTTAATAAAATACTTTCGTCACAAGGGCTATGAATTCTTTCAAAGTCAGTCTTGAAGCTGAACCAACGAGGCAGTCCAATTATTATGTAAACTTCCAGTATTCTAACCAATGATTCACCAGATGAGGTCTTTTTGTTGTTTTGGTCTTCAGGTAGGTTTAAAAAGTACCTAAATAAAAATACAGCACGAGTAACGAACATATGACGTAATACTTACCACATTTTTCCTTTAGATATTCATTTGACATTGACTCGGTTAACGTCTAGCGTAGGGTTGCCAGATCGCTGGGAAATTTGGGAACTCCCCGAACATTTACGTCTGACAGTCCCTTAGTATCCCCGTTAACCAGTAATAATTTTAGAAATTGTAAATATAAACAATTAGTCACTTGTTCTATTTTTTTATATTTCGGCTAAATTGATTTTGATAAAATTTGGTATGAAACAAGTTCCGAAAGCCTACTTTTTGTACCTAACACCTACCCCACTCTTATCACTCGGGCGAAATCGCGGTCGGAAATCAGTTTTATATACATTTGTTTACACTATAAAACCAATTATCAACAATCTGGTTAACACTACACACACAGTTTACTTGAAGTAATTTAGTCACATCTAACATGTTTTTTTTTGTAAAAAATGGCATTTCTTCCCTTTAAAAATACTACAATAAATACGTTAAATGACGTAACTAAAAATGCTAATCGTTTCAATGAGCATATCCTCGAATATAGCCAGAATAATGTATACCTGTATCTGATTACTGATAGCCCTAGTTTAAAATGGTCTGATACACGCTGAGATAAAACGATAGCCACAAAAGTAGATTATAGATTTTAATCTGTGCATGTGCTTGAACATATCGCGATGAAATTCAAGAATCCCATCGCCCTGTCTGCTTTAGGTACGTGTTATGACTTTACTGTATCCTTGGAGTAATTATAAAAAATTACCGGTAGACCGAAATAGAAGACTAGTATCCTTGTCTTTGTGTGTGTACATAATTTTTTTGTTTTTCTTTCTGTAATTTTAATATATTTTGTTGATTTTTCGTTGTTTTCTTATATTCATTAGTTAATGTTTAATTTCGGTTTGTTTTTGTTTTTTTCTTTTGGATTTTATTATATCAATTTTTACATTCATTTATTGTAACTTTTGTTACAGTGCTCGCAGTTTGTTTGCAGTGTTTGTTTGTCCTAAATTATTTCTTATTCTTAATAGAAAAATAAATATATTAGTCTTTTATGTATCTCGTGGTCGGCGGTAAATAAAAACATAATGAGAAAACCTACAACCTTAATTTGAACAGCATGGTGAAGTAAGCTCCAAAATAAAAAATAAAATAAATCTCTTCAAAAAAGAGAAGGGGACTTAGCCCAGCAGTGAGACATTCACGGGAAATTACTACTATAATATGTTAGGTTGAGATGCATATCTTTCTTCTTAACAGACGAAAAGGATTTTTCCCAGAAGTCGTGTATTTAAGAGCTGTACTATACTGTAAGAACAAACTCGAGACTCATCTATCGTGAAATTTCAGAAAGTGATATGCGACATTGAACATAACAATTGTAACGTTTCAATAACACACGCATCAAAATGGTGTATCACCATACGTCAGTTGTCAAAATTTCACCTGTAATTAATGGAATGATTTCTTAAAGAATAGCACTGTTCTATGAAATAATGAATTTACAAGCTCTATTAAAATATCAAAAAAGAATCACTTTTTTAATTCCGTAACAGCCTGTGAATGTCCCACTGCTGGGCTAAGGCCGTCTCTCCCTTTTTTTTTTGAGAAGGCTTAGATTTAATTAGGCTCTTTATCTATAATGGATCTTAATTGGTCCTAGCGTCCGCCATTACTAATGGATCCTTGAACATGAGAATCGTCATCTACGTATTCATAATGAACGTTCTCGAAAATCAGAATTGAAGTATTTAAAAGGTTTTAACAATTAGAATTCGTATTGACCTTATATAAAATCTGGGCCAACATCTATACGAATATATGAAGCGGAAAGAGTACGTTTGAACGTTCTAATCTCATTATTTGCGTTTGATATTAAATGTTATCCTAACTAAAAATTGTGCAAGTGAGTTTGTGTGTTTTCACGTCGTAACGCCATACGTTACATGTACATGGGGCTACAATTCTATTAACAAATTGTCACTATCGCAATCGAATCGAAGCGTAATCGTTGCCATTTATCCGTTTTCCTATTCTCTAATTTAATTATCGACAATTGGCAAAACAATTAATTTTAGTTTTGGCGTAACAGTATATGTTAACATAATATCGGTTCGTTTCGGATTCGAATAAATATAGAATAATCAAAGTTAGATTGGAATTGAATCTGGTTCATACCGTAATGGTTATAAATTAGGATGGGATCCCCCAGTAAAGGACATAAGGGGGTGCCTAGCGCTAGCGCCCTTCATTCGTCACGCTACACGATTCAATTAATTGTTACCGATTTGGGTATGTAGATGATACATACGAATCAAATAGCCTGAATTATTCGTACCTATGCCTTTTTTTTCTTATAAGGATAAATTTAATAATTTAAAAACTTGACTAGTTCAATGGCATACGGGCACCAGAGACCTTGTGCTATTATCGTATACATTCCCAGCTATTTAAACGCTTATAAGTATATGCTAGTCGGAGGCTACGGTGGTAATATATACATAAGTAATGACAATAATTGGTATAAGTTTAATCAGTTAAGCCCGTGAACGTTTCTTTTTTGTGTGTGTGCGTTTGGCCTACTTTTGAGTTGGTGCATATTAATCATGTGACTGCCTCGTTGGTCTAGTGGCTAGATATAAAGCGGCCGGAGGTCCCCGGAGGTCTTGCGTTCAATTCCCGGGTCAGGCCAATAAAAAGTTATTGAGTTTTTCTTTCAGAAATTTCTCAGTAGCAGCCCGGGGTCTGGAAGTTGGAAGTGTGTACACTCCCGTGCCTCGGAAAGCACGTAAAGTCGCTGGTCCTGCGCCTAAACTCTTTTCGGTCGTGTGTGATTGCCGTCCCATCGGATTATGAGATAGGGAATAGAGAGTGCACCTGTGTTTGCGCACACACTTGTGCACTATAATATCTTCTGCGCAGTTGGCTCATCTCCCTTGAGATTGGCCGCCTTGGCCGAAATTAGTCTGGAATATGGCCCATATTAATCATGTCTTGCTTCACCAACGTGCCGCCAACTTTGGGAACTAATATGAAATGCCGCTTGTGTCATGTAATCACTGGCTCTGTCACCCTTTAAACCGGAACACAATGATACTTACTATTATTGTTTGGCGGTAGAATATGTGATAAGCGGATGCTACTTACCCAGTCCCACCACAAAGCATAGGTATCTTTATACTCATGTAAATCCTTATATATGGTTTAGTTTTGGACTGCAATAAAGGATAATATAGCCTTCTGCAGATGATAAGGTTTCGTATATAGAAATTAACGGAAAACATACAACTTATTATCGTTCAGATTTTGTTTCTGATCTAATATGATGGTTTTTAAATAAAATTATTATTATCATTAATATTGTCGTGGATTTTTATTTAAGGGCTTGGCTCCAAATACATATATACCTGTTCTATGTTTCTCCAATAAATAAAACAACGCGAAAGCGAAAGGCAAAACATGTATTTAGCGGAATATCTTTAAAAGCGGTACGATCTTATTAATGTTTTATGATATCAGTATGATATATGGATATCATAAAAACGTGAATATCGTGAATAAGTAACAGGCACCCTCCCGCCATGGGCTGCATTATTATGCATATTATAAATAAAATATTTTTTAGGAGTTGTTATGTCAACTAGAATGCGATTTTTTTTATCGATAAATTAAAGCAACGCTATATAAAACAGCTATAGCTATATCAATGAACAAATTCGAAACTCACCGGAAAAAACGGCCGTAAAATATCAGAAAGCGATTTGCGACATAGACCATAAATCCACATTTCAAGAACACACGCATCAAAAAAATTAAAACTGTTTTAAAGGAAAACTCAAGCATTGGTTATTAGCGCATGTTACTATAATTAAAAAAATATATTTATAATAGGGTAGTGCAATAAATATTTAAATTCTTAAACAATGAAATTTATTGTAAATAATTGAAATTTTATATTTATAAATGTAAATTTTCTAAACTATTTTTATGACATTTTAAATACATTTTCTATAAATGAAAAGAATGTAGTCTGATATTTTATATAATTTATAATAATACAAACATATATACGACATTTGCATACCATCTTATGATTGTTGCGGGATTTTAACCATTGTAACATCAAGAGTGAACCCACAACTTTGAAAATAATATATCACCATAAGTAATAGTTAATAATTCACGGATGAGTGGTGAAGTGAGTCCTTACCGATTAGCACTGATACAGTGCTTGGAGACGTTTTTGCATTTATAGTTATTCATTCAAATAAATAAATGAGCCGGTTGGCGTGGTTGGTAGATACTTGCCTTTCACGTCGAAGGTTGTGGGTTCGATTCCCACCCAAGACAGACATTTGTGTGCATGAACATGTCTGTTCGTCCTGAGTCTGGGTGTAATTATCAAGATATGTATTTACAAAAGAAAAGTAGTATATGTAATATATACTGGTGGTAGGGCTTTGTGCAAGCCTCGTCTGGGTAGGTACCACCCACTCATCAGATATTCTACCGCAAAACAGCAATACTTGATATTGTTGTGTTCCGGTTTGAAGGGTGAGTGAGCCAGTGTAATTACAGGCACAAGGGACATAAAATCTTAGTTCCCAAGGTTGGTGGCGCATTGGATATGTAAGCGATGGTTGACATTTCTTACAATGCCAATGTCAATGGGCGTTGGTGTTCACTTACCATCAGGTAGCTCATATACTCGTCCGCCTTCCTATTCTATAAAAAAAATGTTTTAATTCACAAGCACTAGTTGAAATACAAATTAAGAAAATTCCAATGCGCTTACCCTATTTTGAATCCTCAATCTCCGATTAAGGACCACGGAGCTATCTCGGATCAAATAAATATACTTACATACAAACAAAGTTGGATTACAAAGTTGGATAAACTAAAATTCTAATTATAATTTTTAAATATGAATTTTTAAAGAGCGTGTAATCGCTCAATACTATTGATAAGAAAGTAATATAAACGTAATCATAAATATCATTGACCCACTTCACCGTTTATGGCGTTTTTATTGAACAATCTAGCGTCTTAAAAGGATCTATAATCGTATTAGAACCATTTATATATTATATAGAGGCTGCGATTATATGTAATTATTTATTTATATACAAAAATAGAAAACGAATAAAAAGACAGCAATACTTAATATTGTTGTGTTCCGGCTAGAAGTGTGAGTGAGCCAGTGTAGCTACAGGCACAGGCATGAAACATTCGTACTTAAGATTGGTGGCGCATTTGCGATGTAAGGAATGGTTAATATTTCTTACAATGCCATAGTCTGTGGGCGGTGGTGACCACTTACTATCAGTGGCCTTGTTAGTCTACACATGAAAAGGTAAGCGGACAAATGAGAATTCTCGACCTCGACCTCGGGTTCGAACCCAGGACCTCGGGTTTTGCGGACTTATATCTAGCCACTAAACCGACGAGGCAGTCAAAAGATCGATAGACTTTTAAAGAATACGTGGATTTTAGCCGATCGCCACGGATTAAAACCGTCACTAAGCTTATTATTTCCTCAACAGTTTATAGTCTATTTTGTGGTGAAGTAAACAGCTGTGAATGAATGAAGTTAATCTGAAAGAAAGCCCAAGCTTAGCACTAGGAAATTTATATAGTTATACTAAGTATCATAATTTAGCTAATCACAAACTATAGCTGGGACATAAACCCCTCCCAATGTGCATCAAAGCTCCTAAGTTTTTCCCAAAGACTTTCCCAGGAGTCCCGACTTCTTTAGGTGAGTGAGCCAGTGTAATCACAGGCTCAAGGGACATAACATCTTAGTTCCCAAGGTAGGTGGCGCATTGGCGTTGTAAGCGATGGTTAACATTTCTTACAATGCCAATGTCTATGGGCGATGGTGACCACTTACCATCAGGTGGCCCACAGCCTACCTATAATAAAAAAAAGATCATGCTACTTAATACCTGTTATATTATAATATATAAAATATGTTTATTGATTTATCCGTTTGTTTACAGTTGAAATAAGATGGTTACTGAACAGTTGTAGCGGCAAGGAGATGTCGAGCCAGGCCGGGGTCAAGCATGTCGCTACGGAGCCGTCGCGTCTAGACAGCAAACGTAAGCACATTTATTTAAAATGAATAATACACTCCAATTAACTCCCATTTGAAATCCTGTATGTATTAGTTTTGCTTGCTTCAGCGAAATCTAATCAATACTAACATTATAAATTGAACTCTGTTTTCCTTTTTACGGCTAAACCACTGAACAGATTTTGATGTAATTTGTTATGGAGAAAGCTCAAACCCTAGACATAGGCTACTTTATTTAATACCTACTTTTCTCCCCCTATCGCGCAAGCGAAGCTGCGTGCGAAAACTAGTCTTATATAGATAATGGTTGTTAGTATGTCTGTTACATCACTTGACTTCGACACCGATGAAATTTGACACGTTTGAGTATTTTTTATGGATATATATACTTTTCGCTTTCTTGTAACTCGCTGCTAGACGGCGCTATATCGTTCAAACGATCGCTATGGCAGGAAACGTCTGCCAAGCTCTGCTAGTAACACAATAAGAAATTGGGACCAAATCTTTATTGATCTTGCAAATGGTCGAGCGTCTGCGACTTTATGTTATCTTATTATACACGAATATGTGGAGATAAATTTTCATTGAGGCATTTAGCAGGTGCTAAAAGTCTAGTAGTAAGTCTAGAATATTCGCCAGTTATAAACGCTACGCGTTATGTAATTTAACGCATTTTTTTTTGTATTTAAAGTATTAAGCGTGCACAGTGAAATAATATTCAGCGGATGTTTGTAAGAAGCATGAATTATATTTGGATCTAAATACAGGATAGTCGTGTTCTAATAATTCGTATATTTTATTCGCAATCATTTCATTTGAAATGTTTCTTACAGTACAGATAAATATTTTATTCTAAGTTAAGTAACAATATATGAAGAGTTATTAAAAGACTAACCAATGTCGCGGTGTCGTCAGCGTGGTATTCAGTTTGTGACGAATATGTTTTGAAATTTGCCATTTTAGCGTAAATAACGCCCATTTGATTTATACATATAAAATATTTAAATTATTAAGTTGTAGCCGGTAGTCTGATCTAAAAAAATGGTTGCCTTAGCTTTGTAATTAGCAAATAGCCATATTACATATATTACGCCCGCCGACTGTTATGTCTCTAATGGAATTAAAAAAGGAACGCCAAACGAATTGCGTCCAAAAATCTATTTTCGCCTGATGAACGCGAAGTGGACTCGATTTGTGTTAATAAATTTTATATATATGTAAGCTTCAGGCTTTTACGTTCGTACCTTTTTTCAGTTTTTTTTTCTTTTTTTCTATTGTGTGTTGAATATGTGAATATTTTTTTATTATTCCCTAAAAAAATTAAAGTCTTTGCACTTACTTTTTGATTCGATGGGAGCAGTGCCCAATAATGTGAACTTGTATTTACAAAAGAGAAGTAGTATATGTATCAGTTGTCTAGTTTCCATAGTACAAGCTCTGCTTAATTTGGGATCAGATGGCCGTGTGAATAAAGTCCCAGGATATTTATTTATTTATAAAGTAAGTTAAACTAAATTTTTTGCATTACATGCAAAATTACGCATTATGCACTAGACAACCTGTACATGCCGGCCTCATATTTTGTAGATGATTTCATGATCTACAATTTTTGCCTTAACTATTTTTATGATAACCTCATCGTTTACGTAAAAAAGGCAAAATCAAATGCCTTTGATTTTGAATGATTTTTTTAGCCGACGCAATTGTTGATATATATATATTTATATTAAGGCCTTAGTATAAATGTACCAATATTCATTTCTATGTGTTATATAATTATAGTTCATCGAAATGTCTATTACGACCGCCGGACTACATCAAATTTCGTTACTAAATTCATACTCATCAATTACCTTGATTACATCAAAACATAGAATGAAAGTTGTATCGATATCTTACCCTGGCTTATATTCGAGGAATACCCCTGGGTTCTCGAAAGATAATCACAAAAGTGTATTTCATGTACAAAGTCCATCGTAATTCATATTAAATGTATCGTTCCTCACAAGCACCTATGTCTCGGATGTAATCACATTAGACGTAGTTCAAGCACGTGGTGCTCTTGCTAAGAACTAGTTATAACTTGTGCCTACCTCATGAAGCCTGTAACTAGTGACCTATTAAATTTTAATAGCATAATTAATCATATTTCTAGTTGGCGAAGGCCTTCACAAACACAAAACGTAACGAAACGACCAATTTATCTCGTATGACCTTTAATTACATTTCGCCGTGTGATGATCCCTAGGGGCTGGAAGTTACTAAATCAAAATATTATCAGATCTTCATAATGGATTCATAGTTCCGGCTCTCGTTTAGGAGTTTATCGGTCTATGAATATTTAGACTGGGATTCCTCGAGGATATATATATATATATATATATATATATATATATATATATTCTTTCTTTCGCCAGTTCAAGTTTCAAGTCTGAAGTATTTATTTCCGACCGAGTAGATTTATAACAATCAATAAGTAGGTGTAACGCTTCTATATTGAATAAATTTTTTTGACTTTATCGGCTAATAAATCCTTCCTCCTTTTTTTTAATTCCTCCGTCTTAACTCTTTTTGATGAATATGTTATATCATAAATATGTTATGTGATAAACAATAAATGTATTTTCATCGCTGTCCTCGATATGATGGTTGATTGTCATTTTGTCTTCTAATCATATTTTGGCTTTTAGTAATAATTTTGGAAGAACAATGCAGCAACAAAAACTCGTCTTCCTCAATTCTGACTGCCGGCAGAAATATAGAAAGTACAGAGAGTTACACCAAATATTTTTAATTTTAAGATTATTTTTAATATGTGTGTTAATCTACGACGCAATGGTTTACGGGCTCACTAGCCATGTCCTTGCTTCTAACTTTTTTTCGCTGAGTTAAGGGGTATACAGAAGTGTTAGTAATTCCCTTAATAGAGGAATTGCTAATATGTTTTAAAAAATACATATGGCTTCGATGCCTGATTTTCAATCTGATAAAGGAATACCACCTTATTAGGATATCAGGTTAGTTTAGTTCCCTTAGTTCCCCAGGTTTATAAGTTTCTTACAGCGATTAGCGCTGTATATAAGGTCTATAAGTGGTGTATATAAGTGGTGGTGACTTGCCAGTCTGCCTACATTATACAATAATACAAACAAAAAGAAAGTTTTTATTCAAATATATAATGTAGTAGGTTGATTGGTGGCTATAGTGTAGAAATCCTAATATCGAATCCGCACGTCTAATATTGAGAAAAATCGTCCTTGTTTTCCTACATAGATACCTTTTAATGTATTGTTATGATAATAATAATGTACTCCAGACCGATTTCGGCCTCGGTGGCCAATCTCAAGATAGATTAGCCAACTACGCAGGAGATATTATAGATCACTAGTGTGTGCGCAAAAACAGGTGCAATCTCTATCCCCAAACTCTCATAATCCGATGGGACGGAAATTCGACACGACCGGAAAGAGTTCAGGCGCAGGACCAACGGCTTTACTTGCTTTCCGAGGCACGGGAGTGTACACACTTCCAACTTCCAGACTCCGGGCTGCTACTGAGAATTTTCTGACAGAAAAACCCAATAATTTTTTATTGGCCCGACCTGGGAATTGAACCCAGGACCTCCGGATCTGCGGCCTTACATCAAGTCAAAGCCACTAGACCAACGAGGCAATCGTTTTTTATTGTTAAGATATGTAGCAACATAAATCATGTCTCGTTCCTACTTTGTAATTATTTATAGAAGAAAGATTGTTTGCTATAGATTACGTCTGTCTGTCATCACTTCCCGTTCAATGGAACATCGCAAACATCTGTTACAAGCTGTCACAAGTTACACGTAAATAGAAGATATGATATACATATATGTAACACAATAAATATATGTGAAAACAGATGATTATGGAATAGGAAGGCGGACGAGCATATGGGCCACCTGATGGTAAGTGGTAACCAACGCCCGTAGACATTGGCATTGCAAGAAATGCTAACCATCGCTTACATCACCAATGCGCCACCAACTTTGGGAACTAAGATGTTATGTCCCTTGTGCCTGTAATTACACTGGCTCAGTCACCCTTCAAACCGGAACACAACAATACCAAGTACGTTAGTTACGTAGTTTTGCGGTAGAATATCTGATGAGTGGGTGGTACCTACCCAGACGAGCTTGCACAAAGCTCTACCACCAGTCTAACAGATGATGGTTTGCAACTACAGGTGTAATACATAGGTGTACACTTAATGTATTATAATTTCATTCCGACTTCGTATGAGTAAAATAAATATTACCAGAGATATTGTTTACCAATTTAGGATCAAATGAATGATGAAATGCTAGGAAGCTAAACATTAAGTAGTACTTGCTTATTTATGTGAAGAAAAAAACATGGTTGCAAATAAAAAATTTAATGTCGGCTATAGCTTCACCTATCAGGTCTTACTATGGCTATCCTGATGAGTCTGGTGTGTTATAAGTACAAAGAGAATCATCAAAATCGTTTAAGAGAAGACTTACAAAACACGCAAACCGGTATTTTATATACATATAAAGATATGCCTTCCGAACGTTATAAAAGGTGAAACACCTAAGTAACATATATGTACCACCTGTGTATGTCTGTGTAACGACAAAGGGCCGTGTGACATAGTCTATTTTTTATTAAGGTCAATCGTTCAAGACGTTCAATTCGGATACACATGAAACGTACGTGTTTTCTAGCTTCTAAACTCATGGAGTTGGATATTATTAAAATTGACACCTACAAACATGGCATGTGACAGAATATCATCACATATATAGGAATTCTCAAAATCTCGCTACTGGAACAGCTTGATGCAATGCACCCCAAAAAGCCTCTCCTCTCCTCAAAATAAAAAAGGGGAGTCCTTAGCCGAGCAGTGGTTTATTACAGGCTGTTCCTTTAATTGTGCCTGAAATTGCTGGGTAACTCGCTCTTCAATCCGAAACAAATAATTATTGAGTGTGTAAAAGGTATTCGAAAAAAAAAACAATTATATCGTACATATGTAAACGCGTACCGGAACTTTATGAATAATTGACTGCCTCATTGGTCTTGTGGCTAGATCTCCGCTGATCTCGAGGGCCAGGGTTCGAACCCGCGGGCCAATAAAAAAGTTAATGATTTTAGTCATCGAAGAATCTCAGTATCAGGCCGCAGTTAAAGCAATTAATTAACTGATTGTTTTGTAAACAAGTTGAACTTGTCTACAAAACAATGAGACAGAGAGAGAGAGTTGAATTACTAAAACGAAATTGCGTTCAAAATCGATTAAAACGCTTACTTGCGCAGAACTATCTAACCGTACATAACCTTGTATTTTAGTTAAACAAAAAGAACCCTTATAATATTTATATAAATAACTCATATAGAAACATAATTAACAGTATATTATATAATAATATAATAACAGTAAATTTTACTAGTGGTAGATCTTTGAGCAAGCTCGTCTGGGTAGGTACCACCCACTCATCAGATATTCTACCGCAAAACAGCAGTACTTGGTATTGTTGTGTTCCGGTTTGAAGGGCGAGTGAGCCAGTGTAATTACAAGCACAAGGGACATAACATCTTAGTTCCCAGGGTTAGTGGCGCATTGGTGATGTAAGCGATGGTTAACATTTCTTACAATGCCAATGTCTATGGGCGTTGGTGACCACCATCAGGTGGCCCATATGCTCGTCCGCCTTCCTATTCTACAAAAACATATATATATATATATAAATTGCACTTCAAAAATTTACGTATATTTTTAATATTTGTCGCAATGGGTGTCGTAGTCCCCAAGTAATATAATGAGTAAATACAAATATGAGTAATTATAAATTCCACATCTCTTAGCGCCTTTTTTATAGAATAAGAAGGCGGATGACAACTTACTTTTAACTTACGTTAAATAATAGAATATCTAACTTTAGCAACAGACTTAAAATCTAAAAGTTACTCGTGTTCAACTGTGATTCTTAAAAATGTTAAGCATTATAATTTTTTTTTTTAGGTGAGCGACGGCGCTGCGCTTCAGGTCGAGCTGCGGCCTTACGTCGCGCACCTTCCGATTCTGATTGTTCAGGCGAGACGGCATCCCTCTCAGCAGATTCTGGAGATCGATCTGTGAGACCGGCACCTCCACCTCCTAGGAGTGGAAAGACAAGAAGGTTAACACTAATGTTAGGTTTTAACTTATGCAAGCTCGCCTAGTGTAGTGTTCATTGGGTGTTACTATACAGCTATAGCTTAAAGATATATTAGGTTAGGTTGTCAAATTAAATTGAAAATAAAAAAAATATATTTTTTCGAATTAATGTCATAATTACCCAGACGAGGACAAACACCTCTTACACTAGAGGAAATCGCTGCAATCTTTGATCTGACCTCGAATGTTAACCGACCTTCGTTAAGTCTATGGCCTTTACCAAGACCTCAGCTTTAGTCTTAAAGAAAAAAAAAACAGTATCCCACGTGGACCTCGTGTCCGTTTGAAGGGAAGGCTTGGTGAGTCTTACTACTAAGTAATATAATGCCCTTGTCCCTGTATAGTCGACGCCGTGGCAGTGAATGGGAAGTACTAGAAGGCCTGAAGGACGGGCAACGTTTCGATAAGCGGCCCGAAGTGTTTAACGGATATTTGCACAAGAAACGGAAGTGGCCACTCAAAGGATGGCACAAGGTAAGATTTTAAAATGCCATGACGAAAAACAACTTGAATTTGTATAAAAATAAATACGTTAGACATATTTGTGAATTCGTGTTTGTAATAAATGGTGTCAATTTATTGATGGTATAAGCGATGGCCTAGCGATCTGAATTGTACTTCGACCTCCTAAATCTAACCTCTTGGGTCTCCTGGTACCAATCAGTGACATATCACATACCTCTTTGATGGTAACATAACGCTCAGTTAGTAAGAAAACAGAAAATCTTGTTTACTTTTATTCATAAAAATCAATCTATCAATTTCAGCGTTTCTTCGTAGTAGACGGCGGTATCTTAGTCTACGCCCGATCCCCCACAGACGTGGCAAGGGGGCGTCTACACGGTTCAGTGGATGTCGGTCTATCAGTCATATCGGCGAAAGCGCGCAGGCGCAGGATAGATATAGATGCGGATGAGTTTATATATCATTTGAGAGCGAAAACGCCTGACGTATTTCGTACTTGGTTGAACGTCTTAAAGGCACATAGGTGAGTGTTTTAGTTTACATTTTTTTTGCAACTGTTTTTATCACTTATAAAAATGTATAATTAATTACTTGTACAATGTTTCTTAATTTAACATAGTACAAACTTTTTTATGTTCAATATAAACATATAAATAAAAAAGGGGTCACTGTTCAGACCAGTAAAGTCATCATATTAATAAACTGTTAAACTCATAGATGTTTACACATGCATGAACAAAGTGCACCTTCTTTGCGTTATTATTGAAAAATTATACCTAATTTATTATGCACTAAAAATAATAATAAAACATGAAACAAATTCAATGATTCACACAGATTATACAGACAACATTTGCTAACATTCGGTGCGCGTGAGTCTGTGCCCAAGATCCACGCTCCTAATGACGATCCTCCCCCTACTGACACTTCTTCTCGTAAGTACTATAATAATTATACTAAATAGCTTCGAGCCTAAACTCTTTTAATAAAGTTAAATTTAAAAAAATCCTTAATGTCATGCTAAATAAAATTTATATTGTTTAGGGACATATATCCAAATTCCTTTCTAATAATCCTTTGTTATCCTTAAATTACCATTCCGTCTCAGGTACGTCTTATTCAAAATCCTCCAACTCCGCAAAAGAATTACTACACACTTGGAAATTCCCTCATGCTGTGGTTTATCCTATCTATACTCTAACACCAGACAAAATGCCTTCGATACTTAAATCTTTAGATTATACAAATTTAGATAAACATGATCATAGTATTACTACGGAAATGAAGAAGAAAATCATTAATTCGAATTTCGTTGACAATATTTATGATGGACACAAACAGACTAAAGCAATGACTTGCCTTAAAAAAAAACTGAAAGATAATCTAATTTCCCAAACTAAATCACCTGTTACGTCCATTTTCACGACAGACACTGAGAAACAGATGCATAGTACCGACTTAGAGTTTAACAAAACTTCTGGTTTTCAATCGCCATTGTTGTGTGACTTTTCAATAAATTCTCCCAATTTCAAAGGAAATATCGGTGAAAAGAATCCGAATTTAAATAATCCTAAAGCTGAAGGTATAGAAGAAAAACAGGCGTTGTCGTCTAATAAAGTTACAACAACTCCGACCTTATTTCTATTTTCAAGAAAGAAAAGAGAAAACGTTGAAATTAATCCTGTCGCAAGAAAAAGCAAAAAGTCGACAAATCTTGTCAAATATAGAAATGTATATCAGGAGCCAACGCTTAAAAGGCCGCTCAGTACATGTATGTTACTTGATAAGTATACATTAAAGAATGTGAAAAAACAAAATAAATTAGACAAAAATAACATATCTGGCAATGAAATTATAAATAAAAATGTTAATATTCAAGTTACAACAGATAATAAAGAACACAAAGCATTGCAAGATTCATTCGCGCCTTCTGGATCTGACGTTTTAGTGGAAAAACTTCTTCTATCGATTTATGGTAGAAACAGCTGGAACGAATTGGGTCGTGATGAAATTAAGGAATATCTAAACAAAATCGTAAAAGAATTATATGATGTAAAAATAGATAGGACTGAATTTCAAAAACCGCCAATTCAAAAGTTGTTCAAATGTTTATTGCAATATTGGATTAGTAACAACACAAATGAAAATATCAAAGAAATTTTAAAACAATCGAAATCTATAGATCGGCAATCTAACAAATACTTTGCCAAAGATCAATCAACATCTAACTTACCAGTTGAAGGAATTTCCAGGGCTACACAGTTTTACGGTATCAGTGGTTTTTTAGAAGAAACATTAAAACAAATGAAGCAAGAAAAGGATAAAACTATATCATCAGCGTTGACTGACAGTTTTATAAAAGAAAGACGTATACAAGAACTTGAAAAAATTTTAAAGAATACTGTGTACATTTGTGGTACAGTTAGTAGAAACAAAGATAAAGATATTAAAATAACTAAAAAACTTATAAATAATCTCGATAACTCAACACAAGAAAATATTATTAATAAAACAGATAAAAATGGTGATATATGCGATAACTCCGATTCGTCTAATGAAATACCTGAAATACAAGATACAATAAACAATTTAATCAGCGAAATACCCATACCAGCTGATATTGCTAAAGAATTTTTGGGTGCTTACTTAGACTTGCTACATGAAAACGAAAATATTATCGAAAGCAATTCGTCCACAGAAGGATCAGATGTTTGTCAGCTGAAATGTGATGTCCAAGCTGAATCTGTACAAAAAAAAATATCGAAAAGTATATCAACAAGAGAATTCGATAATAATGAACGACTTGCTGATCCCGGTCAGATATTTCTCAAAGATGTATTAGACAAAGTTACGACGATATTTTCTAAGAAAAATGAGACTTATAATAATAAAACCATTTCAACGAATGCAATAAGAGAATGGCATGGAATTTCATTTTCTCATCCCATAAAAGATGAAATACGAAATTATGAAACTGAGATTAACAATGAAAATTCAGTTTTAGTTAATGTTTCTAAGTACAATTTAGAGAACATATCTATGACGAATGGTCTCGAATTTCATAGTGAAAGTTCCATAAATATAAATCTGAGTGAAAAAACAAACAAATCTGGTGAAAAAAAATCTATAAATCTAAGTTTAAATTTCACAGAAAGAGTTCCTGATGTAAAAATAAATCAAGAAAACTTACTTTCGGATATTTCAAAAAAGAATTTATTTTTTACAAAAAGATCTATATCACCGTGTACGATTCTGCACAATCCTTTTATTAACATTGGCAATCAAGCTACAGACTTGAAACCGTATCTTAGCAGTAGCGAATACTCTCGTCCACATGTTCGTTTGAACGACTTTGAAATCAATCCCTTATTAACTGATAGCAATGTTTCATCTAAAGCGTATATAGAAACAAATGCATGTGACAATATAAGAACTTACAAAATGTGCTTGAACAAAGATTCTAATGAACCCAAAATCAATAATGCGTATGATCTACAGCCCTGTTTCATTCTGTCATTAAACAAAGCATTTGCATCTAAATTAAGATTAAAGAGATTATCTAAAGACAATGAAGAAACTATTTCAAGTAAAAACATACAAAGATTAACTTCAAATAAAAACAACACTGAGGAGTTATCTATTTTTGAAAATGTCCCTAAAGTTATAGATGAGGAGTTTATATTGCTGTTACTGGAAAATATATCTATATTATCTAAAAACTTGCCAACTTTGCATAGAGATATTAACAATCTATATATAAAGTTATTGCGGAAGCACGAAAAACTTAGTGTAAATAAACTTCAAGGATTAAGTCTTTTAGGTAAGATATATAAAGAAATTTCTAATGTTAGAGCCATGACAGACAAAGAAACACAATATGAACAAAACTATAACACAACAATAGACAAACGTAATAATGAAAGTGAAACAAGTGATGTTTTAGTTAAAATAAATAACGCATTAAGCGCTGAACTAACAAAAGCGTTACCAAACAAGTATGTACAACTTAAAGGAAACCAAGAAACTAAGACGAAAGATAAAGTAATTCTAACGCAAAGGAATGTGTTTAATACATATGATGCTAACGGTACTCAAACGTCATTTAGTAGTCTGTCAAGTGAAGAGGATGTCTTGACAACAGATAAAGCAACGTCCAACCAGAATTGGTACAGACAGTTTTGCACACGAGACTGCGCTATAAGCACTCTCATCAGATGCGTATTAGATACAAACGATGGTTGTCAAAATTTTCGATTCAAAGACTTGGATCACGAAACAAAAAAAAGTCGGCACTTACCAAATAAAAAATCCAAAAATGAACTAAAGAAATCGTTTAAAACTCGACAAGATTTGATCCGAGAAATCAATCTCCTCACCCCTTCTTTCAAAGTATCAATTCAATCGCAAACTGAGAAAAAAATGCGTTGGCTGAGGGAGAAGTCAAAACAGTACGATTACAACGTTTACCAATTGCTTTTGAATAAAAAATCTGATTTTAAGAGATCTTGCTCGATGATGGAACCTGTTCCACGTCAAGATAGAAGCGATGATCTTAAAACTATATACCGATGTACCAGCTATCCCTCCCATTGCTCCGGTTAGTTAAATATAATTCTAGAATGATCTACTAAATTCTATCCTTAAAACTCCATCCGTTTTTCTATTCCTGATATATACACATATATGAATTAATATTTGAATTGTAAATAGCTCGACTTTGAAAGTATTTCTTTAGTTGTAGTATTAATACATGCATTCGTTAAAGTTTGTCACTCGTATTCACAAACGATACTTTGGCCAGTGTGGAAACAACGCTAAGTAATACATTTCGTTGGATAGCGTTCGTTGTGTCATTTTCATTTGCAAACAATACTCAAGTTGTGCTTGACTGCGTCGAATACCGATCTGTGATTGGTCAATTGGGTTGCAGTGATCTCTTGATTATTTGATATATTTTTTAAACCCTATATCCTTCTGTGTTAAACTGAATTTTCTATCAAAAATTATTTTAAATAACCATTATCGGTTGAGTTAATTGTTATTATAAAAGGTTATTTAAAGTATTTACTGGTGGTAGGGCTTTGTGCAAGCTCGTCTGGGTAGGTACCACCCACTCATCAGATATTCTACCGCAAAACAGCAATACTTGATATTGTTGTGTTCCGGTTTGAAGGGTGAGTGAGCCAGTGTAATTACAGGCACAAGGGACATAAAATCTTAGTTCCCAAGGTTGGTGGCGCATTGGATATGTAAGTGATGGTTGACATTTCTTACAATGCTAATGTCTAAGAGCGTTGGTGACCACTTACCATCAGGTGGCCCATATGCTCGTCCGCCTTCCTATTCTATAAAAAAAAAAAAGTGACATGGCAATTCACATAAACTCGTCACTTCGACATCTTCCACCAACTCTAATACATTGCCCAATATTATTGTCAAGTTGAACTCATAGCATTGCCCATCAAAGTATTGTGAATTGAAATTGCGAACCCAATTACTTCGATAATTGTTCATGGTATTGTTTGTGAATACGGGCCTTTGTTACTATAAGAAATGGTATAATATATGTCTCTTATATTAAAGTGTTTTTCTTTAGACAATTATTTACATTAAATATTCTCTTGTTTTAGTATTTGTGCAAAATTTAGATAGACAATATTTGGTGCATGAATTTATTATCAAAGATGGCGTATTGTTAATTTTAAGTTAGTAGATTGTTCCCGATCCTATTCTTCTATTGGCATTCATTTGTTAACTTTCCCATTTCTGGTAGAAGATATCATTGATTATATAAAACAAGACCTCAACAGTTCAATGGATATGGGTTACTAACGATGTAAAAGTCTTTAAACATAACCTTTTGGGCTATTGTTGTTTCAATTCGAAATTGACGCGTAATTTTTGGGGAAAAATGATCAGAAATGATACCTTCTACTTTACACACAATCTTTCAAATAACGCTGGAGTCAAGACTAAGGGCTAATTTATATTTATTCATGATTGAGAATATACAGACTAGTAAGTTCTAGAAGGTTCTTCTCTAGTCCTTAGTCCAAGATGTCTACCGTTATCCTCTGTCACCCGCTGTTCTGTCCCAGGGCTGGTTAGCCCCACTTCGCCCCCTATCCGCGGCCCGCAAGCTGGCTTCGTGTCGGGAACCCCCGGAGGGCGGCTTGCTGGCTGGATTATTGGTATGATTAAATTTTTAAAACAAAAAATTAAAAAACAATATGGAAATTAAAAATTCCCTAAATTACCATTATTTTGTTTTATAGCTTTAGGCCTCAAACTTGTCTTTAATAAAATAGAAATAAATTAGCTTTATGATGTTTTAGTAAATAATATATCTTTTAGCATAGTAATCACTTTTCTTGGACGATTAAATTTTTTTTTTTTTAATAAGGGTATTTACTTTATTGTCCAATAACAAAAGCATGTGCAATAATATTGTTATATAATTAGCATGTTTTGCTTCTTTACCAGTTTGGGTGTATCGGTTTAAGGTTTATAGTATTTTTTATTTAATATAGTTTTGTATTTATATCAAGTACATCAAATGTGGACTGTGATATTTGGTTGTTTAGATATTATTTATTTGTTTAGATAATGTAATAAAAGGAACCGAGTTGACGAAAATAAGATAATATGAAAATAAATTAAATAAACATAGCTAATCAAAAAAATTTTTAAATATTATATGTTACAATAGCCACACACATATACATATAAATATGAGGAATAATAGAGTCTATATAATGGTTTAAAAATTTATTTCTTAAAAAAAGAATACAATTCACTTTAAATATTTGTGAAAACAAGATTAACATACTTGAAAATTATATATACTACATATATTACATATTATACAACATAATCATGTAAATTCAATAAAAACTTATATATAAGCTATCCTTTTTAATTTTTAACATAGGAAAGAGATACTCAAATCAATTTGGTTAAAATATTGTCAATAAATGAATCGGCAACAATGTCTGGCTAATAATTTTCAATCAAATCCACAGAGTCCGGTGGTCCTCTAGACACGGCGTCTCGTGAGCTGGGCCAGGCGCAGCTGTCCGTGCAGCAGCTGCAGCGACTTCTGGAAGCGCTGGAGCTACAGCAGCAAGCGCATCACGATACTGATGTAAGCTCAATAGTTTATTATAACAATAAACATTATCTAATGAGAATCATTTATTAACTAGCTACCCGTATATAATACAATAATAATGTCCTCCAGACCGATTTTGGCCACGGTGGCTAATTTTAAGAGAGATTAGCAAACAGCGCAAGATATATTATAGTGCACAAGTGTGTGCGCAAACACAGGTGCACTCTCTATTTCCTAACTCTCATAATCCGATGGGACGGCAATCCGACACGACCGGAAAGAATTCAGGCGCAGGACCAACGGCTTTACATGCTTTCCGAGGCACGGGAGTGTACACACTTCCAACTTCCAGACTCCGGGCTGCTACTGAGAATTTTCTGACAGAAAAATTCAATAACTTTTTACTAGCCCGACCTGGTAATTGAACCAAGGACCTCCGGGTCTGCGGCCTTACATCAAGCCACTAGACCAACGAGGAAGTCAATATATAATAAAAATCGCACTAATAAATTGTAGTATCTGTTTTTACAGATAAACTGTATTGCGAAAGTCGAAGTTGACATATTGTGATTGTTTGTGAGAAATGTGAAGAAATCCCATAAACTGTTGGTATTGCAAATATTTACTATTTTTTGAAAATAATTATTTTTATATTTCCAAGTATTATATAATAAGCGTCGATAACGTTATATTATTCGTATCAGCTAACTCGAAATAAGCCAGTTTGTTGCTGGTTGTTTTTTTTTTTTTTTATAGGATAGAAAGGCGGACGAGCATATGGGCCCCCTGATGGTAAGTGGTCACCAACGCCCATAGACATTGGCATTGTAAGAAATGTTAACCAACGCTTACATAGCCAATGCGCCACCGACCTTGTGGACTAAGATGTTATGTCCCTTGTGCCTGTTATTACACTGACTCTCTCACCCTTAAAACCGGAACACAACAATACCAAGTACTGCTGTTTTGCGGTAGAATATGTGATGAGTGGGTGGTTCCTACCCAGAAGAGCTTGCACAAAGCTCTACCACCAGTAAAAGTATTGTAATTGTATCCATATACTCTCAAAGTCTATAAACTCTATAGGCCTTACGTCAGATTTCGATAAAGATTTATAATTAATAAAATAAAATAAATTTAGTAACGATAACACAAAAAAAAGTAATTAGTTACTAACTCTTGTTTCTGTTTTTGTTCTTTATTTAAATATTTCCATTTTAGTTTTGATTTGCATATTTCGTAATTGTGTTTGGGAATGGTGTGTTTTCCTATCATCGGTTGTGCATAGTTAGTTTTAAGTTAATGTGTGTTATGTACAACTGTTGGAGATACAAATAAATAAATAAAATGTCCAGTGGCCCCAAGGGTCCCGCGCTAGATAAGCCGTTCCTGAGGGTACCAACTACCAGTGTAAATTTCACACGTTTATACGGTTGCCAGAACGATATCCCATCCCCTCCATCAAACAATAATAATTATATTAGCAGTGTCTTAATTATCATCAAGTAACTATTTCTTTTTTTTACTTTATTTTAGTACCGTACCGTAACAGCCTGTGAATGTCCCACTGCTGGGCTAAAGGCCTCCTCTCCTCTTTTTGAGGAGAAGGTTTGGAGCTTATTCCACCACGCTGCTCCAATGCGGGTTGGTAGAATTCACATGTGGCAGAACTTCAGTGAAATTAGACATATGCAGGTTTCCTCACGATGTTTTCCTTCATCGTAAAGCACGAGATGAATTATAAACACAAATTAAGCGCATGATACTGGTGGTAGGGCTTTGTGCAAGCCCGTCTGGGTAGGTACCACCCACTCATCAGATATTCTACCGCAAAACAGCAATACTTGATATTGTTGTGTTCCGGTTTGAAGGGTGAGTGAGCCAGTGTAATTACAGGCACAAGGGACATAAAATCTTAGTTCCCAAGGTTGGTGGCGCATTGGATATGTAAGCGATGGTTGACATTTCTTACAATGCCAATGTCTAAGAGCGTTGGTGACCACTTACCATCAGGTGGCCCATATGCTCGTCCGCCTTCCTATTCTATAAAAAAAAAAAAAAAATGATAATTTAGTGGTGCTTGCCCGGGTTTGAACCCACGATCATCGGTTAAGATGCACGCGTTCTAACCACTAGGCCATCTCTGCTTTTAATTTAGTATCTATTCCTATTTCATTGAGTATCGTCCCATTTATTTTTCATATTGTCACAAAAGCGTGTAATATTTGCTAGCCATTTACATTCAACAGAACATGTTGGATCTTTGATATTTAATTAAAACCGTAACAGCCTGTGAATATCCAACTGCTGGGCTAAAGGCCTCCTCTACCTTTTTAGGAGATGATTTGGACCAATGCTTTAATATAATCAAAAATGTCCCAGCAGGATATGCTCATTCTCCTGTTAAGTCGAATTTGTTGGTTTATGCAATCACGGTATTCATTGCGGATTTGTGGATTTTGTGGCAAAATTGCATCCGATATAATATGTTCGTTCACGATATTTTACTTAACGACGATTCTTAAACATATCTTGTTTTATTTTTTTATTATAAAAACATTGAAAACTTTTCCAGGTATCATTAGAAGGTGCGTCGCCGAATGTAAAGAAGGATCGACGCAAGTTCGGTCTGCGCAAGAAGAAGTCGAACAGCAAGTGTGCGTCCGTCGAACTGGCTCCCCCACACATCGACCCGTCAAACTCACACATGGTAACTTTACCTACGACATTATTTTCTTCCAATCTGCCAAAATATAAGATCGTAACTTATTAAGGCTGCAGATCCTGAAAGTTCAGTCCTCGGGTTCCAATGAATCGAGAAACTACCCTGATCTTGAAAATTGGCTTCGTTTATAATTTACACTTGGGCACTATAATATAATAATAGTATCCTGGGACATTTTTCACACACGGCCATCTAATCCTAAATTAAGCTTGTACAGAGCTTGTACTACGGAAACCAGACAACTGATATATTACATTTACTATTTTTCTTTTGTTAATACATACTTATATAGATAATTACACCCAATATATCTTGCGCAATTGGTTAGCTTCCGTTGAAAATGGTCGTAACAGCCAAAACAGCTCCGAATGGCATTATCACCACGACATACAATTGTTGAATGAACGTTTGCAGGCGCTGTCAGCGCTGACGGCGCCCCCGTCCCCAGGGGGCGGGGCCTCTTCCATCCCCGCTTCCGCAGCTTCGCTTCCTATTGGTGAGTCAGAATTTCGCATATTACGTCTCTCTTCCTCACTTATATCTTTCCTTGTCGATCGCTAGTAGAGCGACTTTAGTGCTTGCCTGTATGATATTTGGTTTACGCACAGTTAAATATGATTCATCAATATATTGCACTGTCATAATGTCCCCTTGAAAATTTATATTATTCTTTCTGATATTTCTTAATGTTAAGGATTTTCACAATAAACTAATATTAATTGTAAATTAATGTTAATCCTAAATATATGCTACATAGCTTGGGTCAATAAGACATATGAATATTTTTATTTAACCGTGCGTATACCTTTGTAACTGTGTGCATTTATTTTTAGTATAAATGTAACCGAGATGTGATGTGAAAACTATACGCACGGAATAGAGAAATCACTGAAAAAAATAATATCAAGATAACCTTTTATATAATAAATTGTGTGTCAATTTACTTGTTTATATATTGATTTTATTATTATTTTAATTAAATTAAAATAAAATAAAGCTAATTGCATTTTTAATTTAAATGCATATTTCAATGATATGTCTTATCAAGGATTCTACGAGATTGGTAAGTTAAACAATGCCGTCGGCCATTTTAATTATCATGAAAACATAAAATGGCGCCAAAACATGCACTAACAGCTATGGCATTGAATCAAGCTAATTGCATAATACTCCATCGCAAGAGAATTAATATTAAAGAAATAATTTTAACTTTTTAAATATAAATTAATAAAGCTGCTTTACCGCTGAAAAAAATAATATGGGTCGATTTTAAATAGCACATTTTCTAATGTATACGTTTCTTTTTACCTTCCAGTGTTTCTATCCACATTTCTGGCCTCTGCCTTAGTTCGTAAGACTATTTTAATTTTTTAATTTCTTTCATCCCCTCCCTTTTACCACTTCACGCGTGCATGCAAGCTCATCGAACTCTACTCATTAATTTATTCTTTGAGATGTTATAACTTGTTTTTTTTTCTGGCATGATAATTTTATATAAACAATTGGTGATTTAAATAATTGTATTTGTTTTATTGCAATAGTCATTGTTTTAATAATCATAAAAGATAATTAACATTTTTCGACTTTTGATAAAATACATTTCCAAGAAAACCTTTAAGGTTAGATTTTAATTTAGAAATTATAATTATTAATTAACAGTGAATTTGTAAATATTATTATTATTTTTATATAAATTTGAAGAAGTGAATATAAATCATAATTATATATGGAGAGGAGGAATTCAGGAGACAGGAGAATTTATAAGTGGTCACACTTCTTTAGCCGGGTAATTCAATGCTAGTAATCTTTGCAGATTGCCGAGATGGCCTAGTGGTTAGAACGCGTGAATCTTAACCGATGATCGTGGGTTCAAACTCGGGCAAGCACCACTGAATTTTCATGTGCTGAATTTGTGAAGGAAAACTGCATAATCTCTAATTTCATTGGAATTATGCCATACGTGTATTTCACCTACCCGCATTGGAGCAGCGTGGTGGAATAAGCTCCAAACCTTCTCTTCAAAAGGGAGAGGAGGCCTTAGCCCAGCAGTGGGACATTAATAGGCTGTTACTGTAATCTTTGCAGACGCGACCCAGTGGTTAGAACGCCTGAATTTTTACCGACAATCGCGGGTTAAAACCTGGGCACCACTGAATTGCCAAGTGCTTAATTTTTGGTTATAATTCATATCGTGGTCGGCGGTTAGGAAAACAACGTGGTAAAACCTACATGTGTTCACTGAGCTCCAAATGTTTTCCTTAAATAACTTTTGCGTGTGAATAATAATGAAATTATGCTTTTTTAATTTAAATAATAAATGGTAACAATTTTAGCATAATAAATATAAGACTCGGTATATTATTAGCGTCCAGTCTACACGATACCGTATTAAAAAGCGTTGCATTGTTTCTTTGCATTGTATTTAAGCATTTGGACTGCTGTTATATCATTGCGAATATTAAGTATATTAAAGCATTGGGAGATATACTATTTCTGCTGAATCCTCTTTCATTCGTTACTTTATAATAAATATATAACAGGCAACATTGGGTTCTTGGCAATTTTTAATTTGATATTAAATCGTACTTTCGCTTATATAGAAATATACTAACTAAACAATGAAATAAAAATATGCCTCAACATGAACGCTAATCAGCCAGGCTATCAAATATTATCGGAAGATTTGTTTACATCTCTAGATAATCTTCGAGGTCATGCGAGATGATTCACTTTATCTCATTTCGTTGCGTCAAAGCTCAAATTAAAGATAATACAACGGTACATGCTTAAATTTCACTTAATACATTTTTTTTTGTTTTGTAATTATTAAAGTGTATCTGAAATATTTAATCAGAAAAGCAATATTAACAAAGAGGTTATGTCAAGTGATAGTGCAGGATATTTAGTGCCGATTGGAAGATGGATTTGTTTGTGCATAGCGAAGTTGTTGAGAGAATGTAAGTCTTTTATCGTTTTACCTTTAGATCAAAGGTTGAACTTGTTAGAAAATATGTTTTACGAAAAAAATTGTGGTAATGGTGGTGGTAGAACTGGCTAGGTGCCACTCATCGCATATATTGCCGTGTTTTGAAGGGAGAGTGAGAAAGTGTAACTACAGGAACAAGGGACATGTCTTATTAGTTCACAAGTTTGGTGACGCGTTGACGATGCAAAGAATGGTTAATATTTCTTACAGCGCCAATGCCTATGGACGATGGTGATGTACCATCCGGTGGCCCATGTGCCCGTTCTATTTTATATAAATTAATATATACATATACAACTTTGGATATGTATATATTAATTTATATACATATATATATTTATATATTTAGGAACTTTGTACAATCGTTGTTGCTAATTATGTTAAGATTTCTGGTGTAGTACCGTCAACATAAAACGTCGTCAATGAGTCGTATCACAAATTCAAAAATGCATCAAAACGCATGCTGGGCTTTATTATTTACATAAAAGTATGTCTAAATTGAACCAAGATGGCCTAGTGATTAGAACGCGTGAATCTTAACCGATGATTTTGGGTTCAAACCCTGGCAAGCAACACTGATATTTCATGTGCTTAATTTGTGATTAAAATTCATCTCGTGCTATACGGTTAAGGAAAACAATGTGAGGAAACCTGCATGTGTCTAATTTCACTGAAATTCTGCCACATGTTTATTCTAGCAACCCGCACTGGAGCAGCGTGGTAGAATAAGCTCCAAAAGCTTCTCCTCAAAAGGGAGAGGAGGCCTTAGCACAGCAGTGGGACATTTACAGGCTGTTACTAAATTGAACATTCGTCACGTCCTTTCCTTCTTATATGTGAGGTTAAAAAGGACAGCAATTATATTAAGAGCCAAGATAGACGGGTGCTTATGTTATGTGAAGTTTAAGTGAAGATATTGAAAATCCGACATGTTTTATAACCACTTAGCTTGTGTTTTGAGTTTATAATTGATATCGTGCTCGGCGATAAAATAAAACATCGTTAGGAAAGTACGTGTGTGTAGCCACATGTACACCCATTAACCTGTGGAGCAGCGTGGTGGTATAGGCTCCAAAACTTTTCAAGAGAAGAGGACGTTTTTGCCGTGCTGTGAAATATTTATAGGTTATATTTAATCCTGTCAAATTAGAAATTATGTTCATTTATATAGTTCTCGAGGCCGGATTTAGGGGATATCTCCTGAGGACTCCACAATAAAGATTTATTAAATATATAACATCCTTTTACAAATAAAACTCTATATATTTGTTAAAATATTTTTTCTATAAATTATTAAAACACCCGAATGATAAATATAAGTTTTTTTTTTTTTTTTATTGGGAAAATATTTAATGGCCTCCACTTCTGACCTCCAGACCTCTAAATCCGGCCCTGATAGTACTCCTAGTAAATATGTATTTTCTATATACATATAAGTATTGTGTTAAATATTTTTTAGGCGTATAGATTAAAATATAGCGATTGAAGTAGCTTTGCATGCAATTGCATGTTTTTTATTTACTTTTAGATATTTAATAGTCAAATAGATTTATTCAAGATTAAACCTTGTGATTTTGTATTATGTTGTAAATAAAATTAATACATCCAATGAATAAGTTGAAAATACTATTATAGTTTGTAAACAAAATCAAATATTGATATTTGTTGTCAAGAGTAATAAACTTAGTGTTTACAAAAAAGATAGTCTTTATTATGAAGTCGTATTGAATATAATTAATTTTGATAATTAAAACACGTAATTAAGATACAATTAATCGATCACAAAGTACTCTACACCTATATACACAATCACAATTTTATATAAAAATTAAATCGTAAAAATAACATTTTTTTTAATCCTAAATTGTTAACACCAGTGTCCACATACACGATCACAATTCTGTATAGTTAAAAAAAAAATACAACAGTTTTTGTTTACCTGTATTTGTCGTTTCCAGCTTGTGCAGCAACACGTCCTCAATCTCTGCCCGGCGCGGAAGCTCTCAACGCGCCAACGAGCCTCTGCAGCTTGACTCCCGACCAGCAGCTGAGGGAAGACTTCACGGTCCTCGCTAAGGATTTAGTGACTAGTCTCAAAAGTGTTGTGTCAACTTTGGTAAGAATTCGTAGTTTATTATTTCGTATGACCTCAGAATAGTGGTGGTGAAGCTTTGTGCAAGCTCGTCTGGGTAGGTACCACCCACTCATCAGATATTGTACCGCAAAACAGCAGTTCTTGGTATTGTTGTGGTGTGGTGGTTTGAATGGTGAGTGAGCCAGTGTACAGGCACATGGGACATAAAATCTTCGGTCCCAAGGTCGGTGGCGCATTGGCAATGTAAGCGGTGGTCAACATTTCTTACAGTGCCAATGTCTGAGGGCGTCGGTGACCACTTACCGTCAGGCCCATATGCTCGTCCGCCTTCCAATTCGTTATAAAAAAACAAGAATCCCACACAGGATAGGCATTCCATCGGAACGCTTGGTGTCGCATAGCCGACTAATTAAATTTTTTGTATCGCACATTCACAAATACCACGGAGTATTTCAGTGCGTCGACAATATGGTTGTGTGGAACCAACTCGTTAAGCAACAGCTTAAGCACTCCCGGGGAGGATTTTGAGATCGGTAGATTTGAGCTCCTAATTTTGAATGAAAAAAATTCTTGCCCAGTATCAAATACACGTAAATTTTAACCGGTCATATGAGCGCGAACGAGGAAACGGGCCACCCTATGGGAGGCGGCAGGGTCCACGGGGAGGGGGCTCGGGTAGAGAATGTTTCGAGTCGTGCCGCTAGTCAGTGCGCCCGCGGTGCCCGCAGGTGCGCGAGCGCGGGCGGCTGCGCGCGGCGGACGGCGCGGCGCTGCTGGCGGCGCTGCGCGGGGACGTCGCCGCCGCGCTGCAGCAGAACGCGGGTGAGCGCGCCGCACCTCGCGAGCGGTCCGCGTCCGCTGACTTTTTTAAGCACTATGCTCTCTCTCACATCGAATTAATCCTTAACTAAAATCTGACATATTAGCTCGAATATACATACAGTTGTACATCACGTTGCCGAAATATACGGAGCGTGAGATAATTGTCGACAGGTGACATTTTTAAATTAAAAATAAATTTGATTGTGCAGTAAATTTTGGCATCATATCGTCGTAGCATCTATCCAATTCTATATTTCACAGTATTATACTAAAACACACTTTATCACTTTTGGTCTTTTTTTTACATATCACTCTTGCTATATTTTTAAAACTTTATTTATTAGACTCCGCCCGTATCAGTTCTCAATATTTTCATCTAAGAATTCACTCAAGCAATTTCTGTCGCTACTGTCGTCCTAACGCTCCCCCTCCTGCCCGCCCGCGTCCCCCTGCCCCGCGACCGCCGTACATAAATGTGAATGAGCGAGAAGTGTTGTCCGCAGAGCTGCGCTCGCGGCTGTCGCGCATACACGACGCGTCCGACCTCGCCGAGCTGTCGTCCGTCGGACACGACTCTGACGTCACCGCGGTCAGTCGCCTGCCATCTTATGTTTGTTATTCACAAAATTACAATAACGATGATCCGGCACAAAAATTAAATAAAAGTACGTTATAATAAATGCCGAGATGGCCTAGTGGTTAGAACGCGAAAATCTTAACCGATGAGTGGGTTCAAGCCCGGGCAAGCACCACTGAATTTTCATGTGCTTAATTTGTGATTATAATTCATCTCGTGCTTGACGGTGAAGGAAAACATCGTGAGAAAATCTACGTGTGTTTGATTTCATTGAAATTCTGCCACATTGTATTCTACCAAACCGCATTGGAACAGCGTCGTGGAATAAGCTCCAATCCTTCTTCTCAAAAGGGAGAGGAGGCCTTAGCCCAGCAGTGGGACATTAACAGGCTGTTACTGTTACTGACCGTTATAATAAACGAAAAACGTTAGCTTAGTGTCGAAGGATTTACGCAAACTCGGAGCGCGCATAGCTTACGCACGTCATGCGCCTCTATTAGATGCGTCTTCGCGGTGGAACTGCATAATAAGCCTTTCAAAATATTTTTCATCGTAGTCGCCAACAATTCAAAACGCATACGTTACTTGTGCGTTCGTTTCACTGGTGGTAGAGCTTTGTGAAAGCTCGTCTGGGTAGATACCACCCACTCATCAGATATTCTACCGCAAAACAGCAGTACTTGGTATTTTTGTGTTCCGGTTTGAAGGGTGAGTGAGCCAGTGTAATAACAGGCACAAGGGACACAATATTTTAGTTCCCAAGGTTGGTGGCGCATTGCCGATGTAATCGATGGTTAAAATTTCTTACAATACCAATGTCTATGAGCATTGGTGACCACTTATCATCAGGTGGCCCATTTGCTCGTCCGCCTACCTATACTATAAAAAAAAGTAAATATGATGTCCGTATATTGTAAATAACTCCGTCTGTATAAAAAGTGTTCTATTTTATTGGCGTATAAATAACTTTTTTTTAAATAATGACAAATTCGTATACGTAAATAAAGCGACTTCAAAATCGCGAGTTTGGTCTTGATCTGCGGCTGGCATTCGCACTCCTAACACTTAAGATTAACTAAAAAAACTTAATTTCTGCACAGAACCGTCAATTTCAACACTCGCTCAGCTACAGCTCGTCCTGTGTGTCCGCTTCAGAATTCTTCGACGCTGAAGAACACGATGACATCAATAAGAATGAAATCCTGAACGCTGACGAGGTAACGAACAAGGTTTAATATGAAAGTTTGTTATAATGACGTCACAATAACATGGTCTGTCTGTTTGACCGCGATAAACTCAAAAACTAATGAATGGAATTTGATATGGCTTATCACCAATGGACGGAGTGCTTCATGAGGAAGGTTTTTATGTATAATTCATTAAGGTTTTGTTAAAGTCGATGATATACTTGGTATGATATCGGAAAAAACACACCGACTAGGAGCTTTACTGGCGTGCAGTCGCGTCATTGTTTATCCATTAGTTATAATAATAATGTCCGCCAGACCGATTTCGGCCACGGCGGCCAATCTCAAGAGAGATTAGCCAACTACGCAGGAGATATTATAGTGCACAAGTGTGTGCGCAAACACAGGTGCACTCTCTATTCCCTAACTCTCATAATCCGATGGAACGGTAATCCGACACGACGGGAAGAGTTCTGGCGCAGGACCAACGGTTTTACGTGCTTTCCGAGGCACGGGAGTGAACACACTTCCAATTTCCAAACTCCGGGCTGCTACAGAGAACATTCTGACAGTAAAATCCAATAACCTTATTGGCCCAACCTGGGAATTAAACCCAGGATCTGCGGGTCTGCGGCCTTACATTAAGCCACTAGACCAACGAGGCCGTCATTAGTTATATTATGTATAACGATATAAACATTTTATTTAGACTCTTATTTGACTCGTGCGGGGCGGGTAGCTAGTTGTTAATGATAATAACTTAAACAATTCAGTTCATTATGTTTTACAAAACAATAATTCAAGAGATCCTGTTAATTATTTAACCGGTTCCAGGCTGGCGTCATAGAGCTCGACGGTGATTCGTCTTCCGAGGCCGGCTCCCTCAGCAGCGAGGAGGGCTCCGCGAGCTCCGACAACTCGGATGCTGCGAGTGAGTTTATTTTCGGTTTATAGACCTATTACTCGATAAACCGCGATTCGAAATCACTTGAGGTAATAAAACAAACATAAATTGCATGCGCTTAATAAATTTGCACGCACACGCACCGGCGATAAGCCGAGAGTGCCTAGTGGTTAGAACGCGAACACGATCATATCGTGGGTTGAAACCCGGGCAAGCGTCACTGAATTTCACTGAAATTCGGCCACATATGTATTCCACCAACCCGCATTAGAGCAGCGTGGTGGAATAAGGTCCAAACCTTCCCCTCGAAAGGGAGAGGAGGCCTTAGCCCAGCAGTGGGACACTACCGGGCTGGTACCGGACCGCACTAACCCCCCCCCCCCCCCCCCGCAGTGGTGTCGGCGGAGCGCGCGCCGGCGCCGCACTGGGCGCGCCGCACGCGGCTGCCGCGGCCGCGCCCGTCGCCCGGCGGGCCCAGCCTGTGGAACCTGCTGTACAAGAACATCGGCAAGGACCTCAGCCAGATCTCCATGCCCGTCACCATCAACGAGCCGCTCAACATGCTGCAGCGCCTGTGCGAGGAGCTGGAGTACTCGGAGCTGCTGGAGGCGGCGGCGGGCGCGACGGGAGCCCTGGAGCGCTGCGCGCTGGTGGGCGCCTTCGCCGTCAGCGCCTACGCGTCGGCCGCGCACCGCGCCGCCTCCAAGCCCTTCAACCCGCTGCTGTGCGAGACCTACGAGTGCGTGCGCGAGGACCGCGGCTTCCGCTTCGTGGCCGAGCAGGTGACACCGACCTCTCCGATTGCTACCGACTCTTACGTTTTATCACCCCTTTTTTTTAAATCTCACAGTACCGTATTATATTGAATTAAACAATGGTTTCTAAAAATTAACTTACAAGGTTTCCACTTAAAGATGATGAAGAGATAAAAAATACAAAAACTCCACAGTACTATAAAGTTATCCAGTTATTTAGAGTAATAATCGGTTGACAATAATAAGAAATATATAGAAAATGTTAAAAAACAACCCAATTAATTAACTCATTTCTGGTCGACGCAGTGAGTTTTATTCTTTCTTGAATCTCTAAAATTAATCCTCGGTCCACAGATATAAGATTAAATACTTATCACAATTGTAGTTGTTTACCAACATTTTGACGATCAGGTATCCCATCATCCCCCGATCTCAGCGTGCCACGCTGAATCCCCTCGCTGGATATTCTGGCAGGACGCCCGGATCAAGACGAAGTTCTGGGGAAAATCCATGGAGTTCCAGCCAGCTGGTCGCGTACACGTCAAGCTGTTGACTACAGGAGATCATTACAGTTGGAACAAGGTTAGTTTGTTAATAATAATGTTCTCCGGATCGATTTAGGCCACGGCGGCTAATCTCAAGAGAGATTAGCCAACCGCGCAGGACATATTATAGAGCCCAAGTGTATACACAAACACAGATGCACTCTCATAATCCGATGGAACGCAATCCGACACGACCGGAAAGAGTTGAGAATTTTCGACAGAAAAACCCAATATTTTTTTATTGGCCCGACCGCTTGATTATTTTAATAAAATACATGTAATCGAATTATACATTTGTCATATAAGACATAAGTTAAAATATTGAAAATTATTGGTATTGTTCGTGCAGGTGACGACGTGCGTACACAACTTGTTCGGCGGCCAGCGCTGGGTGGACCAGTACGGGGACATGCACATCACGTGCCACGGAACGGACATCTCGTGCAAACTCAACTTTATAAAGGTACGCGCACACCAGAGGCTTGGTGCAAGCTCGTCCGGATAGGTACCACCCACTCATCAGATATTCTACCGCAAAACAGCAGTACTTGATATTGTTGTGTTCCGGTTTGAAGTGTGAGTAAGCCAGTGTAATTACAGGGACAAGGGACATAAAATCTTAGTTCCCAAGGTTGGTGGCGCATTGGCTGTAAGCGATGGTTGACATTTCTTACAATGCCAATGTCTAAGGGCGTTTGGTGACACTTACCATCAGGGGGCCCATATGCTCGTCCGCCTTCCTATTCTATAAAAAAAAAGAGGCAACTTCATCTTGCTTTACAGTCATACTGTATTATATTTAAGACTAGTAAATACGCGGCTTCGCTATTCGAATTCAATTTGTGACGGAAATCCTTAAAAATGTTCCATTTCAATGCACATAATGGATGTTTCAATTATAGATATGAAATATTTAAATTATTATTAGTTAGCAGCGGTGAACTAATAAAAAAAAATCTAGTTTTGGTAACTCGCAATTAGTAATATTAACGTTATAAAGAGGCATTTATTTTGGAATCACATACAAACACTTCAATTTTTTTTTGTGTAGCTATAGATTAAAAATAACAAATATCTTAGCAAATAAAATCTTAGACATGAAACTTCCCACTCCAGGAATTCAATATGTAATGTCCTGGTGGACATCAGAAAGAAATTATTTCATATATATACATACATGAGCAAGATCTTTTATTAAAAAACTAAAATTAAATTAATATCTGACCCCCACTATTTACAGTACAGTACAGTAACAGCCTATTAATGTCCCACTGCTGGGCTAAGGCCTCCTCTCCCTTTTAAGGAGAAGGTTTGGAGCTTATTCCACCACGCTGCTCCAATGCGGGTTGGTATAATACACATGTGGCAGAATTTCAATGAAATTAGACACATGCAGGTTTCCTCACGATGTTTTCCTTCAACGTCAAGCACGAGATGAATTATAAACACAAATTAAGCACATGAAAATTCAGTGGTGCTTGCCCGGGTTTGAACCCACGATCATCGGTTAAGATTCACGCGTTCTAACCACTAGACCATCTCGACTTTTTTTATTTCGGCCCCACTATTTGAGATAATGTATTTTTAATACGTTTTCATAAATAAAATTGTCAATTTTAGTAAAACTCTTGACACAATGCTCATTAATATTTGACACCTCTGCTTCCAGGCGAGCTCGTGGTCCAGCAGCCGGCACGAGGTCCGCGGAGCTGTGACGGAGGCCAGCACCGGTACGAGGCTCAGGCTAGCGGGTCGCTGGTCCGAAGCCTTGTACGCTGGCGACCCGCCCGCTGCTAAATGTCTTTGGAGACCTGGTATGTATTGTATTTGCTTGTCAAATTTTCTTCAAAATTCTTTAAAAACGTTCAATATATGTGAGTTTGTTTCATTCCAAGCTATTTCTCGTACGGAACCCTAAATAGTTAGTATAACAGTCATTTATGTTCGTGCTTGTGTGCAGGTGCGATGCCGGCCGAGCACGAGATGTACTACGGGTTCACGCGCTTCGCCATCGAGCTGAACGAGCTGGAGCCAGGACTGCGGGAGGTGCTGCCGCACACGGACACCAGATTCAGGTCAGTAAACCTGCTTTATAATATATTCCAATTGAATGGCAGAATGAGATTAAATAAAGATAAACAAATTAAATTAGATTAGAGACAGACACAGGCGACATAACATCTTAGTTCTCAAGGTTGGTGGTGCATTGACGATGTAAGGGATGGTTGATATTTATTAAAGTCCGAATGTTTTAAGATTACCACTTACCATCAGGTCTCCCACATACCAGTCCGCCTATCGCTTTCCTAAAAAAAACATTAAAACAGTTTTTGATTGACATCTTTATAACAACACTTATAATTGACAATATTAACTTCCAATTTTACATCCAAAATTCCGGTAACCACTTTGCTGATATTGGAAGCGCCATTTTTTATCCATAATAATGAATACCATATATTATTATATTTTGAACGATGATGTCCTCACGCTTCAAGGTCGAAGTTTTGTTTCTATTTTTACTTCTACTGATATTGAAAACGATTATAAATATACAGATATTATGAGACAACAGCCACAGGGTCATTGTGACCTTGGCCCTATGGGCCAAAAATAAAATGACACTGCAAGCCCGACTTGCCGGTGAGGAACGGCCCGGGTAAAGGGGGCAAACCTGAGGCCCGTACCTAGATTGACCTAGGCCAGTCAAGAGGAATATGCTCTCTACAGATAGACAGAAAAAAGAGTGTATGGTGTAGTTACACATATATAATTTATTTTATTTTTGTAAATTTCAAACTTTTAGACCTGATCAACGCGCGTTGGAGGAGGGGGACGTGGAAGCAGCGGAACAGTTCAAACATCAACTGGAACAATCGCAGAGGGAGAGGAGACGAGACTCGGCTGAACATACGCCGTCTTGGTTCCGGTAACTACATACTTTTACTGGTGGTAGGGCTTTGTACAAGCTCATCTGGGTAGGTACCACCCACTCATCAGATATTCTACCGCAAAACAGCAGTACTTGTAATTGTTGTGTTCCAGTTTGAAGGGTGAGTGGGCCAGTGTAATTACAGGCACAATGGACATAACATCTTAGTTCCCAAGGTTGGTGGCGCATTCGTGATGTAAGCGATGGTTAACATTTCTTACAGTGCCAATGTCTATGGGCGTTGGTGACCACTTACCATCAGGTGGCCCATATGCTCGTCAGCCTTACTATTCTATAAAAAAATACCTTATACTACTATATATCTATTATATACAAACCGCGAAGCGTCTATTTGTGAGTGTGTGTGTGTAGTGTCTTATTTTAATAGGACATTATATTTCTGGTTATATGCATCTTCTAGTAAAATGTTGGAGGTAAGAATGTGCGTACGAATATTACCTATTTTTGCAATTAGTTTATTTTTTTTTAAAAATTTTATCTGTGTCCACCGCAGCAAGAGCATGGAGAGCGGCGAGGAGACGTGGGTGTTCGGCGGGGAATACTGGCGCGCACGTGACGCCGGCTTCCCCGTGCTCACCGCGCCGCGTCTGTGGTGACCGGTGCCGGTGAGTGCCCCCAACGCAGCACCCCTCCAACCATAAAAACTATCACATGGTTGACGCGCATAGACGCTGTAATAGATGGTTAATTATATTCCTTAGTCGGTGTCTATGGCCGAAAGGAGACACTATCTTCTTCTTATTTGCCAGTCTGCCTTCCAATTACAAATAAAAAATCCGATGGCTAGTCTCAGGTTCCGGATCATAATCAATTAAGTAATGTCAATTTAAAAAAGATAACAATAAAGACAAAAATTTCAAAGTAGCAAATATTGACTTTATTCTATTTTTTTATATTCTATGATCATTTTATATAAATTAAGAATGTACTAATTCTGTTTCCAGCGTATCCCACAGTGCGAGGTGCTGTGTTAGGTTGTGCCGCTTCGCTTAGCAACGCTTTAAACTAAACAATTACGCTACATTTTAAATTGTAAACCGATAGTGGATGAATGAGAATGAATGTCATCGAACGAATGGAATGTTCTAGAAAAATATTATATTATTCGTTTATTGTTTTACGTTGTTATTTGTTATTCGATTTGAATTGTGTTTTTTTTTTTAAATTATTGAATCAAATTTAATTGATGAATTTGATACAGTGTATGTATTAAATTGCTCTATATAAACAAAATATTTATACTTTGTTCAAGTGGTCTCTGACAAGCAGTTTTAAATGTTCATTTAACAAGATTATTAAATATAAATCTTCAACCGGCTCAGAATGTAGATTCTACTAAGAAGAAATAACAAAAAATTCTTTGGTTAATCTCTTCCATTATAAAAATTTATAAATCCAGCTTGATAATCAGAAATATACTAATTATTTTATGCAATACTTGAAATCCAATGTTAAACACATCTGCATACAACGTAGCCCCAAGAATGGTGATTATATGGATAGAGGTTCCGGAGCCATTCAACGAGTGACACTCTGTTTTTATTATAATGTATTGTTTTATGAATTATATAATTAACCTCATTTATAAGTATTGATGGTATATTTAATTTACTATTTATAATATAGTAATTATTTAAGTGGTACAATGATTTGAAATGTCATTTTGTTTTGAACAAAACATTATAATCTATTTACAGGCCATTGAAATTAAATATTAATGACTTCATGTATTTTTAGATTTAGTATAAACTGTCCATATCTAGATTGTTAGAATAGAACTCGGTTAAATTTGATCTGCGCACGGAATCGATGACGTCGTATTGAAATTTCATAACTAAAGTGACCATACGTTATGTTTTTAAACGGGACAGTCTTGAGTTCTATATGTATAGTTTCTCGCTTATTTAAAACTATTTTGTTGCTGAGACAAAAAATAACAATTATTAATTGGCTGATCGTTATAGTAAAAATATATAAAAGCGTTTTCTTTATATCATTTTTATTCAATAATGAAATGAATACTGACTTGTGATAACGCGGATAGACGAGCGCGAGGGGTGCGGAAACGGGAAGGGGCGTCGTATTCCAAGTGCAAAGTTATCAAACCGAGTTATAAATACATACAGTTCCGATTATCATATTACTTTACTATGAAGCTACATGCAAATAAACAGACAAATAAATACCTGAAATTTATAACACGCCTCGTTTTTGGACGTTGATAAAATCAATCTTGTTCCAAATGAACGGTGCAATTATAATCAATTAAATAAGATAATCGACTTAAACTGCAAGAACAAATAGTATTTTAATTGTGTTTTCAATAAATAGTTAAATTATTTCTACTCAAAAGTAACTAATTTATGTAGCAATTTTCCATGTCTATGTATAAAAAGATAAATAAATAGTGTTTTAAATTTTTAATATGTTATAGAAACAAAATTATCGCTTTATGTAACCTTATTTGTTTTTTTTTAAATTGTTTTTACACTAGTAACATTTAACAAGCGCCTTTCCTGTCAAAATGACGTTTTTATACCGTTCAATATTGTCTATAGTAATGTGGCTGTGAAAATGTTTCCATTATAAATAAAATCGTGAATTCAATTTTATTGTATAGAGGTGTAATTGTAATTTTTGATTCCATAACATTATTTTAAGTGTTAACTTGTAGTAAATAAGCAATGATATTATATTTCTAGACACGGTACTTATATAACTTCCAATACGGCTTCGCGAATTATGTGGAATTTTAAAGAGGCTGTTAAACGATGCCAAAATTAAGTACAAAAATATTATATATATATAGTCGACTGTCCTGTAGTATTGCCTCTATTAATAATAATTATAAATACTTAAATGGCAATTATTTTTTAGAGCTGCTTAGATTTGAAATTCGAAAGTAATGAGACAATTAATGTTATCACAACGCTCGCTTGCATAGCAACAGCAACAAGACGCATCTCGATTAGCTGTATAATTATTATTAATAAACTATTTATAATCTGTATTTTATGAGACTATTATTTACAAACACAATTTTTCCAATATATTGGTAATAAATAAATTAAAAAAGTATATGTCAATATGACAGTTGACGTTTCTAGAAATGTATTGTCATTGTAAATAATTATATTTCACGTATCGTTTTATTTAAGATTAATCATTTGTGTTCTATATGATATCAGGTATATATGTAGTATATATAGTCCGCTTTAAACTAATTAATTCGAAATAAGTAAACAAAACGGTATACCAAACAGTGGCCAGCGTTCAATCAGTTAATGCAATATAAAATTTTATTCAATTAAACTGGACTATATATATAATAATAATATTATTTTTAAGAACATTAAAAATGTAATTAAAACTTTTAAAATACAAATCCCGCTTGACTTTATATATTGTAATAAGAAAAGTCAATATTATAATTCAGCTTCAAAAGCTTTTACGTAAATTGTTGCTATCGTATTTTGTTATATTTATATGTTGGTATAATATGTTATTTTTTTTTTAATTATTATTATTGAAATTTAACTCAAGGAATACTAACTTAAATGCTACACTCAAACCTTTACAGTGTATATCATAAATATTAATATATCACTCGGATATTAACAACGGTTTATTGATTTATGTTTTGGTTACGAACTGTAGACAAACTAATTGTAAATATACGGGCCGGTTGGCGTGGTTGGTAGATACTTGCCTTTCATGTGAAGGTTGTGGGCTCGATTCCCACCCAGGACAGACAATTGTGTGCATGAACATGTCTGTTTGTCCTGAGTCTCGGTGTTATTATCTATATAAGTATGTATTTACAAAAGAAAAGTAGTATATGTAGTATATCAGTTGTCTGGTTTCCATAGTACAAGCTCTGCAGATGGCCGTGTGTGAATAATGTCCCTGGATATTAATAAATTTTAGTTTTAACAAAAAAAAACTCCTTTTGCAATGTTATATATACAATGCGCACACACTTGTGCGCTATAATATGTCCTGCGCGCTTGACTGGAATGGTGGTCATGGCGATGGTCACATCAGTCAAGAGGATATCAATTACACTTATCGGCGTATAGATTTTAAACTGCAAGTTATAAGTATATAAGTTTTTTGTATACTGTCTTATATACAAGTGAACTTAACATATGGCATGTGTTTATTCCGTAGTCCACGTGACATCGATGCGTCGTCATCATGACGACGTAATTTTTTTTTTTATAGAATAGGAAGGCGGTCGAGCATATGGGCCACCTGATGGTAAGTGGTCACCAACGCCCATAGATATTGGCATTGTAAGAAATGTTAACCATCGCTTACATCACCAATGCGCCACCAACCTTGGGAACTAAGATGTTATGTCCCTTGTGCCTGTAATTACACTGGCCCACTCACCCTTCAAACCGGAACACAACAATACCAAGTACTGCTGTTTTGCGGTAGAATATCTGATAAGTGGGTGGTACCTACCCAGACGAGCTTGCACAAAGCTCTACCACCAGTAATGTCGTCATGTCGTCTAATAAAAGTTGTCGAGCATTCTTCGTTAAATAACCATGATAGCTAATAATACGTATAAGTCATTATTCCTTGATCAATTTCCTAGTGTTAAAAGTTTGTAAAATGATTTCGAGTGGTTTTTTTTTTAAATTATTTATAGTCTGTATTATTTAAATGTTTGTTTTATTATCTGTGTGAAAAAGTGTTTTGTATTCGTGATATAATTAGAGATAATTTCGTCAATTTTATCGATTCGATATTCGGTATGTTTGTGGCACGTTGATGTTATTGCACAAAGTGTAGTATTGATGATGTTACGCTGAATGAACTAAATTAGACTTTATATCTCTCTACTTTAGGTTTGTTTTTGAATATACTAATTAATTAATAGACAACGAAATATCAACAAAACAAAATGTCCGTTGAGCATATAGCGATTGTGCTTTTTAAATCTTAATTTATTTATATATATAATATATACACATACGTATGATACAAAATAATACAAGAGTGAAATAAAATATATATCGTAAAGTTTTTATTTCGTCACGTCCGTCATCTCGATATTTCGTTGTCTATGACACTTCTCTATCTATTCTCTATTATCGATGTTGTTTTAGTCTAGGTATAGGAGTTTTGTACATAGACCGTATTTCGTTAGTTTGTATATTACGAATGACGCTTACGTATCGTGTATTATTCAGCAACGTTTCAGTACAATGTTTATGTATTAAGAATGACTTTATATATAATAAATAAGCTTAAAACTATTCTTCCACTAATAGTATAGTTTTATAAACAGTAACAAATACTAAAAATTAAATAATTATATCAAAATTGATGTTTGATATATTCGAGTTTAATATACATCGACACCGTTGGCGCCACTAGATGGCGCTGAAGAACCGCCATATTAGTGAACAAGACAGCCAAACCATAAATTAAATCACGCAATTTTAAATTGTGTAAAACCAACAATACCCATCACACACACACACACATCTCGGCATATGTTGGGAGTCTTCTTTGAACTCACCTGTGTACTGAGTGCGAGGCTTTTCTAATTATTCAATATCGTTTACGTTAACTGCGATTTGTATGGAATGAAGACAGTGCCATCTTGTGACAATAATCGGAATTCCATTCAAATCAGTTAACGTCTATGCTCGTTGAATAAGAAAAAAAAATCGCATTGATCACTGTATTACTGACATAAGAAATCGAAAATGTCATACACAATGTCTTTTTTATCTGTGCTTTACTGTTTTTGAAAGAATGGTTTATAGCAACGTCTACATAATTTAAATTAAAAAAAAATGTACATAAATAAAATTAATTACGTTTGAAAAACGTTCGAGATTTTTTTGAAATAAAACTCATTTTAATACAAGTTTATCATTTTGACTTGTATTATATTTTGAACAAGACATTATTACAAATTGGTTCCTTTAATACGGGTTTTCGTTGCGTAAGGTCTATGGAATTTTGAGGTTAGGAAGTATCGTTGTGCATAAGAATTGTATGTATGAAGTTACATGTATGAAGTTAATTGCTCCAGCAGCTCGAGGGTAATATTTAAAGACACTCACTATTATTCGGTAGAGTGGAACGGAATTAGAGAAAGATAGACATTCGCCTAAAGGAGACGCGTTTTTTAAATTATTTCGTTAGTCAAAATAAATTCCAATGATTAAACGCATAAATGTTAAATTATCAGCGTCATTAATATGTGGTGACGTAAAAAATGACTTTTTTTTTAAATTTATTAGATAATGATTTATAAGTCGTGAAGCGCCATTCAGACAATTTCTGGCACCCTTATTTCATACATTGCGGTATTTGATTAAGAACCATATTAGATACTTCAACTCTTCTACTCCATAATAACGTCATACAAAAATGACATATAATGTAAGTTGACAATAAACTTGTTTATGGTAATATTAATGTTATCTGTGCATATGAAGTAACGATTAACTTCGTTTATGATTAGAAATAATTTTTAATCTACGAATGATACGCATTTTTACGCTGACACGGGCCTACTTATATTCGTCTATGATATTGAAATTCGGCACGTTTATTATAATAGCATATAATAAGAAATACTAAATTAGATTATAAATATTGTTATTTTATTGTATGAAATTGTTTTAGATGGCGTTTCGGTGGAAATAGTATACAGTATTTTGTATTAATATCCTACAACTGCAATTCTGTTATATGTGTATCCACCAACCCGGTTTGGAGTGGCAGAAAGAGCTCCAAACCTTTTCTTTAAAAGGGATATTTGTATATAAATCGGAACCGATAATCCTTGAAACGTGTTTTGCGAGTTTGAAGTTAGGCTTTGGGAAACAAAAAATCTCTATAACCCAAAA
The DNA here is from genome assembly GCF_905147045.1 of Nymphalis io. Lineage (NCBI taxonomy): Eukaryota > Metazoa > Arthropoda > Insecta > Lepidoptera > Nymphalidae > Nymphalis > Nymphalis io. The sequence goes on from NC_065909.1 coordinate 1,629,168, forward strand.
ATTGGGCTGTAATTTTATTTATACGCCATTTAAAACAATTTTGTTGTAGAAACTAATTAAAAAAAAAAATATACCGTTTTTTCAGATCGCTTATCCGTTAGCATTCCAACGTTTTAATATAATTAAAATTACAATAACGTCATTCAATATTTTTCTAATATTATATTTTCAATAGCTGTTCTATTTCGACAATTATAAAATCTCTTTTATTTTTTATTTAATAAATAATTATAATTAATTAGTAATTGTGTATAAACGTGGCTAGTGATTCGTAGGATGGCGGTATGTTGTCGGTATGGGAATAGAAATTTTATTAAAAAAGTAATTATTAAGAGCTCGAAACTAAATTATGACAGATTAAATAACATATAAAAAATGATAACAGATTATTAAATATAAATGGTAATGGGTAAATTGCTATAATAACCGCTTGTCTATTCATCATAACTATAAATTTATTTAAAAACGTTATAAAAACTCTTTTGTTAAACCATATTTTGTCTCCTCCACATCCCTTGTGAGATAATCTTCCTCTATTTTATATTTTTGATAATTTAAATGAATTTATATTTAACTATATATATATAATGATAAATATTTAACAAATTTATTTATGAATATATTATTATTATTCCTTGGTTGTATACGTATTGGTGCTCATTGTTAGCACGAAAGCATGTGAATAAAAACATTGCTAGTAATAAGCATGCTTTCCAAGAACACTCATAAATCAACAGTTGATTGATTTTCGAGCGCACTATTCCCCGATTCAAGACTTGTTGCGTCTGTGGGCACCTGAATATGTTTTTTATTTATTTAAGTGTATGCTTAAAACTAGTTATTGCCAGCAATTATATACAGTCAGCACCGGCCCTGGCCCTTGTGAAGGGTAGAGCGTGTTTGTCTTTCAGCACCCTTTGATCGACTCTTTCGCTTCACATAAATTGCATTTCAGTTAATGTTATATAAATAATAATTACCATATTTATCAAACAACGTTTTTGTACTCCTATAAATTGTTTTTAACATTTTCGCGTCCCGTACTACCCATAGCGATATCTCCTCTCGCTCAACCCCAGAGCTGGCGCTGTATACAGTTGAAAAGCATGCTAGTTTTAAGCACGTCATTATTGTATTGCTCTTGTCGACCACCTGGCTTATAAGATTGTCATTATTTGATACGCTCTATCTAAATTAAAATAAACTTGTTGTTATTTAATCTCTTGTTTGAACTTACTTGATATATTTAGGTTTCATGTTTATACTTTTTACAGGACTGCCCAATTAAAGAGTTTAATGTTTTCAGTGTCCATGTATATATGTGAGTCTATTTATTCAACCATAACTTTTACTAACTGTACGGTTATTCTGTAAAAAAAATTCGAAACTCGTCGCAGAAAACGTTCGTGAAATCTCAGAAAGTGATATGCGACATTGACCGTAATAATTATAACATTGCAATAATACATGCATCTTATTACAAAATACGTCGGTTTTATTTCTGAAGTAAGTTCTTACAGAATCCGTACATCATACCGAATGACACTGACTATAGATTCATTTATTCAGGCCAGATGTATTTTTTTATATGGTAACTATTTAAATAATAACGAAATAAATGTTACAAACATTGATAACTTTGAAATCATTAAGAAAAAGTTAATAAAATTAGCGAGAAAATCTGTTCATTAGGCGAATTCGTATAGATTGGGTTCGGTGTTGCACTTTTGATGTGTTTTTTTTTTAAATAATTACGTTTTTTTAAATGGTTTCTATAAATAATTACGATTTTGTATGTGCTAGCTATTATTTATTATTTCGTTTTTACTATGTACTTAAACTTATTTATTTTGTAGGTATATATTCAATGGTGCGTTGTTATATTTTTTTTAGTTATTTTGACATTATGTAATAATGTTTTGTATTTTTAATCGTGATTCCAGTTTTTAATGTAATTAAAATTATATTAAAATAAATAACTAACAATTTTACGCTTAGTATTTTTATTTATCACCTACTCAATAAATTTAGAACTATTTCCAATCGAAGCAGTAAAGATAAACAAAAAAGATTACATGGATTTATAAAAGATACCTTAGATTTATATATTCTAATTGAGAATAGATATTGCTAACACTAGAAACGGTTCTTGATTAAAATATCCTTATTTATAATACAACACTATTCTACTTAACTACTAATTAGGCCTTTATTTTTTACTTCCAAAGTTTCGATAAAAACTTCGCCGACAAAAAATGATGGCGGTGCAAGCCGCGAATCGATAGTTTATTCACGATCTCGTAAATGTGTCACTCACCCTTCAAACCGGAACTCAACAATATTTTGCGGTAGAATATCTGATGAGTGGCTGGTACCTATCCAGGCAGCAATTAAAAGTCATTGATCCTAAGCTTTTAAGATCGTAAGAATTTCGATTGTGTAAATAGTGACGGTCTTGTCGTCGTCTCGTCGAGCATGGCTCGTCGATCAAAAGTAAAAACGAATCTATTCGAAATAAGTAATTATATACTTAGGTAGGTATATACATAATTATTAATTACAATCAAACATCGATCTGTATTACTACTTCGTTTGTTAGTAGTTGTAGTACTTGTTAAATTTCAAATACTCCGCTCTTTTTGAAGTTTTCAAGATATATTTGTTCAGAAACACTTAAATCAAGACCAGATCAGCGTTAACGCATTTCTAACTTTTAATCTTTTAAACATATATTAATAATATCACAATACAACCTATTATACTACAAAAGACTATCAAATTAACACTTTTTAATTCTCGAGACTCAACATTTGTAAAATTGTTAAATTAAAAACTTTTCTAATTTCTGAACGCATTTATAACACGAAACGAAATAATGATTTGGCATTTGGCAAGTTAATTAGATCAAAAGAAATCTTAAATCTGTACTTTATTTTATAAAGATATATCTTTTTGCATTATTTATTTAATTTAAGCCTAATGTGTGGAATTAAAGGTGCTGTGGAATAAAAAAAAATTATTAAATTAAAACAGAGTGGGTGGATCGACATAAGGTAAGCGGTGTGCCATTTGAATGTTAGCGGTTCGTTTTACTTATATTTATCTTGTTTGTTTTGAATATTGACATGTAAAAGTCTTATATAAGTTATAATGTTGATTAATTTGATTGCAAATAATGCAGTTACTTATCGACGCTCTTTGTTACAATTTGCAGGTGATTGACCCATAGTTATTTTTGTCGGCTTTAACATAAATATTTAATATCATATATTCATTCGTTATGAACTCGTGTAAATGAGGTTAAACGCATTTGTAAAATCTTAATATAATTAATGATAGTTTTAACTGATGTTTGATTTTTATAACCTATAGAAAACAAAGAAATACGAAAGAACAATAAAAATAATTTTCCTTTCTCATAATAGATAATCTTTTATCATAATAACATTATACTACCACCGTTATAAGATAATATTGGAATCAAATTGGTTTTATTGAATAATCAAATGTCATAGCTTCGGAAATAAAAAAAGGATGTCATTTTTACAGTTAGAATGTCAACAGCACCAGTCAGCATTAAGTTCAAATGGGGTCTGAGTGCGTCAGACCCTGAACAGAAACCAGTGTTTTTCGTAGGGCTCAGTACCCACCTTTCTGCACTCAGCTGGCAGGATGTTCGGAGCAAACTTGAGCCAAGAGTTACTGAAGAGGTTTGTACTTAGTATGAAATTCTAACAAATTAAAATTTGCATTCATTAAATTTGAAAATTCTGATGGAAAGGGCTCTCCAGCCCTATATAGACTTTGGCATTGTAAGAAATATTAAACATTCTTTATGTCACCAATGTGTCACCTAATTTGGGAACTTAAGTGTTACGTCCCTTATGCCTGTAGTTATACTTGCTAACACACATAACGTTTGAAAGAAAATGTTTCTTATACAAAAATATTTTAAACAGGTATGGCGTAGAGGTTTAAGTGTAGCTTCACCGGGTGAAATTTGTGAGTTATGGCCACGTGGAGCAGCAATTGGACTCCTCCCCCCGCGACGCTCACGACACGCCGCGCCCTCGCGCTCGCATGCCCTCTCCAAACTGATCCGTACTGCAATTCGGTCTACTGGTGATGAATTTGTTGTGGTGAGTAGAAATTAAAAAGTAACAGCTCATAAATAAACCTCTCTTGGGCTACCGCTTTACTTCTTAAGGATAATGTTTGAAGCTCTACATCCAGTGCAAGCTTATCACTATACATGCAGCAGAATATCATCTAACTGCTAATACATGAAGGTTTTCAATCACCACCAGGCAATAAATAGATTATGTACATAAAAACAGTCTAGCTTGCTCGGGCTTGAATTGCGGTTAAGATTGACGTGTATCCACCTAAGCTTGGCCATCCAACTACACTGTTGACTCTTGAGTAGAGAATATTAGAAATTATATGATAATTTCATAAACCCTTTTATAAACAATTATTATAATGTATTATCATTTTTCATTTTCAATTAAAATTTATAAATGATAAGTCAAAAAATCTTTATTTAATATAAAAGCGTACACTTGCTTATTGATTGTCATAAATCTACCACCGGTTCGGAAATAAACACCTCAGATCTGAGAGGAAGCGGCAAAAGAAACTCAGCGGGTTTTTTTATATCTCATTACTTTACAATTGCAATATATATACAAAACTAGCCAAATGATATATACCTGCGGAGCTGCAATCACTTGATGTACGGAAAGCTAGCGGTCCCGATGGAATACCAGCCATAGTGCTGAAGAAGTGCGCAGCGGAGCTGTCTCCTGTGTTAACGCGCCTGTTCCAACTTTCTCTCTCTTCGGGAAGTGTGCCGGAGGCTTGGAGAAGAGCTAATGTGCAAGCGGTTCCCAAAAAAGGGGATCGGTCTGACCCGGCAAATTATCGGCCAATAGCTATCACCTCAGTACTTTGTAAGGTGATGGAACGGATTTTAAACAACCAACTGATCCATTACCTAGAAGATCACTGTCTAATTAATGATCGTCAGTACGGTTTTCGACCAAAACGGTCCACAGGTGATCTTCTAGCGTACGTAACACACCTCTGGGGTGAAGCTATCGACAAGCATGGAGAATCGTTGGCTGTCAGCCTCGATATCTCCAAGGCTTTCGACAGGGTCTGGCACAGAAGTCTTCTCTCCAAGCTACCGGCATATGGTCTGCCTGCTCAGCTATGCACCTGGATTGCCAGCTTCCTACACAAGCGTAGCCTTCGTGTTTTAGTAGATGGTTGCGCTTCACAATTCTATGTAGTGAATGCTGGGGTCCCCCAGGGATCTGTGCTATCTCCCACACTCTTTCTTTTGCATATCAATGATATGCTCTCCCTTGGGAACATACATTGCTATGCAGATGATAGTACAGTGCATGGTGGATACCACGGACGCGCAGTGGCTGGGCGGGCGGAAACTGAGGAGAGGCGGGAGAATCTTGTCATTGAACTCGATAGGACGTTAGATCTCATCGCCAAATGGGGCTCTGATAATCTTGTTGAGTTTAATGCCAAGAAAACACAGGTATGCGCTCTCACGGCGAAAAAGTCAACATTTTCCCCTCTTCCCTCCCTCCGTGGTACTCCGCTGGTGATGCAAAGCAAAATCGCCATGCTGGGGATTGACGTTCGCTGCGACCTTAGTCCAAGGGATTACATCGAGGCTGTTATAAAAACAGCTTCACGGAAACTCGGAGTTCTGAACAAGGTGCGGCGCTTTTTCACGCCACAACAACTGTGCCTGCTGTACAAAACACAGGTACGGTCTTGCGTGGAATATTGCTCGCACCTTTGGGATGGCTCCGCTAAGTACCTACTTGAGGCCTTGGACCGGTTGCAGCGACGTGCCGTACGCATTATTGGCGACGTAAAGGTCACAAACACCCTTGAACCTTTACAATTGCGTCGTGAGATAGCAGCACTGAGCGCTTTCTATCGACTGTATCACGGCGAGTGCTCTGAGGAATTATTCTCTCTAATTCCTGCTTCCCCCTTCCTTCTTAAGTCCACGCGGGCTGGTTCTCGATGTCACCGCCTAACTGTGACATCAATTCCATCGCGAACAAAGAAATTTGGCAACTCCTTTCTTTGTCGCACTTCCAAAAAATGGAATTCCTTACCAGCTCACGTATTCCCCTCCTCTTACAACCCGGGTTCCTTCAAACGAGGCGTGAAGAGGCATCTTGCGGGCCGGCAAGGCGAAGGCGGCTAGTGCAGAACGTTTTTCCCGTCTGTACTGGCCGTCGTCGCGTTTGGACTCTACTACCACTTACCATCAGGTGGAGTAGAGTCATTTGCCCTCCCGGCGATATAAAAAAAAAAAAAAAAACCTTTTTTTTTAATTTGAGATAACCTGGAGGTTTCATTCCCAGGGTGTGCAATCAAGCGTTCCTTAAAAATTCTTTTAAATTTCACAATTGAATATTTTTGAACGTTTTCTGAGATCCTGTTGTAAAATCGTATACATTGGCCCATAAAAGACTTACTAACCCTGTGTAATCTGGTCATAGTGGTTGTAAGTTTATACTTGTTCCTGATGTTAACAGTATGTACGTCAATTTCTAGGAAAATCTTTTGTTTTTTCGTACATACATAACATTATCAAATATATATTGAGAAGCGACAGTCATTATTTTAATTTCTTTAAATTTACATCTAAGTGAATCTTTAGGGCCCAGATTATAAATTGGACGAATAGCCCTCTTCTGCAGTACAAAAATCGTATTAATGTCGGCTGCATTACCCCAGAGTAGAATGCCATAAAACATTATACTGTGGAAATAACTAAAATACACTAGGCGAGCCGTATCTACATCAGTCAACATTCTAATTTTTTTTACTGTGAAAGCTGCAGAGCTGAGTCTATTTGCCAATTTATTAATGTGAGGTCCCCATTGAAGCTTAGAATTTATGGTGATACCAGGAAATTCTGTTGCTTCTACAGCATCTAAAGCTTCCCCATTTAAAAGTACATTCATTTTTACAAATTTCACATTGGGAGCAGTGAATTTAATACATTTGTCTTTTTACTGTTTAACAGTAAATTATTAGCACTAAACCAATGTACTATTTCAGAGAGAGCATTGTTCACCTCGTCATATATTAATAAAGGTCTTTTTATTTTAAAAATTAAGGAAGTATCATCAGCAAACAATACTATCTCATGTTTGTTATTTAGTAAATGTGGCAAATCATTTATATAAATGAGGAACAGAAATGGACCAAGAATAGATCCTTGAGGGACCCCTACACCAACTGGAGCCCCGGGAGATCTCTTTCAATTTATGTCAACCCTCTGAATCCGATTGCTCAAATACGAAATCAGGAGGCTGAGTGCTGTGTCTTTAATCCCATAGTGACGTAACTTCCTGATCAACGTCTCATGTTGCACACAATCAAAAGCCTTAGATAAGTCACAAAATATCCCTATGGCATCCTGTGACTCTTCTCAGGCTCTATAAATATTTTTAACGAGCTCGACACCAGCATCGGTTGACGAGCGACCCCTTGTAAAGCCAAATTGTTTATTGTGCAGCAACTTGTATGTATCAAAATGTACTAACATTTGGTTGAGCATTAATTTTTCAAAAATCTTGCTAAGCGTTGGTAGTACAGAGATGGGTCTATAATTGTTGGGGTCTAAGTACTACCAGATTTGAAAATTGGAACTACCTTACTATGTTCCATTAGGTCGGGAAACACGCCACTAAGAATACAATTATTATATATAATAACAAGATAAGGTGCAATTACATCAATAACCGACTTGACTACCTTAACAGAAATATCCCACAGATCAGCCGTTTTCTCAACAACCAATAAGTTGAAAGTTCTTATTATATCTTTAACACTTACAGTATTAAAGTTAAAGCAAATATTACATTTAGTAACATTGTTTTTTAGAAATGATTCAGCGACGGTAGGAGAGGAATTGAGTGATTTGGTAGTCAAATTGTAATGTCGTAATGCAAAGGTTGTATGAACTATATAATGCAAGAATTGTGAGTACTTGCATTATATAGTTCATACAACCTTTGCCTACTCTTATGAATTCCAACAGTCGACCAACCATTAAATGTGAGAAAACTCCTTGAATTGACTGTCTTGAAGTAAATATGGCATTGAATTCCTTTTTAATTAATTTGAAAAAATTGTTATAAAACTCATTAGAATTTTCATGTAATGGTAAATATGAGAGCTTTGCCATAATATTACTTCTGAACTTCTCCATTTAATTCATATTGATTGGTACAAATGTTTGTATTATTTCTTTATTATTATTTTTTATTTTTGAATTAAATGAATTAAATGAGGCCAACTGTCCACAATGGTCGGAACATATTTATAATATGTTTATGATGTGGTACACAATTATTAAATATATTATCAAAACATGTAGCAGTGGATTCAGTGATTCTTGTTGGCTCTGGGAACAAGTTAACAAGGTTATACGAATTTAATATAATGTATAATTATTAATTTAATATAATGATAAGTATCAATGAGCCACCGCGTATTGCTTTATTTCTAAATTCTAATAGCTAACTGGTGACCATTAAAATTAAATATAAATTGGTAGTTTAAGAGCCAATGCTCTGTGATACATAAAATATCAATGTCATTAGCATTAATGAACAACTCAATTTCTAAGTATTTTCCTAACATTCCTTGAATGTTTTGGTGCACCAGGTTTACAGATTTATTGTTTAATTTTTTTAATATTTTTCCATTAATTGTATTTACATTTATTGGCTTAGTATTTAATAAATTTCAATTAGATATAATAATATTTGATTCAGAGACCATCTCTGTTGTCTTAGAGTTTAATTTAAATCATTTGGTTGATTTAAACACATTCCAAACTTTGATATGTCAAATTATTATTACACTGCTCAATAGAAGCAGCGGTCTGATCAACCAAAAGATTGGTCGGTTTAGTAGAAATAGTTTTATTGGAGTTATGTATAAATATTTCTATCGAGGTTGAGGCCTTTGAACAAAATTAATCGACATTGAAATAATTAACAGTATTACTATTTTACTCGCTGCAAATTTTAATTGAATGCTTTTTTTTTACTTAATGTCCATCCCGACGCGGAGGTGTAATATTTGTATGCGTGTCCGCAGCTGGTGTGCCGCAAGCGCGACGTGCTGGCGAGCGCCGTGGCCATCGCGCGCGCCGTGCCGCTGTACAGCGCGCGCTCGGGGCCGGGCGCGCTGCCCGTCAGCCCCGCGCCCGCCCCCGCGCCCGCCCCCGCGCCCGCGCGCCGCTCGCTCACCGTCGAGATACACATCGTGCAGCACGGTACGCGTCTATGAAACTATGTCTCCCCGCCGCCTCTGACTGACGTGTCTGCCTGTCTGTATGTACGCTATAAACTCAAAAACTACCGAACGAATTTTCATACGGTTTTCACCAATGGATGGAGTGGTTCACGATGAAGGTTATGTAAACCAATAGAGAACACATGTATTATTATGCAAAGGTTTTTTTTGTGGATCCTTACACTCTCGTGTAATGCTGGGACGGGAAGCTAGTATTTATATATTACTGAACTAGAACATTCATTAAAATTTTTAAGAAAATTTATTAAATTTATTCATTACCTGATTTATTTAGTACCTTTTCTCCATAATTAAAATACATTTGTAAAACATCCCACTTCAATATCGGGACTTTTAATGGTAGATTATAACACAGATTTTATTATGTGAATATTCTGTTTTTGTCTTACAAAGTAGTTATGCTCTTTTAATAATATTATGTTTTAGCGATAATTTGATATACATTTCAGATGGAGACTCTGATGAAGATGAAGACATTGGTCCTCTTGACCCAGTGCTGCTGGAGACCACCCTGTCCAGTGAGGAACTGAGTACAATACAGGATGTGGCTGATGCGACTCGACTTGCTGCTCGTATCACGGACACGCCGGCTAATATCATGGATGTTGATGCTTTCATAGAGGTATAACATTTTTTTGTTATAATATTATGAAATACATTTAGGTCACACTTACCTAAGTGCCTATTCTTTTAATTCACTCTGCTTTAAAGCACTTATTTTTAATAATTTCCCATAATTGTCTGTTGATTTACTACTAATTGAGATATCTTTTGAGATTAAAATTTAGTTATATATAGATAATAAAAAAGCCGAGATAGCCCAGTGGTCAGAACGCGTGAATCTAAACCGATGATCGTGGGTTCAAACCCGGGTAAGCACCACTGAATTTTCATGTGCTTAATTTGTTATTATAATTCATCTCGTGCTTTACGGTGAAAGAAAACATCATGAGGAAACCTGCATGTGGCGAATTTCACTGACATTCTGCCACATGTGTACTCCACCAATCCGCATTGGAGCAGCGTGGTGGAATAAGCTCCAAACCTTCTCCTCAAAAAGGGAGAGGAGGCCTTAGCCCAGCAATGAGACATTCACAGGCTGTAACTGTAATAGAAAACCGTATTGGGACTATAATAAGTTAATAGAAAAAATAATCACTAAAAAATTATTATTTATTACAAGCAAGCCCTTTTGAGTAGGGATGTAGCACATCAGTTTAGCTACCATGATGTAAATGAGCCAGTTTTGTATATAAGAAACGGAATACTTTGTATTGAATTCCGTGTTTGGATGCACTATTCAACACCCGGTGGCACAAGGCAGTCTTAGAAACTACTATATATAATAATGTGTTGTAATTGAAGTGAAACGACTAATGGTTTGTTTCTTTCATCAAGGAAGCCTGCAAAGTCGCAAAGGATTTGGACATAGCAGAGCCAACTATCATCCGAGGCGAGGAACTGAAGGAGCGCGGGATGGGTGGACTGTACGGCGTGGGCAAGGCCGCCGCCTGCCCCCCCGCGCTGGTGGTGCTGTCCTACGTGGCACCCGCGGCCACCGAGACCGTCGCGTGGGTCGGCAAGGGCATCGTGTACGACACCGGCGGTCTGAGCATCAAGGCCAGGGTGAGTCCTCGCCAACGACGAAATCACTGTATTATCAAATTTAATCAATCATTTTGCGAGCCGCTATCGTATTATAGTGTAAAGTAAACGATGCACTGCATACATACAAGAGATCGCAAAGATAGCGGGTAACCGACGACCGGCTGGCACGAATCGAAAGCACATCGGAGTCCCTCGTCACCGAGGGCTCGGTTTCAAAGCTCGGGCACGCGCAGAGCGAGGGTCGGAACGGCCAGCTAACGTTACCGGGCGCCGCAGACGGCCATGGTGGGCATGAAGGGCGACTGCGGCGGCGCGGCGGGCGTGCTGGGCGCGTTCGCGGCGGCGGTGCGCGCGCGGCCGCGGGCGGCGCTGCACGCCGTGCTGTGCGTGGCCGAGAACGCCGTGGGCCCGCGCGCCGCGCGCCCCGACGACGTGCTGCGCCTGTACTCGGGCCGCAGCGTCGAGGTCAACAACACGGACGCCGAGGGTGAGCTGGCCCTGACCGGTCGATGAGCATTTGTTGATTTTATTATTTGCCGGTGAGCTCGTAAGTACCGTCGTGAGTAGCATTGACTGAGGAGTGCGAGCAGTTTTGGGTTTTGCTTTTATTTTATTGGAGGACCGGATCTCGCTGTCCTTCCTATCTATCCCTTTACTAACCCCGAAATGAGTGAGACGAGTTCACCGAGCTTCTCTTGTGTTCATGCGCGTGACGGATGCCACTTGCCACATGTATATCTCCCAGCCCGCATTGGAGCAGCATGATGACGTAAACGCTAAACCTATTCCTCAACAGAAAACTATCATCCAGCAGTGAGACATTGTTACTCTATTTTTTTTTAAATATAATCCACAGGTCGCCTGGTGCTCAGTGACGGTGTAGTGTACGCGCAGAGAGACCTGAAGGCTGACACCATAGTCGATGTAGCGACCCTCACTGGAGCTCAGGTATCATTAAACGGATGTTATATTTTACAAATCAATAATAATACTATAAAATATACCTAAACAAACTGTTATTTTTTATATGTAAATTTTATCGAGAGTAACCAGCCAGAAACAATTTTAAATAATTTTCAAAAGTATCTGTATATAATAAATATTGCGCACTCGTAAAGAATAATGTGACTTGCGTTTTAATTTTTCTTGTGCTCTATGGTAACTTCAAATTCATTTTAACCCTGTAAAAAAACAGATCTCAAGTTCTACAAATCCTACTTGCATAAATAGTTACCATCTTTTAAACAAAGCCGTGTCATCTTCTTTCGAAAGTCATAATAATGAGAGAAAGAGCGAGATCAATGTTTAACCAAACGGCCACCGAGCGACTCCTATAAGTAGGCCGATAATAAGGCGCACGGATATATGGCGGTGCCGTGTGGCAGGGCACGGCGACCGGCAAGTACCACGCGGCGGTGGTGAGCAACGCGAGGCGCCTGGAGCAGCGCTGCGTGCGCGCCGGGCTGCTGGCCGGGGACCTGGCGCACGCGCTGCCCTTCGCGCCTGAGCTGCACTTCTCCGAGTTCAGCAGCGCCGTCGCCGACATGAAGAACAGTGTCGCGGTGAGCGTTGAGCGACGACCTAATCGTTAAAGCCTATATTTTTACCCGACGATGAAAGAAATACTTTAATTTCAATCACTAGTCAGGATTATTTTCTGAGATAATCGCCGGGTCTTCTCAGGTCCGAGATGCTTATTTCCGAACCGGTGGTACATTTTTGATAGTCAGTATGCGAGTGAAACGCTTCTATATTGAATAAAGATTTTTGATTTTAATATATCCCATGTATTAAAATAAAAACATGTATATATGAAAAAAGATTAAGAAGTAATCTCTTTGAATTTTAAAAATCATCTAAATACATTTCTTTATCTTTATTATAATCGACGAACCCGCAATGTACAGTATGGTCGAGTAAGCTCCAGACCTTCTCCTCAAAAGCAGTGGATTTCCAGCATATTTACAGGCTGTTATTTTTTTATTGTTATTTTAAACCAATAAAATCGGAGAGGTTATAAAATGTGACTTTCGCCCTCACTGGTACATGTGTGCGAGTGGTAACGGTGACCTGTTCGATGCCCCCAGGACCGCAACAACGCCCAGCCGTCGTGCGCGGCGCTGTTCGTGCTGGCGCACCTCGGGTTCGACTTCCCCGGCCAGTGGCTGCACGTCGATATGGCGGCGCCTGCGCACTGTGTGAGTACTCTTACTAAACCTTGACGATCTATAACGCTTTCATTATCTTGCCCTGATCATTTGTTAGATGTTTATTATTATATATCATGAATTAATTTTAATTTATATACACAATTAAGTTAATCGACCAATCCTTCTTTATCAAAATCTCTATAATCTTGTATATAGTATATTCCAATGACAGGAATAAATAAACCTTAGTATTACATATAATAATATATCCTGGGACATTATTCACACACGGCCATCTGATCCCAAACTAAGCAGAGCTTGTACTATGGAAACCAGACAACTGATATACTACATTTACTATTTTTCTCTTTTAAATACGTACTTATATAGATAATTACACCCAGACTCAGGACAAACAGACATGTTCATGCAAACAAATGTCTGTCCTGGGTGGGAATCGAACTCATAACCTTCGGCGTGAAAGGCAAGTTTTACCCACCACGCCAATTGAGCACATAGCACTGTTACATTATACATTACAAACAATTCATTATTATATCTTTATTTATAATACAACTCTATTTCACCACTTACATCTTCAATTTTACTTCGATAGTTTTATTATATCTGTTATGTTTACTATAGCTAATTTATGTCACAAAAGATGTTTTGTCAAATTGAGGCCATTGGAAAAAGCTTTAATATAATATGCCTTGTGTATTAAATGATTATCAGTATATAATAACTTGTTTGTATTACAGGGTGAACGTGCAACTGGGTATGGTGTGGCTCTCCTCACCGTTCTCTTCGGGTCAATGACCCACAGTCGCTTACTGCAAGCTCTCAGTCCGGCCAACTGACGAAAGTACAAGCTCACCACCTACCAAGTGCCCGGCTTATAGTACACTAGGCTGTTAGGATGGTATTATGAAGTAATGAGCAATATGAAATATTTCTAAGTAAGGTGGAATAAAAATCAATTGAGCATAATATATGTATTAACATATTTTTTTTACAGTTTTTTGAAAAGATTTTGCTACTTTCAACAATACTTGATAACTAACCTTAACTCTTGGTCTGTGGCATTGCCTGTGCCAAAAGCAGCCCGAGAATTATAAAAAAAAATATAGTATATTGTGTTCATATAAATAGTTATCTAGTTAGGCAAGTACAATAAATCATGATTTGAAAGTTTTGTAAAGAATTACTAGTAAAGTCTCACTTTGTTGTTTGTAAAAGAACTTATATGTATATCCCAGTAATGTAAAGCTGTGAAGTAAAATCTATTCTAGTTGTATGCTAAAAAATTATTATCTTTTTGATAATGAGTATTTCTTTCATCTGACTATGTTATCTCTTGTCTTCTTCTTCTTGTGCCTCTCCACTACTGGAGGCCGTCAGCTCAGCGAATTTTTCGCGATCTCGCGCCAAACGAAATAGTTTTTCCACGCTGGCGATCTTTGTGCATTCACGGATGTTGCGCAACCAGGACTTTTTTCTTCTTCCAGCGCGTCGTTTGCCCCCTACTTTGCCCATCATTATAATTTGGAGCAGTTGGTATCGTTAGCGTCTCAAGACGTGGCCCAAATACTCGGTTTTTCTCTTCTTGACGGTTTGCAGTAACTTCCGGCTACTGGCGACGCGCTGGAGTACTCTCACGTTCGAAACTTTCTGTGTCCAGCTAATACGGAGCATTCTGCGGAGCATTATCTCTTGTAACAAAGTATTTTTATACTTTTGAGATAATATTAATTAATTAAATTAATTAAATATTAGTTTAAAATAACAGGGCTTCACCCTTAAAAATATATTAAACTCAACCACAGTGCCGAACTCTAGTAGATAGATTCAATGATCTAGCTTTGAAAGCGTAACAGACAAACACATTTATGAACATACGCGTTCATACTGTTAGTATAGAATAAAATAACACTTGCATAGCTCTGGGATATTACTTACAGACAAGAATGTAAGCTTTTTTTTTTAAAAAATTAATTTAATCTTTCTTCATTGTTTAAAATATTTTATACATGTAATCATTTTATGAGCTAAGTAATAAGTGCTTGCTGGTGAATCTGATCATTATAGTACATAGATTAAATACAGTTTTAGTTGACAGATTAAAAATGCCATAGCTGATATAGATAATAGATTAAAATAATAATTTAAAAATCCCGACTACGGAGTACATATTGTGTAATAATATAAAACATGCCTTAAATATTAGAACCATAAATAGACATATTAGTATTGTTTATTTAATATACAAGTAGTATGTGCTATCTAAGCCAGTCAGAAGTCAGTCACGAGTAATTGATTATTGTAATTTTTTACTTTTTTACATACACAAAAGCCTTGGAGAACCAACTTCAGAGTGCCTAGTGCGAGTTTTTTTTTTACTTATTTGATATTGTTGACGTTAATTGCGATTCGTATAAAATGAAAACAGCGCCGTCTAGTGAAAATAATCATAATCGAAAACTGAATAAGTAAAAAAAAAAACTCGCCCTAGTCACACTGACCGGCCAATTTAGATTGCGCGTATTTTATAAATGTACAGCGATAATGGTTTCATCACCTCCCTTAATTAAGACGTAGTCGGGTAATAACTAACATCAAACTGAGACTATCTCACAAAATAACATGTGTTCAATGTACTAATCGCTTTGAAAAAAATGTAGGATATGTGCTATGAATAGAATATGCAAACTTATTGATGCTTTTAGAATAATTATTAATGTGAATGTTATTGTTGTAGCATTCTGTTGGGTGTGATGCAAACATTTCATTACACTAAATGTCATATGTCGAATTGTAAGTATGGAAAAGCTTAGAAATTAACTTTTTGCTTATGTTAATAAAATCTAACCAACAGTGACATACAACCCTTTGACGAGCCGGTTGGCGTGGTTGGTAGATGCTTGCCTTTCACGTCGAAGGTTGTGGGTTCGATTCCCACCTAGGACAAACATTTGTGTGCATGAACATGTCTGGTTGTCCTGAGTCTGAGTGTAATTATCTATATAAGTATTTACAAAAGAAAAGTAGTACATAAGTTGTCTGGTTTCCATTGTTACAAGCTCTGCTTAGTTTGGGACCAGATGGCCGTGTGTGAATAATGCTGGGGCATTATTATTATTATCTTTTGATGTTTTACAAAAAAACTTATATTTAGTTTTTCATACATTATTGTCTACCAACGAATTCTAAATCCTAAGTGTGATTTTGTAGGCAACAGCTACACTAATAATTATGATCCATATTAATTTAGATCTAGTAATTGATTTTTATATTAATGTAGAAAGGAAAGACAATCAGAAATCGACTTTAGCAATAAATAAATAATTTGTAAGCTTAGAAGACATATTTAAATTTGATTTTGTACCAAAAAAAAACACTGGAAAAATTACGATTTTAATTTCTATACATTGCGTATATTTTAGCTAATATTTTAATATATAGACTTGGTAATATTTTGTAGCCAATGATTTTTTTCTACAAATTTTGATAACGGATGACTTCTGTAAGCATTTATTTTAAATGTTTATTTTTGATACAGAAAATAATGTGTAATTGTATTTTTTTATTTATTTTTTGCCTTTTTATATTCAACAAAATGTCTTTCAGAATTATTTTTCTGTTTAATAACTGTCATAATGCATAATACAAGCCGATATTGTATCTCTTATAAATAAATTCATATTTAATATAAATGGGATTTTTATTACGAGTGTGGCCATTTAGGTTTAAAAGGGGAATTTAAACCATTTCAATTGGTATCATAAACTTTGAAAATACTGCATTATTTGCTTAAAGAGCAATTTACGACCTCAAAAACGCTGCATAGCGGCTGTCTAGAAAAACACCGATTTTAACTTATCAATCCTGTTTTTTTTAATTTACGGGCCGGTTGGCGTGTTTGGTAGACTTGCCTTTCACTCCGAAGGTTGTGGGTTCGATTCCCACCAAGGACAGACATTTGTATGCATGAACATGTCTGTTTGTCCTTAGTTTGGGTGTAATTATCTATATAAGTATGTATTTACAAAAGAAAAGTAGTTTATGTAGTATTATTTTATAGCATTTTTAAGAAATTAATGTCCGACATGATTCTTTACATTTACATAACTTTTTTATTTATAAACCGATTGAAATAAAACAAAATTTTAAGTGAATTTTCCACAATACATTAGTGAAAATCGCAACCAAATCAGTTAACCCACAGCATAAGATTAGCGCACATAAACGCACAGACAAACAGACAAAAATTCTAACAATCATTGTTTTGTATTCTATTGCGTTGATAAAGGCTCCCGATAATAGTTTTACTCATATATTTTCCATGTACAAACAGCGAAAGGTTATATTTTTATTATATTATGTATAGATAGCCTATAAAATTAAGTGCACTTCTAATAAGTTTTTTTATTCGTAAATATTGAACTATTTGATTAGGATAGGTTTGAAATAAAACAATAAAATTATTATTTTGTTTGGTTAATTGTATTTACCAGTCGTCAATAATTATGTAGGGCTATATAATACTAATCAATGTATATAAAAGCATTAAAATTTTGAATGTTTGTATACAAATGTAGACAAAAAATAAATGCACCATTTGCCTTATACATGGCAACAATAGCAAACCTTTTGGCGGTAATCTTATTTTCTTAGAACATATTGCACCCTGCCATTAAACTAAGTTTTTTTCTATTTTGAAAATCAGTCCAAGATTAAAAATATTCCTTAAAATCGATTAAAAAATAAATAGATCTCCATCATAATAAAATAAATTGTAATTATTTTGTTACTGACTGATACGAAAAAAAAGAGTGAAATTTATAAATATATAAATGAACACTATGTGTCAAAAGATATTTAAAAAATATAAGGGCAAGATGCAGCGATATTTTTTTATAAGGGCAAGACTTAAGTTGTTCAGTCAGATAATGTACTGCCAAGAATACTTATTTACGATTCTTTAAAATATATTGTCACACAATATATTATTACAAAATATAATGAAAGTTTTAATTTATATCATATAAATATAAAACATTACAAAAATTTTTATTCCTTTACGATTATTCTACTAAAAATTTTCTGAATATGCCACTTTTGACTTGAATTAAAAAATACCTTACACAAATATCTTAACAATACGTGATAGGAAGTTAACTCTCGCCGAATATTTACACATTTTAAGAGCTATGTAAGTTAATCTTGATTAAAGGTGTAAGTAATAAATAATATTGTTATAATGATAAGCTTGTATGTCATCATTGTTTCGTCCGTATTTTTGGCACACACTTAAAACAAATGCACGGGCAAGAGAATAGTATTGTTAAGTAATTCGGAAATTTTCATTTGTGGTAAGGTAATTTATCTTATGATTTTTTTAATTCATAAATCTCTGATGCCAGTACCGTAGTTGGCACCACCCGCCCTGTTTAGAGCTTCTTTGAATTGATCAATGTCTATTTCAGCTTGACTCTCCAGTTGAAGTTCCACTGCAAAATTCTGTAAATAATTAAAAAAAAATGTAATTTAGTACATTTCATTTTTTTTTTCGTTGTATTAAAATAGACGTAGCAAGACTGCACTTATTTATTTTAACCAGACCGAGCATAAAACGAAACGTTACGTTCCGTTTCGTATCCATTTTCCTCCAATCAGAGTTCTTTATTTGACAGCTGTCATATTTTATTTCGTTTGTAACTTCACAATATTAGAGATGTGCTTTTACTAAGATTTTTATATTATATTGAATTGAACAAACCATGGAAGAAATATATAACAAAATACCATGCAGAGAAGATCAGCTTAATAATCTACTAGATCTTTTGGGGGACAGTGACGAACCTTTACCAACAAGTTTGTTCGTTAGCGGGAGTATGGCTACAGGCAAAAGTTTGTGTTTAACAACAGTTCTACAATATTTGAATTACAAACATGTTTTTATCGACTGTATTGAGTGTTATTCTCCGAAAATTATGTATGAATCTATCCTTGCTGGACTCAGTGTCGAACATATGGACGTAAAATGCGATTCTTTGATGGAATTAGTAAATAATCTTAACACATTAGGCGACCAACAAAGTAACTATGAACCCATCGTTCTTGTGTTCGATCGAGCGGAAAGACTTCGGAATATCGATCAAAATATAATATCAACACTTTTACGATTACGTGAATTTTGCAACCTCAATATTTGCTCTATTTTTGTAACACATCTTATATACGATAATTTCTATTTTAAAATTGGTGCTAGAGAACCAATAAAACTTTATTTTCCGAATTATAACAAAGAGGAACTGTTTAAAATAATATTTCTTAACCAAAAGTCATTCGTGCGTTACTTAATGAGTAATAATGACATTGATTCTGATATCAAAGAAGAACTGGAGAGACCAGAGTTGTTCGCAAACTTTCTTAATGCATTCTTGAGCGTATTCTACCGACCGTGTCGCGATTTAATTGAATTACAACACATGGCGCGAGTAAATTTTGTAAAATATTGTGAACCAATCATAAAGAATGAAATCAAGCCAACTGACCTTTCGAAACTTTGGCGTCACATCGCACCCATATTGAAGACAAGCTTAGAATTACTGTATTTAAGAATAAATACTACTAAAACACAAACTCAAGCACAATCTCCAGGCAAAGAAAACAATGATGAGAAACAATTACAGAGTTATAATTTTGACAATACCCTGAAAGAAGAATTACTGTCGACTAGAACATTTGCACAAAGCTTTGAATTGCCATATTATGCTAAATATCTATTAATAGCCGCATATTTAGCAAGTTATAATCCCCCTAAAGAAGACAAGAGATTATTTATGAAGAATCATGGAAAACAACGCAAGAAACTACAGCATGTTAGAGCAAAAGCCAAAATAAGCGAGAAATTAAACACACAACTCGGACCCAAAGTGTTTACATTGGATAGGTTGTTGGCGATCTTCTATGCTATTCTAGAAGAGAGGATAGGTTTAACAAGTAACTTATTAGCGCAGATAGCAACCCTGGTGGAACTGAGACTGATAGCCGGAAGTAAAGAAATTGATTTAGACACTTCGAAATACAAATGTATCATTGGTTACGACTTCATTTCGGCTGTTGCACAAACTGTCGGCTTTAATGTTAGGAAATATTTATATGATTTCATGTAAAAATTGTAATTATTTGTAACTCTATTTATTGGATTAAAGAACCTAAAATTAATTTTTTTTATTATTATTATTTCTTCCTCTCATTTTATTTGACATTAATTATTTTTTATAAAGAATAATATGCGATTTGATTATGCATGCATGTAAACAGATAAATAATACATATTTCTTTTTAATTTCATGAATAAACAACAATATATAAATAATAAATCATATAAATAATGATTTAGTATTTTTTATCTATAGATATGAAGAAATGACATGACATTCAGATGTTTGGATTACAGTATTTGTGTTAATAATTTAATGGCAACATAATTGCATGTTTGTTTTAGTATTGTTTTTAATTTCAATCACTTTAATCGTTTACAGTTTGTATTTCGTAATATGAATCAAGGAATATTATTTTAACAATAACACTATGATTCAGCAATTGATAAGAAATTATCTTAGGATTACTACTTTTTATTGACAAATGACTTTAAAACGTGATTAATTGATGTCAGCTTCAAAAGAAATGTCATAAAAATATTGATATGATAACACACTAAAGATAATTATTATCTGTAACAATAAAAAACTTTTAAAGGCCGAATAGATGATAGTGAAGATTGATTATCAACATTTACTTAATTCGTTGATAATATTATTGATTAATAATGATTCATTAATCAACAAAGTATCTTAACTTTGTTGATTAATGAATCATTTCAGTGTTCATAGTAATTATTTGTATTAGCATTTCCGATTTTGCTTACATGATTGAGGAAGGTATGAGTGGCTCGTGTCTCTGAGACAAAGCTCAGCGGCTAGCTTATAAAGGCGCTGATTCTAAGGTTCTGAGTTCATATCTCGGATCGAGCCAATAAATTATTTTTTGGTGCCTTGAAAAACCCGTAAAACCGTTACTCCTACACCTGAAGTTTTCCGATCGTGTCGTATTTACTATCCCATCAAATTATGAGGGTGAGGAGACAGAGTTCACCAGTGTTTGAGCACACACTTGTGCACTATTACATGTCCTGCGCAGTTGCCTAGTTTTCCAGAATGGTCGCCGAGGCCAAAATCGATCAGGAGGTCATCATTATACCGCTTACAAACTGTACTTTTTCCCAAACAAAAAATCCTTAATAAATAACATAAGTGAAAGCATATTAGCTAAGAAGTAAATACTTAATTATAATTAAAAATGTTTATTTTTTAACTTACGGAAATGATATCTTTAATGATGGCTTTATCTGTGGACATTTTGGCTCGATTGATAACTGACACGTTTGGCCCCACCCAAGTGACGAACATAAATTTCTTGCGCTTCGACATTTCATCACCCATTTGCAACCTATATACAAAAGTAGATTATATTATTATTGTTCTTTTTTTTAATTGCCATGATACTTTGCAAAATAGTATTCCATAAAATAGATATGGACGGTGTAGACCGATACTAACAAGAGGCTTATAATGAACGTCTGCCTTTTTTATTATAAAAAAGTTTTTAATCTGTGCCATTTAAAATAATACAAAAGCTGTTTAAAAAAAATATTCACCTGACGTAGCCAAAAGCGCGGTCATCGTCAGAAAACTGGGTACGAAACTCGGAGAAGTCGCTGCCGCGCGCCGAGCACACGATCCTCGCTCCGTCAAACTTGAACACGGCCCTAATAAAAGCACAATTACTGTGATTGCTCTGTACTTACGCTGTTTTGTTACTAGTCTAGACGCAGTTCTTTTGATGTAAAAAAATGGTCTACGAACTTCTGTACCTGTTTTTGAAATCGTTGTTTTTTTTTTACGTCTATTTGCTTTTGTAAATAGTAGAGTTTGGGAATAATATCCATAATGGCAATTAAAAAATAAACTGATTCCAGATTTTTTTTTTAATTACTTGTGACTTCATACTTATACATAAAAAACTTTTAATTCTATATAAGTATGCAAGTATATTATGTAAGAGTTGAGTTTTGATAAGTCTATTTATTATATAATTTATAATATACCATTGAAATCACACAGCTATTGAATTGTCAATAAAATGTACTAAACATCTTGATTTAAAAATATATAGTAAAAAAAAATTATCAGTTCATGAACACATCGTAAAGAAACCTGCATGTAACTTATAAAATACTGCCAGATGTACAACTAGACCCAGATGTACCAATCCGCATTAAAGCAGCATGGTAGAACAAGCTCTAAAATAATATAAATACTCCTTAAGAGGAGATAAATTCAAGTTGATACTATATCTTTTTTTTTAAACGTCATTATGACTTGTTGCAAATTATATTATTTATTAAGCCGACCTGGCGGGGCATGACGTTGGCGAGATGTGACGTCTTCTGTATTATCTAGTACATTGCAATTGTTCCAGCCCCGTCCCGTCCCGTCCGGCCAGCTGACCGATAGTACCATTAGAATTATATATTAAACATCTCACCATTCCGTAGGCGTCGTATCAGATCTTACGTCATCGTACGCGGCGCGTATCGTGTCTCGATCCAGCCCTGTGGTCATCGTTACCTAAAACAATACAAAAACTCATCAATACACATTCTAAAAGTTTTAAATGTACGAGTATGTACTTATTATCTATACAAATAAATAAAATGGAAGTCTAAAATTTCAAAATAACTGCCTATTTTTAAGTTAAAATGACTATTTGCGAGTTATCAAAACCAAAACAGTTACCGCGCAACCTATTTATAGTATTTTGTTGTATGATTTTGGAGGATTTTCGTCACAAACTGAACTCCACGGTGACGAAGCCATGGGTTTTGCTTGTACAAGTTATCAATATATCTATACGCTTCATTTTTAAGAACACATTACTGACATCTGTTCTCATTCTTTTACTGTGGAACTGGTGGTAGGCTTTGTGTGAGCTGGCCTGGGTAGGTAGCACCCACTCATCAGATATTTTACCGCAAAATAGTGTAATTACAAGCACAAGGGAAATAACATCTTAGTTCCGAAGGTTGGTGGCGCATTGGAGATGTAAGCGATGGTTAACATTTCTTACAATGCCAATGTCTATGGGCGTTGGTGACCACTTACCATCAGGTGGCCCATATGCTAGTCCTATACTATAAAAAAAGGAACTGAACTAAATCATCCACTTAGGGGTCAAGATCTGGCAAAATCATCATAACAACATAACTGATAGCGGCCACTATGTTTTCCGTCACAATCGAGCACGAGATTAATTACAAATATTAACCATAATAAAATTCAGTGGCGCTTGCCTGGGAACCCGGTGTCATCGTTTAAGATTCACGCGTATTAACCACTGGACTGTTTCGGCTCTTAATACTCATATACTTATCCAAAATGTTTGAGTAAAGTTATGAGAAACACATTAACAACGCTAGTCATTTGATTTAAAACAAAAAGTAACAATATCTACTATGAGATGCCTTAAAGAAATAATAAAACGGTATAATATGTTATTCGTAATTTTTTACTAAATGCTTTTAAATAAATATATATAATTATATATTTATATTACAAAAGTAATCTTGTAACTTCTGTTTGAATCGAGAGTCATGATTGAATACTGATTATAATTTCTGCGTACACAACTCATTAGCATGTATTAACATCTTTAAGAGTAGCTAGAACCAACGGGTCATGTGTCGGGAACTCGGGGGTAAAAAAGTTATTTTCGAATATAGATTGTAATACTTTTGGAGGCAAATAATTAAAAAAATGTTTTTTATTTTTAAATTCTTTGTGAGCAAAACATATTTCTATAAAGTCTCAACTTCCATTAATTTTATTGAAAATAATCAAGTTACAAATTATTTTTCATATTTACTTAAAAAGATAACTTATAGTCGAAATTTTAATTAAAAGTTTTATGTCATAATAATTTAATAATCTGGTGCATCTCTTGCCAAGCAATTTATTTCTGGGGGTGAGTACAAAGGGGCAAGACAGGCCCCCACTCTGTTCAAGTACTTCTCGACTTGGAACTCTTACGAACGACATTTTAAAATACTTAAATTTGAGTTTAGTATTATTCCATTTTTTTGTTGTCGAGTTCTTACATAAAGGGACGCCAGGATTTCTTTAGAAGAGCACTTGACTTGATGGATGGGTCGTGGCTCTTGTGTCTACTGCAATGTCCATGACATGGCGTCATTTATCAATCGAATAATTCTACATTTCATTATGCTGTTTAATTATTCCTATAGAGTATAAACGGAGTTTTCTTAAGTTATGATCAATACACTTATAAACAGCGAATATATTAAAAATGGGCTGAATTAATGAAGAAAAATTATATTAGTAGTGTTACATTGTCAAAACAGGACAAATGGCGGTTTTCGTACATGAATATAGTCTTAACAATCTTCGACCGAATTTATCAGTTCCTTGAGCCGGAATATATTTAAAAAAAAGAAAAGTGCGTCATCGCCCGTCATAGAAGAAGAATATCACTTTTGGCGCGAAGTTAGGGTGCTTCGAACATACAATTACCTGAATTGTCATTTTTAGTTGGTTTTGTTAGCATTTAAAGTAATTAATAATTGTATTGTTTATTATTTGTGTATTTCTTATTATAAAGTCGAATATTTATGTATTCTTTTTAAAAAAGTCATTTTCACTTATGGCTTGTAAGAATAGTATATATTATTTTTCGAAAGCCGAACTCATTAGTAGCAATATTTGACAATTTTACGTTATTACTTAGCATCATCAATTAATGGCTTTGATTTCGCGTTTTTTTTTAATAATATCTTAGAAAGTTCAGATTACGTAATACGTTTCATTGTAATTATTTTCATTTTTTAAATAAGCCGCCTTTATAAAAACCAATAAACAATTATTATATCTATAAATCCTGAGAATTGTTCTCTAGTATTTTATATATATAAATGATTATTGAAGCGACTGTATCATAAAAACCTTATTACAAATAAAAGCAAATTACAAAAAAAAAGTTCGACGACACAAAACAAGGCTTGGCTTATTAAAACCTGTCAACCAGTACGTGTCCTAGGAAATGTACAGAGGTGGTAACCATCACACAAAGTATTGAATAAAAAATGGCAACACATGTTTTCGCGATATCGAATCCTAATTAGGGCATGAACTTTTCTTACATCTTTAAAGTATGGACATGCGTGTAATTTTTCAATTACATTCTTAGAGGTATGCAGACAATCCCATCGGTACTTTGTAATTTATACCTTGAAAAAATTATCAACCGCATATCGAACTCGCGTGCCAAGGGTTCACAATGAGGTCATGGTATTTAAGGACTACCATTATTAGTTAATTAAATTTCTTTGTAATAATAATATCGTTATTATTGGTTTTTTATTTTTTAAATTCATAATACATTATGTAATAATTTGCCGTGGAGTACCGGCTTAGAATAGTACTCCCCCAATCTCATCCCGTGGGTGTCGTAAGAGGCGACTGAGGGACGGGGAAAAGGGGGGATGGGCAGCAGCGTCCCCCCTCCCATAAACATCTTACCCCCCTACTGCGCTCGCCAACACGCCTGCCCAGCGCGGCGAGTATGGGCAAACCCCTCCATTAATGGCAGATGCGCCCAAAAAAAGGCCCCCACAGTTACCGGCAAGCCCGCTAGGCCCGACCAAGGTAGCGGTCGCGGTATCGGCAGGGCAGGGGGTGCTAAGAATCACCGGTTCACGGCAGGCTACCGTATAAAACGACTGAACATGGCAACGTATAATGGACGCTCGATGAGGCTGGACCATCACCTCGCCGAATTAGAAGTAGAGTTAAGTCATATAAACTGGCATATACTGGGGTTATCTGAAGTCTGAAGACAGGGGGAGGACACGATAACTCTAGAGTCCGGTAACTTACTCTACTTCCGCGAAGGTGATAACCTCTCCCAGGGTGGTGTCGGTTTTCTAGTCAAAAAGGATCTCATTAGCAGCATTGTGGAAATCAGTAGTGTGTCGAACCGGGTAGCGTACCTTGTCCTAAAACTTTCCGACAGGTACTCCCTGAAGGTCGTACAGGTATATGCGCCAACTTCGACATACTCTGATGATGTGGTCGAAGCGATGTACGAGGACATCGCAAAGGCCCTCAACGACACCTCGAAGGCCCACTACAATGTTGTTATGGGAGACTTTAATGCTAAAGTGGGAGTAAAAGATAGCGGTGAATCGAAAGTCGGACCTTACGGCTTGGGCTGCAGAAATCACAGGGGGCAAATGCTGGTAAACTTTCTCGAAGCGCAGGGGCTTTTTTTGATGAATTCTTTCTTTCAAAAGAAGCCTCAGAGGAGGTGGACCTGGCGAACCCCCATAACGTGACAAGGAACGAGATAGACTTTATCATTTCGAATAAAAGGCACATATTTAGAGATGTTTCAGTGATCAACAGGTTTAATACCGGAAGTGATCACCGCTTGGTTCGAGGCACTCTAAATATCAACTTAAAAGCCGAAAGATCGAGAATGATGAGGTCTACTCTCCGACCTACCGTGCTCCAAGCTGCTCAAGGCTCCGAAAAGTTCCAAATGGAACTTCAAAATCAATTCACCGCGTTGAAAACCATAAGCAGCATTGATGAGAGAACCGACACGCTGGTCAAAATACTGCAAAACACATCCCGCAAGTGTTTTCCGCCACAGAGAAGAGACAACGCACCAAAACTCTCTGCTGAGACACTCGAGCTCATGAGAAAACGACGAGAACTACCATCGTTTTTGTCAGATAAGGCCTTAAACCGAACAATAAAAACGCTGACGCGACGCGATCTCCGACGCTCCAATACCCGTGCCATCAAGGCTGCGATTGAGCAAAATCGGGGATCGAAAGTGTTCGCTCGCAAGTTTGGGAGGCCGCGTCTGACAAAACTTAAAACTGAAAATGGTGGGGTCGTTACCTCTAGGCCTGAGATTGTCGGAGAAGTAGAGAGGTTTTATGGGCAGTTGTTCTCTTCAAGATCGGATAAACCCGTGGGAATCAGTATTGATGACCAGCGCGCCCCTCTTATGCGCCATTACTCCGAGGAGCTCCCGGTCGTTGACCAAGGAGAGATTAGGGCGGCTCTAGAACAGCTTAAAAACAACAAAGCTCCGGGAGATGACGGAATCACAACAGAGTTGCTTAAGGCAGGCGTGACTCCGGTCCTGAAAGAGCTAGCAAGCCTCTTTAATTCCGTCATCCAACATGGCAAGACCCCGGAAACGTGGAGCGGGAGTGAGGTGGTACTGTTTTTCAAGAAAGGTGATAAAACCCTCTTGAAAAACTACAGACCAATCTCCCTCCTGAGTCACGTGTATAAGCTGTTCTCAAGAGTCGTCACGAACCGTCTCGCCAGACGACTTGACGAGTTCCAGCCCCCAGAGCAAGCCGGCTTTCGATCAGGCTACAGCACCGTGGACCACATCCATACTGTTCGGCAGATTGTGCAGAAGACCGAAGAGTACAATCAGCCGCTGTGTATGGCATTTGTGGACTACGAGAAAGCCTTCGACTCCATCGAAACCTGGGCAGTGCTCGACTCATTGCAGAGATGTCATATCGATTGGAGATATATCGAGGTACTGAGATGTCTGTACAACGCCGCTACAATGACTGTCAACATCCAGGACTGTAAGACGAAGGCGATCCAACTGCGCAGAGGGGTGAGACAGGGGGATGTAATATCCCCGAAACTGTTCACCAACGCGTTGGAAGACGTTTTCAAAACGCTGGATTGGACTAGGTATGGAGTCAATGTAAACGGCGAGTACATCTCACACCTTCGATTTGCCGACGATATCGTCATCATAGCAGAGTCGCTGGAACAACTCACCGAAATGCTGCGTAGCCTAGGCGAGTCTTCCCGGCGTGTCGGTCTCGGTATGAACTTGGACAAGACCAAGGTCATGTTCAATAGGCATGTCGTGCCGGGACCGATATACGTCGAGGGGAAACCTCTCGAAGTTGTTAGTGAATATACCTACCTAGGACAGATAATACAAGTCGGTAGGAACAACTTCGAGAAGGAAGCCGATCGAAGAATTCGCTTGGGATGGGCAGCATTTGGCAACCTTCGTCAAGTCCTCAAGTCGTCTATACCGCAATGTTTGAAGACGAAAGTCTTCAACCAATGCGTCTTACCTGCCATGACATACGGTGCCGAAACGTGGACACTAACTGCGGGACTAGTCCACAAATTCAAAGTCGCTCAGCGTGCTATGGAGCGAGCTATGCTCGGAGTATCTTTGAAGGATAAGATCAGAAATGAGATTATCCGGAAAAGAACCGGAGTCACCGACATAGCTTGCAAAATTAGCAGGCTGAAGTGGCAGTGGGCTGGTCACATATGTCGTAGGACCGATGGCCGTTGGAGCAGACGAGTCCTAGAGTGGAGACCGCGAATCGGCAAGCGCAGCGTAGGGCGCCCTCCAGCCAGGTGGACCGACGACCTTAAGAAGGTGGCGGGCACCAACTGGATGCGGAAGGCGGAGGACAGGGAGCTTTGGCGCACCTTGGGAGAGGCCTATGTTCAGCAGTGGACAACGATTGGCTGTTGATTGATATGTAATAAAATATATATATATATATCAAATCAAATCAAAATCAAATCAACAGCCAATCGTTGTCCACTGCTGAACATAGGCCTCTCCCAAGGTGCGCCAAAGCTCCCTGTCCTCCGCCTTCCGCATCCAGTTGGTGCCCGCCACCTTCTTGAGGTCGTCGGTCCACCTGGCTGGAGGGCGCCCTACGCTGCGCTTGCCGATTCGCGGTCTCCACTCTAGGACTCGTCTGCTCCAACGGCCATCGGTCCTACGACATACGTGACCAGCCCACTGCCACTTCAGCCTGCTAATTTTGCAAGCTATGTCGGTGACTCCGGTTCTTTTCCGGATAATCTCATTTCTGATCTTATCCTTCAAAGATACTCCGAGCATAGCTCGCTCCATAGCACGCTGAGCGACTTTGAATTTGTGGACTAGTCCCGCAGTTAGTGTCCACGTTTCGGCACCGTATGTCATGGCAGGTAAGACGCATTGGTTGAAGACTTTCGTCTTCAAACATTGCGGTATAGACGACTTGAGGACCTGACGAAGGTTGCCAAATGCTGCCCATCCCAAGCGAATTCTTCGATCGGCTTCCTTCTCGAAGTTGTTCCTACCGACTTGTATTATCTGTCCTAGGTAGGTATATTCACTAACAACTTCGAGAGGTTTCCCCTCGACGTATATCGGTCCCGGCACGACATGCCTATTGAACATGACCTTGGTCTTTTCCAAGTTCATACCGAGACCGACACACCGGGAAGACTCGCCTAGGCTACGCAGCATTTCGGTGAGTTGTTCCAGCGACTCTGCTATGATGACGATATCGTCGGCAAATCGAAGGTGTGAGATGTACTCGCCGTTTACATTGACTCCATACCTAGTCCAATCCAGCGTTTTGAAAACGTCTTCCAACGCGTTGGTGAACAGTTTCGGGGATATTACATCCCCCTGTCTCACCCCTCTGCGCAGTTGGATCGCCTTCGTCTTACAGTCCTGGATGTGGACAGTCATTGTAGCGGCGTTGTACAGACATCTCAGTACCTCGATATATCTCCAATCGATATGACATCTCTGCAATGAGTCGAGCACTGCCCAGGTTTCGATGGAGTCGAAGGCTTTCTCGTAGTCCACAAATGCCATACACAGCGGCTGATTGTACTCTTCGGTCTTCTGCACAATCTGCCGAACAGTATGGATGTGGTCCACGGTGCTGTAGCCTGATCGAAAGCCGGCTTGCTCTGGGGGCTGGAACTCGTCAAGTCGTCTGGCGAGACGGTTCGTGACGACTCTTGAGAACAGCTTATACACGTGACTCAGGAGGGAGATTGGTCTGTAGTTTTTCAAGAGGGTTTTATCACCTTTCTTGAAAAACAGTACCACCTCACTCCCGCTCCACGTTTCCGGGGTCTTGCCATGTTGGATGACGGAATTAAAGAGGCTTGCTAGCTCTTTCAGGACCGGAGTCCCGCCTGCCTTAAGCAACTCTGTTGTGATTCCGTCATCTCCCGGAGATTTGTTGTTTTTAAGCTGTTCTAGAGCCGCCCTAATCTCTCCTTGGTCAACGACCGGGAGCTCCTCGGAGTAATGGCGCATAAGAGGGGCGCGCTGGTCATCAATACTGATTCCCATGGGTTTATCCGATCTTGAAGAGAACAACTGCCCATAAAACCTCTCTACTTCTCCGATAATCTCAGGCCTAGAGGTAACGACCCCACCATTTTCAGTTTTAAGTTTTGTCAGACGCGGCCTTCCAAACTTGCGAGCGAACACTTTCGATCCCCGATTTTGCTCAATCGCAGCCTTGATGGCACGGGTATTGGAGCGTCGGAGATCGCGTCGCGTCAGCGTTTTTATTGTTCGGTTTAAGGCCTTATCTGACAAAAACGATGGTAGTTCTCGTCGTTTTCTCATGAGCTCGAGTGTCTCAGCAGAGAGTTTTGGTGCGTTGTCTCTTCTCTGTGGCGGAAAACACTTGCGGGATGTGTTTTGCAGTATTTTGACCAGCGTGTCGGTTCTCTCATCAATGCTGCTTATGGTTTCCAACGCGGTGAATTGATTTTGAAGTTCCATTTGGAACTTTTCGGAGCCTTGAGCAGCTTGGAGCATGGTAGGTCGGAGAGTAGACCTCATCATTCTCGATCTTTCGGCTTTTAAGTTGATATTTAGAGTGCCTCGAACCAAACGGTGATCACTTCCGGTATTAAACCTGTTGATCACTGAAACATCTCTAAATATGTGCCTTTTATTCGAAATGATAAAGTCTATCTCGTTCCTTGTCACGTTATCGGGGCTTCGCCAGGTCCACCTCCTCTGAGGCTTCTTTTGAAAGAAAGAATTCATCAAAAAAAGCCCCTGCGCTTCGAGAAAGTTTACCAGCATTTGCCCCCTGTGATTTCTGCAGCCCAAGCCGTAAGGTCCGACTTTCGATTCACCGCTATCTTGTACTCCCACTTTAGCATTAAAGTCTCCCATAACAACATTGTAGTGGGCCCTCGAGGTGTCGTTGAGGGCCTTTGCGATGTCCTCGTACATCGCTTCGACCACATCATCAGAGTATGTCGAAGTTGGCGCATATACCTGTACAACCTTCAGGGAGTACCTGTCGGAAAGTTTTAGGACAAGGTACGCTACCCGATTCGACACACTACTGATTTCCACAATGCTGCTAATGAGATCCTTTTTGACAAGAAAACCGACACCACCCTGGGAGAGGTTATCACCTTCGCGGAAGTAGAGTAAGTTACCGGACTCTAGAGTTATCGTGTCCTCCCCCTGTCTTCGGACTTCAGATAACCCCAGTATATGCCAGTTTATATGACTTAACTCTACTTCTAATTCGGCGAGGTGATGGTCCAGCCTCATCGAGCGTCCATTATACGTTGCCATTTTCAGTCGTTTTATACGGTAGCCTGCCGTGAACCGGTGATTCTTAGCACCCCCTGCCCTGCCGATACCGCGACCGCTACCTTGGTCGGGCCTAGCGGGCTTGCCGGTAACTGGGGGCCTTTTTTTGGGCGCATCTGCCATTAAGGGAGGGGTTTGCCCATACTCGCCGCGCTGGGCAGGCGTGTTGGCGAGCGCAGTAGGGGGTAAGATGTTTATGGGAGGGGGGACGCTGCTGCCCATCCCCCCTTTTCCCCGTCCCTCAGTCGCCTCTTACGACACCCACGGGATGAGATTGGGGGAGTACTATTCTAAGCCGGTACTCCACGGCATCCGGTACTCCACGGCATATATATATATATATATATATATATATATATATATATATATATGGTGTATGTGTGTGTTTTGTAATTTTAAAATCAGAATCATTTACTTAGAGATAGAAGATCAGCCAACAAAAATGTGACAAACCAACGATGGCGGCAAATCGATGCTGCGAGTTTTATAATAATCTTGAAGTATCGGTTACCTTCAGCTTATGAAACGCTGATCAAAGTCAGATTATATACTTATTAAACCCGATGAGACGATTGGCGACCAATTAAAAAATGTCAGTTGTCCAACTAAACGCCAATGTTAAGGAGCTGAGGCCTGCGTATTTCTCTTGGTGATGATAGATGAGCGCATATTTATTATCATCCTGAACCTTCAAGTCCACACCAAATAAAACTTTACGAACGGTAACACTAATGTAATTATTAAAAACAATCTTAAAATTTAACTTTTTTTTAGTAAGGTATACATGTTGATTATTTGATAATTAAAACTAAATTATTTTGCGTAAACCAATTGTGCAGTCTTGTTTCGGACGAACGAGTTTCGCGATCGATTTCTACGATGAGTTTGCTCTTACAGAATAACTCAACTGATCTGTGCGGCCCGATCGTAAATTCAACGAAGAATTTACGATCGTTAACATTGACAATTTCTATTCGACAGTTATCCGTGTATCACAAACGTTTCTCATCTTGTTACACTAATTTGACAGATGAACACGACCATCAAAATTGTTTGTAGCATTTCTGCATTTTGATGAGTCTTGATATTTAACGAAGAGTATTTATTTACAAGGTAATGTACGATTTTATGTTAGTTAATGTAGAATTTGAAAGAAAAAAAGTTTATATTATGGTCTTTTTTTCCCCTTTTCTAGCGTGTATCTCCGCTATCTGAGCGCAAAATATTCTGCTAATGTCAAGTATAAAATACTTATATGAGATTATTCGGTTTTAAATTTTAAAATTTTACGCCTTTTTAATTTTTTAAAGAATACTTTTTTGATGACTAATTGGCGGCAAAGGATTAACATGTACAGCCAAATAATAAGCCATGAAAATTATTATTTGATAATAATATTTAGCGATGAGTAGATATATATCTATCTCGCTATATTGCGCTACTATCTACTACTTATAAAGTGGACGGTATCCTTATTTGCGCATACCGCGCCCCTTTCACTTGCAACGTACGCAAAAAACGTAATTTCTTCGCAATTAGCGCCTCTTGTTAATAAGCGAGAGTCGGGAGCGGGTTTTAAAAGATAACGAATGCATTGTGAAATAAAAAAAGAGTTTTCACTTATTTTTTTAGGTTGAAACGATATTTCTTAACAATTTAAGGGTATGTTTATTACTCCTCGGAAGTTGGTGACTCACATTACTTTTATATCAGTATATTTTTTTCTATAAGAGGAATGAAGAATGATATTATATAAACATTAAGTAACGGTTTGGACATAATAGGTACACAATTTAAAAGAAGAAAAATTTAATGTGTTTTTAAAACATTTTCGTATACAAAATGAAATCGGCAACTAAATTATAATAATATTCTTTCCTGATATACAGAAATTCAAGACATTAGATGATAATTTATATGAAGTATTACTAGTAATATTGGTAGTATATGGAGTAGGAGTGGCTTGTATTTATATTTCGTGGTGGTGTGTAGTAAGACTTCAAATGTCAGAAAATTTATGGAGAGGTTTAGTTCCAAATATCCAAGATCACCTTGAAAACCTTTCAGTGGAAACCTCGTTCTTGCTTACAATGTCATTAGAAGAAAAAGTGTTTGGTGTATAGAAAATACAAGCAATTTAAATACTAGAAAAGCACCGACCACGTGATAACGATTTCTTCAAATGAGAATGACCGTCTTTATTTCTTTTTGAAAAATTTATAATAATACTTGACAAAACTCAGAAGAACAAAAGCGGTGCTCAAAACCAGGCAGCCATGAGCTTAATTATAATCAATGGATTGAAAGAGAATATCATGAGGGAATCTGTACGTGTCGGATGAAAACATGTGCTAAGCTATGAAGCTGTGTTGTGAAGTAAAGTGTATCTCTTCAAAAGAAGAGGAAGCCAATCTTTTCCGAAAAGAAGATCAAAGGTGAGACATATAGTCTGATAGTATTTAACTGACAAACCTTAGAAGAACAAGAGAAACCAGAGTGACACGAATCAATATCTTGGACATCATCACTTTTAACTGACTCTTCCTTTCCATCCTTGACAATCGCAAACAGTTCATCAATTCTATTCTTCAGCGTTCTCACTTCGTTGTTCACCTTCCGTTTCTCCATCGCTACGTCTTCGAGTGCTATTACTTTCTCCGAAAATAGTGTTAGAACTTTTCTCATTTCATCCACATTTTTTGTTAGGACGTCGAATTTCTTTATGATACTGTTTTGTGTACTTGAAAGTTTCTCGATGTGCTCTTGCAGTTTCATGTATTCGTTGATAATTCCATTTGTTTCGAAATTCATTTTGTTTGAAGATTTTTTTTAACATTAATAGCTGTACATTATTTGCTTTGAACACTAAGGTTTATTTCGGTTTAAGAAAACGGAAATGTTCTCAGATATAAAATTGTTGGTGACAGTGAAGTGTCACTTTGACATTATTCATTTGTGATTTATACCAGCCAGATTTTTTAAGATTGAGTGAGGCACGGGACATCGGAGAACTTTAATGTATAAATATTTTTTATATATACAATTAGTTACTAATATTCTAAAAACTTTACCAATTCCTCCATAAAAAAATGGTGTTATTTTTACGAATTACGTTACTCGCTCAAAAAAAGAGCCCAAATTAGTCACCAGTAATTAGTTCTGGTCGTAGAAATGAAGCTTTTGTTTTTGGTTTGATATTTTCGGGGCTGATTTTCATAATAACTAAAATTGCTTTTAAAAATTTACGAAAAATCTATTTCCCCGACTGGAAAAATAACTCGTTGATTTTGGATTACGTCTATATTATTACAAAACTAGTTTGCTATTCCCCTATTTTAGGATTTGGTCATCCACGCCCCTTCTAATATTCACTCGGGTAAATACGTATGTATATTGCGTTAGCTTGAATTATTGCAAAAATTTGATAAGGCATTCGATTTTATTTATCAGTTACATTTTAAAATATATATATATATAAATATATATATATATATATATATATATATATATATATATATATATATATATATATATATATATATAGCATATTATGTTTTTTTTTTATATAGTATAATTAGGCTAAGGTATGTATGTGTATCAACGATGGTCGGAGAATTCATGAGGAATGTTTAGATGTATACCTATATTTTGGCTGAATGAATAATTGTTAAAAAAATTGCTAAAAACGATCGACTATCGACTGGGAGCTTTACTTGCGTGCGCCGCGTAAACCATATGTATGTATTACGATATAAACTTTTTATGCTCTATATAATCTACGTGCGAAGTCGGGACCAGTAGCTAGTAGGAGACATATTAATTATTATACATAACGTCATCGTTCTGTCGCAGCTGTTTATAAATATCCGTTGTTTAGCTAATCGGTCCAGTTATTCGGTTTAAAACGGAAACGACGAGTTTATTTAGTAAGCGAGCAGAAGATAGCTTGGAATGTAATTCCAGTGAAATTGATCCAATTTATAAAGTGTTGCCTTTTATTAAATCTACTTACGTTCCTTATAATATAAGTTACTAACTTTTGCCCGCGACTTTTTTCGCGTATTCTTCATTTGTTGACTTTACTCACGTGCCGCCTGTTGTAAAATATGTGTGTATGTCTACATCTGGGCCAAAAAGGCCTTACATTAAAAGTAGCTCGGTAGCATCAGCTACCAATGTTGAATTGTCCGGGTATTGGGGGAAACCCCGATGCCGTACCACAACTGGCTAATAAGGCCAATAAAGCGCAATGTAAATGATACACAACATGAATTGATTTTATCAAAATAATAAATAATTAAAAGAACTTT
This sequence comes from Nymphalis io, assembly GCF_905147045.1. Lineage (NCBI taxonomy): Eukaryota > Metazoa > Arthropoda > Insecta > Lepidoptera > Nymphalidae > Nymphalis > Nymphalis io. The sequence goes on from NC_065909.1 coordinate 1,665,196, forward strand.
TGAATCGTCATTTTACAAGATTATATTCAAAGTAACCACCGGTTAGGAATGTAGATTCTACTGATAACAGGCGAGAAACTTCTAGTTCTAGTAGTACTGGGTAGTTACTGTTTAACATTAATTCATTTACATATGTATGTTGATTTAATAAAATATAATTTATCCTGCACGATCATCAACGAATATTAAGTAAAGAAAACGTATTTCTTTTCATGTTTGCAAACTTTTTCGACTTACTATTTTTTTTAATATGATATAATTTATTAAAGTTAAAATATTATTAATATTATTATAGAATCGAATATCTTGCCTAATGGACGATGACTCGACTTTGCAAAGAGCGAAACACGGTTCTTTTTTACTTCACGCGTTCATAAAATGTTTATCACTGTTCCTATAAAATTAATCAATATATTTTTTTTTATATAGAATAGGAAGGTGGACGAGTATATGGGCCACCTGATGGTAATTGGTCACCAAACGCCCTTAGACATTGGTATTGTAAGAAATGTCAACCATCGCTTATAGCCAATGCGCCACCAACCTTGTGAACTAAGATTTTATGACCCTTGTGCCTGTAATTACACTGGCTCACTCAAACTTCAAACCGGAACACAACAATATCAAGTATTGCTGTTTTGCGGTAGAATATCTGATGAGTGGGTGGTACCTACCCAGACGAGCTTGCACAAAGCCCTACCACCAGTAAATATATACCAATATTATAAATGTGACGCTTTCACGACTAAACTATTGAACCGATTTTGATGCATGAAGCAAGCTTGATTCGCAAGGAAGGACATAGATACTTTTTTACCTGATACCTGACCCCTAGACGAAGCCGCGGGAGAAAACTAGTATTACATACATACATTATTCTAAATATATAATGATCTGCCAGCTATTATATACAATGTTGGACTATACCGTAGTTTAATTGTTTAGCTAAGTGCAGGCGATCGTCAATGTGTAATTGGTTCTTTAGATAATCCTTGCCACCATTTCGTATCGATTACAAATCGTCTAATTTCAGACCAATGTCGGTTTTACTTCACAAATCAACGGCTAGTTATTTATTTATATATTGACTCATGATTGGTCGACTTGAATAACTTTGTCCAATCGAACGAGGTGTAAAGACAAATAAACAGCTTTGTTATTGAATTGATGCGATATCATTGGTCGACATCTTGAATAATACTCTTATTTATAACAACATGAAATGTATTATAATTCATACTTAATATATAATGAATTAAAGAATTATTAAGTATATACAAACAAACAAAAAACTACTACAAATCATGACCGCGTAGACGGGGTCAGAACGCTAGCAGCATTTCCCCGTTGAGTTGGATTTCCGATCCTCTAGGCGTAACATGAACCTGCCTTCCCGTCACCATTGGAGACAATAAGACTAGGAATGAACGAACTAAATATTAATCCCACATAGAACTCTTCTGTAAGAACACTTCGTATCTCACTCGTGAAACCCGACTTACGGCGATGCGTTATTTCTATGCGTGTATCATTTTTGTCTATGGCGCATAAAAACGTAACTTTTGACATTTCGAGAACATATTCTACGGTCCGTTTGGAGTTGGTTGTTGCAGAATTTGTCTACGGTACATAAAAATAATCTGTTCTTCATAACTACAAGTATAAGGGTCATTACAACATAGTTCTAAAAGTCGGTGACGCAATAACAATGTCTATGGGTAGTGACCACTTACCGCCATTCCGCCTACCAATGTGAAAAAGAGTTAAATTTTTGATAAAGTACTAGTTATTATTATTGGCTCACATTTATTTCGAGTTAATATGTTTTTTTCCCGTTTACAGAAACAGTAAACGAGATAATGAGACCATTTTTTTAATTTTAGTTATTTTAAATATTTTTTTATGTAAAAGAGGTAGCTAATAAAGGGGCAAAAGGGCTGCCTGACAGTAAGTGGTAACCACCGCCCACAGATATCAAACATTCCTTACATCGCCAACGCGCCACCGACGTACGTACATAGTTACAAACGTACGTATGTCCGTTTATTTCTGTGTTCAATTTGACAAATAACATTTTATTAACAATAAATATAATAATTGCGTTACCTATTATATTGTGCGCAAACTAGTGAACTAAGCGCAGAACCAAGTTTCAGACACAGTGTAAAAATTTAACTGTCAAACTACAGACTTCTTAAAATTTCTTAACAGACAACACCAATATTTTATTGATTAAACCCGACCCGATAATTGAACCAATAATCTCGGAAGCGATAATCTTATAGACAAGCCACTAGAACAATGACCAAGAACATGAAATTTACGCTTGTCACGTAATTTCAGTTAGGTATAACAAAAAAAAAACTTTTCCTCATTTATTAGTATAGATTGATTTAATACACTAAAACAGCCCCCATATGTAACGGTACCATAACATCTTTACTACACAGATTAAAAATACTTATGATGTATGTGAATGACGCGTTCGAGTTGAACGTTCGCGTTTATATAGTTTGTTTTGATAAAATGGAGGGAGATTAAATACCAGCGTTTCCTTTCATTAAAGTAATCAAGAGATATTGAATGAATCTGTTGAGACGGTTTTCAAATGAATTGATTTAAATAGCTACGTATGCGCTTTTATTAATTTTAGTGTTCCGGTTTCCGTTACAGTCTGTTGTTTAAGTATATTAAAATTGAAAATCTTTATTCAACATATAAATATTAAATTTACTTATTGATTGTCGAAATCTGCCACCGATTCGGAAAAAACGAGTAAAATAAATAGTTACATCGGTTTTTTCTTTTCTTAAATTTAATTGGGACTTTCGTTCTAAGATGGACCTATGTTCCAACGCCCATAGACATTGGTATTGTAAGAAATGTTAACCATCGCTTACGTCGCCAATGCGCCACCAACCTTGGGAACTAAGATGTTATGTCATTTGTGCCTCTAATTATACTGGCTCACTCACCCTTCAAACCTTAACACAACAATACTAAGTATTGCTGTTTTGCGGTAGAATATCTGATGAGTGGCTTGCACAAAGCCCTACTAAAAGTTCTGCGGTGAGTTTTGTTTGTTCTTACAGATTAGCTCTCCTGGACGGATAAATAATAACATTACATAATGTATAACCTATAATTCAAGTTGAGAAAACTTAAGCGAAATTATATAACCGTACTAGCTTCTTCGCGCGGTTGCGCCCGCGTCAAGCGTTCCGCCCTCATGGGGCGTAATGTGACGTTAAATAGCCAATTCTCGAGAATTGCACTATCAAATGCAAATATATATTTTCTAACCGACTGGTAGTACCAGAGATTACCTTATTCAAACAAAAAAACTGTTCAGCTTTTTATAATATATTTATCCGTCCCGGCTTCGCACGGGTATATAAAGGATCTACATAGAACGTTTATAAAAATATATAAACATATATGTTGTTTTTTTGGGTTAGGAACCTTTTCGGACTTACGCAGATCAACTCACTAAAATTTCATCACAATCGGATGAATGATTTAGCAACACATAGAAGACAAACATAGGTACAATCATTTTTTAAGTGGAATAAAGTCCAAACTCACTTCAAAATGAACAGCGTTTGCCCAGCAACGATCTATTTTCTGCCTTTTACGCAGGATTTCTTGTTATTCGCTCGTTATTTATTTAATTTCCCTTATGACACAAATTAGAAATGTCATTTAAATTCCACGTAATAGCGGTAAGATTCACCGACAAACATATTTTATGAAATCGATTAGTCATTAGTGATTACTATCGTTTTTCATTGTAAATAACTTTTCCTTAAAATGTGTGTGTGCGTGTCAAGTACACGCACTTCGATTCATTGTGTAGTGTGCATTAATGGCCCAAACCGACACAAGAAGAAATATTAAGAAACCAGTATTCGCCCGAGTGTTAGGGGAAGGGCGGGTATTATTTATTTATTTATTTAGGATCACCAACATGGCATACAGTAATAATTACAAATTAAAAGTTTACAAACTAATTGGTCTAAGGGTAAAAGTTGCCATATTTATAGGTAACCACGACATGCATTAGGTAAAAAAAGAAGCCTACGTCTTGGGGTTCAAGCTTGCTTCATTCCAAATGCCCCGAAAGCGACAGACAGTTTTACTCTCGCATATATAATAATGTATAGAGCAAGGCCTTGAGTGTTGAAGCTCATTTTTTATGAAATTTAAAACTATTTGATTAGAAATCTATTTCTTTAGACGTAATATATACTCATGATTTAAAACTACTGGTGGTAGGGCTTTGTGCAAGCTCGTCTGGGTAGGTACCACCCAATCATCAGATATTCTACCGCAAAGCTCTAAAAAACTGTATTTGTCAGTAATATACTTATCGTTTTTTTTTTTTTTTTTTTTTCTGTTTTAAATTATTTTTAATACTTTATTCATATATCTTAATAAATTGTTAAATAACTTGTTATCGTTAGGTTCACTCCATGTTTGTTTGTATAAGTGGAAACTTTGTTGGCTTAAGTGAAATTTATTTTGTTACTAAATTTTATGTATTATATTATGCTGTATGTTTCCCAAATAAATAAAATAAAATAAATAAATAATAAAATAATAAAAAACAGCAATACTTGATATTTTTGTGTTCCGGTTTGAAGGGTGAGTGAGCCAGTGTAATTACAGGCACAAGGGACATAAAATCTTAGTTCCCAAGGTTGGTGGCGCATTGGCTATAAGCGATGGTTGACATTTCTTACAATGCCAATGTCTAAGGGCGTTTGGTGACCACTTACCATCAGGTGGCCCATATGCTCGTCCACCTTCCTATTCTATAAAAAAAAATAAAAAATATAGTAGTATTTGTCTTGCCTCTAAATGGTACACGAATTGACTCGGAAAGTAATAATAACATAAAAAACAAAATATTAACGGCGTTTTATGTTTTTTCTTAATAACGGTACGTCAATGTATCATTCGTTTCTTTCTATCACTTCTTATTGGAAAAGAACAGCGACACAATAACTTTTTAATTAATTAACTTATAATTGAGTTTTTTCTGACCTTGTAAGGTTTTTTCTTAATTATAGTCAATCGTGTTGCTACATATTTTTTTTAATTTGAACGTTGAAATGACAAACACATTTAATTTTTTTTTATTTAGGCAATTATGTCACCATTATGATGATCTTTTTAAAACATTTTTCTGACATATGTGTATATAACGTTGTGAGGAAATACATTTAGAAAAGTGTGGAGAAAAACCGATAAAAATTACGGAGATATAAATACGGAAACGGTCTAGCAGCTGTGAATAATCTACTAAAATTCGTTCTTTTCGATTCACCCTCGTTAGCTTATTCGATTATCTGTGACGGCGTTTTGTGAGAGCAAAATTGAAAAATTGCGAATTAAATGTCAGAATGAAAAATTCTTTTAAATATATTTTTTATAAGTACCAAAAATTTTCTATTTTTATTTGCCATATATTAATTGCCTTTAAAGTCTACAGAGCACATTTGCAAAGATAAAAAATATAGCCTATTTTGAATGATAATAGTTAATTTTGTGTCAAAAAGTCTGATTTATTAAAACAGTTAGCTATATAACTTTAAAATACGATCCTAAGGAACGGGGCAATGACCATAAATGTCACCCAATATAACATACTGTATAAAAGATAGATGTATAATTCCAAATTGAACGCGGGTGAAATCCCGCGCAGAGCGAATGATTTATAAAATCAAGTGACCGAAGTATGTACTTTAATTTTTTTTCTAAGTAGCTTTTTCGGTGGAAAAGAGTACAGATTGTTTATTTATTTAATCAATTTTAACATAAGACATACACGAACAAATATAAAAAAATAAAAATACTGTTACAAAAAATCTAAATTTCTAAATATTGTTTTAAATTATCCGAAAAAAAAGATACCTATAAAAACAGTTATAAAAAAATTGCAAGATCAAAAAATACATTTATAAATTATTTAAAAACGTTCACAATTTACTCATATATAATAATATGCTTGTTCATAAATCATAATATTTATATCACAAGCTACAGATATTTGTTACAAAAAATTATAAATTGTTGTATGTAGTACATAAAGACATAAAGGTCCTTTATCAGCATTGAACGATTATATATTATATCTTCTTCTAGTGACTAGCTGCCAATCACTCAGGCCAATAAAATTGACCAAGTTTTTCTCACAAATAATTCTCAGTAACAACTCTGAGCAAGGAAGTTGCCAGTAATTTACACAAATCCCTTGGAAATCGCGTAAAGCATTAAAAAATGGTAACATTTTAAAATAAATCTTAATGTTTCTGCTATAGTTGAACACTTTATTGTTATGAGAATGTGTTATGTGCATTAATTGTATTATTATATTTTACTGCCTGTTTTCTATACTTAAATAAATAGATAAAGCGTTTAAAAAGAACTTATCGCTTAATTGATTGGCAACATTGCACAACGTACGTACGACGTATAATTTTTAAATAAAGGTAACCCTGATAGCAACTTTGTCGCAAACCAGACATCGCAAGTTTCGTATAAGGATAGTTGATCCAAGTCATTTGTTATTTATAAAATTTATAGTTTAGTGGAATTGTCAATTGATATTTTTATTCGTATGTGAGTATATTAAAAAGTATTTCTTTTGGTATATAAATTGCTGTACTCTTAGTGTTGTCATGTTAAGAACATTTATTAAATTTGGTAAAAAAAAATTAACGAGTTTAAGGTAGGCGAAGTAATATGTCTGGTCATACGTGTTCATAGACATAATATTATCGATTCTGTGCTTCTTTTAGTTTGGGATCTAAAATATGTCATCTGTGCCTGTAATATTGTATAATTCCTTAGTATAAAAAAAAACTTTAAATTGTACATAACTAAGTCCTAAGTTTATGTTCAAAATTACTTGAACCGTTTTCGGGGATAAATAAATTAAAAATAAATATACTATCGATTAATATATTGCTTATTACTATATAACATTATAAACGCACTACTGTGCTTGTTGCTCAGTCACGCTTGAACAACCAGAGAGATTGTCAAGTTAAAGTTTTTGCTTAATTTAATTACAATAGAATACCTTACACACCTCACAAAATATCTATGTATTTCAAAAACAGAAAACATTTACCTATTAGATATTACCTCATGGAATAATTACACGCTACAAAATACCATAGTAATAAAAAAAATATGGAAAGAGAAAATTAAAAAAAAAAACCAACACATTAAACGCAAGCGTGGTTCGAAAATCGAAAGTTCCATTTCACGCTTGAAGCGTTCTTGTTATTAAATTAACTTGTTTAGTAGTTTAAAATGCAAAGTATTTTATAACACCTCTCTTTATTGCTCATTATGTCTCATTAATTGGATAATTTGCAAATATTCGAACTAGACGTCACGGTTAATAGAACATGTGATTCTTACTCAAAGATTGCGTAGTCTATAATCGTTCAAACATAGGCGTATATAGAAGCCTGGTGGGTATCAAAATACGAAACAAACCGAACTTCCGAACTGTCATAGTTCGTTTTTTTTCGTAGTAGAGGCCCAGATCCTCCTTGAAAAGTAACCCTAGATACGCCATTGCGTTCAAATCTCATACGTAATGAAATTTGACACTTTGGCATCTGGATAAAGATATTAAACAAAGATTATGCGGAGAGGATTGCGGAGAACAGCTAGTATCGATATAATACAGTAGTGGTAGTAACACTGCAAACTTCTCACTGCTGGGCCAAGTCCCACTCTACTTCCGAGAAGGTTTTAGAGCTTACACCCCTGCCTAGCGCTTGGAGTAAGCTATACACATGAGGCTTTCATCCGACAAATGCAGGTTTCCTGACGATTTATTCCCCGATAAGATGGAAAGCATATGAAAAACCAGTGATCTTTTGTACCAGTATTTATAAGTAATTAAAAAAAAAACAAAGTTTATTTCATTTTATTTACTTATTCTTTAATTTAAAATGAATGTCGTATGCTAGTTCAAGCCTTTTATAACGTCTCACTATAAAACACAAGTCAGCTTAGCAACGTCTATATTTAATACAGAGGGTAGAGTAATCCTGGCTGGAGGGACGTTTAAAATTAAATTCCTCTGACCTCGAACTTCAGAGTGCATTTGGATCTCCGCCAAGATTTGAATCGCTTGTTAGGATGACATGCATTATTTTTTAAACAAAAATAGTCTTGCTTTCTATTCTTTGCTTGTGTTAATGAAGATAAAAAAAATATGGCGAAGGAATGATTTATTCGAGATTTCATTCTTTAAGAAAAAAAAAACTATTTTTTTTTAATTTATACAATGACATAAAAAATAAGCAGTCTGTATGTATAAAATAATAAGTTTAAAAAGTTAAGGGCTGTATTAGATATTGGTATCTTCGGCTTAAGCTAAAAACCTATAAGACCGTAAAATTCATATTTTCTCTCATATCACCGTAGTTGCGGGGTCATCGCACTGAGACGAGACGAACAAAAGAGGCTTTGTAGACCACATGTGAGAAAGTATTTCCGGGGTTTTTGAATGTCTCGAGAAACTGAAACGAGCCTTGTTCATTGTTAACCGGGATATAGAACAGAAATAAAAACTTCTTGATGTGACGTTGGCTGTTTACTGTCACTCCGTAGTCATTTTTTTTTTGTCTATATGGATATTTTTAGTTTGAACAAATTGAAACTGATAAATTCTTAATACGTTCACATAAATAATACTTATTTAGTAACGTATCGAAATTAAGTCAAGTGTCAAGTGTCAGTTTAAGTTGATGTCAACGTCAAAATCTTTATTGAATTTTGTAGTATTACACTTTCGTTTAACAAAAAAAAAACAATAATTATAATTTAAATTTGAATTTAAATTGAATGTCAAATAAAAGACCCATGTGTTGTGATGTGGCTATACTTATATATTATTATTATACAATATTTATTTTAGCGCAAAGAAGTGTAACACCGCTTCCTAACTCCAGTACGGGCTTCAAACCCTGACTTCGGAAGCTGCAGCCGAATAGCTTATTACAAGGCTATAACCACAAAACGAGACAGTTAAATAATCACTAAACTAATTGTGTCTAGCTGAAAAGCTAAAACCACTAAACAATTATACATTAAAATATTACACGCGGCATTATGGTAAAACCATACATACAAAGCTAAATAATATATTTTTAGTATATTACACTAACTAAGAATAAATAAAAGCAATATGGCGGCTTCCCGTTCTAAAGTTAAAATTATCTCGTGACGAAGCAAATTAATGCGTACCAGGATAATGCCCTGACTCTATCACTGACCGCAGAAGAGAGGAAAATTGTATGTACTTCGAATAATTCGGACATTTTGTTGTTGACAAAGTTTTGTATGGATACTCTAGAAATCTCTTTATTTCTCGGTATAAGACCTCTATGCTCACCTCACGACTGAATGAATGACGAATGTGTAACAGTTATTATGATTAGTAAATAGTATTGTAGCTATACAAATAAATACATATATATATGTAATTAATTATAATAATGTATCGGAGCTATAAAATAAACCCGTAAAAGCGAGCGTGAAAGCTTAAAAAAAAATCCCTTATGTGTTTTATTTATATACCTAACATCACCATGACTCTAATGAATATTCCATGTCGGCAAATATTACCAAGACCTGCTAATTCATATAATAATATTGTATATAAAAAAACAATGTAGTTACCATTGTTTGATTTTCGTTCAGAATAAATAATTATTTGATTGTTTTTCATTGCACTGCACTGATTTTGTGCAAGCCCGCCTGGCTATTCATCAAATATTCTACTGCGAAAAATTGCTGCACCTCAAGTTGAACATAGGCTACAATTTTATACCTAGCACACCTCCCTCTCAAACCCTTTCCCCTAAAATGGAGGCGGGGGGTTTTTCTTCTTCGGGAAAGAAGGAAAAACCGAAACATGTATATCCAGCCCATATGTTTTGCCAAGCAGTCAAACATATATGGGCTATTATTGCCCGTCAATATTTCTACAATTGTTGATACGATTCGATACGTCAAAATTAATTTAATTTAAGCGTAAGTGCTATAATTTAAGGAATGTTTAATGTTTATTCGATAAATTCCAGGAAACTATAAATTTATATAACCCAATTCGAAGTCTAGGGTTGCAAGCCTTGAAATAATTAATATGTAAATAGATATTTTTTCTAGATAAATGAAAAATTATACAGCCTAAGTTTTCACTAAATACGTATAAATATATGTTCAGTTTTTTTATTTGATATAGGAAGGCAGACTGGAAAATTGCCACCACCGTCCTCGAAAATTGGCGCTGTAAGAAATACGGTTATACGCGCCACAGACCTTGAAAACTAAGATGTCCCTTATGCCTGTAGTTGCACTGGCAACCTAATGAGCTGAATAGTTTCAATCCCAAGAATGTTTTAATGTCACTGAGAAAAAAAATGTCTTAAGTGACTCCATGGTAACGGTGTGATACAGATGGTGACAGCTTGCTCAATTTCGTATTAATGTCTTTTTAAGGTTACATTACGTTTATAAAAACACATGTAAAAACTTCTGACTTCATTTTTTAACCTAGTTTGGGCAGATAAACAATGAAGGTTGTATACCAAGTTTATATTAATTTTGTCTCTACTTTCATTTAAATGTTTCGCGAGCTAACTGCTGCAAAGTAGTAATATCCGTTATGCCCACAGAAGATAGCCCCGAACTGCAGTGCTATTCCGTAAGAACTAACTTATGGGGGTATACTATTTTGATGCGTGTATTATTGAAATGTTATGATTATTATGGTCAATTTCATGTAACACGTTCTGCCGAATCACGACTGCTATCCGCGTTGAGTTTCGAGTGTTCTGATAGAATACATACAGCCCTATTTAGTTCGGCCCATCTCCTCACTAAGTGGACGTTAGCAGTCATTTCACCAAATTTCATCAAAATCGCTTCAAAAGTTTAGCCGTGAAAGCATAATAGATAGAACGTTACTTTTGCCTTTATAATGCTAGTATAGAAACAGGAAACGAACATACTTTATCAAACGAAAACAATTGAACTAGAGCCGTGTTAAATCTTGGCGCCATTTATACGTGATAAGTGTATTCATCTTATCGACTTCCATCCACTTAAATTAAAACATTCTCTTTTAATAACCAATAGTGTTATTATTTAGCGAACAAGAACTAAGTATATTTATTTTCGGCTTCATATCATTTGTGCTTGAAATTTGTCAATTTGCAAAGCCTATATCTTAATATAATACTACTAAACTAAACTCAGAACTCAATAACTAGTTTTAACCGGTTAAAAATATTTGCCTATATACTAAATATAAATAAAACGGAGATTAAATACGCATCCGCATTGGCGTTTCAGCAACTTAGTTACGCTCAATCGCCATTTTTTATTTCATAGAATACTTTCTAATATCTATTTTATTTAACACTTCTAAGAACTACAGTATTAAAAAACGAAACAAAATAACTTATTCAATTCAATAAACGATGACACGGAAATATCAAGATATTAATTATTGTAGCTTTATATTAAACATCGCTTACATTTCGAAGATAATTCGATACCTCTTATAAACGGAATAATAAGAATATTTTTGAACGTTACGTTTTTAATTCTATATAAATGCAGCGTTTCTATATGTAAAGTTTCTGTGACACAGCAAGCGATTTTAATCTTTTTTTTCGCCAAACCTTGTGTCTATTTACTATCATGTCTAATCAATGTAAATAATAATTACGTTTAGACATAAAACATTTAAGTACTTAATTGAATGTTTAATTAGATTGATGTAAAAGTTAGTTTTAATTTAATCAACATGTTTTGCATAATTTTAAACGTAGCAAGGTTATATTCGCCGAGGCAAGGTTAATGGGTGAAATTAGCGATAACGATGTCGTTAGTCGCCATCAAAGCCAAAACTGAATTATTAGCCAAGCCTTATCGTTTTATGATAATCAATAAACATGGTAAAATATAGACGGAATGTTAATTTTAAGGTTAAATTATTACACGAACTTCGAGCGTCACGGTAGTATGCGCAAGCGATTCCATGGTGCTCCTCGTTAAAACGGAAAGGGTACCACTGGTTTTTTTTAGTGAGTATTCCGATATTCGAAGCGCATTCAATAAAGCATAATGAGTTTTTCCAGCATTAAAAAAATAAAAATTACACGAATTTACAATAAAAAAAAGGATGGCTACGTGGTTGAAATCGGTCAAGCACTACAATTGTCATATGATTGAATTTACTGATATTATAAACGCGAAAGTTTGTGAGGATAAATGGATCTTTGTAACTATGTCACCCATAAACTACTAACCAGATTTGCATTCAATTTGTAGTCGATCCATTTGTAATCGTTTCTTTATCATTATTCTATAGATTATGGATGTGCAAATATTAAAAATTTAATATGTAATGTTATTAAATTAAATTACGATGAAGGAATTAAGAATGCTAACAATTAAAAAACCTTTATAAATTTAATATAAATAAAAACATGACAGTAGTCTTTAATGATAGAATATATGTGATTTATGTAGAAGATAATAAATCAACCTCTTTAACATATTGATTTGGATTTTGGAATAGACTTAGCACATAGGCACCGAGCATCAACCCCTCCCACAGGCGGGCCAAGCCGCGCGCGGAAGATGGTTTGTTTCTATAATTTATCTGGTGATCGGCTCGAAAAACATTTTGTGGAAATTGCACATGTCAACTAATGAAAATCGAGCTATATCCGAGATGGCCCAGGGGTTAGAACGCGTGAATCTTAACCGATGATCGTGGGTTCAAACCCGGGCAAGCACCACTGAATTTTCATGTGCTTAATTTGTGATTATAATTCATCTCGTGCTTTACGGTGAAGGAAAACATCGTGAGGAAACCTGCATGTGTCTAATTTCACTGAAATTCTGCCACATGTGAATTCTACCAACCCGCATTGAAGCAGCGTGGTGGAATAAGCTCCAAACCTTCTCCTCAAAAAGAGGAGAGGAGGCCTTTAGCCCAGCAGTGGGACATTCACAGGCTGTTACGGACGGATGGAAATCTACTACATGAATTAAAATGTTTTGAAGCAGCATAGTGGAATACGCTCCAGACCTTTTTGAAAAGGAAACCCCCTTGCTAATAGTACATTTACAGGCTGTCATTTTTTACTTTATAATAATATGGCGACCGATTTTAGAAGCAAAAATATAATTTATTGATAACATCTTGTCCAATCTTCTTGTTTTCTTTGCACGTATAATGCGAGGTCTATAATATTACTCGCCATGGCAATATTAACACACATGCTTAAATTATAATCAAAGCCTTTATAACGCAAGCGTTCATTAAAAATGCATCCATTTTAATCTTCAAATAAACTTTACAATTTTTTTCGTAAAAAAACAGTTATCAACCGATTTTTAGTTTATTTGCGATTTAAAAGAAAGTATATGTATTATATAAAAGGCAATGATTATAAGACTTCGTCTAATTTTTACCATTCTCAAAGGATGATAACCTTTTGCGCAGGACATATTATAGCGCACGGGTGTGCGGAAACATAGGTGCACTCTCTATTCCCGAACTCTTATAAGCTCTCATAAGAAAATCCATGATTCGAATTCAGGCGCCGGACCAAACAAAAACAGGTTCAGTGCTTTCCGAGGCACGAGTTTACACACTTCAAAGTACCAGACTCGTGGCTGCTATTGATTTTTCGACATAATTTGACCAACTGGATAAACGAGGCAGTCATTAGTCAAGTAAGATAGTACTTATATAACAACCTTATTTGTCATATGGACAGGATAAAAAAATTTAAAAATATTCTATATCTGTGTAGTGTGTAGGGGTTAATAGGGATAGCTATCATCTTGCATACTTGAGCATCAATGTCCGAAGTGAATATATATGTTTAGATAGTAAGGCATATAAATGAAATGAATTCATAGTCATCATATTAATTTATGCGTTAATATTTTATGGGAATAACCGTTTACAAATCGGTTCTTAAACAACTATGTACATTGTACACATTAAACCATTTTATGTATTTCAATTAACGAGAAAATTCTTAGTATACATATTTATAATATCGTCTTTAATATTATAATGCGAATATCGAATTCGTTCTGAAATCCGCCTGGAGGACATCATCACTGTCTTATATATTAATGATAAGAATGTGGGACTTACATAATCCTACAGCTTATAAAACATAGGTGTTTATTGGCTTCGTATCGTGTAAATATTATATAAATAATTAATACATATACTCGCATTATATTCATGCAAGAGTTTATGCCTATGCCATAAATTAAAAAAAAAAAAACATCCGTAGCTCCGTAATTTTATTCAATGTTTTTAATCATTGATGAAATTAGATGACATGAAACAAAAGTAATTAAATATATTAGACACGTTATTGCATAATTATACTTAAATAAAGTCAAAAGTCAGATTAAGATGATAAAATAATGGTAAGCATGTTTAAAATTTATTTATCATTGTTACGAAATTACGCACAAATACCTAATCGAAAAGCGTAAATTATAGCTATCTCTTTCCCTCCCAACCGTAAGTCATATGTTGCTCCTTGTCTATTAGTTAACGTGATGCATTAACGCGTTTTAAACTAAATATGTATTGAAGATCAATCAAGCTACATAAGCGTACGTAGGTGCGGGTCAACGGCCCGCCATTCGGCTAATAAACTTGAATATCTACATGAGAATCGCTGTTCGAATTTTAAATTGTTATATAAACCACGAATAAATAAAATATGTATATATCAAGGAGGTTTATTGCATTAAAAAAGTACAACCGAACAATTCGAATGTACTTATTACTATTTTTACATTTTGCATTACATTTAACGCCTTTTTAAATCGTAAATTAAGCTACAAGCTTAGTATTATTTAAGTCGCTTCTTTTTTAATACATAATTGACAAGGCTTATCGTATTATAATTAGAATTTAAACTTCTTTTATGAGCCTATAGTTCATTATTTTACCTTATTGTTATATGTATAGACAAAAGGTATTATATCAAGCACTTGAAATTGATTCCAATTTTAAAATATGAATAACAACATTTTAGACGAAAATAACATCAGTCAATAATACAATTATGATTTTGACTACTTAAATCCAATTAGCTGACGACATTAATTAGATCACGATTTCAAAAAAAAAATAATTTAATTAGCACAATAGTTTCATCTATACTTATATTTTCCAAATCAAACAAAACTTTTTGCTATTAAATTAAAAAAAATGTTACTATAGGAAAACTATCAATGACTTCACATATAATAGTTATGGGTCGATGAACAGACATCCGATTAGCATAATCATTCTATTCTTAATATATAGTTAAAAAGTTATTGTATGTATACATTTCGTATTAGCTGTCCCACGCTGCCTTGTGTGTCCTTTGTCTTCTATCCCATCATTAAACATCAAATGAGTATTACCGCCGTTATAGTATAATATGGTAGTATGCAACATTAAAAGTAAACAAGCAAATTAATTTCAATAATTATTTATTATTTAGCTGTGATTATATTTAATTTAAAAAAAATATATATGCACGACGAAAGTTGATCATAGAGTATCAAGAAAAAAAATTAATAGCAATTTATGGCTACGACACAAATAAAAAAAAATGTAGAACATTTTTACTTTTTAGATACTGACCGTGAGTAACTTAACCACAGATAATTTAAAATTAATGCCTGCATTTATATTGGGTTAAAATATCCGTAACTAACGGACATATTTGTTGATCTCGGTCGCGCCATTGTTCTTATACCGTTTCGCTAATAAAATGCTTAAAGAAATAACTGTTATAATTTCATAGCTCCCATGCTTGTTTTGGTGGGAAAAAGTACTAATTTGAATAATTTCATATTTGTTTCTTCGCTTTCACCTTAATTACTCATTAAGAAAGATACGTAATACTTTCAACAATGAATTATCATCAAACTATCATATACACATAAAGAGATAAGTTTTGTTGGTTAGCCTTTTTTAACACAGAAAAAATTGGTTTGTGTTCTTTCCTTATGAACAATGCCAAATTATAACATAATAAATATTATGTAATTACATACGATCCAAAAATTTAAACACAGAATTTGAAGATCCTGTAAATCCTTTGATAAGATTGCTCTTGACCTTTAATTAATTTTTTATCCGACTTAACATAACAGAAAAGATGATTGTTGTGTATCTTAAATTTCTTATGAAAACTCTACATATGTTGAAAGAGTCTGCTCATACTAATTTTACTAAATATATAGTTTATATACTTTCGATTAGTAAAGTAACAGCAAATTTCCCATTGCTGGGCTAAGGCCTCCTCACTTTTTTTTGAGGAGAAGGTATGGAGCTTATTCCACCACGCTGCTTCAATGCTGGTTGTTTGGTTGAATACACATGTGACAGAATTTCAGTGAAATTAGACACATGCAGATTTTCTTACGATGTTTTCATTCACTGTCAAGCACGAAATAAATTATAAACACAAATTAAGTACATGAAAAATAAGTGATTGCTCGGGTTTGAAACCACGATCATCACGCGTTGTAACCACTAGGCCATCTTGGCTTTTTTACCTTCGATTACACCCCCCCAATTAAAGTATCATATGCTAGTCTTTGCCTGCGGCTTCGCCCGCGTTGAGTGTTCGGTATTTAATGTATTTTTCTGTACCCTAGACAAACATATAATGTCAAATTTCATGATGATCAGTGAGTAGTTAGGACGTGAAAGCGTAACAAACAGACTCACTTTCGCATTTATAATATTAGTAAGTATTTTGTATTTTTTCAGAAAAAATACAAAATACTTACTAGACAAACATATAATGTCAAATTTCATGATGATCAGTGAGTAGTTAGGACGTGAAAGCGTAACAAACAGACTCACTTTCGCATTTATAATATTAGTAAGTATTTTGTATTTTTTCAGAAAAAATACAAAATACTTACTAGACAAACATATAATGTCAAATTTCATGATGATCAGTGAGTAGTTAGGACGTGAAAGCGTAACAAACAGACTCACTTTCGCATTTATAATATTAGTAAGTATTTTGTATTTTTTCAGAAAAAATACAAAATACTTACTAGACAAACATATAATGTCAAATTTCATGATGATCAGTGAGTAGTTAGGACGTGAAAGCGTAACAAACAGACTCACTTTCGAATTTATAATATTAGTAAGTATTTTGTATTTTTTCTGAAAAAATACACACACAAACATACGAGAGAAATCTCTTCATTTTTAATTTGCTTATGCAGGTAATGAAAATGTATATTGAGCTTAAAATGTTTGTCGCACTGGATAGACGTACAGATTACAAACAAGCGTATTAGGAGTCGTTTAATAATATTATTGTTTTGTATAAGTAAATTTGCTACAGGTAAAAACATTTTACCACCTTTAGTTAGGATTTACGTCATTTATTTTTGCAGTAGGTACCGAGCAGCAGCGACCGATCTTCCCTCGACTCTGTCTTTTTTTGTGAAAAATTGCGTATAGAAAAAAAACAAACCCTCATCAAGTAATATAAACGGAATAACCATTTTAATAGGAACACGATGTATAACTAATTGAATAATTTTATTTTTTTTGTGTTTACTTCCTATATGTACCTGAATAATAAAACTTACTTTCCTGTATAAAAAGATATTTTCGATTAATATATATTACAATTAATATTTTAATAAAAAACATTTTAACCAAATTACTGAATAGGTATGTAAAAAAAATATAAATTACATTTTTTTTATATCAATTTTTTCTTAATTTTCGAAACTAAAATAATCTGCACGAGAACACGAGTTACATTAAAATCAAATCTAATCTGATTCTTATTTGAATGGGGCTTATTTAATAATTTTAGTTTATAAGGAAAGTAAGTTACAAAAATAACTATTACTCATCTTCCAGACACATCAGACGGAAATCACATTAGCCAAGTAAAGGCGTGCCTGCATTCCTATATCTACTAAAATGCACCCAGACATTTCTATAGTACGCCACTTCACCCCCTCGCTATCAATACGGCGCGACACGGCATGCTATGACTAAGAACCAATACAGAAGTGAGCAGACGACAAATAAAAACAGTTAAAAATATAAAAAAATATAATTTAAAAATGAACTTACTTTTTTAGGCCCATTCTGCACAATATTGTCGTATTCCATACCTTCCACAGACATTTTCACTTAAAAAATTAAACACACCAAAAAGTATACACTCAAAGAGGTTTTATTTTTTAATACACCCAAATATATCGGTTCTTAATCGTTTATCGCAATCAAATGTAGTCACTAAATGATTAAGAGTTCCGGTAAATCACTGTTTCCATTAAACAATTTAGTGGAATTAACGTTCGGATTGTACGTCGTGCCAACTGCCGGCACGGGTGCAACAAATTCAGACGCCCACACAGCCTCCCCTGCTCTCCAGCAAGTGAAATACTCATAAACTTATACTATGTATAGAAAGTTGGTATAGGTAGAGCAAGTGGGAGTGAATGTAAAGTACGGTTCGTATAAGGCGATTTTATTGCCCTCGTCTCAACGTTCCTTTTTAGGCATAAATGTACACTTACATCTTATTTCTATATTCTTATATGAATCCAAAAAAAAAGAATAAAAATACTATATAAGTTTTTAATAATTTTAAATTACAAAGCATTTTCATTATTTATAAATAAAATATTTATTATCTCCAAAATGTTATTGTATTCGTCAAACTTGTCAATTGTCAAATTAATGTCAAAATAGAAATAAACAAGACTTCGCTGTTTCTAATAATCATAAATTAATAATCAATATCTTAAACAAATAATTTACAGTTTCTTTCGCATTTGAACAGAATATCCAAAGTGAAGATCATAATATATTATATTATAGTAACGAAACTTTTTAGGTTATAAAAATTTAAATATGAGTGAAGACTATAAAATACTGAAACAAGGCGCAGAAGCGAAGTTGTATATCTGTAATTATCTTGGAAAACCTACACTTATTAAAGAAAGATTCAAGAAAAACTATAGACATCCTGACTTGGATCATACTATTACTAAAGAGAGAATAAAAAACGAAGCAAGATCGATTGTGCGATGTAAAACTGCAGGAATAAGAACCCCAGCTTTGTATCTAGTAGATTTCGATCGTAGACGTATATACATGGAACATTTCCAACACAGTATTACTGTTAAAGATTTCATAATAAATTTAACAAAGATAAATGGTACCAATGCTGATACTACAAACAGTTTAGACATATACGCAACTAAAATCGGCCAGACAGTCAGAAAATTACATGACAACAACATTATACATGGGGATTTGACAACTTCTAACATGTTACTCGTAGAAAAAAGTCCTAGTAATACAGTTGATGATTCAAAATGGCTTCATCATGAAAATGTTGAAATAATTATGATAGATTTTGGCTTGTCTTTTATCGATTCAAGTACTGAAGATAAAGGAGTTGATTTATATGTGCTGGAACGAGCCCTCATTAGCACTCACAATGATTATCCAGACTTATTTAAAAAAATATTTGAAGCTTATAAGAGTTTTAGTAAGAATAACATTAAAGAAATTATTGTTAAGTACGAAGATGTTAGGGCGAGAGGCAGAAAGAGAACTATGGTTGGTTAAATATTGTATCAATTTTGTAAATAAAAAAATGTTGAAACATTTATTTTATTTTAATAATTCCCCAAATCTTATATATTAAACTAATAATAATAAATAGAATAAGAAATTATAAATTTTATACGTTTAAATAAACAAATATCCCATTAAGATTTAAAGTATGATAAAACTTGGTAGAGGACAAAAAGATATTAATTTATGTATATAAGTTATTATATACCTTATTCATTTATATATAAATACATTTAAAGACCTATATTGAAAGTGCATGCCAAACTAATTAAAAAGTGTTTTTATATAGTACTGTATTTTATATGCATCAATATTACAGCAATATTTTAATTATAAAGTCAATAATGATTGATACTTTATTTCTGTAAAAATTGTAACCATGGAATTTACTTTGTTTTCTATTATTGAAATAAAGAAATAATACTTTAAATAATGGTATATTTAGCAATTCACTGCAAACAAATACTTCGTTGCTGTTGCTGCGTAGTTTTAAATTGAGTTTTTAATTTTTATAAAAGTCATAACAATTTTCAATACATACTAAATATTAAAAATAGAAAACAGGAAAATAAGATATTTACTATTCCGATAGTCTTAAAAGGTTAATCTTTTGAAAACCAAACAGTCAACACTGAAAGAAAAATGTCATTTCTATATCACATATGTCACTTGTGAAATATGTCTTCCGCATAACCTAAAATTATTTGTTTTTAAATATTGTTGAAGAAATTAAATAATTTAAAATATAACAAAAAAATCAAGATGAAACAACGTGCGTTATCTTTATCAAAAACACTTTTACTAAGTCACAATTCAAAGGGCTTACCTGCTATAAGTGAGTGGATAAATAGATCATTTGTATTTGTAGTATTTTAGGTACATTTATAAACAAAGTTTTTTTATGAGTTAAATTATACGTAATATATTTGATTTATGTATTAAAACTACTGTATATAGCATTAAACGTTGATAGTTTTTTTCAATGTGCTATGCTAAGGGCGTTCGTGTCAGCCGAGTTACTTTTAAAACATAGTGTAAATTGTATAATGTAACAATAAAAAAATCTAAGCCGAATTATCAATTATTATATACGATTAATAGATTTTCTGAAATTAATAAATTGAAATATGTTTATTTCAAATTATCTCGATTTGTAGGATGTTTAAGCACAAAAGAGGCGATTGATCGTCGGCACCATCTTTTTGATCTGGAAAAAAAACGACAATTGGAGAACGTTGGAAGAATAGAGAAAATCGAAGTTAATTACAAAGGGGTTCCTAACGACTGCACATTAATTATGAATAAAGATATATCAACACCATTTGATTGTGCAAGACGTAAGTAATGTCTTAGGTATACTAATGCCTTTTCTATACGCCTGACAATGTGTATGCAAAATTTCATGATAAATGGTTGAGAAGTTAAGACTTAAAAGTGTAGCAAACTCACTTTCTCATTTATAATATTAGTTAAGATAAGAATATCTATATTGGGTACTTCAAGCAGTGTAAATGGTACATAAATATTTTAATATTTACATATACCTATGCAAGAGTAATGAGTTAACTGTTTTTCTGTAGAAGAATACAACTTAACATCTGATTATATTTTATCTCTATAGTCCTATGAATATGAAAAATAATTTTCCGACTAGGCTCAGAATGACTATGACAATTTGACATAACAATTTTACCGTGTTAAATGATTTTGTTTTTACGATTTCGCTATGTTGTAATACTACTAGCTTTCCATTCTATCTTCGGTAAAATTCATACAAGGTTATCCCACACATTTCACATAAAATTATAATTTTCCATAAATACTTTCATAGTGGATGTTTATGATATTAAATATACCTTTGTTACAAATTTCACCTATCACCTAGAAGTGGTTCATTAGTTTTGATAGTGCATTTATAGTGAATCAGGACAAATAATTTTATAATACATATAACATATGAAGTTATAAATATAATATCCTGGGACATTATTCACACACGGCCATCTGATCCCAAACTAAGCAGAACTTGTACTATGGAAACCAGACAACTGATATACTACATATACCACTTTTCTTTTGTAAATACATACTTATATAGATAATTACACCCAGACTCAGGACAAACAGACATGTGTATCTACCAATCATACCAATTGGCCCGTTCAAATTAATCTACATAGCAAATTACTCAATTAATAATGGAACTTATGCCTATTATTTGAGTTGAAAAGTGGGTATTGTTGTTGTATATCTTTATTATAATTGAAATTGAAATAAATTGAAACATATAGTACACACCACATACATTATACAACAATTAACTCGTTCACACACCAATGAAGATTCCACTTAAAACTAATTCATGTATGACAGTAAACAAGCAATTTTGTAAATTATAAATAATAATTATGAAGATTCAAACAGTTAACAAACAGCAAAACAATAATATAAATATTAAAAAAATAAATAAAAACATTGACTAAGTTAACAAATGCACAGAAACTCTTTTTTTAAATGTATTGACGAACATTGTTTCAGATTTGGGGGAATGGCACATGGAGTCGAGTGCATTGGCGTTGCTTGATGGTACAGTGTACTGGGACATGCACAGACCCCTCACAGAGAACTGCACGTTAGAAGTGAGTCAATATTACTCATTTAATACATAATTATTATATAAAGTTATTTAGATTAAGCACAGCCATATTTTATTTGTTTATATAATAAGTTTCTGCTGCAATTGACAGTTTTGACAACTGAGAATTGAAGTGTTATGTTTAAAAGAAAAGAATACTAATATTTATCGCAACAGTTACAGAGGTTCAACATAGCGGAGCCGCAGCAAGTGAACAAGGCGTTCTGGCGCACGTGCTCGCTCGTGCTCGGCGCGTGCGCCACGGCCGCCTTCAAGGACACCGTGCCAGTGCAGCTGCATAGTTTTCCAGGACCGGACAGTGAGTGCTCGCTTTATAAAATTTCACTACAAAGCCTGTCTCGTTCCATATTGTATCACCTCTCTTTATTTACAATTATATTTCAATTTCAGTAGTATAAATAAATAAATCTTAGATTTATATATTATATAATATGCACTATAAATAGTTCTCGATTAATTTGTCTTTATTTATAAAGAGATGGTCACTCGTGTGGGTGGGGTGTTGTTTCCCTGTCTGTATCCCTGACTGAATCCACATTGTATTCAAAATTTCAAGTAACAACCAAATAAACAAACTTACTTTCAAATTTATAACATTAGTAATGGTACTGATGAAAATCTGTTCCACTTAACTACATATAACCATTTTAATTTTAAACTAACAAAGTTGTGATAACAACTTCGTTGACATTCAAAACGCCTTTTGCAAATCCATCATGAGTACCATAATATTTTTCTTAAGATCTCAACTGCATAGAGAAATTAACTCTTTTGTAGGCCAATATGTATGGTTTTACAACTCCAAGAAAACGTTCAAATTTTTACGGGCCGGTTGGCATGATTGGTAGATACTTGCCTTTCACGCCGAAGGTTGTGGGTTCGATTCCCACCCAGGACTGACATTTGTGTGCATGAACATGTCTGTTTTTTCCTGAGTATGGGTGTAATTATCTATATAAGTATGTATTTACAAAAGAAAAATAGTAAATGTAGTATATCAGTTGTCTGGATTCCATAGTACAAGCTTTGCTTAGTTTGGGATCAGGTGGCCGTGTGTGAATAATGTCCCAGGATATTATTATTATTATAATTGTCTCTCTAAATTTAAAAAAAAGTAAAGAAATGACTATACATACATAGGTTATTAGTGAGTCCATGGATGACAAATACTTTGGGAATGATAAGATCGACTTCTGCTTTTCTGAAAATTCAAATTCAAAATTCTTTCTTCAATATAGAACTTTAAACATTATAGAAATTACTTTTTGATTATCAAATTAAACATTACCGGTTTGGAAAAAAAGATCCACAATTGAAAATTAACAATAAAAGTGGTATTTTTTTTCAGTAAGAAGTGGTTCATTCATATACGACATAGACCTACCAACCCTGCCCGATTGGACGCCTACCCCCCAGGAGTTGCACACCCTCAGCGCGGAGTACGTCCAGCTGTGTCGGAAGCAGCTGCCCATTGAACGTCTGGATGTGTCCCAGGAGCTGGCGTTGGAGATGTTTGTGGATAACCAGCATAAGGCTAAACAGATACCGAGTATCGCCAAGGCTACTGGTAAGTTCTTGTAGCGTCTATATACATATATGACTATTATGATTAAATAGCTTTGCGCTGGCGTGTTAGGGGGGGGGGGGTTGTTTGTAACAGTGTTAAGTTATCAGTACTCCAAATTACATACAATTAATTCTAGCAGGTTTTGCGTGATTGAGTAACAAATATCCAAACATTCACATTTGTAAATCGATTTCGGCACGGCTGACATTCTCATAAGAGACTAGACAACTGCACAGGAAATAAAATAGTGCTAACTAGTTTGCACAAACACAGTCCTTTTCACTCTCATGATCCGAAAGGCCATTCGGACAATCGAGGATAAGTCAGGCTCAGGTTTTCCGAGGCACTAGACTGCACGGCCACTAATAAATAACCATTTTAGTATGTGAATAAATTTTTTTTTATAACTTTCAACAGCGCCACTTATCGGAAGTTATAAATAAATACTAGCAAACGCAATAACGTAATATATATATATATATATATATATATATATATATATATATATATATATATATATATATATATATATATATATATATATAATAGCTACTCCGCATGTTTCGGCAATAATATAATCCTAAATAGGCTATAAGTTTCCTCAACAATCGGACTATAAAATGCAAAAATCGAATCAAACCAGACTGGTAGTTCCTGAGATTAGTGGGTTCAAACAAGAAACATACAAACATTTCAGTGTTATTATATTAACATATATATAAATTTATACATACTTAAGTGATATTTAATATTTTTCAGGCAAGGTGACGTTGTACAAAGTGGATAAATACGTGGATATATCGAAGGGCCCGCTGGTCGCCAACACGGCACAGGTGGGGCGGGTCGCTGTCACGGCGGTGCACCCTCTAACTGGTAGGACATTTATCAAATACCGACATTAAGTAACAGCCTGTGAATGTCCCACTGCTGGGCTAAGGCCTACTCTCCCTTTTTAAGGAGAAGGTTTCGAGGTTCTTCCACCACGCTGCTCCAATGCGGATTCGTGGAATACACATGTGGCAGAATTTCAGTGAAATTAGACACATGCAGGTTTCCTCACAATGTTTTCCTTCACCGAAGAGCACGAGATGAATTATAATTACAAATTAAGCACATGAAAATTTAGTGGTGCTTGCCTGGTTTGAACCCACGATCATCGGTTAAGATTCACGCGTTCTTACAACTGGGCCATCTCGGCTAGTTAACATCGACATTAGTAAACGCGAATTAACAGTTCTTAAGTTATTAATTAACTGAATTAACCCCTTCCTCTGAATTAAAAGCGTTGGATGGATTTTTCTTCCTTGGTAGTGGGACTCTGTTCAAGCCAGTCTGGGTAGTTACCAACCACTCCTTATATATTCTACTGCCAAATAGCAATATTTGTATTGCGTGAGTTAAAGGGTGAGTGAGCCAGTGCAACTAACAACTTGTGTTTAATAAGAGACATAACATATTAAAGCGGCTGTGTCTATGAGTGTTGGTGACCACTTACCATCAGATGGTGCATTTGCCCGGCCGACTAAATATAACTTAAAGAAAAAGAGTGCATTGAGTTTCGGCTAACCGAAGACAGATACCGCAAAACAGCAGTACTTGGTATTGTTGTGTTCCGGTTTGAAGGGTGAGTGTGCCAGTGTAATTACAGGCACAAGGGACATAACATCTTAGTTCCCAAGGTTGGTGGCGCATTGGTGATGTAAGCGATGGTTGACATTTCTTACAATGCCAATGTCTATGGGCGTTGGAGACCACTTACCATCAGGTGGCCCATATGCTCGTCCACCTTCCTATTCTATAAAAAAAAAAACAGACAAGCTCTTACACTAATTGACCGTCTATTTATTAATTATAGGTTCCCCTGACAGCGAAGTGAAGAAATTGTACAGATTCCAAGGGGTGGCGTTGCCGACTGGAGTCATCCTAAACCATTTCGCGTTCACAATTCTAACCGACAGAGCTAAGAAATTGGTAAGTTTTATATTCAATCAAAATAATACTTTTTGAATAAAGATGCTTAAATTTATTTGGGTTGACTTTGGAAGGGTGAGTGAGCTAGTGTAATTACAGGCACAAGTAACAGATTGGTGGCGCATTAGCGATGTAAGGGTTACAATTTCTTACACTGAACAAAAAACGTACACTGTCTCACAAAATAAATAATCCTAATCCTGTGTAATTCTTGTAAAACCTTTCTTTGGCATTAATAAAAAAAAATTAATGATTGCAAAAGCGTGTAAGTGTTTAATTTTCATGTTTTGTTTTCCAGAACTCCGCTAGATCTCCGATCAATCCATTTGGTGATCTGAACCAAACTCCTGCACAAGAGAGTATAGCAGCTCGCGCATAACGTTCATTATATAATAATTAAGTGATACAATTAGGAATAGAAATAAAATAAATAAATATTTAACTAAATTTTATTCTTAAAACACATTAAATATTTACAAATCATCATTCATAAGTCAGAGAGAAATATTTATTATATATATTTACTAGTATTTATATATATTTGATATACAAATATATTTTTTTTACATTAATAAAGGAACTCGAATTTTCTTATCGAATATTACGGTTTTAGTAAAATTTCATATATTTACCAGTCTGGCTAGTGACGTCAGTTGGTCGTCTATTGCGTCATCGATGCCATCCACCAATAACAATTGAGAGACTATCTTTGATCAGCGTTTTAGAAACCGGTTTGAATTTCAAAGACAAACTATGTTGAATCATTTAAGGCATTTGACAAGTATAACCATACATTAATTACTTCATTTCACATAATTGTGAGCGATGAAAAAAAAACAATTAATTTAAAATTGGAACATACTTCCATAAACAATAATAATACTAGATTATATACATGAATTAGTTTTTTATTTCTTTGTTACTCTTTCTAGATTTTAACTACTCGACTGATCATAGTGAAATTTTACATCAAACTTTTCGGAGAATAGAAACGGGCATAGCTTACCTAACACTCCCCTCCCTGATACTCGAGTGAAACTAGTTGTATATAAAAACAACCCCTAATAACAAAATAATACTAATAATAATATTATTTCATTCATCAAATTGTAATATAATTACGATATTTTCAAAAACAGCAAGGTTGATAGGTCACATACATTTGTATGTTGTTTCTTACTATTTATTGTAAAGATCCATAGACTTATACATTATAAGATGTATCTAATATTGAAATACTTAAAACATTTATTCTTATATAGTTATTCCTTTAATAAGTCTAATTGGTAGTAAGGCCTGTCAAAAATATCAGGTACCATTCGTGATAAATGTGGTCATAATGAACTTCAACCCTCCGATGACTTTTGCTTTTTAGGATCTGATGGTCCATCATCCCCGTCCTGAAATATCGGCATTGGTTGAGTTTTCTTATACGCTGGCGCCACCCAGAACGGATTCTCTTCAGCGTCCTTAGCGTATTTCAATATAGCCTCCCTCGGATCCTGTTCATCATCGACTCGTTTACTCAGACCGAGATTTCTGATAACGAAGGAGCTCAGGGTGCTCCCAGAGGCGGCGACTCGTCCCCCTTGACCGGACGTTATCGGTAGATCCGGTCGTCTAGACTTGACGGGATCCAATCTGTCTTTCTCCATTTTCTTTTTGCTCGTTCTTAATTTCTCCTGCCTGAACAGAGGCAGTGCGTGTGGAGTTATAATTTGCTGCGAGCTGACCACCTCCATGGACTGTTTCTTCCTATGAGTCTTGACGACGCAGAGCTTCGCTCCACGCAGGCTTCTTTTGTTATCGTAATAACATTTCACGATGCCATTGCCACATCCAACGAATATCTGGTTCAGCTTCGCGTGCCAGACAGCTTTAATGACGTGTGACTTGGCGACGTCGATGTGCGTCACCAGCTCAAACGTCTTCGCGTTGAAGAACACAAGCCTGCCCACGTCCTGGTTCCTCTGCAAGGACTCGCCGGTGAACACCATTGTATCGTCCGGACTGAAGCTGCAGTCCGTCTGCTCGTACCTCGAGAACAGGTCGCCGAAAACTTTAACCGGCTTCTTGAAGTTACGCAAGTCCCATATTTTCATTGTATCGTCATTTCCTCGACTGACCAAAAGCGAACCCAGATACGAGAATGAAATGCACGATATTTCTGATTGTTTCTGGTGCGCGTCGCGTAGCAAAGATGTGGTGTTCACAAAATTTTTCCTATGGTCCCACATTTGTATGGAACCGTCGTAACATCCGCACGCGACGGTGTTGCCATCCCTCGAAAAGGCGCATGAAGTCGGATTAGTCTTCAAGCCTCCCATCTGTCGTGGCTTGATGACTGATTTGTGCTGTTTGGGATTCTCCGTGAGCCACAGCCTCAGGGTTCCATCTTGAGAGCATGTCATGAACTCCTCGCGGATTTGCGGATGCCAGCAGCCGCTATTTAATGTGGCTGTGTGTCCTTTGGTTCTAAAAAAGAAAAAAATATACACCATCTAAGAATTTGAATCAAGTAGGTACATTCATATCTATATATAAAATAAATAAAAACAAGCGAGTGCCAAGGTACTAACGAGAATTGATGTATAAGAATGTGTGCTCATACCGATCTCTAGCACACATAAACGCATTTACAATAGCAAATCATACGTGGACGTTATCTGACGCTCAAAGCCTCAGATTGCCCCTACCGTGTACTGAAAGCTAAAATGTTTACACATCAAAATGTATTAATATCAAAATCCTTACTTGGCCATGTCAGTGATATACTGATCCCCCTTAACACATTCAAGCACTTCGAAGCCGTCCCTGTCCAGCACCTTGGCCTGTGCTGCACCGCTGACGACCAAAATAGAATCACCGGTCGCTGAATACTGCAGGGCTTTGATTGGATGATTCTCGCAGGGTTGAAGCGTTCTGAAGGAACGCATCGACGCGTCCATTCCTGGAAAAAATATCATTGAATGATGTAATTAATTCCTACTTAGCGCTTTGCATTTTGCCTATTAAGGGAGCTTCTTAAGAAGAGCTTTGATGAATGTTGAGATTAGCCAATTGCGCATGAGATATTACAGTACACAAGTGTGTGCGCAAACACAGGTGCACTCTCTATTCCCTAACTATTATAATCCGATGGGACGGCAATCCGACATGACCGGAAAGAGTAAGAGCAGGATTAACGGCTTAACATGCTTTCCGAGGCACGGGAGTACACGGGAGACTCCGGGCGGTTACTGAAAATTTTCTGACAGAAAGACCCGACCCACCGGTACTGCGGCCTTACATCAAGCCACTAGACCAATGAGGCGGTAAAATATATGATGAGTGTCTAAAAACATTTTAATTGCCAATGTTACTACTACAATGAGGTGGCTCATCTGCCAGTTTACCTAACTATAGTTAATAAAATATTGCACGATTTGATTATATTAAGGTATGAGGTATATTATAAGTATTATGATATGATATAAATATTAGTATGAGGTATATTATAGGTATATTAAGTATATTACCAGCAAAATCCCAGAACGAGACATCATAATCAACGGAACCCGTAGCGAGTCGAGCACCAGAAGGGTCCACGGCAACAGCGACTACAGCTTTGGTGCCGTGTAGCATTTCCACCTGGAATTTAAAACATAAATATTAAATAACAAGAAAGAAGTAATACATTAAACATAATCTTATAAAAGCTTAGAGCATACTTGAATAATTATATGTTAATATTTTGTATTTATACTTGTAACCTTACCTCGTGTGAATTTGGTATTCGGTTTTCCAAGGTAAGCTCCTCATCATCTGAACCACTGAGCTCATCATAGCTATCTTCATCACCTTTAGTTTTATCATCCTTTCCTACATCATCACATTTATCTTTATCAGAAACTTTTGATGGTAAGCTCGAAGGTATTGGTGGTCCTATCAATTCATCCTCATCACTTGAATCTTCTTGTTGCAGACTCGGTGCTGCTGGAGCAATTTGATCTGTATTATTTTTTTCTTTTAAATTACTTGAAACAATTGTTTCAATCTTCTTTTTATTAGCTTCTTGGGCTGCAATCTTAGCTTGTTTTATCATTTCTTCAACGTCGAAGTTTTTGGCTTTCTTACCAAAATTTTTGATTCCCATTACTTGATGGACGTGTTGGCTTTCCAGGTCTTCAGCGATTTCTTCGATATCTTTTTGTTCCTGGATCGGAGTGCGACCGAAAGTGCCGAAACCTGACGTTGACCCATCGCAGGTGTCGTGCGATGAGGTTCTGTTGATATTAAAGTTAATTTTGCCGAATAAAATTGGTTTTTTACTCATTTTTCTTGATTTTAACCCGCTGTATTATATATTTGACACTTAATTATTTTTCACTTAATAACTTACATAATTTCCTTTAATTTATATAAATTTATTTAATTCATTCGAACACCGAAATAACAGACCAGACAGATTAGGGAAATTGTAATTTCAGCAATTTGACAAACATGAAACATGTCAATTGTCAAACAAAACAATGAAACATGTAATGTTGCCCTTAGCTAAAATAATATTTCCAAAACAATAGGCATGATTGCGTATTAAAGAATTGAAAAATAAATGATTTTAGAGAAGAAATTTAAAAGGATTCTAAAAATGATCTCATTTTAATATACATATTGAGATGAATAAGATTTTTCATAAAACAAAAGTATAAAATTCTGCAATCGGCCATTTTATTTGAAACACCAATCAAGGCAAATGACGTCACGCGTCAGTATCTATAACCCGTAAACAGACAGAGAAACAAATAGACCAAGGGACCGTGAAACCACGATTGAGACAGAGATAGTTTGTTAATGTGTGCGTATAATGTTGCCATAGTTCATTGCATTCCCTGTTTTGGGAGATAAGTAATTTTCAGGATTTAATTAAAACAAAATAAGTTTATTAAATTTTACTTTTTAATATTTATTATACTTTTTTTTAATTAAAATATTTTTTTGTTTTTCAACTACACCCAAAACTGTTGCATTGTTTGTTTTTGTTTCCGTTATGAATAGTACTACAGCATCTTTATATGGTACTGGATTAGCATTCTCCTCAGAAGTTGAAATCTAAAACACTCAATTAAATTATTACTAAAGAATGGTTGCCACATATATTTCTATAATAACCTCTTGACTCGGAATCTAATAATATTATAATTCATGAAGAATGTTAAATAATATTGTCGTTATGAAATTATAAAAAGAAAAACGAATAAATTAAAATAACATGTTTACATATAACGAAGCACTTTAGGTTATTATTGGACTCCATGTTTATTTGTTTACATTGTCGACGAGTCGATATTTTTTATCGAAAATCGGGACATTTTTTTTAGCTGACGCTGGCAGCATCTACTTGATAAATAATTATAAGTTATGAATGATAAAAACTAGAAAATCCTATTATCTTCAGGATTTTAATGCAATATAAGGTTCCGTCATGCTATGGCATAAATAAACATCACTGAGAAATAGTATTTAGGGACAAAATAGTCGTACTTGCGCGTAAAAACACACGCCGGCAATTTTCTTCTTGTTATCACTTTAACATAAAATAATACGACAATGCACTATTGTATAACCTTCGATATGATATAAGGATTGTTTCTCGGCCTTTTCGCTGGATAAAAATCGTGGATAAAAATCGTTAACATAAAAGTAAGCGAAAATTGAACAAAAAACACAATGAACGCACCAACGCTACTCAAGTAGCGAAACAAACTTGACAGTGTGTGTGTTTTCGAGCGAAATTCAAAATAGGTAAATGAAAATGCAATCATTTGCATAATCAGTTAGTTTATTACTGAAATAAAATGATTTTCAGTAATAGTAGACGTGTACCTACATTATAGAAGGTTATTTCAATATCAGTCATCATGCATATTGCAGGATAGGTTTGTACAATCAATAACGCTACATGATAAACATTTCGGTTATATATTGAAACAAATCTTTCATTGTCATCATCATCGGCCGAAAGACAAGCCGTCCACTGCTGGACAAAGGCCTCCCCCAACGATTTCCATTTTAGCCGGTTTTGCGGTGCCCGTATCCAACAGCTTCCCGCGACTCATTTTGTGTTTGTGACTCTATTGTCACGGGAAGCCGTTGGGCAGCGCAAGTCAAATCTTTAGTTTCAAATAACCAAAGCCACCGCATTTCATGTAATAATAATCGAACAAAACGTTGTGAATGTTCGTCACTTATTCTAAATTATGTCTTTGGTCCGTTTGCAGTTGAAACGCTTGGACTTTGAAGTAATAGTACAGAAAAAATCATTCAAAAGATAATCCCTCATTTTATTGCCCCTATTGGTGATAGAAGGATTGGCTCATTTTTTCCAGAGGATCGGCATTGCGATGCAAAGGGGAAATGCTGCTAGCTTTCTAGCCATCATTCCACGTAGTCACGATTTGTAAAGTAGCAATTTTTATTTGTATATATTTGAATCTATAATGTTTTTATTATTTAAATGAATTCACAAGACATTAAAAAATATGTAATCCAGTAAAATACAATCACGATTAAAGCATCGTTGCTAACGTTATTAATAGGTATTATAATATAATATAATAACTATATCCTTGACTGCCTCGTTGGTCGTCTAGTGGCTTGATATAAGGCCGCAGACCCAGACGTCCTGGATTCAATTCTCAGGTCGGGTCAATAAAAAGTTATTGGGTTTTTCTGTCAGAAAATTCTCAGTAGCAGCCCGGAGCCTGAAAGTTAGAAGTGTGTACACTCCCGTGCCTCGGAAAGCACGTAAAGCCGTTGGTTCTGCGCCTGAACTCTTTCCGGTCGTGTCGGATTGCCGTCCCATCGGATTATGAGAGTTAGGGAATAAAGAGTGCGTGTGTTTGCACACACACTTGTGCACTATAATATTATCTGGTGGTAGGTTATACATATGTATTATTATATACTGGTGGTAGGGCTTTGTGCAAGCTCGTCTGGGTAGGTACCACCCACTCATCAGATATTCTACCGCTAAACAGCAATACTTGATATTGTTGTGTTCCGGTTTGAAGGGTGAGTGAACCAGTGTAATTACAGGCACAAGGGACATAAAATCTTAGTTCCTAAGGTTGGTGTCGCATTGGCTATAAGCGATGGTTGACATTTCTTACAATGCCAATGTCTAAGGGCGTTTGGTGACCACTTACCATCAGGTGGCCCATATGCTCGTCCACCTTCCTATTCTATAAAAAAAAAAAAATGTCCTGAGTAGTTGGATAATCTCTTGAGATTGGCCGCTGTGTCCGAAATCGGTCTGGAGGATATTAT
Organism: Nymphalis io; assembly: GCF_905147045.1. Lineage (NCBI taxonomy): Eukaryota > Metazoa > Arthropoda > Insecta > Lepidoptera > Nymphalidae > Nymphalis > Nymphalis io. The sequence goes on from NC_065909.1 coordinate 1,698,421, forward strand.
TATTAAAATCAATATTTAAAATACACACTCATAACGTTGAATGTATAATAACGTTAAATGTATAAGGTATAAACGAATCTAGGCATCCTACTTTATGATATGGTATTCAATTAAAAAATATATTGTTATAAGATATAGGTTATTATTATATAGTCAGAAGTTCTATTACCTACAAAATTTCATCTTTTAAATTTACTGTGTTTCACATGTCTAAATATTTTAAATAACAAACAAATAATTATCATCAGCTATTACAGTTTTATTTTACCGCATAGGTAACTACAAATTATATTTCATACTTTAAAAAAATCATTATTTAAATTATGTATACATTCATTACTTAAATTATTTTTTTTGCTAAATATGTGACTAAGAAAATGCTCGGTATTCTATTATTTTAAATGTGTTGTCAGCGATTTCAATTTTACTTAGTCTAGTTACACACTTGCGTTTTGGTGGCGATTTTTATTTTATAAAATCAATCAATCAATAAATCAACAGCCAATCGTTGTCCACTGCTGAACATAGGCCTCTCCCAAGGTGCGCCAAAGCTCCCTGTCCTCCGCCTTCCGCATCCAGTTGGTGCCCGCCACCTTCTTAAGGTCTTCGGTCCACCTGGCTGGAGGGCGCCCTACGCTGCGCTTGCCGATTCGCGGTCTCCACTCTAGGACTCGTCTGCTCCAACGGCCATCGGTCCTACGACATACGTGACCAGCCCACTGCCACTTCAGCCTGCTAATTTTGCAAGTTATGTCGGTGACTTCGGTTCTTTTCCGGATAATCTCATTTCTGATCTTCAAAGATACTCCGAGCATAGCTCGCTCCATAGCACGCTGAGCGACTTTGAATTTGTGGACTAGTCCCGCAGTTAGTGTCCACGTTTCGGCACCGTATGTCATGGCAGGTAAGACGCATTGGTTGAAGACTTTCGTCTTCAAACATTGCGGTATAGACGACTTGAGGACTTGACGAAGGTTGCCAAATGCTGCCCATCCCAAGCGAATTCTTCGATCAGCTTCCTTCTCGAATGTACAGTTTCCATGCTTAATAATCAGTCAGTATCTACTCAGTAAAATGCAAGTATTGCATTATATTTTGTTCTTGAATCTGTAGTACATTAAAAATGTATTAGGCTTCATGGAACGCAGTTTTGAGTGTAATATCGCTTATTATATTACTCCTAGGTCTGTGTGTTTCAACTGCAAACGGAACAAAAAATAATTTGGAAAAATAATATAATGAATTGAGATTAATTCAGATATTTAATAGAAGAGGCGAGATTACATAGCACCGGCGTTTTGGTGGATGTAATTCAATAAAGCTTGTATTTTGTTTTTATAAATATACTACGTGTCATCTTCTATAGAGTCCATGCCGATTTTTAGCAGGGTTGCCCTTAATAAAGGCCAGTTGAAACAATGAAATGCCTTTGAGAAATTTACTGCTCGTCTATAGCCTGTGCCAAATCTAAGCCAAATGTCACAGCTAGGCAAAGATCTTCTGTTCTTCTAAAAATCTAACCGGACATATATAATGTTACAAAGTCTAGAAGTTTTTAGAATTAATACTGCATTTATTTAAAATAAGAATCGATTAATCGTTCGGTTCGGTGCTTTTGCCAGTAGCCTTAGTAAATTTTCTTTCAAATCGTTACGAAAAAAAAACAGATCTATCATCGAAATATATTGATGAAGTTTCAATAATTTATTAAATCAATTATTCTGAACTTGATTTAAAAATTTAAATTATACTAACTTAATTATGTTATTAAACTTAATGCTGCGACTAGTGTAAGCTTTCCTTAAGTAATTATCGCAAAGGCAATAATAAAATTTCAGTAAAATTCAAAATATACAACAGTTGTCAATTGTCATTCCACTTGTCATTCTGATTAAAGCGGTTCAAGTGAACGGTTGTTTAGAATGTTTGTTTGTGCGATTTTATGTATTTTCATCGGTTCCACATTAGGATATGTTGACAAAGGTGAACTATGTTAAATGTTTGTTCTTTATTGGAATATTATTAAATAATATAAAATATCTGTAAAAATTGCCGAGAGAAGGTTGCAAAGTATTTAACGATAGTTATTTTTTTCAACATCCTTTTGTTTTAGATACACCGCCGCAATGGAGCAGCGTATATACCGTTAAAGGATTGCTAAATATTCCTTATGCTGAGCTTCACGAACCATTTTATGCTTGGTAAGTTTTTTTTTACTTTTTTTTGTTTTGCAACAATTTTTACAGCCAGAAACTAGTAAAAAGATGTTTTATACGTTTATTAAAAAAAAAAGAAATCCTTTGATTTCGACGGAGGAATTAAGTTTCATTAAATAATTAATACAAAGTGTACAATGCTGATCTCTGCATTTGCTTTTGTTTTAATCTAGCACAAACAATTTATGATGATTCAACTGTATAATCAGGTGTTATTTACCTTGTATGAAGTATTTATATAAACATTATTGATTGATACAGCTATTCTGTCTTATATATTAGGTATAAAATATAATAATAATGTTAATTAATATTTAAAATATTTTAAAGTTAATTTAAATATTCCAGTTATCTTAATGAAAATAAATTAGATTTATAAGACATTGCCATAAAGCGAATGAAGATTAAAAAAAATATTATAATCTGTTGCATTTTATAAAAGAATTTCTTTTTAATTATAAGATTTAAAATGTCCGAATGTAGACCATCACGAGGTCACGTCTCGAGTTATTATTTGAACGTTATCTACAGGTCATATTTATTGTAGATAAGATGTTATTTATAATTAATATTATTGTTAAGCATTAGTTCATATCTTCTTTCATAGAAATATAATTTAAGTATGAAAATTATTATCAGAGGTCATTCCCTCAAAGTATATAATTATTGTTGAATAAATAAATGTGTAATTATTAGTGCTCATCCTATTTGAAATGCAAAAACAGTTTATTTCTATCAAACTATATATTACAAACAAGTTTTATTGGAAATTCCTGTTTCCTTAATTTGTTTTTGTAAGTATCTAGTTAGTGACAGACATGGGTTGCAATGTCTTATACAAATGCTAATTTATTTTGAAATAAAGGAATTATTCTTTTAATGTTTTTTTTTTTTTTTTGTAATTATGACAAACGATATATCAGATGAAAAGTCTTGTTATAAAAAATACAATATAATATCTCCATAAGAGTTTATATCGATGAAAAATGCATTTCAAAGTTAATCTTAGGTTTATTGTTAATCTTGAAGATGATTTGTGAACAACGCCGTATCAGCAATGATATATGTTGAAAAATCATTAATGACTGCGACCCAATGAAATTGATTTTTACCATATTATGTTTCTTTAAAAGTCAAATATGTAGTCTAATATAGTATATATGATACAAATGTCATTTATATAAGCTTATAAGGGGATTTTTGAATCGGCATGTTACAGTATATAATTAAAACGTAAAGCTGCCACCTACTCTGCTTCTTCTGTATTTTAATGACATGTGTAAATTAGCATCATTCAATGTTGGCAGACGACAGCACTGTAGACGCCTTATATACCGGTCGCGCTAATATTTGTCGGGAACACGTCGATGAGTATAAACTTGTGTCTGAAATAACAAGTTTTTATTAACCAAAGCCCGAGATTGGGGCCAACCAAACTTGGTACAACTCAACCTCAATACGACACAAGTGTCTGAAATAACAAGTTTTTATTAACCAAAGCCCGAGATTGGGGCCAACTAAACTTGGTACAACTCAACCTCAATACGACACAAGTGTCTGAAATAACAAGTTTTTATTAACCAAAGCCCGAGATTGGGGCCAACTAAACTTGGTACAACTCAACATCAATACGACACAAGTTAGCGCGATGACTTCTAAAATGACACCTTTTCATCGCGATGACTTCTAAAATGACCATCCCCTCATTTTGAGAATACCACCTCGCTACCAAATCCAGTATCAGGACGTTAGGTTCCGTAGTCTATTGGAAGGTGCAGCCTAATTAGCCTCTAAAAGCTTTGTGTGCTCAACAAGGTAAGTCAGTACTTCACGTCAGCTCTTCACCTAAAATTCTACAAGGCGAAAACTCAGCCTATATTAAGGGCAGGAAGGATTTTATCACTCTGATTCCTCTATTGCATCTTTTACGAAGAATGCTCTGAGGAACTGTGGTAATCCCATGCGCTGAATTTCACCACCGGACATCGCGTCTATATACTAAATTCTATCCATACGATCTCGACGTCTGGAAATCCACTACTACAGCGCTATTTTTAAAGCCTTTCCTGCCATTTCTGCGGAACCTTATCACCCGGCGACTTTTCCGAACCGTTATGACATAGAACCTTCAAGAAAAGCCTAAGCCTACGCATTCCTTTAAGGCCGACGACGCACCTGCAAGCACTCCGGTGTTGCTGTCCTTGGACAGTGGTAATAACTTTCCATCAGGAAGGCCTCCTTGTTTGCCCTTCTTTTACATAAAAAAGGTTTCTTCCAGTAACAGATTATTTTATTAAAAGTAGGCTCCTCACATCTCTATGTGACCAATGACAGAATGTTTGCATCCTTCACATTCGAGATTGTTAATTTTATTTGCACTTTCATAAGAAACAAATTTAAAATAATACGCCGTGGCTCTATATCGTAACTATCGCGCCCCGAACTGCGTACGTAAAATTAAAACGTAAGAAATGTATATTCTATATCGATGTTATCTTCTATCGAAAGCGGAAAGCACTCGTATCTACATGAAGAATACTGACTTATTGCCGATCACAGTTATGATCAACTGCATTAACAAAACATTAAAATAAACAATAGTAATAAACTCACTAATATATTTCGCATGATTTGTGAAAGAATCCGCAATCATAAGATCGACTTTCGGTAGATTGTTTGTTAGTCTACGTGAAAATACTGCTCTTATTTTAGCATAAAATAATATATTAATAATCGTTATAATATTATTATAAGTGAAAGAACATATGTGGGGCGTCAAATCACAAAGAAGGATAAAATAAATACGAAATTATCAACGCGCGTATCGCAAAAGAGTCGCAATAACGAACCGGCGATGTGACGTCACAGTCAAAACTCGGACGGAGCAAGAAATATACGAGAGCGCCTAAATTGATTTGCTTATAAAAAAAAAAGTTTACATGATATAATCATAATTTTTCACACATGTTATTATAATCGTGTAAAGATTATTAAAGGGCAAAAAATATTTTTTATTTTTTTATTTACATCTACCTAATTGCTAAAAATTACTTAATATAATGATTGAAAAAAAATTAGATTTTCCTTCGATCGCTGAGTTTCTTTCGCCAGTTCTACTCAGGTTTGGTGGTAGAGTTTTTGACAGTCAATAAGTAAGTGTAATACTTCCATAATGAATAAAGATATTTGACTTTTGCCTTTATAAAAATTAAATAATCATCGTTCATTGAACTTTTGTTGTTTCAATATTAATTCGTTTAGAATGAATGGGAATTGAATATTTTTTCTTAAACAACTGATTTTGGTCAATTGAAATCGAGGCGTGTGAATCCATTACTTAGATATTATTATAAAAATATGTGTTTCTATTTAAACAATTAAACTCCAAGAACAGACGTTTGCTAAAAATATTGTACACAAATCAAGCTCTTAATGTAAAGCAATAGAGTTGAAAATTTACTAATACTGTTGGTGATTGATAAATATTTGCTTTTTAATCATACGTTGTATTAATGTGTTACACGGTTATTGAACTTATTGAAATCATTTTATTTTAAACAATAATAATAGGTATAAACCTTTGTAAGTTGTTGTTAATATGTAAATTATGTATTTTAAATGTTTGTATGAATCAATTTTAATGTGAAACATGGTGGTAGGGCTTTGTGCAAGCTCGTCTGGGTACGTACCACCCACTCATCAGACATTCTACCGCCAAACAGCAGTACTTGGTATTGTTGTGTTCGGGTTTGAAGGGTGAGTGAGCCAGTGTAATTACAGGCACAAGGGACGTAACATCTTAGTTCCCAAGGTTGGTGGCGCATTGGTGGTGTAAGAGATGGTTAACATTTCTTACAATGCTAATGTCTATGGGCGTTGGTGACCACTTACCATCAGGTGGCCCATATGCTCGTCCGCCTTTCTATTCTATAAAAAATAAATAAAAAAAAAACAAAAAAAAAACATCTATTTGGCGAGCTTTAGCCTTGCGTAAGTTCATTTAAACCCCGTTGTGATGTGGTATGGCAGTTCCTAGGGCTGTTCCCTTTTACAGCGGTATCTTGGTTCGGTAAGACCGACTCTGATCAAGAAGCGCTGGTTTGATGTCGTGAGAGACGAAATAAGAGAGAACGACCTCAAGAAGGAGGATGCTTTCGATTTTTTTTATAAAATTAGTAGGCCCATAGACATTGACACTATTATTTAGAAATATTAACCCTTCCTGTAGGATGACGGGAAAATGAGCCACCTGATGATAAGTGGTCACAACCGCCATAGAAATTCAAGAATAATTTTCCTTTTTTAAATGTCCAATGCACCACCAACCTTGGGATCTAAGATGTCCCTTGTGCCTGAAGTTACACTGACTCACTCACATTTCAAACCCAAATACAACAATAAGTATTGCTGTTTAGCGGTAGAATATCAAATTAGTGGGCGGTAACTATACAGACGATCTTGCCTACCACTCTGTAAATCGGGCAAAGAGGAAGCATGTATGGAGGAAAACTGATCCTGGCGTCATTAGGCCGGGAAAACGCTAGGCAGAAGATGAAGATTACATACATTTTTTTATATAATATATAGGCGGACGAGCGTATGAGCCACCTGATGGTAAGGCTAAGTGTTCACTAACGTCCATAGACATTGGCACTGTAAGAAATTTTAACCATCGCTTACATTACTAATGCGCCACCAACCTTGGGAACTAAGATGTTATGTCCCTTTTGCCTGTAATTACACTGTTATATGTACAAGCGTTGGTGCTGCGCCTGAACTCTTTCCAGTTGAATCGAATTTGTTGAACCATTAGATTATAATAGTGGGATAGACAGTGCACTTGTGTGTTTGCACTCAATTTCGCTCTATGTCCCGAATATTGGGCTAGTCTTTTCAGAAAAGCCAGCCACGGCCGATGGCTAATGTATAGAATGAATAACCAACATTGTCACTATTTGTTGACTCATTTATTGACGGGCCGATTGGCGTGGTTGGTAGATACTTGCCTTTCACGCCGAAGGTTGTGGGTTCGATTCTCACCCAGGACAGACTTTTGTGTGCGTGAACATGTCTGTTTGCCCTGAGTCTGGGTGTAATTATCTATATAAGTATGTATATACAAAAGAAAAATAGTATATGTAGTATATCAGTGGTCTGGTTTCCGTACTACAAGCTCTGCTTAGTTTGGGATCAGATGGCCGTGTGTGAATAATGTCCCAGGAAATTATTATTATTAATAGATATTTTTTACCTTCTTTACAGGTTCGATAGTAAAAATGGCAAATCCCGTATCGACTATTATGGCGCTATGGTCAAAACCTACCAGCTGTCCGCGCCAGTGTACCCGCAATATGGCACGTCTATTAAGGTACGTGATTATGTAAAACAATGTGCTATGGATTTATTTATTGATGTGACACAACTATTGGCGCGTTTAGGGGGTAAGCCAACTCGTTTGCCGCGATTGCAAATGGCATTACGCTCTGGTGACGTCATGCCCCCTCTCCGCCAGCGTCGTCACTCCCTTATGGTTGCGTGGCACGTATACCATATACTGTGGCTGTGGGGTGCAAAAGTTTCGGGCCACCTTCTTTTTCATACACATTGCACAAAAATATGATGTTGAGGGAAATATAAATGACTGATTATAACGTGTACAGTATAGTAACAGCCTGTTAATGTCCCACTGCTGGGCTAAGGCCTCCGCTCCCCTTTTAAGGAGAAGGTTTGGAGCTTATTCCACCATGCTGCTCCAATGCGGGTTGGTAGAATACACATGTGGCAGAATTTCAATGAAATTAGACACATGCAGGTTTCCTCACGATGTTTTCCTTCACCGTCAAGCACGAGATGAATTATAAACACAAATTGAGCACATGAAAATTCCGTGGTGCTTGCCCGGGTTTGAACCCACGATCATCGATTAAGATTCACGCGTTCTAACCACTAGGCCATCTCGGCATACCTTATAACATGTATTGACTTATATTTGGAAACAATGAATTGTATACATTATTATTACTTTTAAATAATTAATTGTTCAGCATGAGTTTTGATTTATGGCTGTGCAAAGGTATCGGGCCGCATACAATTTCGTCGAAAATAAAACATAACTAATGATATTTATGAAAGTATATTTTGTTAGTCTTAACTGGGTGTAATACTTTGTTGCCGTGTCTTTAGCAACTATGACTGCAGTGCACTGACGAGGCATAGACTCAATTAATTATAAGATTCGTTCTTCTGTCAATTCTTCCTACTCATGCTGCAAAAGATCCCACAATTCCGTGTTTTTAGTGTGATTTGTCGCTCCAACGCGAAGTTTCAGGTCTTGCCACGGGTTTAATGGAATTCAAATCCGGTGATTGCGACGTCCAGTCAAGGACCTGTATTTTTTGGCTCTGAAGAAAATTTTTACAAGATGCGAAGCATGTTTGGGATCGTTATAGTGTTGAAAAACCCAGTGGCGAGGTAATTTTTTCCGTGCAATTGGAAGCATATGGTCTTCCAGTATATTCATGTATATTGCAGCGTCCATATTGACAGGAATTTTTACCAGCGGACCAACGCCATTAGCAGAAAATGTTTTCCATACTTTGATGTTCCCGCCACCGTGTTTTGCAGTAGGAGTTTGATACCTCATACCTCAGTTTGATACACTGTATCTGGTACCTATTGGTCGTCTTACGTACTTCAAAGCATCACTTCTTGACAATTGAAATTTTGATTCATCAGAAAACGGCATATTCCTCAAAATATCAGCCAAAATATCCGCATAAACGACATCTAATGAACGTTACGCTGATATTTTTACGCGAAGACCAACAAAGGCTTCTTATTTTTATTTTGCCAATCACTGGTTTGTTTACAACACGTCCAATTAGCCTTCAGACGTCAAAACACTTAAACTTCATAATTCCCGTGAAATATTGGCTGCGGTTTTTCGTGGATGTATGACGCACTTCCTTTTTTGTCACAAAATGTATTTGTTGATTTAAATAAATAATAGGATTGACAGTAGAGTTTTATCAATAGATATAACTCTCGCGACATCACGAGAAATCCTTTTTTCTGAAATAATTTTAAATACGATTTCACGAACCTGAATATTCGTATGTTTCGTTGTATTTGGCTTTATTGCAGAAATAAGACTAATTTTCCTTTGAAGAGCAGATCAGAGCTTTGTTTCGAAAGCGATGAGAATTTTTTTTTAATCAAACCAAGCATACAGTCACAGCGATTAGCGGCCGTATACTTTTGCACACCTACGAAAGTGCTTTCACGTTCTACGCGTAAGATGTGCCATGAAAAAATATATTATTTGATATTATTGTCTATATCCTGGCTCTATTGAATATCTTGAATAACAAACAAGTAAAAAAATTCAAATATTTTAATACTTGTATAAGATAAAGGTGCCCCGAAACTTTTGCACGCCACTGTATTTCATTGCTATGATTGTATTATTATAAAAATAAGAAAAAAATATTTACTTTATCAACGAATTTTTTTTTTATTAATTATTTATCATATTTATTTATTGTTTTTTTTTATTATAAATTATTTTCTCGACTCTCACATCTCCAACTCGTTCTGTGACGGCTGCACTTTTTTTTAAATAATATGTTTCTTTTATTGTATTTCGCATAATTATTTGCAAATTTAAAACTTACGTACATTCATCGTTTCATATACTTTATACATTTACATAATGTTTTTTTTTTTATAGAATAGGAAGGTGGACGAGCATATGGGCCACCTGATAGTAAGTGGTCACCAAACGCCCTTAGACATTGGCATTGTAAGAAATGTCAACCATCGCTTATAGCCAATGCGCCACCAACCTTGGGAACTAAGATTTTATGTCCCTTGTGCCTGTAATTACACTGGCTCACTCACCCTTCAAACCGGAACACAACAATATCAAGTATTGCTGTTTTGCGGTAGAATATCTGATGAGTGGGTGGTACCTACCCAGACGAGCTTGCACAAAGCCCTACCACCAGTAATTATGTATTATTATATCTATTTATTATAAATTTTATGTAACTGCAATCTTATTGCTCAGTTTGGTATTTTCCTTCGTCGTCCACCTGTGCCACGTATTATTATCGGATATATTAATTACTTCAATTATACGATAGTGGCGTCGTATTTATTATTAGCATAAATGACCACATACTATCGAGTTGTCAATATATTCGTTTTATGGGCTCTCAAACCCTATTTATACCAAGAAGACATACATATGTATTGTTTAAACGATTTGTTTATGTTTATTAAGGAGAATTGCAGATTTACGCATTTCCAAGTATAGGCTATTATTAGTTTTTAATCGCGGTTTCGACTGCTTGTATGGGTTATGGTTAGGTATAAGGTACCGTATGTACTCTGTACTCTAGACATGTATCCCAAATTTCATTATGATCGGTTGTGTAGTTAAGATTTGAAAGCCTAACAAAGAAACTCACATGCATCATAATTCAGAAATGTTAAATACCAATTTCCATAATTCTTCAATAATGAATTCTGCTATAATAATATTTATTTATTACCACTAGCTCAAGCGTTAAATTTTCAAAAAACTTTCCTTATTGCTAACCTAGTATGTAAAAGGAGCTCGTTTACAAATTTTAATGTCGCTAGTCCAAGAACTTTGGGCTGTGAGTTGATAGTCAGTCAGTTATCAGTCAGTATTTTATATATACATATATAGTATATATTTTTGCCTGAGTTTTATTATAGTTGAAATAGCACAAAAAACAGTTTAAATAATCCAAATTGTTACTAAGAAAAATTATAGGTAACACATCTTGTAGACTTCTTTCTGAAAGACACCAAAGATCCGTTATACGCATATTTTTTGTTCATTATTTGTTTGCTTATTATAATTAAAAGAAAAAACGCATTTTTTTTTCAAATAATAATTTTTTTTTTTACTTTTCAAATAATATATTTATTTCGTACATAATATATATATATATTATAAATCATAACAGTAACAGCCTGTTAATGTCCCACTGCTGGGCTAACGCCTCCTCTCCCTTTTGAGGAGAAGGTTTGGAACTTATTCCTCATTAAGAAAAAATTTCCTCTTATAAATCATTAAGAATTTTATATTTGTGCTTAAAGTTATTTTGGTGATTCGAAAGTTACGATTTATAACAAAAATATTGCAGATAGCACCAGTGACGACCGAGAAGGTTCTCAATCATGATACGTGTCTCCAAGTCAATGGTACCAAAAATGAAGACATCAAGATACAGTCTGTTCTACCAGATATGACCGACTTCAAATATATTGGTGAGTATTGGGTATATGGGAACTGACCATTTATTCTGCCAAACACAATGGCTGATTTTGGGTAGGGTAGGTACTGATCATTTATTCTACCGACAAACAGCAATACACAAAGAATCTATCAATTGAAATGGACACGCATTTCAATTGATAGATTCCGAAAGGCCTTCGTTTCTTCGTTCCTAAATGGGTGGCGCATTTTCGATGTAAGGTGGCCCATTTTCTTTTTTAATAATAATATCCCTCGTCACCATTCACACACGGCCATCCGATCCCAAACTAAGCAGAGCCCATATTATGGAAACCAGACAACTGATATAATTCATATTATGCCCAGACTTAGAGCAAACAGACATGTTCATGCACACAAATGTCTGTCCCGGGTGGGAGTCGTACCCACAACCCACGGCGTGAATGGCAAGTATCTACCAACCACGCCAACCGGCTCGTCTTTCTATTTGCTTTGAGAACACGTGGTCGGCGATGTATAGGAGCGATGGTGACCACTTAACGTACAATATTATATTGTCCGATATTTAGAGTAATTGCATTTGTCATGGTGAAGACCTGATCGAGAGCCCTGCATGCCCTTCATAGTTGACTTAACGAAACCCCATCAATGTCTATTGATGGTGAAATTATTCAAATTGTACAAAGGACAAGAAATCGGACATCGGACAAGTTGAAGACAGATAAAAATATTTTAAATATTATGTAATTTATTTAATTTATTTCAGTCAATACTAATATTATAAATGCAAAAATAACTCTGGCAATCTGTTACGGTTTCATGGCTAAACCACTGAACCGATTTTGATGTAATTTTGTACGAAGCAAGCTTGAAACATAAGGAAGGAAATAGGCTACTTTTTTACACCGACCACCTCCCTACTCCCTAATCTGCCTGGTCTAGTGGCTTGATGTAAGGACGCAGACCCGGATATCCTTGGTTCAATTCCCAGGTCAGGCCAATAAAAAGTTATTGGGTTTTTCTGTCAGAAAATTCTCAGTAGCAGCCCGGAGCCTGGAAGCTAGAAGTGTGTTCACTCCCGTGCCTTGGAAAGCACATAAATCCGTTGGTCATGCGCCTGAACTCTTTCCGGTCGTGTTGGATTGCTGTACCAGCGGATTATGAGAGATACGGAAGAGAGTGCACCTGTGTTTGCGCACACACTTGTGCACTATAGTATCTCCTGCGCAGTTGGCTAATCTCTAAAGATTAACCGCCGTGGCTGAAATCGGTCTGGAGGACATAATTATTATTACCATCTAATACGCAGGCGTCTCCGCGGGCGATAACTAGTAAGAAAATATTCAGTAAAAATTTTTCAGGTACAGAAACAATGCAAGATTCCGATACATCAAAATGGCGTATGGTTCAAACAATCGGCGACAAGATAAACAAATACACGATGTGGGTTAAGTTCAGGAAGAGTTTGAGGGGAAACGCTGTCGCTATTCCGGTCAGGTAAGATATACAAACACTGGATTGTATTACTGTTGTGTTAGGGTAATAGTGGATATGAGTTATTTAGGAGGGGGGGGGGGGGTATATTAAAGGATTATAGGTTATGCTAAGACTGAGGGCTTAACTTGCCCCTTTAATTATCTTTACTTTTCTTTATATATTATTGTACACCGCAAAGTTTAAAAAAGAAAAATAAGAACATAAATTAATTAATAGAATTAAAAAATAATAATCCATTTACCATTTAAAAATGTTTTTTTTTTAATATTCCAAGTACACGCCATAGACAATTTTAAATCACGTCAAAAATCTGACAACTGGTTATATAAAATTGTCAATTATTTTAAGTGAGCGTTATGTTATCAATTTAGGACGACCAGAATTAATATATATATATTAAATTTATTATAATATATTATATATATATTAAATTCTCAGTAGCAGCCCGGAGCCTGGAAGCTAGAAGTGTGTTCACTCCCGTGCCTGGGAAAGCACGTAAAGCCGTTGCTTCTGCGCCTAAACTCTTTCCGGTCGTGTCGGATTGCCGTCCCATCGGATTATGAGAGTTAGGGAATAGAGAGTGTACCTGTGTTTGCGCACACACTCGTGCACTATAATGTCTCCTGCGCAGCTAATCACTCGAGATTGGCCGCCGTGTCCGAAATCGGTCTGGAGGACATTATATATTTTATCTATTTACACAGGTATGAAATGAAAGGCTACAACTCCCTGCTCGGCTCCCACTACGACCACTATTATATCGACTATAAGGATTATAATGTGGACGAAATCGACCAGGACGTGTTCAAGGTGGACTCAGGTGCGTATCGCTATACTAGATATTTTTAAAAGCTGGCAACACCACCGGCCACAACCACAACGTCCGGTGTTCCAATTGTCGACGGGTGGCTGGAGAACTATAGATAAACAAAACTATCATTTTTTTATCTTCCTATCTATTTATAGTTTGGTAGTTTTATGTGCATGTATGTTTTTATTTCTAGCCAGTATCGCAATCAATATTTGGATTGCAAATTTTATTTTGATCGTAGTGGGATTCTGGATTCCCAGGCTGGTCGGTCAGTCTGTTCATGGTGGGGTCGTTTTTATTATGGATCGCCTTTCGAAGGTTATTCCCCAGAACTTGTGACGCGTTATTGCAACCAGCATGGGATACGTTGTCTTACAATTGTAGCTTGTAGCCCAAGATATATATTCATTTGTTTTTACTAATCCTGTGTTTGGAATTTATACCTGCCATTTATAATATAATCTTAGCCAGGTTTAATTGACATACAGATAATTAAATCAATAATATGATACTATTTTTGTGTTTTTTCATAATCTTCTTGAACTAAATTATTTAATTGAAGGTTTCAAATGCACTTCGTTCCCGGGGCCCGGCTCCCGACACTTCGCCACGTTCAACCCGATGAAGGAGTTCGTGCACCCCGTACACGACGCCCACGTCGCTGACGAGTTCGAGAGGTATGGGCTATACTTTAATGCCCAATTTCTATATTTAACGAATCGTTATTGTATATAATTTACTAGTTGTTCTTTGGGTAGAAGACAATAATCCGTAATCCGTCCGTAACAGCCTGTGAATGTCCCACTGCTGGGCTAAAGGCCTCCTCTCCTCTTTTTGAGGAGAAGGTTTGGAGCTTATTCCACCACGCTGCTCCAATGCGGGTTGGTGGAATACGCATGTGGCAGAATTTCAGTGAAATTAGACACATGCAGGTTTCCTCACAATGTTTTCCTTCACCGTAAAGCACGAGATGAATTATAATCGCAAATTAAGCATATGAAAATTCAGTGGTGCTTGCCCGGGTTTGAACCCACGATCATCGGTTAGGATTCCCGCGTTCTTACCACTGGGCCATCTCGGCTAAGAATGAAGACAATAATATAATAAGTTAAAAATTTTAACAAATAAAAACTATATAATTAAGAATACAATAATAAGTGAATTATGGTTTAAATTCGAATCTACTGGTGCAAGCTCGTCTGGGTATGTACCACACACTCATCAGATATTCTACCGCAAAACAGCAGTACTTGGTATTGTTGTGTTCCGGTTTGAAGGGTGAGTGAGCCAGTGTAATTAAAGGCACAAGGGACATAAAATCTTAGGTCCCAAGGTTGGTGGCGCATTGGCTATGTAAGTGATGGTTGACATTTCATACAATGCCAATGTCTATGGGCGTTGATGACCACTTACCGTCAGGTGGCCCATATGCTCGTCCGCCTTCCTATTCTATATAAAAAAAGTACATAGTAATGTAAGTGCTGTTATTGAACTTAATACCGTTGAGTTATTGTGTATTAATTATCGTGTCGTTTATTTTTCAGGTTTAAAATTAAGCATAATAAGCAGTACGCGTCTGAAATGGAACATACGGAAAGAATAAATACATTCAGACAAAATCTCAGGTATGATTACTAATTAAAAGCTATTGATACCAGCCAACCGTGTAGGGGATTATTTTAGAGACGATTCCAGTGGCGGGGGCGGTAATGATAAGTAAATTTATGGGAGTACCCCCTCCCATTCTACTGCCAAAGATCTAAAGATCTGCTAAGATCCAAAAAACTTCTCCTCAAAAAAAAGGGAGAGGAGGCCTTAGCCGAGCATTAACAGGCTGTTTCTGTAACTACAGGAACAAGGGATATAACGTCTTATGGCTTTTTTAAATGTTAGTTTATGGAAAGTTGAACACTGATTTTGCTCTTTCTGACATTATTGAATTTACATTTGAAAGAAAAAGACAGAGCATTGTTTGACTAATCACCCGCTCAAGAACGTTTATAAGTAAGCCAAGGTTGGTGGCGCATTTGTGATTTAAGGAATGGTTAATATTTCTTATAGTGCCACTGTCTATGGGCGGTGGTGACTAATTACAATCACGTGGCCCATTTGTCCGTCCGCCTGTCTGTTACGATCGATTCGATATGACGTCATTTATCGAGATTGGCATCATCTGTTTAGATGTCATGATATAATTTGACAAAATGGCATTAAGATTCAATGTTGGCGAAGTTGTTTTTTGGGTATAAAATCCCACGACAGGCTCTCAAAATTCTCGTCTCCTGTCCCAAGGAGAATTTTTTTTAGAGATTTTCAACCGCGTCCCTTTAGCGTGGAGCCCGTGGATTTCACTGTGGCGGAATTTTATACGTTAGGAGGAAGATCGCTCGGTGGGGAAGGAAAACATATACACCTGAAGTGATCTTTCCAATTCCTAGTGGGGCATCGTGGTGGGGTAAGCTCCAGAGCTTCTCCTTGGGAGCGTAGTGTTTGCTCAACGGGGACACGTACAGACTGTTAATGTATCGTTTCCGCGCGCAGGTTCATCCACTCCAGCAACCGCGCCCGGCTCGGCTTCACGCTGGCCGTCAACCAGCTCGCCGACCGCTCCGGCGCCGAGCTGGCCGCGCTGCGCGGGCGCCGCCACTCCGCGCCCAGCGCGCTCGGTGAGGCGCCTCGTGCCGGCGACACGATGGGTTTCGATATTATTCGGACCTTCGTCTTTTAATCCTGAATGATAAATAATCATTTTATTCGGTGTTTCTTGTCCAGGTCTACCTTTCCCCTACGGAACCGCCGAGCTGGAGGAGATGGCCCCGAAGCTCCCTCCGGAGATGGACTGGAGGCTGTTCGGAGCCGTTACACCCGTTAAAGGTGAGATTTTTTGAAGAATAATAATATATCTGTGATAATGATGATTATGGTGTTATAATAATAATGTGATGGGAGTGGTGTAGCGATAGTGGTGGTGACACTTATATAGATAAACTGAAATGAAACTGAGCAAAACCTTATCTAGATACGAAATATGAACCAAATTATTATAGCCTATATATGTATATAAGCATTTCCAACACAATATATATAATAAGAATTGCTCATTTAATATTTTAATATATATAAATATCGTGACTGATCACATGACTCTGGTGTCTCAGATCAGTCGGTATGCGGCTCGTGCTGGTCGTTCGGCACGGTGGGTGCTGTGGAAGGAGCCCTGTTTCTGCACAACGGTGGTCACCTCGTGCGACTCAGTCAGCAGGCGCTCGTTGACTGCTCCTGGGGGTAACTTACCGTATAGTTTCACACAGCCTAACTCATACACAAGTTACGAAATTCGAAGAATAATTTATACACGTGTTATATACCCCATTTGAAAAAAATCATATTTTTCAAGATGGCGACTGACGCTAACCCCCCTCCACGACAAAAGCATAGAAAACAATATTAGTTTCCAATATTAAATTAATATAAATCATATTAAAGACAAATATTAAAAGGGAGAAGATATAAAACAAAAGTTTAATTATAAAAAAATAAATTAAATAAGAAATAGAGCTTTCTAACATTCCACTTTAATGTTTTCAATTTCTAAAGCGTGAAATATATTTGCGCCGTTTGTGTGTAACAAACGCTATCAGGACTAATATAACATAACATTATATAACAGTGCCAAATAATGGTAACGCCACTTTCTTCGACTCGATACGAACGCGGTTCTCTATTATCTCTAAGCTATATAAAAGCTATCATAGTATCTATGACGTATGAGTTACCCAATTTGGTAACGTAGTACCAAAATATGTATCATTTTTCAGTTTCGGTAACAACGGCTGTGATGGCGGCGAGGACTTCAGGGCATATCAGTGGATCATGAAGCACGGTCTGCCCACCGAGGAAGACTATGGCGGTTATTTGGGACAGGTACTCCTTTAAAACTTCAACATGAATTACTAAAACTCAATCAACTCAAAACTTACTCTTTAAATACATGAAAGTATATAAAAACATTATTTTTTTTTGTTTTAACTAAACATATATCTAATTATAAATGTTGCATAGCAGCGGTTTAGTTAAACAGTCATTTCTCTCTTTCTGTCATTATTGATTTGACATTCGAAAGAAGAAGACAGCAATGTTTAATAAATCACACGCTAAGCAATGTTTATAAGTAATCGATTGAATTTAATAGATTAACTTTTTAATTTGTCAGTTGATTTTGATATTTCCTTTAATGGTTTTTATTCAGTATACACAGACAGAATTGTCCATTTATTAAATACTATATTAAAGTTATGCAAGAGTATAAGAAATATAGTCAGCATATCACATACATATATGTTAGAGAATAAATAATAGTAATTAAATTACATGACAGTTACATGACTTATCGTGAGTCAGTAAAGCGGGGTTTGAAATCATTGTATTGAGAACACTCGAGCGTGCCACATGTGCACAAACCTACCTCGACTTCTGCATTCTGCAACATATATATATACCTTATATATACCTCATGGTTCAAAGTCGACAGTTTGGCTTAATGAGTGAAAAGGTTGAATATATAATGATCCTTAAAGTGTAAAAGGTTGTATGTTAAAATAAAATTCCAATTAAATACTCGCTACTATTTAAAACACATACCACTCAAGATTCCACTTATAACAATGATGATGGAAGTTAAATTATTTTATTTTATTTTATTTATATTTGGGAAACATACAGTGTGTTATTACATAGAATTAAGGAATTATTACTAAATCATAAACCAATAAAGTTTCCACTTAAAAATAGTACAAATGTTAGAGTATGCGTGTTAAAAAAGACAACAGAAAGAGACAAAAATACAATGCAATCTACGAGTACAATCAAATCGAGTAATTACAAAGTTAAAAAAAAAAATAAAAAAAAAATCAAGAAGTTAAATTACAATAATATTACAATAATTAATCATAGGTAACTTATGATGGAAACAACGGAAGGAAAAATATTGATTATATTTTCATAAAACATATACTATCACTGGCTGAAACCAAATCACCAAGAGCTATTTAACAGAAAAAAAAAGTTTAGTGCTGTGCTCTACCAAGCACACAACTTATACATAAGATGCTGTACACTGAAGGTAAAGATTAGGTTTTGAGATTCTATTGATTTTGTCTTCTAAATATTTGTTACAGGACGGATACTGTCACATCGACAATGTGACCCTTGTTACTACCATCAAGGGCTGGGTCAATGTCACCACCAAGAACGAGAACGCTTTGAAGGTCAGTCTGGAAGTCATAATTGTTGTGTATTGGTTTAAAGTGAGCCAGTGTGATGTTATTTGCCTTATGTACTCAAAAGATTTATAAAGTAATGACTATGTAAGGAGCAGTTTGAACATCTTCATGTCTATAGATATTCTAATGTCTATGGGTAGGTGATCACATAGATGTGGTGAAAAATCCTTAAAAATCTCAGAAATTGCGATACTTCGCGTGAAGAACTATACTCCAAGCGCGAGGCAGGATTGTCATCGCATCGGATTTTAAACGTTTTGTCCCACAAGATAAGGTTTAATCATATCAAATCCTTTGTATTATTATAGTTCAACTTGTGTATTTTTTTTGCAGTTGGCGATTTTCAAGCACGGACCGATATCAGTAGCCATCGACGCCTCCCACAAGACTTTCAGCTTCTATTCCAATGGAGTCTACTATGAACCTAAATGGTATGTGGTAGATTAAGAGGAAGACGGCTCTATGGATGGCATAGATTACAAAACAAATATAAATTAAAAAAAAAAAGCACAAGTGTCGCGCAAACAGTGTTTTGTAAGTACGAAGCGCTCACAACGCGCCCGCGTGTAAACTTTGTAACATGTCGCTGCAAAAACGTCCCATTACATATGTTTTAAAATATTTATATATATTTTACGTTGACGAGCCGGTTGTCCTGGTTGGTGGATGCTTGCCTTTCACGCCGAAGGTTGAGGTTCGATTCCCACCCAGGGCAGATATTTGTGTGCGTGAACATGACTGTTTGTCCTGAGTCTGAGTGTAATTATTTATTTTATATTTATTTATAATAGCACACTTACAACATACATATAAAGCATTAAAATGATTAATTTATAAAAAAATAATAGTATATCTAATATGCATGTCAATTACAAGTGTACTTGATTCTTATACACTTCCAGATTCATCTAATTAAATTCAAATTAAAAGTAACAAAAAATCTTCAGTAATTTTTAAAAATGACAAAATTAAATAATAAATAATGTCATTGTTAAAATAAAAAATCGATTGGCGAAATCATTATTAAAAGTTATCTATGTAAGTATGTATTTACAAAAGAAAAATAGTATATGTAGTATATCAGTTGTCTGGTTTCCATAGTACAAGCTCTGTACAAGCTTAATTTGGGATCAGATGTCCGTGTGTGAACAATGTCCCAGGATATTATTATTTTAATATTATTTTGTATTTATATATACAATATATTTTTTTACAGCAAAAATGAAATAGACCAATTGGATCACGCAGTCCTGGCTGTCGGCTACGGTGTCCTCAACGGGCAAAAGTATTGGCTGATCAAGAATTCCTGGTCCAATCTCTGGGGTAACGACGGATACGTCCTCATGTCGATGAAGGATGACAACTGTGGCGTCCAAGTGGCTCCAACTTACGTCATAATGTAAACGAAGAAATACTAAGAAAGATTATTTTTTATGTATATTATGCTAAGCTATATCAATGCGGTCTTACTTATAAAGTTTGTTTATTGGTTGTTTAGTGAAACTTTGATATCTCTTTCTATCATGGCTGACTTTACATTCGAATGAAGAAGACAGCGTTTAACTAATTAACCCGTGAATAATATTTATAGGTACAGCAGTTGGTTATTAAATAAAAAAGTGGATCTTAAAAGCAATATAAATGAAGAATCGACAGATTGACAGAATCTCGTATGAAGGATTCTTAGTGAATGTTTTTTTATTCGTTCCGTTAACATTCCTATACCATTCGATTCGGTACGCGATTGAAATTTTTGATTAGTTGATGTGCGCATGCGCTTGATGCGCTTATTGCGCGTATCATGTCTGATAGTTGATTTTCAAATCAGTTTAAAGAGGACGAAACTAGTTCTTAATTAAAACAATGTAAATACTCCACGTAAGTGCAAAATGAACATTGGTATAGGATTTTCATTAAAGTGTTTAGTGTTTAGATACAATTTTGTTGAAACAAAAAATTTTGATCGCGACTAAAATCGGAATATTATATAAGGTATGCGAAATAGATTAGAAATTAGTGTTTTTTTATTTT
This sequence comes from Nymphalis io, assembly GCF_905147045.1. NCBI lineage: Eukaryota > Metazoa > Arthropoda > Insecta > Lepidoptera > Nymphalidae > Nymphalis > Nymphalis io. Next base: position 1,719,529 of record NC_065909.1, read on the forward strand.
CTCATATATTGTAACCAGTTATTAATATATATGTAAAAGGATTTATAACAGTTTAGGAATCTCATATTGATTAATTAATGGAAATTTTGTATATAATATTATATATAAAATAAATGCTATGAATACAGGCTGTGTTGCAATTATGCTCTCTATGTAGAAAAGCTATAATTATATTAAGGACTTGTTTATTTTTTTTTATATAACTAAATTCGAAACATATCAGATTATCAGGATTTGTTTTTTAAAATTTAAATTTAGAAAGAAATGTCATGTAATCTGTTTTTTTTTATTATATCTATGGATATTATTTTTGTATTATTTAAATAAAGCAAAAAAATATGTAAAAAAACTTTCTTTTTTTATTTCGCACGCAGTATTTTTTTTACTTAGACGTATAGATCTCTGAGCTATCTGTAACAGGCTGTGAATGTACCATTGCTGGGTTGAAGGCCTTCTCTCCCTTTTTTTGTGGAGAAGGTTTGGAACTTATTCCACCACGCTGCTCCAGTGCGGGTTGGTGGAATTTCAGTGAAATTAGACATACGCAGGTTTCCTCACGAAGTTTTCCTTCACCGTAAAGCACGAGATGAATTATAATCACAAATTAGGCACATGAAAATTCAGTGGTGCTCGCCCCGTTTGAACACACGATCATCGGTTAAGATTCACGGGTTCTTACCACTGGGCCACTGAGCTAATTGTGCGTTAATTATTCTGCCAGTAATACATACAAGTAACAAATAAACAATTAAAATTTAAAACTTACTCTAACGAATTCAAATATGGTTGGTATCTTTGTTTGAATTAGATAAATAAATATTTATATTTTAAATATTATAATTTTATAAACAATGTTTATTAAATATACATTACTTAATGACATTTTTAGTTTTATTTTTTTATATTTAATAAAATCTGAAATTTAATGTTGATAAGACTCATTAGTGTGGCGGAGTCCATATGCATATATTTCCGAGTTTCACTTGGGTTTCAGGACAGACGTCTTGGTGTAGGGTCTTTTTATACTAGAAAAAAAAACAATATTATGTTAAAGAAGTATGTTTCAGAGAACCTCTATATATGATATATAAACGAGAGCATATGAGCTCCCATCTGTAGTAAGGTTTACTGGTGGTAGGGCTTTGTGGAAGCCCGTCTGGGTAGATACCAGCCACTTAGCAGATATTCTATTGCAAAACAGTAGTACTTTTTATTGTTGTGTTCCGGTTTGAAGGGTGAGTGAGCCAGTGTAATTACAGGCACAAGGGACATAACATCTTAGTTCCCAAGGTTGGTGGCGCATTGTTGATGTTAGTGGTGGTTAACATTTCTTACAATGCTAATATCTATGGGCATTGGTGACCACTTACAGTCACCCACATTGGAGCAGCGTGGTGGAATAAACTCCAAACCTCCTCAAAGGGAGAGTAAGTCTTATCCCAGCAGTGAAACATTCACAGGCTGTTTACTGTAATTTTCTTTTTTACTTTAAATATGAATGATATTGTATATATTTGGCTAGTATTTTTACAAAATAGGTAGGCGGGCCAATAAACGTCACCACCGCCCATAGACAATGGGACTGTTAGTAATATTAACCATTCCTGGTCTCCACCTCTCTCTATGGGCATAGACAATGAGGAATATTAACCATTTCTTACGTCGTCATTAAACCACCGTGGTGACTAAGATGTAATGTCCCTTTGAAGTATTTATTAACCAGGTTAGAATAGAATGTATGTAACAAATGTTAAACATCGCTTACATCGCCAATGCGCCAACAACCTCAGGAAGTAAGATGTTATGTCCCTTATGCCTGTAACTACATTGGCTCACTCACCCTTCAAACCGGAACACAACAATAACAAGTACTGCTGTTTTACGATAGAATATCTGATGAGTGGGTGGTACCTACCCAGACGAGCTTGCACAAAGTCCTACCACCAGAGAAAAACTTACAGTCCAATAATTCCATGGTGGATAGTGCGGTGCCCAAATTTTGTTTTTCTGCGTAACCGCTTCTCGATCCACAGGCAAAACTTTTTTACCTGGCGCAAAGGGATCATTCATTTCACCTGACTTTTCAAACTGTGGACTTCTTAACATATTTCTAAGTAGCTTAATAACTTTATCATACGCTTTGATTCTCTGCGTTCTAGATTCAATGCTCTTTATAATATTCTTAAGATTTTTTATAACTTCAAATTCGTTGCCTGTAAGTTCAGTTTTTGATAGCTTAAATGGTTTCAGCATTTCACTGTCTATATCATAATTTTTGGTTTCCTTTAGCTTGAGATCTTTTCTAGGAGTTTTTGCTATGATGGAAGCAATTTCATATTCGTTCATATCTTTTATATGTTTGTCTTGCTTTCGTTTATGTATCCTTATTAATGGCTTGTAAAATGTTTTAAATTTATGATCATACTCGATCCCAGATGGTTTCATGCCATGTGGAATAATTCTTTTTATTAATATCTTTTTAAAAAATCGCCCAGGCGTTTCAATATTTTGCATGGAATAATATACTTCACTGTTTATATTATTTGTTATTTTTTTAATGTCTTTGATTGTTATTTCATTTCTATCAAGTGTTGATGAATATCCATCTAAATTGTTTTCTCTTACACTAAATAATCCGTGTGATGTATTGATTATATATAAAAATGTTAAAAAGCATACGTCTAATTTTAAAATCATTTTTGTATGAATATAGTTTTCAGTAATGTTTTATAAGATCTTGCGTTTCATTAAATAAGTTCAATTAAGCGTGTAATTGTTTTTTAACAGATTTTCCAACTGACTTCGTAAATGAAAACATTCTTATGTTTATTGATATAATAATAATAATGTCCTCCAGACTGTGATTTCGGCCACGGCGGCCAATTTCAAGAGAGATTAGCCAACTACGCAGGAGATATTATAGTGCACAAGTGTGTGCGCAAACACAGGTGCACTCTCATAATCCGATGGGACGGCAATCCGACACGACCGGAAAGAGTTCAGGCGCAGGACCAACGGCTTTACGTGCTTTCCGAGGCACGGGAGTGTACACACTTCCAACTTCCACACTCCGGGCTGCTACTGAGAATTTTCTGTCAGAAAAACTCGATAACTTTTTATTGGCCCGACCTGGGAATTGAACCCAGGACCTCCGGGTCTGCGGCCTTATATCAAGCCACTAGACCAACGAGGCAGTCTATTGATATATTATACTATTGAAAGCGGCAGCTTAGAAACCCCTGGTAGTTTTTACTTTACCTATCAATAAGTAATTAAGTACCTAACGCTTCCATATTGAATAAATACAGTTTAAATGTTGAAATTACACTGGCGTATACAGAGTTCGCAATATCACACATCCGTGTGAAGGAAAACTCGTAAAGCGTTTGGCCCTGCGCTTTTCACGGTCGTAACGGATTTCCGTCCCATCGGAATATTAGTGTACTTGCTTGCAAACTTGGTTTTGCACTATAATATATCTTGCGCCAAAAGGTAGTTTTAATGATTAACCACCAACCGAACACCGACCTAATTAAAGTCGGAATATCTTATTTTACAAAAAAAAACAACTATTTTATAAAAAACGAAAGCGTCATTCATATAGCATGCATATACTCGTATATTAATGTTTTCTTATGTTATAGGTAGACGGACGAGAAAATAGGCAACTTGTTGGTAAGTGGTCACAACCGCCTATAGACATTGAAATTGTAGCCACCCGTAGATATTGAGCCGAGATGGCCTAGATGGTTAGAACACGTGAATCTTAACTTATGATTAAAACCCGGGCAAGAACCACTGAATTGTCACGTGCTTAAGTTGTGTTATATATGATCTCGTGCTTAAAGGTGAAGGAAAACATCGTGAGGAAACCTGCATGTGTCTATTTTCACTGAAATTCTGACACGTGTATTCCACCCACCCGCATTTCTTACATAACCAATGTGCCTCCCTTGTGCCTGTAATTCCACTGGTTCAGTCACCTTTCAAACCGGATAACAATCGTACTAAGTATTGCTGTTTAGCGGTAGAATATCTGATGAGTGGGTGGTGCCTACCCAGACAGCCTTGTATAAAGCCCTAACATCTTGTAGTAAGTAAGTAGTAATTTGTTCAATTCAATATTTTCCGTGTGACATGTGCTGATATAAAATAAACATTAAATATTTTATCAAAACGATTTCTTTATCGCTAATAATATCCCTAATAAATATTTTATGTGTAAAAGCGTTATAGTTTTATTACTGTGGAACCATTTATGAATTTTGAAACTATGGGATGCGATGGTTCATGTAGAGAATTTATAAACGTTAATTTCGTTGTGAGCCGAGATGACCCACGAGAGGACGTGAAGCTTAACCGATGATAGGCTGAATTTTCAATGCCTTATGCTTGAAGCTAAGGATATCTCTTGAGGAATATTCATTGATATAAAAAAGCTTTCGACACAATAAGCCACTCTTTACTTCTTACTAAATTATTCCCAAAACATTAGCTACGGAATTCCTCAGGGCTCCATTTTGGGACCACTATTATTCCTAATCTATATCAATAATGTTACCAAAATTGGATTAACCGGTCACCTTACCTTGTACGCCGATGATACAAGTCTCTTTTACTTTGGTAGGAATATAAATGAATTAGTAGACCAAGCAAACACTGATCTTATCAAATATAATGACTGGTGTCAATGTAATCTTCTTACAATTAATGCTCAAAAAACATCATATATAATATTTAGCGCAAAAAATAAAGTTATTTTAGATTATCCACCCTTAACAATAAACAATAACGTACTTAACAGATCGCATACAGAAAATACCTAGGCTTACTTTTAGATGAGAAACTCAGTTGGAAATCTCATATAGAGAATATTATAAATTAATTTCATTGGCTGGTGTATTACGTAGAATGGCTCATTGTATCCCACATAAGATACGACTAATTATATACAACACATTAGTGAAATCTAAACTAGATTATTTAATTGAAATTTGGGGCTGTGCCCTAAAAACTAACCTTAAAGTTTTACAGATCGCCCAAAACAAATTGATTGAAGTATTATCCAATTATGACAGACTGAAACACACTCCCTTATTATACCAAAAAACTAAAATTTGTAGCCTGAAACAAACATACACACATAACATATGCGTCTTAATTAAAAAAAATTTGTCCGGGGACATTCATACCGACATGTCGTTTACACAAAGAATGTACACGCATAGCTTAAGGAACACAACCAAAATTAGACAGCCTAGACCCCGTACAAAATTTGGCAAAAGAAACATTATTTTCGACGGAGTAGCTTTATTCAATAACTTGCCTGCTGATATAAAAAAAAATGTTCGAGCACGCCTGCCTTTAAATCAAAGTTAAAAAGTTTTATTTCTAAAAATATTACGATTAAAACAACACACCAACATTTAAAAAAAAAAAAACACACACACTCATCTACACGTACACATATAAAACACGTACAGACACAGACAACACCAAAAACATTATTAAGGAATGGGAAAAAAAAACTATTTTTTTTATTATTATTTATTTTTTGTTCTTTTTGTTGTTACTTTCGAGTATCTCCATTTCTTTTTCTGGTCATTGATTTGTACTGTATTTTATCATAACATTACATTTGTCAATAAGATTAACACGATACGATTAGATTTTACTGGTGGTAGGGCTTTGTGCAAGCTCGTTTGGGTAGGTACCACCCACTCATCAGATATTCTACCGCAAAACAGCAATACTTGATATTGTTGTGTTCCGGTCTGAAGGGTGAGTGAGCCAGTGTAATTACAGGAACAAGGGACATAAAATCTTAGGTCCCAAGGTTGGTGGCGCATTGGCTATAAGCGATGGTTGACATTTCTTACAATGCCAATGTCTAAGGGCGTTTGGTGACCACTTACCATCAGGTGGCCCATATGCTCGTCCACCTTCCTATTCTATAAAAAAAAAGATTGTCTACCCTTTTTTAATATGTGAAATTTCTTAAATTGCTCTTTAAGTGAACCGTATGTTCTTTGAGTAAATAAAGATCTTTAAACTGAATCTCGGGGTTGGCTGTCAAAGAAAACATCGCCAAAAGTATCAGCATCTATCGGATAGAACACTTCTACGTGCACTACTACTATCCAGCAACCCAAATTGGAGCAGCTTGATGGAATACAGGATCTTTATGAATCTTAACAATCCTGTGATTTAATGTAGATGCATGTATAGATGGTAGCGCTTGACGATTCAACAAGTACTTGTAAAAGTCTACTTGAAAAGAAAATATATTGATTTTGATCTGTTGATTTTACTACATTTATAAACATGTATTCCGTTCTCAGCGAAAGGATCCACGCGTCGGGAGAAAAGATGAATTAACATAAAATGATCAATAGAAATTCTTATTTTATATCACAGGATATCTGTAAACACATTTGGTCTTATATTGAACTTGAAATAACTTTAGAAATTATAAATTATCAAAATTTTATTGCGCATGCAATCTATTCCCATCGAAGAAATAATTGGAGTTAAACAAACCTTAGATTTACATGTTACCAGCCCCGGATTTATACCTAGGCCAGCAGAGCCAAAAATAATATTATTATACTCTAATCACTTCCGGCTAAGGCCCAAAGCCTTAATTGACGGTACCTTGGGCCTTGGATCTCAAAGTCATACCTGCATATTCCATTTGATTTGCCATATAATGAAGTTCACACAGTTCTTGATCAATTCTCTCCATTTAATATTCACTTTAACTGTACTTCAAAAGTTTCGATAACAAATTCGCCAAAATTCAAAACGCCATTTTTTCACGAATCCATAATGAATTCCATATATAATTAAAGACTTATTTATAATATTGGTTGTTAATTTGATTTTACTCCTGTGATTGGAATATAGACGCATATACATGCATACTGATTTTACGTAGAAGCTACCGTCAACGTACCTGGGTTATGGAAGTAAGGAACTTTTTCCATTAGACAAGTTGGCGGAAATTAAAAAACTTTGTAATAGACATTTTGTTTGTCTATTTCCGTTGTATTTTATATTTTGTTTATTAAATTATAATATTAATATATTATTCCAAACTGTATTTCTTATTGTTTGTATATTTTTTTACTAATTAAAGATTCGCATGTGCGTATTTTTTTTATTATTATTAATTGTTGGAGCAACTACACTTTAATTATATATCGAGAAATGCTTGACGCGTCGAGAAACTTTTTTAAACTTTACCAATATATAAAGCTTAAGAGTATATTTGTTTTGATGCACAAATCTCAGTAGGTTTCGATTTTAGATACAACTTTTTATATTTGATAGTTCATCCACGGTATGAATCATTAATTTAATGCGAATGGAACTGGTCGCATAAGCGGTCTAAGGCAAATATATTTTTTGTATATATTTTCGCAAACGGGCCTGTCACATTGATTTATGTTATACCATTGATATTTGATAAGTAGCGTTTGGTGTAGTCTGACGGGTCTGAGTGCTCACATTCTCGCATTAAAACTTCTAAGGGTAAGGAAATAAAAAATAATAATATTAAAAAGGGATACGCAAAAAAAAATGATTATAAATTAAGAGGATATGACGTAACATAATTACACATAATCAAGGAACTTTATTGATTGAAGATACAGAACTAGTACACAACATATATATTTTTTAATTCTCCAAAAATTTGTGAATAAAATGTATATAATTCAGGACATTATGCAAGGGGCGAATTTAAGCCCTATTTATTGTCGTTGTGGGATGAACATTGCTTAATATTTTTGGAGGCTATGCCTAATTTACTGGTGGTAGGGCTTTGTGCAAGCTCGTCTGGGTAGGTACCACCCACTCATCAGATATTCTACCGCAAAACAGCAATGCTTGGTATTGTTGTGTTCCGGTTTGAAGGGTGAGTGAGCCAGTGTAATTACAGGCACAAGGGACATAAAATCTTAGTTCCCAAGGTTGGTGGCGCATTGGATATGTAAGCGATGGTTGACATTTCTTACAATGCTAATGTCTAAGAGCGTTGGTGACCACTTACCATCAGGTGGCCATATGCTCGTCCGCCTTCCTATACTATAAAAAAAAAAAAAATCTTTATATTATTATTTTTTTAAAAGTGTTGTACTTACTATTGGTAGGGCTTTGTGCAAGCTCGTGTGGGTTAGGTACCACCCACTCAGATATTTCACCGTAAAACAGCAGTACTTGGTACTGTTGTATTCTGATTTAAAGGATGAGTGAGCTAGTGTAATTACATGCACAAGGGACATAACATCTTAGTTCCATGGTTGGTGGCGCATTGGCGATGTAAGCTATGGTTAGCATTAAAAATATAATTATTTACTCATATTTATTTATTTCTTACAACTATCATTATCAGACAATTTTAATGCGATAATGTAGTGTCATAACAAAACTTACTTGGTGGTAGGTCTTTTTCAAGCCTGTCTGGGTAGGTACCACTCATCATCATACAATCGTTACAACTAAAAATAACTGGTTGAAGGTGTCCAATGTACAGGACCTTGACATTTTGATGAAGAAATTAGTTTTACTAATTGCTACCACGAATAGTCACACCCTTCTACACGTACCTACTAGCAGGTAGCACACACAAACCCACCCAATGTATAAGTACATATAATACCAAATTATAAATTCAAATAGTTAAGCAACGTGCTTCTTGCAGGTTTCTCGATACAAAACGGTGAAAAAATTGAAGCTTTTCAAATATTAAAAAGTGCTTATAAGGTAGACACTTAAATTATATATATTTTGATTTTGTAGACAGTAAACTAGACGTGAAATGAAAGACTCAATTAAGTCTTCCTATAATATCGGATATGATCGCCTTCTCGCCTCTGCCTCTATCCTTCGCCATAGCTGCAAAAATCGGTATGTCAAATAAATCGATAATTTCATGTGACGGTACATCCCTATTGACATTTGCTTCGCCGTATCGATTTCTCTTTGGTTTCATGTTACACCACTTGCATGTATGTTTCGAATTAGTGTTTAAATAGCGAAATACCGGTTTCAATATTGCTCTTTGTTCTTCGGAAAATAGTGCGTTTATTGAGATAATGGCCGGTGTTATTAAAACTAAGATATATAATAATTTCATCTGAAAAAATAAAACTCTATATTAATATAATAAATGCGTGAGTAGCACTGTATATTTGTCTAACTTTTACGGCTTCTCGGCTATACCACTGAAATCTGAATTTGATGAAATTTTAATTAATATTAATCATGTTTAAGTCCCAAGGACTCCTTGTCTAGTAATTCCCAGGGTTGATAGCGCAATTCCTATGGGCGGTGGTGACCATTTACCATCATATGGCCCATTTGCCGGTCTGCTTATTTTATAAATTAAAAAAAAATACAAAATATATAGTACAATTTGGAGTAGTGTGTAATTATTTTTTTTTACTTATAGTAACACTTCACCTCAATTTACCACCAAGATATATTTAAATATTTTCATTTAATATGAGTTTTCTTCAATGCTAACATAATATCTGTAAAATAATAACGATACATTTCAGTATGGCAAATTGCGTTTGGTATTCTATTATTATTACTTTAAGCGTGAAATTGAAATGTAATGAAATATCAAGAGAAAGAAATTACTATTTGTATCATATTATGAAGAATTTCTAAAGATAATATTTGATTGTTAAAATTCAATATCAAGAATAAAATTACTTAAATCATATAAATAGATAAACGCAGCGAGTCCCCTTAGAACTTATACAGGTGTATTGGTCGAGCGTCACGGTAGCATGCGAAAGTGATCGCTCCTCGTTAAGACGGATAGGGTACCGCTGGTTTTTTAATGGGTATTCCGATGTTCGGGGCTCACTCGGCGCCTCGGACACCGGCGAGCCCCACATACCCGCCCACTGTTCCCGTGGGGGAAAAGCGTAACGCGTTTTCCCAGCGTTAAAACAGGTAATTATTGGTCGTGTAGTCAATTATATGATGATGTGACCGATCCTGGTACTTACAACTACAATATAAGTATATATATACATAATAAAAGTAGTATCTGTAGTATAAAGTTGTCTGGTTTCCATAGCATAAGCTTTGTTTTGTTCGGGATCAGATGGCCGTGTGTGAATAATATCCCAGGATATTATTATTATTATAACTCCGAAGATCTCCAATTGATATATCACAAAACTGATTGTCAGAATTGAATGATCCTTCTGAAATATAATTGACGCATCGTTTGAGCCCTTATGACCCGTGATGGCTCAGTGGTAAGAATGCGTGACTCTTAACCGATGATCGTGGATTCAAACCCAGGCAAGCACCTCTGAGTTTTCATGTGCTTTATTTGTGATTGTAATCCATCTCGTGCTTTACGGTAAAGGAATGTTTTCCTGTGAGAAACGAGGAAACCTGCCAGTGTTTAATTTCACTGAAATTCTGCCACATGAGTATTCCACTAACTCGCATTGGAGCTGCTTGATGGAATAATCTCCATACCTTCTTCTCAAAAAGCGAGAGGAGGACTTAGCCCAGCAATGAGACATTCACAGGCTGTTACTAGTAAGCCCTTAAGAAATAATTTACTGAATCAATTGTTTAGTGAGTATAAATAAAAAAATATAGTCGTTTTTATATATATTCATAAAAAAATAGATTTAATAAAATAAATAATAAAAATAATCGATAAGAAATTTAAAAACTGTGATTATTCTCCAAAATGGCGTCATTCGACAATTGTGAGTTGCGATCGCGTCACGTCCCGCCATAAATGTTTTTCTGACGGTAGAAAGCTGTAAATTAACCTTAAAAGCTTTCTTTAGTACCGTCCATGCTACATTAGTGCTGTCCTCCGACTTTACTTTTTTATATATTGATGCGTTTTTCATAGATAATAGAATTTTTGTATTGATCTTGCTTTCCCGTCATACACATTCGACTTGACTGCCTCGTTGCTTTAGTAGATAGTTTAAAGTAAAGTGACAGCCTATAAACGTCACTGCTGGGCATATGACTCGTTCTCTTGAGGCTTAGGGCTTATACTACCAACCTGATCCTTCGCGTGTTTGTAATCACACGAAGCACCGATCTTTCTGACAACAAGATAAGACTGGCTGGTTTTAAGTTCGATTTTTGAATTCGATGTTTGACTTGAAATTCTGCAGGTACTTATTTTTTTTATTATTATTAATTTTATTCATTCCAACGAAGGTATTATTATTATTTTATTTGGGTTACATGCTTAAACATAAAAAATTAACTCAGGTATTCTATGCTTTTTTTCTGTAAAACGTATGCAAAATTTTATGAAAATCGGTTGAGCAGTTAAGATGCGAAGGTATAACAAACGATATTTATAATATAAACAATTCATTTTAGTTAGTATGTGTATAATATATTTGATAACCGGAAACATTCGAGTTAATCGAATTATTACTATAGTATCGAAACCAACTCAACGTTGTTTTAAATACATTTGTCGAATAAATACGTTCACAAATAAAATTAAAACATACTTTATTTATGTAGGCTCTCAAAAAAAGTGGGTTATTATAAATGTGTATCCGTGTGTTTGTCTTTGACATCGTAGCTTCTAAACAGATGAAACGATTTTAATTTTTTGTTTGTAAGGTGACTTGACTATGACTGAAGATAATATGTTCAGCTATTTGAAGAAGTTTTTTTCTAGTATTTTGTCGACCGATTCGGTGGTCGGTCGATTTGGTGGAACGAATAATTAAGACGCTAAACCAAAACAAAACGATCAGATAAACGAATTCACTATCGCATTTATAATATTAGTTAGGACAATTTTTATATATATAAGTACTTATTTAGTCTGTGGCAGTTCATTTATTTTTAGTCTGTGGTGTTTAACGTACGTTTACGAAATATTATATTCAGGACTTTATGATGTCAATTTTGTTACGCGTTGGTTCCGACCCCGGTTTTACTTTGAATCTTCCTGATAAAATATTGTCTATAGAATGTCCTAATCTGTATAATAATATAAAACCTCACCCTCCTTTAGTGTGTAGCATTTGTTTTTAATACAGTATTATATTTTACTTTGCTATTGAATTTTAAATTTTGATATTGGTTGCAAGCAAACCTTCTCTACTATCGTATGAGAAAATTGAAGAAAATTAAACAAAATATCCAATGACGTAATATTTGTTTATTTATTTATATATATATATATATATATATATATATATATATATATATATATATGCATATATTTATATATATATGACCCGTGCCCACTTTGTTGGGCGGTAAACATTTTTACTTGTGATCGATTGGCGAACATTAATAAAATTGTCTCACGTATTTGATATTTTAAATTATCTCTTAAACTATGCAACCACAAAACAAACTGTAAAAATTTTTTTATCTAAATAAATTTCCTTGGTAACAAAGCAATTTATTTTTAAACAGATTGAAGTGTTGTATATGAAAAAACCCATCTAATGGAAATATCACTTAATAGATTACGACACGGTCGTGGTTCCATACCTATGTCGTATTTATTTATTTGGGAAACATACAACATAATATAACACATAAACATTTGATAACAAAATAAGTCTCACATAAACCAACAAAGTTTCCACTTTAATATTGCAACATGGAGTGAACCTAACCAGAACAAGTTATTTAGCAAGTATTAAAGTATATAAAATAAAGTATTAACAAGTAATTTAAAAAGCGGAACAACAAAAAAAAATACGTTAAGAATATTAATGACAAATACAGTTTTATAAGGCTTCTAAGAACTTAAATAAATTTTCCTTAAAGATATCTATATTAGTGTAACGTTTATTATAATTGTCAGTTGCTCTTACCAAAAAGCGATTTTAGCATAGTTCGTTCTACACATAGGAACATAAAAGGTATGTTTTAAACGGGCAATGGAATGTGGACACTTGATATTAATATTATTATCTTTTTTATCCATTGGTCCAAATTATATGAAGTAAAAGTGAAAAGTCTTTTGTTTTGAGCACTTAAAACAATAAGTTTATAAATATATCTAATATATAAAAATCCCGTGTCACGGTGTTTATGGTCGAACTCCTCCGAAACGGCTCGACTGATTTTTATGAAATTTGTTATGTATATTTGGGAGGTTTGAGAATAGGTCGTTATATTTCATACCCCTAGCTGATAAGGGAGTCCCTATCCAGATTTTTTTTTCTATTTATTAGATTTTTTTATTTATATTTTAATTCGATTTAGCATAAAAAAATATATATAATTCCAAATTTTCACCCTCCTAACCCATCATCCCTTTTTGTAACCACGATTTTAGTATTTTTGTATGTAAGGCTGTTCTTGAAGTCCATTCGAACGCGAAAAAATATCGCAAAGGACTTCGTTCCTCCCCGGGTCTCGTCTTAGCCAACCGTACATTGTTTTTTTGTTATCGCTTTAATTTACACGGGACTATCGTGTATTCATCGCAATTTTACGGAGGAAAGTCAAGAAACCGAAATTGTAGCAAGTGTAAATAATGCAATCTTGAAAAATAAGTTAATAAATCATGTAAATCAATTCAAGTATACATACATTACCAACATTCAATATACACATGATTCGAGTGTTTACTCTTGACAGTATAATCAGAGAAATTATAGTATAATCATATGCTCAGCGTCAAAAAACTATCGAAAGAAAAAAAAACAAAAAAAAGATCATTATTTATCAAGCAATTATAACAACAATTTGGTCTATTACAATATATACAATACATAAATTAATTAAAAATACAATATATAAATTAATTATAGTACTTTGTTTTGATTGCTTGAAACTTTTAAAGACATTTTTGATGTTTAATTTATTGTTAAAGGGTTTAAATTACTTTGTCAATATTCAAAATAAAATCCTTTAGAAATATAATTATTCTGAATCAAATTTAATTATTTAATACAATAAGTAAAACTTAATTCCATTTGAATTCTGCAAGCAGCGCCACCTTTGAACAAACTATGTTTGTTTATATAGTTTGTGTGAAATTCAATTTGTCTGTTTTAATAGAAATTGCTAGTTGCTAATAATTTAATCGATTGAAAGGAAATAAAAAGATACAGTTGCCTTACTGGAATTATAAAAACATTAATTTAAATTAATAAAAATTAAATTTCTCGCGCAAGAAGAAAAATGATGGTGATTGCCAACGATGCGACACCGAAAAAGCCAGCGCAAAGATTGTGTTCCATTCATATGTACCATCTTTATCCCATACTCTACCGCCAAACAGCAATATTTAGTATTGTTGTGTTCCGGCTTAAAGGGTGATGTTTAACTACAGGCACAAGGAACAATTTAGTTCCCAAGGTTGGTGGCGCATTCGCGATGTAAGAAATGGTTAATATTTTTAAAGTGCCAGTGTGATTGGAGGTGACCATACCCTTACCAATATTATAAAGAAAACAAATAACGGACCACCTTTTTCGAACGTTCTGTATCATAATTTGGGGCGAATGTACGATGAGCCACCACTCATACACAAAATCCGGAGACATAACATAAGAAAACAATAATAAATAAACGCATGAAAAAATTCGCAAGGGGGTACTTTGTGCATATATGTATAATGACAATCAATAAGTAACAAGGCCAAACAATGTCCGTTTGTGGCTTAGATTTGGGCACACCATTTTTATCACACGGACAAGTTTACGTGGCATGTTCTCGGGTGGGTAAACCGTCGAGCTTATTTGTGTTGGCTAAAGACGGACTGACAAAAAATATCGTACATTTCTCTGAAATTAATTAACTACTTTAGGATATATTACTTTTTTCACTTTACATTTAAATTTTAATCAAACAATGAATATGTCCATTACATTGACGAAATACATTGAATTGAGAAAATGAATAGTTGGTGTTTTTTTTGTTTTTATCGGCGGTTATCGTCTACAGCGCTCCTTTCCTTTTTCTGTCATAGATCCCATCCCCATACGAGAACTATACGAGATCTCCTAAACAATGCGCCAGATTGATTTGAAATTTGTTATAGTTACTTTTTCTCCCACGTAGACGCTCGTAAACGTATTTTACATAATATAATAAAGCCTTTGTTCGCTCTGTAATTCATACATAAAACAACAAATAACAATAAAAGAATTAGTGACTTTTTTTATTTTGAATATTTTTTTTTATAATTAATAGGCCGGGGTTTGACCGTTGACTTGCCTGATGTTAAGCATCGACACGGTCTAGGATGTAGCACGCTTACCTTTAAGAAACCTGTTTACTCTGGATTCGAAGACACCAACATTGTACCTATCAGGAAATAAGGACTCAAATTGAGAGTGATGCAACCACACGTCGATGTTCAAGACTTTGGAGCCCAGACTCGACCAATGTGTCGTCTCCTATCAGCCTTCTGGCACGCCTCTCAATCAACTCTAGTGCCCGAAGGTGGTTCTTGGCAGAGCCATCCCAAAGGTGAGAGCAGTACTACAGTGAGAGTAGTACATGACCTCACTTGTGCTTTATATAAGCTGAGCAGTTGTTCTGGGGTAAAGTAACATCTCACTTTGGAGAGGATACCAAGTTTTCGGGCGGCTATTTGAGCTTTGGACTCAATAAAAGAGCCGAAATTTAGAGTCGACGTGAGAACATAATATAATTGAGCCGTGATGGTCAGCGACTAGAAGACGATCATCTTAACCAATGACTCCGAGTTGAAACCGGGCAAGCATACTTTCATGAGCTTAATTTGCGTTTATAATTATTATATCATCTCGTGCTCGTCGGTGACGGAAAACATCGTGAGAAAACCTGCATATGGCGGATGGAAATCTGCCACGTGTATCCAACCGTATTGGAGTGGTGTAGTAAGCTAACTAAACCTGCTCAAAAAGGGGAAATTGCTTAACTCAGCAGTTATAATATATTAAAATTAAAAAATATATAAAATGGTACATATTTTAAGGTCTTATTTGATTTTTTTATATAAGGGTCCTACTATTTATTATATAAGGAATTAAACGATTATAATCAAAATGTAAAATTATTTTATGTATCTGCTTTATACATTGAATATCAAACAAAGGGCAAATGTTGAACGAACGCCAGTCGAATTAGTTACGTTATGTGATGTATATTTTATGAAAGTTATTTTTGGAATAAAATTTTAAACGATGTTATCCAGATTCGTTCTAGTTTTCTGTATTGCTCAAATATTTTATGGCAAATTATTGGTTATAAATATATTGAACTGATGTTGTTTAATGTAATTGTTTGTGATTTTCAATATCATACAATTGTCGACGATCAAGCTCATTCGGACCGGCTTGATCATTTGGATCTGATGAGATCACTCTATATCTTTTATCACATCTATCATGGGATGGATCGATCCCGGCCATTGAATTTCACCACCGGTCATCGCGTTAGCATTTTAAATTCCATCCATACCAACTCGATGTCTGGTTATCCAGAACAGCGCAATTTTAAAGTATTTCCTGCTTGTCACTGTGGAACCAGCTTGCACCGATATGATATGAAACGATAACGATATGACATAGAAACCTTCAAGAAAAGAGCGTACTCATTCCTTAAAGGACGGCAACGTGCAATCCCTCGTCCTTGCAGGTCCCATGATGATGACCAACGGAGTTGCAGGTCCATGGGCTATGGTCACTTTCCATCAGGTGACCCTGCTCATTTGCCCCCTATAAAAATACCCTATTCCAATCGAAGAAGGAAATCCGTGAATTAACATACAGTAACAGCCTGTTAATGTCCCACTGCTGGACTAAGGCCTCCACTCCCTTTTGAGGAGAAGGCTTGGAGCGTATTCCTCCACGCTGCTCCAATGCTGGTTGGTAGAATACACCTGTGGCATAATTTCAATGACATTAGACACATGCAGGTTTCCTCACGATGTTTTACTTCACCTTCAAGCACGAGATCAATTATAGGCACAAATTAAGCACTTGAAAATTCAGTGGTGCTTGCTCGGGTTTGAAGTCACGATCATCGTTTAAGTTTCACGCGTTTTTACCACTAGGCCATCTCGGCTGTTTAATGTAGATTAATCGAATTTCGACCAATGATATCGCGTCTATTTAATGTCAACGTAGTTTGTTTACCTTTACTCCTCTTTCGACTGGAACTGGTCATTGGTATAACCATCATAATGTGTATAATATATAACTTTCAAATTGTTGTCGTAAGTCGAACGGCGGCGTAAGTATAAGCGGGTAAAGTGCTAGGAACTTATTTATGTTTTATTTGTATAGATTTAAGAATTTCACACTCCAATTAAAGTTATTATAACTACAATTCTTATTTATTTATTATTAAGACATAAATGTTACTACATTGATAAATATTTCTCATTCTATTTTTAAATTTTAATATCGTATTAATATTTAAATAAAATAAAAGGTTTAATTGCCAGTAAAAATATTTTTGTAAGGAGTTTTAATATAAGTCAATCGCATATATCGTAGTATTTAAATAATTAGTCAATCAATGATAAAACAATTTGTTTCCAAGTTTTAACTGATTCCGTGTGGCGGGCAAGAAGACATATTTATGGAAGCCATTACCCGAATTATTCTAAGGAGCCCGGCTCTTGGCATCTTAACTGGGCTATAGAATGTAACTTTGTACAAGATTATTTAAAAAAAAATATATAATAAATATTTTTTTTATATCTTAGCGGTGATGGTGTAAACTAATATCATCGTCATCAACATAAATGCATCGCTGTGTGTAATTTGTAAAGCCGGTACTTATTTTTTTTATATAACATAGGTAGGCGGACGAGCAAATAGGCCACCAGCCTTAGGAATAAGATATGAATGTCCCTTGTACCTGTAATTACACTGGCTTACTCACACTTCAAACCGTAACACAACAATACCAAGCACTGCTTTTTGCGGTGGAATATCTGATGAGTGGATGGTACCTAGCTAGACGAGCTTGTACAAAGCCTTACCAACAGACGACACCAGACCATCAAACTTCCCCATTGTAGTGTAGTTTAAAATCTTCAAAATATAGACCGGGTTAAGTAGGACTATTGCCAACTGAGTTCTACTATTCAAATTTTTTTGTGCGATGTCCTTTTTCGAACCAGATCAAAAAGGGCAGCGGGATTTTGGTATATACTCTTGCAACTCCACCCGTGGTTTAGTGGAGCGCTTCTCTGAGCCCGTAATGACTTTGCACGAATAGAATATAAGTAAATGTATTCAATATTTACACCATTTATATATATAAAAAAAAACAATATATAAACATGGCTGTTATAATAACTAATAAAATTAGATTAAATTTAAAATCGGATACAATGACTAAATATATAATTGATAAATATATTTATTTAAGTATATAAATAAGTAATTATAATATTCTGTAAATTTATAAGTAAAAATGAATAAAAGTATAACCTGCCACGCAAAATAACGTGTCGTTTTACGTACTAGAGCGCGGTGTAGAGATACGCGCGTCTTATCGAAGCCTATTTATTTCTCTGTGGGCGGCTTTCCGTGAAGTATGGGACAAAATGACACGGTTTATTATTTTTCCCTTTCTTGTCCATTTTTCCAACTAATCTACTTCTTATCCTATTTATTATTTTCTCTTGAAATATATACAGCGTTGATTTTAGATCATGAATCAAGTTTTTTATAATATAGATTATATGACGTTTTAAGTTTATTTATTATTTTTTGTTGATGTGTAAAATGTTTAAAGAAATATTATTTTATACAAATATATTAGAATTTTAAAAGAAATAAACAAATATCATATGAAGAATAATAGATAGGTAAAGTGGCCTGATAGTTAGTGGTCATGATCGCCTTTAGACATTACCACTATAAGAAATATTACCAATAATAAAAAAAATAACATAGCCAATGGACCACCAAACTTGGGAACAAAGATGTTAGTCGTGGCGTTAGTTACACTGGCTATTTATATATTCTTATATTGTCTATATATATATGTCTTGACTATGATTGCCTCGTTGGTCTAGTGACTAGATATAAGGCGGCAGACCCGGAGGTCCTGGGTTCAATTCCCAGGTCGAACCAATAAAAACTTATTGTGTTTTTCAGTCAGAAAATACTCAGTAGCAGCCCGGTGTCTGGAACTTGGAAGTATGTACACTCTCGTGCCTCAGAAAGCACGTAAAGCCATTAGCCCTGCGCCTGAACTCTTTCCGGTCGTGTCGGATTGCCGTCCTATCGGATTATGAGGTCTCGTGGACATTATTATTATTTATTATATGTGTTGTGCTTGGGCCTACTACCTAATTCTAATGCCTTAAGCCACTATGTTCAAGTATAATATATTAACAAACAGCTTATACCGTTCCTATAAATATTATATACTCTTCATTCCTCAGCATACCGCGTGTTAGGGGACAGCTTTTAGGTATAAGAAAGTAGCCCATTTCCTTCCATGGAGTTCAAACTTGCTTTAAAAAAAATTTCATCAAAACTGGTTTAGCGATTTAACGATGAAAGCGTGACACACAGACAAGAGTTAATAAATAATAACATAAATGTTTCTTTGTCAACTAAAGCGGTACGTCCCGTAGTTGTAACGCTTCGCTACCTTTTATGGTATCTATGTAACACACGACGTATCTTTACGGCGGAGATAAATGTGTTTTTCTATTTTTTATTATGTATTGATGTTATGATAAAATTTTTAATAAAAACATACTTTATCTATTCTAACCAACCCGCACTGGAGCAGCGTGGTGGAATAAGCTCCAAACCTTCTCCTCAAAAAAAGGGAGAGGAGGCCTT
Source organism: Nymphalis io (assembly GCF_905147045.1). Classification (NCBI taxonomy): domain Eukaryota; kingdom Metazoa; phylum Arthropoda; class Insecta; order Lepidoptera; family Nymphalidae; genus Nymphalis; species Nymphalis io. The sequence continues at coordinate 1,739,328 of NC_065909.1, forward strand.
AGCCCAGCAGTGGGACATTTACAGGCTGTTACTGTTATCTATTCTATTTATTGAACACTATCTGGTAGCGCCGACGTCGTCTACGTTATAGTAATTTTGGGATATATTAGAAAAAAAAAGCATTTTGTTCTGTTAATCTTTTTTCATCCCCCAAAGTTTCAAAGGTTTCTAATGTATATTATATAGGAATTATTCTCTCTAATTCCTGCTTCCCCCTTCCTTCTTAAGTCCACGCGAGCTGGTTCTCGATGTCACCGCCTTACTGTGACATCAATTCCATCGCGAACAAATAAATTTGGTAACTCCTTTCTTTGTCGCACTTCCAAAAAATGGAATTCCTTACCAGCTCACGTGTTCCCCTCCTCTTACAACCCGGGTTCCTTCAAACGAGGCGTGAAGAGGCATCTTGCGGGCCGGCAGGGCGATGGCGGCTAGTGCAGAACGTTTTTCCCGTCTGTACTGGCCGTCGTCGCGTTTGGACTCTACTACCACTTACCATCAGGTGGAGTAGAGTCATTTGCCCTCCCGGCGAATATAAAAAAAAAATATATCTATATATGTATAGATACAAGTGGGATCTTTAAATAGAATCTGGATACAATGCCATAGGATAATTATACGGCGTGTTTTTTCTATAAATTTGTAGTGTGTATAAAAATGACTGTACTGCAATATAAGCAAGATAGTATAGTATAAAGATAGTTTTATAAGTCTTTAAAATTCATATATATGTTGAATTAAATTAAATTTACAAGAGGAACTCATTGTATTTATTATAACGTGAAAAGAGTCAGCGGTTACCTAATTTCATCTATTCAGCCTATTTCACCACATTGCTCGAATGAGAATACATGTGACTACTTCATTCGCAAACACAATCCCTCACGACGTTTTTAGCGAGATGAATTATAAATAAAAATTAAACATATGAATATTCAATGGTGCATAGATTGGAACGTAAAATCTTTTGATTCCGATTCACGTGTTCAATCCACTGCGCCATCGCAATCTATCGAAGTGGAACTCGTTTAATATACAATTTATCCTTATTTATTCTACGAGCCCCATTTTTACGTTAAGTTTATTGCTTATTAGATGCTTACGGGTCGTTTTTCTTCACTTCAATTCACTTAAAGCAAAGTAATAATTACTTATGACTTACTAGTTTCGTCCGCAAGTTCGCTCGCGTGTTAATGGGGAAGGTCTAGGCGATTAGTATAAGAAGTAGCTTATGTTCGTACGAAATTTCATCAAAATCGGTTCATTGATTTAGCCGTGAAAGCGTAACAAACGGATAGGATAATTTTGTCATAATAATAATGTATTGCTGACAAGCCAATCTAGCTACCAGCGCTATTTAATATATGACGTTGGATTCCATCCCACATCGCTCTGACTGGTAACGAGAAAGCGGATTGGCAAACTTAGCTCTTACTTGGAGATGATTACCATATTAAACTACACTATACCGAAGTTTTTGCAAAATTCAAAATTAATTGTTATAATATTTGGAACGTAAGTTAGTTATAGCATTTGGACTTAGATCCGGACACTGACTTGCCACTATGCAAAGTTTAAACATCTAATGAGGAAAAGTGACACTCCCAATTCTCAAGCATGTGGTGTAATAGATGATGTTTCACACTTGTTATTGGCATGTGTTCGCAACCACAATTTATGAGAAACACTAATATATGAACTAAATTTGAATTCTATGAATATTGATGTTTTTAATTCTATTCTTAGTGAACCTTCGAGTATGTCGGCAATTAAAGTATATGAATTTGTTAATGATTCTCTCAAACTGAATTAGTCTTAGTTTTTGACCCTTTTTTGTTTTAATTTAGCGTGTAAAGATGGGGCCGACATATAGGCTGCCTATAGAGACTCCTTAAAAATTAAAGATAAAAAAATATATATATGTGTTCGCAAAAACAGAGGTGCACTCTCTTTTCCCATGCTAATATTATCACGTGTGACGGCAATTCGCCTGAATAGAGATCGGACACAGAAAAATATAAAAACTATTTATAAATTTATTTATCTGCTGACTGTGCTACGCGAAAACGTCTTAAGTCTCCGTTGTTATCAATTAATATTGGCCCTTTCATTTCCGCCAACTTAAGTCACTGCGTCACTCACGATGAAGTCACGAGTTCACTTTTCCCATTTCATCTTCTAGTTCCAGAACTTGAACGGTTTTTCACTTGTCTTGACTTCGGCAAAGCCGCTCCGATTCACGAGTTAGACTTTTTCCTTTGGAAACTTGGAGTGATTTTAAAATTTCTTTTATTATTAGAGCTCATTGAATTTATGGTTAAAGATTTTTATATTTTTTACTTATACTTTTAATTCTAGAATAATTTCAAATAAAAGAAATATCTTATACATAAAAAAAAAATTAAATTGCAAATCGACAATCTTATAAGAGTCCCATTAACAATGGCTTTGTTGAACATTTAAATAAATTCTCGTGCTCTTATTCCACTGGCCGTAAATTACACCTGTAACTACACTGGCTGACTCATCTTTGAACTGGAACAGGTACATATAAACTATAAATTTATTTATTTATTTAATAAGCACATTAACAATGCACATATTGCACAATAACTCACATACAACAGACACATAAATTATTTCTGATGTGTATATCAATTATTAGTGTAATCTTTTCTATCTTTCTGTCAACAATTAATTGACATTTGAAAGAAGGAGACGAAGCGATATATTTTCTTGTATTATGTAAGTAGACTGGCAAGTGCCACCTGATAGTAAGTGGTCACCACCGCATAGCGAGAACCAAACCTTACATCGAAAATGCGCCATCAACCTTGGGAAGATGATACGTGCCTTGTGCCTGCAGTTACACTGCCTTACTCAACCTTCAATGGTAGTGGTAGAATATCTGATGAGTGAGTGGTATGTACTCAGACGTGTACAAATTAAGCACATGAAAATTCAGTTGTGCTTGATCCCGCAACCTTCGTTTTAATACTCACGCGTTTAACGTGTATATTATATTATAAATGCAATGTTTTTAAGATATAAAATTTAATAAATCCCCGCATAGTTATAGTATTCAAAGGTCAAAACACACGCAGCTCTGATGGCAATATCAAAGGGTCACCATTAATATCAGGTGCGTGACATAAAACTGAACCTTCCTGTCTTTTTGTAATGGGATTTTTTATGTGTTTCGCTTTATAGTTATTCAAAATTTATGGGGGTAATGGTTCAAAGGGTATAATCATAATGGTTTTAATTTGAACCCTATTGAATCATAATATTTTTTATGGAAAAAAACGAGACGTAAGCGGTTTATCTTCTCGCTGGTTCTTATCAGTGATATCAAATACGCTATTGATATAAAATAAGGAAAAAGTTTGACTGGTAGTGAGTACTGCGAGACAGTTTTGGTGTAATAATTAAAGTGTAGTTACTCGTAAGTTATAGAGGTGTCATATTTTCCAAGGCTATATAAGCTAGATCATGGCGCTTCCCTGATGAAAACGGGAGGCGATTACATCAGAAAACCCAAGTTCATATTAAGTTGAAAACTAGAAATAGGGAATGTGGTATCGATGTATTGATCTTATTGTCGCCGATTAAGATGTGAGAAATACCGGTGAAAGAAACTCTTTTTTATTTTTTTGTATTATAGGCAGGCGGACGAGAAAATGGGACACCTGATGGTAAGTGGTCACCACCGGCCTTAGACATTGGCGATGTAAGAAATAATAACCAATCCTTACATCGCCAATACGCCACCAACCTTGGGAACTGAGGTGTTATGTCCATCGTGTAGTTACACTGGCTCACTTACCTTTCAAACCAAAACACAACAATACTGAGTATTTCTGCTTAGCGGCAGAATATCTCATGAGAGCAGAGCAGGCGGAGATTTTCTGCAGGCAGCAGAAAAATTCAGCGGAATTATTGTTTATCTCAAATAACATTACAGGTTTTATATAAAATTATAAAATATTGTTATATATTTTATTATTTGTAATTGCTGAAATTACCTGAAATGTCAATGTCCTGGTGTATAAAATGTCATTGGTTTTTTTTTATTTCTTTAGCACACAAGCGTTCCTTAACGATTATTTTAAATTTCACAATTGAATATTTTCGAAAGTTTTCTGGGATCTTCTTGTAAAAGCGTATACATTGTCCCATAAACGACTTACTTAACCCTGTGTAATCTGGTAATTGTAGTTATAAGCTTGCGTGATCCTAATTTAAGTTTACAGTCAAATAGTACAATAGTTTATGTTTTTGCGTACATAAATAACATTATCAAATATGTATTGAGAAGCGACACTCATTATTTTAATTTCTTTAAATTTATATCATAATGATTCTATATAACAGTGACCGCCGTCATGTGTGTTCATTAAACACGTGCAATCATCAAATATGGTTTATATTATATATACCCTTATTTGTATTCATTGAAAAGAAAATAAGCGATGTAATATTTTCTGTCTGTGCATTATTATTATATTTATTTGCATATTGATAATTCTTTAGATATTCATACTCCGAGTAACTAATATTCATGTCCTTTGTTCCTACATATTTTTATTCACTTCGATTGTTTCTTTGTACGAAGTATTGTTGTAATGATTACTGAAAAGGATTTTTATTACGGCGTTTTATCTCGTAGATTTTTTTTGTATTCGTGGTCCAATTATCGTGGAGTGCCTCCACTGAGGGCTCTACACATGGAAGAAATAAAACTATGTACGTTTACTAGGTATAATCGAAATGTTTAATAAATAATACTTTTGTTCGATGATTCAGTGCACAGATGTGTTTAGTTAAGGAATTTCTACTGGTGCAAAGAACGAATTGGTTTGTAATATAAACCTACGTTTTGCCCGCGGTTTCCATTGCGTGTGAGGGTTGAAAACAATTTCCATATGTCGCTTTCGTTTTGAGATGTGGTGACTTTTCATGTACTGAAAACAAAAGGCAATACCAAAAAATTATATAACATAATCATTATCTCGTAATACATAAGGTTGTATTTCGAGTGAATGCGTTATGCAGAGGAGACATATCATTATTCATGACAAAACAGATTCCAGGAGCTTAAAATTCGGCGTTGTGTCAAGTCTGGACAAATTTGCATGAAAATTTAAGATACTCTAGAGATAGGCTGTTCGTTATTTTGTGCTCAATAGCGATCCGTAGCCAGTAACTTAGTTACGTGGCGCTAAGTTGGGTACATTTAAGTAGAAAAGCATTTTCAATAATAATTATTAGTTTATTTGATAAATGAAAATTTTCTAATATAATATTAAATAATCCATTAAAATAAATAAATTATTTACCTCAAAAATTAAAAACAAAACTGCCCTGGTTGTATTCATTAATTAGTTTATACCAAATTCCAATTTGGATGTTGTAAGGATTCTAACGAAACACCAAAAGTTGTGGTGAAATAAAGGAACTCACATACACACATGAACGCTAAAAACATTATACTCCTTTTTTGGGCAAACGTGTAACATGTAATGGAACACGATAAGGCTGTCGACGTGTCTCTTACGTCGACAGAAAGAGAGAGAGAGAGAAATATGTCTTGTAGTGGTGGAGTTATTTCCTAACTTCTCTTCATGATGAGAGGAGACCTTTGCTCAGCTGTGGTACATCTACTAAGGAATTACATCTTAGTTAGCTTGCTAAAATGTTAGATAATTAATGTTTGGTCCTCTTAGTGTATGTCAAAATATTATGTAATGGTAACTAGTTTTCGTCCACAGCTTCACCCGCATTTATGGGGGAAATGGACGGGTGATATGTATTAAAAAGTAATACTATGACTTTCCTTGGGGTTCAGTCTTGCTTCATAACAAATTTCATCAAAATCGATTCAGTGGTTGGTCTACGAAAGCGTTACACACAGACAGAGTTACTTTATTATATATTAAAGACCCCATTTCAACGGTATTATATATCGTGTACATGTACTACGGTAAAATTTAAATCTTAATCATATATATAACACATATATTATAAATAACACATTTATATTATAAATTAATAAATTAATTTATAATATAAATGTGTTATAATGTATATGTGTGTTATATATTATAATAATATTGTATATTGTTTGGGGTATAGAAAACGACATTTCGTACGTAACATTTGCCTCTCCAAATACGTAGAGGGTGTATATTAAATATAAATATATATAATATTTCTTTTGTGTATGGGATATTAACTCGATTGTACAAAGGCCTATTAGGGTTGTCGACGCTATATACATAGATTGAATTGATTACATTACACTTCTGAACACATTTGCGAAAACATTTTGTCACTGAATAGCAATTTAATTAAGTACATTTAGAAACGAGCTTTCGTTTTGCCTTTGTAATGAAAGGAATGAAATTTACTATACACATAATATTGTCGAAAGTAATTTTAAATGACCTTAATTTAAAGTTCAGTTGAAAGATTCGATGTGTAACCGTAACAGCCTGTGAATGTCCCACTGCTGGGCTAAAGGCCTCCTCTACTCTTTTTGAGGAGAAGGTTTGGAGCTTATTCCACCACGCTGCTCCAATGCGGGTTGGTAGAATTCACATGTGGCAGAACTTCAGTGAAATTAGACACATGCAGGTTTCCTCACGATGTTTTCCTTCACCGTAAAGCACGAGATGAATTATAATCACAAATTAAGCACATGAAAATTCAGCGGTGCTTGCCCGGGTTTGAACCCACGATCATCGGTTAAGATTCACGCGTTCTTACCACAGGGCCATCTCGGATTCTATAAATTTCGATGTGTAGCTACTAATAAATGGAATTAATTCTACCTAAAAAAAATCTTCACAAAAACTACATAAATTTGAATTACACAGTTTTGATTGACCTTGTACTAAACGGATAAGGGAAATACTAAAAAAATAGTTTAACTGAATTTCGGTAGCTTAAAACTTCAGCTCAAGTTTCGTTTGGAAGACATGAAATGCAAACGAAATTTACTGTAGGTTTTTTTTTTAATTCAGTAAATAAACAGTACAAAGCGACACATTTATACAAAGAAATACAAAGACAAAACATCGACCAATACAGTTTCCACAAGTACGCAATTCATAATATTACGAGCAAATGGAAAAATGAGTGGAAATTACAAGACTAAATCAAAAATGAGCAAAATGAGTGACAATTAAACAAAATTCTATGAAAAAATATAATATAGCATTAAGACATTTCTTTTATTTTTTTTATTACATTCTGAATTGAACCATTAAAATAATCAATTGAATCAAATTCTTAATTAAAAAAAAAAAAAAAGTTTTTAAAAAGTACTTGTGTTTTATCCTTATACGTTAGATTTTCATAGAGGATACATAATAATTCAATTGTATTTGATTACCTATGTAACTTACTCTTCGGAAGAGAACAACTATTAAGCCGCTTGTGGGTAGAAGGTAATAAGCCGCTCCACTAGTTTAAAATTTAGGTGCAAAATTTTACTAAAACATATAAGATGTTAAGTTAGCAGAAGCAGCTCAGGCGCGTTCTTGTAGTATTCGTAACTGCTCCTGAAAGTTGCTAACATTAATAATAAAAATATTGTATAAATGTGTGTAGAGATAAGAAATGAGACAAGAATGTAAGGCACATGGCCTTTCGAATTTCAAATGTCAAAAAAGGCCGAAATCATTTATCGCTCATCAATCATTTAATCAGTCGCTAAGCAGCATTTATGAAAGCCGATAGTAGTTAGTTTAAAATATAATTATAAAGTAAAAGTAAAGTAATTATAAAGTAAATGTCCCACTGCTGGGCTAAGCCTCTCCCTTTTTGAGGAGAAGGTTTGGAGCTTATTCCACCACGCTGCTCCAATGCGGGTTGGTGGAATACACATGTGGCATAGTTTCAATGAAATTAGACACATGCAGGTTTCCTCACGATGTTTTCCTTCACCGAAAAGCACGAGATGAATTATAAACAGAAATTAAGCACATGAAAATTCAGAGGTGCTTGCCCGGGTTTGAACCGACGTTCATCGGTTAAGATTCACGCGTTCTTACCACTGGGCCATCTCGACTTTTTTTATAAAGTAAATTAATATAATTACATTAGTCACCGATAAACATGATTATGTTATAATTGATTTTTAATATTGAGAATTTTAAATCCTGTTCAAAGATGTAATCAAATTAAAATTAAATATACCAATTTCGTTTATAATTGTTAATTTTCATTCAATTTCAAGGGGATCAAGCTTGCGACATATCAAATATCATCAAAATCGGTTCAGTGGTTTAGCCGTGAAAGCGTAACAGATAGATAGTTACATTCGAATTGGTAGTGTTAGTGTATATTGATGACTTAAAATACATTTTCACGCGACTGTACGTTGGTTCATTAAGTCGGTCGTCGCAAGTGGGTCGAATTTATAACTATAACACTCGGCCTGATCGGAGACGCAATCCGCGGAGATGTGGCGACCTGCGATAGGAAATTACCCCTAACCCATCTTGATGACATACATAATCTTGAATTATTAATTAGTCATTATTATTTAAATAAATTTAGTATTATATTACGGAATAGAATAAAACGTTGGCTAAGTATATAACTGTCTAGGCTATGTATGTAAGTGTACTATGTTTTTATTTATTTCAATACATAAATACAGTAATAAGAAAGATGTGTTACGTGAAAGTAAAATGGCGTCCCGTGTTGGCAAATGTCATACATCAATAAATATGGTTAGAGAAATAGTTGTTAATTTAAGAAAAGCAATAAATAAATAATCAAACAACTTGATTTTAGTTCAGAAATAAAACGAGACTTCGATGAAATGAATGAATGATTTCTATTATTCGCAATCACAAAATATTCCCGCCCTGACAAGTAACTGTCAATGTTACTGTTGCCAGATTAAAAATGTAGATTATTATTTTTTAATATCAAGAATAACAAATAGTCTTCAGTAATATTTAATTATATTTTTGTATTACATTTAATATTATATATTACAATCTGATTGACTGTTACAAAATGGAGCTTAATAAAAACAAAAACTGATCTATGTTTTGCTCAGTTGTGTTCGCCGGGATTGTGTGCACATAATAAAAATACAAATCTATGGCGTCCTGAAGAATTGCACACAGTTGCGAACACAGAAGTTGCCGACAATCTCGGTGACAACTCACATAAAAGCGTTGAAACTTATTAAGATCTAGGCGTTTAAATTTTTTCATTGTTCGAACTTAGCGCATTTTTCCAACGAAGCATCTTCTACTTCTATTAAATCACTCTGATTTATATTTTATGTAAATTTTAATAGCGAAACTTTAAAGTTTTGTCGTTATCTAAAATCTAATACTGAAGCGAGATGTTTTGTTTGTCTGTTTTTCAAAGAACAGAAATGTAATTCTGTTCCAACCACAAGAGAAATAAACAACTTTGAAATTAAATTCGCGCGTTATTATTAGTAGATCTTAAATAATCTATGATATTCTATTGTATTGACTATGGATTCGTGAAAAAATGTTGTTTTTAATGTCACTGGAAAGGGTACCGCTGTAATATTTATTAAAAAATGCACATTAAAATGTGCCACAAATCTTTCACATAAGATAATTGTGGTTACTACATTGAAACAGATGTTTATTACTGAAAGAATAACAAAGAAGTTGTATAGTGTACGTGCGACCAAGAGGGAGTAGAAAGGAGTGGAGAGGGGGTATGACGTCATAAGATAGCGTCATGCCGTTCGCCGTTACATCATACGAGTTCGTACCCCCTAAAACGCGTAAATAGAGTATTCACAAAAAAAAAAAAAAAACTTTCTCCTTCCTTATACTTCACGATATATTCTTAAATGTAGTTAAGAACGCATTTCCTAACTAGTGTAATAAAAAACATAGTTAATCACTTTACTTTGACATTTATTTTACACTAACTGCTACTACACTAGCCGAAATGGCCCAGTGGTTAGAACGCGTAAATTTTAACCGATGATCGTGGGTTTAAGCCCGAGCACCACTGATTTTCATGTGCTTAATTTGTGTTTATAATTCATCTCGCGCTTGACGGTGAAAGAAAACATCGTGAGGAAACCTGCATGTGTCTAATTTCACTGAAATTCTGCCACATGTGTATTTCACCAACCCACATTAGAGCAGTGTGGTGGAATAAGCTCCGAACCTTCGCCTCAAAAAGGAGAGGAGGTCTTAGCAGCAGTGGAACATTCACACGCTGTTACTGTTACGACGTTTATTTTTTTATATTATCTAATTGATATTTTTACAAATATATAAAATTATGACAAATCCATAAATGTGGGAGAATCTTTCGAACCTTGCGCAGCGAATTAATATATGTAATTGAAATAAGAAAAACGAACGCGTAAAAGCCAATTTTAATAAAGGATATTTTTGTTTATAAAATTAATATTGGATATTAAATCAAACAATATATTAGAATATATAGAATGAAATACGAGCATGTTCAAAAGTATTTTTACATATAAAAGTACCTTTGCTTGTCTAAAGGGTTTGTCGAGCAAGCGTAATTGGAGCTTACATAATAACCAAGCATGAAGCCACCTGGGGCTCTCACGATAACTCTTGTGCTATTCACATGCAAAGATATAGTTCGGTGAAATAAAATTTGTATAAATTTCATGTTTAAGTATAACATAAAATGTAGTCATATGAAACTGCGAAGCGCATCTTCTTATATAACAATATTATACACTGAAAACTTTCCTGAAACGCGTTGCATTTCCTGTTTTAAGTTTTATTTATATTGGTTTAGTGGACTTTTCACTTTTTAGGCACTACAAAAAACCATCATATATTTGCATAAATTAATATGATTTTTGACAATGTCAGTTTATCCTTTTTAAAAACAATGAAGATAAATCATAAAATTGCCTGTGCCGGATGATATTCAGTCAAATGTATATCAACAAACATGCAATGGAGCAGCGTGGTGGAATATGAGGAATAAAGGAAAAGAGGAATTTAACTTAAATCGTAAAATGGGGGGTAATATTACGAAATCAAAGATTTCATCTCTTCTAAATGCATAGTTTTTTTCAAGTCGATGATCAAGTGTACAATTGTACAGGCAAAATGTAATGTCGGTATTCAAAAACCGCCTCAGCGAAAGGGTACAATAGAGTTCAAAATTGAACTTCTATACAATATACCTTCGGAAAAGTATACGTAAGACACAAATGTCTGCCTGTAAATGACATATTCTGTGAAAAGGTGAATCGTAGTACATAACTATCGAGGAAAATGACTAGTATTCAATATTTTTGATAATATGTATTCATTTAATAATAACATCAACGAATTTACAACCTATTACAGATTATAAATACATGTGGTAGGAATATTTGCACATGCATAACACTTCATGTTTTAAATAAAAATTACTTATGTAAGTATTAAAAAATATCAATCAAAATTACAAATAAAGATTTGCACGCGGTTTGCGTCGTTCGCATATTTGCGTAGTTTATTCGCTTCCGAATTTATCCGCTAAAAACTGTACATAAATCTACACAATATTCTTGCGTAGTTTATAAAGTCTATTGATGTAGCCTGTATGCGCAATTTCTGTCATCACTTTACAGTGTTAACTACAGCAGAATGAAAGGAAATGCAATTATCTTGATTGTAACCGTCACTGTGCAGACGTATAATCACTGATTGCAATAAAAGAGCAATGATGTTCATATTGTAAACATTGCTTTATTATTTTCAAAGGCACTTCCGAGTTTTTTTTTGTTTAAAGCTTATAATCGGCGTTGGAGTTGGGAGTTGGTAGCTCCCTTAGGTCGTGTTGGATTGCCGACCCATCGGGATTATATCAGTTTCGAATACTTTAGAAGTATTTTTGTACTTTTTGTGATTCTAATAAAACGTTGCATATATGTGTATGCTTTATTTTATTAGTTTTGTAAGAACTGTAGTATAGGCGACATAGATGTCTCGGGCTAGTGATGGTGGTTCATTAACTACATAAGGCTTGGCCTATTATATATCACAGTACTAGTAGTCCTAATATCCCAAAGCACTAGACTCATATTAATTAATATTTATACTCATACTAATAATATTAAGAGGTGAGTTTTTTTGTTGTTGAGAGACTTTCAGGATCTGTCCAGTGGTAGAATTGATGTAATAAAAATAGTATTTATAATATAAGTATGTTAATATTGATGTTCCGAGCAAAATCTAAATGGTAAATTTTGTATGTGAACTGAAAGACTATAAAATGTAAATCAAAATGACAGGACTAAAAGTTATAGGCCATAATCTAACCCGAAACGACACTTCCGGTTTTCAACCGGCAACATAAAGCTAGTAACTCTTATATAGCAATATCTCTATATTATATAGTATATAAAACCAATTCAAAATGTTATGTTAGGAATTCGAAAAATGGTTTGAAACTACTTTTTTTTGTCACTTCGTTACTCACTCGTGAATTGTTGGTAATAACGCGTGTGTTCTTGACGTGTTATAATTGTTATGTTCAATATCGTATAACACTTTCTGACATTTCACGATCGTTTCCTGCGGTGAGTTTCGAGTTTGTTCATACAGATTAGCCCTTGACGTTGTCCCAATTAACAGTTACCCAATTTGAACATAGGTAGTAATATACGATTGCTTATATATAGAAATAAGTCTGTATATTTACACCTATAAAATATGAACGTGGAATGTTTTTTTATATTATAGGCGTATTTTTTATATATGACGGACGAGCAACTGCGCGTGTCCAGTTCAGGTGTCCCAGTTGGGACACCTGATGGTAAGTGGTCACCACCGCCCATAGACATTGGCGATGTAATGAAATAATAACCATTCCTTACATAGTCAATGTGCCGCCAACCTCGGGAACTGAGATGTTATGTCCCTTGTGCCTGTATTACACTGGCTCACTCACCCTTCAAATCGGATTGCAACAATACTAAGTATTGCTGCTTTGTGGCAGAATATCTGATGAGTGGGTGGTACCTACCCATACGGGCCTGCACAAAGGGTGAGTGAGCCAGTGCCATTACTAGGGACATAGCATCTTAGTTCCCAAGGTTGGTGGCGTATAGGCGAAGTAAGAAGTTAACATTACTTACAATGCCAATGTGTGTGGGCATTGGTGACACTTAACATCAGATGTCCCAGTAATGTTAGGCCAATATGCTCGTCCGCCTACCTATACTATAATAAAATAATAATATGGAAATCATTTAAAAAAATTATAGTTTGACATATCGTTCCGACTCAGTAAGAACCAGTTCTAAGTGGTTCAGGGATCGGTTTGTTCACATACTTATCTCGATAATTCCTCCCAAACTTTCCGAGTCATAAAAGCCGTAAGCGTAAATAATAACATACATAAAAAGTAATATATAGACAATTTGTCTTTGACATTAGACGGCGGAATGGAAACATAGAAGCTTTTGTTTTTAAAAGGTGCTTTATAATGTCGAGAAAGGGATTACAAATTGTTATAAATATTCTTTATATTGTTTTACTAAACTTTTCATTTGTGAGTGTGGGTTAAATTTTGTAAGTGAATTTTTAATTCAACAAGTTGACCTAAAATTTTCCAATACAATTATATTTTATATATTTAATTATAGGTTGTATATAATAAAATGACGATCAAATGGGCCATCGGATGGCCAATGATCACAATATCCCATAGAAAAAGGTAGCGAAAGAAATATTAAACATTTCTTACTTTATAATGCGCCACTAACCTCAGGAACTAAGATGTCATGACCCTTTTGCCTATAGTTCATTGGCTCACATTTTTAGTGTATATTTTATGAGGATGCAGAGTCTGGTCTTGGGTTCGAGTCCTGCAACGAGTCAAATTTAATTGTGTTGATGTCATGCAAAGATTTTGCATTACAGCGCTGAACCATAAAGCTTCACTATACCACATATAACGGTTTGAAAGCGAATTAAGCGCTTGATTTATCTTAGCGTTATTTTTTTAGTTTTTCCAAGAAGCTATTAAACAAGTCCCCAGATAAAATGTTTTTTTTTTCACTTTCAGTCATTCTGAGCAAACAAAAGAGCACGGTCCATCAACCTTGATTGATAGCAGGTAAGGTAACGGTACGGCTTAAGAAAATTCGTATATGCGTACCTTAGAACAGAGATGCATAGAAATACACTTTAATTTACTTTATTGTTTACCATGAAGTAAAAAAATACAAAAAATGGATACATCCTAAGTAAGAGTAGCATACAACTCTGGCGACCTTATTGCTACAAAGCGATCTCTTCCGGACAACAAACGGTGTAAGGAAAAACTCATGTAATATCAGGTAGGTGGTGGTGTAATACTAAATAAAATAACATTATAATATTAATCCATAACAAAAACAAACTAATAAATAAATGTAAATATATTTATGTATATAAATTTACATTTTATATTTCACTGTCTTGGTAATGTGGAGCCCAGGCTCAGTGGAATACTTGAACCTGAACTGAAGATTTCATATCAAACCTAAAAACAGTGTGTAACAGGTGGTAGGGCTTTGAGCCCGTTTGGGTAGGTACAACCCACTCATCAGATATTCTATCGCTAAACAGCAATACTTCGTATTGTTGCGTTCCGGTTTGAAGGATGAGTGAGCCAGTGTAAAACAGCCACAAAATACATAACATCTCTATCCCCAAGCCCTTTTCAAGAAATGGGCGGTGGGGACCACTTGCCCGTCCACCTATAACATAAAAAAACCATGCTTGGCATATTGTCATAAAGGAAAACATTATTACAGAACGTAAGGAAACCTGCAGTCGGATTAGGCCCAAACCTTCTCCTCAAGAGAAGAAGAAGACAGCAGTGTGACTCTTACAGTCTTACATTATATGCCTACAGGAACCTATTTATTTATTTATAATATTATTGTATAATATATTATTTATCTACAACTATCGCTTTTGTCACTTGTTGCCACTTCAACAATACCTTACTGTTCTAAGTACATATGTGGATATATGATTACATAGGATGCGGTAATACATAAGATGGATTAAATAAATTATCTCATGTTCAAATCATTTATAAATAAACTTTTGATCGAGTATCTATCGAATTAGAACAGATCGAATAATAATTAATGAGCAATTCTTGTACCTAAATGTATCGTGTACCTAAGGAACGGCTCCAATTTATTTATTTTATTAATCTGAATGTCTGGTGGTAGCTTTATATTTGATTTAATTGTAACACGATTCTAATTTCAGAGGGATATCACATATCGAAAGTTTACCAACAAACCGATTTCTCTGGGGCGTTCAAAAATATCCATCACGATATGAGCCTGCAGGGGTCTATCTGCGGATTCGTAACAAGATATTTTATTTTTCTATTAAGTTACTATCGCGAATGTGAGAGTTTACAGATATGATGTCCTCCAGACCGATTTCGACCACGGCGGCCAATCTCAGGAGAGATTAGCCAACTATGCAGGAGATATTATAGTGCACAAGTGTGTGCGCAAACACAGGTGCACTCTCTATTCCCTAACTCTCATAATAAATGATGGGACGGCAATCCGACACGACCGGAAAGAGTTCAGGCGCAGGACCTACGGCTTTACGTGCTTGCCGAGGCACGGGAGTGTACACACTTCCAACTTCCAGACTTCGGGCTGCTACTGAAAATTTTCAAGCCACTAGACCAATGAAGCAGTCAAGTTTACAGACATTATTTTCAAGATATAACTATAAAGATATAACCCGAAATGTATATTTATATTTTTTAAAAAAGCTTATCTATTTTACAACCTCATTATATGATTTATTAGCTTTCTTTCGAGACATCCAATACTTAGTTGCTTTATATTATTATTATGATACGAGAATTATATTAACGAAAACCTATATTTTGATTTATATAATTCTATATTATCGTTATTAGTTTACAACAATGATAATTTCTATCAACCATAAACTTTCGAATTTTCATAAGTCTGGTTACGTCCACATTTACTTATCATTAACTCCATGTTTATTAGGCAATCTAGGCACCATTGAATTTTCATATGCTTTATTTGTGTTTATAATTAATCTCGTGCTTGGTGAATGAAAACATCGCGGTGAAACCTACATGTGTCTAATTTCATTGATATTCTTCCACATCTGTTTTCCCAAGTCACATTGGAACAGCGTGGTGGCATCAGCTCTAAGCCTTCTCTTTAAAAGGGAGAGGTCGTAGCCCAGAAGTGTGAAATTTAAAGGATGTTACTTTATTCTACCATGTTTATTAAATATACCGTATCATTCTTTTTGTATGTCCTAGTTAAAAAGGTAAAGCCGTGACTTGACGGATACCACACATTATTGGAGTAACGCGGCATACAGCCAAATACGTCGATTTGTTACAATTTCTCTACATTTAGAGATATTTCCGTGGAAATTGATATCAATTTGAGAAAGCAATATTTGTTTCTGGATCGAATGTTATTCGAGTATAAGTTTATATATATATATATATATATATATATATATATATATATATAGTTATTTAAACTAGTTATTTGGCTAGTTGTCAAAATGATCACGGCCATAATCATTATTGAAATTTTGAGGAAAATATACGTATATGAATATTCACGTAAAACTATTAAGCTCGTACTTACCAAACAAATAAAAAAAAATTGTTTGGTCTTTTTTCGTTTACGGATATCAAATTTTAAAACCTTAAATCTATACTTTTTGATATGTTGTCTCAACAACAATCAATATACAATGATAAAGTATATAATAGCAATTTCCATATCATAATAGAGAGCAGAGTTATTGCTAAACAACAAAACTTACCTTTTTTCAAGATGGCGGAAATAATCCATTCAAAATATTTGAGTTATACTTTTGTAATAATATATTGAAAAAAATCAGCCTTATCGGTTTTCATGCGTTTGTGTTACCAGTTTTTGCCCGCGACTTCCCTCGATGTTAGGAGGTAGGAATAAAAGAGCCTATGTTCCTTGGGTTTCAAGCTGGCTTCATTTCAAATTTTATCAAGACTGGTTCAGTGGTTTAGCCATGAAAGAACAGTCTGAAAGAGATATTTTCGCATTTATTATCAGCATAGATTGTGCTGTAGTTGAGTTAATACCAAGCTGGTAATAAAAGAATAAAGTTAGTTGTCAAAGACGTGATTATTTTAAATTTTAATATAAAAGATGGTTACAGCGATTTTATAAAACATTAATAAATAACATTTAAATCTATTAGGCAAATTATTACTTGTTAATTAATTTATTATTTCTTTCCGAATGAATACGCGGGCTTCATGTCCGTCGATCGAAAACAACGCTTCAAATGAGTTTTATACCAAGCAGTATTTATTAAAGACACGTAACTTATATTTATTATCGTCGGGTAGAGATTAATGAATCGTCTGTCAGGTGGCCTTCCATTTTGACAAACTGGTGTACAGCTTCAGTGACAAACTTATCATTAATCATTTATAATTGATTTACTATTGCGCTTTAGGATTTGGTTTGATGGCTTACCTTGGGGTTTCAGAGATATTAAATTTTAACTCTTTTGGGGTTTGATATTTACCATACCAATATAGATATTTGGAATACGGTAACTATTGATTTTATATTGTCTAGTGAGCTGGTAAAAACGAAGACCCTGTTTGTGGTTCTTGTCTTGTTCAAAGGGCTTGTATTAGAAAAAGATTTCCAATGGCCTTCAACTGACTTCGGACATATAGTGGTGAGTACATTAATTACATACACTTATTACAGTAATTCTCTTCTATCTTCTACTAAGATGTTACGTCCCTTGTGCCTGTTCGCTGGCTCGCTTACCCTTCAAAGCGGATCATAAGAATACTAAGTATTATTGTAGAATGTATTATGATGAGTGGATGGTACCTACCTAGACAATCTCGCACAAAGCCTACCAAGTCTACTTGTAACAAATATTTATTCTTAAACGTAACAGCCTGTGAATGTCCCACTGCTGGGCTAAAGGCCTCCTCTCCTCTTTTTGAAGAGAAGGTTTGGAGCTTATTCCACCACGCTGCTCCAATGCGGGTTGGTGGAATACACATGTGGCAGAATTTCAGTGAAATTAGACACATGCAGGTTTCCTCACGATGTTTTCCTTCACCGTAAAGCACGAGATGAATTATAAACACAAATTCAGCACATGAAAATTCAGTGGTGCTTGCCCGGGTTTGAACCCACGATCATCGGTTAAGATTCACATGTTCTTACCACTGGGCCATCTCGGCTCTTTTTTTTATTCTTACAGTGCCAATATTTAAGTGCTTGTGGTTATAGTTCCCGAGGTTGGTGGCGCATTGGCGATGTAAGGGATGGTTAATATTTCTTAAAGCACCAATGTATATGGACGGTGGGACCACTTGCTATCAGGTGATTCATTAGTCTGCCTGCTTATGTATTTATAATAAATATAAAATAAAAAAGTTTCTAAATAATACATATATATGATTATGTATCTATTTTCGTATTAAAATAAATAGAGTAATTGCTGAGTTATTACTCAGCTGTATCTAAATAAATGAACGGAATTAAATTATACTTCATGAGAAGAATATGTATTCTGTTAGAACAATAACTCGAAATTCACCGCAGAAAAAGGTTTTGAAATGTCAGAAAGTGATATGTGACATTGACCATAATAATTATAACATTACAAGAATTCACGTACCAATTTTGAATAAACGTTGATCCTTAAAACATGGGTCGTGTATTGTTATTGTTGAAAAGAGTGGCATGGGGGTAATCCCCTAATTTCATCCATGTGACGATGACTAATAACTTATTAAAATTATCCATAAAAGCAAACTGGAAGAATTTTTATTGCTCATATATCCTAAATGTAGGTATTTAGAATACTTAATTATAAAAAAAAATACGACACACAGATATTGTAATTCACCGGTGTGTGCACTAACATATCCGTGCGTGTGTGTGGCGTGCGCGCGTGGATGCGTACGAGTGTGTATTTGGATGATTTCTTAATGCCCTCACTCTAGTCGCTACTGAGAATTATTTGACTTATCCAATAACTTTATTTACTCGACCCGGAGTTTGAACCTCGATAATTGAAGCCTTATAAAATAGCCACTAGATAAGTAGGTTATAAATATGCGTAAATTAAAATATATTCGTAGAACCTATCAGAATTGAAATATAATTTTCCTAATTTAAATTATAGTGTTAATTCGGCAGACCACCGCGTCATATTTAATGCGTTTAATCTTACGACACGAGTTCTGTTGGCACTTCGCCAGGTTAAAACAAAGCGCTTAGGATTCCTTTGTAAAGCGGATTAAGCGATCGTAACTTATTATTCTATGTTTGTTTGGCAAAGCATAAAAAATATGTACTCGAGGCGAAAATATTGCTCTAAAGCTTCGATTTTTGAATTAATTGTCGTAATTGAATTTTTTGAGGTAGTTAAAATTTTAAAACTAAGTAAAAAATATACTTTATTCAAGTAGGCTATTTAAGCATCGATTCGTAGTTCCGATTGTACCGAGACGGGCCTTTAAGAAGCATACATGTATCAAATCGTTAGGGTTTTTAAATTTTAGTTGGTAAACTGTCACCTCTCTCTAAAAACAATGGCAATGCAATAAAAAAAATCTTAGATACCCACTCATCAGATTTCCATTGCCAAATAGGGACATAACATCTTAGTTCCCAAGCTTGATGACACATTAGTATTATAAGTAATCGTTGATATTTCTTACAGTGTCAATGTATATAGGCGATGGTGACCACCTACCGCCATGTAGCCAATTTGTCAGACCACCTATCGATTAAAAAAAATCCAACCTACGTGGAGCGCTGCAAAATTTGAAGTCAAACATTAATTTCCTTTAACAACTTTAACATTATAAAGTTAATATTTTAATATTATTGAATTATAGCATTATAAATATATGTTTATGATTTTTAATATGTTTTTTCATTTAGTCAAGTTATGTTTTATAACAAATATACAGGACCGTTACACAGGTGACGGTTTCACACTTGACACAGTTTTTAGGGCATGAAACGTCAGTAAAAACTCAGCCAAAATACACTTTGCGCTGTTTTAATATGTGAAAATGTCGGGAAATAATACCCTTCTGAATTTTCGTTGAAATCTTTAAGTACTTATGAAAAATGAACTAACTTAGATTAATTTTACAAAAGTAACTTTTATTGCGACCTTTTAACATTAACTTTAAATTCTCAAAAGTTCTCACATATTCGTCTGTAATGTTTGAATGGATTTTGAAATAAATCCAAGTGGTGGTAGAGCTTTGTGCAAGCTCGTCTGGGTAGGTATCACCCACTCATCAGATATTCTACCGCAAAACAGTAGTACTTGGTTATTGTTGTGTTCCGGTTTGAAGGGTGAGTGAGCCAGTGTAATACAGGCACAAGGGACATAACATCTTAGTTCCCAAGGTTGGTGGCGCATTGGTGATGTAAGCGATGATTAACATTTCTTACATGCCAATATCTATATGCTTTGGTGACCACTTACCATTAGGTGGCCCATATGCTCGTCCGCCTTCCTATTCTATAAAAAAGTGCTTTTAAAAGATTGCTAGACAGAGTATGAGTGTGTTAATAGACTGACTCTTTAATATATGGCTGCAGAACCCAAGGTCCTGGGTTCAAACTCCAGGTCGGGCCTATGAAAAGTACTATATTATGTCCTGCACAGTTAGCTAATCTCTCTTGAGATTGGTTACCGTGGCTGAAATCTGTCAGGAGGATACCATCATCATAGACTATAGATTTAAATTATTTATATTAATATAATATGTGCACCTAGGATTTAGCCTAGCCTCATCTCCTTTTTTAAGAACGTTTGGAGTTTATTCGATATTTAGTTGATTTTCTTTCGACACTTGCAGGTTTCCTCGCGATGTTTGCTTGCACCGCCGAGCACGAGATACAGCGAAACATATATTTATGAACCTTTTTTATGATATAAGCAGGCGGATGGGCAAATGGGCCACATGATGTTAAGTGGTCATCACCGATCACAGAATTTAGCGATGTAAGAAATATTAACCATTCCTTAAATCGCCAATACGTCACTAACCTTGGGAATGCAAATGCAAATGCAATATCCTTTGTGCCTGTATTAGTTGCGGACTTTCTTATACCGATATCTATAATATTGGTGTAAGAATCTTGTATACAATACCTTTGTATAGTTTTGGTAGCACACGATTAAAAAACGCTCGAATCTACTATAACTCTACATATTTTTATACTAATATTATAAATGAGAAAGTAACTCTGTCTGTCTTTTACTCTTTCACGACGTTACCGCTAAATCGAATTTGATGAAACTCAGTATGGAGCAAGTTTGAAGTCCAACGAATAAGACAGGCTATATTTATACCAAACATCCTTCACAAACCTCCTTAAAACGCTGGTAAAACCGAGAGCAAGAACTAGTATGTAATATTCATAAAAATATACAATATATCATATTCTATGTCATACAGTTCAACTTCAATAAAACAAAATGCAATTTGAGCAATTTAATTCGATTAAATCCAAAATATACGAACAAATGATCTAATTTGTGTAAAAAATCTGCTAAAAGAATATTTTACTATTTCTATTATAAACATAAAAATATTTCATTTCATAAGTCAAGTTCCCGTAAACTTTAATTAATTTGAAAGCGACGGTTAAGTTGGTTATGCATATTCAAGTCTCACTTGACGCGACTTACAACCAAGTGACATTAATTGCCTCTCGCTTCACTGGGCGTCTTTACTTGTAACTAGCTTAATATTCTCAATTTGTTAGTTCAACTTAAGTTCGTATTCTTTATGCTTAATAATAAACGTTTTTCTTGTAAGTTTTTAGAGATGAAATTATAGAAATGGACTACGAAGTATTGTAACGCCCCTAGATCAGGTCGGATGATTAACAAGACAGAAAAGTTAGCGACAGTACTCAGTAGTACTTAGTAGACAGATATTCATTGACACATAGTAAACATTTATTGTGTAAAAAAGGAGAAAAAATAACTGCAGCTGTAATTCTGTTGTTACAAAGTATTATTACTTTTCATAACAAATAACTTATTAATAATGAAATTTTTATTACGATAAATATCGCCTTTTATACTTTGTTATACCAACCGGTATTTATATGGTAGGACATATAGACCACCTGATGGTAAGTGGTCACCAACGCTCATAGACATTGGCATTGTATGAAATATTAACCATCGCTTACATCTTCAATGCGCCACCAACTTTGGGTACTAAGATATTATCCCTTGTGCCTGTAATTACACTGGCTCACTCTCACCCTTCAAACCGGAATGCAACAGTAATAAGTATTGCTGTGTGAGAAAATAAAGCTCTTAGTAAGCATCTACGTCGAGGAAGGAGCAACTGTGACAAATTTCAAATTAATCGGGCGGATAGTTTAGAAGATCTCGTGATGAGTGGTATTTCGCTTATGTATATATAAGTACAGGTAATATAGGGATTATGATCACTTTTTTTACCAATAAGATTATATTTTATTGTTATATTTTACTGGTGGTAGGGCTTTGTGCAAGCTCGTCTGGGTAGGTACCACCGACTCATCAGATATTATGCCGCAAAACAGCAGTACTTGGTACTGTTGCATTCCACTTCGAAGGGTGAGCGAAACAGTGTAACTACAAACACAAAGGACATAACATATTCGTTCTCAACATTATTGGCGCTTTGGTGATGTAAGGAAGGGTTAATATTTCTTACATTGCGAATGCTTATGACGCGGTGATGACCACTTAACATCAGGTGGCCTATTTGCGCGTCCACATATAGCATAAAAACACATTCGTCAGTATATTTATTCCCAAGGTTAGATTCCGCTAACCTTCAGGGTTTAGTAGACGAAAGTTATTTGAAAAAATGATGAGTTCCTGAACGATTACAGCAACGGCCATACAATAGAGGCGCAGGATCGAGGTTTCATGTCATTTCCGACAAGGGAGTGTACACTGCTAACTTCCTTCCTTTTTCGATCGAACGCTACTAATTCTAAGTTTTCGTTTAAATCTGCTACACCTTCAATAGCAGTACTTTCTCTTAAATAATTTCCACTTAAAATGTCTAAAACTGAACCCATGAAACATTTATTCATTCTAATATTATCAGATTTCATTACTATTTAAAGGCAAGTAATATTTAGTGTTTTGTGCCTTAACAAAAAAAAAGAATCCACAGTCGAGATGCTAACGAAAATAATAAGCTTATTTCAAGTCTACCTTTAATTAAGACAATTAAACGCTTTTGAGATAGGCTTTTACTCTAAAAATAAATTATACTCAGCTTCGAAACGTTAGCTCATTACGTTCCTTTGAAATATCTGATGTAAGATGTACTTTAAATTAATTTTAAACATTACATTATACGTTTAGAGATAAAAAGAAATGTATGTAGGTAGAAAGATGGCAAATGGTGGTTCTGGTGGTCTCACCACCGCTCATTGACATGGGTACTCTAAGCAGTAATAATATCTTTATTATCTAACATGTTATGTACTTTGTGTCAGTGATTATGTAATTATTATACATCTATCTATACATAACATAATAAAGCAGTCGAAACTCTGTCTGTTTTTGACACTGTACTTGGTATTGTTGTGTTCCTGTTTGAAGGGTGAGTGAGACAGTGTAATTACAGGCACAACGGACATAACATCTTTGTTCCCAAGGTTGCTGGCGTATTGGCGTTGTAAGCGATGGTTAACATTTTATACAGTGCCAATGTCTATGGGCGTTGGTGACCACTTACCACCAGGTGGCCGGGTATTTTATAAAAAATGTAAATAGTAATTTCTGGAATAATTAAACTAAAATATTATGGAAATTTCATATAAAAAGGATAAGTAGTTTTTCATGAATAAGAAAAAAAACATATATAAAGACAGAAGCCAATCTTCCTTCATCATCAAGAAGGCTTTAATCACACACTTAATAAAATCTTAACCGAAGATTACGGGTTCAACCAGGTAAGCTTTGAATTATTTTAAGGGTAATATGAAATGAGTGTAATAAACAATGGGCGCCCCCCCCCCCCAACAGGAGCGAAGTTCTTTGCGATATTTTTGCAACTCAAAACGTGTTTTAAAATGTAGATTTTTATTGATATTACTGTATTTTTGTCACGCCAAAACGCAGTCCACTTTTATTCAACTCTCTCTAATTTGTATATTTTTATGTTATTTTTTTATTATTTTTTAACAATCACGACCAAAAACACAATTCTCACAATGGAAATCACAACTGAAAGTGTCACAATGGAAAAAGATATGTAGCACAATTGAATTATTAGGGTGTGTAAATTAGCGAATTAAATGTAGATACTTTATGATGAACATTTATTATGCAAAAAACTGTGAGTAATTTATATTTGTATGTGTAACGGCTCGGAGGTGATCGATTCATTCCAACGTACACATGTTGGAATAATCTAATAAATTGTTACTTTAATAACATTATTTTCTGTTATCTTTTTTTTTGGGATCCTATTGTAAGATGAAGCTACAAAATAATATAAAAATATGTCGGAAACAGTCGCAACGAGTTAATTCTTGTTCCCTGTACTAATAAGTCATGTAGTCACAATTTCTAAAGAAATCTTTTATTTTTTTATGCACATTATCAAATATATACATTGAGAATTTATAGTCTAAATATGTGTAAATAACATAAAAAACTTAACAGCCCATATATAAGTAGCCGAATAGCACAAAAGACTAATTGATATAAAATGGTTAAATGACCTAAAAGCAGAATGTCATAGGGCATTAATCTGTGCAACAAGCCCGTATCCACACGATGACTGCTTCAATGTAACTTTCTTAACCGCGATCGCTGCAGAGCTTAGTCTATTCGACTATCCTTTCATATGAGGGCCCCAGCTTGGCTAACAGCTATAATGATACCCTTGAACTTTTCCTCATTACTAAATGTACTACTAAGTACATTCGCTTTTACACATTTATCATTTGGAGACACAACTATTATAATTTTTTTTTTTTTTATATTAATGTCCTGCGACCATCCGATCCAAAATTAAGCAGAGCTCGTACTGTGGAAACCAGACAGCTGATATCCTACATATACTTTTCTTTTGTAAATACATACTTATATAGATAATTACACTCAGATTCAGGACAAACAGATATGTTCATGCACACAAATGTAATGTAATGTCTGTCTTGGGTGGGAATCGCACCCACAACCTTCGGCGTGAAAGGCAAGTGTATACTAACCACGCCAACCGGCTCATCATTTAAATAAATTCGTCTTTTCCAAGAGAGCATTGTTTATTTATCATAGATTTTCTTTCTAAGATAATTTCATAGACTATATAAAATCATTAAGCTTATTACCAAGTTCCTATCTACCTATATATATATATATATATATATATATATATATATATATATATATATATATTTATAAAGCAAATGTTCGTTACTTTTACTTCCGTTGAACTTTGTTCTAACGCCTTACAAAATAAAATATCGGGGAAATGCGTCTCGCTGCTATTGTCTTTCTAACAAACAATTTTTTATTACACTCATTTAAAATTAACGTTTATTTCATTTAAAATAATATGATCACTTCTCTTTTATTTGAATGATCTTTGTTCTTTTAGCATTGTTATGTTTTTAATGATACATTCCTGAATTATATTTGAGAATAAATAAAAAAATCTCACTTAAGACAATTTTTCTATTATCTCTTTTAGTCTTTGGTCTTGTTTATGTATTATTTCACTATACATATATGTATTAATTATGCAGAGCTAGCTTAGACATACAACAACTCCTGGTGTATTGTTAAATATAGTTACTTATTAAAGACAATAAGATTTTATCATAGACAATTTACTACTTTTTAACTAACTTCACATATTATTAACATCACCCTTTTCAATTAAAGTTTATATATTACTCGAAACAAGCAACAAACAGGCAAATTACACGCGACACAGATTGACAACATTGACTATAAAAATAAATACGTTGCTATCGCTGGACACTGTTGCACTTTTTATTAAATATTTTTACGCGAATTATTTTTTATTTTATGGCACTATCGTGTTTTGTTTTAAAGTTTAAATTAAAGAGACATGGGTAAACGCTTTGCGCTACTGTCTTTAAAGCGAACACATCGCTTTTTTGCACTTTTAATAATTTGTTCTTCTAAACTAATATTCTCAAGTTAACTTCTCCTGTATTGATTTATTAATTCATATTTTTTTGTTCTTTTTACTATTATTATGTATTTTTAGCAATATGAAAATACTTACAAACAATTACTTAAAATTACACAGAAATATAAAACATATATGACAACATAATATCCATAAATAAAAAAAAAGACTTCCTCAGATAATCAACATTCGTGTTTGTAATATATAATATTGTTATTATAAGTCTTTAGTCTATGCCTGTCTCGTTGGTCTAGTAGCTTGATGTAAGGCCCGGAGGTCCTGGGTTCAATTCCCAGGTCGGGCCAATAAAAAGTATTAGGTTTTTCTGTCAGATAATTCTCAGTAGCAGCCCGGAGTCTGGAAGTTGGAAGTGTGTACACTCCCGTGCCTCGGAAAGCACGTAAAGCCGTGGTTCTGCGCCGGAACTCTTTCCGGTCGTGTCGGATTGCCGTCCCATCGGATTACGAGAGTGGGGGAAGAGAGAGTGCACTTGTGTTTGCGCACACACTTGTGCACTATAATATTTCCTGCGTAGTTGCCTAATCTCTCTAGAGATTGGCCGCCGTGACCGAAATCAGTCTGGAGGAGGACGTTCTTTAGTCTATGTATATACATCTATATACTATTAACGAATCAATTGTCACTGAGTGTTCACTCATATAGGCCTTACACGCACGTACTCTTGAGGCTTGAGACTGTCAAGTGTCAATAATGAAAGATATCGAGATGCGACCATAGACAATTTTTAGTACTGTTTATAGTTTTGGCATATTCCTAACGTCCTTATTTCCCAATATGAGCTTATATCACTTTTTTTATTTTATAATACACCTGATGGTAAGTGGTTACCAACGCCCATGGACATTGTCATTGTAAGAAAAGTTAACCATCGCTTACATCGCCAATGCGCCATCAACCTTGAGAACTAAGATGTTATGTCCCTTGTGCCTGTAATTACCCTTCAAACCGGAACACAACAATACCAAGTACTGCTGTTTTGCGGTAGAATATCTGATGAGTGGGTGGTATCTACCCAGACGAGCTTGCACAAAGCCCTACCCCCAGTAAAACTTGAGACGTGAAAAGAGACTTATTAGACACGACTGCTCAAGATGACACTGATTGGACTGACTGCACATTCAAATTATTTTTCTCGCAAACACATTTTTCATTACAAGTATAAAAAATATTTACCGATAATCTGTTAATCTAAACTAATATTTTTTTTTATATTTTAGCTTTTTTATTCTTGTTATACAAATAATTTGTATTTATAAAAAAATGGTCTAAATATATTTTTTATTATTTCTATAATATTATATAGTAACGAAATATGTGTAAGCAACTCGCAGACAGGGAAGTAGAGCGGCGGATTAGAGGATGGTAAAAGAGAGCAAGTCGTGGCGCGCCAATAAGTTTTTGACATGAAAATTAATCTTTTTATTTTTTTGATTTTTTTTTTTTATTTTATTCAGGACCATCAGCAGTCACCACACTTTTACATTCAACTTACATAAAATGTGCAACTTTTAAAGACGGCCACAACATGCATATTAAGGTACAGTATAAACAGATTTTAACATAAGCAATATTTTTTATAATACTAAATTACTAAAAATAATAATAACTTTAAGTACATTTTTTCATTAATTTCTTAAACTAAAATGCTTGCAACATATGTTTTTTTGTAATTAGAATTCTAATAATAACTCCAGAATTATTTTTTTGTATTTATTAATGGAGTTCTCAAATATGTCAAGTGACATTGAGTATTTATTCTTAAATGAGGATAATTAAAATATCTGTTACAATTTTCTATACACTTTTAAGATTTCAAAGCAAATTCATTGATGCCTCTGCTATAGGAACGAGAATCGAAACACCGTCCTTATATAAATAGCAACGTTGATATTTTTTAAATGTTTCTAAAAACGGTGATTTAATGTTGATTCAAAATGTAATCTTAGTCTTGAAAGGGATTTAAATTTTTTTCCTTATCCGAAATCCATGTTAAGGTTTTCATCCTAATCTTCGAAATGATGACGCGGTTTCTTTTCTACGACAGCTTACGATTTATTTTTAAACATTTAGAATTACTTTTTTAAATAAATTTTATATATTGTTTTGTAATACGTACTTTCCATCAACCTGCATTGGCGCAGAATGGTGGAATGAGCTCCAAACCTTCTCCTCAAAAAAGGAGAAGAGGCCTTAGCCCAGCAGTGGGACATTCACTATTGCTGTTATTAATATATCCTTAACTCACATTTGTCTTAATAACCATTGTTTTGTTGGCTTTTTGTATTTCCTATGTTATTTTATTGAGTACCATTATATAACATATTTTTTTAATTCTATGTAGTCATTATTTTATGTGATATTGAATGTGATCTATAACTGAACACACACATATTTTAAAACATTGATCCACGATGTAAGTGGAGATCTTTAATAAATAAATAAATAAATTTAATTTACTTGAATGTTAACTACACTACTACAATGTTACTATACCGTTGTTTATTATACCATTAGTGTCAGTTATTAGAGGCGTATTGGTATTATTAGTAATTATTACCAATGTCTTGTGCTGTCTATATTGGACGGATTTGATTATCTGTAAACGACCCACGTTTTGAGCTTATTCCATCATCATATCAGCCGAAAGACGTCCACTGCTGGACAAAGGCCTCCCCCAAGGATTTCCACGTTGGCCGATCTTGCGCTGCCCGCATCCAACGGCTTCCCGCGACTCGTTCTAAGTCGTCGGTCCACCTTGTAGGGGGCTTGGCCACGCTGCGTCTTCCGGTTCGTGGTCGCCACTCGAGAACCTTTCTGCCCCAGCGGCCGTCGGATTATTATTCCATCGTGCTGTTCTAATCCGGGAAAGAGATGGCAGAATGTCTTTCGATACAAGCAGGTGTCCTCGTGATGTTTTCCTTCACCGCCGAGCACTGGATGAATTTAACACATAAAAAAATATTAATGATTGTTTGAATTTCAACATGCAATCTTCAGCTCCGGAGAAGTAGCGCTTTGATCAAATTATATAAAATATCTTATAAAAAGACGTATTTACTAACGGTTATAGTAGCTAATAGAACACTTAGGTATTACTAGAATTGCATAAAGCTTAACTAATGTCTGTTTAGACGTGGAGTAGGTCTGAGCTCACAAGCTTAGACTAGTTCCGTAGTTTCTGTCTCTTCTCCGTCTGGCATTAATTTCATACTGTAACAAAAATAAAACAAAATAATATATATATAATATTATATTAACTTCGAAAATGTTTGACTTATGTATTAACATTTTAATATTTTATGTGTATATTCTTTATATTTACTTTTTATGCCATTATTTTTGTTACATTTACATTTTATTTTTAAAAATTTTGTGCTGCTACTTTTGTTTACTATTATTTGTATAAGTTCATGGAAAACAGTAATTTGCTCTATTTTTTGTATATTGAATTTTTTATATCAACATATTTTGAAAAATGCTGTTGTTTTCTTTAAATAAATAAATAAATATTATAAGGTAATAAATAAAAACTGAGTAAAATAATGTTTCATTGAACATGATAAAATGGTTATACAGATAAAATATGCATGGATAATTATTAGGCAGTTGCAAAACTTTTATGTAGATGTACGTAAAATCACCAATAACAAGGTCTGTCGTTTTGAAGGTTTGAAGCTTATTCACCACAAAGTTTTAATAAAGATAAGTAGAAGTAGTAGAATTTCATCCGCATGTAGTACATGTACAAGCATGTACTTTAGCAATGACTCTTTCTCCACAAGCGCAGCTTTCCTCACGATGTTTTTCTTAACCGCCGAGCACGAGTTGCACATAAACACAAATAAAACACATGAAAATTTAGGGATCCTTTCATGGGTTTGAGCCCGCATTGAAATATACAAGGCAGTGAAAGTGTAAACACTTTTTACGCTTTCTAACCACTGGGCCATATCGGCTCATTAATTCATTTATTTATTTAGGACAGACAACTGCAGATAAATTCGATAGACAGTTAAACAGATGTTGAAAAGTTATTCGATAAATGTTCTACTAATATATAGGTTATCACATCATTCATAAAAATCAACACATTATAAATAGTCATTAAAAAATTACTCATTAAATATTACAAGTCTATTAAAAATACAAATACATTATCGTCATTAAAATTATTAAAAATATTGTGTATTTATTCTTCTTCTTCTTGCTCTTATTCCACTATGTAGGGTCGGCACAACATGTATTTTCCTTCCATTTCTCTCTTTCAATCGTCGTCTCAGTACTTACCCCTTTCTTACGCAATCCATCCATACACTTTCTTCGGCCTCCGAGTCTCCTATATCCACCAACATTCATTCGTCATTCATTGGAAAATTATTATTATTATTATTAAAATTTACGATTGAATAATTATATAAACATTTCATAGAATATCTTTTGAATATCATACATTATCACGAACACATTTCAGTTCGTTTGAAATTACAGTATCAAATTCATATTCACAAACAGTGAAAACGCATCAATGAGTTTTTGACAATTTCAACAAATTAGCATCTCCGTTCCATTTCGAAACGGTCACTGATTGGTTCCCTTCGTCATTAGTGCTGCAGAAGTTGAAACGTACCATCAAATTATAATTTAATCAAACAGGCTTCCACGAAGAGCTTTTGAATCTTTTTTTTATAACATTAAATTTAAAGTTTGCCTACCTCGTTTGTGTAATGGCTAGGCATAAGGCCGAAGATCCCGGGGTCTCCATCCAATCCAGGTTATTCCGAAATCTTATTGGGATTTTCAGTAGCAGCCCGGAGTCTGGAAGATGGAAGTATGTACACTCTCGTGCCTCGGAAAGAACGTAAAGCCAAAAAGAATTAACATGTATTATTTTAACGCTATGATTATAATTATATATTATTCATTTTAAGTAAGTTAATAGAATTGCACATTGCCAGCTAATGGTATGTGGTCACAACCGTCCACAAGCAATGACGCTGACCAACAATATAAAATAATCAATATAGATGGAATGTTAATATATTTTTCGCCTTCAAATAATAATTAAATATTCACAGAGCTATTGCTGTGCATTTGTTGTTGCAACCGCTGTGTATTTATTCTTTCAGATAACCTTGATAACCTCTGACTAGCTCCTTTGAGCCGAGTTGCCAGCGTGGGTTGGGCTATCCCACGCTGATGACAACCAATGCAGAGTTGGTGAACTCCCAAAACAATCTGGTACATCCTCGAAGCTATGAACTCAATCCAAGATTCGGGGTTCAAAACCGGTTTGCATAATGATTTAAAAAAGTAAGTTCTGGTTGTTCTGAATAATCTCACTTAATAAATAGAAGATTTAATAAAACCTCATAATTACTTTTGAACTCACTTTGTGCGTTCATGCAAAATAATTTAAGGGCAGTTCCAAGTTTGAAGTTTCGCTTCTCTTAAACTCGTGTAAGAAATTTTAAAGGGGAAGATATACTAATCTGTGCTCGGTCAATTCAAACAGTGTTCTTTGTTACTTTCGTTTTAAGGTCTATATTAATATTTTGTACGAATATAGACCATGATTCAAGATTTTGTATGGATCGTCCGGGCTTTTTATTGTTTGTGTGTTAAACGCGTGTATTGAATCGAGATAATCCATTGGATGAAACACGTGAATTAATAAAAATAGCGAGTACAAATAATTTCATTTCAAATAAATTATTTAAAATGTAAAGCGAAAACTAAAATATATCCTTCCAGTTTATGAAAAGCCTTTCAAAGTCGAATGGCTATAATGATCGTTTATTGTTCGCCTGTTACGTCCTCCATACCAGCTACGATAAACATTCAAATTATTTAGTTTGATCGTTACATTGAAACCAACTTGCTTTATTTTTATTCTATCAACGTTTCAGAAATGGTCCTTCGAGCTGGATATCAATTTTTTGACACTTTTTACTCCTAATGAAATTTAAGCGAAGCGTTATAAAACAAATTTTGAGACCCGAACTGAATTTTTGTAACGAACCAAACGTTAGCGCGATTCAGAAAATGTTTTTAATTAAAAAAAAAATATCTATATTGGGACGTTATTCTGTTAAACGCTGATGGCTAACCCACTTTAATGTAAAAACGAACAATACTCGAGTCCAAAATCTGATGGCCGCGTTAATGACGGTGAACTAAACGTTACTAGACCATCAATCACGGGCTGATCGCTTTAGAATTTTACATCGATATTGTAATGTTTTGTTTGGGATCGTTATTAATGTTAATTCTGTGAACACGGTAGAAAATGAGTATTTTTATTTAATTTGTAAAATAATAGACGAGGTAAGTTGTTATCCTCCATTGATAAATGTAAGGAATATGAACTAGTACTTTACATATTTGCATCATACATTGGTTTTGTTCTCGATTAATTGACCCATAATAACTTAGTTTTAACTTTTATTATCATTTCGACACGACCGGAAAGAGTTCAGGCTTAATGTGCTTTCCGAGGTACGGGAGTGTACACACTAGCAACTTCTAGACTCCGAGTTGTTACTGAGAATTTTCGACAGAAAATTTCAATAACATTTTATTGGCCCGACCTGGAATTTGAACCCAGGACATCCGGGTCTACCTTACGTGTGGACACTAGACCAACGAGGCAGACATTCATTATTATTAAGTAAGCTTTTAACTTTAATTTTGAATTAAGAAAGAATTATATTTAATGAATAGAAATTAGCTATTCTTAAAAGTATTGCTATATACGAGAAGACATAGAAATTAATGGAAGAGAAAACACACACATCCCAAATAAAAGACACAAAAAAAAAGCATTTACACTGATTCAAAAACAATGAATCTCGGGTAAGGTCACTTCACACTTAATGGACGATACATTTCTTTGCTTTATATTATATATATATAAGTTATATGACTCGAGATAAAAAAAATACTTTATTAGAAATATAATTATCCAACGTGGAATATTTTTAATTGAAACGAAAAGAGTGAATTTCATCATGAATTGATATTCAATATTGGTAATTATTTTGATTTGACCCAAACATAAATTACGCTACATATACAAGTTATGTACATATATATAATGGAGTGTGAACTTTTGATTATTATGTATACAAGAGCTTTCGGACTTGTAGACTTGTTTACGAGTCGATAAGCGATTAATTTCGATTAAACTCGAGATACTGGACCACTGTTTGCGGCGGCCATAACCGTTTGTTTCATATTAATCCAAACGTAGATGAATGTATATCACCATTAAGAACTGTTTGCTTTTAACTCTTGACTTACTACATTAATTATCTGTACATATTCCTTATAAATAAGTGTTAGTATGTCTGTATGTCTGCATGACTGTCCTTAATGCTATCCCAAGCCATTCAACCGTTTGTTATTAAACTTTGGTGAACTGAGAAGGTGCCTAGCAAAAAATTTTTGTGTCTGTTTGTCCTTAAAAATGTTGAATGTAGACCGTTATTGTACCCGATTGCAAAGCCAGGACGTGTCTAGTTTTTTTATTAAAATTGAAGTCGGTATATTTGTGAGATTAATGGACTTTCATACGGTTTGATCAAAGTTGGGACATATAATGTGTTTTGATATGAAACGTATATAGGCGCCCTTTGGGGGTAAGACGGACTCATATGCCGTGACGACAAACAGCAAGACGCTCTCTTATGCCCCATCATCATCGCTATCCACCGCAGTTTACATATACTATTATATATACTTCGTTGTTATATAATATTATTATAAAAAAAGTAAGTTTCATGTTAATGTGTATATATTTTCTTGTCATTATTAAATTAGGTAATAATAAAAATAAAAAATAAAAATTAAAAGAATAAACATTAAAAAAATATATTAAAATACAAGATGGGGACTTAATGCTCTTTTTCCCGGGGACCGGGACGGAGTATTTTATTAAAATCGACTCAAAAAAGTCGAGAAAGTACAAACGTTATGTACAAATAATTATTATAATAAGAAAGTAGTTATTTATTTTACTCTATATTAATTTATTAGTAAAAAAGCCGAGATGACCCGGTGGTAAGAACGCGTGAATCTTAACCGATGATCGTGGGTTCAAACCCGGGCAGGCACCACTGAATTTTCATGTGCTTAATTTGTGATTATAATTCATCTCGTGCTTTACGGTGAAGGAAAACATCGTGAGGGAACCTGCATGTGTCTAATTTCACTGAAATTCTGCCACATGTGGATTCTACCAACCCGCATTGGAGCAGCGTAGTGGAATAAGCTCCAAACCTTCTCCTCAAAAAGAGGAGAGGAGGCCTTTAGCCCAGCAGTGGGACATTCACAGGCTGTTACGGTAAATAAGTAAATACTATTCTGTTACCTGTTTAAGGATGTTATATACTTAATAATAAGTATATAATACTATTTAGTTTGCAGGCTCTCACGCTTATCAGATACAAACGTTGCCGCAGATGTACGAGTATGTTTAAAACATTTCATTTCAACGACAGGGTTGACAACTCTAATATTTTTCCCCCACAACTTGTAAATACCAGTGATGATAAAAAAACTTTTATATAACAACTTATCATTATTTATAGATTGATCGCAGAATCTTGTGATTATTATATAACATATTTAAATTATCATAAAATTATAAATGTATATTTATATGTGTATTTTAATTCACTTTAAGAAACATGACAAGTAATAATGCCACGCATTATGTGCATTATATATAAAAGTAATTATAATACACTAATAAAATTATAATTCCAAAGCTTTGTTTATAGTGTTATTTATTTTATTTTAGTTTTATTAGGATCTACAACAAGGAAGTCACTCCACAAGCTCTCGTTACACATTACACTAGAGTCTATGTGCTCCATCAATTATAGGAAACCACAGCATCCATCTTATATAAATAAGTAACAGCTAGTATTATAAATAATAACAGCTAATATTTAAATAAAAGATATTTTAAAGTTAAAAAAATATAGAACTGAAATTTATAATTTTTTTACATATTGTACCAAATATGTTTTGAGATAGTGATTTTTAACAGAGATTTCGAATATTGATATGAATTTGGATTGTAAATAACCTATTTTCGGGGAAAAATTTTAATGTTGGTAACACTGTGAATGCACAACTAAGTAATTACAAACCCGTAAAGTGCTTTAGGAGCGTGTGCTTAACACTAACGTCTCTAGACTAAGACTTCGTTTGTTTCCAGTCTTTAACTCAACCATTAAGTAAATGTTCACCTTTTTCCGTGCAATGTTGCCAGTAATGCAGACTAATTGAAATAGTAGCATTTAATTGGATATTACTGGCTGCATAAAGTCTTAACACTGGCAACGTTTAATAACTATTAATGACTACCTCGTTGGTCTTGTGGCTAGAAATAAGGCCGCGAAACACGTGGTCCTAGTTTCAAACCAAGGTCGGGCCAATCAAGAATATTGGGTTTTCCTGTCGAAGATTTTCAGTGGTAGCTCGAAGTCTGAAAGTTGGAAGTGTGTACACCACCGTGCTTCGAATAACATGTAAAACCGTTGGTCCTGTGCCTGAACTCTTTCCGGTCGTGTCATTAATGATGATGATGCCCTCCTGCCAACCTTGGGAACTAAGATGTTAATGCTTGTAGTTAAACTGGTTCATTCGCCCTATAAACAGGATCACAACAATATTGCCTGGTGGTAGAGTAAACAAGTATTACAGGTCTCATCGATGACCTTGAAATTATACCAAATCTTGACGTGGATAAATAGAAAAATATTTCCATAGACCAAGTCGTCAAACGCAATGATCTGTAAACGCAATCTGAATTCAATAACGCACTTGAACGCGTTCACAAACAACTTTAATATCAAACTCTGTGTTACGGTCCGACCAACATCTCCAACTGTATTAACTCTCGGAGATACCAGGCGAGGCGATACAGGGCGATTTCGTTTTATTGTCATCTTCAAAATTTTCTATATTTTCCGCTCAACTGATTTAAATCCGTATGAGTCGTCGCTTTGGGGTTCTACCCAGGGTCAATCGTCAACCCATATCACCCCCTGGCATGACGGAGTGGGTAACGTTGGGTTTTTTAGTGGTTATTTCAAACCACCCAGGAACAACTCACATAAAATTTAATCAAAATCGGTCCAACCGTTTACAAGAAGTTCAGTGAGTATATAAGAAACTTCAAAATTATATATAAACAAAATAGTTGTACTCTTTAAATATATATATAAACTGTTGAATATAAGACTTCAATGAACTTAGATTTGAGTTTTGTTGAATAATCTTGTCAAAGTTATTGTTCTGAGGACAAACCCCCTCTTGTTCAGCTCCCGAGCAGCCACAAGTATGTACATTTGATAGTGACTCGAGCTACGTGGCAGTTACATAAAGCAACAAGTATATGTAGTTCTATCTGTGTAAGTTGCAAGTTGTATTATAACTTTATGGATTCTGAGGATTGGAAGGAGGGTATTAATTCGTAATTTAAGTTGTTACTATATATATACATTTATATTTATCTTTTACTGATCAGTCATGATGACCCAGTGAAACACTTATTAATAGCTACGTTAAAAACATAAAAAAATAGTAAAAGTAATAGTCTATGTCCCACAGCTGAACCCAGAGCTCCTTTTGGAGGAAGAAACTTAAAGCTTACTCCGCTTAGGTGTTCCAATAGGGATTAGTGGTCCACATGTAGGTTTCTTCACGATGTTTTCCTTCACCGCCTTATCTTATTATGGTCTTCTCTCCCTTTGAGGAGTAGGTTTGGATCTAACTTCACCACGCTCCAAATGCGAATTGCTGGATACACATACTAGAACTAGATGTTTTCCTTTACCGCCTAGTATGAGATGAATTATAAACACAAATTAAGCACGTAAAAGCTTATGGTGCTCACCTTGGTATGAATCCACGAATAACTTTAGGATTCGCGTATTTCCTTCATAGATAGTTGCGTAACAAACCTATCTAAACTACCTGCAAGTGAATAAGGGAATTGATAAATATTTCATATTAATAGTATGTTTATGAAGTGTAAATAAAAAAATATGGAGTGATATTAACAACTCCCCTTGTGCTGTGTATTTGTTTTTTTTTATTATTTTGACTGCATTTACCATAATAGTAGTAAATTGTTGCAATTTAATGTCCTATCTTAAAATTTTATAAATTATCCTCAAAAATTCCGACCATTACGCCAAATCACAACTGTTACAAAACGACTCACTGAATGTACACAAAGGCCCATTATTAAGCTCAACTACACGTTACAACAATCAGAAACACAGACATTTTTTTCCAAACGATAAAAAACAGATTGTGGAGTAGCGAAATGTTTCAATTTATCAATTTAAAAAAAAATGCGCCGAGGCAGAATATATAACCCGGTCGTGTTATCGTGACTTTATTTATTACCTGTGAGCTTTAACTTTTTTGTACTGGTAGTTGCTTAACATCGATTCGTTATTGTTACATTTTGAGTGATTCACACGAACGTTATACTCCAGAATAAGAGCTAGGGCGAAATAATAGAATATGACCGTCAAGAAACCTTTGTAGTATGGTGTTAAAACGTGATTGGTGGTCCATTTACCAGTCCCCAAACGATTTTTGTAATAAAAATGATTATTAAACAGTTTAAACTTTGCTATATAATAATAATAATAAATATATATGCAATATTATCAGCTTGCATAAGTGAAGAAATGTACAAACATTTGACTAAACATAATATATTAGCCAAACAGCAAAAGGGGTGTAGAAAAAATAGCCAAGGCTGTAAGGAGCAGCTTACTTTTCATGCAATAATTTTAAATGGTGCGGCAAAATCAAAAACAGATATCCATACTTTGTTTATTGATTATCAAAAAGCCTTTGATTCAGTTCCGCAAAGCTGGTTATTGTATGTCTTAAAATTTTATAAATAAACCCAACCCTCATAACATTTCTTCAAAATTCGATGCAAAACTGGCAAACTGTATTGAAAATAAAACAATCGTCCATGAAATCTCTAATAACTGAACCAATCCATATCCAATGAGGAATTTTTCAAGGAGACGTTCTGAGCCCCCTCTGGTTTTGCTTGACCTTAATTCCTCTTTCACTCTTATTAAATAAAACTAATACAGGATTTCCACTTTACGGTAATAACACCCATTATAACTTATCACATCTCGTGTACTTGGACGACATAAAACTTTACTCCACTGACAAAAACACGCTGCTTGAGTTAGCAAGCATTAGGGAACAGTTTTCAAAAGATATTCGTATGAAGTTCGGAGTCGATAAATGCAAAATTCTGTCAATCTCGAAAGGAAAAATCCTTAATAACAGCTACACACTCGAAACTGGTGAACAAATTGAGCCAATGGATGAACACAGCTTTACTACATGCAACAGAAATAGACAAAAAGCTTACACCAATTAACTTACATGACAAAAACACTCAAGTAAATGAACATATCATAAGCACACAACAACAAATGTTGGCATGGGCTAAAAAAACATTGCACGGGAGGCACCCAGCCGATTTGAACCAACCTCACGCCGACAAAGGTAAGTCGAATGGCTCAAACGAGGTGAACTGGGACCGAAGGTTTTATGCTCGCCATTCAAGACCAAATAATATCAACTCGTAATTATAGGAAGTACACAATGAAGGATCACAAGCAACCTACTGACTTATGCAGACACTGTAACGCAGCCTATGAAACTATTCAGCACATAACGGGGGTTTGCAAATCTCTCGCACAGACCGATTATAAGTATCGACATGATCAAGTAGCTGCATCATACACCAACATTTAGCATACAAATATAAACTTATAACAGAAATGAATCCATATTATAAATATAAACCGGAAAGTGTATTAGACAACAGAAACCACAAAATCTATTGGGATAGAACAATAATAACTGACAAAACTATCACCGTTCACAATAAAATCAATGGAATCGTTTATCGTATCGATCTAGCCATTCCAAATTCACATAACGTACAAACCACAATATCTGAAAAATTAAGTAAATATCAAGCTAAGAAATTAAAACTCAATGGAAAGCATACAAACAGTACACATAGTCCCAATAGTCCTACCATCCACAAGTATCGTGCCAAAATCCTTGTCACAAAGTCTGAACACCTTACAAATGTCAACGTATGTCCTCCACATAATGCAGAAAGCCGTAATCCTTAACACCTGCCGTATCACCCAAAAGTTTATATCATCATCCATTTTATCATCCACATTTTTAATATAAGCAACACTCCTTAACGCTTGGCTGCCGCGTTAAGGATTTAACCCCTTCGAAAAAAGAAATTTTTTAATGTTAAATATAAATAATAATAATAAAGCCTTTAAGACCCGTAACACTATACATGATATTTTTAAAACATTTTTTTATTATTATTATTTCTTTGCGGTATGTGCCCCTCCGCGGATGAAGGCCTCCTCCAGCTTCTTCCAATTTTCCCTGTGAACTGCTACCTTACGCCAGTCGCTACCTGCTATTTCCGCGAGGTCATCGGCCCATCTTCTCGGTTTGCCTACTCTTGTTTTTCCTTGTGGGCACTTTCACTCTGTAATTTTAGCTGTCCACCAATTTTGTCTTCACCCGTGGCCAGCCCATTGCCATTTTAATTTTAGAGCTTGCGAAATTGCATCACTTATTTTGGTTTTTTGTTTAATGACTTCACTTCTAATTTTACAAGAGTGAAACAAAAAATTGAAACAACACAAAGAGCAATAGAGAGAAATATACTGAATATAAGAAAATTAAAAAAAAATAATAATTTAATTTTGCTATATTATGCACTACAAACAGTTCTCGATTAATATATCTTTATTAATGATACAACACTATTGTATTTAACGATTTACATAATACATTCAAAAATTTAATAGTACTTCCAAAGTTCCGATAAAAGCTTCGTCGACATTCGTAACGTCATTTCATGAATCCATTATAAAAAGTCGACCAATGATATCATTTATCAAGTTAATTCAACATCTGTTATACTCTGTACTTCTGTTATTGGAAAATACGATACACCAAATTCTTCACCAACATTTCGTTGACTTTTTGACGTCCCCTCGTGCAATTATGAGTTTTCAAGTTTCAAACACAAACAAAATATCCGCCTTATGACATTTGTTATTATCCTGCTATATTTATATATTATCCTGTTTCCTCGGAGAGTAATAAGCAAAAACTTATCAAAGGAAAGTTGCTAAGTATATAACGACAGGGGTTCTGGTATGCTTACGTCACAGATGGTTTGTCATAGGAATTGAACTATCTTTACCTCGAATTTTACGTAACTTTTTCAATTTTTCTTTTACATATATCCGCTTCTGTACCACTGACAACGTGTATGCAACATTATGATGATCAGTTCAGTAGTTAAGAATTGAAAGAGTAACAAACAAATAAATAAATAAACAAAATCACTTTCTCATTCATAATATTAGTAAGGGTTAACATTAGTTTAAATATATAACAGTGTTTTCTCCGCATGGATCTTATGTTATCCAGATTCAGTAAACCGGGTTATGGGATTCATACTTAAAAGAAGAAACGTCATAACATTTTATGGGCTAGGATATACTCAGAATCTCGGAATTTTGCAGCCTATATGCTAACCACTACACAAACGAGGCGGTGATCTTGGTCCATCTTAACAAACATTAATATATATAAGCGATATCA
Source organism: Nymphalis io (assembly GCF_905147045.1). Taxonomy (NCBI): domain Eukaryota; kingdom Metazoa; phylum Arthropoda; class Insecta; order Lepidoptera; family Nymphalidae; genus Nymphalis; species Nymphalis io. The sequence goes on from NC_065909.1 coordinate 1,780,332, forward strand.
ATCACCACGAGATCTCCTAAACTATCCGCCCGTTTTACTTGAAATTTGTTACAGTTACTCCGTCCTCAATGTAGACGCTCACTAAGAACGGATTTTACACAAATACTAGCCAGAATACATTTTTCTTATTATCTACTCGTGCGAAGCAGGGACGATTAGCTCGCCCTTATAAAGATATTTGTCAAGTTAACCGTTTGATAGTTACTCCGAGCGCGTTACAGAACGCTAGAACTATTGATCAAAGCGTTGTTATCACGTTCTGATCTCATTGAAAAAAAAGAGATAAAAAATCGTACGTTGATGTGATGGGAAGATTGAGGGATTGAGATGTATACGATATAAAATTACTGGTGGTAGAGCGTTGTGCAAGCTCGTCTGGGTAGGTGGGGTGCATGTCAGTCACCTCCACGTGGTGCACCCTGGGCAACGGGGTCGACAAGTAATCCGATGTTTTCTCGGAGTGCCTGTCGACCGCGGCTGAGACTGACGCGACGGTAATGCCACGGGCCGTTCCTGGTACTTTTCTGTTCAGCAGACTGGACTGTGCGAGCGGCTTTGTGGCAAATTGAAGGTGGAAGGAAGAAGCTCTCTGCTTTCTTTCTTTGTTTTGTTTTGTTCTTCTTCCGTTTTGTTTCGTTTCGTTTTCTTTTCTTCTGTCTCATTTTTATTAATTTTGTTTTGTTTTATTTTCTTGTTTTATTTACTTTACTTCTTTCATTTATTTATTTATTGGAGGTTACTCCCAATGGTGGAGTCAGTCGAGTTAGAGTTGGTCTCCGGGGTCTTTTTGGGCTGCCGGAGAAAGGAGGTGGGAGAGGCGGGTTCGCCCAGTGTCGGTATCGATGCTGGGTGGACAGACTAAAAGGTCACCGCCTCTCAAACTCGTTTCCCCATCCGGGTGTTGTGGACATGTCTCGCAGCCCGTGGTGGGACCGAGGGCCTTGCCTTAACCGGCTGGGCCAAGAGGAGACAACCTCAATAAAAAACATTAGTCTGTAGATCCCGTGATACCACCCGACCTCACGGTGTATATAGGGTTACCAAGGTACAGGGGGCACTGCCTTGGTGGACTTTTTATTTCCCCCATACTCGTGGGATTATACATGGATAAACAAAACAAAACATTTAAAAACAACGGACTTGGCGATAACTTGGTGAAAGAAAACATGGCGGTGGAGGCGGGCGCCCCGATGGCGCGCGCCGAAACCAAAGACCCTGGCGTGTGTAAAGAACTGGTGGTCCGGTTGGAACGACTCTCAGAGTCCGACTCGTCGGCCACCAGCATGGTGATGGTCTCTTCGAGAGACCCCGCCTGTCGTCGGCGGAAGGGCGAGAAGCGGCCCCGTCCTGGGCCGGAGAGCTACTCCGGCTCCGAGAGCGACGCGGGTATGAGCGAAGGCGGCTTCTCGGGGTCAGGCATCAGCAAATGGCTGAAGCCCTCCCCCAAAAGGGGGCGTGGTCGACCGCCCACGACGGGCGAATACGTCGGCCTCGGGCGCTCCCGCGAGGAGCTAAAAGCCGCTAAGGCAAAGGAGCGGCGGTACGAGGCGGAGGACGCACTGGCCGCGTACAGTGCGGCGGCCAAGGTGGCCACTGAAGAAAGGGCGGCCCGAGCAGAGAAACGCCAACCCGGCGCGACCGTGGACGTGCCGCAGACGTCTGCCGCGCTGGACGCGGCGGTGAAGGAGGCGCTCGACGTCGTTCTGCAGGTTGCCGACAGGTCGGGCAACCTGAAGGGCACGTTCGTTCGGGCCCTGAAGTCCGCCGCCGTCACCATTAAAGGTGCGGTGGCGGATCTAAGGGCCCTCACGGTGACGGAGGAGGTGGCGCGGCTGGAGGCGGCTAACACGCGACTCTCCGGCCAACTGGCTGAGCTGCGCCGGGAAGTCGCCGAAATGCGCCAGCGGCCGGTGGCGGCGACGGAGGCGAACCTCCAAAACGTCATGGAGGAGGCGCTGCGCGCGAACCGCGAGCAGTTCAGCACGATGCTGAACGCTCGCCTCGAGGGCCTCGAGGGCCGCCTCCTCCCGGAGCCTCGGCTGCGGCCTCCACTCGCCGCTGACCGCCGTAGGGTAGCGCAGGCAGCGGCCGTAGCCGCGGCGGGAAAGGAGGCTCCAGCCGCCTCCCACGCAACTGAGGGCGTCGAGGCCAGCGCCGCCAAGCCTGCTGCTGTCAGGCCGAAGCGGCCTAAGAGAAGTATGGCTGCCCAAGAGGCGGCAGCCAGGAGGGTGGCTCCTCAGTCGTCAGCGGAGCCGGCCGCCACTCCGGCCACGTGGAGCGCCGTGGTCGCTAGGAACAGACCAAAGAAGGCAGAGAAGACGGGCGCCAAGCCAGCGGCGGCGAAGCCGACTTCTTCCGGGGCCACCAAGAAGGTCCCGGTTAGGAGGAAACTCCGCCCCCCTCGCACCGCAGCGATAACGCTGACGCTGAAGCCCGGTGCTGAGGAAAAGGGGTGGAGCTACGAGAAGGCTCTGGCCCTGGCCAAAAGCCGGATCAGCCTCCGGGAGGTCGGCTTGACGGCGGTACGGTTCCGGACCGCGGCGACGGGAGCGCGGATGCTCGAGGTGCCGCCGGGCACCAACGAGGCCGAGAAGGCGGCGGATGCCCTGGCGGAAAAGCTCCGCGAGGCCCTCAGCCCGGAGATCGTCCAGATCCATCGACCCACAAAGTGTGTCGAACTAAGGGTACTAGTCCTGGACGACTCCGTGACGGTGGCGGAAGCCGTGGCGGCGGTCTCTGAACAAGGCGGCTGCCCTACCGGGGCCATTAAAGCGGGCATCATCGCTCGCGGCTCGAGCGGCTCGGGCTCTCTGTGGCTGAGCTGCCCCGTTTCGGCCGCGAAGAAGGTCGTGGAGGTAGGTCGCATAAGGGTCGGGTGGGTGTCGGCGCGAGTCATGCTGCTCGACCCCAGACCGCTGCACTGTTTCCGGTGCCTCGAGCGGGGGCACATGGGGGCAAAGTGTGACCGGGACGTCGACCGAAGCCGTCTGTGCTTCCGCTGCGGTCAGCCCGGTCACAAGGCTCGGGAGTGCTCCGCCGCCGTAGCCAGCTGCGTGGTCTGCACTGCGGCCGGTAAGCCAGCTGCCCATGCCGCCTGCAGCAAGTCGTGCCAGGGCGGAAAGGGCGCCGCGCAGAAGGAAAAGACAAGGAAGGTGGCGACGAAAGGCCCGGTAGCCGCGTCTCCACGCACAGAGGCGGAGCCGATGGAGACCACGCAGTGATGGCCCTGCGCTGCCTCCAGGCCAATATCAACCACTCTGCCAGGGCTCAGGACCTCCTAGTCCAAAGCATGGCAGAGTGGCAGATCAACGTGGCGGTGGTATCGGAGCCCTATTTCGTTCCCTCGCGGGACGACTGGGTCTCCGACCACGAACGGGTCGTGGCCATCGTCGCCCCTGCGGTCGCTGGCGCTCCGGCCATCGAGGGTGTGGCCAGGGGCAGGGGGTGCGTGCTGGCCGTCGTCGGCGGTGTGATGGTCGTCGCCGTCTACGCCTCGCCCAGTCGGAGTCTCGCCGAGTTTGAGCAGATGCTGGCAGAGGTCGGGACTCTGATCGGGCAAGCGGCGCCCGCACCGGTGTTGGTCGCGGGGGACTTCAACGCCAAATCAACGGCTTGGGGTTCTCCTGTGGCCAATGCCCGGGGCGAGGTGCTCGAGGAATGGGCGGTTTCGTTGGGGCTGGCGGTCCTCAACAGTGGGTCGGAGAGCACGTGCGTGCGGCGGCAGGGCGAATCGATCGTGGACGTTACGTTCGCGTCCAACGCCCTGGCCCGCCGTGCTCAAAACTGGAGGGTCGAGACTGGCGTGGAGACACTGTCGGATCACCGATATATTCGGTTCGATGTCTCTGCGTCGGCTCGTTCGGATGTTCGGCCCACTGTTGTCGGAAGAACGAAAGGTCGTCCGCGTTGGTGCCTGGGTCGCCTCGACGGACAGTTGGCGAAGGAGGCGGCCATCGTCGAAGCTTGGGGGGCCGGTTCCGACCCGGTCCTCCGGATCGACCAGGAGGCCGACCGGATCGACGGCGCCTTGTCCCGGGTGTGCGACGCGGCGATGCCGAGGGCTAAGCCGCACCCGCAACGTCGGCGGGTGTACTGGTGGCGTCCGGAGCTCCGTCGGCTGCGCGAGGCATGCGTGGCGGCACGGCGCCGTTACGTTCGGTGTAGGAGACGAAGGGTCCGTGATGACGACGTGGAGGAGGTCTTCTACACCGGATATAGGACCGCCTGCCAGGCCCTACAGAAGGCCATAGCACAGGCCAAAGAGGCGGCGTGGGAGGAATGGCTGGAGACGCTCAACGGCGATCCGTGGGGGCGTCCGTATCGGGTCGTGAGACAAAAGCTCCGACCCTGGGCTCCTCCGCTGACCAGCAGTCTCCAGCCGCAGCTCTTGGCGAGGGTTGTGGACACGCTCTTCCCCGAGCGGGGAGAGTTCGTGCCAACGGCCATGGTGCCGCCCGCGAGCAGGCCCCAAGAGGAGGACGACGGGTCACCGGTGAGTCCGATCACCGAGGCGGAACTGCAGGTGGCTGTCATCAGACTAGGGTCGAAAAAGACAGCCCCTGGGCCCGACGGAATCCCCGGTCGAGCCCTGAAGATCGCGTCGGAGGAACTCGGCGAGAGCATGCGGCGCCTCTTCACCGCATGCCTGTCTCAGGGTAGGTTCCCGCGACGGTGGAAAACGGGCACGCTCATTCTGATCCGCAAGGACGGGCGTCCGTCCGATCAGCCGTCAGCCTACCGCCCGATCGTGTTGCTCGACGAGGTGAGCAAGCTCTTCGAGCGGGTGCTCGCTGCCCGTCTCGTCGGCAGTATGGAGCCGGGACTCGACGAGCGGCAATACGGGTTCCGTCCCGGCCGCTCGACGCTCGACGCGATCGCCAGGGTGAGGGGCCTGGCCGAGGAGGAGGTGTCTCGGGGCGGGGTGGTGTTGGCAGTGTCGCTGGATATTTCCAATGCCTTCAACACCCTGCTCTGGGAAACGGTGATGGAGGCCCTGAGGTTCCACGGTGTGCCAGGCTACCTGCGGCGTACCGTGGCCGATTACTTCTCGGGCAGGGCGGTGGCCTTCCCGACTGCGGACGGATGGGCCGTCAGGTCGTTGTCGTGCGGTGTTCCGCAGGGGTCGGTACTAGGACCGCTCCTGTGGTGCATCGGCTACGACTGGGTGCTGCGCGGGGCCACGTTGCGGGGGGTCAGCGTCACGTGCTACGCTGACGACACCCTCGTGTCGGCCCGCGGCAGTTCATACCGGGAGGCGGCCTATCGCGCCACGGCTGGGGTGGCGCACGTAGTCCACCGAATCCGCGCGTTGGGCCTCGAGGTGGCCCTACACAAATCCGAGGCCCTCGTCTTTCACGGGCCTCGGAACGCGCCACCTCCGGGGGCGGCGATAACGGTGGGCGGAACTTCCATCGCCGTCGGGTCGACGATGAAGTACCTGGGACTCGTCCTCGACGGCAGGTGGAAGTTCGAAGAGCACTTCCGGCGCTTGGCCCCAAAGTTGGTGGCTGCAGCCGGGGCGCTAGGGAGGATCCTCCCGAACGTGGGTGGGCCAGGAGGTGCCTGCAGGCGCCTGTACACCGGCGTCGTGCGCTCGATGGCGCTCTACGGGGCGCCGATATGGGCGGACGCTCTGAGCGCCCGTAACGTCGCCTCGCTGCGACGTCCGCAGCGAGCGATGGCGCTCAGAGCGGCTCGGGCGTACCGCACGGTGTCGTACACCGCGGCGTGCCTGCTCGCCGGAAGCCCGCCATGGGACCTCGAGGCCGAGGCTAACTCGAGGGTCTATTGGCGGATCAAGGCGGCAGTGAGAGCGGAGGAGAACCGGCCCCACCCACGTGAGGTTCGGACGTGGCGAGAGGAGGCCCGCGAGAGGGTATTCGCCGAGTGGTCGGAGAGACTGGGTGTCCCGGGTGCTAGCCGGGACCTCGTTGCGGCCATTCGGCCGGTGCTGAGGAAGTGGGTCGAGCGCAAGCACGGCCCACCCACGTATCACCTCACACAGCTTTTGACCGGCCACGGTTGTTTCGGCCGGTACCTGTGTGAGGTGGTCGGTAGGGAGCCGACGGTGGAGTGCCACCATTGTGGCGGAGGAGCCGTGGATACGGCGGAACACACGCGCGTAGAGTGCCCGGCTTGGGCGGAGCCTCGCGCGGTCCTATCCACGGCTGTAGGTGGGGACCTGTCGCTTCCGGCCGTCGTCGAGAAGATGGCCGGAAGTGAAGAGATCTGGGCGGCAGTGTCACGGTTCAGCGCATGTGTCATGTCGCAAAAGGAGGAGGCAGAGCGGGAGCGGGAGGACGACGTGGACTCGCTCCCGCAACGAAGAAGGAGACCTCTTCGACGGCGACGTGCCTTCGCAGGCCGGACGCTGCCGCAGAGTTAAGGTGTGGTTGGCGGCGGAGCCAGTTTGTTGATCCGCCGCGGGGCTTCAAGCTCTGACGCCCAGCCTCCAGTGGCGGACTCGGGGGAGTCCGTCACGTAACAGGACGGAGGCACAGAGAGGAGGGAGGCGCGCCCCTAACATCCTGGCGCGCTCTCGATATGGGTCGCCTTATGGCGACGACCGCTGGCGGGGTTGCGGTTGTAAGTCACAACGTTCCCGTGACCCCGCCGCCTTGCGGAGAGGCGGAAATCCGGGGAGGTTTTAGTGGGTAGGACGGTGGCCCTCTGCCCCGTGAGTCCCACATACCCGTCCCGGTCCCCCCGGACCGGATGGCAGGCGTAAATGCCTTTCCTCCCCGAAAAAAAAAAAAAAAAAAAAAAAAAAAAAAAAAAAAAAAAAAAAAAGCTCGTCTGGGTAGGTACCACCCATTTATCAGATATTCTACCGCAAAATAGCAGTACTCGGTATGTTGTGTTCCGGTTAGAAGGGCGAGTGAGCCAGTGTAATTACAGGCACAAGGGACATAACATCTTAGTTGCCAAGGTTGGTGGCGCATTGGTGAAGTAAGCGATGGTTAACATTTCTTACAATGCCAATGTCTATGTGCGTTGGTGACCATTTACCATCAGGTGGCCCATATGCTCGTCTGCCTACCTATACTATAAAAAATAAATTGAATGTCATTTATGGTGTGTAACGATATTTGAAGTATGCGAATGATAGTTCATCTAGTTCATACTTACATACATCCATCTATCTATCTATAAATGTATAAATACATACTGAAATAGCCTTCACTGACTGACTCATCATGAAATCTCCAAAACTATAAGCTCTTTCGACTTGAAATGTAAAATAGCACACAAATCTTATCCGAAATAAATTTTTCACCATCAGAAATTTAGAAATTTTCCCCCAAAAATTCTATGGTGGAAGCAATGACAGGATAAACTATTGTGACAGCGTAGTTTATGCGTTAACGCGTGGTATGACTTGGCCAATCTCCAAGAGGCGTTATACCGTAACGTGAATGCACCATGAATCAAAGCTAATAATTTCTTGCACATATATTTCCTGCGATTATAATTCTACTCGTCCACTAAATAAAACGTCAAGTTGGGCGATTATAAGCGTTTAATAATTATTTAAAGTATATCTTGGCTATAGAACTATATACATATATATTATAATATAATATAATATAATATAATATAATATAATATAATATAATATAATATAATATAATATAATATAATATAATATAATATAATATAATATAATATAATATAATATTATATAATATAATATATATGGGACTTATTATTATATTATATTATAATAATAAGTCCCTCAAAATCTAACTCCACGTCCGGCATGACCATCTTTGCCACATGAGGGACGGACATTGGTAACTTTTAAGTTCACTAACCAATGACCAACAGAGCTCTAGTAACCCAAAAAGGAGATATGGAAGGTCATTTAAGAAATACACGTATAGAGTCGCTTCCTGGGGGCGATCGCCAAGGCACGTCTGTAGCTGGTGTCAGACGTGACAGAATGCTAGCCAGTGACTCCCGGCTTTCCGGTTGGACGGGAGTCGGGGATAAGGGGGTTAGGGAAAGATCCTCAAGGACTACAACCGATGAACAAGGCGATATGGGTGATACTTTGCAGAGCAGGGAGTTGGCTCCCGCAAGCTCAGCCGGTACATCTGAAACGACCACTGACTCACAATATGAAGATGCAAGAAAGAATTGGTCACCAGTAGAGTTAGAAGAACTTATGTTTTGTTATTTTAAACCCAGAGCCGGAGGACCTGGTTATCTTAAACGATTAGAGACATTTTTCAAGGAGAGAAATTCGGACAACCCTAAATCAATTAAATTTACTGGTAACGGGTTATCAAATCAGGCACGTAGAATTATTAAGCAACATGTATTACCTAAAGACACACTAGATAGAATACAAAAAACCGCAAAAAATATAATACAACATACAACAAATAGTGTTTTTTTTTTTTTTTATATTCGCCGGGAGGGCAAATGACTCTACTCCACCTGATGGTAAGTGGTAGTAGAGTCCAAACGCGACGACGGCCAGTACAGACGGGAAAAACGTTCTGCACTAGCCGCCTTCGCCTTGCCGGCCCGCAAGATGCCTCTTCACGCCTCGTTTGAAGGAACCCAGGTTGTAAGAGGAGGGGAACACGTGAGCTGGTAAGGAATTCCATTTCTTGGAAGTGCGACAAAGAAAGGAGTTGCCAAATTTCTTTGTTCGCGATGGAATTGATGTCACAGTTAGGCGGTGACATCGAGAACCAGCTCGCGTGGACTTAAGAAGGAAGGGAGAAGCAGGAATTAGAGAGAATAATTCCTCAGAGCACTCGCCGTGATACAGTCGATAGAAAGCGCTCAGTGCTGCTATCTCACGACGCAATCGTAAAGGTTCAAGGGTGTTTGTGACCTTTACGTCGTCAATAATGCGTACGGCACGTCGCTGCAGCCGGTCCAAGGCCTCAAGTAGGTACTTAGCGGAGCCATCCCAAAGGTGCGAGCAATATTCCACGCAAGACCGCACCTGTGTTTTGTACAGCAGGCACAGTTGTTGTGGCGTGAAAAAGCACCGCACCTTGTTCAGAACTCCGAGTTTCCGTGAAGCTGTTTTTATAACAGCCTCGATGTAATCCCTTGGACTAAGGTCGCAGCGAACGTCAATCCCCAGCATGGCGATTTTGCTTTGCATCACCAGCGGAGTACCACAGAGGGAGGGAAGATGGGAAAATGTTGACTTTTTCGCCGTGAGAGCGCATACCTGTGTTTTCTTGGCATTAAACTCAACAAGATTATCAGAGCCCCATTTGGCGATGAGCTCTAACGTCCTATCGAGTTCAATGACAAGATCCTTCCGCCTCTCCTCAATTTCCGCTCGCCCAGCCACTGCGCGTCCGTGGTATCCACCATGCACTGTACTATCGTTTGCATAGCAATGTATGTTCCCAAGAGAGAGCATATCATTGATATGCAAAAGAAAGAGTGTGGGAGATAGCACAGATCCCTGGGGGACCCCAGCATTCACTATATAGAATTGTGAAGCGCAACCATCAACTAAAATACGAAGGCTACGCTTGTGTAGGAAGCTGGCAATCCAGGTGCATAGCTGAGCACACAGACCATATGCCGGTAGCTTGGAGAGAAGACTTCTGTGCCAGACCCTGTCGAAAACCTTGGAGATATCGAGGCTGACAGCCAACGATTCTCCATGCTTGTCGATAGCTTCACCCCAGAGGTGTGTTACGTACGCTAGAAGATTACCTGTGGACCGTTTTGGTCGAAACCTGTACTGACGATCATTAATTAGACAGTGATCTTCTAGGTAATGGATCACTTGGTTGTTTAGAATCCGTTCCATCACCTTACAAAGTACTGAGGTGATAGCTATTGGTCGATAATTTGCCGGGTCAGACCGATCCCCTTTTTTGGGAACCGCTTGCACATTAGCTCTTCTCCAAGCCTCCGGCACACATCCCGAAGAGAGAGAAAGTTGGAACAGGCGCGTTAACACAGGAGACAGCTCCGCTGCGCACTTCTTCAGCACTATGGCTGGTATTCCATCGGGACCGCTAGCTTTCCGTACATCAAGTGATTGCAGCTCCGCACGCACATCACGTTGCCTGATTTTAATGTCAGGCATCGTAAGGCCACATGAAGGTATTGTAGGTGGCAGCGCACTACAATCATCGATGACGGAATTGTCGGCAAAGAGTTTAGCCAGGAGATCAGCTTGCTCTTGCGGACTGAGAGCTAGCGATCCGTCCGGATTTCTGAGCGGTGGCAGCGAAGGTTGGCAGAAATTGTTTTGCACAGACTTGGTTAGACGCCAGAAGCTACGGGAGCCCCTAGGATGCGAAACAAGGTCATGACCAATCTGTACAATGCGCTGTGCATCCGCTCTCGTGTATGCCTTTCTACAGGACTTGGAATTTTTATTATAGTTTGCTTTCAGTGAGTCAATGTTAGATGCCCCGCTAACGCAGCCGTTGATCCACTTGCGATATGCCGCCTGCTTAGATGATACAGCATCGGCACATTCACGAGTGAACCAACGGTTACGCGTACTCCTACTGACGAGATCTGAGCGAGGAATGTAGTATTCCATTCCCAACATGATCTCGCCAGCAACAGCAGCGGCACTAGCTGTCGGTAGTGTACCATCAAACGCACAAAATTCTGACGATCTAACAACAATCACTCCATCGCCATCATCCGCTCTGTTAACCCAGTCAAATAATGAACCAGAACAGAGTAGAAGCTTAGTATCTCAACATTCTTTAAATATAAATAAAATAAACTCCAATGTTGGTAGAAGAAGAAAATGGACACAACAAGAACAAGAAGAACTAATGTTTTGCTACTTTGTAGCGAAACGTGAAGGTGTGGCATACATCAGTAAATTGGAAGAAATTTTTAAAAGCAGAAACCCAGATAATCCTAAAATTCACAGATTTAATGGAAATACACTGTCTAATCAAGCACGCAGAATTCTGAAACAAAATCTTTTTTCTCAAGAATTACTGAACCGAATCAAGCAGCGAGCTGATGCCAAGATGCAATATTATCACCATACTGACCCAAATAATCAATCGAATGCAGTATCGGCGTCTGTTACGGGTGGTATGGTGGGGGCCCTTGAAGAAGATATGGTGGGTGTTGAGAGTGGAGGTGAAAAGGAATCTCCAACTGGCCAACTTCCTGAAACATCTCAAGTTGAGGATGAGGATCCCATCGAACTTCAATTCCTCAAAATTTTTGCAGAAGTAAAAGAAATACCTATCGAAGAGCGCACTTACTTGCCAAAAGCTAAAATCAATAAACAATTCTTACACAATCTTTCAATAATTAACAACTATTTACCCAATTTATTGGCACGTAATTGTACTCTCCGACACACAAATGATTTGATTTATGCAACAGCTAAAACACTAATAGTTAATAATAAGCAATCTCCTTACTTACTAAGAGAAGTAATAAAACCCTATACAGACCCTCCATGGAAAAAGAGTTATGATAAAAAGAGTTATAAAGAGTATGTTAGTAAATTGCTTAATTGGAAAGCACCAGGGCACGATAAAATTCAAATTTATTACCTAAAATATCTCACTAATATACATAACCACCTAGCACTGTTATTTACCAAGCTTTTGAAAAACGAAGAACCTCTAGAAGCCTGGCTCACGACTGGAAAGGTCATTTTAATACCGAAAAATGACGACACCGAAGACCCAAAAAATTGGCGTCCTACCTAGCATGTATAAGCTTTTCACATCGATACTATCCGATCAACTGTACACTCATTGTCAAGTAAACAATATTATGGCCCCAGAACAAAGGGGATGTCGACGCGGAGCCCGCGGACGCAAAGACCATTTGATGGTAAATAAAGCTATCCTAGAAAATGCACATAAGGGACAAAAAAATTGAAGCATGAGCTGGATCGACTATAGTAAAGCGTGCTGTTGCGTGTACTTGACATTTATAAATGCTCACATCTAATAAAATCTTTTCTTGAAAGAGCAATGCTTAAATGGAAAGTTATAATGACGGTTAGGGGCTCTAGAGAGTCTTATACTACTGAACCGATTTACATACGACGGGGCATCTTTCAGGGAGATTCCTTGTCTCTATTGTTGTTCTGCCTAGCTCTTAACCCAATTTCTACATTACTAAGTAAATATGAAACGAAAGGAAATAAACTACAGGATAAAGTGTGGATTAATCACCTAATATACATGGACAATATTAAAGTTTATGCAAACAATAGAAGTAACTTAAAAATTTTACTAAATAGTCTTGAAATATTTACGGAAGATATAGGCATGACTTTTGGTTTAGATAAATGTAACACACTTCACTTAATAGCTGGACACATAAACTACACTGATGGTAACGAGCATGTGCTACTGAATGGAGATACTTTTAAGCAGTTAAAATTAGATCAAAATTATAAGTATTTAGGTATTAATGAATCCGGAAAAATTATTCATAGTGACGTAAGAGATCAATTAACTAAAGAGTATTTCAGGAGACTCAAAAAACTAACAAACTCTTTCTTAAATGGACGCAACCTAATAAAGGGGATAAATACATACGCCATTCCAGTTTTGTTGTATTCTTTTGGTGTAATCAACTACAACATAAGCCATCTTAAGGGGATTGATATTAGAACACGAAAACTGTTAGCAATTAAAAAGGCCCACCAACAAAAAGCAGACGTTGATAGATTGTACTTACCGCTGATTAAAGGGGGTAGAGGAGTAATTAATGTAGAATACTTGTATAAAGCCATATTCTAAAACTTAAACAATATTTAGAACAAAAAAATGACTACCTAATTGAAGCAATAGTACAGCAAGACCAAAGAAGAGAAAAATATTCAATATTTACAGAAGCAAAAGAGATAGAGAAAGATTTGAAGTTACCAAACGGCAAATACACAATCACAGAAATAAAAAAGAACATAATTAAAAAGCAAAACGAATCCTGGAGAAACAAGAACCTACATGGCCAATTTCCCAAAAAGGTCCTTGACCTAGCCAATGTGGACACAGAACTGACGTTTAAGTGGCTCAAGAAACGACCTATTTCAGCTTTATTGGAATCATCTTTATTTGCAATGCAAGACCAAGCGGTACTTATACGTCAGCACGAACGCGACATATTGAAACGAAGCGTCGACGGAAAATACCGCTTGTGCGTATCTAAAGATGAAACTGTTCAACACCTTCTCGCAGGATGCGAAAAACTAGCTGAAACATATTATGTTAAAAGACATAACAATTTAAAGAAAGAAAGAAGAACTTAAACAACCCACTGTAAAGGAAAATAATATAGCCAAATTAATGTGGGAAATTCCCATACAAACCGATGTCACAATCACTCACAATAGACCGGACCTTATATACATAGATAAAATCAACAATAAAACTTACCTTATTGTTGTTTCGGTACCATCTGACTATAATATTGGAGCAAAGGAAATAGAAAAAATCAGCAAATACCATCCGCTGAAAGTCGAACTCTCTAGACTGTGGAAAAGCACAGTCACAACGATTCCGATAGTAGTGGGCGCCACAGGAGTAGTGACAAAAAATCTAAAGCGGAACTGCGACAAACTAGAGACACACGTTAATATCAATATCCTCCAAACACAAGCATCACTCCACTCAACCACAATAATCAGCAAAGTTCTTGGAGACACAATATTTGTAACAAGCACGCAGACTAGTAACAGTGAGAACAAAACTCTTACATCTAACAGCATTCAAGAACCACATTGAAGCTGCTAATAGATTTTGTATAATTTACTCTAATACACTCACCTACAAACAATAATCATATCATACGTCCACGTAAACTCTAGTTATTATACATCATTTTTACTCAGGCATACCTAAGTATACATTATTGAAAATATAAAAGAAAAAAATAATAATAAAAAAAAGCTAAAAAAAAAAACATAAAAAAATGCACATTTAAAAATAATAATAATATAAATAGTTTGGTAAGTTTCATGTTAATGTATATTTATTACTATTTTGTCATTATTATAGTAGTAAGTATAATAGGTGTAATAGGGGAAAAAAAAGAATACTTTATTTTTTAAACATTAAAACACAGATGGGGATATAAATGCTCTTTTTCCCGGTGACTGGGACGGAGTATTTATTAAAGCCGACTCAAAAAAGTCGAGAAAGTACAAACGTGATTTACAAATGTAAATAATAATATAATATAATATATAATATATTATATATATAGAACTTGGCAATAGAACTATATATATATATACATAGTTCTATTGCCAAGCAACATTGCTCAGTATTATTGTGTTCCGGTTTGAAGAGTGACTGAGCCAGTGTAACTACAGGCACAAGGGACACAATATTATAGTTCTCAAGGAATTGTTAATATTTCTTGAACTACCGATATTTATAGACGGTGTGTCGATAAAATAGTTCATTAAATTTACCTAATACCCTTATTTAAATATAATAGATATTTACATATAAAATTATTTGAGGTATTTCTAGATATAGCGCAAGGTATTCCCTTCAGTGGAAGTGAATCCTAATGAGGAAACTGTCTGTTCGTCCGTGTATATATGATATTTCACCCCCTTATCTTTATTTCATCACACAGGGGCTATTATTAATAGGGGGCATAAATATCTCGCTTTGTCCTGTCGAGACAAATATGAAGTTAAGAAACTTTTTACTAGGAGAATCGTTACCTATCCGTTATATTTTTAGCTTTGCGTTAGATATATATATTTTGTCTCTTTCTTTCATTATCACAAGATCATGTTCTAGCGAATTATTTTGACTTTTGAAGCTTGCCTGACAGTCTCTAACAGTTATGGCCCATGAAAATCACTTATATTATGTTTGAACAAGATAATAATATTTATTTCTGCAATTAATACTAAATTTCTCTCCCGTTACGACCGTATAAGACATATAATTTCGCAGTTAGCCGCTATAATGTACATTATTAGTCGCCATTATGTACAATAAAACAATAACAGATACAGCAGTAACAGTAACAGTAACAGCCTGTAAATGTCCCACTGCTGGGCTAAGGCCTCCAATGCGGGTTGGTGGAATACACATGTGGCAGAATTTCGATTAAATTAGTCACATGCAGGTTTCCTTACGATGTTTTCCTTCACCGAAAAGCACGAGATGAATTATAAACAGAAATTAAGCACATGAAAATTCAGAGGTGCTTGCCCGGGTTTGAACCCACATTTATCGGTTAAGATTCACGCTTTCTTACCACTGGACCATCTCGACTTTCTTTAATAACATATAATATAATCAGAATCTCTACCGGATCAAATAGTATATGAACTAGAGGATTATTATATATAACGCTTATATTATAATTTTGTAATCCTGTATAAACATGATTTTGGTAAGAATCGGTACCATTCACTAAAAAATTGACATTAATTGAAGACCTTAAAAGACTGGCACAATTGTTCATAAAATAACATGCTTATGAGCATACTTACAAATAACATGGCAATAAGTATGCTGCTAATAAGCATATTCCTAAATAAAAACAAAACAAATGCCTAGGGTTTAATAGATATTGTTCAGAGCCATTAGTCTTCAGAATTATTAAATTTGCAAAAATCACAGATTCTACTTAAGCGTTCCAGGGTTCACAAGGCAGAGATTTAAGTACTTAATGAGATAAACTTTTTGTTATAATCCCGTTATTTTTAGAGCAAACCCAGCTAGATACATGTTTCCGTGAACACTGCAAAAGCACGACTCTTGTCTGTTTATTTCGAATTACCGCCCAAAATGGACGAAACGTGCAAAAAAAGCTGTAACTAATTTTGTATTCTATGCTGCTTAAGAAACTTTTGATGTGAGTTAAAGTTAAAGTATCGTTGTTCTATACTAGTGGCTCGTTATGTACTCTTTATTTCCTGGAAAAAAATCTGTCTTTTCATTTCAGTTTTTTAACTAAAGAGGTTTTACGGGAACCGCTTCTTTAATTTTTATTATTTTCCCTTAAAAATACTGTTGTTGTTTTTTTTAAAACTATTTAATTGTTTTCTTTATTTCTCATTAATCCTTTTTATTTCATAAATATTTTTTTTAGCACCTATTCCTTGTCTGTCCGTACCTTATTTTTTTCAAAAGGTGTTTCAAAGGTTGTTGCTTGTTTTAATATTTCATTTTACTTACTGAACTTGGACGTGAAGAAGGTATTTCGGTGTCTCCAAATTGAATTACTGAATAACATTGACAGGTGATACTGAAATATCAAAACGAAAAAATCATAAAAGAATGTGACATCTTTTGAAAATGAACCGAACTGATATATTATACTTTTATATACATTGTATCATTTTCTTTCTTCAAAGACTTTTGAGTTTCCTTGTTGTATTGTAACTGCCTTTTGTACCAATTCGTTTTTCTGTATTTCATTTTTCTCGTGTTTCTGTGTACATTAAAATATATTAGTATTGACATACTTTCAATATACGTGCAGTCGGGAAGCGTGTAAATAAATTGAGTGTATTTTCATTATAGTATTACCTATATGGCGGGCGAGTATATGCCCAATGCGCCACCAACCTTGGGAACTCTTAGTTTCCAAGGTTGGTGGCGCATTGGCTATGTAAGCGATGGTTGACATTTCTTACAATGCCAATGTCTAAGGGCGTTTGGTGACCACTTACCATCAGGTGGCCCATATGTTCGTCCGTCTTCCTATTCTATAAAAAAAAAACTAAGATGATATGTTTCTTGTGCCTGTAATTACACTGGTTCACTCACCCTGATAGAATGAAGTTATAAAGACCAGAGTCAAGATCCGTGATGGCCCAGTGGTTAGAGGATGCGAATCTTAACCGATGGTTCCGAGTTCAAACACATCCAACAGCACTGAATTTTCATGTGCTTAATTTATTTTTACTCATCTTAGCGGTGAAGAAAACATCGTAAAGTAACCTGCACGTATCGAATGAAAATTTGCCACGTGTATCTAGGCTTAGAGGCTCTTAGGCCTTTAGAGGAGGCCTTAGCCCCAGTGGGCCTATTACAGGTTTTTACTTTTTTTTTATTAAAAAAAACCGACTATATAACACTACTGTTTATTATTTTTCACGATCTAACGGAAAGCTATAAAAAACTAAAGCTAACTCGTTCAGCGCTTTTTTTACGTTGCTTTTTAATTTTAGCCTTTCATGTTCGCGCTTCGCTTGTGAGAGTGTGAATAAAAAAAAAGTAAATTCTTTTTCAGTTATGGAATGCGGCTGAATGTGTACGGAACTGCTTGCTGTTATGTATTTTACATAAACTTGCTACCAGGTATCATTTACGCATAATTAAGTATTTCAAGATATATTGTCTTTTATTTATTTACAAGAATATAAAAAGAAGCGCATCTTCTTATACAACAATATTATATATTAGGTCATACGTAGTAAGGGCCACCAACCGTGGGAAAAAAGATGTAAGAAGTATGTCCCTTGAGCCTGTAGTTACTCTAGTTCAAATACCCTTCAAATCGGGACACAACAATACTAAGCATTGTTGTTTTGCGGTAGACTACGGATGAGTGAGTGATACTTACCCAGCCGTGCTTGCACAATCCTATCAAAAAGTAAATTGTTGTCTAAATTAAAAATTTAAACAAATAATGATTGAAATGTCTCCCAAAGATTTTAAAATAACCATTGCAATATTTAAATAATAACTTTTTGCAAGTTTCCAAAACAAAAAAAAAACATTATTTTTATTTTTCTCTGTCTATTTGTGTATCTGTTTGTCTGATTTGGGATAATTCTAAGGCATACAAATAGGTATTTATTACGTTATATTGGATTCTATTTATAACATATTTTTAAAGCTAAAACATAAGTTATAAATGCTACTTCCGTAATCCGTAACAGCCTGTGAATGTCCCACTGCTGGGCTAAAGGCCTCCTCTCCTCTTTTTGAGGAGAAGGTTTGGAGCTTATTCCATACCATATAATGCTACTTCACTAGATCACAATTTTGGGGTTTTATTAAAATTCCCCCTGGATGGGATGAAAAGCTCATTTATATTTTAAGGTTTATATTCTCTGTACATAAGTATTAACACAGCTAGTAAATAATTCCTTATATACTATATTATACCTTTTTTATAGTATAGGTAGGTGGACGAGCATATGGGCCATCTGACGGTAAGTGGTCAACAACGCCTATAGACATTGGCATTGTAAGACATGTTAACCATCGCTTATATTGCCAATGCGCCACTGGTCTTGGGAACGAAGATGTTATGTTCCTTGTGCCTGTAATTACACTGGCTCACTCATCCTTCAAACAGGAACACAACGGTACCAAGTACTGTTGTTTTGCGGTAGAATATCTGATGGTACCCAGACGAGCTTGCACACAGCCATACCACCAGTAAAGTATACCTAGTCTAGCCTGTAATTTTATTAGGATGTAAATATGTAAATGTAATGTTATAAAATGTAAAGATGTCAAGGTTAATGATAATCCTCAAGCCGTTTCCGTTATCATCCTCAACGATGGCTACCCAATCTCGGATGTGATTACTGGTGTAATGATAGAACGTAGAACGGTTTTGTACGGGACTAGTTCGTGTTGGAGTGATAGCGTTTTTTTTTTAAATTATGTATGTCAAATGTGTGAGCGTAAGGTTTCAAGAGATAGATGACGTCAGCTATAGATTTGTTATTGTAAGTGCGTTAATGTACACGGTTGGGGCTAACTGAGACTAGAGTTCACATGCTTACACATTGTACCTAGGCACTCACACTATTTTTTTTGTTTAGGAATGCGTATGAGCGAGTTGGCCGCCTGACCGTAATTGGTTACCTTTTGTTTTTGGTAGTGCAGTGAAACCAACCGCTCATTAAACTTACATTAGGTCATTCAACTCTTAAACCTGTCTCAACATACAAAAATATTGATGTTTAAAGAAAAACCTTGTAAATGTACTCCCTGAAAGGAAAAGATGTTTAAGCCCTTAGCACATTTGCGATAAGTAAGTAACAGCCTGTTTTATACACATATTTATATATATAAAACAGACCTTTAATATGCTTGTATTTAAATCGCTACATGTTTAACCCAACCCTCAACTACACAAGTAATAGAGTGCAGATAATACCCCGCTAACACAAGGTCCACGGATATATTTATTACCGCATGGGGATGAGGGGGTAATTAGATTTTAGTTGAGATTAACAGATTCATAGTTCTTGTGATGGCATATCGTTTTGGGTGTTGTCTGTGTCATGAGGTCGACTCTCTTATCTCCATTCAGAGATGAAATTCAATTTTCTTTAGCAGGATCCATTATTCTGCTAATGAAACTTTAAGGGGTAAATGGTTGTAATTATGTTATTATGTTAACAACTTGGGATACAATTATCGCGTTTTTAATGTTAGTTATGTTAAATGGTGCAATTTGTGTGGAATGTTTTTACTAATAAAATAAAGGTATACTATACCTTTATTTTAGCAGAAGGCAGCCAATCTCAAGAGAGATTAGCCAACAGCGCAGGAGATATTATATTGCACAAGTTTGTGTGCAAATGTAGGTGCACACTCACTTCCCTACTATCTCTCATAATACGATGGGACGGCAATCCGACATGATCAGAAAGAGTTCAGGCGCAGGACCAACGGCTTTACGTGCTTTCCGAGGCACGTGAGTGTACACACTTCCAACTTCCAGACTCCGGGCTGCTACTGGGAATTTTCTGACAAAAATATCCAATATTTTTTTATTGGCCCGACCTGGGAATTGAACCCAGGACCTCCGAGTCTGCGGCCTTATATCAAGCCAGTAGACCAACGAGGTATTCAATAATTAATAAAGAAATAATCGAAACTCACAATCAACTTAATCAAACGCCAGACGGCCTGTATGACGTTGATTAATAATATAATTAATATTTTTTTATGTTAGTTTATAAATTTATCTTT
Source organism: Nymphalis io (assembly GCF_905147045.1). NCBI lineage: Eukaryota > Metazoa > Arthropoda > Insecta > Lepidoptera > Nymphalidae > Nymphalis > Nymphalis io. The sequence goes on from NC_065909.1 coordinate 1,800,242, forward strand.
TAGTTTAGGTTAGGTAAGCTTTACATATTTTGATGATTTGATTAATTATCTGTTATCAAGCTAATGATAACTTGATTAATTAATTCGTTTATCTAAAAACAGTGATGCTTAATTATTGTATTACGGTCCATCATTATATACAATCGTAGCGTTAAGATTTGAATATATATAATATGGTATTTAGTAAATAAAAATATACATAACATAACAGTTGTTCGTGTCATAACTCTGGTTTTAATTATAGGAATTATGTAATGTGAAGTTATTACTTCCTACTATCTTCTTAGCATGCTGAGTTTCAAATAATATTAAATATATATATAGCATAAATGTAGTTAAAAAACCATATTAGAGTAGAGTTTTGGTGCAAAATAAACCTCTTTATGTGCTTTCTGAGGCACTAGACCATTCTAGTGCCACAGAAATTTGCTCCTAAAGAAATTTGCTCATAGTTCCATCACTAGGAGCAAACTCTACTAATTTATTGCAGTTATGATACGTTCCCGATTCATTCTCATCCAACTTCGACCAAACAAATGGATCGTTATGTTAGAATAGGAAAACGTTTAAGCGGCAACGATTACGTTTCGATTCGATTGCGATAAAGTGACAATTTGCTATTACAAACTCGACAGAAAACCCCATTAACTTTAATTGCCCCAAGCCGCGGTTAGAGTACAAACCCTCGGAATCAACGCAATCTATAAAAATAAATCACATAAAAAGTATTACATACCTCCAAGAACGTCAAATAGGATATTAATATAGCTTTAAAACAAAAACGCCTTCAGTAATATGCTTTAAAAACATCGCCGGACAATAGCGAAATTGGCTAAAGGCGAGTAGAAAACTCAACAAAAAAATATATAAATCAAACTTAAGAGCGTTATTTCAAAACAAACATACCATTTTGAATGTAAATATAAATTTAAAGTGAATGCAGCGCATTCTATATTCGTACCTCACCATATCTCGATCCTTAGGGAAATTCACGCCATTCGTATTTACAACAGAGAAAATGAATCCATATAAAAAAAAATACTTTAAAGGGTGAGTGGAGTTTTGTACGGAACCTGATATATATTGAAATTAAATGGTACATTGTGGATATTGGCTTTTGATGGCAGGTCTGGATCATTTCGATTGAAATGTACCAGCGTTTTTGTTGACCTTGAATAATAAATGAGTAATTAAAAATTAGTTAGTAGGCATGTGAGTTTTTTATTATTATTATGTTTTCTTTTGAAGTTTTATTAACTATCGAGAGTTAATAAAACTTCAAATAACGAGGCCCCAGTTTCGAAACCGGGGTCAGACAAAAATTATTCAATTTATTCAACAATCCTCATTAGCACCCTAGAGTTTAATAATTTGGCAGTTCCCCGATGAGGGGTATCACTTATGTACTCGCACACACATTTGTGCACTATAATATTTACGCATATGTGAAACTGTTTTAGTTCGTTCAAGGGGAAATTAATATTATTATTTATAAATTATTATGACGAGCCGGTTGGCTTGGTTGGTGGATGCTTGCCTTTCACGCCGAAGGTTGTGGGTTCGATTCCCACCCAGGACAGATATTTGTGTGCATGAACACGTCTGTTTGTTCCGAGTCTGGGTATGATTATCTATATAATATGTAATTACAAAAGAAAAATAGTATATGCAGTATATCAGTTGTCTGGTTTCCATAGTACAAGCTCTGTACAAGTTTAATTTGGGATCAGATGGCCGTGTCTGAAAAATGACCCAGGATATTATTATTATTATTACGAGTTGATTAAACTAATATTATTATTATTTCACAGCGGAACTCTAAAAGAGAATCTGTGCAGATAAACAACTATTTCAACGACTATTGCACGGCGCTATCGTGCTTGGCTCCTACGTCTGAAATATATTGAAGAGCTCGTGTTGTTCGGAACACAAGGATTTACTATTCAAGAAATATTTATCATATATTACAATAACAATATTTTAATAGAATTTGTAAGGACTCTCTCGAGGTTTTTATATCGAATTAAGTGATATATTTTTATTTCATTGGGTTGATTTCATTCTGTAATTTTGAATCGTCAAGCGCTACCACCAGTTCGGTATGTGGATTTAATAGATAAGTCGGTAAGAAAATCAGTGATCACTCATTAAAAAAAATTAAATGTGTAGTTTATATACAATTAGTTTTTTCCTGCACGAGATCCAGCAATCATTAAATTCATGCATTTTTGTCAGATATATAAATATTGAGAAACCGAGTAATAGGCTTTTACTATTAAGATTATTTTTTACTGCGATATTTTATTGAATTAAATGTGAAGTCAAATAGAACCAGCGGATGATCAGGAAGCTTCTAATATTACCTCATTTATTGAATTACAACGTGTAGTTTATTATTGTAGGAGTTATGTGGTACCATGCAAACATACTTACATATATATAACGGCTGAAGTATACCGAAAGTAGTCAGTTAAACAATAAACATGATGGTTGGTTTACATTTAGCAACTTAGATATAGACATTATAATTTAAAAAAAATTTGGAATAACGGACAGACTTTATGATTTTATATATATGTAATATGTTGTATTTATTATGAAACAAACAGTTTCTAGCTAATATAATCTGTATAACAGTTTGGAGGCTGAGACAGTTTAATTACAAAGCTCAAAGGGACAAAGCGTCTTGGTGTAATCCCACGGCTGGCAGCGCATTGTCGATGTAGGGAATAATCGCTATTTATTCAGTAGCGCCTATGTCTATCGTTGGTTCAAATCAGCCACAAACATTTGGCCCAAACGGGATTTTCTTTTTTCAAACGAGCCAGTCCAGTTTCACTGTTGACTGTCACACACACACTTTTAAGTTTTGATATTACATGTAAAAAGTTGATTCTGATGGGTTTTGATTCTTTTTAGTTTCATATAGATAGGCAGACTGGAAAATTGACCCGTAGACACTGAAGCTTTAAGAAATAGTAATCGTTACTAACATCATAACCAAATCACAAAGCTTGGGCTTCACTCACCTTCAAATCACAACAATACTAAATATTGCTGTATCGCGGTTGAATATTTAATGAGTGGTTAGTGTTGGTACCGGATGGACTTGCACAAAGCTGAAAGCTATTTCTTTCTTAGTTTTCTATATCTCTTTTTAATTTCTACAATAAATCTATATTTGCTTCACCCCAATTACTCCTAGCTTGATATAGTCCGCCGAGAGTCGAGATGGCCCAGTAGTTAGAAAGCGTGAATCTTATACGATGATCGTGGGTTCAAACCCGGGAAAGCACCACTTTATTTTCATGTGCTTAATTTGTGATTATAATTCATCTCGTGCTTAACGGAAAACATCGTGAGGAAACCTGCATATGTCTAATTTCATTGAAATTCTGCCACATGTGTATTCTACCAACCCGCATTGGAGCAGCGTGGTGGAATAAACTCCACAACCTTCTCCTCAAAAGGGCCTTAGCCCAGCAGTGGGACATTAACAGGCTGTTACTGTTACTGATATAGTCCATAGCGTCTAACAATAAAGAATCTAACAAACGCAAAAATATTCCGACATTAACTCATCAACTTTATATTGTTAATGTATCAATTGAAATTAAAAATATTATTCATTTAGCTTTTAATTGAAAATGAATTACTAATTATAATTAAATTTCTAGTTGAGCATAAATATGTGATTAATATATTACAGTTTATACAGAAAATATTCTGACAAAATGACAGTCCTGGCTCTCGTCCAATAGTAGTAACGGCGCTTAAAATACTAATTAATTCCATGATACTCGACTCTGACTAATCTCTTTATAACACTATCGTGTAGCTTGTCGTTGTAATATATTAAATCTTGTGATTGCAAAGCGGATAAAATCCACGATCATACTTATTTCTCTCTTTCTGTCATCATTCATTTGAAATTTAAATGAAGAGGACAAAGCGATGTTTATCTAATCACTTGTTAAACAAAATTCATATGTTCTATATTATTATGACGAGAAAGCAAAATTTCTGTATGATTCGTTCATGACTATTGTGGTAGACGTTATTAATAGTGATAAAAGTACCATAGAATTGATTGTGAGAAAACCAGCATGTGTTATGGCAATCTGCCACATGTTACACAACCATTGTAGAAGAGGTGGGATTTGCTCAGCAGTTGGACATTTACAGGAAATCACATTGTTACTTAAATCATACTAATAATAAAAATGTTAAACATTTATCAAAAGAGAGGCCCATGTGATGTGTTTTGGGCTAAACCTATCTTGAAAAATCATATCTCACCTTAGAATGTCATCGAAAAGGATAATAAAGAGTTTTTTGGTATCATAGGTAGGTGGAGAGGCAACTGCGCAATCTCATGGTAAGTGCATCCACCGCCGATACACCGCTCATACACACTCTCATTCATCCTTCAAACCGATACACAATAATACTAAGTATTGCTGTGTAAATGGAACCCCTATTTACCCCAACTGCCCAGACGGGCTGCGAAAAATCTTCCCACTAAATAAGTCTAGTCCAATTTCCAGTTTCTGAAATGTTGGTTAAAGTCAAATTGACTAATTTAGCTTTAATCTAAATGCTCATTGGTTACCTATTCCGTTATTGGCTGCTTGTGACCCATGGGCATTCAGATTAAAGCCAATTTAATTAATTTTATGAGAGTTTCAAAAACTGGAATGTAGTCATAAAAATTGGCCATCCGTTATCGAGAACAGTTAAAGCAGTATTATCCGTCTAAATGAAGTGGTATGTCATGGCTAATATTTGATCATATTTACTACTCGAAAAATATCTTTAGTGATTTATACAACTTCATTTTGTTGCTTTATATCTGCTTGGCAGTTCCCGCCGTCTTCCTTTTATACTTTATTTCGTTTTTTGTATCTATTATTCAACCGTATAAGTGGCGTATGACAATAGTTTACTAGAATCTTGGAACGGCTTCTTGCTTTCAAGGAAAATGTAAATCAAGTTTGAACACAAATCCAAAACTGCATCACGCTATTTTGACATTTATGTCACAGTCATAAGTGTCATTTTGTCAGATAAATATACGTCAGTATGAGTGGTGTCGACCAAGTCTGTATAAGTCGAAAAAGTGTACGCTTTAATAGTACCTATTTTTAAGGCATTAAGGATGCTTATGGCGTATTCTTTGCAGTGACAGTGCTTGGGTTTAGAGAGATAGGCTACTAGAAGGGTCAGTTTTTATGTTTTTCCTTGCAATGATATGTGGGGTCAGAAACACGAATACGTTATTATGATATGTCATAAAGATTCACTTCAAAGATTTTTCTTATTTATTTATTTAGTTGCATTGTGTTTGTTATTTAAAATTTTGATATAACTTCGGTCTCAGGTTAAGTTCTGGTTCGAATTCAAGTAACATCGTTTAAACTTTGTCTTCGATTGTGTCCAATATTGGAACCAATGTTTCTATTTTCACGTTTTTACGTAATAAAGGCCGATAGTGCATACAGTAACAGCCTGTTAATGTCCCACTGCTGGGCTAAGGCCTCCTCTCCCTTTTGAGGAGAAGGTTTGGAGCTTATTCCACCACGCTGCTCCAATGCGGGTTGGTAGAATACACATGTGACAGAATTTCAATGAAAATAGACACATGCAGGTTTCCTCACGATGTTTTCCTTCACCGTTAAGCACGAGATGAATTATAAACACAAATTAAGCACATGAAAATTCAGTGGTGCTTGCCCGGGTTTGAACCCGCGATCATCGGTTAAGTTTCACGCGTTCTTACCACTAGACCATCTCGGCTATAGTGCATATATTTACATATATAATGATAAGTTGGTATAGAAAAATACATGTAATAATCTTTGTTATATACTAATGTAATAAATACTTTGTGAAGTATTAAAATAATTTAAATGGTTTGATGGATAGATCAACAAGAAGGCTGAAAGTCAGGCGCTTTCCGAGGCACGGGAGTGTACACACTTCCAACTTCTAGGCTGGCTGATACCAATAACTGCAATTGTATTAAGTAACTTAACCTGGGATTTGAACCCTCGTGCCAGTTTTAAATTCATTTGACCTCTTATAGTTACTGTAGGGCTCTTTTGTAATAACAAACTCGAAACTCATTGCAGAAAACGGTCGTGAAGTGTCACATATTGACATTAATAATAATATTTCAAGAATACACGTATCACCATAGTATATCACCGTATGTCGGCTGTAATATTTCACGGGTGAGTAAAAAAGGGAGTTTTTACAGAATCGCACTACTGATCTCTCTCTTTCTATCAGCATTGATTTGACATTCGAAAAAAGAAGACAGTAATAATAATGTCCTCCAGACCGATTTCGACCACGGCGGCCAATCTCAAGAGAGATTAGCCAACTCCGCAGGAGATATTATAGTGCACAAGTGTGTGCGCAAACACAGGTGAACTCTATTCCCTAACTTTCATAATCCAATGGGACGGCAATCCGACACTACCGGAAAGAGTTCAGGCGCAGGACTAATGGCTTAACGTGCTTTTCGAGGCACGGGAGTGTACACACTTCCAACTTCCAGACTCCAGACTAGGAATTTTCTGACAGAAAAACCCAATAACTTTTTATTGGACCGACTGGGAATTGAACCCAGGACCTCCGGGTCTGCGGCCTATTACAGTATTGTTTCATTAAATCCCCTAATCAACATTTATAGATTAATAACATTTTGTCATTTCCAGTGATATTATAGGCGTGACATGGTTTTGTCAGCGCGTAACGAGTATTGTGGTTCATTGTTTTTATTTAGCGCTTCACAGCGGTGGCGCTGCGGACTGAAGGACAAGAGAATGTTTTGTTCTCCGAGTTCATCCCGGTGTCCTTTGCCGTAAAACAAGATAGTATGGTTCCGTATAAAAAAAGCGTAGCTGGCGCTTTATTTTAATAAAACTTACAGTGAGGCGATGCTTTGTTCCCACATTTTGAATGGTACGGTCGGGCGATTTGATTGGCACTTTTTCCAAATAAATTAAAAATCTTTGACCGTAAAGATTTTTCCCTAATTAAGCTGTTAAAAATATTAAGCCGAATGGAATTTAAAGTCGTATATGTTATACAGATAATGGGGATATTTTTCTTTTAATTAACTTATAATCAGTTTCATAATATTGACAAGAGAGATTTATTTGGCATTAAGCCTTACTTGACTCTTTTTTTAGATCACATTTATTATTATATCTCAATGTTAAAGAGCATAAATAAATAGACAAATACAATCAACGTAAATGGTTAAATCAAATCGAAAAACGATAAGTTTTGCTTATGGATAGTAGAATTGTCTGACGTTTCTATATTTTAATCATCATCATCTGTCATCACATTGTCATTCACTGATGGTAGAGCTTTGTGCAAGCACGTCTGGGTAGGTACCACCCACTCATCAGATATTTTACCGCAAAACAGCAGTACTTGGTATTGTTGTGTTCTGGTTTGAAGGGTGAGTGAGCCAGTGTAACTACAGGTACAAGGGACATAACATCTTAGTTCTCAAGGTTGGTGATGTAAGCGATTGTTAACATTTGTTACAAGGCCAATGTCTATGGGCGTTGGTGCCCACTTACCATCAGGTTGTCCATATGCTCGTCCGCCTTCCTATTCTATATATATAAAAAAATATTCACCCTACTATCCGTTATTCGTAGCTTCTAGCATTTTTAATCATTCGTAGCAAAAAGCTACAGAATATCGCGTCGTAGCAATTATATTGTCATAAAACAACATTACTTGTTTGCTGTAACAGCAAAGGAGATACGAAAAATGAAAATATCATTCAAGTTTGAAGGAAATCAAATATGATTTCCTTTTTAAAACACGACTGGAAAACCGAGGGTATATCGTGACTATTTCGTGAATAAAACGGTCCACGTAGAACAAGATATAAAACTATGGTTAACTGGCTTCTATGTGATGTACTCGTATATATATAAAGAGGTTTTTGTGGTCATCGGTGCGTGGAAATGTGTGTTACGGAACTCTTCGATTTTTTTGCTGACTGAGGAATCTTTCGTGTTGTGCTTTTTCATGGTAAGACGTTACTAAGCGGGTTCAGGACGAGTTGTGTGCTTATTTTGTTTTTTATAATTAATCTCGTGCTCAGCGGTGACGGATATTGTTGTGGAATAGGTACCAAAAACTTTTACCTCAAAACGAGATATTTCCATGGCAGTTTTTTAATTTCTTTCTTATTTTTATTTTTAATAAGGAATAAATTTATTTATATAGCCAAGGAACTTTATATAATTTTTATTCATTATACCTTTATTTAATTTTTATTCATTTTTTTTCTACAATTTGATGATGACATTAAATTTTAATAAAATATATTATTTATTTATTATTATTCTATAAAAAAAGGTATATAAGATATCTTCCAATAATTTCACAGAAATTCCAATAAGAAAACTATATTTTTTATTATATTTTCGATATAAATTTAATTTTAATAGACATACTCTCTCCATCAAAACGCACGTAACGAGATACCCGCGTTCCGTATCGAATGCGTTCGATCTGAAATTCTGCAGGAGTAGAAAACTTTTCACGACCCGTCAAAGAACATGTTATACAAATATAGACTTTATTCAATTAACATAGAGATCATTTTACCAAAACACACAAAATTAAAACTGAAACGAAATGGGCACATTTTTGAATTGTAGACGAAGAACTAAATTATTACTTTTGAACATTTTTTTTTTCATCCAAAAGATTTATAAAGGAAAAATTGTCGCCTGAACATTTAGTTAAGATGCATTTTAATGATTATTACTTGTAGGGATATTCTGTTAGAACAAACTCGAAACTCACCGTAGATACGTTTATGAAATGTTAGAAAGTGTTATACAACATTGAGCATAGCAATTATAACATTTCAAGAATACACGCATCAAAGTTGTATATCGCCATAAGTCGATTGTCAATTCACGAGTGAGTTATGAATTAAATTCTTATAGAATAGCACTGCTGGGACTATAATTTATGCCATGAATAGTAACAGCCTGTGAATGTCCTGCTGGGCTAAGGCCTCCTTTCCCTTTTTGAGGAGAGTTTGGAGCTTATTCCACCACGCTGCTCCAATGCGGGTTGGTGGAACACATGTGGCAGAATTTCAGTGAAATTAGACACATGCAGGTTTCCTCGCAATGTTTTCCTTCACCGTAAAACACGAAATGAATTATATAATTCGATAATTTCTCTAACCAAAATCATACAGTCTTACTTATAAATGTAGTTTAGCGTTTGGTTAAATAATGCTGTCTTCTTCGTACGAATGTCAAATCAATATAACAGAAAGAGCGCAATCAATGTTTAACTGAACAGCCGTTAAGCAACGTTTGTAATTAGGCCGTTATTGTTTTGTACGAAACTGGGTAAATATTACTTTATTAAAATAATATTTTAGTAGCACAATTGATAACACGGAATTTGCAATTAACAATGCAGATTAGTTCAGTGTGTTTTTCTTTACCATCGAGCGCGATGAATTCTGAAATAACAAAAACCAAATTATGCGCATAGTCACACATATATGCATAACTTGCCCAGATTTAAAACATTGGTTCTTTGAAAATCATATGCGATTCGCTGTACACAAACAAATATATTGGTTAAATGATATTTTATAAATCAGAATGACTTCAGTCTAATTTTGCATAAAATGTGTATCAAGAAATTAGCTCTTTTTTTTTCTTTTCTTGTTCGAGATGGCCTAGTGGTTAGAACGCGTGAATCTTAACCGATGATGGTTTGTTCAAACCCGGGCAAGCACCACTGAGTTTTTTTGTGCTTAATTTGTGTTTATAAATCATCTTGTGCTTGGCGGTGAAGGAAAACATCATGAGGAAACCTGCATGTGTCTAATTTCATTGAAATTCTGCCACATGTGTATTCTACCAACCCGCATTGGAGCAGCGTGTTGGAATAAGCTTCAAACCTTCTCCTCAAAAGGGAGAGAAGGCCTTTGCTCAGCAGTGGGACATTAACAGGCTGTTACTGTGTATCAAGAATTCACACTATTTTATACGTATATATATAGATTTATATTTATAATTGAAAAAATTACAAAATTATATGATTTTTTAAAAACACATTTTTTTTTTAATTTACTATGCAACAAACAAGGAAGTTTATTACATAATATAATAAAATAAAAGGCTTATCGCTAGTAATGTAGCGTAACGATAAACAAAATAGTAACAAAATTAAACTTAACAAACATAATATTCAAAATTAATTTACAAATTACGATAATTTATATTTAACATCTTATTTTATTATCTATTAACGGATTCGACATAATTAAAGCCTACATTTGACAAATGACAGACGTTTTGACAGATAATGACAGCCCAGATAAAATTGTATGGGCGTTTGTATCGTGCTACATTCGACAAATAATTGTATAAACAATTACAGTCATCACAATAAGAAAATATAAAGTATAAGTGTACGCACAAACCGGTCGATCCTCAAACATGCTAAACTCGGCTCACTTCACGACTGTTCTTAAAACAACAAAGCGATGTTAGCGCTGTCCGACGCATCTTCCGTTTCAATTTAATTTGACGGGATACGACATATATGTGCATATAGTATAGCAGTGAAACCTTTTTTTGAACGAATTTATAACAAAAAAGAGTGTGGGAAAAACAAAAGTTTAACAGAATACGAAAGTATATTTTTTATATATATCGTAATATAACCGACTCAAACACGAACGAAGTCCCGTCCACCATTGTTGCCAATAAATCTGCTGATTAATATATATTAGGGAGAAGTGAGACCCTTTTTGTAAGTTTTTAAAATTCGATTGTGTTGTTTATATTCTTTTTATATTTAAGACTTGAACCAATTTCTTCCAAACTCATCTTCCAAATAGGATTCAAAATCAATGAGTCCTAGATTTTCTTCCTCTTTCGTGCCAATTTTTAAATTGTAGTTCTAAAATCAAATGTTTTAGCTTTTGCTGAGTGACATGAAACGATTGCCAAAAGCCCTTTTTACTTAGATCGCCTTCTTTTGGGTGGTAGTTGATGACATAACGTCATTAAAGCTTCATAAGGTCCTTGCATCAAAGTGAGGTATTCCAACAACATACAATATATATAAAAAGTGTGTGAAGGAAAATAAATAGCTACTATTAGTCTTTACCAAATAAATAAAAGGAACTTAAAAATACTATCAATGTTTTAGTCACGTGGTTCAATTGGTCGTTGTCTGATGGTAACTGATCGTATTCGTATATTTTTTTATAGAATAGAACGGTGGACGAGCATATGGGCCACCTGATGGTAAGTGGTCACCAACGCCCATAGACATTGGCATTGTAAGAAATGTTAAAGACCCATCGCCTACATCACCAATGCGCCATCAACCTTGGGAACTAAGATGTTATGTCCCTTGTGCCTGTAATTACACTGGCTCGCTCACCCTTCAAACCGGAACACAACAATATCAAGTATTGCTATTTTGCTGTAGAATATCTGATGAGTGGGTGGCACCTACCAAGACGAGCTAAAAACGAACTAAAAATATATAATCGTCCAGACACATAAATACTGCAATTGCAAGCAATAAAAACTACTCCTTACTGCGGCTGCGGCTGCTACTGAGAATTTTCTGAGAGAAAAACAATAACTTTTTTGTTGGCCCGACCCGGGAATTGAACCCAGGACCTCCAGATCAGCGGCTTTATATCTAGCCACTAGACCAACGAGGTATAATATTATATGCATTGTATTTATAACTTACTTTTAAAATAAGAAAACAACAATACATAGTATCGATATTTGGCGGGAGAATAATGGGTTTGTACCCAAATGGACCTGCAAAGCGCCACCTCGAGACTTTGATCAAAAGATAATAAATAAAATAGAAAAAATAAATAAATAACAACTCTATTGTACTTGTATTAAAATATATTTTCAAACATCTCACCTGCCTCAGCATATCGCTTAAGTCACAGCTTCAACAAAACAGGAATTGGTTCAGTAGAACAATTAACGTCGACAACGACACTCGCGACGCTACACGGCTCTTGTATAATCAGACGGGATTATTGTGACAATGAATTCTGAAACCTCACAAAGACATTGTACCAGTTTTGAGGAATTTTATGTCTTTGTTTATATGATATAATATATCTGTATATTTGCGTATGATTGCTTGATTATTACTTTTAACTTATGAATATAACTTATCTACAATGTATATATTTGGTGGTGGATGTGCAAGTCTGTCTGGGTAGGTACCACCCACTCATGACATATTCTACTGTTAATTGTACTCTGGTACGGGTAGAAAATGCTCGCGTAAAAGTTTGCTAGCCGGGGGCGAACTGGAAAATATAATATTAGAATTGAAAATAATTATCATGGAAATCGATCCATATTTTCTTACAAATAAGGGACAGAATCGTATTTGAGAAATAAAAATACTTTAACTTTCAAGTATTTTCAGTTGCAAATACGACTGTACTCTTTATTTGTATAAGGTTACACGGATCAATTTTCTATGCAGGTATTTTAAAAGCAAATGCTGCTATTTGACAAACACTTCCAAAGTATTTTAAAATCTGGTGTTCGACCCTGTTATGTTTACATGCTCAAACTTGGAAAATTTTCGCAAGTATATTATGTGTGTTTATCTCTAAAACATCATTATATAACAGCATACGATTGAGCTGTTTGTTTATATATAAATTAATAACAACACGATTTCCTTCTGACAATTTTGGCACACCAGGTTTTTTAAAGTTAAAGATATTAAAGTGCAAAATTGTGTGCATTGTTTATCCGTATATACCGATAAAAAGGTAATTTGATGTGACTGTAAATAAATCAAGCGCAGCATCAACAGCTTTAAGCACTTACCGAGGTAAGGTATCATATTATCGACTCTGACTGCTATTATAAAAAGTTTAACCAAAAATTCCAAAGGTTAAAAGAAGGTACCTCATAAATAAATTGCTGGATAGCGATAAGAGTTATTTTTGTACTGAATATCTTGCACCAAATACTGGATAATTATATCAGTTTAACCGTTTTTAGGAAAAGAATTTGAATTAAAAGACAAATACTATCAAAATTTTATTATCGAATGAATTAGCGTTAGCTTTATTATAAATAAATGACTATTACATTTTTGTTACACACATGTTGAATATTCTGGTCAATATAGAATGTAAATATAAGTATATAGCCATACAAGCAAGCAAGCTTTTGTGGATAGACTAAATGTGACAATCTAGAATATCGACCTCTTTCCATAACTATAAGTCATTATTGAAGAGTGTATCACAGACTTTAACCGGGTGGGCTATGGCTTGCGTTTCCACTTCATCTCGTCTCAGCCTTTATGGGAACCTGTACATGGTTCACAAAATCTGAGGCACAAATGCTCAATATCCCCAACGGAACAGCGTCAAAGTTTGTATTGTCGATAAGTAAATTGGGATATTTATCAACAGTGATCACAAAAGACGATCTGTTTCGTAATGTTTGCGAATCCAACTGAAGCGTTTATTGCAAACAAACATGGAGTAGTTCAGTAATAATTGATATCATTAACAACAGCTTTGATAACATCTTATATATATAATTCAATCAGATTAGGGTGGCCATGAGGCTTAAACTTTTGTTAACCCAATGGGGGTTAGAAGATCATCTTAACCGATGATAGCGAGTTCGAAATCGGGCAAGCTTTACTGAATTTTTCATGTGCTTAATTTATCTTTATAATTCATCTCGTTCTGAAGGAAAACCTCGTGAAGAAACCCCATATGACGGATAAAACTGTTTCGTGTATCCACCAACACGCATTGGAGCAGCGTGGTGGAGTAAGATCCAAATCCTTTTAAAAAGAGGAGAAAAATCCTAAGTCCAGCTATGAGATATTTATAGACAGTTACTTTACATATAAATACATAGTATAAAATATAATATAACTATAAAATTTTACGTAATACAAAATATTAATCGGTAGAATAATTGTTAAGTGAGTGTTACCCAGACGAGTTAGCACAAAACCTTACCTTAAAGATTTAATTAATTTACTTAATACATAACAGTAAAAAAATTTACAGGATTTTGAAAAGTAATTTTGTCCTAGTAATAACGAAATTGTAATCACCTTAGTTCAGTAGCAAACGAGCGCTGAGGCCGGCTTAAGGCTGAGCTAGAGCCGTTTCATTTGCACGTGCACTGTGCGATGCTTAAGTTACGCAGCCTCTTGAGAACTGTCAGATTAAATCTGTGAAATGCCGCGGTAACTTAATTAATTTTATATAAATGTTATTTGAAAATGAAATGTTTTAAGTTAATTGAGCAAAATAATTGACTTATTTTTTGTGGTACATTGTTTTGTGTACGTTTGTTTTAGTAACCGTTTGTTTCGTTACAATTTAAATTTATTAATTGGTATTGGTTATAGAATAGCTAGGTGGACGAGCATATGGGCCACCTGATAGTAAGTGGTCACCAATTGGCATTGTAAAAAATGTTAGCCATCGCTAACATCCCCAATGCGCCACCAACCTTGGAAACTAATATGTTATGTCCCTTGTTATTATGTAATGTAATTACACTGGCTCAGTCACCCTTCAAATCGGAACACAACAATACCAAATACTGTTTTGCGGTAAAATATCTGATGAGTGGGTGATACCTACCCTGACGATCTTGCACAAAGCCCTACCACAAGCCCTAGCACCAGTATATATACAAATGTAGACACCCTGATTTTAAGTGATCACCACCCATACACATGGCATTGTAAGAAATATTAACCATCCCTGACAACTGTCGATTTATGCATTGTCATGATGATTGTCATCCCACACCGACCTTGGGAACTAATGTTATGTCCCTTGTGCCTGTAATTACACTGGCTCACTCTCCCTTCCAACCGCCGCCACAACAATACTAAGTATTGCAATTTTGCTGTAGAGTATATGATTAATGGTTGGTATCACAAAGCAGATGTTACTGTTTTTAGATTAGCTTCTGGACTTTAAATATTCTTTATTATTAATGTTAGTTATGAGTTTAATTAAATTCAATTAAAATATTATTAGATTGCCAGCTAGTCAATGAACTATATATTAAGAGAGTTTGCATTATTAAGAATGAAAGATGCGACCTCTACACGCTGAAATTTATGCTATAAAAAATTTAAAATTTGAGATTAGATTGGTTTGAAACTTGATAATTTGAATTTAATCAATTATATATATTTCGTTGGTATTATTAATATCGTTTATTTATCTGAATAATAATTATTTCAATCTTTAATACTTGAGTACCCGAGAAGCTTCGCTCGACTAGTAATTAGTTATATGGTTTTCTTTTTTGTGAAAAATTGTTTATTTTTCTAGTGAAGCACACACACACACACACACATATAAAATTAAAAGTAAGACCTAATATAAATATAAAATTTTGAGCCAAATCATTACACTTTAACAAGAATTGCTCGTTGGATATTATAAAATAGCTTAAACTTTAAAGTATTTTTACGGTATATAAAAGTCAAATTCATTTATTTGATATATAAGCATTAAACATAATATTATAATATAGTGATCAGTAGAATTGCGGAATAAGGTTGAATTCCACAACCGACCCTCGGAAAATACGTAAAGCTATTGGTCTTGCTCTTGAAGTCTTTCCGGTCGTGTCGGATTGTCATCCCATCGGATTATGAGAGTGAGGAAATAGACATTGCATCATCATCAAGAGGACATAATCATTTTAAAATTACTTCCAACGCTTTCACCTTACAGACTTCGGAATGCTGCTGAAATTATTCGACAAAAACCCAATAACTTTTTACTGGTCCACGTAACTCGGGATCTTACAGGATCTAGCCACTAGACCAACGAGGCAGTCCTAACATATTACATATACAAATACAAAATTAAATTTCGATCACATAATTTTGCTCTTACTCCAGGCGAATATGCCAAAAAAATTCGCCGTAGCAAACCAACGCCTTTAAGTTTTATATAAATGTAATGCTCTCTCGAGTGATATTCGTTCCATCTTGAGTAATGTATATCATTCTGTGCTAGCAATGTACTTAAAATTATATTCTCTTGATAATAAACGAAATAATATCAAATAATGAAAATATTAAAATTTCACACAATTAGATTTATTTATTTATTTAGAACAACCAAAAGTATATATTTATTTTATAGTATAAGTAGGCGGACGAGCAGATGGGCCACCTGATGGTAAGTGGTCACCAACGTAGACATTGGCATTGTAAGAAATGTTAACATTTCATTGTTTACCTTGCCAATGCGCCACCATTGCTCTCACCCTTCAAATCGGAACACAACAATACAAAGTGCTGCTGTTGTGCGGTAGAATATCTGAGGAATGGGTGGTACCTACCCAGGCGAGCTTTCTCAAAGCCCTACTTCCAGTAATACATACATTAGATAGACAGTTAAACAGAGGTTTTTTTTTTTTTTTATAGAAAAGGAAGGCGGACGAGCATATGGGCCACCTGATGGTAAGTGGTCACCAACGCTCTTAGACATTAGCATTGTAAGAAATGTCAACCATCGCTTACATATCCAATGCGCCACCAACCTTGGGAACTAAGATTTTATGTCCCTTGTGCCTGTAATTACACTGGCTCACTCACCCTTCAAACCGGAACACAACAATATCAAGTATTGCTGTTTTGTTTATGAGTTCACGGTTAAGTAGTCAATGGTGAAATTATACAAACTTTCGCATGTATAATATTGGTTAGGATTGTAAATTTTATTATTAGTAATAATTTTACAATATTTTTAATAATTTTTATGATGATAATATATTTGTATTTTTAATAATAATAATAATAATATTTTATTTATTCAAGTAACAAGACTCATATACAAAATTACAAAAAAATAAATAAATAAAATAAAATAAACACTACTATCTACTACTTATACAATTTACTGGTCCATCCGAAACCTTACAACAGCGGTTTATAAATATACAGTCGAGTCTGTTAGCTACCATGATTAGAATTTTGTTTGAGTTGACCCGCACCCTGTGAACCAAGGATGCGCACTTTTTTCGCATTAATGCGTAATAACAGTCTATATTCACTTCAGCAAACATTCCTAAGTAATCTCACCAAATGACTATATACAATGTAATGCTTTTTATGAATGATGAATAAAAAATAAAATAAATAAATAAAACAATCTATGTTAGTAGAACATTTATCCAATAAATTTCAACCTGGTGGTAGGGCTTTGTGCAAGCTCGTCTGGGTAGGTACCACCCACTCATCAGATATTCTACCGCAAAACAGCAGTACTAGGTATTGTTGTGTTCCGGTTTGAAGGGTGAGTGAGCCAGTGTAATTACACCCACAAGGGACATAACATCTTAGTTCCCAAGGTTGGTGGCGCATTGGTGATATAAGCGATTGACATTTCTTACAATGTCAATGTCAATGGGCGTTTGGTGACACTTACCATCAGGTGGCCCATATGCTCGTCCGCCTTCCTATTCTATAATAAATAAATCTTGAAGCGGTAGTCGATAGTTTTGATGTATACGATTGTGATGAAAATTTATATTAGTCTGTACTATTTTTTTTTATTTCAAATATGTAGGTAGACTCTCAAATGGGATGGGCAGATGTCGAGGTCCTGGGTTCAAACCCTAATAAAAGTTATTGAGTATTTCTGTCGAAGATTTTCATTAGCACCCGTAGTCTTGAAGTTGGAAGTGTGTCTCAGAATGCACGTAAAGGCGTTGTTGAACGTGTGAACTCTTTCCGCTGGTATCAAATTGGCGTCCTATAGGATTATAGAGTGAGGGAATAGAATATGCACCTGTGCGCACAGGTGCACTATAATATTTCCTAACTTTTATATATATTATTGTAATGGCATTTCATTCTAGCAACGAGATGACCTAGTGAGTTTGAAAGGTGATAAGTTACTACAGGCACAAGGGACAGAACATCTTAGTTCCCAAGGTTGGTGGCGCATTGGCGATGTAAGTGTATGTAATATTTCTTTCTTTATATTAATTAAAATATAAAAAGTTTAAAGAAGCTCTGGTTCGATAATTTATCTATTAAAAATGTATATATGTTATGTATGTCAGTTATTTACCTTTTGGAATTAAGTATTTACATTGTTTTAGAACTAAAGATGGAAAAATATAAAACGATTCACCAGAGTAAGTGAACCTGTTCTTGCGGTTTTAAGCTTAGTTCACATATTTATTTTAAATTTAAAAAAGAAGTAAAGTTTCAGCCTTTGAATGTTAAACTTCTGGGCTAAGGTTTTCTCTCTATTAGGTCTGGCGCTTATTCCTCAAGCTGGAATCAGCAATGCTCCGATGCGGGTTGGTGAGTACATGTGATAGATTTTAAAATTCAGTGTTTTGAACCTGCGATAACCGGTTAAGATTCATGCGTTCTAACCACTGGGCAATCTTAGCTGGGTAACTCGCCAGGCCACCTAACTTTTATAAATAGAAAGATTTTTTATATTATCCTGTTTATAACACTTCAACTTATATACCGTCAAACATCTGTTTAACGGTATATAAGTTGAAGTTGTGTATATTTGAATTCTCAAGTCATCTGACCTTGAGAATTCAAATACACATCCGGTACAGAAACTGTTGATTTATTCAAATATAATGCACGTGGCTAGTGTGAACTCGCCTTTACCTTTGATATTACAAGCGCATTCATATTTCATTTGAAGGATATATCACAGGATATATTAGAGACTTGGGGAGCCCACGGCGCGAATAAAATATAAAGCTTGCATTTTACACTGCTTTGGTTAGATTTAAACGAATATGCAATGATGTATAAATATTATATGTATATTTTACACCGAGAAGTGTAACGTATGAGGAAATAGAACACAACCAAGTCAGCTTTTGAAAGTAATATAAAACTATGATATTTTTGTTTCGACAATTCGATAAAAATAATATCAATCAAATACATACACAACAATGAAAACGCGGTCGTAACCCCAGGGGATACAGTGATCTTTTTTATCCTAAAAAAAAAGATTGTAATGCTCCTTAGTAAGGATTCACCAAAAGCTTGGGATGTTTTTTAAGGCTTAAAAATTGGTATCCGATTTCAATGAAAAAAGCTAAAATATTGCCCTAAGCTGAGCTTAATTTAGCTGGGAATACCGCAAGATAATCCGCACCGTAGTTTCATTGCTATATGAAACTACGGTGCTGATAGACAAATATAAAAAAAATGAATTTTTAGACATACAAATATAAAAAAATGCATTTTTGTATCTTTTTATATCGCTCAGACTGGTATTGATAAATTAATTTAATGTACAATGACAAACGGTTTATACTGCTTTATTATATGTATATAAGATGTTTTTTTATGCGAATCGCTGTGCGATCTCGTTTGCTGTGACGGCAATCGGAATGACTCTTACGCACTCTTTTTCCTTGCGTAGCATCTATATTAAATATTATGTATTTTTTTTTATAGAATAGGTAGGCGGACGAGCATATGGGCCACCTGATGGTAAGTGGTCACCAAACGCCCTTAGACATTGGCATTGTAAGAAATGTCAACCATAGCTTACACAGCCAATGCGCCACCAACCTTGGGAACTAAGATTTTATGTCCCTTGTGCCTGTAATTACACTGGCTTACTCACCCTTCAAACCGGAACATAACAATATCAAGTACTGCTGTTTTGCAGTAGAATATCTGATGAGTGGGTGGTACCTACCCAGGCGAGCTTGCACAAAGCCCTACCACCAGTACATATCTTATTATAATAAAAAGAAAATTATATTGATATTATTAGCGAAATTATATTTTTATTATATTTATTTATTAGTTCTCTTAAATAAACATTACATTCGATGTAAATCTACCGGGCATTTCAAGACGGCCAGTTTTTTTTATTTTTAATTTGACTTAACTTGAACGCTGCATAGGATTCCGGAGAATTTAATTGAAAGGGAAAGAAAGTTACAAACACGCGTCAGTCTCAGGACAAAGCGTCGAAAGAAGTTGCAATAACGTTTGCGGCAAACCGGCGTAAAATTGGATCACTAGCGAGAGCACAAACCGAATATACATTGCTTGTATTATATCTTGAAGACGCTTAAAATAAATTGATTGAAATAATAAATTAAAAATAAATATAAAAAATATTAAAAAAAAACTATTTAATTTGTTTAAATAAACAATAATTATAAAATATATTTGCTATCAGTTATTTATGTATATCACATATATATAAAAACAACTGCCTAATTGACATATCAATGCACAGCCCAAGCTACTGGCACTAGCGCAGTAAAAATTTGCATACGGATCATTTTACTATCGAACGGCCAAGCAAACGCAACCAAAGCGCCAGAGGTACACAGTGGAAATTCCTCGCCTACGTACGAAGCGCTTTGAATCTACATTCATCATTCGCACTGCGAAACTGTGGAATGCTCTGCCTGAGTCCGTATTCCCTGATAGGTACAATGTTCGTGTCTTCAAATCCAGAGTAAATAGGTTTCATATAGGCCTAGACCGTGCCGATGCTTAACATCAGGCAAGTCAACGGTCAACCAAACCAATGAATGATTATTCAAAAATTAATTTCTAAGGTTGTGTGATAAAAGGGAACAGGGTAAATTGTATAAAAAAATTGTATCTTCATTGAGGAGAGAGCTATTGAAATTGATATGCTATGGAAATTAATATTCAGCACTTGAGATTTATGACTTGATTGAAGTAGTGGGTAAAGCGCTGGTATTTATAGAAAATAAATATCATTTTATATATTGTTAAACTAGCTTCAGTAATTATGAATCGTGTCTATTTTCCCCGCATTTATGAATAAAGTGCTTGGTTAATCAGGGAGTTGGAAACTTGTTTTATAGAACGATGGCTATCCGAGCCTCTCAACTCAATAAGTGCCAACATGGCTAGGCTAATTGAAACGCTAGGTAATTTGCTTTATGAAGCGGTGAGGATGAAATATAAGCACGCTTACGTTTTCGTTTGTAAATCAAATCGAAATATACTTCGTTCATGCACTTCTGGATCGCCATTTCACAAGTACACGTTTGATAAGCTGTTTAAGAACCGAAAAGAATCTTGAAAATTTTTGAGGTTTAGGCGTTTTCTTTTTGCGAACCGATTGTTATTTTAAATTTGATTATATATTATATACTTATAAAGGTTTCATAGTTTGTTGAAGCGCACATTGTTTATAGAATGGCAACATTATTTTACTTTGTCTACATATAATTTTCTTTTTTACCTACCTACAAATTATTCTTATTCAATATCTTTCTTGTAACGTCTATGAACAATAAATCTATCTTGAAAACAGTAATTTTTTGATTTCCACAATCTCAAAACGAATACATTTGGCGACCGTGTGACAAAACGAATACATTAATTGCAATCTACGGAAACGATCAACGAGAAATACGCAATTACGTTTCGGCGGTTATTTGACGATCCAACTATTGCATCATCCGTAGCCAGAGTAACTCAGCTGGTAGAGTGATCGTATTTCTGAAGATAGAAGGACACCACAGAAGTCAGCGCGTAAATACAATCAACGCTTCGATCTAATTAATAAGCTGCCCTGCTATTTTCCAATTTTATACCCAATCCTATATCCTAATACCTATATACCTATACCTATGGAACACAACAATACCAAGTACTGCTGATTTGCGGTAGAATATCTGATGAGTGGGTGGTACCTACCCCGTCTTGGTAGCTTGCATAAAGCTTTACCACCAGTAAAGAGTATAAAACTATTGAGGCGGGGTTACCATGGTAACTGTTAGTATCTGTCAGTGTAAGATATCGATGTGAGCTGTAAATGTTTTTTATTTAACTAATTTGAATTGTTCTGTGTCCTTTCGTCCTTTTATTCGTAATTTTGTAATTAATTATTTCTTTTTAATTGATATATTACTCCTGTCCTAATATATATATAAAGAATTAATATAGCCGAAGATCAATTAAATTTAATTAATAAATAAATTAATTAATTAATAAGAATCAATTACCCAATAAATATTATTAAAAAAGTGTGTTTTCAAGGTCAATTAATTTATTTTGAAATAAGTTTTTTTAAACTGCATTAAATAATTATATCTATGGTCAATAATCGGACTTTTTAGATTTAATAGTTATTTTATTTATTTACAAATTAATATATTTTTAATATTTTAATTTACAGAGACAAATAGAATATCCTTTTTTTCGCGTTTCGTGATATGTGGAACTCACTAAAACCACTAAAAAACATTCATTCATATTTAGGACCTATAACAAAGACCAAAGAAAAAAATAGATCAATTATTAAACCAAATTATTTTAATATAATAACAATTTTTTATTTACATTCAAATATACATAAATGAAAATTATTTCACGAAATTCAAAAGAAATAAAAAAACAACAAACAAAACTGATTCTTCCCATACTTTTTCAATTCCAAAGCCCCGACCGTAGAATACAAAACAATACTGCAAATAGCGGGACTTTACCATAAAAATTACGGTGTTTTGTTCTCGAACGATCGAGGAACATGGCTGAGTCATTTTATATCATTTTAAGTCTAATGGAATACAAAATAACAATGCTAATAACCATTAGTATTATTAATACAATCAAATACAATACGAAGCTAATTTTATTATATATAAAAAAATAACAATCTGAAAATGTCTCTGGTCTTTGCTGGTCGCTTAACTTGAAATATAAATTTCTGTACAACGCTTTAATTATTTCCTTTTAGTAACAACAGCGTTGTATAATAATAAATAAATAATGTCGTCTGGATCGACTTCACAAGCGAACGCCAATCACAAACGAGATCAGCCAATTGCACGTGGCATTATGAGTTCACGGTTAAGTAGTCAATGGTGAAATTATACAAACTTTCGCATGTATAATATCACTCACCCTTCAAACTGGAACTCAACAATAACAAGTACTGCTGTTTTGCGGTAGAATATCTGATAAGTGGGTGGTACCTACCCAGACAAGCTTGCAAAGCTCTTCCACCAGTAAAGTTCGTGCATTACTTGATTGTGGTAGTCAATCATCATTTATCAGAAAACAATTAAAAGAATATTTGAGTCTCGAATCAAGCCAAATAAATAAAATTAGCGTTATAGATATTGGCAACAACTCGTCTAACCACATAACAGAGCTCAACTTAGCTCAATACGCGAAAAAAATTATGTAACGCTAGCTTGTTTTGTGCTTAAAGAGTTAAAAGGTTCGATTCGAGCTGCCCCTATTAACTTAGATAATTTAAAACTAGCAAAGAATTTAAAACTTGCCGATGCCAATTTCAACATTCCATCGTCCATCGATGTACTCATTGGTGCAGACTTGTTTTGGGATGTTCTAGGTAACGACAAGCAGTCATTGGGTCCAGGTCTTATTAAACTAAGAAGTTCTAAACTTGGCTGGCTAATTACAGGTGCTATTTCTACCAATTTGCGTACAACTAAGAAAACTCAAAGTCATAATTCTGTTATAATCAGTCAACAAGATGAAATCAAACTAAACTCAGCATTAGCCATACCAGATGCAACTAAAGAACCTAATTTAATAGAATTTGAAAAATATTCGAAATTTGTAAAAATTCAAAGTGTTAGGATATGTTAAATGTTTTATTTTTAAATTACGAAACAAAACAAATAAAAGGACAGGGAGTTTAAGCTTAGATGTCCTAATTAATACAACATGTTAAATGTGGGTAAGGCTATAAGTAATAAATCAACGATTTTACCATTAACACCATTTTTCGATGATAATTTAAAATTGATAAGAGTCGGTGGTAGATTGGATAACTCGGACAACAAATTTTGATAAAAAACACAGTAGCACGTGTAGCCGAAGTTCGCACACCTACAGGCATATATATATATATATATATATATATATTTTTTTTTTTTTTTTTTTTTTTTTTTTTTTTTTTTTTTTTTTTTTTTTTTTTTTATAGAAAAGGAAGGCGGACGAGCATATGGGCCACCTGATGGTAAGTGGTCACCAACGCTCTTAGACATTGGCATTGTAAGAAATGTCAACCATCGCTTACATATCCAATGCGCCACCAACCTTGGGAACTAAGATTTTATGTCCCTTGTGCCTGTAATTACACTGGCTCACTCACCCTTCAAACCGGAACACAACAATATCAAGTATTGCTGTTTTGCGGTAGAATATCTGATGAGTGGGTGGTACCTACCCAGACGAGCTTGCACAAAGCCTATATAAGACTATATAAGCTATAGAAGACCTTTAACTAACCTTTGTCCTCTTCTCACCGGTGAGGACAAGCATAGTTGAAAGCGGTGCTTTCCACGGAGAGGAGGATATTGAAGCGCACATTGTTTTTAGAATGGCAACATTATTTTACTTTGTATACATACAACTTTCTTTTTTACCTACCTACAAATTATTCTTATTCAATATCTTTCTTGTAACGTCTATGAACAATAAATCTATCATGAAAACGATAATTTTTTGATTTCCACAATCTCAAAACGATTACATAGTTAAATGTAATACGGTATTGCTCATAAACGTTGCATAGTTGCGGTTGAGTTCAATACCATTTCTCTCTTTCTGTCATTATTGATTTGTCATTGGAAAGAAGAATTGTTTAACTAATTATACCTTAAAAAACCTTTATTAGTAAGGCTGTTAGTGTATTGTCACTTGTTCTTAAGATATCATTTACAATAAATTATTATCAACTTTTTTTTTTTTGCTTACGTACTTCAAAAAATAATCATATAAATTGATTTTATTTTTGTTTTGTATGTATTTTACATAATATATACATGTGTTATGAATCGATTTTAACCTAATAGTGTTGCAATATCAAGAAAATCTAATACTTAAGGGTGGAATAAGGTGGAATACTATGAGATTAAAGGAGGCATGGTTTTATGCTTTAGCTGTGGTTTTAGATGCTACTTAATTTAATTTCTATATTATATCAATAAATAAAACAATAATATAATAAATAATATAATCTTTGTTCGTTCTCAATATATAGTATAAAATATTAAAGTTACATACGAATTGGATTAGATGTTATTACATTATTACAAAAAAACAAACAAACCCTCTTTTTAATATTAATATAACAACCCCTTGTTAAAGTAATGACGTCTTCATTTATATAAAGACATTACACGAACAAAAACTATGTAGCGGTACAATTATTCTAAGGACATTTATATTTTGAACCATTAAATTATACTTATATTTTTAACAAAAGGAAGATTCGAGCAAGCCAAGCGAGCAGTTGACAAGCGAATCTTGTTATTCGTTGTAGATGCAACAGTTAACAGAGCAGTGAGATATGATATGGATAGAAAATGACTGCCTCAGCCTATTCCAATCGAAGGAGTAATGGTAAATACTGGTGGTAGGGCTTTGTGTAAGCTCGTCTGGTAGGTACCACCTACTCATCAGATATTCTACCGCAAATTGCAATGTAAGGGATGGTTAAAATTTCTTACAATCCTAATGTCTATGGGCGTTGGTGACCACGTACCATCAGGTGGATCATATGCTCGTCCGCCTACCTATTCTATAAAAAAAACCTTAGATTTATATATTCCTTGCGCTTCACTAATAGCTCTGCTGTATTATACACTAGAAACAGTTCTTGATTAATATATCTTTATATTATATTATATATAACACAACACTATTCCATTTAATTACTTATATGCACTTTAATTTAACTTCCAAAATTTCGGTAACAACTTTTTTGGTAACAGCGATTTTTTACGAATCCATTGTGAAAATCATAGACTATTCAATATATCGTTTCAATTTAATATCTAAGTTGTTTATCTTTACTTGTCTTGAGGTTGTGGCTGGTTTTAGTGTGTAAGTAAGAGCCTGTGAATGTCGCATTGCTGGGCTAAGGCCTCCTCTCTTTTTTGAGGAGATGGTTTGGAACCACGACGCTGCTCCAATGCGGGTGGAATACACATGTGGCAGAATCTCAGTGAAAATAGACACATGCAGGTTTCCTCACGATGTTTTCCTTCACCGTCGAGCAGTTATAGTGTGTGGCTGATTGATATAGAATAAAAAAAATACATTATAGATGGCAGCTTTAACGGACAATGCTCTTGATGTCTCAGCACTTGATGGTGGTCTCACAATGATGGTGATCACTTACCGTCAACCACATATATAATAATATACATTTTATAACAAAACAATATTTTGATTCTTGATTATCAATTATTACAACAATATTAATAATATCAAACCAGATCAGACTCGGATCTTCATTAAGGATCCATTATTGTTATAATCACTTGATTTAACCGTTTAGTATAATTATGTTATAATAATAACGTGTATACACAAATAGATAATATTATCTATGCGTATAATTGCTTTACATTATATAATATGTGAAACAAAGCAGTTTGAAGTACAATAATGGCTTGTTAATGTCCCGCTGGGGCTTCCACAAGGCTGCTCCAATGCGGGTGATTTGGAAGATATTTATCAAACATAATTTGCGGGTTTCCTCACGATGATTATCATCACCGCCGAGCACAAGATGAATTAAAAACCCATTTCGTCTATTAGGGGAGCGTTACTGCATCACATGCTACCGTGATGCCTCTACGGGCCTCCATTTCTAGGGTGGTTCCTGGGGTATAGGGAGCCCAGTTGCTCATAGCGCCGACGGTATTCTTTGGTAATTTGGTTTAGCAATCAGGCAATCGTCTCATTCTGCGACATGGCTTCGTAGCTCCTGCTACATCGTAGTATTCTAACAGATACAAATATGTTAAGATCGAGAAAAAACAGACATATAGATTTCAGACGTGATATTTACGAACAATTATTTAATATTCATATAACATTGGTGAAACTATTTTGTGTCTGGTACAAAAGCAGTCATTAAAAAATAAACTTTAACGTATGGGATGAATCTATCGTTAATTCTAAACTATTTCAAATTGCCATATCTCATTAAAACTTTGCACTTATTTGTAATGGGAATAGCAATAAAATAAGTAACTATCATAAAGCTGATCTGGTGAGCCAGGAGGTTGATAGTGCAGTTAACTTTTTAATGGT
Source organism: Nymphalis io (assembly GCF_905147045.1). Classification (NCBI taxonomy): domain Eukaryota; kingdom Metazoa; phylum Arthropoda; class Insecta; order Lepidoptera; family Nymphalidae; genus Nymphalis; species Nymphalis io. Next base: position 1,827,416 of record NC_065909.1, read on the forward strand.
TAATATTCAACTTCATTCAAAACGAGTTCATTTACTTTATTTAGACGACTCATTCATTGCACTCAAAAAGCATGAGTTTTGTAGTTTTTAAAAACTAAAATTCAGAACAATTCTCTTGGTTTATGGAACCTATTTTTATAACCCGTAAAATTAAAGAAACCATTATAAAATTGTTCTTATACTTAAATCGTCAGATCGTACGTACGTAGTTTATAATATTTTTGTTATCTTTTTCATAACCGAAAGAGAGAGCCGAGATGGCCCTGTGGATTCAAACTCGGGGAAGCATCACTTCATTTTCATGTTCTTAATTTGTGTTTAACATTCATCTAGTTCTCGGCAGTGATCGAAAACGTCTTAAGGAAATCTGCATGTGTCGGATGAATCTTCCACATGTGTATCCATCAACCCACTTTGGAGCGTGGTGAAATTAGGTCCAATCCTTCTCCTTCAAGGCCACAACAAGGCCTTCAGTTCTGGCTTCAGCTTCAGTACTGGGCCATAAACAGTCTGTTACTTTTACTTTAATCCTTTGATTACAGTAAAAGATTTAACTCCTTTGAGTTAAACATATTGTTTCATAATTACTTTTTTATGAAAATTTACGCGAAACTTTATTTTAAAAAGAAACACAATAATGAAAGAAATGAATATAACAAGAATAATGAAAAGCTTAACATAATTATTAATAATATTAGCATATAGCTTCATTAGATAAGCATATGCTTTAAATATTAAAAAGAACTTACTTAATTTAGTTTTTATGTCAAATGATGTTTTTTTATTAAATACTGTATTGTGTAAAAAAGATACTTGTGTTTTTAAAAACTGTAAATTTCTAAAGGTTATATATACCTTTATTAAATAAAAAGTAAAACAGCTATTAAAAATAAGAAAAGAAATCAAAGTTGAAAAATTTAGTTTTCCTAGAGCAGAGGCTTCTGTTTAAGTTAATTCTGGGGCGTAAAATCTCTGAAGGAGGCGTTCATCACCACTTGGTGAGATGGCCCTTCCAACAGTTCATCACCTCCGCTAAAAATATATACATATATACTCTATTTTACTTTTTACTGTCTAATAGGTCTAGTGGCTAGATATAAGGCCGCAATTCCGAGGTCCTCGATTCAAGCTCCAGGTGGGGCTGGAAAAAATTCATTGTTTTGCTTTCGAAGATTCTTAGTTGCAGCACAGTTTGAAGTGTGGAGCTCCCGTGCCCCGGAAACACGTAAAGATGAAGTAGCATCTAACATAACGTTATAAATATACAAAACGGTATGATAATATTTTCCACGTTGATATAAGAAATAAATTTAAAAGGCATTGCAAAGTATGCGGACGTTATACTACTAGACATGAAACATTATACTGGAATAGTGTTGCATGTCGATAGTCTACTATCAATAGACAATCGATTATTTATCGATAGTAAATGTGTATGCAATGGTATCGATAGTTTATCGATATTATAGTAACTGGTCAATACTGTCGATATTATTGGTAGCTCTCCCTGAATACTATTTATAACATAGATACTATGGAAAGTAATTCATTCGATAGTAACGATCGTATCGAGAGTATTGCAAAACCCATTCCGTAACCGTAACAGCCTGTGAATGTCCCACTGCTGGGCTAAAGGCCTCCTCTCCTCTTTTTGAGGAGAAGGTTTGGAGCTTATTCCACCACGCTGCTCCAATGCGGGTTGGTGGAATACACATGTGGCAGAATTCCAGTGAATTCAGACACATGCAGGTTTCTTCACGATGTTTTCCTTCACCGTAAAGCACGAGATGAATTATAATCACAAATTAAGCACATGAAAATTCAGTGGTGCTTGCCCGGGTTTGAACCCATATTCATCGGTTAAGATTCACCTGTTCTTACCACTGGGCCATCTCGGCTCAAAACCCATTAGTTAAAACCAAAACCTATCGATACTATTGATATTATAGATGATTTCGGACGATTCCACTAAGTGGAATCCGCGCGCTGTCAGAATGTGTTGAAACCTTGTCTAAGTAAATCGAAATTGACAGTTCTCAAGTAAAGGAGCGTTCGCAAAAAAGTTCTTGGCGATAATTTTTCGATTATAGTATTCAGTTCTTACAGTAGTTGTATTTGAGTGTCGTTTGGAAATAAAACAAATAATTATAAATTTACTTAAATTTATTATTAAATTAATTACAAATTTAACAATACGTATAAATTAGATTAAGCTACTATCCACACTATTTACAATGTTAATTCTTATAACTAAAAAATATTTCATAAAATTCGCTTAATATTATTGAGTTTTAGATAAAATGTGACCAGGATAATATTATTTATAATATAATTATTTATTTATATAGATAATTTCGATTAACACGCTGGCAACATTGTTATATTGATTTGGTTCACATGACGTCAAGAGTAGGTACACAATTCCAATCGCTCGTTTCTAACGAAAATCGCTAAATTGAAACATTACACATATGTGTGATAGCGAACATTGCTGTCAGAATATGGTTACACACATGTGAAGTTAGTTATGAGAGCCGTAGCTTAGTAATTTAATTTAAAAAAAAATAGTCTAGTGACTAGTCGTGACTGTTAGTCCAAAAGGTCGTATGTACAAATTGTTTGCTAGTTTATTATTTATTTTTTTGTCGTTTCCATTATTAAAAATAAAAAAATGACTTTTGCAAATTTCAATTAGAACATACATTTTACTTACGACCTTTACTATACAGAACAGTAGCATAAAAAACAATAAAAAATAACGTTAATTTCAATCCAATCATAACAAACGTATTAATTAATTTCTTATTACATTCTAATTTTAAATTCTGTGACAAAATTTTAAGAGAAAAATTGTTTCACTTTAACACAATCTTACTTAAAATTAAAAAAATACAACTGACATTTATACGTCATTTGATATCATTGACAAAATGGCCGCCAGATTCGAATCTTTGTGCATATAAATAAAAGTATTAAAAAATATTCGTTATTTTTTTATACATTTTAATACAATAATATTGAAAATTAAAACAATGCTATAATTCCATAATATTATAGATTAAATTAAAAAAAATATTCTCATAATATTTCACAAAATTCTTAAATAAGAACAAGCCAAACTTCAATAAATGTTCAATCAAGATTTGCGTTGAAATTGTCTTTAAGGTACAACTAACTTTGAAGACCATGCAGCCTCCCTATCTCGGCCATTTGCAAACTTATCTGATAACCCAATTCGTCTCGATAATAACGAAACGGCCCCAAACTTAGGCAGAGGCGTTCAAGTATCTTTATTACTTCCGTCACCGACCAAAAATGCTTCAAAGGGAGAATTTTCATTTCGAGTTCGATTTGAATCGAATCGTGAATTTGCGACGCCAATTAGTATTTGTTATCTTGTTTTGTTTTCGTAATAGTTACAGCGTCAGCTTTATTGAATATATACATCAAGATATATATGTTAACGCCGGTGGTTAGAAGACGGGAATGTTAACCCATGATTCCGAGCTCAAACCAGGGCCAGCACCATAGAATTTTCATGTGATTAATGTGTGTTAATAATTCTTCTCGTCCTCGTGGTGAAGGGATACATGGCGAGGAAACCTGCATGTGATGGATGAAATTCTGCCACGTATATCAACCAGCCATCATCAAAACAGCGTGGTATAATCAATTTTCTCTTCAAAAGAGGATGCCTTAGCCCAGCAGTGGGACATTCACAGGTGTTACTTTAATTTTATGTAAACGGATATATTGAGGACCGTTAGTCCGCAATAAGCCTAGACCGATTTTGAATTGTCGATGTATATCTACGGCAACCCTTATAGAAGCCTTATAAGAGATTTAAATATTAAAACATTAGAACATTACACTACACAATAAATAAAAATAACGATAAATAAATATTAATAACATATTTACAGATATATATTTTAAAATTCATTAATTAAACATAATAATATACAGATTAAAAAAATACCGCTATATAACGGCCTTACTTATAAAAGTTACATAGCTGTTTACTTTTCTATCTTTCTGTCAATGAATAACTTATAATTTAACAATAAAAGTAGAAATTAAAGCTTTTAGCAGCAGAAACGATTTACTCAAACGTTTTAAATCGTGTCAAGTGCTTTAAAGCACGTCTGTTTAGTGATACAATTAGATTAACGTATATTTATCCAAGTTCAGTAATATTTTCACTTCTTAAGTGGAAGAATGATTATCGCCAATGTCGCATATTACTTTATGACTTTTTACGGTCAAGTTCTTACACAATCCCTCTTAACAACTTTATTGGTACTTAAGTCCATTTTCAATTAAATATCAGTTGGAAAGTCGAATATATAAGAATGGTAACATATACCAAACAATAAAAGGTACACTGAAACGATAATATTTCGAAATACGGCAGTGTGATTCTTGGAAGTATATAAAGCTTTATATAAGCTTATATTGTCGCGAAGATGACCGTAACCTATGTACATACAACAGAAATATATATTAATTTGACAACGTGATTAACTGTGACGTCACATTGAGCAGTTAAAACTTTTTTCTTCGTCTTGTTAGTATTAGTATAATGGGTTAATTCGTTACCCTTCTTGATACCGTAGTCGGGTAAAGAGCACCAGCGCGATGATATTGTATATAAAACATTATTCAATGAATTTTTACTTTAAAAAAAAGCGTATTCTTAATTATAACTATACTACATATATTTTTGTTATCTAGGATACTCGATGTCCGCCTTCACTACGAATTTTCTACTTCTAGATGGTGAATCGTCGACACCGTAGAAGCATACGCTTCTATGGGGGTAAACCTTCTTAATATCTACAGAAGAACCGACGTTCCTTGGCAGTGTTTTCGCTTTAAAATCACTTTTTAAACAATAGTCATAAAACAATTTGGGCCCTTCGTCAAAATGCTGACTATAGTAACCTTCACAGTTCTCGAATGACACGCTTTTTGATAAATTGTCGTAACAGGAATGAGGCTGGTAGGAACCTTCGGGGCAAGTTCTTGGTTCCCTAGGAGCCTCGTAGGGGCAAGGGGGAATCGGGGCCCATGGAGGGGGCCCCGAAGGTCATCCTCAGCGAATCGGTTTGGAAACGATGATGACGTCAGGGGCGGATCGGGTCGTCTCGTTGCTCATCGGGCGGCGGTCCGGGAATTTTTTTTCTGTGTATAAAACATAATAATATGACACTCAGCTTAAATTTAGTTTTATACGTCATATATTATTTTATATTTATCGAAATTACCTTGTTTAGGCTGTCGGTGTTAACATACATACAAAAACAAGGTACGATCTTGATAATTATAAAAAATAGATGATGTAAGGTAAAAATGAGTAATAAATCAAATATTTTGTTACTCAAGTAGGCTTGATATACCAAGATAGAAGATTTTAGCAACTCCCCAATAGCCATACAAACTTAAAAAGAAATAGTTATTTTGAAATTTTACTGGTGGTAGAGCTTTGTGCAAGCTCGTCTGGGTAGGTACCACCCACTCATCAGATATTCTAGCGCAAATAGCAGTACTTGTTATTGTTGTGTTCCCGTTTGTAGGCTGAGTGATCTAGTGTAATTACAGGTACAAGGCAAAATAACCAGAATGAGTACTGGCGTGAGATCAATAAATTTACGGGCTATGAAACATCTTAATTCCCAAGGTTGGTGGCGCATTGGTGATGTAAGCGATCGTTAACATTTCTTACAATGCCAATGTCTATGGACGTTGGTGACCACTTACCATCAGGTGGCCCATATGCTCATTCGCCTTCCTATTCTATAAAAAAACACAGACAGACACTTCAATTGTGAAGATTCATCTGTTGTTTAAGGTGGTATTTATATCACTATGATTATTTTATTATCATTTAAAATAATGCTATCAAAATATTACACAAAGCTTCTAAATAAAGTGTAAGAATTAAAAAAAGTCTTCGAGTTCTTATAAAATCTTAGTCTTTATCTGAAGCGTTATGTTATCTCATAGGTTAAGGTCAGATTATTTCTATAGTACCTCCTCGAGTGAAGACTAGTCAAGAACTCAGCGGTGGGGGAGTGGTGATTTTATTTTGCCACTTCTATGTTTTACGTTACCCTTTTTTAATATATGTAGGTTAACGCCTCCATAGGCCACTGAATGGTAAGTGGTCATAAGTTTTCATAGACATTAGCGCCGTAAGAAATATCAAGCTTTTTGTTCAAACCAAGCCGAAAATATAACGCTGTGCGTAGATACTGACTCTCAATACTGATAGGTCTGCAGTTTGTCTCAACGTTCACACCAGGGCTGCTAACAGTCAGCGGTTGACTTTAAGTTAGGTGTGAAGGATAAGCGTACGTCTCTGTCATTTGCAAATAAATTCCTACTTTTTTCAATTGATGTGTAAACAGCTAAGCTCTCGGTACAGACTTCGAGCGTCAGACGAATGAGCGTAAGATTTCGAACGTCAGATGACGTCACGAATTATTATTGTTAGGGTGTTAATGTGTGCGTTAGATATGCTCACGGTAGGTGATCATCAATTCCCGTGAGTATCTGGCACTCACACCACTTTTTAGTTCATACTTTTATGGACCTTAATCTTATTATTATAAGTTTCATTACGGGTCAAACTTCAACGGTACATGAGGCATTTATAAAAATGAACTCACGGGGTTTGTCTTCTTGCTCAGTAGCCTGTCTCAGCAATTCTATGGTAATCTGAGACGTGTTGGTCTGAGGGGGAGATGGCCTGACGATTGTTGCGCCGGAGTACCCAAATGTGGAGAAACCTCGGCTGTTCGTCGTGCCTGATCCTAAAATGGTCATTTAGTTTTAATTAAGTTTTCTGCACAATTACGCTTTGATTGTTATTTCAAATAAAATGAAAACTCCAAAAATAAATTGTAAATGATTGCAAATGATGATGAGTTATGGTAAGGTCTTTTAGACCGCTTCATTCTCCAAATAGGTTAGTAACTGCGAAGGTCATATTGTAAGTGTGTGTGTGAAAACAAGTGCAATCTCTATTTCTACACTGTCATAGCCTGATAGGAGGGTAAAAGCAAAATAACCAGAATGAGTACTGGCGTGAGATCAATAAATTTACGGGCTATGAAACGTGAACTCACAAATCCCCCTGCTAAAGGTAGAACTATTAACGCCATATCAGACCAAAGAGAAAGTAAAAATACTTTAAAATAATCTATTAAATAAAATTTTATATACAAAATTTTATCCAATTTGCATGAAATGATTTTTTTCATTGAAATTACTCATTACTGAAACAACATTTTTATTTAATTTTCTCTATAAATATATCAAAAAAATTATTTTCCGTTCGGCGAAATTGGTTTAAAATAAAACAATTTGCGCCATATTGAAATGATTTTATCTTTACCGTGAAGTATTAAAAAAATATTTTCCTGTTTTATGCAATGTTAGTAAACAAAACATTTTCTATTGTTATGAATGATCGATTTGCTCCTTAGGGGTAAGGACTCTTATACTATAACGGTTGCTTCTATGACGCTCCCTATGCTTCATGCCCTCTCTTCCGACTTTCTCACCCCTTCTGGGTGCATAGCGAGTATACTATGTATATATAATTCATTCCATTATAAAAATATTCAATTTATTAACGATACTCTTTTTATTTTGTTTCCAAATCTTTTTTCATTTTTAAATATGTAAAAATTAAGAACTACAAAATAAAATACACCGATGTTTGACTGCTCATCGTTTTACGTTTTTCAGTTAATTCATAATCATATAACAACGAAAATTACTTTGAAAATAAAATCAAAATATTTTACATAATTTTGTTTCTAAGCCGATGTGTTATATAATGTGTTATGTAATGTATATTTACTATAATATTTATATATAATACTTATATTACATATTGTTATATTTAAATTATTTATAGAACAGCTTTATTTATCTAGTACCAATCAGTAACAACAATATTGAAAGTCAATATTAATAATTTAGTTGATATTTGCAGCTTCAAATACATTGTTTTTTTTATGTTATAGGCAGGCGGACGAGCAAATGGGCCACCTCATGGTAAGTGGTCACCGCCGCCCATAGACAATGGCGAGGTAAGAAATAATAACCATTCATGATCTCGCCACTGCGCCACCAATCTTGGGAACTGAGATGTTATGTCCCTTATGTTTATAGTTACACTGGCTCACTCACCCTTCAAACCGGAACACAACAATACTAAGTATTGCTGCTTAGCGGTAGAATATCTGATGAGTGAGTGGTACCCACCCAGACGGGCCCGCACAAAGTCCTAACGTTAGGTAATTTCATTGATTCTAATAGTGACAGTTCATTAAATATAAAAATAAATGGCATTCGCGTTTTGTTGTAAGTTTTTACATTTTTTTGACTTAAAATAAGATAAACCTTTAACCTTTACTTTTAGGTTAGTGTGAACCAAAAGCTAATATATAAATATTTTGTTACTTGAATAACCAAGGAATACAGCAGTAAAATTTGTATTAACATAATATACATGGCAGACCTGAATCACGCTATCATTGTTTTCTGTTTCAATTGCTATAAATGACTGCGAGACAGCGAGATTGTAGCAATGTCATCGATCGAGTGTCATTTTTTTGACGAGAATATTTGTATACATATAGCTATTATGTTACTCGGAACGTCAACCAGGCGGCCATCTTGGTTGAACGTCATCGACGGATCACCGTTAATTTTAAATACGTTTGAATAATAACATAAGATGTAATTACCTAATAACTCTAGATACGCCGTTTTATATATATCCGCGTGACAACGTTCCCGGGCAACAATCGTTTAATATAACTGTCAAATGTTTGTCAAAATTAATTAATTTTAATATGTCAAAATAAGAAACTCTCAAGTTACAACTAATTTCATTAAACAATTTCTTGTACGTGTCTTATAGTATTAAAACGAAAATATGTCGTCGTAGTAACGGAGAAACGCTCCGATATGTGTTTAACAGAATTCTAATTTATAATATATATATGTAATATTAGATATGATACGAATTATTATTAAATATTACTGAAGAGTATCTGTAATTTTTATTACTAATCAATAATAATCTATATTTTTAATCTGGCAACAAGAACATTGACCGATATTCTTTAGGGCGGGAAACTGATAGACTTTGAATTCTCTTTACGAGCATTGCGGACTCCGTGTTGAGATCTAGTTCTTACTAACTTACTAATACCTACTCGTTGCATAATTTTTTTTAAAATGATTAACGTGTATTTCTCATATTAAGTTAATTGTATTCCTTTTTGAGAAATAAATGTCTTTAACCAGATTTATGAGCCAGAGAGTCACGTAAGACACATTATATTATTACAAATAATTAGTTCCAAATACAGCTGAGAATAAGAATAAGTTTTAAAAATGCTTAATCTTTATTCTAAGAAAAAAGAAAGTAAAATGATCCCTCTCGTTTCGTGGTATTCCCTCGAGGTGGAGGGAAAAATCGTCAGAATTGAGTTTTATTAGTTCTTTCCCCTAAAGTTCGTAAACTATAAGTTACAACAAAATGGGATGTAAGAGTTCTGTTGACAGGTCGTTGTCGGTTCTTAGTATATATGATATCATATTGAAACTGTATTACTACGAATTCGATAATGTGTTACGTTACCTTATGTATTTACTAAAGAAAAATAGTATATGTAGTATACAAGTTAAAATTTTATATGTAGTAGTAAGTAGCTCAGAGTTTCATCCATCGATTTCCATCAAATGGACATACGAACATAGTGTCAAAATCATAGTCCTGGTTTTCCTATTCATTTTCATCAGAGGCATAAACCAAAAATAAGATTGTTGAAATTAAAAGGTTTTTATACAATGGAAACTTTTGTCTGAAAATAGAATGGAATAACCGAAACGAAATATCAGACCATCTATTTTAAGACTTGTCTAATTCGTCGCCAATTTTTCAATAACACAAACGTATATACAAAACGGGATGGGCCGGTTGGCGTGGTTGGTAAATACTTGCCTACACGCCGAAGGTCGTGGGTTCGATTCCCAACCAGGACAGATATTTGTGTGCATGAACATGACTGTTTGTCCTGAGTCTGGGTGTAATTATCTATATAAATATGTATTTACAAAAGAAAAATAGTACATGTAATATATCAGTTGTCTGGTTTCCATAGTACAAGCTCTGTACAAGCTTAATTTGGGAATAGATGGCCGTGTGTGACAAATGTCCCAGGATATTATTTTTATTATTATATATGAATTAACCAACATGTTATCATAGCGTTTCTAATACCAGTTTAATTTTTAAAAACAGATGTGTAATTTAAATTAAACAGTAATTTGATAGCTCATGCGAAACGTTGAATTCAAAATTGCCCGTAAAAGCAGCTTCCTACGGTGCTTGATATTACGGACGGACGCCGACTAGCCAGCACCGAGTATTATCTGTAGAGTCGGAAGGGTCCCTAGCGGTACGTCAGATTTGTTACGAGTGGGTAACTTTGAAGGTGCTGTACGAGAGCCGTAATGGCTCATTCAATTTTGTAATTACAAAATTGCTCCGAATCTCAAGACCGACGCAGATTAGTACGCACCGTTGAAAAAGCCTCAGTGCGGTGCGTGGTTGTCTGTCGCATCGTCCATGCGTGAATAATCTGAATAATCTGCAGAATTACGTACCGTGGGAACCCACTTTAAGAGTCTACTTGAAAAAAGTATAATTTGATTTGATTGACAACCAAAATCTGCATGAAAAGAAAAATGATACCAATTCTGTGAATTTTTCCCTTAAAAGGCCTGTTCTAAATACTATTGTATATATTTATTCGATACAGTATTATTTCACTCGATGGAAACCTAATAATTGATGATTTTCAATACTTCTTAGATTTTATCAAAGTTTTCGAGTTCTACGAAATAATTTTTAAGAGTATAATTTATGAAGAGTTTTTCTAAAAATTTGATCGAACGGTTCCATTGTATGTAAACGCGATTATTTATGGTGTTTGAAATGTAAAAAACTTTGGTATAATTTATTTCTTTAATAACATCGAGGTAGAGATTTTTGTCCTGAGTATTAATTACTTATTTATTATTTAATCGATGGTCAAAAATGCTGAGTGTATTAGTGTGACTGCAGGAATCAGAAATGTTACACCGTAGATCTCTTGGCGTCTTGGTGGCGTTTTACTTTAGTTTATATTTGTTTCAATGCCACTGACCTGGACCCAATCTATTTACTATTAAGAAACTATTTACCAAGACGGCCCAGTGGTAAGAACGCGTGAATCTTAACCGATGATCGTGGGTTCAAACCCGAGCAAGCACCACTGAATTTTCATGTGCATAATTTGTGATTATAATTCATCTCGTACTTTACGGCGAAGGAAAACATCGTGAGGAAACCTGCATGTGTTTCACTGAAATTTTGCCACATGGGTATTTCAACAACCCACACTGGAGCAGCGTGGTGGAATAAGCTCCAAACGTTCTCCTCAAAAAGGAAGAGGAGGCCTTCAGCCCAGCAGTGGGACATTCAAAAGCTGTTACAGCTACGGAACTCTTTAATTCCGCTGTCTCTATATAGCTGCCGGGAAGTGGTCGGCATCGCCATTAACATTAGCGATGAAGCATGACCATAGCGAATAAGAAATATTAACGATGCTTTACATCGCCAATGCGCTAATAACCTTGGGAACTAAGATATTATGTCCCTTGTGCCTGTATTTACACTGGCTCACCCAGCTCTCAAACCGGAACGCAACTATACTAAGTATTACTGTTTAGCGGTATAGTGTCTAATGAGTGGGTGGTTCCCACAATGCCCAACCGCCTAGTAAAACTGTACGACTTACTATGTGTAGGTAGAGTTGATGTTCGTAAGAATTAGATAACTTTGAAGTAGTTATAATATAACTTAAGAATTACATACTTAATTTTTACAACTTGAAAGCGTGTTAAGTAACTTATCAAAGTATATAAGTTGTTATAACAAGAACTTCATAAAATATAATAAATGAACGGACTACTTCAGCTTTTAGGTTGAAAGTTTGTTTTACAACTTCATTGGGTACTAAGTACTTTTAGTGCGTTTTCATCAACTTCAAGTATAAAAGATGTTAATAATTAATTGTTTTCCGTTTTGAATTTATGCACTTCGAAATTTGAAGGTGCTGAAGCTGGTCTTTGAGTTATGTAAGTTTTAATAATAATAGTAATAATATCCTGGGCCATTATTCACACACGGCCATCTGATCTCAAACAAAGCAGAGCTTGTGCTATGGAAACCAGACAACTGATATACTACATATACTAATTTTCTTTTGTAAATACATACTTATATAGATAATTACATCTAGACTCAGGACAAACAGTCATGTTCATGCACACAAATGTCTGTCCTGAGTGGGAATCGAACCCACAACCTTCGGCGTGTAAGGCAAGTATTTACCAACCACGCCAACCGGCCCGTCCCGTTTTGTATATACGTTTGTGTTATTGAAAAATAGGCGACGAATTAGACAAGTCTTAAAATAGATGGTCTGATATTTCGTTTCGGTTATTCCATTTTATTTTCAGACAAAAGTTTCCATTGTATAAAAACCTTTTAATTTCAACAATCTTATTTTTGTTTTATGCCTCTGATGAAAATTAATAGGAAAACCAGGACTATGATTTTGACGCTATGTTCGTATGTCCATTTGATGGAAATCGATGGATGAAACTCTAAGCTACTTATCGAATCAGACCCACATACAGGCTATGTAATATTGTATTAAATCCAACGTAGAAAAAAATTGTCACATCAAGTTCTTAGTAGTAGTAGGGCTTTGTGCAAGCTCGTCTCGGTAGGTACCATCCACAAATCAGATATTCTACCGAAAAACAGCAGTTCTTGGTATAGTTGTGTTCCGGTTTGAAGGGTGAGTGTGCCATTGTAATTATACACAAGGGACATAACATTTTTATTCCCAAGGTTGGTGGCGCATTGGCGATTTAAGCAATGGGTAACATTTCTTACAACGCCATGTGTATGGGCGTTGGTAACCAATTACCATCAGGTGGCCCATATGCTCGTCCGCCTACCTATACTATAAAAAAATATATAAATTTGTCTTATATATAATACATATAATACAACGTAAATGTATGGAGTTAATGGTTCAATGATTCCGAAAATTTGTAATCTATATATGAATACGTCATTTTATTTCTCTTACCATCTGAACTAATTGCTGGGTCGGTTTGGAAAAGACTTTCTCTAGTTTGACATCCAGATTCTTTAGTGTCCGGTGCACCTACGGATACGTCTCGTATTTGTTTCTTTTCTGAACTCTCCCTTTTACTTCTTATCGATTCTTCTTTCTTACTCATATCGCTCTTTTTAGGTCTTCCATTGCGTTCAATTCTAACGTCTTCTGTTTCTACTGGTACTGTATTCACTTCTCTTCTCCATGGTTCGTCGTCCAGGTCCAAGTGAGTTTCTTGGATGAAGTCTGAGTCTATACTGGTCGGCTAGGAAGAAAGTTATATTTTAATATTCTAAATATAATGTTATTATATATTTTTTTTTATTATTTCATGGTTTTATTTTTTCAGTTCTACAAATAGATTGTTCGTGATTTCGTTGCTCAGATAAAAAAACATCCAATCATTCCATTTTATTCTCTCCGTACTAAATTAGTATTTTAACAGCAGTTAGTATAAAATGTTGTTTTCAAATGTAAGAAATTTCGCGAAATGTTCGCTAAATAAAAATTTATCTCCCATCTGGATCTTAAATAATTTTTTGAAAATGATCTTAAAGAATTTCGTTACCACAGAAAAGAGCAAACTGCAAGCTTACTATTTTATGACATATGTCTCCAAATATGTGATGTATTTGGGAAATTACGTCAAACAGCTTGCTTAGTGCAAAACAATTACGTTGTATCTTCTATACAACGTAATTGTATTGCATTATTATTATTGTAGTACTTTTATTTATTTATTGAGATAATTACACCATCAATTTATCACTAAACACTTAAATTTAAAAACTAAAATAGATAGTCTTACTATGTGATACGTCTTTAAAGGAAAACAACATTTACCGTAAAAATAAATATTATGTAAATCGAACTAATCTATTAAAAATTTCAAAATCAAATCTACTTACTAATACTAATACAACAAAATTAACTCTCAAAATTAAGTAACAAAATTATAATAATATTATTTTAATTTTAAAATACCAATGACACTCACTCTTATTTTTTGCTGAGAAAACTTCCTTTGCTGCTTAAACATTTCGTTCGTCTGGTTGTCTCTCTCTAGACTGGCTCTTGGTTCGCTGTCACGCTGGAGCCGTTTCGCATCAAGAGTTAGACGACTGCTCACCATACTGTCCAAGCGATCTTCACACGACTGACGGATATGTTCCTGGCAAAAAAAATCTATTTAACTAGTGGCTCAGCAGTTGTCGTATACAATTTAAGTGGGAAACTTACAAAATTTGTACTTTTAACTCTTAGTTTTCTCCTAATTACAATCCTGCTTGGTTCTCTAACTACTTACTGGGATCAAGTCTCCACCAAAACGTATTGCAGTAGCATGGTATCCAATCCAAACCTCTCTAAAAAAGGATTTTAGCCCAGCAGTGGGATATTTACTTTTTTATTGCATTCATATATATACATGTATGAATGAGTATAAGTAAGCCATTACTCTCTAAATTCACATATTTTTCTCCAGGACATTACTACGTTAACGTTGTTTCCTGCCCTTACCAAGGTTCGCTTGTAGAATGCTTTTAGTGTTAATCCTGCCTCTTGTAGACACATATATATTTATTATATTGTACAAAAATAATAAATAAATAAGTAATTCTACGATAAGAAAAATTTCAAGGCAGCTGGTCCACAGAGTTCTCACGGGAAATCACAAGATCAAAACGTCTTAATGATAGATGAACGCTGTAATTGCATTTGTCTTCCTTAAAATGTACCGAAGTTTTAGTTAATTTTGTAAGTTAAATCGTGTATAATTTACTTTAAATAATTATTATAGATTGTTTTAATACGTACATAGTTTAAAAAACAAAAGTTAATATTAAATAAATTAACAGCCTGTAAACGTCCCAATGTTGGGCTTACTCCTCTACTATTTCCAATGTGGACTGGTGGCAGAACTTCTTCCGAAATATTTCCCTTCTAAATATTTTATAGAGCTGTTGAAACTGATTACTTAAGCTAAGTTCATGTAATATTGTTAAAACTATGCAGAAAATAATGTAATACTAGACTTCTTACCAGAAATTAATTTAGCTCCGATACTTTAAAACTTAGTGCTCACTACAGACTTTGGATCTCAGCATCTTTTTAAGTCTTCAGTTTGAAGAAGTTGTTTATGCTCATTAACTAAAGGATATTTAATAACACAGATATTTAAAAACGGGATGTTTTTAACCGGATCTTAAAAAAAATAAACAATTTTGTATGGAAAAACATTTTTCTGAATCGCGCTAACGTTTGGTTCAGCCTAGTATATATAGGGTCTCGCCTTTATAATATATTGCTGGCATTTTCCGTTTTCCTTTTTAATCGTGACTGCTCTAATCTAGTTACATAAATTAACTAGTCAGCCAATTGTTCCTTGTAGAATCGGTAAAACTTATATTTTCCTTTAAAATTACGATTAAAATATTTTGAAGAAAAGCTCTATATCACATATAGAAATTACCATGAATGACGTCATATAAAAAAATAACCAAATAGGAGTTTAGTGAGAAGCTTGGTACACAATCGAAACCAATTAGCCAACACGATGATTAATTAAGAAACTACTCTTACTTTGATAATCTTGTGATCCTGATACAGCTTCCTGATGCACTTGAAGAAGAAGACGAAGCTCATGCCAGAGAGGATGAGACAGAAGATGATGAGGATCACCTTGATGTGCGTTTGGTTGATCATCGACTCAGTAATAATCTATTTGAGCAAAGAAAATGTAATTATACAGCCATTCATATATAAATAACTCTTTGTCTATATCCCCAATTATTGACAATAGCCAATATTTGTTCAAATGTTGGACGCAATTTTTAACTTTTTTATACATTTAATAAAAGCGGCAATTAACTTGGCTTAGCTTGTTAGCTTGCTTAACTTGTTGCATTAACATAATGTTTGGTGCATTTGCAAATATCTATCTATCTATCACTATCAATTATATCAGTTTTTATTGCAACTTCTTCAAAGGATATTTGCTTATGTACTTACGATACATATATCCTTTTCCTCATCAGCTTTGAGCCTGCAGTTGGCATAATCATTGCATTTAAGTCCGATGTCAATACAAGTATTGTCTTCACAGTCAAATTCATTTTCTTTGCATTTATCTGTAATAAAAAAATACTGAGTACTCACAAAACTCACCAAGAAAACCTAAATTTTAATATAATGAAATCCTGATCGATTACTACCTGCGTAAGATTTATTAATAAGTGGATGTTCTTATTACCAAACTCACAGTAATATGGGACGGCAATCCAACATGATTGGAGTATGATCAGACGCTGGACCAATGCCTTACCGTGACCTAGGAGTATAAACAGTGCCAACTTTCGAACTATTTTATGCTACTATGCGGCATCAGCGTTTTAAAGAGACCACAACAATACATTTCTATAGTAAGCATCGTGATGCGTACGGGGTGATGCTAGCGTAGTTTTATATAATAATTTTATTACTTTGTCAAGCTTAATACTCAGGAGAAAAGTTAGCTGCTACGGGACTGTCACCTAGTGTGCTTAACAGGAACTTACCACCATCTTTGCTTGTATCCAAACTTCTGTACGCAGTGAATGTGGCATTGAAGTTAGACTTCTTACCGGACTTTGAAGCGTACAGACGGACGTACATAATATTACTCCTGTCTTCAGTTCCATCTTTGTGTTCATCTACCGTCGTTATCGGATTAGCAACAGAACCGCAGTAAAATGCTAACCTGAAAACGATAAAAGCTTCAAACAAAACATAAGACTTGAAGCACATTTTTATTTCATTGGACTTATTTATTTATTTAATATAGTAAGGCAGACTAGCAAGGATACTTGATGGAATATATGGCTTATTTACATTGGAACTTTAAGAAATATTAACCATCCCTTACATTTTGATAATTGCTATATAAATCCTTCTAAAAAACTCTTATATATATATAAAAAAAAAAAACTATCTTGAAAATAAATTATTTATCATCTAAAAATGTCAAATGTGATCATTTGTCATAAATAAGTCTTCACGCACATGTATTTATAAGTACCTTCTAAAAGATAAAGTTATGTGTTTGAAGCATTTAAGTTACCTTGCATCATATTCCAATTTATATCCGAAAACTTGAACGAAGTTCTCTTCGCACTCGTTCGGTTTGGTTAGAGCGTAGGTGGTGAAGTTCAGATATATCTGTAATTAAATTATAATATTTGTCTGAAATTGTCTAAAACATTTAATTTAACATTTAGAGCGATAACTGTCTATAAATTTAGGAACGCTTGGCAAAAACTTAGGCGAAGTTTTTGGAGCTTAGTGCAGTTCCAGTGCAGTGTTGAGTACCAAACACGTGATGTATTACGAACACAAATTAAGCACATGTAAGCTCAATGATGTTTGTCTGGATTTGCATACGGTCTTTAATTACGTTTGATGTCTTTTAGACAATGAATTGCCTAATAGTTATAAGAATAAATTATGTTACTAAATACTTTGTTTCAATCAATATTTGGACCTTTGCTTCACAAGACTTTTGAAGTAAAAGTGCTCTTACAACACATCTTATAACTCTAAGTTTATAATGTCAGATTGTCAACATATCAGCGTCCATTGACAGTTTGATGAAAATTTCTATTGGGGGGCTGTGTTGAATACGGCCTCGTATGCCGTGACGGGAAACGGCATGACGCTTATCTTATGTCGTCATGTTGTGTCTTGGCTTCCGCTCTTAACTCGCTATATGGCGCGTATACTATATACTTTCTTGACATATATTTGTATAAGAATAAAATAAATATGTTTTATTTTTATTTTACTTCATATTTGTTTATTTATATCTATCAATTTCTATGTTTCCAATATGTCGGACTTCCTTTAACGAACACGTTGTTGTTGAATAAACACGAGACAGCATGATTTTATGTGGACCTTCGTGAGTTATAATCTTTATATGTTATTATAATTATAATAACATATATACATTTAATAACACCATCTATTACATGATATAACCAAGCCTGACATAAAATTTATATAGTCATTAATAATCCTAAAATTTAGATTATGATGATGGATATAAAAACATGTATCAAAAATAAAGTAAAACAAAATAATATAAAAGATACACCAAAGGCATGGACGGATCAGTAGAAATCTATTTAGTTGAGAAAAAAAATCCAGACGTAACCAAAACTAAAACAGAACAATACTTTAAAAGTAAAATTATATAGCTGTGCAGAATAAGTTTTAGGAGGGTTGTGTGTGTTGGGGATGGCAACTAGAAGAGATCACGATGATAATTGGATGATGATGTCCTCCGATTTCAGCTACGACAACAAATCTCAAGATTCTATAAGAGATTAGCCAAAAGATCATGTATTTGCATTTGTTATAAATACCTTATGACCTTCTTCAACTTTAATTGTCCATAAAACATCTAGTGCCTGGTTCAAACTCTTCGCCAAGCAGTCTTCGTTTATCTTCTCTGATTCGACATGCCCATTTGTTCCCGTTAGTTCAATATTACAGCTTTCTGGTATACTAACTGCAATTTGATTGGAAATTATTGGTTTTCTTATATGCATTATGGATTTTATTACGATTAATGTCTTCTAGAGATTTTTTTTTACTAAAAAAAACTTTACTACTTAGGACGGATAAATGGTCCGCCTGATGGTAAATGGTCATCATCCCCATAGACATTAGCGTTGTAAGAAACATTAACCAAATCTTACATCGTCAATGCGCCGACAATCTCAGAAATGAGATGTACCATGTGCCTGTAGTTACACTGGCTCACTCATATTAGACCAAAACAATACTAAATATTGCAGTAGATTAAGCGATGAGCGGGTTGTACCCAGACAGGCTAGCACAAAGCCATACCACGAGTAAAACTACTCATATGTTATAAAATAATAATTAATAGTATTTTATATGTCTGGGCTTAGTGTATATTGTAATAGTGGGTCATTACTTACTGCTGTTACTAGTAGGTATGAATCTAACGTTGATTTGAAACCCTTCGTACTCAATAGTGTCATCGGAGTGGAACTTCAACCATACGTT
This sequence comes from Nymphalis io, assembly GCF_905147045.1. Lineage (NCBI taxonomy): Eukaryota > Metazoa > Arthropoda > Insecta > Lepidoptera > Nymphalidae > Nymphalis > Nymphalis io. The sequence goes on from NC_065909.1 coordinate 1,846,747, forward strand.
TGGCCCAGTTGTTATGATTTGTCGAGGGAACGCCTCACCACATACCTTACCCAGGAGTTTAGCGTAACCCCTTTGGCCATCTCGGATCTAAATAATAAAAAAAAAGTTATAGAATCATTATCTTAAATTATATGATTGTGTTATTTGCAGTAAACATACTTGGATCTTGGAATAGCTAAAGTTTGAAAAGTAATAATATGCCGTCTTATTGTCTCCACTGGAGAAAAGAGCTCGTTCAACAAGTAAATGCAGATTTTTGCCATAATTCTAAGGGGACTAACTATTTTAAATATTTATATATTTATATATAGTTTAATTAGTTAAATTGTCAATATAAATATTTCCCACGATCAGTGTCATAATTCTAATTATCACTTGCTCTCCTTTCCTACAATCAATGAAAAATAAACTTTCTTCTACTTCCAGCTTTTAGCTTTCTCCTAGCACTAACTTGACGCTTTACTGGAGAATAAAGCGTCAAGCTTACTTGAGGTGTAAATAGTGATTAGGAATATTTAGAATTTCCTCAAAGGTTTTCACAAACAATGTATCACAAACATCTTACGTATGTATTTCTATATATGTATTATAAATAAATAATTAATGTAATGTTCTTACTTCTAAATAATCATAGCTACAATCCGGATGGTATTCTATATGGAACTCATCAACAAATGTGAGTTCGACCACGTGCCCTTCAGGTCCTGAAACAAGAGGAAATAACTTTTTATTGAAAATTCATAGCTACGCTGACTAATATAAATAATTAAGGCAAATATAATATACTCAAATAACTAAAGAAAAATAAAAATGTTTAACCTATTTGTCTGCAAATGATGGCTTAAGGACAAATAAGACAATTTTGATATCGTAGGTGAAACTGCCGAAGCACACCTACTTATATAATAATATTATATACTAAAATCTTCTGGTATGAGTACTTCTGGCACTTATGTATTTAGTAGTTTTTTCAGTTAGGCATTACAAAAAAACTCCTCCGTATTTATTAGTTATGATATGTAAAGTCTCGTCTAAAAAAATTGGCTAAACGTACGCACAGCCTTCGAGCCTTATTGTAAATTATTAATAAATGAATCTTTAAAGAGATAACAGATAATTAACTTACCCCTTATAACTGTGACGCAATTTAAATCGCTGTAGTAATATTTATTTTTAATAGCGCCATGGGGATGTTGAATGTATTTTTGTTCGTTATTATTATAATTAAACTTTTCACACCTAGGGTCTGGTTCATCTTCTCTCTTCACTCTTCTTTTAGGTACAAAAAATGATACAAAATCACTTCCGAAATTCTTCGCTCTAAGTTTATCTACGTAATCCTTATGTATATTTAAATTCCTTTCAAAAACATTATCGTTTTCTGTATAAATATCATCAAATTTCTTAATATCATCACGGGCGTTCGCATTGTTGTAATTATTTCTATTTATCTTTATATTATTATTATTATATACATTGGTCCTGGATTCCATATTATCTAAATTATCAACAGCTTTTTTTACTAGTTCGTGTATTGGTTCCATTTTGTTTCGCATAATTTTATGCCTGTTATCATGATCAGCTGTTTGTTCCGATGTTGCCCCAAACTTGGAACAAGCTGAAACGATAAGAAATATTCTTAGATTAGATAATGAATTTATAACATCAAAATTTTCGGCTGTCTATTCTATAACAAACTCAAAAGTAACCGCAGAAAACGATCTTGAAATGTAAGAAAGTGATATGCGACACTGACCCTTATAATTATAACATTTCAAGAATACACGCATCAAAATAGTATATCATCAAAAGTCGCTTGCTAACATTTAAAATACATACTTACTTAATTACGATTATGGACAAGTGATTTCTTACAGAATATTGTGTAAGTCTTATGTTCGACCGTATCTAGTATACTGTTTAAGCGATCGCTATGATATTTGTTATACAGCATACAGAGGAAAAACAACAGCCGAGTTTCGCTAACATTAATATAAAGTTAGGGCTGTATATGCGACCAAGTGACCTTGAAATAATTAATTCAAAACAATTACCACCATAGAGAGCTTTTATATGTTTTATAATAGAATTGAGAGGATTTATTCTATGTATTTGTAGTTATTTTGGGCAAATACAGACTAAAAAAATATAAACATTTTCTATTAGAAAAAGTAGGAGCGTATAAATGTCCCAGAGTTGGGATTGGGCCTCCTGTCCATTATGAGGAAGATTTTCATACGACGCATGTTTACCTACGAAATTAATTACTTAATATTGAGTTTTTTTACCTGGGACATTATTCGCACACGGCCATCTGATCCCAAACTAAGCAGAGCTAGTACTATATATATATATACATACTTTTATAGATAATCACACCCAGACTTAGGATAAACAGACATATTCATGCACACAAATGTCTATCCCGGATGGGAATCGAACCCACAACCTTCGGCGTGAAAGGCAAGTGTTTACCAACCACGCCAACCGGCCCATCTATACATGTATATTATAATTCAATAAGTATCTTGTATCGGGTTACTTGATGCGAGTTGGATACTTGATCAAACCTATTTTCTATTTAATTATTTATAAGTCCTAGCTGCATCACGTGGTTTCATCTCGCTAAAAATCGCAGTAAAAATGGATAGGATAAGGTCATACAGTCTATAACCGTGCTTAATAAATATTATTATTAATAATATGTATTTCAAGAATAATAATATGTAGTTCATACAAAGTTATCAACTTGATGCATTAGTAAATTTATGTTCGTAATAAGCCGAGATGGCCCAGTGGAAAGAACGCGTGAATCTTAACCGATGATCGTGGGTTCAAGCCCAGGCAAGCACCACTGAATTTTCATGTGCTTAATATGTGATTGTAATTCATCTCGTGCTTTACGGTGAATGAAAACATCGTGAGGAAACCTGCATGTGTATAATGTCACTGAAATTCTGCCATATGTGTATTCTACCTAACCGCATTACAGCAGGTGGAATAAGCTCCAAACCTTCTCTCCAAAAAGGGAGAGGAAACCTTTAGTCCAGCAGTCGGACGGATAACGGATTTGTTTTGGAAGGCATACCATTAACCATGAGACATAACCACTGACCATCGAGTGGCTTCTTTACCAGCTTACACTCTTTAGAAATCTGATAACAAAACGCTATAATAAAAAAATAATCCTCGAAAAATAATGCCATAATTTTATTTTCCAACCTTTTAGGGTCACATGTTAAAAATGACAGGGACTTGTAACTGCTTCAGGCTTTATCCGACGAAAATCTCCAGTTTGACCTTGAAAATAACAAATGGCTGCTGTAATAAATTATCTCCGATAATAAAAGAGGACGTGACACAAAGAATATTTCGTGTTATCTAATGAAAGCTTTTTTTCCCATGATAAGGTATGAAACAGATGTCTGAATTGAATTTTCGTCACTAAAGGTCATCAGACAATGATTCTTATTTGTCAAGACATTATTCTATCCCGTATTTTTATTGTAACCGTAAAAATAAGTCTTGCTTCTTTTTCATTCGTATTGGATTTCGCTTGGTTTCATTTTCATTACAAGTGTAGGAATGTTTCAACTGTTTGCAAAAAGATGGTTATGAATTTGATTACGCTGATCGTTAATTAGAGAATGGTTATCCTGTTTGTAAGGATCTCCATTCAGAACCGAGTCAAGAGAAATAATTAGTTACATTGAAAAATTGCATGTTCATGTGAGGAAAAAAATTTATAAAGATAAACTTAAAAAGCAAAACCTTATCTAAATTGGAGCTAAATAAATACAACCGTTTTTGAAAAAATACTCGTATAAATACTCATATAATATTATATAAAATATTTCTTACATCTATTTAATATTTATTACTAGTTAAAAGCCTTAAACAGCTCCGTTTTATTAAAAAAATAAGTAAAAACAGTCAACAATTATTAATTTGAATTAATTATATTTAAATATAAAATATCAAACATGAACTGGCAAGTCTACTTTATTTTTTACATATTAAAATAGACCAAAGTGTTATGATAAGGAGTTTCGTCTTGACAAAAATATCATTTTTTCCGGTAACGAAATTAAGAAAGAACCAGTTTTACTTTTATTCCTAACCTACTAGGTATAAAAATATAAACTTTCAGTCTGTTGATACGCAAAATTCTGGAACTTTTGAGTTGCAGAGTTTGACTTTCGTCAGCGCGATTTAAAATACATGTAACGCCATCTAGGACAGCAGACATGGCAACTGTTTTCATGTAGTAAGAATATTTTGCATGTGATTTATTGAAACTGAACGATTATTGGTAGGCTTACTTTCGTCTTTTTTTGTGGTATTTATTTGTAGATATTTACAATTGACATGTTCGTTTTAAAAACTTTTAAAATATTTCAATCGTTACGCACGATTGAAATATTTTAAAAGTTTTTAAAAGTTTTTATTGCATGGTTTAATCATTTCTACGGTTCAATAACGTTATTTAAAATAAGAAAGAAAAATAAAATTACGAAAGTTTATCAAATGAACCGTACATATTTTTCCCAAATCAGTGTTTTTTTTAAATCATTTAAAAAATATAAATTTAAGTAAAAGGACATTGGCGATGTAAGTTATCCGCTACAAATTTTGGGATCTATGATCACTTGTGCCTGTAATTATAGTTACCCTGGCTTACTCAACCTGAAATAAGCAGCATAATGATTTTTTCTAAAATTAAATATTGCTCCAGAATGCGACAAAATTGTTTATAAAATGTGATCGTTTATAAAAATTACAAATTTATATAATTGAATTATTATAAGAAGTATTTCAAGGTACCGTTTAGTTTATTTATTTTATTAAAATTGGCTTAGTCTATCAAAAGTTTATATAAATTTTTGATTTTCGATAATGACACGGGCGAAGTCGAAGGCCTAGTTCCCGTACCGCTAGTTCAACACTATAAACTTACGTTTAAATATTGCTTGTATGAGCTTACTTGAATAAGGAATATTTAATTTTGACCAGTCATAAATATTTGTGACTGTTACTTACATAAATATTTCTATTATGAGCATAGGCACACACATATTTATCTCAGTGACTATGTATATAAGGGGAGGCTCGTACGCAATATAGCGTCATACGACACACTCCATAGAGTTCCTATAACCAATGGTTATCTAGGTTCAAGTATATATCGGACTCTTTTACAATTAAGAGTAAGAGAAAGTTTATTTATGATATAAACAATAAAGATAAAGAAATAAAATTAGTCTGTGAATGTACCACTGTCGACCTCCTTTCCTTTTGAGGAAGGTTTGGAGGACACTTTTCTTTGGTAGCAGAATTTCAGTTAAATTAGATGTTACCTCACGATGTTTTATTTCACCATCGAGCACGAGATGAATTATAAACACAAACGTTCACGCGTTCTAACCACTGGGCCGTATCGGTTCATAAAACAAAATAATTGTGGCGTACCGTAACAGCCTGTGAATGTCCCATTGCTGGGCTAAAGGCCTCCTCTCCTCTTTTTGAAGAGAAGGTTTGGAGCTTATTCCACCACGCTGCTCCAATACGGGTTGGTAGAATTCACATGTGGCAGAATTTCAGTGAAATTAGACACATGCAGGTTTCCTCATGATGTTTTCCTTCACCGTAAAGCACGAGATGAATTATAATCACAAATTAAGCACATAAAAATTCAGTGGTGCTTGCCCGGGTTTGAACCCACGATCATCGGTTAAGATTCACGCGTTCTTACCACAGGGCCATCTCGGCTTTTTCGGCCATTGTGGCATACGTCCTAGGATATTATTTTAACTGTCAAATCCGAGTTGATCAAAAGTACTTTGCGCAAAATACCCTCAACTGTCACTTGTGTGGCAGCCGCTGAAAAGCAGCGTTTATTGAGCTGAGTGCTAGTCAATTTGTTACGTCAAATAACTTTACTATATATATACATATCATCTTTTTTATATTCATAACTAGTTTCCGTCCGTGGATTTACTCACAAGGGGAGAGGCAGGGCCTATATCCTTTTCTATAACCCTGTCAACATATATGAAAAAAACTTATCTATATAAGTATGTATTTACAAAAGAAAAGTTGTCTGGATTGTATCAGTTGTCTGGTTTGCATAGTACAAGCTCTGCTTAGTTTGGGATCAGATGGCCGTGTGTGAATAATGTCCCAGAATATTATTGTTAATATTATTAAAATGATTATTGTTATATTATAAAACTATGCTAATCAGTGAGTTGATGTGAAAGCATAACAAACAAGTAATTTAGCAAACTCACGTTCGCATTTATAATATAAGTTAGGATTTACGTCATTTACATCACATACTCAAGTCTAAAGGTAAATATTTATCGGTTTTGGAAATATCAGTGCGGTGGGATGCTGGTGCGTGTGTGTAGATGCGTCTGTGTTTTTTAAAGAATAATAACAATACCTCTTTTAAGGAATTATTAATATTTCTATTTACCCCCCTAGCGTGAAGCTTGTGTTAGGAGTGGGGACGACCACAGCCCAAGGGGAGGATCGAAGCGAATATTAAATCGCTAGGTAGGCAGTAAACCATTGGACAACTGACGTTTAAAAAAAATGGTATAAAAGAATAATTGATTGATCAACACACAGCTCAAATTACTGAAGCCAGCACCATGAAAATTTGCATATGGGTTCCTTTTACTCAGTAGGTTATCACTGATGACGATATTTTGATAATGTAATTCTTGCGGTAGTGATAAAGAGGCTTTTTTATCACATATAGGGCAGCGTTGACCATTGAATACCTGATGTAAAGCATCGATCTAGGATGTAGCACGCTTGCCTAGAGGAAACCTGTTTACTCTGGATTTAAAGTCACCAACGTTGTACGCCTCAGGAAATACACTTTTTTGTGCTACTTTACTGTGCTAGTGCTACATTCGTATTTTGTGCTTAAGGAATTCACCAAATTCAACCAAGAAGAATCACTGGTACATATAAAGATATCAAACACAAGAAAATAAAAGGATAAACACAGTGAGTCAATTTTATAATTATAGTGAACGGGTAGAAAATAAATAAAATCACCGGGTCTACATATTAATTGTTAACTTCTACATATGAGACCATATTTTCACAACGATTACTAACTACAACGGTGGCGCTGTCTGCAAACTACAGAGTTGAACACCAATAGACTAGAGTTCAATCCCAAGCCAACTCTTGAGAAAATTATTTTATTCTGCACAAAATTAAGTTATAATTTAAAGCATGGAATGCAAAGGATGTAAACAAATGCATTTAGAACGAAATAAATTTCTCATTTGTAAATTGTGTCAAGATAAATATCATTACAAGTGCCTGAACATATCTGATGAGCAATTCAAACGCCTCACTGCAGAATTTCGAGCTTCATGGATCTGTCCAGCGTGTACAAACATAACACGCAGAAACAGAGGAAATATGAATACTCCCGTTCGATACAGTCAAATTCCTACGGTTGAAGATTCACTTGATATGTTGTGTGATTATACCGAAGTTGGCAACGTCATACCGAGCGAAAGTCAAACAACACACTTAAACAACAATAACGTAATCACTATGGACAAAATAAGTGAGTTGCTTGATCAAAAATTGAACACCACACTACAAGCACATATGAACAATCTTCGTTTGACACTACGAGAAGATATAAAAACTCTAGTGCGTGCCGAAATGGATGCAGCAATACAAAATTTAAAAGACGAATTCTCTTCAACTACTGATTTCATCTGCGCTGAACAAGAAAATTTAAAAAAAGAAGTTGACATTAAAACAAAACTTATTTCTAGTTTGGAGACTGAGAACTCACGGTTACGTAACGACGTGCAGAAGATCAACAATCGTATATGTATGCTTGAAAAAAGTTCCCGTAACCATAACATCGAGATACAAGCCGTGCCGGAGTCGCGTAATGAAAACGTCATGGATCTGTTTAAAAGATTATGTGAAATCATTAATGTACCCCTCGATCCCATACAAATTCACGCATGCCGCCGTGTCGCCAAATTAAATCCATCCTCAGCTCGACCGCGTAATATTCTGGTTACCTTAAGCTCTCCTTACATAAGAGACACCATTCTATCAGCTGTACACAGATACAATAAAAGCCATCCAAAAGAAACATTAAACTCGAGCCTTATAGGAGTTACTGGCGAGTCAAGAAAAATCTATGTAACGGAACACCTATCCCCAGAATTTAAAATGATTCATGCCTCCGCACGGAAAGTCTCTAAAGAGAAACAATATAGATATGTCTGGGTCAAGTATGGAAACGTCTATATGCGCAAAAATGAATCGTCGTCTGCCATCCTTATCAAAAACGAAGAATGCTTAAAAAACTTAAAATAACTAATTTATAGTATTATCTTTCGCTCTATTCTAAATTTTACATGTTAAAACTAAAATTGTTTATTATTATGTTAATATATTACCAGAATGTTAATAGAATTAGATCAAAAACTGTTGATGTATCCCTTAACATTTTAAATAGCAATTATGACGTAATTTGCTTAACTGAAACCAATTTCAATGACGAAATATTCGACCATGAAGTCTTTGACTCACGCTACAATGTTTTTCGTAGAGACCGCTATACTACAAGTATTAACAAAAAAGATGGCGGTGGGGTAGTTATGGCGGTTAAGAAAAGCTTTAATGTCTTAAGACAAACTTCCTGGGACAGTGATCTCGAAGATTTATGGTTGAGTATATCTACTCATGATAATGTCTATACTCTTCATCTCTGTCTTTGCTATCTGCCTCCTGATCTTGCTGTCGACAGCATCGAATCTTTCTATGCTTCTTGCATAAAAATTGTCACAAACAAAAATGAGACAAACAATTTCTTAATTATTGGAGATTTTAATACACCGAACTTAACATGGCACAATACGCCCACATCTAATGATCTTATACCTAGCTCTTGTCAAGATCACAAGTCACGTTTATTACTAGATATGATGAACTTTTGCAATCTCAGTCAATTTAATTGTATTCGAAATCATAATGATAGACTTTTAGATCTCGTCTTATCGAATCTGTCGATAATCAAAGTTAACAGCGCGGTAGACTCAACTTTAAGTCGTATTGATAAACATCATCCACCTATTACCATTAGTTTTAATCTTAAATCACAGGGTACAATTAAACAAAATAAGCGCATGAAACTTAATTACTTTAAATGTAATTACCAAAATGTTCGATCGGTATTGGAAACCATTAATTGGACTAAAACTCTGTCATTTGAAGATATGGACACCAATGTAGAAGAATTCTACAAGATCTTAAACAAAGTAATCAAGGAAAACACACCTCTGGTACGAGACGAATCGTTTCGTTACCCAGTTTGGTTCAGCCATGGACTTAAGCGTTGTCTCACTGAAAAGCATAAATATCATAAAAAGTTTAAAAAATTTAATAATCCGCGAGACTATGACACTTTTTCTTTGCTGCGTAAAAGGAGTAAGAACCTTATAGACAAATGCTATAACGATTTCGTGTGTTCGGTGGAAGACTCAATACACAGTAATTCAAAAATTTTCTACCGATTCATAAATGATAAAAAAGGTTCTAAAATTAACTCAATACCGGAAGTTGTTAAATATGCGAATAAAACTTCTAAAAACGCCCAGGACGCTTGCGAATTATTTTCAAATTATTTTAGTTCAGTATTTAGTTCCTCCAATCTAAAAGGCTCACATAATTTTCATGCAGTCGATTACAATAATAATACACTAAGTAACTTTACTATCTCTAAAAATGAAATATACAAAAAAATTAGGAATCTAGATCAAAATAAGGGTGCAGGCCCTGACGGGATTCCACCTTCTTTCATAAAATTATGTGCTCAAGAACTTAGCACTCCACTGTCTATTCTGTTCAACATGTCCCTGAACAATGGTATCTTCCCTAAATACTGGAAAACTGCCTATATTATACCAATTTATAAATCTGGAGACCGTTCACATTGCGAAAATTACCGTCCTATCAGTATTTTGTCATGTTTCTCCAAAATCTTAGAATCTATCGTATACGATAAAATTTATCATCACGTATATCCGGCACTGTGTAACAAACAGCATGGCTTTGTAAAAAATCGTTCCACTACATCAAATTTGGTAGAATATAAGAACTATATTTGCAACACTTTTGCGAAATGTGGACAAACGGACTCGATATATACTGACTTCTCAAAAGCGTTTGACAAGGTAAACCACATTTTGCTCTGTCGCAAACTAAAAGCATACGGAATCCATGGCTCCTTATTAAGATGGGTAGAATCATACCTAGACAGGAGAACACAATTAGTTGCAATCAAAGGGTACACTTCCTCCCCCGCAACAATTACATCTGGGGTACCACAGGGGTCGAACCTTGGACCTTTATTTTTCATAATATTTATTAATGACCTAGCTAAAGAGTTGTCGTGTCAATTTTTACTATACGCCGATGATCTTAAAATGTATTCTTCGATTAATAACGTCAATGAAGCTATATCTCTTCAAAAGGACTTAGATACTCTTTCCAGATGGTGCACTAATAATCATATGACGCTAAATATAGAAAAGTGCTTTGTAATAAGTTTTACACTGAAAAGATCGAAAAAAGTACTTTTTGATTACACTATAAACGAAAACATACTTTCACGCAAATCCACCGCAAAAGACCTGGGAGTAATATTTGACGAAAAACTCTCTTTTAGGGATCATTACGAGTACATAATTAACAAGAGTAACAGATTGTGTGGATTCATAAGCAGGTGCACTAAAAGTTTTAAAAGGCCTAAAACTACTATACATCTTTACTGTTCCATAGTTCGCAGTATTTTAGAATATAACTCGGTTATATGGTCACCTAACTATGCCACTCACTGTGAAAAGATAGAAGCCGTACAGAAAAGGTTTTTACGATTGCTCAGTTTTCGCTATCAGTACGGACGTAAACTCGAATGCTACAATGACAGGCTTAGTCATTTTAAATTGCAAACACTAGAAATGCGTCGTGACTGCAATAACTTAGTATATTTGCATAAAATAATACACGGTGTTATTGACTCACCCTTGCTTTTAAGATCCATCAACATAAACACTAACTTTAAATACCGACACCCTAGAATATTTACCCTGGACGCATACAATAACAACATATCATATCATAATCCTATCGGTCGTATGTGTCGCGCATATAACAAAATTTTTCTCGAAAAAGACGCGAATGATGGTATTGACATTTTCAACAATAACATAAATCTATTTAGAAAACAATTGGTTTCAATATTTTCAATTAACAACTAATAATAGTGATGAAATCTATTTTCTTATTCATTATTTAGTTCCTCATTTCAACATTTCATAATTTCATTTTATTTTTCATTGTCATAACTTGTTCATATTTTTCTGTATAATTTTTTCTTTTCATTTATTGTAAACGTTTTTTGTAAAGTGTACAATGTATTCTCAAGTGCTGATGTTATTCGATTTTTATAAGTGAAATATTTCGTCTACAATCTGTGTTCACATAGTTGTTGGGTTATAACTTAGCTTGCTTATAATGTTTACTTATATATTAAATGTGTCTTTAGTTATAATCTGTTTTGTGGACCATAAATAAATAAATAAATAAATAAATAAATAAATACAGACCCAGGCAAATTAATCCACAGTTTTGCAGTGTGAATAATAAACATGGATTCGAAATACTTTGTACGTTCACCTTAAATATATTCATAATGATATTTATATTTTGTATAAGCTTGCTTAAAATCTTTCATGTTTAAAGAAAGAGCGAAGCGAGCCGCGTCAATCAATCAATCAATCAATCAACAGCCAATCGTTGTCCACTGCTGAACATAGGCCTCTCCCAAGGTGCGCCAAAGCTCCCTGTCCTCCGCCTTCCGCATCCAGTTGGTGCCCGCCACCTTCTTAAGGTCGTCGGTCCACCTGGCTGGAGGGCGCCCTACGCTGCGCTTGCCGATTCGCGGTCTCCACTCTAGGACTCGTCTGCTCCAACGGCCATCGGTCCTACGACATACGTGACCAGCCCACTGCCACTTCAGCCTGCTAATTTTGCAAGCTATGTCGGTGACTCCGGTTCTTTTCCGGATAATCTCATTTCTGATCTTATCCTTCAAAGATACTCCGAGCATAGCTCGCTCCATAGCACGCTGAGCGACTTTGAATTTGTGGACTAGTCCCGCAGTTAGTGTCCACGTTTCGGCACCGTATGTCATGGCAGGTAAGACGCATTGGTTGAAGACTTTCGTCTTCAAACATTGCGGTATAGACGACTTGAGGACTTGACGAAGGTTGCCAAATGCTGCCCATCCCAAGCGAATTCTTCGATCGGCTTCCTTCTCGAAGTTGTTCCTACCGACTTGTATTATCTGTCCTAGGTAGGTATATTCACTAACAACTTCGAGAGGTTTCCCCTCGACGTATATCGGTCCCGGCACGACATGCCTATTGAACATGACCTTGGTCTTGTCCAAGTTCATACCGAGACCGACACACCGGGAAGACTCGCCTAGGTTACGCAGCATTTCGGTGAGTTGTTCTAGCGACTCTGCTATGATGACGATATCGTCGGCAAATCGAAGGTGTGAGATGTACTCGCCGTTTACATTGACTCCATACCTAGTCCAATCCAGCGTTTTGAAAACGTCTTCCAACGCGTTGGTGAACAGTTTCGGGGATATTACATCCCCCTGTCTCACCCCTCTGCGCAGTTGGATCGCCTTCGTCTTACAGTCCTGGATGTGGACAGTCATTGTAGCGGCGTTGTACAGACATCTCAGTACCTCGATATATCTCCAATCGATATGACATCTCTGCAATGAGTCGAGCACTGCCCAGGTTTCGATGGAGTCGAAGGCTTTCTCGTAGTCCACAAATGCCATACACAGCGGCTGATTGTACTCTTCGGTCTTCTGCACAATCTGCCGAACAGTATGGATGTGGTCCACGGTGCTGTAGCCTGATCGAAAGCCGGCTTGCTCTGGGGGCTGGAACTCGTCAAGTCGTCTGGCGAGACGGTTCGTGACGACTCTTGAGAACAGCTTATACACGTGACTCAGGAGGGAGATTGGTCTGTAGTTTTTCAAGAGGGTTTTATCACCTTTCTTGAAAAACAGTACCACCTCACTCCCGCTCCACGTTTCCGGGGTCTTGCCATGTTGGATGACGGAATTAAAGAGGCTTGCTAGCTCTTTCAGGACCGGGGTCTCGCCTGCCTTAAGCAACTCTGTTGTGATTCCGTCATCTCCCGGAGCTTTGTTGTTTTTAAGCTGTTCTAGAGCCGCCCTAATCTCTCCTTGGTCAACGACCGGGAGCTCCTCGGAGTAATGGCGCATAAGAGGGGCGCGCTGGTCATCAATACTGATTCCCACGGGTTTATCCGATCTTGAAGAGAACAACTGCCCATAAAACCTCTCTACTTCTCCGATAATCTCAGGCCTAGAGGTAACGACCCCACCATTTTCAGTTTTAAGTTTTGTCAGACGCGGCCTCCCAAACTTGCGAGCGAACACTTTCGATCCCCGATTTTGCTCAATCGCAGCCTTGATGGCACGGGTATTGGAGCGTCGGAGATCGCGTCGCGTCAGCGTTTTTATTGTTCGGTTTAAGGCCTTATCTGACAAAAACGATGGTAGTTCTCGTCGTTTTCTCATGAGCTCGAGTGTCTCAGCAGAAAGTTTTGGTGCGTTGTCTCTTCTCTGTGGCGGAAAACACTTGCGGGATGTGTTTTGCAGTATTTTGACCAGCGTGTCGGTTCTCTCATCAATGCTGCTTATGGTTTCCAACGCGGTGAATTGATTTTGAAGTTCCATTTGGAACTTTTCGGAGCCTTGAGCAGCTTGCAGCATGGTAGGTCGGAGAGTAGACCTCATCATTCTCGATCTTTCGGCTTTTAAGTTGATATTTAGAGTGCCTCGAACCAAGCGGTGATCACTTCCGGTATTAAACCTGTTGATCACTGAAACATCTCTAAATATGTGCCTTTTATTCGAGATGATAAAGTGTATCTCGTTCCTTGTCACGTTATCGGGGCTTCGCCAGGTCCACCTCCTCTGAGGCTTCTTTTGAAAGAAAGAATTCATCAAAAAAAGCCCCTGCGCTTCGAGAAAGTTTACCAGCATTTGCCCCCTGTGATTTCTGCAGCCCAAGCCGTAAGGTCCGACTTTCGATTCACCGCTATCTTGTACTCCCACTTTAGCATTAAAGTCTCCCATAACAACATTGTAGTGGGCCTTCGAGGTGTCGTTGAGGGCCTTTGCGATGTCCTCGTACATCGCTTCGACCACATCATCAGAGTATGTCGAAGTTGGCGCATATACCTGTACAACCTTCAGGGAGTACCTGTCGGAAAGTTTTAGGACAAGATACGCTACTCGGTTCGACACACTACTGATTTCCACAATGCTGCTAATGAGATCCTTTTTGACTAGAAAACCGACACCACCCTGGGAGAGGTTATCACCTTCGCGGAAGTAGAGTAAGTTACCGGACTCTAGAGTTATCGTGTCCTCCCCCTGTCTTCGGACTTCAGATAACCCCAGTATATGCCAGTTTATATGACTTAACTCTACTTCTAATTCGGCGAGGTGATGGTCCAGCCTCATCGAGCGTCCATTATACGTTGCCTTTTTCAGTCGCTTTATACGGTAGCCTGCCGTGAACCGGTGATTCTTAGCACCCCCTGCCCTGCCGATACCGCGACCGCTACCTTGGTCGGGCCTAGCGGGCTTGCCGGTAACTGGGGGCCTTTTTTTGGGCGCATCTACCATTTAGGGAGGGGTTTGCCCATACTCGCCGCGCTGGGCAGGCGTGTTGGCGAGCGCAGTAGGGGGTAAGATGTTTATGAGAGGGGGGACGCTGCTGCCCATCCCCCCTTTTCCCCGTCCCTCAGTCGCCTCTTACGACACCCACGGGATGAGATTGGGGGAGTACTATTCTAAGCCGGTACTCCACGGCGAGCGAGCCGCGTGTGAAGCGCTAATTAAGAATATATACAAATGAATATTCACTTGTTCTAACCACCAGATCATCTTGGCTTTATATATATCAAGGTTTTTACTATGTATAATAGGTCAACTATTTACTCCGTTATATTATTTTATATAAGTTAGAAATACATGAAAGGTAGGTTCAGTCGATTACTTGAAAGAGGCTTAACGCAAAGCTGACTAAAATTTATTCACTCACAAATTTGTATTTACTGGCTAAATATATATTTCAAAACGAACGTTTATTGCGTTTTTATTGCTTCCGTTATTTATTTAACTGTGATATAATGGTTCTCATAAGAACTCACTTTGTATTTCACTCGTGAAATATTAAACAATTACGGTGTTACGCTATTTTCATTCGTGTATCGTTTTAATGCTATAATTATTAAAGTCAATTTCGCATACCACCTTCTGACGTTTCAGGATAGTGTTTTGTGGAGAGTTTAGAATTGGTTCGTGCAGAATAGCTTTACTATTAAACTCATCGTAGTAAACGGTCGTAAAATGTCAGATATTGATTTGCAAAATTGACCATAATAATCATAAAATTTCAAAAATACATGCATCAAAATAGTATATACCATAAGTCGGTTGTGAACATTTCATGGATGAGTAATGAAATGAGTTATCATATAATAGCACTGCTGGTTTAGTAAACATCCTAATAAAACCTTACTTATAAAAGTTGCTTAGCGACAGTTCAGTTAAACAAATATTTATCTCTTTCAGTCATTATTGATTTGACATTCGAGAGAAGAACGCATTATTGTTTAACTAATTACTCGCTAAACAAAGTTTACGAAGTGTTCGTAATATTGTTTTATGTTCATTATAATATTGGAAACATTTCGAGTATTTTCCGATAAATAACGGTAGTGAAACCGAAAAATTTAATAATAATAACTTATCACAGTCTATGTAGTAAGTGTAAAATAGTTTAAGCCAGAATATTTTAACTAGAATGTCACTAGAGCTATGTGACTGTGGGGCAAAGCATTCCATTCTATAATAAAATCCCGCATACACTATTTATATTTGCAAAGGAATACGTTTGAGTTGAAAGATACTTTATTTCACAAAGAACTTCCTCTTTTCTCAAAGAACATTATTCATTTAAAGATAAACTTAACTAATATACACTTAATTTAAATATTTACTTACAAGGCTTTCAGTCATTTACTTATTGATACTTTGCATTTGTACGTATAATTATCAAACTTACGAACATTTAAAAAGAACTAACTACTGCTGGTACAGCTTTTTACTAGTGGTAGAACTTTGTGCAAGCTCGTCTGGGTAGGTACCACCCACTCATCAGATATTCTACCGCAAAACAGCAGTTCTTGGTATTGTTGTGTTCCGATTTGAAGGGTGGGTGAGCCAGTGTAATTACAGGCATAAGGGACATAATATCATCATCATCAACATCTTATGTCTGAATATATGTTTAAGTCTATATGTATATATATGTTATTTAGGTTGGTTTATTACATATTTGTATTAAACTCCTTAAATTTGAAAAAGTTGTTCGCACACTATGACCGATTAGTGATCCTGGCTAAAAAACACATAAGCATTTCTCTTCACAGAGGTCGCCTGGAAGAGACCACTATAAGTGATAAGGCCGCATTTGTATACTACATGTTCTACTTGCTATTATATGTTACTAAATGTTTGTAAAGTGTGTGCAATAAAGGATTAATAAATAAATAAATAAACATCTTAGTTCCCAAGGTTGGTGACGCATTGGTGATGTAAGCGATGGTTAACATCTCTTACAATGCTAATGTTGGTGACCACTTACCATCAGGTCCTTATATACTCGTCCGTCTTCCTATTCTATAAAAGAAAAGAAAAAATTGCTAGTCATTAAGTATAAAATCTCGATATCTATTTTTGAATATTTCCATAGTTGAAGAAACTTTAAAAATGCGAGGTAGGCTATTGTACATCCGAACTTCCTCAAATCGAATATTTTCCCTGTAGTATAGTGTTCCAATATTCAGTTTTATGTCTAGTATTATATATGTGTTTTTGCTGGGATGTAATTTGTTTATGTGTGTCATTATTCAATGCTTTTAATAAATTAAAAAAAAAGGTGCGCGTCCCGCAATCAGTAGAGTTTAATATCTATTTTGATTGCTTTTGAAAAAAATGTATAATTAAAGACAATAAATAAATAAATATACAGTATAATAAATAAAAGCATAATGTTTCTTTAATAAGATAAATATATTTTTGCAGCACACATGTCCTGACACGGAGAAGCAACGAGGTATATACGCCGTATACGCGCCACACACACAAGAAATTGCGAGAGCGGAAGCGGAGAGAAAAAAAACTAAATCAATTCAGTAGCTTAACTTGGTGTTTTGTTAGGTACTACTTTATTACTTAACTCTAGTCTACTTTGTGTACTCATCACGTACCGCCAAGCAGCTATACTCAGTATTTTTGTTTCCCTGATTAAAGAATGAGTGAGTCAGTGTAACTACAGGCACGGGACATAGCATGAAGTAAAGGATGGCTTATATTTTTTTAATGCGTATATCGTGGCACATACGCCAGACTGTCGACCGATTTAAAAAAAAAAAAAAAAAACGTTTTCTTTGTAAACAAACAAAGACCCAGTTTTATCATGCTAACGCTACATTAATAAAGTACTTAAGTATAGTTTTCTATTAACTATCAGTTAAATGTGATTGGGTATCAACTTGACAGCTTTGGGTCAATCTTTACCGCTCAATAAAAGATAATTGCTCGTCCGTGTTCATTCATTCCCTATACTGAAGCTAATAAATGCTCAATCTATGGTGAAGATATAGTTGTTATTGTTTCGCAATTATATATATTAGTGAAGTATTTATTGAAACTTGGTCTATAATATAGTTCCAACACTTCTTATATCGAACAATCAAAACAATCATTCCAAAACGATAAATAAACATTTTCAAGGTCAAGACCTTGGAAAACACGTAAAGTCGGTCGAACCCGAACTCTTATCGGTCGTGTCGGATTGCCGTCCCATCGGATTATGAGAGTGAGGAAATAGAAAGAGCATTTTTGTTTACACACACATTTGTGTACTACAATATGATGCAGTGGATTAATCCCTCTATAGATTTGCCACTGTGATTAAAATAGGTCAGACATCAACCTCATTTATTTCTCCCCACAAACGAGACCCCATGTTAAATAAAAGCCACGTGAATCTAACTATAATTTAGGTTTAGTTTGGACATGTATTGTACATCATCGCCTCAGCTTCTTAAGTTAACTTTAGAAGTTGCTATTCCATTTGAGATAACAGTACTAACTTACGCCTTAATTTCACAATTCCTTCCGCGGTTTCGACTTGACGACGCAAATAACTCCAGGCGCGGAACGCGTTAAAGCGTGCTATGAATAAATTAACGCAGCTTCAGACAGCCCTTGGGACTCGTCTCTCTCGTTGAGATGACTACGTATATCTTTCGTCTTTTGTCTCTTGTTACTACTCTTGTAGGGTTACATTTATAAAAACCTTTACAAACAAAGCCAGATATCCTTTTCTATACTCGTTAATCCATTTGTTATATGTGCGTGTGAATTAGAGATATATATCCATCTCTTTGCTCCTTTTTAGGGTTATTTTTATACGGTTAAATACTCTTATAACGAAATCTAGGTATACTTTTTTATGTATGTATTTGCTTTCACCATGGATGGGAGTTTATGTCTCGAAGATAGAAAGCAAAACCATATGAAGTTCCGTATGTTTTGTACATTATTATTCGCTTTAAATTTTTATTTGTTGGTTATTAGTTAAACAATGCTGTCTTCTTCCTTCGAATATCAAATCAATCATGACAGAAAGAGAGATTTTTTTTTTATTAGTTTCAAGTTGTTACATTCATCGCAGTTACGCGTAAAGTTCGCGCGTTACATAATAAATCGCATTTCCTGAAAATTTATGATTCAAGCATCGTCGTTATAATAATTTTGTAAAGACTGAAGTTCTTTGTTTCTTTCCTGTTTTACATTTTCTTTCATGACGTAATAAAGTTTAAAGATGGACTATATCAGAACGTTCTAAGACGATATATGTATAATATATAATAACATACATAAAACCAATACGGTCGTAATTATCAAACGATTAGATGTAAGTCGTAAGTTCGATCCTGAATTTTTTTATAGAATAGGAAGGCGGACGAGCATATGGGCCACCTGATGGTAAGTGGTCACCAACACCTATATACATTGGCATTGTAAGAAATGTTAACCATCGCTTACATCGCCAATGTGCGACCAACCTTGGGAACTTAGGTTCTATGTCCCTTATGCCTGTGATTACACTGGCTCAGTCACCCTTCAAACCGGAACACAACAATACCAAGTACTGCTGTTTTGCGGTAGAATATCTGATAAGTGGGTGATACCTACCCAGACGAGCTAACACAAAGCTACACCACCAGTAATATATATTATCGGGTTATTGTCGGTCTCACTCCTAACACAATTAGTACAATTAATTGGAAAGGTAATTAGGAATATTCGTAATGTAACAAAAAACCAACTAACGGACACTATTGACTCCATTAGTTTTAATGCTTTAGCAAAATAGAGATAGCAATGTTTACTAAAAGCACATATATATATATAGCTGACCACAATATATCATCCAGTATTCCCTTTGATCTTTGCCTTAAGAACCGAGATAGCTTACTGAATAGAGCATGTGTAACCGCTAGATCGTCGATTTAAAACACAACCAGAACCAATATTTATTTTTGCTTAATTTGTGTTCATAATTCAAATTAACTATAAAGACTTCGCAAGCAAACTTATGAAAATATTTGTGTCCAAATCGCCCTGATGCAGCGTGGTCGTGTATTCTCTTACCTTCTTAAGTGAAGAATTTACCTAGCAGTGGTGCGAACTGGTAATTTACAGACACGATTATTTTGTTTAAGCTTTTTAAAATATATATAGAAAGCACTACAATGGACATTGAAAACGTTATTAATGATTCAGAAAACTCTCACAAAAAGTCATTTTGAGTAATCTTTTGGAGAATAATTATAAAGAACAACATACAAATGTCACATGGCTAGTAAAAGGTTACTTTTACTAGCCACTACGATATTATCCACTATGCTGCTCAATTGATAGTTAGTGGAAATATATCGACTGTTCCAAGTAGGAGATGCTAAAAGATACACTTTGGCTGAATTTAATTTGACATACTCGTCAGGTTTCCTCACGATTCCTCACGATGAAGTCTCCATTAAGTATAGCAAATTGTGTTTGAAGGCTCGGACGTATTTCTTGCATAGTTTTTGCCGGCTTAGCGAATGTATAGCCGTACTTTAGCCGTAACATATTAATTGCAGCATTTCTGGCGGCGGCAGTGCAATGAATACATTAGTGAGCCATGTTACCTCCCCAGAGACCGATCTCGCTGCTCTAGTGATGTGAGATTTTTTTAAGACTTCATTTTTTAAATCGATAATTCAAATAAAATTCCGAAGTGTACACTTAGATTGCCACTGAGCAGACTTCAATTATTTGTAAAAAATATTCATATCAGTAAAGCCTTTCTCTCTTTCTTTCTGAATACATATCTGACAAAAATTCGTGGATTGAATGATTGTTGGATCTCGTGCAGGAACTAAGTGTATTATTTATAAAAAAATGTTTTTAAATAAACCGGTGTATATATGAATAAAAATATTTTTATTTGATTTGAACATCTTATCTCATTCGGTTCCCACATTTTCTTTTGTGCTTATTGTTTATCGTTTCACAAATCGGATTTTTTTTAATTGTCAGTTTAAGATTCTAAATAGATTGCATGTGATGTATTATAATGCGGAGCTTTCGATAAGCTCTCATGTTTGTGTTTCGCTCTCTCATCAAATCGGTACTGCTACTTGCATTGATGTCTTAGCTCGTAGAGCTAAACCGTAGTCCGGAGAGAGTTTAGCAAGGAACCAAAAGCTTTCCTAGACAATGTATTTTAAGCGCTACAAGATTGCAGAATCCGAACTGAGATTTCTTGACATAAAAAAACCTAGTAATATTCCTGTTTTTAAATAACAAGCTCGACTAGTATTAAGGACGTCAATAGCTGAATCGAACCTGCGGGTTTGATATCGATAGGCAACCGGTATACCACGTTACAATTGACGTTTTGCTTTTACACTTTACTCATCAGGTTGAGTTGGAATTTTGTACTTTTGTTCGGACGTGCTTAAAAAGTTTTCACGTTTATGCGTGCTAATCTATACTAATATTATAAATACGAAGATAACTCTTTGTGTCTCCTACGCTTTTAGAGCTATGAAATTTGATATGAAACATGCTTGAACCCCAAAGACCCCCCCCCTCCGGCATTCGCAAGCAACGCCGCGGGCGAAAACTAATTTGCATAATATGCAAAAATCATCTGCCTCGTTAGTTGAGTAGCTAGCATATAATTAAGACTGCAGTTTCAGAGGTCACGGATTCAACCCCTGGGTTAAGCCATTAAAAATGTATTAGGTTGGCGCTGCTACGATCGCTCTACGCCGTCATTACTTTTGAGTGTGAAGCGTTAGTATCAGTAACCATTATATTATTCGAATAAATATTATATTTTTCAAAGACATAAAGTATCGGAAATTTTTATATATTAATTTATATTAAAATGTTTCTCGCGTGTGAAAGGGAAGAAAAATGTTACGTATCTATGTACTTTTCTATACCCATGATAACGTGTATCCAAAATTTCAGTAAAAACAAATAAACCAACAAACTCACTTTCGTATTTATAATAATAATGATATTAAGCAATAGCTATATTTTATTAATATTTAATCAGTCGATACATTTAAAATTACCCTGGTTACAAATTTGTAATTTCTTCAGCATATAACATTAAAAAATAAATAATATCTATTTGTATACAATATGTACATATTTTTTATAATTAAAAAAAATCATAGTAAAAAAAAAGTTACCGTCAAAATCGACACGTCACGTTTCTCTCGCTTGAAGTTGCAATGAATAAATAAGATGCCCCGGGCTACATCCCAGGGGTTCGCTTTCATTCATCTGTACCACAGATTGAAACCCACATAGCTTGGTGGAAAGCTGATAAGGGAGAAGAATATACATATAACCTGTGCCATCTAGAATCTTCTATGCATCTATTTCTGACGTAGAGTGCAACGTTTCTTTATATAACGTTGGGACTGTATTTATAACTTTTATTAAAATCATAAGGTAAATAACTTAGTATAAGTGTAATGTTCACCCTTTAACACAAGGCGTAAGATCGTTATTAAATATTAAATAATACATATTATATTTTATATATCAGCTCGCTTTGCACACACACCGTCTTCATTTCGCGCCAATTCCAACATATATTCTATTTTCCCGCGCTCCGCGATGTCATCCGAGATGACAGATGGATAGATACACAGATAATATATATTCATATTAAAAAATAATAATTAATACATTATTGTAGATGTGTGTACACTAGAATAAGATTTTAATTAAACGCATTAAAAGTGGAGTCCGTATTCGTTGAATTTTAAAGTGAGATATAAATACATAAGAATATAAAATTCACGCTTGTCACGTTTCCGCCAACTAGCTTTAATCGAGTTTTAAAGTCGAATAAGCTTCAAGCCTTCTCCTCACCTTAATTCAACAGTAGGACTGTTTATAAATACATATGTAAAATATATACTTTTTATCAAATTTGCGTCATTTGAATTTTTTTACGAGTAAAAAAATTAAAACACTTCAAAATATTTTTCTCCAATGCACCCGAGGTTAATCTATTGACAAACAAGAAGCGACCGTTTGCTGGATCGGTGTTTTTTTATTATAATATCAACCGTGACAGCTGTCGCATTGGCTGACGTCCAAGGAGTTTTATTAAAACAAGCTTAGAATATATATTTAATGGATGCGCTGCGGAATATTATATCCGATAAGGAAATTATGGTAATGGCCGCACTGTTTTTGGCGTGGAAGAATGACCTTCTGACGGTCAAAGGTTTTTATATATGTTTAGGTATTTTTCATTATTGCAATACTAATATTATAAATGCAAAAATGAGTTTGTTTGTATGCCGACCAGCCAAGTTGGTTCAGTGGTTAGAACGCATGAATCTAAACCGATGATCGTGGGTTCAAACTCAGGCAATCACCACTGAATTTTTAATGTGCTTAATTTGTGTTTATAATTCAGGAGGCTTGATGTTGAAAGAAAACATCGCGAGGAAACCTGCATGTTTCAAATTTCACTGAAACTCTGCCAGATGTGTATTCCACGAACCCGCATTGGAGCAGCGTTTTGGAATGAGCTCCAAACCTTTTGCTCAAATAAGAAGACAAGGTTTCAACCAGGCAGTGGTTTGATTATTTGTTTGTTACGCTTTCACATTTTAACTACTCAATTAATGATCATGAAATTTTAAACACATTTTCAGGAGTATAGAAAAGAACATAGGGTACTTAAAATCGTTCGCCCCCTCACGCGAGCGAAGCCACGGGTAGAAATTAGTATACGTCCCATAAGCTATTAAACGGTTGGTTGAATGGCTAATTACACCGGTCATTCAGACCGACAGCTTTCAATAGAGACAGCTCCTAAATACAGTTAACATAGTAATTAGTAACGGCCATTCATTACAATTGACAAGTCTTGCTCTGATTTCATGATCCATATATATAATATAATGGAAGGGATTTATTTATCACTATGATACATAGAAAATTTTAAGAAGAAAAGAGACGCGACACAGCATATGATAGAAGTCAAACTTAGGGTTCGAAAAAATAAGTGAAAATTTACCTTAAAATCGATCTTTGCTAAAATCCCGCCATCTGTCTCAAAGAAGCGTTTGTCCAGCAGTGGTTACCTTACCGCAAACTTAGAAGAATGCCTAATATTTTTAGATAAACATTATCTTTGATAGTTTATGAGCGCAGTTCTCATTATTAAATTGATATTAAATTAACAAATAAAAAGAAAAATTACATTGCTTATAGTATAACCTGTCTAAGGTTGACGAGCATATTGGCCACCTGATGCTAAGTGGTCACTAACGCCCAAAAACATTGGCATTGTAGGAAATGCTAACCATCCCTTATATCGCCAATGCGCCATCAAACTTGAGAAACGAAGATGTTATGTTCCTTTTGCTTGTAATTACACTGTCTTTCTCAAATCGAAACACAACAATAACAAGTATTGTTGTTTTGCGGTAGAATATCTGATGAGTGGGTGGTATCTATCCAGACGAGCTTGCACAAAGCCTTACCACCAGTATAAAAGTCTATCAGTCTTCGCGCAACGTAGCTGAGCAAGCTATTACATAACTGTATACCTCTTAACACCTTAATTGATAAAGACAAATGAAGGGACCGTTTTTACTGATTTAAAATCCCTGGATGAGAAATCCATGAGTAATACATATTATATTACATAACATTGTATTTAAAAGTAATAAAGAAAAATTAAAAAATAATGTCAATAGATTTTTTAAATTTATTAATAGGTTGTAATACTTATGCGTTTCGATTTGAAGGGTGAGTGAACCAGTGTAACTACAGGCACAAGGTACATAACATCTTAGTTCCTAAGGTTGGTGGTACATTGCCAATTACCAATTACATTGCCAAAAAGGTACATTTACCAACAGGTCATTTGACCATTTGCCAGTCCACCGCCTACATAAAAAAAGTGTATAGTTAAAAAAAGTTGTATATATATATGTATAATATATATATATATATATATATATATATATATATATATATATATATTATATATAGTAATTTATATATCTTAATTCAATTTTTTATTATTATATTATGATATGAAAATTTTGTACAATTGCTTTTTAATAAACTCACAGGGGATACAATTTGAATTGAGTATTTATTATAAAACTCATCTGCGTTTTATTGTACATTAAAATTTTATATATGTTAAAATCAATTTGCTATCATTTATGCTGTGTTATGTCTGCAAGCTGAAATAAATTTAATGGATGATTTTTTTATCAACCTCGGATTAACCTAGGCCTAACGCTTGGGTCCAAGCCAGCTAAACTTACTATAACTTCTTCGAAAAGGGGCCTCAAATATCAATATCAAATTGCCTAGAAGCCTTTGATCTCTAAGTCTAGGGCTATTTTTATATATTTTCTGTCTGCCATATAAGGTTGTAGGTTCATTCAAATCTCGACTCGGGCTTATAAATAGCCTTTTATTATTGATCTTTCCCGCTATTGTATGGCTTTTAGTGTGTAACCTTCGTAACTCAGATTGAAACTAGATTCAACCCAGGAAGCCGTGAAACCTTTAAAGGGTTCCAGGTGAAAATAAAAAAATATAACGTTTCATGGTTTCCTAATTGTTCTTTTTAACTTAAATAATTTTGATTGAGTTTAATTGTTTCCTACTAGACAATTATTGTAATTAGTTATTAATGAACAATATTTTAAAATACATTCATTAATAATTAAACATATAAAACAAAATTTTCGTCAAAAAATAATATCAGCCTACATTAATTACATAAGGGTGAAGCTGAAATGGAAGTAATGAGCTCACTTAATCCCCGAATGATTGACACCACGCAGTTCGTTTCCATTAAACGTGTGATAATTGACGGTTCGATATAGAAAAAATACAATTTTCGAGGAATTTATTCACTAAAAATTCGCCAATTTTATTATATTAGGTCCTTACATATGAAATTAGCGTTTTGTTGTACTGACCACTTTGATCTGAAATATTAATTTATAAATTCATTTAGCTGGTACATTTGAGTTTTGAAAACAGTCATTCATTTGTTTTTTCCTCATTATTTTTTCTTTGATGTCGCTTATTACCGCACAATGGAAAACATGAAATATCGGTATATTTACGAGTGCGAGTTCTACCGTGGCACCAGTGCTGCAGAAACAACTCGAAGGATTAATGATGTGTACAGCGCTGGTGTCGCAAAAGAAAGCACGGTACGTTTTTGGTTTCAACTTTTCGTTCTGGAATTTTCGACCTTCATAACCAACCCCGTGGACGGCCGGAGACTAAAGTAAAAAATGAAGAATTAAAGGCTATTGTGGAAGCGGATCCATCACAAAACACTTCAGAGATAGCTGCAGGCTTCGGGGTAAGTGATAAAACTGTATTAAACTACTTGAAGCAAATCGGGAAAGTAAAAAAACTTGAACGATGGGTACCTCATGAATTGAATAAATCGAACTTGCAAACACGCGTCGAGTGCTGTGTTACTTTGCTTAACCAACACAATAATGAAGTAATTTTAAATCGAATCATTACTTGTGATGAAAAGTGGATACTGTACGATAATCGGAAGCGCTCGTCGCAATGGCTGAACCCTGGAGTCCCAGCCAAATTCTGCCCTAAACGAAAATTGAGTCAGAAAAAGTTATTTGTGAGTGTTTGGTGAACTAGCGCCGGTGTCGTTCACTACAACTTTCTAAAATCTGGCCAAACGATTACGGCAGATAACAGTTGTCAGCAACCGCAAACCATGAAGGAAGAACAAGCTGTTAAACAACCGAGATGGTCAAACGCTCTAGGCCACTGCTGCTTCACGACAACGCAAGACCACACACTGCACAATAAACAACCACTAAGTTAGATGAGCTACAATTGGAATGTCTGCGACATCCACCGTACTCCCCGACCTTGCTCCAACAGATTACCATTTTTTCCGGAATTTGGACAACTTCTTACAAGAAAAATTGACTATATTCCTCCCGTACAAAACGCCAATTTCATATGTGAGAACCTAATATTTACTATTATAGTTATAATTTACGACATATTTAATATGTGTAAGCCTAAAAATTATTTACATTGAAGCCTTATTTACAATAATAACTTATTTACAATAAAAAATAAAAAAATAAAAATAGTTATTGTACAAATCGTGCTTTGTGCTTTAAGTCCTACTGGCTTTGTGTAGTGTCATAATATGGGGAAGCAAATACTAAGACTCTATTGAAAAGAGGATAGCTGTCTCCAGCGCACCCATCTCAGCTTATGACGTTGTCGGAATGCAGCGACACTATGCGGAGCACGTGCGTTCGTCACGTCCGCAGACGTGGCCAGCTGTGGACTTCGTATCCGCAAGCGGTATAAGTGTTGTATATAGATCTCATAAGGCAATATAGTGATTCAATCTTTTATCATATTGTGGACAATTTACTTGACAATTAGTGTAAATACTCCGTTTCCGAGCACGTTATTTCTAACACTGGGTCACAATAAGCCAAATGCATCCAAATAAACACTTTTAATTTTGTTTGATTAATAAAACAAACTTAATACTATCAAGATTTGACAATATTTTTTATTTATTATAAAAGCATTTTAATACTTATTCTGTAGGATAATACAGATAAATATAAACTCATGGACAAAGGATATCTCATCTTACAAAGGCGTGGAACTCATTCAACCACCGATTACGAGAGGAATTATAACACAAATTATCCTTAAATAGTTCTGCCCGTGGCTTACCCCCATGTGAGAGTAGAAGTGTGATGTATCCTGTATGCAAAATTTCATGATGATCGGTACAGTAGTACCGATAAGTTAATACTTGTAACAAACAAACACACATTCGCGCTTATACATAACATTACCACAAGACAATCCTTTTTAGTAAGGTTAACTCAATAATACCATTTGCCATCTCGCCATACATTTTTTTTTTATATTTGCCGGGAGGGCTTGACTCTACTCCACCTGATGGTAAAATCGGGAAGAATGTTCTGCATTAGCCGCCCCCGCCTTGCCGGCCCGCAAGATGCCTCTTCACGCCTCGTTTGAAGGAAACCGTATTAGGAAACCGAAAAAGGAGGGAAACAGGTGAGCTGGTAGGGAATTACATTTTTTGGAAGTGCGAAAAAGGTGCTTATCACTAAGCATGAAATTTTTAGCTGTCAACGCTTGGATGATATGCAAGACATAAATTGTGGTAAAGACAAAACGGCGTGACTGTAAGGCCGTCATAGATTTAGACTATTAAATTTGAGATGAGAGTGTTAGCAGACTTTTTATTGTTATGTCACTGGCGGAACGTCAAACGGGCAGCCATATATCGTTGTTGGGCGTCATCGACGGATCGCCGTTAATTTTAATTACGTTTGAATTATAATATGCGATATATATATATATATATATATATATATATATGTATATGTATAAGAGCCGAGACTAAGCATGAAATTTTTAGCTGTCAACGCTTGGATGATATGCAAGACATAAATTGTGGTAAAGACAAAACGGCGTGACTGTAAGGCCGTCATAGATTTAGACTATTAAATTTGAGATGAGAGTGTTAGCAGACTTTTTATTGTTATGTCACTGGCGGAACGTCAAACGGGCAGCCATATATCGTTGTTGGGCGTCATCGACGGATCGCCGTTAATTTTAATTACGTTTGAATTATAATATGCGATATATATATATATATATATATATATATATATATATGTATATGTATAAGAGCCGAGATGGCCAAGTGGTAAGAACGCGTGAATTTTAACCGATGATCGTGGGTTCAAACCCGGACAAGCACAACTGAACTTTCATGTGCTTAATTTTTAATTATAATTCATCTCGTGCTTTACGGTCAAGGAAAACATCGCGAAGAAACCTGCATGTGTCTAATTTCACTGAAATTCTGCCACATGTGTATTCCACCAACCCGCATTGGTGCAGCGTGGTGAAATAAGCTCCAAACCTTCTCCTCAAAAGGGAGAGGAGGCCTTTAGCCCAGCAGTGGGACATTCTCAGGATGTTGCGGATGTATATATACCTATATTTACGTAATTTTTCTACCGATACGCCGAATGACATAAATACATTTACTTATAATAACGTTTTCCATCAGTGTCGTTTCTTAGAATGTATTTTCAACTCAAGTTTTATCAAATCATAAATATATATGTATATAAATAATAAATGCTGTTTATCTCTATAATTACTGCCATACTTTACTTTCAAATTCCCAAATTAAACTTGAATAATTCGAAAAAAATATACAGCAAGCCATTCCGATGTGTATTATCTGTCTTCGGTAAAATACCGTTATATCTCGTAAATAATATCGCGAACGGAATAAATGACTTGAAAAGAAAATTCGAATAATTTTTCCGAATTTCCTCTGCGTATGATTGATGAGGTATTCGACAGACTTATTTCTTATTTTGATATTCTGTAGAAGATTATTGTATACATGAGAGGTATTATTGTATTTTTGTCTGGCAAATACGCGAGCTGACTGAGTGGTCACTACCGCCTATTATATAGATAATATAACTAAGAAAGCACAGCCATGTACAGCCTTGAAAACTAAGACATTATCAAACCGGAACACAACACTAAATATTACTGATTAGCGGTATACTATGTGATGAGTGGGTGGTACCCAATAGATACAAAAAGCCCTACCACCAAGAAACTTGATAGAAATAGGGTCAGAGGTCGTTGAACCTTTTCTCGGAATTCGAATAATGTAGTAAAAATACACTACTAACGATGTGACTTATGACGTATTTATATTCAAAACCTAAATATATTACGAGTATCTGTGGATTAATATTTATTTTAAACCACATCTTTGTAAATATAAAAAATAATAAGTAATAGGTACCATTATACTTCATCATCATCATCATCACCCTTTTATACTTATACTTAGCATTATACTTATTATTATTATTACTATTATACTTAGCAGTGAATAAATTCAAAGCTCTTGTTAAAAATATTAATATATATTTATAATTGACGAGCCGGTTGGCGTGGTTGGTAGATACTTTCCTTTCACACCGAATGTTGTGGGTTCGATTCCCACACACGACAGACATTTGTGTGCATGAACATGTCTGTTTGTCCCGAGTCTGGGTGTAATTATCTATATAAGCATGTATTTACAAAAGAAAAGTAGTATAAGTAGTATATAAGTTGTCTGGTTTCCATAGTACAAGCTCTGCTTAGTTTGGATCAGATGGCCGTGTGTGAATAATGTCCCAGGATATTATTATTATAAGGAATATTATTCTGTACAAGAATGTCACTACATATTATGAAATAAAGACCCTCCGCCGCGTCTGTCTGCCTGTTTGCGATTTCTAAAACTACAGGATTGTTACCAATGAACGAAGTGGATATCGAGGAATATATATCGAGGATTGTTGAAAATGTCGAAAACAATCATGCTGAATGGGAGTGTTACTGGATAGTATTCATTGATTTGTTATAGTTTAATTATTGTATGGTATACTGATTTTGCGAAATTCCAAAATAAAAGGACCAACTGAAATAATTTCATGACATATAATTACTGAATTTATATTTTTTTTTTTCAGCCTTTTGCCGTCCACTGCTGGACGAAAGCCTCCCCCATAGAACGCCAACCATCCCAACCAACGAATTTATATATTATATTTTTAATAATATTTTTTCGATTCAAGGTAATTATAGAAAGATGATTATTATTTTACTGTTCAAACATAAATATTTCACTTTTATACATATTTTACAGATTTTACTCGTAAAAGCGGTAGTTTGCCCGCAGTCACGTGCTGAATTAATAAAATAAATTATTATTTCGTATGATCGTGGTCGAAATATATAACATGTATATTGTGTATTTCAATTGTTTTTCATAAAATTGATCTTGGAGTGAACAATGAAATTATACTTTATGTAACGACACATAAAAACGTTAATCACAAAAACTGGCGACATGCATAACGTCGTTCGTTCCAGTGCTGTGACGTCACATTTGGTGACCATTCTTTCCGTTTGTCTTCACGACGCTAGAGTAACATAGATTCTATATATTAGTAGTAGATTCACGATCGTAGGAAGAATTCTAACCTCATAATATTGTCAATGTGTCGCAATGTAAATTCAGCCATGCGTGTCAGTCCAAAAGGTTGATACTCATTTTGGTACTTTAAAAAGATAAGTCCTTCTACAATTAAAGAAAAATATATTAACTTACCAAGTGCCAAATACAGCACAAGTACTGCCGGCGATGTCATTGACCTGCCGGCCAGGAGGGCCACCCGCCCGCATTCGCAACGGTGACCACATCAATACCACATCCCACTTTGCACCACGTAACTAGCACTTCACTTTTCACTGCCTCTGATAACGAATTATATAGGCCATGGATTTTAAATAATCTGGATAAATCCGGTTACTTGATTAATAAACGTTTTTAATAAATTTAATAGTCTATTTTAAATGTAGATGAACACAGTTTTAACTATTTATCGATAAATTCACTGTTCCGACTGTTATCTGAAACAAAGAAAAAAATCCATTAATTTATTGAAAAAAAGACAATGCTCAACGTAGTCTGTTTTCAAATAATCATTAACGTTTAAACTCGAGTACAAACATATGTAAACTTTTATTTTGTTTCGTATTCTTTTGTTTTAATATTTAATCGTTTTTTTTTCAATATATTTTGTTAAAACAGACAAAAAATCTATAAATATAGTATTTTTATAGTTATATTTGAATATTTTGGTCTTCACTGCTGTTGAAAATAAACTTTTGTTTATTTCTAATTGAGACGATTTATCTTAGATCTTAGTAATATCAAAATTAAAATATACTTTATTCAAGTAGACATTTAGAAGCACTTTTGAATCATGTAACAGACTTAACTTGAACGTAAAGTTACTAACGCTTAAAAAACTAGATTCTACCTAAAAATACTTCATGTTCTTATGTGTGTAATCAATTCAATTCAATATAGAAATATTTACACATTATAAGTTACATATGTGCCCTACAATCTGCCGTATATAAAACTAAATAATTAAAATGTATATATGTTAGAGATAATAAATTTGAGCGGGTATATGACGTCACTTATTTTATTAGAATAGCGACACCACACAACGTGATTGATGTCTTACGGGTTGTCGGTTTTCAGATTTCAAGTTGTAAAAATATAAGACGGGTGCCTATTTTATTGTACAGCCGACTGATGGAAATATAAAAATATAATGGTGTATCTGTCAGTAGAGCGTGTCATCGTTTGTCAAGTGACACTCTTCGTATCTTGGTCTCTTGCTCTCAGGACAGCGCCAGCGCCGGACGTGCGCACTGACTGATTTAATAAAATCAACATTTAGATGACAATCCATTTGAATCCGCTACATATATATGTAAATTACAAAATGTCATAGTTTAAAAATAAATAAAATATTATATAATTATAATATATAATTATATGTTATATACTAAGTCCGTAATTTCTAATTTTATTAAAAAGGTCTATTATAAATTTGCGACATTGTAAGGAAACTTGCATGTATTATATGAAATTCTGTCTCATGCGTCCACTAAGTAGATATTCACATGGTCCTCGATCGGAGTAGAGTGAGATTAACTTCAGCGCCCTTTGATCGAAGCTTAACTTCACATGAATTGCATGTCGATTAGTGATATATATAAATTATATATTACGCTTATATTTCACTGGAAATTGTCGCTTTTCTCATTGTGCCCTGAGACTGGCGCTGGTGGTTGCTTGAAATTGATTCGTCACTACTCGAGGTTAACTGGTGTAAAATATTCGAAAATTAAATTAAAACTTCTAAATATAATTTCTAAATGGTTCATTAACAACATTATTCATTGACATCGACAATTAAATTTCATTAATTTTAAATATATAATGTGACATCTTCGTAGTTCAAAGAACACGCTCCACGTAGCGATAAAAATTTGCGCTGACACTCCGGATTCCGCCCACTCGAATGGAGAGCCATTACATTCAGACGTTACTGACATATTTTGTATGTGTTTTTTTTTTATTAAAGTGAAAATATTATAACGAATGTTATACATACATTTTCGTACTAATGAAGTCGTTATTTCCGTTTTAATTAATAACGTCTGTTCGCGTTTTTTAAGAATTATTTTTTAGTTATAAAGATCATGTTTGAATTATTTTGAATGTACAGTAACAATAACAGCCTGTGAATGTGTCACTGCTGGGCTGAGGCCTCATCTCCCTTTTTGAGAAGGTATGGAGCTTATTCCACCACGCTGTTTCAATGCGGTTTGGTGGAATACACATGTGGC
Organism: Nymphalis io; assembly: GCF_905147045.1. Taxonomy (NCBI): domain Eukaryota; kingdom Metazoa; phylum Arthropoda; class Insecta; order Lepidoptera; family Nymphalidae; genus Nymphalis; species Nymphalis io. Next base: position 1,879,919 of record NC_065909.1, read on the forward strand.
AGATTTTTAGTGAAATTAGAGACATGCAGGTTTCCTCACGATGTTTTTCTTCACCGTCAAGCACGAGATGAATTATAAGCACAAATTAAGCACATGAAAATTCAGTGGTTCTTTGATTCATTGGTGCGGGTTGCGTGAACCCGCGATCATCGGTTAAGTTTCACGCGTTCTAACCACTGGGCCATCTCGGCATTTTAAATGTATCGCAATTTAAAGCAGGATATAATTATCAGATGGTCCATTCGCCCGTTTGTCTAGATCACATAGTGATATTATTTTATTAATACAAATAATAAAAAGTTAAAAAAGATAATTTGTATATATTTATATGATGTATGTGAAGATATATATTTACAAAACTAAAATAATCAAATCTCACAACGGACACTAGCGAACAACACCCGATTATATAGTGTTCAAGTGACCATAGTTGCATTTATTTCGTAATTATAATAATCTTCTCCAAACCGATTTCGGCCACGGCGGCCAATCACCGGGCTGCTACTGAGATTTTTCTGTTGGAGTCTGGAAGTTTGAAGTATGTAAAGCCGTTGATCCTGCGTCTGAACTCTTTCCGGTCGTGTCGGATTGCCGTCCCGAAATCGCTCTGGAGGACATTATTCCTAACTATAATACTCTGACTAGACCAGGTTTGTCAGGCGTTTAAAAAACAAAAGCCGCTTTAAATTCGACCACACTCAGAAAGACATATTTTTTATCGGCAGGCCTACATTTTTCATTTAATTTTGCGATATTTCACAAAGTTTCAATTCTTCAAGCGCTTGTGCGCTACGTGTTCAATGTCAACAAACAAAAAACCTGTCGGTCAGACCAGACATGTAAATATTTGACATGACCGTAAAAAGCCATTATAGCCCGGGATTTGATTGCATAACTTAATGATCTGAAGAACAAGCAAGCCTGCCTAGATAAGTACTACCACTCATCAGATATTCTACCGCTCAAAAGTAATACTTAATATTGTTGTTTAAACGGTGAGTGATTCATGGTAACTACAAAAACAAGGGACATGACATCTTAGATCCCAAGGTCGGTGGCGCATTGGATATGTAAATATTGATGTTCCTTACAGCGCCAATCTCTCGATCAGTCGATTTGTCCGTCCACCTACAAATTTTATAAAAAATAATCTAGCTATTGCACAAACGAGGCAGTGACTTATGTAAACATTATAAATAATATGGTTCTTTGCATTCCCTATGATATTAAATGAAACCTTAATGTAGTGGTATAATTTCAGCTCACGTAGTTACTTCCTATTAACGCTGTTGTGAAACTTCAGCTAACATTTATAGACACAATATTATCATACCCACGCAATTACACTATATATTAACTATGTTTACAGTAATTATAATTTAATAAATATATTCATAATTTATATTATGATAACTTGCACTAATATTTTAATAAATTTATTACATTAAAAATTATTTTAATTAAATAAAAGAATCTAAAGCATCACGTTTAATTTCCGAAAAGAATAGAAGCGCTATTCAGAAAAAGAGATGGCCAGTTACTGGCGCAAGTAAATAGCACGTTCCTCACACCGCCATTAAGCTTTTTGCTGAGAGCCGACGTCACTCAGGCCACCACTTGAACGCGTGAGCGTTAGGTGTTGCTCACAAAGAAATTAAATTTAGATTTTTTTTTACACATTATTTACGCACTCATACTGAGTGCAATAGAATCGAGTTTGAGTCGTGTTTATTTAAAATAGAAGTGTCACATTTATTTATTGATCGTCAAATATTTACAATCGACGTATTCTTTATATGTTTTTGTCTCGAAGGACAGAATACAGCCGTTAATAACTTTTTAAAGTCCATATACTCGTTTGCTATTGAACATTAAAATAATATTAAAACCTTTTTATTGAATTAAAATATTTTTAGTAACAATAACATCAACTAAGTTACCTGAAAATAAAAATATATTAATCAGTGTGATATTTTTCAGATTTCTAATTAAAACATACTATATTATTTATATATAGCTACATAATCATCGCTTATCAAATATTCTTAATTCAAATAAAAACAAAGGACGTGTTGTTTTAGCCTTTGGTGTATCTCATTTTTTATTTATATAAATTTACTGGTGGTAGGGCTTTGTGCAAGATCGTCTGGGTAGGTACCACCCACTCATCAGATGTTCTACCGCAAAACAGCAATACTTGATATTGTTGTGTTCCGGTTTGAAGGGTGAGTAAGCCAGTGTAATTACAGGCACAAGGGACATAAAATCTTAGTTCCCAAGGTTGGTGGCGCATTGGCTATAAGCGATGGTTGACATTTCTTACAATGCCAATGTCTAAGGGCGTTTGGTGACCACTTACCATCAGGTGGCCCATATGCTCATCCTCCACCTTCCTATTCTATAAAAAAAATAAAAAGTTATTTTAATGTGTCTGCATGTTTATTACCAGGCATCATGACTAGATGTTTCAGGATTAAAAAAATGATCAAAAAAAAATCAAAATAGTTTATTTTACATTAAAAATATTACACCCGATAGCATAATTGTATTTCCAGTGGCATCCACACTAAGCAAGCTTGTGTCGGGGATACCTTGCTACGATTTACAGACAGCGTTCCACGGTACGGTTAATAGCTGAAACTTTTTTGTAAACTTTATAGAAAGATCGAGATATATATTGGTGATGGTAGATGATACATTTGTTTGCCACCGTTTTGACTGAATACTTCTTTATTGAGTCGAATAAAATGATTTGAATCTTGATAGTAGTGGAAACTACAGACAAACAAATGCAGTATAAGATGCACCCCGTGCACCGATTGATATTTGAAAGAAGATCATTGCTGGGCAGGCTGAATAAATAAAGAATTCATATTTTTTATGTATTATGAATTCGAACGTAAACGAGCCAATTTCAGTAAAAACAGTAAATGTAACATTTTTTACCCTTTAATTTTTTTCTTTTCCCTAATGGACGTGCCTTTATGCTTACAAAGATTCATTGCACCTTTGTTTTTATGAGCTATTACCCAAAAATGTTAAATACGATAGGTCGATGGTAAAGTGATATTGAAGGCTTTCTGTATTACGTGTTATATATTCCAGGTTACTACTGATTGATTGCATACTAGCTTCCGTCCATGGCTTCGCACGCTTGAAGTGGAGGGGGAGCAGGTCTTAGGTACCCTATGTCCTTTTTTATAACTCTGACGTGCATGCTTATTTGCATGATTATCAGTTGAGTAGATTGCTTATACAGATGTTTAAAAGATATATTATCAATCTGAAATAAAACTTTGGGATACGTGGTCTAAATTGCCATTTCCATAGACCGTTTTTGAATTCATTCTAGAGATACAAGTATATTAAAACGATTTAATACTAAAAATAAAAATAACAAACACTGATCCGTATTGCATAGACTGATAATGAATTCGAAGAAATACAAAGTGACGTTTTTGAATACGTTCTTTTAAAGCGTCGCCTTTGAAAGTTAAAAGAATCAGTGCTCAATTAATTTCCTTAGCTTTTCAAATTTCCAATAGTCCCCAGTATTCGAGAAATAGAGGAGGAAAATAAAATAAAAAGAGCGCGGCACATTTCATTGAGTTTGATATTTTAAGTTGACCCCAATACTGCTTTATACTAAGTGTTTTTCCTTAAGCGTCGCTACAGCTACAGTGCTACAAAGCTACGGAGCTACGGAGCTACAAACGGTTTATAAGCTACAAAATCTTTTGAAAGAATGAAAAACACCTTTCGTTTCTTATTATGATTATGACACATTTATGTTATTATTGAAAAATATTAATACGCAAATAATGTTCTTGTGATATAGTGTATGATAGTAAGTAGGCACCATCGGCCACAGACTTTGGCAATGTGAGAAATATTAACCATTTCTTACATCACCAATTAGTTCCCAAGCTTAGTGATGAACTTTAGGAACTAAGATCTTTAATCCGTTGTGCCAGTTACACTGGCTCACTCACCCTTCAAATCGGAAGGCAACAATACTAAATAAAGCTGGTTGACGATTCTGTTTCCCCACCTTATATCATCCACGAATCCTTACCATCTTATATATTTTTTTTTTATAGAATAGGAAGGTGGACGAGCTGATGGTAAGTGGTCACCAAACGCCCTTAGACATTGGCATTGTAAGAAATGTCAACCATCGCTTATAGCCAATGCGCCACCAACCTTGGGAACTAAGATTTTAGTCCCTTGTGGCTGTAATTACACTGGCTCACTCACCCTTCAAACCGGAACACAACAATATCAAGTATTGCTGTTTTGCGGTAGAATATCTGATGAGTGGGTGGTACCTACCCAGACGAGCTTGCACAAAGCCCTACCACCAGTATACTTAACGAACAAACGCTCGCGATTTTAAATAAGCTAACCATTGATATTCTTTATACGATAGATAGGGAGTTTTTTAATTTATCGCATTCAGACAGACAAACGCGGTTAAGGACTTTTTATATAGTATCGGTAGGCGGACGAGCATATTGGCCCGTAGACATTGGCATTGTAAAAAAATGTAACCCTTGCTTATATCGCTAATGCGCCACCAACCTCGGGAACTAAGATGTTGTGTCCCTTGTACCTGTAATTACAATGGCTCACTCACCCTTCAAACCGGAACACAACCAAGTACTGCAGTTTTGCGGTAGAATATCTGATGAGTGGGTGGTACCTACCCAGACGAGCTTGCACAATGCCGAACCACCAGTAAAACTTGGACTTTGTTTTATATTATTAATATAAAGTTTACTACTACTTTTAATAAGTAGTATTTATTTTTACTTCGTTGGTCTTAACCTACTTTGTATCCGTTATACAAATTTTTGATAAAAAAATCTTTGATTAAAAAAATACATAATAAAAAAGCTTTCCAATATCACCTCAACTTGGCAAAAGTCAATTCTCGGTAATAAATATCGATAAAATAAAATGTCAATAAAATACTTGAAATAAGGTGACGAAAACATCGAATATGGCCGATAAAAAGTTTTTATGGCGTATTTACGGTGTTTTGTTGTTCCGACTTCATCCCTGATCAGCTTTTTGTATTCATGGAAGGGATGCGTACTTATTTTATTTCATTTCCGATAGATATAAAAGACGTAGATATTCGAAATAAATATTAAGAATAGCGTTGTTTGTTTTTAAAATATAATCTTCTAAGACTTTAGTATTTTTAAATTTATAAACATAGATGCATCTGATCGCATGGGTAAGACACAATATATAAATATAAATATATAATATCACCATCAATTTTACTGTTCTATTTTCAACTTAAAAGCTGATCACAGTTATAAGAAATTCGTATATTATTATAATTTGGATGAATAATTTGGTTATTATAAAAACGCATTTACACAAATACACTCAGATTGCACGCCAAAGAATAAAGACATGCGATCGCTTCAAAAACGAGCAGGAAAGACAAAAACACAGTCGGCATAGCAACAAACGAAATGAATATGACGCTAGTTTGCAAGGAACAATAGAGGCGGTGAGCGACAACGCGAATCGCACGCGTAGCAGCGATACAAAGGCAGCACGGCACTTATACGGCTTGTGGAGGGATTTAAAACAACCTTGTTCCTTTACCATAGAATTCAAAGTTGCATCAAACACTAGCAAGAAGCGAATGCTAGTAAAAAAAAAGGCTAATTCGAAAAATAATAAAGAATACGTGAATAAAGTAAGACAGTCAATGTGTTGATCAATACAAACGGTATTTCTTTAATATGATTTTCATAAATATAATATTATTTTTTTTTATTAAAAAAAAGTAAATTGACACTGCTTACGTTTCATAATTCTTTCAAATGAAAAGTATCTATAACTTTAACAGATTAAAAAGATTTACTAAGTAAAAAAAAAATAAAGAGTAAATTGAAATGAGAACTTGATATAGTGATATCGAATTCAATATAAGTCAAATATATTTTATTATTTGTTTAGTTACTTTTTCATAATTTACTATTTTTTTATGTTACCCATTTGCCAACATCTATAGGCCAATAATTCAAACTTGGTCACTGGTGGTAGGGCTTTGTACAAGCTCGTCTTGGTAAGTACCACCCACTTATCAGATATTCTACCGCAAAACAGAAGTACTTGGTATTGTTGTGTTCCAGCTTGAAGGGTGAGTGAATCAGTGTAATTACAGGCACAAATGACATAACATCTTAGTTCCCATGTTTGTGGCGCATTGGCGAAGCAAGCGATGGTTAACATTTCTTACAATGCCAATGTCTATGGGCGTTGGTGACCACTAACCATAAGGTGGCCCATATGTTCGTCCGCCTACCGATACTATAATACGAAGATTGATAAATTTTAGAATAAATTGATTCAATTTAAAAACAAGAGTTTTTTATGTATCTGTTATTAACTGGATGTCGGTCTGAATAAATGATCATATTGATTAAGTAAAATTGGAATATATTTGAAACATTTAATTATGAAAGACAAGAAACCTCAGGCCTTACCAAAACAACGCAGTTTATAAAGTTCTTGAAGATTATACTTGTAAGGTAACCATAGGCAGTCCTCCTGAGGATAAAAAGCTCGTACTAGTTGCTTATGATGGTTTTACTGGCAAAACAAACTAGTATATAAATTCTATCCCCCTAGAAGATTATCTCAGATATTTGGTGTGTGTGTGTGTGCAAAGGTGTCCGCTCATCAGATATTCTACAAATAAACAGCATTACATTAAGTTATAAACAGTATTGTGTTACTTTTTGAAGGGTAAGAGCCAGTGTATCTACAGGCACAAGACATAACATCTTAGTTCATAAGGTTGGAAGCGCATGGCGATATAAACATAACTATACGTAACTTATTCCATAACGCTGTTCCAACGTAGGTTGGTGGACACGTGGGCGATTGTCAATCGATAGTGTATTTCATATTTAACTTAAATAGTTATCTGGTCCTTGTTAATTTTTCCATATCGATGCAAGTTATTCTTAATGAATTTTTCTTATGATTTACAACGAGATGAAGGTGAGTGACGTATTGTATTCACTGGAACAATGTTAGGTACTAGTTTTCGCTCGCGGCTTCGCCTGTGCCCCCCCCCACAGGTGTTAAGTGTAAAAAAGCAATCTTTCTTGGGGTTGAAGCTGACTTCATACCAAATTTCTCAAATTCGGTTCGGTGAATTAGGCTGTTCGGTGTGTAGATTCGTAACAGCCTGATTTGGAGCTTATTCCACTACGCTGCTCCAATGCGGATTGGTAGAATACACATGTGGCAGAATTTCAATGAAATTAGATACATGCAGGTTTCCTCACGATGTTTTCCTTTACCGTCAAGCACGAGATGAATTATAAACACAAATACATAACATAATGAATATTTTATTTTGCCTTAATATTATATCATCATCATATTTACTGGTGGTAGGGCTTTGTGCAAGCTCGTCTGGGTAGGTACCACCTACTCATCAGATATTCTACCGCAAAACAGCAATACTTGATATTGTTGTGTTCCGGTTTGAAGGGTGAGTGAGCCAGTGTAATTACAGGCACAAGGGACATAAAATCTTAGTTCCCAAGGTTGGTGGCGCATTGGCTATAAGTGATGGTTGACATTTCTTAGAATGCCAATGTCTAAGGGCGTTTGGTGACCACTTACCATCAGGTGGCCCATATGCTCGTCCACCTTCCTATTCTATAAAAAAAAAAAAATCATCATCAGCCGAAAGACGTCCACTGCTGGACAAAGGCCACCCCCAAGGATTTTCACGTTGGCCGGTCTTGCGCTGCCCGCATCCAACGGCTTCCCGCGACTCGTTCTAAGTTGTCGGTCCACCTTGTAGGGGGCCTGCCCACGCTGCGTCTTCCGGTTCATGGTCGCCACTCGAGAACCTTTCTGCCCCAGCGGCCGTCGGTTCTGCGAGCAATGTGCCCCGCCCACTGCCACTTCAATTTAGCAATTCTTCGGGCTATGTCGATTATTTTGGTTCGCCTGCGGATTTCATCATTTCTGATTCGATTTCGCAAAAAACAAAATATTATATATACACAGAAATTATTTTATGGAGTAATCTGTTTTTTAACAATGTTTCCTAAACTTAAAACAGATTGAAGGGATCTGGATGACAAACTTAAAAATAAAAGAAATTCACCCTTATTTATTGCACACAACCCCTGCGTGGGTGTATTGGTACCCTGTTTCATCCTCGATAAGGATAAAATAACACTTACTAAATCATTTTCTTTACATTATATCATCAAATATTAGAATACATTGTCCAATTTTTCTTTTTTTTTGTTGATATTACAGCAGTAAAGTGTAACAAACACCTCAGGGCTGAAATTAGGGGAGGTAAAATGGGGCTTTTGTCTCAGGGCCTAAACGAAAGCTTCCGAGTATGATTGTTTGTTTTTTTAAGAAAAATTTATGAAAGAGAAAAAAATATATACAGTACTCGTGATATTTACATATATAAATGAGTTTAAAAATAATCAATTTAAAAATATTTTCATCTGGTTCAAACATTATCCGAGGGCTTATTATTTATTGTCTTAGAGCATTAAAGCCTTTAAATCCGACCTTGTTTACGAATATCGTACACAAATTTTTACTTTTTTATCGTATATCAATATATAATTCATTTGGCTTGTGTTATATTTTGTTCGTGTTGATTTTTGATATCATGATACTTTTTTTAGTCTGTCTTTGGAGATACAATATCCGTTTTTTTATCTTGGTAGAAAAACGTTATAACGCGTTTCTCTTACGGGTTACGTTACGCGGGGGCGGGGGCGGAGAGTTTGTGGGAGTCAAGGAGACTGAGAGCGTCAGAATACCTACTAAAAAATTAACGGTACCCATTTCTTGGGGTGGAGGGGCGTCACTGGATCGCTTGCGCAAGCTGCCGTGTCAAACTTCAAGTCGAGCTCGAGGGTTTTTTTTTTTTTTTTTATATCGCCGGGAGGGCAAATGACTCTACTCCACCTGATGGTAAGTGGTAGTAGAGTCCAAACGCGACGACGGCCAGTACAGACGGGAAAAACGTTCTGCACTAGCCGCCTTCGCCTAAAGGGTTGCCTGCCTATGCATGTCTTCATTTCTGAGCTATTCCCGAGGTTCGATAAACCTCTAGCCCTCGCGACGTTTGCGGCGGGGGGAGAAGGACGTGATATCGCTGACGCGTAGTCCTCAGTCATCGGAACAATAGGTCAGTGGAAGCACTCTGCTCACGCTTTTGCTCCACAATCTCCTTCTGTGACATGAATCTCGCAGTCACCAGAAGATACAATATAAAAGGATAGGTTGCGCTGATGCCAAATTATGACCAATTACCTTAATCGATCTATAAACTGTTATATAATGTTTTCAGTATAAGGCAAAGGTTTTGTACAAACTTTGTTTGTTCTATTGCAACTTTTGCTGTTCAAGAATTTATTTAATAAATATCATTTCACGTAAGGTTTACTTCCTTATTTAATTTAATCTTCGAAATCACATGAGTCATGTCAAAATCTTAATGTACACTAACCGAGCAGACTGGAGCGTGGGCAGACTGCCAGCATTCCTCAGTCTAGACGGCATTCTGTTAATAATAAACTATTTTTATTGTTCACACCAGATCTCATTACAAAAATCATATCTTTGATGATGTTATGAATACATTTACTCTCATTTAAACCAAAAAGCCGTCCTGGCTTATTAGTTAGACGATGTGAACCGATCTTTCAGAGTTCAAACCTGGGCCACCAATGAATTGTCTTGCTTAATTTGTGTTTGTAATTCATTTCGTGGTCGATGGTGAAGGAAAACATCGCAAAGAAATTTGCATACAGAAAATTTTCCATTGCCAACTCACATTAGAGTAGTATGTTGTAAGTTCCACATCTCCTCTAAAAATCCCTTAGCCCAGCAGTTAGAACCTTACATGCTGCTATCTAAACCAAAACACTGACAGCATAAACTATTTAGTGCTTCCCGTCCGATTTACGTCACAGCGGCTATTCGTAATTGAGACTTGCCAACTGTGCACGACATGGACATATTAAAGTGGATGAGTTCTCAAACACTCTATATTCCCAATGTCGCATAATTCGACCAGCAATTCGCCCAGTGAGAGTTTCACTGGACTTGCACGTAATCATTTTATTTTTATCGATACAGAGTTTAAGTCCGAGATCTCGGAATATACAGCCTTGTACGTTATCAACTAACAACTATACAACTGGTGGTAGGGCTTTGTGCAAGCTCGTCTGGGTAGGCACCACCCACTCATCAGATATTCTACCGCAAAACAGCAATACTTGATATTGTTGTGTTCCGGTTTGAAGGGTGAGTGAGCCAGTGTAATTACAGGCACAAGGGACATAAAATCTTAGTTCCCAAGGTTGGTGGCGCATTGGATATGTAAGCGATGGTTGACATTTCTTACAATGCCAATGTCTAAGAGCGTTGGTGACCACTTACCATCAGGTGGCCCATATGCTCGTCCGCCTTCCTTTTCTATAAAAAAAAAAAAAATCCACTACACCAAAGAGGTAGTTAATATTAATAGTCTAAAAAGTAGTGAGTAACTGCCGGAAAATGTCAAACTGTCCACTACTGGTCAAAAACTCCTCTTTAGTAGAACATATTCAGCTTATTTCACTAATGCGGGTTCGTGGATGATGGAGATATGTGGAATTGCATCAGGTTTCCTTCACCAATGACCGAGAAATTTGTTACAAATACAAATTAAATACATGAAAACTTAGATGGTCTGGGTTTAAACAGAATCCTTAGACCTACCTATTTTGTGTCATGCTATTGTCAAACTTGTTAAATAAACATTTAATTGAACTTTGCTTCGACATATACATATATAACAGCTGTATATAATTAATAGTTTATCGTGTATTAATCATGTATGTGCAAACATAGCCCTACCAACAATTAATTTTTTTTCCAACGGAAATTAATGCTGACAACATTTTGTTTTTAATTAAGTCAACCTGCACATACCCAGTCCATTAACAAGAACCAACCCACTGGATTACACGAATCACTGCAACTTTGATTATTATATATTTATAAATATATATATTTGGCAAACAAACAGTACATTTATTTTAACATATACAATATTAATATTTGCACAAATTTGCACAGTTTTCATTTATATATAACACATGATAAGAGCAGAACAAAAAAAAATATTAAAAGTAAATAGTCATGAGAGAGAAAGATTAAATATTTATAATATGTTATGAGTAAATACAAATAATTATATGGCTAGTAATAAAGCCATGGGATTCTACTAACATTTCAAGTTCTGTATATATTTTTAATGCTAATATCGTCTCGTCTGAATTATAGCGGGCTCAATGCCAAATTCTGTTGTATTCAATGAAATGCTAATTATAATATTTAAAAAAAAAATAAAATGACTGTATAACTTTACAGCCATTATAAGAGTTAATTAAACGCGAATCCTCCGAAGATAGCAAGTTCAAATCCAGGTAGCGTACATAAAACTCATATCGTGTTTGTCTGTGTAAGAAAACATTATCAAAATCAAAAATCAATAAATACTTTACTCGACATTGAAGCATTACACTTGCTTATTGATATTAAAACTAGAAACTACCACTGGTTCGGAAAAGAAACACCAAGCCCTGAAAAGAACCGGTGAAAGAAACTTACCGGGTTTTTTTACATCATGTTTCGTTAAAAAAAAAAACATCTAATCTATCTCGTCTTTTTTTATAGAATAGGAAGGCGGACGAGTGTATGGGCCACCTGATGGTAAGTGGTCACCAACGCCCATAAACATTGGCATTGTATGAAACGTTAACCATCGCTTACATCACCAATGCGCCACCAACCTTAGGAACTAAGATGTTATGTCCCTGTAATTTACACAGGCTCACCCACCCTACAACCAGAACACAACAATAACAAGTACTGCTGTTTTGCGGTAGAATATCTGATGAGTGGGTGATACCAACCCAGACGAGCTTGCACAAAGTTCTACCGCCAGTGACGTCAACCACATTTGAATAGTTTTGGGCTCAGTGTTCATATAATAATACATATTATATTCCATTTGTCAGATTTTGCATTCACAACGTTTTACTTTTAAAACGCAGTAACATATTAAACATTTTCAATACCAATTTCCCAAAATCTAAAAACACTATAAGGCGTATCTACGATTCAATGATTGTCTGATGGTACCTAATGATTTATTGTTAGACGAACATACATTATATTTATGAATTTAATTTAATTTGAATTCGATAATTTTATTGTTTTAATTATAATTTGTAATTTTCTTATTTTTTAATTTAATTTTATTTATTTTCTTAGTCAATTGATTGAAATCGATGAATTATCATAATTTATTAATTACCTTAATTTAGTTATTTATTAAATTTAATTCATTATTGTATAAGCAACTGATTGTATATATAATGTTCTAAATTTAAATCTTGTAATATGTAATCTTGCTTAAAATTTTAGCCTAGTCTTGCTTAAAAGTTCGTAATTTTACGATCATACATTATGTTATGATTATATTTTGTTTGTATATTTGTATAAATATATAGATACATGTCTAGGCTGCACTCGCGTTTCTTTGTTATGTTGAAATTTATAAAAAAAAATAATCAATTATCTGTTTTGCAAAAACAATTTCAATAACATACCTTAAGATATTCGCACGGGTGACGGGTGGTTATTTATTCATGCTAAATATTCTCGTGTGAACTCAAACTAATTTCCATGCTAGATTGAGGCCATTAGCTAGATTCAGTTGAGTTATTATTAAAAGTTGGAAACTTTAAGTGGACAATTAGGCTAGTGCATAAAGTTTAACATGCACCAAACCTTAATTAGCTTTGATATTTGACTATATAATTCTTTGTGGAAATTTATTGACTAGCTGCGACGGCTCCAGGTGAAAGAGTTAGGCACGCCGTCTTTGTAGGTATCCTAGCTACTACCCTCTTATCATTTGACGGGCCGGTTGGCGTGGTTCGTAATTACTTGCCTTTCACGCCGAAGGTTGTGGGATCGATTCCTACCCAAGACAGACATTTTTTTATTTTTTTTTTATTTTTTTATAGAATAGGAAGGTGGACGAGCATATGGGCCACCTGATGGTAAGTGGTCACCAAACGCCCTTAGACATTGGCATTGTAAGAAATGTCAACCATCGCTTATAGCCAATGCGCCACCAACCTTGGGAACTAAGATTTTATGTCCCTTGTGCCTGTAATTACAATGGCTCACTCACCCTTCAAACCGGAACACAACGATATCAAGTATTGCTGTTTTGCGGTAGAATATCTGATGAGTGGGTGGAACCTACCCAGACGAGCTTGCACAAAGCCCTACCACCAGTACATTTGTGTGCATGAACATGTCTGTTTGTCTTCAGTCTGGGTATAATTATCTATATAAGTATGTATTTACAAAAGAAAAATAGTATATGTAGTATATCAGTTCTCTGGTTTCCATAGTACAAGCTCTGCTTAGTTTGAGATCAGATGGCCGTGTGTGAATACTGTCCCAGTGGCCACCACCAGAACCACATGACATTGTAAATTCTTATTTTCCGTGTTTAATTTAAACTGCAACTCGTAGGCGAAACCACGAGCGAAAACTACTAATAATAAGTACATGAATTTAGGAGAATATTTGATAAGGATAGCGATATGAAATATATTTAAAATATTAAGGTAAGAGTAAAAGTCTCGAATAGTTGTAAGGTAATTTTTTATTCAATCAAAAATCTAAATAACGATCCTGATAGGATTTCGTCAAACGGTTTAAGATTACAGAATATTAAGTACACCGTTTTTGTTAGAACAAATATTTCAACGGCAAAATAGATTACTCTCATTGACATTTGAACGCAGCTGTGATAAAAACTAAAACTGAAATTAAGGAGTATTTATATTTTGTTGATGAAATGATCATAAAGTTTGTGATGCCCTTCACCTATCTCAAGGTCTAGCCAATTGCAGAGGACATATTACAGTGCACAGATGTGTTGCGTAAATAAAGCCACCAATTTCTCTCACCCTTCTTACTAGGTTGCAGATTCCGAAGTTTCAAGGGTTTTATGATCCTGATTCAGCCTTAATCGTAAAGCCGATGACCTTCCACCTGAATTCTCCATACTGAGGTGTCGTTCCGTTGTCGTGTCGGATTATGAGAGTGAGCGAATAGAGACTATAAGATATTATATCCTCTGTAATTGGCTGGCCAAAATCGGTCAGGAGGAACTATCTCCGTAAAATCTTAATGATCTAAAAAGTTTCACGCAAAACGTTACATATATAGTTGCTATCAAATTTGATCTTAAAATTATCCTATTAACGTGTCAAAATAAGATACGCTTAAATGATTTTTATATCCAAACAATGTTTTATTAAATATTTAAGCAGTGCTATAGGAAAGCTCTGAGCAAAATTATTGGCTCCGGTGATATTTTAACGCGGCAACATCAAAAGAAAGCTATGTAGTAAACGACTTATTTTAATAATGAAAATTTGACATTAACATTTTCAATTATTTTAGTTATATAGTATTTCCAACGGATTTTCAAACATTATTTTGACGTGAAAATATCCTATAATAATTTAAGTCTAGCAAAGGAGATATTATTGCCGAGATGGTCCAGTGGTAAGAACGCGTGAACCTTAACCGATGATCATGGGTTCAAACCCAGGCAAGCACCACTGAATTTTCATGTACTTAATTTGTGATTATAATTCATCTCGTACTTGACGGTGAAGGAAAACATCGTGAGGACACCTGCATGTCTCTAATTTCACCGAAATTCTGCCACATGTGTATTCCACCAACCCGCATTGGAGCAGCGTGGTGGAATAAGCTCTACAACCTTCTCCTCAAAAAGGGAGAGGAGGCCTTAGCCCAGTAGTGGGACATTCACACTGTTACTGTAAAATATATATAGCTTTAATTTTAAAATGAAATCGTTAACCATGGGTTCGAATCCGGACCAGTACCGCCGTTAACTAAGCTCGGTTTGTGTTTATAATTCATCCCGTGCTCGTCAAGTCTTCCAAACTGTGCAGCGTGACGATATAAACTCTTTTATATGAGAGGGGCACGGCGCAGTAGTGACATATATATGTAGACTGTTATATGTATTAATTTGTGTATTATTACATTTACTTTTTATACGGTAGAAGCTTTAAATCACGATGAGCATATATGAAGCTGCAGTTATATATATAAGTAAGCAAATTTGCATAAAGTAATAAAACAATAAAGAATGCTTAATTCTATGCTTAAAACTAAATTAATAAGTAAATAATTGATCTACAAGTTAAAACAAAACAATATTTGCATAAAAAACGCACATCATAATAAATAATATATATTACAATGTCTACAAATATGTTCTTTATGATTTGTGTCCCTTGATGGTAAGTGGTCACCATCGCCCAAAGAAACGCTGTAGGAAATATTAAGCGTGATATACATCTTCGAACTTAGAACACTGTCCATTCTTCAAACCAGAACACAACAAAAATACTAAGTACGTAGTACTGCTTGGCGGTAGAATATATGATGAGCACACAGACGCGCACACAATCACCTACCACCAAGTAAACACAACACAGTTTTTACGTTACAAAATAACATTGATATATGATGAAATTCTGAGCGTCATTAAATAAAATAAAACAGCCGATCACACCGGATAATATTACTATTTCCAACGTGAAATGAAAATTTTATACGCACGTCGTGTGAAGTACGTGCCCGTTTTAAAAGACTTGAATAGTTTCCGTTCATTCGTTCGTTAGTTCAAGGATATGTTGCGGCTGTTTTGAAACCGTTAGTGAGTTTTTTTTTTTACTAATGAACACCTTTTTATAATAAAACGCCTTTGAAAACTTAACTTTGCTGGCGCTTAACTGCTTTAATTCGAGGTAAAGTCGTTATGTTTCTCAGGAAACTTGCACTTTAAAATGTTTTGACTATGCTAATTTTGAATGATAGCGTGAGTTTAGTGCCTAGTTTATAAGGCAGTTATTTTCCGGGTACTAGATTCGAACCTTGAGGTTATAAGTTTATTCTGTTGAGAAACTTATAGTGGTAGCTTGGAGTCCGGAAGTTGGTAGTGCTTACGCTCCTTGTGTTTAATGAATTAAAAAAAAAAATGACAAGATCCTTAAATAGTGTTATTCTGTAAGAACTCACTTCCTTACTCACCCGTGAAATGTTAACAACCGAATTATAGTGATATTCTATTTTGATACATGTATTCTTGAAATGTTATAATTATAACGGTCAATGTCGAATGTAACTTTCTGACATTCACGATGGTTTTCTGTGGTGAGTTTCGAGGTTGTTCTCACAGAATTATCGCCTGCGGTCAGTACATATATATCGAGTTCTTACGGCCCTACTTAGCTGTTAAAAGGGAACCTGAATTTTAAACGATGCTTGTTACTGATCGGACTGAATTACTTCGCTCGAGGAAAGAACGCGGCACTTGTCAATACACTTACAACGGTCTCAAGGAAAAATAAAATTCTTTGATGTTCTCAGAAATGATCAAAGATAACGGACACGGGTTGTATGAAATGTTTTAAGAACAGTTATGTACTATCAATAAATACAATAAAGCAGTAGAAACCGTCAGTCTGTACATTTAATACATTTATTATTTATTATACGAGCGTGGAATAAAAAAATTGAGTTAACAAAAGTTCTATTTATTATTTAAAACGGTCTGGACGCGAACGTTTCATAATGAACCGTTTATTATAATATTATTGCTAATTAGAAATCTCTTCAATTAAACCACGTGGAACGACGATAAGTCAGAACACTTAGCGTCGTTTTTACCTTAAATTACTGGTGGTAGGGCTTTGTGCAAGCTCGTCTGGGTAGGTACCACCCACTCGTCAGATATTCTACCGCAAAACAGTAGTACTTGATATTGTCGTGTTCCGGTTTGAAGGGTGGTTGAGCCAGTGTAATTACAGGGACAAGGGACATAACATCTTAGTTCCCAAAGTTGGTGGCCCATTGGTGATGGTTAACATTTCTTACAATACCAATGTCTATGGGCGTTGGTGACCACTTACCATCAGGTGACCCATATGCTCGTCCGCCTTCCTATTCTATAAAAAAAAAGAATACTACTAAAATTTCTACGTCAAAAAATAAATCAGCTCTTCTGTCACCAGTGGAAATAATAACACAAAGTATTAAATCTTTTACATTTCCTTGAACCAATTCCAAGTTCAAATGTATATTTCATACAAATTTTCAAACAAATACATTAAATCAGGTAAGTCAAATAATATTAATATTATTAATAACAAATAACAATTAAAATTAAAATGATAGCTTAATTAAAAATTCATGAAACATAATGAAATTAATAAATAATTCCTTAAAAAATCAGGTGGCTTAAGAGTGAAGCTAGTCGTGATTGATCTATATTACTAGGATTAAACAACAAAAGTTCTTCAAACTCAAGTCAAAGCTTATGAAAAGTCGCCAGCACTCGTAAAATAAACACTTACGGAAGTCATTTTTCAAGATCAAAGATGTTCCGAATATGATAAAACAAACAATTTTTCATAGACAAATGATCAACCTCAAACAGTTGAAATTAAAATTAAAAGGAAGTTATAACGAATAGCCAGCCGGTGATGTCAGGTTGACGAAACCGAAATGGCATCGGCCTTTATAAATAGAGCTTTGACTGAAGCTAGAACACACAGCATTGAATGATATATAGCACTAGTTGATACGTTTTTATTCTTATAAACTTGCCAAAATGCCAGTTATTTTTTTAGAATACACTCTAGTGCAGTAACAATTATAAGGTCGTTTTTCTGTCATTTCGCTGACAATTACTATTTTTGTGTTATGTTACTTTTATTCGTAACTGTAAAATGGCGATTTCCCACTTATCAGAACACGAATTCGCAAAACTTTACTGTTCGTAGAATATAGTTTACTGTAAATAGATAGTTTCTGTTTACAATTTATTATTTTATGATTGCCCCGTAGATGTGAATCATCAAATTGATTGTTATTGAACGAATATATAATAATAATAAATATCCTGGGACATTATTCACACACGGCCATCTCATCCCAAACTAAGCAGAGCTTATATTATGGCAACCAGACAACTGATATACTTCTTCTCTTTTGTAAATACATACTTAGATAGATAACTACACCCAGACTCAGGACAAACAGACATGTTCATGCACACAAATGCCTGTCCTGGGTTGGAATCGAGCCCACAACCTTCGGCGTGAAAGGGCAAGTATTTACTAACCACTCCAACCGGCCCGTCAAATAAAAGAATAAATAAATATAAATTTTCGTTAATTAAAAAAAATGTTTCATCGCTGGGCTAAGGCCTCCTTCTGGGGAGAAGGAGAAGACCTTTTTTTAAATTATTATTTATAATATGTACGAATGAAGTTGATAGTAAGAGCGTTACGCATATAAAAGTGATTAGAGCAGATGGCAGAGGGGAATATCATGTCGTTTTCCGTCACGGCATACGAATCGGTCTTACCCCCAACGCACTAAATATTTCAAAATAAAATGGCAGCTGTAGAATCATATTTCATAGACAAATTTAAAGCGCTTTTTAAGCGCTGCTTCGGATAACGATGGACGAAATCCTTGTAGTGCGGTATAAAAACATTTGCCTTGGCCTAGTGAGCGTTTACGATAAAATACGGAACATTTGACGCGATATTTATTTCATCTTTTAATTAAAAAAATATTCCATACATTATTGAATCTAAATTATGAGTAATTTTGATAGTGATTTGATTTATCTATTTGATTGATATTTTGTTTAGTTGTTGACTTATAGCGAAATCGACGTCTTTGGCTTGAATAAATAGTTATTATGTTTTTCTATGGAGAAGTTCTCATGCCTGGATCTGGATATTAAGGTGAGGGGAATTTCGTAT
This sequence comes from Nymphalis io, assembly GCF_905147045.1. Lineage (NCBI taxonomy): Eukaryota > Metazoa > Arthropoda > Insecta > Lepidoptera > Nymphalidae > Nymphalis > Nymphalis io. Next base: position 1,898,902 of record NC_065909.1, read on the forward strand.
TAATAGATTATATGTCCATACTATCAATACGAAATTTTATATTATTGTTACGTACCAACTTTAATTCTTATTCCAACTTAATTATTATATTAATTTAATATTATAAAATATAATCATCTTACATTTTTATACTTTGAATACATCTGTAAATCAATGCAACGTTGCATCGCCATCTAGCAACGATTATCGAAATTTCATACGAGTTGCGTTATACGTCATACGTCAACGCTATCGAATAAGCAAAAAATCACACTAGGCACACAGGACACTTTTTACAAATTAATTTAATTTTTTTAACGCCAAAGCGAAAACAAGCCGTTTACTTGATAGCAGTGTTATATAGTACTTTACTGGTGGTAGGGCTTTGTGCAAGCTCGCCTGGGTAGGTACCACACACTCATTAGATATTCTATCGCAAAACAGGAGTACTTGTTATTGTTGTGTTTCGATTTGAGAAAGACAGTGTAATTACAGGCACAAGGAACATAACATCTTAGTTTCTCAAGTTTGATGGCGCATTGGCGATGTAAGCGATGGTTAACATTTCTTACAATGCCAATGTCTATGGGCGTTAGTGACCACTTACCTACTACCACTAATATTTGTTTTGTTGTTTTAAATAATCCGACGTCTCATTTGTAAGAATATCTTGCGTAGCACAATTCCCGACCACACCTCTCGTTTGCGCAAAGGGTCACAGCCGATTTATAAATATTTAAATTCTGCTTACATATTTAATGTTTGTCTATGTAACAAAATCTTTACATAATACATGTTCAAGAGATTTCGAGATGACTCAGAAGTTAGAACACGTGAATTTTAATCATAGATTACAGGTTCAAACTCGGTTAGGCACGAATGAGTTTTCATGTGTTTTTAATGATTGTGAGAACACTTTCATGGTCGGATGTATTTCTAACACATGTGTAGGATACAAATGTGTTAGTATGTATGTATGCATTAGAATGGTATGAGCTCTAAACTCCAAAAATATAATTTATTATATTTTTTTTAACACGCTTTTATTAGCTTGGGATCTATGTAACGGAATCTTTGAACGTGATTTTCACCAACTTTAAAACGTCGGATTGAAGTGAAACTTCGCACACTTATCAAGGACCGATGATATTAAAAAATTTAATATTATGTACGACTTTAATTTTACTAATATTTGTCAATAAATTATTTACTATAATTGACATCTATTACTATAGTATAATAAATGCATGGGGGGGGGGGGGGAAATCATGCATTTATTAATATAATAAAAAGATCCCAAGGAGGTGCATGGAAGATGTATGGAATGGTTAATATTTCTTACATCACCAAATGTCTATGGGAGATGGTGACCATTTACCATCAGGTACCAATTTGTCCGTTTGCCTACCTATTTTGTAATAAGAAAGTTACAGAAATAAGTCAAAGTTTGCATTGGACTCTACGTCTAGATGATACTTGAAATTTAATCAACTAGCTTTTATATACCTTCCCCTATTACAGTGGACCAAATTTCGCAGTTGAATTCCAGACCAATTCCACCTAACAATCGATCGAGCTGAGAATGCACACACCTTTGAAGCGTATGACAATAAAAGCTATCACCATAAAATCGTTTCTCGTGAATAACTATCAAAAGCTTGAAGCATAACTAGCGCAGTGGTTTACTTACCGCCTAGCGGTTTAAGAAACGCAGGTTCGATTCTAACCCCTTGGACAATTGTCATCCCAACTCCAAACACAGGCTGTATCTTGAGGAATAATAGTAATTTCTAAAAAGATAGGCATTACTATTATTATTTAAAAACAAAAAAACAGGCAGTCATAACGACTGCCGATAGAAGTAAAAACTAGAAACTTAAATATATTTGTCCAATTTCCATCTATTATCTAGACAGGAGACTATTGGCACTCCAAGTAATAATTATATCTCTTTTATAATAAATAATAATATATATAATAATAAAAAAAAATAATATCCCTATTTTTATATAGCTTTATATTCATCAATAAACACAGTATGTCGAAATCTCGGTACAAAATATTAATACAGGTTAATTTAAACAAATAATGGTTAAAATACACTTAACGGAAACCAGACAACTGATATACTACATATGCTACTTTTCTTTTGTAAATACTTACTTATATAGATAATTACACCCAGACTCAGGACAAACAGACATGTCCATGCAACAAAAGTCTGTCCTGGGTGGGAATCGAATCCACAACCTTCGGCGTGAAAGGTAAGTGTTCTACCAACCACGCCAACCGGCTCGTCAATCATTATTATCCTTATTAATTTGCATTTCGGTGATGCAAAGCCACAAATCTATCCCTTACGAAAAACCAGTGCAACGCGCCTAAAGAAGTTTTCACTTCAAAAAAAGAACTTCATAATCTACAAAGCTGCAGAACTAAGATTTATTTAATAACGTAAGCAACAGCTAAAAGGTTTTTAGAAAAATCGATAGAAATGGGGTGACTTGGGAGGGAAAAGCAATTATTGCATACACTTTATTATATCAATCAAACAGTTTTATTCATTCAAAATATATTCTTTACAAAAGATTTCATGATATGGTTCAAAATTAAATTTAGCTTTTGATATTCATACTATATATTTTCCTAAATATATTAGTATTTTATTAATATATTAATTAGTTGAAATCGTAAAGCCGTGGTTATTGGTGGTATTTTGATTCTGTTTTTCGATATGTGGTTTTGTATCCAGTAAATAAAAAGGTAATTGATATATTAATTAATCTATAACGCAATTTCTACATGCAAATACCAACTCTAATTTGCGCTTTATATTACAGATATATTATAATAGCTGCCTTGTTGGTCTAGTGGCTTGATGTAAGGCCGCAGACCCGGAGGTCCTGGCTTCAATTCCCAGGTCGGGCAAATAAATAGTTATTTTTCTGTCAGAAATTTCTCAGTAGCAGCCCGGAGTCTGGAAGTTGGAAGTGTGTACATTCCCGTGCCTTGAAAAGCACGTAAAGCCGTTAGTTCTGCGCCTAAAGTCTTTCCGGTCGTGTCGGATTGTCTTCCCATAGGATTATGAGAGTGAGGGAAGAGCACTCTGCACCTGTTTGCGCACACACTTGTGTACTATAATATCTCCTGCGCAGTTGGCTAATCTCTCTTGAGATTGGCCGCCGTGGCCGAAATCGGTCTGGAGAATATTACTATTATTATATTATAATATTCACTTAGTAGGAGGGCTTAGATATGCCGTCTATGTTCATCAGTTATCATATTTTATCGCAAAAAGTATTTTTTTTCTGGTTTCAATTTAAACGAAGATCGCGGGTTTAAATACTAGCATCATTATATTGTTTTTATAATTCGTTCATTGAAGTGTGTCGGATGAAATTTTGTCACATGTGTCCACCGACCACATTGTAAAAACGTGACGGAGTAAGCTCCAATCGTTCTTCTTAAAAGAAAAATAGCCTTAGCAAGTTGAGCTGGGCAACTCTGAAATATTTTATTTATATTTAAGCAATATGGGATTTTGTTTATGTAAAAAAGCAAGCCGGGATATTGCTAAAAGCAAGCCTGGCTGATCTTTATGAAATTCCAATTTTCGTTGATTTTCAAAGTTATCCAATTGCAACCACTGCAAAGACCATTTCTCAGATAAAACCATTATATTTGTTCTCAGATAAATATGCTAATAAAAAAACGTAGCTAGTAAAAACTGAAAACATAGAAAATTCGGTTTCCAGCAAAATAAATAATTCTAACATTAAGAGATAAAATTTCTATGATTTATTTAATTTCTGTTTTGATTTTGTTTTTTTTTTTATAAAATAGGGTGGACGAGCATGTGGGCCACCTGATGGTAAGTGGTCACCAACGCCCATAATCATTGGCATTGTAAGAAATGTTAACCATCACCAATGCGCCAGCAACCTTGCAAACTAAGATGGTATGTCCCTTGTGCCTGTAATTACACTGGCTCACTCACCCTTCAAACCGGAACACAACAACACCAAGTACTGCTGTTTTGCGTTAGAATATCTGATGAGTGGGTGGTACCTACCCAGACGAGCTTGCACAAAGCTTTACCAATAATAGATTCCTAGTTAGTAATTTTCTTGTTCCCATATATTTCTACTAATACACGAGAGCGTTTTTTTTTGTAATACCTACAAAAACAATATACGTATTTTATATCGGAAGATGCAGCGCGTTTTGGAGATGTTTTAAGTATATAATATTATTATATTGGTAGCGCTGCGCTTCGCAGTTTCAACTGCTTTAATTTTGGGCTATTGACGTGACAAGCGTGACGTAAACCAACGACTTTCTCTAGTAAAAAAAAAAAATACTCAATGCGCCTAATGAAATTTTTTGCTGCAAAAAATCATATTTACGATATGATTTAATATTATTTTGAAATATAGTAAACATCATGGGTACGCATAACACAAGTGCAATATATTTTCTTATTATGTGAGTAAGTAAGTCTCATAAATACGTGCTTTCCAAAGCATGGGATTGTAAACAATGAAAAAATCCATTCGAATGAAAACCCGACAAGTTTTTATTGGCCCAATCTGAAATTGGATCTCTCAGTATCTGCAACTTTATAAGCAATCCCATCAATGAGGGGGTTATACAATAGCGATGGAGGGTCACGCGAACAGAGTCGCGGGAAAAAGCTAATATTGTAAAGTATATCGTGAGAACCAAGATTATTCCTATATCGATTATATCCTTCGGTCAGCTTACAGATTGAATCAGACTATTCCACGGTTGCAAGTGCAATATAAATTAATTTGAACTGTGAGCTCATGACATGCTATAGAAAATGAAACACACAAATGATTTTAACTCTTAAATATAACAAAATAAAGACGATATTTAATCATCCGGAAACATTATGTATTATTTTATGAGAACTATAATCTTTATGGTGCTATGATAAGAGCGATTTTTATTTAGCAAGGATTGGAAGTGTTTCCATAGCTAAGCTGCGGATAGCCGGAAATAGGGACATGCGGGACAAAGAACTTGCTAATGGGGTTCCTTTTGTAAGAAAAGTACCTTCTCATATTTATGTGTTGATTATAAGCCCTTTATATACTCCAAGCTTGATGATAAGAAACAGATTATCAGAATGTGTTCATATCAAATGTGAAAAAGAGTAATGGGATGTGAATGCATGGCTAAGCAGACCCTTAGAAGACAAGGTACAGAGATTTATAACACCAACGCTCTACAATGGCTATATAGATACATACAGGTGACAGAAATTCATCAGATACATGCAGACTTCCTCATGTTTCCCTTCAACATCGAGCACTAGATAATATATAAACGTATAATATATAACGTAACGTACAAACGACCATTTTTGACTTGGCTTTAAAAAAACACATATGTGTGCGTTATGCCTTTTTTATCTCGCTGGAACAATGTATTTACGCGGGGTATGTGGGATTCGCTGAGTGCACCGGAATATCCACTATAAAAGCTATTGGTCCTTCGTCTGAACTCTTTCCGGTCGTGTCGGATCCCATTGGATTATGAGAATGTACCTGTGTTTGCGCACACACTTATGAACTATATGTCCTGCGGAATATTATCTCTCTTGAGATTGGTCGCCATGGCTGAATTCAGTTAGGACATTATCATTATTATATTATAGACGATAATAATTTCGAAGCTGTCAAAATAAAATAATATGTATGTATGAGTGAATAATTTATGAGCTATCTAAAGTTTTATATCATTTTATTCTTAAAAAAATATTCTAGTTTTATATTTTATATATTAGTAAATATAAATCTATTAAAATATTGTAGTGTCAGTTTGTACGACTTTTAATAACAGCGATTAATGTCTTTACGCGGGTTGGTGGATTAGATGTGACAGACAGTTATCTTTATAGTAGTTTCCTCACGATATTTTCATTCATCACCTAGACCGTGATAAATTATTATAAACATATAAAAGCTGTGGTAGTAGTCTGGTCAGCATTTTTTTATATTAAGTTAAGATCTAGGGGTTCTATTGAATAATTCGTCGATAATAAAAAATGTGACCATCACGAGACGTTTAGCAGACAGGAAACATTGAATTTTATACTTATTTTTATTATTTACAATTAAATTAAAAGAATAAATAAATATGAAATATCGTTAATGAAGTTAATACATTTTTCTTATTATTATAAAAATAATATATAATAACGAGGTATATAGTTAATGCGAACGAGAACAAAGAGCATAATAACATATAGAGATTCGTTAATAAGAAAAATATATTTTTTTTTAAATAACAGCCTGCAATTGTCTTACTGTTGCGCTAAGGCATGTCCTTTTGAGGACAAGTTATCGTAGTTAACACCATCACGGCGCTCCAATTTTGAATGCTCAATGGTGCAATAAAGTATGTGGTAAAAGCGTCAACCATACATGAGGGATTAGAGAGCGGTAGCAGTGTGTGAACATGGCGGTATAAGAGAGCAATCTGCCATTTAACGATAAGGCATACGAGTCTTTTTTTTACATCTGATGGTAAGTGGTCACCACCGCCCATAGACATTGGCGAGGTAAAAAATGATAACCATTCCCTACATCTCGTTGTGCGATGCGCCACCAACCTTGGCAATTGAGATGTTATGTCCCTTGTGCCTGTTGTTGTACTAAATATTGCAGCTTAGCGCTACCAGATGTATCTGTCTATCTTCATTTCTTTCTCTCTATATTTCTCACTCTCCCCCTTCTCTCTTACCCTACATAACACGAATGTGTAGCGTTTCCTAACAGCAATTGTTACTAGTTCCTAACAGAAGTTATGTGTAAATATATAACTTATATGTAGGTAATATATAACTGACATAGGTCAAAGGCAAAGCGTTGCAAGTCGGTCGACATTTCCACGTTGACAAATGTTAATTGGCAAATGTGGCCAAAAGCTGACCAAGTAATAGAAGGTCCATTGTGATTGACAGGTTTTAGCTATGATTTTAGTAGCAATATTTTAGAGTATATGCTCAAATTATATCACTTCGACGCATGTTATATTATATATTTTTGAAATCGAGATGGCCCAGTGGTAAGAACGCGTGATTCTTAACCGATGACCGTGGGTTGCATGCATGGTTTGGAGCTTATTCCACCACGCTGCTCCAATGAGGGTTGGTGGAATACACATGTGGCATAATTTCAGTGAAATTAGACACATGCAGGTTTCCTCACGATGTTTTCCTTCACCGTATAGCACGAGATGAATTATAATCACCAATTAAGCCCATGACAATTCAGTGGTGCTTGCCCGGGTTTGAACCCAAGATCATCGGTTAAGATTCACGTGTTCTTACCATTGGACCATCTCGGCTTATAGCAGTTAGCAAACATATTACATAAAGTATTATATAACATGTAACTAATACCAAACTATGATTACACAATCAGTTTAAACATATTGAATTACTAACTAGAAGACAGTAAGTAAATTAAAACTATTAAGAGATGAAAATCTAATGAATGTGTCTGTGTGAGTGTGTTTTTGTGTTTGTGTCATCATCATTATCAACAGCCAATCATTGTCTACTGCTGAACATAGGCCTCTCCCCAAGGTGCGCCAAAGCTCCCGGTTCCCCGCCTTCCGAATCCAGTCGGTGCCCGCCACCTTCTTAAGGTCATCGGTCCACCTGGCTGAAGGGCGCTACGTTTGTGTTTGTGTGTACTTGTAATAGTTTTAAGTTGTATATTTATTTCTTTTAAGTATAGCCTTTTGAAATACTTTGATATGTTGAATAAATTAGTTTCTGAATATAGTTTATGGGCTACTAAGCTCTCTTTTTAAGAAGAGAGCTTGGAGCTTACTCCACCACTTCCATTGTGGGTACCAACCCATTACTTACAAACAAGTGTCACTAAGCTACATCAACTATTTGTATATATTAAAAATAACCAACAAACAGTTTAATAATTAAGCTATATATTGAGCAATATAATTGTTTTAATTATTTGAAATTAACTTTGGTAAATAACATAAAGCTATTTCGCTCAATTGCTTAAATACATTAGCTATTGCACCTGAAAAGTAAACAGTAAACTGAAATCGTTATTATATTAACGATTAATGAACGTATTCTGTGTATATTTTGTATTTTAATTATTTTCAGTCCGTATCATTATTCGAGTTTTATTTTCTTTGTGTTGCATCGCTTTAATTACGATTTTAAATTATAATACAAAATATCCACATTTGTATTTCTACATATTTATTTATTTATTTATTTATTGGAAATAGTTACACCATCGACTTATCACTAACACATTCACTTAGCATTAGATACAGGGTATTAAATCTAGGTGAATAAATCATTACAGGTGTAAACAACATATTTAATGATATATATAATATTATGAATATTGTCTAATTTATGTTGCCTTTTTGGGTATTTTATATTATAGGGTAGGCGGGTACAAATGGGTCATCTGATGTTAAGTGGTCACCATCGCCCATAGACATGGGCGAAGTAAGAAATATTAACCATATCTTACATCGCCAATGTACCACCAACCAGCCTTGAGAAAGATTTTAAGTCCCTTGTGCCTCTTGTTACACTGGTTCAATCATCCTTCAAGCCGGAACGCAACAATACTAAATACTGCTGTCTATCGGAAGAATATCTGATGAGTGGATGGTACCTACCCAGACGGGCTTGCACAAAATCCTACCACCCTGTAAGTCTGCAGTTTTTTGTGTCAAGGAATATATGAAGCAAAGTTATATTTTTAACCACCGACGCAAAACGAGGGTGTTATAAGTTTTACGCGAGTGTCTGTATCTCTGTTTGTCTGTCTACATGAGATCGCAGCTCTCGAAGGGATGAACCGATTTTCATTTAGTTGCTTTTGGTTAAAAGTTTTTTAGTAAGCGAATATATCCGAGTGGGGTATCAAATGAAAGGATTTGATCTGTGTATTACAAAATTGGCTGTTTGAAGAGGGGAAGGAGAACAATTGTCGATCGGGGTTTATTTAAATTTTAAATTTAAGTTTTATTACAAATCTACAATTACAATCATTATTTTGATATAATCTGTGACAATCACTGTATTTACACAAGAAGTAATTATAAGTTTCCAACACCACAATGTTAATAAATCAATATAGCAAGGTATTCGTTTCTGTAATAAAATTGATTATGGCAGATATTTTTAACTTTACTTGTTATTAAATTGAATAGTTTGTTAAAAAAGTTAATAAATGAGACATATTATCAACACAAGATTATATATATGATAAAAAGCGAACTTACTTGTTGACTTTCTGACATAATAATTTAATTGCATTTGATTAACATAACATTGTATTTGAAATGTTAGAAAAGAGTAAATACTGAGTTTCTTGCCGGTTCTAGGTGAAATTCACATTCCGAACTGGAGTTGCATTTACCTTTATAATTCTTGAAATGATCATTAATCAGACCATCAATCAACAAGCACCTCGCTTGTAAAGGCCTACTTAAATAAAGTATACTTTAATTTGATTACAATTTATAAGTAAAACTTGGCAAGCATTGGCCTAACTGTGTATATATACTTATAGTCATACTGAACGGTATAAAAGTTGTCAAGCAGCACCATCTAGCGGTAAAATAGAACAAATTACATTGCATAAAATGCTTGTTCATGAAAATACATACCAATTTTCGATGGTGATCGATCATAAAGTGATACCATCCCAAATAGGTACTATCATCTATTATTATATATAAGAAATATTACATAGATATTTGACTATTGTACAGTAATTCGATCTGACAGTAAAATTGACAAGACTTGTCAGTGATGCTCGACCCGACATATTTATTTAAGATCCACGTTCACTATTCATTGAACCGTTTTGGCCGGGAATTGACATATTTCGTATTTTCCTTTAGAATTTTTTTTGTATGTTTATGTATTTTATAGAAACAAAGTAGTTAATTTAAAATACTCTACGCAAAATACCTCATTAGGTAACAGCGCAACAGCAGACGAAGCAGACTTGATTATTAGCATCGTTTCATCCCAATTTCGTTTTAATGACCATAGATATAACGCTCTTTATAGCTTGCTTTTAACCAATGTCTAGACGCTCAGACATTCCACCCTTATAGGTTTACACAGTCTTTGAAGCTTCGTGTTCATATGTTTGCTTGCACGTGATCTATCTCCTGATCCGAGTTTGACGTATATGGACAGTCTATATCATATCTGACACCAGGTATTACAAAGCAATATAGTTGCTATGTATATTGCTTACGGACGGTAGAATTGTCTACGAGACGTATTTCCAAAGCGTCCCTACATAAGCGTTCCGTAGGCTTGCTACTAAATGTAAAATGATGATTCCTTAAATTATATGATCCCGTCATGAATACATAAGTCAATAGTAGTCAGGTAGGTCAAATTATTAATGACGTCACCTACCTAATTTAAATTTTCAAATATATTTTTTATGTTATACGCTTTGTGACTTGGTAGTAGGGTAATTTTGTCTGATTACGGGCGCTCATAACATATTCTTCCGCAAAGCAGCAATACTTATTATTATCTTCCAGTTTGAAGGTTGAGTTAGCTAGTAATTACAGTCGCAAGGTACATAGCATCTTAGTTCCCAAGGTAGGTGGTGTATAGGACATGTAAAGGACGGTTAATATTTATAATAACGCCAATATCTAATGGCGGTAGTGACCACTTGCTGTCAGGTGACACATTTGTCAATCTCCCTCTCTATTATTAGTATTAGTTAACAATTTCCGTCGTAAACGCTCTACTAAGAATCGTATCGTATAATAATTACACTGAGTCACCTTCAAACTTTAGTATAGCAATTCAGCGTTGCCAATATTAAAAATGATATAGTCAGCATAAAAATAGGTGAAAAAACTTTTAAGTTAAACGGTTTTATTTTAAAACATCAGCTGTATCGCACATTAGAAAATAATAAGGACTCTGGGACGTTATGAGATTCTAACGTCTGAAAGAATTTGTGGAACACTAGTAGAGCTATCTACTCATGTCGGTTACCAAGAGTCTTTTTGTGTACCTGTTTCAGCGGTATGCGAGATTTATAACAGACTAAAAAAAAAAACGTTTGATGCATAAAAATATGTTAAATTATTGTATTATTAAAAAAGAACGCCTTTACAAATATGTGTTTCTAAGCCCACCAGAAGATATGTTTCAGATGAAAAAAAAAACATTTAAATATATATTTTTTTGAACAAAATAAAAGAAAAAACAATGCAATCTTTTAAGTCTTTACTATTTATTGGTTAAAAACATTTCTGTCATATAAAAGAAGATATTAATACAAAATCAAATAAGGAAAGAGGCGGCGAAACTATCTATGTATACGTAATGATTGATTAAATGTATGTGTGAATTTGGTTGGACAGGTATTAACTGTTATAACGTGTCATCTGTGGACGAATGGAGAATGAATTTTTACTGGTGTTAGGGCTTTGTGCAAGCTCGTCTTTGTAGGTACCACCCACTCATCAGATATTCTACCGTAAAACAGCAGTACTTGATATTGTTGTGTTCCGGTTTGAAGGGTGAGTGAGCCAGTGTAATTACAGGCACAAGGGACATAAAATCTTAGTTCCCAAGGTTGGTGGAGCATTGGCTATGAAAGCGATGGTTGACATTTCTTACAATGCCAATGTCTAAGGGCGTTGGTGACCACTTACCATCAGGTTGCCCATATGCTCGTCCGCCTTCCTATTCTATAAAAAAAATGATAAAGAGTGAATGTCTATGACGATAATATAAGAGCAAAGACCGGGAAAAACAGACAGAGAAATTGAGTGCAATTGATCTTAGCAGTAAAAGTGAGTTTGTTTATTTATTTTTTACGTTATCACGTCTTAACTACTCAACCGATCATTGTTAAATTTTGCATACATATTGTTAGAGGTACGAAAAAATATATACCTAGTACTTGCTCAAAATCCGGCGAAACTGAAGGAAATTTATATGTTATAATTCAAAATTGATTTATACACTTTGTCCGTTCTTTTTTCAAATTATTCAACTTTTATTTGCCACTGAAATTACTTCGTTAGTAAAAAAACATAAGCTTAAGTACAAATGAAAATTTTGCCAAGTTTTTCATTACGCTAATTTGGAGAGGAGAGGAACTAATTTCCAACAAAGGAGACGCAAACGGGTGCCAAATTCAGCTTCAAAAACGAGAAATAATAATAAAAGTTCTAGTTTAAAAATACGAACGTGCAATCGAATTTTAGTTTTATCATCCCATTGTTATTTGTGTTCTATGTTGTAATGAAAAATTTTTGACTTTTTCCGCCAGTCACTATCACCCTTTCTGACTTTCCTTGAAAATTCTGGATGAACTGGTTAAACGCTACGCAATGGTAATGATAACTTATTTTGTGCGGAAAGACTCATGGATACCCTCATTTCGGAGATGCGGATGCGGATGCGGAGCGGAGATGATGATGAAATGGTATTTATTTCTCTAAGCACAAGAAAGTTAATAATTCAATAATATAAAACTGTTTGATGATGGAGGGTTATGTCGGAATCGTACCAACTAAAACCACCATACCGATCCATCTCTCTGCAAATGCCGAGCCTATGGATTTAATCCTGGGTATGCAGCATTAAATTTACATGTGCTTAATTCCTGCTTACAATTGAGCTCATGCTCTGTGGTGATAAACATCGAGAGGAAATCTGCATAAGTTTTACGAACATCTACTATAGTTGTATCCACCAATTAGCATTAGTCTAGCACGGTGAATAAAGTTTTAAACATTGTCCCCAAAAGAAGAATGATAAAGTACCTATTTCATTTACATCCTAATCCCCGAAAGCCTATTATAAAAAGCACGTTAAAACTAGACAATACAGACTGTAGCTTGCTTACCGCAAGGGAGAACTTAGATTATATACTGCAGTCACGTTACTATTGCATATAGCTTTGTTTTGTGCTCATGTATATCGTGAATGGGCCAGGATAAGGTATAACGTTGGATGTATTCCATCGGAATATCGGGAACAATAGTCAGGCCCAGTGGGTAGATCACGTATATTTTAAACTAAAATTGACGTTTTCATTCCGATTCTACCACACGCTGTCATTTTTATTTCCTTTGCTTCTTTTTTATCTATCTATACTTAAAGAATATAAACTGATTTTGTTTTTATAATAGACTAGCAACCCGCCCAGCTTAGCACGTGTAGAATAAAAGGTCTTCAAAAAACATTTACATGGTAACACGTAAAGCTTCCAGTGCCACACAGTCATGAATCATTAGGTGCATTGGTGAAAACAATTTGAAAATCCATTCAGAAGCTTATCATGTTTATATAGACAGACAGTTAACAATACTTTTTTTTATAGAATAGGAAGGCGGACGAGCATATGGGCCACCTAACACTCTTCAAACCGGAACACAACAATACCAAGTACTGCTGTTTTGTGGTAGAATATCTGATGAGTGGGTGGTACCTACAAAGACGAGCTTGCACAAAGCTCTACCACCAGTGAAAATACTTAGCAACAATGCTGTTTGGCGGTACAATATGAGATGAATGGGTGTTATCACGCATCCCTTTTTTTTCTTGCAGTGGAAACCTTCAGAAAGGTTCCCGGGTCCTATGGGGGTGGAACCGGGTTTTGTGGGATTCTTACCCACTAAAACCACTGCGATGGCTGTCCTCAGCACGGACGGAGAGGCTGCGGGATCGTGTTGATATAACGCATCCACGCCCTCTCCCGTGCTTTGCTCCACTCGTGGCTCAGCGAAGCTCTCATCAGGGGGCGAATTTCGCCTCCACGCACTCCTCGCTAGTGCGTACGGCAGCGTGAGGCCATCCTCCACAGGGCTGTCTGAAATAGGACACGCGAGGCCCCCACCTCACCCATCCCATCCCAACCCATCACAAGCACCACCACGAACAAGTCGCACGCATTTTAATTTATATTTAATACTTGGAACGCCATATTTGCAAAATTAGTGAACTTAGTATCTGTTATTTGTTCCACGAAGTCATCACCGTAATTAATTTTTTTAAAGAATAGGAAAGCAGACGAGCATATGGGCCACCTTATAGTAAGTGGTCACCAAACGCCCTTAGACATTGGCATTGTAAGAAATGTCAACCATCGCTTACATAGCCAATGCGCCACCAACCTTGGGAACTAAGATTGGTCCCTTGTGCCTGTAATTACACTGGCTCATATTTACGGCACCTCGATTTTATCACCAAGAACTTTTGTTAGATGTGTCGTTTATTAACTTACAATTTGCTTAACTAATGTACGCCCGATCAAGGTTTTGTTAAATACTAAACTATTTTTTATTGTAATAAAACGATAAAAATAGATTATAAAGTTGCAGTGCAGACAAAAGTTATATTAGAACTAATTTCTTTGATAATTATGCTCCATTATATATAAAGTCGAATGACCAAAGTATCAACGTATAGCCCAAAATTCTGGGGTTAATACCATGAAAAATTTGCTTATGGGTTCTTTTTACACAAAAGGTTATCACTAACGAACGATTTTAAATAGTAATTTTACTAATGGTAGAGCTTTGAGCAAGCTCATCTGGGTAGATACCCACTCATCAGGTATTCTACCGCAAAACAGCAGTACTTGGTATTGTTGTGTTATGGTTTGAACGATGAGTGAGCCACTGTAATTATAGGCACAAGGGGACATAACATCTTAGTTCCCGAAGTTTGTGGCGAATTGGTGATGTAAGCGATGGGTAACATTTCTTACAATGCCAATGTCTAAGGGCGTTAGTGACCACTTACCATCAGGTGGCTCATATGCTCTTCCGCCTACCTATACTATAAAAAAAAGTTATAAACTGAAATATTGCAATATTAATTATGCAATAATAAATATTAATATATTTTGCTTTCTGTTACATTATTCATCGAGGATTTCGTCGTTGGAAAGATTACGTTTATATCATCATGCAGTGGGCGTGTCCAAAATACCATATCAATAGTTCCTCGATAAATAGCTTAAGTTAAATCACAAGATTTGATAACGCCTTAATAAGACAAAATGTGTGTGCAATCGGCATGGCGTACATGGAAAATAGATTAACTGTACAAAATTAAAACAAAACCCTTAAAATGTCACCATTAACTTAGATAATATATTTATAAAAAAATTAAAAAAGTAAATTGGTTTCTTCTTATTCTAGGCTAAGACCTCTCTTAAAAAGAATTGATGCATCACGTGCAGGTTGGCTCACGATGTTTCAGTTTCACGATAAGAATCAGATTGTCGAACTACTACGCGATCCTTGCTAAATGTTTAGTATTAAAGAAAGATTTACGATATTGTATTGAATATCCTCAAAGCGAGGGAGATAGTATGTAATAAATGTATATTGCGTTGTAAATATGTTTGAGGTGTACTCGAATTATTCGTGACTCCTCCCACTAATTCTGATAGGAATTTTAAAAATCACAATGTGTAACCTTACATTATATGTTAATAAAATATTTATATATAGATAGGTAAATATCAAAATTCAGTATCTATTTATTGTGTGACAAACAATTTGCTTATTTTTTTTATTGTTTTTTTTTTTACCTATCTGTTGTATGAAGATTTTTGATCACCGATTTCGCTCGATCGCTTCTTTTAGATAGAGCTTGTATTGGAGTTTCGGAGGTCACGATTTACTAGCTTAGATGTTTTTTTTTTTATATACCTTATTTATAAATGACTAGCAAAACCCATGGTTCGCCATCGTGGTATTCAGTTTTTGAAGAAAACCTTTAAAAATTTGGCATTTTAACGTACCAATTTGAATTATATATATAAAATATTTAAATTATTGGCAGCCGTAGTCTAAAAATAATCGTGATTTTGATTTTGTTAACTAGCATATAGACATGGTAACTTATTCAAGTATCAGTTATTTTAAAATCACCCTTTAATTTCATTTATTTGTATAGATTTGTTAATAAGATTTTTTTATAGCAAATGACGTAATTATTAAAATTTCATTGTATATTTCTGGGTGGTAGGGCTTTGTGTATGCCCGTCTGGGTAGGTACCACCAACTCATCAGATATTATAAAATAGCAATACTTAATATTGTTGGGTTTCGGTTTGAAGGATGAGTGAGCCAGTGTAATTACAGGCACAAGGGCGATATCCTATCATAACATCTTTGTTCCCAAGGTTGGTGGCGCATTGGCGATGTAAGGAATGTTTAATACTTCTTACATCGCCAATTTATATGGGCAGTGGTGACTACTTACCATCAGGTGCCCCATTTGCCCGTCCGCCTACATAAAAAAACAAAAACACTTTAATTATATATCCATATATATTATACTATTATTTCCACTTACAAACATTTCCCCGAGGGATAGTTGCCTGGTTTTATATCTTCATTTTATCGTTTCAAGTTTATTTATGAGTTAAATTTAATATGTAATAGTTAAAACAAACCTCTCGAAATGATTATATTAAGACTGGGAAAGTACCGCGCACGAGCACATTAATCTCACAATAAAATTGCCGTATACGTGAATGTGTATTAAAGTTACTTAAACCTACTAAGTTTCTTCTTAGTTTTATGTAGATTCTGAAATATTTAAATTTAATATAGGAAGGCGGTCGGATCATTTGATGTCTAGTGGTCGCCATTAATTATTTATTTAGCTATTTACAAAATTGCACTCCTGACTATGGGATATAGTTACGATGTCTAACGTGCCTGAAATTACACTACACTACAGTAAAATTAATTAAATATGTTTGGTACATAATAACATTTAAAATGTCGAAAAGCTCTAAGACTAATTAAATTATTACATTTAAATACAAATAAAAACAAAATTCAATTAATTTAAATCGTAATAGAATTAATAATAAAAATATTTGCAAGTTAATTCAACTAATAACAATTAAAAAAAAAACCGCCAAAATTGTAAGTACTGCTCTCTGATGAACTATCTTCTTATATTATTTTTGTTTTTTTTTTTAATAGGTTAAATAGGTTGCGGGCTCATGGGCCACCTGACGGTAAATACTTATTGCTCATCGACATTCGCTCTGTAAAAAAATGTTAACCGAAATACAACAATATGTTTGTATTAATTTGACTGTCCCTTATTCGAAGCTTTATTAAATGAGATAGGCACTTGGTTTCCCGCTTGTCATTTTGACATATTTTCTTCCTTTTACCTCTCCCTCCTTTTATCGTCACTTCCACTTGGCAGTATCGGCGGTCTTTAGGATATCGCCGATTATGATACTCATTGGCGTTTTAGATTCCCGCCGAGTCGGACGCGTCAAAGTTGCTATTCCGACTCCTATATCATTTGTAAGTTGGAGCTTAACGCTAAGCTAGAAGATTGTTTATGTAAGTACTCATTATTTCTTAAAATATTTATTTTGAATATTATCATACTCCCCACATATTTAAAACATCGATTCATCATCATCATGATGATCATTACGTTCGATAAATGTTTTTTATACTTTTAATTTGAATATTATCATACTATCCACATATTTAAAATATCGATTTATATATTAAAATTACACAGATTGTCTATATTTTCAAAAGATTTTGGTTTTATTATTTTAAGATAAAGTTTTTTATGGATAATATCGTGCTCTCTGAAGCGCCTGGTCCCTCATCCACGCCAAATAAACGGCGAGAAGAGTCGCCGAGTTCAGGTTCAAGTAGTAGTTCATCGAGTAGCAGTAGCTCGTTATCGAGTGCTCCAAGGCGTAAACATCGTAAAAAGAAAAAGAGCGGCAAACGGTTGGCGCGTATGAACAAAAAACTGGCTGAAGAAGTCCATTGGCTTCGCGGAAAGGTTGCAAGCCAGGAAGAACAATGTCATGTAAGTACAAATTTTAATAACGATGATGTCATGTCACTTATGGCAAGTGAAAGTAACCATTTATATGAAGAGGTTCTTGATGACAAATCTGAAAAATCGTGTGATTACGATTTTACCCTTTCGTTTGAAACAAAATTAAAAGAACTGTCGATTCCTAAAGCGTCGGTTGCCTTTTTACAAATGCTTAGTGACCATCAACATTTAGATAAAAATAACTGGTCTGATGTCAGATATGCGGAAGCTCAGAAAATGTACAATTTCTCGCCGGGTTTTACTGACCTTGAAATTAATGACGAAATAAATGCATACGAAACCCCACGGCATCTTACTTATGCTGATAAGACTTTTGTAACCTTAACTATGTGCGTCTTTAAGCAAATGGAAGCTTTACAAAATGGTTTACGGGACCTACTTGCCTGGGCGAGAAACTGCGATCCTTTGAGCTATGACGAGTTACATCAAAAGGTGAGCACACTGTGCTCTTCCGGCGACTTTCACAAAAGTTCGTCAGATCTGCTACAAATTATTTGTGGTCATCGTGCTGAAGTAATACAAATGAGACGCGATGCGATCCTACAACACGTGAAGGATGTTACCATCAAATCTAATCTCCGCAAAGTGCCACCGTCATCTACCAACCTTTTTAATCAAGAAAAGTTTACTGCAATTTTAGAACGAGTTGGTGGTGTAAAGAAATGCTTTTGACCCGCCCAGAAAGCAAATATGACTTCTGTCTCGCAGGCAGAAATAAAAAAGTCACACGGCCCCTCACAGGGGCTCATTCCATGAAATAAACCCTCACAGGGCTATTCAAGTGTGTATAACCGCAATTACCCACATACTTTTTACTCTCATAATAACGCACCGCCGTAAGGTGGTTATTATCCAGGCCATGTGCCTCAATTAAATTCGGTCGCACCGAATAATCGTTATTTTCAAAGTAACTTTAAGGGAAATTCCTTTCACCAGAAATCGAAACAGCTCGTTCAAAATAACGCTGGACGAAAACGAATCTTGCCACCGTCCCCTCAAAATAGAGAGAATAAAAGACGGTCGATTCAAAGCGGGCCGTTTGGCGCAGTATCAGGATCAGTGGAAAAGTCTAGGAGCTCCAGCTTTCATTCTAAAAATAATACCAGGGTATCACATACCCTTCAGCCGAAAACCACCTCTTGCATATCCCAGTGTCTTCGAAACAAAATTACATGTGGCAGAGTCTACCAATATGACAATAATTATCAACAAAATGAAAGAACAGGCTGTATTAAAACGGGCAGTAACTTCTCCAAGTTTCCTTTCTTCAATGTTACTAGTCCCCAAAAACGATGGCTCGTAACATCCAATATTCAATTTGAAAGCATTAAACCGGTATGTCTTAGCTCACCATTTCAAGCTGATAAATGTTCAGCGTATACCAGATTTTCTGCAGCCAAAAGATTGGCTGTACAAAATAGACCTGTCGCAGGCCTACTTCCATATACCCATATCTCGCAGCCACAGACGATTTCTGCGTCTCTATTATCGCAACGAACTCTTGCAGATGACCTGTTTACCTTTCGGCCTGAGTACGGCTCCACAAACGTTTGCGGCAATATCAAATTGAATAACTCAGTTTATCAGGGAGAAAGGCATAAGAATTATCGTCTTTTGATTTTTTGATAGTCAATCAAAACAAACACATTCTGCAAGGTCATGTAAAAATAGTGAGAGTTTTTCTGGAAAAACTAGGATGGATAATAAATTACGAAAAAGCTTAGTATTTCTGGGGGTACTCTGGAATCCTTGGATAAACAGGAAAAGCTTACCAGCTTTTATCAGCATTAAGCCAAATGTTGTCAGAACAACGAACAAATCTCAAAGACCTTCAGAGTCTTATCGGAATTCTCAATTTCGCAAGTTTTGTTGTACCGAGGGGCAGGCTAAATAATCGCGAGCTTCTAAGATTCTTGAACCGTATTCTAAAAATGCATCCTAAGATGGTTCACGTTATCCCACCAGCTGAGTCGGACAATCTGCTGTGGTGGCTTCAAAATTGCAGGCGGACGACACCTATACACCTCGAACCTCCCTCTCATTTTCTCACTACCGATGCCTCCGATATTGCTTGGGGAGCCCGCCTGAACAACCTGTCACTCACTGGTCCATGGCTAGAAGTGGAGCGACATCACTGCAACCTAAAAAAAATGTTGGAAATACTCAAAGCATTGCAAGAACAATGTCAATTATTGAAACGCAGAACCGTTCTAATTCAGTCTGACAACAAGTCATTGATAGCGCATCTTCGACACGAGAGAGGGACAAAATCAGTGTCTCTAATGAATTTGACATATCAGATTTTTCAAATTCTAGATTTTCATCAAATACAAGTGAAAGTGTTTCACATTCCCGGAATCTACAACAGTCATGCCGACCAAATGTCGAGGCTTCGAGCGAGTCCCGAGTGGCACCTGACACGGGATTGCACGAACAAGATTTTTGCCAAATGGGGAATTCCATTTATAGACCTGTTCGCCTCAAGTCGAGCTCATGTGGTGACGAATTATGTATCGTTGGATCAAAACGACGAACAAGCATTGTTTCACGACGCGTTCTCCCGATCTTGGACGTTCAGCCTAGCTTGGGTTTTTCCACCACCATTTCTGATCCCCAAGGTACTTTGTCATCTCAACCGGGCGCATGGAGTCTATCTTATTGTAGTTCCACGATGGAACCGAGTATTTTGGCGTCCGGATATTAAGGCGCGTGCACTAGCGAGCCCATTCACAATTCATCGCCTGAACGAAGTTCTCGTAGACATAACCACGGAATGCCTCCCCCAAAGGTATTCGAAATGACTCTAGAGGTCTGGAAATGTGGGGGTGGTCTCGGACATTGAAAGGATGGAAATCCTGGCGCCCGTCAACCTGTAAAGTTTACAGTATTGCATGGAAAAGATGGATTTTGTGGTGTGTATCACACAAAATAAATCAATCTAGACTAAGAGCTAGCGATTTTGCTAGGTTTTTATCAGACCTCCATTTAGTTTACAAATTATCGTATAGTTCTGTATTGTTGCACAAATCAATGGATTCTACCTTGTGCGATCCAGATTTGTCTGGTCAGCTTGGCTCCCATGTACTAATAAAATACATTTTGAAATCAATAGCTTTACGTAATCCTATTAGGCATGTAAAGGACTCGGTTTGGGATATTGACGACTTAGTCTCTCATTTGGAGAGCTATAGTATAGATAGAAATAATGTATTCCAAGTGCAAAGGCATACAGCTGCACTTCTACTGCTTTGTTCGGGAAGAAGAATCCATGACTTGACCCTGCTTAAGGTTGATTCCGATAGCTGCATTTTCGAAGATGACTGTAATATTTTGGCCAGCATTTGGTTCAAAAACTGACTCCATTGACTACAGGCAGTCAGGTTGCAAGTTTTTAGCTAATAATGAAAAGGAGAAAGTAGACCCCGTTCATTGGATTAAATTGACGAAGTCTCTTCTTGAAGGTCGAAGAAGTTTAGCTAAATCATTAAACCTTTTCATTAACATAAGAGGAGAGCCTAGAGCTGCATCTCGAACATTAATGGCTGGTTGGATCAAGTCTTTGTTGGTGGATGCTGATATATTAGCTACTCCCGGTAGTATTAGATCTGCTGTTGCCTCTAAAAATTGGCTTAACAATCGATCGCTTGACGAAATTCTGGCTAGAGGAAACTGGCGTTCACAAAATACTTTTACAAAGTATTATATGAGATTAATTAAGCCGATTCATAATACAGCATCTGTTACACAATTTTTTGAGCTTGTTAATTGATTTTGTATTTTTCTTTAATATATAAGATTATATTATTTGTTGTGATTACAGACGTGGTAATGATCATTAATGTAAAACTGATTATATTGTATAAATAAATATTTTCGCAAATATGAATTTTAAACGACAACGTAATTGTCTCTTTTATATTATATGATATTGATTTTAATATTTTTTTTTATAATAATTAAATTACTTTTTCTTACATTATTTCTTTTCTGAAATTTATTATATGCATTATCTAATTATTACACTTTCATTTTAATATTAGAACAAATATATATTTTTTGTTTGTTTATTACAATAAGATTCTTTAACCCATCACATTGGCGTATATCACTTCCACCAGGCGATAATAAACATGTCTCATTTTATAAACCTTCGAATAAGGGACAGTCAAATTAATAGCAGCGTTTTACCTGAAATAAAACGCTTATTAATTTACTTACCTTATTCGAAGCTTGCGATTAATTGCTGACTGGTGCTTAATAAAACGCAATGAGTATCATAATCGGCGATATCCCAAAGACCGCCGATACTGCCAAGTGGAAGTGACGTAAAAAGGAAGGAGAGGTAAAAGGAAGAAAATAAATCAAAATGACAAGCGGGAAACCAAGTGCCTATCTCATTTAATAAAGCTTCAAATAAGGTAAGTAAATTAATAAGCGTTTTATTTCAGGTAAAACGCTGCTAATATATCTGATGAATAGGTGGTACCTACCCAGATGAACTTGGACAAAGCCCAACCAACAAGTAGTTGTCTTAGATTGTTAATTATTATATCAGTTATTAGCAAATATTAGCAAAGTTCAAAATAAACTCAGCTGGTCATAATAGGTCATTCTTACTTTAAGCAAGTGTTTTAAGTATCCAAATATGGTACGGTAATTGTTAAGAGTATTTCAGCCATTTCCTTTGGTTACAATAGCCAACTTCTTAACACTAATCGTTAAAGGACACACAGACAATCAAATTATCTGATTTTCGAAAAACTAAAATAAAATAGGTCTTTGATTGATCATAAGACCTTAATTCGCCTATTCCATATAAATCCCGAATATATTCGATCCGAATTTCGAGGTCTTGGTCCTTTTCTTTCTTTTTCATCTTAATGATCCCAAATAATATATTCTTGACCGCTTAGATACCTTGGAAGTTTGCCAATACATTTCCAAACGTTGGAACCAAGATAATAAGATACCCAATCCAAAACAGAATTTACTTCCACATTCAACTATTTCTGGCGTTATTAAGTTACTTTCTTTTGTTAATACCAAGTCTATATATGTTGGAGAACGAAGATCTGAATGTCAAATCTAATTGATTTAGTCATATTGGGATGGTGCGATGTAATACAGTGGTTAACATCTCGCCGCCAAGTTCGATTTTGCTAAACTGGCGAATTGAATGTGAGGCCGCTTAGTTTAATTACTGGAGACAGAGCGGAGCATTCACGTAGAGCCAATCTCATTCCGATTACTCTTCGGGACAGGGTGAACGTGTTCCGAAGAGTAATCTGTACTCGTGTGAATTTTTAAGTAATTGTTATTAATTCACATACCGTACCGTACCGTAACAGCCTGTGAATGTCCTACTGCTGGGCTAAGGCCTCCTCTCCCTTTTTTTGAGGAGTAGGTTTGGAGCTTCTTCCACCCCGCTGCTCCAATACGGGTTGGTGGAATACACATGTGGCAGAATTTCAGTGAAATTCACATAGTTATAGCTATATAGTGCACACGGATTATTATTTCGTTCATTTACTATGGATGAAGCATTAAGAAGCAATTGCACATGAACTCATTGCCCACATACATCCACGTTATAATAAAATTATTATATAATAAAAATAAGTTATTATATAATAAAATTGTAACGCTATTCAAGCAGTCCAACCGTGTGTCCACTTTCGAATTGGCTGAATTTCTTTTCTAAGAGGAAATTGCACGGATGTAATTTTTTTTTTCTTGAAAACTTTCAGACGCTGAAAACTTTATCTTAGCGTTAAATAAAATATTTTTTTTAAAAAGTTTACGCTCCATAATTTTATAATCGCAGCAATTACGAGAATTCTAAAGAATATCAATGAAATAAAAAGACTTAATTTATATTCATTTTGTACTTTTCTTTTAAACTGATTATCGTATTAGAAAATTTTAAGAGATTCAATTGTCCGAAAGTATTTCAAATATGTTTTTATTACGGTTGTTTTATGAGCTGTATTAGAATGCATTTTTGTCTAGTGGCTAACTTATTATTATTGTATTATTAAAGTATTTTAGAAAGAAATAATCTTGCACACTTCAAAAATCTAACAGAGAGACAGACAGCAATTCCTCGTAGGTTTTCAACGGTACGAAGGTCTACCTACAGTCAGATCTTATTTATTTTACTCATTATTAATAACCTTGATGCGTAATTTTGATTGCTTGGACATGGTTCATCTTATAAAAATATTATTATCAGATATTCTACTTAGTATTGTCGAGTTCCGGTTTGAAGCATATAACCAGTATTACTACAGGCATAATTTACATAACATCGTAGTTCCCAAGGTTGGTGGCGCGTTGACTATATGAGGAATGGTTGATATATACAGCGCCAATGTCTACGGGCGATGGTGACCATTTACCATCAGGTGGCCCATTCGCCGGTATATATATTTTATTCTCAATAAAGGTACTTTTTTATTTAATTAAAACTTACAAGGACGAAGAAGAATATCTAGTCAATCTGAAGTGTATAAAATTAAGCTCTTTGTTATTCATTTTGCGAATAAAAGTTTTTTGTTCTAAATTGTAATTACTTTAACGAGAGGAGTCGTTTTTACAAAACGCTTAATTAATTTATTCACTTAATTAATTATTTAACGGATTGTCTGTAATTTTTAACGATTTGAAATATTTGAAGTGACATAGCTTTTTTAAACAATTAATAAGCCTTCTATTTAACGCTCCTTAAGGATTTTTCTCTAATTCTATGCAAAATATTTTTTATAAAAAGTGTATGTAATTGATACAAATATTTTTGTGTTATTAATTGAACTTGATTACGTACCTATTAAAAAAAGAGTAACTACCGACTTTTTAGCTCGTTCTTCTCGGTAGAATCTCCGTTCAGAGCCGGCGATTGCTTTAAATTTATTTGATATTTTAATATGATGATTTCAGTGCTTGTAGAGCCTACTCGAATAATAATTAATAACAAAATTTTTATCCGATTTAATAACATAGTATTGAGTAGTTCAGGCGTAGGACCAACGGATTTACGTGGTTTTCGAGGCACGAGAGTGTATACACTTCTAACTTCCAGACTCCAGGCTGCTACTAATTTTCTGACAGAAAAACCTAAAAACTTTTTATTGGCCCAACCTGGCAATTGGGCCAATATTTATTATATATTTATTATATGTTATAATAATAATAATAATAATATATATATATATATATATATATGTAAATTAGATAATGCATATAATAAATTTCAGAAAAGAAATAATGTAAGAAAAAGTAATTTAATTATTATAAAAAATATTAAAATCAATATCATATAATATAAAAGAGACAATTACGTTGTCGTTTAAAAATCATTAATTTCCGAAAATATTTATTTATACAATATAATCAGTTTTACATTAATGATCATTACCACGTCTGTAATCACAACAAATAATATAATCTTATTTAAAGAAAAATACAAAATTAAATAACAGTTTTCGAGGCACGAGAGTGTATACACTTCTAACTTCCAGACTCCAGGCTGCTACTAATTTTCTGACAGAAAAACCTAAAAACTTTTTATTGGCCCAACCTGGCAATTGGGCCAATATTTATTATATATTTATTATATGTTATAATAATATATATATATATATATATATATATATATATATAACGTCCAGGCTAAACAGAGAGATGACATTTATCAAATAGTTCGTGGTTGGAAAATAAAAATTCACAGTGGAGGAACCGAAGCTAATGATTATGATAAGATAATGTGAAATTTACATACCCTTGCAAGCTTGATTGTAAAAGTGCAACCTAGAAAAAAAAGCATTGTTAAATACATGTAAGTTATGATAAAACTTGAACGAAATAGTTTTCGGTTTGAAATGAAAAATAAATTTAAATTTAAACATATTTAAAATATAGCACAATTATGTTACGTTAAGTTTACGTTTTCGGGTGGTTCCAACTTGTTTCATTTCATCCAAATCGATTCAGT
This sequence comes from Nymphalis io, assembly GCF_905147045.1. NCBI lineage: Eukaryota > Metazoa > Arthropoda > Insecta > Lepidoptera > Nymphalidae > Nymphalis > Nymphalis io. The sequence continues at coordinate 1,924,812 of NC_065909.1, forward strand.
CTTTTAGCCGTGAAAGCGTTACAGACTGATTTATTTTCGACTTTTATCATGATGTATATTGTTCATAAGATCTTGTTGTTCATTTATTTATATGCAAGTTTCCGCGGCATTGCCTGCCTGTGAGATGAGGTAGGGATTTCAGCAGTTGATAGCACCAGATGTCCTTTTTTATACCCCTGACAATGTGTATGCAAAATTACATCATAATTCGTTCAGTAGTTAAGACGGAAAAGCGTAACAAACAAACACACTTTCGTTAGATTATGATAGTTTAAATTAAATAACCATTAACGCATCAAAATGATAATTAATATGATAAATATAAAAGTTATTTTTCCAATTATAAATGAATAATATTCCAAAGTAAAATGAATGAGTTTCATTCCCAAACTAGTTCATTGCAAACGTAAATTACAAATTTATTGGCCAATCTAGTTGACACGTGACCGTAAAAGTTAAATACCACCTGGGGTCTTAATGACCGCGATGAATCTAAGCGAGACGTTACCAATAACTTTTGGTTTAGACATTATAAAATATAATTATAAGTGGTCGTAGAATCTCATTTGAATCGGTACTACCCATTCATCATATATTCAACCGCAAAATAGCAATACTAAGTGTTGTTGTTTTCCGGTTTGTCGTTTGAGTAAGCCAGTGTACCTACAGACACAAAGGATATCTTAATTCTGAAGATTGTTGGCTCATTGGCGATATAAGATATTATTAATGTTTCTTACAGCACCAATATCTATGGGCAGTGGTGAATTACCATCAGGTGACCAATTTGCCAATCTGCTCAGTCAAGAAGGGATTCTTATTGATATAAAAAATAAAATAACCCTTTTTATAAATATTCACAGGAATTATTTGTTAAATTTATTGGCCCAAGCGTTCGAGTTCCTTATTCAAGTCACTCAACATTTAAAACTTTGACGATTTCAGGTCAATTGCTTACAAAGAGCGTTGCGCAAAATTTTATCCCCCTGGTAAAAGTTTTAATTGTGGTTGAGTCGTTGTTGGTTATAATAACCGACATTCATGTTTTTCCTGTAAAATATTGAAGCAAAATCATTATAGATAACTTACTGGTGGTAGAGCTTTGTGCAAGCCCATCTGGTACCACCCACTCATCGGAAATTCTACCGCAAAACAGCATTACTTAGTATTGTTGAAGAGTGAGTGAGCCAGTGTAATTACAGGCACAAGGGACATATCATCTTAGTTCCCAAGGTAGGTGGCGCATTGGTGATGTCAGCGATGGTTAACATTTCTTACAATGCCAATATCTATGGGCGTTGGTGACCACTTACAATCAGTTGGCCCATATGTTCGTCCGCCATCCTATTATATATATATATTTTTTATAAATAACATTAATTACATGTTCAAAGTATATTAATTATTGAACAAAGATTAGGGTCAGTGCGTTTTCGGTCACTGTCAAATTTTAAGAATCGTTGGCTTAGATTTGTTATCCGTGTAAGATTTGCTTTTCAATTATAATATTTATTATTTTATTATTTTAATATATATATTATAAAAATAATAAAATAATAAAAGCATTCGCTTTTCTATAAAAAAAAAATCCAGGCACAAGAAGTGACACACGGCTATTGAATTCCAACAATCCCTTTGAACAGGAAAATTATTACATATAGCTATATATAATATATATTATATGATAAATATATTAAAATTATTACAATATATATATATATATTGATGGTGGGGATGGGGATCGCTATATGTATAGTGACATGACAATAATGTTACGTGTTGTTTTGATATACTTTAATTGCGCACATAATGTTTCTAAATAAATACTAATTAACTGCGCCGGGTATAATATTATGCACATGTGCAAACATTAGTGAACTTTCTTTTTTTTGAACTGCGGAAAAGGGTGAGAGTGCAGTGAAATTCTTGCAGTAATTCTCGGTAGAATCTACATTCTGAAATCGTGATACCTTTAAATTTAATAAAATCTTCTAAAATACCGATTTAAAAGCGCTCGTAAAAGTTTACTTTAATAAAGTATGTTTTAATTTTGTTAAGAAACGAGAACAGCATCTTAAATGCAGATGGCGTTATATTAATATCTGGTGGCAAAATAGCTTACTTACTATAAATTTCAAAGAGTTTAACTGAGTATATACGGTACAAAAGAACGTTTCTTCATCAGCAACGTTTCACTTAAAAGTTTCATGTAGAAACGTTACAATCAAAACTATGAACTTGAAAATGTACTCTCATTACGCATAAGTAATTTTATATTTAAAAAAAATATATAAAATTATTTTTTAAATATATATTAGTTATGTTCGAACGAATAAGCCAAAAGGAAAATCCTTGGGGGAGGCCTTTGTCCAGCAGTGGACGTCTTTCGGCTGAGAGATGAGATGAAATGAGATGAACGATCTTTTTTATTATTTATTGCTCTGTTTGTAACTTAAGAAATATTCATATATAGCGTTAAAATAAAAATGGTGAGGCAGCTTTACGGCTCGAATTCAAACATTTGAATACAGGAAGCGCAGATTTGATTCGATACATTTCAAAGTATAATTTTGTTTGCGTTTTAACGTTCGAAATTAGAAAACATTGTTTGAAGTTGAAAATTTCCATTCTGTATTTATAATTTTTTATGTCACTGTTTGAATTTTCATATTAATTTTATAAATAGAACGCCGAACGTTGTTACAAAACAACATTTTTAGTTTTTAACGTACCAAGAATGACGCTTGCCCAGAGCCCTGCTACCACAATATATCCCTAACTGGAACAGAATTCGTCATCTACTATGTAGGCACCTAGCTTTATAGATATAGACTTCAAAGTATTTGGCTCTTTGCATTAGCACTAACAGCTCGAAGCAGAAAAATCTTTCAATATTAAAATGTCGATCTAAGCGAAAGCTGGTGCAATATTCGAAAGATCTTTAAATGAATATAGATGACACCTTTGTCGCTACTTTAAAGTTCGTTCAAGAAAATGAAAAATATATTCCTCGTAAATATTTATTATTTATATGTTATATTCAAATATTTTTTTATTAATTATAATATTATTCTAGATATCTACTGTAGAATAACATAGTTTTCACTCATCATCATTAAACGATTCAAAATTTTAAACCGAATAATTATATCATATGTGTCATCTATTTTATACGTGACATTGGCAGAATATTTTGCGCTCAAAAAGCGTAGATAGAGATAAACGCCAGAAAAGAAAAAAAAGGAATATAAGCCTAGGAATTGTACTGTGTATCGTATAAAACGTGTGAATATTATAGTTCAATTTGTCAAAGTGAAGTTTGTATGTTGAAAAGTTTATTTCTCACACGGATTCCTGCTATCGCCCACAATGAATAACCGTGATAATAAAGATTTTCCGATATATATTTACTTTCAATATCGAATTTTCTTCTGAACTTCTTTTCAATTTTACTTTCAAAGTTTCGATAACAATATCTCCGACATATAAAACGTCATTTTTTCGTGATTAATAAATATCTCGACGATTTTTTTACGCAGTGGAAACCTTCAGAAAGGTACCCAGCTCCCATGGGGGGGAAACTGGGTTATGTGGGATTCTTACCCACTGAAACCACTGCGATGGTCGTCTTCGGCACGGATCGGAGAGGCTGCGGGATCGTATTGATATAACGCATCCGCGGCTTCTCCCGTGCTTTGCTCCGCTCGTGGCTCGGCGGAGCTCTTCTCAGGGGAAATATCTCGACCAATGATATCGCGTCAATTCAATATCAAAATTGTTTATTTGTCTTTATTTCTCAATGTGATTGGTGTAGGCTATTATATATCTTATATTTATTAGAATATCTATTGTATTTCTTTGTGTAGCATTTACATACACTTAACTACTTATAATTATGTATAGGTTAGGATAAATATATACATCGCTTATTTTAGTCTAAACTTAACTATTTAAACGCGAAGGGGTGACAAAAATACTTATCTAAAGGTTTTTTTTTAAATATACACAAAAAGAAACATAAATGTGACGAATAAATTAAAAGCTATATAACCTAAACGATTAGCGTTGTCATTAAGAAACATTCACAATCTTTGTTATCTTGAGAAATGTTCATCTCATTACTATCGGATGTCGCTTTGAATAAAACGATCCCTCGGGTCTCTTCGACCGACTCGGGATATTGCGGTTTGCGATTTGGCATATGTTGCGATATTTTAGGATGGTATTTTCGCTTTCAATTATCGATTAATAAAATTGCCTGGTTTTTCGTATGCGGTTTAAAAATGGAATGCTTTTTTGGGTTTAAATATGACAATACAATATAAGACCAGATACAGTCTAGTTTAGGATGTATATCAAAACTTTCAATTTAAATTGTCATGTAATTTAATATTTTACAAGTAATTTTAGAAGAGATAACAAAAGAGAGGACAGGAAACACAGCTTCACGTTTAAATATGTGTTAATATAGGAGGAGTAAAAAAATATGGGTTTAAGGGGAAAATATTATAGGGTTTATTAATTAAAATAGAAATAAATATTTAATATGTCATATGAATAGCATTTTAAGAAAAATAAGATAAGGTCCGGAGAACTCGATGCCTGGAAATCCACAACAGCGCGATTTTTAAGGCATTACCTGCCTCGAACAACCACTCTCTGGAACCAGCTTTCGCTAGCGACTTTTGCGAACCGATATGATATAGAAACCTTCAAGAAAATAGTAGACTGATTCATCAAAGGCCGGCAACGCACCTGCAAGCCCTCGGGTGTTGCCATGGGCGGTGGTAGTCACTTTCCATCAGGTAAGCCTCCTGCTTGTTTGCCCTGTTACGTAAAAAAGGCAAACATCACGGTTCTCCTGATCGAGACACTAGACAACACTCTATTCCCTCACTTTGATAATCCGACACGACCGTATGTCCGTATCACATCCCCAATATTTAGCCAAGAGTTGGAACCTCCATCCAACACATGTAAGATTTAAAAATGTACATTAAAATTTTCACGTTATAAAAAAAACCTTTTTCATATCCGAACACGCTGAGTTTCCCTTCGTAACTTATATTAAACCACCAGAAATGGAGCCAGGCCATTAAAAGTGATATATAAAAGGTCTCTGATAGGGACCGTCACTAAAACGACCAATAAGAATTAAACGACTTAAGTGAATCACTATTATAACGAACTTTGGTTAACGATGGCACGATTTTAAATGAATTATATATTTTGTAACTTTCTTTTACTTATAACTAGCGCTTTACCCGCAGCGTTGCTCGCGTTATTCAGAATAGCTAAATTTCCATGGCTCCTTCAAAAATCAAGAATTTTCATACGAAGTTTCATCTCCTTAGTCTTTTTTTTATAGATTTGGAAGGCGGACGAGCATATAGGCCACCTGATGGTAAATGGTCACCAACGCCCATAGACAATGGCATTGTAAGAAATGTTAACCGTCGCTTACATCACCAATGCGCCATCAACCTTGGGAACTAAGATGTTATGTCCCTTGTGCCAGCAATTACACTGGCTCACTCACCCTTCAGACCGGATCACAATAATACCAAATACTGCTCTTTTGCGGTAGAACATCTGATGAGTGGGTCGTACCTACCCAGACAAGCTTGCACAAAGCTCTACCACCAGTATACTACCTACTGTAAAAAAAAAACTCGTACGCAAATTGTCATGGTGAATAGTAGTTTAGGCTGTGCGTTGATATATTACGTTACAACTGGGTCGTCTTGCAAGGCAACTCTCGATTATTATTTTTCAATACATCAATAAAGCAATATTCAAAAATGGAACGATCATAACAATGATTTAAAAATAGAACAGATTCAAAATAAATAACAAACTGACATTGAATTTAATACGTCCAGAGTAAGTGTTAAAACACAATAAAACACTTACAAAATAAAGCTTTTAAAATGATTTTGTGTTAAATTAAGTGTAAGCAAAGGTGTACAAATGCTTATGTAAACTCGACAGGGGATTGTGACCTTTGTAAGCGGTCACAGCATAGATTAAATAAGACTTATTCAACAGGGTTGCCAGTTTGAGCAGGACATTAAAACCTATTCTATGTTGTCATAGTAAAAATATTGCAATTACAAATTATATATAATTATTAAAAATATTATATTTATATTATTATTTATTAACATATAAGCGGCATGAGACTTTCTTATGCAATATATTATAAGCTATGTACAATAAAAATCAAATACTACTAAAAAGTTCAAAAACATCCGATAAAAATGTTGAAAAGTTATAAAAGCCACACTAAAATCAACAAGTTTAGAAACGAGAATAAAATTAAAACAATATTAAAAGTTATAAACGAATTTTATAGAGCTGGCAACCCTGTAACGCCTCCAGGCGAGCTTGTAAAAATCCTTAACTTGTCACATTAGTGAGGTGAATGAAAACGTCCGAATTTAAATTTTGAGTGAAACCGCGAGTTTATGTAATTTAGGGAACAAAACAATTGTGTTATCATAATTTTGTTTACATATCTTTATATTTAATGTAATTTTTTAAACGGTGCTTTAAGAATGCGGATTCTAACTCGGTCCAGCGTTGAGATTTCATATTTGTTGTTAAGGAACACCACGTAAGGAAAGCGCGTTTTATCTTCAGCATCACTAATTACCATCACGTTTGATTGTGGCCAAGCGTTATATTAAAAAGAATGTGCCCCAGGTGTATTCACCAAATTTTATTGAAGCAGTGTGATAATCAGCCAAAAGCCTTCTCAAATGGAACAGGCTTCGCGCGTTAACCGTTACTATTTTTTGTCTATCCCAATCATGAATGTATAAATACATGACAAAGTTGGTACTAAAAATAATAATTGGTCGCTAAAATATGGTACACTGGCACACTTACTCTTCGAAACGAAACATAGAAGATTATTGATGAATTGTACCTCTACGGTGTTACCGCTACGCAGATATTAAAATATTGAACTGTCTGTATTAATTAAACTTGTTTGTATTAATTAATTTAAGTATAATTTTAGAATTATAGTGATTTTGTTTATTTTATAATTGTAATGTCATTCAATTATATATGTAAGTGGTCATACTAACTATTGGTATTGTAAGAAATGTTAACAATCGCTTACATCGCCAATGCGCCACCAATCTTGGGAACTAAGATGTTATGTCCTTGGCGGCTGTAATAACACTGGCTCACTCACCCTTCAAACCGGAACACAAAACTACCAAGTAATGCTGTTTTGCGGTGGAATATCTGATGAGTGGGTGGTATCTACCCAGACGAGCTTGCACAATGCACTACCACCAGTAAACCTAAATAAATAAATATGTAAAATTAATTTGAATATTAGTTTCTATATTCAAATAAGGAGCTGCACAGCATCCCTATTTGAGACAAAGCAGAGTTTACATAGAAATAGCAATATACATACATATATACATTTTATTTATCGTAGCAATTGTGTATAATTTTATTTTGTGTGAAATTAAATTTATGTATTTCTTTCTGATAAAAATCCTCTGGCTTATATCGTTTTATTTTTTTAAATTTTGTGTATGATGTAATTATCAAGAAATAATTGAAATACAATTTTACTTACAAAAGTTGCACACAAGACAGTGAATTTTATCCAAATAACCCAATCTAAGTTGGCAATGTAAATACCTTCCAAGTAATTTAATGTTCCGACCACCGTCGTTACTTGATTCATTAATTTTAACGAAGACGTCACTGGCATACCGTAAGTTTGACGAGCTCAGCTAATGGACGATAGTTTAGGTAACAAAAGATATACAGATAAATCAGCTTGGAGACGTTTTTGCGATTGTGTTCGTGTAATACACATAGAGACTAGAATCGACATAAACCAGTTTGAGCTGGTTACCACGTGTCTTGAATTCTCACGTTAGAAGTGTCATTTTGTTTATTATTCTTTACTTACTTATTTGATCATAATACAACATATGGGGGAAGTTAAAACACTTTACACTTTTTTCGGTTCTTCGCAGGGCTGGGTGTTTCTTCTCTGCACCGATAGTAGTTTATAATTTGACTATTAATAAGTAAGTGTATTGCTTCTATATTAAACAAAGTATTTTACTTTTGATTTCCGTGGCAAATAAAATACCACAACGAATATGAAGACTATAATATAAAACACGTTTATTATTATTTGTCAATAGATGGCGTTGATTAATTTTTTGATATTCCTGAATCACGCTGTCTAAGTTTTTTCGTAATAGTACGTAATGTCAATGATACAAAATTAATAATTTTAATTAAATAGTGTGAACAGAGAAATATAGTTCTTATTTCGTACATCATTTGGTCCCTCCGATTACTTCGGGAGTAAACAATGCACAATGTTAGAACTAATTATCATTATCATAAATATTTTATCGGATGAAAACGAGGATGAACAAGTTGACAACGAAATGTCTAGAGTTGAGTCAATGGTTAAAAGTTACGTTTAGTATGTATAATGTTGTCGTTTAATAAATATTGATTTATCTCTTTCTATCATCATTGCTTTTACATTCAATAGAGGAAGACGCATAATTGCTTAACTAATTATCCCCTAAACATTTATAAGGAAAGCCGTTAGACGTGAAGTGATGCAAAGCGATTACTCTTTGTTATTTGTAACAGCAAGTTTACGTTTCCAGTTTATCGACAGATAAAAGCAAATAATATTAATGTATAAAAATAACTGTTTGAGCTATATACAACATCAGAATTTGAGACTCCTTTTAATGTCCATTAGGACATGAGACTCCTTTTAGTGTCCATTAGGTATAAATTATTCCGTAATTCCGTAACAGCCTGTGAATGCCCCACTGCTGGGCTAAAGGCCTTCTCTCCTCTTTTTGAGGAGAAGCTTTGGTGCTTATTCCACCACGCTGCTCCAATGCGGGTTGGTAGAATTCACATTTGGCAGAATTTCAGTGAAATTAGACAAATGCAGGTTTCCTCACGATGTTTTCCTTCACCGTAAAGCACGAGATGAATTATAATCACAAATTAAGCACATGAAAATTCAGTGGTGCTTGCCCGGGTTTGAACCCACGATCATCGGTTAAGATCCACGCGTTCTTACCACAGGGCCGTCTCGGCTTTTAATTAGGTATAAATAATACAAGTATTTAATGATGCATGCTCTTCTAATGTTACCTCTAACTTGAAGTGAAGGTGTCGGCTAAAAGCTCAGTAGTTACTCCTCTTATTCATTTTGCTATACGTATTAATTCGTTGAGCTTAAATCTTAATGTCTTGCGAGAAAATTAATCTCTATGCTTTTCATTATTGTAAACATAAATATGTTTTGTCTAATAAAAATGCCTTACTTTAAACATAATTTATGATACTTTTGTTACTGTTTGTTTAAATAATAAATCTTCTGGTAAACGTAATAATAAGACAAGCTTATAATAGAATATGGTCGAATTTTTTTTTTTTAGAATTAATGTCTATAAATTAAATTTGGCCATAACCATTATTGAAAATTAGAGTAAAACATATATGAACACACACAATTTTTCTTAAACTAAGCACTAGCTACTATTAAAGCACACCAATAGCTAATACCAAACAAAAGAAATAAGAAATTCAAATGAAAACGTCCGAATTTCAATTTTGAGAGAAACAGCGAGTTTATGTAATTTGGGGTAGAAACAATTTTGTTTATATGGCTTTGTATATGTTGTTTTATTTAAATCTTGCTTTATGAATGCGACTTCAAATCAGGTCTTAGCACCACTGAAATATCATAATGTACATAGGTATTATGTTGTTAAGAAAAACATCGTCAAGCACGAGATGTATTATAATAACAAATTAAGGACATGAAAATTCAGTAGCGCTTGTCCGGGTTTGAACCCACGATCATCGGTTAAGATTCACGCGTTCTTACAACTGGGTCATCTCGGCTTTTTTTACACTAAAATAAAATAAATGTGACCCAGGTGTATTCACCAAATGAATTGGAGGAGCGTAATAATTCAGAACGTAACACGTCTGAGGGGATAAAAATAGAATAACAAAAAAAAACAGATCAAACGATAAAAAAGGACGTATCTCCCTCCATAGAATTATACGAATTGCAAAATAATATGTCTTCAGTTCAGACATTACTTGAATTTTTTTTTTTTTTATTCGCCGAGAGGGCAAATGACTCTACTCCACCTGATGGTAAGTGGTAGTAGAGTCCAAACGCGACGACGGCCAGTACAGACGGAAAAAACGTTCTGCACTAGCCGCCTTCGCCTTGCCGGCCCGCAAGATGCCTCTTCACGCCTCGTTTGAAGGAACCCGGGTTGTAAGAGGAGGGGAACACTAGAATTTTAGATTCGAGGTCAGTCTTGACTTAATACATTTTCAAAATAACAGGGTGCTGGTAATTTACCAATAATAGCCACTATTAAGCTTACTCTGTTCAAGTTTTTGAGTCGAAATAACTCTTTAGTTGTGTTGTTGGTAAATTAAGCCAATAACAAATCTAGTTGTTAGCGTATCGTTACTCGCTGGTTCAGTTGATAAGCGGTAGCGGAAATGGTTTTTGGTATGAAATAATTTTACTCGTCACCGCGTTATCATTTTATATTTAATATTGTAATTTTTTTTTGGTGTACAATAAAATTAATTGTTATTCTTAATTAGGGCATGTAGTTGAAGAAGATAGGACTTGAGAGATCTGTCAAATTATGAGTAAAGAACCGTGTTGGCGCAGTGGATAGAATACATGAATATCAACCGAAGATTGCGGCTTTTAACCCCGGTAAGCATCTGAGTTTTCATGTGCTTTTGATGAAATATATTATGTACTTCCAGACGAACATTTTAATACGAAAGAATAATCTCTGCTATGTTATTCAAATATAATAAACTATAGCGCGATTTAAAGTACTACTAACGCCATCTATTATCGTAACAAAAAACTATTAACATATAATAATATTTTTTACTTATTATAATATAAGCGACTTACAGCAACTACTGTAGAATGATATTAGTTGTTAATAGATTGTTAATATATGGATATAATTATGGCGCAAAACAATTGCCGGCAGCCGGAGAGATTCTTGCATATTATACCACACACTAATGGCAACTAACGGCCCGTAGCGTTCCGCAGCAGTGGCACTTATTGAGCAATTTGAAATCAAGAAATGCGCTTTATTTCGACTAAGCTGAATTTGCTAAGATCTTTACACGAAATTTACTTTTTGGAAATGTTTCTCATAGCACTAAGTACTTATGTATATTATATTATATATACCAAGTTTTTTTTAAATCGTTAAAGAAATCATATTTATTTTATTATTATTTTTTTATAGAATAGGAAGGTGGACGAGCATATGGGCCACCTGATGGTAAGTGGTCACCAAACGCCCTTAGACATTGGCATTGTAAGAAATGTCAACCATCGCTTATAGCCAATGCAAAAATTGTGTAATATATATTTTCAATTCATACATATGTGTATATTTATGTAGTATGTATTTTCAGAATGTTCGTGTTATAATCGCTGGGAAATCTAATAAATAAATTAATAAAATATCGGTAACTATATTTATTTAAAGGGGGTGAGTGGCTTGTAATATATTTAAGAATAATAATAATAATAATATCCTGGGACATTTTTCACATACGACCATCTGATCCCAAATTAAGCAAAGCTTTTGCTATGGAAACCAGACAAAATGATATACTACATATACTACTTTTCTTTTTATTTTTTTTATTTTTTATATATTCGCCGGGAGGGCAAATGACTCTACTCCACCTGATGGTAAGTGGTAGTAGAGTCCAAACGCGACGACGGCCAGTACAGACGGGAAAAACGTTCTGCACTAGCCACCTTCGCCTTGCCGGCCCGCAAGATGCCTCTTCACGCCTCGTTTGAAGGAACCCGGGTTGTAAGAGGAGGGGAACACGTGAGCTGGTAAGGAATTCCATTTTTTGGAAGTGCGACAAAGAAAGGAGTTGCCAAATTTCTTTGTTCGCGATGGAATTGATGTCACAGTTAGGCGGTGACATCGAGAACCAGCTCGCGTGGACTTAAGAAGGAAGGGGGAAGCAGGAATTAGAGAGAATAATTCCTCAAAGCACTCGCCGTGATACAGTCGATAGAAAGCGCTCAGTGCTGCTATCTCACGACGCAATTGTAAAGGTTCAAGGGTGTTTGTGACCTTTACGTCGCCAATAATGCGTACGGCACCTCGCTGTAACCGGTTCAAGGCCTCAAGTAGGTACTTCTTTTGTAAATACATACTTATATAGATAATTACACCCAGACTCAGTACAAACAGACATGTTCATGCACACAAATGTCTATCCTGAGTGGGAATTGAACCCACAACCTTCGGCGTGAATCTACCAACCACGCCAACCGACTCATTTAAGGAATAACTATAATCACATATAAAACCTAACAGCCTTAATTATAAATGTTAGTATTAGTATGTTCAGCTAAACACTTTTCCCTCTTTCTGACATCATTGGTTTTATATACGAAAGAAGGACACAGCATTGTTATATAAATCACCCGCTAAACATCATAAATGACTAGAAAAATTACAAAAAGTAATACCAAATTAAGTACATGAAATCTTAGTACTTGGGGGTGAACCCGTTCGAAAACGCAATCTTCGGTTACGAGTCTACGTCTATCCACTGGGTCACCTCGGCTCATTTGAAACATATAATTTTAATGAATCCTATTACGAATAGTTCTGCCACTGACATCCAGCAGGAATTATATCCGATTATCTAAAATAATTGACGTAATATATTGCCATTTGGTTCACCCTTTGTCCATAACGACATTTCATTATATCGTTATCTCCAGCTCTTTAATAAACGGATCGACTTATTGATTCAGGTTTATGAACTAGCGATAGGCATCAACTCCGTACTACAGCAGAGGAGGAAAACCTTAACTAGAATGAGATAGCATGATATATAATTGAAATTTTGGAAAAAAAATTAGAACACAAGCAATATTAATATTTTACTATAATTTTAATATGAAGTTGCTTTTTTCAATTTCTGCAACTTTGTTATTAGAAATTGATCGCAGAAATCGAAATTGAATACATATATTATATAAATGAGATTCCAAAAACAATGTTTATATCCGAAATTCATATAGTTGTCAAATGTTGCATGATGTCACGAAATTTCAAATATGGCGGACGATAATTACTTTATTGTACACCACAAAGCTAAAGCCTTTCCGGAATCCGGCTTGTTCGCTTGATGATGATGATGATGATGATGATGAAACCACAAAAAGATTTAAAAAAAATACAAAAAATGGATTCAGCCTAAGTAAAAGTAATATACAATTTTGGCGAACTTATCGCTACATAGCGATCTCTTTCAGGCAACCAACGGATATAAGTGATAACTCATAGGATATGAGTTAGGTGTTGCTCCAACAATAAATAAGATAACATTAATTTATGATTAAACAAACTAATAAATAAATGCAAATATAAAACACAAGTAATAAATATCAATAAATAAATAATATTATCAATACATACAAAATTACAAGTATACAATATAAATACATACTATAAACAATAAGAACGAATAAAAACGATAACGATAAGTCCTCAAACATAACAAGAAAAAAATGATTAAAAATAAAAGAAATTAATGGTGATAAGGTATATAATTATAAAAGTTTTAAATCTTATACTAAAAATATATTTCTAGAAAAAGTACATTCATTATTCAATAAAGACTAACTTTCTGTTTAACAATAATGGAAGACCGAAACCTAACTAAAAACTTAAGTCTCAAAAAAACTCAAGAAGGAGAAAACTCCGTCTGGTTTAAATTACCGTAATAAAGATTAAGGTTATTGTTATAATTAAAGTGTAAATATTAAAGAAAATTATTTGAATACGAATCATGATATGTGTTGTAGGTGTAGGCGAATGCTTCATTGAATTAAAAAAAATATTTATTGTTGCTAAGCCAGTGGAATTACCCTTAAGGAAAACGGGAAGGCAAATGACTCCACTCCACCTGGTGGGAAGTGGTAGTAGAGTTGCTCGCGACGACGGCCACGCCTCGCCTTACTTAGGTATTTGAGATCCATGTAGGCCATTTGTCGGAGCATCACGGTAGCAAGCGTAAGAGATCCCGTGCTGTCGCCCGAAGAGACGGAATAAGTACCGCTGGTTTTGAATGAATATTCTGGCGCAATTAGTGAGCCCACGTAGTCCCTACAACATGTTGGGAAATCGTGTTAATACGTTTAACCAGTGGAAAAAAAGTTCTTTTTTGCACTGATTACAATATATTCTTAATCAGAGCTCATATTGTCAGTGGAACATCGACGTAGTTCCCTTCAAAATATTGCTTGGATTACGAGTAAACCCAAATAAAACACAGGTGCTGATTATTGGTAGTTCAAAATTAATTTCTCGTATATCTTTTTCGGATCTCCCGGTTGTACACTTTAAAGGTGTTAACATACCGTTCAGTGTTACAGCTAGGAATTTGGGAATTTCCTTTGACCAGCACCTGTCTTGGGAACCACGGATAAGTGAGGTTAGTAAAAAAATTTTTGCAGCCTTTGGCTCCCTTCGAAGGTTACGCAACTTTCTACCCATCCCTACCAAAATTATGTTAGCACAGTCACTCCTACTACCAATTCTCGAATATGCTGACGCATGTTATCTTGATCTAAAAGAGGAGCAACTTAATAAACTTGAGCGTCTCCAAAATCTTTGCATCCGATTCATATTTGGTCTTCGTAAATATGATCACGTTTCTGAATTTCGTAAAAAGCTCAAGTGGCTGCCAATCCGGCTTCGCAGGAATACTCACATCCTTCAACTTCTGTACTGTATTCTGTTCAATCCGTCTTCTCCTTCATATCTAAAAGAACGTTTTCAATTTCTTAGTTCTTCACATAGCCATAATCTTCGTTCTGAAGAGAATTTGATTTTAAAAATACCACCTCATACAACATCTTTTTATAGTGACTCATTTACAGTCCATTCAGTTCGTCTTTGGAACTCTCTTCCACTAGAAGCAAGACGTGCACCAACTATTACTTCTTTTAAAAAAATGATAAAAGAGCACTATCTTGCTTCATGAAGAAATACTGCAATTAAATATTTTATTTATTATGTAAGTATCTATAGTATGTAAATGTATATATTTATAATGTGTATGTGTATTATATTATTATATATTTATGGAATATTTATTTATGTATCGTATATATACATATATATATTGTATTCTATTGTATGTATTAAATAATTTGTACACCCCTACCATCCTATCTCTCTCCTCTACCAAAGGTTGCCTGGAAGAGATCGCTGTTTTAGCGATAAGGCCGCCTATTGTACATTTTTCTTTTCTTTGTTTTTGTTTTACTCCTATTATTTTTGTCTGTATTGGTGTGCAATAAAGAGTATATAAATAAAATATAAATAAATTGCTTTAATTTGATCATCAAAGGCTAATCTGTTAAGGGTCTCTAAGATCAGACGATTATTTCTAAATTGTTTTTTTTCATATAATGTTATAAATATGATACACGATGTCCGAACGTGCCTTGACCGAGAGAGCGTTGCCAAGTAGGCGAGGTCAGAAAACGATGAGCGAAAATGTCACACTAGTCAATTTCCACGACTACGTTCGGAAAAATCTTGCAAATTTTGAGCATTTGTCCATTGTTGAGGAAATTGATTTAGTGAAATCACGTATGCAGAATGAAAAATATGAATTATTTTATGTTTTGATATTAATTTCAAACAACAAAGAATTCAATTGCAAAGAAGAAAATCAAGAAGATTTACGTTTCCCCCAATTATTTTGAGCACTAATTGATAATAATACAAGTGAAACGAAAATAGTCAATAATAATCGATGATATTCTCCTGACCTATTTCGGAGACAGTGGCCAATCTCAAGAGAAAATAGCCAACTGTGCAGGATGTATTAAAATATACTAATACTAATTTTTGCGCTCTCAGCTGCACACTCTATTCTCGTACTCTCATAATGCAATGGGAATGCAATGAGACACGATTGGAATAAGTTCAGGTGCAGGACCAACAACTTTACATGTTTTCCAAGACACAGGAGCTTACACAAATCCACCTTCAGAAAAATCAAATTACTATATTTTTATTGGCATTAGGGGGTTTGTACCTTAGGATCTGCGGCCTCACATCTAATAGACTAACGATGCAGTTAGTAATAATAATTAATCGATATATAACATGATCTTCATCTTCATTTGAAACTAGATATTAGCAAAATAATCAAACTGGAATATGAACATTGATAATTCCATACGATTTATACCACAAGGCAAATTTTACGCTGAAACTATTTAAAAGCTCATACCAGATCAGCAATTAAATATAAATCCTTCATTTTCAACGATCAAACAAGTGGGGTTTCATTACAGTTTAATATTGACACACAGACCTACATAATCCCATTATGCATGTACAACATAGATAATGTATCGTGTCAGTGACATTAACATGCTATTATTGAGCTATGACAAACATTTGGTACGACTTAAAGGTTAAATACATGGTCACGTTGACTGTTAAAGAACAATGAGTCTTATTTTGTTTTACTCGAAAGGTTATATTCTTATAAATAGCATCATTGCAAGTGCTATAAAGTCGCCGTCAAATGTGTTCATATCATTTACTAGATAACAAAAGTTTTTTTTCTTTATTGCGAGATTCGATTTTCAAAATAAATGCTTATTCACTTTTTTATTCATACATAAATTTTGTAAGGAAAGCTTTTTTTAAATGGCAAAAGGAACCTTATTTATCTAGTATTTAATTTCAAATTATATTGCTTGATTTTAAATATATTGCATTTTTATTTATACAAATTTCCGTTCCGGCTTTGCTCGTGTAAGAGTAGGGGGGGCAAGTATTAGGCACCCTATGTCTATTTCTGTACCTCTGACAACGTGTATGCAAATTTTCATGAGGATCAGTTGATTAGTTCAGAAGTGAAAGCGTAACGTCACTTTCTCCTTTATAATATTAACTAGCGTTTTGCCCGCGTATTTCCCGTTCCCGTGGGAATATGGCCACAAAATATAACCTATGTTACTCGCTCATAAAGAAGCTTTCGATTGGTGGAAGAATTTTTAAAATCGGTTTAATGGTTTAGGTGTAAACGCGTAACAAACAAACAAACTCACATTCGTATTTATAATATTAGGATAAGGAAATTCGTAAATATATCTACTGGTGGTAGGGCTTTGTGCAAGCTCGTCTGGGTAGGTACCACCCACTCATCGGATGTTCTACCGCAAAACAGCAATACTTGATATTGTTGTGTTCCGGTTTGAAGGGTGAGTGAGCCAGTGTAATTACAGGCACAAGGGACATAAAATCTTAGTTCCCAAGGTTGGTGGCGCATTGGCTATAAGCGATGGTTGACATTTCTTACAATGCCAATGTCTAAGGGCGTTTGGTGACCACTTACCATCAGGTGGCCCATATGCTCGTCCACCTTCCTATTCTATAAAAATATACATATATATAAGTAAAAGATTTTTCTTTGTTTTTTTCGCCGCACACCTATAAACGCCCTGCACTTCCTAAGATTGTCTGGTAGATAATACTTTTAGCACTGAGACCGCCTTTAGTACAATATATGTTTACTAGCTTCCGCCCGCTTGTGAAGGGGAGCTGTTAGTTACTCTATCCCTTTTTCTGTACTCCTATCAACGTGTTTGCAAAATTTCATCAAAATCAGTTGAGTAGTTAGGACGTGAAGGTGTAACAAACAAACCAACACACTTTCACATTTATAATATTAGTAAGTATAAGTGTTGTTCAATAAAAAACTTAAACACTTTGTGGTTTCATAAATTTAGTGTAATTACGCGTTCGTGGAATATTCGAGAACATTCCACGAGTATTATTCGTACGTGTCAATTATCCAAGAAATATTTCTAGCCTTTCGTTGATAATTCGTAACATTAACAGGTCACGGCCCAAGAACTGGCAAGCATCCAGGGCAGTATAGATATACTTAATTTATCGATTCGAATATTGAAATCGCCAGTTACGAGCTAACGGTGGCTCTTATTTGAAGACTTTGGTTTTTATGGTCTTTCGAGAGTAGTTGCTCGATAAAATATACGATTTGAGAATTTTTTATTGCATCTATTTGTCTTCTATTGGCGTCTTATATTTTTCGATGTTTTTAGTGATATTTATT
Organism: Nymphalis io; assembly: GCF_905147045.1. Lineage (NCBI taxonomy): Eukaryota > Metazoa > Arthropoda > Insecta > Lepidoptera > Nymphalidae > Nymphalis > Nymphalis io. Next base: position 1,943,052 of record NC_065909.1, read on the forward strand.
AGGTCAACTTACTGTTGTAATTACGTTAATAAATTACTTAAATTAAGAGTGCTCTTAAATAAATAACGTTAGACTGTTTTCGTAAGGCGTCGTAAAATAAACGCACTATGTATATGCACCTACATACATACGTCATGACATGACACTGTCTTGTATCACAATTGAATATTTCAATTAATTTTAAATAAAACCAATTCAATTATTTAGTATATATATGTATATATCGATCGCTAATATTTATTTACATTAAAGCCTTAAATAAATAAAAATAAAAATAGTTACTGCACAAATCGTGACCGCGTCGAATGGTGGCAAGAATGTTAGCAGCATTTCCCCTTTAAAGGGGAATCACAATTCCGATTTGGGTGAAAAATGAACCAGCTTTTTTGTCACCAGAGGCATTCATAATTATCAGAAATTTATAAGCGATATTAGCTACAGTTATAGCGTTTGAGAGCATATGCTTAATATCAGTTCACGAATGAAAATAGCGCATCACCACATGTTGGTTCTACTCTAGCCGAGATGGCCTAGTGGTTAGAACGCGTGAATCTTAACCGATGATCGTCGGTTCAAACCGGGGCAAGCACCACTGAATTTTCATGTGCTTAATTTGTGATTAAAATTCATCTCGTGCTTGACGGTGAAGGAAAACATCGTGAGGAAACCTAATTATGTCACATGTGTATTCTACCAACCCGCATTGGAGCAGCGTGGTGGATTAAGTTCAAAACCTTCTCCTCAAAAAAGGAGAAGAGGTCTTAGTTCAGCAGTAGGACATTAACAGGCTGTTACTGTACTGTACATGTTGGTTCATCATTTCACGATTGAGATACGAGATGAGTTCTCGCGGAATAGAAATGACGGGGTATTAAGGTACGATGGATTTTTCATTAACTTTTCAAAAGCCAACTCGAAGCTGGATCTATGTTTTTTTTTGCGTCCGTGCCATTTTACGTGAGATTGTTTTTGATTTGTTTCGCTAGATTTAATTGGACTTTTTAATGTATGTATGTATACGTGTTATTTTAAAATGGCTTATAGTTTTTTTTCCGTGGCTTTACATCATATTAATACGCAGTGAAAGCGTAACAAGCTGACAACGTTATTTACGCATTTATAATACTTATATTGAAAAAATATTTTGGTAATTCATAGTAAAAACCCGTAATAGCTTGAATGCTGGGCTTATGTCTACTCTACTTGTAGGGAGAAGGTTTGTAGCATACTTAACCACGCTCATTGCATTTTCATCGATAACATGCTGGTTGCTTATGATAATTTTCGCCGCCAAGCAAAATTAAGCTTATAACAATTTAATGATAGCTCGGGTCTGAACCCATGATCTTTGCTTAAAATTCACATCTCGCAACTGGCTCATCTCGCCTTCATATTATAAGCTTAAAATGTTCTGAAATTCCACGTGAAATTTTCAATTTCAAATTCATTTTGAATCCTTTTAGTTCCATTCACCGTAAGACTTTCTAAGTCAAACTTGGATAATACTTTCTTGCTCATTCAAGCGAGGGAGTGGTTTTGGTGCGTCAAATAGAAAGACTAAATCTTCAGTTCAACGTGTGGCTCCAATCCATTAGAGGTGAGCATTCACCTTAAAAATAACTTATATAATTCAATGGTTGGATTTTATGAAATTATTATTATTATTATTATACGAGCTGCTCGTCCCGACATCGTTATGATTTTTTTAATTTAGTTCAAAATTTATATTCCAAATTTAAGATTTGCGTCAAGTCCGTTCTTAGTGAACTATGCCGCAAAAGGAGTAACTATGCTTCAAATCAATCGGATCTATAGTTTCGGAGATGTCGTGATGAGTCAGAGGTATTTAGGTTATATAATTTTATATATTTTATGATAAATGGCTTTGTGCAAGCTCATTTGGGTACCACCCACTCATCTTGCTGTTGTTGTGTTCCGGTTTGAAGGGTGATTCAGCTAGTGTAATTTCAGGCCCAAAGGACACAACATCATAGTCCTCAAGGTTGGTGGCGCATTGGCGATGTACGCGAAATCATCGTTTATATATATATTTCTTACAATGCCAATGTCTATGGGCATTGGTGACCACTTACCATCTGTTGGTCCATATTCTAGTCTGCCTACATATTCTATAAAAAATCTATAAAAAAATATATATAAATGCTGTTGGAGTAAAATATTGTATCCAGGGCGACACCTAATCAGGGCTATATATATGTTGAGTTGCTTATGATAAAACTTCAAACAAAAACTGTGTACTTTTGGGTGTAAATAAAAAAAAGCCGAGATGGCCTAGTGGTTAGAACGCGTGAATCTCAACTGATGATCGTGGGTTCAAGCCCGGGCAAGCGCCACTGAATTTTCATGTGCTTAATTTGTGTTTATAATTCATCTCGTGCTTGACGGTGAAGAAAAACATCGTGAGAAAACCTGAATGTGTCTGATTTCATTGAAATTCTGCCACATGTGTATTCTACCAACCCGCATTGGAGCAGCGTGGTAGAATAAGCTCCAAACCTTCTCCTCAAAAGGGAGAGGAGGCCTTAGCCCAGCAGTGGGACATTAACAGGCTGTTATTGCAATTGTTATAAAAAAAATATTGTTATTATTTATATAATACAATTTAAGCCCATTATTTTTTCTTTTATAAAGTACACAAAGCTATTAAACGCTAGAATAAAATAAATTTGTTGCAAACGCGTGATAAAAATTGAGATACCGATATTGCAGCTCGTCACGAACATCTTCGCTGAGTTGAATATACAGAGCTTAACGTATTAGACTAGGTTGCTTAAGAAGAGATTGCATGCCTCATGTATATATGTGTTATATATATGTGTGCCTTATGTATAAGTGCGAGTGTGTTCTTAGTGTTTCTGTATTAATATATTATTTTGGATTTATAATTTGTTACCTAATAATATTATAATCATTTTGTTGTCTTAGTTTTTTTTAATTTGATTAATTCTGTTGTAAGGACATAACATCTTAATTCCCAAGGTTGGTGGCGCATTGGTGATGTAAGTGATGGTTAACATTTCTTACAATGCCAATGTCTATGGGCGTTGGTGACCACTTACCATCAGGTGGTCCATATGCTCGTCCGCCTTCATTATCTATAAAAAAGTATTAGTAGTTAGATTTTTTTTTTTTTTTTTATATTTTTTTATTTTTATATATTTTTATATTTTTAGTTTAGTGCATATTATTTTTTGTTATAATTGTGAATGTTGTTTACACCTATAAAGACATGTCTGCTGAAGTTGTTAATTTTAAGTGTTTAGTGTAGTATAAATTGATGGTGTAACTATCTCAATAAATAAATAAATAAGTTCGTGTCCAATTTATTGTTGTAACTAAAATGTACTTTATTTATTACTAGGCTCTTAGGAGCACTTGTAATCTTCATTTTTAGAATATATTTATTAAATGTAACGGTAATCAGCATTTCAAAATGTATATTCTACTACGATAAAATAGCAAGAAATTGTAGTTAATAATATAGCTATGTTAATTAAATAATTATTTATCCTATGTCAGCAACTGAACTAACTTAACTTTTATCAAGGAATAAGACTTATTTAATAATTGTTTTTTAATAAGAAATTTCGTTCCATCGTGCAGCCCAAATGGATAAATGTTTTTTTTTCTATAAAATAGGAAAGCGGACGAGCATATGGGATACCTGATGGTAAGTTGTCACCAACGCCCAAAGACATTGGCATTGTAAGAAACGTTAATCATCGCTTAAATCACCAATGCGTCACCAACCTTGGAATCTAAGATGTTACGTCCCTTGTGCCTGTAATTACACTGGCTTACTCACCCTTCAAACCTGAACACAACAACACCAAGTACTGCTGTTTTGCGGTAGAATATCTGATGAGTGGGTGGTACCTACCCAGACGAGCTTGCACAAAGCTTTACCACCAGTAAACTGATCTAGTTTAAACATAAAAAGTCACTTGTATTTACCCAAAATTGAAACCACATCTTAGATTAAGATACACACAATCTAACCACTGGGCTATCAGCTTAATTGTATATTGTTGATACTTTCAAAACGCTCGTAAATTAAGATACTTTTTATAGTCCGATTTTAGTATCCAAAATACGATATCAGCTCTACAACTCATGCAAACCAAGAGTATCTCTGCGGTTTTAATAAAGGAAATTTAAAAAAAAAAGATCTAGCAACAATGGCGTACAGTTTACGATCGTATCTCGCCACAAGTGAAATGTTTCGGAAATAGCTTTTTATGGCGACCATAAAATTCGTAATTGCAAATGCAGCAATTCAAGTTGAATTTTCAACAAGTCCCATTTTTATAAATAAATAGGTTGAATATAACTGTGATTGAAAGCGTGATAATGTTAATTATGACGCTTTGATTGCCTCGTTGCTCTAGTGTATATAAGGCTGCAAATCCCTAGGGCCTCGGTTCGAATCCAAGGTGGGGCCATTAAAAAGTTATAAGTTCTTCTGTCGAAGATTCTCAAGAGCAGCCCGGGGTTTGGAAGTTGGAAGTGTGTACACTCCCGTGCCTCAGAAAGAGCAAAAATAACGGCAGCATCGTGCTCTTCGAGGCACGGAAGTCGAACTTATAAATATCTCAATGCTTAGAAAAAACAAAGAAAGAAACTCGGCGATTATAAATAAAAATATTGAACAGAAAACAGTTTATTATATAATTCAAGTTGAACAAAGCTTGAGGCGGTAAAGATCTTTTTTTTTCTTTAATTATACTAAGGGACGTAACAGATTAAACTTTGAAAAGATTTTCTCAACAACAGCGGAACAATTACAGGCTGTATGTAACAGTTTAGCTTAATAATATTAAATAATAGCGTGGAGAACTATTTAATAAAAAAATGGATGAAAATATTTTACATCTGTACCCATCAACCCGCATTGGAGCAGCGTGGTGAACAACACTTCAAATCTTTTTCTAAAATGTAGAAATTTTAAATAGCTGTACATTATATTGTATATTGTAAATTAGCTGGCTGGCTGTACTTTTCTTCTTAGACCTTAAACCCTTTACCTATCCGTTCAAAGCCGGGACGAGTAGCTAGTATTCAATAATGCAAAACTTTTTTATTATATATATGACAAATACACTCAACCATTTTGTTAAAGAGACATTCATTATATAAAACTATTTTCATAGTTTCTATTTAACAACCTTTTCATTTGAATAGTTTATATTGATGAATAACGAGGCGTAATTGCTTCATTCAACCAATAAAGTGTTCTTGACAATCAATTAAGAGTCATCAAAATGAAAAAAAAATTAACAGTTTTTTTTAATTTCATGGCTCAAGCACATTCGCGTTCAGCCACAGTTTTAAATAAGTTATTAATTGTCAATTTCTACTTTCCAGTTGAGGTGGAATTATAAAGTTGGATTATTGCCAAATGATGAGCGATGAACTGGAGATTATTTTGAGTATTCGTTTAATACGCAGTTTCATATCAAATGTCCATTGGGTGACTATAAATGATGAAAAGATGAAATAGTAATATTTTAATTTTATTATAAATTACATACAGTATGTAATAGGTAGGAGGGCAAAAGGGCCACCTGATGTTAAATGGTCACCACCGTCCAATGATATTGACGATGTAGGATATTAACCATTCCTTACATGGTCAATGCGCCACCAACCTTGGGAACGAAAGATCCCTTGTGCCTGTACACTGGCTCACTCACCCTTCAAACCGAAATCCAAAAATACTAATCATTGCTGTTTGGCGGAAGAATTTCCGATGAGTGGGTGGTACCTACTGGTGGTGTTAAGTAGCAACGATAAACAAACCGTAGACTTCCTTAATTCATGCGATTTGCTAATTTTGCTTTGCTAATATTTTGCTAATAATTTATATTCTACAATATAAATAGTTCTGTATAATTATATATCTCTATTTACAATACATTATGTATCCACTCGACTGCTTATATACACTCTAATTTCTACCTATAATACATATATAAGCTTCTTCATTTCACTGATATACCATAGATTAAAAACTCGACCGAGAATATGTAAAGCCAATGATGAAATTGTTTATTTCTTAATTTATTTCTTTTCTTCTAAAAGCTATTCCTTCTTCTATTATGGCTGGTTAGACGAATGTGATGATTATGCTAAAGCGGTCAATCTCAAAGAACAGATATTTGCTTAAATTATTTAATTGTCACTTTTATACACTTTTACAGTTCAATGAATTTACTATAAAGTTTGGCCTAACATTGGAGACGAATGAAGAAACGTCAGGTACAGGATGGCTTTACGTGTTTTCCGAGGCATGGGAGTGTAAACATTTTCAACTCCAGACTCCGAGTTGTTACTGAGAATTCTTGACACTTTTTAATTTTAACCTGCGATTAGAACCCACGACCAGGTAGGGATCTACGGCCGATGACCTGTCATTTTATAAAAAAAATACGTAAGTAATTTATTCAATCTCAAATAAATGAATATCCTTAACCTTTTACTTAAAAAGAAATCATGTTACTTTATGAACCGGTGTGTCACATGACTCAAAGCCGATACTTTACTTTGAAGAATGACGGTAGGTTCACCGTCCACTTAATATATCGCAAAACATCGCATAAAATATCTTAAATAACGGCATTGCTATAAATGGATATAAGAATAGAGAATTGAGCTTAAAAATTGTATCTTTTTCAAAAAATATAATTCGAAAGCGCTTGTTAAACTTGGTAACAGCCTGTGAATGTCCCACTGATGGGCTAAGTCCTCCTCTCCCTTTTTGAGGAGAAGGCTCGGACCTTACTCCATCACGCTGCTCCAATGCGGGTTGGTAGAATACACATGTGGCAGAATGTCAATGAAATTAGTCACATGCAGGTTTCCCCACGATGTTTTCCTTCACCGTCAAGCACGAATTGAAATATAAACACAAATTAATCATACTAAAATTCAGTGGTGCTTACCCAGGCCTTAATTCACGATCTATGATTAAGATTCACGACTTCTAACCACTAGACCATCTCGGCTTTTTGAATTAGGTATGATCGCAGTTAATATTAATAGATACTAATAGATATGACGAGCCGGTTGGCTTGGGTAGTTATTTGCCTTTCACGCCGAAGGTTGTGGGTTCGATTCCCACAATTGATATTTGTGTGCATGAACATGTCTGTTTGTCTTGAGTCTGGGTGCAATTATCTTTATAAGTATGCATTTACAAAAGAATAGTAGCATATGTAGTATAACAGTTGTCTGGTTTCCAGAGTACGAGCTCTGCTTAGTTTGGGACCAGATAGCCGTGTGTGAAAAATGTCCAAGAATATTATTATTATACTTGAATACAATTTATACAACATTTACAAATAATTTCAAGTTTTTGGCACAATGAAGAATATATATTATTGTATTAAATATATTCCAAAATTAACATGAGTAGCTCGATATATTTCATCTGAAGTGGAATACCAACTTGATATTTTACGTCAAAGAAGTAAAATGTCAAGAGTAATCGACTCGGGAGTAGAAGAACTTACTACGTGTTTTGATAGCAATTTCAGATGTAATACTAGTTTTACGGTCGCTATAATGTGAATAGTAAAAGAGGAATGTATTATACGGCCGTGTAAGATTGATAGCCTATTCATCGTATCTGAGTGAAATGGTCTTATGTCCGTCTCGTAGTTGAAGTATATTTTTTCCTAGTTTTATTTCTGATTATACTTGATTTATACATTATAATATTTTCATCTTGATATATTTATTGAAATATGTCATATTTTATGGGGTTATAAAAATGTCGTAACTGATTTATTTATTTGAAATAGCACACAACAACAACATACATACAACATACATATAAAGCATTGAAAAAATAATTTATAAAACAATAATAGTATATCTAATATGTATGTCAATTACAAGTATACATAGCACTTTCAGATTCAATCTAATCAAATTCAAATTAAAAGCAACAAAAAATCATCAGTAATCAATAAAAAATGTCAAAATTAAATAATAAATAATATCATTGTTACAACAAAAAATCAATTGGCGACATCATAAATGAAACTATTAAAAATATTAATTAAAACTACTTATGCATTTTATAATAATTAACTAACTTATTTCTAAAGATTGGGGGAGGGTCATAAAAAATGTCAAAGATGTCCAAGTCCAACAGAGGATTGTGGGCTGAATATAATGATGACATAATTTTCGTAAACTGGCTACGCATTTGTAGCTCTACCGGATAAATTTGAAAACTCCTTATAAATAACTTACATAACTATCTTTTTATTTTGTTTGTTTGTAACATTTTCTTACTACTCAACTGATCATCTTTAAATTTTGCGCACACATTTTTAATCTACCCCCCTTAACTATCACGTATGGGCTAAATCACGGGCATTATATTTAGGCAAGTGTATTTGTTTTTTTTTAATTGCTATCTCTATACGGGATTGGATATCCGTAAAGGGATAATCGGACTTATACATAAGTATGTAATAAATCTATGTCCGATGAGCATCGATACTTGAGCTCTCGAATTTGTTATCGAAGTACCTTTTCTGCTTGAGAGCTTGGTCACAGAATATGAAGTAAAATAGAGGTGACATGTTTATGGTGGTGGTGACCAATATGTATATATATATATATATATATATATATATATATACATATTGGTCACAACATATTGGTCATATATATATATATATGTATATATATATATACGGAACGGATAAACGGTGGTTGATATGAGTGGATTTCCTCACCATCAGGTATTATGTATGGGCGAAATGGGGGTACGGGTAATAGATAACAAATCTAGAATCACTCAAACGCTATACAAATCACTGTTAACACAATCATAACAACGAGTAGTTAGACAGTTTCTGGACGTATGAGTGGGTGGATAAGTACCACCCACTCATCAGATATTCTACCGCAAAACAGCAGTACTTTGTATTGTTGTGTTCCAGTTTGAAGGGTGAGCGAGCCAGTGTAATTACAGGCACAAGGGACATAAAATCTTAGTTCCCAAGGTTGGTGGCGCATTGGCTATGTAAGCGATGTTTGACATTTCTTACAATGCCAATGTCTAAGGGCTTTGGTGACCACTTACCATCGGGTGGCCTAAATGCTCGTGCGCCTTCCTATTATATAAAAAAGACGTATTATCTGTACGACAGCTAGCACTGAAGTGTAGTGTCGCCAACTCGCACCGACCCATCTAGACTCCGTCGAAGCGTTATGTAACACTGACAACGCTTGCGGCTCGTTGTCAAAGCAACTCCCGTATTGTTGACAACACCGACATATATATTATTATTATTATTGAAGTGAAAACTTCTTCAGATGCGTTGCGCTGCTTTATCGTAGAGGTAGACTTGTGCCTTCTCGTCACCGACATGCCAATGTTAATATAATGAAATCGTTGAAAGTACAATTAATTTAGATATTGTGAAAATTAAGGAGGATTATAATGATTGAAATGTATGTAAAAACTAAAAGTATATACAAATAATATGAGTGTATTTTAAATATTATTTATTTAAATTAAGCTGTATTAATATTTTGTACAAAGTTTGAACAAAAGCTATATAATAAAAAGGGATAGAATTATTACTTACTAGTGCTAATAGATGTGGAAATTGGACAAATATACTTAAAAGTTTCAAGTTTATACTTAAAAACATACATACGGTATAGGTAGGACAGGCAAATGGGCCACCATGGGATAAGTGATCACTACCGCCCATAGACATTGACGATAAAAGGAATGATTAATATTTCTTAATGGGTCATCAACCTTGGGAACTATGTTACATCCCTTGGGTCTGTAGTTACACTGTATCTCACTCTTCAAAGGTATCCATACTAAGTATTGCTTAGTGGTAGAATATCTGATGAGTGGGTGGTACATACCCAGACGGACTTGCACAAAGTCCTATCTAGAATAGCATCTGGTACAAAATTCAACAAGCGATATGTTTTGTTATACATAAATTAATATGTATTCAAATGTATAACCTCCGTCTAAAGTGAAATTAAGAAAAGTAAACCTTAGAAGTATTCTTGTAATGTAAAAAAAAAACAAAATTGTAATAATTAATATCAAATAATATTACCAGAGGCGAAAATAAATCATCTAAATTCGGAAATAAATGGCCATAACCGGAAATAACTGTAATATTTGATTTTACTTTAGGGTTGATTTATAAATGAGATATTAAGCTCAGGATGATTCTGACTGATTTCAACGCATAGAAAAAAACTGCTTATCTCATAAGCTGAAATTTATAAGAAAATTATTATATTAAGAAACAAACAAAATGAAAAATATATAAACATAAAAACATAAACACACGTTATCTGTTACAAATAAAAAAAAGAACTATTTGTCTGTGATTTTTTTATTGGCTCTCTTAAAGTACAATTTGAATATTTTATGTCAGAAAAATTTTTGCTATAATAAAAAAATACAGCAGGGGCTAATGATAGGAGGTACGTAAATTTTTAACGGGTACCCCATTGTGTCACTACCCTTCATTCAGCCTGACACTGTTTACAAGAAGGGCATTTTTTATCCCTATTGTGTAACTACCCTTCAGGTTCATACAAAGACGATAGAATTGAATGGTTTCTGAGTTCTGGAATAGGGAAAGGGTGTCGTCAAATTCCTTTGTGACGTATTCCATTGATGTTTGTGTGTACGTACGTGTCTAAAAGGTCATTCATTATAAGATGTTAACCGACTATAAAATTGAAAAATTGCATTTCGAATCAAGATAACATTAATATAACGGATAACAATAATCTATACTACAACATTGTAAAAGAAAGTCTGTCCGCCGCGTCTGTCTGTCTGGACGCGATAAACTCAAAAGCTTGTGTTAGGAGAGACGATAACAGCCCAAGGGGTCAGGATTGAACGCTCGACTATTACATCGCCAGACGGCCCTCTAACCATTTTGCTATTGACGCTTCAAATACATTATGTGTAAACATTTTCTTTTATATATATATATATTTTTTATAGAATAGGAAGGCGGACGAGCATATGGGCCACCTGATGGTAAGTGGTCACCAACGCCCATAGACATTGACATTGTAAGAAATGTTAACCATCGCTTACATCAACAATGCGCCATCAACCTTAGGAACTAAGATGTTATGTTCTTTGTGCCTGTAATTAAACTGGCTCACTCACCCTTCAAATCGGAACACAAAAATACTAAGTACTGCTGTTTTGCGGTAGAATATCTGATGAGTGGGTGGTACCTACTCAGACAAGCTTGCACAAAGCTCTACCACCAGTATTTAATAATATAAACCATCAATGTCTAATTTAGTAGTTGTCTAGCGTCACGCCCACTCATGGGAATAGAGAGCGGCGGTGAAGAGAATGTAAAACTTGTGTTATTAGTAATTACGAGAATAAACCAATGCGTCATAATCGATCCTTTCATAATAATAATCTTCTGGAACAATAATATCCTGGGACACACACATTATTTACACATGGCCATCTGATCTATGGAAACCAGACAACTGATATACTACATATACTACTTTTCTTTTGTAAATACATACCTATATAGATAATTACACCCAGATTCAGGACAAACATACATGTTCATGCACACAAATGTCTGTCCTGGGTGGGAATCGAACCTATAACCTTCGGCGTGAAAGGCAAGTATCTATCAACCACGTCAACCGGCTCGTCGAATACGTTGATAACCATATCGCTGAGCTCGATGGCCTTAATTACGACCTTAGTTATCAACATTAAAAGTGCCGTTTAATTCAAATTTGTTTTTGTGTTTCCATACATCAGGTTCCAATATAATGATGTCCCCTGACCAATTTCGGCCACGGCTGCAAGTCGCAAGAGATTAGCCAACTGCGCAGGAAACACAGATGCACTCTATTCCCTTACTCACACATTAACAAACAGATAATGTAAAATCAATATAAATAGATAAATGATGATTATGGTAATTGGTTAAAACAATTGAGTATTTCAATAAAATACAAAAAACATTTGTTGACGTGAAATATCTAAAAAAAACTAGTATAAAAAACAATAATTTCCTCTAAAAATGTTGCTAAATTTATTCCTGAATAAGAAACAGACAAAATTATATTTTATTAGTACATAACTGGGATAATATAGAAATAAAAACGACCTCTTCAAATGGTAATGTTAACGATTATTCCCGTGTGTTCCTTTTATCAAAAACCGTTTGTGATACGAAAGAAATCATTGTTGCTGAAGATATTGCGGTACTTAGTGTAATGATGGCATTTATGTTAAGCAAAAGGCCTTATATCATACGTCAGCTTAAAAGAGATTTTTTCTGTTTCCGGTGTATATTAATGTGTTGTTAAATTGTCAAAGTAAATGCTACAAGTGTAACTTCGTGGTGCTTGAATTTGAACCTAAAATCTCCGGCAAGATCCACGTGTTCTGACTTTTCAGTTCAAATTATCAAATATATATATTGCAAAGATTATAAAATAATTTTCTATTTGAACGAATCAGTTAATAATATTATTATATTTTTTTACACAATATTATTTAATAAGGAAATTATTTTGTGAGCAAAATAAAATTAAATAAAATTGAGCCTTCATGGGACACCTATCAGATATACAACATTATTGAAAGAATTTAAAATTAAATAATAAAAATAAATAAAAAAGGAGTAATAATTTTTTTAAATCATATATATATATATAATACAATAAAATGATTATATTTTTCAAATGATTATAATAATATATAGTAACAAAGTATTTCGCGCCACGCATAAAAGGGACGGACCATACTTCCAACTTCCAGACTCTGGGGTGCTACTGAAAATTTTCGACAGAAAAACCGAATAACTTTTTTATTGGTCCGATCTTGGGATCTGCGATCTTATATCTAGCCACTCAAATATATATATATATATATTATAATAACCTTATATATATATATATATATATATATATATATATATATATATATAAATATATGTATATTAGGTCCTTACATGTGAAATTACTACAAAACAAACACATGTGAAACTAGCTGCTAAACAACCGAGATTGGTCAATCGCTCTAGGCCACTACTTCTTCACGACAACGCAAGACCACACACTGCACAACAAACAACCACTAAGTTAGATGAGATACAATTGGAATGTCTGCGACATCCACCGTACTCCCCGGACCTTGCTCCAACAAATTACTATTTTTTCCAGAATTTGGACAACTTCTTACAGGAAAAAAACCATCCAAACCGCCTAAAGAGTTTATTGATTCTCGCCGCCATGGTCTTTTTAGTAAAGGGATCAATGAACTACCTATGAGATGGCAAAAGTGCATAGATAACAACGGTGCATACTTCGATTAATTAAATATATTTTACAAAAAAAAATTGACTTTATATTCCTCCTATACAAAACGCCAATTTCATACGTAAGGACCTAATATATGTATATGTATATATTTATATATACAGAATTTGTTTATATAAGCTCTTAACCCTTATTTATCGTTATTGAATAATTGAAAAATTAACGGTTTAATTAGAAAAAGTTCTGGATACACTCATTAAAATGCGCTTACTACGTTACATTACTAATTAACATTCTTAATTAGAAAATGATTGTTTGTAAAATACAGGAAACATGGAATGATGCCAAAAGGATTCTGAATATAGAGAATTTATTCATTAATCCACATTTTCTATTGAGGCCGCATCATGCATTGAAAGTACATAATTAGCATATTCATTTATTATAGTCGCATCGTATCTTATATAATTACGCTAGATAAATAGGTCTTAATGGCCGATATGGCTCAGTGGTTAGAACATGCGAACTGAACTGATTGCTGGTTCAAATCCGGACAATTAAATTAAAGCGTTAATAGCGCAATGGCTTACAATGGCCTAGCGATGTAAAAGTCGCAGGTTCGATCTTGACTGGGCTAATGTCGTCCCCAGTCCTAATACAAGCTATATGCTTAATTGGACGGGTAAATAGGAATATTAATAATACCGTAAAAATAATAATTAACTTGTTTTTATTTCAACTTGGCAGCGTAAGGAGACCTACATGTGTCATATGACAATTGGCGACATTTTTCCTTTATTTCATTTGTGTGTTGTTGTACAGTTAACAAGGATTACGCAAAAATAAAAAAGAATTACGAATACGTATTGCCAATCTAGGCTTTAGCTTTATAAAAAGAGCAATGTTTATGTTCTTAAGAGCCATCAAGATGCTATCCCTGGCTTTAATTTCTTCTGCCAATAACTATTCGTGGAGATTTATTTTAATAATGCTAAAAACAAAACATTGGATTAACTTTGAAATTAGAAATTTTTTTTTTTAACCAGTATTGATTATTTCTATTCTGTAAAAATAAACTTGAAAGTCAAATGTTATGCTGCGCAGTTCACATCGTCTGCCTACTAAGTAATCTCCGGGTACCGGACCTCCCCCCACTGGGAACTCACTCCCACTAAATTTGCTGATACATTAAAAAGCAATATGTATTTTTTATTTTATTAAGCCGAGATGGCCTAGTGGTAAGAATGCGTGAATCTTAACCGATGATCATGGGTTCAAGCAAACACCACTAAATTTAATTTGTGATTATAATTCATCTCGTGCTTGATGGTGAAGAAAAATCAAAAATTAGACACATGCAAGTTTCCTCAACATATTTGAGGAAACTTGCATTTGTCTAATTTCACTGAAACTCTGCCACGTGTGTATTCCACCAACCCTGCATTGGAGCAGCGTGGTGGAATAAGCTCCAAACCTTCTCCTAAATAAGGGAGAGGAGGCCTTAGCAGCAGTGGGACATTCACAGGATTTTACCATATATTATTTTAATGTTTAATGCTTCATTACATGTCTGTCATCCAAATCAGTCACTTGTAATCATTTTATTAAGATGTAATTTGTTACAATCAATTTATTCTTTTTAAAAAGTCTTATCGTAGCTCTCGAAATCAAACGATATTCACTATAATAATTATAACATTTGAAGGATATAAACATCAAAATAGAGTATCACAGAATGCGAGGTTCGATCTTTCATGAGTGTGATACGAAGCGAGTTAGAGAATGGCAGTACAGATATTTTGTTACAAATATTTTAGACCTAAACTAAATTAATAAAATATATAATCACTTGTCTTAAGGTAAATTGAACGTAATAAAATTTGCTTTGTTTCTTTATTTTACGGGGAACCGTAATTTTATTAATATGGGTCAAAATTCTAAATGGACGAGTCACTTAAAAAATTACCGCCATTGAGCGGCCATCTTGACGATTTATTCGCAAAATGAAAATACAAAATTTCCAAGTCAACTTTGTGATGGATAATATCGTGAGGTAGCCTGTACGCTTTGTATTATTATTTGATTACATTGATAGTCACATGTGTACCAGCATGTATTGGAGCAGCAAAGTCATCATCATCATCTAACCATTCTTACCGAGGATCATCACCCGAAGAGAGGAGTAGGACTTGTTACTTTTTAACTACCTCATACAACTTTTTATATAATCCCGTATCAATTTTTTTAAACATTCTATCCATTTATTTTTTTCTTTAATCTTATATTACAACTACTTATAAATCCCTAATTAGGATAGTTCTACAAGTTCGCAATTTGCATGCGATCTCGTCATTACCATTTAGAAATTCGAGTAAGCCACAGTACATCATTTAAATGATTTTTTAATCGGAATAATTAAAGTAGCAAGTTTCGTAATAATTTTTAGCTATATTACACCTCGTACATAACTGTACTATTGCTTTTTTTGAATGTAATAAACGAAAATAATTGACCTTTTATTATATTGACGTTACATATTCTTCGTCTAGGTTGAACAATTGTCTTTTTACGCCAATAATGACTTTTATAGGAAAATGATACCTTGCGTTTTTATTACAATTTTTCGTATCAACCTCTATTTAAAAAGAAAAAACCTATGCTACTGGCTGATAATGTAGCGTTGTGAAAGAAATTTTAAATTTTTAAATAGATTTTGAATTTATCCATTACAAATAAACATACAAAAAATACTATCTTACTACTATCAGATATACATATACTTATAGATATACATATACATATATATAGTTGGTATATTTAAAAAAAACACAAGACTGCAACTTTCATTCTTATTTGTTTAACTGAGTTTTCCATTAACTGAATGGGATTGATTTTAAATGCCGCTAAATAAAGCCTTTTTGTTCCAATTTCATAAAAAATTTATGAGACATCCGTTACTGGTCAATGATCTTGAAAATAAGTGACATAAAAGTTACGAGCGAATTTGAAAATCGAAAAATGCCTCGAGCTAAGAAAACAACAGTCGTAAAACTTCGACTACAAGCATTTCGAAGTGTAAAAATCTTTGGGAAAAAAACGTAAATGTCACTAAAGGAAATGACTTGTGTGAAACTTTTGAGACGGTTACATGTGTTCGAGAAACTTTATTCGACGTGTCACATTGAGATACATAAACAAATGATAATATAAATATTGACTTTGATTATTACTGGTGGTAGGGCTTTGTGCAAGCTGGTAGGTACCACCCATTCATCTGATGTTCTACCGCAAAACACAATACTTGTAACACAATATTGTTGTGTTCCGGTTTGAAAGGTGAGTGAGCCAGTGCATTTATAGGCACAAGGGACATAACATCTTAGTTCCCAAGGTTGGTGGAACATTGGCGATGTAAGAAATTTACATTTCTTACAATGCCAATATCTATGGACGTTCGTGACCACTTACCGTCAGGTGGCACATATACTTGTCCGCCTACGTATTCTATATAAAAAAAGTTTTTTTATCTCGGCTAACGATATACGTGCAAATTGACCACATGGTCACATGGTGAGGTGACATTTACCCATGGAGTTAGTCACTTTAAGAAATTTGAGCTATTCCAGCCATCAAAAATGGGATCAGAGATGTGTACGTGACAACCCTCGTGCACATATTTGAGCTAGCTCACGCACCTGTCGCACTGATCAACACGGTACATTTTTAAATGTCTGATCGCGATGGTTTTACATTTGGTGTATATATAAATTAATTAATCTATAAATCTTAATATTAAGTTAGTTCACCAGTCTCTGTAACCATCACTTAGTTAAAGCCCATTATTTGGAAAATTTCGTCCTCTATAAATACATCTTACAATTTGATATTTTTTTCTGATAGTGACATATTATTTTATTTTTAAAGAATTTGATTAGAACAAAGTATCCACAAAAAATGTTTTCGTATCTCAAAAGTTTTGCTTCATCTTTATTTAAGAAATTCAAACAGCATAGGTATTCAATTTCAATAAAATGTCCAAATTTTTCAACAGTTCTGAAGCATCTGAGTGTGATCAGACATGAATTCGTGTATATCCAGTTGTTGAAACTTTATTCTTCGTAACTTCGGGCAGAACTCTTGGAATTGTTCATCCTTTCGTTCGTCTTGTAATACAAGATGCTACAATATTCTTGTATCGAAGCGAGCAAGTTTTATTTTAAACTTTATTATCAATATAAAATGAAATATCCAAACGATTTAAATGCAATTGATGGAATGTTTGTAGAATTCAAGCTCATTTAATAATTTGGCGCTAATGGAAGTTTTAAATGATGATGTTTTGTGTTGTTTTTTAATAATAATAGGTAGAACGAGCAAATGGACTACCTCAAGGTAAGTGGTAACCACAGCCCTTGGACATCTTCATTATAAGAAATATTAACCATCCCTTACATCTAATGGGTACTAAGATGTACCTGTAGCATCACAAAAAGTCGAACGCAACAGCATTAATTATTGCTGATGGCAGTATAGCAACTGATGAGTGGGTAGCCCAGTCAAGCTTGCACAGAGGCCTGAGCCCTGAGCTCAAAGCACAGAGCCCAGAGACCACCAAGTTAACATTAATGTCAGCGTTGTGTAATGAATCTCCCATAAATAGTTAAGCCGTTAATTCTCAAAAACAAATGTCACCACTTGTGTCGTAATCCAGTAACGCGTTTAAATTACGCAATGAATACAAGCCCTCGTATTCGATATTTAAATTCTGACGTTGTTCAAATCGTTCCTCACAACACGAGCCGTGTACTCCTTCTACATATAAATTGCTACCGTGTGTTGGCGATTTGTTTTGTTTATTGTTCAGGCTCAGCTATAGATTTTTTGATAGAACAATTTAAAAGAAATGAATATTTGTATAAAGCGTAGATGTTAACGACATAACATTCTTTTTATTGTGGTGGTAGGGCTTTGTGCAAGCTCATCTGGGTAGGTACCACCCACACGTCAGATATTCTACCGCAAAATATCATTACGTAGTATTGTTGTGTTCCGGTTTGAAGAGTAAGTGAAACAGTGGAACATAACATCTTAGTTCACAAAGTTGGTGGCGCATTGGATGTAAGGGACGGTTAATATTTCTTACAATACCAATATGTATGGGTGGTGGTGATCACGCACCATCAAGTGGCTATTTGCCCTTACCTACTACTACCTAATCCATATCACTATGACGTCATTCGTCATTACTGTTTCAATGTGGATTGGTGGATATACGTACCTAGCGATAATTTCCTTTACCATCTTACTAAATGAATTATCATCAATTAAGCACATGAAAATTCAACTGTTTCCTCTGGTTCAAACACACATCTTAGGTAAGAAACATCTGTAGCCACTGAGCCATCTCTGAATTATCAGTCATTATTCATCAGTAAGTATATAAAGACTTGTTGTTATTTATGTTGAGAGCTAAACAAAAATATTTGCTTTGTGATGTTATAGAGGACGAGAGGGATCTAATCTCTTCGATCGAGGTACATCGTATAATTAAGTTGAAGTTCTACGTAGGTAAATTTGTGTAAACATAAATTGTACTAAAGATGCCTACGTGAATTAAATAATGGAATCTATTTTTGGATTATGTTAATAACGTTGCTTAAGTTAAATAGTAATGCAACATTGTTATATAATTAAGAATGTTTCGCCTATAAAAGCCGAGATGGCTCATTAGTTAGGATAAGTGAATTTAAACCAAAGATTACATATTCAAGTCCGGGCAAGTATTTCTTAAATTACATTTGCTTAAATCGCAGGGAAACCTGCAAATGAAAAAGATTAAAATTCAGTCGTGCTTGCCCGGCTTCGAACTACAATCTTTGGAAAAGATTCACGTGTTCTAACTCTCATTGCTGCATATGATCTGTCTGTCCTAGCCAATTATAAAAGGAAGGGAATATGGAAGAGAGTGCACACACACAAATGCATTGTAATAATTCATCCACAAGCGTACACCTAAAGGTATCTCCTTAGTAATATTATAAATGCTAAGTGAGTTTGTTTGTTATACTTGCACGTCTTAACTACTGAACTGATCATCATGAAATTTTGCATACACTTCGTCAGGTGAATACCTGAAAAATGCGTACCTCCAATCCCTCTACGCACGGAGTTATAATATATAAAATACTAATAATAATATCCTGAGACATTTTCACACACGGCCATCTGATCCCAATCCCAATTAAGCTTGTACTATGGAAACTAGACACCTGATATACTACATATACTATTTTTCTTTTGTAAACACATACTTATATAGATAATTGCACCCAAAATAAGGACAAACAGACATGTTCAAGCACACAAATATTTATCCTGGGTGGGAATTGAATCCACAACCTCCGGCGTGAAAGGCAATCCACCAACCACGCCAACCGGCTCGTCAATCAAAATAATAAAACATAAGTGCCTCCTGACCGAACTTAAGAGCGGTTCACATCAAAGACATTTCTGTATATCTTTACTAGTTGCGTGGATTGAGTAGTTCAGTCGCAAAGGCGTAACAAGCACACAAACAAACTCATAACATATAATTATAAACGTGCTTAAAAATCTATTCTAATAAATAGTGAACAGTTTTATGTGTAATGACTAAGTGAAATTCTTTTTTTTTGTTCCACCCTTTTGCCGTTCACTGCTGGACAAAAGCCTCCCCATTGAACGCCAACCATCCCTATCTGAAAATCTATTAAACCAATATACATAAAACTTATATCAGAAGCTACAGTGCGTTTCGGAGAAGGTTTTACTGTGAAGTATTAGTATACAAGTAGCTATGTTTTGCGGTTTCGATAAGTGCAAATTTCATGATGGTACGTGTACAATAATTGATGTTAAAATATTAAGCTCGCTGCATTTATTTTTAATTTAAAATGAAATAAATATATAAATCTAAATTTAAACAGAAACGCACCCGTACTTAAACGTATAGTAATTAAAAAATATATATACTGTTTTGTATGTTCATTCATTTTACGCTGTTACGTGCACTGGTTGTCTACTAATTTAAATTCGATATCGCTATTTATGTGTTCTTTTCTTTATTGCACATGAAAGCAAATGATGCTAGATTTTATCCGAGACACGCAGGTTTCCTTCGAGCACGTGATAAATTATAAACACAAATAAAGCACGTGAACATTCACTGGTGTTTACCCGAACTCGAACCTGCTTCGGTTACTAGGCTGTCCCGTTCGTCCACAAAAACTACGCGAAATTTGATTAAGAACGTATATCAATCCCTTGCGACCGTGCTTCAACACTCTCCTCCCTTTTCCACTTATAATTAATTATATAAGCGAGGCGTGCGTACACATTAACATATTTTTATCCTCAGACTTATTAAACCATTACTAATAATTAGACGAGCTTTTATTGGCAAAATTGAAATTGAAATTAGGTACATGTAGGTCTAGAAAATATTTTCCTTCACCGCCAAGCACGATATGAGTTATAAGCAATGGTGCTTGCCTTTTTTGAACTAGGTTCAATCATCATCGGTTCATATTGACAATATGAGATGATGAGCATATTCATCATTGTTGGTAATTTATCCCTGGAGTCATCACGAGAGTGCTGATTTCCCCTTTCTAAAGTTAAGGCTGTTATTAAAAACATTTAGTCAGAAATTCCCAGTAACTTCTTATTGGCTTGAACCGAAATTTGAAGAAACCAGGACCTCGGGATATGCAGATATAAGTTAGCATTTGCTCCAGTGAGGCAGTTTTATTAAACTTATAATGATAATCTTACTAAACATAAGTATAGATTGAATGACTTTGACTTCTGAGATGTAGGTTTTTCGCCTAGTTTGGAAGTCAGTAGAATTATTTTTGTGTATTAACTATAATTAGCCTAGCACATTCCATGTTCCTAGTTTTTATATTATAATTGTTTTTTTTATTATTTTATTATTATACGTAAGGCTATGTTTTTTCTCAATAAATTATTATTATCATTATTATTATTCCCCACAAAATTCCTAGACACCCAATAAAAAAACCTTTTAGAACTACAGCTTTTAAAACAAATTTAGGTAAACATGCACCCTTCAACAGAATAATTAATTCTTATAATGAATATTCTTCTAACGGCAATATCGACATCTTTGCCCAAAGCAAGCCAACTTTTGTGAAGCTCTGTAAAGATCTCATAGTATAACTTTAAAACCATTTTATTCATAAATTAATTATTTCAACCCTTGTAGATTTTTGTTGTTGTATTTAAATTTTATTTTATGTTTTGTTTAATTATCTATAATTTATTTATCTTTTTTAATTTTTAGTTAAGACATAATTAGGTTAGTATAGTCTTATCTTAAGGTCAATGTTGTTTACACCTGTAATGATTTATTCACCTAGATTTAATACCCTGTATCTAATGCTAAGTGAATGTGTTAGTGATAAGTCGATGGTGTAACTATTTCCAATAAATAAATAAATAAAATAAATAAATTAATATAATCTGGGACAAAAAAATCGCAGTTCAATTATATATGAGTAACAAAGGTGTGCTCCTTATTACCTTAGTTTTATAGTACGATGGCATGGAAATTGACAATACTGGAAAGTAATTAGGAAAACGAACAATTTTATGAGCATTTCGAGACACTGAAGACACACCTATTTTCAAACTCTTCTGTGAGTTCGACTGATCATCCTCAATAATTTGTGTTGGCTTAACACTGGATTTGAATCCAACCGAACCGAAGATTTCCACTGCGAGAAAAAAAAAAATTGGTTCGAATCAATCAAAATAAATGGTAATTTTCAAGGATTACATTCAACTAGTAATCGCCCGCGGCTTCGCCAGCGTGTTAGGTAAAAATATATAATACCAAATTTTATCAAAATCGGTTAAGTTTATCCTTGAAAGTGAAACAGACAGATTTGTAGATTTCACCGAGAAGAATCGACAATCGACTCAAAAGTTACCATTTTCCACCAATTAAATTATATAAGTTATATAATCTTGACTTTGTATACTTTATTTCGTAAATATCGTTTTTAACAAAATATCTAAATATACAAAACCAACGAGAGATATAAACAAATAGAAAGAGTTAATTAAACTGGCAACATTATTAATGTTTAAATAAATATGAAACACAATATTGACCTCCGACTAAATGTAACAGCGTAAAGTTTAATAGGTAAAAAAAAAATGTCGAAATTCAGTCGCTCTGCCGTTGACGTCGGATAAAATCTTTAATTCTGAAAGCAAACAGACCTACAAGTTCACTCTTGAAACGGTTTATTATGCAAAACAATGCTAACTTCAAGCGTTTATCAGCCCCTTTGGTGCTTGGTACAAGTAATAAGTGAACAGCAACCTGTTGACAAGAAGTCTCTCTGTGATTTCAAATAAACTTTTTAAGTATTGACTGTTTGCGAGCTATTAAAACCAAAATAACCATTTTTGTTAGACTGTCTTTGCTAATAATTTAAATATTTTATAATGTCCTCCAGACCGATTTTGTCCACGGCGGCCAATCTCAAGGGAGATTAGCCAAGTACGCAGGAGATATTTTAGTGCACAAGTGTGTGCGCAAAAACAGGTGCACTCTCTATTCCCTAACTCTTATAATCCGATGGTACGGCAATCTGACACAACCGGAAAGAGCTCAGACGCAGGACCAACGGCTTTACGTGCTTTCTAAAGCACGGGAGTGAACACACTTCCAACTTTCAGACTCCGGGCTGCTACTGAGAATTTTCTGACAGAAAAACCCAATAACTTTTTATTGGCCTGACCTGGGAATTGAACCCAGGACTAATCACTAGACCAACGAGGCAGTCAAATAATTTATTTGCTTAATATTTAATTTAAATATTTTATATGTATAATTTAAATAGGCGTTATGTTATGTTAGTTAAAATGGCTGGTGGAATGGATTTTCGTCACTAACTAACTCCCACGTTACAGAAGCAGCAGATATTGCTAATAAATAAGAACGAAATCTCTGGTATAACATCTGGTTGGCATGCAGTTCCTATATTATGCATTACATAACTTGCAAAATGAAATAAATTAATAACTCTTTAGAGTAATTTAATGAAAAATTAATAAATGCATGAATGATAATAAAATTGTAATTGATATTATTTTTATACAATACAATCCTACTGCTTAATTTTATAAGTTACAACGAATATATCATGTATAATCCACATTGGAGCAGAATGGTGGACTAAGCTCTAAAACTTCTATGTAAAGGTCATATAGGATCGAATCTGACGTCCCCACTCTTAACACAAGCTTCACGCTTAATTAGAAAGATAAATAAGAATATTAGTAATTTCTTTAAAACGGTAATAATCATTAAAAAAACACACACACTCAATTCTCTAAAATCATTTCACAATTAAATTACCATTTCAGGTCCAAATTTGATCTTCCAAATTTAAATTTAACAACGCAAACGTATTTATATAATTTTGTACCAAACACCATCTTTGTTATTATGAGACTCATCATGTACCCACTTACAAAGCATATCACGTTAAAGTATATATTCACACAAATGTATATTAAATTAATGTACTTACAGGTATTTTCTTTGAGTGTGTGAAGCCAAGTTCATTTTGAAACAAATATGTTTTAACATACTGATTACTTATTTCAAACTGGAAGAAAACAATACTCATAAACAGTATTGCTGTTTGGCGATACAATGTATGTTGACTGGGTAGTACCTATCCAGACGTGCGTTGTTCAAAGCTCTACCAATAAGTAAATACTAAAGTAAAAGTACGAAATTAAATATAAAATATGACGACGGAATCGACGGCTGAGCGATACCACTGTCTCCATCTTGAGTAGGTGGTACAGGCTTAAAAGTAAAGCTGGATAAACCGACAGTTTCGTTTCGAAGAAGTGACCTGGTCCGCGTCCGAAATCGTAATATGCCATTTCAATTCCTCACTTTCCAACATAACTCTGCCCAAGTGCCGCCTTTACAATAACAAGTATTAATTACCCCTTCTCTAGTACTATGATACTCAAATCAGCAACATAATTAAAAACGATATCGCTTTCCACGAAAAATATATTTCATGATACAATTATTTAGTATAATTATATAATATTGTCCAGTCTGTATCTGTCTGTTTGTATGCGATAAACTCAAATACTCCTGAACGGATTTAAGTATAGTTTTCACCAATAAAAGGAGTGATTCATGAGGGAAGTTTGAGTGTAGAATTCATTAAAGTTTTGTGGAAACTGACTAAAATATGACGATGATTGTTGAATACGTTAGAAAAAAAATACTGATTCTCCCAGTCATGACTTCTATGGCGTGCACCACTTCAACAAATATATTTTTATACGTATTACGATATAAATGTTTTATGTAGACCGCCGAGAAAAGCCGGGCCGGAAAGCTAGTTCGTAAATAAAAGCAGTTATTTGTCCGATATTAGTCTAAAATAAAAATGGATTCGGAATACAGTGCAAAGATAACAAAATAGCTGAATTTAAAATTAAACATCACACTAGAATGGGGGTGCCATTTTGAGGCCATTGTTTGAGAAACGTAGTGGTTCGTTTTGCTTTGCTCAAAGCGATGTATTTTCGAAATTAATTTTATATTCTGTGTAATATTTTATTATTTAATTAACCTATCTATGTAATTAAAGGATTGATGAAATTGGGTTTGAATAGGCAATTTTTAACGATAGCATTATAATCACTCTCACAAATTACTTATCAAGTCATCTTCTGCTTATATCCTTTTTTTAAATTAACCACCTACACACTACTAATATATATTTATATATATATGTCAGAGATAATAAATTTAAGCGGGTAAACAACGTCACTTATTAGAATAGCAACACCACACAACGTGATGTATGTCATGCAGGTTGGTCGGTTGTCAGACGTCAAGTGTAAAAATTATAAGCACGTGTAATAGAACAACCGTGGCTGTGGTAGGCCAACGTGGTTGTTACCCATCCCATGGATATAAGATGCGGATTATTTATTCGGTAGTTAAATTGTGTCTCTTTCTTCTTCAGGTGAAATAAGGTAGGAAAAAAAGGGACAAAAATCGGAAGCGTTTTAATATTTATATTAAGAAGAGACAGATTGCGTGTCAAATAAATTATTTAATTATAAAAATAGTAAACGAGTTTATGCTGCGATAATAATTTTCATAGAATAATCAATTGCAATTTTACGCGCCAACCAGTACAAAATCATGACCGCGTGGAATGGTGGCAGTGTAGTAGCAGCATGTTCTCGTTGAATCGAAATATTGATTCCATGGAGTAAATATTAATGTTAATTAATAATCCATTAAGCCACTTAAAGCACTCTTGTATTTTATTAATAAGCGTTTCATTTTAAAACGTTACATAAACACTAAATCAATCTTGAAATCCGTAACGTGACGAAACTATTAATTTACCATAAACACCAAATTAATCTTTAAATCCGTGACGTGACAAAACCGTTAATATGTATATCATAAATGGGAGTGAGTTTGTTTGTTATGCTTTGATGTTTTACAACTCAATTAATCATTACGAAATTTTGCTCAGAGGTCGAGCATATTCAGTCAATCCACAGAAAAATATAGAGAGATAAGATACACAGGAGCTACGAACCTCCTTCCTCACATACGGTCGGAGCTTAATAATAAATTAAACAGACATATTCATAACGAAGGTACTTACGCTCCGAAATGGGTTGTTACCTGAAAACAAAACAAAAACTATTAAATGCATATAAACTAAAGCTTCGAGTTTGTGTTTTAACCCATCTAATTGGACAAACGAAAAAATGACTCTTCTCTTCCAGAACTTGGCGCACCTTTATAATCGACGATTAACCGATCGTAAAGTATATCGAATAGAGATTGACACGACTTTACTTGGTGGTAAAGCTTTGTGCAAGTTCGGCTGGATTGGTACCACCCACTCATCAGATATTTTCCCGCAGATCAGTACTTAGGTTGGTGGTGCATTGGCGATGTAAGGGATGGTTAATATTTCTTAGAATGCCAGTGCCTAGGGGCCACTTAGCATCAGGTGGCCATTTACACGTCCATTTTCTATAAAAAAAAACCATTACGTCAAAACTTAAATCACGTCCAAATAATATTTTTTCAACTAGACTCATATAAGCCCTTTTGAATCATGTTAAATAATTCAACTGAACCAGCAGGAAGAACTGACAAGAAAACCAAAATTTTTAGTAAATGCTACTTATATTGTTATGCCTTAGTATATAAGCTTAACAGTTTGTAATACAAATATAAACTTATGCTTATGTTTGCGTGTTTAAATATATGCATAAATACAACGCATGTTTTAAAATTCAACTCAACATATAATGAACATTATAATATAATTGTTCCATAATACTTTGTCTTCTTCTTTCGAATGTCAAATTACTGATGACTGTAAGAGAGAAATCAATGTTTAGCTATCGGCTATATAAAGTTTACAAAGTTTATTGAAGTTAAAAAAAATTTTTTTTTACAATAAAACCTTCTTTTGTATTAAATCTATGCATAATAATAAGTTATTCAATGAGAGTTATTCTGGTGACATCGATACTTATCCAAAAAAACGATTCATTTTAAAAATATCGTATCGTAAGTTCACAATGTCGCAATTATAATTATATAAAGGGCAAATTATCTAGCGAAGAATTTTAACTGAAAGTGGGCCAGAGTAAATATGTCGGTTAATTATGTTATCTTTTAATAAGGTACCATTTAATAAATATAAATGCGGACATAAGTACTGTGCAATTCTATTTTTTGTACTAAGCTGTATAGAAATTTCTATGATTAATTTAAATGAGTTTATGAATATTATGTGGATGAAAATTTCGGACTTTTGCTTTTCAATTTTTTTTTTAATTATATTCCATGTGCTTGCTTAATTAATGGACGTTGGTTATTATACTAATATTATATAGGGATTAGTTTAGTTTGCTTACAAAACGACTTAATATTTTCAAGATAGACAAGCTATAATATTTTATACTTACATATAGATTACATTTGCTATAATTCAGAATTGTTAATTACTATCGATCTTTCTTCAAAATTATGGATTTTCACACAAACTTTTATCCATTTTATTACAAAATTTTCAAAAATCCTTCCTTAGTGATAATCTGCTGTTCAAAAGGAACCCATGTGGAAATTTTCATAAGTTTGGGCTGTGCGTTGATTTGCCAGCCAATCGGTTGTTCTTTTATAGTATATATATAAAGTTAACGTTGTTAAAAGAAAAAAAAATGGTCTAAGCATTTTCTTAGCAAATTATGTAAAAACAATTTAATAAATACAAAAATAAATTGTATAAGAGATTTGAAGATTACTTTCGAATAATGGTATTTCCGCATAATACACGTTGACTGTCCATATTGTGTATCTTTTCTAAAATTTTGACACGTTCAATTTTAGTCTATTTCAATGTGCTTGAATATTTTTTTATAATTTAAATTTAACGTCATTTTAAACTACTACTAAACTTAATATATTTCCACCATTAAAAAATGTTTATTTATATATCTACCAATGAACGCTCTGAAAGAATGTCATCATAATAGAATTTTAAGCAATAAATTACTTTAACTGTATAATAAATCAAGATAAATACGGCGTTTCCTTCGCGCAGTGATCAACAACGTTTGCTCAGAACCATTAGTACGAACAAACTGCTATCGCTAAGACAGAGATTAGGGGTGGTTTAGATCGGTGACGTAATCACGCTAATATTCTAAGGCTGATGTTTATTTGTTCCAGTGCTATTCTATCACGCTTCAACGGCTTGTCTTGTAATGAAAAGCATTTTTGATGTGTAAACATCTTAGCAATCGGTAGGTGATATCTAAGACAGCGTCAGACAAGTAAGCGTAAGATTTCGAACGTCAAATTACATCAGAGTAAGATTTCAAGCATCAGGTGACGTCAGCGTAAGATTTGTTATTGTGTGTGTGCGTGTGCCTTCGGTACATGAGCACACATGTTTACACATCAATTCTCGTATGTACCTTGGCACTCACGCCGTTGATTTAATTGTATTATATAGGCAGGCTTATATATTTTCACTTTAATACCACTGAATTATAAATGTGGTAAGAATTCTACAGTCTATTTACAAATATCCCAAGCAGAAAATTAAATAGTATTCACAACCATTCGGGGCTCGGAATGAGTTTATTTTACAATGCTATATAACGTAACCGAAACCGTAACAGCCTGTAAATGTCCCACTGCTGGGCTAAAGGCCTCCTCTCCTCTTTTTGAGGAGGTTTGGAGCTTATTCCACCGCACTGCTCCAATGCGAGTTGGTGGAATACACATGTGACAGAATTTCAGTGAAATTAGACACATGACATGACATTCCTCACCATGGTTTCCTTCACCGTAAAGCACGAGATGAATTATAATCACAAATTAAGCACTGGTTTGAACCCACGATCATCGGTTAAGATTCATGCGTTCTTACCACTGGGCCATCTTGGCTCTTGATATTATATACAATAAAGTATATTTGACGGGCCGGTTGGCATGGTTGGTAGATACTTGCCTTTCTATTTAAAAAAGAAATGTAGTATATCAGTTGTCTGATTTCCACATTAATGTTCCAGGATATTAATATATAATAAATAATACAGCACAATCGTTCATATCGATATTTGTATATATCGATAATATTGTCTTCTATCACGCGTCACGGGTAATATCGATGTGACCGAACTGGATGAATACGGCATTTATTAATAATATCCTAATAATATCCTGGGACATTTTTCACACACGGCCATCTGATCCCAAATTAAGCTTGTACAAAGCTTGTGCTATGGAAACCAGACAACTGATATACTACATATACTACTTTTCTTTTGTAAATACATACATATATAGATAATTACACCCAGACTCAGGACAAACAGACATGTTCATGCACACAAATGTCTGTCCTGGGTGGGAATCGAACCCACAACCTTCGGCGTGAAACGGCAAGTATCTACCAACCACGCCAACCGGCTCGTCAAGATTTATTGATAGTATAGATAGAATTTTTGAAATAATTAGTTAATGTCACTGGTGGTAGGCCAAGCCGCTCATTTAGGGAGGTTTATTGCCTTAGTCACCACGCTTGGGCTGCCCATGCATATGATATTATAGGCCAAGCCCGTGATAGGTACCTACCGCTCACATCACATTCTACCAAACATAAGTACTTGGCATTACTGTAATTCGGTTTGAACATAATTACAGGCGTAAGGGTCATAACATATTAGTTTCTAACATAAGAGGGCAGTGAGGATATAAGGAACGGTTATTATTTCTTATGGCACTAATGTCTATGGAATAAAATGTATGTTCGTATATAAGGGTCTATACTGCCCTTGGAATTAAAATTGATCCTGCCTCAACCCCGCGTAAAATAAGTTATCTTTTTTTTATAGTATAACTAGGAGTGACTCGTCGTAGGAGCATATGGGCCACCTGATGGTAAGTGGTCACCAACGCCCATAGACAGTGGCATTTTCAAAAACCTTACTCAACGCTTAAATCGCCAATGTGCCACCAAACTTGAGAACTAAGATGTCCCTCGTGCCTGTAATTACACTGGCTCACTCACCCTTTCAACGGGAACACAAGAATATCAAGTACTGCTGTTTTGCGGTAGAATATCTGATGAGTGGATGGTATCTACCCGGACGAGCTTACAAAGCCCTACCACCAGTGTCTCACTTGGAACCGATTAATTTTTAACCGATTCAATGTAATAATTTAATTTAAAATCTTTTAGATTTATTGAAGTTACAATAGCTGTACCTTTTTCAAAAGCTTCTTTGAACCGACAATCTTTTTGTACGTTTTTCAAACATTTAATCTTTTAAAACTTGTGAATTCAATTAACTCGTTCTTTTATCTTTTCCTTGCAAACGTTGTAAAATTGTAAATTTCACCTTACACTCTTATTATACATTCTAAAACATTTTGATATCAAGTTGAAGGTATGTTCATTGAAGTCGGGAAGAATGTTCTGCACTAGCCGCCCCCGCCTTGTCGGCCTGCAAGATGCCTCTTCACGCCTCGTTTGAAGGATTGTAAGAGGAGGGAGAACACTTGAGCTGGTAAGGAATTCCATTTTTTTGGAAGTGCGACAAAGAAAAGAGTTGCCAAATTTCTTTGTGCGCGATGGAATTGATGTCACAGTTAGGCATTGATTTTGAGAGCCAGCACGCGTAGACTTATGAAGGAAAGGGGATGCAGGAATATATATATACACTGCCCATTTTGTCTAGTGGCAAGATATAAGGCCGCAGATAAGGAGGCCAGGTGTGTACGCTCTCGTGCCTCGGAAAGCGCGTGAAGCGGTTGGTCCTGCGCCTGAACTCTTTCCGGTCGTGTCGGATTGCCGTCCCATCGGATTATGAGACTGAGGGAATAGAGAGTATGTACGCAAACATAGGTACCCCTATGTTTGCGCACATACTTGTGCACTATATGTTTTGCGCATGGCTAATCTCTCTTTAAATTAGCCGCCGTGGCTGAAATTGGTCTGGAATATATATAATACTTCATTACCTGATGGTAAGTAGTCATCACCGCCCATATACATTGTCGTTGTTGGAAATATTAACGATCAATTACATTGCCAATGCGCCAATAACCTTGGGAAGTAAGATGCTATGTGCCTCGTGCCTGTGTACAATGGCTGACTCACTCTACAAACAGGGACACAACAAAATCTTAGACGTTTCAAAAAGGAGAAGAAGTCAAGGACAGCCGTGGGACATTAACTGTTACTTTACTTAATATTATCTAGAAAAATACTAATAATTTTATTGACACAGTTTTCAACATCATACACAGATGTGTAGCTATTTTTAAGAAGAAAGACTCGTTTCAATAGAAAACATAACAGTTCTTAGATAATATTCCCGCTGAATTGGATGTTGATTCCGAATTTCTAAACTATTTTCGCTGCGTAGAAGAAAACTTCAACTTCTTGAATGAATAGAAAATAAATATATGTCTTAGTGCGAAGCTACGAGTTGCTTCCAAATAATATAAAATATTCGTAATAAATTTCGGTCAATTTAAGAGTTTTTGTACGATCATATTAACTAGTCTATGCGAAAGTAACTGTCTATCTGTTATGCTTTTACAGCTAAACAATAAAACTGATTTTGATGAAATTTGGTACTGTAATACTTTTGCTGTTTTTTATATATACTAAATAACAAGCCGACATGGCCCAGTGGTAAGAACGCGTGAATCTTAACCGATGTTCGTGGGTTCAAACCCGGGCAAACACTACTGAATTTTCATGTGCCTAATTTGTGATTATAATTCATCTCGTACTTTACGGTGAAGGAAAACATCGTGAGGAAGCCTGCATGTGCCTAATTTCACTGAAATTCTTCCACATGTGTATTCCACCAACCCGTATTGGAGCAACGTGGTAGAATAAGCTCCGATTACGGTAAATAACACGCGGGCAAAGTTGCGAAAACTGATCTGTAATATGTTTCACAGTTTAGCCGAGCGCTGTATAATCAATCAGTTTGGGGTCATTGACTTTTATGTGATCAAAACAGTTTCGTATCTAAATCCAATGTTTTTTTTTTTATATAAAATATTTTTATTTTAATCTAAATTACATTTTTGCCATGGGAAGTGGTAATTGTGTCACCTGATGATTACCACCATAGATATTAGCAGTTAGAAATATTAATTATACCTAACATCACCAATGCGTCAACAATCTTGGGTACTTTGTAGTTATGTCCCTTGTGCGGTGTGGCTGCACTTAGTATTGCTGTTTGGCGGTTGATGAGTGGGTGGTACCAACTCACAAAATTACACAAAAAATCCGCCCAGTAAAATGTTTTTAAGTTATATGACGTTCTATAACGATATTATTAATTTTATATATATATGTAATATATATAACTTATATAAATAATAACACTGAGTCTGGCTCAGAACAAACACATGTTCATGCACACAAATACCTGTCCTGGTGGGAATCGAACCCACAACCTTCGACGCGAAAGACAAGTATCCAGCCACGCCAACTGGCCCGTCTAATTGACCATAATAATTATAACATTTCAAGAATACGTGCATCAAAATTGTATATGCCATAAGTCGGTTGTCAACATTTCGAGTGATTTATGAAGTGAGCTCTTACAGAATCGCACTACAGGATAAACAGTCATTCGTTTTTTTTTTATTTTATTGAAAACAAAAGACCGACAATTAAATATCAATATTTCAGCATTAAGCGTTGAGATTTTTAAGACTGTTAGTCAAGCGTAAAGAGATAACGTAGCTCTTCGTTTTCATATTATTTGATTCACGCTTAAAGCACACATTAAATCTTTTTTTCAGATAACTTTTTGCAGGATAAAGTAGTGTTTAAATATAACGATATTACACATTTAGTGAATTTATGAAATTATGTCTAGAAAAATGATTGTTTTGTCTATGAGCGATTTTTTTAAATATTAGAACAGGATATAAGCTCTTCATCATCATATTAAGCTCACATTAATTATTGTCACTGCTGGACATAGACCTTCTCACTCGCACGCCAGTTCTCCCGATCTACTAAGCGCATCAATTGAGTACCGACAATTTTTCTACCCACTTTTCTGCCCACTGTCCTTTCTCTACATTAGATATACCACTTCGTGACCACTTTGGTACACCCTACTTACGATTTTAGATATTAATATTACATTTTCTATGCCTATTATATATTATATAAATTGTCTATGGCTTATCGTCAATTAATACATTTATAGTGAACAGTTTTTCAAATTATAAGTTTATTATATAAGAATTTTTTATATGAAATCCTTAAATATATAAAAATAAAAATTAACTATTGTACAAATCGTGACCGTGTGCAATGATGGCAAGAATGCTAGCAGGATTTCCCTTTTGAATTGCAATTCCGAACCTCCGAGGTAAAAAATTAACCAGCCCTTATCACCAGTTGACGCAACAAGACGAGATTTTACACTTTTAATGAAACGTTTTGCATTATTTTTCCATTATATATAGTATTAAATAAACGAAAACAATAGACATATAGCAACAATAATGCTTGGTATGAAAAGAGCGAGCAATGATTTATCTTATATTTAACTTTAATAAAAATAATGTCCTTGAGACCGATTTCGGTCATGGCGGCCAATCTCAAGGGAGATTAGCCAACTTCGCAGTAAATATTATAGTGCACAAGTGTGTGCGCAAACACAGGTGCACTCTCTTTTTTCCTAGCTCTCATAATACGATGGGACGGCTATACGACATGACCGGAAAGAGTTCAGGTGCAGGACCAACGACTTTACGTGCTTTCCTAGGAGTGTACACACTTCCAACTTCCAGATTCCGGGCTACTAATGAGAATTTTTGACAGAAAAATCCAATAACTTTTTACTGGCCTGACATCGGCTTTGCATCAAGCCACTAGACCAACGAGGCAGTATATTTAACTTTATATAACTATAATATATAAAGTTACTAAAGCTACGTTTATTTTACAGGAAATTTAATTAAATAATAATTGATAATTTTTGAGCTTGCGAAGTCGGATTACATAGGTAATATAATCCGACTTCGTAAAGTCGAACATTCCCGAGGCGCGGTATTCGTTTCTATAATAAGATTCCAGAGTTATTCTTAAGTTGGTCTCATAATAATTCTCATGTCAAACCGTCACCGTTATAAAGCCGGGTTGGTTGGCGTGGTTGGTAGATTCCCATCCAGGACAAACGTTTGTGTGCTTGAACATGTCTGTTTGTCCTGAGTATTATCTACATAAGTATGTATTTACAAAAGAAAAGTAGTATATGTAGTATATCAGTTGTCTGGCTTCCGGTTATAATTAAAATTGACACGACCGAAAGTATATGCTCTAGTCGAATTAATTCCGTTTTTTAACAAATCGTTTCCCAAGACTGATTCCAAAGCATAAAACGACACGTTGTCTTATATTCTGCTGAGTGAGCATTAACTTCTATTGTCTTCATGCTTCGAGCTTACATAACGACGTAGTAATTAGTGGTTGAAACTTGAACAATCGCAATCGTAATTGTAAACACTTTATTAACATCGAATTTGCGTTTTATGAAACCAGTGCTGATTGTGAACATTTTCATTAAGCCACTTTAGCTCTTATTGCATTAATATTAAGAGTGACTTTGAAATAAATTTGAATGAATCTGTAAAATAAAATTTTAGACAATATTAAACTTTATTTTAAAGCGGATCAGATATATAGTATCATTAAATAAAATTGCGTGAACGGAGCTTATGTGCTTATTAGTGATGTACTGAGCGAAAGTAAACGCTCGTCTTTTTTCGTTAATATCAATTATTTCATCAGACATTATATTCTAGTATTATAAATACTCAAGTACCTTTGATGACGTAATCTTAAACACCAAAGAAGGAAGTAAGGTACTTTTTTATGTCCATCATCTGAAAAAACAATAAAGGCGAAAAGTATTTGAATATTAGATAGAAATGTATTGAGCATTGGCGGCTTTTTTCCAATAAATTATGGTAGCAGTATAGAGTAACTAACAGCATATAGTACGAATGTTATATTAAAATATCATACATATTTTTATCTTTAAACTATGCATGTTGTGTTCTGTGTGTACATACAGATTAAAAATATATCAGTGTAAGTGTTTAAGTACAACCGTTGGAGATCCTCAATAAATGAATAAAATATTACTTTATGCAAATCCAGCATTTATATAAAATAGTATTTTATTCATTTAAAATTCTTCTTTCCTATTTGATAAAATAAAAATAAAAATAACACTTGATTTTTATATAATAACCCTAAAAAGTAGAATTAATAATTAATTTGCTGCTATCCGTACTAAAAACTATAATTAGTGTCAAAACAGTTACGATCTAAAAAACATTTTAATTTGTATCATTAGTGCTTTATGGGCTCGTCTTCAATTCTTCTTCTTGTAGTCTTGCGATGTAAAAGTCGCAACATACAGTCCTTGGGCTATTGTCCCCACCTAACACAAGCTGTAATTCCTTATAAACATTGGTAGTATTCTTAAAAAAATATGCCCTTATATAGATAAGGCTTTCAGGGATGTCTAAACGTTAGCGCCATGTAGAAAATGATTTTTCAATTATTTAAAATTAACTTATATTTCAGGTATAAGCTTACCCTTACTGGAAGTGTATCGAATATAATAAAATAATAAAATAAAAATAAAAACATCGATTTATAGTTTTCACATCACTATGTCAAACCAAATTCACCTCTGTTTACGAAACACGTCGAATACCCGTGTGAAATGTACGCTGTTTCCTGTACCATACGTTTTATTGGAGCACGTTTCCGAGGTTCAGTCGAAGTGTGGTCCCAACTTTTATGGCCTCAGCGACCTTAAAAGGGCGTGGTGCCAAGATTAGAGGGACTTGGCTGACATTTTGGACACATTTCTGGTAAAAAAAGTAATAGCCGATCTGAAGTTACGATTTTATTATAAGTTTGTAATTTTGTAAATGTGTGCGTAATGTTTAAATATTAGTAATATGAGCGTATTTATGTATGTGTGAGTATCGGTATACGGTTGCCAAAAAATATATATAATTTTGTGTTTCGCTTTTATGGTCATTATTTCATTGTATTTCATAAACAGTCTGGTAAGGTCCACTTGATGGTATGTGCTGTTGCTTGTCTGTAGAATATCTGATGAGTGGGTGGTACCTACGTAGATTTTATTGCCGGGTTTGCTATATAATTTTATACCGGGTTTGCTATATAAATATAAGAATTTGCCTGAATTGCAATAAAAAAATCACTTTTCGAACTCAAGCATTTCTGCTGAAATATGCAGGTTATCCTAACGGTGTTTCCCTTTGCGTCTTCGAAAGAGATAAATTGTGTGCAAACGCTTAAAGCTCTGCGATTCTTGAAATCGAAAAATTTGAGCTTACTGTTGGAAATATAGTGAAAGAAATAATCAATTAAAAGTGAATTCTAGATTACGTTTATATTATAATGTAATCGTTTACTTATAATATAATTTAATAAAAATTTAAATAAAATATATATAATTTTATATACCAGTTAGACACAGACAAAAAACTACCTGAGTATAGGGATTTAAAAAAAACCATTATAAACGAAACAGAAATAAGGTCGTGACCGCTTAAAGAAGATTTTCAGTCCGCATCTACACGTCCTACCAACACAACGTATAATTTTCATACGTAAAACTGAAAATATGAAATGAAAAAAAAATCAGGAATGCAATGAGAAAAAAAACATAAAATGAGAAAAAATAATTCAAGATAAGACAAACGTCAAACGCTCGAATACTTATACGTTTTAAAACGCGACGGATAATTTATAATCACGTTAATCCTTTGTTTTGTTATATAGTGTAGGCCTTGTTTAAGTTTGTTATAGGACTAGTTCGTTGATCTAGTGGTAAGGCCGCAGATACCTAGGTCCTGGGTTCAAACCCCAGGTCGGGACAATAAAGTTATTGGATGTATCTGACTTAGATACTCAGTAACAACCCGGAGTCTGGAAGTTGGAAGTATATACACTCCCGTGCCGCGGAAAACATGTTAAGTCCTGGTCTTACACTCTGAAGTCTTGAGGAGCGTGCCGAATTGTGAGATTCCAACGCATTATAATTATTGTAATGTATGGGGTAGTTTTAGAATATTACTTTTATAACTGTGGGTAATTGTAAACCCATGTATGGTGGTCTCTCGCTATTAAACGCTCAACCGAATGGACGTTTTTTATTGCGCTCAGTAATTATCCTCAAATAATTATGAATAATATTATATATTATTCACATATTCAACAATTATAAGAGTGAATCTGTGTTTATACTCACACTTGTGCACTGTAATATGCCCTGTGCAGTTGATTAATCTCTCTTGAGAACGGCCGCAGCGTCCGAAATCGGTCAGGAGCATCATCGTATAGTGTCGGATATTTTATTAACTTAGAAGGCTAGCATCAGTATTATCTAAGTTTATAGGTTTCGTATAATATAAGTTTATGGAATATTACATTTATGCTCAGCATCAGGGTATTATTCCATCACCTGTTCAATATCGAAGACACATTGTACAGTAACAACTTAGTTGTGATTTAAGTATAACAACTAACTTTGTCCGCTGTTATGGCATTTAATTGACATTTGCGCAAACATGTGTGAACTCTTCTATTTACTCACATTCTTTGATGGAATGGCATATCCGACACAATTGAAAAAGGTTCAGTTACAAGACTTATACATTTACAGGACTGTAACGTGCTCTCCAAGTTGGTAGAACTTCCAAAGCTGGTAATAAGGATTTCTCAACAGAAATTATATTGGCTCGGCACGTTTGAACCCAAATTCGAGATTTGCGACCTTATCAGCTAACTTCTAGTTATTAGACCACCGAGGAAAAATAACATTTAAGACTTATATTACCTAGTGGTGGTGGAAAACGTTAGAAAACCTGCATGTATCTAATTTCAGTGAAGTTTTGCCACACCAACCCGCACTGGAGCAGCGTGATGGAATAAGCTCCAAACCTTCTCCTCAAAAAAGAAGAGGAGGTCTTTAGCCCAGCAGCGGGACATTCACAAGCTTTTCGTTGTTAATTAACCTACGGGCTTTTCGGTCAACTGAGTCCAAAGCTTCCAGATAATATTTGGGTGCACCGTCCGAGAGGTGACTGCAGTACTCCATGCAGGATCGAACTTGGGCAGTGTAAAGATTAAGCAGCTGTTCAGAGCTGAAGTACCGCTGTACCTTTGAAAGAATTGATAATTTCTTGAACGCCGCTTGTGCCATAGACTCAATTTGTTGGCCAAAGTTGAGGTTAGAGGTGATGGTAATACCTAGAAGCCCTAGATGGTTAGTAATCGGTAAGGATACACTTTCGAAAGTGGGTGTTAAATCGAAGCTACTCTTTTTCGCGGAGAAAAGACACGCCTGTGTTTTGGAAGGGTTGAACTGGACTAGATTGGCGTCACCCCAATCGGACAACCACTGCATGTCACGGTCACCCGTTTAATTATGGACTCTCTCAAGGACGGTATTTCCTCCGGACTAGCTCGCGAGTTGGACATGTACCTCTCAATTACGGTGCTGTCATCAGCGTAGCTAATAATACCGGGTAATAAAAGATCGTTTATGTGCAGCAGAAACAAGGTTGCAGAGAGAACAGATCCCTGAGGTACCTCAGCATTGATTGCCATTAAATCGGAAGAGCAGCCATCCAAGACAACTCGAAGCTGTTATAAGCTCTAAAAATTTTACTTTTAAAAGAGCAATGTATTAAATGAAAAAAAACCTTTCATATTTCGAGGGAAACAAATCATCATATACAGCATTGCAATCCTCAACACATCTAGTAGATTGCGGAAGAATCCATAGGAACGAAATACCTTCTACAAATATTTTTCAATACATATCCGATTGAAAAACAAGTTCTATTTTTTGTTTTTATCCATTTAAGTCAAACTACCTTTTGTGTCGACATGGACCTTTTTTACGATGGCGCAGTTTTGATATTCATGTGTCAATATTAGTTTTGTAAGCCGGATATTTAGACTTAGGACTTGGGAAAAGTTGCAGTTTCTTTATAAGGAATAGTCTATATATATTGACTAATTTAACTAAGCCGAGATGGCCCAGTGGTAAGTACGCGTAAATCTTAACCGATGATCGTGGCTTCAAACCCGGGCAAGCACCACTGAGTTTTCACGTGCTTAATTTGTGATTATAATTCATCTCGTGCTTTTCGGTATAGGAAAACATCGTGGGGAAACCTGCATGTATATAATTTCACTGAAATTCTGCCACATGTGTATACCACCAACCCGCACTGGAGCAGCGTGGTGGAATAAGCTCCAAACCTTTTCAAAAAAGGAGAGGAGGCCTTTAGCCCAGCAGTGGGACATTCACAGGCTGTTATAGACTAATTAAAAGTAGTTTTATGATGATATCATGAAACAAAAAGCGCTTTATCTGATTAAAACGTAGAGAACGTTCTGATTGAAACGTAGGTAACGAAGAAAGTGTACGTGTGTTTAATTCACGTAATATTGGGGCTACGTATGTACTCGTATATATATTATCTATGTATCCACACATAAATGTAGTCATAATGTTATGTAATTTACATGTAACTACACTGGCTCACTTTTTCTTCACACCGAAACATAACAATACTATAGGGGATGGTACCCACCCAGACATGTTTGCACAAAAATCTTCAACTAAAAATATATTTTTCTCATGATAAGATACATCATCATATTTTGGTATCAAGCAAGTATTACATTTCGATTCGAATAATTGACTTTACTTTAGATACTTGAGGAAGGTAAAACGTTACATAGGAGTAGCTTCGTGTTGTGTCCCTGAGTATAGCAACTATGTAAACCAATATTGGAAACTATATACTTTCATAGATTCGCTTATCTACAACAAAGTAGTTAGATATTGTGATCTAAAACATTGCTCGTTAAAAGAAGCTAAAACTCAGATAATTTATTTTATAGCATTATTAACATAATATGATTCGAAGGAGTAGCTCCTTAGTTGAATTACTTAAGGGCATGGAAACGTAACTTTTTACCTTAATTATTACATTTGAGATGGCCTAGTGGCAAGAACGCGTGAACCTTAACCGATGATCGTGGGTTCAAACCCGGTCAAGCACCACTGAATTTTCATGTGCTTAATTTGTGATTATAATTCATCTCGTGTTTGACGGTCAAGGAAAACGAGTATGTTATTCGTCATATATTTATTCATTTTATTTATTTACAACTGGATATTAATGTTTATTTTTTTTTCTTGACGCCCATAAGCCTTGTCACCTTTTTCGGGTGCTAAGCAGCACACTAACAAACAAACTCTAGACAAACTAACATATATAAGTAAAACACACAAACATCACACCTAAAAAAATAAAATTAAAAAAATAAAATGCAGGCAACTTCCTATCATTCTATAAAATTGTAATTATAACTAAAACAAAGCATTGTAAGCCGAGCGTACACCAATATCTGCTTTGTAAACGCAAACGGGAAACGTAAACGGGTTCCCATGATACAGGCCTCCTAGTGGTACCAGCGGCTTTATTCACAACATTTTTAATTGGTTTTTTTAAGAAAAGTTTTTTATTTAATTTTTTATATAACGGGAATGTATAATAAACATTAGGTATGGATTATCCGACTGTTACATCTACTGCAATATCCGTTTTTGTTCTCGCTGGATAAACGCCTTTACGCGTTTCCCCTACATGAATTTAGGGGTATGTGGGCCAGTATTGAAGTCACCGGAATACCCACTAAAAATTCAACGGACATTATGCAGTTT
The DNA here is from genome assembly GCF_905147045.1 of Nymphalis io. NCBI lineage: Eukaryota > Metazoa > Arthropoda > Insecta > Lepidoptera > Nymphalidae > Nymphalis > Nymphalis io. Next base: position 1,983,849 of record NC_065909.1, read on the forward strand.
TTGTATTAGTGTTATGTTTTATTCTGTTAATTTTCAAATCGGTTTATTTTTATTATTACTTGCTTATAAGTAAACTAAAACTAAAACACACACGTGAATAATATAGCACCGCTTGCAGGACTAAACAATTAATAAACATTTATGATATATTAGATTAGAAAATGGCAACTCGATTCTCAATTTACATGAATATATTATAATTATATGAATAAATACAAATTTCATCGTCAAAGTTTTTATTTTATATATATATATATATATATATATATATATAAAATAAAAATATAAAAATAATAAATATATATATATATATATATATATATATATATATATATATATGTCTAAGTAAATGAAAATTGAGCTGTATAAAATATTTCTACCGCACGTTTTTAATCCATGATGACAAAATCGTTAGGCAAAATGTTTCATTTGATAGTTTGTTAGTATTGTAAGGAAAGGAAAATGAAAATATAAAACTAGTAACTACTTCTTCTATCCGACAATAATCTGAAGTATATTCTACGACGCTATCTCAGAATTTCTAAGAACATATTTAGTTTTTCTCACTACATTTTTCTTTACCAATTCTAAATCGCAATTAAAATAAAAAGGTATTCTATCCAATGGTTGGTTTCAGGACAAACAAAAACCTAACTGAAGTTGAAACGAAAATTTCAAAACGGTAGCCTTGGAATAGAACAGAGCATTTGGTAGCTGATAAAACGCCCCTCAGCTTGACCAGTCCCGACATCTTTATAGCAGTTCGGATAAACGCTTCGCACGGAACGTACTCGTAATGGCTCTTGTAAAACGTACCAGAGCTATTCTTATGTAATGTTTCATTTGAAAATGGAACACTTTTTATATTATTAATTTTCCCTTTTTTTTATTTAATAAAGACTTTGTACATAGAATAAATCCGATTTAGTATGACGTATGTGTGAGTTTGTTGTGTACATATTTATTTTCGTGAATGTATGTTTCATTTTGATATGACAATAAAAATATTATTTACTAAAATGGGCTCTTTTAAGCACTCTTAAATCATTTGTAACAGAATTTACACAAATGTTAAGTTTATATGTATCATCTTTACCATTTAAAATATGTTAGATGTAAAAATACATAGCTTGGAAAATGCTAGATTTTTTAACCTATAAACCACGTTGATTTCATATGGACAAAATACAGGCTTTACCACATGATATTTTTTTATTTTCCGCTCGTTCTGCGTACATTCATCTTACCGCACTCCCTACACATTCGCTTATTCAAAATATCTTGTGATATCTCTAAAAACGAGTATTTAAAATTATAAAGTATGAATGGATTTTTTTACATAACATCAAAAAAATAAAATTTTCATTTATGTTTTTATTTTAAATTGAGTAAAATATATATTACACGATGCCATAGAGTACACGCTGTGTTGCACGCCTTTAAAATTTACGATTCATCTGAATATGATTTTTAGTGTTTTAATTACGTATAAATATATTTAATTCGACGTTTCTACAGAATTGTATATACAAAGTTAAATGCCTAATAAATATATAAATTTACAAAGAATTACCTAGGATAATTATATCTTAAACAAAAAAAAAAAAAAAAAAACAGAGGAAAAACAGTTCTAAATCGTTGGTGTAATTTAAAAAACTAAAAACTCGACAAACACCTTAATCTACGTACTGCTTGATTAGAAAATGGCAACTCGATTCTCAATTTACATGAATATATAATAATTATATGAATAAATACAAATTTCATCGTCAAAGTTTTTATTTAATATATATGCGTCTAATATTTTGCGGATTTTTTTTCTACTGGTGGTAGGACTTTGTGCAAGCTCGTCTGGGTACCACCCACTCATCAAGTTATTGGTTTTCTAATATATGTTATTAACAAATATTCCATAAAGATTTTTTAAGATATTGCAATTGAACATTGTACAATATTTTCTGGGACAACGAATAAAAATAGCACACGAAAACAAAATTCAGATATCACATCTGTGAAAACTGCTACTGATAAACCGCACTTCAGTCTGACCACCCTCTGTTCTGGGTATCTTTATAGCGGTCCGGATATCCGTCCCGACCGGGTAATGGCCGCTCGCCACTTCAATCAAAATGTCACCAACTTTGAGGGGAAGAGCGAAACTCTTTCTACTTTGTAATGTGTTGTCATTGCCTTTATAGCCTTCAGGAATCAATATGTATGTAGGTTTACAGTAACGATTTTGTATTTAATAGGAATAGTCCTCCAGACCGATTTCGGCCACGGTGGCCAATCTCAAGAGAAATTAGCCAACTCTGCATTACATATTATAGTGCACAAGCGGCTGCGAAACCACAGGTGCACTCTCTATTTGGCAACGACTTTACGTGCTTTCCGAGGCACGGGAGTGTACACACTTCCAACTTTTATACTCCGAACTGCTATTAAGTATTTTCGACAGAAATACTCAATAGCTTTTTATTGGCCTAACCTGAGATTTGAACTCAGGACCCAGGGTCTGCAGCCTTACATCTAGCCACTAGACCAATGAGGCAGAAGATTTTGTATTTGTTTAAGATATATATATATATATATATATAACACTTATTATAAGCACAATATATAAAAAAGTTACACAATTGACAATAGAGAACCAAGTATAAACGGCAAGCTTATCCCTTAAAGCGATTTCTTAGAACACATTTAAGAAAAAAAAAAGAAATAATACATAAAAATAAGATATATTCTTATCTTTTATGATATATTATAAGGAGGTAAATAAATATTATATATAATATACATTTTGTATCAGCAGCTGTTCAGTGAAACACTAATCTCTCTTTCTGTCATCATTGATTTGTCATTCGAAGGAAGAAGACAGCATCGTTTAACTAATCACCAGCTAAACTAAGTTTATAAGTAAGTTCATTAGTTTTTATTTTATAAGATTTTTTCATTTCTTTCAAGACAGATTATCATTCAAAAAACAACATACTAGAAAATAAATTTAAAGAATCAAATGTTGATTTTATAAAATTCGTTTTAGTATCATGTTATTAATTTAATATAGAACACCTATACTGACACAGATATCTGAACAAATGAATTATATTTGAACAGTTTGCTTGGTTTTCGTTTGTCCGCGGTAATCTCTGGTACTACTAATTGGATTTGAAAAAAAAAATTCTATATGATAGCCCAATTTTTGAGGAAGGTTAGGCTATTAATTTTTTAGTGGAAGAAACCGCGGGGGAGCTAGATACAGAACATGAACAATTATGTCGAATATTAGTGGTAGTTTACGAAGTATCGTTTTAAGCACATTTTTTCTGTACTGGCCGTCGTCGCGTTTGGACTCTGCTACCACTTACCATCAGGTGGAGTAGAGTCATTTGCCCTCCCGGCGAATATAAAAAAAAAATCATCAATTTAAAGGTTGGTCTATAGGTTGTAAGTCTATAGAAAGCTGTTCTGAAACAAAATCGACTCTCATCGTTAAACAAGCCCGTTACATGTCAGAAGATGATATGTGACATTCACCTTTAATATCAATCAATCAATCAACAGCCAATCGTTGTCCACTGCTGAACATAGGCCTCTCCCAAGGTGCACCAAAGCTCCCTGTCCTCCGCCTTCCGCATCCAGTTGGTGCCCGCCACCTTCTTAAGGTCGTCGGTCCACCTGGCTGGAGGGCGCCCTACGCTGCGCTTGCCGATTCGCGGTCTCCACTCTAGGACTTGTCTGCTCCAACGGCCATCGGTCCTACGACATACGTGACCAGCCCACTGCCACTTCAGCCTGCTAATTTTGCAAGCTATGTCGGTAACTCCGGTTCTTTTCCGGATAATCTCATTTCTGATCTTATCCTTCAAAGATACTCCGAGCATAGCTCGCTCCATAGCATGCTGAGCAACTTTGAATTTGTGGACTAGTCCCGCAGTTAGTGTCCACGTTTCGGCACCGTATGTCATGGCAGATAAGACGCATTGGTTGAAGACTTTCGTCTTCAAACATTGCGGTATAGACGACTTGAGGACTTGACGAAGGTTGCCAAATGCTGCCCATCCCAAGCGAATTCTTCGATCGGCTTCCTTCTCGAAGTTGTTCCTACCGACTTGTATTATCTGACCTAGGTAGGTATATTCACTAACAACTTCGAGAGGTTTCCCCTCGACGTATATCGGTCCCGGCACGACATGCCTATTGAACATGACCTTGGTCTTGTCCAAGTTCATACCGAGACCGACACACCGGGAAGACTCGCCTAGGCTACGCAGCATTTCGGTGAGTTGTTCCAGCGACTCTGCTATGATGACGATATCGTCGGCAAATCGAAGGTGTGAGATGTACTCGCCGTTTACATTGACTCCATACCTAGTCCAATCCAGCGTTTTGAAAACGTCTTCCAACGCGTTGGTGAACAGTTTCGAGGATATTACATCCCCCTGTCTCACCCCTCTGCGCAGTTGGATCGCCTTCGTCTTACAGTCCTAGATGTGGACAGTCATTATAGCGACGTTGTACAGACATCTCAGTACCTCGATATATCTCCAATCGATATGACATCTCTGCAATGAGTCGAGCACTGCCCAGGTTTCGATGGAGTCGAAGGCTTTCTCGTAGTCCACAAATGCCATACACAGCGGTTGATTGTACTCTTCGGTCTTCTGCACAATCTGCCGAACAGTATGGATGTGGTCCACGGTGCTGTAGCCTGATCGAAAGCCGGCTTGCTCTGGGGGCTGGAACTCGTCAAGTCGTCTGGCGAGACGGTTCGTGACGACTCTTGAGAACAGCTTATACACGTGACTCAGGAGGGAGATTGGTCTGTAGTTTTTCAAGAGGGTTTTATCACCTTTCTTGAAAAACAGTACCACCTCACTCCCTCTCCACGTTTCCGGGGTCTTGCCATGTTGGATGACGGAATTAAAGAGGCTTGCTAGCTCTTTCAGGACCGGAGTCCCGCCTGCCTTAAGCAACTCTGTTGTGATTCCGTCATCTCCCGGAGCTTTGTTGTTTTTAAGCTGTTCTAGATCCGCCCTAATCTCTCCTTGGTCAACGACCGGGAGCTCCTCGGAGTAATGGCGCATAAGAGGGGCGCGCTGGTCATCAATACGTATTCCCACGGGTTTATCCGATCTTGAAGAGAACAACTGCCCATAAAACCTCTCTACTTCTCCGACAATCTCAGGCCTAGAGGTAACGACCCCACTATTTTCAGTTTTAAGTTTTGTCAGACGCAGCCTCCCAAACTTGCGAGCGAACACTTTCGATCCCCGATTTTGCTCAATCGCAGCCTTGATGGCACGGGTATTGGAGCGTCGGAGATCGCGTCGCGTCAGCGTTTTTATTATTCGATTTAAGGCCTTATCTGACAAAAACGATGGTAGTTCTCGTCGTTTTCTCATGAGCTCGAGGGTCTCAGCAGAGAGTTTTGGTGCGTTGTCTCTTCTCTGTGGCGAAAAACACTTGCGGGATGTGTTTTGCAGTATTTTGACCAGCGTGTCAGTTTTCTCATCAATGCTGCTTACGGTTTCCAACGCGGTGAATTGATTTTGAAGTTCCATTTGGAACTTTTCGGAGCCTTGAGCAGCTTGGAGCATGGTAGGTCGGAGAGTAGACCTCATCATTCTCGATCTTTCGGCTTTTAAGTTGATATTTAGAGTGCCTCGAACCAAGCGGTGATCACTTCCGGTATTAAACCTGTTGATCACTGAAACATCTCTAAATATGTGTCTTTTATTCGAAATGATAAAGTCTATCTCGTTCCTTGTCACGTTATCGGGGCTTCGCCAGGTCCACCTCCTCTGAGGCTTCTTTTGAAAGAAAGAATTCATCAAAAAAAAGCCCCTGCGCTTCGAGAAAGTTTACCAGCATTTGCCCCCTGTGATTTCTGCAGCCCAAGCCGTAAGGTCCGACTTTCGATTCACCGCTATCTTGTACTCCCACTTTAGCATTAAAGTCTCCCATAACAACATTGCAGTGGGCCTTCGAGGTGTCGTTGAGGGCCTTTGCGATGTCCTCGTACATCGCTTCGACCACATCATCAGAGTATGTCGAAGTTGGCGCATATACCTGTACGACCTTCAGGGAGTACCTGTCGGAAAGTTTTAGGACCAGGTACGCTACCCGGTTCGACACACTACTGATTTCTTGACTCTAGAGTTATCGTGTCCTCCCCCTGTCTTCGGACTTCAGATAACGCCAGTATATGCCAGTTTATATGACTTAACTCTACTTCTAATTCGGCGAGGTGATGGTCCAGCCTCATCGAGCGTCCATTATACGTTGCCATGTGCAGTCGTTTTATACGGTAGCCTGCCGTGAACCGGTGATTCTTAGCACCCCCTGCCCTGCCGATACCGCGACCGCTACCTTGGTCGGGCCTAGCGGGCTTGCCGGTAACTGGGGGCCTTTTTTTGGGCGCATCTGCCATTAAGGGAGGGGTTTGCCCATACTCGCCACACTGGGCAGGCGTATTGGCGAGCGCAGTAGAGGGGTAAGATGTTTATGGGAGGGGGACGCTGCTGCCCATCCCCCCTTTTCCCCGTCCCTCAGTCGCCTCTTACGACACCCACGGGATGAGATTGGGGGAGTACTATTCTAAGCCGGTACTCCACGGCAAAATTAAATTCCTAGAGTATTGGAATTTAGTATTGGAGTTTTGGAACCTTTAATAATTAAAATTATAATATTTATAAGATACACATATGAAAAAAAAAGCTCATACACCGTAAGTCAGCTAACAATATTTCACTTTTACATTCATAAAGAATGGCGCTGCTGAATAGAAACGTGAAAATTGACGTTGTACGGAATGGTTAATTTTACAGCGTCAATGTCAATGAACGGTGACTGCCACTTTGCATTAGGTGTCTAAATTCATAGTTTGCATATGGAATAAAAAAATGACGTTGGAGAATATAAGTAGACTAGATAAAGACAAGATAGATTGTTTTCTTTAATGGCCTAAACAACTGCAAAAAAAAGTTTAAACATATTATCTGCAAAGCTAAGAACATCCCTCAAATCCGATCAGCGCGGCCATTATTGTTTAATATGCAGAAAAAAATCGACTAATAAGGCCTTAAATCGAAAATTCTCTATATGTGTTCAATACCCAAATACCTAACAAACTCTCTGAATCGCCCTTTAGGGCCTATTTTGAGAGACATGGCCCATTTACTAATTTACTTTTAAGCCTGCAATGTGTACAGCCTAACAATGCCGACAATGAATTCTTTTCAATCTTATCACTATCGAAATAAGGACTAAATTACAATACATATTGATAAAATCACCATGTATTAATTTCTCTTCCGTACGTAATTACAGAAGACTTAAAAATTTAATTAAGGGATTTGGTTTTATCGAAGAAAACGCGTGAACGGTGAAGATAATTGCTGTTTTTATAGTGTGTAATTAATAATTATAATATAACGAAATTAACAAGAAGCAGCAATATTTTTTTTTCCAGTCAACTAATACTGTATTAAGAAAATATGATGATGATGATATCTTCATGACCGATATCACTCATAGTGACGACTCTCCAGAAGACTCCAGAAGGCTACCTGGATTTATTATAGTGCATAAGTGTGTGCGAATGTGAATAAATCGAGATACGACTGGGAGTTAAGACGATGTTTTAAAACGAGATGGCCCAGCGGTTAGAATGCGTGAATTTACCGATGGTTGTGGGTTCAAATCCGGGCAAGCACTACTGAATCTTTATGTGCTTAATTTGTGTTTACAATTTATCTTGTGCTTGAAGGTGAAGGAAACATCGTGAGGAAACCTGCATGTGTCTAATTTCTTTGAAATTATGCCACATGTGTATTCTAGCAATCCGCATTGGAGCAGCGTGGTGGAATAAGCTCCAAACCTTCTCCTTCGGCTTTATTCGGTTTCCAAGGTACGGGAATTTAATGCTGCTAACTTCCAAACTCTGGGCTGCTGAGTTCGTTGTACGATCTGTAGTTGATTATCCCCTGCAGATAATTGGAAACATGATTGTTTGGGTCCATGTTAGTGTCCCAGGGTGTTCAAAGCGTTAACGGTATTAAGACTTAATCGACAAAGACATGCTTCCTCGGGCCATCTACGGAAGCTAAGCTGGCTCCCAGTCAAATTGGGATTGACACGTGACCGATGCCTGCACATACGAGAAGTGACAATCCACTAAAAGAGCCTGCTAGAAAGCACATGGGACGATACATAGAAAGGAAATCTGTTGTCATCTTTCTTCAAAAAGACAACTGATAAGTATACGATCTATATGTCCATAATTTGTCTTATCACCTGTGGGATACAAACTGCAAAACCTTTTAAGACAATTTTTTCTTTCAAGATTCGAGAACATTCGACCTTGAACCATCGTACTTGTATGAAACTGCCAAAATAAAGCAAGCTCTTTGTATTCTAATAAAATATTTAAGGAAGAGATACTTAAAACTTCGTTAATTTATTCTTTCGCTTCGCACCGCAGCTGCGCCGGAATTTCAATCATTTTACAGGCAAAACTTACTAACTAAGCTATGCTTGTTTATAATGTCGAATCAAAGGGAACAATTCAAAAGGGAAATTTTGTACAGCCAGCCTCAAAAATAAATAAACGTTCGAACGACAAATGTATTGTTTTAAATTTCGAAAAAAAACTTCCTTGGTTGTGATTTAATTAAAAATTCGATTTTCAATCTTTAAATTTGAAATTTCAATTTAGCAAAATCGAAAATCGTTGCACTGAAGCAACAATTTTACTATTACTGCATCAGTAATAGTAATATATATTAATCGTTAATAAAAAAATCTAAATGAATTTGCTGTCTGTACATTTTAATTTTGATAACAAAGCGAGAATTATTGAGAAAAGTTTCTAGAATTTGATTGAAACGCAATAGCATCTTAAATTTAGGTTAATTTACGGCCTTACTTGTAAACGTTGTTAGCGAGTGATTAGGTAAGCAGTGCTGTGTCTTCTTCTTTCAAATGTCAAATCAATAATGAAAGAAAGAGATAAATTAGTGCTTAACTTAACCACCGCTACGCAGCTGCAACGTTTATAACAACGTCGTTAAAATAACAGCCTATAGATATAATTACTAGTGGTAAGGCTTTGTACAAGCTCGTCTGGGTAGGTACCACCCACTCATCAGATATTCTACTGCAAAACAGCAGTACTTGGTATTATTGTATTACGGTTTGAAGGGTGAGTGAGTCAGTGGAATTACAGGCATGAGGGACATCTTACTTCCCAAGTTTGGTGGCGCGTTGGTGATGTAAGCGATTGTTAAGGTTTCTTATAATACCAATGTCTATGGGAGTTGGTGACCACTTACCATCAGGTGGCCCATATGCTGGTCTGCTACCTATTTTATAAAAAATATATATCTACACCTATAAGGGAGAAGGTTTTGAAGCTTTGCAATGCTGCTCTACCGCGTTAGAGATTGGTAGACACATGTATTAATTCCGTCACATACAGTTTTCCTCGCGCTGTTTTTGATCATCGACGCGCATAAGATGAATTTTAATCACAATGTGCACACGTTATCGTAGCCGAGATGGCCCAGTGTTAGAACGTATGAATCTTAACTGATGATCGTGGGTTCAAACCTGGGCAAGCACCAGTGAATTTCCATGTGCTTAATTTGCGTTTATAATTTATATCGTGCTTGAAGGTGAAGGAAACATCGTGAGGAAACCTGCATGTGTCTAATTTCTTTGAAATTATGCCACATGTGTATTCTAGCAATCCGCATTGGAGCAGCGTGGTGGAATAAGCTGCAAACCTTCTCTTCAAAAGGGAGAGGAGGATATAGCCCAGCAGTGGGACATTAACAGGCTGTTACTGTACACACGTTTAGTTACAGGGATGTGAAACAAATTTAACTTACATTTGAATACACGCACTGGGAAAGGTGGAATTAAAATAAATACTAGTAAATTGCTAAGTACTTCACTTGCTTAATTTAAATTCGATTAAACATGAGAAGGTTCATATGTTTTTATGCTTTAAGATTATTAGTGCTTATTGTGTAAAAACAAACTTGAATCTATTGCAGTGCTATTCTGTAAAAACTCACTTAATCACTCGTACTCACCCGTAAAATGTTTACAACCGACTTAAAGTGATATACTATTTTGATACGCGTATTCTTGAAAAGTTATGATTATTAGGGTCAATGTCGCATGTCACTTTCTGACATTTACGACGGTTTTCTGCGGTGAGTCTCGAGTTAATTCTTATAGAATTTCTAAAAATAAAAAATTCAAATTAAAAACAATAATGTTTTTTTTTTAATTATTTACGATAATGTTATGACGAAAACAGTTATCTAAACTTCGTATAATGGAGTCTGTTTTATTCTTGATCAACGTTATACTACAACGAACAAAGAGGGGGAGCAAGAAGCAAATCCTTAAGGGAAATTAGGATTCTAAAAAATACAAAGGCTATTTAAAACAAGTGTCCTGCTACGATTTAATCAAATTTGCGCGCGACCCGTGGAATAACAAGAGTAGAATAATGACACGCTTTGAAAATATATAAGAATGAAATCCCGATCACAGATACATAAAATAAAGCACATTTTATAAATAAATATGTTACGAGTAATTTCTTGTGGTGACCGTTCTGTAAATACCACCTCAACATGAATCAAAATTATTTACATAGCAGATTATTGAGACGGTAAATGCATTCGTAATTAATAAACGAACAGTACTATGATAAATAAGAGACATAAGAATGCTTTAATCACAGTAAATCTGTAGAGCTTACAACACTGGTACGTATGCCACTGGTAGTCGTTTGCGTTCTTATTTTAAAATAGCGCTTTGCCGCGGCGTCGCCCACGTCATAATCGAAAATTCAGTTAAATTCTCCAGGAAATATAGATAGTGCGATTCAGAAATTAACTTATTTAGCACACCGCCATCTATGGGCTTATGGTCGCAACATATATTATAACAACAAAATACGTACGTAAACTTTAAATATTCATGACTTTTGATAGACTAAGCCAATTTAAATTAAATAATTTGTGTTTTTTTTTATAAACAACCAAATTTTATAAACAATGCTCAATGGAACAATGCTCCAGCATTATTTAATTATTCTGCTTATTTCATCCGGGTGAGTTTCATAACTACAAGCACAAGGGACGTCTTAAATCCCAAGATGGATTGGTGGAAGAAATACTTACTTGGCCAATGCCCTTTTATTTAAATCTCCATTTTAGAAATGGTTAAAAAAACACTGAATTAGCAAATAGTATGAAATTCTAATTCGCTTCATTTGAAATTTTCTTAATTTTGTTTTTAATTTTTTCGTTCTTATTTTAAATAAAGTATTCGAGCGTAAATTATTAAAACCTACAATGGCAACTCATACGATTAAATATTTTTAAATTTTTTATAACGAATATACCGATTGTATTTCTTATATCAATATACAATAAAAGATGCCATAAACCTACAAATAATCATTATTTTTCAATAAAATACATCCGAAATGTACTTTGTACTACATGAAAAATCTTTCCACGTCGGCCGTCATAGATGGCGTTACATGTCTTTTAAATCGCTCAAACGAAAGTCACACTCTAAAGACGAAAAGCTCGGGAATTTTTCGTATCTACAGACTGAAGAAGAGAATATTTTTATACCTAGTAGGTTAGGAATAAAAAAAGAAAACTGACTCTCTCTTACTTTCGTTAACGGAAAGAAATAATACTTTTGTCAAGACCAAACTCCTTATTGGGATGACTTTGGTCAATTAAAAAAAATGCAATGATACCTGTTGATTAATTTATATAAATAAGCGTTGCCTGTAGTATATTACGAACATATATATATCTCGGAAACGGCTCTAATAATTTGGCTCTTAGGTGTTGCTTTTTCAAGTTCATCAATTTATTGCTCTCGGCTCGGTTGTCCAGGTATTATGAATAATCCGGCAGCATGCGAAAGCGATCCCGTGGCGCTCCACGTTAAAACGGAAAGGGTACCGCTGGTTTTTCAGTGGGTATTCCGATGTTCGGGGCGCACTCGGCGCCTTGGACACCGACGAGCCCCACATTACATTACATTACGCGTTTCTCCCACTGTTCCCGTAGGGGAAACGTGTAATGCGTTTTTACAGCATTAAAAAAGGTACTATGAATAATAAAATATTATTCTATGCAAGCTTATATAGATAGAATTAAAATTAGCTTTAATAGCGTAGAATTAGTATTCGTTGACTTTCTAGCAGAATGTATAATATGATTAGTATAACAAATATGATATAATATATATATTAGATGATTAAAATATTTTAAAGAATATTAGTCCGAATTGGTGTTTGAACTCTGGATCTCACACTTTTATTACCTAAGGCATTCTGTCATTGCTTTCTTAAAATATATTTAAAAAAAAACAACAGAATTTCCATAAACATAATTATTTACGATTACGTCATAACAAAAATAATTACCGAAACTTCGTGTAATGGACTGTAATTTTCGAACAACATTATTAAAATACGAACACAGACCCCTCTGAACCCAAAGGGGTGCAAGGAGGAAACTCTTAAATGCAATTATAATTTATAAAATATAAATAATGCTTAAAACGAGTTAAATATTTACATACTATTTCGATTCAATCAAACGTACGAAAACGTACTATATAATTTAAATAAAATAAAATGCAGACGAAATGTACTTTGCACTACCGTGAAAATTGTTTCCACGTAGCCGCCGTACTGCCGACATAGATGGCGTTACAGCACTTATAAATCGCGCTAACGTCCGTTTAGGTACAGAATATCAGCAGTAGAATAGCACTGCTAATAAAAGCTGCTAACATAAGAATTTAAAGTGAAATGTTGACAAACGACTTATGATAATATACTATTTTGATGTGTGTGTTCTTCAAATGTTATAATTATTAGGGTCAATATCGCATATCACTTTCTGACATTTCACGACCGTGTTGTGCGTTAAGTTTCGGGTTTGTTCTTACAGATTGAGCTTACACAAACCGTTACAACTCCAGAAAACAAACAACAAGTGATTACGATCATTTTCTCGATAGAATTATTTTTGGGACCAAACTCCTTAGTTGGATGATTCTGTCTATTTGAACATGAATCTTTGAATTAAAATTTATTTAACATTTTCATTCACAGATTCTATGAACCAAAGTGGCGATCATGTAACGTCATGCAGGACATTTTCCAGTCAGCATTCCATTTAAAACAAAATAAAAATTTTAAAAGTAATATTACAATCGTGTTCTTTTTTCAAAATTGAATTATATCATATTTAAATAAGAACATTTAATAAAAAAGCCCTATTATAATATTGTTTTGAAGATAATCCTCGAGCGGGTATTTTATAACCCTATTAAATCCTAGCAAGCGAAATTGGCCCTAATTATAATAAACATAAAGATTATCCAACAAAATTTTGTAACCCTTCCTCTGTTTAATATTTTTTATCGTTACTCTTAAAAAGGTTTTTCTTATTTTTTTGTGATGATCCCTTGGTTTGTAAACAGACTTGAAATTATTTAAATTTAACTGCTATGCCATGCTAACTGGGTTATAGTGGTATAACTTGGTGGTATGTGGAAGCTCTGGGTAGGTACTTAAAGGTTGAGTGAAACAATAAAAATACATGCACAAAGGTCAAATACCTCTTAGTATCTAAGGTTGGTGGCGCATTGACGATGTAAGGAACGCTTAATATTTCTTAAAAAGCCAACGTCTATGGGCGATGACGCCCATTTACTATCAGGTGACCCATTTGCCTATACAGCATCCTAGTTTATATAAAAAAGTCTAATTCAATGACAGGAGTAGATTAAAATAAACAACTTTGACCTTGAGTATACGCTATCATTGATCGAGATCTTAAATTATCTATGGCGTTCATTATGGAGTCGTTTTGTATTATCGGTGATAATGACATCATCCCGGGTCTGAACTTTTAACCTTTCATCCATGGGTCAGCTCAGTTCTACAGTAAATTTTGAATTATTGTATTATCAGTGTTGATGAGATCATCCCGGGTCTGAACTCTTAACCTTTCATCCATGGGCCAGCTTAGTTTTATAGTAAATTTAACAACAGTTACATTATTTAACCTTATTCCTTGACGTCCAAACTTTAAAACACGTTAATGTGATAGCTATGTAAATTTTCCAAGGTTGACCCCTCCCATTGCCCCGATCCTTTGGGAAATGCTAACTCTGAACATAAACTTTACGCTTAGTTGGGTAAATTAGTAGTTTTTAATGACATTGAAAAATAGGAAAGAATCGCAATAGCTTCGATAGAAAAGTTCTGGGATTTCCGTAATTATGAAAAAATCATTTAATTCAAATGATGTATATTTATGGTTTGAGTATTACATAGAAGTGTTATTTATACAATAAATTAAAAAACTGAAATTAAAAATTTTCCGATTCAAAAAGTCATCTAAAATGTTATATTTTAAACATATTCGTTAAGACCATTACAATGAGCACAAAAACGAAGTATCTACTGTAAGTTCCTGAGGAGTTGGGTATCCAGGTATATTGCAGTATCAAGTCAGGGTGAATATCATAACCAAATTTTGAATCGACATGACCTGTAGAAGTTGACATCCTGTTAACAACTGGAAAAAAACCTTGTGGATTAAGCTCCAAAAACTCCGCATAGCTATTTTACTTTACTTTTTACTCTAAACGTTACAAAAAGCGAATAAATGTGCCCGACATTATGTCATAATAATGGAAACCAAATCACAGCCGGTCAGTATCAAATCCGGTAAAATCCGGGTAAAAACCGGTTAAATCCGGATATTTTAAGAAGAATACTTTTATCCTGGCTGATTTATTGTCGTCGAGGAAAATTATAGTCGTATTACATTGGATTGCTTGAATTATTTTTTCTATTATTCAAATTGTAAATGGTAAAGGTTTTTGATTTTAAGTGTAATAAGGCTTTTTGAAAATTAATAAAATAACTATAGCAGCCTTTTTAAGTCAATTAAGTAAATAAAATGATTTTTTAAAGGACTTATTGTTGATAAAGATAATTTTTTAAAAGATGTACATATATATACTTATATACTATATAATATCTGTGGTGGTTACCATTAGGTTACTCATTTTATCCGCCTGTCTTCCAATATTTAATAAGGAAATATATTATAAAATATTGGCCGGTCTAATTCTCAGAATATACGTTATGAAATACCCGAAGTTCCTAAAAAAAGATGATTTAAAGAAATTTTAAGTCTCATAATCAAGCTACAGAAATTTTATCAAAAAATATTTCCTGACGCAATGAGAACATTTTCTTCCTACCTATCCATTATTCTATTCTATTATTTTCAAAATACATGTCCATCCGTGCTTTTGGTAATTCTATATATTAAACTAACACTATTGACTGCCTCGTTGGTCTAGTGGCTTGACGTAAGGCTGCAGACACGGAGGTCCTGGGTTCAATTCCCAGGTCGAGCCAATAAAAAGTTATTGGGGTTTTGTCAGAAAATTCTCAGTAGCAGCCCGGAGTCTGGAAGTAGGAAGTGTGGACTCTCCCGTGCCTCGGAAAGCACGTAAAGACGTTAGTCCTGCGACTGAACTCTTTCCAGTTAGGGAATTGAGAGTGCACCTGTGTTTGCGCACACACTTGTGCACTATAATATCTCCTACTTAATTGGCTAATCTCTCTTGAGATTGGCCGCCGTGGCCGCAATCAGTCTGGAGGACATCATATTAAACTAAAGTACCAAAAGTTTTTTGGAGGAAAATATACATATATAATATAATAATACATGGGAAAGACGAACTCGTATGCTGTGACGGCAAACGAAATGACGCTTTCTTATACCATATGTCTCCGCTCTCTACTCCCTTGTAGTGCATATTCTATATACTTTGTTGCTATATTTAATTTTAATGATTAGAAAATATGTTTATTTTAATTAAAAAAATAGTTTAGGTGGTAGAGTTTTGTGTAAAACCGTCTAGGTAGGTACCACCCATCAGATATTCTGCCGCTAAGCAGCAATACTTAGCATTGTTGCGTTCCGATTTGCAGGGAGAATGAGCCGATGTAACTACAGACACAAGAAACAGAACATCTTGGTTTCCAAGCTCGGTGGCGCATTGGCGATGTAAGGAATGGTTATTATTTTTTTCCTCATAAATGTCTAAGGGCAGTGGTGACCACTTACCATCAGGTGGCCCATCCGCATCCGTGCTCGTCCGCATCATTATAATATAAAAAAATATATTTAACTGCATATTTATTTATTTAATTTCGTTAATTTTAAATTTTTTCTATATCAATATCGCTGTTTCACGTCTGGCGAGTGACGTATATTTTTTTAATTTCCTCGTAGTCTTACCCGGATTAATGAAATTCAAATTATACTGGTACGTACTCGCTCATTTAGTATTGAGTAAGTTGGAATGAGTTATTCACGAGGCGGTTTTCAATTACAGAGTGAAGTCACGTACAAGTCCGGATATCCGGGTTGAAATTTGAATTATCCGGATGAAATAAACCGGTCACGCATTTGGTCGCTATGTTACGCGTGTCAAATTGATTAATAATATATTTATTATATGTGATTGTCATCTTATATTAATATCATATTATGTTAAAGATTGTGTCGGCTACGCTTACTTACTTTAGATTTCTTATTTGATATAAATACTTTCAAAGTTTTTTTTTTCCCTTGGAAAAAAGCAATCTCTCTGGTCTCTTACTGTGGGTTTTACGTTCTGAAATTTGTTTTGTCTCTAGAATGTTTTCATTTAGCATATGATACGTAATGTAAACAAAATAATTATCTTAAAACACCTAGTGGCGTTTGATTGTTATTGGTCGATCTTATGTTTTTATCCATTTTGTTATATCATATTTAGGCGGATGGGAAAATGGGCCTGATGGTAAATCACCACCGCCCAAAGACATTCGCACCGTAATGTGTGTGTTTTTTATAGAATAGGAAGACGGACGAGCGTATGGGCCACCTGATGGTAAGTGGTCACTAACGCCCATAGACATTGGTATTGTAAGAAATGTTAACCATCGCTTACATCACCAATGCGTCACCAACCTTGGGAACTAAGATGTTATGTCCCTTGTGCCTGTAATTACACTGGCTCACTCAACCTTCAAACCGGAACAACACAATACCAAGTACTGCTGTTTTGTGGTAGAATATCTGATGAGTGGGTGGTACCTACCCAGACGAGCTTGCACAAAGCTCTACCACCAGTAAAGGATTGGTTAACTAAATGTGCCACACTTCACGTAAGATAAATCTCGCTAAGACACCATGTCCTTCTGGAGAAGACCTATAAAGTATTTTCATTATTTTAGAAAAGTAGTATATGTAGTACATAAGTTGTCTGGTTTCCATAGTACAAGCTCTGCTTAGTTTGGGATCAGATGGCCGTGTGTAAATAATGTCCCAGGATATTATTACTATCAATATCAATACATATATATCCTTAATCATTCAGACAGATTTCGATATGTTATATGGATATAAACTTTTGCCAAAGCGATATTTAATCAACTTCATATTCTAGTTAAATAAACTTAGAAGACTTTCAGTAAACCAGCAATTACGGAAAATCATGTACAAATTAATTAAGAGTTTGTAAATTATATTTAAACAACAAATCAAGCCAGTGAAAACTTACTGATATAAGATCGGCTTTAAGCCCGTTATCTTCGGTTAAGATTCCCGTCTCGTATATACTGCGCATATACGGTTAAAGAATAAATAATAATGTAACTATGAATTTCACTAATTAAGTAAAATTATTGCGTACCTTAAAAGCTACTTACTATTGTTATAGTTCAGATAATGCAGTGAAAATGTTCAACCGTATAAATATAAAGAGAAATGTTGATAGTTGCATAAAATAATTTGATGTATAGTTACTGGTGGTAGGGCTTTGTGCAAGCCCGTCTGGGTAGGTACCACCCACTCATCAGATATTCTACCGCAAAACAGCAATACTTGATATTGTTGTGTTCCGGTTTGAAGGGTGAGTAAGCCAGTGTAATTACAGGCACAAGGTACATAAAATCTTAGCTCCCAAGGTTGGTGGCGCATTGGCTATGTAAGCGATGGTTGACATTTCTTACAATGCCAATGTCTAAAGGCGTTTGGTGACCACTTACCATCAGGTGGCCCATATGCTCGTCCGCCTTCCTATTCTATAAAAAAAAAGTTCGATTTCTGACCACGAATAATTTATAATGTTAGTAATGAAATTAAATCGAATCAAATGTATTTTTTTTCAACTTTATAATAAAGCGTTTTTTAATCTTCAATACTATAACTCGTTTCGGAAAGCTATTTCTAGCCAGAGGAAACGATAAGACACTCGTGTAGTAGCTCTTTTAATAAATTAATTTACAGTGTGGTTAGTATTCACAAGAGCCGCGATGGCCTAGTAGTTAACCGATGATCGTGAGTTCAAGCCTGGGCAAGCACCACTGAATTTTCATGTGCTGAATTTGTGTTTATAATTCATCTCGTGCTTGACGGTGAAGGAAAAACATTATGAGGAAATCTGCATGTGTATAATTTCACTGACACACACACACACACATGTGTATTCCACCAACCAGCTTTGGAGCAGCGTGGTGGAATAAGCTCCAAACTTTCTTCTTTCCTCAACTCCTTTTTGAGGCCGAGGCCTTAGCCCAGCAGTGGGGCATGCACAGGCTGTTACTTAGTATTCACAATCATAATTCCTGATCTCATCAGACTGACACTTCATCTTTGCTTTATTTATATTGAATGATTTTTATAAAGATACAGACCATTACTTTAAGGTTATAGAATTTTAAAGATATCAATATTTTCATAACAGTTTTAAAATATTATTCAGTATAAAGTGAAGGGAAAGTTAGAAACAAAATCCTAAACATTCAATCTCGGTGTCATCAAGATAGACGAGACGAGACCGAGACAGCAATATCCGGTGTCTCAATTTCCGTAATTGCATAGCAAGGTTTTAATATTAATCGAAAATCAACTTCAAATGCGAATAGTAAGCTCTTGTGACGGCTATAGAAGAAAATAATTGTATATAATTTCGTCTGGATAGATACCACCCACTCATATATTGCCACCACCAAATAGCAATACTGAAAATTGTTGTGTTCCGGTTTGAAGGTTGATTGGCCCCGAGTAACTACAGGCTCGAGATGCATGACTAATCAGATATTAAACGAAAGGCATATATTACGGCAGAATTTACATCATAAAGTACATGCAAACGCGTTCAGACTATCTTTTGATCATACTACCTGCTCCAGCCTCGCCCCAAACCTTGTGCTAATTAGCACGAAAAAGTAGATCAGCGTATGATACAAAATCCTTTTTTATTAATTTCGCATTGTGTTTTCGAATATTCTTTTAAATCGTGCGCTAAGCAACATCTGCTTAAAATGAGTATGCTTTTTAGCATACTAAAAGTTAAACATTCTAAAAGTTAAACTGCTGATCTAAAATATTCGTTTCGCTTTAAAACAATTGAGTCCATTCAGTTACTGGCAATTCTAATGGTCGCATTATTTGTGAATTTATTTCATTTCCCTCAGCTTACGAACTCTCTATACAAATTGAATCCCGAATAGTTAAAGTAACAAGCGTCTGATGTTGCAACATCTTTCATGGAATATGTTAATGATACGTTTGAAATGTTTAATGCTTTTAATGCAAGAAAATTTGTATGTACGTTACAAAGTATTAGTCTATATGGCAACAATTGTTTTTATGCACTTAATTTGTGTTTAATTTGTGTGTTGTTATAACTCGTCACGTGTTCATATCAAATCAAAATACTTTATTCAACACAGAAGCGTTACTTACTTATTGATAATCAATTTAGAAACTACTACTGGTTCGGAAAAGAAATGCCCTGACCTGAGACGAACCGGCGAAAGAAACATAGCGGGTTTTTTTATCATGTATCGCTTACAAATTTTCAGTATAAAAAAATAGCCAGGCGGTGATCGTTTTATTTTCAAGGTGTACTATCATCCTTAAATTCATTAATTGTATAATATTAGCACACAAGCGTTCTTTTACATTTTTTTAACTTTAAGCAATTGAGGCATTTTAAACACTATCTGGGATCCTGTTGTAGAACCGTATACATTATCCCTCAAAAGAGTTACTGACTCAACGCAGTCGAGTAACAGTAACAATATGACAGTAATAATAAAACCCAGAGGTTATTTTCAACTTTGCGAATTGATAAATTTAAATCATATGATTTTATTTTCAATAAGGAAAATAACAGAAGATTACATTAGTTGAAAAAAAGGGTTACTAATATTTGTGTAATTTCATTTAATTAACATCATTTAATTAGTGAAAAGAACAACCATGAAGATTGTTATTTTTTTTTTCACGATACATTTCAAGCCGGTGGTAAATTTAATACTATTTTAAAAATCGACACATAAAACCTACAAAATAGAATTCCTTCAGACAATTCCAATTAGTTCAAATACCATATATATGGGTGAGGACTTGGGTTCTTGGACTTGGGGACTTGGTTGATGCTGCAGTGATCAGGTCAATGTTACCATGTCATGTCAAGTCACAGGATACTTAATTTTGAATCGATCAGCTCAGTAAAAGTTTTTTAGCTGATGATTATAATGTCCTCTTCGTTCGAATGTCAAGTCAATAATGACAGATAGAGAAATCATTATTAAGCATTCGCTAAGTTACCTTTATAAGTAAGGCCATGATTAGATAGTGATGTCTCTCTTTCTGTCATTATTGATTTGTCATTCGAAAGAAGAAGACAGCATTGTTTAACTAATCACCCGCTTAATAAAGCTTATAAGTAATTCGTTAATCATTTTATTATTTAGTATTTACTAGTACAATAATAATAATATTTTATTATTAATAATAATGTCCTCCAGACCGATTTTGGCCACGACGGCCAATCTCAAGAGAGATCATCAACTACGCAGGAGATATTATAGTGCACAAGTGTGTGTGCAAACACAGGTGCACTTTCTATTCCCTAACTCTTATATCCGATGGGACGGCAATCTGACACGACCGAGGTACGGGAGTGTCCATTCTTCCAACTTCCAGACTCCGGGTTGCTACTAAGAATTTTCTGACAGAAAAACCCAATAACTTTTTATTGGCCTGACCTGGGAATTGAACCCAGGACCTCCGGGTCTGCGGCCTTACATCAAGTCATTAGACCAACGAGGCAGTCAGTATAATAATAATATATATTTCAAAATACCAAACGCTTCCATGTTAAGTAAAATAGTCAGATATATAAAAATCGTTCGTTTTATGTAAGCAGTTCCTTGTTCATTTATTTTTATTTGAAATCGTGCAACAATTTTTGAAACATCAATAACTGAACGGTTCTGAGATTTTTTTTAATATTCAAACGTGTTTCATTTGATTCTAACCATCGTTTTTTATATTAAAATTAATAATTAAATTTTAGAATAATATAACGTGTTGGTAAAACTTTCTGAATAATGTCTATAAATTAAGTGTAAAGCAAATACCGGTTCAGACTATGGATTCTACTGAGATGAACCGGCAAGAAACTCGATAGTCAGTCTTATAAATCATATCACATTTCTCCTTTAAATTTATAAATTTTTAAATCAATTTTTTTTTTATGGAATAGGAAGGCGGACGAGCATATGGGCCACCTGATGGTTAGTGGTCACCAAACGCCCTTAGACAATGGCATTGCAAGAAATGTCAACCATCGCTTACATAGCCAAAGCGCCACCAACCTTGGGAACTAAGATGTTATATCCCTTGTGCCTGTAATTACACTGGCTCACTCATCCTTCAAACCGGAACACATCAATAACAAGTACTGCTGTTTTGCGGTAGAATATCTGATGAGTGGGTGGTACCTAGCCAGACGAGCTTGCACAAAGCCATGCTACCACCATGTATAAGCTTAAAGCTCTATTTTGTAATCGAATGAAGATTATTTATATATAACAGATTATATAGACCAAATCATCCCAATAAGGAGTTTGAGTCTTCAAAAATTAAAAACACTAGATATTTTCAATTTAAGTGTTACTATAACTTAGAATAATCGTAAAATGGCACTTGACTGTGTACTAAAATTTCCGAGGTTTTAATGTAGACTAGTCACGCCATCTATGACGGCAGCCCTGGAAACAATTTTTACGTTGGTACGAAGTACATTTTCCATATATTTTATCGAAATAGTATGAATTTTGGTATGTTTTCGTTGTTCTTTTGTACTCATTTGTTTATTTTAGTGAGAAAACCGTATTTGCAAAATCTCTATTTATTTAGTATAAATTTAGTCTTGTACCCTACAATAAGCCAATTGATATACCATTACAAGTTTTTATAATTATATTATAAAAACTTGTATTTTTGTAACAATCCTTTTATGTCCAAACTTAAAAATCAAATCAAATTATTATATTTTTTTATTCAATAAGAATTTTACAAGTGCCTTTGAACCGTCGGTTCGATATGTAGACACAGACTTTACCTCTTTACTATATAAAAGCTTTTTCCTGAATCAGCAATTGCTGTTGACCCTACTGTTCTTAATAGAGAAATCGGCTGGAGGACGATTAACTATGCCTTGAAATCTGAGCCATTTTGGCTTCTCATGATGTCCGTTGTAAGGTGTCTTCCATGAGATAGGAGTACACTATACCCTGAGCCAACTTGGCTCAGGGTATAGTATGCGGGGCTCCTATTTTATGAAGAATAGCCACAATTTTTTAACGCCCATTAAAATTGATACTGTAACAAATTTTATGTCCCTTGCACCAGTAATGACACTGGCGCACTCACCCTTTAAACCAAAGCAATGCTGAATATTTCTTGGTGGTAGAATATATAACAGTTAATGGTACCTGGTTAGACGAGCTTGCAGTGCCCTACCATCAAGTGAGTAATTATTACAATAACTTTTCTTTTTTTTTAATGAAACGTATGTAAATTTGTATACGCAAAAAAAATGTTTTTACAGTATTTGTCGTTAGTTATTGTTAATCGAATATAAGGAGGTTATCAATGTAGAATAGCGGAATAAGGATGGAAATCTAGCGAATTTGGCACAAGTTCCGTGTATATTTATTTAGTCCAGTATCTACGCAGTTTTCATTATTATTCCACCGAATAAAATAAAGAGCATGAGTCTATTTCAATTCAGGAAAAAAAAAATCGTAACTTGTTGCGTTTATATCTTCGCTTAAAACACTATCATACTCATCTACGAGGGGTTCAGACAAGGCAGAAATTTTTGTAACTACCCATTATCACCCACGGATAAACCTATACAAATCACAACTTTAATGCTGAGGGGTGAATTGCAAGATAAGTGAGAGCAACACTTATCATCATACTTTTAATGTTGCCAGAACTTATACAGAGAACTGAATAGAAAATAAAAATACCGTCCAAGCTGTTACGGATAAAATTGAATTTCGAAATACGGTTATCCCTTCGATACATTTTGTTTGGACAATGTTTTTAGTGACCTTATTTTGTAAGTCGAGTAAATTTTTATTTAATATTATTCTTTGAAACAATTTCAGTTTATTTATTCATTCATTCAATTCTGTTTTTACGAACGTTTGTTTTATAACTCTTTATTCCAGCAACTATTTTTATTAAATATATCGACGCCCTCGACGCCTGGGTATTCTTATTAAATATATAAGTATATATATTTGGTACCGATAGATTATAGTTTGGGTAGATTACAATCGATCATGTATGCAATCGTGAAAATAAATGTTAATAAATCGTATTAAATAATTGGGTAGTTAAAGTGTATTGAAGGTACATTATACTCCGCACTTACTATGTGTGCAACATTCTCCTATTAACTAGTTCATTAAACAGACGTCCGGTATCGGATATTGAAGCCTTAATGCCAACCTTTTGAACGCCTAAAGAGTAATCTATCTAAGAAAGTAAGTGTCAAAAAAATCTTTATAAGTTTACTTAGATTTAATTCAAATTCAGAATTATATTATAGCTAATAGATAATAATGATAATGTTTTCTTTTTCAAATATTGGCCTGGTGACCTGTCCCAAAGGTTCAACAACAAGGTTCAACACAAGTGATCAGACACATTGTAATTTCTATTCTCTCACTCTAGCGTAAAGGGAATCCGATACAATTCAACAGAGATTAATAGCAAGACAATATTATATACTTCTTAAATCTTGATCGCTACTGAGAGATTTTTGATAGAAAAAATACCTTTCATACATACAATATTCCGAATCATTTAAATCATCCTGAAAGTCATATCTTAAAAATCTTTTTAAAAAGGTTTCTTTTAATTTTAAATAAGTAGGCAGACCGTTGGCCACCAACCAGTCCAGCCCATAGACATTGGAAGTGCAAGTAATATTAACCGTTCCTTACATCGCCAATGCGTCACCAACCTTGGGAACTAAAATGTAATGTCCCTTGTGTAAATTATACTGGTTCACTTACCCTTCAAACCGGAACACAACAATATTTATTGCTATTTAGTGGTAGAATATCTGGTACATTATATGTTGTTCAATCTCGTGATGTTTTCCAAGTGCGGATTTGAATCTGCAGCCTTTAGTTATTTCCTTTTTATTCACAGGCATTTCGGTAAAGCCTTAACTTCGCTGGTATTAAGTTAATTATATTTATCAAATATTATATTCATCATTCATCATCATTCTTCAACATTTAAATAGTGACTGAAATTTTGTCTTAAATTTAATTAATATTTTAAAAATAATAAACCATAGTATTAATATAAGTTGATCTTGCAAACGCTTCAAGTCAAACTAAACTCTATTTTATTCAAACATATTTTCACAGGAACGTTTCATAGGAAACTATGTTAATTCTTATTCAAGAAACTTTTGAGTTTGTTTATTCTTGAAAACTTCATGAAAGCGTTTATATTTTTTGCCAAAAATCTAAATCATCTTCGAATAATTTTCCAAATTTTCATACTGTACTGGTAGTTTATCCTTTATACTAGCTAATTTCGTGGTTTTGTCTGCATGTGTTGATAATTTTTTATTTTATTTTTATTTTATTTTATAGGATGCCAACACAATGTACAATGTTTTTACATGTCTATCCCAGAAAATAAAAACTCAAAATAATGACACTTATTAACACATACATATATACATCGCAATTATAGGCTAACTCATCATTCAATTTCACATTTTCAGCTTCGTTCACTCCAACGTAACATTTTTAAAGATATCGCGTAAACAACACGTATACAAATAAATTAAGGAATACATATCACTTCAATAGCCGAAAATAAAAATATAATTATTTTTCAACTTCACTCAACAAAAATTAAGTTCCTTAACCATTCATTCGATTGTGATTACACTTTGGTTATTTATTTATTATTTTTGTTTGTTCAAGTGAAAGCGAGATAGAAAGCTGAAAATAAAAACAAACATTAATTCACTTCCTTGGTTAAGACAGAATCGATTTTTATAATAAAATTCCAATAAAATACGCTACGTAACTCGAATGTGATCAAGTGTGTCCTTCTTAGTAACTAAGCCGTGGTGACTACTTACACCGAGAACGGGGGATATAGAAGCTAAGTGTCAGATGGTGACCAATACCCGATGAAACATCAATGAACGACTGAAGAGTTCCGACTTGGAACATAACACTGCCAAATCTGTTCACTTAGAATTTCTTGACTATTGCCTTGATCTGGGAATCTGGTAGCACGGAATTAGCAGACTTATGAAGTAATCAATTCAAATTATTTGCTTTAAAGATAATATACGTGTTTAGTCACTATATTTAGGACATTCAAATATTTTAACTTAAAATATAAATTAAAATTATTTTAACTTAATTGCAAGGCATTACATTATACTATATTATATTTCATTTCATTATAAAGGTACAAGTCACAATATACACTTTGCCATTAAATTATAAACCAAGATGTAATTATATTTCTTCATTTAAATCTTCTAATATATAAAAATATCGTGTCACGGTGTTTGTGGTCGAAGTCCTCCGAAATGGCTCGAACAACTTTTATGAAATTTTTTATGTATATTTGGGAGGTATGAGAATAGGTTGTAAAGTATATTTCATATCGCTAGCTGATGATGATGATCTCTATCCAGATTTTTTTTTTCTATTTATTAGACATTTTTTTTATTTGTATTTTATTTTGATTTAGCATCAAAAAATACATATAACCCCAAATTTTCACCCTCCAAACCCATCATCCCATTTTGTTATCACGATTTCAGTATTTTTGTATGAACAATATCAAAATAATTATTTATAGTGAACCTCATCGAACTTTCGTCTACGTCGTTAACGAGAAGCGTCGCGTCATTTTGACATTTAAAAATTTGCAAAATATTTAACGATTTATTTATTAATAAGACATATAAACGTGTTTTATGATATTGAAAAGGTTGATAAAATAGTAAAATATCAAATCCATTATCGGTACACCGTTTTTATCAGTAAATACAATAATTTGGTCTATTTGTGTGTGCGTGTGTTACAGTGAAAAATGCCAGCAAGACGCAAGATGGCCCATTTGGGCCGTCGAACTAATAAAGCATCAAGCATGCGTAATAATAGAGCAGAAAGAACAGACAAACAAATCCAACAAAATAATGAAAATGTGCGTGTGAGCATGTCACCATTGAACGGTTTGCTCATCGGCACGTATCCAGTAGCAAGGCTGTTCCTGAAGTCCATTCGCACACGAAATAATATCGCAAAGGACTTCGTTCCTCCCCGGGACTTCTCTTCCCCAATCGTACATTGTTTTTTTGTTATCGTTTTAATTTACACGGGAATTATGTCGTGTCTTCATCGCAATTTTATAGAGGAAAGTAAAGAAACCGAAATTGTAGCAAGTGTAAATAAATGCAATCTTGAAAAATAAGTTAATAAATCATGTAAATTAATTCAAGTATACATACATTACATATATTCAATTATGATTCGAGTGTTTACTATTGACAGTATAATTAGAGAAATTATAGGGTTAGGAATGTCTTCCGACGGGGCGTGGCATAGCGGCGCGACTTGACCACGTGATGATCACCTTGGTGGGGTATGGCCCTGCCGAGCTCATCGGCCGGCCATGCTGGCTTTAAACACTTCTGCTTGGACTCTCGGTTGTGGCGGATATGTCATAAATAATATTTCAGTTGCTCAGTTTTGATTCCTTTGTTCTATTTTTGTGTGTAAATTGTACGTGTCGATATACGTTTACTTTATTGTTGTATTATTATTTTGATTTATCTCTTTTTAAAAACCTACTTCTATCTTGATTTCTCATAACAGTATAATCATATGCTCAGCGTCAAAAAACTATCGAAATAAAAAAAAAATCAATGACCATTATTTATCAAGCAATTATAACTATTTAATTTATAATACACTTTGTTTTTTGAAGATATTTTTGATGTTTAATTTATTGTTAAAAGGTTCAACTTACTTTGACAATATTCAAAATAAAATCCTTTAGAATTCGTATAATTATTCTGAATCAAATTTAATTATTTAATGCAATAAGTAAAACTTAATTCCATTTGAATTCTGTTAGCAGCGCCACCTTTGAACAGACTCTGTTTGTTTATATAGTTTGTGTGAAAAAAATTATCTCGAGTTGTGTAAAATATTGAAAACTATATTTAAAAAAATATTTAGCAGTAATTCAATATGTCTGTTTTAATAGAAACTGGTAGTTGCTAATAATTGAATCGATTGAAAGTCAATAAAAAGACGCGGTTGCCTCACTGGAATTATAAAAGAATTAATTTATATTAATATCTTAGGAGTCACGGCAAAATTAAAATTCTCGCACAAGAAGAAAAATTATGTTGATAGCCAACGATGCGACAGCAAAATAGCCAGCGCAAAGATTATTTTCCATTCGTATGTATTACGTTCATCCCATATTCTACCGCCAAACAGCAATATTTAGTATTGTTGTGTTCCGGCATACTGGGCGATGGAGCCAATGTAACTACAGGTACAAGGGACAATTTAGTTCCCAAGGTTGGTGGCGCATTCGCGATATAAGGAATGGTTAATATTTTTATAGTACCAATTTATATGGGTGGGGTTGACCATTTACCAATATTATAAAGAAAACAAATAAGGGACCACCTTTTTCAAAAGTTCTGTCTCATAATGTGGGAATCTATGATGAGCCAACACACACACAAAATCCGTAGACATAACCTAAGAAAACAATAATAAATAAACACATGAAAAAATTCGCAGGTTAGTGCTTTATGTATATATGTATAATGACAATCAATAAGTCGCAAGGCCAAGCGATGTCCGTTTGTGGCTTAGATTTCCACACGGACAAGTATACGTGGCATGTTCTCGGGTGGGCAAACCATCTAGATTATTTGTGTTGGCTAAAGATGGACTGAAAAAAATGTTGTACACTCAATTGCTCTTCGAAATTATTTAACTACTTTAGGATAAAAATATATTACTTTTTTTCACTTTACATTTAACTTTTAATCAAACAATGAATATGTCCATTACATTATTATAATACATTGAATTGAGAAAATGAATGGTTGGTGGTTTTTTTTTATCAGTGGTTATTGTCACCAGCGCTCCTTTCCTTTTTCTGTCATACATCCCCCCCCCCACACACTTAAAATAAATTCGTTACTTTTTTATTTAAAATCCAAAATATTCAGTAGACGTAATTTATATGGCAGAACAACGTTTGCGGTGTCAGCTAGTAATACTTATAAAATTGATAAATAAATGTCAAATATTCATTGCAGGATTTCTTTTAGAGCGTAAAAACATTTGTCAACCACCCAGTCATGTAATTTTTCTTAAATTACTTGATAATAACTAGACATAAATGGAGATAGAATATAGAATAAGCGTAGTATAAACGGCTTTATTTGTTTGAGACACGGCAATGTGACACTCTCTAAATAAATTGATGTGCGCGTCTGCGATTTCACAATAACTGCCATTATAAGTTACTTTGTTCTATCACAACAACACTAACTATTGCTGTTTGGCGGTAGAATATATGATGAGTAGGTGGTACCTACCCAGATAAGCTTTAATAAAGAAATAGTCATCATGGTGATTAAATTTTAAATAAATATTTTTTATTCTATTTAAAGACAATTCGTATGAAAAGTGAATACACACACTTGGCTTTCTTTACCACATTTCAGTATATTATAATTTATTCGAAAATGTCTCATTAAATATTCCTAGTATAAATTTTGTAGCTAAAATTTCGTGTGTACGTTATTTCTATTTTATTAATTGGAACGCGACGTAACCATACGGTTATATTCGAAATATTTTTGGAATGTGATATTCATTTTTCTATCGCTATAATTCTTATAATTCAGTGTTTTGTTTTTAATTACAAGTTATTCACAGTTTAAGCAGACTGAAAGCAATCGTGATTAAAAAGTATTTACATAAGTTTACACATATATTTATAAAAACACAAAATCGAGTATTTTTGGGATTATACAAAAATTAATTAATTTCTACTTATATATATGATTATATATGTAATTGTTTTATAAATATATGTGGAAATGTTATTATTATTACTAAGTGACATGTCTTTTTTGAAGCCCGTCTGGGTATGTGGATAGGTACCACCCACTAATCACATATTGTACCGTTAAAAAACAATACTTTATGTTGTTGTACTCCGGTTTGAAGGATAAGTGAACCAGTGTAACATAATCTCACAGTTCCCGAGGTTAGTGACGCGTTATTATATGAATATGGGTGGTGCCCACCCCATACTTACATTAATTAAATACTTACTTAGCCGTCAAGCTATATATATTTTTTATAGAATAGAATGGTGGACGAGCATATGGGCCACCTGATGGTAAGTGGTCACCAAACGCCCTTAGACATTGGCATTGTAAGAAATGTCAACCATCGCTTACATAGCCAATGCGCCACCAACCTTGGTAACTAAGATTTTATGTCCCTTGTGCCTGTAATTACACTGGCTCACTTACCCTTCAAACCGCAACACAACAATATCAAGCATTGCTGTTTTGCGGTAGAATATCTGGTGAGTGGGTGGTACCTACCCAGACGAGCTTGCACCAAGCCCTACCACCAGTATGTCATAACATTGTCACATAGTATCTTGACGGCCACTTGTTATATGTCAATTTAAAAGCGCTTGAAAGCCTCAAAACATACATAGTGACTGTTTAGTTAAAAACTAATTTCTCTCTTTTTCTCATTATTTATTTCAAATTTGAATGAAGAAGACACGGCATTACTTGACTTATCACCCGCTAAACAATATTTTTATATATCAAAGCAAATTACCAATCAGGGAACAGTTAAAAATATTGGCGTTCTCTCTGTGAAGTGACGTGACAAAGCATTCCATGACCTTTGATAAAGATTTTAATTAAATCAAAAGTGGTCTTGTGAATACGAAATGTTGAGTGCCTCGAATGAAATATTCCAGTTTATTGGTTTAGCACTCGTATAGACTATTACTATCGAACAATGAACAATAAACAAACCTTAGATTTATATATTCCATGCTAATCGCTCTGGTATATGCACTACAAACAGTTCTTAATTACTATATCTATCTCAACAGTTCTTAATTATTATATATCTTTATGTATATAAAACTCTATTCCATTTAATTACTTATATCCACTTTAATTTTACTTCCAAAGTTCCATTTTATCACGAATTCATAAAGAAAAACACATTATTAAAGGTCGAAATATTTGTCGAAAACAAATGATATCACGTAAATTATATATTTAGTTATATTTTTTTCTTTTGAAAATATTTTTACCATAATTGGTGATTAATTTTGGACACAATTTAAGATGAAGATGATTCTTTATTACGTCTACAATTAGTATCATATTCAGGTTTCTATTCAAAATAATTAAAAACGCTTATTTTGTATAAAATTAATTTATGTTTTTGCCAGTAACGTTATTAATAATCATAATGATCACGACAAATGATTTAGCGGTTGAATTTATGTACCTACTAAGACAGGCTTGCACAAAGATTTACCGCCCAGTAAAAAATCAATCACACTGCTCCGCATATGTGACCAATATCCAAGTTTAATAATCCAAGTTTTTCGGTATGTTTTGCTTCACCAATGAGCTCGTAACTAATAATAAATTAAAATTAAGCAAAACTAAAGTCAGTGGTGCTGGCCTGGATTTGAACCTGCGATTTCGGTTAAGATTCACGCGTTTTAACCACTGGACCATTTCAGCTGTCTCTCAATTTGTGTTATTATTATACTGTAAATGTGTAACTTAGTTCGAGGTTCTATGCATTATGCATCAGGGCAGGTTCCCACTCATCAATTATTCAACCGCTAAATATTTCTGCGTACAGCGGTGCTATTTAGTAGGACTCAAGAAATGTCGAAAACTGAGGTATTTTTATGTTCATGAAATAGGTAGGCGGACGGCCAATTGGGCAACTTGATGGTAAGTCACTGCCGATTATAAACGTTGGCGCTGTAAGATATATTATCCATTCCTTTCCATCCTTTTTCATCACCAATCCGCCGCCAACCTTGCTAACAAATATGCTATGTCCCTTGTGCCTGTAGCTACACTGGCTCACCCATCAAACCGGAACACAATATATAACACAAAATACTAAGTATTGTCGTTCGGCGGCTCAAAAGATTTTGGAGATATTTTTAAATTGGTGTCTTGATAAATAAATAATACTCTTATTAGTCGATAAATTAATGACTATATAGATAAAAAATGTTGATTAAAATTTCATGCAAGACAAATAATAATTTATTTAACATATCTAAATAGTATAAAACGAAGTAGCTGTTCCCTTTGTCTGTATCTCCGCTTACTTCTTCAATATCATGCAATGGATTTTGATACGGTTTTTATTAACACAAACAGAGAAAAACGAGAAAGGCTTTTGGATACAATAAAAAAAACAACTTACGAAATATATTGAAGTGAACAAATTTTATTATATACTCTGTATTTTGTTCTAAATAAAATATATAAGAAACCAGTTAAGCGCGAGCTCAATTAACGCATCGCAGTTGTATTTAATACAATCTGTCTTTAAATATCGAAGTACTATTCCCGAGGGGAATTACGGCGTAGTGTCATTTCAAGATATAAAGTTGTAACTATTGATTCGGAAAAAATATATTACTAGCCATGATGAACGTATCACATTTATGTATAAAAAGTATATTAACCTGTATTTTTTTATTATAAATAGGTAGGCAGACAACAAATGGCCATGTTGGTAAGTTGCCCCTATCGTCCATAGACATCGGCGCTGTGAGAAATAATAAACATTCCTTCCATCGACGATGGACCACCAATCTTGGGGACTAATATAACTCACACACCCTTCAAACCGGAACACACCAATACCAAGTACTACTGTTTTGAAGTAGAATATCTGACGAATGGGTGGTACCTACCCAGATAAGCTACCCATATATAGGTATAGCCATACCGCCAAGGATTTGGTCAGTATTTTTAGTTAAATAAAAAAATAAACTTTCTACCTATGTTGGATAATTAAACAAACTTTTAATCTACTAAACCACATCAGAGCTGCGTGGTGGAACAAACTCTAATCTATCATATTTATAGGCTGTTGCATTTTAGACAACAGTTGCAGTTAAAATATAATGATGTTTAGATGAAAAAGATAATAAAATTTATTATAAAGCCCAAACGAATTTTGTTGCAGGCAATCGAAATAATTAATAAGACGCGATTTAATATTCATTAAGATGGGATCAAGATTGACCCATTGAGGCGAATGAATAAGATACCGTTTGAAAGGGAAGATTAACCAAATCATTAGATATACAGTTCACATTACGAGCGGAAGCGGGAGCGAGAGCGATGTATATCTTTACTCATATTATAAATGAGAAAGTGAGTATGTTTGTCTGTTTATCATGCTTTCAACTCTTAACTACTCTACTGAACATCATGATTTTCATATATGTTGTTAGGGGTATCTACCACCCCTATCATACGTAGGCAAAACTATTTTGAACCCCAAACGATAGTAATCCCTTATGGTCATCCTTGTATTAGTGCAATGTAAATAACATGATAAACATAAAAGGCATTAAGTAACACGTTGTATAAAAAAATAACAAAAAAGTGTGTGTGTGTTTGTGTGTATTTGTTATCCTAGCTAATATTATTAATGTGAAAGTGAGTTTGTTTATTTGTTTGTTACGCTTACGCGTATACTTGCTCAACTGATCATAATGAGTTTGATTGATAGAATAGGAAGGCGTACGAGCATATGGGCCACCTGATGGTAAGTGGTCACCAACGCCCTTAGATATTCGCATTGTAAGAAATGTCAACCATCGCTTACATAGCCAATGCGCCACCTTGGGTGCTAAGATTTTATGTCCCTTGTGCCTGTAATTACACTGGATAACTCACCCTTCAAACTGGAATACAACAATATCAAGTACTGATGTTTTGCGGTAGATTATCTGATGAGTGGGTGGTACCTACCCAGACGAGCTTGTTCAAAGCCCTACCACCTGTAATACACGTTGTCAGGGGAGAGTAAGTCACAGAAACTGACATAGGCCCTCACACAAGGGCAAAACCGCGGGCGAATACTAGTAAGTTATAATTTCAAGACGGATATCGCTATACAGTTTATTTGTATAACTGCCTCGTTCGTCTATTGACGAGCTTACAAGGTTGGGTTTGAGCACCGGTTTTCCTGCCAATAGATTCACAGTAGCAACCCGGAAGTTGGATTTCGAATTTGGAGTAACACTTCTTCACAGTGCTTTATATCCTGTATCTGAATTATTTTCGTCCTTGCCGGATTCGTCATTTGATATCCATCAACCCGTTAAGCCCATTGTATAGTGTACCTGAATGTATATTATTTACTTATATATTTTATCATAAAAATATATTTATTTATCGAACGTAATTCTATGCTTTAATTTATTATTATTTTTATTCATTGTTCCTTTCTAATTATGAATTCATTCAGTGTACAGGCAATTTATATTTTTCGCATCGATCGTCGCGACGCGGCAATTTTTTTTTTCATATTTATGTTTATATTATATGTAATTTATTTGAGTTATTATAATAGTTCTGAACTTAAAGTCTGACTTGTAGATAATGCTTTAAAGCATTATATTAGGTCGGCCTTTTTTATCAATCACATTTTTTATAGCATCAATTGGCAATTGGCCCATTTGATTATAAGTCATCACCACCTTTGGCACTGTAAAAAATGTTAACCATCCCTTAAACTGTAGGAACTGAAATGTCATGTATCTCGTGCCTGTAGTTACATTACCGGATATTACAAGGAGGAATACATTTACGGGGATGCGAATCTTTTCGCATGATTGCGTAAAAAATGTCAACGTTCGTTTCAGCGAAAAAGCGCTTCAGAAGCGAAGCGGCTCGACCAGCACCTAAACGCGTTATTAAACTGGACACTACGTATAAAGTCGCGTTTGCGGTTTTTCGGAAAATCGTGTTAAAATTTCCAACGTTCAAAAAATTTCAACGTTAATTTTATTGTTTTGTCGTATTGCTTTAATATAATTTGCGGTTCGGTTATTTAATTTTACTTTCCAATTTAAAGTCTGCGGCTGTGAAGCATTTTGTTTATCGTTCTTGAAATGTCATGAACATATTTTTATTGAATTTATTATCCCTTTGTGGTAGAGCAAGACCGTCTTGGTAAATAATAACATCTTCTACAGCCAAATAGCAAAAACTAGTAATTGTTGTATTCCAGTTTAATGGTGGGTGAGCCAGTGTAATAACAGACGGAAGGAATATAACGATAATAGTGCTAATAACTATGGACGGTGGAATCCACTTACCATTGGGTTAGGTTGCATGTTTTATATCATTTAAATTAATTTTTAACATCGAACAAAACATCGACCTGAGAAGTTAATTTGTTGCATCACACTGCTTTGCAACGTCCAATTATAATAGTAGTATTTATTTTTTTATTTAAAAAAAAAATATATATTCCATAGATTTCATTGTAAGTTTCATTTTGTATTACAATTAATATAGAACGACGTTTAAAAAAACAGTTTCGAGTTTAAGCTCGCTTTAATATATTTTTCATTATATTATATTTTTAGAAATAAGATGTATTAATAAAATTACAAAGGAAAAAGCATTCCAAGTGGACATGATTTGCAAAGTAGTTATTTTTAATTATAATTTTTATATACTTATTTAGGTCCTCAATATTAATAATTTAACATAAATTATAAATTAAAACTAAATGTATAATATATATACAAAAGTATAAAATAACTTCAATAATTCAAAAGGGAAATCCAAAAAGGGTTTTCTCTGTAAGAAAATCTATAAATTTTCGTCCCAACTCCATAAAAACGGCCTAAGTAAATAATGCGTTCAACCGGAACGAATTGAAATAAAAGAAATCGGAGGTTACGTGATTTTTATTTATACCTAACGCAAACATATTACTCAAGTTCAACATTGTAATTCCTTAGTGATCTGGACTGGACGCCTAAAAATAATTGATAGCATTTTGTATTTATTGTCGCGTTACAGTAAAAATAACAGTCATTCTCTACAGATTATTTTTTTTTTATATAAGTTCATCGCAAAAAAATAGAATATTGCCACTCATTGTAAATAGAAAAAGCACAGAAATGAGATAGTGCACTCATAATGTGTACTCCACTGGTAGTACAGCTTTGTGTAAGCTCGTCTGAGTAGGTACCACATACTCATCAGATATTCTACTGCAAAACAGCAGTACTTGGTATTATTGTGTTCCGGTTTGAAGGGTGAGTGAGCCAGTGTAATTACAGGCACAAGTACATAATGTCTTAGTTCCCGAGATTGGTGGCTCATTGGCGATGTAAGCGATGGTTAACATTCCTAACTATGGCACTGTCTACGGGCGTCGGTGGCCACTTACCATCAGGTGGCATTTGCTCGTCCACCTACCTATTGAATTAAAAAAGGCTAAATATGATAATTCAAATTAACAATAAGTACTATATTTGTATAAGGCAGATAAGATAAAGTCTGTATTTTAATAACCTATAAAATTTCGATATATTCTCAAATAAATATAAAACAAATATTCATAATGGCGTAGTTGTACAAAAGTAACTTGTTTCAAAGTTATATTAAATAATACTCGATTTAAGGAACAAGGTCACTGAAACCGTTGCAAACAAAGTGTATCGAAGGGATAATCTAATTGGAACATACTTTGTATAATATTTTTTATATAAAAATTTGTTTTCATATAAATTATTCTGAATCATTTGGCACCAACCTCGCATGGAATAGCATACCATGGGATGAAAATGCTATCTATATATTTGTATTTCTTGACGTTATGTATCAGATTCATACTTATATATATCAGATTAGACTTCATAGGTCTTATGAAGTCTTATCATAATAGTTGGTTAAGTTAAAACGGAGCCATAAGTACAATAATAAATTAGGTAAATAACTCAATACATATATCTGCTATAAAACTATTATACATTATAGGTAAGCTAAAATCACGATAAACTTTTAGGAGTAACTTGAAAGCATTTCATGACTTAAGTTATAACATAGATTAATATTCTGAAGAACTTGTAAAAGTTAGGTAACTTTACACATGTTAACTCGTTTTTGTAGCGTAGAGCGCCCTCCAGCCATGTGGACCAATGATATAAAGAAGATGGTTGGACCCGAGTGGTTGCGGGAGGCATAGGATCGGGAGCTTTGGGGTACCTTAGGCCAGCAATGGATGACGATTATCATAGTATTCTTCATTATCAGTATATGTCAAAAATAACGCTTGGTGTTTATATTGACCAACCCGCATTGGAGCTCCTAAACCTTCTCCTCAAAAAGGGAGGAGAGGGCTTTGCCCAGCAGTGGGACACTCATAGGCTGTTACTGTTTTATATTGAATTAAACACAAATGTCTCTGTATGTTATGTTATAAAGTGAAATTAGACTAGATACAATCGCTAAATCGTATACAAACTCCTACGACAATACTTGCTTGCGCTTAGTTCTGAAGTTGCAAAATTCACAACTTAATTCGCAGTCAATTGCAAGTCAGCCAAGTGGGGTTATTGATAATGAACTTACAAACTTAAGACTAAGTTATATTTAGCTTCGAATTCGAACTTTGAAAAGCATTCTCTTGATAAGAAATAAGTTGTGTAGGTATAATATTTGCTATTATATCAACAAGTGGTATATAGTGGTAGGAGTAGGTGATATGATTATCAGTGAAAGAATTTAAATCATGGTCATGCTATATTGTACTCTCAACATGGGGATGTTGATGATGATGATGATGTCATCTGGGGGGTTCCGATTAAGATGTTTTTTTTTATAGTATAGGTAGGCGGACGAACATATTAGCAACTTGATGGTAAGTGGTCACCAACGCCTATAGATATTGGCATTTGTATGAAATGTAAACCATCGCTTACATCGCCAATGCACCACCAACCTTGGGAACTAAGATGTTATGTCCCTTGTGCCTGTACTCACGCTGACTCATTCAACCCTTCAAACCGAAACACAACAATACCAAGTACAACTGTTTTATACTGATAGGACTGGATAGAGCTTAAAGGCTTTTCAAGGCCCGTAAGTGTAAACGTTGCCAATATCCAAACTTCATGCTGAAACTAAAAATTTATTTATTGAAAAACAAAAAAGTTTTTAGTCGCCCAACCCAGCGGTTTGAGCCGAGATTCATTGCAGCCCTCCCTAGGAATTGATATCCACAGAGGTGAGCCAACGATTGCTTAGTAAGTATGCTGCGTAGTCGACGCCAGTGAGTTCCACATACTCCGCAACTTTATGTGAGGGAAACGCGTCAATGCATTTTTGCAGCAAGATTTATAAAAGGGTTTGAGCCCAGGATCTAGTGATCTGCAGTCTTTTAATCTGACCACTAGAGTAAAGAGGGCTATTATTTATATACTATAAAAATAAATATTTTTGTAGCACATAACTCTTGACATTACTCAAGTATGATAGTAAAAAGTTGTATCGTACATATAGAACTCGATTACAGTTTTGTCATACACATCTTACAGTTAATGTCTTTATAAGACTGAATGTTTGAGATGAAACCAAGACTCATTACCTTTTACTATATCTTCATTAGCTTAGTTCATAAGTTCCTCGGTTTACAACTTAATAAATCAAGACAGTCTTCTATATACAGTTTGTAAGGCGTAGTAACAGATTATGTAGTTACGTGCTTTTTATTTAGTTACAGATTATTCAAAGTCTTCATCATAAATTACGCTTCTTTAGTTTAATTATGAATTCGAAAACTCGAGTCCATTTTGTCTTTATTTTTCTTACTATTTTATTTCTTTTTTTTTAAATGGACGTTAATTTAAAGGTTCATTCGTTATATTTTGGTTAGTTAAGAATATTGCTTTATTTATCAACTTATTTTGATGATCATAGTCATCACAATGGGATTTTTCTGACGACACGAAGCTGTAGAAATAATATGCAAAATAAAATTTTTATTCTAAATTTTTCTTAGTCTAAATTTTTATATAAATCCATAATATAAACTGCATTACACAATACTATATAACGCTACATTAGACGGTCTTATAATAAAACGCGAAGAAAAGGTAAACAGCGATGAATCACTTGCTATAATTGAACCTGCTACAGACATTGTTTATTTTTCTAGAAAACCTATTTATTTTTCTTTGTATATATTTTCTATGTTCATTTGAAACATTTAATTACTTAAAGTGTTTATAGAATGTTTTGTATTTTTAATTTCCCCCTGCTTATCTTGTTGGTCTAGAAGCTATATATAAAACCGCTGCTCCCCAGTTTCTGGGTTCAAACTCCCAGGCTGATAAATCGAGCTGATAAAAGCATAAACTGGATGGTTTGCTTTCTAAATCAACACTTTATTAGTTTCTTAATTTGGCGCTCTTTAAAATATAATGATGATTGCTTAGCAGACATATAACTCTTATTAGCCCGAATGTCACTACACCGATGGCAAGCGAAATCCACGCAATCGTAATTTATTTTAGTAGTTAGCAAAATTATTCTAGCTTATATAAACGCGACTAGGTCCCCGTTGATGATAAATATGCAGTTGTAGCCGAGTTTTAATTGGAATCCTTTTAATTCCACGGATAAAAGTACTCTGAATGTTCATCCGGACTTAAACTATGCCCGGTTTTATTAAAATCCAGATCGTGTTTTTCATTGACACACGCACAAACAAATAGAAATGGACAGAGAGAAATAGCGGATAAAATTGATTCGTTGGACGTTAAGATACGTTGGAGGTATTTTTACATGTGATGAAATTATGATTGTGGTTCGGTTAGTACTTAGTGCTATGATTTATTTCCTGACTGCCAAAACGCGTTGGCCGAACATTAATAAATTTCTTTTCATTTTTCGGGCATGTATATATTCATATAGCCTATGACACTCACAAATAATGTGGCTTTCTATTGGTAGAAGAATTTTCAAAATCGTTTCAGTAGATCCAGTGATTACCCCCTACAACTTCACAAACTTTACCTCTTTATAATATTAGTTCAGAATAGAATAGAATAGTATATAAATCAAAATCTACTTCATTGATTTTAAAATTTCTTTTACCTATATAAAACTACATTATTAGCAAGTATTAGATAAATGTATATATTTAAGCAAATTTTTTATTTCGATGAAGGATTGCAAAATAACTTAAGGTTGCTCTGAACACAAAGAAACGACATTTAAAGTTTATTATTCTACATTTCCTTCACAATTTCCTATAACTTTTTTACTAAAATAATATATTTTTTTAAAACATAAAATCTTTGTTTTTTAACGTCATTTCTATTTTTTTTTTAATTATCACATATAAACTATTACCGAAACTTCGAGTATGAAGGAAAACTTAGAGAACATTAAAGAAATATTACAATTATTTCTTTACATATATAATACATACAAGCAGTGCATAGCTTATACTAGAATTATGTACCAAGTACTAACCCTCCCTAAGCCCTCTTAGATTAAAATGTAAAAGAGTGCTTAGGATTAATGATTAAATTTTGCTTTATGATGGTTCTCTGGAATTTTATCATTTCCTCCAGACATCCTAATAATAGGGAGATTTGAATAAGGAATCTGGATCATATAGGCCTCTGTATCTTTGACAGATGATTTAAGCGGCATCGCGTAGGCACTTGCGTTCATGACGAGATGAGAGGATCCTTAGGCCGCACTCTCGACAAGTGTATGCGCCCCCAGATGGGCGGGGGTTTGAAGCCCGCTCATGACGCCTATTGCATTTTTCTTTTAGTAATTTAAACCAGGCATCGTCATGCTTTGATTGACCTTCGTGAATAAGGCGTCGCCACTTGGCACGATCCTCTGCCAGTTCCTCCCATCGATTGCTAGGGATGTTAAACGCAACCATATCACGATTAGCGCAATCTTTGTAACGGAGCATAGGCCGCCCAACAGAACTTTTTGCATCCGCAACCTCTCCCAGTAGTATTTGCCTTGGAAGACGAGTCTGCTCCATTCGATGCTCGTGTCCCAGCTACCGTAAACGATTTTGTTTGAGAATGGCCGTGATGCTAGGCAGCTGTGCCTCGCCTAGAATAGACTCGTTTGTCACACGATCCTGCCATGTCATTTTGCCCAGAATGTTCCGAAGACAGCGCAAGTGAAATGTGTTTAGTCGGCGTTCTGGTTTTGCGTACGTTGTCTACGTTTCTGCTCCATACAAGAGTGTGCTTAGGACACATGATTGGTAAACAAGCATTTTCGTTTTTACCGTAAGGTGTCTGTTATCCCAAGCCCTTGTACAGAGCCTCCCGAACGTAGAGGCTGCTTTGCCGATGCGGAAGTCGATCTCTGCATCAAGCGAGAGATTGCTCGACAAATGCGACCCGAGGTAGCAAAATTTGTTAACCACCTGTAAAGGTGCGCCTTTAAGCAAGATGATTGGTTGCTCTAAGCATCCTTGCGCTAAAATAACGGTCTTCTTGCAGTTTATGGACATTGATAAGAGGTCGCACGCTCTGGAAAATTTGTCCATTAGACTCTGGAGTTGAGCTTGGTCATGAGCAACGAAGGCAGCGTCGTCAGCGAAGAGGAGACTATCTACAAATAGGTCCTCCCTGTGGCGTTTGGACTTCAGCATTGAGATGTTGTACAGCCTACCATCGGTTCGCGTGTGTAAGTGGACGCTTTGCTGTTTATCTCCAAAAGCAACCTTCAGAAGCACCGAGAAGAATATTCCAAACAAGGTGGGGCCCAGTGTACAACCTTGACAAACACCACGGCGTACGTCGAATGGCGTGGATGTGTTTCCATTGTGCAGGACGGTGACTTCCATACCTTCGTGGAACGATTGCACTATCCTTAGGAGTTTTGGGGGGCATCCAATTCTGACAAGAACCGAGTACAACCCTTCTCTGCTCACGGAGTCAAATGCTGAATATCCACTGGGCACGAGTAGAGCCCCTTGCAGTATTCTACCCATCTTGCCATCTGACGGGTGCTGTCTGTTTTAACAGAACCGTCGGTTTCCTTGAGAGGTGCCGTCTTTTTTGGAGTAGGTCCAAGAGCTCTTTTGATGCCCGCGTACACCCCGCCAATATCCCCCGCGTTTGCGCACGCTTGGATGCTTTGACAAAGCTCTGTCCAATACGCATTTACAAAGAAGCGCGTGCTACTGGAGTGAGACTTTTGCCTCCGTGAGATCTTCACGCGTCGCATCGCAAGGGTTAAGGCGAAAATTTAAAGCGGCTTGGCGTTTCGAGTCAATCAAGGGAAGTAAGTGCTCCTCGTTTTCTTGAAACCAGTCGTAAGATTTTGCCTTTTGATAGCCAAAAACCTTGCCTGCAGTGTCAATGAGAAGAGACTTGACTTTTTCCCATTCAATTCGCGCTGATGCCGTATTGTCCCATGTTGCAACTTCTTCGCGGACTAGTTCCCCAAATGACTCCACTACTTCCATGTCACGAGTCTTGAAAAGATTTATCTTTTTTCGACCGAGTGGCTTGGAAGAATGGACTCTCCTAGGGAATTAGCGGAAATTACAAGCTCTTGGGAACATACATTGCTATGCAGATGATAGTACAGTGCAT
Source organism: Nymphalis io (assembly GCF_905147045.1). Lineage (NCBI taxonomy): Eukaryota > Metazoa > Arthropoda > Insecta > Lepidoptera > Nymphalidae > Nymphalis > Nymphalis io. Next base: position 2,026,094 of record NC_065909.1, read on the forward strand.
GGTGGATACCACGGACGCACAGTGGATGGGCGAGCGGAAATTGAGGAGAGGCGGAAGGATCTTGTCATTGAACTCGATAGGACGTTAGAGCTCATCGCCAAATGGGGCTCTGATAATCTTGTTCAGTTTAATGCCAAGAAAACACAGGTATGCGCTCTCACGGCGAAAAAGTCAACATATTCCTCTCTTCCCTCCCTCTGTGGTACTCCGCTGGTGATGCAAAGCAAAATCGCCATGCTGGGGATTGACGTTCGCTGCGACCTTAGTCCAAGGGATTACATCGAGGCTGTTATAAAAACAGCTTCACGGAAACTCAGAGTTCTGAACAAGGTGCGGCGTTTTTTCACGCCACAACAACTGTGCCTGCTGTACAAAACACAGGTACGGTCTTGCGTGGAATATTGCTCGCACCTTTGGGATGGCTCCGCTAAGTACCTACTTGAGGCCTTGGACCGGTTGCAGCGACGTGCCGTACGCATTATTGGCGACGTAAAGGTCACAAACACCCTTGAACCTTTACAATTGCGTCGTGAGATAGCAGCACTGAGCGCTTTCTATCGACTGTATCACGGCGAGTGCTCTGAGGAATTATTCTCTCTAATTCCTGCTTCCCCCTTCCTTCTTAAGTCCACGCGAGCTGGTTCTCGATGTCACCGCCTAACTGTGACATCAATTCCATCGCGAACAAAGAAATTTGGCAACTCCTTTCTTTGTCACACTTCCAAAAAATGGAATTCCTTACCAGCTCACGTGTTCTTCTCCTCTTACAACCCGGGTTCCTTCAAACGAGGCGTGAAGAGGCATCTTGCGGGCCGGCAAGGTGAAGGCGGCTAGTGCAGAACGTTTTTCCCGTCTGTGCTGGCCGTCGTCGCGTTTGGACTCTACTACCACTTCCCATCAAGTGGAGTAGAGTCATTTGCCCTCCCGGCGAATATAAAAAAAAAAAAAAAATTAGCGTGACAAAGGCGCTTTTTGTGTTTAGACGCAAGACCATAATCCGCTCGGAAACACCTACAGTTGTCTCTATGGCGTTGATGAGATGGTTTTGAACCGCGAAACCTACACCATGCTCTCGTGTTTCCAAGGAACTCTTGCCCTTCCAGTAAAAAGTGTAGTTAGCTTCACGCAAAGACCCTTCGTCTTCAGTTCTGGTCTCTTGTTAGGCTACAATATCAATATTGAGCCTATTAAGCTCCACGTCGATACTGTAAGTTTTGCGCAGTTCTTGGGCGCAATCGGAGCTTCCGTAGGTGTTCGGGAATCCTCATAGTTCGGACATTCCATGTCACAAAGCACATGTAAGCAGCGTTGGTGTAGGTTTTGGGATTTTTGTTCCTTTGAGCGGGTGGTTAATATCACAGCGTCAACATCTAGGTGTAAGGCTTGTGTTCCGTTCACCCAGGCGGAACAAGTTAACGCTGAGGCGGATCAGTACCTTATTGATCGGGGGCTGCCCGACTTAAAGCAGGCGGTAGCTGATCAATGGATCTACGATGGATCCTCCTACTGTCAAGAGTGGCCCCTGGCGTCCACACTTACGCCTATTCGCGCTGACTTATAACCGGTGACTGCCACTCTCCGTGTTGTTTTCCACCTGCAAGACAGGTGAGCGAAGTGTCCTTTCCGTGGATGCAGCTACGCCTGGGCCAGGCGACTTTATGGCAACACGGGCTTGCCCTGTACCCATGCCACCCTCTCCTCCTCCCCAGCAGGATCCGCAGGAATGACGAGTCAATACGTGTGGTGCTGGTTTGGTCGCAGGTAACTGGCTTACGCCTAAACGGAGGCAGCGCTCCGGGTTTATTATTAGTTTTCCTTCTTTTTTAGAGACTCGGTGTTGACGTCTCTGCCGTTGTGGGGTCACAGCCCTCCCCTCATCAGGATTTATTTCACGAGCCGACGTGAAGAAAAAGAACGTAGCCGTTGTGATGTTATTACAGCTTCTTATAGCTACTGATGAGAGTTTGTAGGGAACAACGATTTTAACGACAATCTGCTACTTTCAAAATAGAAAGCCGGCTAGCAGAGAGCGACGCTGTTACTCTACTACGTCCAATAAGCCGGAAGGTAAGGAAACAGGAAAGGAGTGACATGGGAGCAAGGGCGTGACGCTGGGATAATTTTGGGACACAGCGTATCAAGGAGAGGGGTGATGATACTGTGATCACGGAAGATACAGGAATGTGACACAAGTAGCTAGAGCAGTCCGGGGTCGCGTACCCGTAGTGATTCCAACCAGCTATCGGACAGATAACTGGTAGATCCACCCTCTGGACTAGAAATCTGGATAAGACGAGTATATATCTATAAGTTAATACTATAAGTTTTAAATACAATTAATAGAAAATTTAATTACATGATGATGAAATTTTCAAACTTTCAGCTGGCCAAAGGATGGAGTCATAGGAATATCAAGTAGAGTTTGATTGTTTTTTATATAATTCTACATTCCTAACGGTAAACATTACCGTTGATTTAAAGTTTCGTAACCCCTTATCCCGAATAATTAACATAAAGTATATTGTGAAGCTTATTCCACCACGAGCTGAGATGGCCCAGTAATAAGAACGCGTGAATTTTAACCGATGGTCGTGTTAAGCCCGGGTAAGCACCACTAAATTATCATGTGCTTAATTTGTGATTGTAATTCATCTTTAGCTTTACGGTTAAGGAAAACATCGTGAGGAAACCTGCATGTGTCTAATTTCACTGAAATTCTGCCTCATGTGTATTCCACCAACCCGCATTGGAGCAGCGTGGTGGAATAAGCTCTAAACTTTCTCCTCAAAAAGGGAGAGGAGGCCTTAGCCCAGCATTGAGACATTCACAGGCTGTTACGATTCCACCACGCTCCAAATCACGTCGGTGAATCTAAATGTGGCAAATTTTCTTCCATTTGTTATAAACACAAATTAAATGTATAAAAATTCTATAACGCTTTTTTAACTTTGAACTAAAACCATTTCGGTTTTATATATTTTTGTAAAAGTAAAGCTATTTTCGAAGCAATCATAAATATATACAAGCATATTGAAAAGTTTTCGCATTAATCATAATATAGAAACATCCAATTCGCTTTACAATAGTAAATGAAAGTAGGTGAACAATAAAAAACTTCAACCCATTTAAACTATAATATTAATTATGTCAGAAACAATCGGTCCAAAAGTTTTGGTACAAATTACCTTTAAATTCTGTGTTGCCAGCAACGGAATCCATTCAACCAAATGGCAACACAGCTAACAATTTCGTTCAAAAATGTCTCGCTCAACGCCACGTGCGCTCTCTGAGCGGTGATGCGGGAATGAAACTTTACAACCAGACGATAAGATGTATCATTTAATATAACTGTTATTCTATACCAATATTTTAATAATAGTAATGAGGTAATTATTTAGATAATCATAACAGCTTAATGTATATGGACCGAAGCGAGTGGCTGAAGTGATTCGTTGAATCCTAGTCTCTTTCCAGCATCCCCACTTCTAACACATGCTTAACTTTTAATTAGAGTAGAAAATACACACACATACTTTCGTTATATTTTTTGTTGTGTAGAATTTAGGTGGTCAAATAAAAGTAACAGCCTACAAGCGTCCCACTGCTGGATTTAGGCCAGTTCTCCTATTAAGGAGAAGATTTGAAGCTTATTCCACCCCGCTGCTCTAATGCAGGATGATACATATAGCAAACTTTCATCTGACATATGCAGGTCTCACTTTACAAATTATAAAGACAAATTAAGCACATAAAAGTTCAGAGCTTGCCTGGGCTTGAACCCACAGTTCTTCGGTTAAGATTCGCATTTTCCTACCCCTAGACCATCTCGGTACTCAAATATATATGTATGTTTGAAGTACACACAATATATATTTACTAAATAACAGCTAAAACATTCGAAACTTTTTTTTTCTATATACATATAATGTACGCTATAAACGCTATAAACGTTTTTTAAACACTATCAAATTTCTGTATTTAATGAATAATTTTCGATATCGATAATACAATAAACTAGAAATAATCATTCAATAATTCGTTCTAAAATCGTGTCGTGTGAACTGAACGGTTGATATAAACAGCGCAGCCGTCGACCCGCATGGAATGAAACAACAGATTATGAATGGACACTGCGGAACACATAAATAATGGCAAGTCGCTTGAAAACCAACCTATATACGTAATAGAAATATCTGAACGAAGTTGCGATTTAAAATCATACATTCATTTGATCAAAGTGCGGTCTGCTAAAAGGATTGATTTTATTAAAAGGATATAGATGTTGAACTATATTACTTATTACTATAGAAGAAAATATTACAGCTAATATTTCTAAAAGTAAAACATATAAAAGTTTATATTTGTATTTATTTAAACTTTATTGCAGATCAGTATAGTAATAATATATTAGTACGGTTGGTGCGTCAAAGCTCGTCCTAGCAATATCTCACAGAATAATATTTTTATTGGAATAAATTTGTTTACAGAACAACTTACTGTTTACTGGTGGTAGGGCTTTGTGCAAGCCCGTCTGGGTAGGTACCACCCACTCATCAGATATTCTACCGCAAAACAGCAATACTTGATATTGTTGTGTTCCGGTTTGAAGGTTGAGTGAGCCAGTGTAATTACAGGCACAAGGGACATAAAATCTTAGTTCCCAAGGTTGGTAGTGCATTGGCTATAAGCGATGGTTGACATTTCTTACAATGCCAATGTCTAAGGGCGTTTGGTGACCACTTACCATCAGGTAGCCCATATGCTCGTCCACCTTCCTATTCTATAAAAAAAAAACTAAGTGCGGTTAAAATTAAAATAACTTATTTTATGAAACGACTTAAGTAACATAATAACAGCATAAATGATAAGATGCAGAAATTATAGCTTAATAATAATTATATGAAATATATGAAAAAATATTTTGTTTGGCTCTCGCCAACACCGCCTGACTGTGACATCAATTCCATTGCGCACGAAGAAATTTGCCAACTATTGTCTTTGTCGCACCTCCAAAAAATTGAATTCTTTACCAGCACACGTGTTCTCCTCCTCTTATAATTTGGATTCTTTCAAACGAAGCGTGGAGAGAAGCACTCTTTTACATCTTACGAACCGGCAAGACGAGGGCGGCTAGTACGGACCATTCTTCCCGACTGTACTGGCCGTCGTCGTGTTTGGACTCAACTACCACTTACCATTAGGTGAAATGGTGTCATTTGTCTTCCCGGTAAATATAAAAAAAACCTTGCTTTGAGCACTTTTGAATAGTCTGAGTTTCTTTCCCCGGTTCTTCTCAGGGCTGGGTGTTTCTTTTCCGAACCGGCGGTAGTTTCTGGTTTGACTATCAATAAGCAAGTGTAATGCTTCCATGTTGAATAAAGTATTTTGATTTTTTAATTTGAGTTAGTAAGCAAAGCAAGAATTGGAACTTCGATGCTTTTATAAAATTACAAATTTGTGACGTATAAACTTAATCCACTCGTGTCTTCATTTATTATTATTTATTTAGAAGACGTGACGCCACAAATAAATTTTAAACCAATTAACTTAAAATATGTTCGTGTTCACTTCTACTGTGTTCACAATAGAGCTTATTTTAGCTTGAACATAAAATTACTATGTTATGAAGTAGTTCAAAGGTAATGTCTATTTTTATACGCGTGACCAATCACAGAACGAGTAAGTTTGCAATTTAGTCAAAAGCCATCTATTACCAACAACAGACAGAGTTTCTGACGTACAAAACATTTGTATTGACTACAAAAACCGCAATGGGATGAAGGTTGCGTTCATGTTGAGAGAGAAAGCGGGCTGATAAGTGAACCTGGTTTGAAATGAAAGCGAAATGTAATTTTATTGGAAAAGATACATTAAATGTTGATAAATTATTCAATCGTGTCTTTTCAACCGGTGTGTAGGAAATTATGTATATGTTTTTTTATTCTACTAAAGTAAGACGTAGAGACATAAGTATATATAATATTAGAATAGCTTACCATATTATTTGTTTATGGAATTCCTAGCTAATAAATTACCTTATGTATGTTATATATAGTGATTTTAAATGCTGATATTTGGGTCGTTCCAGAAATTTCGATTAAAGAATTAATTTGCGGTGCAAATACTTGATAATGGTAAGTTATCACAACCGCCCATAGTCATTGACAATGTAAGAAATATCTACCATTCCTTACATCACCAATGCGCCACTAACCTTGTGAACTAAGATGTTATGTCCCTTGTGCCTGTAGTTACACTTACTCACTCACCCTTCAAACCGGAACGGAGATTAATTTCAGTTCACTTGGCTATGGGTCAATTATTTAATATTACAATATTATTGAAGTACTGTATTTTGTCTGACTTGCTCATAAAGCTACTGGTCCTGAGGTCCTAAGTTAATTTTTTTTACAATCCCGTGCCTCAAAAAGCACGCAAAGCCTGAATTTTAAAGTTTCTGAGCCTGAATTTTCTCCGGTCTTGTCGGATTGATTTACCATTGGATTGCTGTGCAGAGTGCACCTGTGCTTGCGCACACACTTGCGCATTATAATATGCAGTAGGTAAATAATTTATGTTAAAATTAGCCACAGTGAGAGTCGCGCAAGAAGACGTAATCATTACACAAAACGCTATCGCTTATATAATGTAAACAAACTGAGTGTCTGTTTCAACTGTCGAAGCTATAGATTTATTTCTTCCTTTTCCGAAAGGCGACCTCCCATTCCGTGTTCTCTATGATACAAATAAACAATTATTGAGTTCAGGCAACATTGATGACTTTTTTTTCAGACAATTTTTGCAAGAATATATACAAATTTGTAAATAATTATTACATAAATTTTAATACTGTTTCGAGCTGGGCTGGCGGGCAGTAGGTCTTTTTTTAATTTCAGAATTCGATTCACAAATATCTACTGGTGGTAGGGCTTTGTGCAAACTGGTCTGGGTAGTTACTACCTACTCATCAGATATTCTACTGCAAAACAGCAGTACTTGGTATTGTTGTGTTCCGGTTTAAAAGGCGAGTGAGCCAGTGTAATTACAGGCACAAGGGACATAACATTTTAGTTCCCAATGTTGTTGGCGCTTTGGCGATGTAAGCGATGGTTAACATTTCTTACAATGCCAATGTCTAAGGTGACCACTTGCCATCAGATGGCCCAAAATCTCGTCCGCCTACCTATTTTATAAAATAAATATTAAACAAAAACAAATTATCAATTCGGCCTTATGTATATTTTTTTCTATGACGCTATTTATTAATTAATTATTATTCTTTTTATATAGTGCACAGATTTCGATACTCAATTTTCTAATCGATCAGTGACAAATCAACAAGTGTCGGCTATGAGCTATATAACCTCCGAAAAGATATATAAGGCCTTATATATCAATTACATTGCCCGCTATACCACATGTAGCATTACATATGTTCTCGTAATAAACATACAGTATGTACATTATATACGTTATATGTTTGGTCAGAAAATACAATACCAAAACTCATTAATCATGGTACTTTGTATTTATCAACTTTATCGTTATTACGTTCGGGATTATATCAGCTTTGGTCTAGATTTTGTTATCAAATATATTTTGGCAATTAGTGGTCTAGCAGGGATTCACAAACGATGACGGCACGGTATAGAATTGTTTGCGTATATTTTTTTGTTCACTTTTATTTCTAATCAAATATTTATATGCCGGGAAAGGGCCGGTTGGCGTAGTTGGAAGATTGCCTTTCACGCCGAAGGTTGTGGGTTTGATTCCCACCCAGGACAGACATTTGTGTGCAAGAACTGTCTGTTTGTCCCGAGTCTGGGTGTAATTATCTATATAAGTATGTATTTACAAATAATAATAGAAAAGATAAGTAGTATATGTAGTTTATCAATTGTCTGGTTTCCATAGTACAAGCTCGCTTAGTTTGAGCTCAGATTGCCGTGTGTGAATAATGTTCCTGGATATTATTATTATAATGCTGATTCTAACGAAAACAATGGGCAAGATAGTTTTTTATATAGTAATTACGCACACTCAATTCTTTCGAGATCCAGCAATCATTTAATCCGTGCATTTTTGACCGATATATGTGTATATTCAGAAACAGAATAATGGGTTTTACGTATAAGATTATTTTTAATGACTAATTGAAGCCTGCTTAGCGTCATCTAAAGTTTAGACTGTGGAATTAAAAATGCGTATACCTCATCTACCTAACTAAAAACTCGGAATGATTATTTTATTTTTATGTCTAGTATAAAATTAATATATACTTTATTGCATAATGATAAATATTGTAATATAATAGACGAGTATCGCATAAACCATTAGTTATATGTCTTACGATATAAGCGTTCTATGTAGACCGCCGTCCGCGCGAAGTCGGGTCGGGTAGCTAGTAATGTATATTTTTGTTATTACAATTAATATTAAATGGATAGTTCTCTACAATAACAAGAATTTGTTATTTAATATTATGAGATTAATAACATACTATGTATATATGATGGCTTTTGAACTATTTTCGTGTCAATCTGAATTCCAAGCGAGCGAAGCCTCGCTTTCAGCTAGTTGAAATTATATTCAAAAGAAATATATAAGAAATATTTCTTGCTAATATGATAAATATGAAAACGAATACGATCTTTCGTCCCGATTTCAAGCCTCACAGCTTCAATTGTTGGCTCATACGTAATATAAAAATTAAACTTGATAACCGAAATTATATTTCATTAAGTGATTTCATCCTCAGCCATAACTTTTACCAAACATATTTTTCTGGTCAAGAATCAAGTCGGTCATTTACATCTCAGCCTCTCTATATTATAAAAAAAAAAACTATATTTACGCGTACTGACCACCGACCTATCTCATATCAAATACAAATCAAGAGCTTTATTAAAACCTCTTAAATCAAATCAATTTAAAACCAAAACGATTGTAAGAGCACTTTATTTGGCAATAACTGATGAAACGGACATTTTCATTTTTCATTTCAGTTTGAAACAAAAGACGTTAAACCAACATTTGCTCTATTGGATCGTTTGAAATCAATAACCGAATGTTTTATACATAGAACGTGATTAATCGAGCTGTAGTTATACTGGGTCACTCACCCATTAAATCGGAATATAACATGATGTTGAATTTTGCTGTTTGGTGGTAGAATATGTTATGAACGGGCGCTATTCAGACTGCAAGGCCTCACCACTAATTAAGTCATGATTTTCATCAGCTCAGTGACGTTAGTGTCTATTTTGTCGGTGTCGGGCTAGCGATATTACAGCTGCGATTTTTATTTTTTTACTTTTTTTTAAATTATTATGATGCATATGCATATACCTCAGTTCAAGATTCGGATCGGGCTGGTAAAGTTATTGGGTTTTTCGATAAATCTACAGTAGCAATCCTGAGACTGGAATTTCGTGTGTTTACACTCCCGTGCCTCGAAAAACACGTAAAGCCTTTGGACCAGCGCCCGAACTCTTTCTGGTCATGTGTGGCATGGATAGTATGGGATTTTAAGAATGGCCGCGGTGACTGAAATCGGTCAAAGTGGACATCATCATCATGTTGAATTGCATTAAATGGAATTAAATAATTACTACCTGACACCTGGCTAGGATATTCATTTTTTTATTTCATTTCTTAAATATATAAAAATATAGATAAAAAATAATAATAATGCTAGAGCATGATCAGGCAAGAGATTGGTACGAAATAATATACAGTAACAGCCTGTTAATGTCCCACTGCTCGGCTAAGGCCTCCTATCCCTTTTGAGGAGAAGGTTTGGAGCTTATTTCACCACGCTGCTCCAATGCGGGTTGGTAGAATACACATATGGCAGAATTTCTATGAAATCAGACACATGCAGGTTTCCTCATGATGTTTTCCTTCACCATCAAGCACGAGATGAATTATAAATACAAATGAAGTACATGAAAATTCAGTGGTTGGCTTGCCCGGGTTGCCCGGGCTTGAACCTACGACCATCGATTAAGATTCACGCGTTCTAACCACTAGGCCATGTCTGTTTTATTCGAAATAATATGAAAAGAGAATTTTATTCTCTTTCAAAAATGAAAGAATTGTAGATTCTAATTCGATAAACGTTGGGAAGGTATGAATTTTTCATAACACGGGGAAGCTTTAATATGTGACGGCGCGCATAACTTTTATTAATCCTTCAATATATAAATGTATTCATCAAACGCTGTTTGCTTAAAATCACATATCCTTTTGTTAATCCTTTTTTAATTCGGAATATTCTACGAATTATTGACGGGCTGATTGCCGTGGTTGGTAGATTCTTGCCTTTCACGTCAAAGGTTGTTGGTTCGATTCCCACCCAGGGCAGACATTTGTGTTTATTAATATGTCTGTTTGTCTTGAGTCTGGGTGTAATTATCTACATAAGTATGCATTTGGAAAAGAAAAGTAGTATATGTAGTATATTAATTGTCTGGTTTCCATAGTACAGGCTCTTCTTAGTTTTGGATCAGATGACCGTGTGTTAATAATGTCCCAGGATTTTATTATTATTAATTAATCGATGTGTGTAGAATCACATTATTTTAGTATTGAAATCAACTGTTTTACTAATTCTAAGATTTCATGACCTATATATTTACGTTACGTTGATTACATTTATGTTGATGTTTTATGTTGACTTTGTGCAAACCCATCTGTGTAGGTACCACTCACTCAACAGATATTCTACGCACAACAATATTTTATATTGGTCTGTTTCGGTTAATAGGGTGAGTTAACTAGTGTAACTACAGGCACAACTCATGGTGGTCATAAGTGAGCTCCTAATGAAACGCAATGCTGAATCACGCTTTCAATATTTTCTGTGACAGTTGCTGTATATAATCAACGGTTTCAATAAGCTCTCTACCCAGTCGTCATCATCAGATATTTAAGAAAATTTATATTTTGTACATAATATACATTTTCAGAAACTTCTAATTATAGTCATGAATTTTTAAAAAATCGATACATTTATATATTTTTGTATGTCGCTGTACGTGTTATGTAAGTAATAAAATAATGACTTAGGGAAACGGAATATTTGCAAAGTCAAGAAATTCACTATAATTATAATGTTATTTACTAGTTTATGCTAATGTCAATATTCAGTTATATATTTTGATATTTAAGTTAAAGGTGGTTTTTTTTTGTCAATTAGAGAATTTTTAGTTCGAATGTTAAGTTAGCCTATAATTGATATGTATTTTGTTACACTATTTTTATATAAGCAATAAGAAAATGTTTTTCTTAATATATATTTGACTTACTAATTAATTAAATAAAATTCATTTTCCACTCCGGTTGAGCGATCAGGATTGAACTTTTCTTTCACATTCCAATACCAGTATACCATTGACACCTGGTAACTGATCAACGATCAGTTAGATATAATAAACCAGCTGTTCCCAATGACTCCATCCATTGATTTTATCCATAACTCCACTATGTCCTCCTCCAAGATACGAAATGACTTAAATCTGCATACAGTTTAACTCAACTAAAATGAATGCGTTTGAACATTTTTTTTTGTTTAATTAATTTCAAAATTGATATTTTATCAAACAATAAAGATATATCGAACTTAAAACACCAATTAAAAACAAAGTTTTAGATTAAACTTCGAAACGATGGATGTCGAAGTACCGATAGCTTTGAAGCAAATCCTTTACAAGAAATAATTAATGTTTGAAGTCCAAACCTCGTCAACGGAAATCGCTTTGCAGTCTTAAATTAATTTGAAGATTCCCTTGAAATCTCTATTTGTTCTCTTTTCTATAAACAAGACTTTAGTGCAATAGAAGAATTAACGCCAGCAACTTGGTAAAAGATAGAAATAGTAGATAAAAAGTTAAAAGCCGGCTTCTTTGCTGTGTATTTTTACGGGTGGATAAGTTTTTTCATTCTAGTATTTTGTATCTACACAGACATGTTGTCCGTCCCTTTGGTGTATTTTAATGTGTCTGCATCAGAATCTAAGCTTACAGTAACAACCTGTAAATGTCCCACTGCTGTTTGGTTTTGAACAAAAAGTTTGGGCATATTCCACCACGCTGTTCCAATGCTGGCTTGTGGAATACATATGTGGCAGAATTTCGGTGAAATTAGACAAATGTAGGTTTCCTCACGGTGTTTTCCTTCACCAAAAAGCACGAGATGAATTATAAACAGAAATTAAGCACATGAAAATTCAGAGGTGCTTGCCCGGGTTTGAACCCTCGATCATCGGATAAGATTCACGCGTTCTTACCGCTGGGCCATCTCGGCTTATGAATTTAAGTTTAAAGATTAAAAAATTAGAAGATATATATTTATTTAAATTTTTCAGTAAATAAATAGTAAAATAATAAATAAATAATAATAAAATAACACATACAGCAATCAAGTTTCCATTAAGAGCAAAACAATATATATTGTTTTACGTAGTATTACAAATTAATATCAATTGGAGCCTGAAAACTATTCGGTGCAATATCACATCGCTCTATTACTCCGTGGAAGTTAATGTCACACAGCTGGGATAGGGTGTTTTCTGCTTTGAAGCAGCAGGCTATCAGCTAATTTAACCAAACGTGTATGGTTAAACATACCGAATTATCACGAATTTAATTTAACAAACGTCAATATATTGTTAACTTTTATGAAAATAGTCAATAATTAAATTAAAGAATAGGAAAACGGATAAACTGCAACGATCACGCTTCGATAAAGTGACAATTCGTTCGTAGAATTGGCTCCCTGGTATACCTACGAAGTAAACAATTTCACAGTTAAACTCAATATGATTCATCGTATATATTTTAATAACTGGAATATCACGATTTTTTAAATTAGAATATTACTGAATACATATGATACATAATAGTTCCACCGCAGGTAGTCTATCTGTAAAACGTCTGGTAAAAGAAATTTCGTGAGATAGAGCCCTATGTGATGTTTATATTAACATTTTTTTGGTGTTATACACATGATAGTCATATTTTGACAGTCTTCTCGCTTCCACCAAGTGAATTATCGTAAACATCATTTTCTCGAAGAAGTTTTCAAGTAAACAGTACAATTACCAATTAAACAGGTTTCTTCTAGGCGAGCTACAGCCTAGACCGTGTCAATGCTTAACATCAGGCAAATCAACGGTCAAACGCTGGTCTATTAAGGGTTAAACAAGTGATCGTCTAATCTAAAACTAAAGTTATTTGAATAATTTTTATCTTTGCTTCTAAAATAAATGCAAGTGTTTTATTTTTTTAAACAAAAATCTATTATAGTAAAATTATAAGCCCACTAAATTTTTGCAAAAAATAGCAACATTAAGCATTATTTTGCATGTGTTTTTAGCAAAAAAAAACGTGTCAAAAAACATGTCGCTAACTATTTATTCCAATTAAATTAAAACGTTCACGAATTTCATCTCCCTACAACAAGAGCGTTTGAAGCGTCAACGAATTGAAAATTGACAATTTGAAAATATGAAAACAGAATTCAATCTAGAAATATTTTCGAAGTTTCGTATCCGAGTTCGCAGTTTTGCTATAGATGACATTCGTAATCATATACCATACGTTTTCTCGACGAAATTTACGTGCAAATCTATTTTCTTTGAGGAACAAATGAGTTCACGGAATATACAAATCGCTGATAAACGTCCATTTCAAAATGCAATTTCGGATTCAATCGATTTGATAGAACATTCTAGAGGTGTATTTACCGCCAAAGTGACTCGAATAAGAGAGTTAGTTTATTCAGCAGATACATTGAACGTTAAGTTTTGGGTCAATAGCGTGAGACTTTTTTTAGTATTTTACGCGTTCAACCTTGAATTTTCATCAAAATAGTTTGTTAGTCAGTCCTTGCAAGCGTCATACAAAATTTACTGAAAGGAATTTTATGAAGCTGGAAAACTTTAACAGTAACAGCCTGTGAATGTCCCACTGCTGGGTTAAGGCCTCCTCTCCCTTTTTGTGGAGAAGGTTTGGAAAGTTTGGAAGGTTTGGTTTTATACTGAAAAGTAAATTTTCCTAATATTAAAACTTCGGACGTTCAGGTAAAGTACAGAAAACCGTTTATAGTACCGAAAATGTTCCGTTAGACTAATTAAATGCATCCAACAATAATTAAAGCGATTGCAAGCTTCACATTCGTCTAAGCTATATACGTCCATTATTGATTACGTGATTAATCGTATTCATACTCTCATAATAATAATAATGTCTTCCAGACCGATTTCAGCCACGGTGGCCAATCTCAAGAGAGATTAGCAAAGTATGCAGGAGATATTATAGCGCACAAGTGTGTGCGCAAACACAGGTGCACTCGCTATTGCCTAACTCTTATTATCCGATGGGACGACAATCCAACACTGCCGGAAAGAGTTCAGACGCAGGACCAACGGCTTTATATGCTTTCCGAGGCACGGAAGTATACACACTTCGAACTTCTAGAATCCGGGCTGCTATTATAATATATATGAGAATTAAAGACAATAACATTTTAATGGCCCTATCTGAGAATTGAACCCAGGACCTCCGGGCTTGCAGCCCTATATCAAGCCACGACACCAACGAGGCAGTGCACACATACACGTGGTATGTCGTTTCTGTACACTACGATATTCTCTTTAAACAAAATCGATAATTACTATGTAACTATAAAAGCGTGCCTATTCGATCTTCTAATATCTCATATTCTCTATATGAAAATCATTAACTTTAAAATATGAATGGTCAAATAATACCTACTTTAGTAACATTCGCCAATATTAAGAATTCAAGAGAGCATTTTCGCAAGTCTTTAAGTCTTCAATTCAATATCGTATCGTAATTAAGGAGCACTGAAATCCCAAACTTGAGAATAACAAATGAAATTAACTTAGCTAAAGATTCTTATCATATTGTCAAAGTAATTTTATCTCTAGTAATCAATGATTTAAGAAGCGAAGGAAAGAACCCCTATATATAGTGTTGCGTTCTAATGCTAATGGAAATGACGATTTGAATTAAATTATAAATTAATACATTATTCAAATTGTATAACAGTGTTTTTTTTATAATATACGTAGGCAGACGAGCATATGAACCACCTGATGGTAAGTGGTCACCAACGCCCATAGACATTGGCATTGTAAGAAATGTTAACCATCGCTTACATCGCTAATGCGCCACCAACCTTGGTAACTCAGATATTATGTCCCTAGTGCCTGTAATTACACTGGCTCGCTCACCACCCTTCAAACTCATCACCCTTCAAACCGGAACATAACAATACCGAGTAGTGGTGTTTTAGGGTAGAATGTCTTATAAGTGGATGGTACCTACCCAGACGAGCTTGCACAAACCCACCAGTAAGGTTTAACGATATTTGTGTTTCGTGATTATTAAAATATTTTTAACTAGAAGAATAGGGTTTATATTTAATAATTACCTGAATTGTCCTGAGGGTAGCAGAATGAACCTGGAACAAACATTAATATGTTATTTAATTTCAATCGATTGTGCCTGTAAGTCATTAAAAAATATAAGAAGACCATGTGTCTTATTTTTGTGACAGAATTATAATTATAAATAAAACATGAGTGGGTAATAATGCTTCATAAATGTACAAAGAGGGTTAGGTTCGGTTTTTAATTCTTTAATATATGGTTAACAAATGTCTGTCTTAAGCCACATATCGATCTTTTTTGTGCTTTGAATAAATTATCGCGCTCAACCGAGTTACCCTAAAAGACTATTCCATATTTATTGATTTGTAAAAGCACACTCACAGCATACACATAAAGCATTTATATCTTTAGCTTACAAAACAATTATAATATATTTAATAAGCCGAGATGGCCTAGTGGTTAGAACGCGTAAATCTTAACCGATGATCGCGGGTTCGAACCCGGGTAAGCACCACTGAATTTTCATGTGCTTAATTTGTGATTAAAATTCATCTCGTGCTTGACGGTGAAGGAAAACATCGTGAGGAAACCTGCATGTGTCTAATTTCATTGAAATTATGTCACATGTGTATTCTACCAACCCGCATTGGAGCAGCGTGGTGGAATAAGCTCTAAACCTTCTTCTCAAAATGGAGAGGAGGCCTTAGCCCAGCAGTGGGACATTAACAGGCTGTTACTGATAATATGCATGTCAATTGCCAGTGTACACTTCCAGATTTATAAATTAAAAGTAACAAAAAAATCATCAGTAAATCATTAAAATTGAATTATAAATTAATGTCATTGTTATAATAGAAATAATTTGAAAATCAATTAGCGATATCATAATTGAAATTATTAAAAATAATTATTAAAACTGATCATGCATTTTATAAGAATTAAATAACTTATTTCTAAAGATTTAGGGAGAGCCATAAAAATGTTAATGCCAGGAATTGATTTAATGATAATAGTATGTACACAACCGTACCAAGGGAGCCGGTTTACCAATAAGGAGCAAGGAGTATAAATTTTTTTGTGGTTTCGAGTATTTCTGTAAGCCCTAGACAAAACTGATATCACAGGTATTAACTGGTATTCTCTCGACCCATATCTTCAAACGGAGTTAACATAAAAAATGTGCTACTAATAAAATTTCTCTATGTATATCTTTAACAAAACCCACTTTAATATGAGAAAAATTCTTATACTTACGAATATGTAAATAAGAATTGCATATAATATCAGTAACAGCCTGTTAATGTCCCACTGCTGGGCTAAGGCCTCATCTCCCTTTTTGAGGAGAAGGTTTAGAGCTTATTCCACCACGCTGCTCCAATGCGGGTTGGTAGAATACACATGTGACAATTTCAATGAAATTAGACACATGCAGGTTTCCTCACCATGTTTTCCTTCACCGTCAAGCACGAGATGAATTATAATCACAAATTAAGCACATGAAAATTCAGTGGTGCTTGCCCGGGTTAGAACCCACGATCATCGGTTAAGATTCACGCGTTCTAACCACTAGGCCATCTCGGCTTTGCATATAATATGAATGCCCGAAATATTAGCAACATTACTCCATCGTATGGTGAAGCTCTTAAAAGACAGATTCCATATGAGGAGTTTTGTCAAAATATTTTACGATACCAAAACAAAACAACACTAAAGGGAAACGCACGAAAGAAACCCAACGTGATGTGATCAGTTTAGTATTAGATAAGTCTGAGATAGTTTAGCGGAGCACGGAGTAGATTCTATAATAGGCCACTATCAGGGGACCACCGCCACTCGTCCTATTTATCAATTTGCGTTTCATTTCAGGACTTTAGTTGCATTTATTATATGTAAGTAAATATTAATCAGTGTATCGTGATATATTGGTAGTAAATATAATATAATAGTAAATATAATAGTAAGGTATGTCACCTTAGATAAAAAAGAGGGCACTCCTGTGTGGTGACGACTTTATAATTTGTATCCTAATATGTATTCCGTTTCATGCACCGTAAAATTTTAATTAAATTCTGTTAGGAAAATCATGAATAAAAAAGCATCAAAACTACCATTTGTATTCTTCTGCCGAAATTCAAGAGGCTTATAAAATAATATGTTATGTATCTATTTAATGAGACAATTACCGATTAGCGTTCTTTGAGAAAACGAATATAATCGTAGTTATTTGTCATTGTTCGCGAAAATAATTATATTCAGAACCGGAGTTATTGGCTATTGGGATTTGAAGATATATATAGTAAGTTCCTAAAAAAACTGCTCCAAACTAAACACAATGTAGCATTGTCGTATAAGTCCCACCGCTGGGACTTACTCGCCTTACTCCACCACGCCGCTGAAATGGGACACATGTAGGCTTCCTCACAATGTTTTCCTTCACTGAGCACGAGATGAATTATAAACAAATTAAGTACATAAAACTTTGGATGTGCTTGTCCGCATTTGAATTCGGCATCATCGGTTCAGATGAAAATCTGTACCGTCGACAAGTAAATTATAAGAATACGAAATGATTTTATTATAAAACGCTAAAACAAAGCGCTTAAGAAACGATTATAATAAAAAGATCTTTAAAACGAGGGGTTCAATTTTACGCTTGACTTTTTAAATAAGTTACATTTGTGTTGAACTTTAGTAATTTAACTTTCGAATTTAATCCACTTCCGAACACGTGTTGCCAGTTCTGCTCGTTGAACAGCTTAATAGTTGGCCTAGCTTAATCTGGATTTCGGCTAGAATGTAATTTAATGGGAGGTCGACATTGTCCAGTGGTTGAAGTGAAGATCTTAGCAAAAGGCGTCAGCAGTGCGATTATGTAAGAACTTCATTCACCTGTGAAATGTGACAACCGATCTGATCATACTATAATGATGCGTGTATTCTTGAAATGTCAAGATTATTATGGTTTTTTTTTTTTTTATAGAATAGGAAGGTGGACGAGCATATGCGCCACCTGATGGTAAGTGGTCACCAAACGCCCTTAGACATTGGCATTGTAAGAAATGTCAACCATCGCTTATAGCCAATGCGCCACCAACCTTGGGAACTAAGGTTTTATGTCCCTTGTGACTCTAATTACACTGAATTCGTGGTTAATGTCGCATATCACTTTCTGACATTTCACGATCGTTTTCTGCGGTGAATTTCGAGTTTGTTCTTAAAGAATAACTCTACTGGCTTAAACATATTTGTATTATTGATTTGAAATATCTATTAGCGCCTTAAAGTTAAGAACGACTTATAAACCACGGAGATTGTCGTATCCGATCTCCATTCCTTTCAATCGTGTGTGCGAGGTGCGTACTATATACTTCATTGCTATATATTATTATAGTCATAAAAATATATTTATTTTATCAATGAAATTGTATGTTTTATTTATTTTAAGTTTTTCTTAAGTTAATATTAATAGTTTTATCTTAAGTATATTTGAATGGTGTCCCGTAATGGCCATTTTTAATAGTAGCAAATTTGTTTTTTTTTTTAAGAAAAAGTTTCTCTTTTAAAGACTTTTTTATATTCCTATTTTTCCCCTTAAATTAGGAGTAAAGCAAGGGGTCAGGATTGAACCTGCGACCTTTACATCGCAAGGCACCCGTAAACTATTGCGCTTTTGACATTCCTTGCTGGATTTAATTTTTAATGTAATATAATATCAAGTGTAAAAAACACTACAAAATGTATTATAAAACAAAATTCCTATGTTTCTCTCTCGGTAGGATCGCCATAAACTCAAAACCAACGAAGGAATGTTATATGTGTATAATTAGTGAAGGTTCTTGTGAATTAATTGACTCACATTAGCCATTTTATTCGCATGAAATGCAATAGTGCACGCTCCGCTTGAACCCGTAACATTCGGTTATAAATAACATGTTCTAGCCACTGATCATATGTACTTAAATAATAGCAAGGAATAAACATGGTTTTGATAGTAAAATTACCAAGTGTAATGCAATGAGCATGCATTGTAACATTACTAGCTGTTATTTATTACTTAATTAAATGTAATGTAATTTATAAACAAGCTATAAATAAGGTTTGTTAGATTAAATTTAAATCTTAATAAACTACCCGAATTCTAATTAAGCGAGTTTTATTTCGTCTTGATTTTAAAAAAGAAATTTCATTTACATTTGATACAATGGTTTAACTTTTTTTAGTTGATAAATGTTTACGGCAAAGAGTCTGAATAAAATAAATACGTTAAATCAAATATTAATGAAGAAGTCCTATTTTGATTTACAATTACAAATGTTATCAAAGTACTTTATTATTATTGATGAATGTGATACGTAATTATGAATGAATGAAATGGTTTTTTTTTGTTCTGTCGCCACATTCGCATACGTGCAGTATAAACTGTAATAGCGGATTTGTGTCTACGTGGATTTAACAAGCTTACTTATTTGCATAACTGTTATTTAATTTTGAAGACAATGACAACTTAATTTTATAGAGGAAGGCAATCTGACAAATTTGCCATCTAGTGGTAAAACGCAACCTTCAGACATTCTACCGCAAAACTGCAGTACTTGGTATTGTTGTGTTCCAGTTTGAAGGGTGAGTGAGCCAGTGTAATTACAGGCACAAGGGACATAACATATTAGTTCTCAAGGTTGGTGGCGCATTAGCGATGTAAGTGATGGTTACCATCTTATAAAAAATACATAGACATTCACAATCGGAGAAAGGTTAAATATTCCTATGGACATCACTAATCCACCCCCAATTTTAGGATTAATTTAATTACACTAGCTCACTCTCCGTCTAAATTGAAACAGGGTAATACAAAGAATTACTCTTTGAAGGTAGAATATGTGATAAGTAGGTAGTTCATCCACAGACATACTTGCACAAAGCACAAAGTAAGCTCAGTAGACCATAGAGAATGTATGAATTTACTCGTATATCTATAGATTTTAGATTATTATACCTTGGGAATGAAAAGAGCACCTCCAATTAAAAGAACGAAAATGCTGACTTTCTTCCGTTCATTTATCTTAGGCGTGAAATCCGCGTCCTTACGAATCTTTCGTTTTTTGACAATCAATGAGTAAGTATATAATATTGAATGGAGATTTTGACGTTGACTTCGTTTTTTTTTATCATATTTTCTAGTTCAATAAGTTATTTTGCATTACAAAAATAATCTAAATTGAAACATAAATATATGTAAGTGGGCTTGGAACTCGGATACACATCTTGCAACCACTAATAATATAATTATCACATTAATCATTAATTTTATTGTGGTAATAAAGATATACTAGATAGAGGCGCTGTTGCTTTGCTCATCAGAGAATATACTTTTTTTTGTTGACATAAGGTTGAACGTGGTACCTCGAGATGTGAGTCACGGTAACATGCGCAAGCAATCCCGTAGCGTTCCTCGTTAAGTGGGAAAGGGTGTAGGGAAGATAGTATTGAAACACTCGAATGTTAAAATGATACTGTCCGTTTAATAATGAAGTCGCTAATTATATAGTCTTATAGCTAAAGGATATATATACTAAGTTACACCAAATACACACTTACATACTATAAGGGTACCGCTGTTTTTCTAGTAAATATTCTGATGTTCGGGGCGCACTCGGCGCCTTGGACCACATGGCGCCACATACTACCCACGGTTCCCGTGTGGGAAACGGGTAATGCGTTTTTCTAGCGTTAATAAAAAATTATACATTGGGATGAACTGATTTATAAGCTAGCCACCTTCACAAAGAACCAGCCGAAATTTATATCATTATAGTTATAGAATAATAATTTTTTTTAATTAAGATGTTTTTCAAATAAAATTAGAACAAGATTTTTGTCTTCAAAACATATAATGCTATTTATCCTTCTTCCTGTAAAATTTAAACTAGAAGGACGTGAAAAGCCCAAAAATGCAACCAGCATATCCTACATCACGGTTGCATTCTTAAGATATTGAATTTAAGAATATGATCGAGCGAGACATCTCTTAGACATTTTAAAATATAATAATTTTAAAGCGGAGTATTGAAATGAAAAATGGTTGCATTAAATTTATCTCCATTCCGATACAGATACCGAAATTGTTAAGTCATCTCGTTTCAAAAACTAAAGTAAGTAAATAATATTTATTCTTATTTTGTTGTTGGTGGTAGGGCTGACTTATAAATTGATATGATTATAAATAATAACAGTATTTAAAAACCCATTAAAACTTTTCCATTAATATATAATCTAGTTAAATCAATAAATAGTTAAATAAATAAATTTATTCTTATTATTATTAAATCTGCGACAGTGAACATAGATTCAAGTGCCAATTAAATATTTCTGTTTTATCATAACACTTCTGTTAATTACAAATAAGACAGTAGCTATCAATAACTTGTTTCAAGTGATTTTCGTTACAAAATAAATCGAAACTATTCGAAACGCTTTGAATTACTTTTAAATATAAATAAACTAAAACCTTTGAGCACCCTAAAAGCCATTCATCTTCGCAACCAAATAAGGAAAACCATGAAAGCAATTTTACACGGATTAGTCCTCAATATTCGTGAAATTAAAATCACGATATTTACGAGTTCATGACGTCATTAATGCAGTTTAGTGTTGTGTTTTCAATGCTTTCGTAATTATTGTACAGTAACAGTAAGAGCCTGTTAATGTCCCACTGCTGGGCTAAGGCCTTCTCTCCCTTTTGAGGAGAAGGTTTAGAGCTTATTCCACCACGTTGCTCCAATGCGAGTTGATAGGGTTATAGTTATATTGTTCATTTATTTACACTAGTACTATTCAAATTATACTTACATTAACGATATGCATTTTAATTAATTGAAGAGACAAAATGAAGCCGTTTGATGATTTTTTAAAATATTACAATTTATTTTATATTTTATAGGCAGGTGGATGGGCCAATAATTGATAGTATGTGGTCACCGCCGCCTATAGGCATTGAGATGTAAGGAATAATAACCATTCCTTACATATCCAATGCGCCACCAACCTTGGGAACACAAATGTTATGTCATTTGTGCCTGTAGTTACACTGGCTCACTCACAATTCAAACCGGAACGCAACAATACTAAGTATTGCGGTTTAGCGGTTGAATATATGATAAGTGGGTGGTAACTACCCAGACGGGCTTGTACAAAGTCGTACCACAAAGAAAACAATTAATCAAAAAACTTGTTATAATAATTGAATTAAAACATAATATACACATATTAAATCAAATTAAGTATGAAAGATTTTATATTTATGAAGAATGACAAACGATAGTAATTATATATAATACATGTTGAGGTTGAGTAAA
This sequence comes from Nymphalis io, assembly GCF_905147045.1. Lineage (NCBI taxonomy): Eukaryota > Metazoa > Arthropoda > Insecta > Lepidoptera > Nymphalidae > Nymphalis > Nymphalis io. The sequence goes on from NC_065909.1 coordinate 2,048,864, forward strand.
GCTATTATAATGTGTTATAATAATATATATGTGGGACTAACAAGTTCCAAGTTTGCATGGAATTCACTTCGCTGTACATACAGTAGTTGCTTCATGTTACGAATTATTAACAACCCTTAATGTTGTGAAAACTTGATATACAATATATAAATCGGAGTGTAGAGACAATAGATAAATATAGACACACTAAATCCACCTTGTATTATAATTCAAAAGTAATTAAAATTATGGCGACCCGTTCATCCCACCACGATATATGGCTCTCCGTTTGACGTTCCGCCATTGACATAACAACAAAAAGTACTATCACTCTCGTTTCAATTTTAATAGTCTAAATCAATGACGGCTCCACAGTATTGCCGATATATATGTCGCGGATTCAAATGGATTGCCATTTTAATGGCCGCCATTGTCGTCCGGCGCTGGCGCTGTCTTGAGAGCAAGAGACCAAGAGACCAAGGAGGTGACTCGACAAAATGATCACACGCGCTACTGACATTTATATTTTATATTTCTATTTATGTCTTTATATTTTATATTTCCATCAGTCGGCTACATAATAAAATAGGCACCCATCTTATATTTTTCACACTTGACGTCTGACAACCGACCAACCTACATGACATACATCACGTTGTGTGGTGTTGCTATTCTAATAAGTGACGTCGTATACCCGCCTAAATTTATTATCTCTGACATCGTCATTAATAATTACAAACACAACTTTCAGAGCTTAACAGTAGTTTAATTTATTAAAATAAATAAATTAACAGTTTTATCGAGTAACAACACCGTGAAGCGGGTTCAGGGCACCGATCTAACTTTGATCAACGAGAACACTTCAGCGATCCAACTCGATCAGTTGCTTTCTCTCCAACATGTCTCAAAAACTGTCTGCCTCCCTAAAGTAAAGAAACTCGACCCCACTCAAGGCACGTGCTCCTCTCTGATTGGTTGTTACGTGATTACAATATTCATCTTTTTCTTATAGATAAAAACCTTATTGATTTTTGTTCTAGAAAAATGTGACAAATCAAATAAAATTAAATCAAGAATTCTAAAAGTAACAATAATAATAATTAAAATGTAGACAAATAATATTGAGTGTCAAACATCAATCAACCGACTCATAGCTTCCTCCGACATATATATTGTAATAAGTTATACTTGTTGCTGTGATTTGAGTAGATAGACGAGATTTTGTGACGGCAAACGGCTCTCTTATCCTGGGACATCCTGGGACATTTTTCACACACGGCCATCTGATCCCAAATTAAGCTTGTATAAAGCTTGTGCTATGGAAACCAGACAACTGATATACTACATATACTACTTTTCTTTTGTAAATACATACTTATACAGAAAATTGCACCCAGACTCAGGACAAACAGACAAGTTCATGCACACAAATGTCTGTCCTGGGTGGGAATCGAACCCACAACCTTCGGCGTGAAAAGGCAAGTATCTACCAACCACGCCAACCGGCTCGGCTTATACTATATATCTTTGTTATATATTATTGTAATAATGATAAAAAAAATTATTTATTTTTTTAAGTGAGAGCTTCTTCAAGCGCGTTGCGCTGGTTCATCCTAGAAGATAGACTTGTGGCTTCGGGTCACCGACATGCTAATGTTAATATAATATAATGAAATCGTTGAAAGTACAAATAATTTAAGTTTTGTGGAAATTAATTAGATAAAATTTATTAAAATTTATTTACTAACAGTATATACAAATAATATGAGTGTTTTAACTATTATTTATTAAAATTAAGCTGTATTAATATTTGTACCGAGTTTGCGAAGTACTGTGTATTTTGTTTAATTAAAAAACTATTTAATAAAAGGAATACAATTATTACTTGGAGTAGATCCCATAGATGCGGAAATTGGACAAATATATTTAAGTTCCAGGTTTTCAATTCTATCGACAGTCACTATATGACTGCCTGTTTTTTTTTTAACAAAACTTTTCTTCATTTACTTAATTCAGTTTTTTTTTTATTAGTTTTATTTAATTATAAAATATTTAAATAACCATCACGTCTGGAAGGGGTCCCAAGATTGTCCCTTTTTTAGTTTAAGTCGTTCACAATACATATTATTTAGAGAGAATTGAAATATCAACTAAAAATAAGTAATTAATTACAAAATTACGAATTTAACGATATTTCGTCATGGCACGAAAGGAACAATTTAAATAAGCTAATTATGGATCAAAAAATCATTTACAGAATATATCGATATCTTGCTCAAACAGTCAATGATTACCATGGTAACTGCTCGTGAAAGCCCGTGGTAGCTAAGAAGTGACATGACAGGTAATCGCTAAAAATATTATTTATTATAGAAAAGAAAATATATTGATGCGTTCGTTATTTTAAATTATCATATTTAGTGCAGTTTCAAAAATTGAGACAAATTAGAAAATCCCGCTGAAAATATATATATCATGGTTTAAGCTAAACTCATGGTCACTTTAAAATAGTTTAATGTACGACATACTCGTCCAAAGGAAATTTCATCTGATATGTCTACGATGTCTCGGCTAAAGTGGAATATAAGTTATTTTCATAAATATTGGTTATTTTCATAAGTATTGGTTTGTCGTTTCGCTTCAAGTTTATGATGATGTCCTCCTGACCGATTTTGGCCATGGCAGCCAATCTTAAGAGAGATTAGCCAGCTGCGCAAGACATATTACAGTGCACAAGTGTGTGGATGGACAGGAGCACTCTGTTTACTCCCATATTTCGATGGGACGGCAGTATGCTATGATCTTCGTATCGTAGCCGCAGCTTAACTGCCCGTAAATTTCTATCCGTGCAGTGACGGAGAAAGAATACATTTCACTGCCCCTCTCTTTCCCATAGGTGTCGTAAGAGGCGACTAAGGGATATCTGAGCGACCATCTGCTCATCTGGTGGTAGGATGCTAACATCCGCCTGGCTTGTTACCACCGTACGCATGGTGAAAAACTCGTGAAGTGGCTTGCAGCCGCGTTTCGAGGTCAGCCAGCGTACAGACAGAGCTCGAGCGAGTATTGCCACGATGGGTGTTGGTCCAATTGGAGACGGCTGTTGAACCAATGCCGGGGGAAACTGTATTGACCTGCCGGTCAGGGAGACCCGAAGAAACGGCTGTTCCGCTGGCCGCCCGTGGCATAGTACAGGGGCCCGAGCGTGCCTAACCAGCTCGTGAGGCTGCCCCACCAGGCCACGCATAATCTCGGAGTAGACCGTCGTGCCGGTTGGTGACCGGTAGGTGGGGTCCCGGCGGCCACTTCCGGGGGGGTTCGGGGGCCCTTCCGTCCGGCGGGTCAGTGTATTTTTCCTTTTGGCAACCACTTGGGGAAACACGCCTCCACACTTTGCCCATCCCTATCGTGGCAATACATCGCTCGCTTCACGTCTCTTTTCCATTTCATTTTTCCCAAATGGCGCAACAAAAAAGAAATAACGGTCGTACAGCGGTGCACACTCCCACCATACCCTCGCTGTTTGAGGTCGAGTTCTCTAACATCCGAGGACTCCACACTAACCTCAACGCTGTCCACCACCATCTCGAGACAGCACGGCCAGCAATGTTGTTTCTCACGGAGACACAAATACTCCGTCCTGCCGATACCAGCTACCTTAATTATCCCGGCTACACGCTTGAAGAATTCTTCAAAGCGAAAGCCGGAGTAGGCTTGTTCGTCAGGACGGATGTTTGCTGTCACCGACTGCGCTGCTTGGAGGACCCCTCCTTCTCCACGTTGGTGGTACGTGTGGACCTGGTTCGTCAGAGCCGAGTCTACGTGTGCCTCTACAGATCCCACAATGGTGACTTGGAGACAAGCCGATTATTTGACCATCTTAGTCGGGTGGCAGATGCTGCGCAAGAGCAATTTCCTAACGCGGAATTGGTGTTTTTGGGGGATTTTAATGCTCTGCTTTGAGAGATTTCAACCACGAATCCTGGTTGAAATCTCTCAAAACTGACCATGCTGGAAGGACTGCTCATGCTTTTGCTCTCACACATGACTTGACCCAACTGGTTGATCAGCCCACCAGGATCCCAGACATTGATGGGCAAGCACCTTCTCTACTGGACCTTCTGCTGACTTCTCACCCGGTGGAATATCAGGTTGTGGTTCAGGCTCCTCTTGGCTCTTCGGATCACAGCCTTATTTCTACCAGAGTGCCACAGGCCAAGCTGCCGCCACTAGCGGTATGCAAACGTCGCGTTTGGCACTATAAGTCGGCAGATTGGGACGGTATGCGCGATTACTATGCGTCAGTCCCTTGGAAGGAACGTTGCTTCAGTGGGAATGACCCGACAGCTAGTGCCGCTGCTGTTGCTGATGAGATCATGTTAGGAATGGAATACTACATTCCTAGCTCAGATCTCATCAATAGGGGTACGCGTAACCGTTGGTTCACGCGTGAATGTGCCGACGCTGTATCATCTAAGCAGGCGGCATATCGCAAGTGGATCAACGGCTGTATTAGCGGGGCATCTAACATTGACTCACTGAAAGCAAACTATAATAAAAATTCCAAGTCCTGTAGAAAGGCATACACGAGAGCGGATGCACAGCGCATTGTACAGATTGGTCATGACCTTATTTCGCATCCTAGGGGCTCCCGTAGCTTCTGGCGTCTGACCAAGTCTGTGCAAAACAATTTCTGCCAACCTTCGCTGCCACCGCTCAGAAATCCGAACGGATCGCTAGCTCACAGTCCGCAAGAGCAAGCTGATCTCCTGGCTAAACTCTTTGCCGACAATTCCGTCATCGATGATTGTAGTGCACTACCTGCCACCTGCAATACCTGCATGTGGCCATACGATGCCTGACATTAAAATCAGGCAACGTGATGTGCGTGCGGAGCTGCAATCACTTGATGTACGGAAAGCTAGCGGTCCCGATGGAATACCAGCCATAGTGCTGAAGAAGTGCGCAGCGGAGCTGTCTCCTGTGTTAACGCGCCTGTTCCAACTTTCTCTCTCTTCGGGAAGTGTGCCGGAGGCTTGGAGAAGAGCTAATGTGCAAGCGATTCCCAAAAAAGGGGATCGGTCTGACCCGGCAAATTATCGGCCAATAGCTATCACCTCAGTACTTTGTAAGGTGATGGAACAGATTTTAAACAACCAACTGATCCATTACCTAGAAGATCACTGTCTAATTAATGATCGTCAGTACGGGTTTCGACCAAAACGGTCCACAGGTGATCTTCTAGCGTACGTAACACACCTCTGGGGTGAAGCTATCGACAGGCATAGAGAATCGTTGGCTGTCAGCCTCGATATCTCCAAGTCTTTCGACAGGGTCTGGCACAGAAGTCTTCTCTCCAAGCTACCGGCATATGGTCTGCCTGCTCAGCTATGCACCTGGATTGCCAGCTTCCTACACAAGCATAGCCTTCGTGTTTTAGTAGATGGTTGCGCTTCACAATCCTATGTAGTGAATGCTGGGGTCCCCCAGGGATCTGTGCTATCTCCCACACTCTTTCTTTTGCATATCAATGATATGCTCTCTCTTGGGAACATACATTGCTATGCAGACGATAGTACAGTGCATGGTGGATACCACGGACGCGCAGTGGCTGGGCGAGCGGAAATTGAGGAGAGGCGGAAGAATCTTGTCATTGAACTCGATAGGACGTTAGAGCTCATCGCCAAATGGGGCTCTGATAATCTTGTTGAGTTTAATGCCAAGAAAACACAGGTATGCGCTCTCACGGCAAAAAAGTCAACATTTTCCCCTCTTCCCTCCCTCTGTGGTACTCCGCTGGTGATGCAAAGCAAAATCGCCATGCTGGGGATTGACGTTCGCTGCGATCTTAGTCCAAGGGATTACATCGAGGCTGTTATAAAAACAGCTTCACGGAAACTCGGAGTTCTGAACAAGGTGCGGCGCTTTTTCACGCCGCAACAACTGTGCCTGCTGTACAAAACACAGGTACGGTCTTGCGTGGAATATTGCTCGCACCTTTGGGATGGCTCCGCTAAGTACCTACTTGAGGCCTTGGACCGGTTGCAGCGACGTGCCGTACGTATTATTGGCGACGTAAAGGTCACAAACACCCTTGAACCTTTACAATTGCGTCGTGAGATAGCAGCACTGAGCGCTTTCTATCGACTGTATCACGGCGAGTGCTCTGAGGAATTATTCTCTCTAATTCCTGCTTCCCCCTTCCTTCTTAAGTCCACGCGAGCTGGTTCTCGATGTCACCGCCTTACTGTGACATCAATTCCATCGCGTACAAAGAAATTTGGCAACTCCTTTCTTTGTCGCACTTCCAAAAAATGGAATTCCTTACCAGCTCACGTGTTCCCCTCCTCTTACAACCCGGGTTCCTTCAAACGAGGCGTGAAGAGGCATCTTGCGGGCCGGCAAGGCGATGGCGGCTAGTGCAGAACGTTTTTCCCGTCTGTACTGGCCGTCGTCGCGTTTGGACTCTACTACCACTTACCATCAGGTGGAGTAGAGTCATTTGCCCTCCCGGCGAATATAAAAAAAAAAAATGATATAAGGCCTATTTTAGAACGCGTATACAATAGATTTGCTTCGTTGTTCCACATTTGTCTAATACATGCATCCTCACCTTAAAAACAGAAATTAAGTACTTGAAAACTTAGCTTATCCAGTTTTAAACGTATTATAATAACCCAGGACCGTATCTTTTTCATTTGACGGGCCGGTTAGCGTGGTTGGTAGATACTTGCCTTCCACGCCGAAGGTTATGTGCATGAACATGTCTGTTTATCCTAAGCCTGGGTGTAATTATCTATATAAGTATGTACTTACAAAAGAAAAGTAGTATATGTAGTATATCAGTTATCTGGTTTTCATAGTACAAGCTCTGCTTAGTTTGGGATCAGATGGCCATGTGTGAACAATGTACCAGGATATTAATATTATTATTTGCTACGTACGATCCCATCATGCAAAACAAAGCCGATACATTATTGATCGACACTATTATTATATGAATAATAATCATTACAGACGTGTTGTGTGAAATTTTAGTATTATATTACTATTGACGTGTCTAACTGATTAGACAAACAACCGTTATCAATATTAACCGTGTCGAAAGTGAATGATCAATCTGCCAAGTTGTCAATAGATAAGTATGTTGAGTGAATGCAAATGACGATTTTGATGAAACAATAGTATATAATTGGATATTAATATATTTTTTTTTTATATGCCCCGGGATGGCAAATGACTCTACTCCACCTGATGGTAAGTGGTAGTAGAGTCCAAACGCGACGACGGCCAGTACAGTCGGGAAGAATGTTCTGTACTAGCCGTCCCCGCCTTGCCGGCCCGCAATCCGCGGTGGCGGATGGGGCACGACGCTGTAGAAACGTTCTGTTGGGTCAGAAAGGTTCTTGATTACGAACCAGCATGGACAGGCCCTCTACAAAGTGGGCAGATCTTATGAGAAACGCGAACCATTAGATGCAGGTACCGCAAGACCGGCCGTCGCGTGGATCTTTGAGCGGAGCTTCAGTCCAAAAATTGGATAAAAAGCAAAAGCCATCTCAGTAGGAACTTCCCCAATCATAAAGTCGTATTATTATTCTGCTTAAAAGGTGAGTGACCCAGTGTAACCAACTAAAGTGACAAGGGACATAATGAAAGACTCAGTCAGTATGCAATATATAATATTAAACGAATTATTCTTAAATATTACTTAAGAGTATCTATCGCTTTCGATATTAAAACATAATAATTAACATTTTTAATCTGGCAACAACAACATTGACAGATAATTCTGGCGGGAAGTTGATTGACTTTTGAATTCCTTCTTACGAGCATTGCGTGAGTTGGTATCAAGTTTTTACAACAATATCTTAGTTCCCAAAATTTATGGCACATTGGCGATGTAAGCAATATATATTTTTTCTTACAGTATCACCAGTTATTGGCCAGTCTTTCAACCAATATTTCAAATAAAAAAAAAATCTTATATTATTATTTCAGTTTTAGATTGCCTGGACTAGCTCTATACTTTACTGAAAGAGTAACCTTAAAAGACGGAGTAAAAGGCTTTCATTTATAAAACTCAGTTCCTGTTTAATGTTTATTTTAATTAAACTTGCATTAAATGCATTCACTAAGTATTTTTTTAATGCGTTTGAAATTCTTGAGCTAAAATCTTTGCGTAAACAGTTAAAAAGAATTAGTACGGTCAGAAGAAAAAATATATTTAATACATAGTTTAATTCTTTATGATTAATATAATATTCACAGCTTCTACTCTTGAAGAGATGTGACAGTGGAATACGATCCTAATCGTATTCCACTGTCACTTCAAGGTGAGTTGGTGGGTACACAAATAGCATATATTTAAAGAAATGAATACATACAATACAATTATACTGGTGGTAGGGCTTTGTGTAAGCTCATCAAATATTCTACCGCAAAATAGCAGTACTTGGTATTGTTGTGTTCCGGTCTGAATGATGAGTGAGCCAGTGGAATTACAGGCACGAGGGACATAACATCTTAGTTCCTAAGGTTGATGGCGGATTGGCGATGTAAGCGATGGTTAACATTTCTTACAATGCCCATATCTATAGTGGTTGGTGACCACTCACCATCAGGTGGCCCATATGCTCGTCCACCTACCTATAGTATAAAAAAGTCTGTTATTAAAAATAATCTCATTGTTAAAGGTATTAGTCAATTGGCTAATCCTTATAGTACCGCCGAGCTGAGCTTTCTGCTGATAACAAATGGGGGCTTAACAGGAGCTTTGAATTCAAGATTACTCCCAAGGTTTTGGTGAAGTTTAATAATTTTAAAGATCATTATTATTCAATTTTCAATTTATGCATTGTTAATATTACAAATTATAGGCCTTACTTATTAAAGTTATTTAGCGGGTGATTAGTTGAACAATGCTGTGTCTTCTTCTTTTAAATATCAAATCAATAATGACAGAAAGGGAGAAATCAGTGTTTAACTAAACAACCACTGAGCTATGTTAATAAGGGTATGATTTATCTCCTTCTATCATGAGTGATTTGACATTTGAAAAAAGAAGATACATACTGCTTACAAAGTATTTATGGATAAATGCGTTAGTCTTTTTTCAATCTCCTTCTATCATCAGTGATTTGACATTTGAAAAAAGAAGATACATACTGCTTACAAAGTATTTATGGATAAATGCGTTAGTCTTTTAGCAACCACCGAACTATAACGAATTTACATAAGGACTTAAGTCTTACAATGTCAATAATAAGTCTGTTCAGGTTTACACCAGAAATTCTTGAAAATACCCTCAAAGCTACAGTTGGCCAAAGATTCGCGATAAAAGAAATCCAAGCGGGAGATTTTATTAAAAACATATATTACTCTTGTATTGTTTACTTTCATGCTGTTTCCCTAAGAACGGGGGACTTAGGAAAATAAAATTTTATCACAGCATGTATCCACGTATTATCTCAGCCTTGTGGAGTGTTTCGTTTACACCCGGGCGATATTATATTTATTATGTATCCACAACATGTGAATTTTTACTACAACCGATATCCTGTAGCTTAGTTCGTTTATTATATTTATTTATCATCAAGGGTTTAAGCCCTAAGTTTGACACTATTCATGTCTTTTTCTGTCACACATAACGTTTTTTTTCTGTTTTCAAGAATTTCTCATTAGTAGCTTGGCATTCGGAATTTGACAGTCTTTTATCGCTCTTGAAGTACGTAAAGTATGTCGTGTGTATATTTCCGTTCGCGTCGGTTTCTGTTCTCATTGAACAACTAGTCTCTTTTGAGTATGGCCTTGACCAAAATTGATCAGAAGACATCATTCGTGGAGAGGAATTTATAGGTAAGCAGACTGGTCCCAATGTATGCCAAATATTTTGCATGTAATACACTAAGCTAAATCCAAACAAATAGGCAATCCCATTATGATTAATGACAAACACTGATATTAAAAATACGAAAACTGGTTCTTATACAAATAATCTAACAACTTAAATCTTCTTGTAGTCAGTTTGCACAAATTTCTACTAAGAGAAAAATATAAAAAAAAACTTTTCTAGTCAACTCAAATACAAACCTAAGTATTCTTTTTTCGTCAAAGAAATACAGAAATAATTAATAAAACGAATCAAATCTGAAACTTTGCCACGATTGAAGGGGAGTGGATATAACAAAAGTGCTCGCTGTCAGACCTGGTTCTAGACAAAGGCTGTAACGAGCTAGCTCTGTTGATAGCAACTATTGCAAAGCGCGACTTTTATTGTTATGTGAATTATTGTAGAAATTTTCTTTGAAATCACAGCGTATATTTCTTATTTGTTATATAATTTACTATTTGTGGACTGACTGTCCCATTGGTGTAGTGGCATAAGGCATATACCGAGGTTCTGGGTTCCAACCCCAGATCGGTTTGATGAAAGTTATAAGGTTTTTCTGGATTTTCCGTCACAGGATTGTGAGAGAATAGAAAGTGCACTTGTGTTTGCGCACACACTTGTTTACTGTCCTGCGTAACAGTGGCTGGTCTCCCTCGCTAAGAATATATTATAAAGCAAATTATTATGTACAAAATTATATAGATGATAAAAGATAATAACTACTGCGTTTCTTGCCGGTTCTTCTTGAATCTTGATTCCATAGGTAGCTTAACAGTGGAAGCTTTATGTAAAATGAAGATTTGAAAGTACCAATCTCAATTTGAATATGAAACCTTTAAAATGTGATTCTTTTCAATAGAGCAATCACTTACACGCACACACTACGCGAGTAGTTGGTTAATTTTAGTTTAAATATTGACTTGAATAAATTTCTATTTTACTTTATATAACAACAAAATGAAAGTATACAGTTAAAGGTATACGTAGATTCGTGCCTCTATAACATCGCGGCTGTAGACCAGAGATCGAAGCATAAAAGGTTCCGTGGTTCTCACGAAAGTTACTTTAAATCCGAGCAAGTACTAGATTTTTAAGTTACAAATACATTTCAATAGATAGCACTCATTAATTTTGCGTCACTCCGAACCGTGCAGAATGGGTTTACTTATATACATATTTATATATATATAAGGTAGGTGGACGAGAAAATTGGCCATATAAATTGGTGCTGTAAGAAAAAAATATCCATTTTTTACATCGCCAATGCACTACCAACCTTGGGAACTAATATATTATGTCCTTTGTGCCTGTAGTTACACTAGCTCACTTACTGTTTAACTTAACTTAATAATTTTTTTTATTACTCAGAGAAAAAAAAACAATGATTTTCATTGACATTTCAAGTATTAACATTAAGTATAAAAACTGTATATTATTTGAATATTACTATCACATGGTGTAAGGGCTTTGTGCTTACATCTGGGTACCACTCACTCTTCATGTATTCTGCCACTAAACAGCAATACTTACCACTGTTGTGTTCCAGTTTAAAAGGTATATGAGGGATGTTTATTTCTTACAATGTCAATATCTATAGGCGGTGGTGACTTACCATCAGGTGACTCATTTACCTATCTGCCTACACAATATAAATATATATGAATTAATAATAAAAGCCGAGATGCCCTAGTGGTTAGAACGCGTGAATCTTAACCGACGATCGTGGGTTCAAACCCGGGCAAGCACCACTGAATTTTCATGTGCTTAATTTGTATTTATAAATTATCTCGTGTTTAACGGTGAAGGAAAACATCGTAAGGAAACCTGCATGTGTCTAATTTCATTGAAATTATGCCACATGTGTATTCTACTAACCCGCATTGGAGAAGCGTGGTGGAATAAGCTCCAAACCTTCTCCTCAAAAGGAAGAGGTGGCCTTAGCCCAGCATATCAAGCTGCAATTACTATTGCGCTAGCAATAGTTTACGACCTAGCAATTTAAAATTCGCAGGTTCGATTTCGTTTTGGGCAATTGGCGTCGCTACCCCTAATAAGTTGTACATTTAAGGTACCGACATAATTATATATATATATATAAATTAAACGTTAAAGAACCTTAGATTACTATGTACATATAGACATGTTACAGCATGCAAATTGAGATTATATAACATAACATAAGGGATGTTAAGGATACGAAATTTCGAATCGGGATACACACGGTATATATGAATACTATTATACCGGATACATATTAAAATAATTCGGATTATCGGATTGTTTCGGATATTTTCTGTTATGGATTATTTAGGAATTGTAAAAGGGACATACAAATATAACATGACATCGTGCAAAACAAAGTTAACATTTTTACAATCGATCGGGGTGGCTCAGTGGTTTAAACACGTGAATCCTAACGGATGAATGAGGGTTCAAAAATCTCCGAATTTTCATGTGCTTTATTTGTGTTTATAACACGTGTTCGGCGTTGAAGATAAACAGCATGAGAAATTTTTTTATTGTATAGGTAGGCGGACAAGCAAATGGTAATGTAATAATGGCCACCTGATGGTAAGTGGCCACCAACGCCCATAGACATTGACATTGTAAGAAATTTTAACCATCGCTTGCATCGCCAATGCGCCACCAACCTTGGGAACTAAGATGTTATGTCCCTTGTGTCTGTAATTATACTGGCTCACTCACCCTTCGAACCAGAACACAACAATATCAAGTACTGCTGTTTTTACTGTGGTAGAATGAGCTCCAAATGCACAGGAGGCCTTAGACCAGTAGTGAGACATTTGCAGGCTGTTATAAGACTAGTATAAATAAACATTTTTTAAATTAACACCCTAAAATTTGTAAATCACATTATATATCTTTTAAGTGTATATTCCTAAGAGTAAACTGTCGTTGTTTACGAATAATGAATGAATTAATTAATATGTTATGTAAAATAAAACAACATTTATAATTACTGATATTAATTATTTAAACAAATTGTTTTTTATTTATTTTTTGTTTTTTATAATTCGTTGAAAAAGTAGTAATCGCGTTTCACATGATTAAACAAAAGTAGACTTTTTTCATAATATTATGATTTTAATTATAATGTAATATTTTACTTGTACTCAAGAAAGCTCGTCGACCCATAAAATCCCTTTACCTTTTAGTGTTACTAAGCGGGCGATTAGTTAAGCAGTGCTGTGTCTTCTTCTTTCAAATGTAAAATCAATTATGACAGAAAGAGAGAAAACAGTGCGTCACTAAGCAGACACTAAACAACGTTTATTATATTATAATAAATAAGGTTCTTTACTTTTTTTATAAAACAAAGTAAAAGACAAGCCTTAACTTTATATAGGTAAAATATAAAGCAACCCCTATACCTGTAATGTGTAAAGCAACAGACACATCTCTGGGATCGAATGAAATAGAACGAAGATATGTCACAAACGTTATCACATAAATCTAGCCAAAGATTTACAGATAGTGAAGTATCATGTTCGCTTTCGCTTTGCTTATTCGCACAGGTGATTTCGATCTTTAATCAGAAACAAATGAAATTTCTCCTGTTATTTCACATTACATTCCAAAATGTACTCTATTCCCTAAGCGATAAGATGCACAATCGAGAACCAGTGAAACCAAGAAATATACCTAGTAATTCGGAGATCAAAGAATTACGCTTCAATTAAACACAAATTACATTCGTAATAAGCTGATGAGATGTGCCCGTGGGTAGAACACGTGAATCTTAACGGAAGATTACGGGTTCAAATCCGGTTAAGCACCACTTAACGTAAGGTTAAAGTGACCTACTTGCTGGTCAAAGGCCTTACTTTCTTTAGAACGTTTTGTGCCTATAGCATAACTCTGATTCATATATAACAGACTTATATATATACTTGTCACATGGTGGTAGGGCTATGTGTAAGCCCGTCTGGGTTAGTACCACTCACTCATAACATATTTTGCCGCCAAACAGCAATACTTCATATTGTTGCGGTTTCAAGAGTGAGGGAGCCAGTGTAATTAAATGCACTCAATAGACATAACATCTTAGTTCCCAAGGTTGGTGGCGCATTAGTGATGCAAGGGACCATCCCTATTTCGCCACTAATGCTATATAATATTAATAATATATAATAATATATCCAAAATTAAGCTTGTATAAAAGCTTGTGCTATGGAAACCAGACAACTGATATACTACTTTTCTTTTGTAAATACATACTTATATAGATAATTACACCCAGACTCAGGACAAACAGACATGTTCATGCACACAAATGTCTGTCCTGGGTGGGAATCGAACCCACAACCTTCGGCGTGAAAGGCACCAATCTATATATCTACCAACCACGCCAACCGGCCCGTCAATATGATATGATAAATAGATAATAGCCTGAGATAGCCCAGTGGTAAGAACGCGTTATCTTAACCGATGATCGTAGGTTCAAACCCGGGCAAGCACCACTGAATTTTCATATGATTAATTTATGATTATAATTCATCTTTACGGTGAAGGAAAACATCGTGAGAAAACCTGCGTGTGTAATTTCACTGAAATTCCATTCTGTTCTTCTCAAAAAGGGAGAGAAGGCCTTAGCCCAGCAGTGGGACATTCACAGGCTGTTACCGACTACCAAGATAATAATTAAATATTTTTTTCCTACGGTGACAATGTATGTAGCCACTAGTTCAACGAAACCGACTTAAGATGTAAATGAATTACTAAGTATATAATACCCGTCTGGGTTGCTTCCTCCCGTGCTTCCATCGCTTTATATAATAATATTACATTCTTACAAGCAAGCACACACACACCCACACACACCCACACACAATAAAATCCACAACCCTTATTCCTTATATTTCGATACAGTGTACTGTGGAAAGAGTTAAGTAAGTACTGGCCAGGTCTTTATGGAAACTAATTAACTGACATCAACCCACGTGGGAATGTTTTTATTGGCGACATTAGCACTACAAGGTACTGTAGAGGCCAGGGCACTTGCTACGCAAATTGATAAGAGGATTCTTCTTTACCAGACCACAAACAATCACACACACATATACAAGCACATACATTTTAAATTAAGAACATTGTTAAAATATAATATTAAGTTAAGCTACATCCGAAACAGTCTACAAACAAGACCAGCAATAAACTCAAACGAGAAGCAAATTTAAATATTCATTGAAATTTCTATATATAAAAAAAAAAACAAATTGTCGCTACATAGTAACAAAACAAAGTTGCAAATTGTAACTTCGGTCAGCAACGGATTGAACTTACCCAAAGCTCTACCAAATATAACTACATGAGCGTTATTATGTAGTTTTGCTTAAAGTAACGCCCTGTGAATGTGCGACGTCTGGGCTAAGGCCTCCTCTCCCTTTTTGAGGATAAGGGTTGGAGCTTATTCATGGAACATGGAAGAACTTTAGTAAAATTAGACACATGCAAGTCTCCTCACGATCTTTTCCTTCACAGTTGCGCATGAGATGATAAATAAACAAATTAAGCACATAAACATTTAGTGGTGCTTGTCTGCATTTGTACTCGTGATCATCGGTTTGGATTCACGCATTCTAACCACTTGGCCATCTTGGCTCGAATACATTTTTAGTGGTGTAGCTTTTTCATGGTCATAGATAATAAATCTTGTAAACATGTAATTAGTACTACGAGAAGAATTAATAAATTTTGACCTCATGATTACATAAAGGTAAAAGGTCTGGCAAATGGGCCACCTGATGGTAACCACTGCTTCAGACATTTGCATCACCAACGCCCTACGAACCATGAATACTAAGATTTTATGTCTCTTGTGCTTGTTACACTGGCTCACTCACTCTTTGCGACACGACTAATAATTATTGTTTCGCAGTAGAATATGATGAAAGGTTAATATCTTCCCAGACGGGTTTGTAAAAGCCCTACCACCTACCTCAACAAGATCACATATTATAGAAAAGCATGGAGTTAGTATGCATTGATTCTCACGCTGGATATATAATAATGGTATTGGTTTTGATCTTGTTATCTACAATTCATACAACTTTACATGGCGATTCAGAAGTGCTTAAAAACCTACTCGAATAATGTACATTTTGATTTTCGGGATTATATAATTAGAACCATATATATTATTTACAAACGAAACGTTTAAGTATTTATCAGATTATTTTACTTAACGAAAAATAAAAGTTAGGTTTCATAGAAATAAATGATTGAAATATGTTAATTTCATTGTTATTCTAGCCTTGAACTTAAATTATTGGTTAATGGCTACATATTATAATGATATACTTTAGAAATTTTTTAGTAAAATTTATTGTTATGGAAATATTAAATACTTCAATTAAAATAAATTATATTATACAGTAACGATTATATTAAATATAATACAATTAATATCATGAAGCTTAAATTTAATAACTAAAAGTCCCGCCAAAATTTAACGTTCCGATAAAACATAGAATCCCGTCTAAAACGTTAAACATTTGTTATTAAATAAATACCTAAGAAAATTATGAGATAAAATTATTTAGTCTCAATAACCAATTATTATGTATAATTAAAACTTCAAAAGAGTTTGATATATCTCAAAAATAAATCTCATCGTTTATTAATTGAAACTCAATTATTTGAGGAGGCCTTTAGCCCAGCAGTGGGACATTCACAGGCTGTTACGGTAATAAACAAATAATTATTGTTAAGGTACGTTCACGCTATATTTTTTAAGCAATCTCACTCATTATTTTAATATCCGGTCCATGTACTAAAGTTAAGCTTGTGAATATATTATATATTCAAAATCGGTAAATGAGTTACAGTATATAATAACAATATTACCAATCGTCTCTTTAAAGTATTTAAATATAGAACTTATGTATATAATCATTAGATCTGATGTCTCAATATAAATACACAAACTTTTCCTTACTATAAAAATAGCGAAGTATTTTCATCTACAAAATATGTCATTAAAATATATAAACGTTGTTTACACAACGTTTCATTTAACGCTGTAACGTTAATAACTCATAAATTATCTCAACACTTTTTCTTTACTTAAAAAAAAATACTCACATAAAATATTTGATCACTCGATGAATTTCTTAACTGGGCTAACTGTAGTTAGCGTCCTCGGCTGAAATATTTCAAGACTATTTTCATCTTAAATTATTGGCAACGATCACTATACAACAATTTCCACTTTCAAACTTCACTATTCACAAATCACGACACGGAATTTGGAAAAGTTACGAGAAGGTTTTTTTCGAATTCACGAACGCGATGATCGAACCAGACACGACCTATCCCGTTCGCAGTCGGGACGCAACTGAAAGAAAAGTTCTCCGAAAATATTACGTTCTTCTGAAGTGCGTGGGCGAGATCAAGATATCTCCTGTCTCTGTCTGTTGCTTCAAAAACTGCTGAATGCATAAGGAATGTCGAATGTCTATAATGGGACACACTTCTATGCGTTGCAAGTATCATGGAAATTAGAAGATATCGTTTAAAAAGTTAAAGGTTTTCATACTTTATATAAAAAATGCTGTACATAAAATATAACTACATATGTTGCTAGTACATAAAAATGGAACTCTGTTTTAAAATCTGATTATCTTTTATTATTATATAGCTTCTAGTATAATAGTATAAATACCACTTTTATAAATTGATTTAAATCAATGGCTTTTTTTATTATTTTTTTTATTTAGGTAATTTTTAAGTTGTTTAATGTCTTTTTTCATTATACATTAGTATGGCAGCTTTTACCCTTTATATACTGAATAAAAGTCGAGATGGCCCAGTGGTACGAACGCGTGATTCTTAACCGATGAACGTGGGTTCGAACCCGGGCAAGCACCTCTGAATATTCATGTGCTTAATTTCTGTTTATAATTCATCTCGTGCTTTTCGGTGAAGGAAAACATCGTGAGGAAACCTACATGTGTCTAATTACATCGAAATTCTGCCACATGTGTATTCCACCAACCCGCATTGGAGCAGTGTGGTGGAATAAGCTCCAAACCTTCTCCTCAAATAGGGAGAGGAGGCCTTAGCCCAGCAGTGGGACATTTACAGGCTGTTACTTATACTGAATACTACTTGTTTCTAATATACACATACTACCGAGAATCAAAAATTACAGGTAGTAGTTTTCTCTTTTACACCAAATTACCTTATTTACTTTTTTTTTTAAATATTAAAAAAAATAATCAATCGATTATTTCACCGAAGAAGCTCAGTGGATATAATACATTTATTTAAACCTTTTAAAAGACCGTAGCTTCAAACCTGAGGGATACTATTTTATATGGTTAATGTGTAAGCATTTATACCTGAAAAGCCGAGACGGCGCAGTGGTTAGAACTTTTAAATCTTAACCGTGATTTCGAGTTCAAGCTCAGACAAGCATCATTTAATATTTACTGTGCCTAATTCGTATTTATAAATGCTCCTGCATGTTTTCTCACAATTTTCTCCTTTACCGTCGAGCATGTAATGAGTTTTAAACATAATGAATGCGTAATAAGTACGAAAGTCGACTATAATCTTAGTTATAAGTACTAAAACTGATATGTTTGGCTTAAAAAAAATTAAGAGTATGTATTCACGTGAAGATTTTAAAATCTACATATAGACCGGCTGTCATCAATTTTGATTGCTGATTCTTACGTTACAGGCTCTATAAGTAAGTGTTCCTAGCAAAATCAATTAATTGAAAAATTATAATAAAATGATAAAAATTATACTAGATAATTTCTGTACAAAAAGTAATGATATCCCATCAAAAACATAAATGTGAAATGAGAGCCAAGTTCAATATTATGATATATGCCTTGGTTGTTGACTCCAACGACAAAAAAAGCGAGATCTAAATGGGTGCCAAGTTCAATGGTCAGTCCTGAAATTTATTTATAACAACATAGAATATTTTATAACAACTTAAAATATCGTTTTTTCTTATAACTTAGGATAATATTTTGATGGGATAGACTAGTTTCTGCTCGCGACTTTCTGTGTGAAATGGGGGATGAAGATGTAGGCGTTAGGTCCCATGACCTTTTTATACCCTTGACAACGTGCATACATTTCCTAATGATGTGTTGAGATGTAAAGACGTAAAAGCATATTAAACAAACACTTCGCATTTATAATATTAGTAAGGGTATAAAGCCGAGATGGCCCAGTGGTTAGAACGCGTGAGACTTAACCGATGATCGTGGGTTCAAACCCGTGCAAGCACCACTGAATTTTCTTTTAGAAAAGAAATAATATAACTAACAAACAGATAATTAATCAACACTATAGCACGGTTTCAAATACATCCAGCGCCATCTCTTGACAGAGATCAAGCATTGGCTTATTAATTCATAATTCGTAAGAACATCACTTTTATTGTAACACAGAAATTAAATATATAATAATAGCCAAAATGGCACAGTGGTAAGAACGCGTAAATCTTAACCAATAATCGTAGGCAAGGAGCACTGAATTTTCATGTGCTTAATTTGTGATTATAATTCATCTCGTGCTTTACGGTGAAGGAAAACATCGTGGGGAAACCTGCATGTGTCTAATTTTTACTGAAATTCTGTCACATGTTTATTCCACCAACCAGCACTGGAGCAGCGTAGTGGAATAAGCTCCAAACCTTCTCCTGTAAAAGGGAGAGGAGGCCTTAGCCCAGCAATGGGACATTCACAGGCTGTTACCGTTACCAGCAACGGATATGGGATTATTATGAAAAAAAAATATTGTTTTGATTTAAAATGTTAAATGTACTTAATAATTCAAAAGCGTTCATATAAAAAAAAACACTCATCAAGTCATCACTCCTCAACTTAAATTTGGTGATACGGCAATGTACATTCCCAATGTCAATCATTCTTTTTTATGTGATAGGTAGGCGGACGGACTAATGTGCTGACGGTAAGTGGCTACCATCGCATCAGAAATATTAATTAATTCCTTACACTGATATTGCACCACTAACTTTGGAAATAAGATGTTATGTCGCTTGTGTGATTTTTTTTTTTACAATTAATAGACCAGCTTTTGACCGTTGACTCGTCTGATGTTAAGCATCGACACGGTCTAGGATGTAGCACGCTTGCCTATAAGAAACCTGCTTACTCTGGATTCGAAGACACCAACAGTGTACCTTATAGGAAATACGGACTCTGGCAAAGCATTCCTCAGTTTCGCAGTGCTAATGATGAATGTAGATTCAAAGCGCTTCGTACGTAGGCGGGGAATTTCCACTGTATACCTATGGCGCTTTGGTCATGTTTGCCTGGCCGTTCGATAGTAAAAGGGGGCGGGAGGAATCAGTTCGTGTAATTCCTGAGGACATTCTCAGAAATGTATCCGATAGAAGACTGAGAGTGATGCTACCACACGTCGACGTATAGTTCTATAAATATATAGTTTGGCGGTAGAATATCAGACGAGTGAGTGGTACCAATCCAGGCTTGCACAAAGCCCTACCACATCGTTCCTCACAAATATATTTAAAAAATCTCAACTATAAATATACAAATACTCAAACAATATACAGACAAAATGAAAACCATTTTAAATTCGTCACAAAACGATTTCACTCGTAATCGCTCAATACGAAAAGTATTATCGGCTTACTTCTACACTTGATTGGTATATAGATCAGATTAACAATTCATTTTATTGTGAAAGTACAATTGTAAATTATATAAATCATAGTAATTGAATTTGAAAAGCTCAGTTCACGTTATAGTTTCACAATAAAACTTTCATTTTAAAATCCATGTAAATATTACAATGATGTAAGTAAAAGTAAGTAACAGCCTGTCAATGTCCAGCTGCTGGACTAAGGCCTCCTCTACTTTTGTTTTATGAGTAGGTTTGGAGCACATTCCACCACGCTGCTCCAGTGCGGATTGGTGGAATACACATATGGCAGAATTTCAGTGTAATAAGACACATGCAAGTTCCCTCAGGATGTTTTCCTTCACCATCAAGCACGAGATGAATTATAAACAGAAATTAAGCACATGAAAATTCAGTGGTGCTTGCCCGGGTTTGAACCCACGATCATCGGTTAAGATTCACGTGTTTAAAACACTTTTTTTTTCTCGCAGTGGAAACCTTCAGAAATGTATACGGGTCCTAAGAGGGTGGAACCGGGTTATGTGGGATTATTACCCACTAAAACCACTGCGATGGCCGTCCTCAGCACGGATCGGAGAGGCTGCGGGATCGTGTTGATATAACGCATCCGCGGCCTCTCCCGTGCTTTGCTCCACCCGTGGCTCGGCGGAGCTCTCATCAGGGGGCGAATCTGGCCCCCCCGCACTCCTCGCTAGTGCGTACGGCAGTTCGAGGCCATCACGGCTGCCATCCTCCACAGGGCCGTCTAAAATAGGACACGTGAGGCCCCCACCTCACGCATCCACAGCCCCAGGGTTATGCCCTATCTTTTAAGCCCCGGGCGTCTGGGCTATGGGAGGGCCGAGACGACGCCGTCGTCGTCTCCGCCGAGCAGGATCGGCTCTTTCCCGTTCCCGCTCCGCCATCTCCTTCTGAACCATGACGGTCTCACAGAAAGAGGCTATGGCCCTCCACGCCGATTCCCTGCGAAGCATCGCCGACACGATTGCTCGCAGGGACAAATCTTGTCCGACTTCACGAACCAGGATCTCTCTCCGCACTCCACGCGGGGCACACCTCCGACGTATGCTGAGCTGTGTCCCGGTCCGCGCCAAAGTGGTGACACATCGCCGTCGATTCGCGTCCGATCTTACACAGGTATTCTCCAAAACAACCGTGACCGGTCATTACCTACGTAAGTCGGAAGGTGACTCGTCGCTTTCGTCTCATCCAGGCTTCGAAGGCTGGCAGGATCGCTCCAAACGTGGTTTAACCACTAGGCCATCTCGGCTTTTAAAATGATTATTTAAAATATTATTAATTACACTGGCTCACTCACCCTTCAAACCGGAACACAACAATACCAACTACTACTGTTTTGCGGTAGAATATCTAAAGGAGTGGTTTGTACCTACCCAGACGAGTTTGCACAAAGCCCTACCACCAGTAAACAAATGCTACCGAGAATAATAATAAAGTAAAGGATTATAGGTACAATAAGTTATTATAAAATATTTCCTAGAACGTGATTAAGTTATAAAAATAATTTCCAGTACCATAAGCGTAATCATTCTTCAAGTATTTCTGTACTCGTCATTTTTTTAAATTCCGATTGAGTTTAATTTTAAATACAAAGTAAAGTTGGCATCAGGAATTTTGGTTCTGTAGTCAAACGCATAACTTAAGTTCATGTTTAAATTCTGCTGAACTGTTACTTATTTATTTTAATTAAATATACATAAAGAAATTCAGAAAAAGTACAAAGGATAAGGTATATATATAAATTTATATACTATATATCATACTTGTTACTGCTACAATATAATCATAGCAGTGTTTAGTTTTTTATCAGTCTATGGGCAGAAGACGTATTTTATAATAAATAGATCCAAAAACCGTCTCACATTAGGATGACAAAAAACCAGATTGATTGACACTGGTTCTTCGGGAATGGGGACTTATTCTATGAATTGAGAAGCAACATGGAGATGTTAAGGCATTTCCTCGCACAACCACTGTGAAATCAGCTTTCGTTGGTGACTTTTCCGAACCAATATGACATATAAGAAACCTTCAAGAAAAGAGCGTTCTCATTCCATAAAGGCAGGCGCCGGAGGACTTGCAGATATTCATGGGCAGTAGTAGTCACTTACCATCAGATGAGTCTCCAGCCAAAAGCTGTTCTTATATCAATAAAATATATATACGATATAATCAAAGAAAATTGATCTGAGTCTTTGCATAGTGAGTGTACACTGTGATGGGTTTCCAATATCTTGAAATACACACATACAAACGTAGAAGACATAACAAGTATATTTGTTTTTGCTTAGATATAGTTTATAGGTCAGAGATACTAAATTAACTCGGAATATTCAAGCAAGCGAAACCGTTGTTAATATTTATTAAAGTCACACATGAAATAATATAATATACATAGATCATTTATATATTATTGCAAATGTTAATGCAACAAGCCGAGATGGACCAGTGGTAAGAACGTAAATCTTAACCGATGATCGTGGCTTCAAACCCGGGCAAGCACCACTGAATTTTCATGTGCTTAATTTGTGATTATAATTCATCTCGTGCTTTACAGCGAAGGAAAACATCGTGAAGAAACCTGCATGTGTATAATTTCACTGAAATTCTGCCACATGTGTATTCCACCAACCCGCATTGGAGCAGCGTGGTAGAATAAGCTCCAAACCTTCTCCTCAAAAAGAGGAGAGGAGGTCTTTAGCCCAGCAGTGGGACATTCACAGGCTGTTACGGACGGTTACGGAAAAGAAAAGTAGTATATGTAGTATATCAGTTGTTTGGTTTCCATAGCACAAGCTCAGCTTAGTTTAGGATCAGATGGCCGTTGTGAATAACGTCCCAGGATATTATTATAATGTGAATTTTCTTTATAAAGCTACGAAATTTAGTAAGCACGTTATTTAAAAGATATTTCGATAATGGATTGAGTATGTAGTATATAGTAAACAGAATCTTATACTTTTAAATGAGCAATTCTTGTATAATTATATATACATTTATTTCGTGTATTTCGGATACAGCTCTAACGATTTGCCTTATATAAAGTAAGTATATATTTCTATTTTGCTTTTTAAGCTTAACTATATAAGTCTTAGCTAAAAAATGTAAATATTTACAGTAACTATTTTCAATTTTTGTTTGTATTTATTTAATGCTTTAGTGTAAAAATTTTGAATAAAATAAAAAATAAAACTAAAATAATAATAATAATATACCAAGTACTTAATTTAATTAATAGTAAAACGAAAACATAGTAAGGAGATCTGTATGTATCGAAACGAGGCGGTCTTTGAAGTAAATTGAATCAAATATTAATTCGATAGCCTCATAAGGACACTTTTGAATCGTCATGCTTCAATATTGAATTAAATGTAAGCTCCACCGGTTCGGAATGTAGATTCTACCGTGAAGAAGCGCCAAGTAACTCAGTGTTTACTATTTTCCATTCTTTTAATTACAGACTCAAACAAATACAATTAAATGTATGCATATCCTGCTCTCTTATATAATCTTGTGTTGAGTAATATGGCTTATTCATCAAAGTTATCATGACAAAAAGACATGAGATTTAAGTATGTGAATACCTAAAGTTAAAAGTAACAGCCCGTGAATGTCCCACTGCTGGGCTAAGGTCTCCTCTCTTTTTTGAGGAGAAGATTTGGAGCTTATTCCACCACGCTGCTCCAATGCGGATTGGTGGAATACGTATGTGGCAGAATTTCAGTGAAATCAGACACATGCAGGTTTCCACGCGATGTTTTATTCAACGTCAAGCGCGAGATAAATTATAAACACAAATTGCCCGGGTTTGAACCCACGATCATCGTTAAAGATTCCCGCGTTCTAATCACTGGGCCATCTCGGCTTTTTAAGGGTAAAAATATCTGTGGAATATTTCAGAATGTAAGCATTTGCAATGGTTAAATTTTTTTTTTTTAATTTATCCCTCAAAAATTTTCTGTCCAGAGGGATAACACATGATTGTATGAAGACATGATAGTTGTTCAATCAATGCCAGCTATCAAGTCAACTTTTCCTCACCTCTGATCTCATATGACTGTTGCCAGGTTACCGGTACAAACCCGGTTAAGTACTGAATTATTATGTGCTTAATTTGTGTTTATTATTTATCTCGTGCTCAGCAGGAACGAAAAGCATCGTAAAGAAACCAAGTATCTGATATGATAAGTCATATGTATATACCAACCTGTATTATAGCAGCGTGGTGGTAAGCAATGGAATAGTTCATGTTATATTAAATGTGTTATGAGTGAGAATGTCGAAATTAACATTCACAGAGAACAATTTTCATTCAAGTCACAGACACGAAACCATAAAAATGTAGATATGATAAAAAGTAATGCAAATTTTTTCGCAAACTGTTTTTATAACTCATTTAAGCTGGAATTGAACTGTGAACATCATGATATAAGAGCATTTTATTGACATATCATTGCTCAGCGTTAGTTTTGTCCTCGGGCGAGCACAATCTTTTCTTATCGATATTGAAGATAGATTCGCTAGAGTCCTTACCAATATTATTGAAGAACAAAAAAGCGTTTATATATATTTATATATATCACGTTATGTATGCTGCGAATGGAATTCAGGCAAATATCACGGAGTTATCATTTGGTTTTTAGTGCTTATAATTCACCCTGCATGTGTCATTTGCCACCTTTTGGTAAATAATCGCAACCACATATAGACATTGGTCCTGTAAGTAATTTTAACCATTCCTTACATCGTCAGCGCACCACCAGCCTTGGGAACTAAGATATTATTATGATTCCTGTGTCTATAAGTACAATGGCTCTCTAACTCTTTAAACTTACACTCAACAATAATAATTTTTGCTATTCAGCGGTAGAATATGTGATGAAAGAGTGGCACCCAGATGAGAGCGTCACAGTGTGCAAGCGATCCCGTGGCGCTCCTCGTTAAGACAGTAAGTGTATCGCTTGTTTTTTAGTGGGTATTCGGATGTTCGGAGCACACTCAACGCACTGGACACCGGCAAGTCCCCCACCGTTCCAGTTCCGTTTTTCCAGCGTGAAAAAAACTGGTACCCAGACGGGCTTGCGTAGTAAGAATGGTTTTCTTCACGTGGGATCGTGAGAAGCTATTTTGAATCGTTATTTTATAAGTTTACTAAATATGTTTTTAAGATAAATTTATATTTGTATTAATTAATTAATATAATTCAATTCTTCATTAAAATGCACGAAATATTTGGAAAAATCTAGAATTCTCCTAAAAGAATTTAACAAATTACATTCTTTGATATGGCGCTACTTTTAGTGCCCCACTTTTTATGGGGCGTTTCATGCGTGCTCTGCGCAACGAGTGTCATGTCCCGATTAGCAAAAATGTTGTAACGAAAAGAATTAACAAGAAATCGCTATGTTCGCGGTAAAAATAAAATGTTCTTATAAAACATTAGAGGCATTTGAGAAATCAGAATAACATTTTTTTCATATTCGGTTAGTTCTTTGTTTTAACTTTGGAATTCAATAACTATAAAAAATAATATTAATATGTGGCATATTTTACAGCAGGCTGCCTATCTCTTGCCAACCCTCACAGGATGCCTTCGCAGCTAAGATGATACCATACTATTAATTTATGCACTTACATTAAAAAATAAATAATGTTATCGCCTCTTACAACGCTCGCCGATTGAGAGTCGATCTTTTCTTCTAGGTAATGTGCTTACCGACATCTGTTAGATACATAACATACAACTCTATGGTAAAACCCCATCTAGAATACCTAATAGAAGTATGGGGTACCGCAGCTAAAACACATTTAAAACAAATTGAAACGTGTCCCAACAAAGTCAAACGATTATTCCATTACCACTACCTAAATCCGACATAAAAGATCTACATGGACACTAAATTAATGACACTATCACAGATATATAAATATAAAACATACATATTAATACATAAATTATTAAATAAAAATATTTAATACAAATTAACATTTACAAGAGAAGGACAAACACAAAAAAGTTTAACTAGAAAAAGAACAATATTTGTTTAAGACCGCCCCGAACTAACTACGGAAGAAAAAATATATTATACGAAGGAGTAGAACTATATAACAAATTACCTAACGATATTAAATATGAAATTCAGTCCTTTACCTTATATTAAAAAAAAATCACTACATATCGAAAAATTTCTCTAAGTTTCAAATAAATAAATTAAATAATTATTTAGGAATAAAATTTGTATGTATACATATATACATATATATGGTGTAACTATTTTGTAGTATTTACACTATAAATAAATAAAAATAAATATGTAATAGCCGTAGACTTACCATGTAAAAAATACGTAATAGTAGCCTTACTTTTTTTCTTTTACCCACCTCCAACAATGTTAAATTATAACAAACTAATTTAAAAATTTACTAATACCCACTTGTTCCATAATTTTTGTGTTTACTTATATGATTAACGTGTATTTCTTATATTAAGTGAATTGTATCCTTTTTTGAGTAATAAATGTCTTAAACCAGAGTAATAATCACAAGCAATAAACAAAAAGTAGACACAGAAACAAATTATCTCAAAAAAGATTAAATATTACGATTCTAATACTATAAATTTAAAGTGAATTTGTTTGAGCCATTTCAACTTTATGAACTAGCTCAACCAATCATTTGGAAATTTGGAACGCAGATAGTTTGGACACAAATATATAAATCCAGATCGGAATAATAAAAATTTTAAGCTAAAATGGTGAATATTATAGCTTAGAAACATATAAGACTAGCTAATCGTCCCGGCTTCGCACGGGTTTTGCGTAAAATACGTTCTTATTGAGCGTCTACGTCTGGTGTTTGGGGTAACCCTATAGTACTGTACTAATTTTACAATAAAACCACCGAATATGTACTGCTGATCGGATAGTGTAATTGGTCTCTCTCTCTCTATAAATTGGCTAAAACTTATTAAGTTCTTACGCGCTCGATGTGAAATACATCTCGCGCCATCTATTGATAAAAAAAAATTAAAATGACATTTGACACAATGACAATCAGCCACTGGGTCATTGAGACCCTGGCCCTTTGGGCCAAAAATTAAAGACAGGACAGGATAACCTGTCGGTGAATAACAGCCCGTGTAAAGGGGGCAACGCCAATGCCCATACCCGGACTGTCATCAGTCAGGAAGAACCAGCTCTTAATGACAATCGGGCGGATAGTTTTGGAGATCTCATTATATAATACGAGTAATGTTTGTGTATATATAAAACATTGATCAGATCTATCAAAATTAGACAAATCCAGAATTGTAAACACTAATTAAACAAATGAAAATTCAGTGGTGCTTACTCGGATTTGAACCCGTGATCATCAGCTTAGAATTACTCGTCACCTCTGGACCATCTCGGCTCAAATTATATAATATA
Organism: Nymphalis io; assembly: GCF_905147045.1. Taxonomy (NCBI): domain Eukaryota; kingdom Metazoa; phylum Arthropoda; class Insecta; order Lepidoptera; family Nymphalidae; genus Nymphalis; species Nymphalis io. The sequence goes on from NC_065909.1 coordinate 2,076,857, forward strand.
ATCGGCTTATATTGATAATAAATGAAAATTGAACAAATATTTGAAATTTGAAGATAAGTTACCATAAGTTGAAAGATAGCCGAGATGGCTTAGTGATAAGAACGCGTGAATCTTAAGCGATGATCGTGGGTTCAAACCCGGGTGTGTAGTGTAAGTAGTGCTTACTACTGAAGTTTCATGTGCTAAATTTGAAAACCTGCATATGTTTAATTTCACTGAAATTCTGCCACATGTGTGTTCTACCAATCCGCATTAGAGCATCGTGGTGGAATAAGCTCCAAAACCTTCTCCTCAAAAAGGGAGAGGAGGCCTTAGCCCAGCAGTGGACATTCACAGGCTGTTACAGTACTGTACTGAAAGATCAATAGTCAACAATCTGTTCAGATGATTGAAATCGCTTTCAATTCAGACGAAGATTGACCATAATAAACGCGATACAAGTCTTTACAATTTACATACACATTCCATAATTATTTTTGAAAATAGAAACATTTTGAATTCACTCTCTGGAATTTCGTTACAACGTGTACAAAGTTTTAAAACAATTTTTAACTTGTTATTGAGATATCAAGTTAGGGAATTTACGTTTGTTCCTTGTGAGCTATAGTTTATAGAAATTTCACGAATGCTTTTCTTAATCTTCATCATAAAGTTGTAGTGTATTTTAGTTTATGTAAATTACACGATTTTTTTTATATTATAGGTTGGCGGACGAGCATATGGGCCACCTGATGGTAAGTGGTCACCAACGCCCATATACATTGGAATTGTAAGAAATGTTAACCGTCGCTTACATCGCCAATGCGCCACCAACCTTGGGAACTAAGATTTTATGTCCCTTGTGCCTGTAATTACACTGGCTCACTCACCCTTCAAACTGGAACACAACAATACCAAGTACTGCTGTTTTGCGGTAGAATATCTGATGAGTTGGTGGTACCTACCCAGACGGGCTTGCACAAAGCCCTATCACCAGTAACTGATGATGTTGTTCATCTGACTTCATCCACGATGGCAATACTAGCTGACTGAGAAGGATTTATAGTCCAAAAGTATATGCGCAAATCCATGTGCATTCTCTTCGTCCTCATTCTCATAATCTGATAAGACACTAATCATATACTATCGGAGAGACAGCAGATGCTAGATCAGCTTTATATACTTTTGAATTTATTAAAAATATAAGCACTACATATTTCTTTACTTCGAGATGCTAATGTAAGAAAAACCCGTTTACTTTTATTTGCTTGAACTGGGGGTTGAATCCAGGACCTCAAGATATACAGCCTTAAAAGTTAGCCACTAAACCAATGGGAATTTAAACCTTACACGGGGATCTAGTCTGAAATTAAATTAAATTTTTATCAACAAATTTAGCCTAACAAGTAGTGCGTTTGAAATGAATGTGTGCAAAACATAAGGAACTAAGAAATTCGGTCACCTCTCCGGGGATTATCCCATATCCCAGATCTAAGCGCTAAATCAGCGAGAATTTTGCGGATTTAACCGTTATCAAACAAAACGAGGATCGTTTAACAGTTTGAAAATAGGTTTCGATTCAGATTCGCAATTTAAACTCGGCAAAGTGATTAAGAAATGCATTACAGATAATAACAATTTTGAATGTCGTTTCTCTATATACGTTTTAGTCTCAGGTAAAAAATAAATCCAGACAAAATCAGTTTTAACTAGTTATTTGAAAATATAATATATAAAATTGGGTTTAGTTTCGAAGGACACCAGGATATGTCAGTTCTGTCCTCCTTATCGATTTCAGTGTCACGGCGGCTTTTTTAAAATAAGAATAGCAGACTGTGCAAGAGATAGCACAGGTGCACTTTTTATTCCCTAATTCTCTCTTCTTATAATACGAAACGACTTGTTAGATATCAGAACCAACTGCTTTACATGTTTCCGAGGCAGCGATAACACCAAATTTCAAGTATTTCAACTGCTGGAGAATTCGTGAACTATATATATGAATATGTATTTATATAAGAAAATACAGAATCAGTAACTTTATCTTCGATATTCTTTTTTTATATCAATTGACGAGTATGGTGTATTCGTATTTTTATTAAGTATATTTTACAATCTCAATTTTTTTTTTATGTTATAGGTAAGCGGACGAGCAAATGGGACATCCGATAATAAGTACTCATGCCAATGCGCCACCAACCTTGGGAACTGAAATGTCATATCCGTCGTGTCTGTGGTTACACTGGCTCACTCACCCTTCAACGGTTTGAGTGAATAGCGGCAGAATATCTGATGAGTGGGTGCTATCCACCCAGACGGGCCAATATTAAATTATTGTCAATATTCAATAATAATGACAGGCGAATTTTGACCGATGCGAATTTAAAAAAGCTGAGATGGCCTAGTGGTTAGAACGCGTGAATCTTAAACGATGATCGTGGGTTCAAGCCCGGGCAAGCACCACTGAATTTTCATGTGCTTAATTTGTGTTTATAATTCATCTCCTGCTTGACGGTCAAGGAAAACATCGTGAGGAAACCTGCAAGTGTCTAATTTTATTGAAATTCTGCCACATGTGTATTCTACCAATCCGCATTGGAGTAGCGTTGTGGAATAAGCTCCAAACCTTCTCCTCAAAATGGTCTTAGCCCAGCAGTGGGACATTAACAGGCTGTTATTGTCTGTTACTGAGTGAGTTATTTACATCAATTTGTATGATGTTGTGTTGTATTTTTAAAAGGACCAATTTGAAGTTTTTATTAAAATAATTTCACTTTTGTGGTACTGTGGTTTTGTGGTACTAAATATATTGCCAAGTCATAATAAATATGATATACATTAATTCAAAGTACTGCTTGTCGCTGATGTATTATTTCAATGAGATAAGAGCCCAGTGCGGCATGAGTCGCTACCCGTATGTCGATATTAAATTAATCCTTTAATGAAACCACTGAACTGATTAATTTACACGTACCTCGTTACGAAACTTCGTCTCCGTTGGTTCGTAAGTTCTTAATCTATTATATACATATAACAAAGCTATGTGTGTACGTTTTTATGTACCTGTATACTTATTGGTAGTAGGGCTTTGTGCAAGCTCGTCTGTGTAGATACCACCCACTCATCATATATACTACCGCAAAACTGCAGTACTTGATATTGTTGTGTTTCGGTTTGAAGGGTAAGTGAGCCAGTGTATTTACAGGTACAAGGGACATAACATCTTAGTTCCCAAGGTTGGTGGTGCATTGGTGATATAAGCGATGGTTAACATTTCTTACAACACCAATGTCTATGGGCGTTGGTGACCACTTAATATTAGGTGGTCCATATGCTCGTCCGCCTACCTATACTATAAAAAGGCTGTAAATGTCCCACTGAAAGACTAAGCTTTTGACTCCTATTGAATTTTTTTTGTTTGAAATTGATCACCAATACCCATTGACATCGGAACTGTAAGAAGTATTAATCAACCCTTACAGCCAATGTGCCGCCAACCTTGGGAACTAAGATGTTATGCCCTTTGTGTCTGTAGTACACTGGCTTACTCATTATTCTAACCGTACCAAAATATACTATGTATAGCTGTTTGATGGTAGAATATTTGATAGTGTGTGGAGCTTGCACAAAGTCTTATCACCATTTGAAGCTTATACCATCAAAATTTTTCTACATACGTATCCTTTGCTCTTAATTCAGTAAATCTGTCCTCGTGACCGAAAGTGATAACGACTCTAGTGAGAATTGAAAGAGGGCCCAATTCTCACTAGTGCATACGACAGCCCGACGCCATTCCGGCTGCTTTTTTCTCAGGATCGCTTGACTCGAGACAGGTGAAACGATCAAAGAATTTTTCAATCCTACCTTTTTTTTACATAGTACCTTATTCAAAGTAAACACAAACGCAAAACGTTCAGTTAAGAATATATGAACATGTCCTGTCTGGGTGTAATTATTGTAAGAATTACAAAAGAAAAGTAGTATATTAAATTTACAAAAGAAAAGTAGTATATGCAGTATATCAGTTGTCTGGTTTCCATAGTTCAAGCTCTGATTAGCTTGGGATCAGATGGCTGTATGTGAATGAAGTCCTAGGATATTATTATTATCAAACAACAATTATTTTCTTCCTAAACATCTTCTAATTATTTACATCATCCAGTATAGTAAGTATTTGTTTATAAAGAACAGCAAAAAGTTTAATTCATAAAGTTTTCCTACTTATCGCGTTAGTGTCGACCCGAAGCGGCCAAGTTCGAAACAAAACAACGTTCCAAGTCTAAGTAAGTCTAGGTAATCGGCCATTACTTTTGCGATCGCATTATTCAGTTCTATTCGTATAACTGTATGAAAACATTGTTTTAGTTCCAAATAATTTGCGGTCTGAGTACCAGCGATTTGATATGTAATTACGTGATCTTATCGTAATTTAAAATGTATATCACTTAACTGCTCAACTGATTATCATATAATTATAATAATAATAATAATAATAAAATCATTTATTTCGACCAACCAGGGATCATAAAAACAAATAAATATTAAAAAGACAAAAATTATAATAATAAAAATCTGAATTAAATCAAATCAATTCAAATTCACACTAATCAAAACAATCAATCATATTAAATTATATTCAGTTAGACTAAATCAAATATATAAATAAAAATTAGATTAAATCACATTAATTTAAATTGCATTAAATTAAATTTAATTATTTTTTTTACTGGTGGTAGGGCTATGTGCAAGCTCGTCTGGGTAGGTACCACCCACTCATCAGATATTCTACCGCAAAACAGCAATACTTAATATTGTTGTGTTCCGATTTGAAGGGTGAGTGAGCCAGTGTAATTACAGGCACAAAGGACATAAAATCATAGTTCCCAAGGTTGGTGGCGCATTGGTGATGTAAGCAATGGTTAACATTTCTTACAATGCTAATGTCTAAGGGCGTTTGGTGACCACTTACCATCAGGTGGCCCATATGCTCGTCCGCCTTCCTATTCTATAAAAAAAAAAACATGTTTTCATGGATACAGAAAAGGACAAACACACCCTCTCCCACTCTATCACGGGCGAAGCCAAGGGCGCCAACTAGTTATTATTAAAAGATTGAGAATAAAAGATTTCGCCTAACATAGTGTTTATATTTTTTTTTTTTTTTATAGAATAGGAAGGCGGACGAGCATATGGGCCACCTGATGGTAAGTGGTCACCAACGCTCTTAGACATTGGCATTGTAAGAAATGTCAACCATCGCTTACATATCCAATGCGCCACCAACCTTGGGAACTAAGATTTTATGTCCCTTGTGCCTGTAATTACACTGGCTCACTCACCCTTCAAACCGGAACACAACAATATCAAGTATTGCTGTTTTGCGGTAGAATATCTGATGAGTGGGTGGTACCTACCCAGACGAGCTTGCACAAAGCCCTACCACCAGTATATATAGTTTTCATACAATATAAATTCATTGTTACATTTTTTTATTAGTTAAGCAATTAAAAAGCAAAATTGTAAACATTTAGCAAGAATATTACAGACGCTTAGATTGTCGAACATCTTTAGTAATTTTATAATCGCTGAAGTTTGTTTTTTTTGTTACGTTTTCATGTCTTAACTATTCAACTGATCATGAAATTTTGCATACACGTTGTCATTGAACAAAGACATCGGATGTCTAACAGCTGCCAACCATAATTTGTATAAACATCGTATTAAATCCAAAATGGCGCATGACAGCTGCCTTATAATCAAATATTTTGGGACGTTTTTATGCGCTTAAATTATGTTACTCATAATTATTTATTAAGTCATTATATAGAGATAAAATTATGCATATAAACACGAAAATACATTAAATTTTAACTCGGTATTTACTGCTTTCTACAAATTAAATAACACATATGGGAAGCAAAATGGATGCGCGATAGCAATAATTTTATCGCCTTATACTTCAAATTCTTCCTTCTAGAAATAAAAAGCAAGTACTTATAATTTCATACATATAAAGATACCAATAAAAAGTAAATATAATTATAAGAAATTTATTTATCGCTGTATATAAGACCACGCTCTGAATTTACCTGCCTGACCTATTTCTTGATATATGGACCAATATACCGACGTCATCTAGTTTATTAAATCCGTAACATATTTGTTACATTGCTTCGAATTTCTCAGTAACAATATTAAATTACGGAAGTTTAATAGAACTTAACGTAATACTATATATTTATAATATGCCGAATATTTTTTTTTATATATGATACATGTGAAAGGGGAAGGATAACTGCCTTCTTGGTCTTGTAAATAGTTTTATGACTGCCTATGATCTAGTGGCTAGTTATAAAGCTGGAGATCTCAAGTTCATGAACAAATCCCAGTTCGGGCCGATAGTCGAGTTTATCCGTTGAAAAATATTTCAGTAGCAGCTCGGAGTCTAGTAGTGCAGAGTAGTGCCAGCCGTGCCTACCACGTACAGCCATTGGTCATGCGTCCGAACTCTTTTCGGACGTGTCCGATTTGCCGTCCGATAGAGAGTGAACTTGTGCAATCCCTTGAGATTAGCTGCCGTGGCTGGAATAGATCAGAATGACATCAACTTGTTTATAAGGCTGTAAGTCCCGATGACTTATTTGTATTATAAGCCAATAAAGTCTACCTGTCAGTAGTCGAAATCAGGTACAATTCAGAATCCCCTACTTTAGAAAGCAAGTAAAAGCATGCCTGAATTCACTCTAATGTTGAGATATTGCTGTCCCATCGGGTTGAAGTGATTGAATAGAGAGAGCATTTGTGGTTGCTTACTTACACTATATTATGTCTTGCGCAGTTAGCAGGTTACCAGTGATTATTTTATATGTTACTAGCTGACCCGGGAAACGTTGTTATATCTACAGAATTATATCTACTGAATATTTTGGATTTTAAATAAAAAGTAACGAATTTATTGTACGTGTGTGGGAATGGGATCTACGACAGAAAAAGTAAAGGAGCGCTGTAGACGATAACCGCCGATAAAAACAAAAAACCAGGAACCATTCATTTTCTCAATTTCATAAATTTCATTAATGTAATGAACATATTCATTGTTTGATTAAAAATTAAATGTAAAGTGTAGAGAGATATTTTTATCCTAAAGCAGTTAATTAATTTCGAAGAGCAATTGAGTGTACGATATTTTTTGTCAGTCCGTCTTTAGCCAACACAAATAAGCCCTATGGTTTGGCCAACCGAGAACATGCCACGTATATTTGTCCGTGTGATAAACATGGTGTGCCCAAATCTAAGCCACAAGCGGACATCGTTTGGCCTTGCGACTTATTGATTGCCATCATACATAGATGCATAAAGCAACACCCTGCGAATTTTTTCATGCGTTTATTTATTATTGTTTTCTTAGGTTATGCCTACGGATTTTGTGTGTGAGTGGTAGCTCATTGTACATTCGTCCCACATTATGAGACAGAACTTTTGAAAAAGGTGATCCGTTATTTGTTTTCTTTATAATATTGGTAAATGGACGCCCCCACCCATATACATTGACACTATAAAAATATTTACCATTCCTTACATCTCGAATGCACCACCAACCTTGGGAACTAAATTGTCCCTTGTGCCTGTAGTTACACTGGCTTCATCACCCTTTAAGCTGGAACACAACAATACTAAATAAACATAATACTATTTGTATAATATAACATAATCTCTGCGCTGACTATTTTGCTGTCGCATCGTTGGTCATCACCATAATTTTCTTCTTGCCGAGAATTTTAATTTTACCGTGACTCCTAAGATATTAATTTAAATTAATTATTTTAAAATTCTAGTGAGGCAACCGCGTCTTTTTATTGCCTTTCAATCGATTCAATTTAACAACTAACAGTTTCTAGTAAAACACTGGTGGTTTTACTGGTGGTAGGGCTTTGTGCAAGCTCGTCTGGGTAGGTACCACCCACTCATCATATATTCTGCCGCAAAACAGCATTGCTTGATATTGTTGTGTTCCGGTTTGAAGGGTGAGTGAGCCAGTGTAATTACAGGCACAAGGGACATAAAATCTTAGTTCCCAAGGTTGGTGGCGCATTGGCTATGTAAGCGATGGTTGACATATCTCACAATGCCAATGTCTAAGAGCGTTGGTGACCACTTACCATCAAGGAAGGTGGTCCATATGCTCGTCCGCCTTCCGATTCTATATTATATATATATATACATATATATATGAAAAAAATGAAAAAATAGTTTATTCTTTATCAAGTTGTACATAGCAAATAAAGGTTGGGACCCTCTAGTGTGTATAATATAATACTCGTGACAGAAGGACCCGCTCTTCCATAACATACAATTCTGTCCATGTTCTTAAAAAGAATAAACAATATCTTACTATATACTAAAACTCACAATCAGTAGGTAAACTAACATTATATCAAAATGAATTTTACTTGTGTGTTTGTGTGTGTGTGTGTGTGTGTATGTGTGTATGTGTGTGTGTATGTGTAGGTGGGTGTATGTGTAGATTACAGTAGATTAGATTATGTTTTATGAAACAGAATTAATTCGGTGTCATCGTATGTTTTTGTTTTTAACCATTCAAATAATTTCTGTTTGACGTTAAAATATTGTTCGGGATATATGTTTAGAATTTTATTAATTTTATTATAAAGGTAGGCAGAACGTGTTATATATTGGTTGCTAGCAAAAGTAGTCTTAGCACCATACGTTTCAGCAATTTTTTGTTTTATTCTTCTGTTTAATGAACTGGATTTAATGAATTTTAATGATTTATGAGCTTTAAGAATGATACGTTGGATATACATTTGTCTGACAGTCAGTATCTGGCTCATTGAATATAGCGTGTCCGTTGAGAAGCGATATGGCTTGAAGTGGATAACTTTTAGCAAAAGCCTTTGCGCTCTCTCAACTTCAATGAACTTAGATTTAGCAGCTCCTCCCCATACAGGAATACAGTATTCCAATATTGACTGCGCCAAAGATTTATATATTTTATGTAATAAGGCCCAAGAGGCTTTGTGGCGTAACATCTAAATATCCAAATTAGTTTACGCAATCTACATCCTATAGCTTCTAGCTGTGCATCCCATGATAGCCTTTGATCTATTAACACACCAAGGTACTTGAAAGAGTTCACTCGTTTGATCATGGAGCAGTTATTACAATCCTCACATTTAATGCTATTGGAAACATGAACTGTAATATTATAGTTACTATCTGGCTGGGTTCGATTATAGATGGAAAAAGGCATGTAGTTTGTTTTGGTTGTGTTTAGAGACAGTAAATTCGACTTCAGCCAACAGGAGACAGTGAAGTGACCTCTTTCTGTTGTATTTTTAAATTTAGTCCAATTAGTATCTGTAAAAACAATTGCGGTATCGTCTGCATAGGAAAATATTTTAGCATTGTTTATTTTTAAATTACAGAGATCATTAATGTAAATTAGAAACAAGGTAGGTCCTAAGACACTACCTTGCGGTACGCCATAAGTTATTTTTGAGGCACGACAAACAAACCGTCTAATTTTGACTTCTTGAGTTCGGTCCCTCAAGTAGTCCCTAAAAAGAGCCAGCGAGGTATCTCTGATTCCCAAATTTTCTAACTTTTTCACAAGAATGGGGACAGAGACCGTATCAAAGGCTTTCTTTAAATCAAGGAATACAGCCAAAGACCTTTTACCACTGTCAAGACTCTTAACAATGTGCGAGGTTAGAGCTTCAACAGCGTCCTCCGTGGATTTGCCCTGACGAAAACCATATTGAGAGTCTGACAAAAGCTTAAATTTATTTAAATAGTTTAATAATCTCACATTTATAATTTTTTCTATTAACTTTGATATTGATGGCAAAACGGAAATTGGACGATAGTTACTAACGTCATCTCTGTCACCACCCTTGTGAACGGGAGTTATGATAGATCGTTTAAGCAGGGACGGAAAGATTCCTTTTCTAAAGCAAAGGTTCGTTAGACGACAGATTATTGGAACAACTACGAATTTAGCTATTTTTAAAAATTTAGTTGTAATATTATCCCATCCATGGGCACTATCTGTTTTAAGAGACATAAGTACATCATGTACTTCATTACAGTCTGTATCAAGAAGTACAAAGGAGTTTAACTGACTTGTATGAGTATTGGAAAAAATGAACCACTTGTTTGGACAATATCAGTGGCCAGTTTTCCACCTACGCTAGCAAAGTAGTCATTGATATAATTAATTGATTCAGTGGGAGAAGATCTTATGTTTAGTAATTCTGTATTATCTGATTTTGAGCAGTTCAAGTTAGTTATAGATTTAATGTTATACCAAAATTTTTTAGAGTTTTTAGATGATTTTTCCAACTGATCTCTGTCGTATTTTCGTTTTAATTGTTTGATAAGTTTATTGCAGAAATTACGATATCTTTTGTATGAGATTTTTAAAATTTCGTTAGATGGGTCTGATCTTAGCCTTTTTTGCATTCTATTTCTGTTTCGAATACATTTCTTTATAACTCTTTTATTTTTAGGTACACGTATAGTTTTGGTGTTATCTTTCAAGGACTCAGCAATATTATGAATAAGCTTTTCAATTACAGTTATTGGGTTATCACAAAATAGTAATTCCGACAGATTTTTCTCCGCTAAACTAACAAGAGCCCCATCAAAATCTACAATAGTTTTTATGTTCATATGTGCTTTATGTTTAGATGTAAGTGAAGCCAAACAAAGAAATATCATATTATGGTCTGTGATGGTAGTGTTCAGGACTGCGATTTGGGCAGAATTTTTGTTTTTGTCTAATTTTAACATGAAGTGATCAAGACAATTGTTTTCCCTTGTTGGGAATGAGTGACCCGGCATCAAACTGTGCATCGATAACATGTTCACATAGTTTAATCTATTATTACGTTCCTGACTTTGCTCTGTTTCTTTAGCGACAAAATTTATATTAATGTCCCCAGTTAATATAATATTTTTAAAAGATTTTAAAGTTTCCAGATGGGAATTTAATGAATTGATGAACTGTTCAGCGTTTATGTTTGATGGCGAACGATATATGCCCAGAATAACAGTAGTTCCAATACTTATTTGAATACATGAAGCATGACATAATTTAATTTCTTTTGCTTTTGTGCAAACAATATTTTTATTTAAGTATACCACAACCCCATCATTCTGATTGAGGTGATGAGTCATGGCGTGCATATTATAATTAGAAAGGTTTGGAATTGTTTTACTAGGATTAATTCTACATTCGGTTAGTATAATTATGTCAGGGGCAAAGTTTAATACATTTAAGGCAACATTCAAATCGCATATATTACTATAAACACTTCTAATGTTTTGTGATATGATAGTTAAGTCGTTTTCTTTAACGGGTATATACTGCTTAAGGTCTTCAATATCACATTGCATTGCTCTACTAACTTCGAGATCGTCTATTTCATTCTGAGTAGTAAGAGACCTATCCATAACAATGTGATAAATTTAGTAAGCCAAGTATGTAGAGTATGTAAGTTATATATATAGTAGTATAATATATAGATATTTTTGTATACAATATTGTTTTAATAAAGTTAAAAAGAATACGCGTGCTTCTGTTGTGAATGGTTTTAACATATACTTTTGTAGTCAGAAAATATATGGTTATTAGGTGGTGTGTATGTGTGAATGTGTATTTGTGTATATAAGATTTAGATATGTGTACATTGTAAATGTGTAAGTGTGCTGTTGATTGTATGATGACGAAAAAAGGTAAATGAGTTCCATGCTGTGTAGTATAAATGTTCTTAATACTAATAATTACATTAACAGCTAATTCTAATAACAACCAAAACATAATTTTACATATAATATTTTTAAAGTACTTTAAATTGAAACACATTTGGTATATAAAGCCGGCTACTTATAGTCATTTTCATTTTCATCTTTCCGTAGATAAACTTTACCGTAAGCAGTCCAACAGAACCGATACGCTTTCGATTTAGCGATGTCCCGAGCCAGAAAGTACAGTCGGGCCCCTCTTGGAGTAAGTTGTTCCGATATGTAAATCGGAGTGTCTTCGGCTGTTCTTATCCCTAAGTGTTTGGCACACAATTTAGATTTATGTTTAATATAGTAGGCTTTACACATTTTCAAAATGCCAGTTTTTAAAGTGGTGGAGGAAGTCTCAACAACGATGGAGCTATTTTTTGTTTTTTCTTTTTTTACCCGTACTCTATAAATGTCCTTAATTTCGTTTTTCTCAATATTATAGCCTACATTTCTGGCCAAACATAAAACCATTTCAGTAAGGTCTTCTTTGGTTTCGTTGGATGGTGATGGAACGTTCTTTATTTCGAAGTTACATTTACGTATCCCTCTTTGAAGATCTTCAATCCGATCCTCCAGCGTGCTTATATACAGTTGATCGTCCTTAATTTTACCTTCTAATAATTCAATTTTCTTTTTAAATTCCTCATTCTGGTCGGTTAAATAGGCGATTGAGTTTTCGATATTTATATTTGTTTGTTGTATTTCTTTTTGAGTCGCAATAATTTTTTGGATTTCCTTCGTTTGTGTAGCAAATAAAGATGTTATCATACTTTTTATCTCGAGCTTAAAACTATCTAGGTCTATGTTGAATTCGGTTTCTCTAGCCCGTTTGTTCCGATACGCAACATAGTTCGGTGGTGTTTTATCCTCTCTACTAATTAAGTCTATTTCCGAATAGGAGGCTGACTTGTTTAACGATGAATCCATGGTACTAGGATAGTGTAAATCAGTAGGAGCTTATAATAAATAACGCTGGTTAGATCTCGTATCGTAGGTGGGATTTTAGATTCCAATCAGTAATTAGTACGTAAATCGTAAGTGCAAGATGGTCCGGTCAAAAGTACCTCATAGGTGATATAAGCAGTTGGGCGGAGTCATACGACCGATTACAAAGCTGTTGGGCGGGGTCATAGGACCAATGGCCAACAGTTGGGTGGAGCCACCTGACCAATCACGTAGCTGTGGGCAGAAATTTCAGTCGCAAGCGCAAGGTACCAGGGCAACAGGTAAACAGAAGATTCACTCACTTTACAGACGGTCTCTTGCGATTTATGTTCTCCTATTTTTCACAATACTATTTATTTACTTTAAAAGTGTAATTATTATTTTATTATTATTTTTAATAAGATAAAAAGAGGTTCAAGTAGCACGTCTACACCGTACGGCGATCCGGGGGGAAGAGGTTTGTTTATATATATATATAAACAAATATAGTCTGTTCAAAGGTGGCTCTGCTTACAGAATTCAAATGGAATTAAGTTTTATTTATTGCATTAAATCATTAAATTTGATTCAGAATAATGATATTTCTAAAGGATTTTATTTTAAATATTGTCAAAGTAATTTAAGCCCTTTAACAATAAATTAAACATCAAAAGTGTCTCTAAAAGTTTCAAACAGAGTCTAGTATAAATTAAATATTGTTATAATTGCTTGATAAATAATGGTCATTGATTTTATTTATTTTTAATAGTAAACACTCGAATTATGTGTATATTGAATGTATGTAGACTTGAATTAAATTACATGATTTATTAATTTATTTTTCAAGATTGCATTATTTACACTTGCAACAATTGGATTTCTTGACTTTCCTCCATAAAATTGCGATGAAGATACGATATAGTCCCGTGTAAATTGGAAAGTAACAGCCTGTCAATGTCCCAATACTAGGCTAAGGCCTCCTCTCCGTTTTGAGAAAAAGGTTGGAGCTTATTCCACCACGCTGCTCCAATGCGGGTTGGTAAAATACATATGTGGCAGAATTTCAATGAAATTAGACACATGCAACCTGCATCCTAACGATATGTAAATTAAAACGATAACAAAAAAACAATGTACGGTTAGGAAAGAAGAAACCCGGGGAGGAACGAAATCCTTTTTGATATTTTTCCGTGTGCGAATAGACTTCAGGAACAGCCTTGCTACTGGATACATGCCGATGAGCAAACCATTCAATGGTGAAATGCTCACACGCACATTTTCATTATTTTGTTTTATTTGTTCGCCTGTGCTTTCTGCTCTGTTATTACGCATGCTTGATACTTTATAGTTCGGTGGACCAAATGGGCCCCCTTGCGTCTTGATGGAATTTTTCACTGTACCACATACACACAAATAGACCAAATTTTGGTATTTACTGATAAAAATTGTATACCGATAATGTATTTGATCTTTTAGTATTTTCCCAACCTTTTCAATATCATAAAACACGTTTATATTTCTTATCAATTAAATAAATCGTTAAATATTTTGCAAATTTTTTTAATGTCATTTTGACGCAATGCTTCTCATGAATGACGTAGACGAAAGTTCGATGAGCTGAGCTGAAGAGATTATAGTGAATATAAGTAATTATTTTGATATTGTACATACAAAAATACAAAATCGTGGTTACAAAATGGGATGATGGGTTAGGAGGGTTAAAATTTGGGGTTATATACATTTATTGATGGTAAATCAAAATAAATTACAAATTAAAAAAAATAAAAATTCTGGATAGGGACACCCTTATCAGCTGACGGTATGAAATATACTGTACGACCTATTCTCATACCTCCCAAACTTCATAAAAATTGGTCAATCCGTTATAGAGGAGTTCCACCACAAACACCGTGATACGAGATTTTTATATTTTAGATTATTTATTTATAATCATTGCTGAAATATGTTAAGGATGATATTAGTTCATATTGGAAGTTATAACTTGATTTTATTGACGTTGGCATTTCTATTATTTTTAAATTCTATTCATAAATTAACATAACATAAATTTATATATATAAAAGAACAACAGAGTAAAGTAAATATTTTCTTATTATTACGAAATTAAGTAAGTAGTAAGTCATCGAAATCAGTATCAAACTGGATTATCGAACAAAAAAAATAATTCTAAATTTCGGAGATCGTAATAAGGACTCGATTTTCTGATCGACTCTCACAGTGCTTGAGTTTTGTTCTCTTATGCGTTTAAATGAGTATGTAGAATAAATCAACACAATTGTATTGTCATTTTAAATATACCAATTATTCTCTGAATAGCTTTAATGCCAATATTGTACAAATAAATAAACGCCACAAGAATTAACGTTATATACGTTTTTTTTTTATTATTAAACAATCTTTAAATCCGTTCGTGCGTGTCGTCTGTCCAATTATACGTGGCACATTCGAAATACATTTAATAATTGTCGGACCTCAAATCAATTGAGTTATTGCTGAAAAATCACTTACTGCCGAGAACTCATCGACAATTTACCGGTTCAGCGGTCAGGCTGTGTAAACATACGGATCAAATAAATGCACATCGAACAGTAATTTAAAACATAAAATCGGCTTACGTTTAAAAATATTTTCACAAATGTTTACTCTTCAATGAACTTAAGCATTCACTAGTTACACGAAATCAATCGCCTGTATTTACGCATAAACATTTATTTGTATTTGTTTTTTTTATGATTTAACTGTAATCAACGGATTTGATAAAACATATTGGATTTATATATTGTATATGGATTTGGAATTGGAGATTGTACAGACTCACCAAGCCCAGTGTTTTCTTGATCCATATTGAGGTTTCCCAGATACGAAGTGACTAATAATTATGACTTTATGAACAATAACGATTAGTTAGCAGTAAAATATCTTTATTTACATTTTTCTTTTATTGCGCATTGGAAATCTTCGCAAAATACTCAACCAATAAAAGCCACTAAAGGAACAGTCCTACGACCGCCAGCGCAAAGCGAAAGCCGAACACCAATGCCGGCCCCAGACTTGCTAACTATACCTTAATTTATACGAGTCAAATAAGTATTCAAAAACGCGACGTTTCTCGTCAAAAGTAGTTCCTGTTTGATTTCGTAACTTGGAATTGAGACAGAAATTGAATCGACATGCATTAAGCCTTCGAACATCAATAATTGACTACGATTTTACCTTTAAAATAATTCATTCTCCTCTTAACAAGTTTATCCGACTCGGAGCGATGAAAAGAATATCTAAATCTTAAAAATATAAATGAATACTTATTTTTGTTGATATTCTATGCATTCGTATCATTTATGTGATTGACATGCGTTCACATGCTACTGGCACATGCGTGAAACCATGCGTTGGTGGATACTAATGTAGATTGTCATCCGACCAGGACCAGAATTAAAGATCCAAGGTTGCTATACACTTCGACAATTAAGGTCCTCCCATTTAGAAGCGGTTGAAGTAAACTTATATTATTATAGATTGGATTACCCACTTGACTAGTCGAGCTAAATAAATAAACCTGTATCTGACTCATGGTTTTCTCACGATATTTTACTGCCTCACAGCATTAACCAAGAACACGTAAATTCAATGATGCTGGTATATTTACGCGCTCTAATCATTAGATCATTAGATCATCTTGGCTCTTATGATTGATGACAAATTTTGTCGTAGTTTTGTATTTAATTAATGAAACATATTTCTACAGTTATTTAAAAAATTGCTTACTCTTTAAGAACAAAAACCTATGTTAGAATCTATATCAGAATTATTCTTATAAAAAGTGTAAGTGCAATTTATTAGTTTCTTATCGAATTAATTTAATTTATAAATTGGGAGTTCAACGTTTGCAAAATGACGGTGCAAAATTGCTTATATTATAGGCAGGTCTATTTGAAAGATGTTTTGATTTTCATATTTTATAAGTAACTCGCGGTATCCCCTGCCTATATTTGGACTATACCTTAGATATAACCAGTAGATGCAGTTAATCACTAAACAAACAATTATATCTCAATTTTGTATACAGATCCATTATTGAGGATCATAGTTAAATATATAATAAAGTAGTAGAGAAACGGTGTCTGTATATTGAATAAATTTATAAAAAATGTATTTTTTATATATCGTAATAAAATCGACTTTCACGTGAATAAAGCCACACGAGCACCAGCTAGTAAGTAATAAAGACGAAAACATTAATTACTTATAAAGTTTTATGGACTATCTCACGTAATGTGTTTCGAAAGGGATTAGCAATTTCAGATCAAAATAACGTTTCAATAAAACATGCAAGTTTCGTAGGATTTCGTTAAACTTATTTTAGGGTTGGGAAATGAAAAGATAATTCTAAGATTTTCATTGTCTAGGGATCTACGTGACTTATCTTATATATTAGCCTCGACTTTAATTATCCTTTTATTATACGAGAAGCCTTTTAAGAAGCAACAATGGTTGAAAAGCCGGTAAAAAATAACAGTAATCTTCTATAAATATTACCCAAAAATTTTAAGCAAAGATTTATAATACCGCTTCCATTCAATATTCCATTTTTATACCCTTTAATTTTTCTTACAAGTCACGTAAAGTCTTTAGAAATTTTCTAGAAACAGACATTAAACGATTTAACCTTAACAAGAAAATTTTAAGGAATTTGATTCTTATAATGGAACATTAATTACAATGACTGGCTTAAAAGATTCGGTTTTAAAGATCTTGTATCTCATAAATCAAAGGGATCTAAGAATAATTACACGAAAACCCACTTAATTGAAACTTAGTTAAAATAATAAATTATTTATTCAACAAGAAATCTGTTTGGAATAAGATGCGGTTGATTGAGAAGTATAAAACTTACGGTTTTACTTATGAACGATTTTAACCATGAACTTTACAATGTTTTGTCTTCTTCTATAGAATGTGAAATCAATAATAACAGAAAGAGAAAAATTAGTGTTTAATTCAATTTTAAATTGCCGTTAGTGTTCGTATACCGTGTATAGTGCCGTTGTTGTATTTACATAGCCCTTAAATAAAATAAATATATACTACTCACAATCATAGCTACGATAAATCAATGGTTACTTGGTGGTAGGGCTTTGTGTAAGCCTGTGTGAGTACCACCAACTCATCACATATTCAACCGCTAAACATACTTAATATTGTTGTGTTGCGGTTTTAAGGGTGAGTGAGCCAGTGTAAGTTCAGGCATAAGGGACTCAATTTCTTGGTTCCCAAATTTGATGACATATTGGCGATGTAAGGTGTGGTTAATATTTCTAACAGCGACAATTTCTAAGTGGTGCTGATTATTTGCCTTCAGTTGGCTCATTTGCGAGTTTGCCTGCCTATAGCCTATATAAAATAAAAAAAAATAAAAATAATTTATTTCATTCAAAGTAGTACACTTGTTTATACATCGTTGGGTACCCCCTTTTAAGTATATCAATACCTGTAGTAGGAGGCCCCGCTCTGGGATGCATGTTAGTCACCTCCACGTGGTGCACCCTGGGCAACGGGGTCGACCAGCAATCCGATGTTTTTCCGGAATGCTTGTCGATCGCGGCTGAGACTGACGCGGTGGAAGTGCCGCGGGCCGCTCCTGGGACTTCTCTGTTGAGCAGAGTGGACAAGCGAGCGGCTTCGTGGCAAATAGGAGGACTCCGGGGTCCTTTTTTGTCCGGGGGACTTCGGTGTCGATGCTGGGCGGATAGACTTTGGTCACCGCCTTCTCAAACTCGTTCCCCATCCAGGCGCCAGCCTGTGGTGGGACCGAGGGCCTTGCCTTCACCGGCCGGGTCGAGAGGAGAAAACCTCAATAAAAAACAACAGGTGGGTCGCTCACCCAAAGCGACGGCCGCAGGTGGGGTCGCGGTGGTGTGCTAACGCGTTCCCGTAACCCGGCCACCATGCGGTGAGAAGGAAACGAGGAGGTTTTAGTGGGTAGGACGATGGCCTTCTGCCCCGTGAGTCCCACATAAAAAAAAAAAGGAGGCCCCGCTCTTCCCTTATGCAATCAGCGGTAAGTACTACGAGACAGCAGTTACAAAATATACTATACTTTACATAATAATTTTCTCATGCTAAAACTCAAATATTGACAATCACGGGAATACAATAACAAATTTTATCTAAAATGTGTATTATTATAACAGTATTAATATGTTTGTGAGAGTATCTGAGGCGTAAGGCTTAAGCATGTGTTTTTGTGAGTGTGTTGGCTTATGCATGTTGTGAGCAGTGTTTGTCGACGTGTGTGTGTGTGTGTGTGTGTGTGTGTGTGTGTGTGTGTGTGTGTGTGTGTGTGTGTGTGTGTTGGGTGTGTATAAGGGACAGTATGAATGCGTGTGTTTGTGTTTGCCTTGTTTATTCGCAACAATTTGTTAGGTGATGTATTCAAGCAGGGATTCTATTTCTTTATAGTTACGTTTTAACAGCCAGTCTGTTAAATATATTATCTACTTACCTATTTTAAATGATTATTCTAAATAACTACTATTAAACGATTTGATCACGGTGGCTAATCTCAAGAGAGATGAGCAAAATGCGCAGGACATGTTATAGTGCACAAGCATGTACGCAAACAAGTACACTCTATAGACGATTGGCGTGGTTGGTAGAACACTTGCCTTTCACGCCGAAGGTTGTAGGTTTGATTCCCACCCAGGACAGACATTTGTGTGCATGAACATGTATGTTTGTCCTGAGTCTGGGTGTAATTATCTATATAAGTATGTATTTACAAAAAAAAAAAAGTAGTAAATGTAGTATATCAGTTGTCTGGTTTCCATAGCACAAGCTTTGTACAAGCTTAATTTGGGATCAGATGGCCGTGTGTGAAAAATGTCCCAGGATATTATTATTATTATTATTATATTTTTATTTTACATTTCCTCTCGTATGAGGTAACAAAAACCTAAGCACACGGGCCGTAGCCAAGCGCGAGTAGGGTCTATGTGATTGTATAGGAAGATGAGATAGATGACGTCGTAAGGAACTTGCGAGTGAGGCGGCATGTGTTCAGGATGATTGCTTTTTGGAGTAAATTATGAGTATGTTGAGGAACCTGTAATATATCAAGGCTACGTTGTAGGCTTTTAGGTACGACTCCAGTTCCTGATATGACAATGGGTTATTATTATTATTCCCTTACACTATAATCCGATGGGATGTGATGGCAATCCGACGCGACTGGAAAGAGTTGAGACGCAAGAAGGCTTTACGTGCTTTTCGAGTCACGTACTACTCTCACAAATCAAACTCCAATGTATAAAATATTATTTCAAAATAGTAACAATATGAACCAGAACAGTACCATATTTTACTGTATAGAAAATTCAATAAAAGCATCTTCTATAATATCATTATTTTATAGCATTTAATATTGAATTTTCATATTCAAATATCCTCATGTTTTCAAAAGTTACTCGCAGCATTCAATAAATTATCAACACAGATGTGTTCTGTCGCAACGCTGCGTTTTGCATTGAATTCCTTTTAACATCAAAATGTCATTATATGTGTGCACGACTTTATTTTATTCTATTAATATTATTATTTTTAGGGCGAGATGACCCAGTGGTAAGAACGCGTGAATCTTAAGCGATGATCGTAGGTTCAAGCCCGGGCAGGCACCACTGAAGTTTTTCTTGTGCTTAATTTCTGATTATAATTCACCTCGTCCTTTTCGGTGAAATAAAACATCGTGAGGAAACCTGCATGTGTTTACTGGTTGGAATACACATTCAACAACCCGCATTGGGGCTGCGTGGTGGAAGAAACCCTCTACTCAAAAAGGAAGAGGAGGCCTTAGCCCAGCAGTGGGACATTCACAGGCCGTTACCACCAAGATTATTTTGTCGTATTTGGTTTTACTTTAATGTTTATATAATAACTAGCATATCTTCCCGTCTTCGGACGGAAAGATAAGAAGACAAATGTATTTTGGATAGAATTTGCGTGAAATCCGGTCTTAGTGAGCGTCTACATTTGATAAGGAAAACTGTAAAACTGTGTGATTGATCTTCATTTAAAGATTAAAAAAATTTAAACAGTATGTCTGTATATTAAATAATTTTATAAAGAAAACGTGCGCGAGAGCACAATAGACATATAGACATAACAAAACAGGGATATCCATTTTTTATATAAGTCGCAAGCATATGGTATTGAATATGAAAATAACAAATTTCTTACGATCAAAACCAACACCTAACCCTTATGGTAATTCCTTTCCTTTCTCAATCCTAAGCATATTCTTTGAGAGTGAGGTCTCTTGAAACATTTTCTATATATTCTCAATGATTGATGTATCCCTTTTAAACATAGCAGAATAATTGTTAATAATAAATATTTATACTACAAAATATTCCCTTTACTTCCTTCGCACCCTTGCTATAACCATTCGACCCTTTTCATCCATCAATCATACGAGCTCATTAGTGGTGTAAATTATACATATATGTATAATACGTATATACATTATACTATTATGCGAAGATCATTTAATTCTGTTAACTATTAAACGATTTAGTTCAAATTTTAGGTAGTAAAATATATACGCAAGTAATGGAAGATTTTGATTAATTAGAAGTAAGGGTCTTCTCCTCAAAAGGGAGAGGAGACCTTAACCCAGTAGTTGGACATTAACAGGCTGTTACTGTAAGGCTTCTCTGTAATTATGATTTTATAGTTTCATGTTTTCTTTGTGTGAAAAGAATAGCCTTTATAGTTAACAATAACTATAGTTAAGAAGTCAGAGCTGCACTCTAAATTAATCATTTAGTTTATTATTATCACAACTAGTTGGGTTTAAAGCAAAAAGAAACCAGGATTCACAGATTACAATGTGATATATTTCTTGAGACATAATACGTTCTAACCGATACACCATTAGGGATTAAAAGGCACAGATTATGGTAAAAAAAGTCCAGTACTGCCAGCTAGTGGCAAGTACGCAACATAAATTATATTTTAAAACTACTTTGTTTATATAATACAGTATTTTTACACAACTTAATATATCCCCAAAGAAAATACTTTAAAAAATATTAAGAAAAAAAAAGTATTATATTACTGTAATCGAGTCTTGTCCATAAAAGGTCTAATTTAAGATTTCCACATCTCTGATACTCAGCCGAAACTACTGAAATTGATTTAAAAGCAAATTGATCTTTTGACCGTAGACAAGTTATATTGCCTATACGAGACCATTGCGGTCAGACTTCAATAGTTTATCGTTTGTACTATCTCGGGTAAGGCCCGCTTCACACATTGTCAAAATCAATATCATCTGATTACTTTTTGATACTTGTTCGATTTTTAAAGTTAAATCTTTCAAGATTAATAAGAACTTCTCCTTACACTACGGATGTATTGAACTTGTTATTTCAGTTTCGATGACAATGCATTTTTATAGTAACGATGACGTCACGATTCTACATCAGGATTGGCTTAGCAACGGTCGACAGCTCAGACAGGATTTTTGTATATAAAAGCTTGTCATGAGTTAAGATTTACATGTCCTAACCAATACATTTTTTATGTTATCGGTACGCGGACACGCAAATAAGCCATCTAAAGGGAAATGGTCACCACCGCCCATAAACATTGGCGACAAAAAATATTAACCATTACTTGCATGCGTCAATGCGCCACCAACCTTGGGAACTAAGATGTTATGTTCCATGTGCCTGTTACACGGACTCACTCACCCTTCAAATTGGACTGCAACATTACTAATTATTGCTGTTAAGCGGTAGAATATATAATGGGAGAGAAGGCCTTAGCTTAGCAGTGGGATATTCCTAGGCTGTTACTTCACTATTTACTGACTAGCGCCTTATATAAAATTCCAAGCTAATACGCAGATATGCGTAATAATAATGCATTGTAATGCTGCTTTATTTTTTGTATTAGATTTGATTTACCGTAATTCGTAAGTATTTCTTAAACAAATAGAGACATAGGTCCCGACCGGGATCACATTAAACAAGAGCTGACTTATATTCAAGGAATATTATTACATAATGGGCACCAGATAAGGTCTAACAAAACGTCGTGCAGAAAAAAAAGGGTATGATTGCGTTTAAAACTATAAAATGGATGAAAGATATATTGCGAAGCTTAGTGTGAAATTTATAATTGTATCATTAAATTAATCTCTCTTTACTGATGTTATAAATGTGAAAATGAATTTGTTTGTTTTTTTCGTTACGCCTTAACAACCAGTATGTAACTTTTTATTTAATTCGATTTCTAGATGGGCCCAATAAAAAGTTATTGGGTTTTCCTGTCAGAAAATTCTCAGTAGCAGCCCAGAGTCTGGAAGTTGGAAGTTTTGTGTTGGTCCTGCACCTGAACTCTTTCCGGTCGTGTCGAATTGTCGTCGCATCGAATTATGAGAGTTAGAGAATAGAGAGTGCACCTGTGTTTGCGCACACACTTGTGCACTATAATATCTCCTGCGCAGTTGGCCAATCTTTCTTCAAAATTGGCCGTCGTGGCCGAAATTGGTCTGGTGGATATTATTATTTTCTGTGCTTGATGTGGTATCATATAAGTGAAGGAATAGTTTTAAAATATTATTCCACGATGTAACGTACTCCATAAGCCGAGATGGCCCTGTGGTAAGAACACGTGAATCTTAACCGATGATCGTGGGTTCAAACCCGGGCAAGCACCACTGAATTTTCATGTGCTTAATTTATGATTATTATTCATCTCGTGCTTTACGGTAAAGGAAAACATCGTGAGGAAACCTGCATGTGTCTAATTTCACTGAAGTTCTGCCACATGTGAATTCTACGAACCCGCATTGGAGCAGCGTGGTGGAATAAGCTCCAAACCTTCTCCTCAAAAAGAGGAGAGGAGGCCTTTAGCCCAGCAGTGGGACATTCACAGGCTGTTACGGTACGGTTACGGTAACGTACTCGTAAGTGTTTATTGTAGATGATAAATAAATAAATAGATAATTTAATAAATACATTAACCTTTCTTGAACGTATGTATTCAAGAACGGTTATAAGGTAAACAAACCTCTCACATGGGATGGCTTGGACGGATACTTTTTTATTTTACAACAAGCATATAAACTGTTCGAATTTCTTAATATTGAACTTAAAAATCGAACCGACAGACACTACCCTGCCTATATATATACCAATTGTCATGACGCTCAATATCGGTATTAAGGTCTCATTATCTAGAATAATACCAACATCAAGCTTTATATATAAAATAGGGTTCTCTATTCCATATACCCCACGAAAAAAAGGGTTCTCTATAAAATAGCTTAAATACACCGTGCAAGGTTGAACCCGTCTAAGGCCCCACAGCAAAAGAGCCACTCCACTAATTTTACTATTGCCAAATATCAGTACTTTGATATGTTTCGGTTTAAATAGTTAAATATATAAAATGCCATTATTGTTAGTTACTATTTACCATTAGTTAGCTCATTTGTAATGTAAATATATAACAACACACAGAAACACATGTATATGTAAGTATCAAAAATATAGATGATTGCGTTTATTATAATGACGTCATATCGTACGGAAAAATCCTTATTATAAGAAGTTCTATCGCATTTAATCCCATAGCCACTACACCCTTAATTGATACTGACATTTAACGAGACGAACGTGTCGCTAGGGTCGTTTTATTGTATATATTTATTACTCCCGCTAAATAACACTGAGTAATGTTGAAAGGATAATTAAAACTTAATTTCTGACTGTCCCTGATAATTAGAGTGATGATGCGTTCCATTGTATTTTGCGTCTGTCAAAGACAATTTAAATTCAGGCGTGTTTACGAAATAAGTCGTTTGTGTTAAATTTCGTAATTGATTTTTTTTTTACTCAGAATATCGACAGTTTGGGCAGTACAATATCATAGACAAACAACTAGACCAGATGTTGTAAAGTGATTACCATCGCCCAAATAGGCACGAACCTTTAAGGAGTATAAGCCACTACGTACACCCTGAATACGCCTTTTAACCATGACATATATGATGTCAGAACACTATTATGAATATACAGTAATAAGTATAATACTCTCTTAGAATTAGTTATAAGTATTATATAAGCACGGAAAGCAAAAAAAAAAAAGCTTATAATACCGAGTTTCTGACTCAGCAAAGTCAATAAGTCTTCCTGGGGCAAGGTTCTCGTTTTTATATAAAACAAACAATTGTTATACAAAGTTCCACAGATCATTATTCCTTTGGCAAATAATTTTATGTTAATTATGATAAATAAATATCAGCTATTTAAAAACAAAACTGATTTCAAATAAAATTTTATTCATGATATTTTGTTCTTCAATTGAAATGGGACTTAACGTGAAATATCCTCCCAAACAAAAATCAAATCTGTTCATAAATCACGGAGTTCTGAGGTACAAAATATAAAAATACAACCGAATCGAGAACCTTTTTCTTCTTTTGAAGTCGATTAAAATAGATATATTAATATATGGCTTAAATTAGATATATATAATGGGCCGTCTAGCGATATAAACTCGCAAGTACGATCCTGACCCTATTGTTGGGCAATTGTCGTCCCCACTCTACAAGCAGAAGGGCTATTTTCTGTAATAACAAACTCACCGCAGAAAACGGTCGTGAAATGTCAAAAAGTGATATGCGAAATTGAGCGTAATAATTTAAAAAAAAGCCAAGGTGGCCCAGTGGTAAAAATGCGTGAATCTTAAGCAATGGAGCAGTGTGGTAGAATAGCTCCAAACTTTCTCCTCAAAAAGAGAGAGGAGGCCTTAGCCCAGCAGTGGGACATTCACAGGCTGTTACCAATTAAAACATTTTAAAGATCAAAATTGTATATCACCATAAGTCGGTTGTCAACATTTCACGGGTGTGTTGCACTGCTTTATGCTTAATTGAAGGGACAAATAGGTATAATATTCATTCCTTAAAACTGGTATCGTTGAGCCTACATTTTCTTCTTTTTTTTATATTTTCCGGGACGGCAAATGACTCTACTGATGGTAAGTGGTAGTAGAGTCCAAACACGACGACGGCTAGCACCAGCCGTCTTCGCCTTGCCGGCCCGCAAGATGCCTCTTCACGCCTCGTTTGAAGGACAAAGGACATGTTCTTACGACTGTAACACAACAATACACTTTCATAGCAGAATTAATGATGAGAACGGTTAGGAACGAAGATTAGGAGAAAAAGTTTGGAAGCAAGTCGAATGTGATTCATGATTTATTTTATTTATTTATTAGGAAACCAACATTAAATAATAAGATATATATTTTCTTAATTAGTATATAAAAGTAGTGTTATACAGTATATACCGATTATATCAATTATTATATTATGAAAATGTGTAAGAAAGTTTTACTTTATACAAACTACTTCAATGTATGTCATGGTGTTACACCAGATTAACGATTTACAGAATATATCAAAATCAACATTTTTTTAATCTATTATGAATATAAACAGGCAAATATAGAAACAGGACGTGTGTGTATGTGTTATTCATATTGGAATTATTCATTGAGTTTCGTCTAATAAATAATCTGAACAGTTCAAATTGATTTATTTATCTTTATCCAACAACGTGATAAGATAATTTTTTAATTTTTTTATTCTTGGTACCCACGCATTACAATATATTCTCCAGCCAAATAGTAATAATTAATATTGTTACGGTTTGAAGGGTGAGCGAGCCATTGTACAGGCACAAGGGACATAACATCTTAGCTCCCAAGGTTGATAGTTTGATTTGAGAGGTAGAAATTTCTTGAAAAACAGTCGTTTTTTTTGTTAAAATAAAAAAGTTGCATACGAGTAACATAAAGTTAGAAAACAACAAACAATCTACATCATTAAGTGCATGAGTGATAATTTCGATGCATCAACAAAACCCATTAAATGTCACCCGGTTCGCGCTAACAGCTAAATTGGTTAAACCAATTAACGTATAAAAACACCCCTTTCAACGCTCCCGAACGCGAGATGAAAAATTCATCCGGAACTCCTGTCTTTTTTCCACGGTGTAATTTCCGTGATGAATATGTACGAATTAAAAGCGACGCGTGAAATTTACTTTTGACAATTTTGATGTTTTTTTTCGGTGTTGTTTGTTGTTTCATACTTGTGCGTTGAATTAACATGTGCTGATGTGCATAGTATAATAGAGTTTCTTGCCGTTCTTCTCGATAGAATCTAAATTCCGATCGTAACTTTAAAATTAATTTAACCTTATAAAATGATTCAAAAGTGCAGACTCGCGAATAGAATATAGATTTACTGGTGGTAGGGCTTTGTGCAAGCTCGTCTGGGTAGGTACCACCCACTCATCAGATATTCTACCGCAAAACAGCAATACTTGATATTGTTGTGATCCGGTTTGAAGGGTGAGTGTGTAATTACAGGCACAAGGGACATAAAATCTTAGTTCCCAAGGTTGGTGGCGCATTGACTATAAGCGATGGTTGACATTTCTTACAATGCCAATGTCTAAGGGCGTTTGGTGACCACTTACCATCAGGTAGCCCATATGCTCGTCCACCTTCCTATTCTATAAAAAAAAAATATATTTATGTGTATTAATATATTTTGATTTGATTTTATATAACGTCGTGAATTTTATTTATCATTCGATATAAATCACCACCAGTTATATTTAAAAAAATATTTAATGGAAATTTTTATCACTGATTCAATATCATTGAGCTGCAAATCTATGTATGTCTGTGTGTATAAAGTTGAACAATTTCTCACCTTCTTAGAAACCATCCGAGCCGAGATGGCCCAGAGGTAAGAACGCGTGAATCTTAACCGATGATCGTAGGTTTAAACCCGGACAAGCTAATCTGAATTTTCATGTGCTTAATTTGTTATTATAATTCATCTCGTGCTTTACGATGAAGGAAAACATCGTGAGGATGCTGCATGTGCCTAATTTCACTGAAATTCTGCCACATGTGAATTCCACCAACCCGCATTGGAGCAGCGTGGTGGAATAAGCACACCTTCTCCTCTTCTTCCCTTCTCCAAAGGGAGAAGAGGCCTTTAGCCTAGCAGTGGGACATGCATAGGCTATTAAGGTACGCTACGGTAGAAACCATCCGATTATTCTCGAATATTAATAGTATTTGAAAAACTTGTTCTGGTAAACACCCTCTTTTTACCTATTAATTAAAATGACATCTACACTCTTTCACAAAAACATCTAAACTGAAACACGAATTTCCAAATTTCCATCTTCAAAAATTACGATCTTACTTAATAATCTATCGCTATAAAACTCACTTAATGGTGACTTTGCTACAAACGCTGATAGAACAGTTTTTATACCGCTAGTTTAACATATAATCTAATTGACAAAAGCAAATACTCGTAATATATAAATAAAAATGTTCTCGTCTCTCTCGTAACTTGTAACAGTCTGTGGATGTCCCCCTACTGAGCTAAGGCCGCTTCTCCCTTTTTGAAGAGAAGGTTTGGAGCTTATAGTATTTCAAGAATAACAAAAATGTTTCCAAAATTTCACCTCTTGTTTGGGGTACTCGGTAGCAACCCGGTACCAATAGTACTGTAGGACTTTAAAATAAAATCACCTAGTATGTACTGCTGGTCAGATAGTGTGATTATTCTATCTTACATTTTTAATAAGCCAAGCCTTATTAAGTAGTTACAAAAAAACATTATTATAGCGCGATGCAAAAGACAACTAGCGCCATCTATTAATGAAATGAAAAATAAAAATATAATTTGGCATAATGTCATTAGATCTTGAACACCTCTCAAACCACATTACGAATTAACAATATCAAATAAGCTTTTTTATTTTGTTTAGTGAGAGCTCGCTTGTGTATTATTTTGTTTTTCTTTTATTTTTTGGTTTATATTATATTTGTTAGTTTGTCTATGTTTAAATAGCAGCACAAGCTGACAAGGCATATGGGTGTCAAGAATAAAATAAATATTAATAAAAAAAAATACTATTAAGCTTATAGTATCCAATTATAAAGAGCCACCAAATTTTAAGTCCACGATCAAAGACTCGTTCTCCTAATAACATTTGGTACAATTAATGTTCCATCAATGCTTAATAGAATCAAACAATACATTGAGTGTTAAACAGGTCAAATTAAGTTATATCTCTCGAATTTTAACCCTCTGTAACGTTAATAGCGACTAATTTTGAAGTGCCTTTATTTATAGTAATCCAATAACAAGAATGGAACGGAAGTGACCTATTTTCAGTTTAACTAATAAAAATGCGAACTTGAGATTATATAATAATATATTGATGATGAATAGCTGTAAAATTTTTAAGCGTGATTCGAAGTTATTATATGGTCATTTAAATGTTAGTAAAGAGTTATACTGGTGGTAGGGCTTTGTACAAGCTCGCCTGGGTAAGTACCACACACTCATAAATTATTCTACCGCAAAATAGTAGTACTTGGTATTATTGTGTTCCGGTTTAAAGGATGAGCGAGCCAGTGTAATTACAGGCTCAAAGGACCTTAGTTCCCAAAGTTGGTGAGATGTAAGCGATTAGTAACATTTCTTACAATGCTAATGTCTATGGGCCTTGGTGATCACTTACCATCAGGTGGCCCATCATGCTAGTCCGCCATCTAGTAAAACCGAACAGATCTAAATCCAAAAATATTTTTTTCGAAAGTAAAATAGATTAAAATTAAAAATTACTTTTTTTAGTTAAGTCTACAGCATTAGTGATGACTAGAGCTGTCAATTATTTTACAACTTCCGGCGAAATTGGTTAACCAATACAATCCAGGTATTTTCAAAGTAGAACATCTTATATACTTTGAATATATGTTACAAGCGCTTATATATAATGAAACAGTAACTGTCTATAAGTTTTGTTATTAGGGGACGAAATTTTAACTCTTATTATAAATGCGAAAATGATTTTGTTTATTTGTTGTTACGCTTTCACATGTTAATAACTCAACCGATCATCATGAAATATCACATACACGTTGTGTGAGTATAAAGTACATATTGTAATATATTACGTAAGATCCGCTTGGACCACTTACTTTCAGCCTTGCAATCCACAAGGCAATCTTGTCCTTAAAATCTCCTCTTAATATATGGTACCTAGATGATGGCACTATTGGGGGAAAGCCAGAAGACGTGAGGCAAGATATCCTTACTTTGATTCCTCTCTTTAAAGACTTATGGTTAGAGATTAACTCGGATAAGTGCGAGTTTTTTCAATGTGGAGCCGGCCCCTTTAATAAATTCTCCCTTTTCTCTTCCATTCTACCTGGCCTCAAGGAGCTGTCTCGTGAAACCTTTAATCTTCTGGGTTCACCTATTTTTCCGGAGGCTGTTCCCAAAGCTATTGAAGTCGGGAGACGTCTTCTTTTACTTGCTCAGAACCGTCTAACTGAGATCTCTGCGCATGTAGCCTTGGTTCTGTTGAGAATGTGTTTTGCGGTACCAAAGATTACCTATCTTGTAAGGACGTCTCCTGTCTGGTTGTTCCCTCAAGATATATCTTCCTTTGATAGTTCTTAAAGTTCTTAAAGTGTACGGTGGAAAGTATTTTGAATGTGTCATTGAATGAAACCCAGTGGAGCCAGGCCTCTTTGCCTGTACGGTCTGGAGGTCTAGGTGTGCGACAAGTGAGGGATTTGTGTCTGCCTGCCTTTCTCGCATCGGCGCATGGGGTTGTTAGTCTGGTCTCTAAAATTTTATCGTCCGATGGAGACTATGAATCATACCTTTTGCTACTGAGGGAGTAGCGAAGTGGGAGACGCTCTTCTTGAATGCGGGGTGCATTCGGGAAGAGCGTCTCCCACTTCGCATTCCTAGATTTCCAGAAAGGCAGCGTTCTTGGGACGATGTGGGGTACTAGTCTGAGCTCAGTGCGGCTGGGGGAGCGGATTTGGCCAGACTCAGAGCGGTGTAGAGGGTGGAGTCTGAAGCTTGGTTGCAGGCTTTGCCTTCCCCCTACTTTGGGACTCTTCTCGAAAGTGACTCTTTGCGTGTGGCTGTGGCTCTCCGCCTTGGCTGCGATTTTTGTCAACTACACCGATGCATCTGCGGATCCATGGTGGGTGCCAACGGTCATCACGCATTGAGTTGCGGACGATGCTCGGGGAGACTTCCCCGACACCACGCTCTAAACGACATTGTCCGGAGGACCTTGGTTTCGGCGAATGTCCCATGCGTCCTGGAACCACAAGGTCTCAGTCGCTCCGATGGCAAGAGACCGGATGGCTTGACACTGGCCCCATGGTAAAGGGGAAGAAGTTTGATATGGGATGCTACCTGTGTCAATACCTTCGCGGCCTCTCACCTGGCCCACACAACACGAACGGCTGGGGCGGCTGCTGAGAGTGCAGCAGCGAGGAAGAGGGAGAAGTATGCCCCCTTGTTTAAAAATTATTTATTTGTGCCACTAGCGTTCGAGACGTCGGGATGTTGGGGGTCGGATGCCCTTAGTTTAATAAGGGAAATTGGCTGTCGCCTTAAAGAGAGGGGATTTGACAGTCGCTCCGGGTCCCACTTGGCACAAAGGTTGTCCATTGCCATACAGCGCGGAAATGCGGCCTGCATTATGGGCAGCTTTGCGTCGGGTGGGAATCGGGAGGGATTATTTTAAATTTGACTAAAATAATAAAAATTAATAATGTAAATTTATAAAAATTTCTATATAAGTATCTAATACATTTCGTCCACGATAAGCAAGCTAATATATTTGTTAACAAGTAATTAATATTAAGTACAGATCACACCAAATGTACATTAAAATAATTACGTAAAATAATATAATATTATTATTGCATGCCCCACAAATGCGAACGAAGCGGTGGGCGGGAGCTAGTATAATATTAAATATATTTTAATTGTTAGGCTATATTATGTTTCATAAAGATTTTAATATCATATTATTACTCCTTTTATATTGAATATGATTGATATTAAAAAATAGCAAAGTATATTTCAAGGAATTAATATTAAGAACAGATATATTTCCAAGAAATAAAGCGGACAGAAAAATAAATTGTGTATAAAATAAATTAATAAAACAATATAGCAAGAAAGACCTCCTTCCATTTATGAGATTGTTATTAATAGTAGGGAAATAATATCACAGCAGAAAAGGTATCGTTACTCCAAAAATATGCATGGTGGGTACAGATCCTTCCGTATTTTAGAAATAGTCGTGATGGCAGCCGAGACAGCCATGTGAAATTTTCGATTGTCTAGCTCACCCTGCATTGGTTGAGGATAGCTCCTCAACCAATGTAGACTGGGCTTAAAGTCTATTCTCCCATCTGGAAAGAGTTATGTCATAAATTGGAGCACCCCATAGAAAAGGTCACGGTTGCATTATATCAAAATGATACCGTAATGATTAAAATCTCACTTACCCAAGTGTTCAAGGGTGTTAGGTGTCTTTAACGGGTTTAGTTTCCACTGTGTAATATTAAAACACAAAACTTCTTTACTAACCATCAAATAACAAATCAACGTACATACCACAGATATAACTAAACCTTTTTTTTTTTTTTCCGGACACGACCGGGACGGGTATGTGGGACTCACGGGGCAGAAGGCCACCGTCCTACCCACTAAAACCTCCTCGTTTCCTTCTCACCGCATGGTGGCGGGGTTACGGGAACGCGTTAGCACACCACCGCGACCCCACCTGCGGCCGTCGCTTTGGGTGAGCGACCCACCTGTTGTTTTTTATTGAGGTTTTCTCCTCTCGACCCGGCCGGTGAAGGCAAGGCCCTCGGTCCCACCACAGTCTGGCGCCTGGATGGGGAAACGAGTTTGAGAAGGTGGTGACCGAAGTCTGTCCGCCCAGCATCGACACCGAAACTGGACGAACCCGCCTCTCCCTCCTCCTCTACTCCTCTACTCCTGTCTCCGGCAGCCCGAAAAGACTCCAGAGACCAACTCCTCCTCTCCCCGGCGGCCCGAAAGGACCCCGGAGTCCTCCTATTTGCCACGAAGCCGCTCGCTGGTCCACTCTGCGCAACAGAGAAGTCCCAGGAGTGGCCCGCGACACTTCCGCCGCGTCAGTCTCAGCCGCGATCGACAAGCATTCCGGAAAAACATCGGATTGCTGGTCGACCCCGTTGCCCAGGGTGCACCACGTGGAGGTGACTGACATGCATCCCGATATAACTAAACCTCACTTATGTACTGTTAACCACATGTTCACGCTCAGTCTATGGCAATCACTCAATTAGCATTTGTAAGGTAATTTTATATTATTTTATGATCATAGGTCTACAAAACAAAATGACAAAAAATTCAAATGATTACATTTCTCTTGATGTAGATACAACATGCGCTTTTGATTAAGTGTAAAAAAAGCATCTAGTCTATGACAGCAACAAAGACCTAAGCTTATAAGTTTTTTTTAAAAGTTAAACAATTCAAACTATCCAAATAGTTTTTATTAAAAAAAAATTCAAAGAGGCTTTTTTTTTATAGAATAGGAAGGTGGACGAGCATATGGGCCACCTGATGGTAAGTGGTCACCAAACGCCCTTAGACATTGGCATTGTAAGAAATGTCAACCATCGCTTATAGCCAATGCGCCACCAACCTTGGGAACTAAGATTTTATGTCCCTTGTGCCTGTAATTACACTGGCTCACTCACCCTTCAAACCGGAACACAACAATATCAAGTATTGCTGTTTTGCGGTAGAATATCTGATGAGTGGGTGGTACCTACCCAGACGAGCTTGCACAAAACCCTACCACCAGTATAGTACTAGAGAACTGTCGGTAAAAATATCATAATTAAAACGAATACTTTTATAAGAGAAACACATGCATGGCGCATGTGTTAAAGGCGAGTGGACAAAAGATAAAAGGTCATACAATATCGCATGCGACTATTTGGACGAGAAATGGAAAATTGTATGCATTGCAGCCTATCGGACGAGTCAATAAGCCCATGAATTTACTTGTATAGAAAGATAATATTGTTTAATTACCGTACGTAATAATTTCTGAAGTCGCTTTTGTTTTTATTTGGATTATTCACCAATAGTTTTATTGAAAACCAACAAAAGTGCCAGAACTTCAAATAGACTGTATCTTATACAGTTTTAAATTTGAAGTTTTTATAAAATAGTCTATTGTTGGTAGTAGTGCATTCATGATAATAAAACTATTTTTTTATCTACCGACTTTTTTACATTTTTTTTTCGGTTCGTTTGCAGTAAATTCGCACTTAATAGTAAACAGTTAAAACCCTGATAATACAAGTCTTTTAATTATTTCGTCGGAATTTGTACAAACATAACAGAAACACAAAAATATTAGTTCAAAAATTCTCAATTGTAAAATTTTATATAAACGTTTAGGAAGTAAGCAACTCAAGCAAGTTAATGTCCCACTGCTGGGTTAAGGCCTCCTCTCCCTTTCAGATATTCTACCGCAAAACAGCAGTACTTGGTATTGTTGTGTTCCGGTTTGAAAGGTGAATGAACCAGTACAATTACAGGCACAAGGGACATAAAATCTTAGTTCCCAAGGTTGATATTATATATACGATATTGGATTGACATTGTACATTGTAATAAATGTTGACCACATTTATTACAATGTACAATGTCAATCACTGGACGTTGGTGACCACTTACCATCAGGTGGCCCATATGCTTGAAAAAAAAAATTAGAATACACATGTGACATAATTTCAATGAAATTAGACACATGCAGGTTTCTTCACGAGGTTTTTCTTCACCGTCAAGCACGAGATGAATTATAAACACAAATTAAACACATGAAAATTCTTGCCCACGTTTGAACATATATTTAAATATATATTTATACACATTTTTTTTTCAACCGGTTTTTTTATGTCGATGTATTTCTTTCTAATCGTGCGGTAGATTTTCAATAATCAATGCGCAAGTATAACGCCTAAATTTATCAAACGACGTTTTTGATTTCTACTATTTAATTTTAAGCTTATATTGTTTACTTATTAAACAGAAAACTATCCAATTTAACATTAAATTAACAGCCATATGTAATAAATACCCTGGTTCATTTTACTTCACACGAGGCTGAAACTTCTAGAATCTTTACAGTCCGATATATGACCGTCATTTGGAATAACCACCGTCTGTGCGTAACTTGTCAAGCTATATCCGACTTTATTTCATTAAGTAGAGGGTATAAAATTGTTTGCAACACAGGGGTAATTCGGGAGAACTTTACACGAGTTTAAAATTGGATATTGTAAGTTTTGGTACTCAACAGTCCCACTACATTCTTTCTTATAGTCAGGACCGAGTTTTGAACTTAAAGCGGAGAAATGAAAAAACCGTATTTCTGACGAAAATTATGAATGAAAAATTTGTGGAAAAATAAATACATATTGCCCAGTGATTCAAAAATTCTAGCCATGGGCTTATCTCGTCGAAAACTAATGTCTACTCTGAGTTTTTGAAGACAGTAATATTTAATAATACCCGCTTAGATAGGCGGACCGGCAAATGGGCGGAACCTATGGAATGTCATAGACATTCCATAGGCAGACAGAGCTATAAAAAACATATAACCACTTTATAAGCTTGCCGTTTATACTTAATTTGTTATTTTATAAATCATTATGTAATATATTACAAAAGGCGGATGGGCAAATGGACCATCTAATGATAAATGGTCACCATCGCCACAGACGTCTCTGTTGTAAGAAATAATCGCCGATTCTTCTCAGGGCTGGGTAGTTCTTTTCCGAAACGGTGGTAGTTTCTAGTTTGACTTTCAATAAGCATGTTTAATGCTTCCATGTTAAATAAAGTATTTTGATTAACCAATCCTTACATTAACAATGTGCCAATAACCTTAGGAATTAAGATGTTATATACCTGAAAAAAAAAAAGTTAGTCGGTTCACTTACCCTTCCGAAATACAACAATCCTAGGTATCGATGTTTAGCGGTAACATATCTGATGAGTGGCTGGTACCTAGACGGGCTTGCAAAAAACCGTACAACCAAGTACGGGCCCTTTGTTACTTGGACCATGTAAAATACTCATAACAAAGGTGTAATTCGGTAGTATACCGTAAGTAATGTTATTGCTATTCCCTGAATATCTAAATATTTTATTATGATAGGCACGAAACATCCTGAAATATACAAAACACTTTTTGTGATCTGAATCCGGGAGCGGAATTGTTTTGGTAGAATCTTGTTACATCCAGAATCTGTTTTGGACTTTAAAGAACCTGATGAAATATATACATCGGTTCTAAGTCACGCTACCTTAATAAGAAATATAAACATACTTATTGACAAAATTCTATATATATTTTCATTCATATCTGTTTCTTTGTTTTCTTTAATTCTTTCACTAACAATCATTTTCGAGGTTCGCGGTTAGATTGCGTCCCATATTTATTTTAATATGTTGTAACTGGACTGTAGGAAAAAAAACCGCACCAAAAATTTAATTACTTGGGCATATTCTGTTGACGCACACAATGCGAGGCCTACAAAGATTTTATCAATTTAATGTAACACACACGAAGTTCTATCAAAATGCAATGTAATGGTAGGGGTTCCGTGGCTATTTTGAAGTTATATCGTGAAATCAGTTACTTATTAATTTTTATGTAAATGAGTTTAAATTTAGAATGAATAATATTACATATAACATTTAGAATAATAATAAAGATCACTGCTATTCGATAAATCAAGGTATTATATTATATTATTTACTTTACCATCATTTTACTTTCATTGGTGATATGGCTTTGTACGAGGCCGTCTATCAGTATAGGTATCATCCACTCATCTGATATTCTACAGCCTCGTTGGTCTGGTGGCTTGATCTAAAGCCACAAACTCGGAGGTCCTGGGTTCAATTCCCTACTCGGACAAATAAAAAGTTATTGGGTTTTTCTGTCAGAAAATTCTCAGTAGCAACCCCGAGTTTGGAAGTTGGAAGTGTGTACACTCCCGTACCTCGAAAAGCACGTAAAGCCGTTGGTCCTGCGCCTGAACTCTTTCCGGTCGTATCGGATAGCCGTCCCATCGAATTATGAGAGTTAGGGAATAGAGAGTGCACCTGTGTTTGCGCACACACTTGTGCCCTATAATATCTCCTGCGTAATTGGCTAATCTCTCTTGAGATTGGCCGCCGTGGCCGAAATAGGTCTGGAGGACATTATTATTATTATTCTATAGGCAAATAGCAATATTTAGTATGGTTGTGTTACGCTTTGAAGGGTGAGTGAGCCAGTGTAACTAAAGGCCCAAGGGACATAACATTTCACAAGGTTAGTGGCGCATTGGCGATGTATGGAATGGTTAATATTTCGTACGTCACCAATGTCTTTTAGCAATAGTGACCACTTACCAATAAATAGCCCATATACACGTCCGCCTACCTAATTCAACAATAAAAAAACTCTTTGTGAGGACAAAACAAAACATATGTTGTTAATGAAATTCCTTTAATGGGCGAAAATAACTATTTTTTTCTTTAATATGGAAACGTTTTCAAAATTCCACTGAAAAGCATATAAAATTTAAGATTTTTAAGCTGATTAGAAATTAATACAAAAGGTTTATTTGATTTAACTGTTGAACTCTAAATAACTTTTCTGCCATCCATTATAAATGCGAATGGGTGCCAAGAATGTAAGCACTTCTGCAGAACGGCTTCAGTGTTAAATTAATTTACCATACTTTTTTTAAAGTAACTAAGCTGGATTAAAAGAATTAAATCGCTTAATGGGATTATAAATATCCTTATCTTATAATGTTTTAAATGCGAAAATAAGTCTGTCTATCTGTATGTCTGTTACGCTTTCACGACTAAACCTCTGAACTGATTTGATGACATTTGATGTGACCTTGAGTTCCAAAGAAGGACATAGACAATTTTTTTGTACTTAACGCATATAACACCACTCTAACCCAACATGCTAACTTGTCGCTGTAATAGTCAAAACTTAAAGGGTATGAAACTGCAAAGAGCAGCTAATTATATAAATATACTGTAAACTGAAACCTTCATCGAAACAAAAACCCATCTCAATTATTATTAAAAAAGTAACAAAGGCCTGTGAATGTCCCTGCACACTGCTGCCTAATCTCGGGGGACCGAGGGAGGAAGTTCGCTGTCTCTATGCCGGTGTCGTGCGATCGATGGCCCTCTACGGGGCATCCGTTTGGTCTCACAGGCTATCGGACGTCCGCTGCTGCAAGACTAAGATCGAAAGTTCGCAGCGGAGTGTGGCCATCCACATAGTGCGGGGATATTGCACAATATCCTACAAGGTGGCAACCGTCCTAGCGCGTTTTCCGCCCTTAGATATTCTGGTGGATATGGCCGCGAGGGTCTACCAACAGACCTGCATCCACCGCCAGAACAGTGAAAACGCGCCCTCTTCGAGTGCGCTCGAGGCGTTAAAGCGGCGGGAACACCAGAGGGCTCTTGCAATGTGGCGCGACCGTCTCTATGAAGAACGGTACGCGCGCAAACACGTCGTCGGTGCGATCCTGCCAGCCTTCGAAGTCTGGAACGACGAGTTACCTTCCAACTTACGCAGGTAATGACCGGTCACGGTTGTTTTGGAGAATACCTGTGTAAGATCGGACGCGAATCGACGGCGATATGTCACTACTGTGGCGCGGACCGGGACACCGCTCAGCATACGTTAGAGGTGTCCCCGCATGGAGTGCGGAGAGGGAGATCCTAGTCCGTGTGTCGGCGACGCTTCGCAGAGAATCGGCGTGGAGGGCCGTAGCCTCCTTCTGTGAGACCATCATGGTCCAGAATGAGACGGTGGAGCGGGAACGGAAAAGGGCAGATCCTCCTTGGTAGTAACAATGATGGCGTCGTCTCGGCCCTCCCACAGCCAAGACGCCCGGGGCTTTAAAGATAGGGCGTAAGAAGTGAGTAGAAAGTAGGGCCGTGGTAGCGTGAGGCGGGGGCCTCGCGTGTCCTATTTGGTCTCGCGCTGCCGTACGCACTAGCGAGGAGTCGAGATTACCTTCGTACCCTGAGGAGAGCTCTGCCGAGCCACGAGAGGAGCACAGCACGGGAGATACCGTGGATGCGTTCTATCAACACTATCCCACAGCCTCTCTGATCCGTGCTGAGGATTCAGAAGGTTTTCACTGCAAGAAAAAAAAACTGATGAGTGGGTGGTATCTACCCAGACGGGCTTGCACAATGCCCTACCACCACTAAACTTGTGTAATATATGCTGCGGCCATTAGCCCTTTGGTTAACCGTTATCGTCGATGAAATAGGGCAGTAGGATACTGTCTGCCTTGTTGAACCAACAATGGCACTACCATCAAACCATAACATGATAATTAGTATGTTATGTTGAAACTTTATTAATAAACATATCCTGTATAACACCGACGCTTTGTGCAACCGGTTTAAATATTTGATAATATATTTAAGCCAGGCTACTATATATATATATATATATATATATATATATATATATATATATATATATGTGTGTGTGTATATTAAAACTCCATAAATATATATTTAAATTATCACTGATACTTTATATATATATTAGAGCGTGTAATTAGAAACAAGGATTCAATCAGTTATGCTTCCCTGGATTCGAAACCATGATCTCTAAATCCTGTTTAACGACTGCACCACCGGTTCTTAATGTCACAACCCCGCTTAAAATTCCTAAAAGTATTAGTATTTTTACAAAATAAGTATTAATTGTTGGCCAGGCTCTCGGAGACGCGAAATATAAAATGCAAAGAGTCACTCTTAGCGTTGATTAAGTTTAGCAACGAAAACGAAGTGTTTATATACCTAACTTCAGAGTCGCAATGAGATAGTTGGCTCCTGTTGATAAAATCATAGAATATGTTAAATGAAAATGGCATGCCTGAATTTTTTATTTTAATAGGTAGACAGACTCGTAAATGAACTTCCTCCCATAGACATTGGCTATGGAAGAAATATTAGCCAAGTATAATAATAATAATATATAGTCAAGTACTTACATTGTTAATGCGGTACGTTGAGCACTAACATGGTATCTCTATTGTGCATTTTCTAACACTGGCTCACTTACTTCTCGTACTGAAACACAACAATACTAAGTATGTCTGACAAGTGGTAATCCTGACTAGCTTGCACGAATCCCTACCACCTAGTAAATACATGTAACTTTATATACTTGTATTGTAGTCAAATTTGCTTATTTTTTGGCATTCTACATCCTATGTAAAATTTCGATTTAGTTCTAGTATAATACATATCCGTAACAGCCTGTAAATGTCCCACTGCTGGGCTACAGGCCTCCTCTTTCACTTTTGGAAGAGAAGGTTTGGAGCTTATTCCACCACGCTGCTCCAGTGCGGGTTGGTGGAATACACATGTGGCAGAATTTCAGTGAAATTAGACACATGCAGACAAATTAGCAACATCGTGAGGACCACGATGTTTTCCTTCACTGTCAAGCACGAGATGAATTATAACTCAAATTACGCATATGAAAATTCACTGGTGCTTGCCCGGGTTTAAACCTACGATCATCGGTTAAGATTCACGCGTTCTTATCACTGGGCCATCTCGGCTGTCCAGTCCAGGTCCAGTCCAGTTATGGAACGTTAACAGGTTCCTTTAAGTCGCAATGTATAGCACAGACACTATTTACTTTCTTAAATAATTATTTGGTTGAAAATCAGATGAAATTATT
This sequence comes from Nymphalis io, assembly GCF_905147045.1. Classification (NCBI taxonomy): domain Eukaryota; kingdom Metazoa; phylum Arthropoda; class Insecta; order Lepidoptera; family Nymphalidae; genus Nymphalis; species Nymphalis io. The sequence continues at coordinate 2,117,338 of NC_065909.1, forward strand.
CTAACACAATTTAGAAATTAGTGCTGAAGTCTAATATAGTATAGTTTTAGTTGATATTATATCGAGCATGATTCACGAAAGCCATTAAAACTACATTAGGTGGTACATTAAATCTATGATGCAAATTTACTCAAGTATGCTAGCTTTATTATAGCCGTACATACTTTCAGGAAATTACCACGAGTACTAGAATTAAATGTAGATAATATTTTATTAAAGAGGAAGCCAATGTTATATATTCAGAAAAAACTTTGTTACTGCATGTATAAGAATATTGTTACAAAATATATATAAATTATTGGCTAACTTAAAATTTACAAAAAAAATTGACGAAAAACTAAAAAAAATAAAATAATAAATAATAAAAAGACAGAAATAGATAGAAAACTATAACATAAACACTATTATATATAAAATTGAATAAATAATAAAATTAACAACAGCTACTTCTTCAAAATATAATATTAAAGAGAGATAACAAATATATTATCATTTATAAATATTATTAATTATAGAACGAAAACCTTGTCCAAGGATATATAGACTTTGTGACGAGAGAAGCTTGCTGTAACTTATCAGTATTTTCAACGAAATGGAACATATTTATTTCTTAAACGTCACGTCTACTGTTTCCTGTTAATACAATCTTTGTCACTTTTTGATGTGTAAACATCTAAGCGCTCGGTTATTAACTGAAAGTTCGGGCGTCAGATGACGTCTATATAAGTTTTGTATTGTAAGTGGGTTGCGTGAGATCGGTACACGAGCTCACATGCTTACACATCGATTCTCGTATGTATCTTGGCACTCATACCATTTTTTCTGTCCAAATATTCAATATTTCACTTCGTTAAAAAGGCCAAAACCACTTTTTTTAAGAATGAATATAATCCCGTATTTGATAACGCCTCTGCGAATTAAACCAAGCGTCTAGAAAGTTCGAGAAAGTTCATCGAATTTTCGATTGTTACAACCAAACTTTAGTTTAGATGAATGTTTGAATGCAATTCATTCAAGCCATTATTATTTATTTTTATTATTTATTTAGGAATTATACGAATAAACTCGAATGGAACGTGGTTATCACCGCCCCTAGCAGTGTATAAAAATTGAATAGCGGTAGAAAACAAAATGCCGTATGTGCCTGTAACAAAAATCAAACCGGATTTAAATTATTAAATTTATTGAATATACAAAGTAAAACAGAATTAAATACATTCTTCATTTTTCAGACAGAAATAAATAAAATAATTTTATTTTGTGGCGTCCACCACATGTGCATCCCACTAACATACATACTTACACACATATTATAAACATACATAAACACACATCCAAACAGACATACTACACAACACATTCCAACTCAACATAGAATATTGGATTGACGACACAACGGACGATCGAACGTACACAGTGGACAACCGCACTGCTTATCTCCGTTGTGACGTCGTCCTTTGTTCTATGTTGAGGCCCCGCCTACCGGTGCAAGCGCATTGGAGCGACGGATCTTTTATATTGGCTACGAATGATCCTACCAACGTTTACGACTTACGCATTATTCTACCACCGTCATAACCGTTACTTGCGCTTCAAAATAATTCGCTTTGTGTTTAAGTATTGTGTTCGTGTTTATGTGTACATATGTGATCGTCTATGCCTGTATAACGTTATTTCTTCTGTGCGCATATATTGTGTGTATAACGTGTATATAATATACACGTTTATGGACCATCTGCGTGAGTTTCATTTCTTATTATAATATTCTCACAGACCCTAACACACGCATCACTTACCCATAATTTATTTATTGATATAATAAAACTGTCCCCTGTTCTCGTTTTTGAATGTTCCTATAAACCTTTTTATACCACCAGAAATTTTATTTTTTTTGTAGCTGAACAATATTTACTGCAAGGAAAACTCCATATTCAGCATCTGCAGAAAAAGAAAATCACTAAAATCATTTATCATTGAATCATGATTGTCTGCGCCATCTTGGCAGTTCTCATACACGTAACACAAATCGCGGATGAACAGAAAGATTGGTATTGTGTCTCCGTTCAAGCGACCATCGATATAGAAGGAATTTAATTTACGAAAAATTTCGCAGCTGAAACATTCAAATATTAAAATGGTGAATATCGCTCATTCTTATAAAATATAAGATTTTTCGTATGTTTTACACGAAAATCTCGGCTCCGTCTGTATACGGGCGAGTGATTAGTCCACTAAAATGGTACAATACTACACGATAGTAGTAAAATATAATTGCCTACAGAACCTGTTTTAAGCGTCTTCTGGTCGATTTCAACCAAGGCGGCCAGTCACAGGAGAGATTAACTGCAAACATAGATGCATTCTCTATTCCCTCACACTCATGATCAGATAGGACGGCAATCCGACATGACCGGAATGAGTTCAAGTGCAGGACCAACGGCTTTAAGTGCTTTTCGAGGCTTGGAAATGTACACAAATCCAACATCCACGCTGACTGCTGCTGGGAAACTTCGAAAGAAAAACTCAATATTTTTTATTGGCTAGACCAGTGATTTGAAGGCAAGACCTCGGGCTCTGAGACCCTTGTCTTGTCATTGTACAAAAATCACGTTCATCAAGTTGATACAAGTCAGTTGCTACCTTAAGGACGTCAAATGGAAAGTTGGTAGAATGAGTCGACCACATCGCACCGAATAATGTGAATAATTTACTTGATGAATATAATGTATTTTTTTATTTTACGTTTATCTTAATTAATTATCCAAAGTTCATTTAAATTTTACGTACTTTATCATCGAAATTTAACTCTATGTATTTTTTTATGAAAGAAAAACATATTTGATTATTTTATCAAGGCCGTCTGGACAATTATTTGCTCAATTCAAATAACTTACTTAATTTTATTTATCGCGGTAGATATTTTATTACCAAATAGCTCGAACTATGTATTATGCATCAATGAAATTGATCATATATAAAAGGGACGAGCAAATGAACCACCTAATGGTAAGTGGTCACCACCGCCCATAGACATTGGCATTTAAAGAAATGTTAACCATGGCTTGTTTTTTTACGATGGAAACACGCGTTACGCGTTTCCTCAACGGGAACAGTGACATACCCCCCCATGTGGGGCTCGCTGTTGTCCAAGGCCCCGAGTGCACCCCGACCATCGGAATACCCACTAAAAAACCAGCGATACCCTTTCCGTCTTAACGAGGGGCGCCACGGGATCGCTTTCGCATGCTACCGTGACGCTCTGACGACCGGCCCGCCTATGCGGGCACATTGTCAATGGCCCCACCAACCTTGAAAACTAAGATAATATGTCCTTCGAGGTTGCAATTATACTGGTTCATTCACCCTTCAAACCGTAACACAACCATACCAAGTACTGCTCATTTGCGGTAGAACATCTGATAAGTTGGTAGTACCTAACCAGACGAGCTTACACATAGCCATACTACCAGCCATTATTAGTCAAAACATTTTCCAAGCAACCGTAAATGTAAAGGCTTCCTTTTTACTTGCTGGCTTGCTTATTCCACCACTTAATCCATTGGGGTTAATGGACAGGTAACCTGCCTGATCCTCAATATATTTTCCGCTACCGTTAAGTTAAATATGAAATATGAACATAAATTAAACACATGAAAATTGAGTGGCGTTTGATCAAATTCCTAGATTCCCCGTTTTAGATCCACGATTCTCTAGATTTGAACCAACAAACTTAGGTTTAGATCCACAATTTATAACACTGAGCCATCTCAGCTCAGAAAATCATAAAACAAATAATATAAAAAGAGCAGCGCAAATACTCTTGGGTGTATACTTTATACAAACCCGTCTGTGTTGATATAATCCACTCATCGTTTTATCATATCTCTAAAAATCATATGAGTTCCAAATAAAAGGGTAAATGAGCCAGTGAAACGAGGATTGCCAGAAAAACGTTTATGATGAATTTTTACAAGAAAATAAAAATGCTCTTTGCTGTTTTATTTATAAACATAATAATTTAAAGCAACGAAGTATATAGCATACGCGCCATGCACACTGAAGGAGAGAGCATGACGAAATAATGGATCGTCATACTGTCTACCATTACCTACTATAAATCTGTCTTATACCCAAAACACCACAAAATGGTATATTTTGAATAGCACGCTTAAATTGTAATTTATAGTCCTTAAAGAAAATAACATCGAGAACCAGTAGTAATATCAATTCTAATGTTGGAAAATTTCAATAAAATAAGTCGCATCCGTTATATTCGGATCGTAGTTAATTCTAGCTAACTTTATTAAATAGCCTTAAACTCTACTACGGATTATTGATTGATTTCGATCATCGTGACTATTTTTGGAGGCTTTTGTACAAAAGATACTATAGTACAGTTGTATGTAGGCATTTTTTTTTGTGTAAGAAGCAACAAACAAACATTTGCAACACCAGAGGGATTGCAGGTGCGTTCCCTGTTTTTAAAGAAGAGTAAACGCTTTTTTTAGAGGTTTTTATGTCATATCGGTTCGGTTTGAAAAAATGTCCGTGACACTTTCTGTTCCCATATAAACATGATAGTCAAAGTCATAGTGACCGCCATAAATATCGTAATCGCACTAGTCAATATCAAATTCACCTATGTCGTCATCGTATTAGTCAAAGAAAATATAATCGTCATCAATATCGTTTCTTATGTAGAATAGGTAGGCAACGAGCAGATGGGCCACCTGAAGTTAAGTGATCACCACCGTCCATAGACATTGGCATTGAAAGAAATGTAAATCATCGCTTACATCGCCAATGCGCCACCAACCTTGGGAACTAATATGTTATGTCCCTTGTGCTTGTAATTACGCCGGGTCAGTCGACCTTCAAACCGGAACACATCAATATCAAGTACTGCTGTTTTGCGTTAGAATATCTGATGAGTGGGTGGTACCTACCCAGACGAGCTTACACTTCCCTACCACCAGAAAAATCTTAATCGTAAGAGTCATTGTCAATGTTATCGCCATTGTAATTTGAAGTCTTATGGGACAGAAACCCAACAGAACCAGAGAGAGATCAGATGCCCGACTACAATTACAATGATTTGAGTGAATGATGATTACATGTGACATGGCCATTTTTCATACTCCAAGCCATTACTCCAGATCCTGTTACTTTCGCCAGGTCTTCTCAGATCTTCTAATTAAATTATCAACAAGTAAGTATAGTTATTCTATATTGAAATTTCTTTCAAGAGACATTTCAATCCCAAGGTTGGTGGTGCGGTGGTGTCCACTTATCATCAGGTGGTTCATTTGTCTAAAAACTAAGAATCCCATCACACTCGTGACTTCCTTTTCGTATCTGTGAAAATATCGTAGGAGATTGTGCTAACGATTATTTAAATTTGATTACAAATGCGTATCAACGTAGAAACGGCATTTGAAAAATACGCGTGCTCCGAAATAATTTCATTTCCGCATTACAAATTCGTCTCGCAAACAGGATTATCAGACGTGATCTTAATTTGATATGATTTTCATATCGAACTTTATATTTTATCAGCAATCTTGGATTTTATATTATAAAATAGTCGCACGCATATGCGTATGTTGGGAGATATAAGCTAAGCTTTGCCCTTTTCTGTACCAGGTATATAGAAGTTCAAGGAGTACAACAGGTATGCAAAGTTCGTGATCATCGGTTCACTGGTTAAGACGAGAAAGTGTAAACAAACAAATAAACTCACTTCCACATGTATAATGTTAGTTAGGATTAATAAAGGAGTTTAGAGCCCTGAATTCGTTCATGTAGAAGTAGATCAGTGGAAGCCGCGAGTAAAATACTGAAGAGATCAAACAAGTTATTCGGGTCATATTCCAAATTATATACAAAACATTAAGTATATAATTTACTGATATATTTTGTTTATACGTACAAATATTATACTAATTTACGCCCGCAGCTTTACCCGCCTTAAGTTTCAAGCTTGCTTCATACCAAATATCAAAATCGGTTCAGTTGTTTAATTTAGGAAGCGTAACTTATATATATATATAATGTTTAAATGATAAAATGTATAAAAAAATATATTATAAAAACATTTACGAGGGGTGCCCTCAATAAATATTCTGAAATAAATAAGAACCACATTCATATTAAGCTTTTTAATTTTATTTTTTATGTATATATTGATTTTTATTGTTTTAAAATATTCATACATATTTCGTAAACATTCATATAAGACCATCACTGCTTTCAGTGATAACGTATTATAATTATTCAAAAAAAAAAAAAAATTAGGAATAATTTTAAATATTATAGGCTTAATTAAGCTAAGCACTTTTTTAATTCCAGAAATTTGCTTCTCTAGGCCGTCAAATAACATTTTTTGTTTTGTCCTCGAAATGAGACAAAATGCCCTCTTTGCCTTCGTTATCCACCGATATTTTTTTTTCCTTTAGTGTTTCGTCATGAAATTGCATAAAAGTTGTCAGTGGTACAGATAGAGACAAAGGGCATCATACGCTTGACCAATTCTCTCACACACGGGTGAAGCTGCAGGCGGAAATTTATTTATCTCTATCAGCAGTCACTACACTTACACATATATAATAATAAAAACACGTTCAAACTTAACATAAAGTGTGTGACTCGTCAAGATGGCCCCAACATTTATTTTAAAGGTAAAATGTAGGAATATATATTTTTATATTACTTAAAACAGATTATAACATAGGCATTTAACTGGTGGTAGAGCTTTGTGCTCGTCTGGGTAGGTACCACCCACTCGTCAGATATTCTATCGCAAAACAGCAGTACTTGGTATTGTTGTGTTCCGATTTCAAGGGCGAGTGAGCCAGTGTAACAACAGGCACAAGGGAAATAACATCTTGTAAAAAACTTAATATTTCGCCAATGACTATGGCGATAGTTGTGTCTGATCAATAAAATCAAAAAAATATTATTATGTATCAAAATATGTAACTATTTAGCATACGTTTCTCTTATTAGGGAAAATATTTATTTATTTTTGGGAAACATACAATATGCAATAATAATATACATAAACATTTGATAACAAAATAAGTTTTATACAGGCAGACAAAGTTTCCACTTTTACATTAAAACATGGAGTAAACATAACAAGAACAGTAATTTAAAATGTATAAAAAACAAAAAAAAAAACAATAAGAATATTAATAACAAATAGAGTTTAAGACTTCTAAGAACTTAAATAGATTAATTCACCTTCCACCATGCTGCTCCAATGCGAGTCGATGTGTACTTGTGCCAAAAAATCATCTGACATTTACATTTTTTACAATGTTTTTCTTCATTATTAAACTCGAGATGAATAATATACACAAATAAAGGACGTTAAGTCAGCTTTGCCCAGATTTAAACGCGCGATCCTTGTTTAAGATTATGATGAAAATGATCCACGTAGTCCACTGGGATGCCTCGGCTTATAAACATACTATATAGTTAGCAATTTTTAGTATTACATTTTTTTTATAGAATAGGAAAGCGGACGAGTTTATACGAAGCGGACCACTTACTATCAGGTGGCCCTGATAGTAAGTGGTCACCAACGCCCATAGACATTGGCTTACTCACTTTTCATACCAGAACACAACGATATTAAGTATTGCTGTTTAGCGGTACAAATATTTGATAAGTGCGGGGGATTCTTATCTAGACTTGCACAAAGCCGTAAAGTAAATAAAAAATATCACGTACAACCATTGCGGAAAATACTACAAAGTATTTTTAACGAAGCATTGCATTGCAGAAACTATTCTTTGTACGAACTATTACATTTATAAAATGGGAAAAACAGAGATTTACTATTACGCAAATTTTTGTTACTGCGAGAAAAATATGAAACCAACAGACAATATTAAAAATAAACACGGCAAGGCTAATGAAGGTTCTGTTTGTCACGGTTTTAAATACGTTATAAAGCTGTGAATACAAAGACCTAAATTATTAATAGTTTCTACTAAGTCCCAATATAAATAGACCATAGGTCTTCAGATCAGTTCTACCACAAAACATCAGTACGTGGTTGTATTCCGCTTTGAAGGGTGCGTGAGCCAGTATTACATATAAGACATAATTTTAGTTGCCAAAGTTGGTGGCACATTGGCGATGTTAGTGAATGTTAACATTTTTTAAAATGCCAATATCTATGGGCGTTATCAGGTGGCCCATATGCTCGTCCGCCTACCTATTCAATAAAAAAAACTAGAATATAATCAAATCGTTGAAAGTACTTCTTCTTCTTGAGTTGTAAGGTGATGGAACGGATTTTAAACAACCAACTGATCCATTACCTAGAAGATCACTGTCTGATTAATGATCGTCAGTACGGGTTTCGACCAAAACGGTCCACAGGTGATCTTCTAGCGTACGTAACACACCTCTGGGGTGAAGCTATCGACAAGCATGGAGAATCGTTGGCTGTCAGCCTCGATATCTCCAAGGCTTTCGACAGGGTCTGGCACAGAAGTCTTCTCTCCAAGCTACCGGCATATGGTCTGCCTGCTCAGCTATGCACCTGGATTGCCAGCTTCCTACACAAGCGTAGCCTTCGTGTTTTAGTAGATGGTTGCGCTTCACAATTCTATGTAGTGAATGCTGGCGTCCCCCAGGGATCTGTGCTATCTCCCACACTCTTTCTTTTGCATATCAATGATATGCTCTCCCTTGGGAACATACATTGCTATGCAGATGATAGTACAGTGCATGGTGGATACCACGGACGCGCAGTGGCTGGGCGGGCGGAAACTGAGGAGAGGCGGGAGAATCTTGTCATTGAACTCGATAGGACGTTAGAGCTCATCGCCAAATGGAGCTCTGATAATCTTGTTGAGTTTAATGCCAAGAAAACACAGGTATGCGCTCTCACGGCGAAAAAGTCAACATTTTCCCCTCTTCCCTCCCTCTGTGGTACTCCGCTGGTGATGCAAAGCAAAATCGCCATGCTGGGGATTGACGTTCGCTGCGACCTTAGTCCAAGGGATTACATCGAGGCTGTTATAAAAACAGCTTCACGGAAACTCGGAGTTCTGAACAAGGTGCGGCGCTTTTTCACGCCACAACAACTGTGCCTGCTGTACAAAACACAGGTACGGTCTTGCGTGGAATATTGCTCGCACCTTTGGGATGGCTCCGCTAAGTACCTACTTGAGGCCTTGGACCGGTTGCAGCGTCGTGCCGTACGCATTATTGGCGACGTAAAGGTCACAAACACCCTTGAACCTTTACAATTGCGTCGTGAGATAGCAGCACTGAGCGCTTTCTATCGACTGTATCACGGCGAGTGCTCTGAGGAATTATTCTCTCTAATTCCTGCTTCCCCCTTCCTTCCTAAGTCCACGCGAGCTGGTTCTCGATGTCACCGCCTAACTGTGACATCAATTCCATCGCGAACAAAGAAATTTGGCAACTCCTTTCTTTGTCGCACTTCCAAAAAATGGAATTCCTTACCAGCTCACGTGTTCCCCTCCTCTTACAACCCGGGTTCCTTCAAACGAGGCGTGAAGAGGCATCTTGCGGGCCGGCAAGGCGAAGGCGGCTAGTGCAGAACGTTTGTCCCGTCTGTACTGGCCGTCGTCGCGTTTGGACTCTACTACCACTTACCATCAGGTGGAGTAGAGTCATTTGCCCTCCCGGCGAATATATAAAAAAAAAAAAAAAAAGTACAAATAAAGTAATTATTGTGGTAATTAATGAAGATAATAATGATTGAAATTTATGTATATACTAACATTATATACAAATAATACATATTTGTATATTCTGTTATATATGTGTATAGTGTTTTTTAAATATTATTTATTTGAATTAAACCGTATTAATATTTTGTGATTTGGTCAAATCGAATTCACCTCATGACGTACCTTCGTCATTACACGTAGCTGGACGAAAGCCTCCGCCATAGAACGCCAACCATACCGATCCTAGGGGAGGCTTTCGTCCAGCAGTGGACGGCAAAAGGCTGAAAAAATAAATATATATATTGTACCGTGTTTGCGATACACTGTATTTAGATGAATAAAAAACCATTTAATAAGAAGGGTTAGAATTATTACTATGAGTGTCAATAGATGCGTAAATTAGACAAATATATTTAACAGTTTCAAGTGGCCCTATGACTGCCTGACTTTTAATTTTTTTTTTGTTTTGATAGTTGGTTGTTAAAATGTATTAATGGTCAATTGATCAAAATGGCGAACATCGACGTCTATGAATTACTTTTCGTTAAATAATTTTTATTTTCCGTCTCTGAGAACTTTCTGTGCCTTCGTAAAATAAATAAAAGCAATTTATAGCATTCATTCTTGCTTTCAGACGGACAAAGCCAATTAAATATCGACAAATTCATAGTGAGCGAGCGTGTCCTTTTTGTTGCTGTCAAAACTACCCACAGCTATCTTCTATATCACCATCCAATCTACTATCGTCCTCTGCCGGTAGCCGTGTTCTCGGATGATTTGACAATGTTTTTAACCACTCACAAACGGCCTTATAAACGTGGCTTAGCGGATGATTAATTAAACAATGCTGTCTTTTTCTTTCAAATGTCAAATCGATAATGACAGAAAGAGAGAAATCTGTGTAACTAAACAGTCGATGGTAAGATAGATAAGTATGGCCGATCATTCTTGGAGTTACTTACAAAATATCAATCTTTTAAAAGACCGCTCTTTTGCGATATCGTTAACATATGTTTATATAAACCCATCAAAAACGTAAATGTGAAATGAAAGCCAAGTTCAATATTATGATATATGCCTTGGTAGTTGACTTCAACAACAAAAAGGCCCTATAAACGTGGTTTATTGAGTGATTAGTTAAACAATGCTGTCTTTTTTCTTTCAGATGACAAATAAATAATAGCAGAAAGACATGATTCAGCGTTTAACTAAACAATCGATGAGCAACGTTTATAAGTATGACCGATAATTTTTGGTGTTACTTACGAAATATCAATCATTTAAAAGACCGCTCTTTTGCGATATCGTTTATATAATCTCCAAAACATAAATGAGAAATTAGAGCCAAGTTCAATTTTGTGATATATGCCTTGGTAGTTGACTTAAAGACAAAAGAAGTGAGATCTAAATGGATGCCAAGTTCAATGGTCAGTCCTGAAATTTATTTATAACAACATAGAATGTTTTACAAGAACTTAAAATATCATTTCTTCTTATAACTTAGGATAATATATTGAAGCCTGGCATTGAATCCTTATATATATACAATGTCTGACTTGGCTAGTTCTCATATACGAATTATATTATAGCCTTCGCAAGTTCTAAAGCTGTTGTTATACTGCCGCGTGTCTAGATTATATTTAATATATAATAGGTTCGCTCACCAACAAAACAATATAATACCATTCCCCCACACACACTTTGGTCACATTTATGTTTTAATATATATATATTAAAAAAAATTTAAACATTATTGTCTGTGGGAGAGAATAAATAAATTTATTATTATATTATACAACGCTTTAGATAGGACAAAGTGGAGGCATAGATGCAGGAAAGCGGACTCTGGCGTTACTAGGCCGAGAAAACGCTAGGCAGAAGAAGAAGATTATATTACTTATGTATTATTTACACCATATGTTCTCTTTACAGCTGGCAAACCCGGCAAACGTTGTTCTGCCATATAAATTATATCTACTGAATATTTTGGATTTTAAATAAAAAGTAACGAATTTATTGTAAGTGTGTGGGGATGGGATCTACGACAGAAAAAGGATAGGAGCGCTGTAGACGATAACCGCCGATAAAAACAAAAAAAACCGCAACCATTCATTTTCTCAATTTAATGTATTTCATTAATGTAATGGGGATATTCATTGTTTGATTAAAAGTTAAATATGAAGTGAAAAAAGTAATATATTTTTATCCTAAAATAGTTAATTAATTTCGAAGAGTAATTGAGTGTACGATATTTTTTGTCAGTCCGTCTTTAGCCAACACAAATAAGCCCGATGGCTTGCCCACCCGAGAACATGCCATTTACTTGTCCGTGTGATAAACATGGTGTGCCCAAATCTAAGCCTCAAACGGACATCGTTTGGCCTTGCGACTTATTTATTGCCATTATACATATATGCATAAAGCACCACCCTGCGAATTTTTTCATGCGTTTATTTATTATTGTTTTCTTAGGTTATGTCTACGGATTTTGTGTGTGAGCGGTGGTTCATTGTACATTCGTCCCACATTATGAGATAGAACTTTTGAAAAAGGTAGTCCGTTATTTGTTTTCTTTATAATATTGGTAAATGGACACCCCCACCCATATACATTATCACTATAAAAATATTAACCATTCCTTAAATCGCGAATGCACCACCACCTTGGGAACTAAATTGTCTCTTGTGCCTGTAGGTACACTGGCTCCATCGCCCTTTAAGCCGGAACACAACAATACTAAATATTGCTGTTTGGCGGTAGAATATGGGATAAATATTACCATTCGTATAATAGAACATAATCTTTGCGCTGGCTATTTCGCTGTTGCATCGTTGGTCATCACCATAATTTTTCTTCTTGTGCGAGAATTTTAATTTTACCGTGATTACTAAGATATTAATTTAAATTAATCCTTTTATAATTTCCGTGAGGCAACCGCGTCTTTTTATTGCCTTTCGATCGATTCAATTATTAACAACCCACAGTTTCTATTAAAATAGACATATTGAATTACTGCCAAATATTTGTTGAAACATAGTTTATTATTTTACACAACTCGAGATGATTTATTTCACACAAACTATATAAACAAACATAGTCTGTTCAAAGGTGGCGCTGCTTACAGAATTGAAATGAAATTAAGTTTTACTTATTGCATTGAATAATTAAATTTAATTCAGAATAATGATATTTCTTTGTCTTTAAAAGTTTCAAACAATCAAAACAGAGTCTACTATAAATTAAATATTGTTATAATTGCTTGATAAATAATGGTCATCGATTTTGATTTTTTTTTCTTTCGATAGTTTTTTTACGCTGAGCATATGATTATAATATCATTTTTCTGATTATACTGTCAACAGTAAACACTCGAACCACGTGTATATTAAATGTATGTAATGTATGTATATTTTAATTAATTTACATGATTTATTAACTTATTTTTCAAGATTGCAATACTTACACTTGTTACAATTTCGGTTTCTTTACTTTCCTTCATAAAATTGGGATGACTGCGATGTAAATTAAACAGTAACAGCCTGTTAATGTCCCACTACTAGGCTAAGTCCTCCTCTCCGTTTTGAGCAGAAGGTTTGGAGCTTATTCCACCACGCTGCTTCAATGCGGGTTGGTAGAACACACATGTGGCAGAATTTCAATGAAATTAGACACATGCAGGTTATCTCACGATATGTAAATTAAAACGATTACAAAAAAAAAAACAATGTACGGTTGGGAAAGAAGAGACCCGGGGAAGAACGAAATCCTTTGCGATATTTTTTCGTGCGCGAATAGACTTCAGGAACAGCCTTGCTACTGGATACGTGCCGATGAGCAAACCGTTCAATGCTGAAATGCTCACACGCTCATTTTCGTTATTTTGTTGGATTTGTTCGTCTGTTCCTTCTGCTCTATTATTACGCATGCTTGATGGCATTTTTCACTGTACCACACACACACAAATAGACCAAATTGTTGTATTTACTGATAAAAACGGTGTACCGATAATGTATTTGATCTTTTAGTATTTTCCCAACCTTTTCAATATCATAAAACACGTATCAATTATCGTTATTAAAAATCGTTAAATATTTTGCAAAATTTTTAAATGTCAAAATGACGCAATGCTTCTCGTGAGTGACGTAGACGAAAGTTCGATGAGAAGTTCACTATAAGTAATTATTTTAATATTGTTCATACAAAAATCCAAAAATCGTGATAACAAAATGGGATGATGGGTTAGGGAGGTGAAAATTTGGGATTTATATGTATTTTTGGACGCTAAAACAAAATAAAATACAAATTAAAAAAAAAGTCTAAAATATAGAAAAAAAATTCTGGATAGGGACACCCTCATCAACTAGTGGTATGAAATAGCCGTTTCAGAGGAGTTCGACCACAAACACCTTGACACGAGATTTTTATATATTAGATGATGTATATCATAAGATTTCGTGGAGTACCGGCTTAGAATAGTACTCCCCCAATCTCATCCCGTGGGTGTCGTAAGAGGCGACTGAGGGACGGGGAAAAGGGGGGATGGGCAGCAGCGTCCCCCCTCCCATAAACATCTTACCCCCTACTGCGCTCGCCAACACGCCTGCCCAGCGCGGCGAGTATGGGCAAACCCCTCCCTTAATGGCAGATGCGCCCAAAAAAAGGCCCCCAGTTACCGGCAAGCCCGCTAGGCCCGACCAAGGTAGCGGTCGCGGTATCGGCAGGGCAGGGGGTGCTAAGAATCACCGGTTCACGGCAGGCTACCGTATAAAACGACTGAAAATGGCAACGTATAATGGACGCTCGATGAGGCTGGACCATCACCTCGCCGAATTAGAAGTAGAGTTAAGTCATATAAACTGGCATATACTGGGGTTATCTGAAGTCCGAAGACAGGGGGAGGACACGATAACTCTAGAGTCCGGTAACTTACTCTACTTCCGCGAAGGTGATAACCTCTCCCAGGGTGGTGTCGGTTTTCTAGTCAAAAAGGATCTCATTAGCAGCATTGTGGAAATCAGTAGTGTGTCGAACCGGGTAGCGTACCTTGTCCTAAAACTTTCCGACAGGTACTCCCTGAAGGTTGTACAGGTATATGCGCCAACTTCGACATACTCTGATGATGTGGTCGAAGCGATGTACGAGGACATCGCAAAGGCCCTCAACGACACCTCGAGGGCCCACTACAATGTTGTTATGGGAGACTTTAATGCTAAAGTGGGAGTACAAGATAGCGGTGAATCGAAAGTCGGACCTTACGGCTTGGGCTGCAGAAATCACAGGGGGCAAATGCTGGTAAACTTTCTCGAAGCGCAGGGGCTTTTTTTGATGAATTCTTTCTTTCAAAAAAAGCCTCAGAGGAGGTGGACCTGGCGAAGCCCCGATAACGTGACAAGGAACGAGATAGACTTTATTATTTCGAATAAAAGGCACATATTTAGAGATGTTTCAGTGATCAACAGGTTTAATACCGGAAGTGATCACCGCTTGGTTCGAGGCACTCTAAATATCAACTTAAAAGCCGAAAGATCGAGAATGATGAGGTCTACTCTCCGACCTACCATGCTCCAAGCTGCTCAAGGCTCCGAAAAGTTCCAAATGGAACTTCAAAATCAATTCACCGCGTTGGAAACCATAAGCAGCATTGATGAGAGAACCGACACGCTGGTCAAAATACTGCAAAACACATCCCGCAAGTGTTTTCCGCCACAGAGAAGAGACAACGCACCAAAACTCTCTGCTGAGACACTCGAGCTCATGAGAAAACGACGAGAACTACCATCGTTTTTGTCAGATAAGGCCTTAAACCGAACAATAAAAACGCTGACGCGACGCGACCTCCGACGCTCCAATACCCGTGCCATCAAGGCTGCGATTGAGCAAAATCGGGGATCGAAAGTGTTCGCTCGCAAGTTTGGGAGGCCGCGTCTGACAAAACTTAAAACTGAAAATGGTGGGGTCGTTACCTCTAGGCCTGAGATTATCGGAGAAGTAGAGAGGTTTTATGGGCAGTTGTTCTCTTCAAGATCGGATAAACCCGTGGGAATCAGTATTGAAGACCAGCGCTCTTATGCGCCATTACTCCGAGGAGCTCCCGGTCGTTGACCAAGGAGAGATTAGGGCGGCTCTAGAACAGCTTAAAAACAACAAAGCTCCGGGAGATGACGGAATCACAACAGAGTTGCTTAAGGCAGGCGGGACTCCGGTCCTGAAAGAGCTAGCAAGCCTCTTTAATTCCGTCATCCAACATGGCAAGACCCCGGAAACGTGGAGCGGGAGTGAGGTGGTACTGTTTTTCAAGAAAGGTGATAAAACCCTCTTGAAAAACTACAGACCAATCTCCCTCCTGACTCACGTGTATAAGCTGTTCTCAAGAGTCGTCACGAACCGTCTCGCCAGACGACTTGACGAGTTCCAGCCCCCAGAGCAAGCCGGCTTTCGATCAGGCTACAGCACCGTGGACCACATCCATACTGTTCGGCAGATTGTGCAGAAGACCGAAGAGTACAATCAGCCGCTGTGTATGGCATTTGTGGACTACGAGAAAGCCTTCGACTCCATTGAAACCTGGGCAGTGCTCGACTCATTGCAGAGATGTCATATCGATTGGAGATATATCGAGGTACTGAGATGTCTGTACAACGCCGCTACAATGACTGTCCACATCCAGGACTGTAAGACGAAGGCGATCCAACTGCGCAGAGGGGTGAGACAGGGGGATGTAATATCCCCGAAACTGTTCACCAACGCGTTGGAAGACGTTTTCAAAACGCTGGATTGGACTAGGTATGGAGTCAATGTAAACGGCGAGTACATCTCACACCTTCGATTTGCCGACGATATCGTCATCATAGCAGAGTCGCTGGAACAACTCACCGAAATGCTGCGTAGCCTAGGCGAGTCTTCCCGGTGTGTCGGTCTCGGTATGAACTTGGACAAGACCAAGGTCATGTTCAATAGGCATGTCGTGCCGGGACCGATATACGTCGAGGGGAAACCTCTCGAAGTTGTTAGTGAATATACCTACCTAGGACAGATAATACAAGTCGGTAGGAACAACTTCGAGAAGGAAGCCGATCGAAGAATTCGCTTGGGATGGGCAGCATTTGGCAACCTTCGTCAAGTCCTCAAGTCGTCTATACCGCAATGTTTGAAGACGAAAGTCTTCAACCAATGCGTCTTACCTGCCATGACATACGGTGCCGAAACGTGGACACTAACTGCGGGACTAGTCCACAAATTCAAAGTCGCTCAGCGTGCTATGGAGCGAGCTATGCTCGGAGTATCTTTGAAGGATAAGATCAGAAATGAGATTATCCGGAAAAGAACCGGAGTCACCGACATAGCTTGCAAAATTAGCAGGCTGAAGTGGCAGTGGGCTGGTCACGTATGTCGTAGGACCGATGGCCGTTGGAGCAGACGAGTCCTAGAGTGGAGACCGCGAATCGGCAAGCGCAGCGTAGGGCGCCCTCCAGCCAGGTGGACCGACGACCTTAAGAAGGTGGCGGGCACCAACTGGATGCGGAAGGCGGAGGACAGGGAGCTTTGGCGCACCTTGGGAGAGGCCTATGTTCAGCAGTGGACAACGATTGGCTGTTGATTTGATATCATAAGATATAATATGTACGTGGCGGTTTTCATGAACTGTACACGAACTTACTAGTAAGTAAATAAAGCCCTCCCAACATAAAACAAAAAATTATATAAAATACTCTACGAACAGTCATCGATGCGAATCAAAAGTTGAATTGTAATCTGATCTGCACGAGTTTTTGGATTCCGTACTTCATTATTAAAAACGGTACCAAAGCATTGCATTGTATCCGACCGTCCTCTTTCTTCAATTTACTGAAATGGTTTTAAAGAACGTATATACATAGACGTACTTAATTATTCTACTTCAAAACATCATTTCTGTTACTGTATTATGAATAAGTCAGTGTGAAATTAAGTTTTCTTAATTAATATGGTTTTTTTATAGTATAGGTAGGCGGACGGGCTATGGGCCACCTGATGGTAAGTGGTCACCAACGCCCATAGACATTGGCATTGTAAGAAATGTTAACCATCGCTTACATCGCCAATACGCCACCTACCTTGGGAACCAAGATTTTATGTGCCCTTGTGCCTGTAATTACACTGGCTCACTCACCCCTCAAATCGGAACACAATAATTGCAAGTACTGATTTTTTGCGGTAGAATATAGTTGGTGTTACCTACCCGGACGAGCTTGCACAAAACCCTACCACCAGTAAAATATTATGCATGTATCAATTAACGATAAAATTGTCGATAACGATACGGAACCCTCAGTGTCACGCACTTCACTATTGTGAGTATATTTCGGTGATATGTCACGTTTCAATCGTTTTCATATGCAATATTTGTCAGAAATAAAAAAATGTTTGTGATGTTTCAACGAGTCGTTTTGAAAATAAACCACATGACTTCTATGTACAAGACAATTTTGAAAATCGAATGACAGAAAAAAATAGAATTTTCTCGAAATAATTTGCAATTAAAAAGAATCAATTTAAGTTATTTAACGTATACTTTATTTAAATATTCTCTTATAATTAGAATGTATTGAAAGTTAAGATAAAGGCGATATCATTTATATTTCTTTTATAATTTTCTGTCTGCCTAAAAATTTTACAAACAAATTATTTCGCTATGCTGTTTCGGGAGTTAACTAAAAATATTTGAATTTAGAATTCCTTTATTCGAATTCTCGCGCTTATCATCACAGCGATCTTTCGTTATCGTCTACGCCATATTGTTTTTATTATATCAGACTTGGTGTCTTGAAATGTCACGGTCGCATCGATGTTGACTTTGACATAGTTAATGTAGAAATTAAAAAAATAATTTATAAATATAAATTTATAAAGTGAGTTTACTTTAATCTGTATCGGTGTATCGTTCACGGTTAAACCTAGAATACATTACGAAGTAAAGGGCGCCCGCTAGTGCTTTGAATAAGTTTTAAGGAGCGAACCGGATTTTTATAGAATCCTGTATCGTTAAAAACGTTTTTTTTTTACTGCATACTGCATTTTTTTCTCAGTATTTAGTATTTATTGAGACAAGTAAATAGGGCGGATGAGATGTTTTTGAAATAAAATAAAGTTATATAAATAAATAATAGTTTTTTTTCTGTAAAAATTTGAAGCACTTACTATTTCTGGCATTGTTGTTTTTTTTTTTTTTGTTTTTTAAATAAAAATAATTAAATAGTATTCTAATAGAATATAACGTAGACGTAATTGACAATTTTATATTATTGTATACTTATTTTTATAACACTATTATTTTTAAATATATGATGAAGAACGCAGTCCACTGCGAAGTTAATGACATAATATTTTTTGCTTATATAATTGACTCTCAATCGTGACCTTAAATTTGATTAACATATTTCAATACTAAGCTTGACTACTTTACAATAGGTAACTTATAAAACCATTCGGCTTAGACTTAACAGAAGTTGGACGTTTCTCCACTTTTGCAGAAGGTTTTGAAGCTTTTTCCGAAACTCCTCCAATGTAAGTTGGTGATAATAAATTCGATAGATTTTCGTCTAACTCTGTATGAGTTAGTTTTAGGTTTCTTCACGATGATTTCCATTACCATCAATCACAAGATGAATTGATGAAAATATACAAAAAAAAATACATAAGTTAAGTACATGAAAATTCAATAATCTTTGGATATTCACGTGTACCATTAAGTCATCTCGACTCATGTTACCGCTACCGCTGGTCAAATAATATTAAAATCAACTCTGGTGTCAGCTACATTATTTGAATTATTTAATCAAAGGCCCACGTGTACTCAGCGCTGAATGTCAATTTACATGCCGAATGCCGTCTCTCTCTGGGCGACAATATTCGCTGAACAAGTATATATTAGTCATGAAATTGTTCAAATGCAGCGTTATTTTTCTCTTGAGTTTATTTGTTAGCTTCATTAAAGCTTGTTCTGTTAGATTATGAAACATTTTTATTAAGGTTACTTGAAGGTACCTTTGTTCGAACCCGTCTGAGTTGATTTGAGAACCCGCTAAGCAACACTAAGAAATGTAAGTAATGTTGTGTTTCGAAGGGTGAATGTGTGTAATTACAGGCAGAAAGGACATAACATCTTAGTTTTCAATTTTTTTACAATACCAATTATATTTCTTACAATACCGATGTAAGGGGCGACGACTTACCCATCTGCCGGTAATTTACCAGCTATGTGTTACCAGACTATGTATTTTAAATAATAATAATAATTCTAAACCAAAATACAGGAAAGAAATTAAGTTAAAGTAACAAATTCTTCGTCAAATTAAAATGTTTATTTATCGACGTCATTATTCATTATACCGTCTACAAGGAGAGTAGGAAGCTATGAGTAATGTATCTTCAAATGGGCTGATAATTTTTTTTATCCTAACAATGCCGTATTTTAAGGTATTCCTGCACAATTTAGTGGGCGCATAATGAATGGACCTCATTATTTATTATTTGCTTGTAATAGGGATGCCATGTTTTTCTTATTTTATCATACAAATTGTTGTACTGTTATTTTGTTCCAGAAAACCTTCCTACAGTTTTTTGACATTGAATTTATGTACATAAGTACATAAAACGTGGATGTAGTGGAAGAACGTTGGGTAGATGAATAAATAGTTTATATTTAAAGTCAACCAATAAATAAATATGGACTAAAATTAAAATAAAACAGAGATTTGTTACTATAATATATTTATTTTTGATTCATATACAAAGGAGCGAGGCATGACATCATAACAGAGCGTTATGCCGTTAACCGTCTCGATATACGAGTCGGGGTAAGACCAACTCGTATACCGATGCTGTTATTTAAGGAAGGCGCAACAATTAAAGTTACGCGTCAAAAAGTATCTCATTTATGTATCTAATAACTATCACAACTAATATTTTCTTAAATTTCCGGTTAATATGACAACATACTTTATTGCTAATTATTATTATTATTATTATTTCTATTTAACTTTTAAAGTTTCTCTTCTTTCGAAGGGTTTAAACCTAAAACGCGAGCTGCAGCCAAGCGTTAAGGAGTGTTGCTTATATTAAAAACGTTGATGATAAAGTGAATGATGATATAAACTTTCGAGTGATACGGCAGGTGTTAAGGATTACGGCTTTTTAAAGTATATGGAGGACATATGTTGGCATTTGTAAGGTGTTCAGACTTTGTGTCAAGGATTTTGGCACGATAGGACTATTACGATACTACTATAGACTGTGGATGATAGGACTATTGGGACTATGTGAACTGTATGTGCTTTCCATTGCTTTTTAATTTCTATGGCGAGATCTTGATATTTACTTAACTTTTTAGATATTGTGGTTTGTATGTTATGTGAATTAGGAAAGGCTATATTGATAAGATAAACGATTCTATTAATTTTATCATGAACGGTAATATCTGGTCTATTATAACAAATAGTTTTGTCAGTTGTTATTGTTCTATCCCAGTAGATTTTGTGGTTTCTATTGTCTAATACACTTTCCGGTTAATATTTGTAATATGGATTCATTTCTGTTATAAGTTTATATTTATATGCTAAATGTTGGTGTATGATTGCAGCCACTTGATCATGTCGATGCTTATAATCGGTCTGTGCGAGAGATTTGCAAGCCCCCGTTATGTGTTGAATAGTTTCAGAGGCTGTGTTACAGTATCTACATAAGTCAGAAGGTTGATTATGATCCTTCATTATGTACTTCCTATAGTTACGAGTTGCTATTATTTGGTCTTGAATAGCGAGCATAAAACCTTCAGTCTCAAGGAACAGTTCACCTCGTTTGAGCCATTCGTTCGACTTCTCTTTGTCGACGTGGGGTTGGTTCAAAAAGGCTCGGTGCCTCCCATGCAATGTTTTTTTCAGCCCATGCCAACATTTGTTGTTGTGTACTTATGATATGTTCGTTTACTTGAGTGTTTTTGTCAAGTAGGTTTAATGGTGTAAGCTTTTTGTCTATTTCTGTTGCATGTCTATGTAGATGTGAGTGTTTGGATTTATCATGGAAGTATGCTCTGAGTGAGAGTATCTGCTTATTGTGTAAATTGTGTATGTCTATTAATCCCCTTCCTCCTTCTTTGCGTGGTAGAGTGAGCCTTTGAATACAAGATTTTGGATGATGTTTCCTATATTTAGTGAAGTGAGTGTTTATAGTTCGCTGCAATTTTTTTATGTCACTTTTTGACCATTGTATTATTCCGAAAGAGTACGTAAGTAAGGGTATGGCAAATGTGTTAATAGCTTTTATTGTGTTTTTAGAGTTAAGGTGTGTCGAGATTTAATCGGTGCGAGAATTTTGTAAGCAGTTCTTGTTTTGTCGTAGTTTGTAGTATTTGCTTAGATTGTTTAAAACCAAGGTATTTATATGTGCTTTGGTCATCCATTGGTTCAATTTGTTCACCAGTTTCGAGTGTGTAGCTATTATTAAGGATTTTTCCTTTCGAGATTGACAGAATTTTGCACTTGTCGACACCGAATTTCATATGAATATCTTTGGAGAACTGTTCCGTAATGCTTGCTAACTCAAGCAGCGTGTTTTTGTCAGTGGAGTAAAGTTTTATATCGTCCATGTACATGAGGTGTGATAAGTTATATTGGGTGTTATTATCGTAAAGTGTGAATCCAGTATTGGTTTTATTTAACAAGAGTGAAAGAGGATTTAAGGCCAAGCAAAACCAGAGGGGGCTCAGAGCGTCTCCTTGAAAAATTCCTCGTTGGATACGAATTGGTTCAGTAGTTAGAGATTTCATGGACGATTGTTTTATTTTTAATACAGTTTGCTAGTTTTGCATCGAATTTTGAAGAAATGATATGAGGGTTGGGTTTATTTTATACAATTTTAAGACATACAATAACCAGCTATGCGGGACTGAATCAAAGGCTTTTTGATAATCAATAAACATAGTATGGATATATAATTTTGAGTTTACCGCACTACTTAAAATGATTGCATCAAAAGTAAGCTGCTCCTTACAACCTTAGCTATTTTTTCTACACCCCTTTTGCTGTTCGGCTAATAAAATTAAGTTCGGTTAAATGTTTGTATATTTTTTCACTTATGCAAGCTGATAAAATTTAATATGTGGTTTGTAAGCAAGTTATTGGTCGGTATTTATCTGGATTTGTGGTATCATGTTTATCTTTAGGTACTAAGTATGTGATTCCATGTGTTATATATTTCGGTAGTAAATGTGGTGATTGAATGAATGTATTTAAGTACTTATGTATGTATGAGTGTATGCTACTAAATTTCTTGTACCAATAGTTGTGAATATTGTCTGAGCCTGGGGATTTCCAATTGTGCATTCGTTTGATGACATCTATAAATGTTTCTATTGGTATGAAGTTGAACTCCATCTCTGGAATATGTGTAGTTATTTCGTTAACTCAGTCTGCATGTTCATTATGTTCTATGGGGTTTTCCCATGTCTTAGCCCAGAATTGTCGAAATATTTCAGGGGGAGGTATTTCTAGATTTTGCTCATTATCTTTGCAATTAAATAATAAATTTCTGTAAAAGATTTTTTTCATTGTTAGCAAATGTTTTGTTTTCTATTTTACGGGCAGTACACGTCAAATATCTCTTAAGTCTACTAGCTGCTGCATTGTGTTTCTGTTTTAAGATATCTAAGAAGTGTTCTAAATGCGTGTTTGTTTTTTCATATTGTGCGTGTGATTGATATTGTGTCTTTATGAGTTCTACTGCAGCTACTACTTTTCGGTTTCTATTTCCTCTAATAAATTGTGTTAACCTGCCTATATTGACTCGCAATTTCCTTATTTTATTTTCTAATCTTCTTTGCCAGCTAGGTTTTCTGTATGATTTGTTTTGATGGTTGTTTTGTGTTGAGAATGTCATTCTTGCCCCATTACATTTAACTGCTGTCCATGCGGCACAGTAAATTATTGTCTGTAGAGTGATAAAATCAGTATCAGTGTTTACAAATTTTGTCAGTATCATCGTATCTATGTATTTCATTATTAATGAAAACTTTTTAGAAGTCCTTTGTTTAGGAATGTATGGTCTGCTAGTTGGTTCAGTATCACGAAAATGTTCTAGAGCATATACGAATGTGTTCTCTATTTCAGTGTTTACTTCTAAGGTAGTATTAAGCATTGATTGCGTGTTGTTGAGGTGCTCCATATCATGATCGTGGGTGATACTTTCTATGTTTTGTTCATCGATAGGGGTTGATGTAACGGAATCAATGCATGTAACTGCACTACAGTTACATGCATTGATTCATTATCTGTGTCTTCCGTTAGTGTTTGTGTATAATGTAATTCATCTGCTACTTGTTGTTTAATCAGTGTTAATCTATCTTGTTTAATATATTTATTATTTATTATTGCCCTTCGTTGATCCGCTAATCTTTGCTCTGTAATGTGTGTAAACTCTGGGTATAAGTTTATAAACTCTTCATACAAACGTTTTCTATAAGCGGTCTTATTAGTCTCTAATTGTGTTATTTTGAAATAAATCCTAATAATTGCTTCATTGCATTCATTTGTCCATTTCATACATTTTCCTGTTAGTGTGTTAAGGAATGTTTTAAGATTTGTGGCGTTTTGATGTATCTGAGTTTGGATTACTTGCAATTCTGTTCTAACTTCATCGTAAATCTGATCAATGGTTTCTTGTGATAATAATTTCTTTTGTATAATAGCTCTACGTTGGTCACCAATTCTCTGTCTGCTTACTTCCATATGTGGATATTTATCTATAAATTTTATATGTAATGAAGAAAGATATGAATTTGTGTCTGATTCTAAATTTGTAAGATATAGATAGGTACGTAGGATGAACTTATTCATTTCCATACTCCATTTTTTACGTTTTTTTACGCCACTGGTGGTGTGCACAGGTTCACTGACAAAATTTGTCTCCTGTGCAACATCCGCGAGTTGAGCACCGATTGATGATGAATTTGGTAAAGATGCATACAAAATTGGTGATGAAGAGAGTATTGATGGGAATAAAGATTTGGAGGATGAATTAGAAGTCTGCGTGGACTCTTCTTCTAACGATGACACGTTCGCCTGTATATATTTTTTTGTTTTAGATCTAGTTATCATATTATTCCCACGAGTAGCTAGGGACATAAAAGTCAACCACAGCAGAGCTCTGCATTCACTGTGATAATCTATTGGCATAGCCCTAAGAATCACTGAAGGGCACAAGCCCCACCACATCGGCAACGTAAAGATACGTCGGTGGGGTTATCATTATTATTATTTTAATTACTTATATATATATATATATATATATATATATATATATATATTTATAGTATAGGTAGGCAGACAAACATATGGGCCACCTGATGGTAAGTGTTCCATCGCTTACATCGACAATGCGTTACCAACCTTGGGAACTAAGATGCTATGTCCCTTGTACCTATAATTACACTGGCTCACTCACCCTTCAGACCGGAACACAACAATACCAAATACTGCTGTTTTACGGTAGAATATCTGATGAGTGGGTGGTATTTATCCAGGCGAGCTTGCACAAAGCCACCAGTAAAATATTATTCATATACGTTTATGTATTCATGTACATATATGTGTATTAATATTTATAGATTTATTAAAAAGGTAAAATTTAATTGTACAACTCCTTACCGATTTATTTATCTCATGTCCTTCACCCAAAGGTTGTCTGGAAGAGATCATTCACTCGCTCACTTAACGATAAGTCCACCTTTTGTACATTAATAGATTTTTGTTTGTGTTTATACCTGAATGTTTCTGTAACTCTTCTGGTGAACAATAAAGTATATTCTATTCTATTCTATCACAACCATATTGTTCTGTTCCTATTTGAATACCGAGAGAGCCAGTGTAGTTACAATGACAAAGGGTCCCAAAAGGTAAGACAAGGCAACTTATATACCAACAACCATTTATATACATATCAGTATATGTTCAAGATCGAAATACATTATGCCTAATATTATTTAGTTTACCTTCTCGTCAATAGATGGCGTTAGATGTATTTTAAATCGCGCTATAAGAATGTTTTTTCTAAAGTACAATATAAGTTTTTGTAAATTCAAAGAGAGAGAACAAATACACTATCTGACCAGCAGTACATACTCGGTGGTTTTATTTTGAAGTCTCACAGTACCAATACTAACGGGTAACCCCAAACAGTATAATATATTAATTATGTATAATCATAAATGCCCATCAGGCTCTTTGGATTTTCAGATTAATAACTTGGTTAATTATTTCGTCCCGACAAAGAGATGGGGACAGTATAGGAAATATAAAACTTAGACCCTTCCTAATATCCAGCGCTGCGTTGTCTATTGTGTCAATTTCTGCAAATCATTTTTTAGAAATTAGTAAATGTTGTGTGGTAAAACCATTGTGTTGAAATTAAATTTATATTTAGAATTTTCGGACTAAAATTTTCATCAGTCAACATTAAAGTTAAAAGCTTCGGATATTATTTGGAAAATTCTTCCATTCTATTATTCTGTCATTGTGTTGTATTGAGAATGGAGGCTCATTATGCTCATAATGGTATATAGCTTAATATATATTTAAAAAAACAAATCTCTACATAATTCAGCGGCCGTGCTTAGAATGAAATACTAAAAAGATTTTAGACGGCTAACGAAATAAAAGTGATAATTTTTTAACAACCATATATATGTATTTATCGATACTAATATTATAAATATTAAAGTAACTCTGTATGTTGAAGCCGAGATGGCCCAGTAGTAAGAACGCGTGAATCTTAACCAATGAGCGTGGGTTCAAACCCGGGCAAGCACCACTGAATTTTCATGTGTTTAATTTGTGATTATAATTCATTTCGTGTTTTACGGTGAAGGAAAACATCGTGAGGAAACCTGCATGTGTCTAATTTCACTGAAATTCTGCCACATGTGTATTCCACCAACCCGCACTGGAGCAGCGTGGTGGAATAAGCTCCAAACCTTCTCCTCAAAAAATGGAGAGGTGGCCTTTAGCCCAGCAGTGGGACATTCACAGGCTGTTACGGTATGCCTGTTACGCTTTTACGCATTACCAACCACTAAACTGAATTAGACTAAGTTGGGTATGAGGCATGTTTGTACCCTAAGGGCATAGGTCCCATTTTATATCTACCACCTAAAAAAATCGCAAACTAAACCGCGAGCGAAAACTAGTATTAAAATAATTTAAAAAAAAGATTTGTTGGGAAAGTTTAGGTGTATAGTTCAAGTTTTGTGTATCTTAAATATCTGAAATATGATCATTGTTGAAAAATAACATACAGACTGAAAGCTTTACAGGCATGCGCCGCGACCAATTGAGTTTTATGTATTACGCTTTATAAAGACGAGCCGGTTGGCGTGGTTGGTAGATACTTACCTTTCGCGCCGAAGGTTGTGGGTTCGATTTCGCCCCAGGACAGACATTTGTGTGCATGAACATGTCTGTTTGTCCTGAGTCTGGGTGGGTGCATCGCATAGCCGCTTGTGACTAATTTCGGACCGGCAAAGTTAGATTACGTATTACTAATATTATAAAAACGATAGTGATTTTGTTCGTTTGTTACTTTCATGTCTTAACTTCTCAACTGACCATTACGAAATTTTACATACAAGTTAAACATGTTTACATACAAGGGCATAGTGTATTTAACTTCCTCCCTTTCCCTCTCCTACCCGGGCGAACCCTTGGGCGGTAAGTAGTAAAATAAATCGAGCTTGATTTTTTCCTAATTCTTTTTTTGAATTAAACAAAGCGATTTACCGTTCTAAAATTGAAGCAAATGACAGCTAATACAAACCCGTAATAAAAACATCGTAATTACTATAAAAGCATCTGAAAGATCACTTACATTACACTGCTCACTGTATAAAATTTCTTTCTTTTTATTGTCTCGCCCTAGAAAGCATCTTTTGCAAATTGCTCCTGAAAACAAATGCGTACCTCCCTTGAATCTTAAGGTTGCTGATTTAAGAAACACTTTCAAGGGATATCCTTCGGAAAAAAATAAGCTAATTTTTTTCGAGTCGACTTTTTAGATCAATTTCGACGACACGTCTGCTGCTTTTGGTCATTGGACATAAGTATTTGTTTATTAAGCGTGATAAGATTAGAAATATATATTCAGTCATTTATGCATGTTATGTTATGTTTAACTATAACGCTATAATTGAAATATCACTATGAGATAGCCTTAGTTTTAATTAGGGGAAGAGAGCAGGCTTAAAAAATATCCTAAGTTCTTCTTCGGGGTTCAAGCTTGGTTAATACCAAATTTCATTAAAATCGATTCACTTGTTTAGACGTGAAAGCGCAACAGAGACAGTTACTTTTTAAATTTATATTGATAAAGGTAATGAAAGAAATGACCATTCTTGTAAACATTTTGTTTATGCTTGTAATTTAAATATCATTATCTCTTGTTATTATATATTTGAAAAAGTAACCAAAACAATTAGGGATGCGTACTGTTACACTTTATTACATGTTGTTTTGATACCTATCTGAGAGGACAGCAGTACTATTCTATAAAAACTCACATCATCAAATGAAATGTTGACAGCTAAATTATGGTGATATATTATTTAGATGCGTGTATTCTTGAAATGCTATAATTATTATGATCAATGTCGCATAACACTTTCTGATATTTTACGACCGTTTTCTGCGGTGAGTTACTGGTGGTAGCTTTGTGCAAGCTTGTCTGGGTAGGTACCACCCACTCATCAGATATTCTACCGCAAAACAGCAATACTTGATATTGTTGTGTTCCGGTGTGAAGGGTGAGTGAGCCACTGTAATTACAGGCACAAGGGACATAACATTTTGGTTCCCAAGGTTGGTGGCGCATTGACGATATGGGCGATGGTTGGCATTTCTTACAATGCCAATGTCTATGGGTGTTGGTGACCACTTACCATCAGGTGGCCCATATGCTCGTCCGCCTTCCTATTATGTAAATAAATAAAGTCTCGAGTTAGTTCTTACAGATTAGCCCTACTGTACACCAACCAGTGTAATATATCAGGTGTTTATTGTATATATTTTTTCCTATATTTACTATTATCGTGTTCAGAGCGCGGTTAAAATTAGCAAAATTTCAGATTTCACCTGCGCGTCCCTTACACGCTCCTCTCAACACTCAATTTCATTTCTATGATATTTCTATCTAAAACGACCACTTGTTTTGTATTTAATTTTTCTGAAGAATATGGTACAGTTCTTCCAATTATATATAATTAACACAAAGCGCTGTCGTAGGTGAACTTCCGTAGTTTTTTCTCGATAGCGCTGCTGCGACTGATTTATGAAACAAATATATTATGTTGAAGTATGGGTGAGAAGCATGCGATAGAAGATGTTGTTTTGATTATTATAAAAATAGAACATGATTTTATAAAAAATCCCGAGAGGCATTCAAGATGTTTTTTTTCTCAATAACAGTTCTTATTAGTTCTTAGGCGGTATTACATTTGATGAGCGAGTGGTAGCTAACCAGACTTGCACAAAGCCTTAACACCAGTATAATACCAGATTATATCCAAAATTAAGTTCTTTCTATATTTACACACACATACACAGATATACCAGCATAAATAATTCACTAACTAAATAACATTCAGAATATATAGCGACCGTTTATTCTTATTTCATCTCATTATATAAAGAATAAGAATACGCGGAGCAAATTTTAAATTGCATTTTAAATCTAAAGAATGATACATAAATAACTTAGTTTATAACTATGTGCAAGTGCGCGAAAGTTTAATGGGATTTTTTTAAACACAGTTAAACGTACTTGTTCATATACCGCTTTAATAATAACTTTTATTTATTTAAAATTAGTTTTCACCCGCAATTTCGCCTCCTTTTGGAGGGTCATGTGTTAAGTGGCATATGTCTTTTCTTGGGGTTCAAACTTGCTTCATACGAAATTTCATCAAAATCGGCTCAGTTGTTTACCCGTGAAAGCGTGTGATTGTAAGTCACCACTGCCCATAGACATTGACGTTGTAAGAAATATAAACCAATCCTTACATGGTCACTTTACCATAAACCTTGAAATTTAAGATTTTCGGCTCATTGTGCCTATAATCAAAAATACGTCGATACTATATCTTATTATTATCAATGAAAAATTCAAAATTTCATATCTGCATATTTTTTTTATTTAGACTGCATGTCATAACACCACAGTCACAACCCCTAAAATTTAAATTAAAAAAAAACAAAGCTTCTATAAAAGCATCTTTGTATATAATACACAGTTATTTTAACATGCAAATTACGTTTCACAAAAGAGTATCTTCTAAAATTCATTCTGCAAAGTTCACTAACCCCTAGACAACATGACTTACAGATTCCATTGAAACATTTTCGCTCCATTACACGATGTGAGCATTAGTGATACAAAGATTTGCCTTTTCTTATAACAAAAACGGTTAACGGTTTTTAAATACGGTTAAAATAATCATTTATGTTATGTTTATGCTTTTATATAGCTAAGATGTAAATTTAAAGAAATTAATATAATGACTGTCGCTTGTCATTATATATTTGATGATGTTATTTATGTACGCCAAAACATAAAAGATTTTCCCAGAAATTGTGACGTACATACTGTTAACACCAGGAACGAGTATAAACTAACAACCATTATTACCAGATTACACAGGGTTCGTAAGTTTTTTATAGGACAATGTATACGCTTTTACAACAGGATCCCAGAAAACGTTCAAAAATATTCATCTTATCCGTGCAGTGACGGAGAAAGAATACATTTCACTGCCCCTCTCTTTCCCATGGGTGTCGTAAGAGGCGACTAAGGGATATCTGAGCGACCATCTGCTCATCTGGTGGTAGGATGCTAACATCCGCCTGGCTTGTTACCACCGTACGCATGGTGAAAAACTCGTGAAGTGGCTTGCAGCCGCGTTTCGAGGTAAGCCAGCGTACAGCCAGTGCCCGAGCGAGTATTGCCGCGATGGGTGTTGGTCCAGTGGAGACGGCTGTTGAACCAATGCCGGGGGAAACTGTATTGACCTGCCGGACAGGGAGACCCGAAGAAACGGCTGTTCCGCTGGCCGCCCGTGGCATAGTACAGGGGCCCGAGCGTGCCTAACCAGCTCGCGAGGCTGCCCCACCAGGCCACGCATAATTTCGGGATGGACCGTCGTGCCGGTTGGTGACCGGAAGGTGGGGTCCCGGCGGCCACTTCCGGGGGGGTTCGGGGGCCCTTCCGTCCGGCGGATTAGTGTATTTTCCTTTTTGGCAAACATTTGGGAAAACACGCCTCCATACTTTGCCCATCCCTATCGTGGCAATACGTCGCTCGCTTCACGTCTCTTTTCCTTATTTTTCCAAATGGTAGCGCAAATAAGAAATAACGGTCGTTCAGCGGTACACACCCCCACCATACCCACGCTGTTTGAGGTCGAGTTCTCTAACATCCGAGGACTCCACGCTAACCTCATCGCTGTCCACCACCATCTCGAGACAGCACGGCCAGCAATGTTGTTTCTCACGGAGACGCAAATACTCCGCCCTGCCGACACCAGCTACCTTAACTATCCCGGCTACATGCTTGAAGAATCTTTTAAAGCGAAAGCCGGAGTATGCTTGTTCGTCAGGGCGGATGTTTGTTGTCACCGATTGCGCTGCTTGGAGGACCCCTCCTTCTCCATGTTGGTGGTACGTGTGGACCTGGTTCGTTAGAGTCGAGTCTACATGTGCCTCTACAGATCCCACAATGGTGACTTGGAGACAAGCCGATTATTCGACCATCTTAGTCGGGTGGCAGATGCTGCACAAGAGCAGTTTCCTAACGCGGAATTGGTGTTTTTGGGGGATTTTAATGCTCACCATGAATCATGGTTGAAATCCCTCAAAACTGACCATGCTGGAAGAACTGCTCATGCTTTTGCTCTCACACACGACTTGACCCAACTGGTTGATCAGCCCACCAGGATCCCAGACATTGATGGGCAAGCACCTTCTCTACTGGACCTTCTGCTGACTTCTCACCCGGTGGAATATCAGGTTGTGGTTCAAGCTCCACTTGGTTCTTCGGATCACGGCCTTATATCTACCAAAGTGCCACAGGCCAAGCTGCCGCCATCAGCGGTATGCAAACGTCGCGTTTGGCACTATAAGTCGGCAGATTGGGACGGTATGCGCGATTACTATGCGTCAGTCCCTTGGAAGGAACGTTGCTTCAGTGGGAATGACCCGACAGCTAGTGCCGCTGCTGTTGCTGATGAGATCATGTTAGGAATGGAATACTACATTCCTAGCTCAGATCTCATCAATAGGGGTACGCGTAACCGTTGGTTCACGCGTGAATGTGCCGACGCTGTATCATCTAAGCAGGCGGCATATCGCAAATGGATCAACGGCTGTATTAGCGGGGCATCTAACATTGACTCACTGAAAGCAAACTATAATAAAAATTCCAAGTCCTGTAGAAAGGCATACACGAGAGCGGATGCACAGCGCATTGTACAGATTGGTCATGACCTTATTTCGCATCCTAGGGGCTCCCGTAGCTTCTGGCGTCTGACCAAGTCTGTGCAAAACAATTTCTGCCAACCTTCGCTGCCACCGCTCAGAAATCCGGACGGATCGCTAGCTCACAGTCCGCAAGAGCAAGCTGATCTCCTGGCTAAACTCTTTGCCGACAATTCCGTCATCGATGATTGTAGTGCACTACCTGCCACCTGCAATACCTGCATGTGGCCATACGATGCCTGACATTAAAATCAGGCAACGTGATGTGCGTGCGGAGCTGCAATCACTTGATGTACGGAAAGCTAGCGGTCCCGATGGAATACCAGCCATAGTGCTGAAGAAGTGCGCAGCGGAGCTGCCTCCTGTGTTAACGCGCCTGTTCCAACTTTCTCTCTCTTCGGGAAGTGTGCCGGAGGCTTGGAGAAGAGCTAATGTGCAAGCGGTTCCCAAAAAAGGGGATCGGTCTGACCCGGCAAATTATCGGCCAATAGCTATCACCTCAGTACTTTGTAAGGTGATGGAACGGATTTTAAACAACCAACTGATCCATTACCTAGAAGATCACTGTCTAATTAATGATCGTCAGTACGGGTTTCGACCAAAACGGTCCACAGGTGATCTTCTAGCGTACGTAACACACCTCTGGGGTGAAGCTATCGACAGGCATGGAGAATCGTTGGCTGTCAGCCTCGATATCTCCAAGGCTTTCGACAGGGTCTGGCACAGAAGTCTTCTCTCCAAGCTACCGGCATATGGTCTGCCTGCTCAGCTATGCACCTGGATTGCTACCTATCCTATACAAGTATAGCCTTCGTGTTTTAGTAGATGGTTGCGCTTCACAATCCTATGTAGTGAATGCTGGGGTCCCCCAGGGATCTGTGCTATCTCCCACACTCTTTCTTTTGCATATCAATGATATGCTCTCCCTTGGGAACATACATTGCTATGCAGATGATAGTACAGTGCATGGTGGATACCACGGACGCGCAGTGGCTGGGCGGGCAGAAACTGAGGAGAGGCGGGAGAATCTTGTTATTGAACTCGATAGGACATTAGAGCTCATCGCCAAATGGGTTTCTGATAATCTTGTTGAGTTTAATGCCAAGAAAACACAGGTGTGCGCTCTCACAGCGAAAAAGTCACCATTTTACCCTCATCCCTCCCTCTGTGGCACACCGCTGATGATACAAAGCAAAATCGCCATGCCGGGGATGGACGTTCGCTGCGACCTTAGTCCAAGGGATTACATCGAGGCTATTATAAAAACAGCTTCACGAAAACTCGGAGTTCTGAACAAGGTGCGGCGTTTTTTCACGCCACAACAACTGTGCCTGTTATACAAAACACAGGTACGGTCTTGCGTTGAATATTGCTCGCACCTTTGGGATGGCTCCGCTAAGTACCTAATGGAGGCCTTGGACCGGTTGCAGCGACGTGCAGTACGCATTATTGGCGAAGTAAAGGTCACAAACACCCTTGAACCTTTACAATTGCGTCGCGAGATAGCAGCACTGAGCGCTTGCTATCGACTGTATCACGGCGAGTGCTCTGAGGAATTATTCTCTCTAATTCCTGCTTCCCCCTTCCTTCTTAAGTCCACGCGAGCTGGTTCTCGATGTCACCGCCTAACTGTGACATCAATTCCATCGCGCACAAAGAAATTTGGCAACTCCTTTCTTTGTCGCACTACCAAAAAATGGAATTCCTTACCAGCTCACGTGTTCCCCTCCTCTTACAACCCGGGTTCCTTCAAACGAGGCGTGAAGAGGCATCTTGCGGGCCGGCAAGGCGGGGACGGCTAGTACAGAACATTCTTCCCGACTGTACTGGCCGTCGTCGCGTTTGGACTCTACTACCACTTACCATCAGGTGGAGTAGAGTCATTTGCCATCCCGGGGCATATAAAAAAAAAAAAATTCAACTGTGAAATTTAAGAGAATCGTATAGGAACGCTTGTGTGCTAAAGGATTTTACGCAATCAATGACTTTTTAAATGATTGCACACCTTGGGAATGAAACTATCGCCTCCAGGTTATTTCAAATTAAAAAAAAACGTATATAAAATTCGGCTATTCTTTATATTACTTATTGTAAAGAATGAGATATATATAAAAAAGAAACCCGCTGAGTTTCTTTCGCCGGTATTTGTCAGGTCTGTGGTGTTTATTTCCAAACCGGTGGTAGATTTATGACAATCAATAAGCAAGTGTAACGCTTTTATATTGAATAAAGAACTTTGACTATAACACAAGGAATCCTTAAGACACAGTGTGCGAGAATATTTTCTGAAATTTCTTTATTAGTTACTTACTACTGGTGGTAGGGCTTTGTGCAAGCTCGTCTGGGTAGGTACCACCCACTCATCAGATATTCTACCGCAAAACAGCAATACTTGATATTGTTGTGTTCCGGTTTGAAGGGTGAGTGAGCCAGTGTAATTACAGGCACAAGGGACATAAAATCTTTGTTCCCAAGGTTGGTGGCGCATTGGCTATAAGCGATGGTTGACATTTCTTACAATGCCAATGTCTAAGGGCGTTTGGTGACCACTTACCATCAGGTGGCCCATATGCTCGTCCACCTTCCTATTCTATAAAAAAAAAAAATATTTGTTTTTGATGTGAAGCATTTTAAGATCCATATGTATGTCGTGAGGAAAAACACGTATACTTCGCATTTTAAGCTCAAATTCAAAATAAACGTAATTGTAACAGTTTTTTTTTTTCACAAATCACGCCCTCCGGCCTAAACCACGCAGGTTTTATTGCCTTGCGGTTTCTTCATTTTTTTACAGGAATTTTGGGTGTGTTATAAATATCTTCAAGGGATAAGCTTAATGTTATAGTTTATTTATTAAGGATCTCCAACAAAGGATACACTTACGAGAAGATTACATCGTGTTTTAAAACATGTACGATACTTCAGTTTTGCTGACCGGCAAGGTGGCTTGTGCAGAACATTCTTCCCGACTATAATAGCCGTCGTCGCGTTTGAACTGTACTACCACTTACCATCAGGTGGAGTAGAGTCATTTGCTTTCCCGGTAAATATATAAAACAAAACCAATTCAATTACATAGTGGTACTTAATAAATCAATATAGGAAATACAAAAAGCTTAACAATGGTTATTAAGACTGTTGTGCAAATGATAGTTATCTTTTGTCATTTATACCAATTTTATTTTTTCATATATATCACAAAATATGTTTCATATAAAAATGTACTGAAATCAAATTAATTCTAAGCTTTAACATCCATATAACGCTCCACATTTTCTCGGCATAAGATCAAAACCTTTCGATTACGTGGTACGAGCACAGTGGGTACAGGCTCAGCCCATTTATTACAATTAGGCCGTAACTCCCAGTAGACCAAAAAGACGTTAGATAAAAAAGGCTTCATTAATGTCACTAATTGTTTCTTTTTTAATTCTTCATTACATAAGATACGAAAGTTATGCAACAAAAGTTAATAGCAGGTTTAATATAAACGCAAAGGTCTTATCACTTAATATATTCCAGGCAGATTTTATTTAAAGATGAAGGGTAATACTAAATCGGGTAAAGTGTGCACTTTCAATTATCTTTATCATATCACATTCAGCCCTCATTAATTCATTGCTGGAAATAGGCCTCCTCGCACGCCAATTCTCACGGCCCCGTGTTAAGCGAATCCATTGGATACTTAGAAAGATGGCGCTTTTTAAAATCATCCTACCAACGAACGGGTGGTTTCCCACCGGACTTTCGTCCTCCGTCGAATTTCTGCATTCGGTATGAACAATAATATATGCCTAGGATAGATCGCTCCAAACAAATATATGCATTTACATATACACGCATACATAATGTATATACATATTAAGTACGATGAATTATAAACACAAATTAAGTATATGAAACATCAGTTTTTCTTTAACGATCATATGTTCAAATATATCATTCGACTTTGGCTTACAAAATAAACAAAGCGTGAAATATAAACAAAATGTTGAGCCTTAACAAACCTCCTAAGCAGTAGATTACAGTTTCCAATACTTCATATTTTTCTCTCACAAACAATGATCGTCTTCAAAATATAATTTCCACCGATGACTAGGTTTTTATTGGCTCGAGAAATCTATAATCCTATTTGTGAGCCTCTCAGCTACTTACCGAGGTCGCTTCGCGAGATCATTCGTGTTATTATCACTGTATTAGCAACTTATTGAATACATTAAATTAATTGTATTGAATATTTTAAACCAATTTCGTATTTATTTGTAATTTTGTTGTGTTGATTTCGTCTTAAATTAGTTAAAAATAAAAAATTATTCATAAGTCTAATAAATAATTTATAATTTACCATATACCAATAGCCAGTTTCAGACGAAAGAGGAGTAAAGGTAAACAAACTACGTTGAAATTAAATAGACGCGATATCATTAAACAAAACAGTTAAACAGCCGAAATGGCCTAGTGGTAAGAACGCGTGAATCTTAACCGATGATCGTGGGTTCAAACCCGGGCAAGCACCGCTGAATTTTCACGTGCTTAATTTGTAATTATAATTCATCTGGTGCTTTACGGTGAAGGAAAACATCGTGAGGAAACCTGCATGTGTCTTATTTCACTAAAATTCTGCCACATGTGTATTCTACCAACCCGCATTGGAGCAGCGTGGTGGAATAAGCTCCAAGCCTTCTCCTCAAAAGGGAGAAGGAGGCTTTAGAACAGCAGTGTGACATTAACAGACTGTTACAGATAAGTCTAATAATCTTATAATTTAAATTTATACTTACATCATAAATTGTTAAAATCAAGTCTTCTATTGCAAATTTATTTGAAAATACATCAATACCATTATTACGGATATTATTGCCGGTCCTTGTTGTTATAATCTACATTTCGAATCGTTAGTAGCTTTACGTTAAAATCCTGTAATATAACGATTTAGAAGTGCTTATAAGAGCCTACTTGTATAAATAATATTTTGCTATCGTCGTTATCATTTTTTTATTTAAAATATGAAGACAGACTGTCAAATGAGTCACATAATGGCATGTGATGACCAGTCAGATGCATTGGCAATTTAAGCCTAAACATTCTAACATCGTCAATGTGCCACCAACAGCGGGATTAGATATGTTATCTCAATTTATTGTGACACTGGCTCACTGAGTGCAATTATTCTGACATTAACAAGAATGCCCCTAGATTATTAGGTTAACAAGCAATAGGTTTTACGGAGTTTTTTTAATCGTTTCTTCATTGCCTCACTTCACCTTCTTCCTTTCTTCGATAATTGATTAAATATATTACTTTATAAAATATTTTTGTTAGCTATGTTGAAATTGAAAAGGTTACAATTCGAAATTTCTATTCTACGAATAGGACTTCTAGCTGAAAGTCTAAACCTAGCAGGCTAGAGAGATATTAGTGCATTTACGGCTACAATAGCACAGTACTTATGATAAACGTCAATATTTACGGCTGCAATAGCACAGTACTTATGATAAGCGTCAATATTTACGGCTGCAATAGCACAGTACTTATGATAAGCGAATATTCTTCAAGAAAATAAAGGCCACGGTATTAGTTAGCTTCTATAAGGTGAGCTTCTGCCCGTTTGCCCACTATTAACAAAAAAAAAACTCCCGAGCGGAAGTACTAAACACTGAGCTCAATTTTATAGTTTGCGAATTTATTTAATTAAATAATTATTTATTTATTATTTGTTTAATTCAGTTCATCTAAATCCAATCTCTTAGCTCATTCGAAAGTGTTTGAACAAGAAAATTAAAATATCAACGTCGTTCAGCTGTTTTATCCGCGAATAATATATTAAATCGATAGATGAATAGCTGATTTGAACTTTGAATCATTGAAATAAGCTACATTTTTGAACGTGTAATATTTTTCTTGGGTTTGAATTCATGACAAGGACGAGTAGCTCAAAGAAACATGCGATGTTAATTTATACAAGCAAACGGTACAGTTGAGTGAAAATTAATTGAATGCTTAGTGTTCCGTATCATAATTAGTATCAACAAACTAACTCGCTAACTTTGTTTTTTATATAGAATAGGAAGGCGGACGAGCATATGGGTCACCTGACGGTAAGTGCTCACCAACGCCCATATACATTGGCATTGTAAGAAATGTTAACCATCGCTTACATCACCCATGCGCCTCCAACCTTGGGAACTAAAATTTTATGTTCCTTGTGCCTGTAATTACAGGAACACAACAATACCAAGTATTGCTGTTTTGCGGTAAAATATCTGATGAATGGGTGGTACATACCAAGACGAGCTTGCACAGTGTTCTACCACCAGTGGACGTACTATCAATATAAATGTATTTCGGACATGGCTCAGTGGTATATAAGCAGATCCTGAGGTCCCGGGTTCAAATTCCATGTCGGGCCAATAAAAAGTTATTGAGGTTTATTCACTAGCAGCCCGGAGTTTGGAAGTTGGAAGTGTGTACACTTCCTTCGGAAGCATGTAACGCCGTTGGTCCTGCATCTGAACTCTTTCCGGTCATGTTGGATTGCCATCACACCGGATTATGAGTGTTAGGGTATAGAGAATACACCTATGTTTGTGTACACACTTCTACACTATAATATGTCCTGCGCAGTTAGGTAATCTCTATTGAAATTGGCCGCCGTGGCTGAAAACGGTCATGAGTATATCAAATACCTGTGTATTGAATCTAAGGTGAAGAGTGATTGTTGGCGAAGAAACTTTCGCGTGAACTCTTTGAATCCCATCGGATAATGAGAGTATAGAGTATGCATATGCATTCCGTACACATTCGTGCACTTTACCTGTGTAGTTGGCTAGTCTCCCTTGACTACCGTATACGAAATCGGCCTGCGAATTATCACCATTTTCTTTGTTTCATTATTATGTACTACTACATAACACACTATAAGTGCTTTTTTATAAGATATATTGGGTTATGAACCATGAGCCACCTGATGGTAAGTAGTATAAACCATTCCTGCAGCACCAATGAGTCACCTTCTCCGTCAGTCTTGGATACTATGATATGTCTAGTATAATCAACTACAACTACAAGAGTTGTACTTGGTTATACTGGCTCACTCACTTTTCCAACCGAAATACTCATTTGGTAGAATATGAGATGTAAGGGTGATAACTACCCAGACGACCAAAGCCTTACTAAGTAAACAACAACATTTCTAAAAATATTTATCTCATTACCTCCTCTAGTAACAGAAACGCTAGTTCATTTTCCAGAAATGCAAACTAGCATTTCCCACCATACTAAGTAAAGTAAAAGTATTTATTTGTAAATAGTTATATTTAGTTTAATTTTACTTTTGTATTTCATTACAACATTTTATTCGTTATTAATTCTTCATAGCCTTTGAAAACACTGAAAAACTTCTTTTATCAACCTCTTCTAGATCGGTTATCACAGAGAGACCTTCATGTCAAAAGCCCTTTTCCTCCACTTTGCCAATTACAACCAATTATTTATCACATTGTCTGGTTGTCAGGAGCCAATGTGATTGGAATACCTAATTCGCAATTCTTATGAATACAAATAATAAAAATTCAACTAACAAACTCATATGAAATTGCTCAAACACAACATCAAGATCATAAAAATGTTTACACCCTCCATAACTCCGAAACCCGTGCAACTTTCAAATATCACGAGTTTCGCTTAATGAAAATATAAATTATGTACTTTACTGGGAATTCACTTTTACTGCCGGCGCCATGTTAATTTGAGAATAATACCAGTTGGTTTTTATTTACAAACCTTACTCGACGTTGCTCTTGGAATCACAGAAATGCACGAAGGTCACCGATTTTAATTGCAAATAAATATTCTTCGGTAATGTGCTGACACGGGTTTTAGAAATGAAAAATACACTTTTACAGCATTAAGCCAGACAGATGTTTAAAATGTTTAAATTACAAAAATCTATACTAATAATGTAGTATAGAGCCGAGACGGCCCAGTGGTAAGAACGCGTGAATCTTAACCGATGATCGTGGGTTCAAACCTGGGCAAGCACCACTGAATTTTCATGTGCTTAATTTGTGATTATAATTCACCTCGTGCTTTACGGTGAAGGAAAATATCGTGAGAAAACACATGCAGGTTATGTGTCTAATTTCATTGAAACTATGCCACATGTGTATTCCACCAACCCGCATTGGAGCAACGTGGTGGAATAAGCTCCAAACCTTCTCTTAGAGGAGAGGAGGCCTTTAGCCCAGCAGTGGGACATTCACAGGCTGTTACGGTTATACTAATATGATAAAAGCGAAATTAAATCTTACTGTATTTTACGCTTTCACGGTTAGAATACTGAACCGATTTTAATGAAATTTTGATATGAAGCAAGCTAGAACCGACATAGGCTATGTCGTTCGTCGCGGTACTTTTTTTATAACAACCCCTACCCCCAACACCAATATCTCCCCCCTTGTATAACATGCGAGAAAAGCCGCGGGCGAACACTAGGTAAAAATAAATTGTTAAGAAACGGGAAAGGTTATTGAAAAAATCAAATGCATAAAAAAATTGTGGACATATAAAAATTTTCAAGAAATAGTAAAAAAATGAATAGTAGTAGAAACCTGGTGGCTTTGTGTATGTGTATGTGTCCGTCTGGGTGGATACCAACCACTCATCAGATATTCTGCCACTAAGCAGGAATACTTAGTATTGTTGCGTTCCGGTTTGAAATGTCAGTGAGCCAATGTGACTACAGGCACAAGGGGCATAACATCTCGGTTCCTAAGGTTGGCGATGTAAGGAATGGTTAACATTTCTTACATCGTCAATGTCTATGGACGGTGATGACCACCCACCATCGGGTGTCACATTTGCTCGTCCGCCTATCCTAAAGGCACTGTCTGCACGTTTAGAGAATTGATTTTCAATCGATAATTCAACCTCCTTTTTTAATATATATATACTTATTCTATTGAACTGACACTTGTCACTTCATTCATGTTTAGAGATTTACCATTAAAGTTTAGTTAAATTTTTTTTTTTTTGTTGTTAGTTGGTGGGAACTATGTATCTTCGAATGAAGCGACTCATAAAATAATGATCGAACTTCACTTCAAGAAGTTCGTTTGATCGTATATTATATTTTCTTCGCTTCATTCGAAGATACAATTAACCAGGTAGATGTTCAGAGATTGTTATTATGTATTATGTTTTTATATATTTGTCTGAATAAAACATTCATATACAAACTAGCCACAAAAAAAACTTTATTTTTAAACGTTTATAGATTTTAATAATTTCATTTGAAAATTATATTAATTTAACAAATTATATTAAATATATCCTCATTATTAATTCGACAAACAGAACAAACGAAAATCCCTTCACTGATTACGGGGCACTTATAAAACCGAGTAAACGTCAAAAATTAGCTGGTCCAGCTGCAATGGCTGTTTTAAAGTGTCAATGCAAACACGTACTGAGGCCACCGCCGAGGTGGAGGCATGTACAGTATAGACGAGTACTATGTTCAGTTAACAGAACCACAACTTTGATGTTACTAGACGTAATCCTCCAAAGTCTTTGCGGGGCATATGCTTGGGTTATTATCTACAAAATAAGGTAAAAATAGTACAGGTTGGTCACGGTTAGCTGCTGATGTTTTTATTGTGTCAGATATTGTGATCTTGGTACCCAAGAAAGTCTTATTGATGTTGGTGACCTTGATAAGTGATAATGCTTAGACTCGGTGAGATGTACACACGGCTAATAAATTAGTCAATTTTTTCGTTAGCCTTGTTAAGTCTAGATTATTTTTAGGGTACTAAGTAGAAACATGGTCGAGCACAATCTTAGGATTCCATGTTGTTGTGTATTTAGGACGAGGTGGCTTTTGTCTGCAAAT
Organism: Nymphalis io; assembly: GCF_905147045.1. Lineage (NCBI taxonomy): Eukaryota > Metazoa > Arthropoda > Insecta > Lepidoptera > Nymphalidae > Nymphalis > Nymphalis io. The sequence goes on from NC_065909.1 coordinate 2,159,493, forward strand.
AGCTTTTAATGAGCATTTAATACGCTCGTCTGATCCGACGTAATTTATTACGTCTATTTATTTAGATCTAGGGCTATTTCAGTCCTAGTCTTTTAAATGCTTCCCTGAGAGAATCACGGCCCCCAGGGAAAGGCTGCGGTGGGGCCGGTGACATGATCTGATATTGGAACATAAAAGGTCTTTCTTATGTTCGAAGATCATAATATAATGATTATTCTTTTAAGGAGTAGAAACCAATACGGTAGCTTTGTTACTAATTTTTTTTTTTTCAAACATATAAGAATCTGAGAAAAACGGTGGAAATGCATAGAAAAAAATTAGGCCAAAAATTATTGCCCGTTAATTGTAAAAACGTCGATTGTCATTGCATCGGGGTCTGGTTTCCATGAAATATAGTGGTAACATTTAGCATTGGTACGCGATGTAAATAGATCGATTTGTGGTTCACCTATAATTTGAACTATCTTTTGGTATGCCTAGTGAGATAGTTCCCATTCTCACATTATTTCTTCTTTATTCTTGTTTAGCCTCAACGTTTTCGCGTGTATTAATTTATGGGGCAGTCAGAAAGATACCATGCATTTCGCAGCGTTGCCAAATTTCGTTAACCAAGTCATTTAAATGGGGTAACCGAATACCTCCGATACAAATTAATGGCTGTTATATTATCCACTCTTACACTATCGAGTAATTAGAATGTTAGCTAGCAAAACATTTCAATCCTAGGCAAACTAATAATACTAAGCAATTAATGTGAAAGGATGATTCCTTAGCTTTCCATCCACCGTTTGCTCTTTTCCCGTTGCAAAAAACTCCCTAAAATGTTTTTTTTTATTTAAAAAAAAAAAAAAATATTTATAAACACATATGTATTTTATTATGCAAGAAGAGGGGCGGTCAAAAGTTCAGAACGCTCACCTGCTGGAAAATGACTGTGACACCGAGGCGCTTGCAGGTGCATTGACGGCCTTTAATACATAGTGACCAATTTGTTAATTCTTATTCTAAATTATTTAAAAAAACATACTCTTTAGCTAAATGTTCAGATATTAAAAACACATTCAACGATGCACACGATAAAACAACAGAATGACATTAATTGCGAAAGTATATTTAATTAACAGAAGAGACTACTCGAATAATTTATATTTAGAAAACATCGCAATAAATTCTGCAAACCGCTTCGACAATACCGTGCGACATATTCCTCTCATATATGAATATCTATGAGACCATATGATTGTACAAGAATTTTTAAGCATGAACTCAAAGAGTTTTTCCTCATTTCGAATTGAGAAATAAGATTTTTGAATTTTCAGGTCACGAAACGAAGTTTTCTTTCTTTTGCACACAAAACGAGAAATCTGTTTATAGTTACTTTCGTATTGTTTATACTGTATAGTTAGATGGTTAATTAAAATAATAAGAAACGCAAAAGTACGATGCTCTATAAAGAACAAATGAAATATACCTATAACTGAATTCAAAAATATTAACATTTATTTGTAAAAATATTTGCCGTGGAGTACCGGCTTAGAATAGTACTCCCCCAATCTCATTCCGTGGGTGTCGTAAGAGGCGACTGAGGGACGGGGAAAAGGGGGGATGGGCAGCAGCGTCCCCCCTCCCATAAACTTCTTACCCCCCTACTGCGCTCGCCAACACGCCTGCCCAGAGCGGCGAGTATGGGCAAACCCCTCCCTTAATGGCAGATGCGCCCAAAAAAAGGCCCCCAGTTACCGGCAAGCCCGCTAGGCCCGACCAAGGTAGCGGTCGCGGTATCGACAGGGCAGGGGGTGCTAAGAATCACCGGTTCACGGCAGGCTACCGTATAAATCGACTGCACATGGCAACGTATAATGGACGCTCGATGAGGCTGGACCATCACCTCGCCGAATTAGAAGTAGAGTTAAGTCATATAAACTGGCATATACTGGCGTTATCTGAAGTCCGAAGACAGGGGGAGGACATGATAACTCTAGAGTCCGGTAACTTACTCTACTTCCGCGAAGGTGATAACCTCTCCCAGGGTGGTGTCGGTTTTCTAGTCAAAAAGGATCTCATTAGCAGCATTGTGGAAATCAGTAGTGTGTCGAACCGGGTAGCGTACCTTGTCCTAAAACTTTCCGACAGGTACTCCCTGAAGGTCGTACAGGTATATGCGCAAACTTCGACATACTCTGATGATGTGGTCGAAGCGATGTACGAGGACATCGCAAAGGCCCTCAACGACACCTCGAAGGCCCACTACAATGTTGTTATGGAAGACTTTAATGCTAAAGTGGGAGTACAAGATAGCGGTGAATCGAAAGTCGGACCTTATGGCTTGGGCTGCAGAAATCACAGGGGGCAAATGCTGGTAAACTTTCTCGAAGCGCAGGGGCTTTTTTTGATGAATTCTTTCTTTCCAAAGAAGCCACAGAGGAGGTGGACCTGGCGAAGCCCCGATAACGTGACAAGGAACGAGATAGACTTTATCATTTCGAATAAAAGACACATATTTAGAGATGTTTCAGTGATCAACAGGTTTAATACCGGAAGTGATCACCGCTTGGTTCGAGGCACTCTAAATATCAACTTAAAAGTTGATATTTAGAGTGCCTCGAAAAATGAGGTCTACTCTCCGACCTACTATGCTCCAAGCTGCTCAAAAAAAGCTCCGAAAAGTTCCAAATGGAACTTCAAAATCAATTCACCGCGTTGGAAACCATAAGCAGCATTGATGAGAAAACCGACACGCTGGTCAAAATACTGCAAAACACATCCCGCAAGTGTTTTCCGCCATATAGAAGAGACAACGCACCAAAACTCTCTGCTGAGACACTCGAGCTCATGAGAAAACGACGAGAACTACCATCGTTTTTGTCAAATAAGGCCTTAAATCGAACAATAAAAATGCTGACGAGACGTGATCTCCGACACTCCAATACCCGTGCCATCAAGGCTGCGATTGAGCAAAATCGGGGATCGAAAGTGTTCGCTCGCAAGTTTGGGAGGCCGCGTCTGACATAACTTAAAACTGAAAATGGCCTAAAGGTAACGACCCCATCGTTCCCTCTAGGCCTGAGATTGTCGGAGAAGTAGAGAGGTTTTATGGGCAGTTGTTCTCTTCAAGATCGGATAAACCCGTGGGAATCAGTATTGATGACCAGCGCGCCCCTCTTATGCGCCATTACTCCGAGGAGCTCCCGGTCGTTGACCAAGGAGAGATTAGGGCGGCTCTAGAACAGCTTAAAAACAACAAAGCTCCGGGAGATGACGGAATCACAACAGAGTTGCTTAAGGCAGGTGGGACTCCGGTCCTGAAAGAGCTAGCAAGCCTCTTTAATTCCTTCATCCAACATGGCAAGACCCCGGAAACGTGGAGCGGGAGTGAGGTGGTACTGTTTTTCAAGAAAGGTGATAAAACCCTCTTGAAAAACTACAGACCAATTTCCCTCCTGAGTCACGTGTATAAGCTTGAGACTTGACGAGTTCCAGCCCCCAGAGCAAGCCAGCTTTCGATCAGGCTACAGCACCGTGGACCACATCCATGCTGTTCGGCAGATTGTGCAGAAGACCGAAGAGTACAATCAGCCGCTGTGTATGGCATTTGTGGACTACGAGAAAGCCTTCGACTCCATCGAAACCTGGGCAGTGCTCGACTCATGGCAGAGATGTGATATCGATTGGAGATATATCGAGGTACTGACATGTCTGTACAACGCCGCTACAATGACTGTCCACAGGACTGTAAGACGAAGGCGATCCAACTGCGCAGAGGGGTGAGACAGGGTGATGTAATATCCCCGAAACTGTTCACCAACGCGTTGGAAGACGTTTTCAAAACGCTGGATTGGACTAGGTATGGAGTCAATGTAAACGGCGAGTACATCTCACACCTTCGATTTGCCGACGATATCGTCATCATAGCAGAGTCGCTGGAACAACTCACCGAAATGCTGCGTAGCCTAGGCGAGTCTTCCCGGTGTGTCGGTCTCGGTATAAGCTTGGACAAGACCAAGGTCATGTTCAATAGGCATGTCGTGCCGGGACCGATATACGTCGAGGGGAAACCTCTCGAAGTTGTTAGTGAATATACCTACCTAGGAAATATAATACAAGTCGGTAGGAACAACTTCGAGAAGGAAGCCGATCGAAGAATTCGCTTGGGATGGGCAGCATTTGGCAACCTTCGTCAAGTCCTCAAGTCGTCTACACCGCAATGTTTGAAGACGAAAGTTTTCAACCAATGCGTCATACCTGCCATGACATACTAGACTGCGGGACTAGTCCACAAATTCAAAGTCGCTCAGCGTGCTATGGAGCGAGCTATGCTCGGAGTATCTTTGAAGGATAAGATCAGAAATGAGGTTATCCGGAAAAGAACAGGAGTCACCGACATAGCTTGCAAAATTAGCAGGCTGAAGTGGCATTGGGCTGGTCACGTATGTCGTAGGACCAATGGCCGTTGGAGCAGACGAGTCCTAGAGTGGAGACCGCGAATCGGCAAGCGCAGCGTAGGGCGCCCTCCAGCCAGATGGACCGACGACCTTAAGAAGGTGGCGGGCACCAACTGGATGCGGAAGGCGGAGGACAGGGAGCTTTGGCGCACCTTGGGAGAGGCCTATGTTCAGCAGTGGACAACGATTGGCTGTTGATTGATTGATTGATTGATTGATTGTAAAAATATATGATATAAAAGGGATTGTATAATAATCTATATATATACTAAAGCTGCCCCGTTGGTTTAGTGGCTTGATGTAAGGCCGCAGACCTGGAGGTCCTAGGTTCAATCCCCAGGTCGGGCCAATAGAAAGTTATTGGGTTTTTCTGTCAGAAAATTTTCAGTAGCAGCCCGGAGTTTGGAAGTTGAAAGTGTGTAAACTCCCGTGCCTCGGAAAGCACGTAAAGCCGTTGGTCCTGCGCTTGAACTCTTTTCGGTCGTGTCGGAGTGCCGTCGTGATTGGCAGCTGTGGCCAAATTCGGTTTGGAAGACATTATTATTATTATTATATAATAATAATGTCTTCCAAACCGAACTGTGAACGAAAATTAATTTAATATTAAGAATCAAATAAATGAAATCATAGTTTTTAGTTTATCTAACGTTGTCTTACTTCATAACGCTCTTTACAAGTGACCTGTAAATCCATCCTTATCCGACACATGCAAATTATAAACACAAATTTAAAAGATGAAAGTTCAGTGGTGTCGTTGTTTGAACACGCAATTCGGTTCTCTCGACTCAAGAACACTTCAAAACAAACTAGCAGAATTGCAAGTCCCAACTAGTAATACAAAACTTTTTGGCAAACTAAGAACTACGATTAAAAATTTATTTACCTGATTCTTAATAAGACCATAAATAAATTTCAATATATGCAAATCAGTACTTTCTATTCATGAGAACACAACATCATATATACACCATAAAATCCGGAACCCTCGAATATAAGTCCGAACGGAAGGTATAAATATGACGTATAATAAATTCGAGTATCGGAAAATGTAAGACAAATGGTATTAGTTTTACGTTGCATTAAATTTATCATTTAATACTACCGTTCAAACTTTTAACCGTATAACATACTTAAGGAATTTATTACACATACACGGCTCGTGTTGCTTTGGTAAAATACGAAGCAAGCCACTTGACTTTGTGTGTGATGAGATGGACGTGTTTCTAATTTGAAAGTGTAATGCAAATGTGCATAATCATATGTCCCAAGAAATTGGCATTGTAAGAAATATAAGCCATTTCGAATGCTTAACAAATCATTGGGACTCAGATGATCAGGGACCACATGAGTATTTTGGAAATAGGATGTCGTTGCATACAATTTAGAGCCTGTATTTGCGCTCCTAGTTTCATTCTAAGTCTCTGAAATTTGTCATAAAACCAGATCGGATATCAAATGCAAATAAGTATGATACGAGTCTTTTGTATGTGTTCTATTTTGGGTCAGTTCAAAGCATTATTTTATATATTCAGATATTTTATCAGAATCTGCTAGAATGCTCTTTGATTTTTATCAAATAGCAATATTTTTTTAATGTTAAATGGGCAATGGGACTCACGTACCTGTAGGATAAAGGCCCAAAATAAAAATAGATAAAAAAAGATATTACTTTTTATTTTTCATCAAATTGCACATCTCATCTCCTCTTAAAGTGGAAGACTTAAAGCTTTTCCACCACACTGTTCCAGTGAGCTGGTGGAAACATATTTAGCTGAATTTATTTAACATGTGCAGGTTTCCTCACGATGTTTTCCTTTTATTAGCACGAGGTAAACAGCAAACATTTTATAGTTATCATTATTTGAACACTGGCCGTAACTTATTTCATACATTATGCTCAAAGCACTGGAAGCGGTCCAGGTTGCTTAATATGTCATGGCCATAAGACCACGTAATATCAAACAGAGCTTAGAACAATTTTATTTATTATTAAACATTGAAAAAAGGAGAATTGGAGTAGCAAGAGATTGGTGAAAACCGGTGACGTACGTACCGATAAAGATTTTTATTATTTATATTTATATTTTAATCGCCATGAGCTTTTTTAACGATGATGACGTCATCTATAGCGTTTTCAATAAGTTATTCATTGTTTACTTCTTCTGCTTCTAGCTGAGTTTCTGTCGCCGGTTCTTCTCAGGGTTGGGTGTTTCTTTTCCGAACCGGTGGTAGTTTCTGGTTTGACGATCCGTAAGCAAGTGTTATGTTTTTTATTTGTTGTTTATGTTTGTTCAATGTTGAATAAATCATTTTGGTTTTGATTGTACGTAAATAAAAAACAGTTTTCAACGATTTCATTATCTTAGTTTGACATAGATATTTGACATTACAATATCATTTAGTGATAGGACTTTGTGCGCGTAACAGTAACAGCCTGTTAATGTTACACTGCTGTTCTAAAGCCTTCTTCTCCCTTTTGAGGAGAAGGCTTGGAGCTTATTCCACCAAGCTGCTCCAATGCGGGTTGGTAGAATACACATGCGGCAGAATTTTAATGAAATTAGACACATGCAGGTTTCCTCACGATGTTTTCCTTCACCGTTAATCACGAGATGAATTATTAACACAAATTAAGCACATGAAAATTCAGTGGTGCTTGCCCGGGTTTGAATCAACGATCATCGATTAAGGTTCACACGTTCTAACCACTAGGCTATCTTAGCTGAAGTGTGAACGAGTGTGCCTTTTAAATTAAGAGTAATAATGGCAATGGCTATTCCACATGTGTCATAAATAAAGAATTCATCGAGAACTGTTTGTAGTGCAATATAATAATAATAATAATATCCTGGGACATTTTACACACACGGCCGTCTGAACCCAAATTAAGCTTGTACAAAGCTTGTTGTGCCATGGAAACGAGACAACTGATATACTACATATACTACTTTTCTTTTGTAAATACATACTTATATAGATAATTACACCCAGACTCAGGACAAACAGACATGTTCATGCACACAAATTTCTGTCCTGGGTGGGAATCGAACCCACAAACCTTCGGTGGGAAAGGCAAGTATCTACCAACCACGCCAACCGGCTTCGACAAATCGAAATATGTCAATCTAAATTTTCCTTATTTTTACTCCTCCTACCTCCTATTGGATTGTACTATGTGTGTTTTTGTCAGTCTGTTTCAATATCCACAAAAAATAAAACATTCGGAATTAATTAGAGAAGGCCTTTTTTCAATTTAAAACTCAATGTCACCCCTTGTGGTTTCTCGTGGATTAATCTGGAATTGGAATTTTTGAGGCGTATTACTGATATTGGGTTCCGTATCCTGGAAGGGAACCTCGATTCAGATTACGTTTTAAGAAAGAGAGAAAAACTTATGTGAAACAAACATTGAAAACAAGGTACACAGCGATAACAAAAAAACAATTTAAAATAGAAAATACAGACTTCCTCCCTTTAACTTACCATTTATTTTTCTATCTTAACTTTAATGTTTAATTGAAATCATTTGATGAAATTTTGTTGTAGATTTCTTGTGATTATTGTTTGATATTTTTCTACAGAAGTTTTTTATCTTATACAGTCAACAATACAACAACAATAACAGCCTGTTAATGTCCCACTGCTGGGCTAAGGCCTCCTCTCCCTTTTGAGGAGAAGGTTTGGAGCTTATTCCACCATGCTGCTCCAATGCGGGTTGGTAGAATACACATGTGGCAGAATTTCAATGAAATTAGACACATGCAGATTTTCTCATGATGTTTTCCTTCACCGTTAAGCACGAGATGAATTATAAACACAAATTAATCACATGAAAATTCAGTGGTGCTTGCCCGGGTTTGAACCCACGATCATCGGTTAAGATTCACGCGTTCTTACCACTAGGCCATCTTATACAGTCTCCTACAATTAATTGTTTTGTTTACTTTAATACTTTTGTTTGTATCCTTAATAAATAAAAATAAATGGTGGTAGGGTTACTACACTGGTGGTAGGGCTTTGTGCAAGCTCGTCGGGGTAGGTACCACCCATTCATTAGATATTCTACTGCAAGACAGCAGTACTTGGTATTGTTGTGTTCCGGTTTGAAGGGTGAGTGAGCCAGTGTAATTACAGGGACAAGGGACATAACATCTTGGTTCCCAAGGTTGGTGGCGCATTGGTAATGTTAACATATCTTACAATATCAATGTCTATGGATGTTGGTGACCACTTACTATCAGGTGGCCCATATACTCGTCCGCCTTCCTACTCTATAAAAAAAAATTGAAGTGTATGTCTGTGATTTCAAAATAACTACCTCTTTTCAAATTAATATGGCTATTGGCGAGTTACCATTTTTTTAGACTACCGCCGCTATCTAATAATTTAAATATGTTATATGTATAATTATGTATATAACAGAGCGTGACATTATGAAGGAGTTAAAATATATTTTATCATTGGTAAATTATTCTGTTTAGTTTATTAGAGCGGGTAATACCTAATGGAATTGCGTTTGCCATGACGGGCGAATGTCATGTCAATCATGGACTGGTTGACAGCAGTTGCACGAGGTGATCATTCGCAAACCCTTTGGCTCTAAATCGTTAAATATTAGTGTAATCACTCATTGTCATAAGAAATTTAAGTGTCTGTAATTAAAATAGTAACAAAAGTCAACGTTGCAGTCCACTTATTTTAACGTTTGAGTATAACGCCCACCATGGATTCCAATGCTAACGAGTTCACGAATCAACAATTAAATGCGATAGATATATATATCATATTATATGTATAATTCGCTAGGCATTATGTAGGTTAAAATAGCAGTTTTTTATTGATTTAGTGATAAACTGAATGTATTAGGCTTTAGGTTTTGAGAGTAATTAACAATAAACGCACCAGGCGTCTACGTCGGGGAAAGAGTAACTGTGACAAATTTCAAGCCAATCGGGCGGATAGTTTAGGAGATCTCGTAATGAGTGGTATTTCACTTATATATTTAGATATCTAAAGAGCCATTGCACCTCTTATCGGCCATTGTAACTGACAGTTTTGTAGATAACTCTGCGGAACCCCAGACCATATACAAATGAATTAAAATCATATAAACTCATGTGTGTACGTCTATATGTTGAACAATGCGTCGTTAATTTTATTTATACAAACCTTCGCTTCACTTTACTCGACTAATTCAATTAATTTAAATATGAACTCAGTATTTGTTCAAAACTTCTCAGCTATTACTGCGGTCTAGACTTACAAACATAAGCACATTAGAATTGACAAAATCACATTAAGTGCATTTGTAATATATTTACACACATATATATATATATATATTTACATATCCTGGGCTTTATATGCAATAGATAGGCGGACAACTGGATTTACTGGTGGTAGAGCTTTGTGCAAACTCGTCTGGGTAGGTACCACCCACTCATCAGATATTCTACCGCAAAACGGCAGTACTTGTTATTGTTGTGTTCCGGTTTGAAGGGTGAGTGAGCCAGTGTAATTACAGGTACAAGGGACATAAAATCTTAGTTCCCAAGGTTGGTGGCGCATTGGCTGTATAAGCGATGGTTGACATTTCTTACAATGCCAATGTCTAAGGGCGTTTGGTGACCACTTTCCATCAGGTGGCCCATATGCTCGTCCGCCTTCCTATTCTATGAAAAAAAATCACCTGATTAGTGGTAACCACGCACCAACAGGCTTTGTTATTGAAAGAAATATTAACCATCCCTTAAATTAACAATGCGCCACCAACCTTGGAAACTAAGATGTTATATCCCTCGTGCCTGTAGTTACACTGGCTCACTCACCCTATTTATTAGTTCAAGCTTCATATCAAATTTCATTGTTTCAGTCGTGAAACCTTAACAGACATACTTTCGCGTCTTAAATTTAACTATTTCAAATAGATTTTGTACAAACATCACCATTTTCCAGTTTCAGTTAAGTAGATACTTGCGACCAGCATACGGACACGAACGAAAACGATAGCTCAGTGTCCAAGACGAATTATCGTCCGTTTGTATGTTCAGGATTGAAGAAATATACAATCCGATGGAACTATTTGTGAAATGTACTAACGCTGGTACATGAATTATAATTTACTATATAACCACTATATAGATTACATTGACGTGACGCCGTTAGTTGAATTAGACGCATAAAACCTGTTTCATTATTATTGAAGCGCTGGTTAATGTTAGATTTATTATTTTTGAATAAATAAATTAAAATACATTAAAAATAAGTTTTATATCGATAAATCCACTTCAGAATTAAAAATAAATAGTCAGGAGATTCCATGATCGCTACAATAGCGTTGTTAAAAAAAAAGACGCGCGACATTTTCAAGCCGCCATTTTATTGGTATACAGAAAGCGAAAGTAATGAATTAATAATAATTGAATAATTGGCACGACTTGTGATTTGTTTAATATGTTTAAATGAGTTATTTCTATCGATTTGTATGATTTGGTGTTCTGTTTTTACAAAGGTTTTCCAACCAATTAGAGATTTTCATAAAATCTGTTTCACTTCTAGATGCTAAATATATTGTGACGTGATCATACACTTTATAGAACTCCTTTATAGAAGAGCCTATTGCTTAGAATTTACAATTAATATTAACAAAACGCAATTACTCCTTATATTTTTAAATCGCGCTATCGTAGTGCTGTCTGTCAAACATTTGTGTGCATGAACATGTCTGTTTGTCCTGAGTCTGGTTATAATTATCTATATAAGTATGTTACAAAAGAAAAGTAGTATATGTAGTAAATCAGTTTTTCTGGTTTCCATAACACAAGCTTTGTACAAGCTTAATTTGGGATCAGATGACCGTGTGTGAAAAATGTCCCAGGAGATTATTATTATTATTATTATTATTATTATATTGCACTACAAACAGTTCTCGATGAATTTATTTATGATACATGTGGAATAGCCACTGCCATTATTACTCTTAATTTAATAGGCACACTCCTACACACATCCGCCGAGATGGCCTAGTGGTGAACGCGTGAATCTTAACCGATGATCGTTGATTCAAACCCGGGCAAGCACTACTGAATTTTCATGTGCTTAATTTGTGTTTATAATTTATCTCGTGATTGACGGTGAAGGAAAACATCGTGAGGAAACCTGCATGTGTCTAATTTCATTGAAATTATGCCACGTGTGTATTCTACCAACCCGCATTGGAGCAGCGTTGTGGAATAAGCTCCAAACCTTCTCCTCAAAAAGTGAGAGGAGGCCTTAGCCCAGCAATGGGACATTAACAGGCTGTACTGTACTGTTACTGATTTATACTCTATCGGTTATTGAGAAAAAAAAACGAATTATCTGTTCTAATATAATAAATGTGAAAGTAACTCTGTCTGTCTGTTTGTCTGTCTATCACGGCTAAACCACTGAACCGAATTTGGTGAAATTTCGTATGAAGTAACCTTGAACCCCAAAGATGGACACAGGTCACTTTTTTATTCCAAACTTCTACCACCTGGCGAAGTCGCGGGTGACAAATAGTAAGTTGTATTTATTATCGAATTTTCAATAATGATTATGGCATGGCTGATATATTATATGACATATCATATAATATATAAGTCTCTCGTGTTTCGAATGCTTTATGAAATTCCCTAATGCACGTATAATTTCGCAGATATCTTTAACAACAATTACTCCTAAACAAAGACAAATACAATGACTAAGTGTTACCGCGAATTATTCAAACTCGAACTTTGTCGTCGCGAAACAAATGAGAATTATGATAGGAATATGTATTTGCAAATCTTGAGGATAATTTTCCACTGAATGCGATTCTATAGATATAATTCGTTGTGTTTGTTGATCTGGAAAGTAATAAAGCCAGTAATTTAATTAATAGGACAAGATATAGTTTTTCTACTATTGTAAGAATAATCAAAAGTGCTGTAACTGTCTGAAATGATTCGTGTTTTAGAAAGAGATAAACTTTGGCCTTGTAGAACGTCGTCTCTTTTACTCAAATGTGTCATTATCTCGTTGATTTGTCAGTTGCTGTTCAATGCTCCATAGGGTAAAGTCGTGTCCACGTCAAATAAATATAATAATTTTTAAGTTGCACATTAATATATGGACGACATGTAGGCAGGGGTGTTTGTATTTTGTACCTGTCCGGTATAAGAGATATAAACATATGGGTACGCGACCCCGCCTTTCCCGAGCTACTTATGCTACACCCTATGTCTTCCGTGGCATAAGTATCCCTATACCTTGAATTCCCACCAAATTTCCTCAACATCCCTCTATCCTGAATTGGTTTCCTACTCTCTAGGTTGGGGAGGTCAGACGGCAGTGGCTCCTTGTAAAACCAGTACCCACCATTTAACATGGAAAAGAAGAAAATAATTTTAGGTACAATGGCTAGGGCGTCGCCGCAAAACGACGCGCAGGCACATCGCCCTAAGCCTGCGACAAGTGGGAAAGGGCTACCGTGTCAAGTACGGGCACGGCTGAAGAAGCAAGTACCTAAAAAGAAGCTCCGCTTTGCCACCTGGAACATCGGCTCTCTCACAGGTCGCTCCCTTGAACTGGCTGACGTACTGACGAGGCGCAGGATTCATGCTGCTTTCTTGCAAGAAACTCGTTGGAAGGGCAACAAGTCCCGTGATATTTGACTGGCTTACAAGTTGATCTACTCCGGCTCCCCTTTTGGAAAGAACGGTGTGGCCGTAGTACTGTCCGAGGAATTCCAGAACAGTATTCTAGAAGTCGATAGACTAAGCGACCGACTTCTTCGGGTGAAGCTACTGACAGAAGGAGTAATTACTCATCTTATCAGCGCCTACACTCCACAGGTCGGCGGCTCTGAATCGGAGAAGGAATCCTTCTGGAATGACTTGGAAGACATGCTCCGCTACATTCCGAACACCGAGAGCATCGTGATAGGTGGAGATTTGAACGGCCATGTTGGTGAGGAGTCACGTGAATATGGACGTGTACATGGCGGCTACGGCTGTGGTCGTGAGAATGCAGAGGGAGATTCAATTCTCAGCACCTGCTTATTATCAGACCTTTTTAGATAACAACCTGGCGTTACTAGGCCGAGATAACGCTAGGCAAAAGAAGATTAATATATGGACGACTGTTAATAATTAATGATACAAAAATATACGATAATGTTAAAATTATCGATTCTCAATAAAAATGAATAAAGCCAACAAATATATTGGATAGAGATGCGCTTATCAATAATTCTCTTAATCGGATCTTACGGCCTATGTCGGCTTTATTCTACTTTGCCGGAAACACTCGCCTTTAAAAGAATATATTATGTACATAATAATATATAATAATTGCCTGTACTAGATACAGGGGCCGAATTCTACTAATTTATAACGATTACGATACGTTCCCGATTCAATTCTGATCCAACTTTGAATCATCTGTATTTATTCGAATTTTAACCGACCCGATAATATGTTAGCATATACCGTTATGTCAAAATCAAACGTAATTGTTAACTTTTATGGCAATAGTCAATAATAAAATAAAATAATAGGAAAACGGAAAAACGGCAACGATCACGCTTCGATTCGATTGCGATAAAGTGACAATTTCTTAGTAGAATTGGGCATCAGGAAGGACACTAGTATTCTTGCCTCAATTTCAATAGATCATGATTACAGTACACAACATGTAATATAGACAAAATTAATTAATATACATTAGCTATTTTTAATTTGTGTTTATTTACTGAAATCTAAGACGATAACTTAAAAACCAATCTATATCTTTCACGTAGGTTAAAACGAAAATATAAGAATTGAGATACCTATGCTGAAGGCAAGCGCAGTATAGCGCGATATATTCAGTAGATCACTAGCTTAGTTATAATGTATTATGCAACACAAATGAGGAGTTACACTCCAGAAAGTCTCCTCAAGCTGTTTAAACTACCAGCTGCGATTGTGCTATTTAAGAACATTACAAGGAAATTACGACAGCCTTCACAAATACAACATGGTGACAATTGCTTTACGAGATATTTATAGAAAACTTATTTTCGCCCGCGGCTTCACACGCGTGTACAGGTGTTCATTTTTGGCGTTCAAGCTTTCTTTTATACCATTTTATTTATGACACAATTAGGCTTGCAAATGTGCCCTGATGGTGAGTAGTTACAACCGCCAATAAACATTGACGTTGTAAGAAATCTTAAGCACTCCTTACACTGTCAATGAGCCATTAACCTTGGGAATTAGACGTATTTTTTGCCTGTAATTACAATGGCTCACTCACCCTTCAAACCGGAATACAACACATACATAAATATCTATGCTATAGAATTAAAAATATTTATTTCATACTATAATTTATAATCGAAGCAAATGTTTTCGCTGATCCATCTGGATCTTCCCAGCGTGCTTGTTATCACAAACATTATCATAACAATCATTAACGTTAGATAGGTAATTTATTCTATTCAATTGATTCTACAATTTAACCACAAGTTCATGGTAATCAAATAAACTCTGCATGAGAACTATGTACTTAAGATATATAGATAATTTTTCTGTACCTAATGTGGTCGTGCAGCTTTTTGGAAGAGCTTATAGGGCTGCAAGTCTTAGGCTTAGTTCAATTGACTTGAGTAATTTGTTTTTTTGTTAAGAAATTCTTTGGTGTCAGAATTTTGTGTCTTTATGACTCGCTTATCGCTGCTGTCGTATTACATTATCGTACCATCAGATTAAGATCAGATTAAGACCAGATCTCTTGAAAGAACTCACTTCGTATCTCACTTGTATTATAAATAATCTGTGTGTTTTTGTCACAGTCTGTGGCATCGTAGCTCTCAAGCGTAAAGGCCGATTTTGCAGCAATTTTTCTGTTTGAAATAAGATGTGATCGATATGGTCTTTAGCTATAAATTATAAATTTTTATCTGTTCAGGCACTTGAAAATCATCAGTTCATTTCCTACTTGACAAAAGGTTCTTACTAACCTTCACAGGTCCGATTGATTAGGAATATATTATTAGGTACTTGAATAAATTTAAATGGCCAACAAACACATTTTTTATTTTACGTTTTTTAGAGGTTCTTTGTCTTGTTATTTTAATTTTATTAGTGTACTATATAATAAATAAGAAAATCAGCAATATGCAAATAAAACCATCATTTGTGGGTAATAAAACAAAAAAAAAATCTCGTCCAAATTTTTTTTTTATTAAACGTGTAGTGTTTAATTTGTTTTTACAGTATTAATAATATATTGCACAAAATAACTTTCAAGTTAATGATATTCTTTAACTGTAAGTCAATTACTAATTGCTAATTTTACTGTTATTTTTGTTGTTTTTCATCTTCCAATTTTTTTTTATAATAATTAAAAAAATGCTATTTTATAATATAAGGTCAAATCACAGATTAAAACAGATGCCAATGAATCAACTAGACTAATCAGACAATAAGGACGATGACCCTTTTTAATATCACAAATCAGAAAAGGCTGCGAATAAGGCTGTTAAAAAACAACGCCTTACATAAAAATAATGCTCTATGGCGTTGACATGACTAAAAAACTCACTATATTATTATTAATTTAGTTTTAAGATTAAAAAAGAATTTTCATTATAAATATTATAAAACGTGACCTAAAACTTAAAATCCCACTTTCACATATATATACCATAATACCACCAAAGTATTATAGTAAATTTTTGGTTTTATATCTTCCCCCATTGGTATAACCACCATCCACGATTTTATTTAGTATTTTGGTATTAATCAAATTATTGATTACTAAAAAACTCTCTGTAATTCTTATTCTAAGTAACATTTCTTTGAAATTATGATATCATGTTAAGTACAAATTTAAATTCTAAATAGTTTGTCCAATTGCAAATATCACATACACAAATTTCGTGCTTATATAAATAGGAAAACATTAAAATGAAATTTTAGCTTACTTAACGTAAAACTCATCATCCGAATTGATCTTCTGTAAGACAGTTTGGAATATATCACTATCCTTCTTCAAGCCATCTTTGCCTCTGTAGTATGGAAACTCATTGTGGGTTGGAAGAAAATATATTCCAGGATTGGAAAAGTTCGCAGCAGCTCCTAAATAATTCGTAACATTGTTATTACACTTCCCTAATCTTGCACTTTGGACGGAATCACATTCCAAACCGATGAACTTCTTTGGATGTTCAATAGCTTGCCACCAATAGAAGATAGCTCTAATATGACTGCATATTACCAGACATGGTATATACGGTATATCACTTGGTTGGAACTCACCACCATTTGCATAGAAATCTATGTGACCAAGTCTTTCGGCAATACCGAAACCATCTATGTTAGTGTGAACGACGTCTACCCTTTCAGCGTCAGAAGCGTCTAGTCTCTCTTCCTTTGGTAAGGCTCTGTAACAGGGACCAGCTGGATCTAATCCGGTTATCCTTGCTAGTTTCTTCCCTGTTGCGGCGTAGAAGTATTTCGCTGCGTGTGACGATACGTGAGCTCCAAGACTTGCGCCTACCAGTTCAAGGTTTTCTGCAGTTAGGCCATATTCGGTTAGTTTCACCAGAAATTCCCCGACTTTCTTGCCAATGAATCTTGTTAGCCGAACTGATCTGAAACAAATTACATATTTTAAAAACAACAAATAAAATTGCAGGAAATAATGTTTTTAAGTTTAATCGACATCAATTATAATAAAAGCATTAATAACTATATTATATAAGGATTTTGTATGTTTATCGGAAAAAAAATAACATTTAATTAAATCTTACTTTCGTTCGTCGTTATATCTTTTAAAAGTGTTTCAATCGTCAACGCAACGAAGAATTGTGATCAAGAAATTGTATGGGAGCTCGCCATTAAAAAAATTACCACTGGTTAAAAATGTAGATTCTATCTCAACCGGCAACAAACTCAGTTTTTGTTCATAACAAACACATTCATTGCAATGGTACCTGCCTGCATTATAGATTCTATACAAAATAAAATTAAAAAACTTGAGTGGTTACTCCTTTTAACTAATTAGCAAATGCACAGTAATTAAATATAATAAATAACAAAATTAATAACAAATATATTAATTTTTATCCACACCATCTGTGTAGATGGTAATGAAATTTTTTGGTTTTTTATCAATCATAATCTTGTATAAATTAAGTCTTATTTAATAAATTTTTTAAGATAATATTTAAATTTATTAAATGTCGAAATTATGATACGTATTAAGAAATATTTATTTATATATTACAAGTAACTCGTCCCGGCTTCGCTCGATTATATAAGAATCTACATAAAACGTTCACATCTCAATACATAAATAACTGTATTTGTTTACGCTCACGTCAGTAAAGCTCCCATTTGACATGATTTTTTTCGACATCTTTAACAATCCTATGTCAGCCACTGGTGGTAGGGCTTTGTGCAAGCTACTGGTGGTAGGGCTTTGTGCAAGCTCGTCTGGGTAGGTACCACCCACTCATCAGATATTCTACCGCAAACTAGCAGTAATTGATATTGTTGTGTTCCGGTTTGAAGGGTGAGTGAGCCAGTGTAATTACGTGATTATTGAGCGAGTAAGTGTAACTTCAGGCACAAGGGACATAAAATCTTAGTTCCCAAGGTTGGTGGTGCATTGGCTACGTAAGCGATGGTTGATATTTCTTACAATGCCAATGTCTAAGGGCTTTGATGATCACTTACAATCAGGTGGCCCATATGCTCGTGCGCCTTCCTATTCTATATAAAAAAAAAACAAATTTACACAAAAATTTAATGATTTATACACGTTCCTCATGAATCACTCCATCTATTACTGAAAGCCGTATAAAAATCTATTCAGTAGTTTTTGAGTTTATCGCGTTCAGACAGACAGACAAACGAGGAGTTTGTATTATAATATGTGTTGAAAAAATACCTCTATAATTTCAAATACGTAGTTTATTTTTGAAATAACAAGTTTTTTTTGCAATTAATTTCAACAACGCTACAATGTTATTTGATTGATTGTGTAACTTGACACAAGAGTGAAACAGCTGCCCGCTGATGGATTCCATATTGAAGAATAATTGAGCTATATTTTATTATTTTAAAGCTACATTATTTACAATCTGCATTAATTTGACTTGATTCAATTAACCCAACCCGGGGTAAGAACCCAAAATCTTGGGAGGTCTTATTAGTTAGCCACTAAACAAACGAGTAAATATTCACATGAAGAGGCACCCATTATATTTAAGATCTCTTTTTATCACGTAATTCCCCGTATGAATTGAAAACACCATAAAATTGACTTCCTTATTCCGCGTAATAAATGTTTTGAATATACAATTACTATAAATGTAAGTAAATATTTTATTTATTACAATTACTATAATGTTTTTCTTCGATTGAATCGTTATTACATTTTTGTTTTAAATTATTTAAAACGTAAATTTTATTACGCGTTATGATGAAATACTTCGTTATTATATACTAGCAAAATCCTCTTCATCATCGTGCAAATCAGTTTGTGTCAAAAATCCCTCACAATCTGCCATTTTAACGAACATACGCCATAATTAAGCATATAAAATATTTATATTATTATCTTGCAGCTGTTTAACATAAAAAAAAGTTTTGGTAACATTCAAATGGTAATAAAAAGTTGAAAAGAGTTATTTTGAAATTACCGGCTGGCACTTATTATTATATTATATTATTAGTTATTTTGACTGCCTTGTTGGTCTAGTGGCTTGATGTAAGGCCGCAGACCCGGAGGTCCTGGGTTCAATTCCAAGGTCGGGCCAATAAAAAGTTATTGGATTTTTCTGTCAGAAAATTCTTAGTAGCAGCCCGGAGTCTGGAAGTTGGAATGTGTATACTCCCGTGCCTCGGAAAGTACGTAAAGCCGTTGGTCCTGCGCCTGAACTTTTTCTGGTCGTGTCGGATTGCCGTCCCATCGGATTATGAGAGTTAGGAAATAGAGAGTGCACACAAACTGTGCACTATAATATCTCCTGCGTAGTTGCCTAATCGCTGTTGAGATTGGCTGCCGTGGCCGAAATCGGTCTGGAGGACATTATTATTATTATTGGTTATTTTCTTGTATACATAACCGTAAAATAGTGTATAACAAAGATACGTACGTGAACCTAATGTTTTTTATAACTTTTGATAGACTCAACCGATTTAGTTACAATGAAGAGTGAACTGTTCACTCTCTCACTTAGATTAAGGAGTATTTATAAATTATAATTTAGTTATTTGACAGACTTCATTTTATTTCGAAAGGCCGGTTGGCGTGGTTGGTAGATGCTTGCCTTTCACGCCGAAGTTTGTGGGTTCGAATTCCACCCAGGACTAACATTTGTTTGCATGAACATGAATATTTGTCCTGAATCTGGGTGTAATTATTTATATAATATTGTATGTAAGAAAAGTAGTATATGTAGTATATCAGTCTGGTTTCCATAGTACAAGTTCTGCTTATTTTGGGATCAGATGGCCGTGTGTGAATAATGTCCCAAGATATTATTATTATTATTTATTAGTATTGATTTTATTTATCTAACAACTTGACAACTAAGAGATGACGGATCAACAACGAAATACAGTCAGTCACTCGATAAATCCATTAAACGTACTTATGTTCAGTTAAAGAAATAGTTTATTTCTCAATGATAGTACTGAAACAAAGTATGCCTTAAGTTAAACTCACTTCCTTATCCTCTAGTGGGGAACCCACAACTCAGCAATGAGACATAAAAGCTATTTTCATATGTAGACAGACAGACTGGGATTTGCCAGTCTATATTAACCATCCCTTATATCGTCAATACACGACCAAATCTAGAAACCAAGATCTTACGTCCCTTGTGCCTTTAATTAGCTAACTTAACCTTCAAACCGGAAAACAACGAGTATATACCTTGTGTTTTCAACCCAGGTGCCATAACAAGCCATACAACATGGCCCTATCACCGAGTAAATACATTCTTAGATCAAATAAAGTCAAGTACATGTATCAACTTTATACGAAGCAAACTATCGTCTTGTTTGAATTCGTTCATTCGATACAGTCCCTCTCTATTCCGAATACTAAGTGAAACTGAAACCGCAGAAAACGGTCGTGAAATGTCAGAAAGTGATATGCGACATTGACCATTATAATCATAACATTAAAAGAATATACGCATCAAAATAGTATATCACCATAAGTCGGTTGTTAACATTTCACGGATGAGTAGAAGTGCGTACGTACGTATCTACTGTCAATACAATAAACAGTACAGTAACAGCCTGTTAATGTCCCACTGCTGGGCTAAGGCCTCCTCTCCCTTTTGAGAAGAAGGTTTGGAGCTTATTCTACCACGCTGCTCCAATGCGGATTGGTAGAATACACATGTGACAGAATTTCAATGAAATTAGACACATGCAGGTTTCCTCACGATGTTTTCCTTCACGGTCAAGCACGAGATGAATTATAAACACAAATTAAGCACATGAAAATTCAGTGGTGCTTGCCCGGGTTTGAACCCACGATCATCGGTTAAGATTCACGCGTTCTAAATACTAGGCCATCTCGACTTTCTTTCTTTCGAAAATATACTAAACTAATATATATTAAACTTATACTCAAAATTTATAAAACTTATGACAGAAGATTCATCGCGTTTTAGAAAAGGTCTTAGTATATAATATTATATATAAGAAGCTGCTTTTCGCAGGTTCACGTTTTAAATTTAAAGTATTTATGTAACAAGCGTGAACTTAGGCTGAGAACTCACAGCTAAATTTTCACCCGCGCAACCGCGGTGGAGGAACAGCTGATTTATTTCTAAACTCACGAGATCGGAGTTCTGCGTGCTTAGCCAAGTTACTTTCGTTTCATATCGAATCTCTTTCTACAATCGTTAACGCCTCGGCGTAAGCGATTTTAGAAAACGATAAGTTGGTATTTTTTGCCAATTTGACACGAGTGAGTCGATCGCTCATTCTACAATGTACTTTGAAAAAACCTACACTTTAGTCTATGGTAAGCGTTCGTACAAACGTCAAACTAACATCAAAGTCGTAGTTGTTAGTTGTGTAGTTTGTCCGCGGGCCGAACTTTTGGTTTGAATTGAAGTTGAAAGAATATTTGTATTAAGTGATAAAAAATCAAGTAAATGAAATAGGGTGGGTACACGTTGTTAATAAATAGTTCTTGATTTATAATAATATCACAGAGGGGAATGTAATTTTAAGGATACCTTAAATGATGTGATAACTTTTATAGAAAGGAATATAAATCTCGAGCAAGCCCAGAACAATTTGCAGCTTTATTGGAATTCATACAAATATCCGTAAATTATTAGTTATTTCATAAATATCTTTCTTTGTTATTCATAAATCTATCATACTCTGGCACTTGAAAGTTTGAAACATAAACAATGACGTGATACGCGACATGAACTAATATTACTACTTACGAAACAAATAAATCAATAATTGTGTTTGTTTCTTTACTTAATCAATAGACCCTTTGTTTCTCTGAAATAGTTTTAACTTTTTCTAATCACAGCGATATAACGAGGCCTATAATAATAAAGCTGTTTTATTAATAATTTAATAACTAAGTACATTTACAGCGCCTAAGCCACACTTCTTCATTATGAGCGCACTCAAAACTTTGACATCGTTTCGTCAGCGTTTGTCAAAACTGTAATTTGGCTACCATTTATATGGAGTTAGCGATTATCATTGTAGAAACTACTACATTCCATTCTATCACTTTGAATGATTGTCAACTTGTCTACGACTTTTCTATTCGTTTGTTTTGACCACGTGACCTAACGATGAGATGATGTCATGCCCATACATTTGATTAGTTTTCTATTAGTGATTGCGATTGTAGAATATCAACTTGGCTAAAGCTGCTGTTCGATTAACGACGTCACGGTTGAGGTTATCGCCCGCACACTTGGCGGGCGATTATCGCAAGCACTTACTATCAGGTGGCCCATAAACTCGTCCGCCTATCTATTCAATAAAAAAACCTAACACTTAAAACACGTCCTCCCCTTAGACAATTTAAATTTCACTCGAGCGAAGCCATTGGCTCAACTAATCTATAATGCCCATGATTGTAAAGTGTAACCAATTATAATGATGATGCAGTAAAAATAACATTGCGTTATCTGTAGTCACTACACGTAGTTATATATCATAGACAAGAACGCTAGGGATTAAATGCCCTTCATACATACGAATGTCAGCCGTGGTGACCCAATAGAACACATGAATCTTAGCTAAACATTGCGACAAACCCAGACAAGCACCCTTATTTGTGTAAGATTTAAAAATTTAATAAATACGTGCTCATTTTTGATTCGACTTTTTAATCTAATGCTAAACATTGCCGAGCCGGTTGGCGTGGTTTGTAGATTGCCTTTCACGCCGAAGGTTGTTGGTTCGATTCCCACCCAGGACAGACATTTGTGTGCATGAACATATCTGTTGGTCCTGAGTCTTGGTGTAATTGTCTATATAAGTATGTATTTACAAAAGAAAAGTAGTATATGTAGTATATCAGTTGTCTGGTTTCCATAGTACAAACTCTACTTAATTTGGGACCAGATGGCCGTGTGTGAATAATGTCCCAGGATATTATTATTTTTATTGCTATCCGAATTAACTTCTACATATAACTTAGAAAATCAAACTGCATGAACAAGAAATATAACATATAGAAAAAAATATAACAAATAGAATAAATAACCGCCATACGAAGTTAAGAGCCAAATAAAACCATAAATATGAAAAAAGCGAACACAGATGGATACATCAAGAAAATATTCATGACCGCTGTTCTCATTCTTCATGCAAGCATTGTTTTATAAATCGATACCATTGTATGCGGTTCGATTGTTGATTAATATTATTTAAAATCGAGACATACGTTCCCTTTCAAACACTATATATGCTTAATATCTGCCTCGTTGGTCTAATGGCTAGATATGTGGCCGCAAATCCCAGGTCCAGCCAATAAAAAGTTATTGAGGTTTTCTGTTGAAGATTCTCAGTACCAACCCGGAGATTGATAGTTGGAAGTGGGTACTAGAGGTACCTCGAAAAGCACTTAAGCCCGTTAGTCCTGCAACTGAACTCTTTTTGGTCGTGTCGGGTTGCCGTCCCATCGAATTATGAGTGAGGGAATAGAAAGTGCACCTGTATTTGCGCACACATTCATGCACTATAATATTTCATGCGCAGTTAGCTAATCTCTCTAGAGACCGCCGAGGCTAAATCGGCCAGGAGGACATCACACTAATATAAATGTCTTACTTTCTAACAATTTCATGTAAGCTACTAAAACCATTTTGATAAAATTTGATATGAAGCAAGCTTGAACTAAGAAAGGATATAGGCTCCGTTTTTACTTAATATCTGCCCCCTAACATACGAAGCCGTGAGTGAAAACCAGTATTATGCTATTTTTTTATTTTTGTCTGCCTTTTTTTTGTCTGTATGTACTCGCTAATTTTCGAAACATATTTTCGGTGGCGGACCGGTTGGCGTGGTTGGTAGACTTGCCTTTCGCGCCGAAGGTTGTGGTTTCAATTCCCACCCAGGACAGATATTTGTGTGAATGAACATGTCTGTTTGTCTTGAGTGTGGGTATAATTATCTATATAAGTATGTATTTACAAAAGAAAAGTAGTTTATGTAGTATATCAGTTGTCTGGTTTCCATAGTACAAGCTCTGCTTAGTTTGGGATCAGATGGCCGTGTGTGAATAATGTCCCAGGTTTCTACAGGCAGATTAACCTCAGCTTGAAATTCATTGAAGTCGGATAACAGTGAAAAAAGTTTTCGTCATTTAAAAATAATAACTTAAATAAAATTTGTCTTGTACATATATAATACAGCAGTAGAAATCATGGTTCTGTACATTGACAATTTATCAAAAAATTAGTGTGAGAGATTATAATAGAGTAACAGAACACGCGAGCTTTGCCTCATCCGCGGTCATACACGCGGACGATGACACGGACACCGGGTAGTTAATTATAAAGAAAACAGTATTAAAATACTTACTTTGGATATATATAAGTAAGAAATGGGAACGTCTCGGTAATCAATACATTGTAGCCACGTTTGGAATAAGCAGTACCAACTGCTTGTGTATGAGGAAACACCGAACTATCAAGAAAGCCCACGGCGTATAGAACTGTCTTCTTGTTCTTGAAATCTGTAAAAAGAAAACCAATTATAACGAAACGAACGACAAATTACTGGAAAATAATGTTCTATATACATATGTATATATCCTCTATATTTTGTACGATTGCTATTTTTAATTTTATTTGTATATATTTAAGTTAATATGGCTATTAGCAAGATACCAGATATTTTTTATTTTAATAAATAAATTCAAATAAACATTATGTACGTTAAAAATGCAGATTTTAATATGCTAGCATTCTTGCCATCATTTCACACCGCCACGATTTGTACAGAGGTTATTTTTAAATTTTATTTTTATATATTTAAAGCTTTAATGTTTTACTAAATATACAGTAAGTTAAAGACCTATGAACGTCACACGCAGCTTATCTGAAGATCTTTTTTTTTACCGCCACGTGAGATGAATTATAAACACAGATTAAACATAAAAATTCAGAGGTCCTTGCCTGGGCCTGAACCAGCCATCAAGTAAGTCCATTATGATTCACGTGAGATATTCTTATTCTTCTGAAACGTTGATCAAATTGTAATTAACTAATTTGATTTAAGTCTCGATTATTATTGGTCGATGGTGATGACGCAATAACCAACCAACTAGTGTTCTAATCTATTAAAGTGTTAATCTGACTTTGACTACCGTGTCAGACATATATCCACAAGTCTAAATTTCATAAATTATTAAAGCAATTTATTGAATTCGTACTTCAAAGATAAAATTATATATTTTTTATATTAGCAAATAATAATTTACCACAAATTACTAAAGTTTATTTATCTTGTTAAAATACATATTAGCAGACTTTTTTTATGGAATGCTTAATTAAAATAAAATTCGTATCACTGGAGAAAATTGTTTTTTTTATTTTATTTGTATAGCTGATGAAATGGAACCCTGGAGGGTTAAAAGCTGGAGATTTAGAAGATGTTTTGATAATATTATAATTTTTTAAAAAAACGATAGGTAGATTGGCAATTGAGTTACCCAATGGGAAGTGGTCACCATTGCCCATAGACAATGACGCTGTAAGAAATATTAACTGTTCCTTACATCGCCAATGCGCCATCGACCTTGGGAACTAAGATGTTATGTCCCTGTAATTACACTGGCTCATCAAAACAATAATAATTAGTATTGTTGTTAGGGAGTAAAACACGTGATGAGTGGGTGGTACCTACCCAGACGGACCTAAGCCCTACTACTCACCTATATTCTTTTCCTTGGGTATACTTCTATGTGCTGATAGAATAGGAAAATCTTTTCTGAGGATTTGACCAGTATCAGACATCCTGTGGACAATTATCTGTAACATCTTCATCATCACTGGGGTGATGGTTGCGTTTTTCGTCACACCTGGACCTGAAATATTTATATTGAAATTTCTATAATGATGGTATTTGATGAAATGTTGGAATTAGGTGATAAAGTTCGATAGAAAATATTATTCTATGAGTAAATGGTTGGTTATTTATAATTTAAAATACCATAATACGTGATTATGATGTCCTAATGACTGATTTCAATTCAATTTCTTTTTTTTTTATTGGTTTGACCCGGGGTTTTATACCAGGAATGCCGTGTTGGTCTAGGGACTATGGAGTCCCTAGACCAACACGGCAATATATATTCCTTTATTTTTTTTATTGCTCACTAAAAATTTTAGTATAATATTTTATAAGGAAAATAAACATCGCAATATTTTTTAGGTTACGCTTCACAACTCAAATCAAAACATACAGTCAAATATTGGATTGGACAAAAGGTTTTATTGTTAAGAGAGCTATTTATCAAAGTCAAAGCCATAAATATTTGTTCAATATATAAGAGTAACACTTGCTAATATATAAGATATAAGCTTGTTGATTGTCACAAATCTACCAGCGATTCCGAAATAACACCTCTGACCAGATAGGAACCGACGATAGAAACTTAGCGGGTTTTTTTATCCCATATTTTACTATTATAGGCATTATAAAATAATAGAATTAAGTTTTTCATTTCAAATGGCCGTCGTATCGAATTGTAATAGTACTCACATTCTGGTATCAATCCCACTGGATAACCAATGTCTGGCCGTGGTTCAAAACCGCTGACACTCGATAGTCCCCATGCTATTAAAAATGCCAGAACGCATGTCGTCTCCGTCATTCTCTGCATTTTTCTATAAAAGGAAAAGGACAGTAGAAATTATATTATATATTATATTATATCATATCAGTTTTTTTTTTGATAGACCAATAGACCTGGCAGTAGGTCTGCCCGGAGATTTTGTCCCTGTAGTAAAGAACATATGATGACGGTATAATCATTATGGTCTCCTAACTGACTTCGTTCACAGCGGTCATTTCTAACGGAGAACTTTCGAGATACAGGAGTGTTAAAACCGGAAACTGGTACTTAGGGCTGATATTGAGAATTTCTTGGAATATAAACGCAATAATTTAATAATGAAACCATCCAGATTTTAATCACTTACGACCTTACTTATAAACTTTGTTTAGCGGGTTCGTTAAACAATGCTGTATCTTCTTCTTTAGAATATCACTTCAATAATGATAAAAAGAGATAAATCAGTGTTTGTTCATACCATTATATTTATAAATAAATACTTCTCGTTTTGGGAGTAAGTTTTAGTTATAACAGCCTATATCTTTGGGATTCCATACCAAATCTCATAAAAATCGCTTCAATTGTTTAATCATGAAAGCGTTACAGACAGACAAACATTTATTAAGTTTTATTAAGATAATCATATTAGTATACTAATGTTGTATTAAGTACAATCGCGTTTATTCACAAGAAAACGCTTTAAATGAATAATTGAAGTTATTAATTTAATAATTATTATAAGGTGTGACAAATAAGTGAACTACAGATGTTGTCTATTAAAATTGCTTTTTAAATATAAAAATCGTTTCTACGACTTATTACACCGATAACATACATCCTTTCTTATATCATAAATGCGGAAGTGATGTTCGTTTGTTTGTTACGCTTGAACATCTAAAAAACCGATCATTATGAAATTTTGCATCTACGTTCTCACGGGTACCTTGAAGCCATAACCGAAGTCACCAGAGAAAATTTATATATAAATATATAGGTAAATAAAAAGGTACGTTTTATGTGATTGTTTTGTCATATAATATTAAACCGAATTATATTGAACTTTGATTTTAGTTTATAGTTTCAGAACGGGCTATATATAATGGTAATGTTTGCATGTTTTAGGATATAAAAAAATGACAATTCGGGTGTCATTAAAGCGAACGCTACCTAAACTACAATAGAAAACGAAACCCTTATATGAGATTTTTAGGTTCCGAAAGTGTCTACAGGAAAATTAGCGACAGCACTATAGCGACTATCTGGTATATATATATATATATATATATATATACATACAGTATATATATGCCAGATATATATGTCTGACAGAAGTGCTTGGATTGAATGATTGCTGAATTTCGTACAGGAACTAAATGTATGTAATTTATGCAAATTTGTATTGAAAAAAAGAGTACTGAGTTTCTTGCCGGTTCCTCTCGGTAGAAACCAAATTCCGTACCGGTACGGAACTAGTAAAAGTCTATTATAATAAAAATATTTTTATCTTAGTTTATCTTAGTATATTTTTTTTAGTTAGCTGAAATTTTTTATTTTTTATTTATGTGCTTAAACAAGCTTATCTGCTTAAAAAACAAAACCAACTTCAAATGAAACTCATTAAAAAAAAACGAAATTTCGTCCCCTATTTTTTCACCCATAGCGGTGCTATTTTTTCTTCAAATTTAATTGGAACAAAGGGAAATGATAGCCTCCCAAACAAAAAATCCAAATTGTTTCATAAACACCAGAATTCTCAGGTAACAAACATAAAAAATAACCGAATTGAGAACCTCCTCCACTTTTAAAGTCATTTAAAAATGGAATTAAATAACGACAATTTTTGTTGTAATGGTACTCGATCGAAGTCGTACTTTATATAAAAACTCGTCCAATAAATAATGCACTGCCTGCGAAGACCGCAACTAAAATACAATATAATCGTCGTAGCAATGAATAATTGGTTAATTTTCATAAATTACAAAAGATTAAAAAAAAAGTATAATTTTTAAACTGCGGTTAGTGTTCATAAAACTTCATTCGGAACAGTTATGTTTGTTCGTGTTATATATTTCATTTTTTATTTGGTTGCTTTTTGGAAATTCTTCAATTATAAGTGAATACGCCCTCTCCCTTAATGAGGGAGTACAAATATCATATATATGTTAGAGAATAAATAGTAGTAGTAATAGCCTGTGAATGTCCCACAGCTGGGCTTAGGCCTCCTCTCCTTTTTTGAGGAGAAGGTATGGAGCTTATTCCACCACGCTGCTCCAATGTGGGTTGGTGGAATACACATGTGACAGAATTTCTGTGAAATTAGTCAGGAGGACATCATCATCATCATTATCATCATCAATATTGTTGTTCAACATTCTCAGAGTCCCTTGGTCATTCATGAAACAAAGTGGTCATTGAATTGATCCCATTGGGAGTTATTATAATACCTTTAATATCAGTAGCAGCCTGTAAATGTCCCAATGCTGGAGTAAGGCCTCCTGTCCCTTTTTGAGGAGAAGGTTTTGGAGATTATTCCACCACGCTGCTCCAATGTTGGTGGAATACACATGTGGCCGAATTTCAGTGAAATTAGACACATGCAGGTTTCCTCACGATGTTTTCCTTCACCGTAAAGCACAAGATGAATTATAATCATAAATAAAGCACATGAAAACTCAGTGGTGTTTGCCCGGGTTTGAACCCACAATCATCGGTTAAGATTCACGCGTTCTTACCACTAGGCCAGAGAATAAATAATAGTAATTAAATATAGTGTTAGTCATAGATTAGCGTGGTATGGCGGGGGCATGTGATGAGGAGGGATGAAAAGCATGAAAAGCAGTTACTAGAAGGGTGATGAGTATGAATGTTGATGAATATAGGGGACGGGGGAGGCCGAAGAAAGTGTGGATGGATTGCGTAAGAAAGGATATGTTTATGAAAGGGGTAAGTACTGAGACGACGAGAGACAGAGAGAAGTGAAAGGAAAATACATGTTGTGCCGACCCTACATAGTGGAATAAGGGCAGGAAGAAGACGAAGAAATATAGAGTTCGTTTTGACTCGTGTAAGACTAATAGTATCACTGACAGTGACATAATACGCTTTTACATGAGTTATCGTGAGTCAGTAGAGCGGGGTTCGAAATCATTGTACTGAGAACAATCGACCGTGCCGCACGTGCACACTGACCATGTCGGACGAACAAATTATACAAAGTACCTCGGCTTCTGCAACATATACATATATATATATATATATACTATAACTATGTAATATATAATATATATTTTCCTTACTGGGGGAGGTTTTCTAATGTGCATCAGCTTGCATGATTTTTATTAAAATCTTCAACAATCATCATCATATTTCAACCAATTTTCACTAAACCTTAATTACACCTTAATCGTTTTTTTATAGAACGAAGGCGGACGAGCATATGGGTCACCTGATGGTAAGTGGTCACCAACGCCCTTAGACATTGGCATTGTAAGAAATGTCAACCATCGCTTACATAGCCAATGCGGCACCAACCTTGGGAACTAAGATTTTATGTCCCTTGTGCCTGTAATTACACTGGCTCACTCATCCTACAAACCGGAACACGGCAATATCAAATACTGCTGTTTTGCGGTAGAATATCTGATGAGTGGGTGGTACCTACCCAGACGAGCTTGCACAAAGCCCTACCACCAGTAAAACCTTCCACTCAAATCAATATATTTACATCCAAACATACTTTAGTTGAATATCCTTATAAATCGTCATTTTATATTAGATTAAAAAAGAACCGGTAAGAATCTCAATAGTCACTTCATCAATCATTATATTACCTACATAATACATTAATTGTGTCAAGAGCATTTCATTGAAATATTACGTATTTTAACGTTGCACTCAAGTTTGACCTACAAACTTTAATAATAAACTAATAATAACATATTAAATCGCGTGCCACTCAGAACGTGTGATTCGAAAAGAAACTTTACGCGTCAATAATATTACATTAAACATTACATGTAAAACGTTGCACTTTAATTCGATCAAGGAAGTTCCTCGAGGCAAGTCGGGTGTAAAAGCGAACGTAATAATGACAGTTTCGATATATATCATTAATCAGATTATTAGAAAGCATTGTCTATGATTACGTTGAAGAAATAATTCTATCAATTTACCGTTTTTTTTAATGAAATAAGTAGGCGGACGGGCAAATGAGGCTTTTTATGATAAGTGGTCACCACCGCCCATAGACATGCCATAAGTATTCTAAGAAATATTATATCCATCCCTTTTATCGCAAATGCACCACAACCTTGGAAAGTAAGGCGTTATAACCCTTGTACCTCAAGTTTTACTGACTCACTCACCATACCAACCCGAACACTATAATATTAAAACAAAAACAAACAAAAATACTCAGGCTGATATGTAATTTTGATGCGTGTATGCTTGAAATGTTATAATTATTATCGTGAATGTCGCATATCGCTTTCTGACATTTCATGACCGTTTTTTGCGGTGACTTTAGAGTTTGTTCTTACAGAATATATTTCTTATAGACGGCGTATATGTCTGTGCTGACTACTCTGTTGTTCTAGTGAATAAATATAACATCGCAAATCTCGAGGTCCTGGGTTCATAACCAAGGACTGGCCATTAAAAAGTTATTAGGTTTAGTTCTCAAAAAAACTTCAGTAACAGCTCAAAAGCTGGCATTGTCTACAGTCCAGTGAATCTGAAAAGACATATAGCCACCTAAACTTCTTGCACCTGAGCACCAGGGCAGCAAAACCAACGCAACCAGAATGAGTTGAGGCGCAGGACCAGGTTTTAGTGCTCAAGAAAGAAGAAGTGTGTGTCAACTCATATATATGTGTACTCATACAGCCTTACTTATGTTATAAATACGAAAGTGAGTTTGTTTATTTTTTACGTTTTCACGTCATAACTATTCATGTGATCATTATGAAATTTTGCATACCCGTTTTCTGGGGTATAAAAAGCCTACCTAATTCCCCCCTCCCAAACTAGCATATACTATTATATTATATACAACTGACAATTTAATAGTAATGTTATGAATGCGAATAGAAAAGTCCTAACTCTCTCACACACTGTCCGTGTGTTTGTCTTTCGGTATTATCCAAACTTTGGTAATCATCTATTGATAGCATCACGTAAATAATGTGTATAATCCAAGTTCGGTTGTCACATGAGCAGGTATGTATGAAAACCACTCCCTAACTTGTAACACCACTAAACAACAACTGTATTTCGGTTTGAAGAGCAACTCGGTGACTTTGTTTTAAAATAACTTGGGTTCTGCGATTATCGTACTAATATACAATAAATTGTAAAATATGAGTAATTAAAAAAAAACCAGCGTTTTTTTCTTTCGCTGGTTCTCTCAGGTTTGAGGTGTTTATTTCCGAACCGATGGTAGATTTATGACAATCAATAAATAAATGTAACGCTAATATATTAAACTAGATAATCGTTCCGGCTTCGCACGGG
Source organism: Nymphalis io (assembly GCF_905147045.1). Classification (NCBI taxonomy): domain Eukaryota; kingdom Metazoa; phylum Arthropoda; class Insecta; order Lepidoptera; family Nymphalidae; genus Nymphalis; species Nymphalis io. Next base: position 2,191,787 of record NC_065909.1, read on the forward strand.
TAGATACGAGGAAAAATGTATTTTGGATAGGGTTTGTGTAAAATCCGTTCATGGTGAAATCCGTCAATGGTGGAAGGAGTAACTGTGACAAATTTAAGGACAATCAGGCGAATATTTTAAGAGATCTCGTGATATTAGCGAAATACAATTCGTATTTCGCTAATATACATAAATAGATAATGATTTTTGACTGAGACGTGGCTTTTCGAATGCAATGTTGTAATTAAGATTTTTTTTATGCGATATCTGTAATATAATTTTATTTTTACAAGCCCAACCTGATATTTGTACTCATAGCCTCGGTATCCAAAGCCTTAAAAGCCACTACACAAACAAGAATATATTATGAATGCAAATGTTAGTTTGTTTATTATACTTTCTCGCCTTTATTCAACCGATCATTATAAAATTTTGCATACACGTTGTCAGGGAAAGGACATAAGGTAAATATTAAACGCAGGCGTTGCCGCGGGCGGAAACTAGTATGAGTATATTTGCGTATTTAAACCTACGTCTTATGTGTTAATTGATCTAATAAACCAACAAATCAGCTATGTGTGAACGTGTGACGGTCATTTAGTTTTATATAAAATATTTATATAGACAGATATATGTTATATGAATATAAATATATAACATTGAGCTTAAATATAATATAATTTTAGTTTTTAGTTTCAATAAATCTGGTCAGTAGTTTTAAAGATAATCATCAAATTAAGAGACAGGTAATCAAAAAAAATCGTGTACTTTTTTTTTTATTTATAGAATAGGAAGGTGGACGAGCATATGGGCCACCTGATGGTAAGTGGTCACCAAACGCCCTTAGACATTGGCATTGTAAGAAATGTCAACCATCGCTTATAGCCAATGCGCCACCAACCTTGGGAAGTAAGATTTTATGTCCCTTGTGCCTGTAATTACACTGGCTCACTCACCCTTCAAACCGGAACACAACAATATCAAGTATTGCTGTTTTGCGGTAGAATATCTGATGAGTGGGTGGTACCTACCCAGACGAGCTTGCACAAAGCCCTACCACCAGTAAATGATAAATTAACAAGGTAATATGAAATGTAAAAGTACTACTGGTTCGATTGAGATTACGGTAGAAGAACGGATTTGAGAATAGGTAGTTACTTTTTTCCACCAATTAAATAAAATGGATATATAGTGATGGTCCATTGGTTAAAAGTCGTGAAACTTAATCGATGATTCCGATATCAAACCCTTTACAAACACAACTATATTTCCATGTACTTTTTGATTATAAATCGTGCTCAGCTGTGAAGGGTAACACCATTGGAGCATCGGGGTGCAGTTAGCTCCAAGCCTTCTGAACAAAAAGGTTAGGAAGCCTTAGCCAGTGGGTTATTTTTAAGTAAATAAATAATATCCTGGGACATTATTCACACACGGCCATGTGATCCCAAATTAAGCAGAGCTTGTACCATGGAAACCAGACAACGGATACATATACTACTAATCTTTTGTAAATAAATACTTACATAGATTTTATAATATAATTACACCCAGTCTCGTATATTACGTATATTGATTAAGTTATATCTGCGGTATTTTATTATAGAAACTAATAGCTTGCTTAATTGATTATCTGTATCAATTAATTTAATCTGTCTCAATATACATACAAAACATACAAAATAGAAAGGTGTTCTGTTTTGGGGTTTAATATACGGTTTAACGATATCCTATTGACCAATTTCAGCTAAGGCACCGATCTCATGATAAATGAGGCAAAGATAACTGCACAGGATATATTATAGTGCACAAGTGTAGGGAAACATAGATGCAATTTCTATTCCCTCACTCTCATATTCCGATGGAACGGCAATCCGACACGACCGGAAAGAGTTCAGGCACAGAACGACTTTACATGCTTTTCGAAACACGGAAGTGTACACACTTCCAACTTCCAGACTTTGGGCTACTACTGAGATTCTTCGACAGAAAATTTAGCAACTTTGTACTAGCGTCGGGCCACTAACGTATACGGTATATATTTAAATGTAAGCTGAGATGGCCTAGTGGTAAGAGCACGTGAATCTTAACCGAAGATTGTGGGTTCAAATCCGGGCAACCTCTGAAATTTTATGTGCTTAATTTGTGATTATAATTCATCTCACACTTGACGGTGAAGGAAAACATCGTGAGGAAACCTGCATCTGTCTAATTTCACTGAAATTCTGCTACATGTATATTCCACCAACATGCATTGGAGCAGCGTGGTGGAATAATCTCCAAAACCTTCTCCTCAAAAAGGGACAGGAGACCTTAGCCCAGCAGTGGGGACATTTACAGGCTGCTACTGATACTAAAAGTATTATAACAACTCCCAATGGATCAATTCAATGACAAATGGGCCACTTTGTTTAATAAATGACCAAGGGACTCTGAGAATGTTGAACAACAATATTGATAATGATAATGATGATGATGTCCTCCTGACCAACTTCGGCTACGGCAGCCAATCTAAAAAGAGATTAGTCAACCGTGCAGTATATTTTATAGTTCACAAGTGTGTACGCAATCACAGATGTACTCTCTATTCCCTCACTCTCATAATGCGATGGGATGGCAATCCGACACGACTGAAAATAATTTTTCGGTCGTGTCGGTGCAGGAGCAACCTTCTTTACGAACTACGTTGATAGAACAATATTATATTACTATTAAATATTAATAGAACCTATGCAGTTAATTACATAAATATACCTTTAATTTAAAATAATCACATGATCGTTTATTAATTTAATGTTTATGTATGTTGTTTTATATGTATTAACTCTTTTTTTTTGTTTATTTAGGTCTACCAACATGGCATACATTAATAATTACAAATTATGGGGTATAAGGATTAAAGTTGCCATACTTAAGGTAACCAAACATGCAATAATGACAGTAAGCATCTAAAATAATAATGAAAGAAAAGAAATACTTAAAATTAAATTTAAAACAATAATTCTTGCAATTTATAATTTATTAACAATATCTAGATAGTTAATAAATTAGAGTAAATATATGCTTTTCATATTTGCTTTTCTTCTATTTTTTGATAAACATAAATTAATCAATTTGTTAAAGTAGTGGGGTAGGAGAAGCGGATAACCAGATTTACAGGTTTTTTTTAAATAAACTTTATTCGGATTGCCTGACAATATAATGAACTGACGCTTTATCTGCCAATACATTTCATTTCATTTCTTGATACAGCTTTTTTTGTAATTTCATTTATTTTTTATCATAAAAGAGTCCTTGATGTACTCATAAACTTCATTGTAAGTATTTTTTATGTTACCAGAATAAAGTTTTTTTTTAATGTTTACCAGCTATTAAAAATATGAGAAAATAATAATCTCTTCAAACACAACATTGACCCTTATATAAAAAAGATTTCAAAAAGATAATAAATAAATAATGCTAAAAATACTTACATTACTAGAAATAGTAAATCAAAAATAAATATTCCTTGTTTTTTTTTTTAATTACTTATTTAGTTCATTTTATGTTATATATTTATCACACAGTCACATTTTGTTAACTACCGCACATATAATAATATTCCAAATCAAACTTTAATCACTAAAAAATAAAATAAAATCTTAAAAATATAAAAACTTTTTTATCAACGTCGTTGCTATTTTGTATATTATTTAATCTTTCACAATTTTGAATTTAGAACGTGTTGGGACAGAGTAACGCGCGCGGGAAACGTCAGTGGTCTACTGCAATGCAAGTTTAAGGACAAGGGTACGTTACGGCTTGTTAGAGGTCGCCAGCTAATTTATCTGACTTGTTTTTTATACATATCGTATTTATTTCTAATATAAAGATAATACTGCATTGGCATAATACTGCATTTTTTTTTTGCTAATTATTTATCAGCAGAACATCATATGTTATCCGCATTATATATTGAACCTATTCGAAAAAATATCGTATGAAACCTTTTTATTTATTTAAAAATTAATACAAAAAGTCTTACAAGAAATACTTAATTTTCTTATTAAAATTTAACGCTCTCAAATTTGCAACGGTCTTATATGTAACGTTTTAGTTGATCGCTAATGACGTCTTACAATGATTTTTAATTAAATTAAAATTTGATTTTAATTTAATTTAATTTAAAGCATAGTATTAAAATGTAAACAATTTTAAAGATCTACGTTATAATAAAGATAAATATCATTTATAATATGTATGTATGTATGTATGTACATTCACAAATGCATCTGTATTCAGAAAAGGTCGCGGGTTTGATAGCCGGTTATTTGCGAAGGCCGTAGTATTGTGTACCTACATATTTAATTTATAATTATAATCTCGTACAAGAACTCTTTAAGTAGGCCGCGTGTTAAAAAGTCAATCAGCTGTTTAGTTTTACATGAATAGTAAATATACTCGATAGTAAAGGCTTTGTCTATAAATAATCCCACTGCTAGACTAAAACCTCTTGTTTAAGACAAACGTCTAGAGCCTAACCACCGCCAGCAAGCCACATGCGTCTACATGTAGCTGATGTTCATTCAAAACATGCAGGTTTAATCAATATTGTTTTTCTTCACCACCGAGAACGAAAACCTGGGGTGCTTGCCTGGTTATGAAATAGTTGAACCCAAAATCTTCCGTTAAGATTCACATGTCACGACTTGGCTATTACGGTTCAATCAACAGCTAGTACCATTTACTAGTTAATTATTCTCCGACTTAAAGGGTGAGTGAGCCAGTATAATTACAGGAATAAGGGTTACAATATCATGCATTTTAACGCATTGAAGGAATGGAAAAGGAATTCCACCAAGCCGCATGGAATAAGCTCCAAACCTTCTCCTCAAAAAGAGAGAGAAGGTCTTAGCCCAGCAGTGGGACATTCACAGGCTATTACTGTTACTGTGTATATATATGATATGATATAATAATGTATTATATATAATATATATATATATATATATATATATATATATATATATATACATATATATAATACATGTCATATTATTATATATCTATTTTGGTTTGAAGGATGAGTTAACCAGTGTAATTATAGGTACAACGGACATAACATATTAATTCCCAAGTTTGGTGGCCCATTGACGATGTAGATGGGTAATATTTCTTATAATGCCAATGTCTATAATTAATGGTGACCACTTACCATTAGGTGGTACTAATGCCACGCCTTACCACTTAACGAAGAAGCAATTAATGTGTTAATAGTAAAATAAAACTACCAATAAACCAAAACTGTTTACTATCATTAAAAACTCACAGACCTTGTAACAGTTCCAATATGGCGCGTACCGTATTTTTTTTATATCTCTAGTGACGTCACATTACATTAAAACAGCTGATGAGAGTTACGACATTTATTTCTTTACAATACACAATAATGTATTTAATACTTAATAATAAATGAAGAGCATATTGTTACAGTAACACAACAAACAACTGTAACAAGATTGTTACAGTTTAGGCTCATACTATCCGAGCGAGGATTTCGTCATCTACTTCTACCGAGGCGATTTTAAAAATACTTCCACCTACAGAAAACTACATTATCTGCGAGTAACAAGGCTGACATATTATTTTCAAAAAAAAAATTAAATCCTTGCGTAAATTTCGATAATGTAATCAATTTTCCTATAAAGTATGTACTGGGATAGGTAATTGTTCAACCCGACATCTGTGTATGACAGCTTATGTATATAATGTACAGATGTTATCATATAAAGCTACAATAATGTCATAATTCAACCACGCGTCCCGCGTTGCGATCCACCACGCAGCTCCGTTGCGGGTTGGTGGATACTCGTGTAGCAGATTTAGACACATGCAAGTCTCCTCACGATGTTTTCGTTCCGACGACCGCGAGATGAATTATAAGCACAAATTAATATCATGAACTAATCATTGTGTAAACAAAGAATTTGACCAATAATAATTTTCCTCTCGTAAAATATAATTTAACAAACAATTATCATTGAATAAGTATAGTGATTATATTATTTGATTGTAACATAAAAATTATAAATAAATTAACTTCCGCACATTTTCAACGTCAAAACATTTTAGAATTGACTGTTTATAAAATTATCTTTTATTAAATATATTAACGCCTTACCCGCAGTCTTGGTCGCGTTATAATTCGCGGAGTTGCTAAATACTAGTTTCCATAGGTTTTTCTTTATAAATGAAGGATTTTCATGTATACTTTCATCCCTTTTATTATCATAGGCATATCGCAAATTTTCATGGTGCTAGCTCTAGTAGCTTAGGATATAAAATGGATAGTATAAAATAGTAATAGTATAAAATGGATGGGATAGATGAAGATGTGAGCAAAATGAGATGTCACGTGATTAGTTTCAAAACGTTTTTTTTTTTTTTGTAAAATGATAATTTTTCATACGTTTTCAAACATTTAAGTGGAATGCGGTTCCTATAAAAAGGAACAAATGCAGTTTAAACGTCACGTGGTTGATGCCCACCTAACGATTTAAAAATCGCTGATGCGATACTGACCCCTATTACTGGTTTAGTCCCCACTCCTAATAGCCTAACGCTTAATTTGAGGGGTAAATAGGAATGTTGCTTATATTATTTTTAAACAAAAAAGAAATCTTGTTTTTTTAAACAAAAATAACACCCACTTAGATATTCTAGCGCTAAACAACAATACTTTGCACTATTGCGTTCCGGTTTGTATAAGGCACAAGAACATTACAGGCTCATAATATCTTCGTTCCCAAGGTTAGAGGCACATTGGCGATTTAAGTAATGTAAAGTATGATGACCACTTAACATCAGGTGGCCCGAGACCAATAAAAAAATCATAAGTAAACCGCTCTAACAAATGTTAAATATTGACAATCGGAATAGAAATATTAAAAAAAAAAACATTCGTTAGAGTGAATTTATCTTATTTCACATTAAGCGTGAACATTTCGCTATTTACATATGATTCTTGGTTGTATGACTTCACTCTGTGTGATTCACTTTTATCAAAACTAATATAAGAAAATCTCACTGCAGTTATGCGAAAAATATATTATATATAGTTTTATATATAAAAAATGAGGTTACAGTTTTGAGACTAAAGCTCATTATAATATTAAGGACTTAAAACAGCTGCGTGATAAGTTATTAAAAGTAATTCCTGTTCGTTTATACCTATATATACATAAGTGATAAAGCTTCAAATCTGCTCGGAGATGAGATCTTAGCTCGTCTGTAGCATATTAATAGGATTTCGTACTTTTAGTTATTTATTCATTATAAGGTAATTCGTGTATAATAAATAATAAAATTTAATGATATAAATTAATTTGACACTATAATAATCCCATGTTTGAACTTGTGATATTAAAAATGATTGATGGGTACACTTGAAATCTCAATGACTCGTCAAGAGTATATACATATAAATATTGTAACTGCCTCGTTGGTCTTGTGTCTAGATGTAAGGCCGCAGACCCGGTGGTCTTGGGTTCAAATCGCAGGTTGGGTCAATAATGTTATTGAGTTTTTCTGTCGAAAATTCTCAATGGCTTCCCGGAGTCTATAAATTGGAAGTGTGTACACTCCCGTGCCTCCGAAAGCACGTGAAACCGTTGGTTCTGCGCCTGAAGCCTTTCCAGTCGTGTCGAATTGTCGTCCCATCGGATTATGATAGTGAGAGAATAGAGAGCGCATCAGTGTTTGCGCACACACTTGTGCACTATAATATCTCCTGCGCAGTTGGCTAATCTCTCTTGAGATTGGCCGCCGTGACCGTAATTTCCTGATTCCTGCTTCCCCCTTCCTTCTTAAGTCCACGCGAGCTGGTTCTCGATGTCACCGCCTAACTGTGACATCAATTCCATCGCGAACAAAGAAATTTGGCAACTCCTTTCTTTGTCGCACTTCCAAAAAATGGAATTCCTTACCAGCTCACGTATTCCCCTCCTCTTACAACCCGGGTTCCTTCAAACGAGGCGTGAAGAGGCATCTTGCGGGCCGGCAAGGCGAAGGCGGCTAGTGCAGAACATTCTTCCCGTCTGTACTGGCCGTCGTCGCGTTTGGACTCTACTACCACTTACCATCAGGTGGAGTAGAGTCATTTGCCCTCCCGGCGATATAAAAAAAAAAAAAAAAAAAAATGGTCTGGAGGACTAATATTATTCTTATTATATATATTAGACATTGACCAAACAATGTTTTAATCAGACGAAATAAGATTATTGACCTCGACGTATTAAGGTCACTGACCTTGAAATACAATATGTATATAAGTGCTCTTCAATCGAACAACAAAAGTCTAAACTTAAATACAAACTTGACTCGTTGACTGCCAACCTCTGCCGACCTCCAAAATTAGTGTATTCTTAAAAATTCGTATAAATTAATCTAAAATGACCACTAAACAAAATAGTGTTTCCTGGTCACTCAGACCGTAGCATAGTGATTACTCCAAAGCGATATGTATCACCTCAAACGGGGAAATCGCTTCCAATATTTATTTATTTATTAAACAAACAATAACGTTTACATTTTGTGTTCTTAAATTATGCAGGAACTAGGTGTATTTATTTATTGTAATTGACACAATTTTGTATTTTTGTAAAAAAAAAGCGTAAGTACAGAGTTTCTTGCCGGTTCTTCTCAGTAGAATCAGACATTTGTGTATATGAACATGTCTATTTGTCCTGAGTCTGGGTGTAATTATCTATATAAGTATGTATTTACAAAATAAAAGTAGTATATATCAGTTGTCTGGTTTCCATAGTACGAGCTCTGCTTAGTTTGGGATCAGATGGTGTGTGATTAATGTCCCAGGATATTAACGCTTAACGATTCATATGTACTTTTAAAAATATATTTGAATAAAAAATATTTTGATTTTGATATTATAAATTTATATAGCATTCAAAGTGTTAATTTCAAAAATTATATTTTACCTCTTTGAGATTTTCCATAACCTATGAACTTAACCCATGACCTACTTAATCTGAACTTAAGTTAGGAATTTAAATGTATTATCCGAGCTGCTAAATATTCCAATGTCGAATCGAAAATATTTCAATCATGCTTGTCAAATAACAGACGTCCAATGACGTTATTTTCAATGTTTAGCTCCTTGGATTGCGTGTGTCGTTTATAATTAACTTACAGGATCGCATATCACTTAATTGCTCGTTAGAATTTACTTAAGTATTTGGTACAACTAGCTAATCGTGCCAGTTTCCCATGGGGAGATAAGAACAATGTGTTTTGGATAGGATTTGCGTAAAAGCCGTTCTTAGTGAGCGTCTACGTCGGGTAAGGAGTAACTGTGACAAATTTCAACTCAATCGGTCGGATAGTTTAGGAGATCTCGTGATGAGTATTTCGCTTATATATAGATATATTTCACAATGCGTGCACAGACAGCCTGAGAAGACAGTAGTGGAGGGTTAGTTAGGCACCATTCCACCTCACCTCATAATCAATTGAGGGTACCATTATAGTACATTGAGAGTGCAAAAAATAATAAATATTTTTCAAAACGCCCATTTCTATTTACAGATATATATATATTTGCAGACCTCCACGTTTCAACGTCACCAGAATCCAAATCTAACGTTTTTATAGAGATATATGTGTATGTTCGTATGTACGTTGGAAATTATCTTTCACCTCGATTATCTCAGGGCACGGGAATGGGCTCATTCGACGCTTAATTACATAATTAAGAACTGAAAAAGTTTTCATCAAAATCGATCCTGCTTTTTTTTAGTAAAAATAATAAAACTAAGAACAAGGCTGCAGCGTCGTCCTATATCAAACCTTCTATAAAAAAATAACCATAAAAGTTTTCATATTAAATGTATAATCATTATTTAATGTAATTATAAAAATAATAAATTATTTTTAAATCGATTTGAAAATGTATTTAATAATTTTTCTTCCTCATCGCTGGGAAGTTAGTCGTGTGGACCTCACGGGTTGCACCCAGACCACTTGTATATAATAACAATATACATTAATAAATAAAAATGTTCTTATTTTTATTTTTACATTCAATATGATAGTATGACGATTTGAAATATCTAATATTTTTATGATAATATTATGACTGCTAAGTATATAAGCCATTTATAATATGCAACTCTATATGTATTAGAATCAAGAAAGCTGATTATCAAATAATAACTCAGAAAAATTAAACTTGAAATTGTCATATCATGGCTTTGTTACTTTTTCTACAAGATTCCGCCCGCAGCTTCGTTTCTCTGATAACGAGTTGACAAATTTTCATGATGAACGGTTGAGCAGTTAAGACGTGCAATCACGGTAGCATGCGAAAGCGATCCCGTGGCGCTCCTCCTTAAGACGGAAAGGGTACCGCTGGTTTTTGCCTGCCGGTTCGGGGCGCACTCGGCGAATTGGACACCGGCGAACCCCACATACGGGGTGTATGTGGGGTGCACTGTTTGTTTGGGAAACGCGTAAGGCGTTTTTACAGCGATTAAAAAAAAGTTATGGCGTGCAAAAGTAACAAACACTAATTTTCACATTTATATTTGTAAATATGTTATATAAGTTAAAGTTACATAGCGATTAGACTTCACTGTATATAATAAGTTAATTAAGGACTAAGGACACTTATATAGGTTTTGAGAATACATCAAGCGCTATGTTTATTTAGCAATATATTCAACGTTTACTTAAAACTTAACGGCCTCGTTGGTCTTGTGGCTAGCTAAGGCTGCAGATCCCAAGCTCTTGGGTTCAAACTCCAGGTCAGTCCATTAATAACAGTTATTGGGTTTTTCTGTCTTGAATTTCTCTGTAGCAGTCTGGAGTCTGGATCTACGTCAAGTCCTGTACCTGAACACTCCGGTCGTGGATTTGCCGAACGGGACAGCAAACGTTTGCGCATACATTTGTGCATTATAAGACAAAGACAAAACAGTTCGTTTTTCAGATAAGACTTTATCTATGTTGGTATAAATTGTATCTAAATACAAAATTTGAACTAAATCGTTACACAAAATATGCATACATTTTCGTAATTCACTTGGTGGTTGGACTTTGTGCATATTCGCCTGATACCCACTCATCATATATTGTACCGCCAAATAAGAATATTTAATATTGTTGTGTTCTGATTGGAAGGGCGAGTACTACAGTGGCAAGGGACATATCTTCTTACTTCCCAAGCTTGGTGGATTCTTTATTATTATTTCTTACGGCGCCAATGTAAGTATCGCTATTTGGCGATACAATATATGATGAGTGGTTGGTATCTACCCAGACGGGCTTACCACAGTCACCAAGCTAAGTAATTTTTCTCTGTTGCCAATATATATTTTTTATTTGGTATCAATTATATATCCCAAACTAAGCAGATATTGTACTATGAAAACCAAACAACTGATATACTACATATACTACTTTCTTTTGTAAATACATACTTATATAGATAATTACACCCAGACTCAGAACAAACAGATATGGTGATGCACACAAATGTCTGTCCTGAGTGGGAATTGAATCCACAACCTTCGGCGTGAAAAGCAAATATCTACCAACCACGCCAACCCATCAACAAGCTTCGTCAAAAATATCGAAACGTGCAAATCCATACGTGACCTCAACATTTTCAATATTGATATAGTCCGTTCTTCGTCACTACGTACTAAGATTAGATCTATTAAATGTTTACTAATAAAAAATAGTATAAAGAGGTAAAGTTTGTGAGTTTGTGAAGTCGTAGGGGGTAATCTCTGGATCTACTGAACCAATTTTGAAAATTCTTTTACCAATAGCAAGCCATATTATTTGTGAGTGTCATAGGCAATATATTTACCCGATTTTTTTTAATCATAGCATCACAAGTGAAAATGTTTACCGCCCAACGAAGTGCGCACGGATCAGCTAGTTTGATATATACTTATTTAAATTATTCGCGTAATGACATAATTATAGTGTATTATGTGAAGTATATAATTTGAATAAGTAAATTACAAACGGATTAAAGCGAAGTATGATATAATCAAATGCAAATAAAATCGAGGAAGGAATATAAAATAATATACCTAGATTATAGATTGGAGATGGCGCAGTGGCTAGAACTAATGTAATTTAATGGATTATTGCGTATACAAACCCGAGCTCAACGGTGAAGGAAAACTGTAGGCGTTTAAAGAAAATCTACCTCATTTGTAGAGACGGAGCGGATACCAATGGTTTTTTAATGGGTATTCTGGCGTACTTGGCACCAGTGAGTCTCACATCCCACTTAATGTGGTCAAAAAGTGGATGTAGGCTCTCCCAGTGTCTGGATGTTTGATAGTATTATCGCCGTTTCATAAATGCGTTAATCGGTAAAACTGGTTGTCAATATTTAACACCATTTCTTGTGCTTCAGTTAGCAACGCATGCTTAGTTTTAAACTTACCAAACAAGTATTGTCCTCCGTGGAACAGCCTCTTTCACTATTCTATATATCAAGTTTCTAGACGGTCCAGAAACTCGGTATATAGAATATATGTTGTTAGTAGCAATTCATTTATTTTTATTATTATCTCTCACTCAGTTTTTGTCTCAAGAAAATTTCAATTCACCTAAAATTGATGGTGTTAATATTTCCGAGGTTTGGACAGCACGTAAAGCCGTTTGTCCTGCGCTTGAACACCTTCCGGTCATAACGGGATTCGCATCCCATGATTATGAGAGGGAGAATATAAAGCTAAGCTGCATCTGTGTTTGCACGAACGCTTGTGCACTATAATATTTCTTTACAGTTGATCTCCGTTGAAAATTGTCGTTGTAATCATATTATAAGGAGAATATCATTGTTAAACATATATCAAATCATTAAAAAGTACTCAATTGTCTTTGCTTTCATCCTAATATCTTTGATTATATAGTACGCTACAAGGCTACGTGCGAGTCGGGTCATTGCTGGATAACTCTGTTCTAAATTACACGTAAATAGTGGAGTGTTAAGTCAACAAGACAAGACATATAGGAATTGTCCCTACACAATCATCTACGACTTTGTAGTTTGAACCGCTTTTAATGATTGTTATAATTAATTAAACCCTTATTCTAACCAACTGACAATACAAAGCTATTAACACATACAATTATTATAAAGGCAAGATATAATTATATGTCATTTGGCCGTTATTATTACATAGACAAAGGATTTGTCTAATGTCATAGCTAAGATAACACGGTGGGCATACTGTCAGTGTATATAACAATTTGTTTAATTGTTTTACAGTGTAAGCCTGAAGATAATGATAGCCCTTTACTATCATTAAGCTAATACGGACAATAGTGCCATACCACAATGAAACATTACTTAGAATATAAATTTAAAAGTGAGTTTGTTTATTTGTTTGCTTGTTGCGCATTAACTGCTCAACCGACGAAATTTTACATACGCGTTGTCAGGGCTACAGAAAAGGTATCAAATATTTCTATAGTATGTAACGCGCATATCTCCTTTGTGAATGTTTGCCGTCACGGACATAGGCCAAGAGGACATTGTTATCCTCTTTATTAAAACTCGATTAATAAAGTTCATTTAGCTTAAAGAAGAAAATAATATTAATTTCATTATTTATATTCTTTATCGTTAAACATTTACTGGTGGTAGGGCTTTGTGCAAGCTCGTCTGGGTAGGTACCACCCACTCATCAGATATTCTACCGGAAAACAGCAATACTTGATATTGTTGTGTTCCGGTTTGAAGGGTGAGTGAGCCAGTGTAATTACAGGCACAAGGGACATAAAATCTTAGTTCCCAAGGTTGGTGGCGCATTGGCTATAAGCGATGGTTGACATTTCTTACAATGCCAATGTCTAAGGGCGTTTGGTGACCACTTACCATCAGATGGCCCATATGCTCGTCCACCTTCCTATTCTATAAAAAAAAAAACATTAACATATAAGAGCTTAAATGTGCAAAATATAAAATACAGATATTTACACCATAACATAACGGCGATTTTATCACCAGAAGATCTCTCCCAAACAACAACTGCACTTACTTAGTGGTAGGTCCCCGTCTGAGGAGGTACCACCCACTCATCTCAAATTTTATATTGCGGTTTATAAGGTACCAGGTAACTACTACAAGATACAACATCTCACTTCCCAAAGCCCTATCATCGGATTGCCTATTTGACTGTCTATCACTTTTATAAAAAAATTAAAAAAAAATAATAAACTTGGGTGCATTTACTACTATTATAAGTACATGTAAGTTGATTTAAGTTAAAATATTCATTCGATATAAAAGCGTTACACTTGTTTATGGAGCTTTGCATATATGGCTGAGATGGCCCTGCTTAGAAGATTACGAGTTCTAATATGGAGAAACATCAGCGAGTTTTCATGTACTAAGCTTTCAATGTAGCAGATTTTTGTCCAAGATAAGCAGATAACTTCCCCACAATTCATCATCTTCAACACTGATCACGTGATGAATTCGAAGCATAAGTTAAGCACATGAAGTCAATGATGCGATTTGAATCGATCATCGAGCGAAATACTCTTAACCATTAACTGTGTCATCTTATCTATATAAGGAAAAACAGCCATAGAGTTGTATGTAACGCAATTATAAAAACATATCCATAATTATATAATTTCTCGACCATCGCGTGTTGTTTGATAAATATCAAGGATGTTATGTACCGTACCGTAACAGCCTGTGAATGTCCCACTGCTGGGCTAAAGGCCTCCGCACCTCTTTTTGAGGAGAAGGTTTGGAGCTTATTCCACCACGCTGCTCCAATGCGGGTTGGTGGAATACACATGTGGCAGAATTTCAGTGAAATTAGACACATGCAGGTTTCCTCGCGATGTTTTCCTTCACCGTCAAGCACGAGATGAATTATAATCACAAATTAAGCACATGAAAATTCAGTGGTGCTTGCCCGGGTTTGAACCCACGATCATCGGTTAAGATTCACGCGTTCTTACCACTAGGCCATCTCGGCTTATAAGGATGCTATGTACTGAATATTATTTAATAGGTCATAATGGTATGCACATATTGCTAAAATCTTATATTAATTAATTGGTCTGTGACTCGCTTATAAGGCCTCAAGGTCATAGGTTCAAACCCCAAGTCTTAATAAAAGCAAGTCATTTATAGCATTAGAACTATTTCTAGTCGTATCCGATTTGCCGCCCCATCGGATTGTGAAAGTAAGAAAATGGACAGTTTCCCTCACTCTTATAGCCCCATGGACCGATAATACGACAACACTGGTGAGTATAAAGACTGACAACTTCTTACCAATTACCAAGCTCACTGCTAAGAATTCGTAAAGAGCATTTATTGGCCCGAATCGAGATTTCGTTGAAACTGGATTGCAGTTTCTGGGGTTCTAAGTTTTAAGCTAACTGCTAAACACGAAGCTGATTAAGACCTCGGTAAAAATGTCCATTGCTTTCGAGGTTTTTGCATTTGCTAAACTTCATAACTTCTAAATTTTATGTACATTTTACCTATATTAAACGTTATTTTTTAACATCGTTTCAATTAAGATAAATTACATAAAAATCTTTGAGTAAAACGTTAAGTAGTTACTCTTTTACGAATCTGAGTACGGTATTATGTGGCTTATACGATATATTCTTACGGAATTGTAAATGTCTCACAGTTGGTTAAAAGCCTCTTCCCTTCTTGAGGGATTGAAATTGTGTATCAACCAAGGATACACAATTTCAATTTACACATGCAGGTTTCCTCGTGATTTCCTCACCGCTGAGCACAAAATGAATCATAAAAACAAATAAATCAAGTAAGCCCCGTATTGCATGCAGTGGTGGCAATAACGCGTCACCCGAATACTAAACTTCGTATACTAAACTGTTTAAACTGCTGAACTGAAACTGGACGATACCTTAGAGTAGCGATCTTTCTTCTTCTTCGACGACCCCATCATGGACAGACTGGACAATACACCATCCAGACCTAGGAATCCAGAATCCCACTAAGATCAAAAAATTTACAGTCCAATTTTTTTTTATTATACCTAGAAATGAAAACATGCAACCATACAAAACAATCAAACTATAGGCAGAATAACAAAGGCACAACACGTTTGTGGAGACTACAAGACATAATAAAAAAAAGTAATACCCATTAATACTTGTTTCATTAACGCGTTCTAGCCGTTGAAGCCATCTTGACTATTTATTATTTACTTATTATTATAATTGATACAAGCCGTGCATAATTTAAATATATGTGAACTGATTACTTGAGACTTAAATTGTATAAAGTTAAATAATGATCTTAAGACAATTGTTATTGCATAAATAATGAGTTGGTTTGCGAAGCAAATACACACTATAGTTACTATACTGTATTATATAATAAGGTGAACTTCGAGATTGATTCTAAGATACAATTAAGGGGATTGAATAAGTTTATCCCTATGTATGTTTATTACTACGAGTGTTCGCCAAATTTTATAGTTTGAAGAGTTTTTACATGTTTTGAACATTTTTTTTCTACGCTTATTTCTAAATTTTTATACAACGTCAAAAACCACATTAGGTCTACAATGAGTCTGTATTTTTTTAAATGTTTATTAGATTTTAGATGTTTATTTTGTTCAGAGCACCGTTATTTACGAACGGATTTTGTATTTTATTTTTTTGTCTTCATGTTGGGAGGAATGAATTATTCCTATGACAATATTAAACAAAATATATTGTAATATAAATTCGTAATTTGTGTATATCCAAACCGTAAACAATTTAAAAAAAAACAAAACACCACATGTGAATAATTTTAACGTAAAACTAACAATAATATTCATCTCAACCTTATGTAAATGTTTCACGTTCTAGTCGTAACAATTACATACAATTTAAACAAAACACGCATCCGAAATTACATGATTAGGACCAAGGAGAATAATTAGAGTAATTAAAAAACCGAATAACAAACAAGTGTGTTTGAACTATTTGGAACCTGCTGTGCTATTCTAATTTAATTTAATTTAATTCAAATAATTTACGTCGTATACCACTCCCATAGTAAAAAAATTACTGCTTCGTTGTTCTAGTGGCTAAATAATCGTCTTATGTCGGTCGGACTGAGTTCAAATTCCAGATCAGACCAATAAAAAGTTATTGGGTTTTTCTGTCGAAAATTCTCAGTAGAAGCCTGGAGTCTGGTAATTGAAAGTGTCTAGTGTAGACATCTTGTCCGACAGTCCCATCATCGTGACAGAAACCATGCAGGGCATGCAGTATATGCTGAGCAGCCTGGCTGATTCTTCTGCTCGAATTGGTCTCTGGATGAACTTGGACAAAACCAAGATAATGTTCAATGAACCCGTCATCCGGGAACCAATAACTCTTAACGAAGTTCCTCTCCAAGTTGTTCAGGAGTATGTGGGCAAACTTTGCAGTTGGGTCGAAACTACTTCGAAAAGGAGGAAAAATACAACTAGGCTGGGCAGTTTTCTCTTGAGATTGGCCGCCGTGGGTCAAAATCGCTTCAGAGGACATTATTAATAAAAAAAATGGTGTGAGTGCCAAGGTAGTAAGGTACACATCAAGTGCAAACAATAAATCTTACTGTACTGACGTCAGACTTAAGGTGACGTCATCTGACGCTCGCATTTATTAATTATTATATATAATAAATTAACGTAACGTAGGTTATGTCCTCGTGTTTAATGTTCAGATTTAAATTTAAAAAAAAAGAAACGCGTAAATAATACGTGCCATGTAATATAATACGTGAGCGGAATTCCGTTACTCGTCAGAACTCTTCCGTCAAATTGGATCTTGAATTCTTAAAGAAGTGTCAATTTAACCCTATTTCTTCCCAAAACTTTTTCGCACTTAACTTTACTAAAGACCTTAAGTTTCCTAGCTTGGACTTGAATGTGTTTTTATGTTGGTCCTGTATCCCTATGGGCTAAATTATGAGATAAGGTTTTTAAAAAAACCACGTCACTCATAAATATAAAAATAAGATCCAATAATGAATAAATATTATTGAATGAATAATACTTTAAAAGTCAAGAGTCCGTACAAAATCCACTATTGCAATATTTAATATCCTTAATGCCCGGCATCCTTTGTAATACCTCTTTAAAGTTTGTAAACAAATATGCGATTCACGTGCCACGTTATGTTTTTAATAATGAAAACATATAAGGACACAATGCAATAATAAAGATTACGTAATCCAATAAATAAATAAAGTGAAATAAATAATAATAATAAATATGTTCATTACAAAAAAAAATAAAAACAAATATAAAAGTTAAAACAAAAAAAAAGCTTAAAATAATAGCATGCAACGAAAGTGACTCTTCCAGACAACCCTGCATTAAGATGCTTGCAGGACACATCGAGCAAGTGCATTATATATATATAAAAAATAAATAAAAAAACAACCACGGTGTGTCAAAAAAAGGTATATCAACGCAGTATATAGTGTACACGCGTACAATATGTAGAGGACGGCGGATATGACGGAGAGGATATGATGTCATAAGAGATCGTCAAATCGGTCTGACCCCCAAAGCGCTTCAACTGATGTTTCACATAAAAAAATCAAATCTATACTTATATTAAATGTGAAAGTAACTTTGTCTGTTTGTCACGCTTTCACGGTTAAACCACTGAACCGATTTTGATAAATTTTGGTATAGGGTAACATTGAACCCTAAGGAAGGACATAGGCTATACCTTTATCACACCTGACATGCGTAGCCGCCGAAAATTAGTCAAATAAAAAAAAAAATATTAATATTACAAAGGTGTGCAACAATGTTAGTATCACTAGGTTATGTTAGTATCACGACACTCATTTATAATAAAATTGTTTTAATTGCAGAATCATACTCGAACGGCTATTAGGAATGAGGAATATTAAATTAAATATTTACATAAACTTAAGCAGCCGATGATATTTATGCATATGATAATAAGGACTAATACGCAATATAAAATAAAACGCTCGTTAATTTAATTCAAAGATTATTTTTTCTTACAAGTTTTTAAAACTAGTTACCATTTTTTAATTCGACACGATCAGAGACAACAATATTCTATGAGAACTCACTTCATTACTCGTCTGTGAAATGTTGACAACCAACTTATGGTGGTACACAATTTTGATGAGTGTATTCTTGAAATGAGATTCCTAATATATTATATTAGGGTCAATGTTGCATTCCACTTTCTGTCATTACACGAGTTTCACCACAGAATCATCAGATTTCCGTGAATGTGACACAGCTAACTTTCAAAGCCTGCTAGGACTGCTCATTTTGCTGTGATAGCCCAGCCTGCGAATGTCTCACGGCTGGGCTTGGTCCCCCTTGAGGAGGTCTAGAGTTCAAGCCACGACGCTGTTCCACTGTTGATTAATGACCATATAATTATATATATTATTAATAAATAAATAAATATTAATAACTAAAAAAAAAACAATTTTATATATATTGTCATATGTAAATTAAATATGTTAATATTTTTAAGACATTGACATTACACCCTTGACCCCAAAATTTTCTTTCAAGTCTGCAGTTATATACAATATACATACTATGTAAAATAAATTTGAGGCGTCTGTCTGTGCTTCAATATAAACATTCAACGAAATTAAAAGCACTTTATATTTGAAGAATTGCACGCAAGTTTATGCTATCCAGTTAATATTTAAATATTATGTATTCGTGTTAACGGATAAATAAAATTATGCGCGAATTGAAAAATTTGTTCTTTGGCTTTGAATGAGAGCTGCTGTTTTTTTTTTATTTAACAAATCTTCCCACTTTACTCAGAGTTAGAGCTTTGTCCTAGGCCATATGAGTAGGTACCATCTACTGATCAGATGTTCTACCGCTAAGCAGTATATAGTATTGTTGCGTTCCGGTTTAAAGGATGAGTGAGCCAGTAACTACAGACACAAGGGACATTACAACTTCGTTTCCAAGGTTGGTGGCGCATTGGCGATGTAAGGAATGGTTAATATTTCTTATATCGCCAATGTCTATGGGCGGTAGTGATCACTTAACATCACGCGACCCATTTGCCCGTCCGCCCACCAGTACCATAAAAAATATAAGTTTTTCGTGTTTTGTTATATATTTAACATATTAATTATAGAAGTTTGATATGGCTAGATATTATTTTTTACCACGTAGTATCACAATCGACGTTCTAGGATATTTTTTATAGAATAGAGAGGCGATTGAGCATATGGGCCACCTGATGGTAAGTGGTCACCAACACCCATAGACATTGGCATTGTAAAATGTTAACCATAGCTTACATCACCAACGCGCCACCAACCTTGGGAACATGTTATGTCCCTTGTGCCTGTAATTACACTGACTCACTCACCCTTCAAACCGGAACACAACAATACCAAGTACTGCCGTTTTGCGGTAGAATATCTGATGAGTGGGTGGTACCTACCCAGACAAGCTTGCACAAAGCTCTACCACCAGTAAATTTTAGGATTACAATACAAGTTGTCCCCTGAGATTTTTTAGTTTGTTTGCTAATTCTTCATTGTTGTTGCACTCAAACTTATGATGTTGTTATTGATTTTACATTTTTAGATTAGGCTGACCGAGATGGTATTCAGCTTCTCGATGATAAGATCATCTATATTATGGATCGCCATGCTTATTCCAGAATCACTTGGGTAGTTACCGTCAGTTTTCTCTTCATCAGTTCGCTGCTGCCAATTACTTTTCATCTAATGGCGATATAGACATATTTTTTAATAACAAAACAGATTTTGTCAAATTTTCTAAAGATCTCCTTAATCGATCTCATAAACACAATATTTGTTTTGGTTTTATAATTTGTTGTTTCATAATATTAACTTAATTTTGTTTTTTACGACTCGATTAGTTTTGTTGTATTAGTCGCTAAGATTTAATTTTTAAATGTTTATATAGCTTATTTTGTTTTTATTTTATATTTGCCGGGAAGGCAAATGACTCTACTCAACCTGATGGTAAGTGGTAGTAGAGTCCAAACGCGACGACCGCCAGTACAGTCGAGAAGAATGTTCTGCACTAGCCGCCCGCAAGATGCGTCTTCACGTCTCGTTTGAAGGAGCTGGTAAAGAATTCCATTTTTTGGAAGTGCTAGTGTTCATATTATTTTTTGTTTATAAGATAAATATTATTTACAACTTTAATGACGTTTCATTTCGTTAGATTATCTGTTTTAGATGTTAATTTTAAGTGTTTAGTGATATGTTTATGGTAAAACTATTTCAATAAATAAATGAAGACATTGACAAACTGTCGTCGATGTAACGTAGGACCCGCTTAATTCAATGATGTAGACTTGTAGGATGTAGTTTGCGAAACAAAACAAAATGTTAATAATTGATTTCCCAATCGGAACATTCTTGGAGATGGATCCTGAAAATCCGAGCTTGAATCACGTGCAGACGTTAGTCATCTTGAAAATTGCAATTTTTCTACTAGCACATTATTGTACAAAATAAATGTAATGCCTTTTTGGTAGGTTTATATATTCGTTATTTTGGCGTGGCGTTGAGTATCTTATAATATAAATATTAATGTACTTAAAGAAAAAGGTCGGTTATGACCCCTTTTCGAATGGTTACTAAACTCTCTCTTTCGAATGGTTACTAGACTGAGTCAGATCAAAATCAACCGTGTATATCCACCAACCTTCAATAGAGCAGCGTGATGAGATAAGTTCCAATCCTTACCTTCAAAGGACAAATGCAATTTACAAGCTGTTTCAGTTCAATCCACGAAGATGCTCCCCATTTTTACAGCTTACATTGCATACTTGCACTGTAGCGACGTAAGACGTCCAAACATATTCAACAGTAAATTTTAAAAGAGTTCTTATATATTTCTAAAGCCTTTGGTAGGACTGAGATAAGATTATTTTATAATTTAATATCATTTATGTACAAACACAAAATCTTTATTTCATTTATGTATTATTATAGTAAATAAGGATCTTAATGGTAATTGGACATATTGAATAAAGATTTTGACCTTTAAATGACATTGACAACTACATAACCTTCAGACAGGAATAGTATTTAATTACAAGTGCAATTTCAATATCTGTCAATAGCGAACAACAAGAAAATCATATGAATTATATGCTTCGCATAATTGGTTTCACCGCAATAATTTTATTCTTATAATCGATACTAGGGTCTGTTTATAATTTCAGGGTCTTACATAACGTCGCATATGCAACACGCTAACATATTCCAAAAATTAAGCCTCTGAAAATTTGTCACAGTTTTGAGTGATGACGTAGTTAGGTTAGTTTTATTTTCAGTGCGAGTTGGGCCTTCGGATAACGTCTCATAAGACGGAGGCGCTATGGTTCGAAAGGAAAATGACTCGTAGATGTTCGGTGGAGTTTTTTTTTTTATTTTTGTATAGGGAACACGAACAAACGGACTAACGAACGTGATACGCCGTGAGCTAAACTAAAGAAACAATGCACTCAATATAATATTGAAGGTAAATTTTATGTAACGAATGACTCAGTATGGGAGACTAGATCTTTTCACTTACCAATGAATAATGTGTTACAATCCGATAGCGATAGATGGCGCTTATTCTATAAGTCAATTTTCTGAATCGCGCTGTCTAAATTTTCTGCATTAGTTCTATATAGTTTGGAAAAATTATTGTAAGAAAATCAGATGAAATAAATCATAGTGTGAACAGAGGAAAGCTCTTCCTTAGTTTAATTTACCGTTTGATCCCCCGAAATTAGTTCGGCGTATTCACCAAAGACTGTACTCTATGTAGCTATATTTAATACTAGTTTTAGCTGGGGCTTCACCCGCGAATTAGGGAATGAAGCAGGTGTTCGATATAAAAAAGGAGCCATTATCCTTCCTTAGGGTTCAAGCTTGCTTAATACCAAATTTCATCAAAATCGGTTCAATAGTTTAGCCGTGAAAGCTTAACAAACAGACAAGTTACTTTCGCACTTAATATATAATATAGATTAATTATTACAATAACAGTAACAGACTGAATGTCCCACTGCTGGGCTAAGGGCTCCTCTCCCTTTTTGAGGAGAAGATTTGAAGCTTATACCACCACGCTGCTCCAATGCGGGTTGATGGAATACACATATGGCAAAATTTTCGTTAAATAAGACACACGCAGGTTTCCTCACGATGTTTTCCTTCACCGTCAAGTATGAGATGAATTACAATCACAAATTAAGCACATGAAAATTCAGTGCTTACCCGGATTTGAACACAAGATTCACGCGTCCTTACCATTGGGCCATCTCGGCTTCGGGAATAATTATTAAGTATGACCGTAATAATCGATGGAACGCTAGGTATCTAGTAAATTATATATCGTGGTTAATAAATACTTGTAAAATGCAATGTCTATTATTGACCTTTATGTATTAAAGGTCAATTACTAACATAATAGGAGTGTCACTCACAATATGTTATTGTATCGTTTTATATAATTGATGATGTCTATATATATTTAACGTTTATTATCTCAGTTTATTATGTATTCCAAGAAAACTATGCATATAATTTTTTAAATTTGTAATCGTTGTTTTTTTTTTTAATGTTATTAAAATTTTAAAATTCTATTTTTATATAAAATAAAATGAATAAACGTAGTGGATACTATAACTGTTATATAGCAACTAGACAGTGACTAGTGTTGTGCATATATTTTTTTTTTATAGAATAGGAAGGCAGACGACCATATGGGCCATTGGCATTGTAAGAAACGTTAACCATCGCTTATATCGCCAATGCGCCACCAACCTTGGGAACTAAGATGCTGTGTCCCTTGTGCCTGTAATTACACTGGCTCACTCAACCTTCAAACCGGAACATAACAATACCAAGCACTGCTGTATTGCGGTAGAATATCTGATGAGTGGGTGGTACCCACCACCACCTTTATGTATATAAAGGCTTTAAATTCACAAATGTTCTATATATGTACTGTAGAGGTGCCTTTTCAAATAAGGAAATAAACGAATATAATAATAAAATATGGAATGAAGATTCTCATATATATTAATTAAATTATGTATGAAATAACAGGCACAATAAAATAAATAAACATTTGAGAGTAATTGAATGGTGGTCCGGGTAGGTACCGCCCACTCATCAGACATTCTACCGCAATACAGCAGTACTTGGTATTGTTATGTTCCGGTTTGAAGGTTGAGTGAGCCAGTGTAATTACAGGCACAAGGGACATAACCTCTTAGTTCCCAAGGTTGGTGGCGCATTGGCGATGTAAGCGCAAACATTTCTTACAATGCCAATGTCTATGGGTATTGGTGACCACTTACCATCAGATGGTCTATATGTTCGTCCGCCTAACTATATTATAAAAAAAAAATGAAACCAATGAATGAATGGTAATAAATTTAAATATAACTTTTTGATAGTATACTAGTCATATTACTTGTTTCTCGCTCGCTTGCTATTGGTTTATGTTGGAAGATGTTAGATTAAGCAAAGCTGAAACTTGCGTCATTCCAAATTTAATTGAAAAACGCTGTGTGATTTAGAAGTGAAAACGTAACAGAGTTACTTACACATTTATAATATATAAAGGCATGTGCTTATAAACAAACATCCAACATAAATAGTATGTTTCGTTTATCGAAGCCTTACACTTATTTCGGCCTAGCTCTAATTCATGAAGCGATTTAGAGTGTTACGTGCGTGTGCTTGAAAACAAAATTATATATATTCTAAACAGGTTACGGTGTGGCTGTTTGCCGTGCTTGCATGTTTTTATACTGGTGGTAGGGCTTTGTGCAAGCTCGTCTGGGTAGGTACCACCCACTCATCAGATATTCTACCGCAAAACAGCAATACTTGATATTGTTGTGTTCCGGTTTGAAGGGTGAGTGAGCCAGTGTAATTACAGGCACAAGGGACATAAAATCTTAGTTCCCAAGGTTGGTGGCGCATTGGCTATAAGCGATGGTTGACATTTCTTACAATGCCAATGTCTAAGGGCGTTTGGTGACCACTTACCATCAGGTGACCCATATGCTCGTCCACCTTCCCATTGTATAAAAAAAAAATCCAGGTGACAACACATTCAAAATATTTGATTGCATATCTTATATATCAACGTCAACAATATTATGTATTTTTAAGTATTAAGAATTGTAAACCGTTGCAAATTAAGAGAAATTTTAAATTTTCAATATAAATGTACCATTATAGAAATAAAGTATTATTTAAAATATATTTTAATTTTGAATTTGGAAGTCATCGAATTATTTAAACATGAATAAATGAACAGAAATTATCGTTTTCAAGTCCCCAATGAATGGTAATGATTATTTTATTATTATTTATATATGTTAAGCATATTGCAGTATCGATAAAATTGTGCTCTTAAAAATCTTCACCTGATTAATTAATTTAATTGAAAAACCAGAATATATACGTATTTAATTGACATGGCAACACAAGATCTGTCATGGTAACGCTGATTCTGTGTATTTTTTGATGGATTTCTCTGTTTGTGTTCCTGGGGACCAATTCTACTAACAAATTGTCACTTTATCGTAATCGAATTGAAGCCTGATCGTTACCGTTTTTCCGTTTTCTTATTATTTAATTGATTTATCAACTATTGCCATAAAAGTTAACAATTACGTTTGATTTTGACATAACGGTATACGCTAACATATTATCGGGTCGGTTAAAATTCGAATAAATACAGATGATTCAAAGTTGGATCGGAATTGAATCGGGAACGTAACGTAATCGTTATAAATTAGCAGAATTCGGCCCGTGTACGTATAGACATACATATGTACGTAGGTACACATTTCTTTCGTATTTCTTATGATTGAGTCCAAGCTTTTTTAATTGCGTTATTTAATAACATTTTAAAATATATTCAAAGGAATCAATTATTTGGTTGTTTTATAAAATTCTGCGTATTTATTGATCTGCTGTGCTAATATTAGAATAAATTAATATGTTTGTGCATAATATATTTCTGTTTAATCATATTTTGTACATTTTTTTTTTTTGAGGACAGATGAGCAATATGACCTCATAGTGGTGACTGGTCACTTTTGCCAATCAACATTAACAATTAGAAAAAAATAATTATAGATACTTAATAATTTAAAACGTCGGTTTTTAAAATTTAAATATGTGAACAATTCAACATTTGGATTATTTCGTTATATTTGTATATATGTTATACGAAACTTTGCATTAATCTTTTCGTCGTAATTAAAAAGTTAAGTACCATTCGATAAAGTCGTATTTCATTTTAAAAGTAATCAAGGAGAGATACTGCAATCGTGTTCGGTTACAGCGTCTGTGTTTGATTAATAAAAGCGTTGTTCGTGAGACTGTGACAGTGACAAAACAGACTGATATATTGCTCGCTTCGTCCTCTGGACAGACATTGCGTAGCAGTTCTACCTACTTTTTTTTTAATGCTAGAAAAACGCGTTACTCGTTTCCCCCACGGGAACAGTGGGGGGGGTATATGGAGCTCGCCGGTGTCCAGGGCGCCGAGTGCGCCCCGAACATCGGAATACCCCCAAAAAAATCAGCGGTACACTTTCCGCCTTCACGAGGAGCGCCACGGGATCGCTTTCGCATGCTACCGTGAGCAGTTCTACCTACCTACGTTAACCGTAAATATTGCGCTTCTTTTTTAATTATTTAAATTAAAAGACATATTAATTATTCCTAACATCGCCAATGCGCCACTAATCTTTGGTTGACTGCCTCGTTGGTCTAGTGGCCAGATATAAGGCCGCAGATGCCGAGGTCCTGGGTTCAAATCCAGGTCG
This sequence comes from Nymphalis io, assembly GCF_905147045.1. NCBI lineage: Eukaryota > Metazoa > Arthropoda > Insecta > Lepidoptera > Nymphalidae > Nymphalis > Nymphalis io. The sequence goes on from NC_065909.1 coordinate 2,218,634, forward strand.
GTGCAATAATAAGTTATTGAGTTTTTCTGTAGAAGATTCTCAGTAGCAACTCGGAGTCTAGAAGTTGGAAGTGTGTACACTCCCGTGCCAAGACAAGCACGTAAAGCCATAGGTCCTGCGCTTGAAAACTTTTTGGTACTGTCGAGTTGCCGTCCCATTAAATTATTAGAGTGATAGAAACTCTGGGCTTGCACAAAGCCCTACCACCAAAAACACATGGACAGTATTAAATAACTTTTAAACTTAAGTATTTTTAATACAAAGTTTTTGTACCTCTAGTCTAAATTTGCTGTGACTATTTGTAAGGGGAATTATAACATAATAATATATGGCTTTGTAATATATATGTATATATAACATAAAAATACATGTAGTTTTGTTTACTGGTGGGCTTTGTGCAAGCTCGTCTGGGTAGGTTCCACCCACTCATCAGATATTTTACCGCAAAACAGCAGTAGGTACTTGGTATTATCGTGTTCTGGTGAATGGTTGAATGGTGAGTGAGCCAGTGTAATTACAGGCAGAAGGGACATCCTAGTTCCCAAGGTTGTTGGTGCATTGGCGATGTAAGCGATGGTTAACATTTCTTACAATGCCAATGTCTAAGGGCGATGGTGACCACTTACCATCAGGTGGCATATGCTCGACCGACTACCTATTCTATAAAAAAATGTTTTCCTATTATAAATAAATCAATAAAAACGAACTCTATTAATCTCAGGCATTTTAAATTTTGTCACGTATCTATATCATGTGACATGTATAATTGAAATAATTATACTTTACGCTCGTAAATAAATTTTTCGTCCACATCTTTGGTTGGTCGCACTATTCTTTTACACTTCCGCATCAACGCATATATAACGCATTGTTTTTATTCCTAATTTTGTATTTCACATAATAAAAAAAAACTTACATACATGTGTTATGTGCCAGTATTTATATAGCATATTAAAGCTTCCTACATATTAAGCAATTCGTGTCATTTCAAGGTGTATCTGCTTAGTTTTATGACGTATTTTAAAATATGTTAAAATTTATCGAAAACAAGTTTAAGTTGAACTGTCGTATCATATTATACATATCACAGTACTTATTAAAAAAAAAAACAGTAAATTCTTCATAACAAATAATAAACAGATAAAAACATATTGTGTTTCGAATATTTTTAATGTATGATAATATTTACAATACTAATGATAAATTCTCGATACTTGTTTATAAATATATACAATTAATATCAATAATCACGAGGTGAAAGAAATATTTATATTATTAATATATATTAAAAATATTACATTTTGAGTGTTTGTCACACATCAGCGAATCCTACAAAAAAAAAGCAAGTACAGTATTCGGTTTAAAGACATTTATTTCTCATAAAGAACACAAAAGTTCACTTATAATAAGAAATTACAATAATTTTGCCTGAGGGTACATTTAAAAGTCTGCCTTATGAATTATATACAGTGAGATAAAATGTTGCGGGTAGTTATATTACACAAACATATTTAGGTAGGGGTTACATTAACTTATAAATTATTTTGCACATATTCCATTACACGTTTTTTGAATATAGGAAAACTCTTGCTATTAATGATTAAGTCTGATAATTTATAATAAATTTGAACTCCTTCAAATAAAATGTTTTTCTTTCCATAGTTGGTTCTGGTTTTTGGAAGTTCTAGTTTATTACGTTTTCTAGTGTGGTATGTATGTGTTTTTTTATGAAAGTGTAATTGTGAATGTGTTTTATTTGTTATTATTTTTCTAATCAACATGCAGGTTTTTAAAGTGTATAATTGATTTATATTAAGAAATTTTGTTTTTTTGTATAATTCAGCGGATGGCGTCATATAATCATATTTATAAAGAACTTTAATAATTTTATTTTGTAAAGTTTGTAATGGCTTTATAATATATATATATATATATATATATATATATATATATATATATATATATATATATATATATATATATTATAAAGCCATTACAAACATATATATATATATATATATATGTAATGACTTCGCAGCAGTTCCCCATATTTCAATAAGATATTCTATATGAGGTTTTACTAAAGAATTATAAATAATAGGACGAATTTTATTAGGTATACATAAGGAAATTTTACGTAGTGCTCCTATCAAAGGGGATATTTTATTTTTAAGATGATCAATGTGGTATTGCCAGGTTAACTTGCTATCCATTATAAGACCTAAATATTTTTCATGATCAGTTTTATTTATAGGTTCGTTAAAAATTGTTAGTTGGTCATGATTTGGTATATTTTTATTTTTAGGCGCGAAGATCATATATGATCATATATGATTCCTTTTATGAAATCGTAATACCTACTCATATTTTTAAAACATACACGGGTACAAAACATAAGAAAACTTATTTATAATTATTATTATTTACTAGTCTTTGCCCGCGGCTACTCCTGCATATGAAGCGGGTAAGGCAGTTGTAAGGTATAAAAAATAATTTATATCCTTCCTTGAACTTTAAGCGTGATGCTTCATATCAAATGTGAAAAGAGAGAAAATTGAGAAAGAAAATGAGCTAATTTAGCATTTATTATATTAGTATAAATTTATATTTTAATTTACACGAACCTATCCGATACACAAACATAAGGTATACTTGTAAATGAAGTAATTTAAATGTATAATATATATAAACAATAATATATTGAATTTATCATTTAAGATAACTTAAGTGGGTAAATGTGTATTTATAGTAAGCTATCTAAACATGAGATTAATAATTACATCGTTTTCATTCAACAACGAAACGCAGCCGTCAAAACACGAAAAAACATGGCGGAGAAAATAGCAGCTGTTACTGGCGCCAATAAGGGATTAGGGTTCTCAATTGTCAAAGGATTGTGCGAAAGATTCAACGGTATCGTGTATTTAACGTCTAGAAACGAAAAAAGAGGATTAGAAGCCGTGAAAAAATTAAATGTTCTTGGATTTAAACCGCAATTTTATTTACTTGACGTAAGTGACAGAGACAGTATTAAAAAATTTGCAGATTATATTAAAACGAAACACGGTGGTTTAGATGTTCTTGTCAATAATGCAGCTATATTAGAGTTGGGGAAAGTATATCCAACATATGAAGAAGCTAAAAGGAATATTGACGTGAACTATCGGAGCCTATTAGTCATCGAAGAGTTATTATATCCCCTGCTAAGAGATGGCGCTAGAGTCGTCAATGTATCAAGCGCGTGTGGACATCTTTCAAATTTAAAAAACAAAAAATGGCTAGACGTTCTAATGAAACAAGATTTAAAGACGGAAGAAATTAATGATTTCGTTAATAAATATTTAGAGAGCGTGAAAAACGGAACGTTCAAGAAAGAAGATTTCGTTGATGAGGGAAAACATGCGGAGCATAGAATTTCTAAAATAGCCTTGACGGCTTTAACAATGGTGTGTAAGATAATTTCATTTGTACGGTTTTAAATAGCTACTATATATATATACTAAGCTAGCTAACTACTAAAAAACGTATCATTTGTTGTAAAGGCAATTAAAAAATCGAACTAAGTAATTAATTTATGTTTTATGCTAGATATACTTATCGACAAAACACAATGTATTTAAGACCGTACCGTAACAGCCTGTGAATGTCCCACTGCTGGGCTAAAGGCCTCCTCTCCTCTTTTTGAGAAGAAGGTTTGGAGCTTATTCCACCACGCTGCTCCAATGCGGGTTGGTAGAATACACATGTGGCAGAATTTCAGTGAAATTAGACACATGCAGGTTTCCTCACGATGTTTTCCTTCGCCGTAAAGCACGAGATGAATTATAATCACAAATTAATTATGTATTTAAGACGTTATTATTGAATGATATAGTTATTTTTAATTTTACATCAAATAAGTTCATGGTCACTACAGTAATAAGCAAAACAAATAACAAAGAGTATTTATAGCTTAGGTAAAAACAAGTACTATTAATTTAATAGGAAATTAGCATTAATTTTAATAGATGCGTCAGTTGTCAAAGTCAAACGCCAATTTTTTAAATTCCACTGTTAAGAATATAGGTATTATTACATTAGTACCAGCATACTAGATTCAACTTCGATAGATAAATTATTCTTGAATCGAAATAATTGATCATTAAAAAAATCCTATAACACTTAACAAATACTAATAAATAATGTATCCTTACAGGTGCAACAAAGGAAATATAATGACAGAAACATTTCTATAAATGCTGTTCATCCAGGCCATATGAAGACTGATATGGCTCAGGGAGGAGGAGAAACTGATCCAGATGATGCTGCGGAAATTGTTCTTTACCTTATTCTAGAAGCTTCACCTAATCTAAAAGGAGTATTTATGTGGCATAATAAGAAATTAGTTGACTGGTATGATGTTGATGGTGATTATTATTACAAGCACAAGGATGAAGTCCAATGATAATAATAATAACTGGCATTATATCAATGAATTTAAATGTGTTATACGTCCAACATATCTTTCATACTTTCATTAATTATTAATATTTTAGGTCGCAATGTATAAAAATATACATACATGGCTTTTTACCTTGTTTCCTGTTTATTTGTTTGAATCTTGTTAATTTTAATTTTCTAATACATTAATGTAATAAATCTTAATCATTATTCCTTACTTTCTTTTTAGTTTTTATAATATTTTAGTTTCTAATACTTATAATGAAAAGGAACGCGTGTTTGACAACCGATCGAATTTGACAAATTACTGACAGTAAGTCATAGCTATTCCGTTTGTGGGTGTGATTGTCCTTCCAAATTCAAAAGATCGTAAAATATTCTATAAGAGAACACGTTTTACTTTATAATTTAATAAAAAAAGTGTATAGAATTTAGAAAATATATTTTAAAAAATCCAGCCGTCATTCTGTTAGGTAAGTTTTAAATTTTACATTTTTTTAAAATTGTTTTTGTTAGAATTTAAATTTGACGAAAGGAATATATATTAAACATATAACTACGTATGTAAACAAGTACATAATGCATATAAACTGTCAAAGGAGTAAAATATAAATAGCTTAAGGTATCAAGGCACTGAGAAAGGTGCCAAAATTCATAATCGCGTGCTTTGACCTCTTATAGTGTATTAAAATTCTTAGCATTGCGCAGACCTCGTTTTAAAATTTCTAGACGATCGTGCTAAATATTATTTTTCGCTCTTCGCTTGTTTTACGCGATTTTGTTGTAACAGTTGAGTAATAAGTTTTTCCATGCAGAAATTCGAATGAACTAATATTTTTGGTATTGACCTTGAGTGCTTGTGAAATCGGAAAATATTTTTTGAGTAAATTACTAGTTTTATGATATTGATAAAAGTGTATCTAAGTGAAAAAAAATTGACAGAATGTGACATACCCGAGTACAGATATATATAATTAATATTTACAAATTTAATAAAAATAAATTAATGAATACTTTTTCAAGCAATTTATGTCAATTGTGATACACAATGATTTTAGTGAAATCTATACAAACTATGGCCTCATTCACGGCTCAAGCGGCTCTAAGATCCAGGTGGAGCTCCTTAATAGAGTCTACGAGTGTTGATGTACCAGGAGAAGTAACAGATGGTGTCCGATCTGTTGTTGGATGGCTGAAACAGGCACGACTTATACATGAATAGTAATGAAAAAAAAACAAATAAAGAATTACTTATATTGAATTATAAGAAAATAGGCTTCTTAATGTAATATAAATAGTTCTTCGTTTGTTTTTTACTTGAATGTTGTATAGAATTGCTTATAGTTTCATGACAATTAAAGCATGTTTTGATTAATTATAAATAAATATATAATATAATAATTTTAAATATAGTAAGTGCAAAAAATACCATAGACAAATATAAAGATGATTAAAAATAAAACAAATATAGATAAAAAACATAAAAATGTTCTAAGATAATTTATTTCTATTAACACTTTTAAGCAGTATATTTTTTCACTAAATCATAAGATTACTACATACTATAACATTAATAAATGTTTTAATTGTAAAAAGTTACCATAGTTTATTTTCATTAAGCGTTCAATTCAATTAAATTCTCTTGAATAATGGTTTAAAGTAAATAAAACATGTATATCATACAAATAATGTATAAATTAATTAAAAATAAAAATAAAATCATAATACCACCCATTCGTCACATTGGCAGAGTAGTGTGTTACCTATGCACAAATAAATGCCATTCAAATAATTAAAAAAGACATACAATCATATATTATGTATTACAAAGTCTTTTAATAATCTGAACAATTTATTTACCTCTTTAATTAAAAACAACAAATCTTTATTTAAAAAATCATATTAGCTGAATAATTTATTTCCAATACCAAGTTTGTTTAAAAATTAATACTTTAATGGAAAAGGGTGATTATTAATGTTATGTATTGTAGTTAGTAATTCCCATCATGGAAACAGATTAATTTATCATGTCTGTTCACTTAGTATTAATGTTTTGTTTGCATTTTTAATTTACTCATTCACTATCTTCCACACCACCTTTGCTTTGCACATCTACAATTGCTCAAATGTAGATGGTACGCGCATAGATAGATAAAACCTTTATTAACACACACCACAATATATAATGAGTTTTACATAAATAACAATTATATTTATAAAAACACTCAAAATGTCCGCATAAAAACAATACGAATGAAAATAGGATTACGATGATTTTGGTTTTCGAATAAATTATATATTTAAATTATTTCTGCTTTTAAGCATAATAAATTACAAATAATTTTAACAAATAAACTTTAAATATTAAAATCCATCAAATGAGAACGCATTATGTATTTGTAAATACAAGAGAATTATTTCGGCACTACAATGAACGCAACGCTAACTTAACCGAATCAATCACATCAGAGGCTTAAACATATTCCATTTCAATTATTAATTCATTTGATAATGCAATCAAACAATACAATATTTGTATGAAATTAATTGAGGATATAGTAAGTTGTTTAATAAACTCGACTCATAGTTTTAATCCGAATTATTGTAGCGTTAATTTCTGGTCAATTTGAAAATGTTAGCAACCTCAAAGCTTTTCGTATTTCTATCCGATTATTATTATAAACTTGTTGATTATACGCTATTCTCAGAATATTACCCAATTTGGAAAAAAATATCGTTACATAGTTCATTTATTAAGAAAATACTCGTAAACTATACAACATCACGCTTATCGTACGAAGGCAGTACAGTACAGTAGAGTAACGTGGATGAAACATGAAATCGTGGATGAAATCGTCTTGTATAATATATATTATTTGATGTATATATAATATATGTAGTATTTGAGAAAAAAAACAAATAGTTATTATTATGAGAAAGAGAATAGATAGTGCACCTGTGTTTGCACACACATATGTGCAATGTATATCTGTGGAAATCAGGAGAACATCATTATTATGTCTAGAACCTTTCGATTTTCAACTTTAAACATACTGCAGAGAGTATAATTTTCAATGACATTATCTAGACGAAGTTTAGTTGTCTATCATAATATCGTTATATGTTACATTTAAATTATTGCAAAGAAATATGTATTATTCCATCATAGTGTAAACTTTCTTAATTTCGAAGGTATTAAAATTCAAACATTCTTCTCCGTCTTAACAGTTTTATTATTTTAATATAACTCAATATTATCCACAGTGGTAATACAATTTGTTTTACAACTCAAAAATTACCGTTCCTCTTTTTAAAAAACCAAACAATGCGAGCTTCTTGCTAGTACTCAACTGACTAATCATAAAATAATATTTTTCGGAACCGGTAGTCAAAATAGAGCTACTAAATAATAAAAGTACGAAATATTTAAATATACAATATAAAAAAATAAACAAGCAAAAATCACGTTTTGTAGTAAATATGACAATAATATAAATTATAACTTATTAAATTATTTTCATAATGCAGACATATTTTAATGGGCACGGCTATTCTTTACAAAATGCTCAATAGTTATTTTAAATCACAGTATGATTATTTTATCAAACTAACAATAGTAATGCGTTTTCAGTTTCGGGCGTTACGATCGTTTAAAAATGATTGGTAGGACCGATACGGACGTAGCGACCCGTATGACGGGAGGTCCCCCTCTTGATGTTATCGTAACATTTTACGATAATAATAATTCGTAGGTAATAATTCCGTATGAAGATCAGATATTTTTTTTTATTCATAAGTAATAGCCTGAAAATGTTTCACTGGGTTTATTCCATCACGTCGCTCCAATGAGGGTTGAGGATATTTTAGATATTCAATGGAAGCGTCGAACATGTATGCATGAAAATGATAATGTGTGATAACGTACCCTTGGGTATCATCATAAATCATCGTCGATTTACATTACGTCGAATAACAGAACAATAGTAACGGCCTGTGAATGTCCCACTGTTGGGCTAAGGCCTCATCTCCCTTTTTGAGGAGAAGGTATGAAGCTTATTCCACCACGCTGCTCCAATGCGGGTTGGTGGAATAAACATGTGGCAGAATTTCAATGAAATTAGACACATGCAGATTTCCTCACGATGTTTTCTTTCACCGTATAGTGTCCAAAGCGCCGAGTGCGCCCCGAACATCGGAATACCCACTAAAAAACCAGTGACACCCTTTCCGTCTTAACGAGGAGCGCCACGGGTTCGCTTTCGCATACTACCGTGAGTATGCTCGTCCACCTACCTATACTATTTTAAAAAATGATTTAATTTGTACAATTTCAGAAAACTTATATTATTTCTGAAGTTACAAAGACTAAACTAAAACGTTTATATGGCTTCACTGAAAGTTCAGAAGATCACTTAAACCAAAACGATTCAAGTCTTTACTTAAAGATCGTGAATGTTCGTCAAGTGAAATTACGTACAAAATAAATCACTTAATTCAGTAAGAAAAAACGAGGTCGATTGGTCTAGTGAATTCAGTGATCACCTACTTCGCAATATTATAACAGTCTGTCTCTCCGTCTGAACACGATATACTCGGAAACGACTGAACGGATTTCTATGCGGCTTTCGCCAATGGGCGGAGAGATTCATAAAAAAGGTTTGGGTGTTTAATCCATTTCATGCAAATACGACAATGATTACGGAAGATTTTTTAAAAATCACGCCGACTGGGAATTTAAGTCGCGTGCGTCGCTTAAACCAATAGATATGTATAATAATCTAATCACGTGCAAAGCCGCAGGGGTAGCTTGTATACGATAAAGAAAGGTAAAAAAAATGTAAGTATAAATACAAGCTATACGTGCCATCTTCGCACGGGTTAAATAAGGATTTATCCCGTAAACTATAATATATAAATATTCGCTAACAAATATCTTGGCTCTACTGTGCTAATGCAACGCCTCTGCATTTTTTTTTTAATTATAATAATTATAAAAAATGTTTATAAAACCACTGGTTCGAATTGCAGTGTGAAAGGCAAAATTTAAAAAAATAATTAATCTGTACCGGCAGAAGGCGATCGTTTCGTTTCCAAGGCTTATAATAATCCAAGTAATTATTTGTTTTCTAAGATCTTTTGGTTCACAAACAAATTGTCTGAACAAAACTGGACTTTTTCTATTCTGTCATAACACGGAAAATAATTTAACGCGTCCACTTACTATGATAGCTATGATAGTACGTGTATTATATATATTGGTAATACTGACTTAAATCCAGACTATCTAAAACATCACCGAAACAATGAGAGTTCTCCGCTAAATAAGGCAAGGGCTGTGTTGAGGTTTCCAAATAGCACACACCATCAAAGTGTGTACTGCTTAAAATTGCATAGCGCGATCGCTTTTTATGCACAATTAAACTAACAAAAAACAAATTAAATATACTTACTGTATTTCAAGTATGCTCTTAAAAGCACTTTTTACAAAATAAATATTAATGTGCAAAATAAAAACCGAAGTGTTTATTTTCGAATCGTATATTTTTAGCAATCAATTAATAATTGTAACGTTTATGTTTTTGGAATAGCTTTTAGTGCCGGACTGTAATGGTAAATATTTTAATAAAGATATTGAAAATTGAATTTTAAGGATAAAAATATTTGAATTAGTCGTATGTTGTTTTCCTTGTTGTTGATCTAAATTCAGTTCAAATTTGTTTTTAAGTAATTATTTTTCTGACGCTTCGACAGAGTTGCAAGGTCAGGTCAGCTGACAATATTGGGAATGCTTTTGTATATTGCCTGCAAGTTTATACCCATCATTTTTTTATAGAATAGGGAGACCCATATGCTCGTCCGAGCATATGGGCCACCTGATGGTAAGTGGTCACCAAACGTCCTTAGACATTGGCATTGTAAGAAATGTCAACCATCGCTTACAAAGCCAATGCGCCAACAACCTTGGGAACTGAGATTTTATGTCATTTGTGCCTGTAATTACACTGGCTCACTCACCCTTCAAACCGGAACACAACAATATCAAGTATTGCTGTTTTGCGGTAGAATATCTGATGAGTGGGTGGTACCTACCCAGATGAGCTTGCACAAAGCCCTACCTACTAAGTCAATCATATGGATAGTAAATTTACATGCTCTAGTATGTAGTATAAAATAAGCGCCGCATAAATCTAAAATATAATGTATTTATACAACATGATTACGACCTACACTAATAAAGTTTGAGGAAATACGATAAATTATAACGATAACCTTAGAACCTTGCGGTTATTATTCCTAGACATATGATAACTACTAAAATTATTATTTTTTGTCAATATTATGTGTCGGAATTTCAGTGAAGTTAGATGCGGGTTGTTTCCGAGTATGAGATCGATTTGATGTTCCCAACTAACTGTGACATCGATTCCATAACGCATGATTTAAGCAACTCCTTTCTTTGCCCACCTCAAAAAAGTGGAATTCTTTACCAGTAACTAACCAGTACTACTAACCAGTACTAAACGTGTTCCCCTACTCTTATACCTTGGGTTTCTTAAAACGAGACGTGAAGAGGCATGTTGCGGGCCGGCAAGGCGAGGGCGGCTAGTGCACAACATTCTTCCCGAGTGTCCTGGCTTTCGTCTCGTTTGGACTCTTCTACCACTTGTCATCAGGTGGAGTGGAGGAATTTGCCTTCCAGGTGAATATAAAATAATATATAAAAAAAAAAAATTAAGCACATGAAAATTCAGTGGTGCTTGCCTGGGCTTGAACCCGCGTCCACGGTTAAGATTCACACTATTTAACCGTAGCGGCTCGATTTATAATAGCGTCGTTAAATATTCAAGTCAAATATGTATCAATGTCCTCGATATCCAATGTATTGGTTAGTGATCTCGCATTTATGACGTAATCATAAAATTAAATTCCGTTGTTAACACCTTGATTTTTCTGTCAAACCTCGCTCTATACATATATACATAGTATACAATTCTAAACACCACATGTAATGTTTTATTTAAACTGCGAAACTAGCTGTTGTTTTTTTTTTAATTACGCGCTCGTCTGTTCCTAAAATAGGCAACGGAATGCCTATGTTCTACGTAACAGCTGACTGATATACATATTAACTTATAAATCAAATATTTTTTAAATACATGATATGTACATAATGCATCCAGGCTCGTCGCAACAATAGCGGAAGGCAGGGTGAGTGTCAACTGCGCCTACAGATCATCCTAACATATAATAATTGTAACTTAATTACCGTGTAACGATAATTAATAATTAAATCTAAATGTGTTATTTTTAAACTATTAATTTGGTATATTCTACTCGAATAAAGCATAGAGGGTATTTATATTCAATAGTTTTTAATACTTTTCAAGTATCAACCATCTAAAGACAGCATTTTCCAAGTGCGAAGAAATTTTGTCTTATATTCAAACCAGGCACTTGGTAACAGACGATGCTAGAGTTTTCATATGTATACGTCTAGCTTCCGCTCGCGGCTTCACATGTGGAAGGGGGTGAGTTAGTGACCCGATGTCCCTTTCTGTATATCTGACAACGTGTATGCAAAATTTCAACCAATTTTTGTGATAATCGGTTAAAAAAGTGTCGAAGCTTCTTAATCTCGAGATAAACTAACTTACTTACTTCAATTATTATATAAGTAACTACCTGTGCATCCCGACTTCGTACGATTGATTACGAATTTCACTTATTAAGTTTATTACACACAATTTACAAACAGTATATAAGGAACAGGTCGAGGAAATTATGCAAAGGCGGTCTTATCACTTACAGTGATATCTTCCAGGCAACTTCTATTAAAAAAAAAACGAGATAGCAGTAGCACCACTCACTCTCGCAAAATCGGTTCAATTGTTTTAAAAGAGTTCAGTGACATTTACGCGGAATCTACATATATGTATATATATGTATATAAGAATAACTGCCAACACACACAGCCCTAATTACTGGGGCTACCATGAAAATTTGCATACGACTTCCTTTTACACAATAGGTTAGCACTAAGGAAATATTTTTGAAAATTCAATCCCAAAAGGGATAAAAGTGTGTGAAAATCCTTCGTTTTTAAGAAAGAGCTATTGAAATTGTTATTTAGTCTTTTCCTTCACAATTCCTTCTTACTTATAAATAAATAATTTCAAATCTTTTAACGTCACTTCTAATTTTCTTAATCACCACAGATAAACTATTATCGAAAATTAAATGCCCGCGCGAAACTTAGCAATCATTTATAAAATATTATAATTATTTCTGTACATGTCTTTATAAAGATCGTCTCAATTCTAAAAGCGACAAATTGCTTTGACACCGTCGAATACAGCGACAATCAAACGCAACCGGCCTTGAGGCGCCCTTGTTATCATTTCTGGCGATCAATCTTTGTTGAGAGTTTTTTTACCCTTTTCAATGATAACGCTCAGCCTCAGCTCAAATTCGGGGTTTAAGATAAATATAGTATCGTATGAGGCTGATTAAACTATGTAAAAAGTTATTTCTTGTCAGCTATGTATAAAATATCACTACTCTGGGCACGGAAGGCCGTATGTAAAAACAGTCTTATTTTAAATAAGAGCATAACGATTGAATATTTAATTAGTCTTATTATTTTCAAAGACGAATTAAAATAGTAATAAATAATAGAGAAATTAAAAAGTAAATAAAAAATGTCGGTAATGACTTTTTGCCATTTTTCGTTCACAGAAACTATATGGTAATTCTGTTAAGTTGTTATTATTACTATCACAACGATCCGATACGAGATCCGATACGAGATCCGATACGAGTTCCATATATATTTTATAGTATAGGTAGGCGGACGAGCATATGGGCCACCTGATGCTAAGTGGTCACTAACGCCCATAGACATTGGCATTGTAAGAAATGTTAAGCATCGCTTACATCGCCAATGCACCACCAACCTTGGGAACTAAGATATGTCCCTTGTGCCTGTAATTACACTGGCTCACTCACCCTTCAAACCGGAACACAACAATACCAAGTACTGCTTTTGCAGTAAAATATCTGATAAGTGGGTGGTATCTACCCAGACGAGCTTGCACAAAGCCCTACCTCCAGTTAATATATAATGAATGTGGAATTGCATGGCAGGCACCAATATTTTATAACTTAAAAAAAGCTAAGTAACATTCCTTTAATGTCCCACTGAGTGTAAAACTCTGTCCGGTCGTGTAGGATTGCCATCCCAACGGATCGGAGTGAGTAAATAGAGTGTGCACACACTTGTGCACTATATTTCCTTCGGAGTTGGCTAATCTCTCTTGGAATTGACTGTCGTGGCCGAAATCGATCAGAATAACATATTCGGTTGAAATTCCATTTTCTGTATTTTCGATTATTCGTGAAGCCGTGTTGGCTTTTAAGGTCGAAAATAATATAAAACCTTTGAATATTCTACACAATAAGCGATCATATAACCCACGCTCGGTGGTTTGAAGAAATCACCGAGAAGTCTTGTATATTTCGGAAGAAATTCCGAGACATGCAGGATTCCTCACAACGTTATATCCTAATCTGCACGTCCGCAGCGAGGTGAATTAAAATCTGCATCCTTCCGTAACAAGAGGAAAATGCCTTTGCTGCGGCAGAATTCAAGTTACATTCCGAAGCGATGGCAACGATTCAAAAGAATATAATTTGAATGACCATTAAAGGATATTAATAAATAAATAAGGCATATTACATTGTTCGATCATATATAATATTAATTACGTTTTATCCATAGCACCGCTCGCGTCATAATTCTGAATTGCTCAATATCAATCATCTCATCTCTTTTTCAAAAACGAAGAATTTCCATAAAAACCTTCACCCGCCTTATCACTTTCTTAGTGCTAACCTAATGTGTATACAATTTTTCATGGTGCTAGCGCCAGTAGTTTGGGCTGTTCGTAGATTTTTTTTTTATATAATAGGAAGGCGGACGAGCATATGGGCCACCTGATGGTAAGTGGTCACCAAACGCCCTTAGACATAGGCATTGTAAGAAATGTCAACCATCGCTTACATAGCCAATGCGCCACCAACCCTGGGAACTAAGATTTTATGTCCCTTGTGCCTGTAATTACAAAGGCTCACTCACCCTTCAAACCGGAACCAGCAATATCAGACAGATGTGTCAATCAGACAGTTACTCTCCATATATATTGTCTTTATTCACAGATTCGTATATGTCTGAAAGAGAGTAACAAGCGAGTTTCTTGGCGGTTCCTCTCAGTAGAATCTACTTTCCGAACCGGTTAATTAATTGAATGAAAAAAAATACACATATATCGTGGTACAATACGAATATCTTTTTTATATTCTTTGTGCTCGTTTATTTTTCATTCCACAAAAATAAACGCGGACAAGTTATATAATAAACGCGTACTATAATAAAGTATGACATGGATTTCTCGCCAGCGAGACATTAGATTAGCCTGGGGTCGAACGGAATCTTATATAAAAATACAATTCGAGGACACGTAGAAGAGTGATGTTTAGATAAGACCTTTTTATTCAATGTCTGAATATTCCACATACAAGCAAAGTTGATTGCTTTTTACATTTTTTACTTTATCAGATTGTTGTTGATTTTTGAGAATGTTGTATTAACTATAAATAGATAAGACATATTATTTCAGTAACAGCCTGTGAATGTCCTACTGCTGGGCTAAGGCCTCTTCTCCTTTTTTTAAGGAGAAGGCTTGGAGCTTATTCCACCACGCTGCTCCAATGCGAGTTGGTGGAATACACATGCGGCAGAATTTGAGTGAAATTAGACACATGCAGGTTTCCTCACGATGTTTTCCTTCATCGTCAAGCGTGAGATGAATTATAAACTCAAATTAAACACATGACAATTCAGTGCTACATGCAACTGTTGTACTGTACTTGTTTGAACACATGATCATCGGTTAAGATTCACGCGTTCTAACCACTAGGCCATCTCGGCCTTATTATCACGGCATACTATTATATTTTTTTATTATATTAATCATAAAATATGGTTAATATGTCTTTAATAAAATGCCTTTAATATGTCTTGCGCAAAAATCGCGCAAGACAAATGTGCGAACATGTAACATTTAATTGTAAGTTATTAATTCATTTATATACAATTCGAATAAAACTTTCGGTTCTTTAGAGTATAATTAAAATACCAAAACGTGACAGCGCTATATTTAATTAAGTAAAATGTCAATTCCAAAATGATTTAAGAGCCTTCTTGAATAGAAGTAATACTGATTATTGATATAGCCTTCTTTCATTACTGTCGTGATATTAAATCGGTCTTTATATTTGATACCAAAAATAAATGGTCACGACCTTTAGCAGTATTGCCAATTGTAGTAATTGCGTCAATTTGTCGTACTAAACAAGACGGCTTTAGTGCATTAATTCTGCTAAAAGACCAAAAGTTGGAATCGCAGTTTAATCTGCCTGCCTATTAACCCGCAGGGACTGGCCATGACAGCAATTCTATTTCCTTTATAGAGTAGTTGTCCATTATAGAGTACGATGAATTGGAAACACTAACGAAGTACTTGATAGCTGAAATGCTTTCAGAATTTAAATCAATTGATGATAAAACTGATGAGCATGATTCATATTTAACTCAAACTTGCTACATGATATTTTTGAAATCCATTTGGATTATACACATTGTTCAATAATGGATTGGTTATATTCTTATTATTAATAATAAAAGCAAGCCGATTACATAAGTACAGTAACAGCATGTTAATGTCCCGCTGCTGGGCTAAGGCCTCCTCTCCCTTTTTGAGGAGAAGTTTTAGAGCTTATTCCACCACGCTGCTCCAATACGGTTTGGTACAATACACATGTGACATAATTTCGATGAAATTAGACACACGCAGGTTTCCTCACGATGTTTTCCTTCACCGTCAAGCACGAGATGAATTATAATCACAAATTAAGCACATGGAAATTCACTGGTGCTTGCCCGGGTTTGAGCCCACGATCATCGGTTAAGATTTACACGTTCTAACTACTAGGCCATCTCGGATCGATTTCATAAGATTACATGCAGATGTGCCTGTAAATAAGAATGGTTCTAATATGATTTCAAACCCGGCAAGTACCGGAAATTTTCATGTGCTTAATTTGTGTTTATAATTCATCTCGTGGTCGATGAAAGAAAACTGCACGGATGAAAATCAGCCACATGTGTATCTACAAATCCGCATTGGACCAGCGTAGTGGAATGATTTCCTAATCTTCTCCAAGTGAGGGAGGCCTTAGCTCAGCAGTCGGTCAATTACAGGCTGTTACTTTTTTTGAAGCTGCTGTAATGTTTAACAATAATCTTAATAAATAATACAAGCTAGATCAAGTTGGTCAGCTGTAATCTATAAATATAAACTGTGTAAAACAAGGCGTTTGCTTGAGTGGGCAGTTGTTTTGCCTTTTTGAACATCTAAGTACAATACGGACGTATTTTAACATTCGTGTTACACAACACTAATATATCGTATCGTATATAACCATACGATATATAAGTGTATTACATTGATTTGTTATCTGTAATTTTATTTCGAACCAAAAAGTTTCTATTGGTTTTTTAAATTGAAATTTCGACTTTTTGAAGCTTGACGCTCTGTGCAATTGTCAATGTTTCATTGATGCTGTAAAAACAGTTAGAGGTTTGTTTATTTATTATTCTAAATCGTAGAAAACTTTCTATTTATATTGGAATCTGTTTAACGAGTCTCGTATTTGAAATATCTTTCCTATCAAGAAACCAAATGATTACAAATCTATACTTTTAAATAATTTTCAAAGCGCATCGTATCAGCTTCAGGTATACAGCTTTTAGAATATAAGCATTTTATTCGCTTTTGCACGATTGTGTAGTTTGTTCCACTTCGTTTTTGTAGCAAACGTCTCTTTTCTTCAAATCTCCATACCAAAAATCAAGATAATCGATTGAAGCATTGAGACGTTAAGCAATCTCATTTACATTTATTTATCATGTGCATTAATTTACATACTTCAGACCATTGACTTGTATGTTATGTGATTTTTTCAATAAATATTACAGGCGTCGCTAGAAGTGAGACAAGTGGGGAGGCGAGCGGTGAGCCAGCTCGCTGGACGAGGCATGGACGATGACGTGTTGATTGTACATTTCAATGATGTATATAATATTGAACAGACTACTAGTAAGTATTATTTATTGGTGGTAGGGCTTTGTGCAAGCTCGTCTGGGTAGGTACCACCCACTCATCAGATATTCTACCGCAAAACAGCAATACTTGATATTGTTGTGTTCCGGTTTGAAGGGTGAGTGAGCCAGTGTAATTACAGGCACAAGGGACATAAAATCTTAGTTCCCAAGGTTGGTGGCGCATTGGCTATAAGCGATGGTTGACATTTCTTACAATGCCAATGTCTAAGGGCGTTTGGTGACCACTTACCATCAGGTGGCCCATATGCTCGTCCACCTTCCTATTCTATAAAAAAAAAAAATTCATGAGAGATGTTAAAAGAAACTAAATGATTATCTGTAGTTTTCCTTAAACTAGAATAAGTCTCTCTCTCTCTCTCTCTCTCTTAGTGAGTATTTAGTTGTAAGCTCATTTCATCTCTTTCTGTTATCATTAATTTAACATTCCAAAGAAGAAGACACCGCCCCCTAAACAACATTAATAGGTAGACGTAATTAGTTAGACACATAGTGACCTGGATTTATTTTTGGAACTGTTTGAGAAGCGAACGGTACGACCACGTTTTTGAATCTCACTGATTAGGACTTATATCGTTTTCTACAAATCGGCTGTTTCTAGATTGTTCTAAACCAATTTTTTTCCTAAAAATTTTTTACAGACACTGAACCAGTGGGAGGTGCGCTACGGTTCAGCACAGCAATTAAAGCCCTTCAGCATCTAAATCCTCTGGTTTTATTTAGTGGGGATGCGTTCTCGCCGAGCATGTGTGAGTAGCATTGTAAGAAGTTACGTAAACGATTAATAGACTGATTAACGTTTTTTTCAAAAATGTTTTTTAAGAAGCCAGACGAGCAAATTCACTTCCTGGTGGTAATTGTTCACCTTCACCCATAGACTGGCACTGTAAGGAATAGGAACCAATTCTTATGCTGTCATCTCTGACCTAACCACGGGCGTTAAGATGTTATATCCCTTATAGCCGTAATTACAATGGCTCATTCACCATTCAAACAGCAGTACAAAATATTGGACTGTGCTAATACTAGAAGTTTGAATACGGACTTTCACGAAACCCATCATCATTGACATAAGCTATATCTCACATATAATTTGTATATATAAAATATAACCTTAGTCCGCCCTGAAATTATAACCGAACAAAATTTGTGGATTCCAAACCAATTAGATGAATATAGTTGATATGATTCCGGTAAAAACAAATAAAATATATCCTATTTATAGTTTTTATATGTTTTCTATATATATATAATACCCTATATATGGGCTGTATATTTAGGGCATCTAGTTTAAAAAATAGCAAGCGAAATTAAATGAAAAGGGCTGTAGGATAATAAAAGTTTAGTAAAATAGTGGACACAAGCATGCTGAGTACTGCGTGCAAGGCGACATTTCTTTGATGTAATAGGTAGGCCGTAGGCGGCATAATCTCTGTAGTAGTCTCCTCAAGGACGTTTGCGGTGATCGATGTTTTTACCATTGTAATTTTGATACTTGAAGCTAATATGATATTTATTAAATTTATACGAATTTTATTATTGTTACATCATATTCCGCCCACATTAATCCACTGCTGGGCATATGCCTCCTCACAGGCGCGCCTATTCCTGTCCTGGTCCTGTGCTAGTCGCATCCATTGAGCACCCGCCATTTTCCCAAAATCTTCTAATCTTCTCAAAAAGAATTATTGTTACAATTTTATAAAAAAATTTATGAAGCGTTTTTTACTAACTAATAATATATTTAATTACGGGCAAGATTTAATAACAAGCCAATTATATATAAGGAATAAAACAGCAACAGTAATGACAATTAAATCAACGAAGTATTACCCTAGTATTTTTATTTTTTTTATAAACTTTATTACACATTCCTAAAGCACTGGATATACAGCAAGTTAAAAGCTTGTAAAGGCCTTATCGCTTCCATTTTGCAGCAATCTCTTTCAGGCAGACAGGCTTAATGTTAGTACATAAACCAAACTAATTTAAATATATATGTATTATTACTTACAGTAAGCACATTCACAAAAGGCGAGCAGATGGTACCGGTTCTAAACGAAATTGGTACTCATTGTGCGGTTTTCGGGAATCATGATTTTGGTACGTATGTCTATGGTAGTTTATCGAATATCTTGTCTCTCACTCATATTTTATTCACTTAATTTAACGCACAGTTTCTCCGTTAATGACCTTGTGTTTAATTTTTCGATAGATGGCTCTGTGGAGTAGTTTTTTCTATTTCATTTGAACTTAACGTAGTGTTTTCTTTTCTTCCATTCGACTGTACCTCTAGTCACGTCTTCAGATTTTCTCTTCTCGCTGCTGATGTCATTTTGGTCTCTGTAATCCTTCATACAGTCCATCCAACTCTCTTTCATCTTTCAGAAATATTTCACCCCCTATTTTGCATTATACACTTTTCCAAATTGTTCTAGATTTCGGCCTAGACATCTTATCGAACCTGGTCTCCCAGTGCAACTTTCCTTGGCTCATGTCGAACGTGATAGACAATGAGACGGGCAGACCACTCGGTGATGGGAAGATAACTCACGCATTACTCTGCAATGGTCATAAGATTGGTCTAATTGGATTAGTGGAACAGGTAATGTATTAAGTTATGGGTTTTTAATAAAAGCGAAGTTTTTTAGTGGGTATTCCGGCACACTTAGTGCTGACGCCGAGATGGCCCTGTGGTAAGAACGCGTGAATCTTAACCGATGATCGTGGGTTCAAACCCGGGCAAGCACCACTGAATTTTCATGTGCTTAATTTGTGATTATAATTCATCTCGTGCTTTACGGTGAAGGAAAACATCGTGAGGAAACCTGCATGTGTCTAATTTCACTGAAGTTCTGCCACATGTGAATTCTACCAACCCGCATTGGAGCAGCGTGGTCGAATAAGCTCCAAACCTTCTCCTCAAAAAGAGGAGAGGAGGCCTTAAGCCCAGCAGTGGGACATTCACAGGCTATTACGGTTAGTGCTGACGTGTCCCCCACTTCTTGTGGGGACCACGTCCACGTTATCCAGCGAGAAAAAAATATGTTTAACCCATCCAGCCACGTCTACACCACCCCACCGTGTCGTTGTATCTAATGTCATGGATCCCAAAAAAGTAGACAAACTAAATTTATATTTTACCACCAAACAATCCTTAATGTTGCGTGTTTGGTATGAAAAGTGAATCCGGTTGGTTCATCCACAAGGTTAGCGGCGCATTGGCGCTTTAGCTATTCTTCCAATGTTGTTAATATTGTTCGTTTATTGGATCGATTTTTTTGTTACAGGAATGGTTGGAAACGTTAGCGACGATAAACCCAGACGAAGTAACTTTTATAGATTTCCTTCAAGCGGGATCAAAGTTAGCGTCGCAATTAAAACAAGAGGTTAGTATATATATATATATATATATATATAGAGAAATACAACAACGCAAGAGTTCTCCTACACCATCCGCCCGATGAACTTGATATTTGTCACAGTTACCCCTTACCCGACGTAGACGCTCACTAAGAACGGATTTTACGCAAATCCTATTAAAAAAACATTTATCTTCTTATCTACCCGTGCGAAGCCGGGATAGGGCTAGTTATGTGATAATTATAATTGAATACCATATGTAATATTTATAAACACCTAAATATATTAACAAAACATTGTAATCTCAAAAGATTAGCTGACCTTAAAAATAATAATAATATAATAATAATTTATTTATTCAAGTAACAAGACTCATATACAAAATTACAAAAAAATAAAATAAAATAAACACTACTATCTACTACTTATACAATTTACTGGTCCAGCCGAAACTTTACAACAGCGATTTATAAATATACAGTCTAGTCTGTTAGCTACCATGATTAGAATTTTGTTTGAGATGGCCCGCACCTTGTGAACCAAGGATGCACACTTTTTTCTAATAATGTTATAAGTATTTAAATTAATAGCCTTGGTGGTGCATTGGCGATGTTAGAAATGGTTAATATAATATAAATCTAATTCCGCCAATGTCTGCGTGTGTCAATGTGTCGGTGAACACTTACCATCTGTTCGCCCATTTCTCCGAACGAAGAAAGTATAAAAAAGACATAAGTAAGGCATGGTTAATATATATGATTTGATTCTAGTAACGGATCTATCTCGAGTTCTTCTTAATAGTCTTGTCTCGCTCTTTTTCCAGGGTTGCGAATATGTAATAGCCTTGACACATATGCGAACGCCAAACGACATCAAACTAGCCGAAGGTTGTACGGACATTGACCTCATTTTGGGGGGGCATGACCATGTCTATGAAGTTCTAGAGGTGAGTCCCTTTTTAATACAATATAGAGAGATAGAGCTGAGATGGCCCAGTGGTAAGAACGTGTAAATCTTAACCGATGATCGTGGGTTCAAACCCGGCCAAGCACCACTGAATTTTCATGTGCTTAATTTGTGATTATAATTCATCTCGTGCTTGACGGTGAAGGAAAACATCGTGAGGAAACCTGCATGTGTCTAATTTCACTGAAATTCTGCCACATGTGTATTCCACCAACCCGCATTGGAGCAGCGTGGTGGCATAAGCTCCACCTTAACCTTAACCTTCCCCTCAAAAATAGGAGAACAGGCCTTTAGCCCAGCAGTGGGACATTCACAGGCTGTTACGGTATAGAGAGAACGTTCATTCCAACAGTGATCAATGTTAGAAATAGCTAACTACGCAATATATATTAATTAAGCACTTTGGTATTGTCATTTTATTGTCGTATTAAAATTAAATGTAAAGCTACCACCGGTTTTGAATGTAGATTAAATTAACGCAATTAAATTTATTTACATATTCCCAGAAATCAACTAATTCTAACTCCGCTCTCTTTTATAATCTATAAAATCTTGTGTTGAGTAAAATGTCACATTGGGCAAAAAGTTGTGCGCAAACTCAGACACATTCTCAATTCCATTCACTATGGCTATACTTTTATCCAATGAAATGCACTGAAGCCAACTGAAATACACAGTATATTATAAGTAGGCGTCACCAACGCCCATAGACATTGGCAATGTTAGAAATGTTAACCATCGCTTTCATCGCCAATGCGCCACCAACCTTGGGAACTAAGATGTTATGTCCCTTGTGCCTGTAATTACTCTGGCTCACTCACCCTTCAAACCGGAACACAACAATATGAAGTACTGCTGTTTTGCGGTAGAATATCTGATGAGTGGGTGGTTCCTACCCAGACGAGCTTGCACAAAGCTCTACCACCAATAAAATTATATATTGTTATTTAAAAAGTAAAGTTATATATTGGTAAAATTTGTTATTTCTTTATAAAAAAGAGTTACAATTATAATTTAAATGACCCCGAAACCCTAAACGAAAATAAGACGTGACTCCCGGGGTTTTGCCAAAAAGTATTTCAAAATAAATAAAAATAATTTTGTTTCAAAAGTAAAAAGTTATATAATTAAAATTACAATGAACCCTCAAAAATGATGTAAGATGACCAAATTCATTGTCAGAAAAAGTAATTTCGCGTGCAAAAACGCTTATTTAAATTATAATAATAATAATATCCTGGGACATTATTGACACACTGCCATCTAATCCCAAACTAAGCAGAGCTTGTATTATGGAAACCAGACAACTGATATACTACATATAGTACTTTTCTTTTGTAAATACATTCTTATATAGATAATTACACCCAGACTCAGGACAAACAAACATGTTCATGCACACAAATGTCTGTCCTGGGTGGGAATCGAACCCACAACCTTCGGCGTGAAAGGCAATATCACGCCAACCGACCCATCAATTACATAATCATTATTGTTACACAGATAAACAATAAATACATTGTGAAAAGCGGTACAGATTTCCGACAATTCAGCAAGATCACGATAAATTTCGGTTCGGAGGTGCCCCGCGTTGACATAGCCGATGTTGATGTGACCAGCTCGTATGAAGAGGACCCAGTTCTGAAGGCGAAGGTCGAGAAATATTCTGGTGAGAGAAACCGTACTGTATCTACTATTACCTATAACGTAATCGTGTATTTATATACGTGGCCGTCATAGGACTTCTTGGCTGGTGTTAATCACCATATTTTATGGTTTTTAAAATAATTTCATAATTCAATAGAATCAATTAATAAATGTAAAGTAAAATATATAATAAAATGGAAACATAGTATGTATATTACTTTTCATAATACTTTATACGATCGAAATATGTATTTCGAATAGATATCGGGCATGACTGCATTAGACGGCATACCGTTTGATGGCAATGATAATAAAATTGTCTGTTTTCAAATCGAATATCATAGTAAGAATCCTTTGCCCAGCAGTGGGATATTTTCGGGTTGTTCCATCAATTTGTTATTTCCTTCCAGCTATGATAGACGGAAAGATGGATGAAGTACTTGGCAAATTTTGCGTACCGTTGGAAGGTAGATTTTCTGTGGTACGCCGTCAAGAGTGCAACCTTGGGAATTGGGTCTGTGACGTCCTCCTAGCGGCTACCGGTGCCGACCTGTTGATCCTCAATTCCGGCACCTTCAGATCTGATCAGGTATATTGTTATTTTATGCAAGAATTTATAGATTGTTATTATAAATTTGAATTCGTATTAAGAAAAAATAAACCATTAGATAGAACAATCACTGAATTTTCATATTCTTTTTATACATCATCTCGTGCTTGCCGTTGAAAAATAAACATTGCAAAGAATCTTACAAGTGTATAATCCTCATTAAAGCATACGGTAGAATAATTCGTAAACCTTGTCCTTAAGATGAAAGGAGGGGTGCCCTAGATTGAAATATATATCTTTAATAGGTTCATCCAGCGGGAGACTTCACTCTTCGTGATCTGTCCACTATCATCCCCATGCGAGACCCTATTGTGGTGGTGGAGGCGACGGGTGAGACTGTCCTCAAGGTTCTCGAGAACGCCGTGTCTAAATACCCTAGCTTGGAAGGAAGGTTTCCCCAGGTAAATAATAGTGGGAACTTTTATATTGGTGCTTTTTATTATTAACGCTATTTATATAATAATATTATCTATTATTATACCACAATAAACAAATAAGTGTTGGTTTGTTAATGATATAAAATTAAAAATACATTTCGGGATTTGGAAGGATTTGGGAATATTTAGGCAGGCGTTCGAGGTTAGGGTGTATGCGATCACACTTGTGTTAAATAAGATGTCCTGCGCAGTTGGCTAATGTCCCTCGCGAATGACTGCCATAGTAGAAATCGTAATCACATTATTATTTATATACAGGATTTCCAAAAGTCAACGATAATTTGAATTCAGAAATAGGCCTTTATTTAATTGGTAATAACATACATACCTTATTATATTATGTATTATATAACATATAACGAAAACCAAAATAAGATTAAACAATTAGTTTAAAACATATATTGAATTACTAACTAAGAAGACAGAGTAAATTAAAATTATTAGGAGAGTTAAATCTAATGAATGTGTCTGTGTGAGTGCGTGTGTGTGTTTGTGTTTGTAAGTTTGTATTGTACGTTTTAAATTGTATTTTTATCTCGTTTAATTATAGAATTTTTAAAAGCTGGCTTTGTTATGTTAAACAAATTAATTTCTGAGTATTCTATATTATATTTTACTATTAAAATTATGCCTACAAAATAAAAATGACTTTTTAATATTGCAAAGTATAATGAACACCGTTATAAGCTTTTTTAAGTGCAGTGATTATGTGTTATGTATTTTAATTTCAAATGTTACTATTCTATTTTCAGATAATTATCTTTCTATAGCCAGTAATCTTGTTAATGAATATGATCCCAAAAAAACCAGTATGAATCAATGTGCCCATATTATATCACTTGAGTTTATTTATCAATATTCTCTACTGATTTGGTCAGGAACTGCTCTTAGAAATACCCGCTTTTTGCGTGTACCTCATTTTAAATCACTTTAAATAAAATATATTTTTCCTCCAGGTAGCCGGAGTGTCGTTCGCTTTCGATCCCACGAAGCCACCAGGCGAGAGAGTTGCGGAACAGGTAGTGAAGATAGGCGATGAATACCTTCAACGTGACCAGAAATACCGGCTAGCTGTGAAACAGTACCTACACTCTGGCAACGACGGCTTCACAATGCTACCCCAATGTCCAGTGTTGGTGAGTTAGGCAATTTTCTTATTAAATTTACATTTTTTTTTTATTGTATTAGGTAGGCGGTCTGAGGAGTGTGCCACTTAATGTTAAATGGTCACCACCGCCCTCATACTTCGGCATTGTAAGAAATATTAATCATCACTTACATCGCCAATGCGCCACCGACCTTGGGAATTAAGATGTTAAGTCCCTAGTTATACTGGCTCAATCGTCCTTAAAACTTAATGAGTACCCAAACTCCTGGTATAACGCTACCACCAAATATGTTCTTCGAAATTAACGCCTGCAGTTTTTTTTAAACATAATTTTGAGAACGTAGAGAATGTAGAAGTCGAGATGGCCCAGTGGTAAGAACGCGTGACTCTTAACCGATGAACGTGGGTTCAAACCCGGGCAAGCACCTCTGAATTTTCATGTGCTTAATTTCTGTTTATAATTCATCTCGTGCTTTTCGGTGAAGGAAAACATCGTGAGGAAACCTGCATGTGTCTAATTTCATCGAAATTCTGCCACATGTGTATTCCACCAACCCGCATTGGAGCAGCGTGGTGGAATAAGCTCCAAACCTTCTCCTCAAATAGGGAGAGGAGGCCTTAGCCCAGCAGTGGGACATTTACAGGCTGTTACTTTTTACTTTTAGAGAATGTATACGTTGATATAATAAATTATGTTCCTAATTCCAGGTGTCAGAGGACATGTGCCCCGAGATAGGGATGGCTATACAGAACCACTTCGCAGCGATCAACGTGAGGACGGGGAAGTCGAGGCCGTCCAAACATAGACAATCTCTCGTCACATTAAGCCGAAGGTTAGTGCTTTTAGCAAAATATATTTTGTATATAGTTAAATTATGGTGATGATTTCGGCCACGGCGCAAAATTTCAAGAGAGATTAGCCAACTGCGCAGGACATATTATACACAAGTGTGTGCGCAAACAGAGATGCACTCTCTATTCCGTCATTCTCATAATCCGATAGAACGGCAAATCCGACACGACAGGTAAGAGTTTAGGCACATGATAAAAGGCTTTACGTGTTTTCTGAGGTACAAGACTACACACTTCCAACTTCCAGACTCCGGGCTGCTACTGAGGTTTTACCACAGGAAAACACAATAACTTCTTATTGGCCCGATCTGGGGGTTAGAACGCAGGACCTCGGAAGCGATCTTACATCTAGTCCATTAGACCAACGAGGCAGTCACGTAATGAAATACGTTGTGTATGGTGTAAGGGATTCTGTACAAACTTTATACATAGGTACACTAGTTTTTCTATCCTACCGCCAAGTATTAGCTTTGTATGACTGTGTTCTATTTTTAAAATATAATTTGTTTGAAATCGTTTTCAGGCACAGCCTTGTAAAGATGTTGGATGGTAGCGAACTAGATGGTCCACCGCCATTACGCAGAGCGTCCTCATCCGTAGTGGAACCTACGCACTCTACACATCACAGGTGAAATAAATTATAATTAATATTTATCAATTTTTGATGACGTAACTACTCATATTCATCCATAATCATCATTCCTTTGCACCAAACTTGGGGAAAATGCAATTAGATTAATGATTAAGGATTGCCCTAGGGCATCCGCGCCTACATCAGAATCAATCAAAATTAATCTTTAATCGTGATTGATGATTACTAGCTGTAATCGTTAATCATTAATCTGATTACATTTTAGCCAAAACTGTTTTTCACTTAAATTAGCGATAAATATTCTTATTGGAAATTGATAATGGGTGGGCCTGATCGCACCCAGACCAATTTTATCTCATCTCAGACTGACCCGACGCGCGTCGCTCGATGACTTGGAGCAGAATGCCTGTGATCTTGCACCCAAGATCGAAAATCGGATTGTGATACTTGATAGACCAGAGGTAACTGTATTCAATTATAAACAGTAAAATATTCGTTTAACGTGATGTCACGTAGGACCTTTTGGGATTGAGAGGTGTATGATGTCAAAAGATGTAGCAAATCATATAGAATTTATTTGTTTTTGTTTATGTTTAAATTTTTAATAAAATTTGTGTGAACATATGATATTCGTAAAACAGTGATGTCATCAAGTAATTTGCTCATGATTCTAATTGTGTCCAATCGATTAGTAATGACTCACGAAAATAGCCATTTCGCCAATAGACATTTCGCCATTTCGGTCTCTGAATTTGAGCTGAACAGACCTTGAAGAAAGACAAAGAATACGATTATTTAAAATCTGTTTTTGAAATCGCTGCTATCGATTGCTTGTCTAACATTAATTATTTCCATGGATATTTTTGAACGTAGATTTTTTTACCAAAGGTTACAAGTAAGCCTCGATTATTTTCAAAAAAATAATCAAATGGTCTGCTTTTTTATATTATCAAAAGGCCTAGAGGCCTCGTCGATTTTCGTTATTTGTATACATAATGTGAGCATTCCTAGAGGCAGACATGAGCAAATTATACATTGTAACTTTCTATTCGCACATTTCGTTTTGCAGTTTCAAAAGGTTTTATCCTAGCAGCTAGTTTGACCCACATTGGGCGCCAGTATTAAAAAAATATTTTTTTATTTTGTTAACTCCAATCACATAACAGTTATTAGATTTTAATTCTACCATTCATAGATATAAAATTGGACTTGTAAAGTTTATCGAAGTTTACCGAAACAAACATCTTGAAACTGTTTGCCATTGATATTTGATTTTTATTCCAATTCAAAACTAGGAAATTTTCTATTTCATCCAATATTCATAACAGTGTATGTAGGCGATTTTCTTAAAAACTATTCCATCCTCTTGCTTAATATTTCGAAGGTTTTTGAAAATTATTATTTTAATTTATAGTAGAAGCTTAAACTATAAACATATCATAATATATATTTACTAATAATATTGTATATATTTCCTTAATTCGGCAGAAATTTCAAGAATTATTAGCGGAGAGAGCAAGATGGGAATCGGACTCCGTTATAAAGGAGGTAGACGAAAACTCGCCATAATATGTTATCCATTAATTATAAACGTCTTATTTGTAATGCTAATTGTTTAGTCAATAATAAACATTACCGGTCCTAGAGCAAAGTGTGAAAAGTCGTAGATAGAAATGGATATTTTAAAATCTTATGACAAAATATAACGCGCTTGATTATCGAATGTCGCTCCAATGTACGCTTTTAATTCTTAATTATATACAATTTTTTTTTTTTATAGATTAGGAAGGTGGACGAGCATATGGGCCACCTGATGGTAAGTGGTCACCGAACGCCCTTAGACATTGGCATTGTAAGAAATGTTAACCATCGCTTATAGCCAATGCGCCACCAACCTTGGGAACTAAGATTTTATGCCCCTTGTGCCTGTAATTACACTGGCTCACTCACCCTTCAAACCGGAACACAACAATATCAAGTATTGCTGTTTTGCGGTGGAATATCAAAGTAGAATATCAAATATATGGTATTTAAATAAATACCTTTGAAGCGACAAGATTTATAGAAATTAAACCTTAAAGCTAACGGTCCGGAGTGAATATCCGCTAGATTATTACATGGATAATAGATCAATTGACTATTTACAAAGAAAGCTCTAAGATCGGTATTATATATATATGTATATAATACCGATATATATATTAATTAATAATATATATAATTATAATATAATATATATATATATTAATTAATATAACTAAATTAAAATAATTTATTCGTATAATCGTATTATATATAAGTCGTTATACTATTTTAATTTATGTTATAGATTTATGTTCTAAAAAATTTAAAAACAAAAAATCGTGTCCGTTAACAGAAGATTGATAAATGGCGGAAACTACTAACGTTTGTAGAGACAGCAAAAAAATTAACACTGAAAATAATATTAAATGAAAAATTGTCTATAGTTAAATTTATTATATAATTATTAATTGGAGTGGAAATTATTTTGACGTTTATAATACTAATTAATGACAATAACGATAGAAATACCAAATAATTTAAACGAAAATACACTAATATAAAATGTACGAGCAAGAGTAAGAGAGACGCGAATAGTGTGCGAGAGGGACGGCACAAGATCAGCCGCCATTTATAAATCTTTTTTCTATTACGCACGAGTTCTGTCAAGAATGTCACAATTATTAAATATTTCTTAATTTAGCACATATTCGAAATTCAAATATATTTTTTTGACGTATTTATTAGATTTGGAATTAATTTCAAAGCAAATCTTCCAAGATTGCCTGTAATTACTTTGTGTCCTTATTTAGTATTAAAAACACCTGCTTAATCAAACGAATCAAAGGTGACGTATTCAAACGAAAAAAATCGAAACAAAAACGCATATATACATATATTCATGCGACAAAATTTCGTTGTATTCATGTGGATCGTACGCCGAGATGTAGCATAATTATGAAACTATCGAAATTTATTTTAATTGTTGTATTGAGAATATTTTTATAAAATAAATAGTTTTCTGAACTTTGCTGAGTGTTGCCATCATTTAGCTATGAATATTTTTGTGATATCACTTTTAATTATGTTTTATTATATCATATTCCTCTTGACAAGATTCAGGGGAAGTCTACCTCACATACCGTTAGTATTGTGGCAATAGTTTGTATTTCTGTATTCTGTGGTTTTATGATGAGCCAGTGGAATTAAAAAGTACATACAAAAATCTTACATAAATGCAAAAATGATACAGTTATTTGCGCATCGCTATCGAGAAGCAGGTGTGGCGCCCCATATTATTAAAAGATAAAGCGAGACGGCATGTCTTGAAATTATAATACCAACTTACTTATATATTGTTGATTATTTTATCTGAAATATAGTTTGAATTATTTTAGATTATCTTACCTGAAGACTGCTTTAAGATCAGTTTGTTTTATTTTTATTTTTTATAAAGTAAAATATATATTAATATAATATGTAATCGTAGTTACCAATTTTTATTTACAAAACGTTCAGATAATGCTGAAGATATTTTTATATTTTGTTTTCGTTAATAATAAAAAAAATATAATTAATATATTTAATTTACGGATTATGAGATTATCGAGAGATTTTACACAGTCGACTTTACCTATAAATGTTGTTTAGGGGTGATAAGTTAAATAATGATCTATCTTCTTCTTTCGTATGACAAAACAATGATGACAAAAAGAGTCAAGTGTTTAAATAAACACCCGCTAAATAAGGTTCATAAGTAAAGCCGTATATTCGTTTTAATTATTGAAAATATTTAATTATATAATAAGTTTGAGGTTTTATTACAAGCTAATAATTGTATTGCTATTTAAAATTAATATAATTTCAAAATTAGAACTTATTTCATGCGGTATATATATTTTTTTAACAATAATAATAGAAATTAGAATCTTATTATCATGATTTAAGAATGATATTCGCTTGAAATATATCAAAGAACAAGTAGCTACCTCATATAGTATTTCTTAAATAAGTATTAAAAACAAAAAAACTTCGTTTCTCATCGTCAAATTTTTAATAGTTGCTAGTTTTTTTTTTTTTATAGAATAGGAAGGCGGACGAGCATAAGGGCCACCTGATGGGAAGTGGTCACCAAACGCCCTTAGACATTGGCATTGTAAGAAATGTCAACCATCTCTTATACAGCCAATGCGCCACCAACCTTGGGAACTAAGATTTTATGTCCCTTGTGCCTGTAATTACACTGGCTCACTCACCCTTCAAACCGGAACACAACAATAACAAGTACTGCTGTTTTGCGGTAGAATATCTGATGAGTGGGTGGTACCTACCCAGATGAGCTTGCACAAAGCTCTACCACCAGTACAGTAAGTTATATATATATACCGGATATCTCTCATCAACTCTACCCAGAATGAAAGCTAAAAAAATTATAAAACCGTGCATATTCTTTTTAATATAACGAGCCAATTTCAATTAAATCATAAACACGTTAACTTACAGTAAAGGATGAGCGAAATTTTATGAGTTTTATTGTAAATGAAATGCTTCGTTCGTAATTTATTGACGGCTTACAATCCGTCTATATATAATTAAAAGACTGTCTCGTTGGTCTAGTGGCTAGGTATAAGGCCGCAGATCTCGTAGTCCCGGGTACAAGTCTCAGGTCGGGCTGATAAAAAGTTACCGAATTTGTCTGTCGAAGATTGTCAGTAGCAGCAAGAGTGCACATATGTTCTCGCACACACTCGTACGTAGTATACTTGTACTAATATGTCATGCGCAGTTGGCTAATCTCTCTTAAGATTGGCCTGTATTAAAAAATAACGGTCTTTTTTCCAATTTCACGATGACATATGTCAAAATGAAACGTCACTTTAAATGTCAAATTTGACAGTAACGATGTTAACATAAGCTAATTGAATAGCTGTAATATTATTAATCGTTAAACAATAAAAAATACACTCGTCTTCCTATGTATTCATTTTAAGCAATAATTTAACTTATGACTATGTATAGAAACTTCTATATATAAATATAATGTATATATAAATTTTTGTGGACAAGTCAACGAGATCATGTAAAAGTGCAATCATATAAGGGGATTATTATAAAGAATAAACCGAATCCTCATCCGATCATATGTATTATATATTTGTCTGTTCATTCTAATCTAAAACACTAACAAAATTTAGATCATTTTTAATGGCCTTACTTAAATAAATGTTGTTTAGTAACTGTTTAGTTAAACAATGATTTATCTCTTTCTTTCAACATTGATTTGACATTCGAAAGAAGAAGACGACATTGTTTAACTAACCACTACCCTTAACAACAGTTAAGACTTTGTTAGACAGCGGACGGAGCGGGTATTCATAATAGTAACGGGCCAGGTTCCGCCGTCTGTTTGAACATGCATATGTAAATCCGTAAAACATGAAATGTTCGGTAGTTACTATTAAAATAAATTGTTTATAATATATATAATTTCATTTATGATAGCAACTATTCAACTATATAATAATAATTAAATTTGTTTCATTTCTTTTTAATCAAAAGATTATTTACACTGCCGATGATAATGATAAAATATACGTCCAAGTTTGTTTTATTAACGAAATTATCTTATGAGAACTAGTACTAAAATCATTTATTATTTTAATTGTAATTAAATGGCCTAACATTTAAATACTTATTTTTGTAAAAAAACTTGTCATTTGTTCTTGTCTAATTAATACAATTATTTATCTGTACATAAACGATATTTGTTATCTGTAAGCTTTGTGGTAAGGCAGAGATGGTACCGAGTAATCAATTATTCCATTATAAAATAATAATACATTTCGTTGCTGCTTGACGAAGGATGAGTGAACGAGATGTCTATACAAGGACTATTGATTTAGCTAATGGCTCACTGGCTCACTCACCATTCATATCTAAACAGCAATGAATTGTTGTTTGATGATATAATTGATGGTAAGTGGATGAAACATACGTATGAAACTGATATTTGAAAGTAGTAATATAAAAGATGGAAAGTCACCGTAATTATAAATCTCAATGTCTAATAAATAAGAATGCTTTTCGCGTAGCTTTTTTAAATAATTTCAAAAGCCTAAATGCATTAAGACATATTTTTATAAATTAACAAATTTTATCGAAATTATTATATGCTGTAGATATAAATAGATAATCACGCACCTCATAATATATAAGACGCTAGTGCACAATCACATAATATGTACTAAAAGTAAATAATCGCGATTACTATTATTAATGTATTGCTTAGCAAAAAACTTTCTTAAATGTAAATAAATAGAGTTGAAAATTCAAAGTTGATCAAATCGTAAGTCGCTGCACTAAAAAAAATAATTTCAGCTGAATCTATTCTTTTTATGAATTAAGTTTTTGTTTCAAGGTAATTTTGAATATTACAATATGTTTTTATATTAAATTGTATTTTAGACGAAACGCTTCTGCGCTCAATCGATTTAGTTAAACTTATTTATAACTCAGTTGCAAGATTTGACTCATACATATTAACAAGTAAGGTTAAAAGAAAGCTTGTAAAAGGAGAATATTATGATTTCGTTATTTATTAATAAAGCATTCGTTTGTTCATGAAAATTCGTTATAACTCATTATATGTTCAATTAAAAAAATCACTATTTTGTTCTATAGAGTTTCATTAAAGTTTACGTTAAATATAAACGAGAATGTAAACAGGGCTCTTCTCAAATTTAAATTAAAAAAATATTCTGCTTTTGTAAAAAAAATAAAAATTGACAAATGAAGTAATAGTCAACACAAAATATGATATACATATATAATTGACTGACATATCAACTTAAGTCCAAACAACGCGAACTAGCACCATGAAAATTTGCATACAAGTTCATTTTACATAGTAGGTAAGCAGTAACGAAGGATTTTTGAAAATTTAACCCCGGTAGTGAAGTGCGGTTAAGTTTGTATGAAAATCTTTTTAAAGAAAGAGCTGATAAATTGCTAGTTATTATATATATTAGATTATGTGCACCAAATATCATATTCGAAGTTTTTTTTTATATAATTATTCTCTATTCCAATCGGAGTAAAGGTAAACCAAACGTAGATTTACTAATTGCATACGATTTTCTAACTATTCTGCTGCATTATGCACCATAAACAGTTTTAGATTAATTTATAATACAATACTATATCTAGTTATAACCACATTAACTTTCGAAGTTCTGACGCCATTTTTTCACGAATCCACAGTGAATATCATCGAATTTTCAAGATCACGACCAACGATATCGGTGTCATAGTTGTTTGTTTGGGTTTACTCCTATTGTGGTTGGAATAGATAGCCTATTTAGTTTATTTAATTACATTTGTTAATATATATATTTAAATATAATCGTAATAATTAAATGAATATAACACCAAAATAAACCAGTGTATACTTTTGCTGTACGCCTGTAATGAATATTATAGTGGTAGGTACAAAATTTGGCTATTTATTGCAAGCCGTATTAATATTGTGATATACGACGTTCTGTTGCTGTTCTTGTTGATTTTTTTTTAAATATATATTTATATTCATTTGTGAGTTTTATTTGAAAAAAAAAATAACCTAAAATAAAATGTTCGTTATCGTTATTATCAACTAATCATAACTGGGTCAGGTTCAATTGAAGTCAAAGGTCCTGGTTCTCCGCCTTCCACATTGATTCGTTTTCCACCACCTGCTTCTGGTCAGGGATGGTAATCAACTGATCTTGTTAAAGCGTCAATAGGGCAATGATTTACCGCCTATGTAAATGTCGTCAGTACGATCCTGACCCCTTTTGTCAAAATCAAAATATTTTTATTCAAATTGACTTTTACAAGTATATATTAATCGTCAAACGCTGCCACCGTTTCGGAATGTGGATTCGAAAAAACTATCTAAACTACAATTAGCGAATAAGGAGATTGATAAATATTTCATATTAATAGTACTTATATATTTAATTTTATTATAATTTATAAATAAATATGACGTAATATTTTTCTGGTAACTGTCTTTAGTATTATTAAGTTGGCAACATTATTTTAAAAAGGTGACAAAACAGTTGTAAACATGCAGAGATATAATAAATGGCTGCTGAGCTAGATATTTGTGTTTTTATTTTATTTATAAACAGTATCGATCACGCGCCGACCGCATCTTAAATAATAAAGAACTGGCAAGAAAGTCGGCAGTTAATTTTTTTACAAAAATACAAAGCATCAATTACATTACTTAAAACATACACTTATTTCATGCTCGAGTTCCAGCAATCATTCGTTGTCGTCCTAACTCCTAAGAAAATTGTACGCAGGATGATCAGTATATTTTTAAAAAAGGTTCTTGTTAGTATTTTTTTAAAAATACGTATTGTATTGCATCGCATATAAAGCATTTTTTTTTCATTTGCGCCGGGATGGCAAATGACTCTACTCCACCTGATGGTAAGTGGTAGTAGAGTCCAAACGCGACGACGGCCAGTACAGTCGGGAAGAATGTTCTGTACTAGCCGTCCCCGCCTTGCCGGCCCGCAAGATGCCTCTTCACGCCTCGTTTGAAGGAACCCGTGTTGTAAGAGGAGGGGAACACGTGAGCTGGTAAGGAATTCCATTTTTTGGTAGTGCGACTAAGAAAGGAGTTGCCAAATTTCTTTGTGCGCGATGGAATTGATGTCACAGTTAGGCGGTGACATCGAGAACCAGCTCGCGTGGACTTAAGAAGGAAAGGGGAAGCAGGAATTAGAGAGAATAATTCCTCGGAGCACTCGCCGTGATACAGTCGATAGAAAGCGCTCAGTGCTGCTATCTCGCGACGCAATTGTAAAGGTTCAAGGTGTTTGTGACCTTTACGTCGCCAATAATGCGTACTGCACGTCGCTGCAACCGGTCCAAGGCCTCCTGTAGGTACTTAGCGGAGCCATCCCAAAGGTGCGAGCAATATTCAACGCAAGACCGTACCTGTGTTTTGTATAACAGGCACAGTTGTTGTGGCGTGAAAAAACGCCGCACCTTGTTCAGAACTCCGAGTTTCCGTGAAGCTGTTATAATAGCCTCGAAAAATGCTTGCAATGCTTGTCGGATTAAGCAAATATATAAGACTTCGTGTCAATTTAAACAGTGTATCACAACACAAAACTGGACCAATTTCGTGCGAATTACAGTTGCTAGACAAGTATCCTTTCCAACGCAAGTAGCAACTTACCTATAACGACCAGATTTCTCATAGCCCCACTTCGTAACACTTGTGTTTCGTGTCCGGAGAAACGAATTTACTAATGCTCTTTATTTTAGCTAAAAATAAATAGTAAAATATATGTTGCGAAAAACGTTATTTAAATAATATGTTACTGATTTGACTATTGTAGTACTAAGAGTGGTAAACACCGTGACGTCACGTTTTAATGGTAGCACGTGGACAAAGGTGTATTCGAGAGTGGGGATGATTTTTATTTATTTATTTTATTTATTTATTTATTTATTTTAAGGACCACTAGTAGCTACTACATGTTTTAATGACAAATGTAAAACAATTTAGTGAAAATAGCTAACATGTGAAGCTTTTTAAAGTAGCCACAACAATTACAATATTTGTTTTAAAAATACATTAACACATAATTATAGCAACATGAGTAGAAAGATTAAAAAAAAAAAAAAAAAGTCCAAATTGGTACAAATTAAAGATCATAAAAAAAATAAACATGCACTTAATAAAATTAAAATTAATAACACAAATAGTTTGAAATTGATATAGGTACAAATTAAAATTAAATAATTCATTAAATTCATGCAAAGTTTACGTTACAAAAAAATTACTAAAAATATACTAATTAATACAAAATAAAATTAAGATAACATTATTTATTATTTATTTATTTATTTATTATTTATTTGCATCTCTCAACAATTCTAGCGCCCGTTTACGATAAATCATGGCAGAGTCATTAAAAATATCTAGATCTTGACAAAAACCATTGTACAACCGTGATGATCTAGGCATTGGTGCATTACATCCTAATTTCGTTTTTGATATTCTGACATCAAAAGTGCCCAGAAAACTACGAACATTGCGCCTTGGAATACGATAGTATATCTTTTCAAGTAAGTAAGTACAGTCGATCTCGTTACGAATTATCTTAAATAGGAAAGAGAGATCTAATAATTGTCTGCGTACAGAGAGACTATCCATATTAAAGTCTTTCAAGAGATTGCTGTAATTTTTATTAGATTTATTGTATGAGGTTTTTTTGTTTCTGGATAGATGATATACAAATCGCTTCTGTATTTTCTCTATACGCAGACGATGTACATTGTAACAAGGATTCCACACAACACTACCGTACTCCAGTACACTACGCACGTAAGCGTTATAGATTATTTTTTTCGTGTTATTCGTGAAGAGTTTACCATTTCTAATTAAAAATCCTAACGTTTTGGAACTTTTCGTAATTATTTTATTGAAGTGCGGGACAAAAGTAAGCTTGTCATCAAAAATGACACCCAAATCACTTATTTCAAAAACTTCCTCCAACTTGATGTTATCAATGCTATATATTGTTTTGATTATATTGAGCTTCCGCGTAAATTTTATATGCTTGCATTTACTGACGTTTAATTCCATTTTATTATTTTTACACCAATTATAT
This sequence comes from Nymphalis io, assembly GCF_905147045.1. Taxonomy (NCBI): domain Eukaryota; kingdom Metazoa; phylum Arthropoda; class Insecta; order Lepidoptera; family Nymphalidae; genus Nymphalis; species Nymphalis io. The sequence continues at coordinate 2,256,586 of NC_065909.1, forward strand.
ATAGCATTAATATCCGCCTGTAAGAGCTCTGAGTCAGCTAAGTTGTTTATTACTTTTGTTAATTTTAAATCGTCCGCAAATAAAAATACTCTACTATAATGTACCGTATCGCAAATATCATTAATGAAGATATTAAAGAGCCAAGGTCCTAAGTGTGACCCTTGAGGAACCCCGGAGCAGGCTTTATATAGACTCGAGCTAAAACCTTTTAAGACAACAAATTGTTGTCTATTGTATAAATATGATTTGAACCACTCAAGCATATTACCATTGAATCCGTACTTGCTTAGTTTTAAGAGTAAAATATCGTGCGAAACTTTGTCGAAAGCCTTGGTTAAATCGGTATAAATTGCGTCAACTTGCTTGTGGTTATCAATAGCTGGCACAATGAATTCACTGTACGAAACAAGATTTGATGTTGTAGATCGACCCTTTATAAAGCCATGCTGGTTATTATTATTCATTTGCTTTACATGACATTCTAGATATGGGTAAACTATTGCTTCAAATACTTTGGCAAAAGTGGAAAGTATGGAAATCGGTCTATAATTCTCAATGCACTCACTACCCTTGGACTTATATACTGGTACGATCCTAGCTATTTTCCACTTATCGGGAAAAACACCTGAGCGAAGTGATTCGTTGTATAATAAATATAAAGGGAAACTTAGTACCCATGCACATTTAGAAATAAATATAGGAGGGATATTATCATAACCTGTCCCTTTAGTTGTATCAAGTCTTTTTAAGTATTGATAAATCTGTCTTCGCGATATTACAAAATTAGTGAACGCTCCAAAGTCATGTTTACATTGATTACTATAAGATGGTAATGTATATGAACTTTGAGATTGTGTGTAAACAGAAGCAAAATACAAGGCAAATTCGTTACAAATTTCTGATCCCGATTTCATTACTTTTTGTTTGTAAGTCATTATGCCTGGGAGTGCGGTACTATTATCTTGTTTGCCCTTAAGGTATGACCAAAAATATTTAGGATTTCTTCTAATATTTTCTTCAACAATTTTAATGTAATTATTGTAGCAAATTTTCGATAAATCTGCACAACGTTTGCTCAAAAGACGTAATGAAATTTCATCAAGTGGGTTTTTATATATTTTGTATTTATTTAAAAAAACTTGTTTCTCTTTATATAAATTTATCATTTCCTTAGTGAACCATGGAGGATATTGTTTACCTTTTTGTTTCTTTTTTGGTACATATTTTTCGATCAATTTGTTCAAAATTTTATAAAATTTATCGATCATTAGGTTTATTGACTTACAATTACAAAATTCGCTTAACCAATTGATATTATTTAATTCTGAAATTATACTTACGTAGTTAGCTTTAAAATAGTTCTTCTTATCACCAATAACATTACTTTTTAAAGAAGTTCTTGATGAATAAGAAACTAATATATCTAAGGGAGGATGGTGGTGATCTGGAGGCACTATTGGCAAAATAGACTTACTAATTTTTATGTTATTATGATTACTGAATATTAAGTCTAATATTTTATTATTGTTATTACTAATGTTATTATGTTGAACTAAATTATTGAGAGATGCAAAATCAACTAGCAAATTTCCTAAGGAACTATTAGAAATAACATTATCATCAGTAGCGAACCAATTGATATTACTTAAATTAAAATCACCCACGAGCATAACATTTTGTCTATTCTCTGCAATTCTACTATTAAAATTATTGATAAAATTAGATAGCATATTACGGCTGACGGGAGGAGGCAAATAAACTGCACATAATGCAATTGAGTTACACTCATCGTGACAATTTTCTCGTTCAATATTTATCCAAAGATCTTCACACTGACTTTCACAAAAACTGAGTCGCATTGATTTCAGTTTATTTGAGACCGCCACTAAAACTCCACCACCAACTTTTTTACAATGTAAAGGTAAACTATCACGATCTCTTCTGTATACTGTATAACGGTTGTCGAATACTTCATGGTTCTCTATTTTATTATTAAGCCACGTTTCTGTTAATATAATAACATCATAATTTGTACACGATAAATTGCAGATGAAGTCATGAGTTTTAGTACGGAGACCTCGGACGTTCTGGTAGTATATATTAAGACCGTTGAATTTTATAACATGAAACACTAAAATGATCTATGAGTTTAGAGAGCAAAGCAATTTATTGGATATTATTCAAAACAGTATGATTTTTTACATAAATACATTCTGAATGTTCTGTCTTTCTCATAAATACCTTGCCCTGTCTAACCCACACAAATCTGTATTTTTTTTCTTTAGATTTTATTCGAGCTGCTGCATGTAAAGACTTAATAGCCGGTGTCAAGTGTTCCATAACATATATTGGCTGCTTATCTGCTGCAATACCTATGTGACTTGTGTTAAGTTTATCGTCAGGATGCGATTTATTGTAATTGATGACACATGCTAGCATCGTGTCTCTCATTCGTGGTGTGGATAGCTTTACAATCACAGATCTGGGTCTTTTGTCGCTGTTGTTCAATTTTGCAACTCTAGTACAGTGATGTATATCAGACTCCTTTAGATCACATGATATTGCTTTACTCAGTTGCATTACTGCACTAATTAAATTTTCATTTTTATCATTTGTATTTCAATGTTATTTGATCGATTATACTGCTCCATAGTATGTATTCGTTGTTGCAAATCAGATGTTACATTTTTTAGTGCATTTTTCTCTCTTTCCATTTCCGCAATTTTATCGTCATAACTTGCAATTATTTTTTTAGTAGATTCGTATTCTTCGCTCAAAAAAGTCATAGAGTTTTCAATAGTAGATATTTGCTCTTTTATAGGTTTAAGATTTTCTTGAATCATTTTGTTTAACATGTTAGTGATATCATCCAATAGTAAATATTCAGATTTCAGTTTTCATTCGGGTCATCCAAGACGAAACTGACAAATTAAATTTATTTTCATTTAAAAATTAAAATAAACAGTAAATAAAAGCATTTTCCATAAATATTTTAATTTCATTTATTTACAATTATTATAACAATATATACTTTATTAATGCAACCAATTAGAAAAATATATTTATCTACATGATCAATTTAAAAAAAAAGAAGCTATTTGACATATAACACAAATGTTGTTATAACACTTTAAGGCTGTTTGATCGAATTATATTTCAGTTATTTAAAAAAACAAACAATAGCATTGTTTGTTTTTAAAGTAATTTATTTTTTAATTGTTATAATTTATTAACATTTAGTTTAATATAAAATCAACCTCGGCTGCTTCAACATTGATCTTATTTTAATAAATAGACTTAATTCTGTTTTCGAAATTAATGAAAACGAAAAATAACAAAATCTATATTTTATAAATCAAAATTAATTTTTAAATAATAGCAATGGTCGTACATTATTTATGTATTCCCACTCAACTAATCTAGTGTTGGAATTGGGAACAATAATCCAAAGAGCTTTAGAATCCAGGAAATAATTTTGAGCATTTTATTTTATAATCAAATCATCAGACAAAATTAAGCTAAAATCAATGCAAATGTTTGCCATATTTAACTTCCATAACTAAAAACCAACAAATTAGCATAAACACATATGAGCAAATTGGTCTAACACATTGCTGTATTTTGACAAATAATGCAAATAAACGAAAATGCTACGCCTAGTAAAGAAACACTATAACACATTGATTTAGATAAAACAGTATTAACTAAAAAGCAACAAAATAAAAGACTTGTAATACAATACACGTGATAGAAGAAACGTGATTGTGACAGAATCGTTACACAGAAACGATGCACATTTATTCGACCTTGAACATTTATTGTTTTTTTTTAATAAAATATGTCACAAACATCTTTTCACATATTGGCGCCATTTTTTGTATCAACATTCTCTTAAATTGCTATCTTTTTCTATCCCCACGCGTTAGAAGGAGATAGCAATATTTTAAAACTATCAAATGGAGACGTAACGAAAAAACATTAGCACCACTGTGTAAATATCAATAAAAAATGTTTATATTCATTTAAGAACAAATTATTACTGGCAACATTTAATAATTACAATACATTATTTTTTTATTTGAATGAGTTTTACACAACCTTAATTTCAATAAATAAGGCTATTATACTAAATAGAAAATTTTTCATTGGTCTTCTGTACCCACATCAACTAAGTTGCCTATAAAATTCAGCCACACGTCACTCCTGCCTATAAAATGGTAATGAGAAAAATATTTACAGCAAAACTTTTTAAAAGAAAAGTTGCCATGCTAATGCTCGGCCACTGAGAGAATAGACATAACCTTGTAACAGCGTAGTATGGATTAAAAAAATAATGTTTAATTGTTTAACTACTTCTACTAGTGATTGAAGCTGACAATTTCTTTCGAATATCCAATCAGTGATGTCAGAAAGAGATAAATCCGTGTTTAAGGGCTCCCACACAAAACTGCGATGCGATGCGATGCGAATTTGCATCGCAGGAACTTGCGATGCGAATTTCTGCGATACGATTTAGTGCGGCAAACCGTTTGGTAGGGCGACCATTCCTTCAAGTGTAGTCAGCCGTACTGGACGTGTTTTTAGGAAGCTTAAGATGGATCGCAAAAAGATTATTGCACTGCTGTTATTGTTAAATAGATATAAAAGAAAAAGAAGATTCTGGGTTCATCCATTTATTACGATTATGAACTCTGATGGGAACTATTTTACTCAAAAGTACTATGCGTTGAGAACTGAAGAAGATAAATTTTTTGATTATTTTAGAATGAGCATATCTTCATTTGAAGAACTTTTGAGTTTATTATCACCATGCCTTCAAAAAAGATCGTACAAGGGAAGAATTCCTGTTATGCCTTTGGAAATGCTGGGACTGACTATCAGGTAAAGTAAAACAAAATTTATTTATTGACATTTCAATTGGTTTTTTTTTTAGAGAAAGACTATAGCTGTTTCAGAGCGGACTATAATGGCGTCACCAAGGATGTCGTAATATCGCAGGAATGTGCGATGCGAAGCAGATCGGAAATTCTTGCGGTGCGTTCGTGCGAATTCGCAGATATTTGCGATGCGATGCGAATTCGCGGTTTTGTGTGGGAGCCCTAAGTACACAACCCGCTAAATATTTCTACGTAGCCTATAGTATCGATATTATTTCTTAGAAGTGCAAAATATATGATAATAATCCTAACTAATATTGTAAATACGAAGGTCACGTCACGTCTCGTTTCACATCTAATTTACTGAACCGATCAACATATGTTCTCAAGGGTACAGAAGGGTACATGGAATAGCTACCACATGCTCCCCAAAACACGTGGGCGGAAACTAGTACTTTTATGATATATACTTCCCCACAAAGTGACATCGTCCATTCAATCACAGAGCTGTTAGACTCATTGTCTCCACGGCCAAACCATGACAGATAAATTGTACAGACACGAGAACCTCTAAGTTTGACCTTTCTTATTCAAACCTTTAGTTAATTTGTTTAACAGAACAGAATAATCAGAAAATTACATCATTTGAATAGAATCCAATACAAAAACATTAATAGGATTATTGCCGTTAATATCATTATGTTATGTGTAAATCATACAATTTTTAAAAATGTCATATTGTAGAATATGACAATTTTTTTTAGTGACATGTGCAGGCAGGTCTTAAATCTTCAAACATCACAATTCACAGCGTAAACGAAGGCATATCAAAGCCATCTGTGTCTTACAGAATATCTTCTTGAGTTAATAACGTCACAAATTACACTACACCATGTTTTTAAGTAAATATAGCAGTATATGGTAACTTTCATAAATCAACTTTAGCACCTATGTTACTGAGTGGTATCGCTTGAAGCTCTGTCCGAAGGCAGAGAAACTCTCCTGCGACACATGTTATTGCTGCACAGGCTATGTTGAGTGCCCACCAGGAGAATGTCGTGGGGAAACTGCCGTTGTACACCCAGCAGAACAGTAAGTGAATACTGTAGAAGGTGCAACTGAAAATAAACAAACATAATTATGTACTATACTTCCTTGTTATCTCAGTTACCATTTTTTTTACTGCTACAGTTGCATGTAAGTTCATTATGCAACAATGCCAATCATTTAAAAATATATATATATGTTAAAACGACATAAAGCTTTACATAACTAATACAAACAATACTACGGCATATATTATATAAAACAACCAATATATATTCATTGTTTACATTCAGATAAAAGTAGAGGTTACTGATATTGGCCCTTCTGGCACCAGGACGCAGAATTATAACCACAAATTAAGAATATGAAGACATCCACAAGCTTCAGCGAAGATCCACCTGTTTATCTACTTGACACTTTTTGTCAACCTCTGTATAATTAATGTTCTTTACTTCCTGTTCCTGGCGTAGACTGAAAAGTAGCCTAGCTGAGACTACGACCTTTTCACCAAATTATCAAATATCATATTGTTAACTCTTTTAATGGTTTTGTACTTAATTTTTTTTTTGTCTTTGTTTCTTTTTGGTGAATAAAGTTATTTATTATTATTATACTTTTCTACCTTGCTATTAAATAGAGTAGCAAAATGGGTAAGTTGTAACAAATTAGAGATCGAATTAAATGATGTATTACAGAGTATGTTACAAATTAATGTATTCTATTCGTTCAATTACTCAAACTATTTACATGCAGACATTTTCTAAAAGATATTATGACTTGTGTTTGTCTTGTCATTAACTTTTTGTTATTTTATTATCCCATTGTAGTATTCTTCTAGTTAGTAGTCTTAATAATTAATATTGGTTTTCCAATAAAAAGCCTTAAAAAATCTCCTCTGTCATGACCGAATTCGGCCAGAAAGACGTTATCATCAACAATAATTACTCTTACCTAAAATCCAAGCACAACTTAGTCCGCCCCACTAGTGTCCACAGTATCATTGCACCGATCAGTGCATTCAATACAAACGCTAATATAATTGATCTTCCTTCATTGTCTTTCACATGGATTTCCTTAAAATAAATAGTAATTACATTAAAATGCATTACGGATATCACATTTCACTTAAAAAGGTATAATAATAAATAATTATTTCCAATTAAGACTTAAATAAGTAAAGTAACAGCCTGTTTACATAGCTGAAGGGCAAAGGTCTCTCCCCTAAAGAAGGTTTGAACTTATTTCCCCACCACTGCTCCAATGAGGGTTGGTCAATATACACATATGTGGTGCAACATAGCACTACAAGGTATTTATGCGTAGTGGTAGAATCAACAATGGATGAATGACACCCAACCAAACAGGCTGACACAAAACTATTTACCATCGGTAAGAACTGTTAAGAATAAAATCTTGATTCCAAACTATTTAGTTAAGCACCAATACACAATGATCCAAGTTACTGTTAAATACCAAGATTAATTTATTCTAGTAGTGTCTATGTGCACTATAATATAGTAAGCAGTTAACTAGTCTTAGTTGAATGACTACCGTAGCCAAAATCGGTCAGGAAATCGTCATCAACATCATGTTTAGCGTGATCGAGTCACATTTGAGTGTTAATATGCGTGAAACTTACATGATATTCGAACAAATGGTCTAAAGTTCGCGTTGAAGACGTCAAATCTTGCATTAAAGCTATCAAAAGACTGAGTGTGAGATACATTACAAACTGCATTGCCACTATCTGCGATATAATAAGACAAGGGTCCCACTGCGTATAGCGAAATGAGCCAGTTAACTTCTTGATTTTCGACATATTCGTTATTTAGTGTTCCACAATTCGAACTCGAACATTGATCAATTTGTCTCAAGGTCGGTACTGTACAATGTTTTATCATCTGTTTAAATAACTTTGATGATATGGATAGTAATTATAGATCGATTCGAGAGTAATTTCGTTTTGTATTGCAACAAAATTTCCAATGATCGATCTCCGTAATCTGATTCACTTTTAAAATGTCAATGTCAAATCAGTGACAAATAAATGAAATGACAATGAAATTCGGATACTCACACCGGTAAATTTAATTTATTTTAATTGATTGTATTGTATCTTTGCTCCAATCCATTCAAAACAAAAATACATTAAGTCTGGTAGTTAAATAATATTACTTGATTAGTATATTTTTATTCATAACGTTACATTACGTTTGGGTTAAAGCTTCTTTTCTTCTTTCTCTTCAATTCAGGGCAATTCGGATTATTAGGAACACGAAAAGAAAATATAAACTTGTAATCAAATTTGCGCAAAATGCTATCACATTATTAATTTACGATTACGATTACATTGTGTTATCATCGATCATAATTATAGTGTATCGAAAGTAATCAAAAAAGTAAAATGAGGCATCCCCATGCACCCTGTTCAGAATTAAACAAATTTAATCTTCAATTCTTATATATTATACTTCTAATTGATATTGATTTTATTGTTAAAGTAAAGGAAAGAGTTTGTTGAGATCATAGCTGAGAGGAAAAAGGTAAGATTTGTAAAATTTGTTCACGGGTACAAGTAATATCAAGTATGAGAATAAATTATAAATTGTTGGGCTTTATAAATAATAAATAAATGAACGCCTTTCTTAGCAGAATTTTGTAGTTATAATTATAATATATTACAGTATAGTAACAGCCTGTGAATGTCCCTGCTGCGCCAAGGCCTTCTCTCCCTTTTTGAGGAGAAGGTATGAAGCTTATTCTATATTATATATTGCATTTTTCATATTTTTTCAAAATATAACATAATCTACAATTATTATACTATGGCTTAGTAATAAAATTTTGGATATATTTTTCTTATATCAGATAAAAGTTTGTTTAGCACAATTAACACAAAAATAGTTCAGTTATTTTAATAGTTTTTAGATGTCTTTAGAATCGTCATTGTAATTTGTATTAAACATAAAATTATCACCAGTTTGGCGTGTATTTACCTACCGGTAAATAACCCCAAGAAACTGTGTATTTAATCTTTTCCTTAAATTAAATACATGATCATGAAATAGAATTACATTTATCACATTTATATTCTATCATATAATTATATACTACGTGTATCTCACTCACTATAGTAATCGCTACGAGCCTGCGATAAGTAATCCTAAAAAAATATAAGTAAAACCAAAATTAACGTTATTTGTATGGCAATTATTTTGGGAGATCAAACTCCACTGCATATTTAACAGAATACCTAACGAGCTTCCAAGTTTTATAAAATATAATATTATCGCGAATAATAATGAATTTGTGGTTCAGACAATTGGGTGAATAAAATGAGTTATTGCTTATCTGCAGGAATTGGGGTTACGGATGAGAGACTGATACTTAAAAACATAAGGCGAAAATGACGATGAACGAGTTACGAATATTATAATCAAGCCTTGCGGTAATTAAGTTAGAAGGGGAGAAGGATTTTCATTTCGGCATGATAAGCCACACGAACCGTATTTCCTGATAGGTACAAAGTTGGTGTCTTCAAATCCAGAGTAAACAGGTTTCTTATAGGCAAGCGTGCTACATCTTAGACCGTGTCGATGCTTAACATCAGTCAAGTCAACGGTCAAACTCTAGCTTATTAATTTAAAAAAAAAACCGCAGATTTTAAATATCCATTCCCTGTAAATTATCACATGGCGTTATCATTTTCCTTATTCACTGGAAATGATTCAGGTAAAATAATCGGAAATTACCAAGTTACGGAAATGAAATACAGGCTAAACCAAATAACAGTTGAGTAACAACTTTAATCTACGCTATTCGGCGCAAAATTCGACGTAAAGTTGTAAGTTTACAATGTCATGTCGTGTCCCTATCAATTAGTTTATCATTACGATTATCACTTTATTGATTTACGACATTTAAAAATATATATATTTCCTAAAGAACCTTGTATGTCAACTGTTATGTTTTTAGATTTATATAAACATATTTTTATCGTTTATATGTTATCGTTATCGACTGCCTCAATAGTCTAGTACCTAGATATAAGGATGCGGAGACCGAGGTCCCGGGTTGAAATCCGAGGTTGGGCCGAAAATAAGTTATTCAGTTCTTTGTAGAAACTCTAAATAACAGCCACTAGCTTGGAAGTTGGCAGTGTTGACTCCCGCGCCTTGGAATTGGTGCATACACTTGAGCACTAAGTATACCATCTTCTGTGCGTTAGCAATTGGTTATTCTCCGCTACGTGTCCACCGCAACAGATAATTGTTTAGAAGGAAATCATCATGGCATCCTTAATCTAAGAAAAGTTGAGGTGGTTTATGAATAGAACACATATATCTCAACGAAGATCGTGGTTTCAAATTCGGTCCAGCACAGTAACATTGCTTGTAGTTCGTCTCGTGCTTTTCAGTGATCTGCACCGTAGTAGCGTATAGTAATATGCGCCTGATCTTTAGGAAGTAACAGAGGTAGTGACGTAAGTTAAAATGTTGTCTTATCTTTGAGGAGATATTTCCAGTTGTTTGATTGTGGTTAAGTAACGAATATAGTTTCACATTTATATTGAAGTAAGACGATATTATCTACTTGAAACACTAGACTGCAAACCGCCTGTAAGTATCAATAACCGAAAAAGATTGTTTCTCGGCACCCTTAGGACATTCTGGTATATATCTGGTATATAATATATTAATATTGCAAAAAAAAAAATTGTCAAAAAAAAAAAAAATCACCGAATTATTTTGGCTCTACTCTAGGACCTGGGAAGCTGATTTAAGACACGGCGGCTATTCTCATAAACATAAGCCAATTTCCCTGGACGTATTATAATGCAAAAGTATGTGCATTAAAATGCATTCCCAATTTCCTCGTAAGTACTCATAATCCGATATAACGACACTCTGACATAACCGGAGAGTTCAGACCTAACAGATTTACTTGCTTTTCACAAAACGCAAGTTCAAATTGGCGATTTCGAGGTTCCGATCTGTTATTGAGAATTTGCTGAACTCGGAATTTAAAACAAAAACCATTATTTTATGCCGATTAATATTTTCGAGTCGGCATATAATTATGCCGACCCGAAAATATATAGTCGAGATGGCCTAGTGGTAAGAACGCGTGAATCTTAACCGATGATCGTGGGTTCAAACCCGGGCAAGCACCACTGAATTTTCATGTGCTTAATTTGTGTTTATAATTCATCTTGTGCTTAACGGTGAAGGAAAACATCGTGAGGAAACCTGCATGTGTCTAATTTCATTGAAATTCTGCCACATGTGAATTCTACCAACCCGCATTGGAGCAGCGTGGTGGAATAAGCTCCAAAACCTTCTCCTCAAAAGGGAGAGGAGGCCTTAGCCCAGCAGTGGGACATTAACAGGCTGTTACTGTTACTGTACTGAAAATATTAATAACTGTATAATACTGTTCTACTCATTTGAAACCAAACGATATTAATTACACATCTATATTATATACATTATACATATATCTAAAAAATACATTTGTCAAGACTTATTTCACTAAAACTTGTCCATTGTAAATTACAAAAGCATCCATTTTACTTTATTATTACGTTTTCAAACTTGTCCTTGCGCGTCATTGTTCATTTCCAATTGAAAGTCGTGTCATACTTTAAACGGACATCATTTCATTGAAGCAAGTCATTGCACCCAAGTGCCGAGACATGCACATAGTCTAATTAAATTTACTTCAATAATGTAATGGAAATATTTATAGCAATACTAAATATTAGACTTATTTTATCTTTATTTCAATGATTACGTCACAAGTAAAAAAAGAGATTTATTCATGTTACCGATAAATGACACAATAATAAATTTTACTGTTTAAAAAAACAAACATTTGGGAAGGTACATAAATGGCAACACAACATTAATAGAAGCAACGGCCCTGTTTATAAATTACACTAATTACACAAAGACAAATGGTTTATATGAATGAGTTTTCCGTTCTAACATAAAACAAAATATTAATTTTTTTTTTACACTTAATAGGCAAGCGTTTGATCTTTGATTTGCCTGATCTTAAACATCGACACGGTTTAGGATGTAGCACGCTAAAGAAACCTGTTCACTCTGGATTTGAAGACACCAACGTTGTACCTATCAGGAAATACAGACTCGGGCAAAGCAGGCAATTAAAAAGAAATGAATTACAGTTGCCTAGTGACATTTGAAGAATTTTTTTTTATTTGGTTTGTGATTCGCCAAAAATATAAATCATCAGTTTTCCGCGTACTCTGAGTCATCTACGCTCTAATATTATAAATAACTTTTTAATGATATATTGCGTATTAAAAAAAAAATGTTTACAAACATAACTTCTATAATCCTTTCAAATTCTTTTAAGATTATTCTTTAGTATACGCTTTAGATAACAATTATAAGCCTCTCAAAGACAATAAATTGCTATTTGTTATCTCGTTATCAACAAAATATCATCATTTCAATATTTTGAAGGATCAATTATCGAACGCCCTCACTAGAAGATTGATAAGGGTTCAGCAACCCTTTATAATAGGCTTTTCATTGGTACCAACTCATTACATGATCCGCTAAACATCGGCTAAATCCCAATTTTACCAGCAGATATCAATTTAGGAGTTAGTATATTAGTGTTAGTAATATGTCAAATTCTTAAAAAGTACTAAATTGTCTATTCTCTTAACTCAATATCTTTCATAAGAAAGCATTGAGACAGAGCTACTTGTGTAAGGTCTCTGTAAGTTAATTCAGTGACAATTAATTCCTAAATAGTGTATAGTTGAACAAACAAGGAATAACGACTAATATGGTAGCAAGATGGTAGCAAGCATCTACCCTGATTATTTACTTCTCGTTTGATAACATTGAAATACCTAAGGGTAAAAATAGGCGATTATTAAACAAAATTTTAAATTTTACTAAATTGCCAGATTTAAAAACAGTCGCTAACACCGAAATAAAGGAAAGCTGTTTCAGTGGCGTTGCAAGTACATAAAATCAAACGTCTTTAATCATTACGTCAGTTAGATAGCAATTTGTTTCAATCAAATATAAGTACTTGACTCGCATGCACGAAACTACACTTTGCAAGAGTTTTATTGACGATAAAAGAAAGAAAGAGAGCCACAATGGCTCAGTGGACAGAGCAAATTAATCTTAAACGCTACGGTTCAAATCCAAGCAAACACTATTTACTTTTCACTAGTTAATTTGTTTATAATTCACCTTGTACTTACTGAAAAAAAATTGAAATATGTTTATATTTACGCACACTAACAATATAAATTCTACACAATACACACACAACATACACACATAAACACAGATAGATTATCACGTAAACATGATTTATAAAAACAACAACAGGAATTTAAAGTAATATATTAAGTATACAGTAACAGCTTGTGAATATCCCACTGCTGAGCTAAGGCCTCCTCTACTTTATTGAGGAGAAGGTTTGGAGCTTATTCCACCACGCTGCTCCAATGCGGGTTGGTGGAATACACATGTGGCAAAGTTTTCCTTCACCGTCCAGCACGAGATGAATTATATATACATATTCAGCATAAAATTACAGTGGTGCTAGTTCGGATTTGAACGCACGATCATCGACTTAAATTCACGAATTCGATCCATTGGGCCATCTCGGCTTTATAAATATTAAGTATATTACTTTAAATTTAATATGTATCAAATATTTTGTACTATACGTGTCCACCAAGTTGTTCTAGCGCAGCTTCATAGTACTCCTCGAGCTCCAAGCCTTGTTATGAAGCAAGGTCTTTGTCCCGAAGGACAATGACGGACTCATTTGCTTTTAAACTAGCACGGCTTCACCAGCGTGAAATTCATTTCACGAAAATCCCTCACAAACTGTCAATTTAACACAACATGACAAAATGCCTATTTAAATTATACAGAATATTTAAATTATTAGGTAGAAACGGTAACTTAAATAAAAATGAAATCGTTTTAACGCGCAAACAGAATCAAACTAAAAGCAGTTATTTTGAAATCACAGGCAAACATTTCAATTTTATTCATTTGTAGCTGAGTTGAGCTGAATTTAATTTAAGGAATTTTCTTTCTATATATAGCTCTATTTCATTTTTTTCTCCTTCAAAGGTTGTCTAGAGAATATAACGGAAAACTGCTGCTTAAACTTTCAATTTATTGTTTAGTTAAATTTCTGTTTAAACACTTGTATCTTGTGTTGTATTAAATATATTTGTACGCTTACAGATGTTTAATTTATCAACAGTGACAATGGATATGATTATTAAATAATATTTATATATTAATATATAATAAATATATAATACATATATATATAAATATATAATATACGGTTAAGCGTAAAATGAAAATTCGGTGCTTGCACCGGTTCGAAGCAAATCTTTGTAACCTCAAAAATTAAAGGCGTCATTTTATCTATAGTATAAATTATTAGCATTTAATTCTGTTAAATCACTGTACCCAATGGTTAGCCTAGGGTCAAGAACTCCGTCTGATTAACGCTTATACAACGCTTGAGCTGTTAATGATTGGCCATTATTGTGAGCTTGTGCATTTGTCACTTAAATTTAAATTTAATATTTACCCAACTCTTCCTTCTTTCGTTTAATTGTAAAAACACATTATTATCTGTTCTTGTTATATAAACAAATCACACAACAAATCAATTGTATATTGATTTTGAGTGATTTCCGTGGTGGAACCAGAAGACCAGAGCTGTGTTCTCAGCTATACTGAGCTGGCCCGTTTTGCTACGCATTATACTTTTTATGTTATAGGTAGACGGACGAGCAAACAGGCGACTTCATGATAAGTGGTCACCACCACCAATAACATTGGCAATATAAGAAATATGATGAGTGGGTGATACACAAACGGACTTGCCCACCTAGAAAAATACATGAAATGAAAATATCAGCTCTGCTTACTTTGGTATCAAATGGCCGTGTGTGAATAATGTCCCAGGATATTATCATTATTATTTTATTATTCGTTTATGTATGTAGTGCTAAGTGTATTTTATTTAAACAACTGTATATTAAAACAGTTGATTTAATGTATAATATAATAGTGATAACTGGCTTAATAGGTTAAATACAAATAGTGAAGGTTTTTTTCTTGGCTTAGTGTGAAGATGCCACTATCAAAAATAGATTGGATGTGTTCAAAGCTTTACCCATAAAGATTTAAAGTACTTTCTGATATAAATAACTCGCTATAGATAATGAAAACGGCGATATAAAAGTTCTGAGTCTGAGCGAAATTGTCAGTATTCAATATGTGTTGGTTAAAGACAGTTGTCATAAGGTTAGTAAATGTTTTTTTCTTTAAATATTTACTTACTTTTTTTTAAATACGATTTTATTATTAATTGAATATAAAACACTAGCCTGTAAGTTGATTAAATTGAACATAATTCTGTAATAAATATAAAATCATATTTTTTATGTATGTTTGCAATGTACATAATTTTTTTACAATTACATTCTTAATTTTTACAATATATATATTTTTTTAATTTTTTAAACATATAAGTGAAAACATATTTTTGCTCTATTAATGCTCTTAACGCTATTAATGCTCTAACTAATAAATATTGTATATCATCTGCATAGATGCACGATGTTTTGTTTTTTTCTTTCAAATATAAAATTTATGATGGCAGAAAGAGAGCAGCAGCTATATAAATCCTAATATTGGTTGTTCAAATTTTTATCAATGTTGTTATCGTTAATATTATACGCGTTATATGGAGCTGCCGGCCCAGTGGCTAGAACTCGGAAATATTAACCGAAGACTTTGAGTTGAGTTGAGCCCCACTGAAGTGTCATGTGCTTAAATTGTGCTTACAATTCATCTCGTGCTCAGCAGATGAAGATCAGTTACATAAGTATCCACGATCCCGCAATCAAGCAGCGTTGTTTGTCTAATCTAAGTAGAGGCCTTAGTCCAACAGCGGGACAAATGAAATTATTTTTTTGTATCAAAATCGGTTCAGTATTCGGTCTTATTAACATTGTTCAGCGGGTGATTAGTTAAACAATGCTGTGTCTTCTTCTTTCGAATGTCAAATCAATGATGGCAATCCAGCTTACGTTACTAACTGAGATTCGCACAATTCCCGATAACGTAAGGTCAAATTATTAGTATTAATTGGTTATAAAAATGAGTAACGAATATCGTTTTATATATTTTCATCACATGAACTATATCGTTAATACTTTTTAAGCCGTCTTGAAAAAGAGGTTTTCTACTGGTGGTAGGGCTTTGTGCAAGCTCGTCTGGGAAAGAACCACCCACTCACCAGATGTTCTACCGCAAAACAGCAGTACTTGGTATTGTTGTTTTCCGGTTTGAAGGGTGAGTGAGCCAGTGTAATTAGAGGCACAAGGGACATAATATCTTAGTTCTCAAGGTTGGTGGCGCATTGGCGATGTAAGCGATGGTATAACATTTCTTACAATGCCATGTCCAAGAGCGTTAGTGGGCATCAGGTGACCCATATACTCGTCCACCTACCTATTTTATAAAATAAAAATAAATAAATAGAAATCGGACCTTTATGTGTGTTTGTATGTCTGCGATTTTCTCATAAACTACTGATCCGGTTTGGATGTGGTTAACGGAATTAAGTGCGTAGTTATTCAGAGAAGGTTTTAGTTTATTAGGATCAGATAAAAAAAATAGTTGACTTTTGGATATTTTACACGAAGTAAGTTAAATGTAAGGTAATATCGAATCGCTCGAAGCTGATAGTTTTAAATATGTATTAATGAAAAATAATATTGAACATACAACATACCAGTAAAGGATTCATAGTGGGTGGTTATATATATATAGCTATTGTACTCTTTCTGTCATCACTAATTTTACATTTGAAAGAAGAAGAAAAGAAATAAACATCGTGCATTTATACAGGTGATCCACGTTTTCGAGTTTTCTTCATGAATAAGAATAATATTAATTTTAATACATGTTTTTTCATTTTTATTAAAATAAATAAAATAATAAACGTCGTACAATTACGAATGGGGTGGTCGGTTATCTATTTATGGGGATTTAACTGTTTACTTGGCAATTTTAGGAGATAAGATAGCGCGGTATAACATTTATGAATAATAAATTATCTTTATCTTAGACAAGGCATCATAATAATGCTTTATAAACTTATATTATTCATAGTTATTATTAAAAGTATAAACACACGATGGGCCATTCGCCGGAATGCTGAATAATACTAAGTATTGCTGTTTGAAGGCGTGAATCTTAACCGATGATCGTGGGTTCAAACCCGTGCAAGCACCACTGAATTTTTATGTGCTTTATTTGTGTTTTTAATGCATCTTGTGCTTTACGACGAAAGAAAACATCGTGAGGAAACCTACATGTGTCTAATTTCACTGAAATTCTGCCACATGTGTATTCCTCCAACCCGCATTGGAGCAGCGTGGTGGAATAAGCTCCATACCTTCTCCTCAAAAAGGGAGAGGAGCCCAGCAGTGGGACATTCACAGGCTGTTACTAGTATTGCTGTTTAGCGGTTAAATATCTGATGAGTGGGTGATATATAACCAGACGGGCTTTCACAAAAATTTACCACATAGTAAAATTAATGTGATTTGGAGTTATTGAATTTAAAACTAAACATACTCGTAGATAAGCGGAAATCATTAATTGAATCAGTCACTCAAAATATAATGCTGTTTTACAAAGACCTCGTTAATCCATCTGTTTTTTTTTTTTTATATATTCGCCGGGAGGGCAAATGACTCTACTCCACCTGATGGTAAGTGGTAGTAGAGTCCAAACGCGACGACGGCCAGTACAGACGGGAAAAACGTTCTGCACTAGCCGCCTTCGCCTTGCCGGCCCGCAAGATGCCTCTTCACGCCTCGTTTGAAGGAACCCGGGTTGTAAGAGGAGGGGAACACGTGAGCTGGTAAGGAATTCCATTTTTTGGAAGTGCGACAAAGAAAGGAGTTGCCAAATTTCTTTGTTCGCGATGGAATTGATGTCACAGTTAGGCGGTGACATCGAGAACCAGCTCGCGTGGACTTAAGAAGGAAGGGGGAAGCAGGAATTAGAGAGAATAATTCCTCAGAGCACTCGCCGTGATACAGTCGATAGAAAGCGCTCAGTGCTGCTATCTCACGACGCAATTGTAAAGGTTCAAGGGTGTTTGTGACCTTTACGTCGCCAATAATGCGTACGGCACGTCGCTGCAACCGGTCCAAGGCCTCAAGTAGGTACTTAGCGGAGCCATCCCAAAGGTGCGAGCAATATTCCACGCAAGACCGTACCTGTGTTTTGTACAGCAGGCACAGTTTTTGTGGCGTGAAAAAGCGCCGCACCTTGTTCAGAACTCCGAGTTTCCGTGAAGCTGTTTTTATAACAGCCTCGATGTAATCCCTTGGACTAAGGTCGCAGCGAACGTCAATCCCCAGCATGGCGATTTTGCTTTGCATCACCAGCGGAGTACCACAGAGGGAGGGAAGAGGGGAAAATGTTGACTTTTTCGCCGTAAGAGCGCATACCTGTGTTTTCTTGGCATTAAACTCAACAAGATTATCAGAGCCCCATTTGGCGATGAGCTCTAACGTCCTATCGAGTTCAATGACAAGATTCTTCCGCCTCTCCTCAATTTCCGCTCGCCCAGCCACTGCGCGTCCGTGGTATCCACCATGCACTGTACTATCGTCTGCATAGCAATGTATGTTCCCAAGAGAGAGCATATCATTGATATGCAAAAGAAAGAGTGTGGGAGATAGCACAGATCCCTGGGGGACCCCAGCATTCACTACATAGAATTGTGAAGCGCAACCATCAACTAAAACACGAAGGCTACGCTTGTGTAGGAAGCTGGCAATCCAGGTGCATAGCTGAGCAGGCAGACCATATGCCGGCAGCTTGGAGAGAAGACTTCTGTGCCAGACCCTGTCGAAAGCCTTGGAGATATCGAGGCTGACAACCAACGATTCTCCATGCTTGTCGATAACTTCACCCCAGAGGTGCGTTACGTACGCTAGAAGATCACCTGTGGACCGTTTTGGTCGAAACCCGTATTGACGATAATTAATTAAAGAGTGATCTTCTAGGTAATGGATCAGTTGGTTGTTTAAAATCTGTTCCATCACCTTACAAAGTATTGAGGTGATAGCTATTGGCCGATAATTTGCCGGGTCAGACCGATCCCCTTTTTTGGGAACCGCTTGCACATTAGCTTTTCTCCAAGCCTCCGGCACACTTCCCGAAGAGAGAGAAAGTTGGAACAGGCGCGTTAACACAGGAGACAGCTCCGCTGCGCACTTCTTCAGCACTATGGCTGGTATTCCATCGGGACCGCTAGCTTTCCGTACATCAAGTGATTGCAGCTCCGCACGCACATCACGTTGCCTGATTTTAATGTCAGGCATCGTATGGCCACATGCAGGTATTGTAGGTGGCAGTGCACTACAATCATCGATGACGGAATTGTCGGCAAAGAGTTTAGCCAGGAGATCAGCTTGCTCTTGCGGACTGTGAGCTAGCGATCCGTCCGGATTTCTGAGCGGTGGCAGCGAAGGTTGGCAGAAATTGTTTTGCACAGACTTGGTCAGACGCCAGAAGCTACGGGAGCCCCTAGGATGCGAAACAAGGTCATGACCAATCTGTACAATGCGCTGTGTATCCGCTCTCGTGTATGCCTTTCTACAGGACTTGGAATTTTTATTATAGTTTGCTTTCAGTGAGTCAATGTTAGATGCCCCGCTAATGCAGCCGTTGATCCACTTGCGATATGCCGCCTGCTTAGATGATACAGCATCGGCACATTCACGAGTGAACCAACGGTTACGCGTACTCCTACTGACGAGATCTGAGCTAGGAATGTAGTATTCCATTCCCAGCATGATCTCGCCAGCAACGGCAGCGGCACTAGCTGTCGGGTCATTCCCACTGAAGCAACGTTCCTTCCAAGGGACCGACGCATAGTAATCGCGCATACCGTCCCAATCCGCCGACTTATAGTGCCAAACGCGACGTTTGCATACCGCTAGTGGCGGCAGCTTGGCCTGTGGCACTCTGGTAGAAATAAGGCTGTGATCCGAAGAGCCAAGAGGAGCCTGAACCACAACCTGATATTCCACCGGGTGAGAAGTCAGCAGAAGGTCCAGTAGAGAAGGTGCTTGCCCATCAATGTCTGGGATCCTGGTGGGCTGATCAACCAGTTGGGTCAAGTCATGTGTGAGAGCAAAAGCATGAGCAGTCCTTCCAGCATGGTCAGTTTTGAGGGATTTCAACCAGGATTCGTGGTGAGCATTAAATCCCCCAAAAACACCAACACCGTTAGGAAATTGCTCTTGCGCAGCATCTGCCACCCGACTAAGATGGTCAAATAATCGGCTTGTCTCCAAGTCACCATTGTGGGATCTGTAGAGGCACACGTAGACTCGGCTCTGACGAACCAGGTCCACACGTACCACCAACATGGAGAAGGAGGGGTCCTCCAAGCAGCGCAGTCGGTGACAGCAAACATCCGTCCTGACGAACAAGCATACTCCGGCTTTCGCTTTGAAGGATTCTTCAAGCGTGTAGCCGGGATAATTAAGGTAGCTGGTATCGGCAGGACGGAGTATTTGTGTCTCCGTGAGAAACAACATTGCTGGCCGTGCTGTCTCGAGATGGTGGTGGACAGCGTTGAGGTTAGTGTGGAGTCCTCGGATGTTAGAGAACTCGACCTCAAACAGCGAGGGTATGGTGGGGGTGTGCACCGCTGTACGACCGTTATTTCTTTTTTGTTGCGCCATTTGGGAAAAATGAAATGGAAAAGAGACGTGAAGCGAGCGATGTATTGCCACGATAGGGATGGGCAAAGCGTGGAGGCGTGTTTCCCCAAGTGGTTGCCAAAAGGAAAAATACACTGACCCGCCGGACGGAAGGGCCCCCGAACCCCCCCGGAAGTGGCCGCCGGGACCCCACCTACCGGTCACCAACCGGCACGACAATCTGTTATCCAATCACATTATCTTAATACAGGAATCCCCGCCAAGACGAGACAACGGAAGCGCAGGGCGCTACCTACGTTTTTTCCAAGCGTTTTGTCGTATTTTCGGATACTTTTGATTCGGTCTGATGTCACTAGAGTACCTATCAAACATACCACGTTTCGGGTTAAAGAAACTTTATTTCTCATTAAAAATAATATTCACTTACATGAGAACATAAGATAATTACATCATAATATAATCACAAGTTTAAAATATATATATATATATATATTTTTTTTTTTTTTTTATAGAAAAGGAAGGCGGACGAGCATATGGGCCACCTGATGGTAAGTGGTCACCAACGCTCTTAGACATTGGCATTGTAAGAAATGTCAACCATCGCTTACATATCCAATGCGCCACCAACCTTGGGAACTAAGATTTTATGTCCCTTGTGCCTGTAATTACACTGGCTCACTCACCCTTCAAACCGGAACACAACAATATCAAGTATTGCTGTTTTGCGGTAGAATATCTGATGAGTGGGTGGTACCTACCCAGACGAGCTTGCACAAAGCCCTACCACCAGTAATATTAGTATAGCGACCAATATAACCAAGTCGTCGTGAACCAACATTATTATTATTAACTTTATTACATAAGTGTTTAAAAAAACTGTAACAAAATTATTACTAGCAATAAAGATAACAAAACCGTATTAGATTACACTATTGTCTGTAAATGTTATAGATAGAGAAAGTTTTTATTTTTATTTTACATAGGTAGGCAGACTGGCAAACTTCCCACCTGATGGTGAGTTAAAACCACCATGTAAGCATATCCCTTACATCGTCACATCAAGCCGTCACGACATACATCTTACCCTCAATTCGCGCCAATACATTTTTACATTCAAATTTATTAATTTGTTATTTTTCTTTAGTTTTATGGTGAGTGCTGTGGTGGGTAGTCGAGATTTCCCCCCTGATTTCAAATTCGGTGCAGCAACTGCTGCTTACCAGGTGGAGGGTGCCTGGAATATTAGTGGTAAGTGACTGATCTTAATTTTTATATAATACATTCATCTGAGAAAAACGCGATTAAGTCATGATCGAAGGGCCTTGCGCAGGTCTGTCTTTGTATTTCGCCACGGTAGCATGATCACGGATGATGATGAAAGCGATCCTGTGGCGCTTCTCGTTAAGACGGAAAGGTTACCGCTGGTTTTTTAGTAGGTATTCCGATGTTCGGGGTGCACTCGGCGCCTTGAACACATACCCCCCCACTGTTGCCGTAGGGGAAACGCGTAATGCGTTTTTCGAGCGTAAAAAATAAAATAAAAATAAAAGGTCTGTCTTTGTATATAAAATAGGTAGGAGTGGGAACTAAGATAGTATGAGCATATTTTGTCAGAACGTTCCTAGTTCTTGTCATCTTATGTAATATATAATACAATATTACTCATATGTTTATAGTATATATATTATAGATGTATTTATTTTGTAGATGTTATATTTGTATGTATATATATTTTTGATTACTAATTACGGTCTTTACGGATTTCTACTTAGCTTAAAGGTTGACTGGCAAAGAATGCCTTCAGGCATTAAGTCCGCCTTTTGTCCGTACTACACATTGTGGTGGTCAAAATTTTTAAATAAATAAATAAATATATCCCTTGTACCTGTAGTTACACTGGCAAACTCGCCCATCAAACTGGAACACAACAATACTAAGTGTTACCTACCCAGATGGGCTTGCACAAAGCCCTACCACCAAGTAAATTGGTAACCATGTTGTTGAATTGATATCACTCGTTCATCAATTATTCTGCCCCCAAACATTGACCAACATTATTTTGTTTTTTTATAGAATAGGAAGGTGGACGAGCATATGGGCCACCTGATGGTAAGTGGTCACCAAACGCCCTTAGACATTGGCATTGTAAGAAATGTCAACCATCGCTTATAGCCAATGCGCCACCAACCTTGGGAACTAAGATTTTATGTCCCTTGTGCCTGTAATTACACTGGCTCACTCACCCTTCAAACCGGAACACAACAATATCAAGTATTGCTGTTTTGCGGTAGAATATCTGATGAGTGGGTGGTACCTACCCAGACGAGCTTGCACAAAGCCCTACCACCAGCAGTGTTTTAACATAAACAAGTTTGCTTTTCATATAAATATATATATATATATCTGATGTGATAAAAGTATTAGTGCCCTCGATTAGCTTAAACGTGTAACTTTTTATTCCAGATAAATCAGCTAGCATTTGGGACAGCTACGTGCGGAGGCACCCTGAGAGAATTCATGATGGGTCTACGGGAGATATTGCCTGTGACAGTTATAACCAGTGGAAGAAAGACGTTGAAATCGCAAGCAACCTTGGCTTGGATTTCTATAGGTACATATACCTCAGTAAATAAATTTTAAGCTCATATTAAGAAAGTACCTATTCATAAAATAAAGTAAATTATACTTATATAGATAATATAAGTACTTGTAGTTAGTATTTCGTTAATTTACATACGAAACGACTATACAACAAAACACATTATATTTAAGGAAAACAACTTGTTTAAAACAGTAAATAATGCTTAATAATCGGCTTCATTTATAAACGTTTAGCGGGTGATATGTTAAATAATGCTGTCTTCTTCTTTCGAATGTCAAATTAATAATGACAAAAAGAGCGAAATCAATGTTTATAAATAAAGCTGTGAATATATTTTTATGATTAACATTCGGTGTAGTCTTGAACAATTTAAACTCACAAAATGTTCTAAATCTATATATTTGTTCAATGATTTTTGAATCAGGGTCCAAGACACACGTCACGGTAGCATGCGAAAGTTATCTCGTGGTGCTCCTCGTTGAGACGGAATGGGTACCGCTGGTTTTTTAGTGGGTATTCCGATGTTCGGAGCGCACTCGGCGCCTTGGACACCAGCGATCCCCACATAAAATAACCCCCCCCCACCCTGTTCCCGCAGTGCACAGATGACGAATAAAAAAAGCTGTTCGAGGTTAAAACTCATATGATATTGATACATCTTATCCATATAAGGAAATTGTTGGCTACACCAGTCAATAGGTCAAAATTTCGAATATATGTATATAAAATATATGTAGGTATACCAATACCTTCGAAAAATGAAGATAATTCCATTAGTTCTCATAGATTCTTAATTAATTTTCAAATCCTATTAATTTGTAATTCCGGTGGAATTCTGAATTATTGTCACTAGATGAGGCTTTTTCATTTCATACATATCGCAGTTACAATAACGTCATTAAATAAGCAAAAAAACACGCACTAGGAATACAGATAAACTAAAATTTGGTCATAGTGTTATCAATACACTCATTTCCGTAGAAAATCACCAAGAAATGACTAAGCAACAAGGTGTGCCTATTAAAACGAAATAGTTTTCAATAGGCTTGCAAATGTTGTCAATAGGATTGCAATTCTTCAAGAAGTCACCAATATCAAAAGAGCCCGTGTACTTACAAACGTATGTAGCACTTCTCATAGAGTGTAAGAGGTGAGGAGGTTGTTTGTTGTTATAATAGTAAATATATGTTCACTTTTGCCTTGAAATTTCCATTTTAACAATATCGATAACCTATTTGCAACACGGATAATTATATATATAAGGTTATCAAATACATATGTATACATATATCTATATATAAATCAATATATATAACTGACTGATTGACATATCGACGCACAGCCTACTGGGGTTAGCATGAAAATTGGCATACGTGTTCCTTTTATACAGCAAGTTAGCACAAAGGAAGGATTTTTAACGTTTAAGGGAAACAAGAATAAAGTTCACTTTAACTTAAGAAATAATATTAGATATAAAGTACTATTAATAACATAACTTATAAGTCTACATTTTGTGCCAGTAAATAACTTTTTAATCTTTTTTTGAATAAAATAATTGAGTTTACTGGTTATAGGGCCTTGTGCAAGCTTGTCTGTGTAGGTACCACCCTCTCATCAGATATTCTACCGCAAAACAGCAGTACTTGATATTGTTGTGTTCCGGTTTGAAGGGTGAGTGAACCATTGTAATTACAGGCACAAGGGACATAAAATCTTAGTTCCCATGGTTGGTGGCGCATTGGCTATATAAGGGATGGTTGATATTTCTTACAATGCCAATGTCTAAGGGCGTTGGTGACCACTTACCATTAGGTAGCCCATATGCTCGTCCGCCTTCCTATTCTATAAAAAAAGTTCGCATTTATAACGTCTCTTGGTAATGTATTGTAAGGCTGTGATCCTTCGTATAATATAGTTTTTATGCCATACTTAGTTCTGAATTTCAGTAATTCTATTATGTTGGTTTATGTTTTTAAAAATTTAACCCCTAGAGTAATAGCCAGTGTCACGCGGGATGATGTAAGAAGGCCTTTAAAAGTAATGGTGGAATAATGAAACGCACATGTATAATTATATAAATACATACATACATAAACCCGTAAATCATTACACTCCTTTTTTCGGGCAGTCGTGTAAAACGCATGTAGTTCGTTATTTTCATATAGGACATTGTATATAGCTGACTAAAAGTAAAAGAAAAGTATTAGTTCTTATCAGGGTTTGTACCTGCTTTCTTAGATTATTCACGTCTTCTAACCATTGCGCGATCTTGGCTCAAAATAGACATATACATATGGTGACTTTCTATAGGCTATTATAGACATTATTCGAATGAATTAGTACGAAACATACCGAAACATTACTGGAAATTGACCCTCCACATTTTTGGGTATATTTACGCAGTTCAACTTTGAAAATTCATGGCTGCTTAACGATATCGATAGTTCGCGAGCCCTTCGTCCAGGAGCAAAAAAGTGACGAAAATCGTGGAAAAAGGCGCTAACTGTCGCGAGTAATAATACTGTTAAAATTAATATGTAATTGCAATTTACAGGTTCTCAATTGCATGGACAAGGTTAATGCCATCCGGTTTCCCGCATACTATCAGTGAAGACGGAAAGAAATACTATAATGAACTGATTGATGCTCTGCTTGAAAAGGGCATCGAACCCGTTGTCACGCTTTACCATTGGGACTTGCCGCAATCCTTGCAGGACTTAGGTATTTCAACGTGATGATTAGTAAATAAGAAAATTGTGACAAATTTTCATCCAATACACCTGGTTAACTATAGATTTTCGATAGAACTTTCTGAACGTTTTGACACACCGTTGAACACGAGATGAATTATTAACACAGATGCATTATTTGAAAATGAAAACTCAGTTTTATCTATTTGGATTTAAAAACGTTATTTGGATTTAATAAATCAGAAGTTGCGATTCATGTGTTCTAATCGTGGATCATCTGGTCTCTTTAATTCTTAAATCTCTAATTGTATAACTACGTGTGACCTAAATTTTCTTACATCAGGTGGCTGGGCGAATCCTTTAGTATCTGATTGGTTTGCGGATTATGCACGCGTCGTGTTCTCGCTCTACGGTGATCGTGTCAAAACCTGGATAACACTAAATGAACCTATAATCTTCTGTGAAATAGTCTACAATACCGCCATGCACGCTCCTGGAATTCTCAGTGCTGGAGTCGGTAACTACATCTGTAACAAGCACGCTATGCTCGCCCACGCCAAAGCTTGGAGAATATATGATGAAGAATTCAGACCAAAATATAATGGTAATTTCATGCTTAGTACAATTACTATTTGAAGATTATAATAGAACCAAAAATATAACACGGTTTAAACACAAATTCAATCTAAATATTAATTCTTTTAATAGGATTTCTTATAAATTAATAATATCCTGGGACATTATTCACACATGGCTATCGAATCCCAAATTAATAAATTTTATATGGATAATATAATATGACTCCCTTGAGTATTACCGCTTATATGATTAAAAATATCATATTAATCTTTCATCAGATATTCTACCGCAAAACAGCAATACTTGATATTGTTGTGTTCCGGTTTGAAGGGTGAGTGAGCCAGTGTAATTACAGGCACAAGGGACATAAAATCTTAGTTCTAAAAAGGTTGGTGGCGCATTGGATATGTAAGCGATGGTTGACATTTCTTACAATGCCAATGTCTAAGAGCCTTGGTGACCACTTACCATCAGGTGGCCCATATGCTCGTCCGCCTTCCTATTCTATAAAAAAAAAAACAATCTTCGTTCATTTGGATATAGTAAGGAATATCTATTGAAGTAACATCATAAAGTTTTCTAGGCGTATTTGTCACGTATAAATCGAGCCAATGATCTCGGATATTATTGGCAAAACGTGGAGAATTAAAACAATTAACTATATTATTTGACCAAATGTGAATTGATTTTAGGAACAATAAAATTAATTCTTAATGTATATTTTACAGGCAAAGTGTCACTTTCGAATCAAATATTATGGCTTGAACCAGAAAACGAAAATGATGTCGAAATAACTGAATTGACAAGACAATTTATGGTAAGTTTTTTAATCATTATATTATTTTGAATGTTAAATGTAATTAATCCAATTAATATAAAATTCTTATAGGTTTTTTTTCTTACGACACAATTTTATTTTGTAACTTTTTAATTAAATCAACTAAGTTTATTTAATATTACATTGAAACATAAATATTATATCTAAGTTAAAATAAAAATTCTTATAGGTTGGTATGTTTGCCCATCCAATATACTCCAAAGAGGGAGGCTGGCCGCCGGTCATTGAAAAAATAATTGCAGAGAAAAGCAAGAAAGAAGGCTTACCAAAATCAAGATTACCAACTTTTACTCAAGAAGAAATAGATTTCATAAAAGGTTTGAATTTATACCCCAAGGTGTATTCATTTTCTTGACATTGTAATTTTTATTTGTAAATAATAGGTAGGGGGATTTTCCATAGGGCCCCCTGATGGTAAGTGGTCACCACTGCTCAAAGACATTAAATATAAGAAATGTTAACCATCTCTGACATCGCCAATGCACCAACAATTTTGGGAACTAAAATGTTATATCCTTCATGCCTACAGGCACTCAAGGTTACACTTATAAGTTCTTTTGTTTTGCGCTAGAATATCTGTTAACTGGTGCCCAATCAAGACTAAAATACTTATGTAATATATATATATATATATATATATATATATATATATATATATATATATATATATATATATTTAATTTAAAGGCAAATTATAAGAAAGCGCAAAATTATGGATATTTCGAGAAAATTGATATTATTGTCTTTAGAATTCGACTTCAGCATTTTTTTTCATTTACAGGAACTTACGACTTCTTCGGATTCAACTATTACACTTCACGGGTCGTGAAACCAGCGAAGGAAAGAGAACCCATAGGTCCATGGCCTTTTGCCGGTGCACCTGATCTTGACATTATCCTATCTGTTAGACCTGAATGGAAACCCGCAGCAACTAGCTGGTTCTATGTACGTATTCTACCTTGAAATTAAAAGTGAATTTTTGATAATTAAAAGGAAGCTGATTTAAAAAATAGCATATTATATTATGTTTCAATGATGCTTAGCAAGAATATAATTTGATAGTTCAAAAATTTTTTCTTCATCAAACATGTAACCTCTAAGAAGGTCGTATCCATATAATTAACGAAACTTGTTTTGTTCACTGGTTACGAAATAACTTTCATGATAATGGACAAGAATCATTACCCATATGCTAATAACTAGCAATACATTCTTCATAGATGGAGGATCTATGAAATAATTTATGGTCTTCAAGACTCCAAATACATTGGTTCAAGTTAATTTTTATTTTTATTTGATTCAGATATATCCTGAAGGACTTCGTCGTCAACTAGCCTGGCTTAAGGAACAGTACGGAGACATTGAGATACTCATCACTGAGAATGGATACGCAAGTTACGACGGCGGTTTAGATGATCATGACCGAGTACAATATTATAAGGAGCATTTGGAACAGGTTAATAGGAACCACCAAATATGCACACAACCACCACCATTACCAACCACCTTTATGCACAAATATGAGTGCGAGGGAAGGTCCTGGATTGAAAGGGAAAATTTACTGGTGGTAGGGCTTTGTGCAAGCTCGTTTGGGTAGGTACCACCCACTCATCAGATATTCTACCGCAAAACAGCAATACTTGATATTGTTGTGTTCCGATTTGAAGGGTGAGTGAGCCAGTGTAATTACAGGCACAAGGGACATAAAATCTTAGTTCCCAAGGTTGATGGCGCATTGTTGATGTAAGCGATGGTTGACATTTCTTACAATGTCAATGTCTATGAGCGTTGGTGACCACTTACCATCAGGTGGCCCATATGCTCGTCCGCCTTCCTATTCTATAAAAAAAAAAAAAAGGCTTTCCAAAATATTGTTGTTGTATAGAAAAAAATGTCAAAGTGTATCTGCTTGAGATAGATATACTTCGACACAGTTTTAACTGATCATCCTAAAAGTTGACAAATACTCGTTTATGTTTACACTTGTTACCGTTAAAGGATTTTTTTTAAATGGCTAGGCGGACGGGAATATGGGCCTGATAGTAAGTGGTCACCATCGCCCATAGACATTGCCTCTCTAAAAAATATTAACCATTCCTTTCATAGTCAATGTGCCACCGACCTTGGGAACTAAAATGTTATATCCTTTGTGGCAAAAATACTAAGTATTGCTGTTTAGCGGTAGAATATGTGATAAGTGAGCGGTCCCTACCCGAATCGGTGAATTATATAAATTTAATTTAATATTATAAAATGATTACTTAAATATGCTAATAATTAAAGAAACATTTTGAGATTTGTTTTGTTTTTTTTAGGTTCTTCTAGCGATCGAAGACGGAGTCAAGGTAACAGGATACACAGCCTGGACGCTGATAGACAACTTTGAATGGTCTGATGGTTACCGGTAAGATATTGGAATGACTATTGTTGTTTTAGCATTCTTGTTTCATTTCTAAATCATTGGTCAAATTCTGATCAATTTGGCCCCAAACTTCTCTCATTAGTTACCTTTTACGTCATCGACTACCACCGATCAATGTATATGTGAATGATTATTTGTATATAACTTTTATTAGCTTCAATTGAATGTAGGTATGTAACTAAGTTATTGACATATTTTATGTGTATTGGTAATATACTATATAAGAGTAACAGTGAATTTCCCACTGCTGGGCTAAGACCTCCTCTCCCTTTTTGAGGAGAAGGTATGGAGCTTATTCCACCACACTGGTCCAATGCGGGTTGGTGGAATACACATATGGCAGAATTTCAGTGAAATTAGACACATGCAGGTTTCCTCACGATGTTTTTCACCTTCATCGTAAAGCACGAGATGAATTATAATCACAAATTAAGGACATGAAAACTCAGTGGGTTTGAACCCACGATCATCGGTTAAGACTCACGCGTTATTACCACTATTAAACTTATTATTATTAAACTAACTTAGTAATATAAAATAACGATTATTATTTCAGATCCAAGTTCGGTTTATATCAAATCGACTTTGAGGACCCTCTGCGCAAGCGCACGCCTCGAGCCTCCGCACACTATTACGCAAGTGTTATTAAAAACCACTCATTAGATGTAGACACTAAAATAACAGATGAACTTTAGTTTTTTAGTTTAGTTTTACTTTATTAAAATATATTTATACTTTTGATAAAAAAAAAACTTTTTATTTAAGAAATCCTTAAGTATGTTTTAAGTGATAATCACATATATGAATTTTATGTAATATTATATATTATTATCAGTGTCAGATTTATGCCTAAGACCCCACTAGTTCAGGAGGCCCCTATATATTAGGCCTATACATATAAAACAAAATATATTTTTTCCAAACGGCTTCATAATACTCTATATAAACAAGTCGAAGTCAAAAGTCAGAGTCAAAAATCTTTATTCAATATAGAAGCGTTACACTGACTTATTGGTTGTCATAAATCTACCACCGGTTCGGAAATAACTCCTCAGAACTGAGAAGAACCGGCGAAAGAAACTTAACGGATTCTTTATTTATATCTCATTATTTACATGGCTAGGCAACACAATAACAGTTTTTTTTTTATTTGTAATAACCATTTTTTTTATAGAATAGGAAGGTGGACGAGCATATGGGCCACCTGATGGTAAGTGGTCACCAAACGCCCTTAGACATTGGCATTGTAAGAAATGTCAACCATCGCTTATAGCCAATGCGCCACCAACCTTGGGAACTAAGATTTTATGTCCCTTGTGCCTGTAATTACACTGGCTCACTCACCCTTCAAACCGGAACACAACATTATCAAGTATTGCTGTTTTGCGGTAGAATATCTGATGAGAGGGTGGTACCTACCCAGACGAGCTTGCACAAAGCCCTACCACCAGTAACCTGGAAGCGATCGTTTTATTCCAAAGGTGTGCAATCATCCAAAAATTAATTGGCTTTACAAATAATAACAATGGTACATAAATCTACATGCTTAGGATAAAATTATGCCTTATATGTATAGCTGAAAGACTCGAAATCATGTTGAAAAACTTTATCATCACGGCATAAGAAAGCGTCCTGCTATTTACCGTGATACGATTAAAACTTTTCATATAAAAAAAATCTATTTCAGAAGAATAACAAAAACCTATATCGCATATCACTGTACGACATCACGATCGAGATACGTCTTCGAGCTGCTAGGACGAAATAAAGAGATGCGTTTAATACCATTTATTGATGATAATGGACTCCTCGAACATGGCGGCCTATTTGAACTCGGTAACAAGGGTCAATGATTGCTTCACTATGATTTATTCTGTATCATTTTGTTTTCACCAGACTTTGATCACATGGTGACGATATCCAGTTTTAACGTTAATTAATCAAAACTTTTTGGTAAAGAGTGATCAACTACAATTCAAATTAACTACAGTACAGTACAGTAATAGCCTGTGAATGTCCCACTGCTGGGCAAAGGCCTCCTCTCCCTTTTTGAGGAGAGTGATTGAATTTAGAATAATAGATTTATAAATAAATAGTGTTCGCAAGTGAGTTTACTTTCATGTTATGTAAGGCGGAGATTTTGGTGTTGGTTTGAGAGGTTAAACTAATAGTATAAACAACTAACTTTGGGTAGATGGGCCACCTGATAATAAGTGGTCACCAACGCCGAAATAACTTTTTTAGTATTCTAAGCTATATATGTGTAATCGAAGG
The DNA here is from genome assembly GCF_905147045.1 of Nymphalis io. NCBI lineage: Eukaryota > Metazoa > Arthropoda > Insecta > Lepidoptera > Nymphalidae > Nymphalis > Nymphalis io. The sequence continues at coordinate 2,288,709 of NC_065909.1, forward strand.
GAAAATGACGTTTAACGATTCATCTGATTGAATTTCAATTCAATCTTCCAAGTTTAACAGTTGCGTGAACGTTCAAGCATAGTACCATCAACTTACGATAGATGGCGTGAGTTGAATGAAATAACTTTTTAGTAAAAAATAGACATTGCATATGTTACACATTATAGCCTATAGCTTATTGTAATCGAAGAATGCGTATGTTTAAACAAATATTAGATTTAAATATTCTCCACGATTTGCAAACAGCTCTGCTATATTATGCATTCAAAATAAAAAAATCGTCAAACAAAATCAACTTCTAAACTCTGACTTGGTAGTCAGATTACAATTATTAATTACAATTATTAAATACTTAAGTAAAAAAATTTTAATAATATTTTTTTCACTTATAATTTATTTTAAATGAAAACAATAAAATTGGTTGTGACTTATCGAACGCACAGATTCAAAAATAAAACTAAACAATCACAACTGTCTGACATATTACGTCAACTGGATTCAACTTAAAAACACGAAATAACGTCACACTAGTCCAGTTACAATGGAGTCGGTGCATATAATTGTAAGGTAAGTCTTTTTTTCTATCGTATAACAATAATTAATTTAAATTAAAATGATGTTAAATTTTTTATTATTATTGTCACAGAACAATCTTTTAGACGGCGTATTTTTGCTATAAATTTGTAACGTGTATTTTGTTTTTTTTAATTATTTTTATTTTATATATTATAAAAATAACTATCCATAGGATATTTATAATCTGAATCTGAAAAATATATATAAATAAAATATATATATATATATATATATATATATATATATATATATATATTAATAAATAAAGCGTACTAAATTAAAAATTAATACACGTGTAATTAGTTTATTGATTTTTATGGATCGTAAATTTAATTAAATATTAACTTAACTATTTTATTTAATTAGTGGTAGTAAAAAAATAACCCGGGAAGTTGTTGATGGTTCTGCTTGGAAGAATATGTATTTTATTCGGTGATAGATATACATAAATAAATACTGTAACTATTTGAATGCATACATTAAGAGAAAACTTGAAAAAATAATAATGATATAACACTTGATTTCCTTCGCTTGGATTCGATTAAATTTCAATTCAATCTTCATTTAATCTGTAAAGTGACAATTCAACGGTGCCCGTTAAACGATTGAATAAAGTATTTACATTTCAATTCGATTTTTACTATAAATAATTCATTAAAAATAATAAAAGTGTCACTCTATTTATTTATGTCGTACTGTGTTATACACAGATATAGTTCTCGTCAAAGGTTAAGGAGAAATCATTAAGCTAATTTCGTCACCCTCCAAACGAAATATGAAGATCGCCATGTGGCAGAATGTGCCCGGCACAAGCATGTCATGGTGTTTTGCTTAAGGTTGAAAACTGATGGTATGCCTGGCATTGAATCGGCAACCTACGTGTTAGATTCACGTGATTTAGCCTGGAATATATCTTATACGTAATAGTACCACAAAGTATATACTTAAAAAGCTTATCTTGATAGTATTTGTAGATGCAGTTTATGTTCTTCGCGTATACTATATTATTTTATGACTTAACATTTTAATTTTATTAAGTGCATGTTTATTTTTTTATGATCTTTAATTTGTATCAATTTGGACTTATTTTTTTTTTTTTAATCTTTCTACTCACGTTGCTATAATTATGTGTTAATGTATTTTTAAAACAAATATTGTAATTGTTGTGGCTACTTTAAAAAGCTTCACATGTTAGCTATTTTCACTAAATTGTTTTACATTTGTCATTAAAACATGTAGTAGCTACTAGTGGTCCTTAAAATAAATAAAAAATAAAAAAAATATATTCTACTACTTCTAACTTATCGATCGATTGATGTGTTCATTATTATTGTTATATTTAGTCATATCTTAAAAGTTATGTTTTTTATTTGGTTAGTACCTTGCGCTACGCGGCAGGGTGAGTGAGCCAGTATAATTACAGGTGAAAAGAACATAACATCAAGTTGGTAGCGCGTTGGCGATAATATCCTGGGACATTATTTACACACGGCCATCTGATCACAAACTAAACAGAGCTTGTACTGTGGAAACCAGAAAACTTATATATTACATATACTACTTTTCTTTTGTAAATACATACTTATATAGATAATTACACCCAGACTCAGGACAAACAGACATGTTCATGCACAAAAATAAAAAATCCTGGGTGGGATTCGAACCCACAACCTTCAGCGTGAAAGGCAAGTATCTACCAATCACGCCAACTTGTTAGCCAATTTGGTAGTTCTTTTTGCCTGCCTATTTCATTTAAGAAATGCATATAAAATTAATTTCAATTTAATTATCTATACTCAGACATAAACCTAGAATTAACATACTAACCTATCGATTAAATACATTCTACTACTCCCGATGTAAATGTCGATATGCTTACATAACCATAATTATGGACTTAAAATAAATATAACTTTAGAATTTCCTTACTAAAATAAATGATATTTTCTTATAATATATGAAAACGAAGCATATAAGATACGCGAAAAACAGAAAAATTTGCTTCTTTAGAGTCGGCGGAGAGGGAGCTTGACTGTCGTCCCTACCCCCAAGACGCGCCAATACAGAGCAAATCAAAAACTACAAAGCAATAGTTTCTAAACAATATTATTTAAACTCATAAGTTAAAGCTTCGTTTCGCCTACTGATGTCCTTCGCTCGACAGGCTACTGCTACACAGGTGACGTCATTATATTAAGACCACCTATGTACACAATGTTAAATGCAATAAAAAATATTAGTAATTTTGTATTATTCATACGAAGTGAGAAATTACATTAACGTGGTGCTCCTCGTTAAGACGGAAAGGGTACCGCTGGTTTTTTTGTGGCTATTCCGATGTTCGGGGCGCGCACTCGGCGCCTTGGACACCGGCGAGCCCCATATACCCGGGAGGATTCAGTTCCCGTGGGGGAAACGCGTAACGCGTTTTTCCAGCCGAAAAAAAGTGTATACTGATTTCCTTTTGATATTGTTTTTGGTTACCGGTGGGTTTAAATTGACTTGTTGCTGTTGACCGAAGTAGCCTCGACAGCGTCACTGGGCAAGAGGCGAGTCTTTAAGACACTTAGCCAATTGTTGGGAGCCCAATTAAGGGCTCGAAATACGCGTGTTCTAAGGATGCCCCCTGTGAGGCCGAACCTCGGCTCAGGACACCGTCGCCAATTACCGATCGTGTTCAGTTATTAGACATATCAAGTTTCTTATAAAGAAGCTGATCTCAATCTTCGGATTTCGTATCAGAGTGAATGTAAATTTTTGGGCCATTTCTCTTCCTTCATAACATTTTTTTATATAAGTAGGTAGGCGGAATGGCAAATGGATAGTAAGTAACTGATAGTAAGTCGTCACAAACGCCCACAGACATTGACGCTGTAAGAAATATCAACCATTCCTTACATTTCCAATGCACCACCAACCTCGGGAACTTAGATGATATGTTCCTTCTATCCCGACCATAGGATTTCATCGTCAAACAACAATGCTTAGTATTGTTGTGTTCCGGATGAGTGAGCTATTGTAACTACAGGCGCAACGAACATACCTTAGTTCTCAAGGTTGGTGTTGCATTGGTGATGTAAGGATGGTTAATATTTCTTATTTGTCTATGTCAGGTGATGATCTTTATACCATCAAGTAGTACAGTCAAAAGCGCAACAGTGGGACGTGAATAACTACTTTACTATTTGACATATTGTTTTTGTTTTTTAAGAAAATGTAGAAACCTTCAGCTTTATCTCCATAAGTACACAAAGTTATACACTGTATATAATTTATGCATAAAATAAGCGACACGTAGAAACGGGAAATATGTTATAATATTTTCTTAATGACTAAATGTTTTTCAAAGTTATGAGTTTGTTTACTCGTTAATTTAGCACTAAAAAAAGATTTTTACACCTGTGGTTACTATAGAACTAGCTACTGAAATGAGCACCTGGTAGTAAGTTATCACCGTCCATTGATGATCCACATTAAGCCTGGAGTTACACTGGCTCATTCACCCTTCAAACCGAAACGCAACAATACTAAGTATTGCTGTTTTGCAGTAGAATATCACTGATCTCTGACGGTACGGTGAGTCATAGTCAGACGGGCTTGCACGAAGATCTACCACCAGTAAAAAGTATACGAAGTATAAGAAACATATATATATATATATATATATATAATACTGTTATTTCGAGCATGTTCCGAAACCCAAGGAAATGCATAGGATTTTTTATACTTAACACCTAGCATAGCTCTCCCCTCTTACAAGGTGAAAGGTGAAGCCGCGAATGAAAACTTGTATTTTATAAATAAGGCACAGTAACTCAAGTTCTCATGCTTAGTACATTTATGATAAATTTTAAATTTAGGAATAGTTAATACTTCTTCTGACTGTGGGCGGTGGTCAACATTCACAATCATAAAAAGTCTTATGTCTGACAATGAATCTGCTATTCACAAATCAATTTCAATCAATCATTTGTTCAATTTTAGTTTCAGTGCCCTATGGACAGCTTGTCTCGCTTTGGATATGAAGTTTCCCGTTGGTTTCAAATTTGGTGCGGCTACGTCTGCTTACCAGATAGAGGGTGCTTGGAATGCCAGTGGTAAGTCAAAAAGTTTGGTTAGTCAAAAGCGAGTTAGCATGAGAAGTATCTTTTGTTACTACAGGCATAAGGGACATATCATATTTTTCCAAAGGTTGGTGGGGCATTGGCGAGGTAAGGTATGGTTAATATTTCTTACATCGCCAATGTCTTTGGGCAGTGGTGACCACTTAACATCAGGTAAACAAACATACTTTCGCATTTATAATATTAGTTAAGATTGAAGTTAAATAGCATTGCTTCGGTACATACGATACAGAATAAATACTGTATACTTTGCAAATATAATTAATTGAAAAGCCGAGATGGCCTAGTGGTAAGAACGCGTGAATCTTAACCGATGATCGTGGGTTCAAACCCGGGCAAGCACCACTGAATTTTCATGTGCTTAATTTGTGATTATAATTCATCTCGTGCTTGACGGTGAAGGAAAACATCGTGAGGAAACCTGCATGTGTCTAATTTCACTGAAATTCTGCCACATGTGTATTCCACCAACCCGCATTGGAGCAGCGTGGTGGAATAAGCTCCAAACCTTCTCCTCAAAAAGAGGTGCGGAGGCCTTTAGCCCAGCAGTGGGACATTCACAGGCTGTTACGGTACGGTACTTTGCAAATATATAAAGTAAACACCTCTTCATAGTACTGTATAATAAATAGTAACTATTATAGGATATAGGTACGTTTTGTTTGTTTTTCCGGTTTCATGCAAAAAACTACTGATTGATATGGAACTTGAAAATTATTTTAGTAAATATTTTCAGGACGAATAGATATATTTACTATTTATTTAAATGTACATTGTTTTATATATAGCTTATGTCAACGTTATCAGAGAGAAATTTGTCAATCCGAGCGCTTTGGAAGCGCAAGATGTCCAAACTCTTATATTATACAAAATTTATGAGAGTTTTTCAAATATCTAAAATGCCTACAGATAAATAAACTTCATATAACTTTTGTAAACAAACTTAAGCGTCAATTTTTATATTTAAAATAAGGTAAAACAAACGACAACTATGGTAAAAGTTATCACAAAGTATTTTTGTTTTTTTTTTTTTTTTTTAATAAATAACTAATGGAAGAAGTTCGTTCAATCAAGATAAATAATGTATTTTATTTGCAATTCGAACCAATAGTTCTATGTAGAAATATGACGATATATTAATGCATATGTATATATAAATTGGTTATCGAATGTTTTCTTTTTTATAGAATAGGAAGGCGGACGAGCATATGGGCCACCTGATGGTAAGTGGTCACCAACGCCCTTAGACATTGGCATTCTAAGAAATGTCAATCATCGCTTACATAGCCAATTCGCCACCAACCTTGGGAACTAAGATTGTATGTCCCTTGTGTAATTAAAATGTCTGTAATTTAAATATTGTATAAAAATATCGCGAATTACAACACTTAACCGTGGAAAGTTGAAACAGATGGCTAGCTTACTATCATATAGTATATAAGACAAGGTCGATCAACTGTATCTTGATATACTTATCAAGGTTTTAGTTAATTTTTCCTCAATAAAGTGTAGAGAGAATTTATTTAATAATGTAATTAGTAAGTTGAAAATACCTGTTTGCTAGTCATCAGGTATTAAGCCGCTAAACAGCATTGGTATCGTTGTGTTCCGGTTTGAAGGAACACGTGAATCCTAACCGATGATCGTGGGTTCAAGCCTGGGCAAACACCACTGATGTTTTATGTGCTTAATTTGTGTTTATCGTCTCGTGCTTAACAGTGAAGGAAAACATCGTGAAGAAACCTGCATATGTCTAATTTCACTGAAATTCTGCCTCATGTGTAATCCACCAACCCGCATAAGAGCAGCGTGATGGAAGCTCCAAACCTTCTCCTCAAGAAAGGGGAGGAGGCTTTAGCTCAGCAGTGGGACATTCACTGGTTGTTACAGCACTGCTGCACTTTTACTGGTGGTAGGGCTTTGTGCAAGCTCGTCTGGGTAGGTACCACCCACTCGTCAGATATTCTACCGCAAAACAGCAATACTTGATATTGTTGTGTTCCGGTTTGAAGGGTGAGTGAGCCAGTGTAATTACAGGCACAAGGGACATAAAATCGTAGTTCCCAAGGTTGGTGGCGCATTGGCTATAAGCGATGGTTGACATTTCTTACAATGCCAATGTCTAAGGGCGTTTGGTGACCACTTACCATCAGGTGGCCCATATGCTCGCCCACCTTCCTATTCTATAAAAAAAAGCGCCTTTATTAAACATGTTGAGAAATGCCATAAAAATAATTTTGATCATGACCGTAATCGATTTAATTATTAACAAACCGACTTCAGACTTGTTAATTATTGTTTTACGTTATAATCCATGGTTAAACGATAATTACAGTAATTATACAAGTAGTGTAAATTACAAACTAGGTTTGATTCGCTCATTTATATTCAAGAGCAACTAATCATGTATATATTAATAAAAAATTACAGTTCTTTTTATTGTATTAATTGAAAAGTTAGCCACTTGATACGACGCCTCCAACCTTGAAAAATATTTTTTTTTTTTTATAGAATAGGAAGGTGGACGAGTATATGGGCCACCTGATGGTAAGTGGTCACCAAACGCCCTTAGACATTGGCATTGTAAGAAATGTCAACCATCGCTTATAGCCAATGTGCCACCAACCTTGGGAACTAAGATTTTATGTCCCTTGTGCCTGTAATTACACTGGCTCACTCACCCTTCAAACCGGCACACAACAATATCAAGTATTGTTGTTTTGCGGTAGAATATCTGATGAGTGGGTGGTACCTACCCAGACGAGCTTGCACAAAGCCCTACCACCAGTAAATAAATATACAAGTGAAATTCCCTTGTGCCTGCCAACACTGCCTCACCTTTTTTTTTTTTCGCTGGTAAAACGCGTTTACGCGTTTTCCCCACTTGAAGTGGGGGGGTATGTGGGACTCGCCGGCGCCGAGTATGTGCCGGAATACCCACTAAAAAACCAGCGGTACCCACACCGCCTTTTCGAGGGGCGTCACGGGATCGCTTGCGCATACTACCGTGTCGCCCCGACGGTTGGCCCGCCTCTGCAGGCCTCCAAATCCTAGAGGGTTTTCAGGGTACAAAGACCCCCTAACCCCGGCAACACTTAGGGTGGGAGGAGAAGATGCGCATAGCGCCGACGCCTTCTCCCCGTTCTTCTTCGGCGAAGCGAGTCAGCGGAGGCCCTCTCCTCACGCTCCCGCTCCGCTGCCTCCTTCTGCGACATGACATTTTCGCAGAAGGAGACCGTCTCCAACCAGCACCTCTCGCTACCAAGCATGGCATTTATCACACTCGGCAGCGAGAGGTCTTCACCGACTAAGGCCACCAGGGACAGGCGCCTCACCTACTCTTCAAAGCGGAACACAACAATACTAAGTATTGCTGTTTATCGGCAAAATATATGATGAGTTGGTGGTCCCAGACAGGCGGGCAGATAGCCCTACCACCAAGTAAACAATCATTTTTTGCGAGAGCAATTGAATAAATCTAATTCAATATGAATGTATTGTGTCTATCTATTTCAATATCTTATTGTCTTCAATTTTTTTTTATAATTAACTTGATTTTCAATTCTTATTTTAGGCTGGCCTAAATCCATTTGGACGGAATTTTGACTATAATATATATATCATTTTTCAATGTTGTATTTTTTAATATTATCTTTAGCACGTAAAAAATATTTAATTGCACTTAATTTTTAAGAACGCCTGATATTTACATAACCCTAAATCTTAAATCAGCAATTGATACTAATAGCTATCAATATTACTGCAGGCGCCATACTAACATTCTGAATAAACAGGTATTTTCAATTAACTAATTACATCATCTAGGTGGTACCTACCCGCACATAGCCCTAATATAGATATAATAATAATAATAATAATATCCTGGCACATTTTTCACACACGGCCATCTGATCCCAAATTAAGCCAGACACCAGACAGAAACCAGACAACTGATATAATAATAATGTCCTCCAGACCGATTTCGGCCACGGCGGCCAATCTCAAGAGAGATTAGCCAACTACGCAGGAGATATTATAGTGCACAAGTGTGTGCGCAAACACAAGTGCACTCTCTATTCCCTAACTCTCATAATCCGATGGGACGGCAATCCGACACGACCGGAAAGAGTTCAGGCGCAGGACCAACGGCTTTACGTGCTTTCCGAGGCACGGGAGTGTACACACTTCCAACTTCCAGACTCCGGGCTGCTACTGAGAATTTTTCTGACAGAAAAACCCAAAACTTTTTATTGGTCCGACCTGGGAATTGAACCCAGGACCTCCGGGTCTGCGGTCTTATATCAAGCCACTAGACCAAAGAGGCAGTCAATATATAATATAACTGATATATTACATATACTACTTTTCTTTTGTAAATACATACTTATGTAGATAATTACACCCAGACTCACGACAAACAGACATGTTCATGCACACAAATGTCTGTCCTGGGTGGGAATCGAGCCCACAACCTTCGGCGTGAAAGGCAAGTGTTCTACCAACCACGCTAACCGGCTCGTCAATAATAAATATATATAGATAAAGTTTACTAAAATTATGTTAAGATGTAATTAACCATGTGTTGTCGAAATAAACTTTTTTTTTATTTGTCATCGTTATTTTATTTTGTAGATAAAGGTAGAAGCATATGGGATAGTGTGGTACATAACAACCCGAATATTATCGAGGATGGTACCACTGGTGACGTGGCTTGCGATTCCTACCATCTGTGGAGAGAAGACGTCCATATTGCTCATGATTTGGGGCTACATTTCTATCGGTAATTATTTTAAATAAATAAAACTTGAGATAGTCCAGAGGCTTGGAACGAACCTGGGCAAGCATTTACCCAGTGGCCATGGGGTCAATACGCCACTTCCCTACATGTATGATGAATTAAAATAAAGATTGTTAATAATCATAATTATATAAATATTAAACCAAGTCACTCACCTCTCCTACAGGAATATCAAAGTGGTAGAAGTGGTTAATTGATGCTATGTAGCTGAAGACGAACTGCAATTACCTAAGAGCATTATTCAATTTCCAGATTCTCAATATCGTGGACTAGAATTTTACCCACGGGATTTCCAAACAGGATAAGCAAAGATGGCGTGAGGTATTATAACAAACTAATCAATGAACTGTTAAAGAAGGGAATCGAACCCGTCGTCACCCTTTACCACTTCGACCTACCACTGAACATACAGAATCTTGGTGAGTTAGTTAGTTTCTAAATTATTCTATTATCATATATATATTAATACGTGAAAATTGTTATACATGGCTTCATTACATACTAGCTCTGTCCGTGACTTCATCGTCATCATCAACCCTTTGACATAAGAATCTCCAAAGGCACGCCACTGAGCTCAATCTTCAGCGTTTTCAATCTACTTCCAGCCACTTTGCGTATATCGTCACTCCCAGCTAGAGGGCGTCCTACGTCCGTGGCTTCGCGCGCGTGGAATTCAGTTAATTACTATAAGAGTATATATATATTTTAGGTGGTTGGACGAACCCCTTAATCGTGGACTGGTTCGCGGATTATGCGCGAACTGTATTCTCAATGTACGCGGATAGAGTAAAAACATGGATCACAATAAACGAACCGCTTATAATATGCGACTTAAACTACAACATGGGGAAATTTGTACCGCTGATCAGTGAAGAACTTCTCGGCCCGTTTATATGCAACAAGAACGTACTGATGGCCCATGCGAAGGCTTGGAGGATATATGACGAGAACTACAAGGAGAAATATCAAGGTTGCTTTTTTTTTTAAATGACCTGTACAATTTAGCATACTTGCATTTACTAGTTGGTAGGGTTTTATGCAAACCCGTCTGGCTAGATACCACCATATTCATCAGATATATATATGTGTGTGTATGTCGATGGCCACATTTTTATATTATATTTATAATATATATATTGCATATTATATACAATATGATATATAATATACAATGGTTCCTTATGTATGAAATAATTAATAGATAATATTGTTTTTATCAATCATATGACTTAATAACTTGATAACTGTTTTTAATTCTGCTGCGACTTAGTTTATTTATCATACATAATAAAAATAAAATAAATATAAATAAATCGTAATGATTATAACGAAGTTTTATCATGTTTATTATAGTAAAACGATTAGTTAAATGTTTCTTTAGGAAACTGTTGTAACTTTACCAGTTAGTAATTTTTTTTTTTTTTTTTATAGAATAGGAAGGTGGACGAGCATATGGGCCACCTGATGGTAAGTGGTCACCAAACGCCTTTAGACATTGGCGTTGTAAGAAATGTCAACCACCGCTTATAGCCAATGCGCCACCAACCTTGGGAACTAAGATTTTATGTCCCTTGTGCCTGTAATTACACTGGCTCACTCACCCTTCCAACCGGAACACAACAATATCAAGTATTGCTGTTTTGCGGTAGAATATCTGATGAGTGGGTGGTACCTACCCAGACGAGCTTGCACAAAGCCCTACCACCAGTAAATTTAAATCGTTTGTTAATAAAACGTTAATAATAATAAATAAGGCATATTAATCAACACAAGATTATATAAATGCGTGGAGTTAGCTCCATGTTCACTTCCAGGATATAACAATTTATTTGCATTTGATTGATATAACTTGTATTTGAAATGTTTGAAAAGAGGTAACTACAGACTTTCTTGTCGGTTCTTCGATAGAATGTACATTCCGAACCGGTGGTAGCTTTACATTAATATGATTCTGTAAAATGACGATAAAAAGTGCTTATATAAATATGTAATACTTAATTAAAATAAATAAAATTCCCTTATACAATATTAAAGCATAAGACTTATTGAAAGGTAAAATAAAAACCACGACTAAATATGTTTCACTTTGCACGGCCGTAATCCTGAAACATTTTGCCCACGGTGGCCAAGGAGCCTAGCCAATAGTGCAGAACCCTGTGCTTAAAAGTTTGTGCATGAGCACTCTATTCCTCTACTCGCATAATCCGATAACGCAAATCCAACACGATCGGGCGTTTTTTAAGTGGACTAATGGTTTTCGTGGTTTTATCGAAAAATACAGCACGAGTACGAACATATGACGTAATACTTACCACGTTTATCCTTTAGACAGTCATTTGACATTGACTCGGTTAACGTTTAGCGTAGGGTTGCCATATCGCTGGGAAATTTGGGAAATCTCCGAAATTTTACTCCTGACAATCCCTTAGTATCCCCGTTAACCAATAATTATTTTAGAAATTATAAATATAAACAATTAGTCACTTGGTCTAGTATACTACAATCACTAATCTATACAATTACATTACAAATGCGAAAAAAATTTCTGTCACGCTTTTACGGCTGTTTTGATGAATGATTTTGATTTTGATGAAATTTGGTATAAAAAAAGCTCCGAGAGCCTATTTTTTGTACATAACGCCTACCCCTCTCTTATCACTCGGGCGAAATCGCGGTCGGAAATTAGTTTTATATACATTTATTAACACTATAAAACCAATAATCAACAATCTAGTTAACACTACACACACAGTTTATTTGAATTAATTTAGTCACATCTAAAATATATATTTTTTTGTAAAAAATTGCATGTCTTTCCTTTATAAATACTGCAATAAATACGTTAAAGTGACTTAACTAAAATTGCTAATCGTTTCAATGAGCATATCCTCGAATATAGCCAGAATAATGTATATCTGTATCTGATTACTGATAGCACTAGCTTAAAATGGCCTGATACACGCTGAGATAAAACTATAGCCACAAAATAATAATAATAATAAAAATAATTTATTTACACACCCAAAAGAAACATGTACACAATTTGATTGCAGTATTATCTAACTCTAAGGTTTTTATTAACATTAGCAGCACTATTGGTGGATCTCTGACTCCGAAACTAATATAAATTGTACTATCAAAGTCAGCGATTCCTCGACAATTCATTGCACACTAGATTAGATTCCTAGATACATTTAAAGGCGTGCAAAAGTAGATTATAGATTTTAATCTGTGCAAGTGTTTGAACATATCGCGATGAAATTCAAGAATCCCATCGCCCTGTCTGCTTTAGGTACGTGTTATGACTTTACTATATCCTTGGAGTAATTATAAAAAAATACCGGTAGACCGAGATAGAAGACTAGTATCCTTGTCTTTGTATGTGTATACATACATACATTTTTTGTTTTTCTTTCTGTAATTTTAATATATTTTGTTGATTTTTTGTTGTTTTCTTATATTCGGTTTGTTTCTTTTTTGCTTTTATTATGTAGATTTTTCCATTCATTTATAGTAACTATATGTTCGCAGTGTTTGTTTGTCCTAATTTTTTTCTTATTCTTAATAGAAGATTGCGTGTTCTTCTCTCTCTTTTATACATCTCGTGCTCGGCGGTAAATAAAAACATAATGAAAAAACCTACAACCTTAATTTGAACAGCGTGGTGAAGTAAGCTCCAAAATAAAAAAATAAAAAAAATCTCTTCAATAAGGAGAAGGGGACTTAGCCCAGCAGTGGGACATTCACGGGCTATTACTACTATAATATGTTAGGTTGAGATGCGTAACTTTCTTCTTAACAGACGAAAAAGATTTTGCCTAGCAGTCGTGCATTTAAGAATGTACTATAATGTAAGAACAAACTCGAGACTCAAAGAATAAATTTATCGTGAAATATCAGAAGTGATATGCGACATTGAACATAACAATTGTAACGTTTCAATAACACTCGCATCATAATGGTGTATCACCATACGTAGGTTGTCAAAATTTCACCTGTAAGTAATGAAGTGATTTCTTAAAGAATAGCACTGTTCTATGAAATGATGAATTTACAAGCTCCATTAAAATTACAAAAAAAGAATCATGACTTTTTTTTTTTATAATTCCGTAACAGGGCTAAGGCCTACTCTCCCTTTTTTTGAGAAGGCTTAGATTTAATTAGGCTCTTTATCTATAATGGATCTTAATTGGTCCTAGCGTCCGCCATTACTAATGGATCCTTGAACATGAGAATCGTCATCTACGTATTCATAATGAATGTTCTCGAAAATAAGAATTGAAGTATTTAAAAGGTTTTAACAATTAGAATTCGTATTGACCTTATATAAAATCTGGGCCAACATCTATACGAATATATAAAGCGGAAAGAGTACGTTTGAACGTTCTAATCTCATTATTTGCGTTTGATATTAAATGTTATCCTAACTAAAAATTGTGCAAGTGAATTTGTGTGTTTTCACGTCGTAACGCCATACGTTACATGTACATGGGGCTACAATTCTACTAACAAATTGTCACTTTATCTCGATCGAATCGAAGCGTAATCGTTACAGTTTATCCGTTTTCCTATTCTCTAATTTAATTATCGACAATTGGCAAAACAATTAATTTTAGTTTTGACGTAACGGTATATGTTAACATAATATCGGTTCGTTTCCGATTCGAATAAATATAGAATAATCAAAGTTAGATTGGAATTGAATCTGGTTCGTACCGTAATGGTTATAAATTAGTAGGATAGAGTAAAGGACATAAGGGGGTACCTAGCGCTAATATATATATATATATATATATATATATATATATATATATATATATATATTACCAGTGAACCAGTGTAACTACAGCCACAAGGGATATTACATCTTAGTTTCCAAGATTGGTAGCGATGTAAGGAATACTAACAGCGTATTTACCATCAGCTGAGCCCCTTTGCCTGTCCGCCTTCTTATTTTATATAAAAAAACAATATATAGTATGTATATGCACAAATATTACTAATTGATTTCTTAAATATAAATAAATAAAACGACGCTAAAGTAAATCTGTCCGTTGGTATGTACGATAAAAAATGTTTTAAACATTTTTTTGTAGGTAAAGTATCAATAGCGAACAACCCAATATGGTTAGAAGCTCAGTCAGAAAAGGATGAAGAACTGTCGGAGAGAGCGAGAGAATTCGGAGTGAGTATATATTTGGCTACAGAGAAAATGTTAATGATAAATACTTATTAGTCATGGGCGTTTTTGGTTTTTAACGCAAACTGATATTTATCCGATTTCAGATTTACAAATCGATTTCAAAATCCGATTTTAGATACCGCCATATTACATACCAAAAACGCCCATGAGTAGTAAATAGTAAGGTCGATGATTGTGTAACGGACTTCCGTAACAGAACCAACAAACCGAAATCCGAATCGCAAAATTCGCGCTATCCTTTTCATTCCGCTTTATGCCAATTGGTTAAAAAGGGAGAAAGCGAATTTCATACAACGCAACAATCAGTTTACGTTTGGATACCATACACAATTCGTTTGGTGATATCCAATGATTTTATTTGTCTATTCAAAATCTATAGTGGTATCGACCTATAAATCGTTTCATATATCAGACGCATGCCTAATACGTACGTTTTCAAAAGGTATTCAGCGCTCCTTGAGAAGGTACCATCGGTATTAAAATGTTAATATTTTATAACAAATTATTTTATGATCTAGATTGCGTTGTTAACGGTACTTCGGGGTTAGGGCGTCAGTTGACGTCACAAGCCGCTATATTTGGAAAGGTCCTATACCTTTTGAAACGAGACGTAAACTAGGCTTTTTTAACCTTGAAGCGTGGATATGTAGCAATCACGGTCCGGCCTCTCCTTTGATGTTGTTCACGGGATCACATTTCACTCAACCTAGCGAAACAGTATTAATAACGACTAACATATTCATACAGGTTGGACGATACTCGGATCCAATATATTCCAAAGAAGGTGGTTGGCCGCAATCTATTGAGAAAATAATGGCGGAATATAGTCGGAAACAGGGATTCCCCTATTCAAGACTACCGTCATTCACCGATGAAGAAAAGAAATTAGTTCAAGGTAGCTTATTGTATATTTAAATAATAATTTCAACGAAAGCCGAGATAGCTCAGTTTCTAGAACGCGTTAATCTTAACCAAAGGTTGTGGTTACAATTATCCATCTCGTAAGTAAAAGCTAGGCCTTCTAATGAGTACGAGGTTTCTGTCAACTAGTGGGATGCACATTTATACATCAATTTAACTTTAACAAATTATATATAATTCATGTCATTTAAACTATTATAATTTATTTTATGTTATCAATTATTCCAATATTAGTCAGTAACAGCCTGTAAATTTCTCACTGCTGGGCTAAGGTCTCGTCTCCCTTTTTGAGAAGGTATGCTCGTCTCCCTTTTTGAGAAGCTTATCCCACTACGATGTACCGATGCGGGTTGATGGAATACCTCGCGATGTTTTCCTTCACCGTCTATTAATATAAGTATTAATTATTAGTCTTTTAATAGTATTTGCTATCAATAAATAAAACTATACTTTAATTACCAGTTATATAAATATGAATAACAAATGAATAATAAATGGTAATTGAGCAATGAACGATTTAATGTACATATTAAGTTACTATACCGGTTACTACTATTACTGTTCCGGTTGCCCTCGACCATAAAAATAATTAAAATCGTTTTATTTAACTGTAATGTTCACACTTTAACTCACGACGTAAGATCGGTATTACAAACTAAATAAGATTTATTACATTTTATATATCAGCTCGCCATGCACACACACCGTCTTCACTTCGCGCCAATTCCAATATCGCGCCATTGTTTTTTCCCGCGCTACGCGTTGTGTCACCCGAGATGACAGATCATATATATATGTATGTTATAAAATATTAATTAATAGATGATTGTTGATGGGTGTACACTACAGTAACAATTATAAAGTAATTACAATAAAATATAATTTAGGTTTTATTTATGTATTTAGATATCCGACAAGTCCACAAAATCCTCACATCCTTTACATTAGTTAAGCTAAATTGTAATCACAACTAGGTTAATGGGATTTTTTTTAATAATTTTCAATAATACCAGCTTACAATTATTATATTTTTTTACTTAAATATTTTAAAGCCAGCCATCACTTTTTCATTACTGTCAATGTCAAAATTACAAAATCATGTTCTAAATTTCTTTATGAAGACTTCAAACCAAGAATTATTTATTACATTAATAAAAATCTGTAATTAAATAACCGGGAGAATATTATATACAACTATTATTTAAAAATATGTTAAATTAAATTATGTTGTAGCCTTACAATATGTACTAGTAATTATAGGAAAACACACTTTTCCCAACCACAATTACAATGCTTAGAATTTGCTTAAAAGTAATTTAACAATAGGTATCATGTCATGGTACATGACAGTTTTTAAATATGTAGGAACGTCTATAAGCTTATTCAAATAAAAGCTGTAACAAATTTATATACATGCATTTTTTTATAGTATATGTAGGCGGAGCATATGGGCCACCTGATGATAAGTGTTCACCAACGTCTATAGACATTGGCATTGTAAGAAATGTTAACCATCGCTTACATTGCCAATGTGCCACCAACCTTGGTAACTAAGATGTTATGTCCCTTATGGCCGTAATTAAATTGGCTCACTCACCCTTCAAACCGGAACACAACAATACCAAGTACTGCTGTTTTGCGCTAGAATATCTGATGAGTCAGTGGTACCTATCCAGACGAGCTTGCACAAACCCCTACCAGCAGTAAAGTTAACCGGTTTTAGTAGTTTAATATATATAAATAAAAAACAGCTTTTGATTTCATTCGTTTTTTTTTTATTAAACAACGTTCCGAATCGGTGATTAATGACCCTTAAAAAAATATGAATTAAAACTGCTTGAAAGAGTTTTAATTATTTATTTGTAGTAACGCCCCACACAAAAACAAGACGCCCCGTCGGGCGTATAAATTAATATTCTACATACGTAAGTGTTTTTTTAATATGTAGGCAGCCTGATGTTAAGTGGTCACAACCGGCGGTCGGTATTGTAAGAAATATTAACTTCCTATTATTCCTTCCTTCCTTTAGTAAAAAATCCTTACATCGCCAATGCGCCACCAGCCATGGGAACGAAGATGTTATGTATCTTATGCCTGTACTTACACTGGCTCACTCACCCATCAAACCGAAACGCAACAATACTAAGTATTGCTGCTAGGCGGTAGAATATTTGAGTGGGTGATACCTACCCAGACGCCCTTGCACAAAGCCCTACGAAGTAAATACGATTGAAAGACGCTTAGTTTCTTCAAGGTACATACGACTTCTTCAGCCTCAATTTCTACACAAGTCGACTAGTGAGATCAGCCCGTGAGAACGAAGACCCAGGTCTTTGGTACTTGTCTGGTTCGAAGGAGTTGAATCTTGTATTAGAGAAGGATCCCCACTGGCCTAAAACTGACTTTGCATATATAGTGGTGAGTTCTTTAATTACATATACTATTATTTAAGTTTAGTGTATTATTCCGGTAATCCTCAATTCAAGACAAATGATGGTAACTGTAAATCAAATTAACCATTCAGTCGCCATGCGCCACCAACCTTGGAAACTAAGATGTTATGTCTCTTGTGCCTGTAATAACACTGGCTCACTCACCCTTCAAACCGGAACACACGATACTAAGTATTATAAAAGTAGTCTGTATTTCGAGTTTTTGTTAATTTTTTATTGTTTTTTTTGCATTACATTCAATGCATAAAAAAACGATCATTCTTTATCGGATGATAAACTACTAACTACACAGTAGGTTAGCACTATGGAAGGATCTTTGATAATGTAATCCTAAGGTAGTGATTTGAAAAAAGCCGCGAATTTTGCAAGCCAACACTGATGTGCTTCATTCACTACTCCAAGGCTTTTGACTGCGTACGTTGGGACTGTCTCTGGAAAATTTTAATAGAGATGGGAGTTCCCGAGCACCTGGCAGTATTCATCGCTAACCTGTACAAAGATGGTGAAACTGTTATGAGGGTCAATGATGCGTTATCGGGACCTTTCAAACTGGTGAAAGGGGTACAGCAAGGCTGCATCCTATCCCCCATCCTTTTTAACATCTACGGGGAGTTCATCATGAGAAGGGCTTTAGATGACTGGCAGGGCGGCATTTCGATAGGCGGGATGAAGATTAGCAACCTTCGATACGCAGATGATACCACTCTAATTGCGTCATCCGCAGAAGAACTTGGCGAACTCTTCAGAAGAGTCCAACATGAAAGCAAGCAGGTTGGTCTAACAGTCAATAGAGCAAAGACTAAAGTTGTAATAGTAGATAGGGCTGGTACACTAATTCGAACCGGAAAACTAAGTGACCTTGAATTTGTCTGAGTTTTTGTATCTCGGCTCACTACTGACCGACCAAGGAGGCTGTGAAAAGGAGATCCGGCGACGATCTCAAGCCAAGTCTGCAATGAGCAAACTAACCCGAATATGAAAATATCGAACCCAGAACAGGAAAATATCGAACAAAACGAAAAAACGGCTCGTTCAGACTCTGATATTCTCCATCTTTCTTTATGGCTCGGCATCCTGGACAATTCGCTCACTGGAGAGGAAGAAGATCGACGCGTTCGAGATGTGGTGCTGGCGAAGAATGCTGCGCATACCGTCGACGGCCAAGAGAACCAATGTCTCGATCCTGCAACAACTGCACCTAAAAAAAAACGAGATTGTCAAGTATTTGCTACCAGCGTGTCCTTCATTATTTTGGTCATATAGCGCGAAGGCAGCCTGACAACCTCGACAAGCTGATGGTGCTTGGCAAAGTAGAGAGGAAACGACCAAGTGGCCGCTGCCCCACACGATGGCCGGACCAAGTTACCAATCTCACTGGTTTCCATGTGACCACAGCCCTGAGGAAAGCTGAGGACAGGAAGGACTGGAGAAAATTCACAGAGATCGTGACCCAGACCCTAGATCAGAGTGGACACGACCTTCAGCAATGAAGTAAACGACCGAGAAGTGTTATAAGTTTGTTATTTACTTATGTCGCAAGCGAAGCCGTGGGTAAATATTAGCGAGCTAATAATTAAAATAAAATATTTTTTAAATATAGTTCATTCGTTTAACGAACGTCCTTGGTCGAGATCTTATAATCTGTAATCATTTTTGTTGCTTCATTAAAAAATGGCGTTTTGAATGTCGACGTAATTGTTATCGGAACTTTGGAAGCGAAATTAAAGTACATACAATTAGTTAAGTGCAATATTGTTGAATTACATAACATAGCGGAGTTATCAGTAAATCATTTGAAATATTAAACTTACGGATTGATAATCGTTACTCATTTGTATAATACGTTATCTGTGTAATACGTTATTACATTACGGTAATATTTTTAATAATATCCTAGGATATTTTTCACACACGGGAACTGATCCCAAATTAAGCTTGTACTATGGAAACCATACAACTGATATACTACATATACTATTTTTCTTTAGTAAATACATACTTATATAGATATAGAATTACACCCAGACTCAGGACAAACAGACATGTTCATGTACACAAATATCTCTCCTGGGTGGGAATCGAACCCACAACCTCTGGCGTGAAAGGCAAGCATCCACCAACCAAGCCAACCGGCTCGTCAAATCTAGAGATTGCATGTTACGGTTAGAGGGGTGGGTATGGGTAGGGGTGGTATAAGGTAAAAAAAGCCCATGCCCATCAAGATTCAAGAGCTTCACATCAAATTTTATCAAAATCTTAATCTATTTATCCTTGAAAGCTTAACAGATAAACAGAGTTACTTTCGCATGTATTAGGTATTAGGATAAATCAATCTCGAGTAAATTGTTATAATAATTAGTTTTTTATCATCCAGGTACAACCGGAAGGTATTCGTCGTCAGATCGCCTGGATCAATAAGAGGTATAACAACGTCAGTATTCTAATTACTGAAAACGGTTTGGGTACCCGCAGCAGTGACCACTACGACACAGCCCGCCTTCGCTATATACGGGATCACTTAAAACAGGTTTGTCTCGTGTGATGGAATTATTTATTGAATTATTTAAATAAATTTTTTGACCACCACATTGTTTAGTAGGAACAAAAGGCGGACTTAATGCCTTCAGGCATTTAGGCTAAACAGAAATCCGTGAAGGCGGTAATTAATAATCGAAAATATACACATATACAAATATAATAACAACAAAAAAATAAAAACAGAGCTATATTATATATATGAATAATATATATATATATATATATATATATATATATATATATATTATTATTAATATTAGTGTATTATGGACGTCATAAGATGAAGAGAACTAGGAACTTTCTGACAAAATATGATCTAGGAGACGAGTCTGGAGAAATTTAGAGGTAGCTTTTCTTATATGCTCAGGTACTTTGTTCTATAATTAGACAGCTTGACAATTATATTATAACGGACAATTATATTATAAGAGAAACTTCTTTGTACAGTTGTTATGATGATGATGGTGATGTCCTCCTGACCGATTTCAGCCATGGCGTCCAAAATCAAGAGACATTAGCCAACTGCAAAGACATATTATAGTGCGCAAACCCAAGTGCACACTCTATTCCGTCGTTTTCATAATCCGATGGGACAGCAAATCTGACACGACCGGAAAGAGTTCAGGCGCAGGATCAACGGTTTTACGTGCACACCAAACACGGGAGTGTACACTTTTTAACAGGACCTCAGGATGTACGGCCTTATATCTAACCAATATATGTCATGTTTTTTTTTTAACCCTCAACGTTTTTATTAGTGATCGAAGCTCCCAACGTATCGAAGCCCGATTTGGATGCGGTTTATTCTGTTTAAAACATAAGGTGATCGAGATTTATTAATTTATTTTGGCGTTTGAAGGTCATTTCCTAAATGACAAAAGGGCCAGCTTTCACAGGTCCGATTGATTCGCAATTATGATCCCCCATAGCGCCGGACTTGTATTAAAATATTACTTCCAAATTAATTAATTAATTATAGCATATATTGTATGTAAATCCATAGACGGAACGGCACTCAAGATAAACTTTCGTGGTTTTTGTAGTGCCTGTAGTGCATTTAATTGTAATTTGGTTGGTTTTTATTGTTAAATAAATAATAATAATAATGAAGTTAAAGGGTCAACAAACATTTTTTTAGACTTTTTTGTGCCGGATGCTATTTAAATATCCTCATATAAAAACAATGATTTACAATGGAATTCCGACCACAAATTATAATATAAATCATGATTTAAATACAACCGCGAAACGATACCAATTAATTATATATTTTTTTAATTTCATAAATAGTATAGTGATAAATTCAAACAGCCGATAAATAACAAATTATTATAATATGTATATAATTGTTTATGATATTATTTAAAATCGAAAAAAAGATTAATTCTAAACTGAGGATTTATGACGAATGAAATATTATCTATGATAGTATAATAAAGATGAGGAGTTTGTGTGTGTTTTGTTTGAACGTGCTAATCCCTGGAACTATAAATCGTATTTGAAAAAATATTTCCGCAATTGATAGTCTAATTCTTGAGGATCGGTATAGTCCCTTTAACATCACGCTACAGCCTAGTCATCATTCACGAGAGATGAAAAGACAAATGAAACACATGATAATTCAATTGTTTTTATTTGTTCCAGATTCTTCTTGCTATAAAGGAAGACGGCGCGAATGTCGTCGGGTACACAGTATGGTCTCTCTTGGACAATTTCGAATGGATGTTCGGACATACGTATGCTTAAAATTGAATATTAGATTACATAAAATGTTTATTTAATTAAAAACCCTGCCAGTCAACTTTATAATAACTTAATATGTATTATATACAAAATAATATATACATACTTATATTATATACACTATAAAGTCATAAATGATACAATATTACATATTTCTTAATATGACAAAATCTAGGGATTCTTGCAATCAATCTTAGAGGTAGTAAGTAATGTTATAATTAACTTATTTATTGCCTTAAATGTAAATCGGTGTACTGTCTAGTTTATAATAGTATAAATCTCGATTCTAATTTAAAACTGTAAGTCTAGCTATTAAATTAATGGGTGTTACAGTCAATAAATTCTCAGTAGCCGCCCGAAGCTTGACACGGGTCAACATGTTTATTGCTAGTAATGCAACACTTCATATTCGTTTGATTTTTTTAAATTAGGAAGACAGACGGACTAATAAGCCACCTTATAGTAAATGGGCACCATAAACATTGGGCCTACAAGAAATATTAACCAATTCATACATCGTCAAGCGCCACCAACCTTGGGAACTAAGATATAATGTATGTAGTTACACTTGCTCACTCAGCCTTCAAACCGGAACACAATACGAAGTATTGCTGTATGGTGGTTGATTATGTGATGAGTGGGTTGTACTGGTGGTAGGGCTTTGTGCAAGCTCGTCTGGGTAGGTACCACCCACTCATCAGATATTCTACCGCAAAACAGCAATACTTGATATTGTTGTGTTCCGGTTTGAAGGGTGAGTGAGCCAGTGTAATTACAGGCACAAGGGACATAAAATCTTTGTTCCCAAGGTTGGTGGCGCATTGGCTATAAGCGATGGTTGACATTTCTTACAATACCAATGTCTAAGGGCGTTTGGTGACCACTTACCATCAGGTAGCCCATATGCTCGTCCACTTTCCTATTCTATAAAAAAAAACCTACCCAGATGTGCTTCCACAAAGTCCTACCACCAAGTGAAATTGAAATTGCTGTAAAGTACAGTAACTATTCCTGATAGCTCTCATCTATGGGCAATATTGACCAATCAAACTGGTCCTATCATAAAATAAAAAATAAAAAACGTTTTCAGAATGAAATTCGGCCTCTACAGTGTAGACTTCGCGGACCCATTGCGCACGCGCACACCGCGCGCCTCCGCCCACTTCTACAAGAGTGTCATAAAGCATCACTCGATAGATGTCCCGCATGCGTCTCACCACTGGAAGGAATACCATAAAACTCATAATAATGGAAAAACTATCAAATATTCGTTATGTTTTTTATTTATTGTCATTATATTAGAACAAATTGTGTATAAATTATTATTATACGAGACAGATAATTGATAACCAGCTAAAGCTGCTAACTAAACAGAAAGCGTTATATACTAAAGATATATTTGGTTAACAGTATATAAAAGTTGTGTTCCTTGGATATATAATTATATAATATTAATTATATATTATTATAAGGATAAAAATAAATCACTGAATTAAAATATTTATTGAATATATGCAGTTTTTATTTATATAAATTCATAAAATATGTTTTGAGTTTGGCTTTATATCAGTTTAATGGTTTATAACATACTAAAATTCCCCGCGGCGTCGTCCGCGTGTTCAATTATTAATAATTTATTTATTCAAGAAACAAAACTTATATACAAAATTACAAAAAAAAAACGGTTTTAACGAAACAAAAAATTTAAAAAAAAACTATCTACTACTTATATAATTTACTGTTTCAGCTGAAACTTTACAACAGCGGTTTATAAATATACAGTCTAGTCTGTTAGCAATCATGCTTAGAATTTTGTTGGAGCTGACCCGCACCCTGTGAACCAAGAATGCATACCAAGGCGTTATTTTACTAGACACGAAGAGCATTGTACGATTTGAATGTATAATTAGCCCACAATGTATAAAAAGAGGTACAGTAAACGCGGAACAATGTTTTCTTTACAGCCCTTGACGCACGCGCAAATCTTTGGACAATCATGTTATCTTTTATTGACAATGGTCTCCTCTCCCTTTCAAAGTCATTATCATCCTTGAGATTGGTGGGTAGTAAATGCAAAAACATATCGAGGCTTAAACGCAATAAACCAGGAAAGTATTATTACTGTAAATTAATTATTCTTCTATTATATATTAAATTTAGTAGATACTGGATTTTTGCGTGCTGGCCTCGACATAAAGCAGATTCTATGGTAATCTATACGCAGAACAACTCAGTTTCATCACAATCGGATTTTAACGAAACGATTTAGTAAGGTATATAGTACAAACATACAATATATATATATAGATTTATAACATAATGTAACTGCTAATGTTTTTTTAATTTACTTTTATACCGAAATACTATTACAATACTTAAATGTAAGTGACTGCCTCGTTGGTCTAGTGGCTTGATGTAAGGCCGCAGACCCGGATGTCCTGGGTTCAATTATTTGGATCATTACGGATGTTATGTTGTTTTCTGTCAGAAAATTCTCAGTAGCAGCCCGGAGTCTGGAAGTTAGAAGTGTGTACACTCCCGTGCCTCGGAAAGCACGTAAAGCCGTTGGTCCAGCGCCTGAACTCTTTCCGGTCGTGTCGGATTGCCCTCCCATCGGGTTATGAGAGTTAGGGAATAGAGAGTGCACCTGTGTTTGCGCACACACTTGTGCACTATAATATCTCCTGCGTAGTTGGCTTATCCCTCTTAAGATTGGCCGCCATGGCCAAAATCGTTCTGGAGGACATTATTATTACTTAAATGTATATACCAACATATATACATATATATGTGTGTTTGTTTGTTGCAATTAGAAAAAAATCACTAAAAATAAATACCAACCTTATTGTATGTACATATATATGTATGTGAGTATATCGACGTAACATATAACGATCGGGCAATGCCATTATCTCAGAAACCGAGTTCACCAGCGACGTGGGTTGTAAAAATTATTTGTTATTTATTTAATAATAGCATAATAACTATGTTGTCTTTTTCCAATGCTGGAAACCTCAGAAATTTGCCAGTTTGCCAATAAAGTACATTACATATTAATATTTAAAAATATATATTATAATGAGAATTGTAAACATAAGATTTGCCCAAACCGTTGTTTTTCCACCGGCTCTTCTGAGGCGTGACTTTCTATGCACGGAGATGAAGCCGCAACGCAAGTTTTCACGAGCCGGTTGGCGTGGTTGCTAGATACTCGCACTTCACACCGAAGGTTGTGGGTTCGATTCCCACCCAGGACAGACATTTGTGTGCATGAACATGTCTGTTTGTTCTGAGTCTGAGTGTAATTATCTATATAAGTATGTATTTACAAAAGAAAAGTAGTATATGTAGTATATCAGTTGTCTGGTTTCCATAGCACAAGCTTTGTACAAGCTTAATTTGAGATCAGATGGCCGTGTGTGAAAAAGTGTCCCAGGATATTATTATTATTATCATAAGTTAATGTAAACAAATAAAAATCCTACACCAGCCGTACCGGCGCCGCACAGCCGCCGCACTGGCGGTGTGTGTACTACACGCGGTTAATATCACGCCGACAAGGTAAAGTTCTCATGCATTTTGTAAACAAATATCATGGAAGAAATTGATTGTGAATTATTGATTAATAAAGTGCAGGAAAGGAAAGTGTTCTGGTATGAGAGAGGATCGATATCTACAAAGATATACAGTTCAGAGTTTAATTATTATGATCGGTGCTTACTATTCCAACGTACGCGCAACGAAGCGACAGCGGTGCGGTGCCGGTGCGGCTTGTATGCGATTTTTATTTGTTTACACAAACGTGCGGTAATTTCGTGTACATAAATAATAAAATATTTAATACATTATTATTATTTTTAGTTCGACATATTTAAAATAGGTTCCAATAATAATCATTTTATTTGCATGGAATGTACTTTTACAGATATTATGATTTCTTTATAAGTATCTAATACATTTCGCCCACGATAGGCGAGCAAATATATTTGTTAATATATCCTACAATCGTGTAAGATGCGTATAGAGGATGACCGAATGATACCTGCAAATCTTACCACACATTATTAAGGTCAGATAGTTATATGAAGTTATGCACAAATGGGAGAAATAACATCAACTCGAAACGCCGCAGAAAACGGTAGCGTTAATGTCAGATAGTGTTATGCGACATTGACCATTATTATCATAACGTTTCAAGAATAATCGCATCAAAATAGTATATCACCTAGTCGGTTGTCAATATTTAAATAGTGAGTAATGAAGTGAGTACAGAATAGTACTGCAGTTCACTCTAGCTAAATTTGTTTATATCAGCATTTGTACTCATTCGCTACAATATCTTAGTAATCATCATGTTTCGGTATAAAACAGTCATTTCCTTGTGGTAAGTAATTTTTTTACGTGTTCCATAAATGTGATAGTCTTTTTATTCAAACGTAATATTGTAAAACATCAGAAGGTATGATTATTATTATTTTTATTCAAATGATCGGTTCTAACATTTTTATTTTAAAAAAGAAATATCTTTACCAATAAATGAGGAGATGTATTTATAAAACTTATACAAGAATATGTAGCGCGTTTTGGAGACTGTAGTATATAATATTATTATATAAATTGCTGCGTTTTGCAGTTTCATCCTTTTGTACAGAAACAACATGTGAATGTCCCACTGCTGGGCTAAGGCCTCCTCTCCCTTTTTTGGGAAGGTTTTCGAGCTTATTTCACCTCGCTGCTCCAATTCGGGTTGGTCATTTTGGTTCATCCTTTTAAATTTAGACTATTGACGTCATATATGTGACTTTAATTTCCTTTTTTTAATACTTGTTATAAACAGAGAGGTGTTATACGTTTTACGTGTATGTCTGTCTAGGGCATCGTAGCTCTCAAACGAATTTACCGATTTTGATGCGTTGGTTTCTCTTTGAAACCTGATGTGATCGAGATGATTCTTAGCTTAAGATCTTTTTAGGAATTTTTAAGGATCATTAGCTCATTTCCTATTTGACTTTTGATCTTAAAGACTTAATTATACATTGATAACCTAAGGAAATAATAACATATTGTGCGAATGTGCACTTCTATAAAATAGCCTTCCGGATTCTATTAAAAGCTGTCAGAATATAACATAATTTAGAAACAAGCTAAATAGCTAAATTATTTCATACAATAAAATACCCATATAAGATTAATTAACATTTCTAGAAATATAATTAGATAATATTGTAGCTTGAAACAAATAAAAACTATAATTTATACAATGCATGCTGCTGTGTAAACAAAGTATATTGTATTTTAAAATGTCTGTATAAGTGAACAGTATGTTCTATGAGAAATAAATGCCATTGAACTGAAACCGATAAGAATAACACAGAATTTCAATATAACTAAACAGACTTTAGGTTTTTGGAGCTTATTCCACTACGCCGCTCCAAAGCGGTTTGGTGGAATACACATAATGTGGCAGAATTTCAGTGAAATTAGACGCATGCGGGTTTCCTCACTGTGTTTTCCTTCACCGTCAAGCACACGTCTTGGCTCAGATGGCCGAACCTTCTCCTCAAAAAAATAGAGCTGGCCTTAGCCCAGCTGTGGGATATTTACAAGCTATTACTGTTAGACAAAATATAGAAATTGTAGAAAAAAACGCCGTCCAGAATGGGATGGTATCCAGGAGAGCAATTCTGCTAACAAATTGTCACTTTATCGCAAACAAATCGGAGCGTTATCGTCGCCGTTTATTCATTTTACTATTCTTTAATTTAATTATAAACTATTGATATAAAAGTTTACAATTTCGTTTGGTTTTTATATTACGGAATATGATAACGACATATCGGTTTGGTTTAGATCCCAATAGATATGGAATAGTCAAAGTTGGACTGGAATTGAATCGGGAACGTATCGTAATCGTTATTAATTAGTAGAATTGCATACATTGCTGGTAGGGCCATGTGCAAGCTCGTCTGGGTAGGCACCACCCAATCATCAGATATTCTACTGACGAGCCTTTTGGCGTGGTTGGTAGATACTTGCCTTCCACGCCGAAGGTTGTGGGTTCGATTCCCACCCAGGACAGACATTTGTGTGCATGAACATGTCTGTTTGTCCTGAGTCTGGATGTAATTATCTATATAGGTATGTATTAACAAAAGAAAAGTAGTATATGTAGTATATCAGTTGTCTGGTTTCCATAGCACAAGCTTTGTACAAGCTTAATTTGGGATCAGATGGCCGTGTGTGAAAAATGACCCAGAATATTATCAGATATTCTACCGCAAAACAGCAGTACTTGGTATTGTTGTGTTCTGGTTTGAAAGGTGAGTGAGCCAGTGTAATTACACAAAGTACATAACATCTTAGTTCACAAGGTTATTAACCACATTAATGTGTGGTATAGTTAATACTTCTTACTACTTACTAGAAAAACGTTTCAAGTCATGAATTTCAATCATAAATATTTACATATATATTAACTCGTTGTAAAATAGCGATAAAACTACGATATTAATGACTTAAGTATTTAAGTATTTATATAAATATAAAAAAAAAACATATAAGCCATTAATATCGTAGTTTTATCGCTGTTTTACAACGAGTTAATATATATGTAAATATTCATGCTTGAAATTCATGAGTTAAAACGTTTCTCAATTGTTGCGTAAATAGATTGACCGATATAGATAACTGTCAGCGTGTTAAATGTTATTGTTGTTGATGTTAAATTATTTATTTGTATTTTTTTTTTAATTATAATAGATTGACTAAGGTAGGTTACCGTACCGTATAGACATTGCCATTGTAAAAATTATTAACTATACCAAAAATAATTGCGGTTAACATTGGGAACTAAAATGACTTAAACAACAACATTAATATTATAAATACGAAAGTAACTCTGTCTGTGTGTTACGCTTTCGCGGCTAAACTACTAAAGCGATTTTGATAAAATTTGGTGTGAAGCAAGCGTGAACCCCAAAAACCCTTCCCTAATTATCGTAACGTAACAACGTATTGCACTAACATAATCTATTGCAATCGTAAAGGAGTAACCATTAACAAGCCGAAAGTTTCAATATTCTAAGCGATTTGCTGATAGCACTGCTAAATTATTACGTAAAGTCGTTGGTCATGCGCCTGAAATTTTTTCAGTCGTGTCGGATTGCCGTCCCATCGGATTGTGAGAGTTAGGGAATAAAGAGTGCACCTGTGTTTGCGCACACACTTGTGCATTTTAATATGTCCTTGGCTAATCTCTCTTGAGATTGGCCGCCGTAGCCGGAATTGGTCCATATTAATCAGATTCATTACTTTTGTTTCAATTAGATTAAAGTCATTTGTAAAATGTAATTGTTTTATCAATAAACACATGGACATGAATATATAAGGACCTCGATGTTGCCCAATTAAAGTACGGGCAGTGTCAGTTAGAATTCGTATATATTATATATATATATACATATATATGATATATATGATAATAATATATATTGATTTACTAAACATGTATGATATGCAACAGGCGGCCTAATAGTTAAAGCAGCGATTTCGTCCGGGTGTGGGCAGAGAACTGATTACAAAATATGTTATATAGGTAAAGGCGACAGCCTGTTAAGCCTCTGAATGTTCCACTACTAGGCTAAGACCTCTCCTTGAGAAGGTTTGGAGCTTAATCACCACGCTGCTCCAATGCGTAGCAGGTTTCCTAACGATATTTTCCTTCACCACCGAGTACGAGATTAACTATAAAAACAAATTAGTAACTAATAGTGTTACAATTATTATAAGTTACTGACTTAACCTAGGTTATTTTCGAATACGATTTCCGTGATGACAGTAACGCACGCAGACAAACATTATCAACCACGTATATTGATTAGGTACCGAAAGTGAATGCATCGTCTGTTTTTGGTTTGGTCGCTTTCTTTCTAGAAAATTTTACCTTAAAATAAGCCACGGATGTAAGTCGAAGTCGAATTGGAAGCCATAGCGGAAGCGGGCTTACCTCAAATCATATTCAGCCCACATTTATCCACTGCTGGACATAGGCCTTCTCACAAGCGCCAATTCTACCGGTCCTGTGGTAGTCGCTTCCATTGAGCACCCGCCATTTTCCTAAAATCGTCTGACCATCGGGCGGGTGGTCTTACCTCAAAACTCGTCGGAATTAGCAGCAACGCTCACCGTGATCAGTAAAACGATACTGGTTCATTGAATTCATTGAAAGTATTAAAAAAGTTCTGGAAGCAAATACCGCTGAATATTTAATCTCTTGAGATAATTTCAAATCTATATATGTAGATGAAGAGATTGTACGTACGTTTGTATTTTGCTTGAAATAAACAGTCCCGGATTTATGCTTAGGCCTGCAAGACCGGCTTTGGAGCGAGCCGAGGAGCCAGCCAAAAATAATATAATTTCCTGTCGCCTCGGAATGTACTTTGTGTACATAGGTATCTCTATGTCCGTTCCTGTAGTAACTAATTATACTTTATTATACATATTGACAAATGTTATAATACTTTATAAGATGACGAATAAAATACGGGAGCGAAAAAGTAAAGTTTACCGCAGACGAAACTCGTAAAGTCTCTAGTATGCAATAATTACGCTTTTAAATAATATACCTGTCTTATAACTTCGATTTTTTTTAACATTGACAAATTGACCTTATCTCTCATAGGTCCACCCACACCATCAATTGGGCGGTTAACGAACTTCGTTTGATTTATATATTTTTTTCATTTTATGATTTATCGAATTCAATAACAAAATTAATTAAAATTTTGATATAAAGTATGTCCATGTTATACTGCTGAGCTAAGGCCTCATCTCCTTTTTCGAGGAGAAGGTTTAGAGCTTATTCCACCACGCTGCTTCAATGCGGGTTGGTGGAATACATATTTGACCGATTTTCAATGAACTACACGCACACACTTGTGTGTGCGCGTCGCGTTTTCAATCGCTTCAAATATATTAAACCATATTTATATTTATTTTCTCCAAATTTATATTTGAAATTAAAAAAAAAATTCAATGACCATCAATTTCGATATTTCACATTTACCGAGCGTTCTGTTATTTCTACAATTTTTACGTTTGTATACATGTACTAGATATTACTTTAAAAACTAAAAGAATCATATATTTTTAACCATGTCAATTTATTTCGTTATAGTTTCGTGTGGCAAGTATCATGGTGTGTCGACCATAATTTCCCTCCCAACTTTAAATTCGGAGCCGCAACATCGTCATATCAAATAGAAGGAGGCTGGGATGCTGATGGTGAGCTTTCAATATTCAATATTTCAAATAAACAACAGTAACAGTAACAGCCTGTTAATGTCCCACTGCTGGGCTAAGGCCTCCTCTCCCTTTTGAGGAGAAGGTTTGGAGCTTATTCTACCACGCTGCTCCAATGCGGGTTGGTAGAATACACATGTGACAGAATTTCAATGAAATTAGACACATGCAGGTTTCCTCACGATGTTTTCCTTCACCGTCAAGCATGAGATGAATTATAAACACAAATTAAGCACATGAAAATTCCGTGGTGCTTGCCCGGGTTTGAACCCACGATCATCGGTTAAGATTCACGCGTTCTAACCACTAGGCCATCTCGACTTTATAAATAAACATACATTAAATTAAATGTAAAAAATTAAGATGTGAAATAAATTTTGGCGCTTCTTGGAGGTAAGACGCCTCCACCGCTCTCTATTATTGTAATAATAAGAAAAATGTATTTGTTTCATTAACGAAACTGTTTTTATTTATTGAATAAATAAAAATAGTTTCGTCGTCGTCTCCTTAAATATTTATTTATTTGTTTTATAATAAAAATATAAATTTTGTCAGGTGTCCCGTGAAGGTAAAATTTTATTTCAATAAATATTAAAAACAAATTAGGACGAATCTTAAACATAAGGTAAGTCCTAAGCCTAATTGTAATCTATTTGGGTCTTCTCCTCCTGGAAATTGATTTAAAGCTTATTCCATCACATGCGGGATTCCTATACCGCGCATTTGTAATTAAAATCCAAATATAATTTATTCAAGTCGACTTTTAAAAGCACGCTAAAAGGCGGAATGTAAATTCCGGCAAAAAACTTAATCCATAATCCTGTTTAAGATTTAAAATAACTTTT
Source organism: Nymphalis io (assembly GCF_905147045.1). NCBI lineage: Eukaryota > Metazoa > Arthropoda > Insecta > Lepidoptera > Nymphalidae > Nymphalis > Nymphalis io. The sequence continues at coordinate 2,321,213 of NC_065909.1, forward strand.
CATATCTTTGATATGTCAATCAAATACACTACGCTTTATTATCATGTATATATTCTTGCTGAGTAATATGCCTTGTATAATAATTTTCTTTTAACAAATGACTTAAATGTATTAATTGGCAAAATATAAATTCAATCTCAATCCTGCAATCTAAATTTAAGATTCACTTGTTCTGACCATTAGGTCACCGTGATTGCAAAATTATGACCTTTGTTTGAAAATATTTCTGTTGATTTTCCTCTTTGGAAATCAATAAATCACCTACATCCAATTATCACATTGTCACGCATTTATTGTGCCAAAAAATAACAATAAATTAGCGCGCGCTTCCTAGAAGTGATTCATTATTATGATTTGTTCCATGGAAATTCTTATTCTGCTTTGTATTATTTAATAAAATTCTAATTATTTTAATGTTTATTTAATTTATATAATTTTTTTTTCTATCTATTTAAATTATTTCTGTTTAAACGTTATTTATATATTATTAATTTAGTATTTAGTATGGACACTATAAAAACATATATTTTGTAATTATTCGTAAATTCGCCTTCTAATTTATACCCGATGAATTTAATTTTTTAACGAATTTCAATTTTTTGACAGGTAAAGGTGTAAATGTGTGGGACAAAGTGGTTCATAGTAATCCGGAAATGTTTTGTGGAAATGCGACGGGTGACATCGCTGCCGACTCCTACCACAAATGGCGCGAGGACGTGAGAATTGCAGCAGAATTAGGACTACAGTTTTATCGGTTAATTCCTTTTAATTATTCTCCTAACTTTACTACCGCCAAACAGCAATAATAAGTATAATCAGTATAATAATAAGGGACACAACATCTTAATTACTAAGGGTGGTAATAAATCTTACGTCGTCAGTATCTATAGACGGTAGCCCAAAAAAATCAGTACCGTTCATGTACAAAAACTCACGTCATGTCTAACTTTTGAAATGTTAAAAACCGTCTTATATTGATACGCTATTTTGATTGACACACTTGTACACTATAATATATCCTGCGCAGTTGGCTAATCTCTCTTAAGATTGGTCACCATGTCCGAAATCTACCTTAAATTACCCTGTTGTTTATGCGGTGGCGACATTTAGCTTTTTTTTTCACGCAGTGGAAACCTTCAGAAAGGTACCCAGCTCCCACGGGGGGGACACTAAAACCACTGCGATGGCCGTCCTCGGATCGGAGAGGTTGCGGGATCGTGTTGATATAACGCATTCGCGGCCTCTCCCGTGGTTTGCTCCGTTCGTGGCTCGGTGGAGCTCTCCTCAGGGGGCAAAGGTAATATCGCCCCCCCCCGCACTTCTCGCTAGTGCGTACGGCAGCGCGAGTCCATCCCGGCTGCCGTCTTCCTCAGGGCCGTCTGAAATAAGACACGCGAGGCCCCCACCTCACGCATCCACGGCTCCAGGGTTACGCCCTATCTTTTAAGCCCCGGCCGTCGGGGCTGTGGGAGGGCCGAGACGACGCCGACATCGTCTCCGCCGAGCAGGATCGACCCTTTCCCGTTCCCGCTCCACGGTCTCTTTCTGGACCATGATAGTCTCACAGAAGGAGGCTACAGCCCTCCACGCCGATTCCCTGCGGAGCTTCGCCGACACGATTGCTCGCAGAGACAGGTCTTGTCCGACTTTGCGGACCAGGATCTCCCTGTCCGCATTCTTCCGTCTCATCCAGGCTTCGAAGGCTGGCAGGATCGCTCCAACGATGCGTTTGCGGGCGTACCGTTCTTCTTAAAGACGGTCGCGACACGTCGCAAGAACCCTGCAGTGTTCCCGCCGCTTTAACGCCTCGAGCGCACTCGGAGGGGGCGCGTTTCCACTACTCCGACGGAGGATGCGAGTCTGGTGATAGACCCTTGCATCCAAATCCGCCAGAATATCCAAGGGCGGAAAGCGCGCTAGGATGGTTGCCGCCTCGTAGGATATCGTGTGATATCCCCGCATTATCCGAATAGCCACTCTCCGCTGCGAACTTTGGATCTTAGTCCTGCAGCGGCGGACGCCCGATAGTCTAAGAGACCAAACGGGTGCCCCATAGAATGCCATCGATCGCACGACACCGGCATAGAGACGGCTCCGACATTTAGCTGTTTTAACTTATTTAACAATTTTCAACGCTTCAACCATCATTCGTATTTTTCAGAATAATCAATTAACAACACGCAAGTAAACATTAACCTTTCTTAAAATCAGTTTATATATAAATTAATTTATCAGTAAAAGATTCAAAATGTTCTCATAGCCAGTGTAATTACAGGCACAAGGGACATACCATCTTAGTTCCCAAGGTTGGTGACACATTGGCTATATATATATATATATATATATATATATATATATATATATATATATATATATATATGGTATGGACATTGGCATTTCTTACAATGCCAATGTCTAAGGGCCTTTGGTGACCACTTACCATCAGGTGGCCCATATGCTCGTCCGCCTACCTATTCTATATATATAAAAAAAAGACAAATTGTTATTTTCCAGATTTTCCATAAACTGGGTCCGGATACTTCCGACTGGTTTTTCGAACGAGATCAATAAAGCCGGAGTGAAATATTATAGTGACCTCATAGATGCCCTCCTCGCTGAGGGCATAGAACCAATTGTAACGTTGTATCACTGGGAATTACCAGCGATAATTCAAGATTTGGGTAAAAATTTTAACTAAAATGAACAAATTAATTTTTCTAATCATCTGTTTTAAAAAGCGGTTTTTCTATAAGAAAATTCCACCTTCATTGTGCTCATATACTTATATCAAGACATCTATTATCAGCAAGACAACAAGTTTGTACAAGTTTTGTACAGACTTGTGAATGGTTGTAAATTAAATTAAGTTAAATTACCCATCATTGTATTTCATAATACCTATAAGCAGTTCTAATATAATATAGCGTTTAAGTTTGATATTTTCTGTTTCAAGGTGGATGGACAAATCCTTTGATAGTTGACTGGTTCGGAGACTATGCGAGGGTCGTGTACTCCTTGTACGCAGATCGCGTTAACACCTGGATAACCATAAATGAAGTAATTGTCATATGTGATTACGGATACTATAGTGGAATTTTCGCTCCGAATATTAAGGAACCGCTCCTAGCGCCATATTTGTGTAATAAACATACAATGCTGGCTCACGCGAAGGCATATCGGATATACGACACGGAGTTTCGGCCTAAGTACAATGGTTATTATTTTTTTCATTTCTTAAGTTTGATTGTTAACTTTTTTTCTTATCTCTTTTCATTTTCTTAATTTAAGTGGAGTGTAATGTTAGCATTTTATAATTGTAGTGTCATTTAATTTTTCGCAAATGCCTATAATGGCATGGTATTGTATTTTATTTATTATTAATTTTTACCAACAGTTGTGTACACTGAATATAACACTTAATACATTTAAAAATATAGCCGAGATGGCCCTGTGGTAAGAACGCGTGAATCTTAACCGATGATCGTGGGTTCAAACCCGGGCAAGCACCACTGAATTTTCATGTGCTTAATTTGTGATTATAATTCATCTCGTGCTTTACGGTGAAGGAAAACATCGTGAGGAAACCTGCGTGTGTCTAATTTCACTGAAATTCTGCCACATGTGAATTCTACCAACCCGCATTGGAGCAGCGTGGTGGAATAAGTTCCAAACCTTCTCCTCAAAAAGAGGAGAGGAGGCCTTTAGCCCAGCAGTGGGACATTCACAGGCTGTTACGGTACATTTAAAAAAAATACATAGAATAGCGTAACAACTAATAATAGTACACCCCTGGTAATTAAACATAAAAAGAAAAAAATATCTACAGAAAATTCATGTAACACTAAGTATAGATAAACTATTAACAATTATAATAACAATAATAGAAATGAAAAAAAAACGTATAACAAAATTATGTATATCTGAAAATGTCTTATAAAAGAAGTTATTTTACTAATCAAAGTATGATAATCCAGTACAAGTTGATTTCAACTTAGTGAGGGAATCATAATGTAGATAGATTTGATCACTGCAAGCATTTTACATAATATCGAATAGGGAGAGGCACTTAACAAAGTCTTTCTTATGACACTATACTAGCCCACTATTGTCGTAAGTTTTGGTGTTAATTTTATGAATACGCGTTTCTTACATCAATAAATAAATAACCATGAAAATCGCTTGTCATGTCCATAATTAAATCCATAAAAAGCACTGCAATAACGTTTAGTCGTTTTTCAGTGAGGTGTTATAAATAAATAGTTTGTTGTTTTTAATAACACCTAAATAATTTGATTTAATCAACTGCTTGTGGTAACGGACAGTGCAAAGTATTTAAAACGTCACGAAATAATAAAAAAAAATGTTTAATTACCTAAATATTTTATGGTTGCGGCCCGCGACACCAAGAGTAACACAACTTTGTGGCCCCTTTAAAGTAACCTAACTTTTTCATTAAAAAAACTTAAATTATCGTTAATTTCACAGGTCGAGTATCCATCGCAAACCACTTAATATGGATAGAACCTCACTCGGCTAAAGACGAGGAACTTGCCACGCTGGGAAGAGAATACATGGTAAAAAATCTTGGTTTTATTTATTTAATAAGCACACTCACAGTATACATATTACACAAAAACACACACATTGATATTTATATCCATTATTAGTGTACATAGATTATCGCGTAAACAAGATTTGTAAAAGCAACAAGAGGAATTTAGAGTAATATATTAAGGAGATCTAATTTAACAATTACTACCCAATATTTTAATGATGAACTAACCGACTTAAAATAATGCATTTTTTTAGTTTCGAAACTTTCTTGATAGATGTCAATGTTTTGTATAATTTTTGCCAATTCCTTATGTTTGGCACATATACGCACTATCGAAGCAAGCTTCCCAAGACCAGTTTTTGTGATTTTACAAAACAAAACAATTAGTAACTTATATTGTTTTAACATTTCTTTACTTTTAAACTACACACGCGATCGTCTGTTCCTCAGGAAGGCATCTTAATACCTGTGTTGTATGTAAATATGATATACATATTTACATATATAGTATTAAATAATTTGCATACATAATAAACTCAGACTCGGATCGAAGAGCAGGGTGACTGCCAACTGCGCCAACGGGCCAATTCAATAATTATATATTTTACATTATGCCTTATAATTAAAAATGCCTTCAAAATTAATTATAATAAACAGCGTAATTTAAGCTATAAATAAATTTTAGGTGGGTAGGTTCACTCACGCAATATTTTCCAAGAACGGCGGCTGGCCGCCTTCTATTGAGAAGATGATGTTGAAAAACAGTCTAGCACAAGGGTTCAACAGCTTCAGGGTTCTTGCTTTCACTGATGAGGAGAGGGAATTTGTCAAAGGTTTTTTTTTTATTTGATTCCAACATGGTGAAGACATAACCTTTACTGTGTCGTTAGCATGTGCATATGCATCATTATATGCATATTCGGACTTCAAGATATGTCGTAGCGAAAGCAGCTGTCTATTTGTTATATCATTACAACTAAACCACTAAGCCGATTGCAATGACAGTTGACATTAAGTAAACCTGTGACCAGTTATATAATCTCTTTTTCATTATAATCTATTCTCGCATTGAAAGTTTTAAGGCCACATAACACCCATTGAATTTACTCTTTTTTTTACAAAGTATGTAGAGGTTCTATTTGCCCGTAAATAGACCATCTAAGGTGAGTGGTAAGTGGTCATCACCGTTCATAGAAATTAACGCTTTAAGAAATATTAAGTATTCCTTACATCGCCAATGTGCTATCGTCCTTAAGATTTATAATGTTAGGCCACTGGTGCCTGTAGTTACACTGGCTCAATTACCCTTCAAACAGGAACACAACAATATTATTTCTGTTTGGTGGTAGAGTATGAGTTGGTGGCCAATCTATAAAAAATTACCAACTATTGATAAATTAAAAAGTATATAAATAGATAATTAAACTGCATCGAAAGAATCATCAAATATTTCTATTTTTTGTAACCTTGCAACCATTTCCTATATCACTGTTGGTAACACATAAAAAAAAACAAAACAGTTTAAGTTAACAATTTATACTATTATCACAGGAACAGCCGATTTCTTTGCCATGAATCAGTACACCACGTACACGATCAGACCGGCGAAGAAAGGGGAAGTTACAGAGTATGTGTTCCTTAAAGCATTACCAGACCTGAACGCCGTGTTAGAACCACCACCGCATGCACACTATGGAGAATCCAAAATGATGCCAGTAATTATGACTATGCATCACATCTATTATTTATAAATATTCATCACGACTACATTTTATTAGGTCCAATATTGCCGATTTTTAGTATAGTCTAGTTTGAAGATATATTTCATTCTACTGAGAATTCTATATTCAAATCAAGTTTATTATACAGTTTTCCCGCCGTTAGATTTTTTTTTAATATCGGTTTTTATGTGACGAAGGAAAAATCTAAACAGTGCGCTATTTTTGAATACAGTTTCATAGTTAAATTAATATGACTTTATTACCTATATTCACGATCACTGCAATTTGGAAAGCTCGATCAGAAAGATTGCCTTTTTCATGACAATTTTGTAAATTTTAAGATATACCCTGAAGGCATCCGGAGGCAGATGGTGTGGTTGAAGAAACAATATGGTGACATTGATATCTTGATCACAGAGAACGGCTATTCCTCAACTGGTCAGCTCGATGACTATGATAGAATTGACTTCTTGAAAAAATACTTAGAACAGGTAGTTTTCGACATATCTAACCGTATAATCAGTAGACTTAATTATCTACATACATCCTATCTTAACAAATAAGCTTCACTAAACTTCACTGTACTTCACTCCACTTCATTTCATTCTACTGATCCCCTTCCCGTCAGAACCTTTCAATTAGTTTTTAGTTTTTTTTTAATGATTGTTACCTTTGAACTTTGTCATTACTTTACGTTTGTTTCGATTTGAATTATGAGAATTAATACCACCATAATGTACGAATGTTTGGAAACAGATTAGCCGATAATTAAGTGGATGTTACCAACCTTGATCAGCTCTTACCCAAGGATCATTTACGAAAGGATTGACAAAAGATATTTCACTAAACTTACTGGGTACTTTAACGTAATTGCAAACGCTTAGTAACAAGTGTCCCACTGATGGGGTAAATTGAGATCTTAGCCCACCAGTAAAAGCTCTTTTAGAAGAGAAGATTTTGAGCTTATTATTTCGCGCCGCTCTAATGATGCATATTTTATCTCGTGTGAAGAAAATTATCATATAGAATCCTGTATGTGTCGGATGAAAATCTGACATATCTACTAACCTACATGTACAGCATGGTGGAGTAAGTTCTAAAGCTTCTCTTTAAAAAATACTTTAGCCCAGTACCCTTCCAAGACAGGATATTTACAGGTTACTATTTTTGTTTTGTTTTTTTTTTTGTGATTTTTTTTTTAACTTTCAGATTCTAATGGCTATAAAAGTCGATAAAGTTAATGTCGTAGGATACACAGTGTGGTCACTCATAGACAACTTCGAATGGCTACAGGGATATACGTAAGTCTATTCTATGGTGATATTCTCCTGACCAATTTCAGCCACGACGGCCAATCTCAAAGGAGATTAGCTAACTGCGCAGGACATATTATATAGTGCACAATATGCGCGGACATACTCGTAGGTGCACTCTCTATTCCTTCACTCATATAATCCGATGTAAGTGAAATCCAACACAACCAGAGAGTTCAAGAGGAGTATACTAACTTCCAACTTCAAGCTGCTACTGAAATTTTTCGACAATAAAACCCAATAACTTTTTATTGGCCTGGCCTGGGATTTCAACCTAATCTCATCTGTTTTCGTATCAATAAGCAAATTATTTATCTTATATCATTACTTGTATCAACTCGTTAGTTGAAAGGGCCTAAATTTTCCACGTCTCCCAAATATTTTTTTTGCACAATACAGATCAAAGTTTGGTCTCTACGAAGTGGACTTCGAAAATCCTGATAAAAAAAGAACGCCTCGAGCATCTGCACACTTCTACGCGTGCGTAATCAAGAACCGGTCACTGAACGATACTTGCCTAAATGTGGGCTTACGTCCTGGATCTTGGAGCTCAAAGCGCACAAATAAAGCCCAAGCTTTGAGAAATAGCTTAAATTTTATATTGATTTCATTACTTTTTAAATGTATTCTGTGTTGTTAAGAACGAACATTATAATATTCATTATTCCATTGTTAATGTGTTTAAAATAAAATTTAAAAAGTACTTAGTGTCTATTAACCAAGTATTCAAATTAATATATATAAATATCTGTTTCGTTTTTTTAGTTTTAATAAAAAAATACATAGATGATGAATATTAGATAAATATTTCATGTGTGATGAAATATTTATCTAAAATAAGGGCCCAAGTAAAACATAAACGTATTTTATTTTTATTTTAGTTATTTAATTTAATTGTCATATCCAATAACAAAATCGCCATTTGAATATAATTACTATTTTTAATTTGATTGTGTATGTAATTATCGATGTCATGAAATGATGAGTTTTTTATATATATAATAACAATACGCAACAATTTTAAGCTTTGATAAATAAATTGAAATAATGTTAAAGCAACTATTAACAATAAATAAGGCTTATACTGCATAGGATTATATAAATGATAAAATAACTTGGATTCATTGATGTTTATTTATTTATTTGGATCTCCAACAGTTGAACATAATCCACATTCAAAACACTTTTTACATTAACTTTAAACTAACTATGCACAACCGATTACAGGAGAAATAACAAAATATAGCAATCGAAAATAAAATAAAAACAGAAATAAGAAATATTTAAATAAAGAACAACAACAAAAGGTAGTAACTAATTAAATTTTAAAACAAATTAATATATAAAAATTGTAATTTATTGATGAAAAAGAGAAACTAGTAATGCTGCTAAAACAAAATTACAAGAACTTCAAAGGAAACAAAATAAAATGATGAAAATACTTTTTGGATATTCCTCTAACACCTACAACAAAAATTTACAATGAAACAAGGATTATGAACCTACGACAGCTTTATATATATATAACTCATGTATCTTAATACGAAAAATCGTTAGTAAATCCATACATTCTGATTTGTCCTTTGTGAAGCATGTAAGAGTAAGCGTAGCGCCCGCCGACCTAGTTTACTAGTTCTCCCGAAAATTAGAACTAAGTATGCACGAAAAGATATAACGTTTGAATAACAGTACAACTTTATAACAAATTACTACCCACTATAGAAAATGTAAGCTCAATTAACGAGTTCAAGTATCGGCTCTCACGTAACATTTTGGAATATTAATACTGGTGACATAAGAAACTTACTTTTTATCTTGTTACTTTAGTACATACCTTTATGGCGACCATTATTATATTTAACTTCATGTCATGTTGTTCTCATGTAAGTGACGTTCGTCTTTTTTGAGAATTAATATTCTTTGAACTGAACTATTGAGTTTCTTATCGATTCTTATCAGTAGTACAGTAACAGCCTGTGAATGTCCCACTGCTGGGCTAAGGCCTCCTCTCGCTTTTTGAGGAGAAGGTTTGGAGCTTATTCCACCATGCTGCTCCAATGCGGGTTCGTGGAATACAAATGTGGCAGAATTATGATGAAATTAGACACTTGGAGGTTTCCTTACGATGTTTTCCTTCACCGAAAAGCACGAGATGAATTTTAATCACAAATTAAGCACATGAAAATTCAGTGGTGCTTGCCCGGGCTTGAACCCACGTCCATCGGTTAAGATTCACGCGTTCTTACCACTGGGCCATCTCGACTTACTATATTATTATTGATGGAACTTGAAGCCAAGTTCCTCAATGATTAGATGAAAATAATGATATTTTTAAATAACATATCGAACAATTAATTAAGCTATAAAGTATTTAACTATTTAAATTTTCTGAGAATAACAAGCAGTGCTTCGTTGTGAGTATAATCAATTAATTAATTAAAATTTATTGATCAACCGGCCTTAATTATAAATGTCGCTTATCGGGTGATTGTGTGTATTAATTGCGCACATTAATTTTATACAGCCTGCGAATGTCACACTACTGGCTAAGGCCTCTTCTCCTTGAGGAGAAGGTATGGAGCTTATTCCACCACGCTGCTCTAATGCGGGTTGGTGGAATACACATGTGGCTCAATTTCAGTGTAATTAGACACATACAGGTTTCCTTGCGATGTATTCCTTCACCGTCAAGCACGAGATGAATTATAAACACAAATTAAGCAGATAAAAAAACTCAGCCCGGGTTTGAACCCACGACCATTGATTAAGATTTATGCGATCTAACCACTTGGCTGGCTTGACTTTTATACGGAAACCCACAATGTAAAAAAAAAGTATATTAATGCTATTTTCCTTGAGCATTATTTTAGTTTTTTCTTATATTAATCTTATTTCAAGGGCACCCATAAGAATATATCTATCTAACAACTAAGCATCATTAGGAAAAAAAACAAGTTACTACGAGTAAATTTAAATTACATAAAAAATATACATACGAATAATATTTAGAATGTTCAACAGGACTATTCTGTGAAGAAACTCGAAACTCACCACAAAACGGTCGTGAAATTTCGGATAGTGATATGCGACATTGACCGTAATAATTATAACATTACAAGAATACACGCATCAAAATAGTATATAACAGCACTTTTTTTATTATCGTTTTAATGTACGCAGGACTTATATCGTATCTTTATCGAGAAACTGAAATTGTAGCAAGTGTAAATAATACAACCTTTGAAAAATATGTTATTAAATCATGTAAATTAATTCAATACATACATTCAATATACACATGATTCGAATGGTTACTATAAGATTTACATGCATTACAGAGAAATGGTAGTATAATTATATGCTCAGCGTCAAAAAAATTATCTAAAGAAAAAAAACAAAATTAAAGTCCATTATTTATCAAGCAATTACAACAATATTTAATTAATAGTAGACTGTTTTTATTGTTTGAGACTTTTAAAGATATTTTTGATGTTTAATTTATTGTTAAAGGGTATAAATTACTTGGACAATATTCAAAATAAAATCTTTTAGATATAATATTATCATCATCATTCTGAATCAAATTTAATTATTTAATGCAACAAGTAAAACTTCATTTCATTTGAATTCTGTTAGCAGCGCCACCTTTGAATAGTTTGTGTGAAATAAATCATCTCGAGTTGTGAAGATATTAAACTATATTTCAAAAAATATTTAGCAGTAATTCAATTTGTCTGTTTTTATAAAAACTGGTAAATGCTAATAAGGCCGTTTTGAATCGATTGAAAGGCAATAAAAAGACGCGGTTGCCTCACTGGAATTATAAAAGGATTAATTTGAATTAATATCTTAGGAGACACGGCAAAATTAAAATTCTCGCGCAAGAAGAAAAATTATGGTGATGGCCAACGATGCGATAGCGAAATAACCAGCGCAAAGATTTTGTATTTTCTATATTTATCACATATTCTACCGCCAAACAGCAATATTTGGTATTGGTGTGTTCTGGCTTAAAGGGCGATGGAGCCAGTGTAACTACAGGCACAAAGGACAACTTAGTTCCCAAGGTTGGTGGCGCATTCGCGATGTAAGGAATGGTTAATATTTTTAATAGTGCCAATGTATATGGGTGGGGATGACCATTTACCAATATTATAAAGAAAACAAATAACGAACACCCTTTTTAAAAGTTCTGTCACATAATGTGGGACGAATGTACGATGAGCCACCACTCACATACAAAATCCGTAGGCATAAGCTAAGTAAACAATAATAAATAAACGCATGAAAAAAATCGCAGGGTCATGCTTTTTGCATATAATATAATGACAATAAGTCGCACGGCAAAACGATTATATATAGATTTGGGCACACCATGTTTATCACACGGACAATTATACGAGGCATGTTCTCGGGTGAGAAGCATCGAGCTTATTCGTGTTGGCTAAAGACGGACTGACAAAAAATATTGTAGACTCAATTGCTCTTAGAAATTAATTAACTACTTTGTGATAAAAATATATTAATTTTTCCATTTTACATTTAACTTTTATTAAACAATGAATATGTCCATTACACTAATGAAATACATTGAATTGAGAATATGAATGTTTGGTGTGTTTTTGTTTTTATCGGCGGTTATCGTCTACAGCGCTCCTTTCCTTTTTCTGTCATAGATCCCATGCCCATACACTTACAATAAATTACCTACTTTTTAGTAGATATAATTATATGGCAAAACGTTTGTCGGGTCAGCTAGTTATTATTTATATATATATATAAATATATATATAATTATATATATATATATATATATATATATATATATATATCTTATTATTTAAAAGTAATATAACCTCCACTGCTTATATTAGCTGCTATTATTAGTAAAGTGCCAAAATATTTCAACTAATCAAGTAGGTAACAATATATGTCAATATAAATATTGAATTTAATTATATTTAAACTGATAACTGGGTATAAATATTATAATCCTAACAAATGTTACAATAGTTTGTTTGTTATACTTTCACTTTTTAACCGAATGAATAAATTGATCATACCCCCCTCAAACACTGTCGAAGCGGCTGGCGGAAACTGGTTCACAAAAATACGGCAAAAAGCTTCGAAAAAAGGTGGCGAAGTTATGGCCCATAAAATTAGGAGTTAAATGGGCTCCTGGATTAAACAGCACGTGTTCACGTGTTTTATGTGTAAAATAGGTAGCGGAGTAGCGGCCACCTGATTGTAAGTGGTCACCGCTAGTTCGCAAGGTTAGTGGCGCAAACAGACATGCTTATACACACAAATGTCTATCCTGTGTGGGAATCGAACCCACGATCTTTGGCGCGTAAGGCAAGTATCTACCAACCACGCCAACCGGCGTTTATAATATAATATATAATATGTTTTTTTTTCGTTATGCTTTGTGACTAAGCTACAGGGTTGTTAATCTAAACTACGGGTGACTTTATTTTTAATTTCTTTTAACTACAGTTATTTATAAAAGATTAGAGAAAGAAGTATATCCTATCGTTGACATTCTTTTGTTAACATTTTGAACACCTACAAATCTATATTACACGTTTTACGTTTTGTATATGTTGAAGTGTTCGCGTTCGCTACATTAGCGACCTAGACCGTCAATTTTCACTACGACTACGTCGATATATTAGGCTATATATAAAATAAATAATAATAATAATGTCCTCCAGACCAATTTCGGCCACGGAGGCCATTCTCAAGAGATATTAGCCAATTGCGCAGGACACATTATTGTGTACAAGTGTATGCGCAAACACAGGTGCACTTTCTATCCCCTAACGCTCATAATCTAATGGGACGGCAATCCGACACGACCGGAAAGAGTTCAGGTGCAGGAAGACGGCTTTACGTGCTTTCCGAGGCACGGGAGTGTACACACTTCCAACTTCCAGACACCAGTTGGCTATTGAGAATTTTCGACCGAAAAACCTAATAACTATTGGCCCGACCTGGAATTAGGACCTCCGGGTCTGCGGCTTTAAATTTAGCGACATGTATCTCCTAATAACGTTTATTATATAATAACTTCGTTTATTATACTATTATATAGATAAGGTATAATATAATGTGCAAAATTTCAACTATTTATTTTAAGTACGGAAGTTGAGCGAATTTTTTTATTGGGTAGCTAGTAATGGTATTAACTTTTTATCTAAAGTACGATACTTTAACCTCAGGGGACTTCAAAATTTTTATCGTAAGGGTCGGAATTACTTTACTTAGTCCTATAGGTCAAGTTCAGCTAGGTCACCATACAAGCTCTGAGGAGGACGGCATCCGGGATGGCTTTGTGCTGCCGTACGCACTATCGGGAGGGCGAAATTACCTTCGCCCCCTGAGAAGAGCTCCGCTGTCCCGCAGCCTCTCTAATCCGTGCTGAGGACGGCCATCAGTGGTTAAAGGTAAGGACCCAGGTCGGTACCTTTCTGAAAGTTTCCATTGCGAGTAAAAAAGGTCACCATACAATCATTATATTCTCGAGAACAAACGTTACGGGTTTACACAAATTTTTAATAGAGCTTGCGGGCCATAGTTTGGACAATCCTGTTGTCTATAAACGAGTTTTTTTTTAAATAGTTTTGTTCGAATGTAATTTTATTATAATATTTTAGTAATAATCATGTTTCTTCTTCAAACAGTCGTTTTATTGGGGTGAGTCATTTATTTTGTTTTAACAACTTTATTTGGACGAGATTTGGGAAATTTAAAAAGCTTGTTAATATGTTTATTTTTTAATTAATATATTATAAAAAGTTTATTTTTTTATTTGATAAATTTTTTTAATTAATATAATGTAATAATTAACTCTGTCGAATATGTTTTTCTTAATTATCGAAAAGGCAATTTATAAAATAAGCTAAAATATTATTTAAGAATAATACATACATATACATTTAATTTATACTTATTTTATAAAGAGGTAACTTTGTGAGGTTGTAGCGTAATCTCTGGATCTGTTGAACCGAATTTAAAAATTATTTTACCGATAGAAAACCACATTATTTGTAAATGTCATTGGCTATATAATAATCCGAAAAAATGAAAAGATGGTCATATATTATCAACAATTATGAAATCTTATCAAAATAAGTAAACTGATCATTTCAAGTGCTTAAAACAAAAGACTTTTCCCTTCTACTGCATATAATTTGGACGAATGGTTAAAGAGAATGAAAAGATGGTCATATATTATCAACAATTATGAAATCTTATCAAAATAAGTAAACTGATCATTTCAAGTGCTTAAAACAAAAGACTTTTCCCTTCTACTGCATATAATTTGGACGAATGGTTAAAGAGATAATACGGTATGGAACCGCGACCGTGTCGTAATCTATTTTCTGATATTTCTATTAGACGGCTTTTTTTTATATACAACACGTCAATCTATTTAGCAATAAATTGCTTTATCACCACGAAAATTTTATTTAGATAAAATCCATTTTTCCAGTATGATTTTGGTTACAAAGTTTAAGAGATAATTTAAACAACCAAATACGCAAGACAATTTTATTAATGTTCAGTCAACGCGAATTTTGTCAGTCAGGAAATAAATCATAGCACTCAGTACTAATCGAACCACGCTCATAATTTCGTCACAAGTAAAAATGTTTACCGCTCAACGAAGTGGGCACGCGGCAGCTAGTTTATTTAATAAAAACTCAAAATTCTTTTTTTAATAATATTAAAAAAAACTAATTGTTTCAAAAGTAAACACTAATAAGGAAATTAATAATAAATAAAAAAACATTTTAAAGAAAAGATTTTATATACAAAATTTATTGTCTGTGCTGTTGTCGTTGAGGAGTTCCATTATCTGGAGCCAATCCTAGGAATATAATCAGGTTATTACAATAGAAACGCATTGTTATCAAAACCGAACCAAAGTGTTAAATTTCAAGTCCGTAGCATAACATGTCCAAATTCAGCTTACAACATTAAACTTTAACAAATAATAAACATTGCAGGTTAAATAAAAGCTTGTTTCTATCTCTTTCTCTCCCCGTCCCGACTTCGTACGGATAAAAGAATTTTATCCCGAGCATTTCTTAATCAATGACATATAAAACGCCAGTATATCTATTCGCCCATAGAGACCAATGTTAGGGAAATATAATATATATGCATAAAGCTCAGTACAGAATCGCCTTGCGTTTTTTATGCGTTTATCAAAAATTTTCGTAATATTTGTTTAATGTTTATGTTATGGCATTTTCATAAGAATTTTCACTTTGTACTGTGTTTTATTCATATATATATATTCGTATATTATTATATGCCCTTTTTATGTCAGAAAATTTTCAGTAGGAGCCCGAAGTCTGGAAGTCGGAAGTGTGTACACTCCCGTGCTTCGGAAAACACGTAAATCCGTTGGTCCTGCGCCTGAACTCTTTCCGGTCGTGTCGGATTGCCGTCCCATCGGATTATGAGAGTTAGGGGATAGAAAGTGCACCTGTGTTTGCGCATACACTTGTACACAATAATGTGTCCTGCGCAATTGGCTAATATCTCTTGAGAATGGCCTCCGTGGCCGAAATTGGTCTGGAGGACATTATTATTATTATTTATTTTATATATAGCTTAATATATCGACGTAGTCGTAGTGAAAATTGACGGTCTAGGTCGCTAATGTAGCGAACGCGAACACTTCAACATATACAAACCGTAAAACGTGTAATATAGATTTGTAGGTGTTCAAAATGTTAACAAAAGAATGTCAACGATAGGATATACTTCTTTCTCTAATCTTTTATAAATAACTGTAGTTAAAAGAAATTAAAAATAAAGTCACCCGTAGTTTAGATTAACAACCCTGTAGCTTAGTCACAAAGCATAACGAAAAAAAAACATATTATATATTATATTATAAACGCCGGTTGGCGTGGTTGGTAGATACTTGCCTTACGCGCCAAAGATCGTGGGTTCGATTCCCACACAGGATAGACATTTGTGTGTATAAGCATGTCTGTTTGCGCCACTAACCTTGCGAACTAGCGGTGACCACTTACAATCAGGTGGCCGCTACTCCGCTACCTATTTTACACATAAAACACGTGAACACGTGCTGTTTAATCCAGGAGCTCATTTAACTCCTAATTTTATGGGCCATAACTTCGCCACCTTTTTTCGAAGCTTTTTGCCGTATTTTTGTGAACCAGTTTCCGCCAGCCGCTTCGACAGTGTTTGAGGGGGGTATGATCAATTTATTCATTCGGTTAAAAAGTGAAAGTATAACAAACAAACAATTGTAATATTTGTTAGCATTATAATATTTATACCCAGTTATCAGTTTAAATATATATATATATAAATAATAACTAGCTGACCCGACAAACGTTTTGCCATATAATT
Source organism: Nymphalis io (assembly GCF_905147045.1). Taxonomy (NCBI): domain Eukaryota; kingdom Metazoa; phylum Arthropoda; class Insecta; order Lepidoptera; family Nymphalidae; genus Nymphalis; species Nymphalis io. The sequence goes on from NC_065909.1 coordinate 2,338,198, forward strand.
ATATCTACTAAAAAGTAGGTAATTTATTGTAAGTGTATGGGCATGGGATCTATGACAGAAAAAGGAAAGGAGCGCTGTAGACGATAACCGCCGATAAACACAAAAACACACCAAACATTCATATTCTCAATTCAATGTATTTCATTAATGTAATGGACATATTCAATGTTTAATAAAAGTTAAATGTAAAATGGAACAATGTGCACAATAATATCTCCTGCGTAGTTGGATAATCTCTCTTGAGATTGGACGCCATGGCCGAAATCACTCTTTCATTTATAATACAACACTATTCCACTTAAGCAGTTATAACCACTTTATTTTAACGTATACATAGGACATAATTCTTTTTATTATATGCCCTTAGCATGGCTCGGGATAAATCTTTATTTTGGCGGGACTGACAGCTAGTACAGTATAACAACTGAATTTTGAAAATTCATCTTTATCGTATAATGAATTCAAGAATTTTACGAGCATACTACTGAATTATTTTTTCCTTAAAAGTAACAGCATGTGAATGTCCTGGGCTGGGCTAAGGCCTCCCCGCCTTTCTTGAGGAGAAGGTTTGGAGCTTATTCCACCACGCTGCTCCAATGCGGGTTGGTGGAATACACATGTGGCAGAATTTCGGTGAAATTAGACACATGCTGGTTTCCACACAATGTTTCCGTTCACTGTACAAGCACGAGATGAATTATATACACAAATTAAGCACATGAAATTTCAGTGGTGCTTTCCTGGGTTTGAACCCACAATCATTTGTTAAGGTTGATGCATTCTAACCACTAGGCCATCTCTGCATTATCCTTATAGTCTCGTGTAAATATAATTTTGATTATGTTGTATATTTTTAAATATATTGTATATTTGCAAATGAAGTTAAAGAAATTCAAGATTAAAAATTACGTTTAATATGTAAAATATTAAGTACCTACAAAAACAAAAAATATATTACACTTATTTGTTTTTATATTTATCTGCTGATGGTACCCTACTACATCTCCAAACTTAATCATCAATACAAACATGTCTATAAGGCCAATGCAGACCTTCGAGCTGTATTAATGTCAATAAATGCCGCGTCTAGCGGATACCTATAGCGTCACAAGTCAGTCAAAAATATGTTTAATTGATAAATGTTTGTTTAATAATTTTATTTTGTTTTTTGACAATCATTTGTTTTTTTCTACAGACTTATGACCGTGCCCTTTTGCGTTTCCGGTGCTTGATCTTTTATGGCTCCATTACATACATATTAATAGATAATTACGAAAATAATGACTAAATAGATAACTAAAAAAATTATTTACCTAAATAATACACATTTACGTGTTTATACCGCCTTGGATTTCGTGCCAACGCTGCTAAGGATAAACGAATGAAATTGATAATGGTTTTAGTTAGACAAAAGGACTAAATTTTTTAATTATCTATTTGCTAGTTTGTTTAGGTAGACAAATAAGTCAGTTGATGTGGTCACCATCCCTAGACACTGGCACTGTACGAAATATTAAAAATCCCTAAGAAACTCCAATAATTTTAATATCCTGGGACATTATTCACACACGGCCATCTGATCCCAAACTAAGCAGAGCTTGTGCTATGGAAACCAGACAACTAATATACTACATATTATAGAAGGTGGATTACCAGGGTGGCACTTGTAATGATAACACTTGTAATGCTCGTTACAACGGTTACAATACCAATGCCCGATATATTTAAACTGGCGGTATTTATACAAAAACATCTTGACCTAATTTAATACTAAATTTACAAACTTAAAAGATAATATTAAACATTGTTTATCTTAATTATTCTAATGATTATTTACGGACAACTATTATTTAATAATACAGGATTATGTAACATTAAATATTAAAGATTAATATATTACACCGGAAGTTGATAAGCAGCAGATAACCTAACCAGATCAGTAAAATAAGATTCTAGTAGCTTAATCCTTACATTATACATAATAAAACAAAATTATTATAGCATTGATTAATCGACATAATTTGAGAAAATATAAATAAACAATAAGCACTATTTATTAATTGCGCCGGAAGCTGACAAGCAGAAGGCGCCATTAATAAATAGAATAATATATAATAAGTATAAACAAATATGAATCAACTATTTATTTGATTAAGAAATTACTAATTAAATTGTTAAACAGAAGTTTTAATCTATACTTATAAATAATCATCAAGATGTACCCGAACTAGCCGTATATGCAGGACCGGAAGTATTAATTGATAACATTATACTACTTTTCTTTTGTAAACACATACTTATATAGATAATTACACCCAGACTCAGGACAAACAGACATGTTAACAGACATGTTAATGTGAACTTAAATTAAATATTAAGAAATGTTGCATTATTTCTTTTACACGAAAGTCAAATCCAATAACTTTTAATTATAAATTGAATAATGACAATATTACCCGAGTAGCTGAGGTGAGGGACTTGGGGATATACCTAGACTGCAAATTAATATTTAAATTCCATATAGATTATATAGTTGCCAAGGCATTTCGAATGCTTGGCTTTATACTCAGGGTTAGTAAGGATTTTAAAAATGACACAACCTTTGTCCTTTTATATAATTGCTTTGTCCGTTCATTGCTGGAATATGGTTCTGTAGTCTGGAATCCACAATATATAACTTATATTGATACAATAGAAAAAATTCAACATAAATTTGTTAAATATCTTAATTCTAAACGTTTCACTCTGAATCGAAGTCCATCTAAAATGATTTCCTTATTGGATCGTCGTACTCATAACTTGAATGATAGTCCATATCTTTTAAGGAAAAAAGTGTACACACACAATAGTGCTTTATTCCACTTACCCTCCACTCGAACCAATTATGCTCAAAATGAATTTATATATCGCACTTGTGAGAGCTTCAATAGGAAGCTTATTGACTTAGTCAATGTTTTTATTTTTTATATATATATATATAATAAAAAATAAATAGATAAAATAAAAATATTGTTTTGCTGTTTGTTAACTGTTTGAATTTTCATAATTATTATTTAAATTTTACAAAATTGCTTGTTTACTGTCATACATGAATTAGTTTTAAGTGGAAACTTGATTGGTGTATGAACGAGTATAATTTGTTGTATATTGTATGTGGTGTATACTGTATGTTTCCCAATTATAAAAAAAAAAAAAAAAAAATAAAATGTTCATGCACACAAATGTCTGTCGTGGGTGGAAAACGAACACACAACCTTTGGCGTGAAAGGCAAGTACCTACCAACCATGCCAACCGGCCTGTTTAAATTAATTTTGTCCCTTGTACCCATAGTTAAACTGACACTCTCACCCTTCAACAACAATACTAAGTATTGCCACCACCCCAGACTGGTTTTTATTATCTCCTACATTCAAACTTACAAGCTTCACCATTTTATAATATAGTTCTGAAGATATATCTTAATATATAAATTTCATCTGTTCGTGTATTTGTCACTTAACTCAGGAGGAGTTGACGGATTTATGATTATGATAAAAACGAATATGTAAAAACGTTAGTAATCTAAATACATATATAAGCGAAATACCACTCATCACGACATCTCCTAAACTATAATAGTTATAAGATCCTGGGACATTTTTTTTCACTCACGGCCATCTGATCCCAAATTAAGCTCGTACAGAACTTGTACTATAGAAACCAGATAACTAATATACTACATATACTATTATTCTTTTGTAAATACATACTTTAAATATATAATTACACCCAAACTAGGGACAAACAGATATGTTCATGCACACAAATATCTGTCCTGGGTGGGAATTGAACCCACAACAATCGGCGTGAAAGGTAAGCATCCACCAACCACGTCAAGCGGCTCGTCATCTGACTAATCAATCTGTCTACCCGATTGACTTGATATTTCTCACAGTTAGGTACTCCTTCCCCGACGTAGACGCTCACTAAGAATTTTACGCTAATCCTATCCAAAATCATCATCATCATCATCATGTTCAGACCATATTAATCCACTGCTGGACATAGGCCTCCTCACAGGCGCGCCAGTTTACCCGGTCCTGTGCTAGTCACATCCATTGAGCACCTCCCATCTTCCTAAAATCGTCTGACCATCGGGCGGGTGGTCTGCCCACTGGCCTTTTTGCTTCTCTAGGCCACAACTCCGTGACGACTTTAGTCCACCTTCCGTCTTCTCGTCTGGCCAAGTATCCAGCCCATCTCCATTTTAACCTCGTGATACGCTTCCCAATATCTTCGAATTTCGTCTTTCGTCGGATTTCTGCGTTTGGTACTCGATCAACGAGGGAGATGCCTAGCATAGCACGCTCCATCGCCCTTTGTGCCACTTTTATTTTGTGCATGTTATGTTTAGTAAGCATCTATGTTTCGGCACCGTAGGTGAGTATAGGCAAGACACATTGGTTAAACACCTTGGTCTTGAGGCATTGTGGGAGTTTGGATGTCAACGTACCTTCGATCTTTCCAAAAGCAGCCCACCATAATCCAATGCGTCGTTCGATCTCCTGTATTTGAGATTTCCGATCAAATGATAAACGATGTCCAAGATAGATATAATCGCTGACCACCTGTACGGTGTCCTTACTTACGATTATGTTAGGTTCACGTATGTGGCGATTAGTCATAATTTTGGTCTTGGACATGTTCATCCTCAGACCGATCCTCAGTGAAACTTCTTGCAGATATCCAAAATACATTATTTTTATTAACGATGCTTTTAGATATAAAAAAGTAACCTATCTCCTTAATTGAGGTTCAAGCGTGTTCAAGGCTTAGAGATTGGTCGTAGGGCTTCATGCAAGCAATTTTTGGTTAATACCACCCACCGCTTACATATTCTTTTCACCAAATATTGCTATTTGGTTGGTAGTAAATAATAATGACTAAACAAAGACGTAAACTGATAAATATTTGTATATTTGATTTCAGCTCCCTCGTGCAAGTATCATGGTGTGTCGACCTTAAGTTCCCTCCGAAATTTAAATTCGGGGCTGCCACAGCATCTTATCAAATAGAAGGAGGCTGGAACGCTGACGGTGAGGATTATTGATATAAGTAAATCTTGCTAACATCTGTTCTCATATTATAAATAGCTAAAGCGAAAGTAGCTAAGCCGCTGAACCGATTTGGATGAAATTTGGTATGAAGCAAGCTTGAACTCCAAGGATGGATATAGATTTTATTTTACCTAATACCCTCCCTTTTATTTTATTTATACACACAAACATATGTAGGCGCACTGTTCATAATATTTCATTCTAAACAACGGGACTATCAGAGAAATCAGGTTCAAAACCAATGGCTTCAAGTGCTTTCCAATCCACGAAAAGGTAATCTTTAAGACTGCAATGACAATTTAAGACTTTATTCACAATTTGGTTATGTAACTAAAATTGATATAATTACTTTTAAAAACCATTTATTCGGCATTTGTTGAAACAGGTAAAGGAGAACATATATGGGACAGGTTAATACATACGCACCCTGAAAAAATACAAGAAAACGCGACAGCTGATGTCGCTGCCGACTCATATCATAAATGGCGTGAGGATGTTAAGATTGCTAAGGAACTGGGACTTCAGTTTTACAGGTACATATAGGGTTTATCGAGGAGATCCTTTTTTATCTAAAAAACTTCATGAATATAAAGCAGCAATAAATATTACGATACCCGCTTAACCGATTTTGATTAAAGACGAAATTTTCAACGTAGAACTTAATCACGAAGGACATATTATAGTAGGTAGGCGGACGGACAATGGTAAGGAGCCGCCCAGAGACGTTGGCACTGTAAGATATTAACCATACCTTATATCGCCAATGCGCCATCGACCTTGAAGACTAACACGTTATATCCCTTGTGCCTGTAGTTACAATAGCTCACTCACCTTCAAACTGGAACACAACAAATCTAAGTATTGCTGTTTTAAATTACACTATTATTGGATATATTTTACTATTACATTGATGATGGTTATTAATCCCTAATCCCACTATTATTGATTCATTGTGGTTCCTAATTTATAACCCAGTTCTTTTACAATGTCTTATTCTACAGATTTTCCATAAGTTGGACGCGCATTCTACCAGATGGTTTTCCGAAAAACATTAACAAAGCCGGAGCAAAGTATTACAGCGACCTCATAAATGCTCTTCTCGCTGAAGGTATAGAGCCAATCATCACAATGTACCATTGGGAACTGCCTGTAAAAATTCAAGATATGGGTAAGTGTATAATAATAACACACACATAAGTAAATAGCAGTCACTTAGTGGGATGATTACCATTTATGGATTTATGGTGCTTGCCGAGAATCGCACCAGAATGTTCGGTTAAAATCCACGAATTCTATCCATTGGATCCTTTCAGCTCCTCAATACTATGCTCTCCTCCAAAAGCCATGCCTAAGCTCTCCTCCTCTACCTCCTCAAAATTATCCCAATGTTTGAACATAAACGAAATATTAATATTGCAGAATTTACAAAAAATACTTTTGTTTGATTTTTCCAATAAACCGAGCAGCATACCGATTATATGAATGAACAACAAAATCTGAATTCCCTCTAAAGAATATTATCGAAGACTTTTATGTACATGAAACTTATTTATGAATATATTTTTAAATTTAAGGAGGTTGGGCAAATCCCCTCATCGTCGATTGGTTTGGTGACTACGCGAGAGTCTTGTACTCTCTCTACGTTGACCGTGTCAAAACCTGGCTAACTGTCAACGAAGCGAATGTTGTCTGCGATTGTGGTTACAATGCTGGAATATATGCACCTCTTATTAAAGAAACTGAATTCGCCCCATATATATGCAATAAAAACATATTGCTTGCTCATGCTAAGGCATACAGGATATTTGAACATGAATTTAGGCACAGATATTATGGTATGTTATTATTATTTATTTACTTTCTCCATGGTCTATTGGCCTGTAAGGGATTCAAATCCGGAAGGTGACCAAAAGTTCATATAGGAGTCTTATCTCCCAATTTCAATATATATATAATCATAATGTCCTCCAGACCGATTTCGGCCACGGCGGCAAGTCTCAAAAGAGATTAGCCAACTGCGCAGGACATATAATAGTGCACAAGTGTGTGCGCAAACACAGGTGCACCCTCTATTCCCTTACTCTCATAATCCAATGCAAGCAATCCGACACAACCGAATAGAGTTCAGGCGCAGGACCAACGGCTTTACGTACTTTACTTACGTACGCACTTCCAATTACCAGACTCCGGGCTGCTACTGAGAATTTTCGACAGAATAACTCAATAACTTTTTATTGGCCCGACCTGGGATTTGAACTTAGGGCCTCCGGGTCTGCGACCTTACATGTAGCCACTAGACCGAATTCGAATATAAATATTTGATTCCACTACAAAATGAATTATTTCCAGTAGGTTTCCATTATATAACCTACTCCAAATCTGTGATATTGACTTTGCATTACATAATACAAATGAAATTATCCATTGCTGATTACACATATTGCCTTACAGCGCGAATATCTCTCGCAAATAACCTTATGTGGATTGAGCCCTACTCACCCGAAGACAGCGAACTCGCGGAGCTTGCACGAAATCATGCGGTATTACATGTTTAATATATTTTTTTATTTGAATTAAAAAAAAGTTTATATTAAATAACTTTGAAAATAGTCAATGCTACAATTCCTTAAAAAGTAAATTCGAAAATTATGTACATATCACAGAACTTCTAAACAGCTGAACCGATATTGATGAAACTTTTGCGTGCATTTGCATTGGTCCCTGAATAGCTTACGATTAGATTAGACCCAGTAGGTGATGCTGCGAACATGTTCCAGGATTTTTTTATCAGAAAAAATAATACGAAACAATAATAAAAATATTGTTTGCAGGTAGGTAGATATGCCTATCCATTTTTTTCAAAAAATGGTGGTTGGCCTCCTTCCACGGAAAAGGTGATGCTGAAATATAGCCGTAAGCAAGGGTACAATGAGTCCAGGCTTCCCGCATTTACTGAGGAAGAGAAGATATTTGTAAAAGGTTTTTTTCAAAATTAATAAAGATTTATATCCGTTTTCTATATGTGCTACAAAATTCTGCACCTATAATTACATCTAATTTATATTTACATTCGAATTGATAAAAACAAAATACAATACTTTATTAGAATAGGAGCACTATTGCAGCGTAAATTTAATTATATCTGTACATACATTTATATAAAACTTACGTCAGGCACCGTAGGCACCAACCCATAAATAAATATTTAACAACCAAATAGCAAAACTTAGTATTGTTTTATTCTGGATTGAAAGGTGTTGAGCCAGTGTAACTACTGTAAGGAACATGACATCTGAGTTTCAAAGGTTTGTGGCGCATTGACGATGTAAGGAATGGTTTATATTTCTTACGCCAATATATATGAGCGATGATGACCATTTGCCATCATTTTATATGAAAAAAAAACATTCAAAGAATAATACGTATAACGTTCCTCAAATACATACATATATATAAACTTACATACTCATATTATTATTAATGTTACAGGCACAGCTGATTTCTTAGGCGTCAACTATTACACTACAAATATGATCAGATCAGCCAAACCAGGAGAAGACCCTGGCATTTGGTTCTTAACTGGTGCACCAGAATTAAATGGTATATTGGAACAGCCTCCTAATGCATATTATGGACATTCCAAAATTTTACCGGTAATGACTAGTCATAATTACTCTTTACTAGTGGTAGAGCTTTGTGCAAGCTCGTCTGGGTGGGTAACACCCACTCATCAGATATTCTACCGCAAAACAGCAGTACTTGGTATTGTTGTCTTCCGGTTTGAAGGGTGAGTGAGCCAGTGTAATTACATGCACAAGGGACTTAACATCTTAGTTTTCAAGGTTGGTGGCGAATTGGTGATGTAAGCGATGGTTAACATTTCTTACAATGCCAATGTCTATGGGCGTCGGTAACTACTTACCATCAGTAGGCCCATACGCTCGTCCGCCTTCCAATTCTATAAAAAAAAAAATTAACTAAATCCTTATGTTATTAAAGTATGCCTAATGTATATAATTTTTCTGTATATTGTCAATTTAATACAACCCTTAGTGATAATTATTTTTTACTTTTTTTTTTTTTATATTTGCCGGGAGGGCAAATGACTCTACTCCACCTGATGGTAAGTGGTAGTAGAGTCCAAACGCGACGACGGCCAGTACAGACGGGAAAAACGTTCTGCACTAGCCGCCTTCGCCTTGCCGGCCCGCAAGATGCCTCTTCACGCCTCGTTTGAAGGAACCCGGGTTGTAAGAGGAGGGGAACACGTGAGCTGGTAAGGAATTCCATTTTTTGGAAGTGCGACAAAGAAAGGAGTTGCCAAATTTCTTTGTTCGCGATGGAATTGATGTCACAGTTAGGCGGTGACATCGAGAACCAGCTCGCGTGGACTTAAGAAGGAAGGGGGAAGCAGGAATTAGAGAGAATAATTCCTCAGAGCACTCGCCGTGATACAGTCGATAGAAAGCGCTCAGTGCTGCTATCTCACGACGCAATTGTAAAGGTTTAAGGGTGTTTGTGAACTTTACGTCGCCAATAATGCGTACGGCCCGTCGCTGCAACCGGTCCAAGGCCTCCAGTAGGTACTTAGCGGAGCCATCCCAAAGGTCCGAGCAATATTCTACGCAAGACCGTACCTGTGTTTTGTACAGCAGGCACAGTTGTTGTGGCGTGAAAAAACGCCGCACCTTGTTCAGAACTCCGAGTTTCCGTGAAGCTATTTTTATAACAGCCTCGATGTAATCCCTTGGACTAAGGTCGCAGCGAACGTCAAACCCCAGCATGGTGATTTTGCTTTGCATCACCAGGGGAGTACCACAGAGGGAGGGAAGAGGGGAAAATGTTGACTTTTTCGCCTTGAGAGCGCATACCTGTGTTTTCTTGGCATTAAACTCAACAAGATTATCAGAGCCCCATTTGGCGATGAGCTCTAACGTCCTATCGAGTTCAATGACAAGATCCTTCCGCCTCTCCTCAATTTCTGCTCGCCCAGCCACTGCGCGTCCGTGGTATCCACCATGCACTGTACTATCGTCTGCATAGCAATGTATGTTCCCAAGAGAGAGCATATCATTGATATGCAAAAGAAAGAGTGTGGGAGACAGCACAGATCCCTGGGGGACCCCAGCATTTACTACATAGAATTATGAAGCGCAACCATCAACTAAAACACGAAGGCTACGCTTGTGCAGGAAGCTGGCAATCCAGGTGCATAGCTGAGCAGGCAGATCATATGCCGACAGCTTGGAGAGAAGACTTCTGTGCCAGACCCTGTCGAAAGCCTTGGAGATATCGAGGCTGACAGCCAACGATTCTCCATGCTTGTCGATAGCTTCACCCCAGAGGTGTGTTACGTACGCTAGAAGATCACCTGTGGACCGTTTTGGTCGAAACCCGTACTGACGATCATTAATTAAACAGTGATCTTCTAGGTAATGGATCAGTTGGTTGTTTAAAATCCGTTCCATCACCTTACAAAGTACTGAGGTGATAGCTATTGGCCGATAATTTGCCGGGTCAGACCGATCCCCTTTTTTGGGAACCACTTGCACATTAGCTCTTCTCCAAGCCTCCGGCACACATCCCGAAGAGAGAGAAAGTTGGAACAGGCGCGTTAACACAGGAGACTGCTCCGCTGCGCACTTCTTCAGCACTATCCTCCTGGTGGGCTGATCAACCAGTTGGGTCAAGTCATGTGTGAGAGCAAAAGCATGAGCAGTCCTTCCAGCATGGTCAGTTTTGAGGGATTTCAACCACATGATTCGTGGTGAGCATTAAAATCCCCCAAAAACACCAATTCCGCGTTAGGAAATTGCTCTTGCGCAGCATCTGCCACCCGACTAAGATGGTCAAATAATCGGCTTGTCTCCAAGTCACCATTGTGGGATCTGTAGAGGTACACGTAGACTCGGCTCTGACGAACCAGGTCCACACGTACCACCAACATGGAGAAGGAGGGGTCCTCCAAGCAGCGCATTCGGTGACAGCAAACATCCGTCCTGACGAACAAGCATACTCCGGCTTTCGCTTTGAAGGATTCTTCAAGCGTGTAGCCGGGATAATTAAGGTAGCTGGTATCGGCAGGACGGAGTATTTGTATCTCCGTGAGAAACAACATTGCTGGCCGTGCTGTCTCGAGATGGTGGTGGACAGCGTTGAGGTTAGTGTGGAGTCCTCGGATGTTAGAGAACTCGACCTCAAACAGCGAGAGTATGGTGGGGGTGTGTACCGCTGTACGACCGTTATTTCTGTTTTGTTGCGCCATTTGGGAAAAATAAAATGGAAAAGAGACGTGAAGCGAGCGATGTATTGCCACGATAGGGATGGGCAAAGTGTGGAGGCGTGTTTCCCCAAGTGGTTGCCAAAAGGAAAAATACACTGACCCGCCGGACGGAAGGGCCCCGAACCCCCCCGGAAGTGGCCGCCGGGACCCCACCTACCGGTCACCAACCGGCACGACAGTCCACCCCGAGATTATGCGTGGCCTGGTGGGGCAGCCTCACGAGCTGGTTAGGCACGCTCGGGCCCCTGTACTATGCCACGGGCGGCCAGCGGAACAGCCGTTTCTTCGGGTCTCCCTGTCCGGCAGGTCAATACAGTTTCCCCCGGCATTGGTTCAACAGCCGTCTCCATTGGACCAACACCCATCGCGGCAATACTCGCTCGGGCTCTGGCTGTACGCTGGCTGACCTCGAAACGCGGCTGCAAGCCACTTCACGAGTTTTTCACCATGCGTACGGTGGTAACAAGCCAGGCGGATGTTTAACATCCTACCACCAGATAAAATTTTACCAGATTTTTAGTAATATGTAGATAGTGTTGTGGGTTACATTGTTTGCATGCTTATTTTTCTTCATCAAATCAACACATTCGTTAATACATATAGTGTAACTGTTTTCTGTCCCTAAAATAAATAATTGGTAAATTTGTTCCCATGTTGTTGTTTGTTGTTTCCCATCGAACCTGAAAGCATCTAATAAAAAATAAAGTGGTAGTAGAGTCCAAATGCAACGACGGCCAGTACAGACGGGAAGAATGCTCTGCACTAGCCGCCCCCGCCTTGCCTGCCCGCAAGGTCCCTCTTCACGCCTCGTGCTCTTCAAGATTTACAATTTTTACATACAATGATTTGCACTCAGTCGTGAAATGTTAATTCAATTAAAATAATTATAGAATCAATAAAAATTATTTATAATATATGACTTGGTGTTGAGGTTTCACGCAAGCCCGCTGGGTATGTACCACCCACTCATTAGCGCCATTATTCTAACGCCAAACCGTAATACTTTTTATTGTTACACGTTGAAGGGTAAGTACAGCCAGGGCATTGGTGAACCACTTGTCATCGAGGGGCCTGTTTGCCAGTCTTGTCAAAATTACTTTTAATCACATATTAATTTTCAGATATATCCTGAAGGCATCCGGAAACAGATGGCGTGGTTAAAGGAACAATATGGTGATATCGATATCCTGATCACAGAGAACGGCTATTCTACGAGCAATTATCAGCTCGAAGACTATGATAGAGCTGACTTCTATTACAAGCACTTGGAACAGGTTACTTTAAAATTTTCGACAAAAATGGTTTCGCTTTTCTGTCCTGATATGTACACTGATTTACTTTGTTAAACATTTTAATTTTAATAAGCCTATTTATTTTACAGGTGCTGTTATCGATTAAAGTGGACAATGTCAGCGTTATAGGCTTCGCAGCGTGGTCATTGTTAGACAACTTTGAGTGGTTGGCTGGATATACGTAAGTTTAGTGACTTCTTTGATTAGGGGGTATAATGCCTCATGATGGTAAGTGGCCAAGAAGCAAGCAAGCAGAAGTATAAGCCACTTCTACCGTTAATGCACCACCAATCATTTAACTCGGAACACAATAATACAAATTGTCGCAAATTGCCATCCGACACATGCTCGAGTAGGAAATGAATAATAAACACAAATTAAACACATAATATCTGAGATATCCGGATGAAGATTCACGTGTATAGCCAGTGATCACGGCTTATTATTATTAAAATTTAAAACATATGAAGCACTAACATATCTTTAATTTCTTTCAGGTCGAAATTTGGTCTCTACGAAGTGGACTTTGAAGATCCTGATAGAAAAAGAACGCCTCGAGCATCTGCACATTTCTACGCATGCGTAATCAAGAACCGGTCACTCAACGATACTTGCCTTAATAAGAAGTTCATCGCTGGATCATTGCATTACAAGCGGACGAATTCAGCGGACAGTGCCCAAAATTACAGAAAAAGCGTACATTTGATATTTATTATGTTGTTTTTGAAATTTCTCAACTGAAGATGATATTAATGAAGTCTGTCTATATCAATACGAAATACCTCTCACCACGAGATCTTCCAAACTACCCGCCGAAACTACTCTTTCCCCGATGTAGACGTTCACTAAGAACGGATTTTACGTAAATCCTATCCGAAATACATTTTTCTCCTTATCTACCCGCGCGAAGCCGCTACGATCAGCTAATGTATTTATATAGTGACTAAGGTTGTTTTTAAAAATAGATCTTATATTCACATGCTGCCATTTTAAATTTATAGTGATTTAATAACAGCTTATGAGACTCTGAATATCATTATACATATTTATTGTATTTCAATTAACTAAAATTATTATATATAAATATGTACGTAATGTATTCTTACAAACCAGAAGTAAAATGACTTTTTTATAAGAATACATAAATATTTATTTGATTATATAATTAGAAATACACATATAAAAACAAAAGTATCATTAATTATTTTAAATGCTAACATAACCAACTAAAACGAGAAATATCCGTTTACAACGTAAATTCGAAGTCAAAGTCAAAGTCAAAAATCATTCAGTCGAAGATTGTTAAGTGTATATAATAATAAATATATTAGGCGCAGAAGACCTTATCGCTCACAACTTGCTTATTGCTACAAGCGCTACCAGGCAAACTTTGGGCAAAGTACCGATGGTAAAATATGTGGAAATTACAATTAAAAAAGAATATATATAATAATTAAGTTTAATATAAATTAAAGTACTAATTAAAGTACTCATTTTATGTGCTTAATTTGTTTTTATAATTCATCTCGTGCTTGACGGTGAAGGAAAACATCGTGAGGAAACCTGCCTGTCTAATTTCATTGAAGTTATGTCACATGTGTATTCTAGCAATCCGAATTGGAGCAGCTTGGTGGAATAAGCTGCAAACCTTCTCCTCAAAAGGGAGAGGAGACTTTAGCCCAGCAGTGGGACATTAACAGATTTATATTTATTGTTACTGTACTAATAAAACAATAAAATTAAAATATACATATACGTGTTTTACTTAGTAACCTCAAAATATCTCACTTCTAAACAAAAAAGCAATAATGTTTGTGTAATGTTCAAGGTGATATATAGAATGTAAAAAAGGATAAAAAATGTATTAGTATTATGTTTTTATTTTATTAATTAAATAATAAACTTGAGACATTTATCAAGTCACCTGGCGGTCGATATATGATTGTGATCATTACCTGATTTAAGTGGAATTGTGTATAATAAACAGCATAATATATTAATTAATAACTGTTTGTAGTGCATAATATAGCAGATATTTTACTGGTGGTAGGGCTTTGTGCAAGCTCGTATGGGTAGGTACCACCCACTCATCAGATATTCTACCGCAAAACAGCAATACTTGATATTGTTGTGTTCCGGTTTGAAGGGTGAGTGAGCCAGTGTAATTACAGGCACAAGGGACATAAAATCTTAGTTCCCAAGGTTGGTGGCGCATTGGCTATAAGCGATGGTTGACATTTCTTAGAATGCCAATGTCTAAGGGCGTTTGGTGACCACTTACCATCAGGTGGCCCATATGCTCGCCCACCTTCCTATTCTATAAAAAAAAAAATATGATTGTGATCATTACCTGATTTAAGTGGAATTGTGTATAATAAACAGCATAATATATTAATTAATAACTGTATGGGTAAGTGATGCGTGTGTTAGGGTCTGTGAGAATATTATAATAAGAAATGAAACTCACGCAGATGGTCCATAAACGTGTATATTATACACACGTTATACACACAATATATGCGCACAGAAGAAATAACGTTATACAGGCATAGACGATCACATATGTACACATAAACACGAACACAATACTTAAACACAAAGCGAATTATTTTTAAGCGCAAGTAACGGTTATGACGGTGGTAGAATAATGAATAATGCGTAAGTCGTAAACGTTGGTAGGATCATTCGTAGCCAATATAAAAAATCCGTCGCTCCAATGCGCTTGCACCGGTAGGCGGGGCCTCAACATAGAACAAAGGACGACGTCACAACGGAGATAAACAATGCGGTTGTCCACTGTGTACGTTCGATCGTCCGTTGTGTCGTCAATCCAATATTCTATGTTGAGTTGGAATGTGTTGTGTAGTATGTCTGTTTGGATGTATGTTTATAATATGTGTGTAAGTATGTATGTTAGTAGGATGCACATGTGGTGGACGCCACATCACTCCCCCCCCAGAGAGCGTCCCTACGGACGGTAAAAATCCGGGAATCGGACCTTTCGACCCGAGCGAGTTGCTCGGACATCGGGGCACACAGCATCTTTAGCTTGGCTGATGTTGCCGTGCTGGACTTCGATGCTTGTGGCGGGTTCTGTGGCCATGTACGCTGGTTTTAGACGGTCGATGGAGACGGAGACCTGTTTACCCTTGACTAGGATTTTTAAGACTTTGTCTCCACTTTGTACAACCATATAAGGGCCGGTGTATGGTGGTTGTAAGGATCCCCGCACCGCGTCTTCCCTGAGAAATACGTGGGTGGAGGAAGCGAGGTCTTTAAATACGAAGACTTTATTGTTCGCGTGACGTGAGGCTGGAGAGGGTCGGAGATTATTAATTATCCTGTGCAGGCGAGCGGTGAAGTCGGAAAGGTCCGTGGTACCGTCTACACAGGAATTGAAAAATTCTCCGGGGAGGCGAAGAGGTTCGCCATATACGAGCTCCGCGGATGAAGAGTTGAGATCTTCTTTGATGCAACTGCGCATGCCAAGGAGGACCAGGGGTAGCGATTCGGTCCAATGGCTATCGGCATGGCACATGATCGATGATTTCAGCTGACGATGAAATCGCTCTACAAGACCATTGCATGCGGGGTGGTAGGCGGTGGTTCGTCGATGATGAAACCCGGCTATCTTGGACAGGCAGTTAAACAGAGCGGACTCGAACTGACGTCCGCGGTCGGTAACGATGTCTGTCGGACAACCAAAACGGGATATCCATCCCGACAGCAGTGCCTTGCCAACCGTCTCAGCTGTTATGTCTGCGATAGGTATCGCCTCAGGCCATCTAGTAAAACGGTCTACAGCTGTGAGGCAATATTTGAAACCTTCAGATGGCGGAAGAGGTCCCACTATGTCAATGTGAATTTGAGTGAACCTGGCTCGTGGTAATTCGAAGGTGCCTAATGGTGCTGTCACATGTCTTGTGACCTTGGCACGTTGGCAATCCAGGCACTTCCGTGACCATTCGCGGCAGTCTTTCCGCACACCTGGCCACACGTATCGCTGCGATACAAGTTTGGCAGTCGCATTAGCACCAGGGTGACTAAGGCAGTGCAGACTGTCGAAGACTTGACGCCTAAGTGATTTAGTCACGAATGGTCTCGGCGCAGGGGTGCTTACGTCACAGTATAGTGACATTAGGCTACCGTCAATTGTCTTCTTCTCGAGGCGGAGTGAAGATTCACCACCGAGTAGAAGTGTTAATTCAGGGTCGTTGATTTGGGATTTGGCGAGTGTTTCAATGGCGACAGGGCTCTGTAGTGCGTCCACCCGGGACAAGGCATCAGCAACAACATTATCTTTGCCAGATATATGCTGAATGTCTGTGGTGAACTGCGCTATGAAATCCAGGTGTCTATACTGACGAGGGGAGCTGCTACTTTTCCTCTCGTGGAAGGCGTAAAGCAATGGCTTGTGGTCAGTATAGACTGTGAAATGTCGCGCCTCTAGCATGTGGCGAAAGTGTTTGATTCCCTCGTAGATAGCAAGAAGCTCGCGATCATACGGGGAATACTTTTGCTGTGCCGGACTCAGTTTCCGTGAGAAAAATGCTAGCGGTTGCCAAATCCCATCTTTGTGTTGCTGCAAGACTGCCCCCATAGCCTGGTCAGACGCATCTGTGACGAGAGCTAGTTTGGCCTGGATATCTGGGTGTGCAAGTAAAGTGGCATCACAAAGACTCTCCTTACTCTGGTTAAATGCTGCGAGGGCTTCGCCAGATATATGGACTGGGTGGGAGCCCTTCACTGAACCAGTGAGTAAGGCGTGGAGGGGCTGTTGGATTTTAGCAGCCTGAGGTATAAATCGCCTGTAAAAATTCAACATACCTAGGTAACGTCTCAGCTGTTGGACGGTTTTAGGTACTGGGAATTGCTTGATGGCGTCTACCTTAGAGTCTAAGGGCTTGGTACCAGCTGCCGAAATTCTGTAACCTAAAAACGTTACCTCCTCGGCACCGAAGACACACTTGGCCGAGTTGACCAGCATGCCGTAGTCTCGCATTCTCCCGAACAGTTGATGCAGATGCTTCTCGTGTTCGGCCTGACTTTTGGAGAAAACCAGGAAGTCATCCAGGTAAGGGTAAACAAAATCTAACCCGCGAGTCATCTCGTCAACCAACCTTTGAAACGTTTGGCCTGCGTTCCTGAGACCAAAGGTCATGAATGGGAACTCGAACAAACCAAACGGGGTTGTAATGGCAGTTTTTGGGATGTCATCTTCACTAACCGGCACTTGGTTGTAAGCTTTAACCAAGTCGATTGTAGAAAAAATTGTACAACCTGATATATTATGCGCGAAATCGTGGATATGTCGGATGGGGTACATGTCCGGAATTGTCCTCGCGTTGAGCTTGCGGTAGTCCCCGCAAGGTCGCCATCCGTTGTCCTTCTTCGGAGCTAAATGTAATGGCGACGACCATGGACTGTCTGAAGGACGTGCAGTGCCGTTGCTCAGCATAATCTCGAATTCGCGCTTAGCTATGGTGAGCTTATCGGGAGCTAACCTGCGGGGAGTGCAAGCTATGGGAGGTCCAGGTGTGGTGCGTATATGGTGTACGGTGTTATGCCTAGGTGTGCAAGGTATACCGGATGGTCGGATTAATCTTTGGTATTGCGACAGAATAGAATGGTATCGAGATTCACCAGTCAAGACCTTTACAGAAAAAGCATTGCAAGTATCTTTATTGTAGTAAAGCTCAGCAATTGAAGTAAGTGAGGTGATATTGTCTATTAGGCGCTTATTTTTTACGTCTACAGATAAATTGTATTTACAAAGAAAGTCTACACCTATGATAGCTTTGGTTACATCCGCAACAATAAAGCGCCAAGGAAAATCCCTGCGTAAGCCTAGATCTAAATTAAAATTAACAAAACCATACGTGTTGATGACACTGCCGTTAGCCGCCGACAGTTGGTAGCCAGTCTGCTTGCACTGGTTGTGTAGGGCTCGAGGAAATACGCACAGGTCACTGCCCGTGTCGATAAGGAACTCGTTCTTGGTCCGGCGGTCAGTGACGAATAGACGACCTGGTGTTGGGTTGGAGCAATCGGTAGTCGTCGTTACCGACTGCTTTGAGAGTTTCCCGCCTTCGAAAAGTCACACGGCTTTATGCACTTCGTTACGCCGTCCCTAAACCGTTGGTGATACCAGCATATCGGATACTTCCGATAGCTGGACTCGGAACGTCTGGATGATCCACTTCTGTCACGGCGCTGATGTCGAGTCCTCGAGCGGGGTCGTCTGCCAAGCTCAAGGGTCAGATCCTTAACCATTCTCCGCAATTCGGCTATCTCACCAGCCATGGACTGTAAACTGGGTCCATGCGCAGATGTCGCAGCAATGTGGTGCGGTGGGGATGCTATATCTTGCACCCTGTCGGCCAAGTCTGCAAGGGTCTCCAGTGGGCTATGAGGCCGTGATGCGAGAAGGGTCTGGATGTTTCCGGGCAGGCGACTGCACCAGATGGTACGGAGAAAGTCCTCAGGCACGTTCTGGCCCGCGAGGTTCTGGAGATGACGCAGGAATTGGGATGGCTTTCTATCTCCAAGGTCTTCATGCATGAGAAGCTGTTTCACCTTACGCTCTTGAGAAGCCGAAAGTCGCTTGATTAGCTCGGTTTTTAATTTATTGTATTTATCAGCAGCAGGTGGAGCCAGTAAAATGTCCTTGACCTCGCGCGAATATTGGTGGTCGAGGTTGCCGATGATGTAATTGAACTTGGTGGAGTCACCAGTAATTCCGGCGTTCGCGAATAGAGCCTCGACTTGTGCGAACCAGACTTCCGGGTCATCAGGGTAAAAAGATGGTAGTCGAAGACCGGCGTTAAAAGTTCCAGAGCGTTCGCCGTCAGTACTAACGCGCTGCATAGGGCGTGGTTTTCGCTTGGTCACGTTATGACCGCCATTTTGTGAAGTGCATGACTTAGCAGAATCGCTGCTTTCGGTCATGGTGTTCTTTAAAAATTACAGCTCGGGGTCACCAGTTATGGGTAAGTGATGCGTGTGTTAGGGTCTGTGAGAATATTATAATAAGAAATGAAACTCACGCAGATGGTCCATAAACGTGTATATTATACACACGTTATACACACAATATATGCGCACAGAAGAAATAACGTTATACAGGCATAGACGATCACATATGTACACATAAACACGAACACAATACTTAAACACAAAGCGAATTATTTTTAAGCGCAAGTAACGGTTATGACGGTGGTAGAATAATGAATAATGCGTAAGTCGTAAACGTTGGTAGGATCATTCGTAGCCAATATAAAAAATCCGTCGCTCCAATGCGCTTGCACCGGTAGGCGGGGCCTCAACATAGAACAAAGGACGACGTCACAACGGAGATAAACAATGCGGTTGTCCACTGTGTACGTTCGATCGTCCGTTGTGTCGTCAATCCAATATTCTATGTTGAGTTGGAATGTGTTGTGTAGTATGTCTGTTTGGATGTATGTTTATAATATGTGTGTAAGTATGTATGTTAGTAGGATGCACATGTGGTGGACGCCACAACTGTTTGTAGTGCATAATATAGCAGAATTTACTGGTGGTAGAGTTTTGTGCAAGCTCGTCTGGGTAGGTACCAACCACTCATCAGATATTCTACCGCAAAACAGCAATACTTGATATTGTTGTGTTCCGGTTTGAAGGGTGAGTGAGCCAGTGTAATTACAGGCACAAGGGACATAAAATCTTAGTTCCCAAGGTTGGTGGCGCATTGGCTATAAGCGATGGTTGACATTTCTTACAATGCCAATGTCTAAGGGCGTTTGGTGACCACTTACCATCAGGTGGCCCATATGCTCGTCCACCTTCCTATTAAAAAAAAAAAAACTCATCAGATATTCTACCGCGAAACAGTACTTCGTATTGTTGTGTTCCGGTGTGAAGGGTGAGTGAGTCAGTGTGATTACGGGCACATAACTTAATTAATAATCTTAGTTCCCAAGGTTGGTGGCCCATTGGTGACGTAAGCGATGGTTAACATTTCTTACAATGCCAATGTCTATGGGCGTTAGTGACCACTTACTATCAGGTGGCCCATATGCTCTTCCACCTTCCTATTCTATATAAAAAAAGAATCATTAGAAAATCTCATAGAATATTTAATATAAAGATTTTTTTATCTTTACCCTTTCTTCGATTGGAATAAGATATGTTAAAAAAATTGTAAGCGTCACCTACACAATTCCACTATGCGTAGACCAAACGATATTTTTTTTAATATAGTATTGCAATTCTGTAGAAAATATACACAGAACTTGTTTTTATAGCACAAAAGCGTAAACTTATATAAATACAAAATTCGTACCAATTTGGTACGAATTTTGTATTTATATGTTAGACTTTGGTGGTTAGACTTTTCCGAGACATATGGAATTAATTTATATACAAGGATTGTTCATTTAATGTCATATTTATAACTTATATATTTTGTTGCAGTCTTCTTATTTTTTTTACATACATATTTCAAGTACACACCATTAACCACAGATGAAACGACCTCTGTTAATCGTTGCAAGGTATCCACGACACAAGCTTGCTTAGTGTGGTAACAAGGGCAATACAATTATGCTAAAATACTACTTGCTATTTGCCTTCCGCAATTTTGGATTATGCGGATGCGTGTTACCCTGATTTGTCAGAGGAACTAATTAACAAGTTGGAACGCCTACAAAATATTTGCATAAGGTTTATATTTGGACTGAAGAAATTTGACCGTATTTCAGAGTATCGTTCTACCCTTAGGTTGCTTACAATCAAAGATCGCCGCAACTTACATGTTCTTTCTCTCCTCTATTCTATTCTATTTCACCCCTGTACTCCCCCTATCTAAAGGAACGCTTTACTTTTCTTGGTTCGGACTCAACTCTTCAACTTAATCTTCGCTCCCAGAGTGACTACAATTTAAGTTTGCCTATATGTCACTCTAAGCTATATGCTAACTCATTCACGGCAAAGGCAGTAAGACTGTGGAATACACTTCCATCAGATATCAAAATCCATACTAAAAACTATTACCTATCTCTGTAACCTATCTACTTCCTTCACACTTCATCTGTCCACTCTTAATGTTATAAATGTCTGTATTGTAAATATATGCATTTATGTATATATGTATTGATATATGTTGTATGGTTTATAAATGTATATATCTATCTTTGTATATGTATTGTTTACATTTATGTATATATATGTACAATACACTCGTCCGTTAGGTCCTACCAGCATCTTAATGCAGGGTTGTCTGGAAGAGATCACTACTTGAGTGATAAGACCGCCCTTGCACGCATCATGTTGAGGTCCACAATTTTATTTATATAACATGGCTTCTATTACTACTTGTGTTTGTCTTTTCTTTTTTCGTTGTGAGTGTGCAATAAAGTTATTTAATAATAATAATAATATGCTATCGTAACAGCAACATCCCTGCTTTTGAATCAAGTGAGTAATATTTTGATTTACATTTTGCAAACTATTTAAATGCGTTAATATAAAGCGTAAAGTGTATATATATACACTTTACGCTTATATATATATATATATATGACTTGTCCTGACCGACTTATCAACGCAGAGGCTTAACCACTTACTAAATGAGCTTTTCATTTAGTAATTACAAATAATTCCTACCTACTCCTAAATGTACCTAAGTGTAAAGATTTTGATAGGAGTGGGCAATAGCCAAATGCGACTTTTACATCCCTAGGCGGTGCTCGTAAATCATTGCGCTAAATTGAGGCTTTAAATACACAATCTTTTTTTTATAGAATAGAGAGGCGGACCAGCAAATTAACCACCTGATGGTAAGTGGTCATAACCGTCCAGACATTGGCATTATAAGAAACACTATCCGGTGCCATCGCAATGCGCCACGAATCTTGGGAACTAACACACCTTCCTTGTGCCTGTAATTACACTGGCACGCTTATCCTTCGAACAGGAACACAATACTAAGTATTACTGTTTCGTGAAAACCTAGTAGTCTATTTAAGTCGTTATTTATTGAAAATAAATTAAAAATCGAACACTTGTCATCTTTTGTTTTTTGCGTATTTTGCAGGTAAAGGCGAAAACATATGGGACAGATTTGTCCACGTGAACCCTGGAAAAATCAAAAACAATGCGACGGGAGACGTCTCCGCAGACTCCTACCACAACTGGCGTGAAGATGTGAGGATAGCTGCAGAACTTGGTCTTCAGTTCTATAGGTATTTGTCATAAAACATCTATTACTAATAACTGTTTATTAAAATGTTATCTTTATGGCATATCAATAACATAAATCTCATTTATTCAACATTTATTACCTAATAATTAAGCCTACTAGTAATTAATTACCTAATAAAAAGTAAATAGCTTTACTTATAAATGTTGTTTAGCGGGTGATAAATTACACAATGCCGAGTCTTCTTCTAAAATCTAAATAGCATATCACAATCTAAATAGCATATCACCATAAGTCGGTTGGCAACATTTCACGGGGGAGTAATTAAGTGAGTTCATACGGAGGAACACTACAGGTCCTCAAATATCAATAGAGCTTAATGGAAGACTTGCCTAAAAGTATAATTTATTTATTTATTCATATAGATAAACGGAATAAGAATTAGGACATACATTAAAATTACGAAGTTTATTATATATTACTAGTGTTTAATATTTATTATAATAAGAATAAAATCTTTATTCAAAATAGAAGCATTACGTATTGATAACGTCAATCCACCAGTTCGGAAATACCTCAGACTAGAGAACCGTTGAAAGAAACTCATCTAGGTTTTCTTATTTCAAATATAACATTTATGAAAATAATGTAATAACTATACAATTATTTATTAGATTCTGCCTCCGGTTTCTATACATATACGTATGTAATGAGTTTCGGTAGTTGATATTTAAAGTTAAAGTAAATTTAATTACCCATATCTTGAATTTTCACCGGCAATTCCCAGTGATAGAGCGTGACGACTGGCTCTATGGCTATGCCCTCAGCGATGAGAGCATCTATGAGGTCATTATAGTATTTTGCACCAGCTTTGTTGAATTTGTTTGGAAATCCCGTATAGTTTTACGCGCGTAATTGTTATCTGTCAGTGAGAGATGTCGATGTGATCTTAGTATTATTAACTAATTTGAATTGTTCTTATCTTTATAAAATGTCCTTAAATTCGTAATATTGTATTTTTTTTATAAATATTCGTTTAATAACTTCTACAATTTGTCAGACAATAATAATTAATTACTTCTTTTTTTAATTGACATTTCTTCACAATGATTTACGGATTTAAATACACAATCTTTTTTTTATAGAATAGAGAGGCGGACCAGCAAATTAACCACCTGATGGTAAGTGGTCATAACCGTCCAGACATTGGCATTATAAGAAACACTATCCGGTGCCATCGCAATGCGCCACGAATCTTGGGAACTAACACACCTTCCTTGTGCCTGTAATTACACTGGCACGCTTATCCTTCGAACAGGAACACAATACTAAGTATTACTGTTTCGTGAAAACCTAGTAGTCTATTTAAGTCGTTATTTATTGAAAATAAATTAAAAATCGAACACTTGTCATCTTTTGTTTTTTGCGTATTTTGCAGGTAAAGGCGAAAACATATGGGACAGATTTGTCCACGTGAACCCTGGAAAAATCAAAAACAATGCGACGGGAGACGTCTCCGCAGACTCCTACCACAACTGGCGTGAAGATGTGAGGATAGCTGCAGAACTTGGTCTTCAGTTCTATAGGTATTTGTCATAAAACATCTATTACTAATAACTGTTTATTAAAATGTTATCTTTATGGCATATCAATAACATAAATCTCATTTATTCAACATTTATTACCTAATAATTAAGCCTACTAGTAATTAATTACCTAATAAAAAGTAAATAGCTTTACTTATAAATGTTGTTTAGCGGGTGATAAATTACACAATGCCGAGTCTTCTTCTTTCTAATGTCAAATCAATAATGACAGCAAAGGAGACATTGGTATTTAATTAATCAACCGCGATGCAAATTTTAAACGTAAATCCGTAAATCATTGTGAAGAAATGTCAATTAAAAAAAGAAGTAATTAATTATTATTGTCTGACAAATTGTAGAAGTTATTAAACGAATATTTATAAAAAAAATACAATATTACGAATTTAAGGACATTTTATAAAGATAAGAACAATTCAAATTAGTTAATAATACTAAGATCACATCGACATCTCTCACTGACAGATAACAATTACGCGCGTAAAACTATACGGGATTTCCAAACAAATTCAACAAAGCTGGTGCAAAATACTATAATGACCTCATAGATGCTCTCATCGCTGAGGGCATAGGCATAGAGCCAGTCGTCACGCTCTATCACTGGGAATTGCCGGTGAAAATTCAAGATATGGGTAATTAAATTTACTTTAACTTTAAATATCAACTACCGAAACTCATTACATACGTATATGTATAGAAACCGGAGGCAGAATCTAATAAATAATTGTATAGTTATTACATTATTTTCATAAATGTTATATTTGAAATAAGAAAACCTAGATGAGTTTCTTTCAACGGTTCTCTAGTCTGAGGTATTTCCGAACTGGTGGATTGACGTTATCAATACGTAATGCTTCTATTTTGAATAAAGATTTTATTCTTATTATAATAAATATTAAACACTAGTAATATATAATAAACTTCGTAATTTTAATGTATGTCCTAATTCTTATTCCGTTTATCTATATGAATAAATAAATAAATTATACTTTTAGGCAAGTCTTCCATTAAGCTCTATTGATATTTGAGGACCTGTAGTGTTCCTCCGTATGAACTCACTTAATTACTCCCCCGTGAAATGTTGCCAACCGACTTATGGTGATATGCTATTTAGATTGTGATATGCTATTTAGATTTTATCTTCATTGCTCATATCAACTGTATTTTCAAGCACTAATTTAAAACTTAAACGAGCAACATTCTACTTTAATCTCGAAAGTTAATTTATTTAAATTTTATAAAATCAAAATTTAAAAGAAAACTTGATTTTAGTAATAATCGAACACCTCATAACCTAATCTAATGTAAAGTACAGTTTATTTTAATAAAAGGTAAATAAATTATTGAAATAATAGAAATGTGCGATCAATATATAATAGATTATTATTTTCCAGCATCCGAGATCCCGTCGTTCCCGGTGTCGGCGCTCAGCCTGGTGCCCAGCAAGGAGCTGGTAGGCGCGGCGCGCGCGCTGGAGGCGCTGCAGCTGCGCGCGCACCACGCCCGCCTCGGCGGCGGCGTGCGCGCGTCTCCGCCAACATGGACATGATCATCGACGACGACGACGTGTATCCTTGCCGTTACACTACAGCCTCGCTGCGTACGCGCGACACTCTTGTCCGTTTGTCCCCTTATCGATGAAATTTGTGTTGCCATAATACTAGCCTTTTCTTTTAACGCTGGAAAAACGCGTCACCCGTTTCTCCCACGGGAACAGTGGGCAGTATGTGGGGCTCGCCGGTGTCCAAGGCGCCGAGTGCGCCCCGAACAGCGGAATACCCACTAAAAAACCAGCGGTACCCTTTCCGTCTTAACGAGGAGCGCCACGGGATCGCTTTCGCATGCTACCGTGACGTACCATAACGCTACCCTGGATTGTGTTAGGAATATTGGTATTTAAATTATACGATAAATATTAATTAAAGTATTAGTAAATGTAATACAGTGTCATTTTATTTTCAATCATCAATCAGTACTTTGTATTTCTGTGTTTCGGCTTGAAATATTAATGAGCCAGTGTTCAGATCAGATTGGATCCTAATAATTTTACCAAAAATTTACCTGAAATGGTACATCTTTCGGTTTTTTTTTTTATATATGCGCCGGGATGGCAACTCTACTCCACCTGATGGTAAGTGGTAGTAGAGGCCAAACGCGACGACGGCCAGTACAGTCGGGAAGAATGTTCTGTACTAGCCGTCCCCGCCTTACCGGCCCAAAAGATGCCTCTTCACGCCTCGTTTGAAGGAACCCGGGTTGTAAGAGGAGGGGAACACGTGAGCTGGTAAGGAATTCCATTTTTTGGTAGTGCGACAAAGAAAGGAGTTTCCAAATTTCTTTGTGCGCGATGGAATTGATGTCACAGTTAGGCGGTGACATCGAGAACCAGTTCGCGTGGACTTAAGAAGGAAGGGGAAGCAGGAATTAGAGAGAATAGTTCCTCAGAGCACTCGCCGTGATACAGTCGATAGAAAGCGCTCAGTGCTGCTATCTCGCGATGCAATTGTAAAGGTTCAAGGGTGTTTGTGACCTTTACGTCGCCAATAATGCGTACTGCATGTCGCTGCAACCGGTCCAAGGCCTCCAGTAGGTGCTTAGCGGAGCCATCCCAAAGGTGCGAGCAATATTCAACACTGTGGCGTGAAAAAACGCCGCACTTTGTTCAGAACTCCGAATTTCCGTGAGGCTGTTTTTATAATAGCTTCGATGTAATCCCTTGGACTAAGGTCGCAGCGAACGTCCATCCCCAGCATGGCGATTTTGCTTTGTATCATCAGCGGTGTCTTACAGAGGGAGGGAAGAGGGGAAAATGGTGACTTTTTCACTGTGAGAGCGCATACCTGTGTTTTCTTGGCATTAAACTCAACAAGATTATCAGAACCCCATTTGGCGATGAGCTCTAACGTCCTATCGAGTTCAATGACAAGATTCTCCCGCCTCTCTTCAGTTTCCGCCCGCCCAGCCACTGCGCGTCCGTGGTATCCACCATGCACTGTACTATCGTCTGCATAGCAATGTATGTTCCCAAGAGAGAGCATATCATTGATATGCAAAAGAAAGAGTATGGGAGATAGCACAGATCCCTGGGGGACCCCAGCATTCACTACATAGAATTGTGAAGCGCAACCATCAACTAAAACACGAAGGCTACGCTTGTGTAGGAAGCTGGCAATCCAGATGCATAGCTGAGCAGGCAGACCATATGCCGGTAGCTTGGAGAGAAGACTTCTGTGCCAGACCCAGTCGAAAGCCTTGGAGATATCGAGGCTGACAGCCAACGATTCTCCATGATTGTCGATAGCTTCACCCCAGAGGTGTGTTACGTACGCTAGAAGATCACCTGTGGACCGTTTTGGTCGAAACCCGTACTGACGATCATTAATTAGACAGTGATCTTCTAGGTAATGGATCAATTGGTTGTTTAGAATCCGTTCCATCACCTTACAAAGTACTGAGGTGATAGCTATTGGCCCATAATTTGCCGGGTCAGACCGATCCCCTTTTTTGGGAACCGCTTGCACATTAGCTCTTCTCCAAGCCTCCGGCACACATCCCGAAGAGAGAGAAAGTTGGAACAGGCGCGTTAACACAGGAGACAGCTGCGCCGCGCACTTCTTCCGCACTATGACTGGTATTCCATCGGGACCGCTAGCTTTCCGTATATCAAGTGATTGCAGCTCCGCACGCACATCACGTTACCTGATTTTGATGTCAGGCATCGTGTGGCCACATGAAGGTTCCATTTTCAATGACAAATAAATAACAGAGGCAAAAAAAATTGGATTCTACTAAGACTTTATTAATTGTTCCTTTAACTAATCACAGTCCTGAGGTAAAAGTTGACGTTTCCATTAATCTTATAATTTTTTTTATATAAATCGATTTTTTCTTTCATTGTCATTCACTGAGCTATACTCAAAATTTTAAGTTTCAAGCTCATTAATAAGTAAGTTAAAAATTAATTACAAATTTTTACATTCATAGAAATTGTCGAAAGCGATTGAATAAAATGGTGGTATTTTTTTTCCTATTACAGGTAATGAAAAGTGCACTGAAGTCTGGAAAATTGAAAAAAGATAAAAGGAAAGGCAAGAACGAGTCTCTACTCAATTTAGGAAAGGTGTTTAAGAAAACAGTGAAGATTGAACTTATTCGAAGACTAATAGAAATAAAACTATCTATAGCTGACTGTTTATATTATATTTATAATAATGGGCGTAAATTGTTTTATAAATATATATACATAAGATTGTTTACAAGTAAAGATTTGTAAAATGAATATGCATTTTCATTTTTCATCTTACATTTTTTGATATTTAATTACAGTTATAGACTATTTAAAAGACGAGAAGACAAATAAACAACTTCACATTGAGTGGACGCGATATCATGGGACGAAATATTCAAGATCTCGACCAATGATAGGTGAAGTTGGTATCGAAATTTCGGAAGTAAAATTAAAGTAGATATAAGTAGTTAAGTGGAATAGTTCTGTATTATACATAAAGATATATTAATCAAAAAATGTATTTTGTGCTTATTGCATAAAGCATATATCTAAGGTTTGTTTATATCCTACGATTATATAGGCTTATAGAATATTTTGGATTGATTTATTTATGGAATATTTCAACTTAAGCTATGCATCTAAATACTCTGACTGTATTGTTTATCCAACAGTTTTATTTAATTTTATTATATAGGCAAGCTAAGTGTACCATACACCTTATTGTTTAATGGTCAACGTCGGCCATAGACTCTTGTTTTAAAATATAATCGCAGATCGTCTACTAAATATTTTTAAAAGTCGTATCGTCTACTAAATATTTTTAAAAGTAACAAAATAAACAATAAATGGTTGCTGTTTGTAACAATTTTGGCAGTATTACTTGCATTGCTTTGATAGGATCGCGACGCGATTAATTTCTTATTAAGGCAAGTATCGTTGAGTGATCGGTTCTTGATTACGCATGCGTAGAAGTGTGCAGATGCTCGAGGCGTTCTTTTTCTATTAGGATCTTCGAAATCAACTTCGTAAAGTCCAAACTTTGTGCTGAAAAACATTTATATGTAACTGATCGGAATTTATAATATTAAATATTGTTTCTATATACTTTTCTAACTACTAGAGAAGTAAAGGAAACAAAGACCTTGAAATGACGCGAAATCATTGGATATCTTGAGTGATATATGATATTCGTTATATATTTGTGAAAACATGACGTTTTGAATCGGCTAAGACATAATCGGAATAGTTAAGTGGTATATTAATCAAGAAATCAAGTCAAAGTGATTTTTCTAGTGCGACATTTGTGCGTGTGTGTTTTTAGAGTACTGCACACGCCCATTTTAGTATGTGTGAGCGTTTGTATATAAAAGCAATTATCAGTAATCACAAATACATAGACTTACTGATATCCATCCAACCATTCGAAGTTGTCCATGAGAGACCACGCTGCAAATCCAATAACGCTGACGTTGTCTACTTTTATGGACAGCAGCACCTGTAAACGGTAATGACTTTTTACTTCTTCACTCATAACACATCCTCTAACAAAAAAAATAGGACTGCTTTCTTGGTTAAGTAGCTAGTTTACAAGGATACATATTTCTCAATATCAGTATGAAGTCTGGAAGTTGGCAGTGCTACACTCCCGTGCCCAAGATAAGACGTTTCGACGTTGATATTGGTTTTAGAAAGCACGTAAAGGGATTCTGCCTGCTCACCTGTTCCAAATGCGCTTTGTAAAAGTGTATTCTGTCATAGTCATCGAGCTGGTTGCCCACAGAAGAGTAGCCGTTCTCTGTGATCAGGAAATCGATGTTACCATATTGTTTCTTCAACCACGCCAACTGTCTTCGCATGCCCTTGGGGTATATCTGAAATATTTATCTTCGTTAAAAGTTTAAGTATTATTTGCTTAGAAGTTTTTTTTAATTACATTACGAAAGCGGACTGGCGAATAGTAATCAGCACCGTCCGTAGATATTGTAGAAGTAAGAAATATTACCCATTCCTTACATGACCAATGCACCGCCAACCTTGGGACTGACTTACCATTCAAAATGAAATATTTGATCAGTTCAATTCGATGAAAACAGACGTAATTTTAGTTATATCTTCCATTTTATACAGCATCTTTAGTTCCTTGGAAAATTATAATACTGCAGATTCAAAGACCATTAATATAAATCTCGGATTAGGGTGATAAAAAAGTTAATGTGTTTTTCCGTCAAGAAATACGTCAATAGAAAGGAGTTCGAAAGTTGGTAACGTAACACCATGGTATAATTTTATGATATTTCTGAATATTACCGGTAGTATTCTAGAAGCGCCATAATGCGCATTGGGAGGTTTTTCTATTACGGCATTTAATTCTGGTGAGCCTGTTAAGAACCAGTAGCCAGTGTCCTCTCCAGGCTTTGCTGATCTGATCATATATGTGGTATAATGATTCAGAGCCAAGAAATCTGCCGTACCTGTAAATTTTATTACAGGCTATAGTGTCTTTTTTAAAATAAATCTGATCGATTTGAATAGAAATTTTTCTTTTTGGTTCATGTTAGGAATTTGTGAAAACAATAAAAAGTACTAAAATTTGTCAATGATCTCATCACGATATCTTTCATAAGAGAGACAGAGACATTCCACTTCACGTATGAGAAGGTCTATATCAGTTAACAGTGATAATTAATACGTTAACATTATATTGGTGTATATGCAATGACTAATAATTACAATGATACAGTTAAATTAATACAATCTCGGTTACGATAAATATTTTGTTAATTCGGATATTCTGGAAAGCACTGAAAAACTGGCTTTTACTGAAATATACCCCTTACTTATTATAATAGTATATTTAATCGTGTGAAACTAGGATTAGAATTGTATAATTCGCATAACTGACGTCTGTTAAGGCAATTTGGTAACTTATCTCCGATCTAAGGCTAAGAGAGTTCGTTTTCTTAGTAATAGATATAACTCAATTAAAAATCAAAAGTATTCTTTGTCAAAAAAATTAGTATATACGGTTTTTTTCCTACCCGCTAGGAAAAGAAAAAAAGGATTTTTAGTGATAAATTTACTTATTATGTGTTCCGGTCGACGTCCGAAGTTCATTACGAGAGAGTACATCGTCTGATTTCCGCTGCAGGTCGTTAATTCGCTACTTTCGTTTTCTAACTCACGCCTACTGCGCCCCCCATACTCTTTACTGGAACTAAACTGACAAGCAAATACGAGCCACCAAATTTGTCATTGTTGCGTCGTCTTTCCAC
This sequence comes from Nymphalis io, assembly GCF_905147045.1. NCBI lineage: Eukaryota > Metazoa > Arthropoda > Insecta > Lepidoptera > Nymphalidae > Nymphalis > Nymphalis io. The sequence continues at coordinate 2,369,935 of NC_065909.1, forward strand.
GAGAGCAGTCGTTAAAAGTTTAAAATAAAAATAGTTTTAATTATTATAATCAACTTTCGAGATTTAAAGTAGAAAGTTAATTTTAAAGTGTTGTTTGGCTTCCGTTCTTGAAACCTCAAACACTCCACAATGAGTGAAGAGGTTATCGCTCCTCATGCTTTAAGTGAGGGTAGTTCGAGTTCTTCGGATATTTTATCGGATTCGTTTTGAAAAAATAAATACGAGGGACATCCAAGGAAACGGCAAAGGCGTGAGAGGTTGCGGGATCTGGATAAAAGGTTTGACTTATTGTCACAACAATTGGTAAGTCATGTTAATAATATTTTAACTTCGAATCATGCTATTACTGGTGTACCACCCTCACATTAACAACTTATAAGTGTCCAATCTAGCTTCAATTACTATTCAAATACCAACAACGACTGACGAACAGTTTTACGTACGCCAGTAATAGCAGCGGGTAGTTTTGTAAATTTAAGCGTTACCGTAAAAGAACCCACTGTAATTCAATTCAAGCATTTTCGAGAGCAATTCAAACACGTGTTGACAAAATTAAAGATGCAAAGATTTGACTCGCCGGATTGAAACGCGGTGCGCTATACAGATCTAAGAGTCAATGAGGAGCTTCGACATCTGGAGGACCCCTTCAGTCCATTACGTTGGTTCCAGATGGAACGTAGTTATGCTGCGTTATCTAATGCCTTTTTATCACAGAACGATTTCGTTAATACTGCCTTACCAAGCCTTGTTGACTGGTCAAATTCATCGGACGTTCAGCTTAATGCTTCTTCTATCTATGAAAAGTTAAAAAAGCTATTTGGTAAAGATTCTGGCTATAAGACAGTTTCTCACGATATCCTTCAGATAATTTGCGGTAAGCGAGCCGAGGTTTTAGAATTACGCCGTAGGAATCTATCAGAATTAGACCCGGTTTATTAACTGCATATATACAAAAAAATTGTGGTATAGATAAATTACAAAAGCGGGCACCATCTGCTACTATTACTTGGCCCGAATCCCCTGAACCTTCAAATTCTACTGCCTATGCAAAGCTATTTCGAACTAGACCAAATTCCAATAAAAATAAACAGGCCTAAAACAGAGATTCTGAGCGATTCTATTCGAATAACTACTCAGCAAAGAAAATGGGGGGAGGGGAGGCAGGTACAAAACTCGAAGAGTTAAAAAATAAAAAAAAAAGAATCATGAAACCGAGTTCTTACAACATGGAGATTGGATGGTCAAACTGGATTTAAGCCAGGCCAATTATCATCTCATCTTACCTTATGATGTAAGGCCGCAGACCCGGAGGTCCTGGGTTCAATTCCCAGGTCAGGCCAATAATATATATATTGAGGTTTTCTGTCAGAAAATTCTAATTCTCAGTAGCAGCCCGGAGTCTGGAAGTAGGAAGTGTGTACACTTCCGTGCGTTCCGAAAGGACGTAAAGCCGTTGGTCCTGCGCGTAAACTCTTTCCGGTCGTGTCAGATTGCCATCCCATCGGATTATGAGAGTTAGAGAACAGAGAGTGCACCTGTGTTTGCGCACACACTTGTGCACTATAATATCTCCTGCGTAGTTGGCTAATCTCTCTTGAGATTGGCCACCGTGGCCGAAATTGGTCTGGAGGATATTATTATTATCATCTATCAATGAAAGAGCAGCACCGGAGGTTTCTCCGGATCAGTTAACGGTCGTCTACTTTAGATGACTTATCTGCCATTCGGCTAGCTGCAGCACCGCGGATATTTGCTTGAGTAACAAACTGGACAGCCGAAATACTTCACAAAAACGTCTGTCTGCGACTAGTGGCTTACCTAGACGATTATCTGCTCCAGGGCAGAGACGTTTTGAAAGCTCAAGTAAGGATGGCCATACGTTTACTGAGCAGCTTAGGTTGGTGGATCAATATGGAAAAATCGATTATGACACCAACGAGATTAATAAACTTTCTGGGAATCGTATGGGACGCCAAATCCAACACCAAGTCCCTTGCACAAAATACAGAAAATTCGTCAGAATTTGCTCGTGCGACTTGCGACCGGCAGTTGGGACCTAAAGCAGGCGCAACGCCTCTTAGGACACCTCAACTTTGCAACTTTCATCACCCACCTAGGAAGGTTGCATTGCCTACAAAAAATTCGTCGGAATTTGCTCGTACGACTTGCGACAGGCAGTTGGGACCTAAAGCAGGCACAACGCCCCTTGGGACACCTCCATTGTGCAACTTTTATCACCCACCGGGGAAGGTTGCATTGCCTACAGAAAACTCGTCAGAATTTGCTCGTGCGACTTGCGACCGGCAGTTGGGACCTAAAACAACGCCTCTTAGGACACCTCAACTTAGCGACCTTCATCACCCACCGGGGAAGGTTGCATTGCCGAGTCCTGCAGTACCACAGCAACAAGCTGAGGAGGTATCCTCACTTACTAACGCAGCATCCGGATGAGGTACGTATAGAGCTGGAGTGGTAATTAGAGAACATCAGTCAGAGGACGCTAATTCAACCTCAGAGAATGTTCACGAACCATGTCATCACCGATGCGTCGGACATTCAATGTGAAGCCCTTGTAAACAAATAAAAGGTGAAAGGGTCATGAGATCACCACCAGAGCAAACGGCACTGCAATTTGAAGGAGATGTAATCAGTGACAGCAGCCATATCCTCCAGAGAAACGTTGCCTCAAGACAGTCATTCTTCAGAGCGACATCAGAACAGTTGTTTCCTACATAAAGCACGAGGGAGTAACCTGGTGACGATACTTGCTAGATCTGACTCAAAAACTACTGGCTCTAGTAGACCACCTCAATGTTGTACTTCTCCTTCACCACCTACCGGGACTTGCTAGACTCGAACGCCTGCTTTCACGACGCGTTCAGCAGATCTTGGCACTATCGGCTGGAATGGTTGTTTCCGCAGCCCAGTCTAATTACCAGGGTGCTGGGCCACCTCAACTTAGCCTCAGGTCGGTATATACTAGTGGCACCCAAGTGGAAAAGACCCTTTTGGAGGCCAGACCTGGATGTACGTGTCCTCAAACGATCCGTGAAACTCGGAGCACCAGTCTAGTAGACACAATGACAATGATACTCCCAGCTCAAGTCAGCATTCTATACCTGGAAGCCTGGCTCATTTGGGTAGGACACGCTAATGGGGACATGAAAATCGCAGGAGAAAAACATACTACTATCGTGCTGAAGAGAGTCTACAATAAGTACATACGCCCCTATTTGGAATAAGTGGGTAAGGTTTTGTCAGGAAAATCGTGTACCTGAACCAGCAAATGTAGCTAGATACCTCGGTTACCTGAATTTATCTCATGTTCTCTCCAATCGAACCATGCGTGTTCATAAATCGGTTATAGCATTCGTTTGCGAAACTATCGGATATAAAAAAAGCGTCGAGCCCAATAGTAAAACATATACTCAAAGCTATTTCCTCGGCAAAGCCTGCACCTCCTAAATTACCCATATGGGATGCAATAATTTTGATTTGTCATTTAAAGAATTATAATATAGATTTAAATAGTGTATATCAAATATCCAGAAACACTGCAGCTATTTTGCTGTTATCTTCGGGTCGCAGAGTATATGACCTTACTCTTTTTCATGTTGACAGTGGCCATTTTATTAATTATGTAAATTCCTAATTACCTATCCCATATTTGGGTCGAAAAAGGATTCACCTTCGTATCGATAATCAAGTTGGACCTTTGTGGCTGCTCCTGACCGAAAAATCGATGCAGTATACTGGCTACGCACTCTAGTGAATATGACACAGCAAATCAGAGGGAATATTAGTAATCTATTTATATATTATCTACTAAACCGGCTACTGGAGCGATGATCGATGGCTGGATAAAAGGACTTTTAGCAAATTCTGGTATTCAGGCCTTAGCTGGAAGTTGTAGAATAGCGGTTTCATCTTTAAATTAGATAGAAAATTACCACATTAATGATATTTTAGTTAAAGGAAACTGGCAACATTTATGTCGATTTAAATCCAGTAGTTAATATTATATGCTTACATTCAATTAATTCAAATTAGGTACTTAATACCTTGTTTCTATTAAATATACTGAATCACATTGTTGCGTCTTAAATAAATATTATTTTATTACAAATACAAGCCACCAGGAGATAACAAACACGTCTCTCATAATGTACTTCGGACGTCGACCGGAACACATAATATAAAAATTTTACCTTCCAATAAAATTTGTATTATGTTACCTAAGAGGTCCGAAGTCCAGATAATATCTACCTGGGGCTACATCCATCATTATGAGCCGAACAATGACAAATTTGGTGGGTCGTATTTGCTTGTCAGTTTAGTTCCAGTAAGAAGTATAGGGGGTGCTGTAGGCGCGAGTTAGGAAACGGAAGTAGCGAATTAACGACCTGCAGCGGAAATCGGACGATGTACTCTCTCATAATAGACTTCGGACGTCTTATGAAACATAATACAAATTTAATTGAAGGTAAATTTTTTATATTCTAAAATACCTTTAACGAATACTTTTTCCTCCTCAGTAAAAGAAGGAAGTGTCGATTCATTATACCCATGTTTCAAACTGTACTTCAGTATAGCTTTTTCAATGGCGGGTGGCCAGCCTCCACTTTTTGAAAATATTGCATGACAATATCTACCCGTCTGGAAAGTTAACATTTTAAGACACAAATGTTAGATGATTAACCTAATTTCTGTGATCATATTTAATTTTAAAAGTATTTACAAGGTGTATTTTAATTTTTTTTTACAATTTTTGGTCATACTTTACCGCATGCTCCCTTCCAAGTTCAGCCAATTCCCTGTCCATGGAAGAGAAAGGTTCAATCCAGATCATGTTATTTGCGATGGAAATTCTTCCTGTAATAATTATAGTAAGATTTTTATTGTATATATAATAATTACTTTTGTAGAATAGTTCAACAAAATTTTAAATATATAGTTTTTCGGTTTTTATTTTAAATTGAAAAGTGATGTTTTCTTAACAATATGTCGAACTAGTAAATGAAAATAGTTAGTATCTATAATACAACACTATTCCTCTTAACGAGTTATAACCACATTAATTTAAATTTCGAAGTTACAATTACAATTTCGCGGACATTGAAAACACCATTTTTTTTTGTATATCCATAGTGAATATCATAGATGATTGAAGATCTCGACCAATGATATCGCGTCAATTCGGTGTCAAAGTTGTTTATTTTGGGTTTACTCGTCTTGTGGTTCGAATAGGCTGTACATACCCTCTACGATTGTAGAGTGAAAGAAGAACAAACACATCCACTAATATTTTTAATTATATAACTTTTTAATTCTATCATATGGCCAATTCGTTAATGTACGTAACAACTGTTTATTATTATTTATGATAAAAGATACATAGAACTATATGTGAGTCTATATCAAATGCACTTAGTACTACGAGACGTGACAATAAGAAAGTATCAAGAACACTTACCACTATATTTAGGTCTAAATTCTTGATCAAATATTCTATAAGCCTTTGCATGAGCAAGCAATACATATTTGTTACATATATAAGGAGCGAACTCTGGCTCTTTGATCTTTGGAGCAAAAATTCCTGAATTGTAATTGTAGTCGCAAACAACAATAGCTTCGTTTATTGTTAGCCATGTTTTGACGCGGTCAGCGTAAAGAGAGTACATCAACCTCGCGAAGTTACCAAACCAATCTACTATCAAAGGATTAGTCCAGCCACCTTGAAAAGAGAAATTATAATAATTATTAAGTATAAAAAGATACATTTTTCTTAAAGTTATCTCTCCATTAGCCATTGCTGTATTTCCCTTAATCGATGCCATACAGTCTAGTGCTATTCTGTAAGAGCAAACTCGAAACTCACCGCAGAAATCGGTTGTGAAAATGTCAGGAATTGAGAAGCGACATAACGACAATAATGATAACATTTTAAGAATATGCGCATCTAAATAGCATATCACCATAAGTCGGTTGTCAACATTTCACGGGAGAGTAATTAAGTGAGTTCATACAGAGTAACACTACAGGTCCTCAAATATCAATAGAGCTTAATGGAAGACTTGCCTAAAAGTATAATTTATTTATTTATTCATATAGATAAACGGAATAAGAATTAGGACATACATTAAAATTACGAAGTTTATTATATATTACTAGTGTTTAATATTTATTATAATAAGAATAAAATCTTTATTCAAAATAGAAGCATTACGTATTGATAACGTCAATCCACCAGTTCGGAAATACCTCAGACTAGAGAAGAACCGTTGAAAGAAACTCATCTAGGTTTTCTTATTTCAAATATAACATTTATGAAAATAATGTAATAACTATACAATTATTTATTAGATTCTGCCTGCGGTTTCTATACATATACGTATGTAATGAGTTTCGGTAGTTGATATTTAAAGTTAAAGTAAATTTAATTACCCATATCTTGAATTTTCACCGGCAATTCCCAGTGATAGAGCGTGATGACTGGCTCTATGCCCTCAGCGATGAGAGCATCTATGAGGTCATTATAGTATTTTGCACCAACTTTGTTGAATTTGTTTGGAAATCCCGTTGGCAGAATTCGTGGCCAATTTATTGAAAATCTGTAAATGAACACGGTGAAGAATTGAAATGAAAATTTAGTCACAGTTAGTATTATATCCCATCATATATAGATTTATTAAAAACAAAACACTGTATTGTATACAATATTATACACATAAACAAAATATTAAAAGAGTAGAAAAAAGAAACCTTAAACGAAACCTAAAGCTACTGTACAAAAAAAGAGTAAAAGTTATGCCTGTACAAGATGTCATTGGTGTAACAGCTACAATTCTTACGAGTAAATGGTGGCTGCCCCAATATCAAGTGTGTGTATATATTGTTAGCGATTATCTGTGCATTGGCAGCATACACGTATACAGCTGCTTTTGTTTATTCTATAGTTTTACGCGCGTAATTGTTATCTGTCAATGAGCGATGTCGTTGTGATCTTAGTATTATTAACTAATTTGAATTGTTCTTATCTTTATAAAATGTCCTTAAATTCGTAATATTGTATTTTTTTTATAAATATTCGGTTAATAACTTCTACAATTTGTCAGACAATAATAATTAATTACTCCTTTTTTCAATTGAAATTTCTTCACAATGATTTACGGCCTTACGTTTAAAATTTTCGTCGCGGTTGATTAATTAAATACCAATGTCTCCTTTGCTGTCATTATTTATTTGACATTAGAAAGAAGAAGACTCGGCATTGTGTAATTTATCACCCGCTAAACAACATTTATAAGTAAAGCTATTTACTTTTTATTAGGTAATTAATTAGTAGTAGGCTTAATTATTAGGTAATAAATGTTGAATAAATGAGATTTATGTTATTGATATGCCATAAAGATAACATTTTAATAAACAGTTATTAGTTATAGATGTTTTATGACAAATACCTATAGAACTGAAGACCTAGTTCTGCAGCTATCCTCACATCTTCACGCCAGTTGTGGTAGGAGTCTGCGGAGACGTCTCCCGTCGCATTGTTTTTGATTTTTCCAGGGTTCACGTGGACAAATCTGTCCCATATGTTTTCGCCTTTACCTGCAAAATACGCAAAAAACAAAAGATGACAAGTGTTCGATTTTTAATTTATTTTCAATAAATAACGACTTGAATAGACTACTAGGTTTTCACGAAACAGTAATACTTAGTATTGTGTTCCTGTTCGAAGGATAAGCGTGCCAGTGTAATTACAGACACAAGGAAGGTATGTTAGTTCCCAAGATTCGTGGCGCATTGCGATGGCACCGGATAGTGTTTCTTATAATGCCAATGTCTGGACGGTTATGACCACTTACCATCAGGTGGTTAATGGACGGTTTTATATTATAACTGTATGTAGGTATTTTTATATTCGCAATAAATCAGTCACCATCTTGCTCCTGTGTTTGATTGACGTTCCACTGGCGACGAGTCGGTTACATACCACGCGTTTATTTAAAAAGTTACAAATTAGTGTTTCAATAATGCCTATTGGAAAATTAGAACCATTCGATGTGAATTCTAAGCAGTGGCCGGCGTATATTAGAAGAGTAAAACAATACATTGTGCTAAATGAGATTAAAGAGGAACTGCATGTACCGTTATTAATAACGGTTGTAGGAGAGGCTACCTATGCATTAATTTGCGATCTATGTTCGCCGGCACTTCCCGAAACGAAAAACTTCGATCAATTGGTAAAACTATTATCCGATCACCTAGACTGGTGGTAGGGCTTTGTGCAAGCTCATCTGGGTAGGTACCACCCACTCATCAGATATTCTACCGCAAAACAGCAATACTTGATATTGTTGTGTTCCGGTTTGAAGGGTGAGTGAGCCAGTGTAATTACAGGCACAAGGGACATAAAATCTTAGTTCCCAAGGTTGGTGGCGCATTGGCTATAAGCGATGGTTGACATTTCTTAGAATGCCAATGTCTAAGGGCGTTTGGTGACCACTTACCATCAGGTGGCCCATATGCTCGTCCACCTTCCTATTCTATAAAAAAAAGAAAAAAAAAAAAAAAAAAATAGAACCACAACGCTCAGAAATAGCCGAACGCCACGTGTTTCGGTTACGTAGACAACGCCCCGGTGAGCCTCTCATGGATTATCTTCACAACCTTAAACACCTGGCAACAACATGTAATTTTGGGAGTACGCTGGAAGAAAACCTACGAGATCAATTTGTGTCTGGATTGGTCAATGAAGTGATGCGGTCTAGAATATTCGCGGAGAGAAATATCAAATTTAAGGAGGCGGTGGAGTTGGCTCTGGCGCTGGAGGCTGCAGAGTAGCGCGGAGGTGACCGGGGCGACGTCGGTCCCGACTACGGCCTCGTGTGCAGGCGGCGAGGGCGCAGAAGCCCTGCATCAGGCGAGCGACCGGCGCGGCCCGGCGCGGCGGCCCTCGGCTGTGGCCGGCGGCGGCGCGCGCGCCCGCGGCCGGAGGGATGCGGACGAGGTGCGCTGTTGGAGATGTGGGAAGTCTCATAGTGCTAACAAGTGTCGTTATGCGCAATATAGTTGCGATAAATGTAAAAAAAAGGGCATTTAAAAGTTATGTGTGAGGAAGTGCGGAATCGTGCATTTGGGCGCAATAGCTATAATAATTATGTTTTAGACGCGAGTGCCTCCGAGGATGAGGACTTCTTCAATATCGAATTGGCGGCTAAAGGTAATGGACCCTATTTTATCAAAGTGATAATCGACGGTCATGTATTAGAATGTGAAATAGACACGGGGAGTCGTATCTCTGCCATTAGTGATCAACTTTTTAATAAATTATTCCCTAATAAAAAAATTAATACAGATAATCTCATTCTACGTTGTTATTCCGGGACTCAAATTAAGTCCCTTGGTTATATTAATGTAAATGTTACTCTTAACGAAATTAAGGCGGAAAATCTAGCTTTATACGTCATAGAAAATGGGTCGCACCCTTTAGTGGGCCGTGATTGGATGCGCGCTTTGAATATTAAAAAAGTAACGTTAAAAGAAATTGTAGAAGATAATTTTATAGACTGTTTAATAAACGAATTTCCTGAAGTGTTTACAGATAAGTTAGGTACGTGTAAGAAAACAATTCAATTGCATCTCACGGATAAGGAACCGGTTTATGTAAGGGCACGCCCCGTTCCCCTCGCGCTGCACGGCCGCGTCGAGAACGAGCTCGAGCGCCTCGAGCGCGAGGGTTATACCTACCGCGTGGACCACTCGGAGTACGGAACTCCGATCGTCCCCGTGGTGAAGGAATGCGGCGAAATACGTATTTGCGGGGACTATAAAATTACGATAAACCCGAAATTAAAACGTGATTATTACCCTTTGCCTCGTATAGAGGAATTGTTTGCAGCATTGAGTGGGGGTGAGGAGTTTTCAAAAATTGACTTGAAACACTCATATCAACAAGTCCTTTTATCAGAGGAATCTCAACCTTATACCGCGATCACTACTCATATCGGCACCTTCGTATATCGCCGCACACCTTTCGGGTTATCATGTATACCGGAAAAATTTCAAAAAATTATGGAAGAGACGCTCCGAGGGGTTCCCGGTACGGTAGTGTTTTTAGATGATATATGTGTGACAGGTTCTAATAGACAAATACATATGAGTAATTTACGAGCTGTGCTGGAACGGTTACGGTCTATGGGTTTCACGGTAAAATTAAACAAATGTAGTTTCTTGTAATTTAACGTCAAATATTTAGGCTTTATTATAGATAGATTAGGCTTGCACCCCGATAATAAAAAAATATCAGCTATATGCGATGCGCCACGACCGGAAAATGTTACTCAGTTAAAGAGTTTTTTAGGAATGCTAAACTATTATGGTAAATTCATTCAAAATCTTAGTATAATTTTACATCCCTTACATAGTTTACTAAAAAAAAATGTTGAATGGAATTGGAACGCGGATTGTGAAGCGGCTTTTTCTAAGTCTAAGAGTGTATTGACAGGGGATAAGGTGCTGGCACACTACGAAGAGGGCCGGCCGTTGGTGTTGTCGGTGGATAGCAGCGCGTACGGGCTGGGCGCCGTTCTCGCGCACCGCTACCCGGACGGCAGCGAGCGCCCCGTGAGCTGTGTGTCGCGCACGCTTAATAGTGCAGAAATTAATTATAGCCAACTTGATAAAGAAGCGTTAGCTATCTTTTTTGGGATTATTAAACATCATCAATATCTTTTCGGTAGACGATTTGTACTACGAACGGATCATCAACCGTTAAGTTACATTTTTAGTCCAAAATGCGGTATCCCTCAAACGGCTGCAAGTCGCTTGCAGCGCTGGGCGGCGCGGTTATCGGCTTACGAATTTTCGGTAGAATTTGTGCGTTCGTGCGAGAACAGTCCGGCCGATGCGTTATCCCGCTTACCCCTGCCGTGCGAACACCGATCATCATCGCCTGCGCCGTTAAGTTATATCAATATAATAGACGATAACTTACCCATTAATTTTAAAGATATTAGTCGCGAAACAAAGAAAGATCCATTATTAAGTAAGATCGTTGGTTATGTGTTGTTTGGATGGCCGTCTTATACGAAATGCGAGGAAGAAAAAGCTTATTTTAGTAGGAAAAACGAAATTGTTTTAGAATTAGGTTGTTTAATTTATAGAATCATAGTACCGCCACAATTACGTAAAAAGATCTTGAAAGAAATACACGAAGGTCATCTTGGTATAAATAAAATGAAAAATGTATCAAGAAGTTATATCTATTGGCCTAATATTGATAGGGATATAGAAAATTTGTGTCGGAATTGCGAAGCGTGTCGCATGGTTCGAGAGGAGGAGAGGTTTGAGGACGCGGCAGGGGAAGCCGAGGACAGTGGCCCGGAGACACGTTCATTGTCACCTGGACCGCGTCCCCCGACGCCTCCCCCTCCGAATGCTACTGCTAGAGATTTGCGCGCTTATAACCGCAGAATAAAAAAAACATTGTTAAACGTAATTTTAAGAGGTGTTTGTTTAGTTAGTTTAAGTATATATATATTATAATACATGTATAATTGTATATACATACATACGTATATATGTACCTAGAACCTAGATGTAGTTTTTATACCGTTAAATATTGTTTAAATACTGTTTGTTAATTAATAAGAATATAAACTTTACTGTTATAGCTATACTTTAAGTGTTTAAGTAATTTAAAAAGGGGGAAAATGGACGGTTTTATATTATAACTGTATGTAGGTATTTTTATATTCGCAATAAATCAGTCACCATCTTGCTCCTGTGTTTGATTGACGTTCCAGTTAATTTGCTGGTCCGCCTCTCTATTCTACAAAAAAAGATTGTGTATTTAAAACCTCAATTTAGCGCAATGATTTACCAACTCCGCCTAGCGATGTAGAAGTCGCATTTGGCTATTGCCCACTCCTATCAAAATCTTTACACTTAGGTACATTTAGGGGTAAGTAGGAATTATTTGTAATTACTAAATGAGCTTTACTGTAATTCTCTTGAAAATGAAATTGAATTTTTATTATGTATTGTATCTAACTATGTGTTGTGGACATATGCAAGAAGAAAGGTTTTATACATAAGGTCATATTTGCATTGCGTCTAGAGTCTATAAGTGTTTTAATAACAAACAATATTATTTCTGGAATATCTAAAATAACATTCATGATGAAAAAAAATATACTGACCGTCAGCATTCCAGCCGCCTTCTATTTGATAAGCCGCTGTGGCTGCGCCGAATTTGAAGTTTGGAGGAAAACTTAGATCGGTGCATTGTGACAGTTGCAACAAGGCACTGTGAAGGAGAAATAAATTGTTAGGACATAGGACAACGTCATATCATTAAAAAGTACTCAATTGTCTATGGTTTCATAGGATCTGTGCCGGATAAATCTGTAACAATTAACAGGTAAGTTGTATATAGTTAAATAAACAAGACAAAAGACATATAGTGACAATAATCATCATATTCAGCCCACACTAATCCACTGCAGGACATAGGCCTCCTCACAGGCGCGCTAATTCTACCGGTCCTGTGCTAGTCGCATCCATTGAGCGCCCGCCATTTTCCTAAAATTGTCTGACCATCGGACGGGTGGTCTGCCCACTGGTCTTTTTGCTTCTCTAGGTCACCACTCCGTGACGACTTTAGTCCACCTTCCGTCTTCTCGTCTGGCCAAGTGTCCAGCCCATCTACACTTTAACCTCGTCATACGCTTCCCAATATCTTTGACTTTTGTCTTTCGTCGGATTTCCGTGTTTGGTACACGATCAACGAGGGAGATGCCTAGCATAGCACGCTCCATCGCCCTTTGTGCCACTTTTATTTTGTTTATGCTATGCTTAGTAAGTGTCCATGTTTCGGCGCCGTAGGTGAGTATAGGCAAGACACATTGGTTAAACACCTTGATCTTGAGGCATTGTGGGAGTTTGTATGTCAACGTATCTTCGAGCTTTCCAAAAGCAGCCCACCCTAAGCCAATGCGTCGTTCGATCTCCTGTATTTGAGATTTCCGATCAAATGATAAACGATGTCCAAGATAGATCTAATCACACTAAAAACGGATACGTCTACATAATTAGCTCGCATAAGTCTAATTATGTAGTCGATCTCATTTCTCGTCCGGCTATCCGGGCTAGCCCAAGTCCATTTCCTTGAGTGACGCTTTTTGAAAAATTCATTCATTGCATATAAATGATGTTGCTCAAGGAAATTTACCAAGGTTTGCCCCCGCGGATTACGACTACGGATATTGGATTACGACCTGGCTAGGTAGTCGTAAATATATATATATATATATAATAATACATATATATATACATATAAACCACGTTTAATCTTCTTTCTATTAGCGAAAACCGTATCAAAATCCGTTGCGTGGTTTAGTACAAGTAGTTAGCGGAGATACAGAACAAGGAAATTTATTTATTTATTTATTTATAGATGTAGAATAGATAGTTCTTCGAATAAATGAGGATATAACGGTACGCCCGGCAGTTATGACACAATGACATTGATGAAGGATTTCTATATATAAAATTTAAATAAATAAATATGGAGTGAAATAAATTAAAAAACCGTTTAAGAACATATATATATTTATATATTGTCGGAGAAAAATACTATGCAGCTTAATATTTCGATGTAGTCGGAGAAAAAACATTATGCAAAAGATTTCTACGTCGTACGTCTTCAAAATGTCTACAGAAAAGTCAGTGCCTGTTACGTTCTTATTTTTATGTTTAATAATTGCAATTTAGTTTAGTTGTAACAAAGTATATTATTAAATAACATATTCGTTTTTAACGTGTTGTCTAGTATAAATAAATACTTTTTACAGTTTGCAATTCGAAGTTAGTTACTTAAAAATGTTACTTTACTTTACTTAATTTTTTAAACATTTTGCTTTGTAAAAATTTGTAATGTGTATTTTTTTCTTTTTATTTATATTTGTATTTTATAAAAATGTCTGTACATAAATATTAATTTTAATTATGAAATAAAATTTAATCATAGTTACTTGAATAAACGCGTGAATATTCAGGGGATGTCTTTAGTTTAGTTTAGTAGAATTACTGATCCGTAGGGTTTATATATCTCATTGGTCAAAAATTAACATAAAATAAACATTCTTATTTTACCCGCACAAAGTCGGGACGGATGAAAGTTTTCACGGATAAATCACTGAACAGATTTTGAGGAAATTTGTTGACCTGAGCCGGTTGGCGTGGTTGATAGATACTTGCCTTTCTCGCCGAAGGTTGTGGGTTCGATTCCCACCCAGGACAGACATTTGTGTGCATGAATATGTCTGTTTGTCCTGAGTCTGGGTGTAATTATCTATATAAGTATGTATATACAAAAGAAAAGTAGTATATGTCTGGTTTCCATAGTACAAGCTCTGCTTAGTTTGGGATCAGATGGCCGTGTGTGAATAATGTCCTAAGATATTATTATCATTATTATTTGATATGAAGCAAGTTTCCCGAGGAAGGACATATCCCCCTAAAACGCGGGTGAAGGTTACTAGTATACATATATTGATGTTATATCTAAAACGACTTACCGTCAAGTTTTCTGTTATTAATTATAATAAAAAAACAAAACAAATACAAATTTTTGTTAATTACTTATATCACTATTCAAACGTTTTGAACATACACACACACATACGTGATAACAAATGACTTACCATGCAACGACTGCTTTTAGCGGAAACATGATCGGCACTAAATTTTAAAGTCATACGAATTTATATTAAGATTATATAAAAACAAGTTTTTGTATGCTTTGTTACAAATTTCAAGTTTCTAACTCCAGTTAAGGCTCTGTGTTGATGAGTCAGTCAGGATAAGTACTTTACGCTTTATCAGAGCTAAGATATGACATAATTAACGTATTTTGGCCTTTTTATCCTGTTGAACTCGATTTTCGATTATGGGCCAAGCGCTAATAATATTATATAACTAAAAACCATGCTGTTGTAAGTTTTATGTATGTAGTATATTTTTTTTTACTTAGCTAATACAAAAATACGTCTTCCCGTTTATTATTATTGATTTATTAATGTTTCAAATAATTATACGTTAATTATTGTAATCGCTTTCGAAAATAAAACATAGACAAAGAAAAATAGATAGAGCAACGTGCGTTTTTATATCGATATTTATATTCCGTTTATGAAATATAATCATATATAAAAAAATGTTGCTTTCACACAAGCAATCAAAATTTCACAGAGAACAATCTACGTTTATTTTTATCGATAATTATCTATAATAATATTATAAATGCGAAAGTACCTCTGTTTGTCTGTTACGCTATCACGGCTATACTGAACTGATTCTCATGAAATTTGGTATGAAGCTTGACCCCTAACAAAGGACATAGGCTAGAAGCCGCGGGCGAAAACTAATTATCTATGTATCTAAAATGTTCGTGCATTCACGTCTTAACTACTCAACTCATCTTTATGAAATTGTGCATACACCTTGTTAGAGGTACAGACAAAGACAAAAGGTAGGTGATACAGGATGTACCTAGCTATAGCTGCCCTACCCCTTCTCGCACGAGGGCGAAGCCCTACGGGCGAAAATTAATAATATTATAAAGACGAAAGATTTGTTTGTTGGTAATCTATAAACTCTGTAACTAGAAGACTGATTTTAAAATTCTCACACCATTCGATAGCCATTTTATTCTGAAGTAAAATGGACTATATTTTATTTCAGTAATAACAATATTTCATCTTGAAATAATGGTATTTGTTAAGCAAGATATAAGATAAAATTATACTGAAATGCTTAATCCGCATACGCGTTAGTAATACGAGTACGTATTTAGTACATAGATACAAAAACAGTCCGTGTCTATAAACCTTATATTATATTAATTTATACATCGATCTTAAATTATTCTTGTATATATTTCCTTTATCTCTAAAACGATTTGTCTCCAATTTTGTACTTAGATAATGTTGTGCTTTATAAGTTTATTTAAAAATTTTAACTACTTATAATAGCCAAATAAATCCCGGTCGCCATTTTAAAATGTACTTTTATCAAAAATCTAAATATATTGCAAAATGTAAATCAAAATATTACTCACTTGATACAAAAGCAGGGATGTTGCTGTTACGATAGCATAATTGTATTTCCAATGTTACCACACTAAGCAAGCTTGTGTCTTGGATACCTTGCAACGATTAACAGAGGGCGTTTCATCTGTGGTTAATGGTGTGTACTTGAAACATGTATGTAAAAAAATAAGAAGACTGCAACAAAATATATAAGTTATAAATATGACATTAAATGAACAATCCTTGTATATAAATTCATTTCATGTGTCTCAGAAAAGTCTTAACCAATTTGGTACGAATTTTGTATTTATATAAGTTTACGCCTTTGTGATATTAAAATAAGTTCTGTGTATATTTTCTACAGAATTGCAATACTATATTAAAAAAAATATCGTTTTGTCTACGCATAGTGGAATTGTGTAGGTGACGCTTACAATTTTTTTAACATATCTTATTCCAATCGAAGAAAGGGTAAAGATAAAAAAATCTTTATATTAAATATTCTACGAGATTTTCTAATGATTCTTTTTTTTATATAGAATAGGAAGGCGGAAGAGCATATGGGCCACCTGATGGTAAGTGGTCACTAACGCCCATAGACATTGGCATTGTAAGAAATGTTAACCATCGCTTACGTCACCAATGCGCCACCAACCTTGGGAACTAAGATTATTAATTAAGTTATGTGCCCGTAATCACACTGGCTCACTCACTTTTCACACCGGAATACAACAATACTTGCTGTTTTGCGGTAGAATATCTGATGAGTGTGTGGTACCTACCCAGACGAGCTTGCACAAAACTCTACCACCAGTAAATTCTGCTATATTATGCACTACAAACAGTTATTAATTAATATATTATGCTGTTTATTATACACAATTCCACTTAAATCAGGTAATGATCACAATCATATATCGACCGCCAGGTGACTTGATAAATGTCTCAAGTTCATTATTTAATTAATAAAATAAAAACATATACTAATACATTTTTTATCCTTTTTTTACATTCAATATATCACCTTGAACATTACACAAACATTATTGTTTTTTTGTTAAGAAGTGAGATATTTTGAGGTTACTAAGTAAAACACGTATATGTATATTTTAATTTTATTGTTTTATTAGTACAGTAACAATAAATAAAAATCTGTTAATGTCCCACTGCTGGGCTAAAGTCTCCTCTCCCTTTTGAGGAGAAGGTTTGGAGCTTATTCCACCACGCTGCTCCAATTCGGATTGCTAGAATACACATGTGGCATAACTTCAATGAGATTAGACAGGCAGGTTTCAAAGCACGAGATGAATTATAAAAACAAATTAAGCACATAAAAATTTACTGGTGCTTGCCCGGGTTTGAACCCACGATGAACGGTTAAAATTCAGGCGTTCTAACCACTGGGCCATCTCGTTTCGTTGTTTTATTAGTACTTTAATTTATATTAAACTTAATTATTATATATATTCTTTTTTAATTGTAATTTCCACACATTTTACCATCGGTACTTTGCCCAAAGTTTGCCTGGTAGCGCTTGTAGCAATAAGCAAGTTGTGAGCGATAAGGTCTTCTGCGCCTAATATATTTATTATTATATACACTTAACAATCTTCGACTGAATGATTTTTGACTTTGACTTTGACTTCGAATTTACGTTGTAAACGGATATTTCTCGTTTTAGTTGGTTATGTTAGCATTTAAAGTAATTAATGATACTTTTGTTTTTATATGTGTATTTCTAATTATATAATCAAATAAATATTTATGTATTCTTATAAAAAAGTCATTTTACTTCTGGTTTGTAAGAATACATTACGTACATATTTATATATAATAATTTTAGTTAATTGAAATACAATAAATATATATAATGATATTCAGAGTCTCATAAGCTGTTATTAAATCACTATAAATTTAAAATGGCAGCATGTGAATATAAGATCTATTTTTAAAAACAACCTTAGTCACTATATAAATACATTAGCTGATCGTAGCGGCTTCGCGCGGGTAGATAAGAAGAAAAATGAATTTCGGATAGGATTTACGTAAAATCCGTTCCGGTCACCAAACCATCATGGTATATCCAGCCAATCACACAAAGTTGTCTATCAATGACCACGCTGCGAAGCCTATAACGCTGACATTGTCCACTTTAATCGACAACAGCACCTGTAAAATAAATAGGCTTATTAAAATTAAAATGTTTAACAAAGTAAATCAGTGTACATATCAGGACAGAAAAGCGAAACCATTTTTGTCGAAAATTTTAAAGGAACCCTTTCCAAGCGCTTGTAATAAAAGTCAGCTCTATCATAGTCTTCAAGCTGATAATTGCTCGTAGAATAGCCGTTCTCTGTGATCAGGATATCGATATCACCATATTGTTCCTTTAACCACGCTATCTGTTTCCGGGTGCCTTCAGGATATATCTGAAAATTAATATGCGATTAAAAGTAATTTTGACAAGACTGGAAAACAGGCCCCTCGATGACAAGTGGTTCACCAATGCCCTGGCTGTACTTACCCTTCAACGTGTAACAATAAAAAGTATTACGGTTTGGCGTTAGAATAATGGCGCTAATGAGTGGGTGGTACATACCCAGCGGGCTTGCGTGAAACCTCACCACCAAGTCATATATTATAAATATTTTTTATTGACTCCATAATTATTTTAAATAAATTAACATTTCACGACTTAGTGCAAATTATTTTATGTAAAAATTGTAAATCTTGAAGAGCACAAGGCGTGAAGAGGGACCTCGCGGGCGGGCAAGGCGGCTAGTGCAGAGGATTCTTCCCGACTGTATCGGCCATCATCGCCTTTGGACTCTAGTACCACTTTATTTTTATTAGATGCTTTCAAGGTCGATGGGACAACAAATTTACCATTTATTTATTTATTTTAGGGACAGAAAACAGTTACACTATATATATATATATTAATGAATATGTGTTGATTTGTTGAAGGAAAATAACCACGCAAACAATAATGTAACCATTGTGGGTTTACTATCAACATATTACTAAAAAAAGTAAAAAATAATTATCACTAAGGGTTGTATTCAATTGACAATATATGGCAAAATTATATACATTAGGCATAATTTAACAACATAAGGATTTAGTAAATGTATTTTTTTTATAAAATAGGAAGGCAGACGAGCATATGGACCACCTGATGGTAAGTGGTCACCAACGCCCATAGACATTGACATTGTAAGAAATGATAACCATCGCTTACATCACCAATTCGCCACCAACCTTGGAAACTAAGATGTTATGTCCCTTGTGCCTGTAATTATACTAGCTCACTCACCCTTCAAACCGAAAGACAACAATACTAAGTACTGCTGTTTTGCGGTAGAAGATCTGATGAGTTGGTGGTACCTACTGTCACGGGATTCTCGTGTGTAAGGGGTTCATTCCACCAAGACCGTTACATTAATATAACTCGTCATAAACATTATAAATTTTAATTATAAAATTTACAACATAAAATATCAGGGGGTGGGCCGTTGACAGTATCTGGTCAATTAAGTTAACATTAATACAATAAAATACTATAAGTGAGTTAGCTGTAAGTGAGTAACCGATGCCAGGTTAAAATTAAGTAATAGATTTAAATAGATAAGCAGGATAGTGCAAACCCTGAACGCAGTATCACAATGAGTGAGCAAATAAATAAAAGCAGTACGAAGCAGCAAAAGCACCAGCAGTAACAGCAGGCCACTGGACAATCAGCCTCTCAAACAGCAGAGCCTCCAACAGCTCCAAATCAGCAGCAATTCCTCGGTTGAGTCCACCGACCAATATTATATTACTTTATAATGCAATATACAAAGTATGTATAAAACTAAAGATGCACAGCGCTTTGTACAGATTGGTCATGACCTTGTTTCGCATCCTAGGGGCTCCCGTAGCTTCTGGCGTCTGATCAAGTCCGTGCAAAACAATTTCTGCCAACCTTCGCTGCCACCGCTTAGAAATCCGGACGGATCGCTAGCTCACAGTCCGCAAGAGAAAGCCGATCTCCTGGCTAAACTCTTTGGCGATAACTCCGTCATCGATGATTGTAGTGCGCTGCCACCAACAATACCTTCATGTGGCCATACGATGCCTGACATCAAAATCAGGCAACGTGATGGGCGTGCGGAGCTGCAATAACTTGATGTACGGAAAGCTAGCGGTCCCGATGGAATACCAGCCATAGTGCTGAAGAAGTGCGCGGCGGAGCTGTCTCCTGTGTTAACGGACCTGTTCCAACTTTCTCTCTCTTCAGGATGTGTGCCGGAGGCTTGGAGAAGAGCTAATGTGCAAGCGGTTCCCAAAAAAGGTGATCGGTCTGACCCGGCCATTAGCTATCACCTCAGTACTTTGTAAGGTGATGGAACAGATTCTAAACCTAGAAGATCACTGTCTAATTAATGATCGCCAGTACGGGTTTCGAACAAAACGGTATACAGGTGATCTTTTAGCGTACGTAACACACCTTTGGGGTGAAGCTATCGACAAGCATGGAGAATCGTTGGTTGTCAGCCTCGATATCTCCAAGGCTTTCGACAGGGTCTGGCACAGAAGTTTTCTCTCCAAGCTGCCAGCATATGGTCTACCTGCTCAGCTTTGCACCTGGATTGCCAGCTTCCTACACAAGCGTAGCCTTCGTGTTTTAGTTGATGGTTGCGCTTCACAATTCTATGTAGTGAATGCTCGGGTCCCCCAGGGATCTGTGCTATCTCCCACACTCTTTCTTTTGCATAACAATGATATGCTCTCTCTTGGGAACATACATTGCTATGCAGACGATAGTACAGTGCATGGTGGATATCACGGACGCGCAGTGGCTGGGCGAGCGGAAATTGAGGAGAGGCGGAAGGATCTTGTCATTGAACTTGATAGGACGTTAGAACTCATCGCCAAATGGGGCTCTGATAATCTTGTTGAGTTTAATGCCAAGAAATCACAGGTATGCGCTCTCACAACAAAAAAGTCAACATTTTCCCCTCTTCCTTCCCTCTGTAGTACTCCGCTGGTGATACAAATCAAAATCACCATGCTGGCGATTGACGTTAGCTGCAATCTTAGTTGAAGTGATTACATCGAGGTTGTTATGAAAACAGCTTCACGGAAACTCGGAGTTCTGAACAGTGCGGCATTTTTTCACGCCACAACAATTGTGCCTGTTATAAAAAACACAGGTACGGTCTTGCGTGGAATATTGCTCGCACCTTTGGGACAGCTCCGCTAAGTACCTACTGGAGGCCTTGGATCGGTTGCAGCGACGTGCGGTCCGCATTATTGGCGACGTAAAAGTCACAAACACCCTCGAACCTTTACAATTGCGTCGAGAGATAGCAGCGCTGAGCGCTTTCTATCGACTGTATCACGGCGAGTGCTCTGAGAAATTATTTTCTCTAATTCCTGCTTCCCCCTTCCTTCATAAGTCTACGCGTGCTGGCTCTTGATGTCACCGCCTCACTGTGACATCAATTCCATCGCGCACAAAGAAATTTGCCAACTCCTTTCTTTGTCGCACTTCCAAAAAATGGAATTCCTTACCAGCTCACGTGTTCCCCTCCTCTTACAACCCGGTTTCCTTCAAACGAGGCGTGAAGAGGCATCTTGCGGGCCGGCAAGGCGAAGGCCGCTAGTGCAGAACATTCTTCCCGACTGTACTGGCCGTCGTCGCGTTAGGACTCTACTACCACTTACCATCAGGAGGAGTAGAGTCATTTGCCCTCCCGGCGAGTATAAAAAAAAGAAAAATAAACACTCCCTCAGGAGTGTTTAAATATGTAAAAAAAGGCAATATATGACATATAAAATATATGACATATGTGCGTATTGCACGTGGCACGGTTTTCATACAAGGAGGTTTGGTAACCTGAACCTCTCAAATACGTTTTACAAAGTGGATGACGGAGGTAGCCCTCCGTTAGTATAATTTTGTATATAATAAAAAGGAATATATTTAATCGTTTAAAACTGACAGCGTCGGTAAGCGACCGGCGCCTGCTCAACGATCACAAAGACCCGAACATGTCGAAACAATGAATGCCGATTTGATAACCGTAATTTATTTTATAAACCGGTTAGATTAGGTAAAATAAATACAATATTTTAATAAAAATTAAAATATTGAAAAATTAAAATTTATAGGGTTACAGTACCCTTCCTCTGTTAAAGAATTCACGCAGGGAATTCGTCGGATGCCCTCATCCGCTGATTTCACCACGGAAACAACTGAAAAGAAAACCACAATATCTTCAAACAAAACTCCGAGCATCAACATTTCCACAGCAAATACAAAATCACTTTCTTAACAAACAACGTTACTATAAATTAATCACACCAAAACAAATGATATTACTGGACAATAATAAACCTAATTCTAATCCAACATTATAACTGAAAACAATAAAAATGTTTGCAGTCTTATAGCGAAACAACAAACGATATGACTTTGATACTGTGAACAAGTTCAATAGATGTAAATAGTTCAAAAGTAATAGTTTTCATTACAAACAACTTATCTAAAACAGATGTAAACAGATGAGTTATAATCACAAATTAAGCATATGAAAACTCAGTGGTACTTGCCTCGGCTGCAAGAATACACACATCAAAATAGTATATCACCCTAGCTCGTCAACATTTCACGTGTGAGTAATTAAGTTCATACAGACGAGCACTTCAAGTCTTCAGCTCGAATATCAATAGAGCGTAATGGAAGACTTATCTAAAAGTTTAACTGATTATAACTAATATAGAATTAGGACATACATTAAAATTACGAACTTAATTATACAATATATTTATTCATCATAAGAAAAAAATATTTATTTAAAAATAGAAACGTTTCACGTATTTATTTATTCAGTCCACCAGTTCAGAAATACTGAGGTATTACTAGAGAAGAACCGTTGAAGAAACTCATCTGGGTTTTCTTATTTCAAATATAACATTTATGTTTTAAAATAGTGTTCTAATGATAAAATTATATTTTTATTAGATTTCACCTGCGGTTTCTCTAACGTGAGGGTAAAAGGAGATGCTACATATGTACATTTCTGTTCCCTCACAAGTCATAACGTGTAAGCATTTCATGATGATTGGTAGTAATCATCATGATTACTACTGATTAGTTATGACGTGAAAGCGTATCAAACAAATAAACTCGCTTTTGTATTTATAATATGGGTGGGGTTTCAAACTACCTGGACTGTTTCGTCCAAGGTTTATCATCATTTAAAAGGTTTTTTTTTTTTTTTTATTGGGATTTGCTATTATGTACTGTTTGTTGGCTTAATATTATCTATGACAATTTACAAGATACATCTACGATTTATCCTAAGAGTTCAGTATTGCTCGTTAATTCCCAATGAGTTATATTAGTTATTATTTAAAAGCGATAAGTAAATTTAATTACCCATATCTTGAATTTTCACCGGCGATTCACAGTGATAGAGCGTGATGACTGGCTCTATGCCCTCAGTGATGAGAGCATTTATGAGGTCATTATAGTATTTTGCACCAGTTTTGTCGAATGTCTCCTTTGCTGTCATTATTGATTTGATATTAGAAAGAAGAAGACAGGGCATCGTTTAATTTGTCACCCGCTAAACAATGTTTATAAGTAACGCTATGCAGAATATTTTGCGCTCAAATATAGATAATTATGTAATAGATGTTAAATAAATTAGATTTATGTTATTGATATATTATTTTTTTATAGAATAGGAAGGCAGACGAGCATATGGGCCACCTGATGGTAAGTGGTCACCAACGCCCATAGACATTGGCATTGTAAGAAATGTTAACCATCGTTTACATCACCAATGCGCCACCAACCTTGGGAACTAAGATGTTATGTCCCTAGTGCCTGTAATTATACTGGCTCACTCACCCTTCAAACCGGAACACAACAATACCAAATACTGCTGTTTTGCGGTAGGTTATCTGATGAGTGGGTGGTACCTACCCAGACGGGCTTGCACAAAGCTCTATCACCAGTAATGATAAAGATTACAATGTTATCTAACATTTAAAGATAACTTTTTAATAAACAGTAATTAGTTATAGATGTTTTACGACAAATACCTATAAAACTGAAGACCTAGTTCTGCAGCTATCCTCACATCTTCACGCCAGTTGTGGTAGGAGTCTGCGGAGACGTCTCCCGTCGAGTTCTTTTTGATTTTTTCAGGGTTCACGTGAACGAATCTGTCCCATATGTTTTCGCCTTTACCTGCGTAATACGCAAAAAACGTCACGAGATATCAAGAGTTCGATTTTTAATTTATTTTCAATAAATAATGACTTAACTAGACTACTAGGTTTACACAAAACAGTTGTACTTAGTTTTGTGTTCCTATTTGAAGGATAAGTGTGCTAGTGTAATTACAGGCACCAGGAATATATCTTAGTTCCCAAGGTTCGTGGTGCTTTGGCGCATTTATCTATGGGTGGTTGAGACCACTTACCATCAGGTGGTTCATTTGCGGTTCCGCCTTTCTTTTCTATAAATAAAAAAATTGTACATTGTATTTAAAGCGACAATTTAGCGCAATGATTTCCGAACACCGCCTAGCGATGTCAAAGTCGCATTTGGCAAAATCTTTACACTTATAATAATTCCTACCTACCCCTAAATGTACCTACATTTAGGCGTAGGTAGGAATTATTTGAAATTACTAAATGGAATTTGCTGTTATTCTCTTGAAAATGTAATTGTATTTTTACTAGGAGCAATAGTGTCATGCAATATTTCAGCTTAATCTAGTCCAAAATGATTGATGCCAGAAGGAAGGTTTTATACATAAGGTCATTTTTGCATTACGTCTAGAAAAAAGTGTTTTAATAACAAATATTATTTCTGGAATATCTAAAATAACAATCAGAATGAAAAAAAATATACTGACCGTCAGCATTCCAGCCGCCTTCTATTTGATAAGCACTGTAAAGGAGAAATAAATTGTTAGGACATAGGACAACATTATATCATTAAAAAGTACTCAATTGTCTATGGTTTCATAGGATCTGTGCCGGATAAATCTGTAACAATTAACACGTAAGTTGTATATAGTTAAATAAACAAAAGAAAAGACATACAGTTACAATAACACATTATATGTATATAACATTTTTTCATGTACCTACATTTAGGGGTAAGTAAGAATTATTTGTATAAATATATCAATAAATAAACTTAAAAAGCACAACATTATCTAAGTACAAAACTGAAGACAAATCGTTTTAGAGATAAAGCAAATTTATACAAGAATAATTTAAGATCAATATATAAATTAATATAATATAAGGTTTATAGACACGGACTGTTTTTTTATATCTATGTACTAAATACATACTCGTATTACTACCGCGCATACGGATTAAGCCTTTCAGTATAGTTTTATCTTATATCTTGCTTAACAAATACCATTATTTCAAGATGAAATATTGTTATTACTGAAATAAAATATTGTCCATTTTAATTCTGAATAAAATGGCTATCGAATGGTGTGAGAATTTTAAAATCAGTCTTCTAGTTACAGAGTTTATAGATTACCAACAAACAAATCTTTCGTCTTTATAATATTATTAATTTTCGCCCGTAGGGCTTCGCCCTCGTGCGAGAAGGGGTAGGGCAGCTATAGCTAGGTACATCCTGTATCACCTACCTTTTGTCTTTGTCTGTACCTCTAACAAGGTGTATGCACAATTTCATAAAGATGAGTTGAGTAGTTAAGACGTGAATGCACGAACATTTTAGATACATAGATAATTAGTTGTCGCCCGCGGCTTCTAGCCTATGTCCTTTGTTAGGGGTCAAGCTTCATACCAAATTTCATGAGAATCAGTTCAGTATAGCCGTGATAGCGTAACAGACAAACAGAGGTACTTTCGCATTTATAATATTATTATAGATAATTATCGATAAAAATAAACGTAGATTGTTCTCTGTGAAATTTTGATTGCTTGTGTGAAAGCAACATTTTTTTATATATGATTATATTTCATAAACGGAATATAAATATCAATATAAAAACGCACGTTGCTCTATCTATTTTTCTTTGTCTATGTTTTATTTTCAAAAGCGATTACAATAATTAACGTATAATTATTTGAAACATTAATAAATCAATAATAATAAATGGGAAGACATATTTTTGTATTAGCTAAGTCAAAAAAAATATACTACATACATAAAACTTACAACAGCATGGTTTTTAGTTATATAATATTATTAGCGCTTGGCCCATAATCGAAAATCGAGTTCAACAGGATAAAAAGGCCAAAATACGTTAATTATGTCATATCTTAGCTCTGATAAAGCGTAAAGTACTTATCCTGACCGACTCATCAACACAGAGCCTTAACTGGAGTTAGAAACTTGAAATTTGTAACAAAGCATACAAAAACTTGTTTTTATATAATCTTAATATAAATTCGTATGATTTTAAAATTTAGTGTCGATCATGTTTCCGCTAAAAGCAGTCGTTGCATGGTAAGTCATTTGTTATCACGTATGTGTGTGTGTATGTTCAAAACGTTTGAATAGTGATATAAGTAATTAACAAAAATATGTATTTGTTTTGTTTTTTTATTATAATTAATAACAGAAAACTTGACGGTAAGTCGTTTTAGATATAACATCAATATATGTATACTAGTAACCTTCACCCGCGTTTTAGGGGGATATGTCCTTCCTCGGGAAACTTGCTTTATATCAAATAATAATGATAATAATATCTTAGGACATTATTCACACACGGCCATCTGATCCCAAACTAAGCAGAGCTTGTACTATGGAAACCAGACATATACTACTTTTCTTTTGTATATACATACTTATATAGATAATTACACCCAGACTCAGGACAAACAGACATATTCATGCACACAAATGTCTGTCCTGGGTCAGTCGTTGCATGGTAAGTCATTTGTTAATGTATATGTGTGTGTGTGTGTTAAAAACGTTTGAATAGTGATATAAGTAATTAACAAAAAAATGTATTTGTTTTGTTATTTTATTATAATTAATAACAGAAAACTTGACGGTAAGTCTTTTTGGAAACAACATTATCAATATATTATGTGTACTAATGTCTGCCTTCGCCCGCGTTTTAGAGGATATGTCCTTCCTCGGGATTCAAGCTTGCTTCATATCAAATTTCATCAAAATCTGTTCAGTGGTTTATCCGTTAAAGCTTTCACCCGTCCCGACTTTGTGCAAGTAAAATAAGGATGTTTATTTCATGTTAATTCTTAACAAATGAGATATATAAACCCTACTGATCAATTCTACTAAAATAAACTAAATACAAGCCCTGAATATTCACGCGTTTATTTAAGTAACTAACTTCGAATTGCAAACTGTAAAAAACATTTATATATCTAAATCTAACACGCTTAAAATATAAATATGTTATTTACTAATATACAATAATATACTTTGTTACAATTAAACTAAATTGCAGTTTTAGTAACTTTTCTCCATATTATTAAACATAAAAATAGGAACGTAATAGGCGCTGACTTTTGTGTAGAGATTTTGAAGTCATATAAATAACATAAGCTGAGATGGCCCAGTGGTATGAACGCATGAATTTTAACCGATGATCGTGAGTTCAAGCCCGGGCAAGCACCGGTGAATTTTCATGTGCTTAATTTGTGATTATAATTCCTCCCGTGCTTGTCGTTGAAGGAAAACATCGTGAGGAAACCTGGATGTGTCTAATTTCACTGAAATTCTGTCACATGTGTATTCCATCAACTCGCATTGGAGCAGCGTGGTGGAATAAGCTCCAAAACTTTCTCCTCAAAAAGGGAGAGGAGGCCTTAGCCCAGCAGTGAGACATTCACAGGCTGCTACTGTACTGTACAAATCTCTTGCAGAGTTTTTGTCCAACAAAACGTAAAATTAAAGCTAAAAAAATATGCAAAAATTAAACATACTATGTATATATAGCCTGTTCTTAAAGGGTTTTTTTTTTATTTATTTCACTCCATATTTATTCAATGTCAGTGAGTCACAACTGCCGGGCGTACCTTTGTATACTTATTTATTTGAAGGAATATCTATTCTATATCTATAAATAGTATTAAAAAAGTCGCTAAATTTCCTTGTTATGTATCTCCGCTAACTACTTCTAAGCCACGCAATGGTTTTTGATTCGGTTTTCGCTAATAAAAAGAGTATTAAACGTGGCTTATATATATAAATAATTTATACAAAACGGTTGAACTATGTCGGTGTTTTGTCCAAAAAATAGTTTTCGTACTCTTACTTGGGTAGGTCTGACTAAATTTAGGTAACACATTAAAACAATGTACTAGAATATTGTAAGTCTTAAAAATGCCTACAAAACAGTTCGCAATAGCATATATTTATCGTCCATGGTTGGTTAAAAGGCACCGTAACCGTAACAGCCTGTGAATGTCCCACTGCTGGGCTAAAGGCCTCCTCTTCTCTTTTTGAGGAGAAGGTTTGGAGCTTATTCCACCACGCTGCTCCAATGCGGGTTGGTAGAATTCACATGTGGCAGAATTTCAGTGAAATTAGACACATGCAGGTTTCCTCACGATGTTTTCCTTCACCGTAAAGCACGAGATGAATTATAATCACAAATTAAGCACATGAAAATTCAGTGGTACTTGCCCGGGTTTGAACCCACGATCATCGGTTAAGATTCACGCGTTCTTACCACCGGGCCATCTCGGCTTTAAAAGGCACAGTACACTCAAAATACATAAGTATTTTTATGTATTAAAAATGAGTAAAAACGTAAACACGTACAAGTTACTTGTGAAGTTAACGAAGCGAAGATATTTATGCTAGCGATTTTGGGGATTCAATATAGATTAACACTATTTTTATACTGTAACATTTGAATGAATAATTTAGGAGCGATCAGTTTATAGATTACGTACAAGCATACACGTGGTCGGCCGGCACACTACCTCCGCTGTCGTTCGCGCCACGGCCACTGCATTTCCTCTATATTATTTATTAACTTTAATTATTTAAATTTTCAAGAATAAAAATCCATAATGGTTTTGGTTTTAAACATTTATTTTTAATTTATTTTAGTAAGTAAAGTTTTAGTTTAGTTAGATTTTAGGTTTCTTCTTTTATTTATTTAATTTTACATAAATATCAGCTATGTACACTCAT
The DNA here is from genome assembly GCF_905147045.1 of Nymphalis io. NCBI lineage: Eukaryota > Metazoa > Arthropoda > Insecta > Lepidoptera > Nymphalidae > Nymphalis > Nymphalis io. The sequence goes on from NC_065909.1 coordinate 2,399,203, forward strand.
ATTAAATAGAGAGAGTGCGAATTTTGTACGTTTGATTATATAACATAAGTAAATTCAGGAACCACGGCACCTGTTTGAAAAAAAAAACATTTGAAAAGTACATTATTACAAATGGACATAGGTTTTTTATGTATACATATAAAACTTAGCTAAGTTCATGATCATATTCAATCTGACACGACCACAAAGAGTTCAGGCGCAGGACCAATGCCTTTACGTGCTTTCAGAGGCACGGTAGTGTATACACTTCCAACTTCCAGACCCCGGGCTACTACTGAGAAATTTCTGACAGAAAAACGAAACAACTTTTTTACTGGCCCGACCTGGGAATTAAACCCAGGACCTCCGGGTCAGCGGCCTTATATTTAGCCACTAGACCAACGAGACAGTGTACATCAATATACTAGTAACGTATTAATTGTCACCAAGTTATACGTATGTCATAGACCTTGCTCACACGCAGCCTTGAGGCGGACTGTCAATACTCTTACGAAAGATATTTTTATTTATTTATTATTAAAGTTTACCTAATAAACTTTACACTAAAAATAACATTTATTAATAAACTTTACACTAAAAATAACATTTAAATCATTTAGAAGAAATAAATACAATAGCGTAACAACTAATTGTAGGTAAATACCGCTTGTAATTAAGCATAAAAAAGAAAAAAATAGCTACTGCAAATTCATGTAACTCTAAATATAGATAAACAAAAACTTAATTACAACAATAAAAGAATATCCGAGACAAGAAAAAAAAATGTGTAACAAAAATATGTATATCTAAAAAAGCGTCTTTTTTTATAGAATAGGGGGCGGACGAGCATATTGGCATTGTAAGAAATGTTAACCATCGCTTATATCACCAATGCGCCACCAACCTTGGGAACTAAGATGTTATGTCCCTAGTGCCTGTAATTACACTGGCTCTCTCACCCCTTCCGGACACAACAATACCGAGTACTGCTGTTTTGAGGTAGAATATCTGATGAGTGGGTGGTATCTACCCAGAAGAGCTTGCACAAAGCCCTACCACCAGTAAATCTTATACGTATCATACAAGTTATCTTATAAAAGTCTTATACAAGTTGTTATTTTGTTAATCAAAGTAAGATAAGTACAAGTTGATTCCAACTTAGTGAGAGAATCAAAAAGGAGATTAACACACTTTCTATGAGGTGGACAGAGTCGTGTGATTGAGCTGCGAGATAGCCTAGAGGGTGGGTACACGCAATTTAGAGGTAGTTGAATAAGCACAGAAGCTGAGCCAGAATTAACTGTCAATTTTGATCAATTTTCTGAATACGCTCAAGTCGCAGTAAATGTGTGTAGCCTCCAGACCACACTACAATATTCCAAGACACAACGAATCAAGATGTGATCATAGACAATTTTTATAGTTTCGACATATTCCTAACAGTACACTACCGGAAAGAGTTAAAAATCAGGACCAACTACAATTCGATTACATTAATTCATTTATGGCATTTTTCTTTTCAATATTGCCGTTTTACCATTATTTAATATCTTTTTACCTAAAAAAAAATATTTTGGCGCCAAATTCATAAAATGCATGACAAATATACATAAAAAAATGTTATATACATATAATGTGTTATTGTAACTGTATGTCTTTTCTTTTGTTTATTTAACTATATACAACTTACGTGTTAATTGTTACAGATTTATCCAGCACAGATCCTATAAAACCATAGACAATTGAGTACTTTTTAATGATATAATGTTGTCCTATGTCCTAACAATTTATTTCTCCTTCACAGTGCCTTGTTGCAAGTGTCACAATGCACCGATCTAAGTTTTCCTCCAAACTTCAAATTCGGCGCAGCCACAGCGGCTTATCAAATAGAAGGCGGCTGGAATGCTGACGGTCAGTATATTTTTTAATTCTGATTGTTATTTTAGATATTCCAGATATAATATTGTTTGTTATAAAACACTTATTTCTAGACGCAATGCAAAAATGACCTTATGTATAAAACCTTCCTTCTGACATCAATCATTTTGGAACAGATTGAGCTGAAATATTGCATGACACTATTGCTCCTAGTAAAAATACAATTTCATTTTCAAGAAAATAACAGCAAATTCCATTTAGTAATTTCAAATAATTCCTACCTACGCCTAAATGTAGGTACATTTGGGGGTAGGTAGGAATTATTATAAGTAAATATTTTGCGAAATGCGACTTTGACATCGCTAGGCGGTGCTCGGAAATCATTGCGCTAAATTGTCGCTTTAAATACAATATACAATTTTTTTATTTATAGAATAGAAAGGCGGAACGGCAAATGAACCACCCGATGGTAAGTGGTCTCAACCACCCATAGATAAATGCGCCAAAGCACCACGAACCTTGGGAACTAAGATATATTCCTGGTGCCTGTAATTACACTAGCACACTTATCCTTCAAATAGGAACACAAAACTAAGTACAACTGTTTTGTGTAAACCTAGTAGTCTAGTTAAGTCATTATTTATTGAAAATAAATTAAAAATTGAACTCTTGATATCTCGTGACGTTTTTTGCGTATTTCGCAGGTAAAGGCGAAAACATATGGGACAGATTCGTTCACGTGAACCCTGAAAAAATCAAAAACAATGCGACAGGACATGTCACCGCAGACTCCTACCACAACTGGCGTGAAGATGTGAGGATAGCTGCAGAACTAGGTCTTCAGTTTTATAGGTATTTGTCGTAAAACATCTATAACTAATTACTGTTTATTAAAAAGTTATCTTTAAATGTTAGATAACATTGTAATCTTTATCATTACTGGTGATAGAGCTTTGTGCAAGCCCGTCTGGGTAGGTACCACCCACTCATCAGATAACCTACCGCAAAACAGCAGTATTTGGTATTGTTGTGTTCCGGTTTGAAGGGTGAGTGAGCCAGTATAATTACAGGCACTAAGGACATAACATCTTAGTTCCCAAGGTTGGTGGCGCATTGGTGATGTAAACGATGGTTAACATTTCTTACAATGCCAATGTCTATGGGCGTTGGTGACCACTTACCATCAGGTGGCCCATATGCTCGTCTGCCTTCCTATTCTATAAAAAAATAATATATCAATAACATAAATCTAATTTATTTAACATCTATTACATAATTATCTATATTTGAGCGCAAAATATTGTGCATAGCGTTACTTATAAACATTGTTTAGCGAGTGACAAATTAAACAATGCCGTGTCTTCTTCTTTCTAATGTCAAATCAATAATGACAGCAAAGGAGACATTGGTATTTAATTAATCAGCCGCCAAGCAAAATTTATACGTAAGGCCATAAATCCTGCTTAGATTTTTATTATATTTATTTTTTTAGGTCAGAAATGAAATTAAAAAAAAGTAGTATTAATTATTATTGTCTGATAAATTCTAGCAGTTATTAAACGAATATTTATAAATAATAATAATAAAAAAAATACAAAATTACGAATTTAAGGACATTTTATAAAGATACGAGCAATTCAAATTAGTTAATAATACTAAGATCACAACGACATCTCTCACTGTCATACATGCCTTTTACGTCGAAGGTTGTGTTTTCGATTCCCACTCAGGACAAACATTTGTGTGCATAAACATGTCTGTTTGTGCTGCGTTTGAGTGTAATTATCCATATAAGTATGTATTTACAAAAGAAAAAGTAGTATCAGTTGTCTGGTTTCCAAACTCTGCTTAGTTTGGGTCAACTGATGGCCGTGTATGAATAATGTCCCAGGATAGTATTATTATTATATTATTACTTGATATTAGGGCAGTCACCATTTACTCGTTAGAATTGTAGCTGTTACAAAGCTGCAAACACACCAATGACATCTTGTACAGACATAACTTTTACTCTTTTTTTATACAGTAGCCTTAGGTTTCGTTTTAGGTTTTTTTTTCTTCTCTTAATATTTTGTTTATATAGTATAGGTAAAATTGTATACAATACAGTGTTTTGTTTTTATTAAATCTGTATATGATGGGATGTAATACTGACTGTGACTTTAAATTTTCATTTCAATTCTTCACCGTGTTCATTTACAGATTTTCAATAAATTGGCTACGAATTCTGCCAACGGGATTTCCAAACAAATTCAACAAAGCTGGTGCAAAATACTATAATGACCTCATAGATGCTCTCATCGCTGAGGGCATAGAGCCGTCACGCTACATCACTGGGAATTTCCGGTGAAAATTCAAGATATGGGTAATTAAATTTACTTATCGCTTTTAAATAATAACTAATATAACTCATTGGGAATTAACGAGCAATACTGAACTCTTAGGATAAATCGTAGATGTATCTTGTAAATTGTCATAGATAATATTAAGCCAACAAACAGTACATAATAGCAAATCCCAATAAAAAAAAAATACCTTTTAAATGATGATAAACCTTGGACGAAACAGTCCGGGTGGTTTGAATCCTCACTAATATTATAAATACAAAAGCGAGTTTATTTGTTTGATACGTTTTCACGTCTTAACTACTGATATCATGATGATTACTACCAATCGTCATGAAATGCACTTTGTGAGGGAACAGAAAAGTACATATGTAGCATCTCCTTTTACCCTCACGTTAGAGAAACCGCAGGCGGAATCTAATAAAAATATAATTTTATCATTAGAACACTATTTTAAAACATAAATGTTATATTTGAATTAAGAAAACCTAGATGAGTTTCTTTCAACGGTTCTTCTCTAGTAATTAAAAGTATTTCCGAACTGGTGGATTGAATCAATAAATACGTGAAACGTTTCTATTTTGAATAAATATTTTGTTCTTATGATGAATAAATGTATTGTATAATTAAGTTCGTAATTATAATGTATGTCCTAATTCTATATTAGTTATAATCAATTAAACTTTTAGATAAGTCTTCATTACGCTCATTACGCTCTATTGATATTTGAGCTGAAGACCTGTAGTGCTCGTCTGTATAAACTGTAGACAACGAGTTATGGTGATATACTATTTTGATGTGTGTATTCTTGAAGCCGAGGCGAGCACCACAGAGTTTTCATATGCTTAATTTGTGATTATTTTTCATCTCGTGCTTTACGGTGAAGGAAAACATCGTGATTAAACTTGCATGTGTCTAATTTCACTGAAATTCTACCACATCTATATACTACCAACCCGCATTGGAACAGCGTGGTGGAATAAGCTCCAAACCTTCTTCTCAAAAAAAGGGAGAGGAGGCCTTAGCCCAGCAGTGGGACATTCACAGGCTGTTACTGTACTGTACTGTATTCTTGAAATGTTATAATTATTATAGTCAATGTCATTTCTCACATCCTGACATTTCACGACCGATTTCTGCGGTGAGTTTCGAGTTTGCTCTTACAGAATAGCACTAGACTGTATGGCATCGATTATGGGAAGTCCAGCAATGGCTAATATCATAAGAGATATCTTTTTATTCTCAATAATTATTATAATTTCTCTATTCAAGGTGGCTGGACTAATCCTTAGATAGTAGATTGGTTTGGTAACTTCGCGAGGTTGATGTACTCTCTTTACGCTGGCCGCGTCAAAACATGGCTAACAATAAACGAAGCTATTGTTATTTGCGTCTACAATTACAATTCAGGAATTTTTGCTCCAAAGATCAAAGAGCCAGAGTTCGCTCCTTATATATGTAACAAACATGTATTGCTTGCTCATGCAAAGGCTTATAGAATATTTGATCAAGAATTTAGACCTAAATATAGTGGTAAGTGTTCTTGATACTTTGTTATTGTCAGGTCTCGTAGTACTAAGTGCATTTGATATAGACTCACATATAGTCCTATGTATCTTTTATCATAAATAATAATAATCAGTTGTTACGTACATTAACGAATTGGTCATATGATAGAATTAAAAAGTTATATACTTAAAAATATTAGTGGATGTGTTTGTTCCTCTTTCGTTCTACAATCGTAGGGGGTATGTATAGCCTATTCTATTCACAAGAGGAGTAAACCCAAAATAAACAACTTTGTCACCGAATTGACGCGATATCATTGGTCGAGATCTTCAATAATCTATGATATTCACTATGGATATACAAAAAAAATGGTGTTTTCAATGTCCGCGAAATTGTAATTGTAACTTCGAAATTTAAATTAATGTGGTTATAACTCGTTAAGAGGAATAGTGTTGTATTATAGATACTCACTATTTTCATTTACTAGTTCGACATATTGTTAAGAAAACATCACTTTTCAATTTAAAATAAAAAATTTGTTGTAACTATTCTACAAAAGTAATTATTAATTATACAATAAAAATCTTACGATAATTATTACAGGAAGAATTTCCATCGCAAATAACATGATCTGGATTGAACCTTTCTCTTCCATGGACCAGGAATTGGCTGAACTTGGAAGGGAGCATGTGGTAAAGTATGACCAAAAATTGTAAAAAAAAATTAAAATACACCTTGTAAATACTTTTAAAATTAAATATGATCACAGAAATTAGGTTAATCATCTAACATTTGTGTCTTAAAATGTTAACTTTCCAGACGGGTAGATATTGTCATGCAATATTTTCAAAAAGTGGAGGCTGGCCACCCGCCATTGAAAAAGCTATGCTGAAGTACAGTTTGAAACATGGGTATAATGAATCGACACTTCCTTCTTTTACTGAGGAGGAAAAAGTATTCGTTAATTTAGTTATTTAGTTATTCGTTAATCGTTTATTTTAAAATAAGTTAATTTATCACTAAAAATCCTTTTTTCTTTTCCTAGTGGGTAGGAAAACACCGTATTTGATTTTTTTTTTTTTTGACAAAGAAGCTTTTGATTTTTAATTGAGTTATATTAATAATAGAAAACGAACCCTCTTAACCTTAGATCGGAGATAAGTTGCCAAATTTCCAAACAGACGTCAGTTATGAGAATTATACAATTCCAATCCTAGTTTCACACGATTAAATATACTATTATAATAAGTAAAGGTTATATTTCAGAAAAAGACAGTTTTTCAGGCAAGTGCTTTCCAGAATATTCGAATTAACAAAATATTTATCGTAACCGAGATTGCATTAATTTAACTGTATTATTGTAATTATTAGTCATTGCATATACATTAATATAATATTATAGTTTTCACAAATTCCTAACATGAACCAAAAAGAAAAAACTGTATTCAAATTTATTTAAACAATTAGATTTATTTAAAAAAAAGGCACTACAGCCTAAATAAAATTTACAGGTACGACAGATTTCTTGGCTCTGAATCATTACACCACATATATGATCAGACCAGCAAAGCCTGGAGAGGACACAGGCTACTGGTTCTTAACAGGCTCACCAGAATTAAATGCCGTAATAGAAAAACCTCCCAATGCGCATTATGGTGCTTCTAGAATACTACCGGTAATATTCAGAAATATCATAAAATTATATCATGGTGTGACGTTACCAACGTTACGAACTCCTTTCTATTAACGTATTTCGTGACGGAAAAACTTATTAGCTTATTTATCAGCCTAATCCGAGATTTATATAATAGTCTTTGAATCTGCAGTATTATAATTTGCCAAGAAACTAAAGATGCTGTATAAAATGGAAGATATAACATAAATTACATCAGTTTTCATCGTATTGAACTGATCAAATATTAAAGTTTGAAGGGTAAGTCGGCCATTGTCACAGGCACAAGGGACGTAACTTCTTAGTTCCCAAAGTTGGCGGCGCATTGATCATGTAAGGAATGGGTAATATTTCTTACTGCTACAATGTCTATGGACGGTGCTGATCACTTACTATTTGCCTGTTCGCTTTTCTAATGTAATTAAAAAAAATCTAAGCAAATAATACTTAAACTCTTAACGAAGATAAATATTTCAGATATACCCCAAGGACATGCGAAGACAGTTGGCGTGGTTGAAGAAACAATATGGTAACCTCGATTTCCTGATCACAGAGAACGGCTACTCTTCTGTGGGCAACCAGCTCGATGACTATGACAGAATAAACTTTTACAAAGCGCATTTGGAACAGGTGAGCAGGTAGAATCCCTTTACGTGCTTTCTAAAACCAATATCAACGTCGAAACGTCTTATCTTGGGCACGGGAGTGTAAGCACTGCCAACTTCCAGACTTCATACTGATATTGAGAAATATGTATCCTTGTAAACTAGCTACTTAACCAAGAAAGCAGTCCTATTTTGTTTGTTAGAGGATGTGTTATGAGTGAAGAAGTAAAAAGTCATTACCGTTTACAGGTGCTGCTGTCCATAAAAGTAGACAACGTCAGCGTTATTGGATTTGCAGCGTGGTCTCTCATGGACAACTTCGAATGGTTGGATGGATATCAGTAAGTCTATGTATTTGTGATTACTGATAATTGCTTTTATATACAAACGCTCACACATACTAAAATGGGCGTGTGCAGTACTCTAAAAACACACACGCACAAATGTCGCACTAGAAAAATCACTTTGACTTGATTTCTTGATTAATATACCACTTAACTATTCCGATTATGTCTTAGCCGATTCAAAACGTCATGTTTTCACAAATATATAACGAATATCATATATCACTCAAGATATTCATAGATTTCGCGTCATTTCAAGGTCTTTGTTTCATTTACTTCTCTAGTAGTTAGAAAAGTATATAGAAACAATATTTAATATTATAAATTCCGATCAGTTACATATAAATATTTTTCAGCACAAAGTTTGGACTTCACGAAGTTGACTTCGGAGATCCTGATAGAAAAAGAACGCCTCGAGCATCTGCACACTTCTACGCATGCGTAATCAAGAACCGATCACTCAACGATATTTGCTTTAATAAGAAATTAATCGCATCGCGGTCCTATCAAAGTAATACAAGTAATACCGCCAAAATTGTAACAAACAGCAATCAATTATTGTTTATTTTGTTACTTTTAAAAATATTTAGTAGACAATACGACTTTTAAAAATATTTAGTAGACGATCTGCGATTATATTTTAAAACAAGAGTCTATGGCCGACGTTGACCATTAAACCATAAGGTGTATGGTACACTTAGCTTGCCTATATAATAAAATTAAATAAAACTGTTGGATAAACAATACAGTCAGAGCATTTAGATGCATAGCTTAAGTTGAAATATTCCATAAATAAATCAATCCAAAATATTCTATAAGCCTATATAATCGTAGGATATAAACAAACCTTAGATATATGCTTTATGCAATAAGCACAAAATACATTTTTTGATTAATATTTCTTTATGTATAATACAGAACTATTCCACTTACCTACTTATATCTACCTACCTACCTACCTTAATTTTACTTCCGAAATTTCGATACCAACTTCATCTACATTGAAAACCATAGATATCATTGGTGGAGATCTTGAATATCTCGTCCAATGATATATATTACTGGTGGTAGAACTTTGTGCAAGCTCGTCTGGGTAGGTACCACCCACTCATCAGATATTCTACCGCAAAACAGCAGTACTTGATATTGTTGTGTTCCAGTTTGAAGGTTGAGTGAGCCAGTGTAAATACAGGCACGAGAGACATAACATCTTAGTTCCCAAGGTTGGTGGCGCGGTTGGTTGGTGGCGGTTTCATCTTTACTGGCTTTGTGCAAGCTCTTCTGAGTAGGTACCACCCTCTTATCACATATTCTACCGCAAAGCAGCAGTACTTTGTGTTGTTGAAATCCGATGATTGAGCCATTGTAATTAGAGGCACAAGGGACATATTAGTTATCAAGGTTGGTGGCGCATTGGCGATGTAATCGATGGTTAACAATTTCTTACAATGCCAATGTCTATGGGCGTTTGGTGACCACTAACCATTAGGTGGCCCATATGCGTCAGCCTTCCTATTCTACGAAAAAAAAAATCGCGTCCACTCAATGTCAATTGTTTTTTTTTAGTTTTCTCCTCTTTCAAATAGTCTATAACTGTAATTAAATATCAAAAAATCGCAGATGAAAAATGAAAATGCATATTTATTTTGCAAATCTTTACTTGTAAACAATCTTATATATATATATATATATTTATAAAACAATTTACGCCCATTATTATAAATATAATATAAACAGTCAGCTATAGATAGTTTTATTTCTATTAGTCTTCGAATAAGTTAAATCTTCACTGTTTTCTTAAATACCTTTCCTAAATTGAGTAGAGACTCGTTCTTGCCTTTCCTTTTATCTTTTTTCAATTTTCCAGACTCCAGTGCATTTTTCATTACCTGTAAAAGAAAAAAATTACCGTAACAGCCTGTGAATGTCCCACTGCAAGGCTAAAGGCGTCATCTCCCTTTTTTGATAACGTTTGGAGCTTATTACACGACGCTGCTCCAATGCGGGTTGGTGTGAGAATATCAGTGAAATTAGATACATGCAAGTTTCCTCATGATGTTTTTCTTCACCGTAAAGCACGAGATGAATTATAATCACAAATTAAGCACACGAAAATTCAGTGGTGTTTGCCCGGGTTTGAAACCACGATCATCGGTTAAGATTCACGCATTCTTACCACTGGGCCATCTCGGCTTAAATTTTTTCATGTTATCGTAAAGATTCCTAAAGATTTAAGCATTATAAAATTATTAATGTTACCTGCAATGCGTTTTCTTCTGACGTTACTTGTAGAGCATTAGGATCGTTCAAAGTGGGGTACTTGAAAGAGAATCCCGTCGGGAACAACGGCCTTGCGAGCATAGACTCCAATTGTCTCTTTTTAATACGTAACGCCTTGTCTATAGAAGGGTCAACTTTTACCTCAGGACTGTGATTAGTTAAGGGAATAATTAATAAAGTCCTAGTTGTATCTAAAAAAATTGCCACTGTTATTTAATTGTCATCTCCCATTGAAAATGGCACCGAAGGATGTACCATTTCGGGTAAGATTATTAGGATCCAATCTGAATTAATTACACTGGCTCATTAATATTTCAAACCGAATGACATACAAAGTATTGATTGATGGTTGAAAATAAAATGACCCTGCATCACATTTACTAACACCGCGCTACATATATTTTTTCCCTTTAAATCTCGTACAATTTAAATACCAATATTCCTAAAACGACCCAGGGTAGCGTTATGGTACGACACGGTAGCATGCGAAAGCGATCCCGTGGCGCTCCTCGTTAAGACGGAAAGGGTACCGCTGGTTTTTTAGTGGGTATTCCGCTGTTCGGGGCGCACTCGGCGCCTTGGACACCGGCGAGCCCCACATACTGCCCACTGTTCCCGTGGGGGAAACGGGTGACGCGTTTTTCCAGCGTTAAAAGAAAAGGCTAGTATTATGGCAATGCAAATTTCATCGATAAGGGGACAAACGGACAAGAGTGTCGCGCGTACGCAGCGAGGCTGTGGTGTAACGGCAAGGATACACGTCGTCGTCGTCGATGATCATGTCCATGTCGGCGGCGGCGCGCGCGCGCCAGCCGGCGGCGAGGCGGGCGCGGCGCGCGCGCAGCTGCAGCGCCTCCAGCGCGCGCGCCGCGCCCACCAGCTCCTTGCTGGGCACCAGGCTGAGCGCCGACACCGGGAACGACGGGATCTCCGAAGCTGGGAAATCATAATCAATTATATAACGCTTGATCGCACGTTTCTATTATTTCAATAATTTATTTACTTTTTATTTACAAAAATGGACAAAAATTACATTAGATTAGGTGTTTGATTATTATTATTTTGAGTAGACGTTTCATATTGTTTTAGTTGTTAAAAGCTTTTTTTTACAATAAGAAGTTGCTAAGTTACGCAGTTCCACTTTGAACTGAAGTGTAATTAGGTGTTTACAGTAATTTATTACCAGCAAGTTGTGTTTGCTTTTAAATGTTTTTGCATTACTCTGTACTGTTTCATTTTATATTATATGTTCTTTTAATACTTACCTATGTAAAAATACCACGCTCCCAAACCAAAATAAAAAAAGCAAATATGTAGCCCATGGCGTAATTTCCTTGAATTAACTATATCACTTTTTTTATTTACACTTTAGTCAATCGTTTTACTTACTGAATTATACTTTTAACTTACTTTTATTGAGAGTCCTACAGAGTTTCGCATAAGAGTAGGCTTCAGCGGGCTCCATCATAAGTATAGTTAGACCTTCCTTGGTAGCGCGAGCCGTACGACCACTTCTATGCACGTAATTCTATAAACAAAATTGCATTGCAAAATCATTATCAGTAATGTATATTAAAAACAAAAAATAACCTAAAAATTATCCTTGTGGAACACCCTTATATAACCCCATATGTACAAAGTACTTAATTGTCATACAGAAATGGGAAAACGAAGGTTAGTAACTTATGTGCTTGGAGATTAACAGACAAGTCACTAAGAAATAAAAATAATTCATGCTTTACTCAGCCATTGATTAGTTAAACAATGCTGTGTCTTCTTCTTTAGAATGTCAAATCAATGATGATAGAAAGAGAGATCAGTGTGTAACTAAACAGTCGTCAAGGAACTTATATAAATAAGGCCTTGTATTATTTTTAATATTAGCAACTCCAGTGCAATTCATAAATGTGTGACAATTTGATACAACAAATATTAGTTTCCTCACGATCATACTTCAGATGATAGAAGCGCGATATCTAACTCGGGTTGCTACTTCTTTATAGAAAAACTCCAATAACATATTTCTAATGGCCTGACCGGGGTGTGATCTAAATACTTATAAATATAAATTTGAATCAGTATAAGCTATTTTTTTTTAAGTATAGGTTGGCGGGCGATCATATGGGCCACCTGATGGTAAGTGGTCACCAACGCCCATAGACATTGGCATTGTAAGAAATGTTAACCATTAATGTTAACCAGTGAAGCTTAGTCTGCCGCTTTGAATAGACGTGTTGCCGATTATACTAAAAATAAAATAATTTTTAAAAAGACAAGACATTGAAGTTAACACCTAATTAGAACAACGTAAAGAACACAATTCGTCAGCCTCGCTTATTAGGACTTACTGCGTTTTATCCTGATAAGGGCATATGCAGCTCCCCTCACCCCCCGAGTAAACGAGTAAGTTGCTATTTTTCGTTTCACTCAATTGTCGCTTCGTCAAGCAGTGACTCATTACGCTATCGGCAAATCTAAGTAAACATGAGTTCACAATCACTAAGCGTTAGCGGAAAACTCATAAGCGATAGCGGAAGTGGGTCATCACCGGATTTACGAACATTGGATGACTACAATATCACGCTTAGAAAAAGGAAATACGAATGTGATTGTGCCTCTTTGATTAACGAATTTCGGAAGATGATGTCTTTTTTTCAAGATTTCATAAAAACGCACCAGGAATGTTCCTTATCCTTACATAAGGAAATAAAAGAAATAAAAGATGAATTAAAGTCTAATAATGCTGCTTTAGAATCCTTATTATTGGAGCAAAACCAAACGAAAGTCGACTTAAAAGAAATGAAGTCACTAACTGATACTATAGAACAAAAAATACACGTTCTTGAAAATGATATTTGTTATTTAAAAAATAACTCTAAAACTGATTATCCCAAAGAATATCCCCTGTCATGCGAGGAAACCATTTCAGAGCTACAAGAGTGCTCTCAGCGAGGAAAAAATGTCATACTAGTAGGGATTCCCGAAACAAAAAGTCCTAATAGCACAATCAGACGTGATTATGACAAGAATGAAGCTATGAAATTAATTAAAACTATTTATGAGGACTGCCCAAACCCTACTACAGTCTTTAGGCTAGGAAAATACAACCCTAATAAAGATAGATCTCTAAAAGTGTGCTTTGAAAAAAAGGAAACTGCAAAATATATACTTAAAAATAAACGCAAACATAAATTAGACAAAATCCGAATTTATGCTGATCAAACTCAGTGTCAACAACAACACATGAATAAACTACAAGATGAACTGATATCCCGACAAAAAAATGGATAAAAAGACCTTATTATAAAATATGTAAATGATGTTCCAAAAATTGTAAAGTACAACCCAAAAAACAGTACGCGCCAGGGACCAAAACTGTCAAAATAAATAGTCAATACAACGAAGAACTTAATATTAGCTATCAGAAACTGAATTGTTACGAGGACATCCATAAAACTAAATCATCATTAAAATTTTTATATAGAAATATAAGAAGTCTTGTAAAAATTGATAAATTAGATGAAATAAAATGCATACTACACTCAATAAAAAGCACTATACATATAATACTGATTACTGAAACATGGATAAAGTCTGATTTAGATGCATCATTACTTCAGATTCCAAATTATACGCACATATATAGTTATAGAAAGGGTGGGATTGGGGGAGGAGTATCTATATATATTCATAGTTGTCTTATGCATGAAAATGTTGAAGTTATTAATAGAGAAGAAAACGAATACATTTGGATATATATAGAAAAATATGCAATTAATATTGGAGCTATATATAAACTACCTAATACAAAAACAAAAGATTTTATAGAAAGCTACAGTTACACAAGAGACAGTACAGCTAGAGAAAAAACGTAGATGATTAATATTTGGAGATTTTAATATCAACCTGCTAAGTGATGACCATAATACAAATAACTATAAGAACATGATAAATGAAGCTGGATATGCAATCCTTAACAATCTCAATGAAGACTTTTGTACAAGAGAAACACACACAACAAAATCTATTATAGACTACGTTTTGACAAATATGGAAGGTGTGAATTTCCACATGGCTCTCCTTGATACCCCCTTGTCTGACCATAAGCAGATTTACCTAGATATCAAACAGATTAAAGTTGATAAGAAAAGAGAGACACATGAATACTTGGCAACTGATTATACTGCTTTATATAAATCAATGGAAATAACTGTGATCCAAAATAAAGACTACGATTATGAAATATTAGAAAATTTAATTAAGACTAAAATTCAAGAAAATAAATGCACAAAAATAAAAATTTTAAATAAACCCAGAGAAGACTGGATAAACAAAGAGGTGTTGAAGTTTTAGTTGTTTTTAGTTAGTTTGCGTGATCGAAATATTGCCTGGAACCAACATAGAGCTGATATTAAAAATACCGAAAGGGAAACAACATTCAAAACCAAAAGGTACGAAGCTTTCAAAACTACACGAAATGCTAAAATTAACTCCTATTCCAACGCATTTGAAAAATGTAAAAAGCGACCAAGAAAAATGTGGGATTTAATTAACAGTCTCGTCAATAACAAAAATAAGATAAATATCATACCTCCTAATCTTGTTCGAGATTCCAATATAGTAGTAAATGATCCTTATGAGATTTGTCAACTTTTTAATGATTTCTTTTCCACTGTTGGTTCAGATTTAGCAAGTAAAATACCCCAATCATATCATCAAAAACTTACTTCCAGTCTTTCACATTCACAAAATAACACTATTCAGTCATTTGCACCCACCACAAAAAAAGAGGTTAGTGAAATAATCGACAAATTGAACGTAAACACAAGTAAAGGCATCGATAACATCGGAGTAAAAGATATAAAGTGTATAAAATACTTTATTCTAGATAATCTTACTGACTGTTTTAACAAATGTCTTACACAAGGAAAATTCCCCGAAAGTCTAAAGATTGCTAAAGTTACGCCAATTTATAAATCCGGAAGTAAAACAGATCCAGGGAATTATCGGCCGATATCTGTTTTACCAGTTTTGTCAAAAATTTTAGAAAAATTAATATATGTCCGTCTTTATAATTACCTCAATAAACAAAACTACTTTTTTAGTCAACAATATGGCTTTCGTCCGAAATCTAATACACTTTCAGCAACTGTGGATATTGTCACCAAAATTAAAAACGCGCTGGATAGTAAGCAAATCGTTCTAGGTATCTTTATTGATTTAAAAAAGGCTTTCGACACGGTCAGCCATAATTTATTGTTACAAAAACTACATAAAGAAGGTATAACAGGTTCGGCAATCAAAATTTTAGAATCATATTTACATCGTCGCAAGCAAATTGTTAAAATCGGAAAATTTCAAAGTAAGCCCGCAACGTTAACATATGGAGTACCACAAGGCTCTATCTTGGGACCGCAATTATTTTTAATTTATATAAATAGCATTAGTACAATTGATTTGTCTGGAGATGTAACTCTTTACGCGGATGACACAAGCTTATTTTACTTTGGTGATAACATTAAAAATATAATTGACGTAGCTCAACGTGATTTAAATGTTATTAGCGAATGGTTTCTGTCTAATTTATTAAATATTAATACCAAAAAGACATCATATATGATCTTCGCGCCTAAAAATAAAAATATACCAAATCATGACCAACTAACAATTTTTAACGAACCTATAAATAAAACTGATCATGAAAAATATTTAGGTCTTATAATGGATAGCAAGTTAACCTGGCAATACCACATTGATCATCTTAAAAATAAAATATCCCCTTTGATAGGAGCACTACGTAAAATTTCCTTATGTATACCTAATAAAATTCGTCCTATTATTTATAATTCTTTAGTAAAACCTCATATAGAATATCTTATTGAAATATGGGGAACTGCTGCGAAGTCTAACATAAAGCCATTACAAACTTTACAAAATAAAATTATTAAAGTTCTTTATAAATATGATTATATGACGCCATCCGCTGAATTATACAAAAAAAAACAAAATTTCTTAATATAAATCAATTATACACTTTAAAAACCTGCATGTTGATTAGAAAAATAATAACAAATAAAACACATTCACAATTACACTTTCATAAAAAACACATACATACCACACTAGAAAACGTAATAAACTAGAACTTCCAAAAACCAGAACCAACTATGGAAAGAAAAACATTTTATTTGAAGGAGTTCAAATTTATAATAAATTATCAGACTTAATCATTAATAGCAAGAGTTTTCCTATATTCAATAAACGTGTAATGGAATATGTGCAAAATAATTTATAAGTTAATGTAACCCCTACCTAAATATGTTTGTGTAATATAACTACCCGCAACATTTTATCTCACTGTATATAATTCATAAGGCAGACTTTTAAATGTACCCTCAGGCAAAATTATTGTAATTTCTTATTATAAGTGAACTTTTGTGTTCTTTATGAGAAATAAATAAATGTCTTTAAACCGAACCATCGCTTACATCGCCAATGCGCCACCAACCTTGGGAACTAAGATGTCATGTCCCTTGTGCCTGTAATTACATTGGCTCACTCACCTTCAAACCGTAACACCACAAAAAAACTACTGCTGGATTGCGGTAGATTATCTGATGAGTGGGTGGTACCTATCCAGACGGGCTTGCACAAAGCCCTACCACCAGTAATAATCACTAGACCAATGAGGCAGTCTGTTATATTTCTAACGCACTAATATGCGTGTTCTCCAAATAAATAAATAAGCATAGTCCTCACCTCCGCTGTCTTAGGTACTTGATAGTGTATCACGTGATCAACATTAGGTATGTCCAATCCTCTGGCTGCGACATCAGTCGCTACAAGTACACCGAGCGGGTCGTCACGGAATCTATTAATAATAATAATAATATTGCTTTAAAAGCTTAAAGTTTTAATAAGTATCTGTTCACTTGGCTTCGGCCCGTGAGTACGACGTAAATCCCGGCTCTAAGCCGAGCTCTTAAGAATGACTAAAAAATTATAATCATAATATCTTGGGACATTTTTCACACAAGGAAATCTGATCCCAAATTAAGCAGAGCTTGTACTATGGAAAAACTGATATACTACATATACTATTTTTCTTTTTGTAAATCATACTTATGTAGATAATCTATTAAACAAAAAGTTTAGTATATTAGCCGTGAAAGCGTAGCAAGCAGACAGAGTTACTTTCGCATTTATAATATTAATATAGTTTTATTTTAATTATTTATTTTATTTTTTGGAAACCAACGGTAGGATTACACAGAAATAATGAAAGACAATAATAATATATTTAAAAAGAAACAATAAAATAACACATTAACCAATCAAGTTTCCACTAATGTCTAATACAAATGAGAAGCAGAAAGTAAATACGGAAACAAAAATGATTAAAACTTAAAACAATGATTTACAAAATAAACCAGTTTAGTAACAGTAATTAAAAATTAAATACCGTAACCGCCTCTGAATGTCCCACTGCTGGGCTAAAGGCCTCCTCTCCTCTTTTTGAGAAGAAGGGTTGGAGCTTATTCCACCACGCTGCTCCAATGCGGGTTGGTGGAATACACATGTGGCAGAATTTCAGTGAAATCAGACACAGGCAGGTTTCCTCGCGATGTTTTCCTTCACCGTATAGCACGAGATGAATTATAACCACAAATTAAGCACATGAAAATTCAGTGGTTGCCCGGGTTTGAACTCACGATCATCGGTTAACATTCACGCGTTCTTACCACTGGGCCATCTCGGCTTATTAAAAATTAAATACAAAAAATAATAATCGATAACGTACCTTTCAAGATTTTTCAGTCTCTGTCGTTGAGGCATACTCGCGTGCAACGGTAATGGCTGACATTTCAACAGCGACAATAATTGAGCTAACCTGTAAAAAAAAAAGTTTAAAAAAAAGGCGTACGAGTACTTGGAGATGATGGTGATTATGAATATTATTTATATATTCATAATACCCACTGTCAATACATATATTAGGTTTGATCTTTACTTTGATACTTTGATCTGAAATATCCCCTCTTTGGTTAAGAATTCCAAATTCAAATTTATGAATTAATTTGGCTTGTACATTTGAGTTTTGAAAACAGTCATTCATTTGTTTTTTCCTCATTATTTTTTTTCTTTGACGTCGCTTATTACCGCACAATGGAAAACATGAAATATCGGTATATTTACGATTACGAGTTCTACCGTGGCACCAGTGCCGCAGAAGCAGCTCGAAGGATTAATGATGTGTAAGGCGCTGGTGTCGCAAAAGAAACGATTTGGTTTCAACGTTTTCGTCTGGAAATTTTGACCTTCAGAACCAACCCCGTGGACGGCCGGAGACCAAAGTGGAAAATGAGGAATTAAAGGCTATTATGGAAACGGATCCATCACAAAGCACTTCCGAGATAGCTGCAGGCTTCGGGGTAAGTGATAAAATTGTATTAACCCACTTGAAGCAAATCGGGACAGTAAAAAAACTTGAACGATGGTTACTTTTGGACTGCTGTGTTACTTTGCTCAAACGACACAATAATGAAGGGATTTTAAATCGAATCATTACTTGTGATGAAAAGTGGATACTGTACGATAATCGGAAGCGCTAATCGCAATGGCTGAACCCTGCAGACTCGGCCAAATCCTGCCCTAAACGAAAATTGACTCAGAAAAAGTTACTTGTGAGTGTTTGGGTGGACTAGCGCCGGTGTCGTTCACTACAGTTTACACTTTCTAAAATCTGGTCAAACGATTACGGCAGATATCTATTGTCAGCAACTGCAAACCATGAAGGAAGAACTAGCTTCTAAACAACCGAGATTGGTCAATCGCTCTAGGCCACTGCTGCTTCACTACAACGCAAGACCACACACTGCACAACAAACAACCACTAAGTTAGATGAGCTACAATTGGAATGTCTGCTACATCCACCGTACTCCCCGGACCTTGCTCCAACAGATTACTATTTTTTCCGGAATTAGGACAACTTCTTACAAGGAAAAAAATTCAAATCCGATGCGGCAGTCCAAACCGCCTTCAAATAGTTTATTGATTCTCGCCCCCATGTTTTTTTTAGTGACGGGATCAATGAACTACTTATGATATGGCAAAAGTGCATAGATAACAACGGTGCATACTTTGATTAATTAAACATATTTTACAAAAAAAAAAAAAGACTTTATATTCCTCCCGTACAAAACGCCAATTTCATATGTAAGGACCTAATAATAAATACATACTTATATATTATCTATATAAGTATGTATTGTATTATATATTATAAGTACGTATTTACAAAAGAAAAGTAGTATATCAGTTGTCTGGTTTCCATAGTACAAGCTCTGCTTAGTTTGGGATCAGATGCCCGCTTGGGAATAATGTCCCAGGATATTATTATTATATAAATTGGCAATAATCAACACTTACTTTAAAATAAGACCCAGTAGAAGATGGACTTGGAAATCTTCAGACGAAACAGTCATGAACGAAATCGACATCATGACAAATGTCCCAAAATAAGTCCAGAAGTTTGAAGTTCTCAACAATGTTAAATTCCGTACTGATCATAGGCTAATAAGAATAACTTTCACCCTAAACAAACCGAAAATAAGCAGGAAAAACTTCAAACCACTACCAAAAATTCCCAAAACTACGAGATAAAACATTAAAAGGCTTATATTGAAAACAATTTACAAGAAATTACAAACGTACAATCTTATTACGATGAATTAGAAAAAGCTATCACAAATAGCCTAACAAATAGAAACAGCACCAAGAAAGAAAAACAACACAAAATATTCAGTGAAGAAAAAAACTAATCAATAAATAAACGAAGTGATTTAGCAATACAAAAGAATAAGGATAGAAATACAAAGAAAGAACTAAGCAGACTATACAAGGAAATCAGTAGAGCGATCAAAAGAGATTATAATGAACATAGACGACGAATAATAACAAAAAACTTAAACAATTTCAGAAGTACAAAAAGGGCGTTGAAAGAACTTAACTTACGTAAAACATGGATACAAATATTAGAAGGTTACAAGATATTACACATCAAGCAACTACTTTTTACCAAGAATTATACAAAAGCAAAGAAAACAACAGCAACAAAGCCAAGGAATCAGACCAGCATAGAAACACACAAACCCTTACCCTATAGATGAAGACGAGGTATATTTACAGTTAAAACAACTAAAATCAGATAAAAGCCCAGGTATTGACGGTATAAAAAATGAAGCCTTCAAAATAGGCGCACCAATTTTACTAGGCCCTCTCACAAAATTATTCAACCTTACACTAGAAACTGAAACAGTGCCAATTCAATGGTGCACGTCGGAGATTATATTGTTACATAAAAAGGGCAATATACTGGATATCAATAATTATAGATCAATCGGCTTACTAACGAACATATATGAAGTATTTTCATCAACACTTCTAAAACGCATTACACAAGACATTGATAATGCACAGCCTATAGAACAAGCCGGTTTCAGTTCCGGATTCAGCACACTAGACAGTCAGTACATATACAGTCAGTAGAACAAGTTATTGAAAAGTATGGTGAATTTAACAAGTCTCTATATCTAGCTTTTATAGACTACACAGCAAAGCGTTTGACAGCATCAGCCACAGTTCTATATGGGAAGCATTAAATACTCTAAATATTAATTCAAAGTATATAAACACAAGCAATGTCAAATTAGAATCAAGAGGTAAGGATATAAAAATAGAAAGAGGAGTCAGGCAAGGGGACCCCTTGTCACCTAAGCTATTTTTCGCTGTTTTAGAAAACATATTCCAAAAACTAGAGTGGAAAACAAAAGGTTTAAAAAAATAAACAATTGCTATCGAAACCATCTAAGATTCGCTGATGATATAATCATACTATCAGAGACACCAAAGGAACTACAAGAAATACTATGCTCACTAGACCAGGAAAGTTTGAAAGTAGGCCTAGAAATGAACGCTACTAAAATCAAAATTATGACAAACAGCAATAAAACCCCTATTAATGTAAACTCAAACACAATAGAATATGCCGACAGCTACATCAACTTAGGCAAACAAGTCTCATTTAATAAAACCAACAACGAAGACGAAGTCACAAGAAGATCAAATATAACGTGGAAGAAATACTGGTCACTTAAAAAAATATTAAAAGGAGACTACACGATAATCATAAAGAAAACTGTAATAGATGCCTGCTTACTGCCCTGCCTTCTGTACGGTTACCAAACTTGGGTATTTACGACAAGAGCGAAACAAAAAATCGAAACAACACAAAGAGCCATGGAGAGAAGTATACTGAATATAAGAAAAATACACAAAATTAGAAGTGAAGTCATTAGACAAAAAACCAAAATAACCGATGCCCTTACGCAAGCTCTAAAATTAAAATGGCAATGGGCTGGCCACGTATCACGATATGAAGACGGTATGCAGTTCACAGGGAAAGTTGGAAGAAGCTGGAGGAGGCCTTCACCAGCGGAGGGGCCCATACCGCAAAGAAATAAATATAATATATATATACAGATGTGACATCCATTAAGACATCAACCTCATAACATAAAATAGAAAAATATAATAATAATAAAGCCTTTATTTCCCATAACACTACATGATTATATATATATATATATATATATATATATATATATATGTTTATATTGTTAACAGTATCTTTCTTTAAATATAACCTTTATATATATAGAGGGAGAGGGGTTAAGTACTCCATCCTTTTCTGTACCCCTGATAATGTGTATGCAAAATTTCATTATGATCAGTTGAATAGTTACTACAAACAAACAAACTCACTCTTGCATTCATAATATTAGTAAGGATTATTTATAAAAAATACATACCTCCTAACACTGCCAATCGAATTACAGAACACTATCGTTCGTCCCGGGTGTCTTTTTAATATATAATAGAGATACACATCCTTCTGATCTAAGGAACAGGCAATGCGACTCTCTGTTAGCGTCTCCGCTGTACCTGAAATGTCAAATATTCGTTTTAAATCGATCGTTTTCTTAGAGGTAGGGCTGGCCCGTCTGGGTAAGTACTTACTATCATATCATCACATATTCTACCGCCAAACAAAAACTCTTAGTATTGTTGTGTTTCGGTTTGAAAGGTGAATTAACTAGTGTAACTACAGGGACATTAAATCTTAGTTCTCGAGGATTATTTCTAACAGTGCCAATGTCTATACGCGGTATTGACCATTTATCACCAGATGGCATATTTATATATATATGGCAGAAGCTATATATATGCCATCGGGCTATGATAGTGAACATATTATGTGTTTAAGCACAAACATTACTGCGATAGATTGAGATTGACAATAATAGCCAAAATCCGGTTAGAAGGACCATATTTTTTTTTACTAAATTTATCATATTTCTAAATCCTTTAATAAAAATAATTCTGTAACTAATTCTTTAAAAAAAAAAAGTTACCTAGCTGTGTGGTAATGTCTACAACTTTCGGATCCGTCATTCCGATCATATTAATTAATCTCTTGATTTTCTGCTGCGGCGTCATCTTTTCTACCTTCCTGTTTAATATCTTTCCTCTTTTTGTTACCTTTTAAGATTAAAATATATATATATATATATAAGTAATTACATAACTTTTTAATTTTAATTGCTGCCAATTATGGCAGCAATTAAACTGCCATAATTGGCAGTTTAATTGCTGCCATAATATAGGTATACTTTGATATTAATCAAAGTATACTTTATATATATTTATTGTTCAAGTAGGCTATTACAAACATTTTACAATTTCAATTTTAACATAAAACTACCGGTATGGAATGTACATTCTACCAAGAAGAACCAGCAAGAAAGTCAGTAGTTATTCTTTATAACAATAAAAAAAATACTTATAATAAACATATACAATTAAATTTTCTATTTCCTGTATAAACATGAAGGAACACTAATTCAAAGTTCTCCTATAACTTATATAATCTGTACAGTGTAAGTCTAATTTATTAAAAGACAAATCCATTCCATTCTATTCCAAAATGAATGACTTTTTTGTTTTTCTTCTTCAAGTATCATTTTTAACTTGTAATGTCTTATTATTTATAATATCAGCTGTTACTTAAGTTATACAAGATGGATGCTGTGGTTTTCTTTAATTGAGAGAACACAAAGACATATAACATATAACAAGTGTAATGTGTAATGTAAACATGTGTATTCCTTGTTGGGAGATTCCAAAACAAATAATCCTGGGACATTATTCACACACGGCCATCTGATCCCAAACTAATCAGAGCTTGTACTATGGAAACCAGACAACTGATATATTACATATACTACTTTTCTTTTGTAAATACATACTTATATAAATAATTACACCCAGACTCAGGACAAATAGGCATGTTCATGCACACAAATGGGTAAAAAAAAAAATCCGGGTGTGAATCGAACCCACAACCTTCCGTGTGAAAATCAAGTATCTACCAAATATGCCAACCGGTCCGTCCAAATACAATAAAACATAAATAAACTAAAAGTGCAGTATACCTTTTTACCCTTCATATGCGTTGGCAGATCGTGCACCAATGTAAGTGTCGCCGAAAATACGAAGTTCTGTCTGGCGTTCTTTTGTGATTCGTCTGAGTTAATCCTCTCCAGCAGGGGTTGTAACTCCTCGAAGTGTCCGCGTTCTATCATACGATCCGTCTCGTCTATTGCCAGAAACCTGTTACATAATTTATTTAATTTATTATCACACTATCTTTTTACCGCCTTTTGTACATTAATAGTTTTTTTTGTTTGTGTTTATAACTGTACGTTTCTGTATATCTTTCGTTGTATTCTATACCCTTTTTCTTTTTTTTTCACGCAGTGGAAACTTTCAGAAAGGTACCCAGCTCCCATGGGGGGGGGACCGGGTAATGATCCCACATTAATCTTAACCACTAAAACCACTGCGATGGCCGTCCTCGGCACGGATCGGAGAGGCTGTGGGATCGTGTTGATATAACGCATCCGCGGCTCTTCCCGTGCTGTGCTTCTATTCTATTCTATCTATACCCCATTCCAATCGAAGAAGGAGTAAAGATAAAAAAACCTTAGACGTGCATATTTCATACGTTTTGCTTATTGTTTGCTGTATATGCACTGACCGACTGCCTCGTTGGTCTAATGGCTAGATGTAAGGCCACAGAACCGGAGGTCCTGGGATCAAATCTCAGGTTGTTGATTTATAGTTATCTCTCAATAGTTATTGATTTTGCCGAAAATTCTCAATAGCAGCCCGGAGTCTAGAAATTGGAAGTGTGTGGAGTGCCTCGAAAAGCACGTAAAGCCGTTGGTTCTGCGCCTGAATTCTTTCCAGTCATGTCGGATTGCCGTCCCATCGGATTATAAGAGTTAGGTAATAGAGAGTACACCTGCGTTTGCGCACACACTTGTGCGCTATAATATGTCCTGCAGTAACAGTAACAGCCTGTTAATGTCCCACTGCTGGGCTAAGGCCTCTTCTCCCTTTAAAGAAGGTTGGAGCTTTTTATAATACGTCCTGCGCAGTTGGCTAATCTCTCTTCAGATTGGCCGCCGTGGCCAAAATCGGTCTTTATATCATCTATTCTATATCTAAATATTCAGTCGCGTATTTTACAAATTGCAATATCAGCTTCAAACTTACTTGACAGTAGGCAACTGTTGTAAATGCGGTTGCCCCTGGTTGAGCAGCTCCCACAACCGACCTGGTGTTGCTACAACTATCTCAGGACCTGTACGCAAAACTCTTTCTTGCTTCACGGCCGCCATACCACCCACAATTGTCGCTACTTTTATACCTATAATGTAATCATTTCAAAAAAACAATAAGTTAGTACATAAGCTCAAAATATTCTTTATTCAAATAGAATTCCATAAGTAATCTTGACTGCTCATCCAAGAAGAAATATTGATAGAACCAGCAAGAAACTCAGTAGTCACTCTCTTTCTCAACCAAGAATATAATTACTCAGTACAGTACACAGTATAGTAACAGCCTGTGATTGTTTCACTGTTGGGCTAAGGCCTCCTCTCCCTTTTTGAGGAGAAGGTTTGGAGCTTATTCCACCACGCTGCTCCAATGCAGGTTGGTTGAATACACATGTGGCAGAATTTCAGTGAAATTTGACACATGCAGGTTTCCTCACGATGTTTTCCTTCACCGTCAAGCACGAGATGAATTATAACTATGAATTATAAAGATGAATTAAAATTATGAAAACTCAGTGGTGCTTGCCCAGGTTTGAACCCACGATAAGGTTGAAGGTTAAGATTCACGCGTTCTTACCACTGCTCCATCTCATGCTTTTAATTACTCATATGTATAATTTCTATCAAGCATTTTAAGTGTGTGTAAGTGGTAGAGTGCGCACGTGGCGCTCCTCGTTAAGACGAAAAGGACTGATTTATAGCGTGTGCTGGTTTTTAGTGGTTATTCCGATGTTTAGGGCGCACTAGGCCCCTTGGACACCGGCCAGCCCCACATACCCCCCTCTATTCCCGTGAGGGAAACGCAGCGATTTTATAGCGATAAAAGGGGGAGGATAAAATAAGGTATGTAAGTAAGTAATCCCCATGACCAAATTAAAAAAGAGAGCATAGGCAGGTAAAGCAGGTAAGCTCCAAAAACTTCAACACTCTTTTAAAACTAAATATATATAATACTTATAATTATCACCCCAATTAATAAAATGATAGAAATAATCCATACCTGTGTACTTAGCTACAGCTATCAAATGTCTGCTAATTTGCAACGCTAATTCTCTTGTCGGTGTCAAGATGAGACAATACAGCGGCTTCCCAGTTTTAACCGTCACATGTCCAGGCAAGTCTACGTTGTCTATTACTTTAACACAACCAATATCTAAAAAAATTATCATATATTTTAATAAGCATACAAAACTATATTGCAAATATATAGAAACAAATTAAGTTAATAATTTGTATTCTAACTAGTAACTGTACAAGTGTACAGTGTAAAAACGCAATTTTTTTGCATTATAATGACTTTCATTTTATTTAAATTAATTATATTCCCTGTTGCAGAGCTATAACAAAAACTTTATTTAAAATATTCTTAGTTTAAGGCAAAAAAATAAGGGCAACTTTTTAAAAAAGAAAGTTATTAAAATAAAAACATACCTTCATTTTTATCAACTTCATCAACCCCTTCAGTTTCATCACCAGAATTTTCATCTTCACTACTATCATTATTTTCATCGCTACTTGATTTCAGATCATCAGAGTCCAACATATCTGATAAATGAATGTAATTTTGTTCATCACTATCATTGCCTTCATCAATTGATTCTTCTTTTTTCTTGATCGGTACAACTATTTCTTCTATATATTCACCTTCATCTTTCTTTCCTTTGCTTCTAGTTTTTTTAATACTAAATTGTTTGACATTTTCATCATCATCACCACTGCTATAACCATCTTCTGATGATTCTTTGATTACTTCTTTCTTAGATCTAACTTGTTTGTTTTCTTTCCTAAACTTTTTATTCTTATTATTTTTTTTATCTTTATTAATAATATTATCATTTTTCTTTTTAACTAAAGTCTTTCTGTAAGGTATGTCATAAACATCAAGTCCTTTAAGCGCAGCCTTTTCTTTTAATTTCATTATACCAGATAGGATTGGAAGCCCAAAGGCTAGGGTCTTTCCACTGCCTGTTTCCGCTGCACCCAATATATCTCTTCGACCTGTAAAACATAAATATGATCTTTTTCAGTGATTTTGGTTTATATACTTTTTGTATTACTAAGTTTACTAATATTATGTGACTTAGGACCATGTGAATTAATCTGTAAGAACAATGATAGTCCAGCTCTATTAAAAAGAGAGGTGGGGACTTATTCTACCTGGTTAGCGGATACACATGTTAAAGAACTTCATCCAACACATACAACACAAGTCACTTACATCAACCATAAAATTAATTATAATCACAACTTAAGTAAGCCAGTAAGATAATTGATCTTATTGTAACTCAATTACCATGGATAGCTGCTGGTAGAGACAATTGTTGAATTTTAGTAGGCTTCTTAAAACCTAACTCCATTAATGCTTTCATAATCTCATCGGGCAATTTAAATTCAGCCCAAGATAGCATATCCACCGGTGTTAAGTCTGATGTTTCTCCTGATATGTTTTCACCTAATTTTGGTTTCCGATTCGTTTTTACTGTGGCCTTTGATTCACTTTTATCATTTGTGGAATCTTGTTTATCTTTTTTTATTTTATTCTTTTTCTCCTTTCTTTTTCGTTTTTGTTTCGTTTCTTTTGCTTCATTGGTAGTAGATGGAGTGATTTTTTTGCAAGCCTCTACAGTGAAACCATTGCATAATTTAATTTTTTTCTGTGGTATTTCAGATTTAGCAGTCTGCGGATTTATATTTTCAATGTTCTTACGCTTTTCAGGTTGTCTTGCCTATAAACAATAAAAAAAAAATTGTATGCTTGTTATAATTGCTTAATAATTTTCAAAATTAAAATGTTAATATTATTGCAATTAAATCTGGCATCAATTTGAATATGTTATTTCAATTACCACTAGTAAAGTCCCCTGCCATATCGGTGTGTTTGTCTGTCTATATGGAATAAACTTAAAAAATACCGAACATTGTCATACGGTTTTAACAAATGAATGAGATGGATTCATTATGGTTTTGTAAAAATTGGCTGAAATATGACAATAAATGTTGAAGATATCGAAAAAATCATGCTAATTGGGAGCTTTACTAAAGTGTACCAGTAGAGTATGTGTATGTATGTGTTACGATATAAACGTTTTATGTAGACCATTATTCCGAAACGCCAAAATGGGTAGCTAGTGTTTTATATGGTTAGTAAAAATATTTAAAAAAATATCGACATGAAACGCAAAAACGTTGTTGTAAATATTTAAATTTTATATCGAATTTTATATAATACTCATTATATAAAAAATAAATTAGTCTAAAAACAACGAAATGAGAATAACTGAGTAACATAACAAACCTTGCTTCGTCGGGTGTTCTTGTCTAAGCCATAGTCCGTGCATTCTTCTAAAGCAACAAAACCTTTATCCATCATAGATGTTGGAAATCCATCGAAAGCGACTGATTCCCATTTTAAATTATTTATCTTTTTAGACATTTTCGAAAAAATAATAATTTTCTAACCTTCAATAGGTACATATGAAAATGTGATTTTGACATTGACATGTTGTTAACGGAATTCGGAAAGTTATGAATTAGAAGATTCAGTTCAGTAATATTTATTTTAAAAACATCAATATTAATATACTCACCCAGTTCTGTAAAGTATGCCTAAATCCTAAGGCCTTATAAGCCATTTTATACGCAATTCTAATGTATAACTTCTTATTACTTAAATAAACATATTATATAACATAACTTTACTTTTATCAATATGTAATTTTTAATAAAAATTTTTAGTCATCTCTGTAACATACATATATGGCCCTTTCGATCCGGATAAGGTTTTTTTTACACATTGTATAAGAGATTTAAAATGAAGTAAATGTTTTTATCAATATCCAGTTTCGAAGTAATCTTTCGTGGATACTTCTCTCGACTAAAAGAACAAAGTGTAACTAACTTTAATTATGTAGGAGAGAGTGTCATTTTTACTATAACCATAGTTCATAAGCTACTTAAAATACAACAAATACGATATTCTTTGTAACTGTCAAGTCAGTATTTCATTGCTCGAAAGAATTAAAAAGTCAATTGAATGAATTATTCATTTTACATACGTATAGTATTTACGAGTTACGACCAGACTTGGGCAAAATGTATTTAGATTAATGAAATCGAATGACATGTAATCATTAATCCTGATTATAATGAAAGTAAAGTGAGGTAGTGAGTCAAATAATATATAGAACCATAGAATATCCCCGCGCGCCCTCTTCAGAATAAATTAAAGTAAATCTGTGATCGTTCAAGTTTGATTATTATTAATTGACATATTATTTTTAAATGACTATTTCCAGTTATATTTAATATAGCAAAATAGATTATGAAAAAGATTAAACGGTATAAAAATAATACTTTATGTTTAATATGTTTTATATTTCGTA
The DNA here is from genome assembly GCF_905147045.1 of Nymphalis io. Lineage (NCBI taxonomy): Eukaryota > Metazoa > Arthropoda > Insecta > Lepidoptera > Nymphalidae > Nymphalis > Nymphalis io. Next base: position 2,428,942 of record NC_065909.1, read on the forward strand.
CAACTTATAAACATTTACTCATGATGATAATAATATTACACATGTAAAAAAATGTAATGTATCGTTAGGGTATAATATATCTATACTTTATAAAATAAAAAAATAAAATTATGATGAGTGTACAAATAGCATAATGGTCCTATTTTAACCTCGCTCCTTACTCGTTTACTTCCCAGGGTTCCACTTCCGACCCTGACTGGCAAATTATGTTATTTAAACTAAAATATTAAAAAAATACTTACCATAAACTAACATAATCTAAATATTAATTAAGGGTATATATTAATGTTACTAATATTGTTATATAACTTACCAGTTGTTTCAATTATAAGAAATATTAATAGAAAAATGGATTTTGATATTATTTCATAGCATAATTATACCAAGTGAGTTTAAAGTATGTTTTTATATGGCTGTATAATCACTTTCTTCAGCATTATATGATTAAAAAAAAATTAAATAGCACGCTGCCGCTGCAGCCATAGACAAACTGGAGGAGGAAGTTTGTGAGTGATCGATTTTACACCGGCCTCTACAAAACTTCTCAACGGCATTTCTCTTTGTTTGCCGTACGCGTGTCTAATATCCAAACAAAAGTATCGAGTTTGAAGAGCATCCTAAAAATGGCGAACATGTTTCGCGGTGTGATGGTTTCCGCCGTCAACAATGACGGTGCTCTAACTCCGCGCTTCAACTTTCCTACAAACGTAAACGTGGATTACGACCCGCAAGGTCTAAGTGTAAAAGTGATACGTGCTGATCCTGTGCTGGCTCAGGAGGTGCTAGAGTTCCCCGTCCACAGCCAGAGCGAGTGTTCGCGAGTTGCCGGCCAATCGTATATTTTTACGATAGATAATGAGACATTGTTTTTTAAGTTCGCCTCTGATGTTGACTGTCAGAACTTCCATTTGCTTGTTAGTAAAATCAAAGCTGGTCGATCGTCATCTGTGTTTACGGTGCGAACGGAGGACTCGTCGGCGATGCAATATTTCCAGTTTTACGGTTACTTGAGCCAGCAGCAGAACATGATGCAAGACTATGTGAGAACGAGCACGTATCAGCGAGCCATATTATCAAATATTAACGATTTCAAGAATAAGGTAATTCTAGATGTCGGAGCTGGATCGGGGATCTTATCCTTCTTCGCGGCGCAGGCAGGCGCTCGTAAGGTTTATGCAGTTGAAGCTAGCAACATGGCGCATCACGCGCAAGCCCTGGTCCGAGCTAACGGCTTGCATGATCGCATCACAGTCGTCGCGGGAAAAATAGAAGAAATAGAACTGCCGGAGAGTGTAGATGTTATTATATCCGAACCTATGGGCTACATGCTGTATAATGAGCGTATGTTAGAAACTTACTTACATGCTAAAAAATGGCTAAAGCCAAATGGTAATATGTATCCTACGCGTGGTGATTTGCATATAGCACCTTTTACAGATGATGCTTTGTTCATGGAACAATATAATAAGGCAAACTTCTGGTATCAAGCTTGTTTCCATGGAGTTGATCTTAGTGCATTACGCACAGCAGCAATGAAGGAATACTTCAGACAACCCATAGTGGATACATTTGATGTGCGTATATGTATGTCTAGATCAGTGAGACATGTTGTAGATTTTTTAAATGCCAATGAAACTGACTTACATCGCATCGAAGTGCCATTCAGATTTGAATTAACGCAATCTGGAACTTGCCATGGTCTAGCATTCTGGTTCGACGTGCTATTTGCAGGCACCACTCAACATATATGGTTATCTACAGCACCAACAGAGCCACTTACCCATTGGTATCAAGTGAGATGCCTTCTTGAGACACCAATTTTCGCAAAACAAGGCCAAGTTCTCACAGGACGTGTGCTTTTATTAGCTAATAAGAGACAAAGTTATGATGTTACTATGGACATAAATTTGGAGGGAACAAACATTTCCTCTTCAAACACATTAGACTTAAAGAATCCCTACTTCAGATATACAGGTGCCCCAGCTGCTCCGCCACCAGGAGTTAACACAACATCTCCAAGTGAATCGTATTGGAACTCTATTGAGTCAGCTGGATCTTTAAGCAATGGTCAGGGAGTTATCTTAACTGATGGTACACAGCAGTACTGTTCGACACCTGACCAGACCATAGCATATGGAGCCCACCCCAACATGATTAAAACAGTGATGCTTCAAGAAGAATTCATAAAGAGAATCGGGATTAGTCAAAACGGCGATATATAATCCGCAAAGTCGCGCCGAGCGCGCCTTAGGGCTATAAGGAACCGTCGCAATCGGTTGTGAACAATCTTCCGTTCAAACTTTATAGTGTGTAAGCGGACTTATTTATTAATACATCACAGTGGACTACTGTAAAATCGTGTAATTCATACAACATTGACAAGGCAACTTGCCTTAAAAATCAGTTAGGTGTATGCTAAGTATAAATGATGCATTCAAAACTTGTATGTGTAGTTACTGAATTGCATTTTCGATAATGTAAGAAGCAGTCAAACTTTATTATACCTTGTGGTGTAATTTTTCTTCTCAGTTTGTATGACGCTTACTAGTGTAATTTGGATACAACTCCTAATATAATTTTTTTTTGTAAATATGTCCTACACCTAGTTTGACATGGCGAAAATTGGCCAAATACATTACGACTGCTCGAGCTACAGCAGCTCCATGGTTAGTTTAAGTAATTTAGATGTTCAAGTACACTTAGAATAAGCAATAAATGCTAATGATGATGCTTAATGATATAAATACTCATTAATCATTATTGCAATTGTATTGAACTCAATCGTATGTGAATATATCAGTGACTTTTTGTATGTGACAATCAGGATTGTGTTTTTATAAAACTATTTCTGTCTGCCAATCGGGGAAATGGATTGTGGATTAAATTAAACAAAAGAGTGATTATGTTTTCACATATTTATAATGTTCAATTTAGATTTGAGTTGAAACCATTCAAACACTGACGACTTGTTTGATGTATGATATTTTCAATATCAGAAATTAATGTTCAAAGATCTCAAATTTTTTAGTTACGTCATAAGTTAAAGTCAAATGTTGAATAAGACTATAACCAATTTGTTTCAGATTGACAATTGATCTATATGATCATATTATAAAAGCTTAAAAAAATGCAAATCTGAATTGAATTATTTATATAAAATATGTCTTATGTAAATATTATGATAGGTTATTTAGGAGCGCTAAATGTTTTGACTTCTACAAAGCCAGTTGTTTGTCACAGTGATCAGTATTCATTTTGTGTTCCATATTTGTAGATAATAATATATAGCAATCGGAGAATCACATGCTATAAATATGAAAATGACTTTGCACTTGAATGTTTAAACTAGTGTTGTATCGAAGCTGTCTAAATTTTAAGACAAGTAATAATTAATTAATGTATGTCTGAATTTATAAATCGATATAAATATTAAGTGTGTAAAATCAGTTTGAAATTTAGTCATTTTAAATATAAGGAACGAAATCTATTAGAATCATGTTAAAATGATTTGTATACTAAAATTTTACCATTTGACTTTAAAACTAAATGCTTGCCAAGATAGAATGTTGTGGCATGTATACATTCTTATTGCTCATCTTTGAAAAAATCTACTAAAAGTAATAATATTTGTAAGGAGCAATGGGTTGAAAATGAACCAAGCGATTATATTTAATAAACCAAAACATGTGGGTACATTTTGGCAGTAGATTCAATTACAAAGTAGACTAAATTAGTGATATGAAACAATTTTAATGTATTTATCTTGTATTTTCTTATAATTTCCAATATTAACTGAGATTTCTGGAACAAGTGCAGACATTCAAACATTCATTAATTATATATAGTTTCTTAAACACAACTACCTCAAATATTGGCAGACGAATCTGAAATAACAATGATACAGCAGGATTTTAATTCCATGACAAAGTAAGGTTGCCAAGTATAGCCTTGATATATCAAAAAATTTGGCACGTAGGAAATGGATAATTTGAAATCTGGTGGAAATAAATGGATAAGCAATATGTTTGGATTCTAATTATAATAAACAAATTTTGTCACAATTTTATTTCTAATTTTTTCCTAACGACCATTTTTTTTCATTTATTTCTTTTTAACTTTGGTAGGTGAAATAAAAAACTTTTTAGTAATATAATTCTATTATAAATAAGTTTCATATATACAAATAATTAGTCTTTTGACAGTTTAATTAAATTGATCTTTTGACAGTTAACATCTCAAAAATTGGTAAGTAATTTTTAAGGCTAAAAACAAATCAATAAAACCACACATGCCATTAACAATTAATGGCTTTACACTACAAGAAAAAGCTAATGAAAGATACAAAATACTGGTGGTAGGGCTTTGTGCAAGCTCGTCTGGGTAGGTACCACCCACTCATCAGATATTCTACCGCAAAACAGCAATACTTGATATTGTTGTGTTCCGGTTTGAAGGGTGAGTGAGCCAGTGTAATCACAGGCACAAGGGACATAAAGTCTTAGTTCCCAAGGTTGGTGGCGCATTGGATATGTAAGCGATGGTTGACATTTCTTACAATGCCAATGTCTAAGGGCGTTTGGTGATCACTTACCATCAGGTGGCCCATATGCTCGTCCGCCTTCCTATTCTATAAAAAAAAAAAAAAAATCTGGGATTGAGACTGGATAGCAATTTCTCGTGGAAAACTCGCATAGAAGAAATCAAAGCAAAACTTTCTTCATGCATTGGTCCTATTCGTAATGTTGTTCGTTGTATTCCACGACCACTGCGCAATAACCTCTATAACTCCCTAGTTAAACCACATCTTTTATACATGATTGAGGAGTGGGGTACTGGCGCTAAAACTCATTTAGCAGAGCTTCAAATTATTCAAAACAAAATTATTAAACTTATTTTTCGATACCCATATTTAACACTTACTACAAAAATTTATACAGACACTAAAATTATGAATATTAGACAATTATATATTTACAATATTTGCATATTAATTCACAAACTACTAAAAAATTCTCTCCATATTGACTTATCATTAACATTTAAACACGAAGTAACAAAGCGAAGTTGTCGCCGAGCTAGTTGGTTGGTACTCCCGAAGACTCGAACAAACTACGGTAAAAAAAAATGATTACCTTCGTAGGTGCGCAGATTTATAACAAATTACCCCCAATAATTAAAAATTGTAAGTCAATGCAAACGTTGAAATCTAAATTAGCACGACATGTTATAAAGACCTATTTTTAATTGTGTACACACCTACTACCAACGTATTGTTTACCACTTTAATTACTATTTTCTTTTGTTTATACTCGTAACGATACTACTTTTTTTTTTCTTTTATATTTTGATTAATATTATATAACACAGATAATATTGTATTACTCACAAAATTATTGATATCACAAGAACGACGAACTACCTACATAATATTTTCTTAATTGTAACATTTCTCATGTAAGTGACTGTATTGTCTCTTTTTAGGAATAAATGTCTATAAACTGAATTAGAGATTTAGGTTTGCCATACATCAAGAATTTTATCATTACGTATAGCAACCCCAATTATACATAATTAAGTTAATTTCAGACATTCCAGAACGTTAGGTATAGTATCACTCTTGTGTTTGCACAGCATTCTTAATAAATTGAGTTTCTTTTCGTTTGTTTTAGATGATTCTAATTCATATAACGTGCAAAGATTTACGAGTAGACTTTCATTTAAACCGCGTTCCGGATCCGAGTGTATTGCTTTTTGGAGTACAGCAATAGCCTCCTTGAGACGCCCCATGTAGAGGAGGCACACTGATAAATTGTTTGCGACCTGTGAAAAATATATATAAAATTTTAAATACTTATTATATATTAGGCTACTCTTAAGGCCCTAATAGCGTTATATTGTCTATCCTGAGACCATGTACTATACAATAATAATAAAAATAGTTTATTGTCACCAATATATAGAAAAAAATGTAGTCTAAAAAGACACTAAGAGGCGGCTTTATTGCTAAAATATCTACCAGACAACTTAAGGTAAGACGAGAAATAATGCGACGACATAACAATTAAATTAATTCATTGTACTGTTAAAAAACGATTTTATGTATAGCCATAGCCTATTCCTACGAAATGAAGTAAAGACGAATTAAAAACTTTACACAATATCACTGCACTTGATCTTAAATAATCAATGATTTTACGCTTAAATAGCGTCGATACACTCCAGAAAATGATGCAAAAAAAGTATAATCTACAGCATTGCAACCGTGAAAAAGTGACGTTTTGAATATCGGTGAAATTGTTTAATTTGCAAGTAAAATTAAAGTTTTCAGAGCGTCGCGGTAGCATGCGCAAGCGATCCCGTGGCGCTCCTCGTTATGGGTACAGGGTACCGCTGGTTTTTTAGTGGGTATTCCGTCGTTCGGGGCGCACTCGGCGCCTCAGACATCGACGAGCCCCACATACCCCCCCCCCCCACTGTTCCCGTGGGGGAAACGCGTAATGCGTTTTTCCAGCGTAAAAAAAATAAATAAAATAAAAGTAAAATTAAAGTGGTTATAAGTAGTTAAGTGACACAAGAACCGTAGTGCATAATATAACAGAGCTATTAAAACACGCATGGATGTAAATATAAGATTTGTTCAACAGCCGTTTGTTTGTTCCTTCATTTGGAAAAGGTTCTAGTAGGCGGTGAAAATCTTTTAATTCTTGTAGTGTTTTGTTTAATTTACTAGGGAGTTTAAAACGGGATTTTTTACCGACTATGTTATTAATGATTGAAACACTTAAGATGCGAACACAAACACTGTTTTACAAAAATTATATTCTGACAGGACAAAATTATCTCCCTAACTGAGGAATAGACTAATATAACTTTATAGAGGTAATATTTGTCTATTCCCATGTTGTCAATGTGACGTTTGTCACATCGATGATAATTTTCTGCAATAAACTACATAGACTATAAAATTAACGAACAGCTCCGTCATCAGACGCGTTCAAGGTCGAGATAATAGTCGCCTTGCGTTCGTTAACAAAAAAAAATCAGTTTTACCCGCCTTTGTTATTTTACAAGACCGGCTTTAAATATGATTTTATTGTCCGTATTTTTTTTAATCAATACTGTTAGTTGTTACACCTTTCAGTTCTTTAATTTAATCCTGGCGACAATTATAAGGCGGCAGCGGTTTGACGTTTTAGACACAAACGAGATTCCATTTAACAATACCCAATTCCAGTTTCCATTTATCCAATACTACAAATACAATATTTATTATTACTATACTATAGTCTATATTATTTGACAAAATCATGTTTATGAACGTTTGTTAACAATAACCCATCAGACAGTACAGACAGTAACAGCCTGTTAATGTCCCACTGCTGGGCTAAGGCTTCCTCTCCCTTTTGAGGCGAAGGCTTGGAGCTTATTCCACCACGCTGCTCCTATGCGGGTTAGTAGAATACACATGTGGCAGGATTTCAATGAAATTAGACACATGCAGGTTTATAATAACCCATAGCTTATTTATAAAACGTAAATGCAGTTAAATAATTACCATGATATTCGTCGGTTCCTGGTCGGCCGCCTTCGCGAAATTATTGTAAGCGTCTTGGTATTTACCGTGCGCTATATCTATGAGGCCGAGGTCGACGTACTCTCGTACATCTGGGGTTGGGCATCTGAAACAAGTCAATTGTTTACAAACATTATAAGTAGCGTCGAGTTTATTTTAATTTTTTCGATTTGATTTGATCATAGGTTTGGACGAGGTTAAAATAAAAAAAGATTTTATTAATAATAATAATATGCCTGGGACATTTTTCACACACGGCCGTCTGATTCCAAATTAAGCTTATACAGAGCTTGTACTATGGATACCAGACAACTGATATGCTACATAAAATATTTTTCTTATGTAAATACATACTTATATAGATAATTATAACACCCAGACTCAGGACAAACAGACATGTTCATGCACACAAATATCTGTCATAGGTGGGAATCGAACCCACAACCTTCGGCGTGAAAGGCAAGCATTCACCAACCACGCCAACCGGCTCGTCGTTATTAATAAAGTTGAACATAATAATAACAGAGGCAAGTATAATCGGGTGTACCTCCGCATCGCTTTTACGTACCTCCGACATTCATTGGGGGAGTTACGAGTTGTTAGGTACAAAAAAGGACCCCGTGTGACCTTGGAGTTCAAGCTTGCTTCATATATTTTGGGATATATGACTTTGTTTATCCAGAGTTTGACCTAGGTATATTATCTGGCCTTGATAATTGCACGCAACTAGAGGCGAGCCGACTTTGAAGCGTGAATTAAGTGCATCCGGTTTGGATTAAGAAACTTTCAAGCCCAGTAATTCGACCTGATTTGATTTGGCACGCATGAATCAGCAGCAGACAGCAGCGCCACGCGGCACAGCGCGCCGGCGGGCGGGGCTGTAAGCACTCACAGGGCGTGGCGCAGGTCCCGCGCGGCGTCGCAGTGTCGCGCGGCGGCGCGCACGTGTCCCGCCAGCAGCGCCACGCGGCACAGCGCGCCGGCGGGCGGGGCTGTAAGCACTCACAGGGCGTGGCGCAGGTCCCGCGCGGCGTCGCAGTGTCGCGCGGCGGCGCGCACGTGTCCCGCCAGCAGCGCCACGCGGCACAGCGCGCTGGCAATCGCACGGCGCTGCGCCACGGGCCGCCCCGCGCTCAGCGACGACAGCGTGCTGCTGGCGAGCCGGAAGTCCTTAAAACAGGAAACATTTATTTTTGTTTTTTTTTTTTTACTTAATGCATCATATGCTTGGGTTCATCACATTCGGGGATTTCGTCGTTGACCATGGTAGCGTGCGGACGTGTTCGTTGTCTCGAGCAAATGTTGTTAAGCAAGTTACAAATAATAACTGAAGCGAAACGTCGTGGCCTTGCCTGCGTTATCTATGCGTTGCGGATGTTTTACGACTACTTTGGCGTTCATTACTGGTTGTGGAGTTGTCGTCGTTCGACGCAAATGTGGGGCGCGAACGCCCATTTTTGGGCCTCGCGCTCTTTGATTCCGGTTCGGATACGGAGAAAGAAGTCAGAGCGGCGGCGAAACATAGCAGTGCTAGTAGGGGGAAACTCGCTTCCAAGGGACGCGGAACTGACCTCGCTCGCGGCAAAGCCGAGCTTAAGGCAAAGGTCGCCGAGGCTAGGGAGGAGTCAAGAAGTCGGGCTTTCCGTAAGGATATAGCTGTGATCGCAATTGACTCTGAGGAATCCTCTTCCTCGGAGATCCATAGGGAGGATCCCTTAAAAATGGGTGCAGAGGAGCTGCGTGTGAAGGCTGGCCGCAAGGCAAGTACCAACCGTCGGGATGGCACGGTAGTATCCGCAAGCGATCCCGTGACTTCCCCCGATAAGACGGAGTGGGTACCGCTGGCTTTTTAGTGGGTATTCCGACGAGTCCCACATACACCTCATAGGGGAAACACGTAAAAAAAAGGGTTCATCACATTCATTTGGTATCCATGCACTGTCTCCATTGCAAGGATTGAACAAAGTATTCCGATTGATCATTATACATAATTATATTATTATGTTAGAATGTCAACTAAAGTCTCATCTTCATTTGTGGTACAAATGAGCTTTTGTTATATGATTATTCATTTTTTTTTTTTTTTATAGAAGGTGGACGAGCATATGGGCCACCTGATGGTAAGTGGTCACCAAACGCCCTTAGACATTGGCATTGTAAGAAATGTCAACCATTGCTTATAGCCAATGCGCCGCCAACCTTGGGAACTAAGATTTTATGTCGCTTGTGCCTGTAATTACACTGTAATTAATAATAAAAACGTAAGTTTTTATTATTCAATATAAAAAACAAGCGTATGATGAATAATGATCATACGTTACCTTCAATGCAATCGCACAATTTACAATCGAATGTAAAACTCTTGTCTGCCTAGCTGTCCACAGCCGTAAAGATTCGTTCTGGTCCTCTATTGAGATGGTGCCACTACCATCTTCAGTCTTACACTCGTTCAGGTTAGCTACCATCTACACATAAACATATATATTAAAATTACACAAAACTTTTTTTTTTTAAAACCCAAACGAAAACAAACTGTCAAATGGGCCACCTGACGTAAGTGGTAACCACCGCCCATAGACAATGGTGCTGTGAGAAATATTTCCCATTCCTTGCATCGCCAATACGCCAACTATATTAGGTACGAATATGTTATGTCCCTTGTGCCTGTAGTTACACTGGCTCACCTTTCAAACCGGAATACTAAGTATTACTTTTTGGCGGTCATAACATGATTATAATTCATCTCGTTTCACCGTAAAGGTGAAAAAAAACATCGTGAGGAAACCTGCATGTGTCTAATTTCACTGAAATTCTGCTTCATGTGTATTCCACCAACCCGCATTGGAGCAGCGTGGTGGAATAAGCTCCAAACCTTCTCCTCAAAATGAGGAGAGGAGGCCTTTAGCCCAGCAGTGGGACATTCACAGGCTGTTTCGGTTCGGTTCGGTCATAACATAGCAACGTCTTAACAGCTGACGCAATTCAAGTTTCTATTTTTTCTTAGTTTTGAAACCATAATTCTTATCATTTAATGGAAACTTAAATAAAACTATTATATAATTTCTATACAAAACACCACTAATGTTTTATACCCCCGGCCATTTCTTTTTTACATAAATCCTCTAACCATAAATCCTCTAAACTTAAACCGCAGAACATGATCGTTAAATGTGAAAGCGATATGCGAAATTGACTATAATAATTATAACATTCAAGGAAAACACGGAAGTTAGCTAGTAAAACAGACCGTTATGCTATTTTAGCATAACAGTCTGTTTTCAACATTTCACGAGTGAGTTAAGGTCGAGTGACATATTTATTCATGAAAAGAACTTCAGATACAAAAAATTGACTGTGTCTACAGTCAATCAGTCAAACTGTGACTACAGCCCCCCATATACATCTGCCGGAGGCCTTTGTTTTTTTTTAAATGTATAGGCTATAGGCTATATATATATATAGGCTGGCGATTGACTGTTATCACAACTGATGGAAAGTGAGATATAGTCTAAGATGGAGTGCGCTTGCCTAGAAGATGCCTATTCACTCTAATGTGAATAGGTATGGGGAAATGGAAGTTGTACGAGGTGCCGCATTTTGGACACCGTGACTTTCACCGCAGAGATCCGTCTCCAATTGAAGACTACCATCCGGAGATGGTATCCGGAGACCACGGGGACGCCCGAACCCCCCTGGGAATCGCCACCGGGACCTCTCTCTGGTCGCCAACCAGCACGATGAAAGCCATCCCAGGATTTTTCGCAAGTTGGCGGGACAGCCTTTCATAGATAGCGAACCTACTAATTGGACCTCCTACTAACTGCGGTTGGCCAGCGGTGCACCGTGCTTCGGAACCCGCGCCCTCCAGATTGAGCCGCCCGGCGTCACTGCGACTACGGTCAGAACCTGTCACTAAATGCAGAGCACAACTATACAGACCCAATTCCCCATAGTAAGCTACTGCGAACTTCGCACCGGAACACGATGTGCTGCGCGACAAGGTGAATCTAGCCGCTCGACAAATCGCTATGGCGGTGCGGCTTTGTTCGCAGGGTGGTAATACTAGCTACGGCCGGAGCCTCCCACCTAGAATATGTTGCTCAATTATCATCACCCAGGGACCAAGTGTAGGGTAATGGGGGGAAAAAACAAACCGCTCAAAATAAATTGATTAAAGTGTTATTTAACTACAACTTCCTAACATCATCTGAAAAAATTTATAAAAATACTAAAATAGTAAATATCGCTCAAACATATGCCTATAAAACGTGCATATTAGTACGAAAAATATTGAATAAAGAAATCCACACAAATTTAAAGTTTTAAAACAAAATCAGCTATACAAAGAATTCAATTGCGTAACGCAGATCATCATATTACCTTGCGCATCCCTAGATCAAATTACGGAAAGAAAAATTACTTTCGAGGAAGCTAAGCTGTACAACGGGTTACCGAGAGACATTAAAGAGCCCACATCTATGGCAAGTTTCAAAAGACGTCTAAGATTTTATATAACAAACAACATAGTACAATAAATATATATAAATGATAAAACAATAATTCTAAAAAATTCTAAAAACAAAAAAAAAGAAAATGGAAAAAAAGGAAAATGTATATTTAAAATAATAATAATAATAAAATAAAATGATGAACAGATTTCATTAAATATGCCGCATCCATACTTTTGTATTTCTGAGGTGACACGGCGGGCGATATGTTTAACAAGCTCGTCGATCGTCGATCGAGAAGTAAAAATTTCTGCATCTACCTTCTTTCTTATGAATTTTTGTAACACTGTACGCTTAGATTTTTATATTAGTTTGTAACTTTTTCATGTAAGTGAATTTCTGTGATTCTTTATGAGAAATAAATTCTTTAAACTTAAAACCTGACTTTGGTGAGACCCACGGACGTGAGCAACTTTGACCCCCAACACTACTTTGTTGACGTAGTGATTGTGCGAGGCAAGAAGTGCCATAAAAATCGCACTGTTGTGGGTTTCCAGATCTTTAGATGCTTGGAACTAGTACTGACCTGTTCTATGACGTCGAGCATCGCGTACAGTCTATCCATTGCCTCGTCCGGCTTGTTCACGTGCATCGGTAGTTCAGCGATCAACAGACGTAAGGAGAACGGCACCAGAGAACCGGTTCGATTCTCGTACGAGTCCGGATAGAACTGGATACATACAAAATGAATCGCACATTAATGTCCACATTTTTGAGTTTGAATTGACGAATTATTCGAATTTGGAAAAAATAGTGTTTTCCGTGTAGATCTTTTTGAACAGATATATAATTTTAAATTTAAATTTAGAATGTGAATCATAAAACAAAAAAGAAAAAAATAATATAAATACGATTGATTTATTTATTTAAAACGACATTACATTCACCTTTATTATATCTGTGCCTGCAACCTTGTAATTATCCAAACAATTAAACAAAGCAGTATTAGACAGGTGTGTGATACCAAACACTGATTTTCAGTGGTACCCTTAATTTTACTAATATTATAAATACGAAAGTCAGTTTGCTACGCTTTCACGGCTAAACAACTGAAATGATTTTAATGACGTTTAGTATGAAGCTTGATCCCCTAGGAAGATATAGGCGGCTATACTTAGCATCTGTCCTCTCCCTTATAAAATACCTGATAAAACATATCCGGCTTCGATAAATCTCCAAACGGCTCGGCTTCCTTCATCAATGGCTCATATAGCTTTATCCTGCACATTACAGCGAATCTTGTTAACCAGAGCTGTAGTGACCTTGGTGTGTGCTTAGTAGGTCTGTGCATACGACCTGCACCTGCGAATTAATAATAATAATAATATCCTGGGACATTTTTCACACACGGCCATCTGATCCCAAATTAAGCTTGTACAAAGCTTGTGCTATAGAAACCAGACAATTGATATACTACATATACTACTTTTTCTTTTATAAATACATACTTATATAGATAATTACACCCAGACTCAGGGCAAACAGACATGTTCATGCACACAAATGTCTGTCCTGGGTGGGAATCGAACCCACAACCTTCGCCGTGAAATGCAAGTATCTACCAACCACGCCAACCAGCTCGTCAAGTTGTCAATTAATTTCACCATAACAGTCATAGTCTATACATATCTCACAGCTGGATCTAGGCCACTTCTCCTAACAACCGCCATATTGTAAGCGATACCACCATCGGTCATTGGCAATAAGAAGTATTTACCATCCCTTACACCGACAATTCGCCACCAACCTAGGGAACTAAGATTGCCCTTATGCATGTAATTACACTGGCTCACTCACCATTCAAACCGAAACACAACAATGACAACAATTATGTTATATATGATGAGTGGTACCTAAGATGGAATTACAAATTAGCACATTGACATTTACATCCAAATGGAACCGCTGGACCGGAGACCATTCTCCTTAGAGAGTGTAAGAAGTAAGGGATCTTCGTCCATTTGGTAATAAATTGGAGATTATCCCAACCCATCGGATTGGTGGATATAATTGTGGCAGAAATTGATGATCTCAAAACCTCACGATGTTTTCCTTCACTCGGTAAAGGATGCTCATTATCACGCACCATTATACACATACTATTAACTTGCTTGGCATTAAGTAATAAAACCCTGAATATCTTGAATATTATGTTATGAATTTTAATAGTTTATTTTATTTAATAATATAGCCTAATAATAATAGTTTATTTTAATTATATAATAAAGCCGAGATGGCCTAGTGGTAAGAACGCGTGAATCTTAACCGATGATCGTGGGTTCAAACCCGGGCAAGCACCACTGAATTTTGAATTAAAAAAAAAAAATTGAATGTGCTTAATTTGTGTTTATAATTCATCTCGTGCTTAACGGTGAAGGAAAACATCGTGAGGAAACCTGCATGTGTCTAATTTCATTGAAATTCTGCCACATGTGAATTCTACCAACCCGCATTGGAGCAGCGTGGTGGAATAAGCTCCAAACCTTCTCCTCAAAAAGGGAGAGGAAGCCTTATTTAATATGAATTTAACAAAATGAATATATATTTAATTCCTCTTCCCCTTGGACCGCGGAAGCGTTCGGACGTGTTCACTGTGTTGAGATTTGTGCGAAATTTTAAAATTTAAATATAAAAACTTTGGTTGAATTTCGAGGATTTGAACCTGTGTCATGTCGGCGTGAGTTCGGATGTGTGTTGCTGACCGCTACACCAAACGTACAGGTGACGTCAATTCGTAATTTTTGTAATACATTCGACACAAGCAAATACATTTTTAATTTGCGGGTATTTCTATGAACACTTCTAACAAATCTTCAACTAAGCCAAATACCTACAAAAAAATGGATCGTACGCCGCCTAATTATGTTGCTCAACGAAATAAACGAGGCAGAGACAACGAATGTGTCCACGACTTCGAAAATTTTCGGGACAGGATAGAATTAATGATATCATATACTTTGTACAAAGATGTTACTAACGAATTCAAATTGTCGTGTCCTGCATGCAACCGTCCTCAAGCAGGCAAAGATAACACAAATACTCCAGTCAGATTGCTAACACATCAAAGCAAACAAGATTCAAATATAAATGTAACATTGAGAAATAAACAAAACAAATCTAACAGGTCAGAGAACGAAATTAATAATAATTTAACCATAGCTGATGTTCGCCAGGTTGTAAGAGAAGAATTAAAGTTTATGTTTGATGAATTCAAGTCTAACCTAATATCTCACTTTAGTGTTATATTGAGTGAAATATCCGAACAACTGTCTCAGGTTACTCAATCAATATCTTTTATGGAGCAGGAACATGAAGACATTAAACAAGAAATGAAACAGAAAATCGAAGTAATTACCGTATTAGAAAAAGAAAATAACTTACTACGTACAGAAGTCAAGAATCTTAATACTAGACTGACTCAAGTTGAACAGCAATCCAGAGCCAGCAATATAGAAATCCATTGTCTTCCTGAGCATAAAAATGAAAATTTGTCATCTGTTATTAAGCAAATAGCACATACAATAAAATTTAATCTTAACGAGTCGGATATTCACCTATGCACTAGAATTGCTAAGCTTGAAAAAAGTAGTCCCCGACCGAGATCTGTCCTGGTGAAGTTTAGTTGTCCCAGGATTCGGGATGAATATTTGGCAGCCGTTATTAAATTCAACAAAAACGTCAATAATGAAAAAAAATTAAACACTTCTCATTGTGGTCTTGGTGGTGATCATAAACCAATTTTTATTGTAGAGCATCTGTCTCCTTCACAAAAGGCTTTGCATGCTGCAGCTCGGCTGAAGGCAAAATAACTACACTACACTGGGATAATCTTACACATAATTATAAACTTTATAATTATGTGGTAATATTGCATGACATTTTAATTTTATATTTATATAATTCAATTCAGTTAAATGTTATTATTAGAATGTTAGAGGCCTAAGATCAAATACTACCGAGATATATCAACAAATATTAAACAATAATTATGATATTATTATTTTAACTGAGACATGGCTCAATAGTAGTATATTTGATGCGGAATTATTTGACAACAGATATATTGTCTACAGACGCGACCGAGAAAGTTCTCGCCTTTCCAATAAAAAAGCCACTGGTGGGGGCGTCCTTATAGCTGTTTCCAAACAGCTATTATCATATCGTGAGCCACAATGGGAAAGTGATTGTGAGGACATATGGGTTACAGTCAAGCTTAACATGAGTAACGAAAAGAAATTTATACATTTTTGTGCCGTATATTTGCCTCCTCCGATTAATATAGACCTGTTGGGGAACTTTGTTGAAAACGCAAATAAGGTATTAGGTAGAACAAACAGTAGCACTTTAATTGTTGGTGACTTTAATTTAAGCGGTATAGTATGGTCTCCTTCTAAAGATACACTTGAGGCAAGTCCATCCAACTATAGCAATTGTATACTAAAGAGTGCCCTTATTGACTTTATATCTTTTAATAATCTAAAACAATATAATTTAATACACAACTTCAAAAGTAAAATACTTGATCTGATATTGAGTAATAGTGAAGTTTCCGTCACGGAATGTCAAAAACCCTTAAGAAAAGTAGATAAATTCCATCCCCCTTTAGAGATATCCATACCAGAGTTAATACCACCCAAAAAGAGTAATGAATCCCATAATAAATATAATTTTTATAAAGCTGACTATGAAAAAATAATTTTTGATCTAAATAGCATAGACTGGATAAAGGAATTTAGCGATTGTTGTAATATTAACGAAATGGTAAATATATTTTATAACACTGTTCGAATGATTATTTGTAGGCACGTACCAATTAATATTCACAAACGTCGATCTTATCCAATTTGGTTTACACGTCAACTCATTAAACTGCTTAAATTACAATACAAATATCGTGTAAAAGTAAGAAAGTACAATAATCCATTAGACAAATTAGAGTTTCAATATTTGCGTAGAGATTGTGACAAATTAATCCTAACTTGCTACAACAACTACAAAAGTGCCATAGAAAATGAAATAGGTAAACATCCGAAATATTTCTGGACCCATTTAAAAAATATTCGAAAAAGTAGCTGTTCATACCCACCTGTTATGTTCCTAAATAATGTTAAAGCATCTGATGTCAACAACATTTGTATGCTCTTCGCAACTCATTTTTCGTCGGTATATGAGTATAATAATGGTATGTTATATGAGCCCTTTATCAGTAACCTGACTAAGTGCGAAGAAATCGAACACTTTATACTTAAACGTGATGTGGTTTACCAAAAGTTAAAGAGACTTGATGTATCTAAGGGGCCAGGACCCGATAGTATACCACCAATATTTTTTAATAAGTGTGCAGCACCGTTATCTTTACCGCTTACGATGATTTTTAATAGATCTCTGTTAACGGGTCAGTTTCCAGATGTATGGAAAGAAAGTAGAATTGTACCTATTTATAAATCAGGTAAACAAAATGAAATAAAAAATTATCGACCAATATCAATAATATCATCAATAGCAAAAGTCTTTGAATCTTTAGTTTACCCCTTTCTATATAGTCATGTTAAAAAGTATCTTAGCGACTATCAACATGGATTCATGACGCTTAGTCATGTGATCGACAAATACTAATTTAGCTCTCCACGTCTCAAAGCTTACAGATTTTGTTGACGCTGGTCATCAAGTTGACGCCATATATACAGATTTTTGCAAGGCCTTTGACAAAGTTAATCATTCTCTGCTCCTCAATAAATTATCAGTATACGGAATTACGGGTACCGTGCTTAAATGGTGCAGTTCATATCTTGAATGCAGACACTCTAAAGTAGTTATAAATGGTTATGAGTCCAATAACTTCACAGCCTACTCTGGAGTCCCTCAGGGATCAAATTTGGGTCCATTATTCTTTAATATATACATAAATTATATTGTGCATATTTTCAAAAACACCACTGTTAGCTTATTCGCAGATGATCTGAAACTGATCCGTACTATTAAGCAGATTTCCGATGTACAATTATTACAAGATGACATCGCTAGGCTGGTTGAATGGTGTAGAATCAATAAAATGACATTAAATATCGATAAATGCTACCACATAAAATTCACTCGCAAAAATAAAGTAATTCCATCAAAATATTATATAAATGACATAGAATTGACTGAAGTAAATGAAGTACGTGACTTGGGTGTTACGCTTGACAGCAGGCTTAGTTTTATTTCACATATTAACAAAACCGTGGAACAGGCAAATAAATCACTCGGATTTGTACTCAGGTGCTCCAAAGATTTTAAAAGACCTTCGACCGTAATAAAACTTTTTGACAGCTATGTTCGTTGTAGACTTGAATACTGTTGTATAATCTGGGCACCTTATTACAGCATACATGTTGACAGAATTGAGCGAGTCCAAAAACGGTTTCTGAAGCATATGTCATATCGATTTAAAATTAGCCAATATTCATATCGTGACAGGCCTAAACATTTTGAGAGAATAAGTCTTGAATCCCGAAGAACACTTTTATCTCTAACTTTCTTGTACAATATTTTTAATAATAATATTGATAGTCCCGAGATTTTGGCCTCGACGACATTTAATTTACCTCGTAGCAATTCCAGACGAATAGGTAATCTTTTACATACAGGAACATACAGGACAAATTTAGGGAAAAAATCACTTATACCCCGCTTATCTTATTCATACAACAGCATTTCAAAACTAGTAGCTGATTTGGATGTTTTCCATGATAGCCTGTCTCAGTTCAAACGCAACATTTTAAATTACCTAAACACCTACCCTCGTTGAACTATCTCGCTAAGATCCAATTTGATTATTTACTGCTTATATAAGGATATTCTTCTCTAAAATTATATTTAAGTCAATATTCGTAAATTTAATAATCATTTCACAATCTTTTTAATAATGTAATTTTAATTTTAATAATGTATTTGTATTTTATGGACTTGTTTTACTTAATTTAATTTAATGACTATTTATAATTTACAATTTATAATGTAATATTCAATTTAAATTTTTCAATTATTGACCCTATTTAATAACTATCTATAATGTGATGCTTTTATGAAAGATGTGATAACCTATAATTAGTGGAACATTTGTCAAAAAACTTTGAAATTTCTATTGTTACTACTTTGTAAATCTGTAATGTATCTACTGTTGGTTGTCCAAAATAAATAAATAAATAAATAAATATCAAATATAATGGCCGCACAAAAGGAGGATATAAAGAAATTTCAATCTACACTAATGGAAATAAAGACCGCAAACAGCGATATTCAAAACACGGTGGATTTCCTTGCATCTCAAAATGAAGAGTTGAAGAAGAAAATTGAGCAATTAGAAATACAAACTAGAAAGGATGAAGATTATATTACACTTTTAGAAGACAAAATAGAAGAATTACAGCGTGAAAACCGTAAAACCAGCATCGAAATTAAAAATGTCCCAAAAGTGCACGATGAGTCTAAGGAAATGTTAATAAAGTTATTCTTAAATCTTTCTAATAATATTGGTTGCGATATTGATGAAAGGCATATTAAGGATATTTATAGAGTCCACAGAAAAAATAACACAAATAAAACGCATATCATAACTGAGTTATCATCCACGATGCTAAAAACAAAGTTCCTTAAACATGCCAAGAATTATAATACAAAAAACAAAGAAAAACTATGCGCCAAACACTTGGGTTTTACAAAAAATGAATATGAACCAATTTACGTATCAGAACAACTTACAACCAAAGGGGCCCGCTTGTACTTTTTAGCCCGCGATCTTGCCAAGTCCCGGGACTATAAATTTTGCTGGTCATCCTATGGCAAGATATACGTTAGAAAAAATGAAGAGTCACCGATAATAGTTATTAAAAATGAATCACATGTCAATAAATGACTATATTTTGTAATTAATTTAGTTTTAAGTCAGTTATATAACTTGTTTTTATTGTTTATTTTTGTTCGTACGACTAATGTTTTTATTGGAATTAGTCTTTGTTATAAACTATTTTATTCCGGTATAATTTATAATTTATTATTTTTTTATGTAAAACAGCTATTTCGATTAATTCAATCCAAAATCACACTTCATATGATGTATTATTATAATAAAATAACAAAAAACACACTTTGCAATCAACCACAACACAGCAATTTACTTAAACAGACCTGTGAAAGTAAGGATATAAGTCAAACCCACCGCTTGCTTGGAAATATATTATGATTAATAAACTTCAAATTTTGAATGAAATTGATAATAGTGAATCATCAGTGTTGATTTTTTGCAGTATAGAAGATTTACCCAAACATATGAAATATAAAAACCAAAATTTTACCATTGTATCCCTAAACATAAGAAGTATTTACCGTAACTTGGACGACTTTAATATAAATTTGCTTTCATTTAAATTTAACGTGGACGTGATAATTCTGTCAGAATGCCGAATAGATAAAGATAAACCAATTCCAGGTCTTTCCAACTATAGAGCTTACTGTACAACAA
Source organism: Nymphalis io (assembly GCF_905147045.1). NCBI lineage: Eukaryota > Metazoa > Arthropoda > Insecta > Lepidoptera > Nymphalidae > Nymphalis > Nymphalis io. The sequence continues at coordinate 2,449,526 of NC_065909.1, forward strand.
ACCACCTTAATCAGAATGATGGGGTTGTTGCTTTTGTTAGGGACGATATCCAAGCAAATGTTAATGAAGTAATGTTGATGGGTGCTTCATGTATCGAAGTAACTACGCCTACATTTGTTATTTTGGGTATTTATAGATCACCGATCACCGATTTTACTGGTGGTAGGGCTTTGTGCAAGCTCGTCTGGGTAGGTACCACCCACTCATCAGATATTCTACCGCAAAACAGCAATACTTGATATTGTTGTGTTCCGGTTTGAAGGGTGAGTGAGCCAGTGTAATTACAGGCACAAGGGACATAAAATATTAGTTCCCAAGGTTGGTGGCGCATTGGATATGTAAGCGATGGTTGACATTTCTTACAATGCCAATGTCTAAGAGCGTTGGTGACCACTTACCATCAGGTGGCCCATATGCTCGTCCGCCTTCCTTTTCTATAAAAAAAAAAAAAAAACCGTCAAATATAAATGCGGATTCTTTTGTTGAATCATTGAACAGCTATCTCGAATTACTTACATCTCGCAGTAATATTATACTGACTGGTGATATAAATATAAACTTGAATCCGAAAACAACGGAGCAAACATTTAAGAGGAACAATAGATTAAATTACCTTAACGTGTTATCTCTTCATGGTCTTCTTCCAGCTAACTGTCTACCAACAAGGGAAAACAGTTGCATTGATCACGTAATCCTCAAACTAGAAAAAACAAAGTATTCCGCTTTTTCTGCTGTTCTAAATACTACGATAACAGACCACCACATGGTGTTTTTATCCGTGTACTGTAATAAGCCTCTTAAGGAGAAAAAACCAAAGACAGTTGTAGTGGATTTTAAAGAAGCTTACCATAGTTTGACCCTACAAAATAAATATTTAAATTACTTAAATACTTACAAACAAAGTGACCCCAACATTTTGGCTAACCTACTAGTTGAAGTAATACAAATTTGTTTAAAGAAACACACTAGAAGCGTTTGCACTTCTAGTAATAGACGTATACTCAAGCCTTGGATGAATGAGGGTATCCTGCGTTGTGTTCGATTACGAAATATGTTGCAGAGGAAATTGCGAGCTAATCCATGCGATGAAATTTTAAAAATTACATATAAAAGATACCGAAATTTCTGTAATGGACGAATAAGAAAGTTAAAAAGAGATTATTTTAAGAAACAACTGGCTATATCAAACACAGATTCAAAATTACTATGGAAGACGATTGACGCTATAACTCAAATAAAAGCACCGAAAATACCATGCACCAATCTTCTCAATCTTAAAGAGACGCCTTTACAGTCAGTTAATCAGGTCAACCATTACTTTGCAAGTATAGGTAGTTCCCTTGCTCAGGCTATTACTGATAACTTACACGCTGTATGTACCGGTTCAGATATTTGTAGTCCTCAGGTAAGTTCTTTTGTGCTATTATCTACAGATCCATTAGAAGTAGAGAGTACGCTTATGAACTTAGATACAAATAGTGCAACAGGTTGGGATACCATCCCGACCGCATTCCTAAAAATGACCAAGGACATTGTTGTTCCTATAATAAGTAAAATAATTAATTTGAGTTTCGAAAAAGGTACATTTCCGGAGGCCTTTAAGCAGTATATAATCACACCAGTATATAAGAGTGGAAACAGGGATGATATAACAAATTATAGAACAATATCTGTTTTGACCGGTATTTCAAAAATTATGGAAAAAATAGTGAATAGAAGGCTCCAGAACTACTTTGACAAATATAATATCATTTCCAAATCGCAGTATGGTTTCCGTAATGGTGTGTCCACTGAGGATGCGGTCGGGGATCTCACCAAAGTAATTGTCCGGCAGGTTGATAAGGGCAAAAAATGTTTGGCGGTGTTTCTAGATTTGAAAAAAGCTTTCGACACGGTGTCTGTGCCTATTCTATTGAGGAGACTGGAGGGTCTTGGGTTTAGGGATAAATCCCTTTCGCTTCTCAAAAGTAGGTAACTTTAAAGACAGAAAGCAATCCGTCAAAATAGGTGAATTTATTAGTGATACTGTGACTGTTAATTACGGGGTCCCCTAAGGAAGCGTGATTGGCCCGACCCTGTTTTTGATTTACATTAATCAGTTGTGTGATATGGAGCTTGAAGACGGCCAAATTTTTACCTATGCAGATGACACTGCCATCGTATTCGTGGCAGACACTTGGTCTTCTTTGAAGAAAACAGCGGAATTAGGACTTAAAAAAAGTTGCAAAGTGGCTAAATGAAAACTTATTGACTTTGAATATCACCAAAACAAATTACGTTTGCTTTACGAAAGTTAGCAGCGCTCAACGAAAATCCGATTTTATCATAAAAATTCATAAATGCCCTGACGACCTCGAGTCTGATTGTGACTGTCCTCAAATAAATAAAGTCGCTAGTGTAAAATACCTTGGTGTTATGGTTGACCAAAGATTATCTTGGTATTCGCAACTGGAACTGATGATGACTAGGCTTGGAAAGTTTATCTGGATTTTTAAATCTCTACGGTATGTATGTACAAAGCCCTTACTAAATAAAGTGTACATAGCTTTAGTACAATCGACCTTGGGCTACTGCATTCCTGTTTGGGGTGGAGCAGCTAAGACTAGATTCCTTGAACTGGAAAGAGCTCAAAGATGTTTGACAAGGGTGATGTACAGCAAACCATATAGATTCCCTACCACTGCACTGTACGAGATAAGTGGTCTACTTACGGTGTGAAAACTTTATATAATAGCAACAGTATTAAGGCTCCATAAAAGCTTGAAATATTTACCTCTATTAACAAATAAACGCAGGAAGTACACAGTGCCATATAATGAATCTATTAAAAGTAAATTTGCCTCAAGACAATACTCAAGACAATCTATTTATTTGTTTAATAAAATAAACCAGGAAGTGGACATATATTCCAGTACATACTATGATAGCAAAAAAGCCTTAACAGACTGGTTAAAACGTAACTATAAAGAAATAGAATCCCTGCTTGAATACATCACCTAACAAATTGTTGCGAATAAACAAGGCAAACACAAACACACGCATTCATACTGTCCCTTATACACACCCAACACACACACACACACTCACACACACACACACACACACACACACACACACACAAACACACACACGCCGACAAACACTGCTCACAACATGTATAAGCCAACACACTCACAAAAACACATGCTTAAGCCTTACGCCTCAGATACTCTCACATCATCACGCCACACATACCCTCAAACATATTAATACTGTTATAATAATACACATTTTAGATAAAATTTGTTATTGTATTACCGTGATTGTCAATATTTAAGTTTTAGCATGAGAAAATTATTATGTAAAGTATAGTATATTTTGTAACTGCTGTCTCGTAGTAATTACCGCTGATTGCATAAGGGAAGAGCGGGGCCTCCTACTACAGGTATTGATATACTTAAAAGGGGGTACCCAACGATGTATAAACAAGTGTACTACTTTGAATGAAATAAATTAATTTTATTATTTTTATTATTATTATTTAATGAAATTAATATTTATAATAAAAATTTGTAATATTGCTGATACTAATAATATACTATCGTCATACGACGAATAAGAAAAGAAATTAAATTAGTATATAAATATACGGAAACTGTACAACAATGTTTCAACAAAAGTTTTTATATTAATTGTTAACCTATAAACCTGTTTGCGTAAGATAGTTAAGATGAAAATTAAAAAAAAAAACATGTTTGTCACGGGGCTTAATAATTATTATTGACTAAAAATAATAATTATCAATTGCTCGTCTTCCTAATCGCATAAGCTAATTAGTTTGAACACACAAAAATATTAAATCTTCGCTTATAACGTACGCCATGCTATCACATACACAAGACTTCTTTGAAACGCGCTGCATTTTTGATATTAGTTTTATATTACAAAATAATTGATATTACAAAAAAAAACACCTGATTTAAAAGTATAGATTTAAAAACTGAATTCGTAAATGAAAACAAAAAACTTACGTACAATATGTTTTAGCACAATACGACACTACGTAATAAAAACTTCAATATATTTAAATATTTAGATATAACCAAATCTCTCTATAAACTTGCCAAAAAATATACTTATTTTCAAATAACAATTACTTTATATTATCATAAATATCACAAGATAGAAGTATAACAACGAAATGTCATAATATTTTCTCAACTACCCTCATCGCTAATACATTTTAAGTCAGACATTTAATAATAGATGGCGCTGTATACTTTTAAATCGCGCTAATGTTGTTCAGTTCCAATAAGCTAAGACGTTTGAGTAATGACGTCTTTGTATGGTTATACTGATTTTCTTTTATCTTGAAAGGGCAACAGTTGGTCGACAAACTGTAGCCTAAGAACTAATTATTGTCATATTAATATTACATTTGAAGAAATTCTGTCTGTTATCTTGATTTCATCAAGTTCGGTTCAGAAACACAGACAAACAGTATTACATTTGCAATTAGGAAGATGAGCTTATTTTTTATGATCTCATAAAATCATATTTAAAATATTAAAAACATTGGGGAAAGATTTTTTACGATATCTGCAAAAATGATTGTTTTTATAATTTTTTAAAGTTACGAGTACTTAAATTCTTTTCTGGAGCGACCGATCGACGCGTGACGTCACATCGCCCAACGTCGCTCGCTCGCCCATACAATTTCGCCAGTATTTTCTCGTTATTCTTGATTTTATTTATATATCGGTTAATATAAAAAAAAAAACTTTAATATATTTATTATACAGTACCATAGCATACTAATTCAACAAATAGGAGTCAGAAAAAATACTTTTTTGATATATAAGATCAAAACACCTTAGTAGTAAATTTGTCGTATTTATAAGTTTTTAGTTTAAGGATCAAACATTTAATTTTTACTGGTGGTAGGGCTTTGTGCAAGCTCGTCTGGGTAGGTACCACCCACTCATCAGATATTCTACCGCAAAACAGCAATACTTGATATTGTTGTGTTCCGGTTTGAAGGGTGAATGAGCCAGTGTAATTACAGGCACAAGGGACATAAAATCTTAGTTCCCAAGGTTGGTGGCGCATTGGCTATAAGCGATGGTTGACATTTCTTAGAATGCCAATGTCTAAGGGCGTTTGGTGACCACTTACCATCAGGTGGCCCATATGCTCGTCCACCTTCCTATTCTATAAAAAAAAAAGACTAGTTATAGGTATTCGTTTAATATATTATTAAATACACATATGTTCGAAGGTTCATAATACGGCCTTGTTACTTTGATTACCAATAGTGTTGTCATAAGTGTTTGTATCGATGAAAAATGCATTTCAACGTTAATCTTGAAGATTATTTGTGAAAAACACCGTATCGCCAATGGTGTAAGTTGAAAAAAACTTTAATGACTGTGACCCATTGAAATTGATTTTTACCATGTTATGTTTCTTTGAAAGTCAAATACGTAGTTTAATATAGTAAATATGATACAAATGAAATCAAATAATTCTTCATTCAAACAGGCTTATGAGGGCACTTTTGAATCGCCATGTTACAGTATAGAATTAAACGTAAAGCTACCACCGGTGATCTAGTTTATCTGTAATCCGGGCTGAAGTAGTTGAGTCCAAGAGGCCACTTCTTGGACTCAACTACAACGAAATTAGCAGTTAATCTGGACATAGAAGTAGCCTTTGATTGGGTATGACATAAAACGCTTGTTTCGAAGCTCTCTTTCTATGGCTTCCCAGGAAATAATGCAACTGGGTCACTAGTTTTACCAGACCAGACATCAAGGTCGTTGTCGACGGTGCATGCTCTGACTTAAAATTCGTCAATTCTAGTGTTCCACGAGGATGCTGAATACGAAACAAGTTAGCGCGACGACTTCAAAAATGACACCTTTTGTCATAATGAGGAGATCATTTTGAGAATACCGCCTCGCTACCAAATCCAGTATCAGGACGTTAGGTTACGTGGTCTATTGGTAGGTGAAGTCAATTTAGCTTCTCATGGAGTACTGCTCTTATCTCTGGGCGGGAGAGATGTTATCACTCTGCATCTTTTACGGAGAAGGCTCTGAGGAACTGTTTAGATTAATCCCGTGCACTGAATTTCACCACCGGACATCACGTCTAAATTCTAAATTCCATCCATGCCATCTCGATGTCTGGAACTCCATTACTACAGCGCTATTAAAGCATTTCCTGCCTCGCACAGCCTCTCTGCGGAACCATATTACCCGGCGACTTTTCCGAACCGTTACGACATAGAAACCTTCAAGAAAAGCCTAAGCCTACGCATTCCTTTAAGGCCGACAACGCACCTGCAAGCACTTTAGTGTTGCAGGTGTTCTTGGACCGTGGTAATCACTTTCCATCAGGAGAGCCTCCTGCTTGTTTGCTTTCTTCCAGTAACAGTTTATTTCATTTGAAGTAGGCTCCTCACATCTCTATGTGACCAATGACAGAATGTTTGCATCCTTCACATTCGAGATTGTTAATTTTATTTGCACTTTCATAAGAAACAAATTTAAAATAATTTGCAGTGGCTCTATATCGTAACTATCGCGCCCCGAACTGCGTACGTAAAATTAAAACGTAAGAAATGTATATTATATTCTATATCATCTTCTATCGAAAGCGGAAAGCACTCGTATCTACATGAAGAATACTGACTTATTGCCGATCACAGTTAGGCCTCTGCCTCGAATCTCGCGGGCAGCGGGGCGGCGGCGGCGGCGGCGCGGGAGCGGCAGGATCTTACGCGTATAATCAAATGGACCGACCCTCGAATACAGCGGTGCAGGAGCGGCGCGGGGGCGGGCAACGAGCGGTGCACTCCAGTCAAGCGGTGACCGCCCGCGTTGCGCGTCTGCATTGTAGGTATAGTGTTGTACATTTTTTTTGTGACGTATCAAAATGTCTTCGGACGTGCAAGAGCTAATTATTTCGGCAATCTTTGAGAGGACACCCATATGGAACAGCAAAGATGTGAACCATAAAAATAGAAGAATAATTAACCAATTATTAGTCGTAGAATTTGTCGGGATTTTGTCTCTGTTCTTCATAATTTCGATAAAACTCGCCATATATTTTCCTTGCCCTATAGTAGGGATCCACTTCTTCTTTTGCCCACAATAAATCGAGCGTTAGGAATAAATTTGAATCAAAAAGATGTCGCCGTTTTTCAGACATTTCGTTCGCGAATAAAAACAAATATCTCGACAACACAACCACGAACACAACACTACACCGCTATAGTGCCGCGCGATCTGCCCGCTAGTTTGGAGAACAGGTATGCGTTGCCCGCTCCGCTGCCGCGCCGCCGCCGCCGCCGCCCCGCTGCCCGCAAAATTCGAGGCAGAGGCCTTATGATCAACTGCATTAACAAAACATTAAAATAAACAATAATAATAAACTCACTAATATATTTCGCATGATTTGTTAAAGAATCCGCAATCATAAGATCGACTTTCGGTGGAATGTTTGTTAGTCTACGTGTAAATACTGCTCTTATTTTAGCACAAAATAATATATTAATAATCGTTCATAGCATTATAAGCAAAAGAACATATGTGGGGCGTCAAATCACAAAGAAGGATAAAATAAATACGAAATTATCAACGCGCGTATCGCAAAAGAGTCGCCCGCAATAACAAACCGGCGATGTGACGTCACAGTCAAAACTCTGACGGAGCAGAAATTATACGAGAGCGCTCAATTTGATTTGCTTATAAAAAAAAGTTTACATGATATAATCATAATTTTTTCACAAATGTTATTATAATCATTTAAAGATTATTTTAGTACTATACATATATATTTATTTTAATTTACATCTTCCTAATTATAATATTGTGCTGCGCAAAGTAGTCTCTGTTTTCCAACTTCGGAAGCTTAACGCCGAATTCTTTGAGTGACTCTCTTTATACTTTAATGAATGATCTGTGCATTGCATAGGTTAAGATATGATAGGGCTAACATGTTCAAATTAACAAAAGTCCCAAAAAAAAATGAACATTAAAAAAAAATTATATTAGTTTGGATATTACTATTAATATTAAATTTTGTAATATGAGTGTAATTAGACCGTTATTGTCCAAAATAAATATGAATAATAAGCATAAAATTACGATTCTTAAGTATATCTGATTTACTTGAAATATATCTGTAAATGAATCTTCAGTTAACATCAATATTTAAAATAAAAATATGTCTCAGCTCAAAGGTTTGACGAACACCATTCTAGATTATAGTATGAAATAAAAAAAACCTATAGAGCATTTTATTTTTTTAATATGTATTTCGACGTTTTCATCTCGCACTCCTTGACATCTCCATTTATCCTCCCATCCTATTTGACATTAGCGATATAATAAATTAAAAAATCCTCACCCTGTCCAGCTGCACTGATCAGCGTAGCCGTAAGATTGATTGCAGATCGTAAATAGCCGGTACGTAGTAACTCCCTGAGGCCAGCTTCGTCCCTGCTCACGTGATCCGCGCGGACCACGCCGTGTATCCCAGCTGAACTTACTCCGAGGTATTTGACCGCTACTTCTTGAAGAGCATCTGCCTATAATTTATACTGAAGTGTTTTACAAGTGCTTTGTCTTATTCCATTGGGTAATTAAACAGTTTGACATGGTTACCAATCTCGAACTACGCTGCTAATAAGAATTTCTTGACAGATAAACCAAAAGAATAAACTGGTTTCTTATAGGCAAGTGTGCTACATCCTAGACCGTGACGATGCTTGACATTAGGCAAGTCAACGGTCAAACGCTGGCCTATTAATTGTAAAAAAAAAAATGACTTTTTAATGTATGTAGTGCTGCTGGAGCACTGTTGTTAAAGTTCAAGTAGCTATTTTTGTTGTATGTAGCTAGCGTCTTTTCGGTTCCCAACAGTGAATTTTAATCTCAATAAATAATTTAATAATTTTATTACTATAAATGCCCAGGGGGCGTAATAGAGTAAATAGAGACTGTATCTGTGTTTGTGCCCTATATGTAGTATGTCCTTTGCAGTTGGCTAATTTCTCTTGAGCATTGTCGCTGTGACCGAAATCAGTCAGGAGGACATCATTATCATCACTATAAATGTTTAGTTTAACAACATTTATTGAACATAAATTAATTGTAAAAAAAATTATCCCATGCTTACCAATTCTTCCTCTAGAACTAATCCCGGCATTGTAAGCACTTCTCTTTCAGGGAAGAACGAACCCTTCGGTGAAGATTGAGCCTGAAGCAAGGATTCAATGGCAAAATTAGGATGTACATTAGTAATCCTAATATAATTACTATACTATATTAATGCAAAAGTGACTGTTTGTATGTGTTTTTGATTTTAATATATATATAAAAAATTATTAACAATTTTTACCTTTAGTAATGTTTTTTTGGCATCTTCATTCGGAATCCATGCATCTCTTCTTCTATCTGCATCCTTGTCTATTGGTTGGTTCTGAAACAAAACAATATATTCTTTATTAAGATAAGAAAAAATGTGTCATTTTTAATCGAAAGCCTCCTCACTTGTTAAGTTGTTATTTTGAAGCTTATTCTGAACTAAAAATAAATATTTTCTGTGTGTATGGGCTATTTTTTTTTATAAGTAATTTAATAAAGATCTTTCTCCACCTTACCAATTTAAAAAAAAAAATCTTAAACTATAAACTCATTCAATCTTACTTCTAGTTTAGTAGTAAGATTCAAATTAGTATTGTTTACCATTTGATATAGTATTTGATACATATTATACTGTCCAGCTAAAACCTACAATAATTGTACATATTTGTAAATGACTTTGAACCAGTTTTGTTATTCATAGCGGATTCCAAAAAAAAGGCAATAAGTTTCTATGCGAAACTAGTTATTTGTGTGTACACTGGGTTTTCTAAAATTTGTGTTTTTACAAAAATTAATACCTTGATACTCAATCCATCCATGGCATCAGATAGTACGGAAGATGCATTAACATTACTTTTGATAGCACCGATTTGTGGCTCTGGACCTATTGTATCGAAGAATGTTGATGGATCAGGTAGACTTGTAGCTGGAATGGCCGTGGAACCGCTCACAGTGGGCACGACGTTCGTAAACGTCATCTCTTGAGGCATTTTATCATGTATGAACGACGTAGTCATATTTTGTGGCATAATTCCTTTAGAAGTAGTTTGCGGCCGTGCTATGAGAAAACAAAAATTAATAGAATGTTAAAATCTTATCATCTAATTAAAAAAAACATGCTATGACTGTTTATATTTTGTGATATTACGAACTGTCAGGATCTCCCAAATAAACACTTTGTATCATATCTGTAGGCGATGTTCCTATTTCGTCGAAGAATTGAGACGCTGGTGGTACTTCGTTACTGCCAAAATATTGGCTCAAGCTCGGCTTGTTATCCATATTTTTGCGATTACGATATCGCTTTATTGATTACTGTTACTGTCAATGTCAAGTGTCACAATATAATGTTAAATGTAGTAGGTAGCTACTCTGTGACTGTCATTTTCTCTGTAATTGTCACTGCAGCTTAAACTAACTGATAATATCAAATATACAATATTTTTAATTACTTGTGTTTAATTATATTATATTTGAGAATAGAGGCTTATATTACTAATATAGCATTTTATTATTTTAATAAAAATAATCTTTTTTTTGTTTTTCATTAAAAAAATAAAAAAAAAATGACTGTGGTAACTGGTAATGGTAGTTCTAGCAACTCCCTGAATAAATTGTCACAAAATAAAAAATTAAAACTTCAAGATCAACAACTATTTAAGAGATTTTTCGTCGAAAATATCTTTATCAGCAGTTTATTGCGATACCTGTTATTTAAACACGTCGCCGGTACGTATATTTACAGTCGTTAACTGCACACATGGAGCGTTTAGATAATCCGTTTGTGTATATATGGTCAAATGTTAGTTACTATAGTTTTCTTGGAGTGATAACGTTTTTATTGATACATTCATTATCTTATTTATGCTTATTGTTGTAGGCACAGATGACGAACCAAGTTTCACCTGTAGAAGAGCAAGAGAAGCTTCTTGATGATGCATTGAATGTTGTCAAAGTCCAGGTAAATACTAACTGATATTACTTAATAAGATTACAGTCTTATTAAATATTACATGAGTTAATTACATAAATATAATATTTATTTACTATTCACGATAATATTGTAACGATAATATAAATAATTTATATTTGAATTACCCATACCACCCCCTTTTTGTCGAATAAATATAAGGTTAAAATAAGCTCAGTGTTTTTCAACTTGATGAGGGGAAAATAGGACTTTTCATAGCAGTTAATTTGTTTTATTCCGAGTATATATTAGACAAACTATTATAAAAATATTAATGTAGCTTTGATATTGTGATAGCTCTGATATGGGGCTTAATGAAGTGTTACGAGCAATGACTTAAATCAGCCATATTATAATATTTATATTTGTATGTCGTAATTTAATTTTATTTAAAATATAATATTTACGAAAGGCTGTCAGAGTGAACTAATTTTTTAAGGCTGCCTTTAGTTATTTTTATAAAATTCAGTTTTACTTAACAGTATAGTGAAATGTGTAAATTGAGACATAGTAGTAAATAATATTTGGTATGATATGGATCTTAATGGAAGATCAGAGGTTCAAATCTGTTTACAGAAATTTCATATGTTTTATTTGAGTATATTATGTGTTTTGTGAAGAACAGCTCAAGAGAAGTAAGGAAACCTGCTTATGTCTGTTTTTTTTACTAGTTTAAACTGTGTTTTTGTTAATTGTTGGTCTATATACCTTATGCACAAGACAAAATATACCTGACTGAGTAACAGCATTTAAACTTGTTCCGTGTTCATATTTGTTTTTTAATTAAAATAAAGTGATTTACTTATAAAATGTGTGACAGTTTTGTATACATACCGTAGTGCCGCATAAGTAGTATATTAAAATACTTAATATGTCAGTAATTTAATATAAATTCAAAAAAACAAACAATTGGTTGATATTTTAAATTGTATCAGTGATTTAACAAAATTGTTTGTGTTAAAACCGTGAAACCGTAAAGTGATGTGTATTTCATGGTGCTTATGACCTTTGTGACAAGACGATGAATTACTGTTCAATGCTTGGTGTGTATAATAAAAACTTTACAAATTTAGTTTACAAATCACTTGCTTTTTGTAACATATTTTTTTAAAAACAATTAAACTATCAATAATGGCGGCAAATAATTCTACTGGATGCAGGAAGGATATTGAAGGGGATTGCTTGCAATGTTTATATTGTCATAATTGGTATGACCTGCTATGTGCTAAAATACCTGAGAAACACTTTCTATGAACTTGGAAACTAAAAGATCATGGAAATGTCCTGGTTGTTGAAGTAAAGAGCTTAAGAGTGATAACACCAATACACTGATGCGCTTTTTACGGGCCGACAACTCTTCCAGAAATTGCAAAGATTTTAAAAAGTGCTCTACAAAAATGAAACTTTTTAACAACATTGTCTGGCCAATCCTGGAATACAATTGCATTGTGTGGAACCCGTTCTATGATATGTATTTGGGGATGTTGGAGAAGATCCAAAAAAGATTTGTTTATCATCTATCATACAGTGATAGCTTATCTAGGGTAATTGGGGGCTATAAAGATAGATTGAATCAGTACCGTATGTCCTCACTCGCTTGTCATAGAAAGATACACGATCTTGTTTGCCTTCACAAGCTATATAATGGTAGCATTGACTGCAACGAATTAACCTCATCTTAACTGTTCATACTCCATCTCATTTGCCCCAACTTAGTGCCTACAATTTCTTTCAAATACCCACATTTAAAACCAACCTCGGACACAATTCTGGTATACCTCGAATATATTATCAATACAATGAACTCTCAAAAAGCAACAACTTGGATATTGCCATTAATCTAAGCATATATAAAAAAAAATCTTAAGCAATATTTAAAATAAATTTCATACGTTAATTCATTCATTCTATTTGTATATTTAGTATTTTTTTTTTTTAGTATCTTTGTATTACTTTTATTTTTTAGCTTTTCAAATTTTATTCCTAAATTTTAGTCATTTAACATAAGTTCTGTTTTTTGTTTTAGTTCTTTAAGTCATATCACTTTAAATTTGTTAATTGCTTAATTTTAATTTTACTATTTATATTAGCTGTCACTTAGTTATATGTGATGGATGCTGTGGTTTCCTGTTACTGAGGAAGCACATAGACTTATAACTCGCATATTATATTAAAGTTTGTCATGTGTATTCCTTGTTGGAGATCCTAATAAAAATAAAATACATATACCTTGAATTAAAATTTCAGGCATTTCAAATGAAGAGATGTCTGGATAAGTCCAAGTTGATGGATGCTTTGAAGCATGCCTCAACCATGCTGGGGGAGCTGAGAACATCATTGCTTTCACCGAAAAGCTACTATGAACTGTGTATCCTTTTCAAAATCTTTTCCGTGTAAAAAATGCATATAAAGTTGATTATGATATGTATATAATTATAATGATTAAATATCAACCTTGGCCACAATTGTTATGGTCACATTTTAGATATTGTAGTGTACATATGCCAGGTGCTCTTTAAATAGCACTGACTGCTTGTTGGTATAGTGGCTAGATATAAGGCCGCGGACCCGGATGACCTGGGTTCAATCCCCAGGTCGGGCCAATAAAAAGTTATTGGGTTTTTCTGTCAGAAAATTCTCAGTAGCAGCACGGAGTCTGGCAGTTGGAAGTGTGTACAGTCGCGTGCCACGTGAAACGCACGAGATTACCGCTGTGGTCGAAATCGGTCTGGAGGACCTTAAATAGGACTAATGACTATGTTCTTTCTGGGTTTCATGTGAAAAAAACTTATAAAGTAAAAATTGTACAATTATATAGCTTAACAACTTAACGGATAGTTGGTAAATAAAAGTATTGATTGATATCTCTATTGCTTTATAACAAGGAAACATGGCAATTTTTTTCTTGATAATGTATATTTGTTTATCGCTATGTATAATCTAATCCTGTCTAATATTAACCAGGTATATAATCCTGTATAATTTAAACAAAAACGAAAACATTACTAACATGGCTCTTACAAGCTATTTTGAGTTTTATCATAAATTATTATGGCTAAATTTACAATTAACATTGCATCTAATTCTACCGAGAAACACTGCTAAGAAATTCAATAATTATTTTTGTTTACTAATTAATAATCTGTGTTATTATTGAGGATGATCTAGCCATAGAGCCAATCTCATAGCTCAAAGCCAATTTTTGTTGTTAAATTGCAAAGTGTAAATACATAATTTTAATTAAATAAAATAATTCTTTATTCGGTTGACTTGTAAAGGGGCACATTTGAATAGTCATGTTATATAGTATTGAATTAAATGCATCTATAACATTTCTTTCAGGTCTTCTATAAAATTAATTACTTTATTTTACTTAAAGCCGAGATGGCCTAGTGGTTAGAACGCATGAATCTTAACCGATGATCGTGGGTTCAAACCCGGGTAAGCACCACTGAATTTTCATGTGCTTAATTTGTGATTATAATTCGTCTCGTGCTTGACGGTGAAGGAAAACATCGTGAGGAAACTTGCATGTGTCTAATTTCATTGAAATTATGTCACATGTGTGTTCTACCAACCCGCATTGGAGCAGCATGGTGGAATAAGCTCTAAACCTTCTCCTCAAAAGGGAGAGGAGGCCTTAGCCCAGCAGTGGGACATTAACAGGCTGTTACTGTACTTATTTTACTAATTAAATAGTATAGATTTATTAAATAATGCCTTAATAATAGTCCAGACATGGCAATAACGGATGAGCTACGTCATCTAGAGCTGTATTTGTTGGAAGAGTTTCAGAAAGGTCGTAAAGTGGCTGACCTCTATGAACTTGTTCAATATGCTGGCAACATTGTACCGAGGTTGTACCTCTTAATTACCGTTGGACTTGTTTACATAAAGACGAATACGAACTTGAGAAGAGATTTGTTAAAGGTAATTTAATGATAGAGGGCTTTATTGCAATAATGCGTGTTTATACATTACTAATAAAAAAAAATTTTTAGGCCCCAGTAACTTTTTTTTTTATAATGTAAGACAGGCAAATGGTTACCTGATGGTTAGTTCAGCGTTTTAAAGAGACCACAACAGTACATATCTATAGTAAGCATCATGACGCGGCGTGCGTCGTGGCTTAGACTTAGTAACTAATGACACATAAGAATATTCTACACCTTGCTAACGAAACGATAAAAGAAAACATTACATTCGAAAAAATAATACGCAAAATTCACATTTAAGTGGCCTGCAGTGATACTCGCATTTCTAACCGGAATACAACAATACTAGTAGAATACGTTATGAAGGCTAGCTGTTGAAAACTACGACCTTAGCGGTTTTTTATATCGAAGTACTTTTATTGGTGGTAGGGCTTTGTGCAAGCTCGTTTGGGTAGGTACCACCCACTCATCAGATATTCTACCGCAAAACAGCAATACTTGATAATGTTGTGTTCCGGTTTGAAGGGTGAGTGAGCCCGTGTAATTACAGGCACAAGGGACATAAAATCTTATTTCCCAAGGTTGGTGGCGCATTGGCTATGTAAGCGATGGTTGACATTTCTTACAATGCCAATGCCTAAAGGCGTTTGGTGACCACTTACTTAAAACAAAAAAAAAACCAAAGATATATCCCGTTACAGGATCTGGTGGAGATGTGTCGTGGCGTGCAGCATCCGTTACGCGGACTGTTCTTGAGAAACTATCTGCTGCAGTGCACTAGGAATGTGCTCCCGGACACGACCGATGCTCCGAATGAAAATGAGGGCACTGTAAGTCTGTTCCATCAGTAGATGAAATAAATGTGTCAACAAATGCACCTACCTAACAGCATTAAGGATATTCAGTCTTTAACTTAATACAAAAACCCCTAAAACACCACATCTTAAAACAATTCTCCAGGCCCTGAAGTATTTGCATTTGTTATAAAATTGTTTTAAGAGTTTAATTTAATATTATCAACAACTGATTTTTTATATTTTTATTTGATTATTGTATTTTTCTTACATAATTTTAATGTATAAATCAGTTAAAGAAAATAATATCAATTGCTATAACACAAACGATACATAATATTGCATCTTGTTTTGTCATACCAACATTATTTTAATTGAAGAGTAATTTGTTGTTATTTATATTTGTGTACCGCTCGTGTGTTGTACATATAATATTTAAGTATGTTAATCTTGTTTTCTCAAATATTTAAAGTGCATTGTATTTTTTTTTTTTTGAAAAATAAATTCTTAAACCATAACAATTGCACCTATCTAACGCGAATAGTGCACTAATTTTGGTATATTATTCTTGGAATATAGTGGCAACATTTAATGTGTTTTTTTTTTGGTAATGTCACTCTGTGCTATTGATTTTTTTAGATACTGTCAAAAAATTGACATTTGAAAATATAACCGTTCCATTTCACGCATGAACCGTAAATACTGCTATTTATTACTCATGTAACGATATATACCCTGTGCAAAAATCGCCTAAAGATATTAACAGGACTATTTATTTTATTAATCCTTTATTGCACACACTTTACAAACATTTAGTATCATATAATAGCAAGTAGTACATGTAGTATGCAAAGGCGGCCTCATCACTTATGGTGATCTCTTCCAGGCGACCTCTGTGAAGAGAAATGTTTGTGTTTTTTAGCCAGGATCACTAATCGGGCATAGTGTGCGAACAACTTATACTTAAAATTTATGTAAATGTCTATATGTATAACAATATGCCTCTGTCTATACGAAGAAGGATTTTTAAGTATGTCCAGTATATCATTATATGATTTTTAAG
Source organism: Nymphalis io (assembly GCF_905147045.1). Classification (NCBI taxonomy): domain Eukaryota; kingdom Metazoa; phylum Arthropoda; class Insecta; order Lepidoptera; family Nymphalidae; genus Nymphalis; species Nymphalis io. The sequence continues at coordinate 2,466,421 of NC_065909.1, forward strand.
TATGTCCAGTATATCATTATATGATTTTTAAGTATGTCCAGTATATCATTATATCGTTTTTCTTCTAGGTACGTGACGCTATTGATTTCGTTTTGATGAATTTCGCCGAAATGAATAAGCTTTGGGTTAGGATGCAGCACCAAGGTCATTCGAGGTAATAAACCGGTGCTCATATAAAAGTAATTTTTGTGGTTTTATACTTCGTACTGTGATGAATTTGTTTTAATAGAACTTTATTAATGTTTCAAGGGATAAAGAGCGTCGTGAACGTGAACGTTCGGAGCTCCGGATACTGGTGGGCACGAACCTGGTGCGCCTGTCGCAGCTGGAGTCGGTGGGCGAGCAGGACTACCGGCGCCTCGTGCTGCCCGGCATCCTGGAGCAGGTGGTCAGCTGTCGGGACGCAATCGCACAGGAGTACCTAATGGAATGCATAATACAGGTATTTCTTAATAAATATATGTCGATTTGGAACTACTTTTAAATATAAATAATTATCTGCTCCGTACAGTTTCGTCCAAGTTAAACGTTAATACTTTATCGTGGTTCGTAGGGTGATGTCATATAGTCTACTAGTATTCTCCCAAAAATAAGGGGGGGGGGCATTGTTAGGTAGTAAAAAGAAGCCTATATCCAGCCTTGATGTTCAAGCTTACTTCATACCAAATTTCAACAAAGTCGGTTGAGTGGCTTACCTGTGAAAACGTAACATACAGACAGAGATATTTTGCATTTATAATATGAATATAGATAACTTATCAGAATAAATGTTTTTTTTTTTTTTTAATTTATTTATTTAAATACTTTTTTGACCATCATACATTGTGTAGTAGGACAAAAGGCGGACTTAATGCCTAAAGGCATTCTCTACCAGTTACCACAACCTTTAGGCTAAGCAGAAATTCGAGAAGGCGGAAATATATATGCATACATATGAATAATAATGCATTATAGATGTCAAAGTCGAGATGGCCCAGTGGTAAAAACGTGTGAATCTTAACCGATGAACGTGGGTTCAAACCCGGGCAAGCACCTCTGAATTTACATGTGCTTAATTTCTGTTTATAATTCATCTCGTGCTTTTCGGTGAAGGAAAACATCGTGAGGAAACCTGCATGTGTCTAATTTCATCGAAATTCTGCCACATGTGTATTCTACCAACCCGCACTGGAGCAGCGTGGTGGAATAAACTCCAAACCTTCTCCTCAAAAAAGGGAGCGGAGGCCTTAGCCCAGCAGTGGGACATTTACAGGCTGTTACTGTAGATGTCAAAGATGAAGAGAAATAGGAACTTTCTGACAAAATATGCTCAAGGAGACAAGGTTATCTAACGAACCAAGTTTTTGCAGAACGGATTGGTACAGCATTTTCTATATTTTTGTATTAATATTACCAGGTTTTCCCCGACGAGTTCCACCTGGCGAATCTGCAACCATTTCTCAAATCATGTGCGGAGCTACAACCGGGGGTCAACATTAAGAACATTATAATCGCCCTCATCGAGAGGTTGGCGGCGTACAGTCAGGTAAAGCAAAATTATTTATATAAGAAATACAAAATAATATTTTATTTTTTAATTTCAGGCGGTTAATAAGTGTTCAATTTTGTATGTATATTTTTTTTTAATAGTAGGAATGGTACGCAGTCACCACTCTGTATAGACATTATTATTGTAAGAAATATTATCTACCAACTTATTTTTCCTTCCTACCCCATCCCTTCCTTATTATACATTTTACAAATATTTTTAGTATATATATATTTAGATGTATATATGTATATATTATATTTTGTTAAATTAAATGATATTTTATCTCTATGTTTGCAATGGACAAATAATAAATAAATGTGCTTTCGAATTGAAGGGCGTTAGTAGCTACGGCACAGTATTATACCATTGTAGTTACTATCGTTTATATTGTTTATGATATATATAAATAGTGTTTATGGTTACTCCGCCTCAAACTTCTGTTTTTATTTTATTTTATAGAACAGTAAGGTGGACGAGCATATGGGCCACCTGATGGTAAGTGGTCACCAAACGCCCTTAGACATTGGCATTGTAAGAAATGTCAACCATCGCTTACATATCCAATGCGCCACCAACCTTGGGAACTAAGATTCTATGTCCCTTGTGCCTGTAATTACACTGGCTCACTCACCCTTCAAACCGGAACACAACAATATCAAGTATTGCTGTTTTGCGGTAGAATATCTGATGAGTGGGTGGTACCTACCCAGACGAGCTTGCACAAAGCCCTACCACCAGTAGGTCTGTTTATATGTGTGGTAGAATATGTGAGCTTATTCCACCACGCTGCTCCAATGCGGAGTGGTAGAATACACATGTGGCAGAATTTCAATGAAATTAGACGCATGCAGGTTTCCTCACGATGTTTTCCTTCACCGTCAAGCACGAGATGAATTATAAACACAAATTAAGCACGTGAAACTTCAGTGGTGCTTGCCTGGATTTAAACCCACGATCATCGGTTAAGATTAACCCGTTCTAACCACTAGGCCATCTCGTCTCTATGTATGATATGAAAGGATGATTTTATACCACATATACACAGAGTGCACATACAAATTTTAAAGCTCTTGTTTAAACTTCATGCTTAATTTTCTTGCAGAGGAACGAAAGCAATGTCAATCTGAGCGTTGTCCTAGAAGATGGTAACGAGCAGGAGGTCCAGCTGTTCGAAGTTTTCTCTGATCAAGTCGCTGCCATAACTCAGGTAAGAGTCTATTTGTATATATAGATATTGTCTTTATATCCTAAGACTAATCAATAAATACTTCATCCAGTTTGATACTTACGGTCGGGGAGGGGAGATGGTATGTACCTTATGTCCTCTGTACCCCTGAGAATGTGTGTGCAAAATTTTATAATAATATTATATCCTGGGACATCATTTACACACGGCCATCTGATTGCAAAATTAAGCTTGTACAGAGCTTGTGCTATGGAAACCAGACAGCTGATATACTACATATACTACTTTTCTTTTGTAGATATATACTTATATAGATAATTACACCCAGACTCAGGACAAACAGACATGCACGCAAATGTCTGTCCTGAGTGGGAATCGAACCCACAACCTTCGGCGTGAAAGGCAAATATCTACCAACCACGCCAATCGGCCCGTCAAACATAATTTTATGGTAATCTGTTGAGTAGATATGAAAGCATAAGAAAAAACAATCTCATTTTTGCATATATGTACATATATGAACAAGCAGACACAATTTCACTTTATGATATTAATAAGGATGATACACAGTTTCTATGGTCTATCGGAACTGTTAAATGTCTAACTTGACGAAATAAATAAAAAAGTTGTGACTTATATTTTTTGATATGTTTAATTTAAAAAAAAATTAAAAGTTATAGTATGAATCAATATTCATACATCTTACAAAAAAAAAAGTTCCCTCTGTAAGTAAAATCTGTTAAAACAGAATTAAAAAAATAAATACAGTTACATTTTAGTAAAATTAAAAAAATCGCCATGGTCTATCAAAAAAAAAAAAACTAAATTAATTAATCTTCCAGCCGTTTGAGTACGATTGAGTTACAAACACCCCTTCTCCTTAAGAGGAGGGGAGGTCTTTGCCCAGCTGTGGAATAATTACGGGCTACTACTGTATTACTTTACGTCTAAACATATTTACTTTAATATTTATAACCTTTCTAATACATACATATTACATTTTCAGAGTCGCACGGATATGCTACCTGAAGACATGTTGGCGCTGCAACTGGCGTTGTTGAAGCTAGCCCAGCGTTGTCACCCAGACAAGCTGTCCTACGTCAACAGGGTCCTCGCACACACAGATAGGATCTGTGCTGATATATACCAGAGCAGGTTTGTAAAATTCTAAATAGCGCTTAGGTTTCCTTAAGTCATTCGTATATAAGGTATTAGCGTTAAGTTACTCTTTTCAATATTCAAACAAATAATAAGTAAGGCACTAAGTTATAATTGCTTAACATAATGAATGCAATTATTAGGTATGTATGTATATAAGTATAATGAATGTCAATTAGTTCAGAGAGAGGCAAAGTTAAAATGTTCGTACTATGCAAAACAATGGTACCTTTTGAATTACGCCTCGTATATACTTGTACTATTTTTGAATCAATTGTTTTTTGATTATAGTAACAGCTTTATAAAGATATTTATTTTATATAATAGGTAGGTATAAAAGCAAATCGACCACATAATGATCACTACTGCCCATAGATATTAGCGCTGTAAGATATATTAACCATCTTTAACATCGCCAATGTGCTAAGTATAGTTACACTGGCTCACTCTCCGTTCACAACCGAAACACAACAATACAAACTATTGCTATTTGGCAGTATATTTTTACTGACTATTTGTTATAAAATATATTTTCAACAGCGGCAAGCCATATCTCGAACACAACACTCCAGTCTTCAAAGAACTGATGAAGATCCTCAAGCTGCCTGCGGACCACTACAAGAATATTCTCACTCTTATCAAGCTCCAGAACTATGCTCCACTGATCAGCCGTCTCAACCAGATCGGTAGGATGATGATCGCTGTTCATCTTGTAAACGATGTCCTAGAAAGCGATACAACTGTCTCAACACCTGAAGATGTAAGTAATGTTAACTATTGTACAAGTTTAAGTTAAGGAAAATAACCAGGGTTTTTTTTTTAATTATTTGTTTATACGGAAAGCAGTGAAATTATCTAATACGTTTCTAATCCATTATATAGAAGGCTTTTTCTCTTGGAATGACATGACCCTTCCATCTCAAATCCCGTTTATCCTAGTGTGGAACTATCTAATGCAAAGTGTTGTATCAAATTGGACCAGTAAATTGTCAATTAACATGTTGAAACATAAAAAAAACATATTCTTGTTTTATATATTTATTTAGTATGTATTTCGAGTATAATTTTGTTTGTTATGCTGTCTGGTCTTCTATTCCTCGCTCGATATATATTCCAGGTGGAGGCAGTGCTGTCGATGCTTGACGTTTTGGTGCGCGACCAGCCCGACCACAAACCGGATACAGACCACGACGATTTCACGGAGGAACAGGGTCTGCTCGCCAGGTATTACACCTACTTTGAAATATAAAGTATAACAGGCCATACTATACAATAACACTTTTAGTATATTTATTATTTTAGTAATGCAGCCTAGCAAATATGTCACGTGATGGTAAGCGGCGACCTTTGTCCATAGACATTGGATGAGCCGGTTGGCGTGGTTGGTAGATACTTGCTTTCACGCCGAAGGTTGTGGGTTCGATTCCCACCCAGGACAGACATTTGTGTGCATGAAAATGTCTGTTTGTCCTGAATCTGGGTGTAATTATCTATATAAGTATGTATTTCTAAAAAAAAGTAGTATATGTAGTATATCAGTTGTCTGGTTTCCATAGCACAAGCTCTGTACAAGCTTAATTTGGGATCAGATGGCCGTGTGTGAAAAATGTCCCAGAACATTATTATTATTATAATTATATACGCAATTATATATTATATATTATAAAGGATCTGGAGACATCTTACATAGACAATGCCTTGCTCACCATAGCGTCTAAGTTGTCATATCCTTTGGTCGGTGAGTTGGGTCAGTCCACTCAACGTCGAAAGTCTTAGAAACGATTAGATTAGATTTCTCTTAATGTTTATTAAATTTAAAATTAGCACCGGTTCGGAAAATATTTTTTATCTATTTATTAATCCTTTATTGAACACAATTTACATATAGTATGATAAGGCCGTTATCACTAACAGTGATCTCTTCCAGGCAACCTCTGTAAAGAGAATTGTTTATGGTTTTTTTTTAGCCAGGATTATTAATCGGGCATAGTGTGCGAATAAATACTTAAAATTTATTGAAAGCTTATAAACTTAATACAAATATGTAATATACCATACATACATACTCTTATAAACATACATACATACAAACTTATATAATAAATAAATAGCCAATTACATATAATAATACAACATGCTAAAGTTATATTACCGTAACAGCCTGTGAATGTCCCACTGCTGGGCTAAAGGCCTCCGCACCTCTTTTTGAGGAGAAGGTTTGGAGCTTATTCCACCACGCTGCTCCAATGCGGGTTGGTGGAATACACATGTGGCAGAATTTCAGTTAAATTAGACACATGCAGGTTTCCTCACGATGTTTTCCTTCACCGTAAAGCACGAGATGAATTATAATCACAAATTAAGCACATGAAAATTCAGTAGTGCTTGCCCGGGTTTGAACCCACGATCATCGGTTAAGATTCACATGTTCTTACCACTGGGCCATCTCGGCTCTTAAAAGTTATATTGATAGATAATAATTATGCAAACGACTATTAAAAATATGTACCGATTAAAAATACTGAAACCTGAGATTAAACTCAGCAACGCAAACAATTTGTGGTGGTAGAATATTTGATACATGAGTTATGGTGCTACCAGTTGTATAGTGTTGTAACCCCCGTGTTGCAGACTCATCCACCACTTCAAGTCGGACAGCGCGGACCAGCAGTACCTGATCCTGAGCGCGGCCCGCAAGGCGCTGCAGGCCGGTGGAGCCAAGCGCATCCAGCACTCGTTCCCTCCTATCGTCTTCCACGCCTACCGCCTCGCCTTCACCTACAAGGAGCTCAAGGACCAGGTGTGTTGGAGCAAGCAATATTTAATTTATTTTTAGGAATCATGATGGAAATAGTTTTTTTTTAAATATAAGTAAACGTATATCGACATGTATGATTTACACACAAAATATAACAAAGGAATCAAAAGTGAGCCACTAAAATATTATTTATTATATTCGCTACAACCGAGAGTCCAAGCAGATGAGCTCGGCAGGGCCACTCCCCACCACGACGACCATCACGTCACCAAGTCGAGTCACTAGGCCACGCCCCTTCGGTAGATATTCCTAACAATATAATACTTGCAACACTAAATACAAAGAAAACACATTGACTCTTTCCAACATATAACAAAATATATTATAGAAATTTACAAAAGTTAGCAGTTGAGTAATTCTGAAAGACTTATAATTTAATACTAAGGGTAAGCTTAGCATTAGCTTGACTGCCTCGTTGGTCTAGTGGCTTGATGTAAGGCCGCAGACCCGAAGGTCCTGGGTTCAAAAAAAGGTTATTGGGCTTTTCTATCAGAAAATTCGCAGTAGCAGCCCGGAGTCTGGAAGTTGGAAGTGTGTACACTCCCGTGCCTCGGAAAGCACGTAAAGCCTTTAGTCCTGCGCCTGAACTCTTTCCGGTCGGATTGCCGTGACATCGGATTATGAGAGTTAGGGAATAGAGAGTGCACCTGTGTTTGCGCACACACTTTTACACTATAATATCTCCTGCGCACTTGGCTAATCTCTCTTGAGATTGGCCGCCGTGGCCGAAATCGCTCTGTAGGACATTAAGCTTAGCATATAACTTATCTATAATAATTACTTTTATTACAAACACAGCTCGTATAATAGTGACCAGCAAGGGAGTTTTTCCCATCGCTCATAATATATAAGTGTAAGTTTCAATATTCATAAATTATAATATTATAAATGGGGAAGGAGCTATATTTCTGTCGCTAATAGGGGTCCTTTCTTATCTAAATTAAAGATCGAAGTCGTCGGTCACACATATACATGATACTAGTTAACGAGTAACACACATACATGATACTAGTTAACTAGTAACACACATACATGATACTAGTTAACGAGTAACACACATACATGATACTAGTTAACTAGTAACACACATACATGATACTAGTTAACTAGTAACACACATACATGATACTAGTTAACGAGTAACACACATACATGATACTAGTTAACGAGTAACACACATACATGATACTAGTTAACGAGTAACACACATACATGATACTAGTTAACGAGTAACACACATACATGATACTAGTTAACTAGTAACACACATACATGATACTAGTTAACGAGTAACACACATACATGATACTAGTTAACTAGTAACACACATACATGATACTAGTTAACTAGTAACACACATACATGATACTAGTTAACGAGTAACACACATACATGATACTAGTTAACGAGTAACACACATACATGATACTAGTTAACGAGTAACACACATACATGATACTAGTTAACGAGTAACACACATACATGATACTAGTTAACGAGTAACACACATACATGATACTAGTTAACTAGTAACACACATACATGATACTAGTTAACGAGTAACACACATACATGATACTAGTTAACGAGTAACACACATACATGATACTAGTTAACGATTAACACACATACATGATACTAGTTAACTAGTAACACACATACATGATACTAGTGAACTAGTAACACACATACATGATACTAGTTAACGAGTAACACACATACATGATACTAGTTAACTAGTAACACACATACATGATACTAGTTAACGAGTAACACACATACATGATACTAGTTAACGAGTAACACACATACATGATACTAGTTAACTAGTAACACACATACATGATACTAGTTAACGAGTAACACACATACATGATACTAGTTAACTAGTAACACACATACATGATACTAGTTAACTAGTAACACACATACATGATACTAGTTAACGAGTAACACACATACATGATACTAGTTAACTAGTAACACACATACATGATACTAGTTAACGAGTAACACACATACATGATACTAGTTAACTAGTAACACACATACATGATACTAGTGAACTAGTAACACACATACATGATACTAGTTAACGAGTAACACACATACATGATACTAGTTAACTAGTAACACACATACATGATACTAGTTAACGAGTAACACACATACATGATACTAGTTAACTAGTAACACACATACATGATACTAGTTAACGAGTAACACACATACATGATACTAGTTAACGAGTAACACACATACATGATACTAGTTAACTAGTAACACACATACATGATACTAGTTAACGAGTAACACACATACATGATACTAGTTAACTAGTAACACACATACATGATACTAGTTAACTAGTAACACACATACATGATACTAGTTAACGAGTAACACACATACATGATACTAGTTAACTAGTAACACACATACATGATACTAGTTAACTAGTAACACACATACATGATACTAGTTAACGAGTAACACACATACATGATACTAGTTAACTAGTAACACACATACATGATACTAGTTAACTAGTAACACACATACATGATACTAGTTAACTAGTAACACACATACATGATACTAGTTAACTAGTAACACACATACATGATACTAGTTAACGAGTAACACACATACATGATACTAGTTAACGAGTAACACACATACATGATACTAGTTAACGAGTAACACACATACATGATACTAGTTAACGAGTAACACACATACATGATACTAGTTAACGAGTAACACACATACATGATACTAGTTAACTAGTAACACACATACATGATACTAGTTAACGAGTAACACACATACATGATACTAGTTAACGAGTAACACACATACATGATACTAGTTAACGATTAACACACATACATGATACTAGTTAACTAGTAACACACATACATGATACTAGTGAACTAGTAACACACATACATGATACTAGTTAACTAGTAACACACATACATGATACTAGTTAACGAGTAACACACATACATGATACTAGTTAACTAGTAACACACATACATGATACTAGTTAACGAGTATTATGTATACGTGTGTCCGTTGAGATACAATTATCAAAAGAAAAAATCTATATAAAATATAAAATTTTAACTCTTTAAGTTTGAATATAATTTTGTTTAATTTCAGGATGAGATGTGGGAGAAGAAATGTCAGAAGATTTTCCAGTTTTGTCACCAAACCATCAGTTTGTTGGTGAAGGCGGAGCTGGCCGAGTTGCCTTTAAGGTGACTTTTTATTTAGTTTTATGAGGTTTATTCGGGGTGGTTAGCCGTTATGTTAGGTTAAGCCGAGATGGCCTAGTGGTAAGAACGCGTGAATCTTAACCGATGATCGTGGGTTCAAAACCCGGGCAAGCACCACTGAATTTTCATGTTCTTAATTTGTGATTATAATTCATCTCGTGCTTGACGGTGAAGGAAAACATCGTGAGGAAACCTGCATGTGTCTAATTTCACTGAAATTCTGCCACATGTGTATTCCACCAACCCGCATTGGAGCAGCGTGGTGGAATAAGCTCCAAACCTTCTCCTCAAAAAGAGGTGCGGAGGCCTTTAGCCCAGCAGTGGGACATTCACAGGCTGTTACGGTTACGGTCAGGGTGGTTGCCTCGTTGGTCTGGTTGTTATAAAGGCGCAGATCCGGAAAGAATGGATTCGAACCCCATGTCGAGCCGATAAAAGGTTATCGGATTTGTCTGTTGCAGATTGTCATTAGCTAATTTTATTAAATCCAGAGTGAATAGGTTTCTTTTAGGCAAGCGTGCTACATCCTAGACCGTGTCGATGCTTAACATAAGGCAAGTCAACGGTCAAAAAATTGCCTATTAAGTGTAAAAAAAAAAGCTTGGAGACTGGAAGTTGGAGGTGTGTACATTTATGTGCGTACGGAAAGCACGTAATGCCATTGGTTAATATCCGCCCATCGGTTTGCGAGAGTGAGGAAAAAGAGAGTGCATGAGTGTTTGCGCACACACTTGTGCACTATATTATGTCCTGCGCAGTTGGCTTTCTCCAAAGATTGGCCATTGCTGTCGAAATCGTCAGAAGGATATCATCAAGGGTCAGGGGTGGTTAATACTTCTTACCTCGCCATTGTCTATAAGCGATAGAGACTAGTTATGTCGCGTCGGATTGCTCGTAACGATAATGAGTGAGGGAGGCTGTTTAGAATGTAACCTCTTTTTTATGTTGAGATTTATTTTTATTTAAATTTAGATTCGAGAATGTGACGGATAAAAAAAGAAAAAAGTGTGTGTGTCAAAAAGAATTAAGATGAAACGTATTAAAAATTGAGAAAATAAAATAACGAGTTTGATTTGCATTAAATGTGATATAAGTTTTAATTTTTAATCACATCGCAACAGAGGCACTAGAGAATCAATCAATCAATCAACAGCCAATCGTTGTCCACTGCTGAACATAGGCCTCTCCCAAGGTGCGCCAAAGCTCCCTGTCCGCCGCCATCCGCATCCAGTTGGTGCCCGCCACCTTCTTAAGGTCACAGGCACTAGAGAAGGCTATCTCTATAAAATTCGCCTAAACGAGCATTATTATTATTCTTAATGATTTTTTTCTTTTTTAATTACAGATTGTATCTCCAAGGTGCGCTCGCGATTAGCGAAATAGGATTCGCGAATCACGAAACAATAGCGTACGAGTATCTATCGCAAGCGTTTTCGCTGTACGAGGACGAAATATCAGACAGCAAAGCTCAGTTGGCGGCCATTACACTGATCATCGCTACGTTCGAACAGATTAACTGTTTCGGTGAGTTTTTAATAAAAAACATGAAATAGAGTTAGAGAGAGAAAGATATATATTGAGATAGTAAGAAAGAGAGAGAGAGAGAGGGAGAGAGAGGATTAACGTTATAGATACATAAATCGTTTTTAATACACAATAGAGTTAATGAACACGAAATAGAGTTAGAGAGAGAAAGATATATATTGAGATAGTAAGAGAGAGAGAGAGAAAGGATTAACATTACAGATACATAAATCGTTTTTAATACACTACTCTATTGTACTCATTAATCAGTAAACTTATAGGAACGCTCTTGTTTCTTATTTTTTATTTATGGATATTAATATATTTAAAAAAAAACAATTGTATAATGAGATTTTTATATTTGTTGTTTTCTATGCATATTTATTGTGCTTTATTTGATTGGCCAAAGTTTACGCACGAGCGAGGCCGAGGCACGTCTTCGTTTAATCTTCTTATTGGAGATTTTACTCACAGATAATATCAGCTGACTGGTTGTGTACCTTGCTTATTATTATTAATGTTATTTACATATTTAAAGACTATCACTTTGAAAGATTATCTTTTTTAGTTGTTAATTGAAGTATTTAGTGATAAGTCTTAATAGGTGTTAGGGCTTTGTGCAAGCTCGTTTGGGTAGGTACCGCTCACTCATCAGATATTCTACCGCTAAACAGCAATACTTAGTATTGTTGCGTTCCGGTTTGTGAATTGTGAGTGAGCCAGTGTAACTACAGGCACAAGATACATAACATCTTCGTTCCCATGGCTGGTGGCGCATTGGCGATGTAATGAATGTTTAAAATTTCTTACATCACCAATGTCTACGGGTGGTGGTGGCCACTCAACATCAGGTGGCCCATTTGCCCGTCCGCCCCACCTGTAACATAAAAAAGTTGATGTTATAATTAAATAAATAGTAAAATGAATGAGGGAGATTCGTAATGTGTGGCAGGCGCCGAGAACGCGGAGCCGATGCGCACGGCGTGCGCGCTGGCCGCCAGCAAGCTGCTCAAGAAGCCCGACCAGAGCCGCGCCGTCGCGCTCTGCGCGCACCTCTTCTGGAAGGCGCGCAAGGACGGCCGCCCGGTACCCCACACACACACACACACACACACGCACACGCACACACACACACACGCACACGCACACACACACGCACGCACGCACGCACGCACGCACGCACGCACGCACGCACGCACGCACGCACGCACGCACGCACGCACACACACACACACACACACACACACACACGCACACACACACACACACACGCCCATGACAAACGCATTCATATATATTTGGTATTCAGAAATGAAACTGGTTAACAAAACCCTCGATTTTGTCCTTTAAAAAATAGATCACCAATTTTATAAATCGATGTAAGTAACTCAATCAATTATTCTATATATCTAAGTAACACAATTGAACACGTTCAACAAATCACCACCACCACACCACCAACAGAATGGCTTATGTCGCACGATACTTGGACGTTACTTTTAAGTATAATGCGACGTAAGTAAGACTAAAGTAATGGTGACGTCACGAGTAAGAGCGAGCGTTGTGTCGCAGTGGGCGCTGAACGAGGCGTCGCGCGCGCTGGACTGCCTGAAGAAGGCGGCGCGCGTGGCGCAGCAGTGCATGGACGGCGGCGTGCAGGCGCAGCTGCTCGCCGAGCTGCTCGGCCGGTACGCGCTGCTGCGCGAGCGCGGGAACGACTGCCTCACCACCGCGCTCATCGACGCCGTGAGCATCGCGCCGCTCTCGTAGCGCATACTTACCAAAATCGAGTCAGCATTTCAGTCGGACGACGAAATGTTTGCGCTCGTTTGAACACTGGTCACACGATTAAACGACGTTGGCCCGAGTGTTTTAAACGATCGACTGCTAAATTGCATTTAAACTGAGAATTTAAATCGAATTAAAACTGCAAAAGAAAAAACTTCAATTCAAAGACATAAACACATTGTTTATTTATTTTGTTTATTCCAACAAAAGTATTAACATTTATTTTGATTTTTGGCACCCATAAGCCTTGTCAGCTTGTTTGGGCGATGCACAATCTGCCGACATCAAATATATTTAATAAATAATAATACACAGGCAAGCTTGAAACTAATTAATTTGAGTTATATACCAATAAAAAATATTACTTTCACAGATAATACAAAAGATACGAGAAGAACTCGGCAATTTGGACCAATCGGAGGAGGTTGAACAGATAACGAAGCATTTCCATAATACTTTGCAGCACATCAAGAACAGGATGGAGTGTCCCGACCCCGACGGGCTCGGATACGAGGGCCTCGTGTTATCCTAACTGAGACATATAAAGGCATAATAATATATAATTAAAGTCCGGTCGCTGTTATAATGCTTTTCTGACGTCTGTCAGTTGGTCATCTATGGTCTATTGTCTATGATCTATTGATACACTACAAACTAAGGAGGAGGAAATCTGTGTATAAAAAAGTGTACGAAATGCGTCATATCAGTAGGTGGCAACCGCGGTAAATTTTAAAACAGCGCCAAAAGTCATTAGAGTACAAAAGACACTTGACATATGACCTTGTAACGGTGCGGTTTGGATTAAAAAAAATTTTTGCTTTTTTTTTGGTTTAAATTAAAATAGTGTTCGACTAAACATTATTGCAAATTTCCTATTTGCATCTCTTGTATATAATATATTTTATTTTATGGTTATCAAACAAAAAATAAATGACAAACAGAAAAAAGGCTGATCCATTTTGCCTTTGCCTATATACTCGTACATGTAGATTTAAAAAAAAATACAATATATTGTAAAATGACATAATGATATAGGGCTTTACTTGTTAACGTTCAGCGGGTGATTAGTTAAAGAATAGTCTGTCTCCTTCTTTTGAATGTCAAATCAATAATGCCAGAAAGAGATAAATCAGTGTCTAACTAAATACACGAGTAAGGCTGTTAGCTTTTTAATGGTATTATTCGTTAGAAGGTCGAATGAATGATAATAATATTTTTATCGTAAATTTTTAATTACATCTGATTACGGACCAATCAGAAACGCATCTCTCAGCGGCCGGATATTAAGTTATAAACACACGATTCTCATTTGAAGTATTCATTTGGAATTTTCTCGAAAACTGTATTTTAATTGAGCATTTTAACATTTTACAAATCAGTATTCAAATTAATTACAATTATGCAGATAATCGCAAATTAACTCACAAGGCTCATGTGCTAAGTGCGAGCTCTTCTGTGTTGGTACCGCTACCACCCAACGTCATATTATACCGTTATATAATTAGGTAGTCGTTTCTCTTATAAATATTAAACGAAAACGTAATTAAAATTCGCTAGTCAAAGATTTGCCTTGAGTAATAGAATATATAATAAGAACATATTATATATGTGAAAGTTTGTATGTTTAGATGTATGAACAGCTAGATGAATTTGGATGAACATTGAAATAGACTGACTTAACTCGTAGTCTAAGCTCCCCCCCCCTACGCATATATCGAAAGCCGCGGATATAGTTTATATATCCAATATATTTTATTTATAGTGGACGATACACAGAACCGGCACGAAGCTCTCTCAAAAGGGCTCTTTTTTAATGATAGTAAATAAAAGCAATTCGAAAGGCAAAATAATCTTATTGAATTAAACACATTTAAAAGATCTATTAAACTAGAACGAATCGATAGTTCGTGTAATGGAAATATAGTTCTCGTAAGTATTTTAAGCGTGAAATTATTTTTCTAAGAGATGACGGAGCAATTGTTTATGGTGTAGTAGCCTTATATTATTTGTAAAATGTTTATATATATACATAATTGTTTTCTTAATGAGGAACATTTTTTATCTATGATAATTTTGTATAGCAGCATTTTGACATAAGTTATGTAATATTTTATTATATGTAATTACACGATATATTAAAGCGATTTATGATACTGTTTATTGTCGTTTTATTTATCGATTTAATGAAATATATGTACTACGGAACCAAAACAAACTATTTTATTAGAATTTAGAAATAATTTGGCTACACTTTCGAAAGAACAACAGAGCCTTATTTCATCTTACACGGAATTACAAGCAGAGCACAACAAACTATCTAAGGAAAATGCCGTTTTAAAGGCTCATGTATTATCGTTACAAGAAGGTTTAGATGATTTAATATATCAAAACTCAAAACATGCGGGTGGTCATTTAGATTGTAATGATATTGAATTTTCGAATAGTGCAACCAAAAAGAAGTATTAATGGCAGACCTAAAGTAATAGTCGCTAAACTTAACAATAGACTCATTAATAATAATAATATCCTGGGACATTTTTCACACACGGCCATCTGATCCCAAATTAAGCTTGTACAAAGCTTGTGCTATGGAAACCAGACAACTGATATACTACATATACTACTTTTCTTTTGTAAATACATACTTATATAGATAATTACACCCAGACCAGGACAAACAGACATGTTCATGCACACAAATGTCTGTCCTGGGTGGGAATCGAACCCACAACCTTCGGCGTGAAAGGCAAGTGTTCTACCAACCAAGCCAACCGGCTCGTCATTAAAGACAGTAATATCTCCGGCTTAAAGAAAACGCGTGGTATTACGACAAAAGACATAAACATTGCTCGCAACCCAAATAAAGTTTTCGTAAATGATCATCTTACACTACAAAATAAAATTTTTAAAATTCGTGAAAGACATTAGCGTATTCAAGCTGAATGCTATGATTCCCACATATTTGGAATACTAGAAAGCATTAAAAAATCACCTAAGCTTCTTCACAATCATATTTCATCCAAACGTAGAAATCAAAGTCCTTATCCTAATTCATTACGTTTTAGTAATCAAATATACAATAACGAAAAAGAAATATGTTCTGGATTTAGTGATTTCTTCAAGAATGTCTTTTTTTTTTTATAGAATAGGAAGGTGGACGAGTATATGGGCCACCTGATGGTAAGTGGTCACCAAACGCCCTTAGACATTGGCATTGTAAGAAATGTCAACCATCGCTTATAGCCAATGCGCCACCAACCTTGGGAACTAAGATTTTATGTCCCTTGTGCCTGTAATTACACTGGCTCACTCACCCTTCAAACCGGAACACAACAATATCAAGTATTGCTGTTTTGCGGTAGAATATCTGATGAGTGGGTGGTACCTACCCAGACGAGCTTGCACAAAGCCCTACCATCAGTAAACATGCACCTAACTACGACAATCTTTCACACGAAATCCCCTAAGTAACGGATGATGCTTACCATTCATTCACTGTGACCGAAGAGAAAATTTTAAAATTGTTACATCTCTTGATGTTCAAAAAGGTTCTGGCAGTGATAATATACCGTCAATATTTTTTAAATCTTGCGCTATTGAATTAGCATTGCCTTTAACATTAATATTTAATAAGTCGTTAAAAGGGGGCGTGTTTCCCGCTAAGTGGAAAGATGCACTTATCGTTCCTATCCACAAAAAAAGGCCCTAAGATAGATATAGTAAATTATCGACCTATATCCATTTTGCATATTCCAAGTAAGATCTTAGAAAAGCTTGTATATCACAAACTATACCCTTTTTTCGCAAGAGCTATTCCGCATAATCAGCATGGCTTCATGAAAAATCGGTCTACAGTATCCAATTTATCAATTTTTATCAGTGATATTTACAATTATATGGACACTGATTTTGAAAAAGCTTTCGATCGTGTAGACCATGTCATCCTTTTACACAAATAACACGGCTTTGGCATTCATGGTGACCTCTTTCGTTGGTTGAAATCCTACATATCCAATAGATGACAAGCTGTAAGAATTGGTGGCTCTTGTTCTGACTACGTTGATATTATTTCTGGTGTCCCTCAGGGGTCACACTTGGGGCCTCTTCTCTATAATACCTATTTGTTTGATATTGGTGCTTGCTTTAAATATTCAAACTTAATGTTCGCCGATGATAAAAAAGTTTATAAAAAAATTAACAAAATAGAAGATTGTATTTTAATACAGAGCGATTTGAATAGATTATACAATTATTATATAATGAACACCACTCACCATTAATGTAAATAAACGCTTGCAAATTACTTTTACCCAAAAAATTAAGAGCACTACTTTTAATTATACAATGACTAGCGTTCCCTTAAAGAAAACTAACCTGATTTTTGATTTAGGTGTTCTCCTAGACTCGAAACTATTTTTAAATAATCACATAGACTTTATAACTAATAAGGCCTATTACTACTTACACACTATATACAATAATTTACACACTCACAAATAACAGTGTAACCACATTCACCCACAACATAGTCTGTGTCGCCTAATCGAATTTTACTGTTTTTTTTTTAACTCATTATTATTTTGTTACATTTATATTTTATTTGTCAAAATTGTGTTGCTACTTCTGTTAACTGTTATTAGGTTTGCATAATTCGATGGAAAACAGTAATTGGATCTATTGGCTGTATATTGTATTTTAATGTAAACATATTTTGTATCATGCTGTTGTTTTTCTTAAATAAATATTGTTATGAAAATGCTCGTAACTCGTACCCACTCCTAATTTACTGGTGGTAGGGCTTTGTGCAAGCTCGTCTGGGTAGGTACCACCCACTCATCAGATATTCTACCGCAAAACAGCAATACTTGATATTGTTGTGTTCCGGTTTGAAGGGTGAGTGAGCCCGTGTAATTACAGGCACAAGGGACATAAAATCTTAGTTCCCAAGGTTGGTGGCGCATTGGATATGTAAGCGATGGTTGACATTTCTTACAATGCCAATGTCTAAGAGCGTTGGTGACCACTTACCATCAGGTGGCCCATATGCTCGTCCGCCTTCCTATTCTATAAAAAAAAAAAAATCTTTAACAACTCTTTAGACAGTTTTTTTTTATAATGTGTTTGTTAACGTTTTGAGAGTTGCGAAAACGGTTGAGCGTAAATAGCGCAACGATTTATAGGCCGCCTAGCTATGTAAAGTCGCGGGATCGATCTTGTTCCTTGTGCTATTGTATACCACATCTAACCCAAGTTGTACACTTAAATTTCTTAAAAAAAATGGCAGTGCTAAGAAAGGGAAAATTGCTTTCTCATATACATACATAATAATTCTAATAAACAATTTCAACAGTTAATTCGAGGTAAATACACACAGAATTTTGTTAACGTTTTATGTCAATAGAGCTGATAACTTGTGTGTTCGCGTGAACGCGCTTATCTCCATATATATTTCGGTTTACCGCCCGATTTGAAAAAAAAAAATTTTTTTTCAGATAACGTTAATAAAATGGTATATTTATATATTAAAGGCGTTCGTTGCTCTTAAAATAGAATATACTTTATCATGATTTTTCTTTTAATTATTCCTAATTAAATTGCAGGTGTATTCATATTACTGCTTGTTAATAAAGCCGAGATGGCCCAGTGGTAAGAGCGCGTGAATCTTAACCGATGATCGTGGGTTCAAACCCGGGCAAGCACCACTGAATTTTCATGTGCTTCATTTGTGATTAATATAAAGACAAATTCATCTCGTGCTTGAAGGTGAAGGAAAATATCGTGAGGAAGCCTTTCTAATTTCACTGAAATTCACCACCACTGCGGGTGCATTGGAGCAGCGTGGTGGAATAAACTCCAAACCTTCTCCTCAAAAGGGAGAAGAGGCGTTAGCCCAGCAGTGGGACATTAACAGGCTGTTACTGTATACGTGACGTCCCAATTAATCATCCCCTAAAAAACGCAAGTCATTAATAAAATACCGTATGTAAATAAAAAATGATTATTATTCTTATTTACAATATTCTGTTCCCTTGAACATTATTTCTATTATTCATCATAATCTTCTCCTGTCGCTTCTTCTCTTCTTTGAACACTTCTTTGTTTGCTTTCTTCTCAACTCTCCTCTCTTTCCTGTATTCTTTGAGTAGACGTTTCCTCTCCTTCTTCTCTTCTGGTGTTTCTTCTTTAGGTCTGAAAAAAACAAACAGTTATAAGATGTAAGATATATATGTTAAAAGTAATAAATAAGTAAATAAAAAAATATTAGTCTTTCTTTTTAATATATTATAGAAAAACAGCACCGCAAAACAGTAGTACTTGGTATGGTTGTGTTCTGGTTTGAAGGGTGGGTGAGCCAGTGTAATTACACGCACAAAGGACATAACATCTTAGTTCCTAAGGCCAACCTTGGTGGCGCATTGGTGATGTAAGCGATGGTTAACATTTCTTACAATGCCAATGTCTATGGGCGTTGGTGACCACTTACCATCATCATCAGGTACTCATATGCTCGTCTGCTTTTCTATACTATTTAAAAAAAAAAATAACAGACGGTACGGTCCCTTGTGACTTTGATAACACCACTGTTATGTGCACTCCCCGTATATTGTAAATATTATAAGGTTAGCAGAAAAGATATTGTTAGCGGAGTGAAGTGGAGTGTTGCAGTGAGTTGAGGTGAGGAGAGAATTGTGAGTTTTGGAGTTTGGTGACAGTTGTATGATAAGTTTTGATATTTCAAATTATGAATGTATTACAGGTACAATTATAATATTAGTATATATAGATGGATTATATCAATTTGTTTTGTAATACCTTATAGATAAAACACTCAATGTAGACAAAACAGTTTCAGCATTGGTCCGTCCATCCTCATCGGAGATGTCATTAGCTTCATCGTTCATCTCGTTGAATTTCGCAAGTGATTTCATTGTTAGCTTGTTATCTTTACCGAGAGTGTCTTCAGGTAATCCTGTTTTTTTATTTATTCTTATTTTTTTTGGTTTCTGAAAAAAAAAATATTTTACGATTTATGATTTATTTAAAATTACTCAATATCAATGGTCCAGATTATTATAAACTTAAATTAAATAAGTAGTTTAGTGGAGGAGTATTGTATTATAAATAAATATATATTAATAAAGAACTGTTTGTAGTTTATAATAATAATAATAATAATGTCCTCCAGACCGATTTCGGCCACGGCGGCCAATCTCAAGTGAGATTAGCCAACTACGCAGGAGATATTATAGTGCACAAGTGTGTGCGCAAACACAGGTGCACTCTCTATTCCCTAAGTCTCATAATCCGATGGGACGGCATTCCGACACGACCGGAAAGAGTTCAGGCGCAGGACCAACGGCTTTACGTGCTTTCCGAGGCACGGGAGTGTACACACTATAAACTTCCAGACTCCGGGCTGCTACTGAGAATTTTCTAATAGAAAAACCCAATAACTTTTTTATTGGCCCGACCTGGGAATCGAACCCAGGACCTCCGGGTCTGCGGCCTTATATCAAGATACTAGACGAACGAGGCAGTTATTGTGCATAATATAGCAGAGATATCGCATGGAATATGCGAATTTATGTCTTATTTATATGTATCGATCGGAATAGGCTCTATATGATTTCTAACGAACCGAGATTCTAGCACGTATTAATCTGTAACGGTGAATGCAATGAAATATAAACTAAAATAATCGAAAAATGTTTAAAATATGTTATTTAAAAAAAAGTAACGATTTAAATCTCCAACTATTAGCAATGTTCTTTATACATTTGAAGACGAGTACGGGTCACGTGCCACGTGGTGGTAAGTGGTCACCATTTTTTTTATAGAATAGGAAGGCGGACGCGCATATGGGCCACCTGATGGTAAGTGGTCACCAAACGCCCTTAGACATTGGCATAGTAAGAAATGTCAACCATCGCTTACATAGCCAATGCGCCACCAACCTTGGGAACTAAGATTTTATGTCCCCTGTGCCTGTAATTACACTGGCTCACTCACCCTTCAAACCGGAACACAACAATTACAAGTACTGCTGTTTTGGGGTAGAATATCTGATGAGTGGGTGGTATCTACCCAGACGAGCTTGCACAAAGCCCTACCACCAGTATCCATAGCATGGTACTGCAAGAATTATAAACCACTTACACACACAGATTTGCCAAGCCCGAGCTTAATATGTCCCTTGTGTCTGCGCAATACACAGTATTATCAGAGTAACAAATTCTAATACATACCTTCGGCTCTTCGATAATTTTAGGATGGTTGTACAAGTTGGAGTATGTCGACAATATCGTTTCACAGTCCCACTTCTCTTTCGGCTCAACTTCCAATGTGACCAGATCATCATCCTCGGACTCTTCTTCGATTTCCTGCAAGCGTTGTATCCTGTAAAATAATATACATAATAAGGGGGTGTACTGAAAAAAAAGCAGAGTTGGCCTAGTGGTAAGAACGCGTGAATCTTAACCGATGATCGTGGGTTCAAACCCGGGCAAGCACCACTGAATTTTCATGTGTTTAATTTGTGTTTATAATTCATCTCGTGCTTAACGGTGAAGGAAAACATCGTGAGGAAACCTGCATCTGTCTAATTTCATTGAAATTCTGCCACATGTGTATTCTACCAACCCGCATTGGAGCAGCGTGGTGGAATAAGCTCCAAACCTTCTCCTCAAAAGGGAGAGGAGGCCTTAGCCCAGCAGTGGGACATTAACAGGCTGTTACTGTACTGTACTGAAAAAAATATTATATTTAATATCCAGGCGCTGTGAGAAATTAATGATATAATTGAGACCTGAGTCTTTTCAGGCAACAAAGAGGCAAATAACCCAATTTTTTTTTTGTATCGATTATTTTATTATAAAAATAATATTATTACAAATTTTCTGAAGGCGATAGCAAAGCAAAAATGTGGTTACAAATGGATATTACTGTTCTTATCTCGTACCCGGAAAACACGATGTTGTCACCGAAGTCGTCAAGCTTGAGTTCCTCTTGCCCATCCTTCATAACCACCAGGCTAAGTGCTGGGAAGAAAACTACGTCCCTGAGGATATGCGAGATGCTAACATCGTCACTCTTTATAAAGGCAAAGGCGATCGTGGCGACTGCAATTGTTACCGCGGAATATCTCTTCTTAGCATCGTCGGTAAAGCCTTTGCCAGGGCCATTTTAGGCAAACTACAAAGGCTCGCCGACCGCGTGTACCCTGAGGCACAATGTGGTTTTAGGTCTCAACGGTCAACTGTCGACATGATATTTTCACTCAGACAGCTACAAGAAAAGTGTAGGGAGCAACATACCCCCCTAGTCATTGCATTTGTAGACCTAAACAAGGCTTTTAACTCCGTGAGCAGATAAGGGTTGTACCGGTTCTTGTCAGAATTGGATGCCCCCCAAAACTCCTAAGAATAGTGCAATCGTTCCACGAAGATATGGAAGTCACCGTCCTGTACAATGGCAACACATCCACGCCATTCGACGTACGCCGTGGTGTTCGTCAAGGTTGTGCACTGGCCCCCACCTTGTTCGAAATATTCTTCTCGGTGCTTCTGAAGGTTGCTTTTGGAGATGAACAGCAAGGCCTCCACTTACACACGCGAACCGATGGTACAACATCTCAACGCTCAAGTCTAAACGCCACAGGGAGGACCTATTTGTAGATAGTCTCCTCTTCGCTGACGACGCTGCCTTCGTTGCTCATGACCAAGCTCAACTCCAGAGTCTAATGGACAAATTTGCCAGAGCGTGCGACCTCTTTTCAATGTCCATAAACTGCAAGAAGACCGTTATTTTAGCGCAAGGATGTTTAGAGCAACCAGTCATCTTGCTTAACGGCGCACCTTTACAGGTGGTTAACAAATTTTGCTACCTTGGGTCGCATTTGTCGAGGAATCTCTCGCTTGATGCAGAAATCGACTTCCGCATCGGCAAAGCAGCCTCTACGTTCGGGAGGCTCTGTACAAGGGCTTGGGATAACAGACACCTTACGGTAAAAACGAAAATGCTTGTTTACCAATCATGTGTCCTGAGCGCACTTGTATGGAGCAGAAACGTGGACAACGTACGCAAAACAAGAACGCCGACTAAACACATTTCACTTGTGCTGTCTTCGGAACATTCTGGGCATCACATGGCAGGATCGCGTGACAAACGAGTCTGTTCTAGGCGAGGCACAGCTGCTTAGCATCATGGCCATTCTCAAAAAAAACGGTTACAGTGGCTGGGACACGTGCATCGAATGGTGCAGACTCGTCTTCCAAGGCAAATACTACTGGGAGAGGTTGCGGATGCACAAAAGTCTGTTGGGCGGCCTATGCTCCGTTACAAAGATTGCGCTAAGCGTGATATGGTTGCGTTTAACATCCCTAGCAATCGATGGGAGGAACTGGCAGAGGACCGTGCCAAGTGGCGACGCCTTATTCACGAAGGTCAATCAAAGCATGACGATGCCTGGTTTAAATTACTAAAAGAAAAACGCACTAGGCGTCATGAGGGGGCTTCAAACCCCCGCCCATCTGGGAGCGCATACACTTGTCGCGAGTGCGGCCGAAGGATCCTCTCCCGCATTGGTCTTTTCAGTCATGAACGCAAGTGCCTTCGCGATGCCGCTTAAATCCGATGCAAAGGGCATCTTTGACAGATGATTTATATATATATATCTCGTACCTTGCTATTTCTTTCTCCTTATCGAGCTGGTATCTCCTCCGTGACTCCTCAAACTCCTCAGCCGCCCTGAGCAGCATATCGTGTGACTCCGGCATAAAACCCTCTATTTCTTCCAAGTCCAACGCGCCTACTTCTGTGTCGTCGTATTCGGCGAACATCTGTAAACACATTTTATATTTAAGTTTGCAATGATTACACGATAAATTTCAGATGACAATACGGCCGATTGGAATCTTTCTTAATGAAATGGTAACATCACGATAAATCCCAAATATATAAAATTTTGGTCACTAACATGAGGCTTGAGTCGAATAGCTTAAACAGTTGCAGTGTTGCTAATGTAAATAAAAACCCTAGATTTCGATAATACTGTAAACAAATTCTGTATATTATTCTTTCGGGTGTAAATAAAAATTTATTATTATAATTATTATAGTTACAATTTGTCAGGTCAATATAAATTATATACACGGTAGCATGCGAAAGCGATCCCGTGGCGCTCCTCGTTAAGAAGGAAAGGGTACCGCTGGTTTTTTAGTGGGTATTCCGATGTTCGGGGCACACTCGGCGCCTTGGACACCGGCGAGCCCCACATACCTCCCCACTGTTCCCGTGGGGGAAATTGCGTTTAATGCGTTTTCCAGCGTTAAAAAAGTCAATATATATTATATTCAAGTACGCTCTTACAAGCACTTTTGAATCGTCATTTAACAATTTTAATAAATAATAAATAATAATAAAATACCACCGGTTCGGAATGTAGATAATCTACCGAAAGGAATCTCCATAGTTATACTATTTAACAATCAAAAAAATTAAAATATAATAATCATATATATATGTATATTATATTTATGTATCCTGTATGAACATAAACGAATAGTAACTCCAAGCTCTTCTATCATTTATATAATCCTGTACTATAATAAGCCTTATAGTAAAGGTACTAAGACAGTGATTCTGTTCCACCAACCACTGTTCCGCGGCACTATTTTGTGCCGCGAAATTCTAATAGTATGCCGCCAAATTTTAGATATAATATAATTCAAATATATTTAATATTATTAAATAATATAATTTAAAAAAGAAAAATTCTTTTAACAGGAAAAAATATTTAAATCCATAAAATTTGATTGGGTTCGTAATCTATTTTACGCAGTGTGTATAGGTAAGTAAATAATTTTTAAACTTATTTTTTTTGTGTGCCACCAAATTTTGAAATTGTTAAAAGTGTGCAACAACAAAAAAAAAGGATGAGAATCACTGTATTAAGGTAACTAATTTAATAATAATAAGCTTGTGTGTCACACGGGCGTCTTCTATTCACAGAGCTGGGCTTGCTTGGCAAATAAATTAATAATAGAATATATATAAAACAACACATTACTGGTGGTAGAGCTTTGTGCAAGCTCGTCTGGGTAGGTACCACCTACTCATCAGATATTCTACCGCAAAACAGCAGTACTTGGTATTATTGTGATCCGGTTTGAAGGGTGAGTGGGCCAGTGTAGTTAAAGGCACAAGGGACGTAACATCTTAGTTCTTAAGGTTGGTAGCGCATTGGTGATGTAAGCGATTGTGAACATTTCTTACAATGCCAATGTCTATAGGCGTTGGTGACCACTTACCATCAGGTGGCCCATAAGCTCGTCCGCCTTCCTATTATAAAAAAAAACATACTGACCCTTTCAAATTTATTATCTAGCAATGATAAACCTTCATTTCGTTTGATTACACTCGACGACATGGAATATTGGGAGAATCGAGATTTGGTGTCATCCTTGTCACCCCATGATGGCATATTAGGTCTTCGCTCCTGAAAAAAAAAAAAAAAACTTCTTAACAAAATTAAAAATATACTTTATTCAAATAGCCCGCTCTTATAAGGATTCATTATCGTAATTTTACAAGACAATTTAAACTTAAAACTATCAAAAATTAGAATGTCGATTCCATCGTGAAGAATCAGAAATAAACTCACAAGTTAATCTTTATCATTCATCATACGTATATAAAAAGCCGAGATGAGCATGGGTTCAAATCCAGGTGAAGACCACTGATTTTTCGTGTGCTTAATTTGTGTTTATAATTCATTATCGGTGAAGGAAAAGATCGTGAGGTAACCTGAATGTGTATCCACCAACCGGCATTGGACAGGCTGTTGCTATTTTATTATACAAATTGAAAATGTAGATTTTATCGCGAAGAATCAGAAACTTAAAAGTACTCTTTTTCTTCCATCATATGTACATACATGTAATAATCTTTTAATCTGTTCAACTCTCTGAGAAATTATTTAATATGCTTCTTTAGTGTTGAAGTTTCATGCCAAATTACATAATAATACATACAATATATAATATTTCAATGTATATGTTTTATATAAAAGTAGCGCATTAATTTGTGGAGTGATAGCGGTGCATTAGTGGATTCCGCTATCGTTCCACGAATTAATGCGTTAAGTTTTAAAACTCTGTGAATTTTAATACAATAACATATTTTCAACAGTGGTTTATTTTTTATTTATATTTGCGTTTTTTTTATTATTACTGCCATTATTTATATTTATTTGCTTTTTTATTTCAAGTTTAATTTTTGTTGTCACAGTTTAAAGCAATAACAAAACGTTTAATTAGAACGTAGAACGGAACTTACAATTATCTTTAGGATGTTGGTAGTACTGTAAAGTGTCAACTGTCAAACTCTAAGGCTAACTTCGCGATTGTTTACGGTTTTAATGCCAGATTCGATTATTTTTATTTAACAAACTATTGTTATAAACATCTTAAAGCTCGATACACAGTAATGGCTAATTGAAACTTCGAGCGTCAGATGACGTCACCGTAAGATTCGAGCGTAAGATGACGTCAGCGTAAAAATTGTTACTTACACATCAATTCTCACTCACCTTAGCATTTACACCATTTTTTTTTATTAAAAATCAGTAACCAATCGTTTTTAAGTAATAAGTAACTACCCCATAAGTTTGTTTCTATAAGTTATTACGTCACATACCTACCGATGGCATTTATTGCTCTTTGCTGTTATTACAACAATGTAATTTTTATTTAAATCAATTATTTATTAACAAATAAATAAACGAGAATAAATTATTTATAGTATTTAATTTAGCTGAAGATATTATTTTATTTTTTAATTAAATAATTTTGTCATTAGTGTCAAAGTGAACAAAATTAAATTCCAATTTTTCCTAAAATAATTTTACATTATATATAGATAATAGAAACGTTACTTTTTGTTTATAAAATATCAGCAAGATGGATATAATGGATAATATACCGGTAAGTAATTTATATCATAACAGACGAGGCCTTAGCCCAGCAGTGGGATATTAACAGGCTGTTACTGTAATTTATATCATAACATTTACTGGTGGTAGGGCTTTATGCCAGTTTGTCTGGGTAGGTACTATGCACTCATCAGGAAAACAACTGTATTTGTAATGGTATTGTTGTGTTCCGGTTTGAAGTGTGAGTGAGGCAGTGTAATTACAGGCACAAGGGACATAACATCTTAGTTCCCAAGGTTAGTAGGGCATTGGCAATGTGAGCTATGGTTAACATTTCTTACAATGCCAATGTCTATGGGCGTTGGACCATCAAGTGGCCCATATGCTCGTCTGCCTACCTATTCTATAAAAAAAAACATACTTTCTTAATGCAAACATAAATTGATTAATCATGTAATTTATAGAAATCTAAGAAGATCATGACCAAGGATGAGGTGGCTTTGTTAATTGATTTAATTCAAAGCAACCCAATCTTGACCAGCAAAGAGACGAATGCCACAACAAACAAGACCAAGGAGGATACATGGACAACTTTGACATCTACATTTAATGCCAAGAACTGTTACATTCCAAGGTCCAAGGTACAATTGAAATTAAAATGGGATAACTTAAAAAAGGCGGCCCGGAAACGAAGTCAACAAATAAGAATGAATAATTTAAAGGTAACCTAAATAGATAAAATTATTTCAAATATTAGTTATAGTTTGTATTAACTGATTTATGATATCTAACAGACTTTAGGACACGATATCTCCGAGTATGCCGACTTAAAAAAAAAAGTTAGATTGTTACTTTCTTTTCATTTGTTCCTTAATATTGATAATTGTATTTTAAATCTAATTGGTTAATTTCTTGGTATTTTTATTACTTTTCATAGACTGATGGTGAACCTGATGCCATACCACCGGATGATATTTTAGAAAAGGTATCAAGTCTCCTAGGGTCCGCTAGCACTAGTATTGTTATCCCATTTGGAAATGATGGAAATGGTTGTGGGAATACTGAGGTGGATGGTGATAATAAGTCGGATACTGTTGATGGGACACATGTATATGAAGATGTTTTTGTCGCTGATGACGAGAGACATATCCTCCCAGATGATGTCGAAGTTTTAATTGAAACTCCTAGCAAAGGTATTACATTTTTCTACTACCTTGTCGTTAATATTATTATATTAATGTATTACGGTGAGCATATCGAAACCCATGTCAATTTTTTAAATTAGTATAAGTAAAAAAAAACTAGGACAAAAATCAACAATAAATTAACTCGAATGACACAATTATATGATGACCAACAGCAGATATGGGTTTCGACATTTTTAATTATTTCAAAAAGTAATGCCTTTTATATAATCTTATTAATGTTACTTGGTGTGTTGTTTGTTTTAATTCTTTCTTAGCAACATCTAAATTATAATTATTTTAATAATATAAATTTATATATTATTATAATTATTTTTATAGTAGACATACAGACAAGGAAAAGAAAAATAGTAGCAAATCAAGAAGAGAATACCACTGAGCCAGAGAGTCCTAAACTTTACTTTGGCATGCCTCTATCGGATCAATTGAAATTAAAAAAGATAGGTGAATTAGTAGCTGCTATTTGATATTGATTATGCTTATTAAAATTTGTGGAACCAAGTTAAAAAACACAACATTGTGCTAAAACTGACAATTATATAATAAATAATTATTATTATGTGTATTTCAGATAAAAAGAAAACAGACCACGATGGACGGTTAGCTCGTAACCTAGCCATAGCTCGTTATTTTGACAAAAAAACTGAAAAACTAGATTTAGAAATTAAACTTTTAAGATTAGAGTTTGAAAATAAACAAAATAGGAATAATAATGTAAATAGTGTTGTATAGATTTATATTGTATATGTTTTAAGGTTATGCATAAACAAGTTTAAATCTTTAAAGTAATTATTTTGAATAGCTTACAAGGCCACAGACCCAAGAACTTGGATTCAAACACTGGGTTGACCAATGAAAACATTTTGTTTTTCTGTCGAATATTTCTGTTTAAACGTTGAAAGTGTACCACGAAAGGCATAACGGCGTAAGCGCCTGAACTCTTACTGGTCGTGTCGGATTTGCAGTTCCATGGGATTATGAGAGTGTGAACACAGAGGGTGTTTGCAAAAATACATGTGTCTATTCTAAAGCTGCATATCCATATCGATTTGTGAACCTTAGATCTGTGCTCCTGAAATACACAACATCTCAAGTTCCGCTGTGAGCCAAGTGGTGACTGGATTTTTTGTACCGAACACAAAGCAGAGTATACTCAGTGTGAAAAAAGTAACACCTTATATTGTTAACTTATGTATTGAGGTTTGTGATCCATCAATCACATATAATATAATTAATACTTTACGTTAAAACTTACATATAAAATATTCTAAATCAAAATATAATTTATTAATAATTATTATTATGGTTATCTTATTTTGGTTATTGTCTGTCATTTACTAAATATGAAATTTTATATATTTGTTTGAGATTAATAATATTTGATAATGTTTGACGATCACCGAGCTGGCATATGTATGTACTTTTTCATGGAGGTTTTGATACTATCCACTTTATTGTAATTTACTACTAGATTGCGCTGTAGACACATTGCATACATGTATACATGTAGGACATTGTCTGCTGGGTTTTGCTAATATTAATATATATATTTCTTTAGTGTCTTGTCTTTTAGTTTTGCTGCTTTTAGTTTACTATTTATAAATGATAATTTACCTGTGATCTATTGCTATCATCATCTGAATCGAGATCAGAAGCGAATGCTTTGTCGGAATCATCATCACCAGAGATGCTGTCGGCTTCATCATCATATTCCTCATCGTCACCACCTAATATAAGATACAAATTAACAAATGGAAAATTAAACCTTATTTACACTACACTAGCTAGTATTATAGCTGGCTCGTACCAGGTTCGGTCAGGCTTTGATATTTTAAATAGCAGTCCTGGAGTTATATATGTGGCAGTGTTATAGTGTCTAAGATATCTAATCTGATAACTATCACAATAATGAGGAACTTTGTTGTGTGTCTGATCTGTATGAGTAATTCTCATCGTATTATGACGACTAACAGTATCATGCTTCTGATTGCTCACACAATCTTGCACTTTAATATCTGACTAGTCTCACTTTTTTTTTTTTTTTTGTCCGGGATGGCAAATGACTCTACTCCACCTGATGGTAAGTGGTAGTAGAGTCCAAACGCGACGACGGCCAGTACAGACGGGAAAAACGTTCTGCACTAGCCGCCATCGCCTTGCCGGCCCGCAAGATGCCTCTTCACGCCTCGTTTGAAGGAACCCGGGTTGTAAGAGGAGGGGAACACGTGAGCTGGTAAGGAATTCCATTTTTTGGAAGTGCGACAAAGAAAGGAGTTGCCAAATTTCTTTGTTCGCGATGGAATTGATGTCACAGTAAGGCGGTGACATCGAGAACCAGCTCGCGTGGACTTAAGAAGGAAGGGGGAAGCAGGAATTAGAGAGAATAATTCCTCAGAGCACTCGCCGTGATACAGTCGATAGAAAGCGCTCAGTGCTGCTATCTCACGACGCAATTGTAAAGGTTCAAGGGTGTTTGTGACCTTTACGTCGCCAATAATGCGTACGGCACGTCGCTGCAACCGGTCCAAGGCCTCAAGTAGGTACTTAGCGGAGCCATCCCAAAGGTGCGAGCAATATTCCACGCAAGACCGTACCTGTGTTTTGTACAACAGGCACAGTTGTTGTGGCGTGAAAAAGCGCCGCACCTTGTTCAGAACTCCGAGTTTCCGTGAAGCTGTTTTTATAACAGCCTCGATGTAATCCCTTGGACTAAGGTCGCAGCGAACGTCCATCCCCAGCATGGCGATTTTGCTTTGTATCATCAGCGGTATGCCACAGAGGGAGGGATGAGGGTAAAATGGTGACTTTTTCGCTGTAAGAGCGCATACCTGTGTTTTCTTGGCATTAAACTCAACAAGATTATCAGAACCCCATTTGGCAATGAGCTCTAACGTCCTATCGAGTTCAATGACAAGATTCTCCCGCCTCTCCTCAGTTTCCGCCCGCCCAGCCACTGCGCGTCCGTGGTATCCACCATGCACTGTACTATAATCTGCATAGCAATGTATGTTCCCAAGGGAGAGCATATCATTGATATGCAAAAGAAAGAGTGTGGTAGATAGCACAGATCCCTGGGGGACCCCAGCATTCACTACATAGAATTGTGAAGCGCAACCATCAACTAAAACACGAAGGCTACGCTTGTGTAGGAAGCTGGCAATCCAGGTGCATAGCTGAGCAGGCAGACCATATGCCGGTAGCTTGGAGAGAAGACTTCTGTGCCAGACCCTGTCGAAAGCCTTGGAGATATCGAGGCTGACAGCCAACGATTCTCCATGCTTGTCGATAGCTTCACCCCAGAGGTGTGTTACGTACGCTAGAAGATCACCTGTGGACCGTTTTGGTCGAAACCCGTACTGACGATCATTAATTAGACAGTGATCTTCTAGGTAATGGATCAGTTGGTTGTTTAAAATCCGTTCCATCACCTTACAAAGTACTGAGGTGATAGCTATTGGCCGATAATTTGCCGGGTCAGACCGATCCCCTTTTTTGGGAACCGCTTGCACATTAGCTCTTCTCCAAGCCTCCGGCACACTTCCCGAAGAGAGAGAAAGTTGGAACAGGCGCGTTAACACAGGAGACAGCTCCGCTGCGCACTTCTTCAGCACTATGGCTGGTATTCCATCGGGACCGCTAGCTTTCCGTACATCAAGTGATTGCAGCTCCGCACGCACATCACGTTGCCTGATTTTAATGTCAGGCATCGTATGGCCACATGCAGGTATTGTAGGTGGCAGTGCACTACAATCATCGATGACGGAATTGTCGGCAAAGAGTTTAGCCAGGAGATCAGCTTGCTCTTGCGGACTGTGAGCTAGCGATCCGTCCGGATTTCTGAGCGGTGGCAGCGAAGGTTGGCAGAAATTGTTTTGCACAGACTTGGTCAGACGCCAGAAGCTACGGGAGCCCCTAGGATGCGAAACAAGGTCATGACCAATCTGTACAATGCGCTGTGCATCCGCTCTCGTGTATGCCTTTCTATAGGACTTGGAATTTTTATTATAGTTTGCTTTCAGTGAGTCAATGTTAGATGCCCCGCTAATACAGCCGTTGATCCACTTGCGATATGCCGCCTGCTTAGATGATACAGCATCGGCACATTCACGAGTGAACCAACGGTTACGCGTACTCCTACTGACGAGATCTGATCTAGGAATGTAGTATTCCATTCCCAGCATGATCTCGCCAGTAACAGCAGCGGCACTAGCTGTCGGGTCATTCCCACTGAAGCAACGTTCCTTCCAAGGGACCGACGCATAGTAATCGCGCATACCGTCCCAATCCGCCGACTTATAGTGCCAAACGCGACGTTTGCATACCGCTAGTGGCGGCAGCTTGGCCTGTGGCACTCTGGTAGAAATAAGGCTGTGATCCAAAGAGCCAAGAGGAGCCTGAACCACAACCTGATATTCCACCGGGTGAGAAGTCAGCAGAATGTCCAGTAGAGAAGGTGCTTGCCCATCAATGTCTGGGATCCTGGTGGGCTGATCAACCAGTTGGGTCAAGTCATGTGTGAGAGCAAAAGCATGAGCAGTCCTTCCAGCATGGTCAGTTTTGAGGGATTTCAACCAGGATTCGTGGTGAGCATTACAATCCCCTCAAAAACACCAATTCCGCGTTAGGAAATTGCTCTTGCGCAGCATCTGCCATCCGACTAAGATGGTCAAATAATCGGCTTGTCTCCAAGTCACCATTGTGGGATCTGTAGAGGCACACGTAGACTCGGCTCTGACGAACCAGGTCCACACGTACCACCAACATGGAGAAGGAGGGGTCCTCCAAGCAGCGCAGTCGGTGACAGCAAACATCCGTCCTGACGAACAAGCATACTCCGGCTTTCGCTTTGAAGGATTCTTCAAGCGTGTAGCCGGGATAATTAAGGTAGCTGGTATCGGCAGGACGGAGTATTTGTGTCTCCGTGAGAAACAACATTGCTGGCCGTGCTGTCTCGAGATGGTGGTGGACAGCGTTGAGGTTAGTGTGGAGTCCTCGGATGTTAGAGAACTCGACCTCAAACTTTAGAATGGCCACTGATCGAAGTTGTTAGGAGGATATTATTTGAAATTACCCATAAAAGTCAAAGAATATAATATACTAACATTATCATTATTGCAATTTCATTAATAGATATGATTAATTTCCCTCTAATTTATTGCTTAAAGCATAATATATATTCATATAAAAACCTTACCTTCACCCATTGCCAATTCAATGAAGTTGTCTTCTAGCTGATTGCTAGGGTCATCGAAATCAAAGTCTTCATCTAAAGCTGCTACTACATCGGGGTCTAAATCCAAACATAACCCTGAAAAAATACAACACATTAGTAATTTATTTAACAGAAGAAATTGGCACCCTTGGGCTGCCCAAAGCCCAGATTTTATTTGAATCCATTAATTATTTGGTAAAGTACTATTAATACAACTCGGACATCAATCCATTTCTATATGATTCAATTTCTTCCAGAATAGAATAGTAAAAAATTGCATATATTTTAGGATTTGATCTTTCTTTCTGTCTGCGTGATGCTTAGCAATACATTTGTGTATTCATTTCATTTTATTATTTTGTAATTGTCAAAACAATTAAACTCTTTAATAAGTAAACGGAATACTTAATATTTAATTAATTAAAACTTATGACTAATTTAATGAAATTCTCACATAAATAACTCATATTCCCCTTATATTTTTTATGTAGATAGTTGGACTGATATAGTCAACAATTCAAAAACTCAATTTAAAAACTAAATTGTTTATAATTTCCTATTATCATATTTTGTCTTATCGATACCTTGTGAAGCGGCTTTATTCAATAATCCAACATCTTCCTCTACTTCCGAAGCAAACACTGAACTGGGCAGCTTTATGTTCTCCGTCATATCATTTGCATCATCATCGTCTTGATCATCATTTATATTTGTTTGCTTTTCTCTTCGTTTGTGTGTGGTTTTCTACAATCACAATAAATTATTTCAAAATTAAACATGAAATTAATTGATCGTTTTTCAGTGAAACAAACAATATTAAGCTAATACTATATATTCTCCTGACAAGATGTCCATTACAGCTGTCAATTTCAAAGAAAGTATTATAATTAGTACAGAGATATGCAATTGGAATTCCTTGACAAAAACCATACAAAATTTTTATTGTATTGGATTTTAATATGGGAACTTATTATAGACAAAATTATGAGTTAGTTATTAGACCAAAAGTACAGCTTAATATATAATACTTAAATGATTATACTGTTGAGCTTTATTTAAATTTTGTTTAAAGTGTACTCGTCAATATGCGACCAGTGATAATTTTTTCCATAATTTATATTTTGTTTTGTTTATATTTTCTTTTTTTTTTTTTATAGAATAGGACCCCGTGCTGTACAGGGGCAGCGACGTCATGTCGATGAGTAAGTGATTACTGTAACACGCAATATACAGCCATTATACATTTGGGTGTGTGTGTGTGTGAGTGGGGGGGTTTCTTTATAGAATAGGAAGGTGGACGAGCATATGGGCCACCTGATGGTAAGTGGTCACCAAACGCCCTTAGACATGGGCATTGTAAGAAATGTCAACCATCGCTTATAGACAATGCGCCACCAATCTTGGGAACTAAGATTTTATGTCCCTTGTGCCTGTAATTACACTGGCTCATTCACCCTTCAAACCGGAACACAACAATATCAAGTATTGCTGTTTTGCGGTAGAATATCTGATGAGTGGGTGGTACCTACCCAGACGAGCTTGCACAAAGCCCTACCACCAGTAAATTCATAAATACCACCAGTAAATATTATAGACATTAAAGTATATAATATACAAATTTAATAAAGATAAGAATACTTACTGGCTGTAGCACCATTGTGACCTCCCTTGTGTCTTTAAGATGTTGTAAGTAATTATAATCGTCGTCAAAATATATTCCATATTTTCTCTGCTCTTCAACCCTTTGCTCTGATGTTAATTCCTAAATAATGACAATTTTAAATTATTCTCACTTATATATTGTCTAATTAATTGTAATAAAAATTACTATAATAAATTATTTACTTTATTCAAGTAGATAAGCACTGTTGGATCTTGTATGAAATAACGGCAGTAAATTCTGTTTTTTTTTTTAGTTATATCAACAAATTATTACACTAACACAAGTGATGTGAGTTCATTTAAATACATATAATTAATTGATGATAATATGATAATAAACTATATTTTATATATGTGTGTAAGATTAATAAATTATAGCCATTCAACAAGTCTTATTATTACCTGAACTTGTGCATAGGTTATCTATATACTTACAGGATCTTTTTCTTTCCTGGCTGGTATATTAGCATTTACCGGTACAAGGACACGTTGTGGTGCACTTTCATCAGCTACCAGAGGGTCTCTTTGTGATCTATGAACTAGATTGAAAGTGACTGCTTTCTTGCGATCTATAAACTTCTTTTTAGCTTTCGGCTAAAACAGGACACAATAAAATTATTAGCTAGTCATATTTCCTTGGATATTCATTATAATTTCAATTTATTTACCATTGTGATAAACTTTTTAAATTGCAATATTATTGAAATATAGAAATAAGGTCCAAAAACATGTGTTGTTTTGTCAAACACAGGGTAAAAAGAACGCGTGACATTGATAGATGTCAAAATTTGAAATTTTAAAAACGACCAGAAACCTAAAATCCCAAAAGATTGTTATAGCTATTTTCATTGCACCATTTAATTGTTATTCAGTTATATAAAATATACTCATATTTTTTACTTTAATTTTCATTTAAATAAAATATATTAATAGATTGCTTTTACGCAGCTTAGGATGCTCAGCTGTTCTGGTAGTTGTCAGTTGTGAATGATAATTTGTCAAAATACTTTAAATCACAACCTTAAAATGCTTGTGAATAGGAATTTTAAAATTTTACACTCAAACTATCAAAAAATAAACTCCAAATGGACCTGTATAATATGTATAAGAACAAAAAGTTCAGCGAAACCGAACACAAAAACTTACTCCAATACAATATTGTTTCCTAAAACAGATTTTCCGGCTAGATCCTCGGTGGATAAAGATGAAATACAAAAGGTACTGTATTATTCACGAAAATATTTTTCTATATTTCTTTTTAGGAGTGGTGGTATGGTAGGGTGTAGTAGATATACAACCTAGTAAAAATAAATTATGCAATACATTATTTACTTTTTTATAATACATTATTTACATAATATTTAAAAATGAGAGAAACAATTAAATTAATTTTAATTTATAAATATTATTGCTTATTTCAGAAAGCTAAGTTTTCACAACTTTACAACTGGCAGAGGGAGCATCTGAATGGACCAGAATTTGTTTTGCATGATGGTCCACCATATGCTAATGGTGACTTACACATGGGCCATGCTGTTAACAAAGTAAATAAAACTTTATGAATATGTATAAT
This sequence comes from Nymphalis io, assembly GCF_905147045.1. Classification (NCBI taxonomy): domain Eukaryota; kingdom Metazoa; phylum Arthropoda; class Insecta; order Lepidoptera; family Nymphalidae; genus Nymphalis; species Nymphalis io. The sequence continues at coordinate 2,503,292 of NC_065909.1, forward strand.
ATTTGAATGTATCACTTAAGACAATTTTATACAATATATTTTTCTTTTAACCAAAAACAATAAATATTGTATAAATTGATTGCAACAATTAACTACGAATGTTCAATATTAGCCTGATAAATAAATTTTGCATTTGTTTAATAATTACTTTTCACAGATAATAAAAGACATAAACAACAGAAGTCAAATCCTTCAAGGAAATAAGGTTCATTATATTCCTGGCTGGGATTGCCATGGCCTACCTATAGAATTTAAGGCCTTAAAAACGAAAAAGACACAGGATAACGAACCTTCTGACCCTGTACATATAAGACAAATTGCCAGAACATTTGCTTTGGGAACTGTTGAACGACAGAAAGCAGCGTTCGAAAGTTGGGGTGTTATGGCTGATTGGGATGAACAATGCTACTTGACTTTGAATAAAAATTATGTACAAAACCAATTGAGACAGTTTTACAATATGTATAAGTCTGGTTTGATTTACCGAGCTCTAAAACCAGTTTATTGGTCACCTTCCTCCAAGTAGGTTATATATATTACAGTTGTTATTGTTAAATATGACTCTTACCAATATCATAAAGTCCTAAAGTCTTAGTGTGTTTAAATCATATCACGAATATTGCATCATTTAGAATTTCTGCTCCATGATAATGGGAATCGTAATTTAAACCATGTTGAGCGTAAAAATTGTAATCTTGATAAATAATTTAAGTGAAGCCAGATTTAATAAAATTTAATTATAGACAATTATATTTTTAATATAAATCATTGTTTATGATTTATTTTTTCAATATTAAGTTGTGTATTTTTTTAAATTTTTATTTTCAGAACAGCGTTAGCTGAAGCTGAGTTGGAATATGACCCACAATTCAAAAGTAAAGAGGTCTATATTAAGTTTGGAATGGATAAACTGCCAGAAGCAGCAAAAACTGTTGTGGGTGGGTAAGTTATTTATATATATATAAGCTAAATTTTTATTATTATTTTTAATATTATTTTATTATCTTAAGGATTAGAAATAAATAAACTTGAGGCTGCTTTGTATTCACTCAATTCCTTATTACTTTTCTTACTAAATAATTTTTTTTTCAAACATCAAATCTTTTGTTAAATGTCATTTCTAACTTTTTTTATTATCATATATAAACTATTACACAAAACTTAAAGGCCAGTATCAATGCAAACTTATCAAACATTAAAGAAATATAAATATAATTATTTCTTTACATATATTTCAATACATTAGTCATGTGTTATATTATAAAATCAATATTTATGATTTAATTTTTAAATATTTAAAATAAGAAGCTGCCAATATTGTTGTACATTTTTTTTATTTTATAAGTAGGCAGAAGAGCTGATAGGCCATCTGATGATGTGTGGTTAACACAGTCCATAAATTTTGGCACTGTAAATAGTATTAACCATTTTTATATCATCAGTGCCACCAACCTTGGAAACTAAGATGTAATGTCCCATGTCGGTAGTTACATTGGGTTAATTATCCTTCAAGCCGAACATTCAACACAACTAAGTATTGCTGTTTGGCGGTAGAATAGGTGATGACTGGGTGGTACCCACCAAGACGGGCTTGCACAAAGCTAAGCTTTTGCCACCCTTTAATATAGTTGAATTAAAATATCTTTCTAAGAGATACAGTAATAGTGTACAAAATCGACGTATATCGTGACCTCGCGTTATATGAGCCATCCCATGTCTAGGGGCGATGGTGACCATTTACTATTACTTTTTTTTTTTTATAGAATAGGAATGTGGACGAGCATATGGTAAATGGCCACCCGATGGTAAGTGGTCACCAAACGCCCTTAGACATTGGCATTGTAAGAAATGTCAACCATCGCTTATAGCCAATGCGCCACCAACCTTGGGAACTAAGATTTTATGTCCCTTGTGCCTGTAATTACACTGGCTCACTCACCCTTTAAACCGGAACACAACAATTACAAGTACTGCTGTTTTGCGGTAGAATATCTGATGAGTGGGTGGTACCTACCCAGACGAGCTTGCACAAAGCCCTACCTACCACCAGTGAAATTACGTAGCCCAACGCCGTATTTTATTAAAAAAAGTCGAAGTATTTGAATCAAGTATTGACTTCTAAATAAAATTATTATAGGAAGCCTATATCAGCATTAATCTGGACAACCACACCTTGGACTCTCGTAGCGAACAAAGCAATTGCCTATAATCCTAACATGATGTACTGTGTGGTCACCTTATCCACAAGAGCTGAACAGTTCCTGGTAGCCAAAGATCAGATTGAAGAGTTGAAGATGGTTCTCAGGAGTGAGATTGAAGTATTAGTGGAGTTTGAAGGTCAGTGTTGATTTAACAGTTATATTGTCCTTCTGACTGATTTAGTCCACGGCGGCCAATTTCGAAGGGGACTAGACAACTGGACTATTATAGTGCACAAGTAAGTGGGCAAACATGTGCACGTCAAGGTGCACTCTCTATTCCGTCACTCTCATAATCCGATGAGCAAATCCGACACGACCGGAAAGAGTTCAGGCGCATGAGCAACGGCTTTACGTGCTATCTGGGTTACGAGTACGCATATCCAACTTCCGGATTCCGGGCTGCTACTAAGAATTCTTTTTATCGCTCTGACCCGGGGTTTGGAACCCAGGACATCGGGATCTGCGGCATTATATCTAGCCCTTGATCAACAAGGCAGTCATTAACATTTCTTTTACTTGTATTATAATAAATACGAATATACTATACTAATTTGCACCACGCAAATTGTACACTAGGTATGGACAATTTACAAGACTTGACACAAGACAGTTATGATAGAAACTACGCTCGCTTTTAAGCGGTTTTCAAGCCAGTTACCCATCTTAAGTTTATGGTTGAAAATATATTTTTCAATTCTTAGGCAAATTACTCGGAAACTGTACATACAGAAGCGGATTGACTAACGAAATATTACCATTCCTGGAAGCGGGTCACGTTACGAAGGGTAAAGGTACTGGTTTGGTTCACACTGCGCCTGCGCACGGACCTGATGACTTTCTCGTAGCCTTGAAGAATAATATGACTGTCGTAAGTTTGATTTTCTAAAAATAATTCCTTATCCTTTATAATAGTCTCGAAAAACATTAATTAACTGTATGTTAAAAGTTGTGAAAGCGCGCCAAAGGGTAAACGGCAAAAACTTTTGGCGGTTAAATTAATAATAATAATATCCTGGGACATTATTCACACGCGGCCATCTGATTCCAAACTAAGCAGAACTTGTACTACGGAAACCAGACAACTGATATACTACACATACTACTTTTCTTTTGTAAATATATACTTATATAGATAATTACACCCAGACTCAGGACAAACAGACACGTTCATGCACACAAATGTCTGTCCTGGGTGGGAATCGAACCCACAACTTTAAGCGTGAAAGGATCTAGCAATCACGCCAAAGGCCCGTCAAATTTTTTTTTTTTTTTTATATGCCCCGGGATGGGAAATGACTCTACTCCACCTGATGGTAAGTGGTAGTAGAGTCCAAACGCGACGACGGCCAGTACAGTCGGGAAGAATGTTCTGTACTAGCTGTCCCCGCCTTGCCAGCCCGCAAGATGCCTCTTCACGCCTCGTTTGAAGGAACCCGGGTTGTAAGAGGAGGGGAACACGTGAGCTGGTAAGGAATTCCATTTTTTGGTAGTGCGACAAAGAAAGGAGTTGCCAAATTTCTTTGTGCGCGATGGAATTGATGTCACAGTTAGGCGGTGACATTGAGAACCAGCTCGCGTGGACTTAAGAAGGAAGGGGGAAGCAGGAATTAGAGAGAATAATTCCTCAGAGCACTCACCGTGATACAGACGATAGAAAGCGCTCAGTGCTGCTATCTCGCGACGCAATTGTAAAGGTTCAAGGGTGTTTGTGACCTTTACGTCGCCAATAATGCGTACTGCACGTCGCTGCAACCGGTCCAAGGCCTCCAGTAGGTACTTAGCGGAGCCATCCCAAAGGTGCGAGCAATATTCAACGCAAGACCGTACCTGTGTTTTGTATAACAGGCACAGTTGTTGTGGCGTGAAAAAACGCCGCACCTTGTTCAGAACTCCGAGTTTTCGTGAAGCTGTTTTTATAATAGCCTCGATGTAATCCCTTGGACTAAGGTCGTAGCGAACGTCCATCCCCAGCATGGCGATTTTGCTTTGTATCATCAGCGGTGTGCCACAGAGGGAGGGATGAGGGTAAAATGGTGACTTTTTCGCTGTGAGAGCGCACACCTGTGTTTTCTTGGCATTAAACTCAACAAGATTATCAGAACCCCATTTGGCGATGAGCTCTAATGTCCTATCGAGTTCAATAACAAGATTCTCCCGCCTCTCCTCAGTTTCCGCCCGCTCAGCCACTGCGCGTCCGTGGTATCCACCATGCACTGTACTATCATCCGCATAGCAATGTATGTTCCCAAGAGAGAGCATATCATTGATATGCAAAAGAAAGAGTGTGGGAGATAGCACAGATCCCTGGGGGACGCCAGCATTCACTACATAGAATTGTGAAGCGCAACCATCTACTAAAACACGAAGGCTACGCTTGTGTAGGAAGCTGGCAATCCAGGTGCATAGCTGAGCAGGCAATCCAGGTGCATAGCTGAGCAGGCAGACCATATGCCGGTAGCTTGGAGAGAAGACTTCTGTGCCAGACCTTGTCGAAAGCCTTGGAGATATCGAGGCTGACAGCCAACGATTCTCCATGCTTGTCGATAGCTTCACCCCAGAGGTGCGTTACGTACGCTAGAAGATCACCTGTGGACCGTTTTGGTCGAAACCCGTACTGACGATCATTAATTAGACAGTGATCTTCTAGGTAATGGGTCAGTTGGTTGTTTAGAATCCGTTCCATCACCTTACAAAGTACTGAATTGTTTATTTGTATATATTATTTTAGTATATTAGGGTTAATAATCATTTCACGCATACATTATTACAATTGTCACTTAAGTTTAAAGTAAATGAAAAACTTTATTTTAAATTATGTCTTAAGAATGAAACATAGACTAATTTATAACTACAACAACAATAATAGCCCACTGCTGGGCTAAGGCCTCCTTTCCCTTTGAGGAGAAGGTTTGAAGCTTATTCCACCACGCTGCTCCAATGCGGGTTGGATATACAATACACATGTGGCAGAATTTCAATGAAATTAGAAACATGCAGTTTTCCGCGCGACGTTTTCCTGCACCGTCAAGGATGAGATGAATTGTAAACACAAATTTATAACAGTATATAAAATTTTTGTGTAATAAGAAATCGTAAAATTAATATAAGTTCATTTTCGTGTAAAATAAAGCCTGTAAATGACCTAATTCTAGAAAAAGTTGGCAATTAGACCACCTGATGGGCACTACCACCCATAGACATTGGCGGGCAACTAGTATTATATAAAATACATTAACTATAATAGCCTCAATAGTTACTTTACCATTATTTACGTTACCCATATTTAAAGGGTATATTGACGTCCCCAAGTGACGTCACGGTTGCAGGTGGTGCTTATTTAGCCAATTCATTTTCAATTTATTCACACAGGAATGTAACGTTGATGAGTTGGGCCGTTACACCAACCTTGGACCAGATTTCGATGGCCTCCATGTACTGTCCCAAGGTCAGGACGTGGTTATAAAGAAACTCCAAGACTCTATAATCCACCAAGGCACGTATATCCACTCCTATCCCCTGGATTGGAGGACAAAGAAACCCGTCATCATCAGGGCGAGTCATCAATGGTTCATTGATACGTCGGTGTTGAAGGAACGCGCTTTGGTGAGTTTGTTTTTTGTTTTATAATAATTTGCATGAATTACATAATAGTTGCTAATTAAAAAAAAAACAGATAATTGTCAAATATATATTTTTTTAATGTTATAGATAGTTGGATGGATCAATGGGCCATGATGGTAAGTGGTCACAGCCCATAGACATTGGTAAAAAATATTAACCTTTCCTTGCATCGCTAAATTGCCGCCAACATTGTAAATTGAGGTGTTATGTCCCTTGTGCTTAGATACACTGGCTCAGTATTGCTGCTTAGCGGTAGAATATGTGATGGCTGGTTGGTATACCCACCTTGAACCTGGAAAATAAAAAGTTTTTTATTTATAGGTGGAAGTGATTGATACTTATATGATATCCTTAACGAACGCGTCTTAATTATGTTTTCATTATTTCTATTACGATATATAAAACGAAATCAAAAAATATATATTCTTGACTAAAAAGAAAAAATATAACGTAAAGGAAACAATTTTAAGGCGTAGAAGATTTTCAGGCAGCCCTGGACAAGGTGGCGATTCTGCCACCCTCGACTGCGGAGCAGTCCCGACAAGGTTTCAGAGCGCAGTTAGAGAAGCGGCCATATTGGTGCATATCCAGGCAGAGGGCCTGGGGAGTGCCCATACCCGTGCTGTACAGGGGCAGCGACGTCATAGTCGATGAGTAAGTGATTACTGTAACACGCAATATACAGCAGAAAATAAATAAATGACGCTCCGCCAAACATAGCACGCTATTTTTGACATCCGCCGGTCGCCACTTCTTTTTGTAAGGGCGGTCTTGTAACACTTTTCGCGTTAGCCCTCGGTGTTGCGTTTGAGTAAACGAGGGTGGCCGATAACAACTAGGTTACCATTCGTGCTAGATCGCCTACTCTCGTATACAAATGCATCATATACAAGAATAACTGACTGACTGACTATCGACTCAAGTCCAAACAACGGGGACTAGCACCATGAAAATTTGCATACGGGTTCCATGGGTTTGCATGGGTTTGTTCCTTTTACACAGTAGGTTAGTAGTAACGAAGGATATTTTTGAAAATTTTAGCTCTTTAAATACAAATACAGGGTTACAGGGTAATGTGTCACGATCCTTTTAAAGGGTTATAGTTCAGGACAATAGCTATCAAATGACCCCCAAAATGCTTATGCAAAAGTGTATCGTTTTCGAGTTATTAATTTTTTAATATTTTTTTTATTTAAAGGATGCTTAAGATTCTAAAATTCAATAAAAAAAAAATCAACGTATTTTCCCTATTTTTTTTTGTATTTCTTGCTAGGGTACATCCTAGTTAATAATAACCAGTTATAAAACAAAAACAATCTTCAAGCATTTTTAAATTACAGATCCAAAACTGTACAACTTTTCGATTTTTAATTTTGATTCTTTAAGTTACTCGCAATTTTTTTGTAAAAATCACTATGGCTCTTATCGTGCGGATCATTTTAAAAACATCTGCGTTTCCTTAGCTATCCATCGGTACATAAAAAGTACAGTAACAATCATAAACTCAGGAGAAAATTAGATAACAAAGAGACCAGGTAGGAAATTCTAAGAAATGCTATTGTTAAGAAATTAAATCTGGATCAAAGACAAAAGGACCTCAATGCAAAGTAGTTAAAGATTATTTTTAATAGGGGTAATAGGTAAAAAAGGAGAGATAAACCAGAGCTGTTTGTGGAATACTATTATCAATTCCTTTGAATTTACCGTCATTTTTTCTAATTTCCTTTTATCTCATTTCTTTTAGGAATAAGAGTAATAAAACCTTGTCGGGGTACATAATACTCACTGTACTTGCCCTGCTCGTATAGTGTGGACGCGCTTTAGTGAATATTGATCTCTTAAATTTTTGAAAAAAACCGCTTCGTTTACTGGACTCTGTTTCTTACAACTTCGTGACTCGGCTAGCTAAAAGGAATTTGTGATTTGTGTTTATGATAACTTGGCGCGTAAAAAGGACTATTATGGCTGCAGAACAAAATTCTTCTCGTCGTCCGTACTCTAATGAGGAATACGCTGACATCTTATTTTGCTATGGATATTGTAACGGTGACGCCGCAGCTGCTCGTCGTGAGTATAATCGTCGATTTCCGGATCGCCGGACACCTGACAATAGTGTCTTTATTGGTGTGTATCGTCGAATTTTAGAGAAACTTGTCGCGTGCAAAGGAGACAATCTGATTCCGGACGCCCTCGTGTCCGTTCTCCAGATGAAGAAGATGTAATTATTCGTCATTTTCGAGAGGACCCTACAGTTTCCACCAATATTGTGGCAAACCGACTGGGCGTATCTCAATGGAGAGTCTGGTTTACTGTCCACGCGTATACGAAATAGGGGATCTCATTTTGAACACGAATTATGAATAATAAACAGTGTAATTTCGAAAGTATGGAGTAACTAAAAAGATTAAGTATTTTGTTTTTGATTAAAATTCAAAATTGCAATGACAGCTCTGGTTTATCTCTCCTTTTTTACCTATTACCCCTATTAAAAATAATCTTTAACTACTTTGCATTGAGGTCCTTTTGTCTTTGATCCAGATTTAATTTCTTAACAATAGCATTTCTTAGAATTTCCTACCTGGTCTCTTTGTTATCTAATTTTCTCCTGAGTTTATGATTGTTACTGTACTTTTTATGTACCGATGGATAGCTAAGGAAACGCAGATGTTTTTAAAATGATCCGCACGATAAGAGCCATAGTGATTTTTACAAAAAAATTGCGAGTAACTTAAAGAATCAAAATTAAAAATCGAAAAGTTGTACAGTTTTGGATCTGTAATTTAAAAATGCTTGAAGATTGTTTTTGTTTTATAACTGGTTATTATTAACTAGGATGTACCCTAGCAAGAAATACAAAAAAAAATAGGGAAAATACGTTGATTTTTTTTTTATTGAATTTTAGAATCTTAAACATCCTTTAAATAAAAAAAATATTAAAAAATTAATAACTCGAAAACGATACACTTTTGCATAAGCATTTTGGGGGTCATTTGATAGCTATTGTCCTGAACTATAACCCTTTAAAAGGATCGTGACATATTACCCTGTTACCCTGTATATTAAAAATATTTTTATAGGTTTTCTTAATCTAGAATGTTTATAATCTAGAAAATTATCTTCGACTATGTTGTCGACGATAATTTTAAGCGTTCTTTAAAAAATCCATTCTAACTGATCTATAATATAAAAACGTTGTGGGTTCGATTCCCACCCAGGACAGACATTTGTGTGCATGAACATGTCTGTTTGTCCTGAGTCTGGGTGTAATTATCTATATAAGTATGTATTTACAAAAGAAAAGTAGTATATGTGGTACATCAGTTGTCTGGTTTCCATAGTACGAGCTCTGCTCAATTTGGGATCAGATGTCCTTGTGTGAATAATGTCCCAGGATATAATTATAATAAAAAAACTGGTTTAAACTGGTTACTCAGATTCAATAATATTTAAATTATAATTCCAAATGAAGACAATGTCCAATTGTTCCAGAACTATCATAGAACAGCTATGTGCACTTATAAGAAAAAATGACGCGGACGTTTGGTGGACTTGCGATGTGAAAGAATTGCTAACAAACGACGTTGTTAAGAAATATAATTTGGACACTCATGACGTGGCTAAAGGGAAGGTACGTATTAATTATTTAATGTTTATAACTATTGTTATTAACATGTATATAATGGATAAGGACTTCTGTTAATTTAAATCAAATCAAATAATATAAATAAATATATTTATATTTATTTGGCACAGATGACTAATGCCATTAGTAAAAACAATACATTATTATAGAAAAATATTATTGACTATAATATTTCAAAATTCGTGCACGAACAGAGTAAGTAGGTTCAGATAGGTACTATTAGTTAATAATTTTATTTTTTATTTTATTTTATTAGGATCTCCAACAAGGAATACACATGACAAGCTTTAATATAATATAAGTCTATGCGCTCCCTCAGATACAGGAAACCACCGCATCCATCACATATAACTAAGTGACAGCTAATATAAATAGTAAAATTAACAAATTTAAAGTGATATGACTAAAAGAACTAAAACAAAAAACAGAACTTATGTTAAATGACTAAAATTTAGGAATAAAATTTCAAAAGCTAAAAATTAAAAGTAATACAAAGAAATAATAATAAGATACTAAAAATACAAATAGAATGAGTGAATTAACGTATGTAATTTATTTTAAATATTGCTTAAGATTTTCTTTATATGTACTTAAATTAATGGCAATATCCAAGTTGTTGCTTTTTGAGAGTTCATTGTATTGTGTTCATTCATTCATATTCGAGGTATACCAGAATTGTGTCCGAGGTTGGTTTTAAATGTGGGTATTTGAAAGAAATTGTAGGCACTAAGTTGGGGTAAACGAGACGGAGTATGAACAGTTAAGATGAGGTTAATTCGTTGCAGTCAATGCTACAATTAAATAGCTTATGAAGGAAAACAAGATCGTGTATCTTTCTAGTGAGGACATATGGTACTGATTCAATCTATCTTCACAGCCTCCAATTACCCTAGATAAGCTGTCGCTGTATGATAGATGATAAACAAATCTTTTTTGGATCTTCTCCAACATCCCCACACACATCATATTACGGGTTCCACACAATGCAATTGTATTCCAGGATTGGCCGGACAATGTTCTTAAAAAGTTTCAATTTTGTAGAGCACTTTTTAAAATCTTTGCAATTCCTTAGAACGAAACCAAGCATTTTGAAACCCTTAGATGAAACGTACTTTATATGTTCATCAAATTTTAGCTGACGGTCCATTAAGACACCTAAGTCGCGAACTTTGTCAACACAAGTTATGTTTTGTTCGTCGATGTAATAAGTGTTAAGTGTTATAGGCTTATTTCGGCTAAATTGTATGTAGTAGCATTTATTAATATTAAGAATTTTATTTCCTTTACACCAAAGTGAGAGACTATCAAAATCTGCTTGGAGTTTTTGAGCGTCCAATTCAGTTTGTATATCTTTCATTATTTTTAAATCATCTGCAAATAGGTAAATAAAACAGTGTGTGACGTCATTTATAAAACCATTGAAAAGAAGTGGACCGAGGTGAGCCCCTTGTGGTACTCCTGATGTTGCTGTGAACGATTTTGATTGAAATCCACATACTACTAATTTTGAATGTCTGTTACATAAATAAGACTTAAACCAATTGAGAATAGAGCCACAAATACGAAATAGGGCCAGCTTTTTTATGAGCAAGTCGTGGTCAACTTTGTCGAATGCTTTGCTAAAGTATGTGTAGACTGCGTCGACGGGTACTCGTTTGTCAACAAATTCGGTTAAAGCTGCAGTAAGTGATATTAGGTTGTTGGTTGTGGATCTTGTTTTGGTAAACCCGTGTTGGTGATCGGTAATGTGTTGCTTGAGATACCATGTTCGGTTACCAATTTTTTCAGAATTTTACCAAATATTACGAGCATAGAGATCGGCCGATAGTTGGCCACCAAATGCCTATCCCCCGATTTAAAAATTTGTACTACAAGAGCTTCTTTCTAAGAATCGGGGAAAACTCCTACTTGTAGTGAACGATTGAAAATGAGCTGTAGAGGGAAAACTAGAGGCTTAGCACATTTTTTGATAAAAATAGGGGCTATGCCATCGCTACCAGCGCCCTTACTTTAGAGAAATTAATAGTTGAAAAGGCAGAAGACGTAATAAATTTATTACCAATCATCTGTTGTTGTTGACTTATAGGCAGGTACACTTGAGAAAAATTATCAGCAAATAAGTTACAATTATTACGTTCTCCTGAGGCCACTATGTTATTATGTTGCATTTGGGCCGGGAATTCAGAAACTCCCTTACGCTTAGATTTAATAAATGACCTGAGAATATTTTTGAGTTTCGTAGCACAGCACTTTCAATACGAATTAAATAATGCTAAATAACTTAATAACTTTCAATAGTAATTAATAACAATAATAACATATAAATAAAGATTAAGTTAGTAATTTTTAAAAAAAAATCAAATTATATTCTTAAGTACATAATTGCTAAATAAATAATAAAAAAATTATGTAAGTGCCTTACGAGAATTGATGTGTAAGCATGTGAGTTCATTCACGCACACATTGACGCACTTATTGTACAGTAACAGTAACAGTAACAGCCTGTAAATGTCCCACTGCTGGGCTAAGGCCTCCTCTCCCTTTTTGAGGAGAAGGTTTGGAGCTTATTCCACCACGCTGCTCCAATGCGGGTTGGTGGAATACACATGTGGCAGAATTTCGATGAAATTAGACACATGCAGGTTTCCTCACGATGTTTTCCTTCACCGAAAAGCACGAGATGAATTATAACAGAAATTAAGCACATGAAAATTCAGAGGTGCTTGCCCGGGTTTGAACCCACGTTCATCGGTTAAGATTCACGCGTTCTTACCACTGGGCCATCTCGACTTATTGTACAGGTTGATGTAAAAAGTATTTTTAAGTATGAATTTGTAATTATTTTTCAATATTTTTTTTATTCTATATTTGTTATTAACTTAGCTAAATGGTTGATTATATTTTGCGGTTTTTGATTATATATTTGTGTCAGATGAAGCGGTTTCTTAATTGGAATGTATTATCAGGATATAATGGATATCTGGCTGGACTCAGGACTCTCATGGCAGACCCTTGGAAACAGGAAGGCTAATCTGTATTCGGAGGGCGTGGATCAGTTGACGGGCTGGTTCCAAGCTTCACTCCTGACGTCGCTCGCGTTAACGGGAGATGCGCCTTATGAGTAACTATTTTATTTTTTTATTTTTTTATATGTCCGGGATGGCAAATGACTCTACTCCACCTGATGGTAAGTGGTAGTAGAGGCCAAACGCGACGACGGCCAGTACAGTCGGGAAGAATGTTCTGTACTAGCCGTCACCGCCTTGCCGGCCCGCAAGATGCCTCTTCACGCCTCGTTTGAAGGAACCCGGGTTGTAAGAGGAGGGGAACACGTGAGCTGGTAAGGAATTCCATTTTTTGGTAGTGCGACAAAGAAAGGAGTTGCCAAATTTCTTTGTGCGCGATGGAATTGATGTCACAGTTAGGCGGTGACATTGAGAACCAGCTCGCGTGGACTTAAGAAGGAAGGGGGAAGCAGGAATTAGAGAGAATAATTCCTCAGAGCACTCGCCGTGATACAGTCGATAGAAAGCGCTCAGTGCGGCTATCTCGCGACGCAATTGTAAAGGTTCAAGGGTGTTTGTGACCTTTACGTCGCCAATAATGCGTACGGCACGTCGCTGCAACCGGTCCAAGGCCTCCAGTAGGTACTTAGCGGAGCCATCCCAAAGGTGCGAGCAATATTCAACGCAAGACCGTACCTGTGTTTTGTACAGCAGGCACAGTTGTTGTGGCGTGAAAAAGCGCCGCACCTTGTTCAGAACTCCGAGTTTCCGTGAAGCTGTTTTTATAACAGCCTCGATGTAATCCCTTGGACTAAGGTCGCAGCGAACGTCCATCCCCAGCATGGCGATTTTGCTTTGTATCATCAGCGGTATGCCACAGAGGGAGGGATGAGGGTAAAATGGTGACTTTTTCGCTGTAAGAGCGCATACCTGTGTTTTCTTGGCATTAAACTCAACAAGATTATCAGAACCCCATTTGGCAATGAGCTCTAACGTCCTATCGAGTTCAATGACAAGATTCTCCCGCCTCTCCTCAGTTTCCGCCCGCCCAGCCACTGCGCGTCCGTGGTATCCACCATGCACTGTACTATAATCTGCATAGCAATGTATGCTCCCAAGGGAGAGCATATCATTGATATGCAAAAGAAAGAGTGTGGGAGATATCACAGATCCCTGGGGGACCCCAGCATTCACTACATAGAATTGTGAAGCGCAACCATCAACTAAAACACGAAGGCTACGCTTGTGTAGGAAGCTGGCAATCCAGGTGCATAGCTGAGCAGGCAGACCATAAGCCGGTAGCTTGGAGAGAAGACTTCTGTGCCAGACCCTGTCGAAAGCCTTGGAGATATCGAGGCTGACAGCCAACGATTCTCCATGCTTGTCGATAGCTTCACCCCAGAGGTGTGTTACGTACGCTAGAAGATCACCTGTGGACCGTTTTGGTCGAAACCCGTACTGACGATCATTAATTAGACAGTGATCTTCTAGGTAACGGATCAGTTGGTTATTTAGAATCCGTTCCATCACCTTACAAAGTACTGAGGTGATAGCTATTGGTCGATAATTTGCCGGGTCAGACCGATCCCCTTTTTTGGGAACCGCTTGCACATTAGCTCTTCTCCAAGCCTCCAGCACACATCCCGAAGAGAGAGAAAGTTGGAACAGGCGCGTTAACACAGGAGACAGCTCCGCCGCGCACTTCTTCAGCACAATGGCTGGTATTCCATCAGGATTTTTATTTGTTTATATATTAAAAAAACTTTATGTATATAAACTGAGTGTCCTATACTTTCCTGCGAATGTAACACCACAATGAAGAAGAAAGTTTTTTTTTAAAAAAAACACCTAAAACGTCTGCATAGATAAAAAAAAACATAAAACAAACAAAACTGGTTAGCATTTCTTAGGACTTAGTATATAGGTTTTTATTACATAATATATTTATTTTTTTAGAACATAATAACATGCTACATAAATTTAGCACCGGATTATTCAATTTACTTTAAATCTTAAATTTATTGTTATATATTTTTAAATCTTAAAATTTGTGACATTTGTTTCACTGCGTGTCAAAAGTCTGTTTAGGAGAAATATCTCGAACTCATTTCAGCTTACTGAACTGATTTTGTGTGTTTGTTTGGATTAGATAGGATTCGGTCCGGAGGACATTATTTATTAATATTATTTTATTTTTTATTTATTTAATCTAGGAAGACAAACAGTTATAACACGTACAAAAATATTTTTCACATTAAGAATACATCGTATACCAATTAAGTCTTCACAAATAATTAAATCAAAATAAAAAACAAATAAAAATTAAAGATTATTTAACATTTTACGAAGTAAGAACAATTAATTAATAATTTAGTAAAAAATAATAAATATACAAATTCAAATTCTATTTAATTTAAATTATATTTTAGGTCGATCTTCGTACACGGCTTCGTGGTTGATGAGAAAAAACGCAAAATGTCAAAATCGATTGGTAACGTCATAGATCCGAAGTCAATTATTCAGGGTGATAAGAAACAATCAGCTTACGGTGTTGATACGTTGAGGTAAAAATCATTCGTTCCTTTTCACATTGTTCATTCGTTCATTGATGAAATATTATGAATCTGTTTAGTATATCTGTGTGGGTATATCTTGGTACTGCTCACGAAAAACAATGGTGTGAGTGCCGATGTACTCACGAGAATTGACGTGTAAAATATATAGATATGAAATCTTACTCTGACGTCATCTGACGGTCGAAATCTTACGCTTACTCGTCTGACGCTCAAAGTCTCAGTTACGTGTACCGAGCGCTAAGATGAACATCAATAACAAACAGCAAAATGTATTTCGGTTTGAACAGCGAATAGAATGTCCGTAAGGGACATTACATCATGAAATTAAAAAAAAAATCTTTGATTAGTATACTTTTTTACACTCATTTTAATTACGAGTATATTATTAAAAAGAAAATAAAAAGTTTATTTTATTATATGTAGAATGTTCATCCGGTCAAAATAAATTACATAATAATAAAATAAATTTATTTTGTTACTTTTATAAAGTTTCATAGGACACAAACAAACTTTTTTTCCTTTTAGATGGTGGGTGGCCAGCCACGCGACCCAACATTCCCAAATCGTAATAAGCAAGAAACTTCTAGAAGAGTGCCAGAACGAAGTCATCAGAGTTCGTAGCATATATAGGTACCTTTTAGGAGTCACCGGTGACATGGAAAAAGCAGATTTCAATAATAAACCGAACTTAAACTACTTCGATCAATACATGATCAAAGAATGCAACGATTTTTTAAACCAAATAAATAATCATTATAATAATTTTAGGTACAATCATGTAGCGCAAACTATATTGAATTTTATAAGCAATAAAGTATCAGGATTGTACTGTCACTGTATAAAAGACAGACTGTATTGCTCTCCAAAGGGTTCTAACGAGCGACTATCAGCTCAATACGTAATTCATACGATATTGGTCTCTCTGTCGAAGGCTTTAGCACCCATTTTACCTCATTTAGTCGAGGAGGCATGGCAGTACCATCCCTTGTATGATGAACCGTTTTATTTCACCAAAGAATTCTCAGTTTCAACGTCAACTGACATTGATAGTTCATTAATGGACGCCATTTTGGATATTAAAAAGGACGTAAATGGCATGTTGAAAAATGAAAATTTAAAGAAATACGAACTGCATTTAAACGTCAATTCGGAATTGTATGAGAAATTGAATGAATTGAACGTGACCGATGGTGTAAATGATAGTGTGCTCTGTGAAATTTTGGAACTGTCAGCTGTCAATTTGTTTAGAAATGGCGGGAAAAAATGGCAGATCGAATTGGTACAGAGTAAAAAGCAACAGTGCTTGCGATGCAGAAAGTATAATGCCATGGACGATAGCGATAAGTGTTTGAGGTGTGAAAAGGCAGTGGCCTTGTTATAAAATGTTTTTATTTGTATGTTAGCTTTAGATGTATATGTGTATAAAGTTAGGACTATTCAAATATAAATGCGAAAGTTTATCTGTCTGTTACGCTTTCACGTATAAACCACTTTGACCGACTTTGAAGAAATTGCACCCTTTTTTAACGCGTTTCCCCCACGGGAACAGTGTGCGAGTGCGCCTCGAACATCAGAGTACCTACTAAAAAATCAGCACACTTTCCGTCTTAACGAGGAGCGCCATGGGTTCGCTTGCGCATGCTACCGTGACGCTCTGACGTAGAAATTGCACCCTCCCCCAACACGCAAAAATGAAGAAATTGATGCCAATATGTCTGCTCAAGAAATGATGTTAAAAAAATGTTCTTTTTAATTAGTTTGAGAAATATTTATTAATAAAGATGATTTAACCGACTATTTCTTTCATTTCAAAATCCCTAATTGTCAATGAGTTATCTTATGTTCACGTGGTAGCGTTAATGAGCCAGCTGAATTAGACGCGTTAGTTGAAGTAGCGAAGTATTAATTTCGGTCTGATTATGATAATTTATGGTTGAGATTTAAAGCTATATACTGAGTCATTGGCTCTCATGATGAAGTTCGTACTACTTGAGCACAATGAACAAAATAAAACAAAAAAAAAATGTTCAAAAATTAGTATGTATCTTATTAATATATTTACACTTTGTCACGTCAAATTGAACTTATATGTAAGTTTAAAAATACTTATGCTATGATAATATTATAAGACAATATTATGGAATTATTTGGACATTAGTTAAATCTTTTAAGTAATTACGCTATAAAAGAAAATATATGATGCGGTCTCCTGAAAATGATCTATTTTATCCACAGCACATATACCCAATATATTGCATATATATATTGCAATCGAAGGAGTAAAGATAAACAAACCTTAGATGAACATTATTCACACTATTTGTTATAGCTCTGCTGTATCAATAGAAAGAGTTCTTGATTCATATATATTTGTTTATAACACATAATTGGCTTGGTGGTCTGGGTACCTACTTATTAAATATTCTACCGCCAAACAGCAGGGTTAGTGAGTCAGAGTTACTAAGGGCACAAGGGACATAATATCTTAGTTCCCAAGGTTGATGGCGCACTGGCGATGTATCTATATATATATGTATGATGAATCGTTAAAATTTCTTACGGCGCGGAAATCGGTCAGGATATTGTCCAATGGTTTTACGTGCTTTCTAAACTCTGGGCTCTAATAATTTATAAACATACTAACTAATAGCTGTAGCTCGACCCGGGTTCGAAGCCCTACTTCTATTAGACCACCGAGGCACGAAGCCATAATGTAATACGTATACTGCAGTCGAGTAAATAAAGGATGTAATAAAACGAATAACATCCCCCTCATATTTGCAGTCGTTTCTCTAACCATAGCATGTTGCATCATTTTGTTATTAAATTCTTGTATTTTCATTTCTAATACGAATTCATATTGAAATATGCGGAATTGTCTATTTGTTGGTATTTTTGTTGCTTATATTATGTTATTATATAATATAATGCGATAAATATTAAATATGGATACGAAATTTGCGTTTTATATTTTAGAAATTGAATATAGATAATTTTTCATTGACAATAAATATTTGATTACTTCTATAATTTCCTAACGGATAAGACTTGCAAACATAATATGTGAATCGAAAACTTGGATAGCCTAGCTGAATATATTAGGTTCAAAGTTTTGGAATAAATTATTCCTTTCGTGGTCAGCGTTGAATAAAATAGAATGGAATCCCGCGGAAATAGATCTGCACCGATTCCTGTATGCATTTAAATATTTTTGTAAGGATATTTCATTTAGATTGTGTTTGTTATTATCGTATTATTTCCATGGGCTCATTTCTACTAATTTATAACGATTACGATACGTTCCCGATTCAAGTCCAATCCAACTGACTAATCTTTACCTATTCGGATCTAAAGCAAACCGATATGACGTTACCATATACCGCGATGTCAAAACAAAACTTAATTGTAAACTTTTATATCGATTATATTAAAGAGTAGGAAAACGGATAAATGGCAATGCTAATGCTTCGATTTAATTGCAAAGTGACAATTTGTTAGCAGAATTCCTCCAGTTTTCAATTATTATCTTTAAAATACTTTTACTTTATTGTACACCACAACACAAAGAGAAAAATACAAAACATGTATACTGCCTAAATAAATGTACAATTATGGCGACCTTATCGTATTATAATATATGGTATTTATAAGTTATAAAATTAAAGGTAGAAATATATTTGTGTTTCTCTCATTCGTTGCACTTAATTGTCCAATAATTTCGCCCTTAAAGTTAATCTCTATACTCATCGGGCCACTCTGTATAAGTAATAAGTTTCGATATTTTTTCTTCTGTATATTAGTCCTGTATATTAAAAATAGGCTGTGACTGACGTACATACAACTATAGTGTATTGTTTTTTCTTTGGCTGTAAGGTACCTTCAAAATTAATTTATTTTCTTTTTTAAATATTTCCATACGGTGAATATATATAGAAAAAGAATATAACCCATTTTATTTCTTTTTCTATCGTGTGTCTAAAGCGTAAAATATTCTGACAGTCACTTTAAAAGGGGAGTGTTTTTTTTTCTGGCTTGTATTTACGCTATTTGAGCGCAAAATATTCTGCCAATTAATACGGGAGTAATCGGTTTAAAATTCAAAAGTTTTTATCATAGATATCAGTAGACAGAATACAAGGTTGCCGTTGTAAAGAATGGTTAATATTTCTTAAATCGCTTATGAATTTAGCCACTTACTATAACGTCGCGCATTTGCCGGTCCGCCTTTATATTTCATATATATAAAAAAAAATTTAGAGTTAACAAATATCACAAATGTCTGAGGTTCGGTTTATTTATTTTGTTGTAACGTTATAACTGTATTCGAAAAGTAATCGAAAAATATTAAAGTAGCAATCGAATATTAGTTGAAGGCTGTGTATTAACAATACCGGACGTCCGAGCGTGACGTGTGCCGGACAATCGAATTGGAATCGATTAGCGACAGCCAATCGGATATCGTACATGAATTGATGCTATTGGAGATAATTAGTATTCCATCAATATTAAATACATGTGCATATGTAATTACTATATAGCTTACATAAGGGATGTTACTTAAATAAAACTTTC
Source organism: Nymphalis io (assembly GCF_905147045.1). NCBI lineage: Eukaryota > Metazoa > Arthropoda > Insecta > Lepidoptera > Nymphalidae > Nymphalis > Nymphalis io. Next base: position 2,522,910 of record NC_065909.1, read on the forward strand.
TACTGGTGGTAGAGCTTTGTGCAAGCTCGTCTGGGTAGGTACCACCTACTCATCAGATAGTAGTACTTGGTATTGTTGTGTACGCTCGTTCGCTTTCCTATTATATATAAAAAAACATTATCAAACACTGGGGTCTTTTGCAGAATTAAATATATAATTATTATCAAATTATATAATTTACAAAAATTATACTACTAAATTGTATTGTAGCATTAAAGTATGGGACATAACATCTTAGTTCCCAAGGTTGATGGCGTATTGGGTATGTAAACCATGGTTAACATTTCTTATAATGCCAATGTCCATAGCGTCGGTGACCACTTACCATCAAGTGGCCCATATACTCGTGCGCCTTCCTATACTATATAAAAAAATGGGATTTCTAGTTCGATCGGCTCGACTGAGCTAAAAAATCGGAATTTTAAATAGAAGCTTGTAATATTAAAATATATGACTGTTCAAATGTTTAAATTTTATTTATTATTAGCAAATCCCGCGGCTTCGCCAACATGAAATTCAGTTAGTGACGATAATCTTTGAAAATCTGCCATTTTAACGCACATAATGCTTATTTAAATGATACACATGAAATATTTATATTATAAAAATGGCTGGTAACTCGCAATTATATATAATAGTTTTGTAGATTTCTACAGATAATGATACCCGTCTACCTATCTAAGTTTTGGAAACCGTATAAAAATACGTTAATTTGTGTTACGCCTCATAAAATTAAATTATATTTCGAAAACAGAAGACAGCCGGTTAGTGATAAGAATTTTTTTACTATACATATACATATATACTTAAAGGTTATTATGTTCTTGAAAAAATCGTTAGTGACTAACTAAGCGTAGCCTAAGCACTCGTCTAGATTGTCTATACATAATAATGGAATTGCTTGCAAGACACGCCATTGCTCTTGTGATCGTTTTGAGTTTGAAATTATATTTTTATATACTATTCCTTGCAAATAAAAAAACCAATTTGAAAAAAAAAACGCGTTAAGTTATTCCATATGCTAAAAGGGCTAGTTTTATTGTTCTTCACTAAACGATTGTCTAAAACTGTAGTAAAAATTGCAAGATACTAACAAGATATGAAATTAGATTTAAAGCTTCTAAATGAAAAGAAGAAGTGTTCACTAATTACAACACATTTACACAATATTAATTAGGCACACGGACCGTTGGCGTGGTTGGTAGATACCATTCACGCCGCCTTCGGCGAACCCACAACCTTTTGTGGGTTCGATTCCCACCCAGGACGGACATCTGTGTTCATGAACACGTCTGTTTGTCCTGAGTATGGGTGTTATTATCTATATAAGTATGTATTAACAAAAGAAAAGTAGTATATATAGTATATCTGTTGTTTGGTTTCCATCGTACATGCTCTGCTTAGTTTGGGATCAGATGGCCATATGTGAATAATGTCCCAGGATAATAAAAAAGAACATGTTACTACATTATTAAAATTTGGTAACGTGCAAGCTATTGATCTATTAAAATGGTTAATAATTAATATTGTTTAGAAGATGTAACATTCTTGCCATCTCTCTCTAACAACAATAATATTTACACGAATAATGTATAATCTGTGTTAGTATAAAGACGCAGGTGTCTGTTACGAGACGGGAGTTGTCAGGGGACTTACGAGAATTAATTGTAATGTTTAGTTTGTTTAAGTTTGGTGGTGGTTTTCAATTGGAACTATAACATGCTAACCATGTTTAATGGTCTCAGACATTTATTATCTTAAAAGATTTTACAAAATCACTTACGAAGAAAACTGCAATTATAAATGTAATAAAAATTTCGTAAGCCAATTAACGTGTTAAGCATTAGTAACGAATGCAGGATAAGTGTCCAAAGAAATAATAAAATATATTCGATTTTTATCACTTCATGCGTACGCACAAAAATATTATTTGTATACTACATTGTTTATGGTGTTTGAAATTCAGTAATTATATATGTATATATAATAATTTACTTTTATTCGGAAACATATATGGTTAAATTGATATGTTCTTAAGGGCTAGGTAAATTCGATTATATGAACATAAATAGAAACATTATTTTTAATTATTATAAAACATCGTTGTTTGTTTATACGCTTCCAATTTTTAACAACTCATCATTAGGTGCTTACGTGACAACACGTTTGTTAGGCGTACAGAATTTTTTTATTAATCAGAATTATATATATATTTTTTTAATTCCGATTAGAAGGTTATTCCAACGCGCTGGTTGGCTGGCTCCAATCCTGTTTGGTGAATACACGTGTCATCAACACATGCAAATTAGGCACATGAAAAAACAGTTTTGCTTCTCCGGATTTCAATCTTCGGTTATGGTTCATACGTTGTATACATTTTTTTTTCGCGCAGTGGAAACTTTTAGAAATGTAACCCGGCTCCCTTGTGGGAACCGAGTTATGTGGGATTCTTACCCACTAAAACCACTGCGATGGCCGTCCTCAACACGAATCGGAGAGGCTGCGGGATCGTGTTAATATAACGCACGTGACCTCTTCAGTGCTGTGTTCCGCTCGTTGCTAGGCGCAGCTCTCCTCAGGCGTTCTGACCTTATGTCGGATAAACTCGATAAAATAAACAATGTTTTCCTTTCAAAATAGCTATTGTGTGTTGTTAAACCATTTTATTGTTTATCGAGATTGCTGATACACTGGTCTCTAAGGGTTAATAAAGGCCAGATGGAGTGCGTGGTTTATTTTAACTAGACGCTTATTTGATAAGCTACCAGCTGGTCGACGTAATTTTGCACATATGTAATAATGAATATATTTGATAATACCAAAATCCACCATATATATAATATATATAAATGCAAATGTAACTCTCTGTCTGTTACGCTTTCACAGCTACCACTGAATCGATTTTGATGAAATTTGATATGAAGCAAGCTGAATCCAAAGGATCTTTTTATACCTAACATTTGCCCATTCCACTCAAAGAGTACGCAATTTGATACGGTTTCACGTATTAACTACTGAAATGGTCATCATGAAATTTTGCATACATAATTATATAACCTAAAAAACCTAACATCACACACGCGAGCGAATTCGCGAACGGGAACTTGCAACTTAAATTACAAAATACAACCTGTAATTACATTATTATTCGTATAAAGTAAACGTATCAACAGCGTAAGTTGTTGTGTTTAACATAATTTAATTTACTGGTGGTACAGCTTTGTGCAAGCTCGTCTGGGTAGGTACCACCCACCCATCAGATATTCTACCGCAAAACAGCAGTACTTGTTATTGTTGTGTTCCGGTTTGAAGTGTAAGTGAGTCAGTGTAATTACAGGCACAAGGGACATAACATCTTGATTCCCAAGGTTGGTGGCGCATTGGCAATGTAAGCGATGGTTATCATTTCTTAGAGCCAATGTCTATGGGCGTTGGTGACCACTTACCATCAGGTGGCCCATATATTCGTCCGCCTTCCTATTCTATAATAAAAAATAAAAAAAATATGAAAGGATATATATTTTTAATTAATCAATCATCCATCGGTTTTGTTTTTATGGAACAGCATACGAAGATGAATAAATACAAGATAAAATGAAACGTACTTAAATGTACGAATGGGTAATCATGGATACAATTCGAAAACTAATAATGGTAAGATAGAGTCTAAGTGTCCCACTGAAGTAGCAACCAAGCGTACAGTAAGCCGATTTGATTTTCTGTTTATCTGTATCATTATACATAACAATAGCTTCGGATTGTGTCTGTTCATTGCGTTCATATTTGAAGATATCATTTATATAAGTGATATTCACGCTAAATTAAACTGTAAATTTAAAGTGGATGAAAGTATTATGTACTATTGTATATAACATTATATATATTAAAAGCAAAATTTTTAAAGACAAAATTTGCCGGGCCGGTTGGCGTGGTTGGTAGATACTTGCCTTTCACGCTGAAAGTTGTGGGTTCGATTCCCACCCAGGACAGACATTTGTGTGCATGAACATGTCTGTTTGTCCTGAGTCTGGGTGTAATTATATATATAAGTATGTATTTACAAAAGAAAAATAGTATATCAGTTGTCTGGCTTCCATAGTACAAGCTCTGCTTAGTTTGGGTTCAGATGGCCGTGTGTGAATAATGTCCCAGGCTATTATTATATATTATATAAAATGTTATTTTGTGTGTTTATTTAATTTTTATATAGTAGTAAGTAGTAACAGCCTGTAAATGTCCCACTGCTGAGCTAAGGCCTCCTCTCTTTTTGAGGAGAAGGTTTGGAGCTTATTCCACCACGCTGCTCCAATGCGGGTTGGTGGAATACACATGTGGCAGAATTTCGATGAAATTAGACACATGCGGGTTTCCTCACGATGTTTTCCTTCACCTAAAAACACGAGATGAATTATAAACAGAAATTAAGCACATGAAAATTCAGAGGTGCTTGCCCGGGTTTGAACCCACGTTCATCGGTTGAGATTCACGCGTTCTTACCACTGGGCCATCTCGACTTATTTTTATATGTTTGATGTATATTTATAAGTTTTATATGTTTAGTAGTTTCATCATTACAAAAAACTCTTCATTTACTAGTATAGATTTATTTATTTAAAATTATGGTGTTACGAAGTCAAGACTTTGGAAACTGATGAGTTATAAGCTAGCCACTAGACCAACGAGGCAGTCTGTATTTAATAACCATATGGTCCAGTGAAAGATAGGTCTTGATGTCACCATCAATGCTTCCTCATCACACCGCCGTGTTCTACCTGCAAGAATTATCGGTAAGTGCTTGCGTCAGAAGTAGATAGAAGTTAGCAGACAAACGGCCAGGTTTAAAAATCGATTTGTTTTATTTTACGCTTATGCTAATCACTCACAATTAGAGCAAGTCTGCAAAGAGGTTTTTAAAAAAAATAAATCAACGCAATGTTACGGGAAATATTAGTTTAGCTAAATACATACATACATGTATATGTCAAAAGATAGAAGTCAATTCTATGAGCCTTCAAATCAATTCGACACTATAGAGAAGGTTACATTTCTGTTCATGTCACGCACGAATATCGAGCTACTATGCCTAGATTAATATTAAAAGTGAGCTTTAATTCAGATACATTTTTTCACGATCCATTCGTCTGCCATCAAAGTCATTCGTTCATTTTTAATCTCTTCGATCATTTCGATGTTTCATTATGATAGGATTGATATATCAATGACAGTTTTCAATGAAACTCATCACGTGATTGTCGCGCAACGTGTATGCAAAGCTTCATGATGATCGGTTAACCAATTGAGAAAAGAAATCGTAACAAACACACTTACTTTCGCATTTATAATATTAGTTATTATTAAATATAATTATAAACTCTAAAATATAACATTATATATTATTATTATCATTTGTATAAAATACTAGCTCAACAGTTGCCATATATACAAAATAGTATATGTCTTTCCTTGAGTTTAAGCTTACTTCATACCAAATTTCATCAAATTCGGTTCAGTGAGCCGCGAAAGCGTAACGAACGGTCAGAGTTTTTTCGCAACTATAATATTAATGTAGATTATGATGGGTTCTAGTTTAGGGATATTGACATTTCTGCAAAGCTAAAACTAAGACAGATAATATCAGTGAGTTACACGTATTTGACAAGGGTTAACTCTTAAAATATTATTCATATCGAAAGCGTTTATCATTTATAGGAAATTTTATAATATTTAACAGCCATGATGGCCCAGTGATTACAAGGCAAAAACATTTTTTTATATAATATAAGCAGGCATGGGCAGATGGGATACTTGATGGATATGGTAAGCAATGCCTACAGACATTGGCGCTGCAAGAAATATTAACTATTCCTTAAATCACCAATACGCTACAAACCTTGGGAACTAAGATAATATGCTCCTTTTGGATGAAGTTGCACTAGTTCACTCACCTTTCCAACCGGAACAAAACAGTTTGAAGGGTCAGTAAGCCAGGGCAACTATAGGCTCAAGTGATATATTAAGCCTTAGTTCCTAACTTGGTGGTTATAACATTGGCGATGTAAACGATGGTAAAAATATAACAGTGCCCATGTAGATGTCGAAAGGCGACACGACCGGAAATGATATTGGCGCAGGACCACCTTTGTGATTTTTGAGGCAAGGGAGAGAAAACACTTCCAACCTCCAAATTCCAGGTTGCTACTGAGAATTTTTTGACATTAAAACCTAAAAATGTTTTAGTGCCCCGACCTCAGGAGCAATCAGAATGTCTATCGATATCCGTGACCTGACTGACGTGACGTGACCTGACGTGAAGACAGTTAGCAATACTGAGTCATTTAATACTGTATACAAATAACATTCCAGTAATTAAATAAAAAAACACTAAAAAACAACAAACAAACACACTTAATATTGTAAGTTGTTGTCAAATTAGTTTTTAAGTATGTTAAATAAAAAAAAATACATTTAAAAGGTAAAAGAAACCGTAAATTGAAAAAAAAAACTTACCCGTAAGTTTTTTAACCACGCACATACTTGATTTGTGATGGCTGTAGCAGACATATTGCGGTCCTTACGACCCCACCCGAATAAATCCAACGACTACGCGGATTTATGAACTCGTTGAGGGTTAGGTTAAGTAAGCGCTTAATTTAGTGGCGAGCCTTTTAAATTTATAAATATTTATCAATGATTTACAGTTTAATTCATTTTAAGAAACGATAATAACGATGCTTTTTATATAAACTATATTTTAGAAATAAGATTTAACCTGTTCTCACTTCGCATGATTAATATATGGGTTACACTACATATACACTATAATGTATTTTGAAATAATAATATATTTAATTGTTATACTTTTTAAAATTATATAATTGTTGTTACACAGTTATGGGTTCTCGGAAATGGCTATAATTTAGGCATAAGTTTTGTATTTAGATAAGGTTTTTTTTTCAAGATGACGTCTCGAGCGGTTGTCACCCAAGGTCGCAAGCATGGAATATTAATCAGGACATTAACAAAGCCCTTTTATGTCTTTAATGGCTGGACTGTTACAGGAAATAAATAGTTTATACATCGTGTCAAATGAAATGACTGCAGACTATGGAACTGATGTTTGGAAATGTAAAGTGGAATGGAGAAGAAAACTTCGAATCAGTAAGTAAATATGAATACTTATTTATACATTATATAAATAGAGTAAACAATAGATACATAATATAATGTATTTTTTATTTTGTACATATATACAAATTTAAGCCTTTAAATATATATATCAAAATTTAAAATAGTTACTGTATAAATCGTGACCGCGTGGAATGGTGGCAAGAATGCTAGAAGCATTTCCCCTTTTGAATTGCATTTCAAAGTCCTTACTGATATTGATACTAAATTGTATGAATATATTCCATCCTCTGGACGAAAAATGACTAATGATCTGGGTTTCCTGGGTGTCCAGTAGAAGCAATAAGACGGGATGCTATATTTTTAATGAAAGTTTTTGCACAACTACTCCAAGGTCCAAGAGAATACAGACCTCCAAATCAATATATAAAGCATGTCATGTAATGTACTAGTTGTAAAATGTTTTCTAGATGTATCAGGAACACTGGATTCGGGCGTTCGTGATGTATAACTAATGCAGATATATTCCCTGGCTAACTGTATCTGGGTGAACTTACAGAGTAATATAAAACTTATCCGACAGCGACAACGACAATAATAAAAAAAAAAATTATAATTGAATTGAAAAGAAATATATACAATCATTGTAATGGTTCGATAGATTTACCTTGATGGATTTAAGTGCGCATAAATAATTGGCTGGAACAAGACAATTTATATATATATATATATATATATATTTTCAGTCTTTTGTCGTCCACTGCTGGGAAAGCCTCCTTCATAGAGCGCCAACCATCCCGATCTTGGTCAGTCCACATCCATCCCGTACCTCACACCTTTTTTAAATCGTTGGCCCACCTTGCCACAGGGATTCCTATATTACGTTTGCCCAAGCGCGGTATTGATATTTTGGATAACGTTTATTGCTCAAGTAAATTAAGTAATATTTGACTTTTATTTCGACGTTTATTGTGACGACGGACTAGTGAAACTCAAATTGGATAATCTTTATTTACCGTACCGTAACAGCCTGTGAATGTCCCACTGCTGGGCTAAAGGCCTCCTCTCCTCTTTTTGAGGAGAAGGTTTAGAGCTTATTCCACCACGCTGCTCCAATGCGGGTTGATAGAATTCACATGTGGCGGAATTTCAGTGAAATTAGACACATGCAGGTTTCCTCACGATGTTTTCCTTCACCGTAAAGCACGAGATGAATTATAATCACAAATTAAGCACATGAAAATTCGGTGGTGCTTGCCCGTGTTTGAACCCACGATCATCGGTTAAGATTCACGTGTTCTTACCACTAGGCCATCTCGGCTTTTTATCAAAGTGTAGTATCTTTATTTAGTCCCCAAGTAAATAAGAATCTTAATTATTATTCCGAAAAAAGGAGATGATAGAACATTCATTTTAATTTAAATATGTACTCTGGATTTTGTTACTCTGTTTCCAACTGAACAGATTCTAGATAGCTGTGGTTTTAGTCGAGGACCGGCATCGATGGGTTTACTGCACGTTAACGTAGTACTATTTACAGTTGTAAGTAATTTGTGACTTTTTAAATATTAAAAACATACGGTTAAATTGTTAACTTAATTTGTAAGTCATGGTAGATGAGTCTGAGTGATTATATTTATGGTAAATCTCTTCGGTTTTCATTCCTACATTCCGCTTCATATCTCATATCACATGGACCGTGTTGTCCAAATGTAATGTTCCAATCCACAAAAACACTAATAAATAATATTAAGATTGGGAGGAGAAAACAATTTTTATTGATGTTATGGATTCTAATACGATTTCAGCCGAGAAGTAACGTCATAGTTATGTTTTCACAAAATTACCATTCGCAGATTTTTTTTAATAAGAAATATCTAATCTCTAACAGCGTCCAATGGTTATTTGTAGGCGCTTAAAGAACGTAATTCCTGAGGCTAGTGACAGCTCACTATTTAGTTACAAAACATAGATAACACACACTGACAGGTTAGCCCTCCCCTTATTCATAAACTCACAATTTCAATGACGATGACGTCTTAAGCCTATATGGCCTGACCCACAGAATTTATTCACCATTAGACCTTACGTTTAAGACGTCGTTGAGTACCCACGTCAAACGTGACGCTGTCAATATCCTTACAACCAAAAATAATACAGACCTCCAATTCAATATCAGATTAACAAGAAATAATATAAAAGATTTTCAAATCAATGTCAACTTTATAAACCATTAATTTGCATCAATACCATTTTTTCGTTTTGATTTATCAGCTTTTAAATAATCCTCTAAAACGATATTTTTAGTAATGTTAATGTACCTTATGAATTACCATTTTTTTTGTTTATTATAGTATTTTGATTATGTAGCGTTGCCTCCATTATATATCATTTCCTAAAACATAATGCTATATTGTTAAATATCATTCAATGTAGTATTAACATTAGTGTTCTTTTCTTACTTTTTTAATTTTTAAAAGAGGTCAACAATCGTAGATAATATTATCCTCGCCGACGTAGTTACTTTTGTAATTAAAACTAATCTCAGAGTTTGTAACCTGTTAGCAGCTTGTTATAGCGAAGATTGCTTTGTTTTATGCCAAGAACTCTAGAAAATCCTGCAAGCGAACCCGCCGAGAAATGTTTTTATAGATATTTGAAATTTTCTTTGGTATTTAATGAGGATATCAATATACTCGTATGTTATCAAAATATGTTTTTTCTTACTGTTATTTTTTATGCTATAGGTAAGTGGGCGGGCTAATGGGACAACTGATGTGATCATTACCATCAATAGAAATTGGTGATGTAAGGAATGGCTAATATTTTGACGAGCCTGTTGGCGTGGTTGGTGGATGCTTGCCTTTCACGCCGAAGGTTGTGGGTTCGATTCCCACCCAGGACAGATATTTGTGTGCATGAACATATCTGTTTGTCCTGAGTCTGGTTGTAATTATCTATATAAGTATGTATTTACAAAAGAAAAATAGTATATGTAGTATATCAGTTGTCTGGTTTCCATAGCACAAGCTCTGTACAAGCTTAATTTGGGAGCAGATGGCCGTGTGTGAAAAATGTCCTAGGATATTATTATTATTATTATTTCTTGCGTCACCAACCTTGGGAACGAAAACGTTATGTCCCTTGTGCCTGTAGTGATGCTGGCTCACTTACCCTTCAAACTGGAATACAATAATATTAAGTATTGCTGTTTAGCGGTAGAATATCTGATGAGTGGGTGGTACCTACCCAGACGGGCTTGCACAAAGCCCTACCACCTAGCAAACGAAAATTATCGGCTATTCTACTATGTATATAAGTCAAACAGGAAAAGGTGGTGGTGGTAGGTTGGTGGAAATGAGTAGTTACTAAGGATCGTGCCGGTTCTTCTTAATAATAATAATAAAAAATAATAATAAATAAATAGTAATATTCTTCGTAGAATATTATTATTACTTATATTATTACTTATTTCTGATAGTGACTGATTGTAACATTATCTATAGGCCCGATAGCGGGTTTTTTGGGTGTTTTCCCGTTCATTATAATTTCAAAATAGTTAACATTTAAACAAAAAAAAAAAAAAACAACCGACTTTACTAAATTATACCCTTCCAAATAAAAAAATATTTTTCCGAATCGGTTCTAAAGTGAAGGCGTTCTGAGGTATTCCACAAATAAAATCCAACCAAATGGAAAAGGAGAAGGCGCCTTGCGAGGCGAATTTGAAGTCAATTACAAATTTAAATTATACCAATTTCCTGATGAAAAGAAATTTCGAATAATATATTTAATTAAATATTATAATAACGAATAACGCTTGCGTTGTCATAGCTCTCATGCGAGCGACTAATCATATCTGGAGTTTCACGTAAATAATTTGAAGAGTTAAGACCTAACGGTGTAGTTAGAAACTTTGTGCAGAATGTAGATAGAATTTGTTATGAGACAACAATGGAGTCAAAATGGGGGCAAACTTTTAAAGCATGTTCCAAAACTAGTCGGGACGAGGCGATGGGCGCGGCTCGATTCATAATATGTTGTATAGATACAATTTTATCAAAGTATCACAATAGCTATTGCCCGATGGATAGTCGTGAATCGTACCTAAAGGTCGCGGGTTCAAATCTAGACAAGCACAATAGAGTTACTATGGACTTAATTGATTGCCTCGTTAGTGGCTATATATTAGGCCGTAGATCCCGAGGTCTTGGGTTCAAACCCCAGGTTGGGCCAATGTTATGGAACGGATGACCGAAAACGAAGACAGCTTCATTTTGCAACACTTCTGTTTGGCATTGTGAAATAAATAATTCTATACTGGTTATATGACAAACATAGAGCGCTCGACGATAATATACGAGACCAGACCACCCTCATATACATATGTTAAAGTTACAATCGCGTAACACAGCTGCGTTTCGAGGTAGTTCCATATATAATCAAGAAGTGCTGGAACCTAACGCTTCGTAACCTAATATTATACACATATAGAGTTTGTTTGTTACGCATTCAAGTATTAACTCCTCAATCGATCGTCATGAAACTTTGCATACACGTTCTTAGGGGTACAGAAAACGACATAGCACCTACGTCCCTTCACATACGGACGAAGCTACGGGCGGAAACTAGTTTTGTAACAAAATGTATCTCTGTCCGATAGTCCTTCACGGCTTTTTTTTTATAGAATAGGAAGGCGGAGGAGCATATGGGCCACCTGATAGTAAGTGACCACCAACGCGCATAGACATTAGCATTGTAAGAAATGTTAACCATCGTTTACATCACCAATGTGCCACCAACCTTGGGAACTAAGATGTTATGTCCCTCGTGCCTGTAATTACACTGGCTCACTCACCCTTCAAACCGAAACACAGCAATACCAAGTACTGCTGTTTTGCAGTAGAATATCTGATGAGTGGGTGGTACCTACCCAGACGAACTTGCACAAAACTCTACAACCAGTAAAGCATATCACTGAACTATACCACTGAACCGATTTTGATGAAATTTGGTGTGACCTAAGCTCAAACTCCAAAGAAGGACGAGGTTATGGACGAAAAGCAGTAATATATATTTTATTGTATGCACTTACCGGTATTCTTATCCGCTCCCCTCATTTCCGACCAAATTACAAAGTGGAGTTTGTTCTGAATAATGGTTTATATAATATCATGTACTATTATAATATATAGCTTAGTGGGTCCAGTGATTAGAACTCGTGAATCTTAATTGAAGATAACGAGTTCAAGTCAAGGCAAGTGCTGCTGATTTTTCATTTCACATAACTAGTTGTTTTTTTTCTTCTAATCGACTGCGTTTATTGTAGATTTATTGCTTACTAGCTAAGTTAAAGAATTTATTTCTCATAAAGAATTACAGAAGCCTACCCGAAGCTACCCGTCTTTACTTCGCACGGAGAATAAAGTTAACATTAAGCATTTATGTCATAATACATACAACCGTAATGAGTTAACACGGAAGTAAAGCTTCCAGTCGGAATGTATTTCCGACATCTTCTAAATTTGTCGTTATATTTCAGTCAATTTTCACAAAATTTTAATGAATTGTACGCTTAAGCCTTCCTCGCGAAACACTCCGTACATTGGTGAAAACCTAATCCTTTTGGTAGTTCAAAATCGAAATTCTCTTTTCAACATAGAAGCATTACACTTACGATTAGTTATTGATTGCAAAATGGGAAACTACCACCAGTTCGGAAAAAATACCACGTCCTGAGAAGATATACAGACAAACAAACAAGGAGAGACTTGTTTATACTATGTAGTGATATTGTTTAAGAAATAAATAAATTTTATTCACTCATTCGTCATATAGTAAACAGTATATAGTATATTTCAATCTATATTTCATAACAGTTTTCGAGTGCCGCTTCGCTCGCAGTTGGGCTTATAATTACTAATTAAAAAATAATTCTTGTCGAATAATTCTCATTTCAAATTAGAGTATTCTGATTTTGAATCGTTAATTACCTCCTCCATTTTCCCTCCTTCCAGAAATTTCCAAGAAACCTTTACGTGACATAATAAACGTACCCTACTATACAATTGCCTTTATATACTTATCTGTCTGACTTAACAATCATTGTGGCTGTCGAGTCAGACTGAACGAACGATTTTATTAGTAAAGATTAAATCTGATGTGACTCAATGCTTGGACATGAAGATAATAAAATGGAAACACGGAAGAGGTGGTATAAAATCACGGAATTTAATTATATTTTTAAAATGTAATTTTGTCACGCACAAGACGTAGGTATACATTTTTACTGCCTTTTAGTTGAACTAATCATTTAAAACTTTAACACACTACGAATATTATTTGATGTACTTACTACGTAAATATATATGTACTTTTTTGTAGGTAGGTGGACGGGCAAATGACCACGAGAAATAACTGCCACCGAATTAATATAAATGTGAATATTTTGTTTCATTGGATTTATGAAAAAATGACGGAATTGTAAGGAAATAAATAAATAATAAAATTATTCCGTGTGTGATGAGGTGAAGTTTGTGAGGATGAATCTTTGTTAATCATTCCCGCAAACTACTGAGTGGATTTGAATAAAACGTCTAACAGAGATAACTTATACCATGACTCGCGGGCTTTTACTCGCTTTGGTGTTCCGTATATATATTTAATATTCCTATATACATAAGTATTCTTATATGGCGCTAAGTTGCCATATTTTAATACTTATTTTATTTATTTTTCAGTATTTCTGTTTCCTGCATGCCCCGTTCGATATTTAAACGTGTTTAAAAATTATATTTCAGATTTTGTGTAATATATGCGTGCATGTTACGTGCCAGTATTTTTAATACTCTAATCTGATTATAAATAAACAAATCCGTTCTAACTTACAGATTTAAGATCTAAAGTAGCTTATTTGCTCGTCTCTGCCTATTTATATTCCTCTAGTATTTTATCAAATTATTTTTCTATCGCAGTATATTTTTTTTTAATAGTTATAGCTTTACGCTCTCGACTATTATATGGTCGAGATAATTACGAAAATTAAGCATTCAGATCAGAAATTTTAATCAGAATAAAAATGCAGATTTCTTAATAAATTAAATAGTTTGAGAAATATTTGTAATGAAAATAAATACATTTGAATTTATGCCGAGAAACCAACAGAAAATATTACTTATATAATATATATATATATATATATTAAAGACATCAGTATTACAAACAATCTAATTAATATGTCAACATACTTTATAAATTTAAATTTGTATCACACGTTTCGCAGATGGAAAAAAAAAATTCAATTCCAACAAAATGTATTAACGCACCGGCAAAATGGATTGCGGGCATTTAAGGCTCATTTGAATTCAGAGTCTTCGCATTCGAAATTCGAATTTGTATTTGGAGGGAAACGCTAATACTCTTGATTATACTGCATTCATTATAAGACTGATTCAAGAAGTTTTTATTCATCCGTCGGTTTGAGTGCGACGTGATTTTATTTAAATTAATTAGTATTTTCAAATCTTATTAAGAAAGATAGAACAAAAGATATTAATTTTAATGTAATCTAGTTAAAATTAGTTAAACCTGTAAAGAGATAGAATACCGAATTTGAAAATTTTTGTATTTTTTTTTTAAATGTTATATCTTTTGCTTTTAATCTCGTCTTCATCAAAAGATTGTAACTAGGCTGCACTATGGAGATAGATACCTTTGCCTGAATAATGGCGGAAAAATCAAAATGACACTTTTTCTTTAATAATTTAGTATAAAATTTAGTTATTACCTTGTTTTTTTTTTGAGAAATACATTATATAAGTTACGGCAGAAATATCTTGACTTGTATTAAGGTCTTCGTCTGCGGCTCAGACTTCATAATCTCTTCCAGCAATTGCGACAATAATTTTAATTGTTTTTACACCACAAGAGTGGTAAAAACGAAAAAAACAACTTTGACATTGAATTGACGCGATATCATTGGTCAAGATCTTGAATATGGATTCGTGAAAAAAATGGCGTTTTGAATGTCGACGAAGTTGTTATCGGAACTTTGGGAGTAAAGTTAAAGTGGATACAAGTAGTTAAGTGCAATGGTGTTTTATTATGAATTAAGGTTTTTTAATCATTAAGTATTTGTAGTGGATACAGCAGAGCTATAAGCAAATCGCATGGAATACATAAATGTCAGGTTTGTTTATATTTACTCCTTTTTCGATTGGAATAGGCTGTTAAGTATTCTTATACAAGTAGGTTCCTTAAAACAAATTTGAATCATCATTTTACAAGATAAATATGGGCTAATATCTAATTGATATTGTGTTTTCTTGTATTGTAATAAAATTCACGATTAATGAAATTGCTTACGGCCTAAACGTTGTTGAGCGGGCGATTAGTTAAACAATCCTGTATCTACTTTCGAATCTCAAATCAATAATGCTAGAAAGAGTGAACCTGTGTTCATCTAAAATATATTTGATACTTGCACGTTTGTAGTTTTGATATATATTTTTTATAGCATTATTGCATATATATAAATATTGTCTTTTATATACGAAGCATGGATTTATTCTTAGGCAACAAGGCAAAGAGGCTCCGCTAGCCGAGCGGCCCCACCCAGCTAAATATAATATAATTTTACTATAACAGTTTTGGAGTGGGGTACTCAAATGTCAAAGTGTCTAGGGTCAATTTCGGGTTTGCATATACCATATAATATAAACGCATTCAATATTGGCATTCAGTGGACGAAATTATGTGACAAATGTATTGGAACCTCATTACATAATTTTATGAATATTGCCACGTATTATAATTGGATATGTCACACACAGACAATTTCAAAATGTCTGATAGCGAAATTAATTCAATAATATATTTCTAAAATGGAAAATAAAACCTAAAAATGATTATAACATTGATGTAACATATAAAGATATATTAATACTAATACTTGGAAATGTCTATATAATTTTCGTGATTATTTAAAAACTTTACCAAATTGTTGCGTTTCAATAAAATGGGTAAATTGCCGTATCTGTACACCGACTCGGAGGAAACGGAAGATACATCTAGTTCTGTGGAAAACATTAAGAAGAAAAGGCGATTGTCGTTAGTAATTATAAATGTTATCGACTTTTTTATTACTCTGCTTATGTATTAATTATTTGATTACTGACGGATTACTCGAATTGGCTAATATTAAAATTTCTCATCAATTAATAATAATTACTTATATATGTGTATATTTGAGAAAGAACCACCTAAAGATATACTTAAAAACCAAAGGTTATCTAAATAAAAAATGTGCCAAGCTGTGAGAGTCGTTTTCGAGCTAAACAGTATATACATATATATAAATAAATATATATACAAGAATTCTTCATTTAATATTATTATAAGATTTGTTATAGTAGTTGCGTACGACGTGACGTCACATCTTTTGTCAAGCCAAGCCATTCAATCTGGGTCTGGGTAACTACCTCCCACTCATCAAATGTTCAACAGCCAAACAGTAATACAAATATTGTGTTCAGTTTTGAAGGGTGAGTGAGCTAGTGTAACTACAGGCACAAGACATAACATCTTAGTTCTCAAGGTCGGTGGCAATGACGATGTAATGAATGATTAATAATTCGTACAGCGCAAATGATTATAGGCGATGGTGTCCATTTAGCATCACGCCCATCTACCTATTCGCCTTCCAATTTCGTATAAAAAATAATAATTGAGCAGCTGTACTTCCTAATATAATACAATAAATGCAAAACTGTTTGATATTATGTCCTTGAACGACAAAAAAAAACTTATCTCTTTAGTAATCTTATATATAAAAAGTATTTTCATAACCCTAGGATTTTAAAATTCGCAAACGAAAATATCAAAAAGAAAAAATGCAACGTCCACAGTAAGTCAAAAGCGGATCCAGATTTCCGAAGCCGGAGCCGTTCCAGTCAACGGATTTTCAAGCAGAAGCTACGCGGTATACTGAAGCACGCTGAGAGAGAATGTAAGTTTACAAACGTGGATTATTAAGGGTAAAAATTAAAGCGACATCAGACCATGTGACAGTAGATAACAAGATCGCAAAACAAATATTTTAATACTTTCAATATAATTCGTAAAAAATACCTTTACAGGAAATTGATCTGTGTTCCTAATATGTAAAGGGCATTATCGTATAGCTTGGTTGTAGAGCTTTGTGTACCACCCTCTCATCAGATGTTCTACCGCTAAATAGCAATATTTAGTA
This sequence comes from Nymphalis io, assembly GCF_905147045.1. Classification (NCBI taxonomy): domain Eukaryota; kingdom Metazoa; phylum Arthropoda; class Insecta; order Lepidoptera; family Nymphalidae; genus Nymphalis; species Nymphalis io. Next base: position 2,540,284 of record NC_065909.1, read on the forward strand.
TTGTTCTGTTACGGTATAAAGGGTAAGTAAAGTAAGACCCAGTTCTTAAGGTTGGTGACGCATTGGTGATAGAAGGAATGGTGAATTTCTTACAGTGTCAATGACCATAGTCCATGTGTAGTCCATACCTAATTTTACAATAAAAAATTGCATGAGAAATACCTGTAAGACAATAGTATTTTTATTTTGCGAATTCGATTGTGCATCTTATTAATATGTTATTAGAGATCGATTGCCATAACAAATATTTTCAACTCTGGTGTCAGCTCTATTTGTGCCCGTATAGCTTATTATCCTTTCAATATATATGTATATAAATGCTAATGTGTTTTTGAAGCTTTTGCCGCTACCATGAATATTTGCTTATCCCAAAAGCTGAATGGCTGATAATGCCTAGATGATATGATGATAATTGTTTTAGAGTTAATAAAATAAAATAAATAAATAAATTAAATTTTATTTTATTTTGTATTAATTAGAATATTTTTAGTAATTTTTTGTAACGTAAACTTTGCATGAATTTAATGAATTATTTAATTTTAATTTGTACCTATATCAATTCAAACTATTTGTGTTTTTAATTTTAATTTTATTAAGTGCATGTTTATTTTTTTATGGTCTTTAATTTGTACCAATTTGGACTTTTTTTTTTTTTAATCTTTCTACTCATGTTGCTATAATTATGTGTTAATGTATTTTTAAAACAAATATTGTAATTGTTGTGGCTACTTTAAAAAGCTTCACATGTTAGCTATTTTCACTAAATTGTTTTACATTTGTCATTAAAACATGTAGTAGCTACTAGTGGTCCTTAAAATAAATAAAAAAAAATAAAAAAAATGAAAAAAAAAAAATGGAATCGAACGAATATATTTGAATAGTATTTTTCATATAATATTGTGTAGACGAATTCGCTGACGTGTATAGCTAGGTATGTACTCGAATGTAAGCTAAGTTCTTTAAAGGTAATTACCTAAAAAGTGTTTTAAAACAAGCACGCCGTTAATAACGATAAATAACGTTACACAGTAAAGAGCACTTTATTTCATTCAGCTACTAACCTCTAAAAAATCTATTAACTTTGCATATTTTTCATAAAATTTACGTTTAAAATAGCACTTTTATATTCAAAAATATAAGCTCTTGAATTTTGTAGCGGTGAAATATTACGCAACGAATAAGTTACCTGATGAAGTAATTTTGAAACAAATAAAATCGGAACGCCAATCTTTGTATATATATGTATATATGTTATGTACCCTAGGTATTTTTTTGTTTCTGAAATAGTAGTTGAGAAAAGTTTACGAGTGATTTGATAATCATGGGTTACTTATTAAATTAAAATATATCCAAGTGTCATACAAAAAGTCGAGATGGCCCAGTGGTAAGAACGCGTGAATCTTAACCGATGAACGTGGGTTCAAGCCCGGGCAAGCACCTCTGAATTTTCATGTGCTTAATTTCTGTTTATAATTCGTCTCGTGCTTTTCGGTGAAGGAAAACATCGTGAGGAAACCTGCATGTGTCTAATTTCATCGAAATTCTGCCACATGTGTATTCCACCAACCCGCATTGGAGCAGCGTGGTGGAATAAGCTCCAAACCTTCTCCTCAAAAGGGAGAGGAGGCCTTAGCCCAGCAGTGGGTCATTTACAGGCTGCTACTACATCCAAGTGAAATGGCGTGACGCTAATGATATTAGTTCGTTAAGCATATATTTATGTTTATTAATTAATAGGCAAAGTCAAAAATATCCGTGAAGTTTTATTAAAGAATATATACCATGTAAATATATTCATCCCGAGAAGTTGAAGGTTTAGCTTGAATTAAATATAAGTAACTGAGGTTAGGTATACCAAGGCACATTTTCTTGTCATTATCTTTAAGTAAGAATTGTTAGTCTATATTCAAAATGGCGACAAGATTCCGCCGTCGCGATCGCCGCCATTTTAAACGATGAATAATGTCTTCCGATTTACTCTGTTACTTTTAAAAAAAAAAGGAATCAGGTAGTGTAAATTTATTCAATTTCTTTATTAATATTTTTTCTTCTTTTTTTTTCCTTAACATTGTAAAAATTTAGGGATGTATATAATACCCATCTATGATTATTTTAATCGTCTGTATTGTAAGCTTTGGATTTAATGAGATTAGGCGTTGTTTGTTACCAACGAGGCAGTCAAAATTAGTACGAGTATAATCTAATAAATAATAAACAATCTTTTAGCATCAGACGAAGAAGACAGTGAGCCGACACGACTATTCCGCTCCCAAGATCGCTGTTTCGTTGGCCAAGTTCCCAGGCCTGCGGGGTCGAAGCCTGGCCGCGGCGGCGGTGTTGCCATCGTTGTGCGGAAGAATACTAGTGTATGTAAATAATTATTTTCCATGTTTGTATGTGGCAATATTTAAAAATTCTGCGTTGGTGTTATTAGATCATTATTATATTATTAGTGTTATTAGAAAAAATATATATGATCTAATAAAACAAATAAATATGTAACAACAAAACAAATGAATAAAAATACTTGGAAATTGTTGTCAGCTAGGGGCGAATCTATGCTAATACGTTGTTTTACGCTTTTCGATTTTTAAATTATTGTTGTAGCAATGGAAATGAAATGTAAATTAAACTTAATATATATTTTTTATTAAGCTATAGAAAATTAGTATTCACTTCGCTGGCGTTTTGGAGAGAGGGCAAGTATTAGATATTAAATAGTAGCTAAATGTCCTAGGTGTTCAAGCTTGCTTTATACCAAATTTCATCAAAATCGGTTCAGTATTTAAGCCGTGAAAGCGTAACAGACAGACAGAAATACTTTTGCATTTATGATATTAGTATTCATATACTTTTTTTCCGTATAGTTAAAAGTATGTATTGCTTATCTCGCCACAAAGTTACGTATAATTTACTACTTATCTACTATAATATTTTTTATATATATAATTCAAAGTGCTTGAAACCACCATACCGTACCGTAACAGCCTGTGCATGGCCCACTGCTGGGCTGAAGGCCTCTTCTCCTTTTTTTGAGGAGAAGGTTTGGAGCTTATTCCACCACGTTGCTCCAATGCGGTTTGGTGGAATACACATGTGGCAGAATTTCAGTGAAATTAAACATATGCAGGTTTCCTAACGATGTTTTCCTTCACCGTAAAGCACGAGATGAATTATAATCACAAATTTAGCACATGAAAATTCAGCGGTGCCCGCCCGGGTTTGAACCCACGATCATCGGTTAAGATTCACGCATTCTTACCACTGGGCTATCTCGGTTCAACCATGGAACCATGCTTAAAGTTATTCAATCGCTCGACTGGTATCGAATTTAACTTCAGTGTTGTTGTTGTTCCGTCTTCGAGTACATAACCCGTTAGCACATATTATATCGCTTAATATACTATTAATGATATATATTGAAGCACTTGTGTGCATATGTCTTTGTGTGTACGTTTATAGCAATATATCTATGTATATTTCTGTGTATATAAATGTTGCATGTATAAAACTATATTTATGTAATGGTTACCGACATTGTTCAATTACACTAATTAAGATAACAATAACAATAAAAAGCAATTACAATATACAATATTAAATCATACATAATTAGTTTTCGCCCGGTTCTAAGAGGGTTAGTTCTTAGGTATAAAAAATTAAAAAAAATTCCTTTCTTGGGGTTCAAGCTTGATTCACACCGAATTTCATCAAAAATGGATCAGTATTCTAGCCGTGAAAGCCGAGTTACTTTCCCATTTATAATATTAGTATGGATTAAAAATGTTACTAGATACAAAAAATCCTTACAATTGTTAGGATAACGAAAACTTAGTATCCTCGCCAAGGTGAGACGTTACTTTACTCCAGAACAACTGCTCAGCTTATATAAAGCACAAGTGAGGTCATGTATGAAGTACTGCTCTCACCTTTGGCATGGCTTTGCCAAGAACCACCTTCGGGCGCTAGAGTTGATTCAGGGACGTGCCAGAAGGCTGATAGGAGACGACACATTGGTCGAGTCTAGGCTCCGAAGTCTTGAACATCGACGTGTGGTTGCATCACTCTCAGTCTTCTATCGGATACATTTCGGAGAATGTGGTCAGGAATTACTCGAACTGATTTCTCCCGCCCCCTTTTTACCATTGAACTTAATGAGATAATTTCACTTACTAATAATACTCTTAAATAAAAGCCAATAAAAAAAAGTATTTATGTTAAGTCGATTTTTCCAAGAGTATCTTGTTTTCAACATATAAACACGTGGCTTTTTAACTCGCAAGGGTATATTTACAGTAATAGGTATATTAGAATGTAAAGATTCTAACCTTTCTCGTGCCAGCTCTATACGTTATAAAAGCTATTTTCCAATTTTGACCATATTGTAAATGTTATAAAGACGATTTTAGTGTGAAGCTATTTATCTTCAGCGTCGGTTAGTTCCGTCGTATGTACTGGTAGGATGCACGTGAAATAGGGCTTAAACATTGAAAGTGAGGGTGATAACGGGACGATAGGGAGCTCTTAACCGCGATGTAAATAGACCTATGAAATAATAGAGTCGCACTTATATTTAAGAAAATAATTTATAATATACGAAATTTTTGTTTAATAACTTTGCATAAGTGGTTTGTATCAATTTTGATGTTGTGGGTTTTGGGAGTGGTGATGCAGTTGAAGATGTTTGTCGTTTTGCGAGTTGAAATGTGAAAAATATAATATTCAGCTTTGAACTCAACAATAACTCAGTTTGAATAATAGTAATATTTAAGCTATCTATAATTTATTATTATTTTTTTGTTTTTATGTTTTCTGTAAAATTTATATTTTGTCTTATATTTATTGTTTTGTCCTATTTAAGTTGTAATTTTTATTTTACACAATTTTTATTTCATGTGAATTTTTTGTCTTGAATGAACGTTTTCTAGTTATTATTAATAATAAATAAGTCATATGAAATAAAAAAGAAATGAGCAATGTAGTGGTCGCAGTATAAATATATTACCGTGTAACTAACTACCGTTTATTATATACATTACCGAGTCGTTTTACTATAAATTATTTTGATATAAAATAATGATATGTCTATATGTTATCAAGTCTTTAACAAGAACTTTGTATCGTTGGATAGTTTTGCACTCGTTCGCTCCATTTTTCACTACAAGCTCCCATCGGATCTCGGTTTAAAGCCGAGTGAAATACGAAGGCTTCGACTTTGATTCCCGGATGGTTTCCAAAACGTATTTATTACGTATATAAAGCCCGTTACATACATTTTCGTTTTAGATTTAGAAAATGATAAAATTTATTGAAGGAAATAAAAAATAAATTAATTTTGTAGTTTTTCATGTAGATAGATGTCATATAATAAAAAATTAAGATCCAAGAGGTCTTGAGGTCAGTGGGATCAAATCCAAGTAAGTACGTCTGAGTTTTCAGTTTTTAATTTGTTTTTCGTTGACGGATATCATCGTAAGGACACCTGCGTGCATCGGATGAAATTCCACACGTGTATCTAGTGGAAACAAGAAAACGCAAGCGTAACGAAAAATTTCGTGCAATAATCTTCAAATATTGTCCTAAGCAGAAAGGAAACCTATGCCGAGTTGCAAAAATGGGTTGACTTACAAAAAAAAAAATCAGCAAGATAAGTATATTTTGCTCTAAACTGACAACCACATTTTTGATCTAGTACCTTTATAAGGCCACATATCTCGAGCTCCAATAAAAAGTTTTTGAGATTTTGTTATATTCCGGATTCTGCAAGTAACGGGACTCCTACGCCTGAACTCTTTCGGGTTGCGTTGGTTTTGCCGTTCCATCGGATCATGAGAGCAAGGGAATGGAAATCGCACCTCTGTTTGCACACACACTTGTGCACTATATAATATGTTTCGCGAAAACATATATAATATGTTTCGCGATGTTGGCTTGTCTTCCTTGAGAATATCCGCCGTAGCAGAAATTTGTCAGTAGGACATCAATAGTGCTCTTAAAATTTTCCTTTTTATTAATTATTCGAGTGGTTAGTACGACAATTGTTACTGGTAACGACCATAAATACACAGAGGCTTGAAAACAATTCTTATTACCAAACATTGTCAATATTCGCATTATTATGTTAAGGAATATCCTAAAATATCGTACAATATGCACGAAATTATTGGACTTTATCTGAATATCAACGCTAGGTGTCCGAATGGTTTGAACGAATTCATTGTACTATTACATTTTCCACTGAAATGCGTTTTGATAATGAATCTGTTTGTTGCTCAGTTCATTGTTTATGAAGCTTGCCAGTTCTATAATATCATTCACGTCTAAAAGATAATAACTGATTGATATAATGAAACAAATAGTCATCATCTTATTGACGTATAAACAGCTGAGCGATCGGTCCAGGGTAGGGCTAGGTCCAGCTATCTGACACTTCGAGCGTCAGACGACGTCAGCGTAAGATTTGTTATTGTTAATGTGTGCGTGAGATCAGTACATGTGCTCACATGTAATACATCAATTCTCGCGAGTACCTTGGCACTCACTATTTTTTTCATATTATATATAAAAATGAATGCTTGGTTTTTTTGATCGAACTTGTCACTTTTTTATCTATTAGCATTGTAAGACGTATAAATTTAGTAGTATATTATTTTTTTATTTGTTAAGGTGTTGCTTGTTATTACACTGGGACGGTTGCTATTCAAATTGAAACACGTATCGACGTTGAGTCCTGAATACCTACGTAAAAAGCTTTCCGCAAAACTGTCACATCTAAAATAGATTTCATGTATAAATGGACAGAAACTTATATAAGGATATCGTTATCGTTAATATATATTTTGCTTCAAGCTGACATTACATTCTCATTTTTTTTGTATTCGGTGATCTTATTACTGCATGTTTCTCATTAGAACGGATGAGAGGTTTTGATTTGTACAATTTCATTCATTCGTTCGCAACTTATATAGCAGCAACGGTCTCCGTATGTAAAACTAAAGTTCGGTTGAAACAGTTATGCTAATGACGTACCCTGGTTCCGACGACGCAAATGAAGCTGAATTTCGTTTCCATGGGCGAGCTATGTGGAAATTCGTACGTTAAAATTGATCGTGAGCGTATATAGATTGTGCATTTGTCTGATATTGATATTGTATATAAATTTGTGTTGACAATTAATCGATACGAGAAAATATGGTCGACAGTTTTGAATTTGGAATGATTTTATCATGGGCCAGCTGCTCGCAACGACTTCGTACTGGTGAAATAAGGATTTTATCCCGTGCATTTTTTAATCAAGCACAAACATTCGCCAATCGATCTATTCGTCCATACAATAAATGTTATGTGACTGCCTCGTTGGTCTAGTATAAGGCCGCAGACCCCGAGGCCCTGGGTTCAAATCCCAGGTCGTGGTTTATATGTCGAAAATTCTCAGTAGCAGCCCGGAGTCTGGAAGTTGGAAGGGTACAATCCCGTGCCTCTGAAAGCACGAAAAGCTGTTGGTCTTGCGTCTTAACTCTTTCCGGTCATGTCGGATTGCCGTCCCATAGGACTAGGAGAGTTAAGGAAAAGAGAGTGCTCCTGTGTTTGCGCACACATTTGTGCACATTAATATGTCCTGCGAAGTTAGCTAATTTGAGACTAGAGATTGGCCGCCGTGGTCGAAATCAGCATATAATAATATATATGCATAAAGCATACGCCCTGCTTATTTTTTCATGCGATTATTTATTATTAGTTTCTGTTTATGGCTTCTACGAGTGAGTGGCTCATCGTACATTCATCTCACACTACATCGTACAATAGTTCACCACCACTCATAGAAATTGGCACGAGAAAAAAAAAATTAACCATCCCTTCCATCGTCAATGCGCCACCAAGCTTATGAACTAAATTGTTATGTCACTTGTGCCTGTAGTTACACTGGCTCATTGCCCTTCAAACCGGAACACAACAATACTAAATATTGCTGTTTGGCAGTAGAAATAGGTAGATACGAATGGAACACACGAAATCTCTTCGTCGCCGCCTCACCGTTGGCAACCACCAACATAATTTTTCTTGCGCGTTAATTTTAATTTTGTTATAAATAAGTTATTAACATAAATTAAGTATAGAGTTTAATGTCCAACGTTCGAAAGGGCACCGCGGCTGCTCAATTACTTATATGATGACATTGACTTTTACGATTACGATTACGGTAGCGATGACTATGACTCGAATAAAAATAATCGGAATAAGATATTTTTCTACAGTAAAATGAAGCCTATATTTTAAGTTAGACTAACAATATATATCAATATATCGGTGATAATCGCATTAAATTCCATGCAGTAGTTTTTGCGTGATGTGGGTACAAACATATAGACAGACGAAAATTCTAAAAAACTGTTGTTTTAGCTTCTGCTGCTTTAATAAAGACCCCACATTAGCTTTTTCCAATATCTATAATGTACAGACATCGGCCTGATACAATTTTATTATATTTGTCGATATATAAATAGACTAGTTAGGGCTAGCTTATAAGATTTACGGCGGTAAACCGATATGCAACCGATCCATATAAATTCGGCCAGGAATGGACATGAACCATATATATTACAAAGATATTAGTGCTTCTTTGCCTTTTAGATTTTTTTCACACTAAAAGTTTGGAATTCAGATATATAGGACACTGCAAGTGAATGTGACCCTGTCATTAAAGTGTAGCGTCCAGGGAATTTTCAAGATGCTGTTTAACTAATGTTATAGTTTTTAGATAATAATGTCGATGAGACTTTATTCTATTAGTTTATATAAATGAATATCCTTATATCAATCAGTGATTATTATTATTATTTATCTACACCTTTTTTATTATATGCAATAAATATTATAGTAAATAAATCAACAAATATCATACCAGTTAAATCATATTGCTTTTAATAATTATCATTTACAATCCAATCTTAGAAACTCGCAACATTCCTGTTTTTCCGAATTTAAAAATCGAATGTTTAAATTTTCACTTTAAAATATTTATTCCCATGTTATAAAAATAAATAAAACAAAGAAATATTTTTAAATCATTTGTTAATTTATATTTCTCGTATTTTACACTTCTCCTTTTAATTGTTTCGAATTTTCGGAATAAAATTAAAGTCGTTGTGAAAATCGGCCACTTGACGCCTGATGGTTAATGAAGGTGTCTGTTCTTAGACGTTGGCATTGTTAGTGGATAAAGATTTTTCTCATATTATCATATAATATTAATTTCTCATAATTGCCTATCATATTATTTGACATATCATTTATCATATCTATTTGTGGGTTTGAATCCCACTCAGGACAGACATTTATGTGCATGAACATGCCTGATTGTGCTGAGTCTGAGTGTAATTATGTACATAAGTATGTATTTACAAAAGAAAAGTAGTATATCAGTTGTCTGGTTTCCATAGTACAAGCTCTGCTTAATTCGGTATCAAATGGCCGTGTGTGAATAATTTCCCAGGATATTATTATTATTATTATATCTTGAGTGTTGTGTTTCTAGTACCTTGTACCTTGATCTATTAAAATGAGAAACTTTTTATCTTTCACAACGACTTTGTTGTGATTGTGTAAAATCTGGTCGATAAACACGATAGATAAAAACTTAGTACCAAGTAACGTTTATTGTTGCTTAATTTAAATATTATTGACTTTAAATAACGATGCTCCGGCCAATGTTTATTGATTGGCCATCATTGGCTCCAATTAAATTGGACCGAGACCACAAATAAGCTGCTGAATTCGCTGCGAAGCGATGGAAATGCTAATAGTGTTTGGTAAAGTTTATTCTGTCGATGGAGCTGAATTTTAGTTTCCTGTCAGTTTTATTTTGTTCATCAGATGTATTTTTAATTGTAGCTAGACTTAGTAAAGCTGATATGGTAAATAAAAGGAGTTTATTTTATACTACTATTTATTATAATATTAGTGTTCTTTAAGCATGTAAGTTGGCTAAAAATGCCTAATTACAGCGGATAAGGCATTGCCGTTATAATATTTAAGTCGTTCTTTTTAACAAGAAAATAGACTCATTTAAAATCAGTTGACCTATAAGGACCCCTTATCAATAAACCATGTTGATGCGACTTTAATCTAAGGGATTAAATTTAAAAGGGAAACCTGCAGCTCTGATCTAGGTGCGGCGTTTTTTCACGTCATATCAATTGTGCCTGTTGTACAAAACACAGGTACGGTTTTGCGTTGAATATAGCTCACACCTTTGGGATTGCTCCGCTAAGTACCTACTGGAGGCATTGGATCGGTTGCAGCGACGTGTGGTTCGCATTATTGGCGACGTAAAGGTCACAAACAACCTCGAGCCTTTACAATTGCGTCGAGAGATAGCAGCGCTGAGCGCTTTCTATCGACTGTATCACGGCGAGTGCTCTGAGAAATTATTCTTTTTAATTTCTGCTTTCACCTTCCTTCATAAGTCTTCGCGTGCTGTCTCTCGGTGTCACCGCCTAACTGTGACATCTATTCCATCGCGCACAAAGAAATTTGGCAACTCTTTTTTTTGTCGCACTTCCATAAAATGGAATTCTTTATCAGCTCACGTGTTCCCCTCCTCTTACAACCCAACCCGAGTTCAAACGGGGCGTGAAGAGGCATCTTGCGGGCCGGCAGCTAGTGCAGAACATTCTTCCCGACTATACTGGCAGTCCTCGCGTTTGGACTCTACTACCACTTACCATCAGGTGAAGTAGAGTAATTTGCCTTCCAGGAAAATATATATAAATATAGTTTCAGTCATTTTAATACCTCCTAAATATCCAAAAGTGGTCTTAAACACTTATATGCCCAAAAAAATATAATACACTTGTGTGCGTCTTTCTGCTTTTAGAATTTAGGTGAGAAGGTTATAGTGTATAATATTATTATGTAAGTAGCGGCACTTTGCACTTTAACTTTAGACTATTGACGTAAGTGATTTTCAGATTCTTGGAAAAAATATTACGAAAGCTCGACTTTTCGTAGTTTAACTCTCCTTACAAATAATTGTGCGAAGTTTTACTTCAATCAGACGTTTTAAAGTGGGTGAAAGCCACGTTCAAAGTTTTCATTACATGTATACATACCAAGCTAATAAAAGCGTGTTAAAAAACTCCAATCTACATTACAAATAGTTGTTACACAATCAAATACATAATTCACAACTTTGCTCGTAAAAGTCAATTTTAACTACCACTTTATGGGTCATAGAAAAGAAAACGACCCTATTGAATTGTTTTATGTTCTAGAATATACCGTGTCAGCAGAGTTCTACGAGCAGCACGAAGAAGCGAAGGTGGCCCAAACGAGTCGATAGGAAGCGGTCTTATTGAAGATGGATTTATTTAATTATACAAGCAAAAAAATCGTTTATTTAATAAGCCAAGAGATTTAAAGTCGGTTTCATTAAACTTTTTATAAATATTTGCTAGTTTTCTACTGCGACTTCGCTCGCGCTCTAGGATATGAAAGAGGTAAAAAATGCTCATGTACTTCCTTGAGTTTCAAGCTTGCTTCGTACCAAATTTAATCAAAATCGGTTCATTGGTTTAGTCGTTAAAGCGTAACTGAGAGACAGTTACTTTCGAATTTATATAATATTATTATAGATCTTAACTAACTATTCGTCCGATCATTGTCAAATTTTCCATTCACGTTGTCATGGGTGCCTTATGAGGTGCCTTACACCTCCCCTCTCACACGCGGGCGGCCTCCCTCACAGACGGAAATAGTATTTGTAGTAAATAAGACTCAAAGCATCACAGTGGTTAGGGATAAGTATTGCGGCCCATGCCCAGAATTACTTCGACGTCGTAATAATAGGGATATTTTTGTTTAGATTTAGTTTAAGGTCTCTGTACTAGTTTACATAACTTGTATGTACTAGTAGCAAAACAATTATACAGATTCAATCTAATCAAATTCAAATTAAAAGTAACAAAAAATCGTCAGTAATTTTAAAAAAATGTCAAAATTAAATAATAAATAATGTCATTATTATAATAAAAAATCAATCGGCGAAATCATAATTAAAAAATATTAAAATTATTAATTATAACTAATCATGCATTTTATAATAATTAAGTAACTTATTTCTAAAGATTGAGGGAGAGTCACAAAGAATGTCAATGTCCGGAATTGATTTAACGATATTGTTATATTTATTACACTTTGATTTGATATCATTAGATTAATTAACGCGTAAATTTTAAGTAAATTGAAATAATTCCGTCGCATTAATGTGATGTAATTTTCCGGATCTCGCTCGAGAATTAATCTAGTTATGGTAAATATGTACGGATATGTCCTATTAATAAATAATTATGGATTAAATTGTGAATTTGAATCAATTTAAGTGACGAATTTGCTTAAATTGATTTTATCGTTATCTAATTATTTTATTTAAATACTAGTTTCCGCCCGGGTGTGGGTGTAGGGGGGGATGTCAGGTGTACCCTTGAAAACGTGATTGTAATGATGATGATCGTTTGAGTAGGTTAGACCTGGATGTGTAACAAACAAACAAACTTACTTTCCGCATTTATAATGTTAGGATACTATTCTACATGATAGACAGAAAATAGAAATTAATTACTAAACGGTTACCCGGGCTTTCAATAGATACTTATACGCATTACAGTATTTTATAAACAAAACTCCTGTTAGTTACATTAAAATCAAAATATACTTTATTCAAATAGTCTTTTGCGGGCACTTTTGAATTGTAATTTTACAAGATTTAACTATATTTAAAGCTACTGTAGCAGTGCTATTCTGTGAGAATTCACTTCAATAATCACCCGTGATGTCGACAATCGAGTTATGATGATATACTATTTTGATACGTAATATTATAGTTACTATGGTCAATGTCGCATATCACTATGTGACGTTTCACGATTTCTGCGGTGAGTCTCGAGTTTGTTCTTCCACAATAGCCCTGTTCGGTATGTAGATTGTAGATTCTAGAAGAGAAGAACCGCCAAGAAACTTGATACACTTTTTCGACAATCAAGTTACATAGATAATTAATACAATTGAATTATTATTTATCCTGCATGGAAATCAACGAATACTAACTTCAACTTTTTTATCTTATACATAATACTTTTTTTTGATTAATATGACTAGTATCGAATGCTTCAAGTAAAAAAGACAACACCATCCTATCTACATAATATTAAATATATATGACGGCGGCAGCGACGTATTAGCGACACGCCCGTCATTGGTAGGAGCTTCTGGTACAGGGTTCATGGAGTAGATCTCAGGCAATTAACCACAAAGGAACAGTATGACAATTCTTGTATTTTATGTAGGTAATCAGAAATAACAAATCACAAAGTAGGTATATTTTAACTGTCAGAGTTGCATGAACCAACGGTCCCGTTTGGAAGGTCCGAACTGTATCGCTCTCTGTAATGCATTGAGCTTCCGACTCACCGCTCTTGAACCATTAAAATGTGACAGTTACCCCTCCAAGCGATTCCGATCACGTGACTTGTTACGTCTCGGCGTTCATAACCCACCGTTACAACAAAATCAACTGTTACTAATTTTTTGTAACCAACGACATATAAATATATAAGTACCTGAAATGTGAATACATAAATGCCAATAAATAATATACTAACTATAGTACAAACTCATAAACAAAATAGATAATTATAGCATACTAAGCGATTAAGAATTGTGGAATTAAATTTGTGTTGCACTTAATCAAAGCGCTTCAGCGTTCTTGTTACGCTATTCAAATATCGATATCAGTATATAATAATTGGATGCACAAAGATACGTGCGTGTAATTCTCTTTACTCAGTGAATCATATTTTTATTAATCAATTCATTATTAAATTTTTCACATATTCTACCGCCAAACAGCAATGCTTAATATTGTTGTGTTACGGTTTGAAGTATAAGTGAGTCAGTGTAACTGCAGATACAATGGACATAACATCTTAGTTCCCAAGTTTGAAGGCACATTGCCGATGTATACAAATTCCTGCTGAATATGGTCCAATAATTTGATTTTTGTGAATATTGTGCTCATAGATCTCGTTAAATATTTAAATTAGAGTAAAGCAGAACACTTTTCTATAGAAATATAGATTACTTTATTCTAATATACAATTAGAAACGCTACGCTTTCGTAGGTACATACGTAAATGTATATTTTGACTCGTTACGTTATCTAGTTCCTATAAGCTGACATATGTTGAGGTCCTGGGTTAAAACTCAAGGTCGGGTTTTTAAAGAGTTATTGGGTTGTCTGTCAAGAGGTTCAGGTTAGCAGACACAGAGAAAAGTCTAGATATTATTCGTGCTTACAATCCCGTATCGCGGAAAGCTGATGATCCTTCGTCTGAACTGTTTTCGATAGACCAACGGATTTGCCGTCCCATCGGATTATGAGTGGGTTATTAGGGGGTGCACTTGTGTTTGCGCATACACTTACGCACTATAACATGTCCTGCGCGGCTAGTCAACTTGAAAATGACCACATTCACGGCAATGCTGTCTTTTCTTTCAAATGTCAATTCAATAATGTCAGAAAGAGAGAAATTACGGCTTTACTTAAAAACGTTGCTAAGTAGCTGTTTAGCTAAACACAGATTTCGCTCTTTCTGTTGTTAATGATTTGACATTCGTAAGAAGAAGACAGAGTATCGTTTAACTTGTTATAAGTAGCCCTGTTCGATTTTAATATCTATTATAGTCTTCGGTTGGTTCCGTTAAAGTTACGTCAATTATTTTTTAAATAATATATTATTGGTGGTTATATTTGTTGCCGATTATTTTCGGTAGAATCAACATTCCGGACCGGTAGTAGTGGTTGAAGATTCATAAGTCATTACACAGGTCCGCGAAATTAATTTTCCCAAAATTGTTTTTAAAAACTGTTGTTCTTATAAATGTTCTAAAAGTAATATAAAATAGTAGTCATATGATGAGTATAATGAGATGAGTAGGCTTTTTGATGTGTGAAACAAACATTTGATAAAATGATTGAAAATCATTTAAGATTTTTTTACTAAGTTCAATTATGTCTGTATCTATTAAATTAAATAATTATAGTACATCTAAAAAGAACAACTAATAATAACGTTGTTTTTTTTAATATACGTTTTGTTGGTTTTCTTTTATGAAATTTTGCTTCATCTACATACAACATCCAACAATAGTCTGTCATCATAGTAACATCACAACGACCTGCTTACCTTCTTTCTATATCTTTAACATCTTGATGGAATCGCTGACCATGTTCCTCGCTGTAGTCGCCCAGATTTTTAGGGAAACAATCAATGTGTGATTTCAAATGAATTTTAAAACTCATGTTATAGCCTAAGTTTTGGTAGGCATTTAACACATCCTGGACAATATTTTTTTAATCAGGATCTTTTGTATTACATAAAGTATTGGATGACATTCTTAAAGCCATTTCAAAATTTTTTTTCAAGGGTTGTCATGAATTTTTCATATTCTGCATCCTCAATAAGTTTCCTGATATCAGGACCCGTAAATATTCCCTCTTTCAACTTAGCATCAGATAAACTAGGGAAACAAGAACAAATATACTTAAAAGTATTTCCATCTTGTGGCAAAGCTTTTACCCCGACTTCTAATTTTGTTCTAATTTTCCAGTCTGATTTTACCCAATGTAATTGACTTGCTCTGCTATCTCATTCACAAATATAACAAGGGAATTTTGTATAACCTTGCTGCTGCCCAAGAAGCATGCAAATGATTGAAGTCACCGCAAATTAACTATTTGTGTTTGGTTTATTTTTTCCAAAACACTTTTCAAGTTTTCGTAAGTTTCTTTAAGACACACTAAATGAGCTACAGGTATTGATGTAAATGTTGTCTGAGCATCTAATAAATTGTATTCTTTTAAGCGAGATTAGAGACATTCAGCAGCATCTTTTGGCTACCCGAGATCCCGTATTAAATCATTCAGTTATTGCTAAAAGGTTGAGGCTCATTTGTAGGGTTAAAAATTTCACCACTAGTTGGAAGATCACTTTGTTCTGAATTTCTTGAATAAGAGCACTTGAATTTCTTAGTGTTAGCTGGTACTGGTATGGGTAATTCGGCTCCATGTGGTGTTGGCTTTGTTACAGACGAAACATCGAGATAAGCTATATTTGCGCGGTTTTTAAAATTATATCCTGTCTCATTGGTCAAGCAAAAATAGTTTAAATGGTTTAGTTTATTAATAACTTATATTTGTTCAATTTAAGTGCAAAAGAATGTGACGTGATACAATAAAAAAAGTTAATATTTGTAACATGTAGTTTACCACGCAACCACGTACTTCCGCGATTGACCTGCATTTATTAAAAAATCATTTTCATCGCAGACCTGTGTTATTTGTAGGAGAGAACTTAATCAACGCCTAATGTTGTTATATATATATAATATGAATCTTTATTGTCCGTTTTTGCGTAAATTCTTTTGTATTTCACCTTAAATGGTAAAAGATTTATTGTATAAATTATTACCTTTTTAATTCCATGTTCTCAGAGTTCGTTGGTTATTTAAAGATATATATATAAACCCTTATTTCTTTAGCATTAAGGTTTAAAATAGGACTAAATATAATCACAAAATAATCGTACAAGAGATAGTAATACTTACCACGTTTTAAATAAAGGTTATAATTCTTTGATAATGTTTTGTTTTTCATTTGGATCTCTATTGAGATGGAAATAAATGGTAAAGTGAATTCAAAGTAACGTCAATTAAAAGTGTACATTTTGTTCATTGATCTTCTTGGTTTAAAACCAGTCCGATTTCAGTTACTTGGTGGTAGCGCTTTGTGCAAGCTCGTCTGGGAAGGTACCACCAAACAAACACAATATTTAGTAAACAGAAATATTGTTTTTGTTGTTTTTCGCTTTAAAGGGTGAGTGAGCCAGTGTAATTATAGGCACAAGGGACAAAATATCTTTGTATATATTTTTTATTTTTATTTTATGTTCTCAAGGATGGTGGTGCATTGGTGATATAGGTAACGGTTGGTATTTCTTAAAGCGAAAATGTCTACGGGCGATGGTGATTATTTAACATCAGGCGGCCCATTTACCCAAAAAACTAAACTTACACAATAAGCTCAAACATCATTTCTATAGAATAAAACAAAATATAAGTAAAAAAAACCACAACAATGACAATATGCGTAATTACAAATCTATATGGGCCTAGGAATAATTTATTATTATTTTTACCTAATGTTAAAGCACTTTAGGCATACAACCATCAATTTCGATATTAATTCGATGCCGGATGCGTCGTGATGACAATTTAATTATTTAATTAATGTATGTTGTAAGAACTACATCTCAACACGCAATCCGCAATGCTCGTAAATAGAATTCAAGTCTATCAGTTTCCCGCCATAAAGACTATCTGTCAATGTTCTTGTTGCCAGATTAAAAATATAGATTATTATTGATTAATATAAAAATGACAGATACTCTCCAGCGACATTTAATACCAATTCGTATCACATCCAATATTATATATTACAATCTGACTTAGTCTTAAAATGAAATGTAACGCATTTGTTTCGTTAGATTCTAATTTGTTGTGACAGATAATAATTTACTCTAAAGATTAATGTTACATCAAATTTTTCTCGAAATGTGAACTTAACACGTCGAGACATTTACGACAAGCCACAAAAAGCCTAACTTCATTGTTTCTCTAATTTCCCGAGGGCATGTCTCGTTCTGGATATTCACATTAACTTAGTTATTTTAATATTTCATTTAAAAAATAGGTTACTTCATATATAACATGCGTTTACTTCAGACGTTGGAAGTATTTTATTTATAATTTTTTTTAAATTAATATTTGTGTTATGGTAGAAAAATATGTATGTGTATGTAATATATGTAGTCTAGACGTCAGATTTATTTTTGGAAATTGTTTGGAAATGTAAGATAAAATATAGTATAGTTGGTTTTCTAAATACTTTTAATCCTTATAATAATTGATTGATTAATATTAAATTAAAATTTTAAATGACGCCTTTTTTTGTTACTGTAAACGCTAATCACAAAGATTTCAAAATTCATGGATATCTGTTGGCGATAATTTGTGAACAATAAGCCTGGCAACACACGTCGTATCTGTCATGGACTTTTTGTTTTTTCTAATGCTTTTACGCGCGTTTACCATGCTAGTTTTTATTTGTCAATATGAGATATCGATGTCATCTTTTATTTATATCGCATAATTAGTTAATTTGTATTGTACCGTTCGTGTATTGATACAATGTCCTGAAATTTTGTGATTGTTAATTTTTTTTAATAACATTTCACTTCGGTCTTAAAAATACGTTATTCAATTACACGTATCAGTTAAGTTTCTTAAAAAAAAACTATATAACTTAGGTATTTTAAGTTACTTCCATGAATAGGAAAGCAGTCTTGCTTGATTTCTGGTCATGTCAAATTCCAGATCTCGTCGAACTATGGGATTGAAGGAATAAAAAATATACCTGTTTTATGTTATACTGTATACAAACTCTTTATTATAAATATCTCTTAAAATACAATTAATAGCCGATGTATTGTAGTGTATCTACATAGAGATTATTCTACCGAAAAACAGCAATAGTTAGTATTATTGTGTTCCGGCTTAATGGGCGAGTCAGTGTAACAACAGGCACAAGGGACATTGGGGGTACATTGGCGATGTAAGGAATGGTTAATATTTCATACAGCGCTAATATATATGGTGTGTACTTACCATCAGGTGGCTCATTAGCCATATACCTATTTAATAAAAAATACATACCGAAACATTTAGTGTCGGTTCTACAGTAATCCAAAGATATACCAACAGAGTCGTAATCCGGTCAGGATTTGAATAATATAAATGCCGTAAACAAAACCCTGTGATGACGTCACTCAGATAACAATGATGCATTTTAATCTAACAATAATTGAATTGTTATCTCTATCTCGAGGCCATTTACATAATGTTCCGATACAATTAGTGTATGGTAATTAGTTGTTATTGGAATGACATTGTGTTCGTTCGAAGCAGCTATTATGTAAAATGTCCAAGCTATATAGTAGTATGGAATACTAAGCTATTACTTTTAATTCTTCTTCTTCGTCGTGACACTCTTGTTAGAGCGATCGTGGTCGCCATGAAGTATTACGAATTGTTCGGCGCAGATGTTATTCGCCTCACGAGCCTTCGCCATATGTCCCTGTCAGTGGTGAGCCTCGTGCATTCATGCAAGGGACCGCCAACAGTTGTTTTTATTTGGTCGGTCCATCGCATGGGCGTCTTTCCACGTGATCTGCCATCTACCTTGCCTTGAATGACAAGGCGCTTTATGGAGTCATTTCCTTGCCGGTTACTTTTAATAGATATTCATTAATATCCAAGACAAGAATTCCACTAATTAAACCAAACCAATTAGCCAAACAGCAAAGCTACTATTGTTGTGTTCCGGTTGGAGGGTGAGTGAATCAATGTAAATAAAAGCACAAGGGATATTATCATAGGATAACATCTTAGTTCCCAATGTTTTTTTATTGCGTAAATGACTATGGGCGGTGGTATTCATTTACCTTCATGTGGCAAAAATACATTGATTGTTTTCAAGCTCTTGCTTAAATCCACAATGAGAGGAATAAGTATATTATTTTTTTTTATTCAAAATGAATAATGTATAGATAGGAGACTCCTTGATACATACAACAGTGTTGTTAAAAAGTGACGCACGCTATTTTATAACCGCCATTTTGTTGGACAGAAAGGTAAATTAATTCATTAATGGCACGACTTGTGATTCGTTGTATGTTTTCAATTGTGTTATTTAGATTTTTAAGAATAATTGAGTGAGATAATTCATCAATTTGTATGATTTGGTATTCTATTTTTAAAAAGACGAAATCGAGGTTTTCATAAAATCACTAGCAGACCCGGCAAACGTTGTTCTGCCATATAAATGATATCTACTAAATATTTTGGTTTTTAAATAAAAAGTAATGAATGTATGGTAAGTGTGTGGGGAAAGCACCAACCATTCATTTTCTCAATTCAATGTATTTCATTAATATAATGGACATATTTATTGTTTGAATTAAAGTTCAATGTAATGTGAAAAAAGTAATATATATACTTTATCCTAAAGCAGTTAATTAAGAATAATTTTGAAGAGCAACTGAGTGTACGATATTTTTTGTCGGTCCGTCTTTAGCCAACACAAATAAGCTCGATGGCTTGCCCGCCCAAGAACATGCCACGTATACTTGTCCGTGTGATAAACATGGTGTGCCCAAATCTAAGCCACAAACGGACATCGTTTGGCCTTGCGACTTATCGATTGTTATTATTCACATACGCATAAAGCACCACCCTGCGATTTTTTTCATGCGTTTATTTACTATTGTTTTCTTAGGTTATGTCTTCGAATTTTGTGTGTGAGTTGTGGCTCATCGTATACCGTCCCACATTATGAGATGGAACTTTTGAAAAAGATGGTCTGTTATTTGTTTCCTTTATAATATTGGTAAATGGTCATCCCCACCCATATACATTGGCACCATAAAAATATTAACCATTCCTTACATCGCGAATGCGCCACCAACCTTGGGAACTAAATTGTCTCTTGTGCCTGTAGTTACACTGGTTCCTTTAAGCCGGAACACAACAATACTAAATATTGCTGTTTGGCTACCGCCAATTATTCATATTCGGTAGAATATGGGATAAACATAGTACATACGAATGGAACATAATCTTTGTGCTAGCTATTTCGCTGTCGCATCGTTGGCCATCACCATAATTTTTCTTCTTGCGCGAGAAAGATGATAAAAAATGAAGATTATATAAAGATAATAAAATAATATAATAAAATGAAGATTATAAAAAGATGGAAGTAGGGGTCCCAATTAGTAGGTTCGCCATCTTTTTTTTTTTTTTTTTGCTGTTTTGCGGTAGAATATCTGATGAGTGGGTGGTACCTACCCAGACGGGCTTGCACAAAGCCCTACCACCAGTAAATCTACGAAAGGCTGCCCCGCCAACTTGCGAAAAATCCTGGGATGGCTTCCATCGTGCTGGTTGGCGACCAGAGAGAGATCCCGGTGGCGATTTCCCAGGTTCGGGCGTCCCCGCGGTCTCCAGTTGAGTCTACCATTCCCGTAATTGCGGTGAAAGTCACGGTGTCTAAAATGTAGCACCTCGTGCAACTTCCATTTCCCCATACCTATTCACACCCACACGTTTATGATTTGTGTAAAAAGAAAGAAAAAAGTTTCGTAGCGGCTGCACCACCCCTATTTTTCAGTGTATCTCTCAAATATACGAGGTGTGCACTCCAATCTCTTTGCGGTCTACCACTACCTCGAGACCGCCAAGCCGCACTTGCTCTTTCTCACGGAGACACAAATCACAAGTCCAGCAGATGTAGCGTACTTACAGTACCCCGGATATTCACTTGAGCACAACTTTAAACCTCGTGCAGGAGTCTGTATGTACGCTCGTAATGACGTCTGCCGCCGACGTCTCCGTAACTTGGAGGTACCCGACTTTTCAGTAATGTGATGCTTATCAGATACAGGTTTGGAGCAGATCATATACGCCTGCATCTATAGGTCACACAGTGGTGACCAGGAGACGACTGGGATGTTCGAGTATCTTAGCGAGACGGCTGATATCGTCCAACCTCGGTATCCGACTGCTCAAATGGTGTTTCTGGGGGATTTCAACGCTCACCACCAAGATTGGCTATTCCCATAACAGAACACCGACCATGCCGGGAGAGAGGCACTCAAATTCGCACTATCGCTAAATCTCTCTCAACTGGTACATGAAGCAACTCGGGTACCGGACGTGGACGGTCACACACCTAATTGTCTGGACCTTCTGCTGACTACCGACCCTGACCGGTTTTCAGTGTCAGTTGCAGCTCCCTTGGGCGCTTCTGATCATTGCATGATCAGGTCGGTCTGCAACTTCCACCCTCTGGACTCTAGTCCCACTGGAACCAGACGGGTGTGGCGATACAAGTCAGCAGACTGGGACGAGATGCGACACTTTTTTGCATCCTACCCTTGGCGGCAATATGCTTCTCTTCCAATGATTCGTCGAGCTGCGAACAAGCCATATCTGAAGTGATATGCCAGGCTATGGAATTTTTCATTCCATATGCTGACGTATCACTGGATGGCAAGACTCCTAGGTGGTACAACGCTGAGTGCGCCGAAGCTGAGGCCCGTAAAAACTCAGCGTTTGTAGTGTGGGTAGTAGCCCGCACCACCAAAGCTCCAGACATTACATCTAAGAAGAGAGCCTTTAACTCTGCTGCCAAATCCTACAAGCAGGTTTTCAAGAAGGCTCGTTTCCTCAGGGATCAATTCTCTCCGCTACACTCTTCCTGCTGCATATAAACAATCTGCTGAAACCCAGCATCTTTGGGTACGCAGACGACAGCACTGTAATGGAGAGATACATATCCGGTCCTCGAGCGAATGCAAAAGAAACTCTTGAGCACAGAGTGCTCAAGAGTTTTTGTTGCTCTGCTGGCCTTGGTAGAACGCATCAATTTGATATTGGAAGAGGTATCAGATTGGGGTGACGGTAATCATCAAGTCAAATTTAATCCTGCCAAGACTCAAGCGTGTTTGTTCACCGCCAAGAGGAGTCCATTCCCCCTGACTTACCTTACCATCGGATAGGAGTTACCTTAACATCGAAACTCAACTTTGGACAATGCATTGAATCCAAAGCTAAAACTGCTGGCAAAAAACTTGGTATCCTCAATAAGGTCAAACAGTACTTCACACCGGAACAGATTCTGACCATATATCAAGCTCAAGTCAGATCTTGCATGGAGTACTGCAGCCATTAGGGACGGCTCTGCTAAGTACCAGCTTGAGGCTTTGGATTCAGTGGATCATCGTGCTAGAAGGTTCATTGGCGACCAGACACTGGTCGCAAAACTCCAGACCTTGGAACACTGACGTAAGGTTGCCTGTCTGTCAGTTTTCTACAAAATATATTTCGGAGAGTGTGCCCAAGAACTATTTAATTTGGTTCCTCCGTCACCTTTTTACCATAGAACTGAGAGGCATCGTAAAGATCTGCACCCGTGTTGATGTATCTAAGACACGTACGAAACGATTTGCTTCCTCGTTTCTGATACGCACCGCTAAGATCTGGAATACCCTCCCGACCTCCGTTTTTCCCACCACCTACAATATGGTACCTTCAAGTCTAGAGTGAATAGGCATCTTCTAGGCCAGCGCACCCCATCTTAGACTGTATCATCACTTTCCATCAGGTGTGATAACAGCCAAGCGCTAGTTTATATACTTAAAAAAATAATATGTTTAATAAATAAATCGTTAAATAATGCAAATTTGTAAATGTCAAAATGTCGCGACGCTTCTTGTGAATGACGTAGACGAAATTTCGATGAGGTTCACTATAAGTAATTTACTTCGATATAGTCCATACAAAAATACTAAAATCGTGATTACAAAATGGGATGATGGGTTAGCAGGGTGTAAATTTGGGGTTATATGTATTTTTTGATGCTTAATCAAAATAAAATAAAAAAATGTCTAAAATATAGAAAAAAAAAATCTAGATAGGGACACCCTTATCAGCTAGCGGTATGAAATATACTTTACGACCTATTCTCATATCTCCCAAATATACATAACAAATTTCATAAAAAAATGGTCGAGCCGTTTCGGAGGAGCTCAACCACAAACACCATGACACGAGATTTTTATATATTAGATTTTTACTTCTGGATGCTAAACGTATAATATAGCTTCATATTAGATACGGCTATCACAGCTAACTTAATTTAAACTTCGCCCATTTCGGTTTTATAACAAACAAAATCTATCGTATGAATATCGACGGCGATCTTTTGAACTGATAGAAAATACCTTTATTAAGATAAACTACCCTCAAAAGTTTATATTGGCGAACTTGTATTACTTTATAAGTTCAATCTATAGAATTTAAATGAAACTATTGCGTTTTGTCAAGATTTCTTGCTTGTTCTCGTAGAATGGGCTTTATAATATATTAAACGTTATGAATGTTCAAATTAAACCAAATCGCAAGTCTTAGAGAGAGGGGATTTGACAGTCGCTCCGGGTCCCACTTGACACAGAGGTTGTCCATTGCCGTACAGTGCGGAATAGCGGCCTGCATTATGAGCAGCTTTGCGTCGGGTGGGAATCGGGAGGAACTGTTTTAAATTTGACTAAAATAATAAAAAAATAATAATATTTGAATGATTACTTAAAAATATAATGATATTTTGCAATTGCAAGTTTCTAAAGTATAAATACATGTGTACTTGTGATTGATTCCGTATTATATTCTAGATATGTCGACATTTATAGATAAAATTGTAGACAGTGAATTTATAAGCCGATTATGTTATAAATGATGATATCCTCTGACCGATTTGGGCCATGGTGGCCGATTTCAAGGGCGATTAGCCAACTGCAAAGTACATATTATAGTGCACAATTGTTGGCGCAAACACTGGTGCACTCTCTATTCCCTTACTCGCATAGTCCGATGGATGCAATCTGACACGACTTCGCTTCAGGTCCAGCTCCAATGGATTTACATGCTTTATGAGTTACAGGTGTGTTACATTTAACCCAATAACTTTTAACTGGGTACTGAATCCAGGACCTCGGGATCAACGGCCTTATATCTAGCCACTTGATCACCAAGGCAGTCATAAAGGCAATATATTGTTATAAATATTATCTAATGTTAATAAGTAAGCTAATGTTAATAGGTATAAAATTTTTGGTGTATATCTGTTACAGTTTTGCAACTCAAAAGCGCGTTGTTTTGTTACGCTACGATGACATTATTAACATCACGAAGACAGACAGACAGACAGACTGATTTTTTATAATATTAGTATAGATTTAATTCCCCTTTTTATTTCTTTTTCTTTGATTAATCCATCCCATTGTTAGTGGAACTCCTGGACGTGTGCCAGAACCACAAAAAATATCAGTACCCTCTTCATCATAAGTTTCATTACTTTTATAAGAATCATCTCGGTAAAAGTATGAACCGGTTTGGTAGTTTCACGTCTATTATAATACTGTAACATTAAGATTAAAAAGTGCTTACAAGAGCCCACTTTAATAATTCTTTATTTCTTTTCTTGATTTGATTTAATTGATAAAAACATTAAATGAATTTGTACACCTTTTAATATATAGGTAAGTCGTTTCAATACATTTTTGGCTGTTACTTTGTATTATTACTTGTATTTATTTCATGTAAACAAGCAAATAGAAGCTTATATCATACCGCGATCCCCATTTCGAGATCCTTAGGATAATATTTATTTAAGACGAACTTAACTTTTCGTTTACATTGTAAAACAAATATTTAACATGTTACGGGCATTTGTCAAATATGCCCATTAATTCCCTTTGGGGCGTTGATATAATAATCCTACTATTAATACTACTCATAGATGGCGCTGATTCATTAATTCGTTTTTCTGAATCACGCTGACAAGATCTTTAGTACTATGTGTATATAGTTTGGCTTGTGTAAATACAGTCACAAGGAACATAACATTATAGTTCCCAAGGTTGGTTGCGCTTCGGAAATATTAATATTTCTTATATACCAATATTTAAAGGCGGAGGTGACAACTTACCATCAGATTGCCTGCATACCGAAAACATGAAAAAAATATATTCATCTTATAAATTTGACAACCGTTTTGCCTTTAAAATTTTAATAAATTTATTTTCCATGAGCGAAGCCGCCACGGAAAAGCTTCAGCTAGGACTAGCTTTATATAAATATATGATTTTTTTTTATATGCGCCGGGATGGCAAATGACTCTACTCCACCTGATGGTAAGTGGTAGTAGAGTCCAAACGCGACGACGGCCAGTACAGTCGGGAAGAATGTTCTGTACTAGCCGTCCCCGCCTTGCCGGCCCGCAAGATGCCTCTTCACGCCTCGTTTGAAGGAACCCGGGTTGTAAGAGGAGGGGAACACGTGAGCTGGTAAGGAATTCCACAAAGAGAGGAGTTGCCAAATTTCTTTGTGCGCGATGGAATTGATGTCAAAGTTAGGCGGTGACATCGAGAACCAGCTCGCGTGGACTTAAGAAGGAAGGGGGGAAGCAGGAATAAGAGAGAATAATTCCTCAGAGCACTCGCAGTGATACAGTCGATAGAAAGCGCTCAGTGCTGCTATCTCGCGACGCAATTGTAAAGGTTCAAGGGTGTTTGTGACCTTTACGTCGCCAATAATGCGTACTGCACGTCGCTGCAACCGGTCCAAGGCATGAATGATGACATGAATCTATCTACAAATAAGCACGTTGACCAACATAATATTTTGAAGCGCCTCAATTTGTCAATATAATATGGATATTGTTTACGCAGCCAAGAGTAACCGAGTTTCTTTTTCTTTTTTTCCGGGTTCGCGCGAAAACAACACATTTGATTCATAGACAGCAGGGCTATTTAACTCACTTCGTATTCAGAAGTGACTGAAATGTTAATAACCGACTTACGATAATACGCAATTTCGATACGTCTATCTATTAAATGTTATGATTATAATAGTGAAATGTCAGAAACATTTCACAACCGAAATTGGCGATTATTCTTTCAGAATAGATCTACTAAAAGCACGTTTGTGTGTGTACGTTGTATACTTTTTTACATATACACTTATATTATCAATGTAATTGAAAACAATAGACGTATAACTTTTTTTATTAATTTAATGAAGACATGTGTTGTATATGAGCTCCCCAAATGAAGGTACATAAATAGTTATCGTGATTATTGTTACTGTAATTACACTAGATCACTTAACATTGAAACTGAAATCCAGCAATGCAATGATGGTACAGCTAGTAAGCGATTATTTGCGTCTCAGATGGGCCAGCACAAAGTTCTACTAACAAATTTCAAGGGTATGCTGTTATCTAACAAATTTAGGCGTTCAAATATTATTTAAAAAAAATTGTGATTATTTTGATAGAAGTATTTAGATTAGACATACATATATATGTTTATATATATATATATATATATATATATATATATATATATAGGTTTTCAAATATTTCAAGATAAGAAGGAACCCAGTTTGGAGGGAGTTTTGATAAGTACCGGATTTAAAAAGCCAATCATCAATCATCAAGGATTTCATCAACATCATCTTCATCGTCAGGCAATCGTTATCTACTACTGGACATAGCTCTTTTTCAAGTTGCGCCGAAGCTCTCCCTTATCTGGTTCTCCGTCTTCCGCATCTAGTCGGGTCCAGTCCCTTCTAAACGAAATAAATTGTATTTTATTTGTAAATTAATTTATCTAGAAAAACAAAACATTTTATTATTAAATATATTTTTAAGTAAGCTCGTCTGTCTGTTGTAATAACAACCCTTCGTTAAATATTTATGAAGAAAATAATTGTATTCGGCTCGTCACCAATCCCTATTGACAAGGAATCAATAAATTATTCGTCTCGTCTATTTGTAACATCTCCGAAGACATCTGTCGTTCGTTTGTTCATTAACTATACTCATTAGTGAATGGTATAGAGCAGTTGAGGGTAGAGAAATATTTTAAATTTGAATAAAAAAATTAAAAATGGTAACAGTTAGTAAATCTGTATTTTTTTTGGATTTTATTGGACCACTCTTTTTCTGCGTCTTGGTGGCGGCACATGTGGTTTATTTTCTTCAAATATGCAGGTTTCCTCATGTGGTGTTTGCGTGTCTTTGATCCTGCAATCTTCTGTTTCAGCCACCATGATCTCAGCTTAGGTAAGTCACTAACTTCACTCAAATACCATGGTTTGTTGCCACTGTCACTGCCGAATACCACCTATGGGATAATAGGTGATATGGGAATAGTTATTGAGTTTTTTTTAACGAATAATTCTTAGTCCTTCAGGATACTATCGTTCCATTGAAAGCAATTAAAACTTTTAAGGTTCAGAAAATGACCTGAATTCCCGTTCCGTTGTTGGATAGGACGGCCCATTAGACTAACTGAATTACGCCTGACTACTTACTTCTGCTTTTACGCAAACACTTTTGAATATCACTGACGTGATCAATTGCTTTAACAATTTGAATAAAGATACAATGTGCAATGATGTTCATTCATCAATGGTGTGCATAAAAATATAATATAATATACTGGAACATTATTCACACACGGCCATCCGATCCCAAACTAAACTCTCTATCTATCTCTATCTCTTCCAGGCAACCTCTGTAAAGAGAAATGTTTATGTGCAAGTATCTACCAACCACGCCAATCGGCCCGTCAAAAAGAGTAACTACTGAGTTTCTTGTCGGTTTTTCTCGGTAGAATCCGTATTCCGACCGGTGGTAGCGATAGACGCTTGATTAATATTTGTAAAAATCTATTTGAATACTATGATTTGAGTGTAATTACAGGCACAAGGGACGTAATACCTCAGTTCCCAAGGTTGGTGGGGCACAGGCGATGTAGAGAACGGTTGATTTTACTTACAGCGCCAATTTCTATAAGCGGTAGTAACCACTTACCATCAAAAACATAAATGATTTCTTTAAATTACATGAATTGACGATTCAAAAGTTTTTACAAGAATAAAGTATAAAATATTAATGAAGTAATATAGTTTCTCTGTTATCAACTACTCTATGCCAATTTGAATTATTAAAGCGGTTCGTCTGCCCGTCTGTAACGGCTCCTCACTGTATTCTTAAACATTAAACGACCTACTCACTTTGTAACTGTACCGAAACCTTTATTAAATACTAAAATAATTTCTTAGTGCGAATTATTACGAGAAGCTAATAGTATTTTCATATTAGATATAAGAACCGAGATGGGTCAGCGGATATTATACGTGGATCTTCTCATAGGTAGCGGGATGTAATCCGAGCCAGCTCAATTGTGTTTCATGTGTTTAATTTACGTCTGTAATTCGTTTCGTGGTCGGCGGAGCTTTTAATCATTTTTGTTACGTTACTTAATACTGTAGGACTACTTAGAATGTGGTTTCTACCGAATAAAAATAGCGAGAGAGTCCGTAGAATACAATACAAATTAGTGCGCTAAAATAATTAAGGAATCGTCCAACTAAAAAGAAGCTTTCACGGTCAAATCACTGAACTGATTTCGATGAAATTTGATACGCAGTCAGCTTGAACCCAAAGGATGGACGCATGACATACCTTACTTGGCCTGCATACGTGAGAGAAGCAGCAGGCGGAAAATATTCATCTACACATATAATCTTATTAATAGTATTAACTCGTAAACCTTATCGAATAAAAATATCGTTTTTCTTTTTTTTTTTAATATTTGATTTAAAATTATTATTTGGTAAAGTTAAAACCTTTATAGGCTTTTTCATTTCATTTTACTTAATTATATTAAGAGATAATTATAATACAATAAGAAGACAGAGTCATTATGAATCTTTAACTAAAAAACCTGAATAAATACACAGTGTAGGTGTCAGCGAATGTTACTTCGTTACCACCCCTATTTTTTTTAAACGCTCGAAAAACGCGTTACGTGTTTCCCCCACGTGAACGTTGGGGGGGGGGGGGGTAAGTGGGGCTCACCGGTGTCCTAGGCGCCGGGTGCGCCCCGAACATCGAATCGAACAACCGAATACCCACTAAAAAACCAACGGTACCCTTTCCGTCTTAACGAGGAGTGCCACGGGATCGCTTTCGCATGCTACCGTTTTGTTACCACCCCTAACACAAGCAATAGGCTCGGATGGATCCCTTGAAATGTTTTTAAGGGACCCATCCGAGCCTATTACGTGCTATATTAAAAACATTGAATCGACTTTGTGTATGAAAACATTTAAATATACACGAGGTTGAACGAACCCGGAGAAAGCAAATTTAACTTTCGTAAATTTAATGCAATATTTTTATTTTATTTTATTGTAATACACATAGAGGTGATTTTAACGAGTTGGAATTTTTATCACCGTCTTCAACACGTTCATCTAAATGAAATTCATCTAAATATATATATATATATATTTTAATTACATGTTCGAAAATTGGTTATGTTAAATAAAATAAACTGAATTTATTTTTCAATTTTGTGTGTCTTTTTTAAGTCATATATGTGTATCGATACACATAATTTCGTCTTGGTAGATCCCCTCATGATTCGCGCAACTAAACCACGGCCCCTAGTCCCCGGCAGCCCTGCTATTCCTAGCCTTGGTAACAGCTGTGGTAACGGCGGGGCAGGGGGTGCTAAGAATCCCCGGCAGATTTCGTGTTACCAACACCGACGACCTCTGGCCCTGGCAACATATAACACGCGTACACTGCGGACCGACGAGAAGATCATCGAACTGGAGGAAGAATTGAGCAGGTTACACTGGGATATCGTCGGATTATCCGAAGTCCGAAGACAGGGGGAGGATACGATGATCCTGAAATCCGGTAACCTTCTCTATTTCCGAGAGGGCGATCAACTGTCTCAAGGTGGTGTCGGGTTCATAGTCCACAAGTACCTCGTTAACAACGTTGTGAAAATCGAGAGTGTGTCGGCTAGGGTGGCGTACCTTATACTCAGAATCACCAAGCGGTATTCTTTGAAGGTCATACAGGTATACGCGCCGACTTCGACACACTCCGACGATGAGGTTGAGGTCATGTATGAGGATTTATCTAAAGCCATACATACCAACAAGACTCATTTCACTGTTGTAATGGGGGACTTCAACGCGAAGCTGGGCAAACGATTCGGTGATGAGTTAAAGGTGGGACCTCATGGAATTGGAGACCGCAACACTCGGGGCCAGATGTTGGCCGACTTTATGGAGAAGGAGGGACTCTTTATGATGAACTCCTTTTTCAAGAAGCCAGGTCAGCGTAAATGGACCTGGGTGAGCCCTGATGGGAAAACCAAGAATGAGATAGACTTCATCTTGTCGACGAGAAGACAAATATTTAATGACGTCTCCGTGATCAATGCAGTCAAAACTGGGAGCGATCACAGACTCGTAAGAGGCTCGTTAAATATCAATGTTAAACTCCAGAGGTCCCGACTGATGAAGTCTACGCTCCGACCATCACCTCTTCAAATCCGAAATCCCGAAGCCTTTCAGCTCGAACTCCAAAACCGATTCGATTGCCTAGCAGACTGCGAGGAAGTGGACACATACAACGACAGGCTTGTGGAAACTGTCCGTACGGCTGGGTCTAAGACCTTTAAGACCAGCCGTACAAAAGGAACCAAAAAGATCTCTGCCTCTACCCTACGGCTTATGGAGGAAAGACGGAAAATGATTCTGACGTCCCCAGCTGATGCTGCCGGCTATCGGCTGATCAACAGACGGATTTCAAAGTCTCTAACTCGCGACACTCGCCAATTTAATACAATGCGCATTAAAGAGGCCATCGAGCGGAACAAAGGCTCTAAAGTGTTCGCCAGAGATCTGTCTGTTGGTCAGAGTCAACTGACAAGGCTGAAAACTGAGGATGGCAGAATAGTCACGTCAAGATCTGAGCTGTTGGAAGAGGTTGAGAAGTTCTACGGTCAGCTGTACACGACAGCTCAATCACCTGTCAGTAGTCATGCTGCAGATCCCAGAGCAAGACTAACCCGACACTACACTGAAGATTTTCAGGACGTCAGTCTTTTCGAGATTAGAATGGCTCTCGGACAACTCAAAAACAACAAGGCACCTGGTGATGATGGTATTACAGCCGAGCTTCTGAAGGCGGGTGGTACACCGATCCTCAGGGCTCTTCAGAGGCTTTTTAACTCCGTCATTGCCAAAGGTCAAACGCCAAAAGCATGGCACAGAAGTGTGGTGGTACTTTTCTTTAAGAAGGGTGATAAAACCCTTCTGAAGAATTACAGGCCCATCTCACTGCTGAGTCATGTTTACAAGTTGTTTTCGAGAGTCATTACGAATCGTCTCGAGCAAAGGCTTGACGACTTCCAGCCACCCGAACAAGCCGGATTCCGGAAAGGCTTTAGCACCATAGACCACATACATACGCTGCGGCAAGTTATACAGAAGACTGAGGAGTATAACCAGCCACTTTGCTTAGCGTTTGTGGACTATGAGAAAGCCTTTGATTCGATCGAAACCTGGGCTGTGCTGAATTCTCTTCAAAGGTGCCAAATTGATTATCGGTATATCAGGGTGTTAAAGTGCTTGTACGAGAACGCCACCATGTCGATCCGACTCCAGGATCAGAACTCAAAACCTATCCAACTGCAGAGAGGTGTAAGACAGGGAGACGTGATATCTCCGAAACTGTTTACCGCTGCATTGGAAGATGTTTTCAAGCTTCTGGACTGGAACGGACTTGGCATCAATATTAACGGCGAGTACATCACTCATCTTCGATTTGCCGATGACATTGTAATTATGGCTGAGACCTTGGAAGACCTCGGCACTATGCTCGATGACCTCAGCAGGGTTTCCCAACAAGTGGGTCTAAAAATGAACATGGACAAGACGAAAATCATGTCGAACATCCATGTTGCACCCACTCAAGTCAAGGTTGGAAATTCTGCACTCGAAGTTGTAGACAACTATGTCTACCTAGGTCAGACCATCCAACTAGGTAGGTCCAACTTCGAGAAAGAGGTAAATCGTCGAATTCAACTCGGCTGGGCAGCGTTCGGGAAGCTACACGATATCTTCTCATCCCAAATACCGCAGTGTCTCAAGTCGAAAGTCTTCGACCAGTGTGTGTTGCCAGTGATGACTTATGGATCAGAGACGTGGTCGCTCACAATGGGCCTCATAAGAAGGCTCAAGGTCACTCAAAGGGCAATGGAGAGGGCTATGCTCGGAGTTTCTCTGCGAGATCGAATCAGAAATGATGAAATCCGCAGGCGAACCAAAGTAACCGACATAGCCCGAAGAATTGCTAAATTGAAGTGGCAGTGGGCGGGGCACATTGCTCGCAGAACCGACGGCCGCTGGGGCAGAAAGGTTCTCGAGTGGCGACTACGAACCGGAAGACGCAGCGTGGGCAGGCCCCCTACAAGGTGGACCGACGACTTAGAACGAGTCGCGGGAAGCCGTTGGATGCGGGCAGCGCAAGATCGGCCAACGTGGAAATCCTTGGGGGAGGCCTTTGTCCAGCAGTGGACGTCTTTCGGCTGATGATGATGATGATGATGAGATGCACGGGGTAATGCAGAATACATATTCCCTTGTGTATCAATAAAATATGTAATTCATAAAAAAATACATCTTTATAACATATTTCTTTCATTTATGACGATATAGTGACGCAGGCGCAGTACAAATTTAAAATTATTTATTAAAAAAACAACATGATCTAAAATCATCATAACCCGTGCAAAATCGCAATCGGTAACTATAAAAAAATTATATTTATCCTTCACTTGGGCGTGGTCGTAAGCGTTTCTTCCTCCCAGTAACTAGCTGCCAGGCAAACCAACAAACGTATAAATTCGGTACGGCAGGTGAATTATTGGGGGGCTTTACAAATCATTAAACCGTTCAGAAATAACCTACATAAAGTCCTCACTGAGATTTCGCCTTAATAGGAATGAGTATACACGGTTGAATTTTCGTCCGAACATCCTTTATATTTTATTTTATATTTATTTACTAAATACATAAAAGGCGGCCTCATCACTTAGAGTGAACTTTTAGTCAGTTTTTTAAATGTGTTTTTGATCGTATGGCTTGTTTGTAAAGTCCTGGGGCATAAAGAGGCCTTTGGTCAAGAAAGTACTGCTCGAAGCTCCATCATCCGTCTAGGGTTAGATTCAGGTATTTTTTTTATAGAATAGGAAGGCGGACGAGCATTTGGACCAGCTGATGGTAAGTGGTCACCAACACCCATAGCGTTTGGCATTGTAAGAAATGTTAACCATCGCATACATCACCAATGCGCCACCAATTTTGGGAACTAAAATGTTATGTCCCTTGTGCCTGTAATTAATTTTACTTGATGGTAGGGTTTTCTACAAGCCCGTCTGGTTATGTACCACATTGGTATGGCTCAACATATATTCTAACGCCAAACAGCTTTACTTAGTATTGTGGAGTTCCGGATTGATGGGTGAGCTAGTTCAAGTATGGGACAAGGGACATCTTAATTCCCGTGGTTGGTGGCGCATTGGTGATTTATGGTATCGTTGATATTTCTTTCAGTAGGAATGTCTCTGGGCAGTATTAAATAGCATTACGTGTTCCATTTGCCAGTCTGTCTACCTATTTGAAAAAAAAAGACTAATTAGTGAGAAAACATTTAAAGGACGGCAACGCAAATGGAAACCCTCGGGTGTTGCAGATGTTCATGGGTGGTGGTAGTCGCTTTCCATCAAGAGAGCCCCCTGCTCGTTCACCCCTCATACATGAAAAAACATAATGTCATGGTTTTGATGACTTATTTGAAATAAAAAAAAAATTGTAAAACAAATTTTAATTGAAATGGTTCGTTGCTATATACACCAGTATCTTCCAAAGGTAAAATAAAAGCGCTAGGAACATCACTCTTTCGACTTGTGACGTTAGATATGTTTCAGCTTGGACGTGAATTATCGACACCTATCGCTCTCTGGATTTCTCGATTGGTCCAGAGTTTTTTTCCAATTAAACCGTAGTGGATACTTGAGTTTAACGAATTTATTATGAATTTAATTGGACGCCTCTCGGGACAAAGGAATGCCGGTTCCATTACAGTACAAAAACTGATGTTTGGATTTTCTGATGCTTAATTGGTATCAAAGGATTATTTGGGAATGTTTCTTTTTTTTTAGATTTATATAGCAGTTGTGATATTTAGATACAAGGATGGTACACTTGATGATTAAGGATAAACGTTACTGGTGGTAGAGCTTTGTGCAAGCTCGTCTGGGTAGGTACCACCCACTCATCAGATATTCTACCGCAAAACAGCAGTACTTGGTATTGTTGTATTCCGGTTTGAAGGGTGAGTGAACCAGTGTAATTACAGGCACAAGGGACATTACATCTTAGTTCCCAAGGTTGGTGGCGCATTGGTGACGTAAGCGATGGTTAACATTTCTTACAATGCCAATGTATAAGGGCGTTTGGTGACCACTTAGCATCAGGTGGCCCATATGCTCATCCGCCTTCCTATTCTATATAAAAAAATAGAAATAAATTTATTCTTGGAAACTAAGATATTATGTCCCTCGTGCCTAAAGTTACACTGGCTCACTCATCCTTTAAACCGAAACACATCAATACAAAGTATTGCCTTTTTGCGGTAGAATATCCGATGAGTGGTTGGTATATATACAGATAAGTTTGTACAAAGTCTTACCGCCAAGTGAAACGGTGATTTATGTTTCTTAAAGTATTAGAGGTTCTAAGTGGATATGTAACTGACCATAATAATGACACATTCAATTATTTACACAAGTAAATTAAATTAAAAATATATAAAAATTAGCGTATATTAAAACATTGAAATATAATAATTTCAAAACATACATGAACCCTGAAAAGGGTTTTAAAAATTAGCTTAATTAAAATATCACATGTAATTTTTATTTCATTACATATAATTTTAGTCCTTGTATCGCCATATTATCAATTACTATTTAAATTGTGAAATCATAGTAACTGTCTAATATTATTAATAAGTCTGTCTAATAATATTATAAAGTCTTGTCTAATATTATTAACCTATTAGCAAGTTATATAAAAAATCATGATTTTTGTTTTTCCGTGGTAATATTTAAAATGGGCGAAAATTACAAATGTGAATATTTATGTTGGGATATTGCCAACTATTTCCCGTTTCGTCTTTATCGGTTGAGTAAACAATAATTAAAACGAATCTCCTAAACAAGTTGTTTTAGGTAAAGCCGTATACGGTAATAAATTAAAAGGTCTTATATAAGTAAGTTAAAATCAGCATTACCGCAAGTGAAAATTATATAATTAAAAATAAAACTCTTATCGTCGACCGAAAGATTATAAAGGTATTTAAAGTATTGTCGAATAAAAAACTACAAAGTCTTTATCTACAAGACTTTTCCGATAAAATGCAATACAAAATTAAATATGCGGTGAGAAACTGCCTGAAGCGTACGCCGATAACTTATAAGCGGGTTCGAAGCGGTTCAAAGGGGTGTTAATGGAAAAAGTTAAGATATTCCTTGTAAAAGAATTGTCTTTCAAAGGATTTAGAGCTCGCGTCGAATGCTGATGGTATTGACACTAACAGTACAGTAACAACCTGTTATTGTCCCACTGTTGGGCTAAGGCCTCCTCTCCCTTTTTGAGGAGAAGGTTTAGAGCTTATTCCACCACGCTGCTCCAATGCGGGTTGGTAGAATAGATATGTGACATAACTTCAATGAAATTAGACACATGCAGGTTTCTTCACGATGTTTTCCTTCACCGTAAAGCCCGAGATGAATTATAATCACAAATTAAGCACATGAAAATTCAGTGGTGCTTGCCCGGGTTTGAACCCACGATCATCGGTTAAGATTCACGCGTTATATCCACTAGGCCATCTCGGCTTCAATTGACACTAAATCAGTTGAATTGTTGCAAAATTAACGTGACTTAAAAAATGTTCAGAGCCGTAGAGCCATTGAAGCAACAATATACTGCATTGTTGCAACCACAAATTGTCCTTGCGTGAGTTTGAGCCCGGAATCTTCTTTGAACATTAAGGCCAGTCTCTCGCTGTATTTTAAGATAAAAATTGCTTGTTCCACTTCCTATTTTTTTGACGACTTCAAATACTCTGACGTTATGCCCATAAATCATAATTTTAGGTAAATTTATACGAATACGATAAACTCACAATACAATGAATTCTTAAAACCTTTTTAGTTACCGAAATAGTCCCTTAAAAATGGTATCTAGTTTCAAAATCGTTTCCTTTGTTGTAAGAAAGGGGAGTTTTGCTTACGTTAATGAGATTGCGTTACATAAAAATGTCTAAAATAAATATAATAACATATTTTTTTTGTAAAACTTTGTGTATAAAGTTTGTCAATCTCAAGAATGTCTACAACTGCATATGCAATCGAAATTTAAAAATAAATACGTATGTTGTGTGAGTATTTTCAAACAACTACAAAACTATAAAAAGTACTAAAAACTGTCTATGTCCATTTTCGGTCTTATCTCGATATCTTTCATAATAATTAATATTTAAGTCCACAGCTGCATATGTAATCCAAATTTGATAGATATATCACAATTTTCACATTATATGTACGAAAAAAAAAACGTTTAAAAATAAACAATTTACTTGTCATTCAATACTAGAACTGACCGTTTACCATAAAGTATCCGCTCGCCTTCTATTTCTTACTTTAAAACTACTATTCTTTCATTTTTCGTTAAAAATTACAGAAAAAATCGGTCAGGCATCTTTTTCAATATGTTTTCAGCGACATAAAATGAAAAGGTACGTGTGTACGACGTATTTGAATTTTTCGTGCTGGCGTCGTGTTTTTTAAAGCTATGGAAATACGTGAAAAATCGAATACGAAAAAGTGAATTTTTAACCGAATTCTGAACGAAACTTAGTATATACATATAGATAAATGATCTTAAAAATGTTATAAATACGTAGATTTTTTTCGTTGGACGTGTGTCTATTACTCTTGAACCGGTGTCGATTATTTCATGAAGGGAGCCAAGTCTACTAATTTGTAACGGTCTTTATTGACGAGCTTGGTTAATTAAACGCAAAGTTCTTATGCTTGAGAGCATAATAAATAACACATGGTTTTTTGTAGAATTCCTATATTTGTTTTTTATTCAATCTTCTTTCTGATCTTCACATCGTTGTCTTTGGTGTATATATCTATAATTTGATTTACTTTGGTAGTTTAGAAGAAGAAATTTGTAGAAAAATAATTGTCTCTTATCGTAGTTTGGTGTGCCTGAATGTTTTTATTTACCGTCAGCATTTCAGTCGATATATATTATATTTAATGTAGCATAAAAAATAATCTTACTAATAATTATAAATTTTTAGTTGTATACTACATAAAATATAAAATAATGCAAAAATAAATAATATATAAATAAAAATAAAAACTGCTATCTTGCCAGTATTCCACGTAGTAACGATTGTGCAGTAGATATTTTTAATATTTATTTGTATATATATGTTAAAAGCTAATAAATAATTGTTTTTTTTACCTTTTATAGGCCAGCGTTCGACCGTTGATTTGCCTGATGTTAAGCATCGACACGGTCTAGGATGTAGCGCGCTTGCCTAAAAAATTCTGTTGTATACTAAAATTATTTAGATTCCTAAATACAGCACAGTTCTAGTTAAATTCTAATGCTAGTTACACCCACGGCAATTCAAGATAAACACGGCTCACTGTCACTTCTGAGTTGTGATTAATTGATGCAATATTAATTGGCACACTCCGAGTTGCAGCTTGTTTGATCCCAGCGGACCTGTTGCGTGGCACAAGTTGTGTTTATGTAATTTATTTTTATATATATATTTATACTATAGGTAGGCGGACGAGCATATGGGCCACCTGATAATAAGTGGTCACCAACGCCCATAGATATTGGCATTTTAAGAAATGTTAACCATCCTTTACATCACCAATGCGCCACCAACCTTGGGAACTAAGATGTTATGTCCCTTGTTTCTGTAATTAAACTGGCACACTCGCCTTTCAATCCGGAACATAACAATACCAAGTACTGCTGTTTTGCGGTAGAATATCTGTTGAGTAGGAAGTACCTATCCAGACGAGCTTGCACAAAGCCCTACCACCAGTAATAAACTTAATGATAATGATATAAGAGAAATAATTTAAATTCATCGTAAAAAATAAAGTGAATAACCACACACACAAATATACACACACAAACAAGTGAACACAAACACAAACAATACATACGAATTTTCGCACTAATATTAAGCAAGAATGTTTTTATTTTATTTTTATCTTTTTTACTGTAAATATTAATACTTATACTATGCCTTTACATTTATTTTTTCTGAAGCTTCGTATTATAAAATTGTAATCGTATGTAGCCTTAATTCAGTAATGAGTAATAACTGTACAACCATTTTTGTAACGCTGTTGATTACAAGTAAAAAAAAATTAAATAAATAATGAAATAATACGTAGATTATTTGGCAAGGGTAGTAATAATAAATATTATTTAATGCGCTTTTAAAATTGATGACGTCATTTAAGAAGAAAATATTAAAGCGCTTACAAATCATATTCTACTAACACAACAGTTCAATTGCGTTTCGGTCTAAGTTGAATCGGAATAGAAGCGGCAACGTATCGTAACCGTTATAAATCAATAGAATTGGCTTTCAGCTACGGTTCAACTGAGGTTTATTTTTGTGACGAATAGAATCACAGTCATATCGTGACCGTTATAAATTAGTAAAATTCTCCCCATATTTTTATGCTTAAAATTTTATGCTCGTCGCCTATCCGCCTACTTATTCTATATTAAAAAAAACGTGACAGAACAGCGACATCTTTTTTGCATTTGTTTTAATTTTAATTTTGTCTTGCAGTCTCCACG
Organism: Nymphalis io; assembly: GCF_905147045.1. Classification (NCBI taxonomy): domain Eukaryota; kingdom Metazoa; phylum Arthropoda; class Insecta; order Lepidoptera; family Nymphalidae; genus Nymphalis; species Nymphalis io. The sequence continues at coordinate 2,579,872 of NC_065909.1, forward strand.
GAGGTGTTGTCGTGCTTGTTGTTGTATCTTCCTATCAGCATTTCATTTCAAGGCATCAACACAATAAAAAAAATTAAATTGCGTTTTTTTTTATCCGTATACGCAGCAATGATGCTAAAATTAAATTAGGGTTCTAGATTCCTAAGCTATTCTGAATGGTGTTCGCTCAACCGTGTCAGCTCATCGTACATTAGAATGTTATATGAAAACAATGCAACTAAATTTGACTTTGTAAGTGTCACTCTCATCAAAGTGTAATTTTAAAACTAATAATTTATTTTCACTAAAACAGTATGATTAAAACTAGAGGTACAGCGGCGTTACAATAAAAATACAAGTAAGAACAGTCTTCGTTATGTTTACGATATAAACGTTGGATATTAAATTAAACTTTACAATAATTTTATTCTCAAAGCGCGTTCGCGTTGGCGTCACTAATAGCAGACCATATATTTCACTTATATATGTTTCAAATAAATGTAGAAGGAAGGAATAGCGAAGGTTCTATTTTATTGTTATTGCATAAAGATTTCATTAAAATAAAAGGAATGTGGCTGTTTTGTCTGAATTAAGTTAGAAAGTACCTGGGCGATCGAAGTTCATTTATATGAAGGCTTTAATAATTGATTATAAAAACGATTTTTATCTGTTAAAAATAGCGGAAAGACCTATATGGTTAAAAAAGCAAAACGTTATCTAAATACAAAATTACGTATAACAAAAGGTGAATTAATAAATAACTTTCTTTATGTACAAGATTGCTTAAATATTTTGACAAGATGACTTTATGGCATTTTCAGTTTTGCAAGTAGATAATTAAATATATTTTAAAGAAACATTTTTTTTATTTAGAATAGGAAGGCGGACGAGCATATGGGCCACCTGATGGTAAGTGGTCACCAACGCCCATAGACAATGGTGTTGTAAGAAATGTTAACCATCACTTACATCACCAATGCGCCACCAACCTTGGGAACTAAGATGTTATGTCCCTTGTGCCTGTAATTACACTGGCTCACTCACCCTTTAAACCGGAATACAACTATACCAAGTACTGCTGTTTCGCGGTAGAACATCTGATGAGTGGGTGGTACCTACCCAGACGAGCTTGCACAAAGCCCTACCACCAGTAAAACATAAAGTTCAAAAACACTTAATTCAAGAAATTTCTAACAAATGTGAGTCCTTATATACAATTATGTATATCTTATATAATATTATTAACTAAAACCTAAAATTACTTGATTAATGTTATATTCTGTGAATATAATAATCATTATACGAATATGATACTTTTATTATTGTATATAAATTATGGAAAAACGCATAATCCTTTGAATGGGACCAGACCTTGCATTCAAGGTATTTATTTATTATAAATGGGGGTTGTAACTACTTTGACTATTGTTTGGCCTAAAATATGTATATTATGTACAGAAGGCACTCTTAATTATATTAAGTCTAAGCCAGTTTGTAGAAGAATTAAAAGGAATTTCTTGAGACTTATACTCTATGCTGGCGTTAGGGCTTTGTTGAAGCCCGTCTGGCTGGATATTCATTCATCAGGTATTTTACCGCTAAACAGTAATACTTAGTCTTGTTGAATTCTGGCTTGAAGGATGGGTGAGCCTGTGTAACTAAAGGCATCATAGTTCCCAAAGTTGGTGGCACATTCTTAATGGGATGGTTAATATTTCTTACATCCCCAATGTATATGAGCGGTGTTGACCACTCAACATTAGGTGGCCTATTTGCCCACCCGCCTACCTATAACGTAAAAAAACTTTTTGAACCTTAGTATATCATGTCATACAAACATACAAAGAAAGATAATTTTATTCAATATTATACTAAAAAGCCGAGATGACCCTGTGGTAAGAACGCGTGAATCTTAACCGATGATCGTGGGTTCAAACCCGGGCAAGCACCACTGAATTTTCATGTGCTTAATTTGTGATTATAATTCATCTCGTGCTTTACGGTGAAGGAAAACATCGTAAGAAAAACAGCATGTGTCTAATTTTGTCTCCAAACCTTCTCCTCAAAAAGAGGAGAGGAGGCGTTAGCCCAGCAGTGGGACATTCACAGGCTGTTACGGACGGGATACTATATAACCTTCTCCTCAAGACAGAAGAGGAGGACTTAGCCCAGCTGTGCGACATTCACAGACTGTTACTACTACTATACTATTACACCTATATTTACTGTTTATTGTTACCTATTTATTTATTTTATTTAAATCTAATTGTAACGGCGATGCCATTTACACTAAATAGATAATATTAAAATATTACAAGTTAAAAGAATTACAAAAGGAAATAAATAATAAATATAACACAACATAAATAAACATTATGTACACGAGACTTTAATTTCCCTCCACTCCCTTACGTCCTATGTATTTGAAATATAGCAACAGGAAGTTTTAATGCTTGGCAGCAGAATAATTGATCATGTTTGTTACCTATCTAAATGGGCTTGCGTAAAGCTTACCACCGTTTTAAATACAGATTTTGAACTTTATTGTTAAATATTTTTCGACATCTTATTTGATAAGCCAGACCTATAATTTGCCATACCAATTTCCATGGCTGTTTCTTCAAAAATGAAGGATTTTTATACAAACTTTCGTTCCCTTTATCACTACCATAGGGGTTACAACGACAATAACAGCCTGTTAATTTCCCACTGCTGGGCTAAGGCCTCCTCTCCCTTTGAGGAGAAGGTTTGAAGCTTATTCCACCACGCTGCTCTAATGCGGGTTGGTAGAAGACACATGTGGCAGAATATCAATGAAATTAGACACATGCAGGTTTCCTCACGATGTTTTCCTTCACCGTTAAGCACGAAATGAATTATAAACACAAATTAAGCACATGAAAATTCACTGGTGCTTGCACGGGTTTGAACCCACGATCATTGGTTAAATTTCACGCGTTCTAAGAAATTTTCAAAAATCCTTCCTTGTAATAAGTGATAACTTACTATGTAATGGAACCCCAGCAGTTTGGGCTGTGCGTTTATGTGTCAGTCAGTCAATTATTTTATAGTTATAGATAAATTTTCTACTATAAAAGGTAAAGCTTTCACTTCTTCGTTTTAGAGTTCGAAGTTTTTAGAGTTTCTTCTGTATAATATATGTCATCAATAATATTATTTTATTAACGACTTGATTAGCCTTAAGGACTGGTAACGCGTTCCAGTATTAAGTCCGCCTTCAATTATTTGGACAATAAAGGTTTTAAATAAATAAATAAACTAAAATCGTTAGGCGGAAGGTTAAGTGGCCTGGTGGTATTTAATCATCACCCATCATCGTTATTGGCACTGTAAGAAATATTAAGCAAAAACAAACTCTTCATTTTGATAAATTAATCACAGGTAAAGATTAAATCATTTCACGGCATTATGGTTCTTATAATAAGCTCAGAAGATACATATTGCCGCGAATCCTGGAAGCCATTAGCCACTTTTCTCAAATTGCGGTTAAGAAAGATTATTTCTATTGTAATCGAGGACGCCTGAAACCAATCACTTTTTGTTTTTTAGTAGATTGGAATTTCTCTGGTTAGATCAGATATTTCCTTTATCTCATTACCGCGTGGTAAATTATTGTAAAGATAATTAATCTTTAATGTAATACCAATTGAGACAATACGAGCTGCTTTGTTGTAGATTTTGGGGAAGAAGTTACGTAGGGGTCACTGTTCTTTTGCTATAGTTTCAGTCACTGGAAAATGGCCGACGTGGCCGAAATCAGTCAAGAGGGCTTCGTCATCATCACCATTCTGAAATGGACAATACTAGATAAGCCTATTTTCAAATAGCATCATTGTGCAATTTAGTTTGACCTTGCAGTAATAGTGTAAAATAAAGGTTTAAAATCTGGTATTATTGTCTCCCCTGGTTGCTCTGCTGTGTGGTTCATTTTTCGCCAAGGAAATTGGAATTGCGTACCAACGGTGTTATGACTGGTATTCTTGCCATCATTCAACGCGGTCATGATTTGTAAATCGTTTTATTTATTATTTGTATATTTTTGTTTAAACTTTTTCCAAAATAATATAAACACATCTCATTTTTTAATAGTTTTCTTATAAATTAAGTTTTGTATGAATTTAAAGAAGTTATGTAAAGAAGTTAAGTTTTATTTTGCTGACCCTACTGGAAACAGAGCAGAGATAATTTAGGGGAGCAGCCGCATGAAACAACTTGTCCACAGTATAATTCTAGTTTTAAACTCGGAAATTAAATCAAAACTCGACTCAGGCTCACCGTCTACGTTAATTAGACGTGTTTGCGTATCTGAAGTTTTAAATGTATTTATACATCAATCATATTAAGTTCAAAGCCCTGTATAGGCCAAGCGCTGGTTGTAATATCACTCTTGTTATGTAGTTAATTTTGTTCTGGGTTGACAAACTTATCACATATAAAATAGGGTTTCAACTATATTATAAAGCGATTTATATATTATATAAATAGTTACCTTACTAAACGTGTATTCAAAAATTTATAATAATCGGTTGAATAGTTAAGACGTCAATGCGTAACAAACATCAAACAAGTATATAAACTTACTTTCACATTCAAGCCCAGTGGTAAAAACGCGTGCATCTTAACCGATGATCGTGGGTTCAAACCCGGGCAAGCACTTCTGAATTTTCCTGTGCTCAATTTGTGATTATAATTCATCTCGTGTTTTACGGTGACGGAAAATATCGTGAGGAAACCTACATGTGTCTAATTTCACTGAAATTCTGACAATGTGTTTTCCACCAACCCGCAATGGAGCAGCGTGGTGGAATAAGCTCCAAACATTCTTCTCAAAAAAAGAGATTAGGACTTCAGCCCAGCAGTGAGACATTCACAAGCTGCTACGGTTACGGACTTTCACATTTATAATATTAATTAGGACATTACATACTTGTTTTATAATTAATAATTATTTTCTTGCGTTAAAGTTTTGCATTACAAAGAGGAAATACTGTGACTTTTGTAAATATTTTACCATAATATTTGCATGTAATTATAAGCTACAAACATGAATTGAGTACTGGTTTTAATACTTATGGCAGGAGGGCTCTTTATTTCATAACACTTTATAAAATTTCATTTAAATTTCTATATTGCACTCTAAAATTATTTTAACTGAGTAATAAACTGTTATTTTTTTGTACACTATAATATTTTAATTAATTTAAAATTTTGTAAAATTGCGTTACACAAATTGTACTAAATGGATGTTACGGATGACATTTATATCTAACAATTGACAGCAAGTACAACGCTACCGCCTCCCGGTCTATTTAAATTTTCTCTCAGCCATATATAATATACCATTCATTGACTACACCTGCGCCATTGTGACGATCAAACACTGATATTAATTTGATGAAACAATGAAAGCAAGAGATTCTGAAATCAAATATAAGTTAAACTACTCGTATACGTTATATAAATTCTACTTTATTAATTTAAAACTACGTACGTACGTACGTAGTACATGCCAACTTGTCGACTTCTGACTGCTACTCTAAGAAGGTATTTTTAAGCCTACCAGACTGGTAGTTGAGAGTAATTTTGGTGAGAATTACTTGACCGAAATATTAAATAACATTTTAGTTTTTTTTATGTAAAATAGGTAAGCGTTAAGTCAAGACGGTCAAATGGGCCTTTTACTGGTCAACCACCGTCAATTTTGACATTGGCACCGTAAGAAATTCTAATCATACCTTATATCGATAATGCGCCCTATTGGAAACGTTATGTCCCTTGTGGCTGTAGTTACACTGGCTCACTGCGGGATCTGCCTCATGAACAACAAGATCACCGAGGTTGTTAAATATAAATATTATTTATTTATTTACATCTAAAGAGAACGTCGCCACTCACACTAAATAGATATTAATAAATTATAAATATTACAAAAGAAAAGTGATACTAAATATTAAATCAATATTGTGATTATTGCAAATTAAATAAACATATATAAAATTAATTACTACTAGGGTTCTATAAATATAGAATATATTGTTATCCAACATACTCAGAGTATCACTCAGAGCAAATTCATCAAAAAAGGTTAATAATAATAATAATATCCTGGGATATTATTCACACACGACCATCTGATCCCAATCTAAGCAGAGCTACTATGGAAACCAGATAACTGATATACTATATATTTTACTATTATTTTGTAAATACATACTTATTATATAGATAATTACACCGAGACAAACAGACATGTCCATGCACACAAATATCTGTCCTGGGTGGGAATCGAGCCCACAACCATCGGCGTGAAAGGCAAGTATCTACCGACCACGCCAACCAGCCCGGCATCTATTTCGGTCCGGTTGTCCATTTGTAATTGAATGAATCCCAATGTGAATTGTCATGAGCGTCTCCAACGACGCCATTGGACGTGGTATAGGTTCCATGGTTCGGGCAACAGTGCGACAACGAAACTAATTATTTTTTTCGAAAGTTATTATTTCATATGATAGCCAATATACCTTCATGTATAATTGATAATGAGACCACAACGGTATGACGGTGTGCTGTGTGATTTCGCATCGTAGAGCTTTGTGTAAACTCCTCTGGGTAGGTACCACCCACTCATCAGATATTCTATCGCAAAACAGCAGTATTTGGTATTGTTGTGTTCCGGTTTGAAGGGTGAGTGAGCCAGTGTAATTACAGGCACAAGGGACATAACATCTTAGTTTCCAAGGTTGGTGGCGCATTGGTGATATAAGCGATCTTTAACATTTCTTACAATGCCAATATTTATGGGCGTTGGTGACCACTTACCATCACGTGGCCCATATGCTCGTCCGCCTTCCTATTCAATAAAAAAAAACGTAAAAGCTACGACGTCGCAAAACGCATCGTGGTAAATACCGCTCCGGATCTCTACACTTCTCTGCGTGCTTACGTACTTTAAAAGATGATTAAATGCGATATCGATTGAATGGATTTATATTGTTATTCACAACTACTTTTCGCTGGCATCTTTGCCTGCGTGTTGAGGTTCAACCTTCTTTTTTATAGAATAGGAAGGCGGATGAGCATATGGGCCACCTGATGGTAAGCGGTAACCAACGCTCTTATCCATTGGCATTGTAAGAAATGTCAACCATCGCTTACAGAGCCAATGCCCCACCAGCCTTGGGAACTAAGATTTTATGCCCCTTGTGCCTGTAATTACACTGGCTCACTCACCCTTCAAACCGGACCACAACAATATCAATTACTGCAGTTTTGCGGTAGAATATCTGATGAGTGGGTGGTACCTACCCAGACGAGCTTGCACAAAGCCCTACCACCTTGGTTACATATCAAAGTTCATTATAAGGTTTAGTGGTTTAGCCGTTAAAGCGTAACAGGCAGACAAGGTTACTCTAGCATTTAATAATATTAATATTGTAAGCTAGAAATTGATGCACTCAGTACTTTTGATTCTGTTTTTTTATGCGTTATAACGCAAACAGACATAGGGCACGTGTAGTGTGTGTGTGTGGTCTTACTAGAAACTAAACATGTGGTCAGAGTTACCTAACACGATGCCGTATACGATGAGATTTTTCCGTTGCGTTAACGCATCACGTGATATGCGGTTTTATTTTTTCGACGCGACCACGCACCGTAGTATTGTGGCCTCGCCCTTACACGACGACTTCATAACAATAACGATAATTGGTAAATTATAATATTGTGGTGAAATTAAATCGTAATGCATGTTTTTAATTAAAATTTAAATAATTCATACAGTAAATATGTTTGTTGCTGTCAATCGGAATGATTGGTTTTTTTTTCTTTTTTATAGAATAGGAAGGTGGACGAGCATATGGCCACCTGATGGTAAGTGGTCACCAAACGCCCTTAGACATTGGCATTGTAAGAAATGTTAACCATCGCTTATAGCCAATGCGCCACCAACCTTGGGAACTAAGATTTTATGTCCCTTGTGCCTGTAATTACACTGGGTCACTCACCCTTCGAACCGGAATACAACAATATCAAGTATTGCTGTTTTGCGGTAGAATATCTGATGAGTGGGTGGTACCTACCCAGACGATCTTGCACAAAGCCCTACCACCAGTAACTTTAGTTGTGTGACTTTAGTTGTGGTGTGGCTTTAATTGTGATATGTTATTTTGGAGTGACTATCGACTCACTGTGTTTGGGCATTTTAATTGTGATATGATCAAACCTGAAAGAATGTAAAAGCCCGTAATCGTTTATTTGAGTATTTTTAGATTTGTTTTATTTATTTAGGAATACAAATGGCTTGACGTATCACTATATAACTCGTTGCCATATATAATTATAATAATCATAAAATTACTGGAAAAACGGGAATAGGTTTAATATATCTCACAGTATCAGTGTCTATGCAGTAGTTACCACTTACTATCAGGTTGCCCTCACCACTCATCAGATATTCCACCGCAAAACAGCAGTAGTTGGTATTGTTGTGTTCCTGTTTGAAGGTTGTGTGAGCCAGTGTAATTACAGGCACAAAGGACATAACATCATAGTTCCCAAGGTTGGTGGCGCATTGGTGGTGTAAGCAATAGTTAGTTTTTTTTTACAATGCCAATGTGTATGGGCGTTGGTGACCACTTACCATCAGGTAGCCCATATGCTCGTCCACCTATACTATAAAAAAGATCATTCGTCTTCTAATAAGAAAAACGGATTAGTTTTTCTTATAAGAAGACGAATGTGTTTTTAGGCCAGCGTCGCGACGCCTTTCCGCCCCTTCAATCGTCTGTGACCATTATTGACATAAATTTATTTAATTACGAGTAACTACTATTTTAATTGGGTGATTAAAATACAATTACATTTAGATATTTACAGAAAATCAATAAATAATAATATAATCAATTCAATAGGTTTAAATATATATTTAAATATTATAGAAACGAATACGCACAAAGGCTTGATCGATTTTAGTTCTATATGTAAAAGTAATACATTACAGTAAATTTCAATTTTACGTTTATCTTTGTCTGCACACAGACAGGCGTCCTTTTCCGCACTTCCTAACGTCGGCTGGTAGAAAATACTATTAAAACTACAACTACATGGTATATTTTTCTCAATAAACGAATAAAACCTTTGCGGTAGTAAGCGATTTTTATTTATATGTTAATGTAGCTTTTTGTAATAATAAGACAAGAATTCCAATTGGGCCATCTGATGATAGATTGCCATCGCCCAAAGACATTGACGATATAATAAATATTAACCATTTCTTACATCGCTAATATGTTACCAACCTTGGGCACAAAGATTTTATGTCACTAATCGGAACACAACAATAAAAAATATTAAATGTACCTAGGATAGGCTCCGAATAAACTTAATCTAAATCTTCCATGATTATAATGCTTTCGTAACCGTACCGTAACAGCCTGTGAATGTCCCACTGGTGGGCTAAATCCTCTCCCTTTTTGAGGAGACGGTTTGGAGCTTATTCAGTTTAGTCAGATTGCTGTTCCATCGGATTTTGAGAGTAAGCGAATAGAGGGTGCACCTGTGTTTGCACAGACATTTAAGCATTATATCTGTTGCATCGTTGGGTTTGTCTCAGTCTTGTTTCTTGAGAATAGCCGCTTTATTACCCTGAGATGGAGATTATCATGAATGTATTTCTTCTGATGAATGTCTTTGCCCAATGTATGTAAAAAAATATATATTTGCACCTTCATTAAGTTTAAAAAATTGACATGTTTTCTGGAATAAATAGGTGAAGTTTTAAGCAACTATGATTGATTTTTACCGTATTGTTAAATGTAAGTCAAAATTGTTGATAAATGTTCTTTTAAATATTTATGGCTTTAATAAATGTTGTGTTGGGGATAATTGGTATTAATAATTTGCCTTTTCCTTTGAAATGTAAAATCAGTGATGACAGTAGAGAACAAAACTATTTCACTAAATACCTGCTAAATAATCATAATAAGTTATGGTATGGTATGGTATGGTGGTATAGGTAATGATTGTAAATAAAGTAGCATTTAATGACGTATTAACGCTCAATGGTTATAAAGTACGAATAATTCTATGTAAACTTTGTTGGCATTTATAAATAAATAAATAATGTCTTGAAAGATGCGGACGTGGTTGCATCGCGTGTTTCGGATATGCTTGAAATTTTACGAAATGCCAACGAAAGAAGTCAGTGCTGAACCAATCAATATTTGACGACGGTCTCGTTACGTTAACAGACAGTCAGTCTGTCAGCGCTTTTAGCTTGTTTTATTTATTTAAAGCGCTCGTTACAGCCTTTCGAAATTCAATGGGTTGTTTAGTGTTTTATTCTAGGCTAATTCTGACGGCGTTGAAGCGCTGATAGGATGAAAATGATTGATGTATACATCGCTTTTTATGGTAGTCATAAAAAGGCTGTTGATTATTTTAGGTTTGATAAAGTCGAGTAGCAATTAATAAACCAGTATAAGTAACAACATAAATCCTGATAATAAATCCAATAATATTGATTTGTTTGTTTTGTTTTTAAAAGAAATAAAATGTAACATTAATTATCATTTTAAGTTAACGAAGAATTTCTAATTACTAGAATTAATTACGAAGATTTTATTTGAAGATTTCAGTCGAGCAAGTAATACTGAGTTTTAAATTTGATGTGCTTAATTAGTGCGTATACTATACAATATATAATAATTGGTGATGGAGGACAACTTCGTGGGGAAAACATGGTCTTCCCCTGATCCCTCATAGTCAGCTCATATGTGGGTGGCAATCGGGATTGGTTATTACAGGGATCCATGTGCTTTTGAAAGCATCAGACTGTAACCCGAATTCTAAACACCATGCTTGTAAGAAATTTTACTTTTCCGAGTCGGAATTTGAACCCGGAGCTACAAGATCAGTACAAGGTGTGCAGAAAGATAGATATAATTATCACCATTACTGGTAGGGCTTTGTGCAAGCTCGTCTGTTTGGATACAACCCACTCATCAGATATACTAACAGCACTACTTGGTATTGTTGTGTTCCGGTTTGAATGGTAAGTGAGCCAGTGTAATTACAGGCACAAGGGACATAACATCTTAGTTCCCAAAGTTGGTTCCGCATTAGCGATGTAAGCGATGGTTAACATTTCTTACAATTTCAATGGCTTTGGTGACCACTTACTATCAGGAGGACCATATGCACGTCCGCCTACCTATTCTATATAAAAAAAGATTTTGAATTATTATGATATTGAATTAAACATATTGAATGAAATATAAAGCTACCACCGGTTCGGAATGTAGATTCTACCGAGGTAAAGCGGCAAGAAACTCGGTAGCTACCCTTTTCCATCCTTTTAATTACCGAGTCAATCAAATACAATTAAAAATATGAATATCCAGCTTGGAAATCAACAAATACCAACTCCATACTTTTTTATGATTTATATAATATTGAAAGTTAAGTTAAGTTGAGTAATATGTCTTATTTGTCAAAGTTTTTTGTTAGAAGATTAATTATTAATAGGCAAAGTTAAGCGTAACTGTATTTCTTTTTTACGTGTGTATGTCACTGTTTGTTTGTGTGTTTCACTGGCTTCCTGGATGGTTTGGATTGGACCAGGTAACGTTTTAATTAAAAAAAAAATAAAAACTTATTTTCCCAATCAAAGTCGGGTCGAACAGCTAGGTATATATGTATAGGTAGGTATATATGTATTTATTCAGTATGTGTGTATCGAAATTTTACCTCAAAATGGTATTGTACCACGACCACTTATCAAATTAAATAGACTTTACTACAAATAGATTATTAAAAATCTCATCAATTATTACCATAGGTGCTACGAATTTTCCGAACCATGGTAGCGTCGGTAACATTTTCGGAACAAGTATACCATAAATCTCAGATTAATCAAGGAAAAGTATACCTTAAGACATACGTGACATAATATATTTCAGATTATTTATAGTACAGACATGCGCTCTCCTGTAAATTACGAATTTCATGTTCCTGTTTCCTCGCATTTTCAGCGTCAGTCAGTACCCGTCCAACGGTCTCGAGGATCGGACGTCACTGAGGAAAGTAGAATTTTCTGCTCGCGAACGAAACGTGTGATTAATAATTATTTTTTAAGTGAAATCAAGTGTCTTAAGTATATTTCAAGGCCGAAACATCGAGACCGAGAGACGAATTAAATAAAGGTAAGTGGTATCATGGAGAAGACTAAAAAAAAAAGTTATTTTTTTATATAGAATGTAAGAAGTACTCAAAAAGGTTGTTTTCTTTCGCTCTTAAGGGGTAAAAAATCGTTTTAAGAATCTATTAGTTATTTTTCGTAGACAATGAATGTTTATCTACTCAGTTTTTGCGTCAGAGTGCGAAGATTAATTTTTGAAGTTAACATCAAAATAAGAAAATAACATCAAAATTCGTTCAGTGATTTAGACGTGAATTCAAATAAAAACATAGTTACTTTCGCATTATTAATATTAGTATATATAGTCTGAGGAATTTATAACTGTAAAAAAATATTTTTGTAAGATATTATTCGTCAATATTTAAATAATGTTAAAGAAAAATTATATAAGTGCGTATTAGTAATTATTGTTGTGTTAAAAATACAAATATATGTGTAATTCATTTGTGATAATGTTATCCAAACGGATTACCCAGAGATGACGACAAAAAGGGACGTTCAAATATACATATGACGTGACGAAGACTTAACAAAATCAAAAATTGATAATTAAATCGCTAAACCTTTGACCTTCCTAATGACATGAAAACGAACAGTTGAACCACATGTGAAGACGAGGGGAGGTGAAGGAATTAAATTAATAATTACAATTGGTGTTGTTATAAAGGAGTGATAATAAATGTGTGGGTGGCCTGAACAGAACTTTATAAACTACCCAACGAATCATCAAGAGCTTGAAGATTCAATTGCTAAATTTCACAATGCTACCCAGTGATCTGTTGGTCTAGGGGTCTCAAGTATTTCTTTTATTCAACTGGAAAGAGTTCGATCCCGAGTGGAACACAAACAGCTTAAAATTTCAAAACTTTGTTTAACATTTTAATAATTTCATTATATATATATATATATATGTTATTATTTTTTAATTTAATATTTTTAAATGTAATTTTCACATTCAAAATCAATGATATTATTATTACATTGTAAAACATGAGTTCCCATTTTCTAAGGTTAACATGTCCTCATTGCCCCAGTTCGGCGCGAACGTTTAACTCGCATGGGCTTAAAATACATATTGGGCATAAACATAAGGATGTGGCTCGTTTCCCTGTCGGGACCGCTAGCGCGCAGCAGTCCCTTCAACCCGACGACGACGGTATGAGTGCACCATCTCTGGGTTCACAGCCTCCTATCAATGTCCTTGATGGTCTAGCGTCACTCAGGAGATCTGTAAGGGTGCTAAGGCATGTTCCTGAGGGAGTGAGGAACCTAGCGGCCGGTAGACTGTGCGACATTATAAGAAGGTGTATTGAGACCAATGGAACAACAGATTGGTGTACACTGCTCACATTTTCTTATACTGCGCTTAAATTACCACTTCTGCAGGGCTCGGGTAACCTTACGTCCAAAGTGAAGGCCAACATAATATCCTGTGGCGCACCCGATGATGTCGATATAGATGTGTCCTATAGAGCGTCTTCAGTCCAAAAGGCGATTGAGTCAAAGGTGTTTGAGGGTGACTTGATGGGGGCAGTGCGCTTGTTAATGTCTGATGATGCAATAGCACCGCCTGGTCCCGAAACTCTAGCTTCCTTGAGGTCCAAACATCCATCCCCATCGCGTCCATTAGCTTTTCCTCTGGCGCCGGATCGATCCATTCAAATCTTAAAAGTCAAAAAGGAAGACGTAGTCCAGGCTCTAGGCAGTTTTCATAATGGTTCAGCGGGCGGTTTGGATGGTATTCGTCCAGTTCATTTAAAAGAGCTGATCACGAATTCTGCAGGGGACAACGGGCAACGTTTGCTTGAATCTTTGGTTGATTTGTGTAACTTCCTTCTTAGTGGGCAATTAAATCCGGAAGTTTGTCCATATATGTACGGGGCGAGTCTGTGCGCGCTGTCAAAAAAAGATGGGGGCATTAGACCAATTGCAGTGGGGAGCATCTTTCGTCGTTTAGTGGCTAAGCTAGGGTGTCGTGCTATTAGAGAGGATATATCCAAATACCTCCACCAGCACCAGGGGTTCGGAACCCAAATGGGGTGTGAGGGAGCAATACACGCAACACGTACATTTGTAACAGAGCCAGGGAACGCAGATTGTGTAGTGATAAAATTAGATCTTAAGAACGCGTTCAACTCAGTGGAAAGGGACGCACTCCTTGATGAGGTCAGTAGAAACATTCCTTCTCTTTATCCATTTCTTCAACCGGTCTATCAGTTCCCTTCTAAGCTCTTCTTCGAGAATTCCCTAATACTTTCCCAAGTTGGTGCACAGCAGGGGGATCCGCTTGGACCACTTACTTTCAGCCTTGCAATCCATAAGGCAATCTTATCCTTAAAATCTCCTCTTAATATATGGTACCTAGATGATGGCACCATAGGGGGAAAGCCAGAAGACGTGAGGCAAGATATCCTTACTTTGATTCCCCTCTTTAAAGACTTAGGGTTAGAGATTAACTCGGATAAGTGCGAGTTTTTTCAATGTGGAGCCAGCCCCTTTAACAAATTCTCCCTTTTCTCATCCATTCTACCTGGCCTCAAGGAGCGAAGTGGGAGACGCTCTTCCCGAATGCACCCCTTCCTAGATTTCCAGAAAGGCAGCGTTCTTGGGACGATGTGGGGTACAAGTCTGAGCTCGACCGACTTGTCAGTGCGGCTGGGGGAGCGGATTTGGCCAGACTCTGAGCGGTGTCGAGGGCGGAGTCTGGAGCTTGGTTGCAGGCTTTGCCTTCCCCCTACTTTGGGACTCTTCTCGACAGTGACTCTTTGCGTGTGGCTGTGGCTCTCCGCCTTGGCTGCGATGTTTGTCAACCACACCGATGCATCTGCGGATCTATGGTGGGTGCCAACGGTCATCACGCATTGAGTTGCGAATGATGCTCGGGGAGATTTCCCCGACACCACGCTCTAAACGATATTGTCCGGAGGGCCTTGGTTTCGGCGAATGTCCCATGCGTCCTGGAACCACCAGGTCTCAGTCGCTCCGATGGCAAGAGACCGGATGGCTTGACACTGGTCCCATGGCAAAGGGGAAGAAGTTTGATATGGGATGCTACCTGTGTCAATACCTTCGCGGCCTCTCACCTGGCCCACACAACACGGACAGCTGGGGCGGCTGCTGAGAGTGCAGCAGCGAGGAAACGGGAGAAGTATGCCCCCTTATTTAAAAATTATTTATTTGTGCCACTAGCGGTTGAGACGTCGGGATGTTGGTGTTCGGATGCCCTCAGTTTAATAAGGGAAATTGGCTGTCGCCTTAGAGAGAGGGGATTTGACAGTCGCTCCGGGTCACACTTGGCACAAAGGTTGTCCATTGCCATACAACGCGGAAATGCGGCCTGCATTATGGGCAGCTTTGCGTCGGGTGGGAATCGGGAGGGCCTATTTTAAAATTTGACTAAAATAATAAAAATTAATAATGTAAATTTAAATCAAATCCTATGTAATGATCATGATTTCTGTAATATAATAATGTATTTGTTGTAATATTTATATACATAATGTAATATATATATACATAATCATTCGTTTTGATTTATGTATTTTGTTGCTTATTACGTTAAGCGAATTAATTATTAAACAATTATATGTAATTTATAAAATTTATACATCTATACTCTAATATGGTTATTTGAAAGCTATCAGCCATTTTAGTAGTTTAAATATTATATGCGTATGTTTCAAATCCGCATTATTAACGTTATAATTGTAGATTTTTAAGGATTTTCGTCATTAACTGAAGTCCACGCTGGTTAGGTTATGGGTTTTCTAGCTTTTACACAGCGAAGGATATTCAATAAAGCAACATTCAGATTGGTTCATTTACTCTGCGTAAATGACCGTCGTGTTTTTAGGGGTCGTTGACCCCGGAATTTTGATTTCACCGTTATTTTTATCTTTGCCTATTAATAAATCTCATGATAAATTGATAATTATAATCATTAAGGGTAATTCGATAAAAGAGTACGTATATAAAGATGGAGTGACGAAAAGCGTGGACTGATTTTATGTTGATTTTCATACAGGATATATAATTGCACTTATGTATTTTTGAAAACTTGGTCGTAGTGCAAAACTGATCTTAATTAAATAAGAGGAAAAAAAAATTACTAAACACTAATTTATCGATGTAAAAAGTATTTAATGGTTCAGGAATAGAAAAAGGATGTAGAGCGATGTAGTTCTTTTATGATTGTATTACATTTCCAGTTTTAAAGCGTTTCGCACGTTTTGCGGTCAGTTTCTAACTGGAGTTTAAAAGTTTTTTAAAAATAAACGTAACTCGG
The DNA here is from genome assembly GCF_905147045.1 of Nymphalis io. Classification (NCBI taxonomy): domain Eukaryota; kingdom Metazoa; phylum Arthropoda; class Insecta; order Lepidoptera; family Nymphalidae; genus Nymphalis; species Nymphalis io. Next base: position 2,596,353 of record NC_065909.1, read on the forward strand.
AATTTATTTTTCCAAGAAATATACAGTGAAGTTTTTCAAGATTTATGACAATAGCGGTACCCGAAAAGTCACTAACTCGAGGGTTTGAAATCTTTAACTACGTAGTAAGTTTCTTGCCGGTTCTTATCGTTGGAATCTACATTTCCTACGCTCATAATAGCCTACTTGAATGAAGAATATTTTGACTTTTCATTTAAAGTCTTGAAACATACATGTTGGAATAAAAACTTAGTGAACATAGTTTCTTCTTTCTCGCTGACTTTTATTTTAAATTACTTGTCAAATTGTCGAAAATACAATGGGACAGGTAGTATCAGGCTCTTTTGTAACATAACTCCCTCCCCAACGGAGCCGGGTACCTTTCTGAATGTTTCCACTGTGGCAAAAAGTCTGTAATGGCTATGGCTGTACCTTGACAGCTATTTGAAGTATACTCACTCGTTTTTATGTTAATAAAACAGATGACGTGAACTTTAGTTCCGCCCGTAACAGCCTTTGAATTCCCAGTGCTGGGCTAAAGGCCTCTCCCTTTTTGAGGAGAAGGTTTGGAGCTTGTTCCGCCACGCTGCTCTAGTGTGGATTGGTAGAATACACATGTGGTAGAATTTCAGTGACATTAGACACATGCAGGTTTCTTCACGATGTTTTCCTTCACCGTAAAGCACGAGATGAATTATAATCACAAATTTAGCTCATGTAAATTCAGTGGTGCTTGCCCGAGCTTGAACCTACGATCATCGGTTAAGATTCACGATTGAATTTTAGTTGACAATTTGAAATATTTTCACAACGGGCAATATTAACAAATCTATATTCTGAAATAAAAATTGATATTCGACGATGAATTCAGTCGATAAAGTTGACGCTTATAATGCGTTCTGTAATCATCAAATTATCATTATACTGAATATCACACGTTAACATAAAAGCCGAATTTCGACAATCAATAAGGCTTTATTTTATAGCTACCATATTTATATGGCACTAGCTATGCGTCCAGGTTTTGCACGGGTCATATAATGGTCTTCATAAAATTGTATCGTAATACGTATAACTGTACTGGTTTACGCCCACGCAAGTGCGACTGGTAACTTATACCCGTCAGCATGTTTTTTTTGGATTCTTCAACAATAATATTTCAGCCAGTGTACATATATAGTACTCAAATACCATAGTATTTTACCAACTGGTGGTAGGGCTTTGTGCAACTCGTCTGGGTAGGTACCACCAACTCATCAGATATTCTACCGCAAAACAGCAGTACCTGGTACTATTGTGTTCCGGTTTGAAGGGTAAGTGATCCAGTGTAATTACAGGTACAGGTAGGTAATATTAATTTATTAATAATAACATGTTAATTCCCAAGGTTGATTTTTTTGGAACATTTCTTACAAAGCCAATGTCTATGAGCGTTGGTGACCACTTACTATTAGGTGACCCATATGCTCGTCCACCTACCTTTACTATAAAAAAATAAAAATAAAACATAGAGGTAAAATTTTGAAAAGTCATTCCGCAAGGCTCATTCTACTTCTACAATATATCTTTGAAATTGGATACGTTGTGAAAATGTAATAACGTTTTACAGACAGGCATAATATCGAATTTATAATATTAATATAGAAAGGTGAATTGCGTAAAAAGTAAGTTTTCGTAAATATCCAATAGCAATATAACTTTATTGCAGATCTTAACAATTCATATGATGTTAGTAATAAATAGCAAATAACTTCCGAACTACGTTAGTACTTGTAAAGTATATAAATGAATTTGCTACACGTGGCTTCGCCTTCGTGGGGGGACAAACATGTCAGGTAATTATTGTTCTTTTTTTGTATCCTGATAACGAGTCTACAAAATTTCATAATGTAGATAATGAACGCATACCAAACAAAGAAATCGAATTTCGCATTAATAAAAAGTGTTGCTCATTTTATAAAGGAATTTGTTTTTTTATCGTATACTAAGCAGAATACTGTTTGGGCTTGCGTTATAAACGCAGATCGTTTTCGTAAAGCCTCCCCTCTTAGCAGAGGCTCATTCCACTACACTGCTCTTAAATAGGTTGGTATACACATGTGGCAAATTTCAAGGATTTCTAATTATATTTTCACACACAGTCGAGTACGAAATTTATATAAATAAATATGATTGTTTGTATAATACAGTCATCTGTTTGTGGTGAAACTTTGGTGGGTTATTCTGCGTAAGCCACAGAAAATACCAAAAACAAACTATTTTTTTCTTAGTCTGTTCTTCCTACAATATTAAAGTTTTTTGAAACTTATTTTTATACGCGCAAAGCCAGGTTTGGTAGCGAGTATATTATAAATATGAATTAATCTAATAATAATGCAGGGATGCTTGCCTGAATTCCCAAGAATTTTGATGGTCCGCGTGTTATAGAATAGGCGAAAACGTATGTGATCTTTAATATTGATTTTTATAAAGTTTTTTACGAGCAGTTATTTTTAGTCGGTGCATAAATATCGAAAGAAAGTTTTGGGCAACTTCTGTATTGATTTGATTTCACGGCTTAAATTCGATATTTATAACCTGTAGAGTTAAGTGTTATGAAATTTTGTATGTCGACTTACGATGATACGCTATTTTGATTTCGTCTGTGTATGCTTTAAATGCTATAATTAATACAGTCAATGTCGCATATCACTTTCTGACGTCACGATCATTGAGTTTGTTAATACAGACTGAAACCTTCGGATAATTCGAAGGAATAAAAAATTACCGTCTGTTGGTTATATAGTTTAATTTACAATGACGCGCACCATTCTTTTTTTTCAATTGCTACAGTGCAAGTGTTCAATGAAAGCTGAAATATTAGGGCCTCTTTGAGAATTGAATTTACTATACAACCCGCTGCCGATAGATGAAGCTGATTCAATATATCATATTCTTGAATCGCGTAGGCTAGATATTCTCCGGGTCAGCGACCTTACATCAAACCACTAGACCAACGAGTAGTTAAAAAATATGCTATAAGCGATAGAGTTTTAATTTTTATTTGTATATATGTACTTATTTTAGTCGTCAATGTAAGTAATTCTTTTCTAAATAAATATACAATTAGTACGTTTTTCGCTTCGGTATAAAACTATCGCATTCAAGTTTTTTCATATACCAAAAGTTGCGAGCCAATAAACAAAGTTGACGAGAAATCCGCTGAGTCACTTTCGCCGGTTCTTCTGAGAGTTACGGTGTTGTCTTTTCTGAACCGGTACTAGTCCTTTCTTTGGCTGACAATTAGAAATACTTCTTTATTAAAAAAAGATCAGATCTTGTTAATTATATTCAATTTTTTTGTATCTTTTTTTATTTTTCTTATTTCAAGAGTAGACAGTACAGTAACAGGCTGTTAATGTTCCACTGCTGGGCTAAGGCCTCATTTCCCTTTTGAGGAGAAGGTTTGGAGCTTATTCCACCACGCTGCTCCAATGCGGGTTGGTAGAATTTCATGAGTAATTTAAGTTATATTATAATTAGAAATTTAATTTCATTGCCAAGGTTAGTCGTTGGTCTACCTAGCTTAGATATAGTTCTAGAGAACCAAGGTTCGAATACCTTGTACATATTTTCACGACTCTATTTCAAACGTTTTTGACATTATTTAAAGGGTACACAAACGTTACATCAATTAGTTATGATTTAGTTAGAATGAAACCAAAATGAATTGCTTTAAACCTTTCTCTAATATTATTAAATATCACGTTTCACTTCAAAGTCAAACACTGACTACAAGGTACTTTATAAAATATGAATCAAGATTCAAATCAACTAGCGAATTCGTTTAACTGATAAATTAATTAATTCAGACGTAATATTTAAGCTTGGTTTGGTTTTGAAAATCGGCTCAGTTCCTTCGAATCTATTGCGGTATTGTTATATTAATATTTAATATCTTCATTTAACTATATACCAAATATATCGGTTACAATTTTTTTAACCCTCTTGTATACCTGCATATATGTATATATACTGCCTCGTTTATTTAGTGGCTTCCTGAAGGAGAATTCAGAGGTTCTGGATTCAAATCGGGTTGGTCTAGTAGAAAGTTTTTTGTCTTTTCTGTTGAGAAATTTTCAGTAGCATCCCGGAGTCTGGACGTTGGCATTGCTTAAACTCTGCTTCGGAAAGCACTCAAAGGTTGCGCCTGAGCTCATTCCGGTATTCCGTAACGGACTCTCATCGGATTATGCAAATTATGAGAGGGACAGAATAGAGAGAAGAAGAGATAGAGAGAGAGAATAGCAATTAGCTATTCTTTAAGGTGGTCACCGTGATTGTGGAATCAGGATTTAATTTATATATATTTGTGCATGTTACACACATCCATAGTTGACAGTGTATTGATGCTGTAAGAAAAAAATATTTATTTTTTTAGCGATTATGCTTGAAGATATACAATCATTTTGCTTCCAAAATAATTTAAAAAAAAAACAAGTCGAACTGTTTTTTTCTACGTACGAAAGAACCCAAATTAATCCATTCGGGTCTAGTAAACATTTCGACTATTTAATTCTTTACCTAATTAGAATGTGTTTGCTAGATTTCATATTTCTAAAACAGCGGAAAGTAATCAAGAGCTAATTATGTCAGAAGTTTGAAGTTTAATTCGCAATTTTGTCAGCGTCAAATGTTAAAATATAAATCCAAGCGACGCACACTATTTAAATCTTCATATTCTATATATATATATATGCTTGACTACCTCATTGGTCTAGTGGCTTGATGTAAGGCCGCAGACCCGGTCCTAGGTTCAATTCCCAGGTCGGACCAATAAAAAGTTATTGGGTTTTTCTGTCAGAAAATTCTCAGTAGCAGCCTGGAGTCTGGAAGTTAGAAGTGTGTACACTCCCGTGCCTCGGAGAGCACGTAAAGCCATTGGTCCTGCGCCTGTACTATTTCCGGTTGTGTCGGATTGCCGTCCCATAGGATTATCAGAGTTAGTGAATAGAGAGTGCACCTGTGTTTGCGCACAATTGTGCACTATAATATCTCCTGCGCAATTGGATAATCTCTCTTGAGATGGGCCGCCGTGGCTGAAATCGGTCTGGAGGACTTTATTATTATTACATTTGCTTACTAATATTATAAATGCAAAAGTAAGTTTGTTCATGTTTTTGTTTGTTACGCTTTGACGTCTTAACTTAATCGATTATAATTACATTTTGCACATGAGTTTTCAAAGTTACAAAAATGATCATAGACTACCTAACATCTCTATGACCACAGGCAAAGCTCCCGCTCCCCTAAACAACAACAATGTTACTTATTTATTTATTATTTATTATTATTTGGATAACCAACAAAAGAAAACATTATTACATTCATTTCATTATCAAACTATTAACAATAACTTAAATGTCCTTTTAATTATAGGCTATCACATCATGCAAAATATAATAATTGTAGTATATCAAGATTTAAATTAAAAAACAATAATAATAAATTCAATAAAACATTACATAATAATCAATGGCATTGACATAACTAATAACATTATTACAGAAAATACAATTTAACATTTCAATATAACACAAAGTTTTAAAATATCACAAAATTAAATTTAAAAAAAATATTTTATTTTATTATAGTTATTTTAAAAAAAAAATGCATTATGTGTAATACTAAAATTAATCAAGAAGAAAATATATATTATATGTACATATATGAATATTCATAAATGTCTATAAAAAATATCATTAATTAATTCATGACAAACAGATCCAAGTTTAATTTAAATTATAATTTCAATAGTGCATGCATTATTAATGTGTTATTTTAAAAAGGCCAAAATTTTTTGCCTAAATTGTACCAACTTGTCGTGGCATATGTCTAAATCATTTATTTCTTTAGAAGTGTTATTATATAACGTCGCCATTCTGGGTATTGGTGAGTTTTTACCTAAATGAGTCCTATACGTTGCAACTTGAAATAGTTTAGAAGGATAACAAGGAACTCTTGATGGGATTCGAAATAAAAATCTATTCAAGAGATCTGGACAATCAATTTTGTTGTTTAAAAGTTTGTAAAGAAACATTAATGATAAGATTTTTCTTCTGTTTTCAAGACTGCAAACGCTAAAGTAGTTTAACCTCTCATTATAATCTTTAAGGTTTAGTTTAAATCTAAATGATATTTGCCGCAAGAAACGCTTTTGAATATTTTCAATCCTTGTGATATGAATTTTTTTATAAGGTGGCCAGATGTTATTACAGTATTCTAGTTTACTACGCACAAGACTTAAAGACCATAAAAACGGTTTCAGTTTTCTTGAAGTGTTTAGTGCAGCGCATAACAAAACCAAGAGATCTGTTTGCTAATTCTAAACTTCGATCGATGTGGGGGATAAAACTAAGACGACTATCCATGATGACACCGAGGTCTCTAATACTATTAGTTTCAAATAATTCACTTCCATCTATATAATATTTGGATGGAAAAATATTATTTTTAAGCGTAAATTTTATATGGACACATTTCTCAATGTTAAGATACATTTTGTTTCTACTACACCATTCAGTCAATCTGTTAAGGTCCTCCTGCAGAAGATTCTGATCCCTCACTTCAGTGTGTTGGTCAATATTTGTAGAATTTCATTTGATAGTCACTTTTATTTCACAAAGCAAGAGATGAATTAGAAACACAAATTAAGCTAACGAAATCTCAGCGGTGCTTTTCTGGATTGGAACCTGAATTCATTCTTTAGGATTCAAATGTTCTTGCTATTAAACCACCCGGGCTTATTTGCTAACTATATACGTAAAATGCGTCAATTTAAAAAAAAAATATGGTGCATTATTTAAGCAATTGTATTTTTCTAAAGGTATAAATTATATATAATTATGTTAGCGCTTGCTTTTTAAATAATTTAACATATTTCAGAATTTATGTATTTACTACTATAGCACCATATTCCGGTTTTTTTTATGTTAACCATAGCTTACATCGCCAATGCGCCACCAACTTTGGGAACTAAGATGTTATGTCCCTTGTGCCTGTAATTACACTGGCTCACTCACCCTTCAAATCTGAACACAACAATACCAAGGACTTTTATAGAATATTTGATGTGTGGGTGGTACCTACCTAGACGAGCTTTGCACAACTTAGTGATATAATCAAATTTATATTTAGAATAATGAGTCGATTGGTTCAATTCTCCGTCCAATCTTATTAGATGGGTTCGTGCCTGTAACGGTTTTGCCACTATACTATAAAATCGTATCGTAGTAATTAAATCTATTTGCTTTTTTTTACTTTAGACGGTTTTTATGAAATCCATTTGGTTCATTCATTCTAGATGGCGCTGTTCATTAACGTCCTATACCTTTCAAGCGATCGTTATGGCAATTGGTATACAGACTATCACTAAAAAAACGGGGCAATCTTACTTATAAATGTTGCCTCGCGGTAGCTTAGCTAAAGGATTTTGCTCTTTCTATCATCATTGATTTCACATTTGAAAGAAGAAGATACAGAATTGTTTAACAGATCACACTATAAACATCATTTATAAGTAAGGCCGTTATTGTTTTGATTTAAATAAATAATTAAATCTTTCATGAATTTCCGTTTAACCTAAAAGTTTATTGGTTAAAACGGGATTATTTTTTGTTTATATATTTTAAATAGTTTACACAAATCAGATTAAAATATTACTCGTAATGATTACAGAAATGTCAAAGCAAAACTGAACATCCACCAGGTTTAAAATACTTTGTTCTGAATATAATCAATAATTTAAAAAGCTACAACAGGATTTTTAAATGAAAGAAAGAAGCCGAGATGGCCTAGTGGTTATAACGCGTGAATCTTAACCGATGATCGTGGGTTCAAACCCGGGCAAACACCATTGAATTTTCATGTGCTTAATTTGTGATTATAATTCATCTCGTGCTTTACGGTGAAGGAAAACATCGTGAGGAGACCTGCATGTGTCTAATTTCATTGAAGTTGTCACATATGTATTCTACCAACCCGCATTGGAGCAGCGTGGTGGAAGACATTGGACAGCGTGGTGGGACATTCACAGGTTGTAACTAGGATTTTTAAAAGTATTTCATGAATATAAATATAAAATACCTACCTATATAAGCTACCCATCCTTCGTACGAGTGGAATAAGGGTCTACATCAAACAATAATATTTTAATATAAATAACTCTATTGGCTTAACGACGAACGCTAGTAAAAATGAGATTTTTTCGACATCTTCAGCAATCATAGTCATAATTCAGTCAAATTATACAAAACCATACTGCATTATACATCTAAACCTTTCTCCTTTCAAAAATTCTTTCGGTTGTTTTTGAATTTATCACGTTCACACAGACGCGGCGGGACGACTTTGTTTTATAATATACGGTGATGTTATTGAAAGAAAATTAATAGGTAACTTGTAAACGGAACCATTTTAATTTAATTTTTATTTGTCATATTATTGCAATTTTATTTGACATTGCGTTAACTTTGTAGGTCATGGAAGTGTTATAAATAAAAGAAAATATATAGACTCATTAAGTTTCTTTATTGTTTTTTTTTTATTACAGTATATTTGATACTTTGACTGCCTTGGTGGTGTAGTGGCTAGCTTTATATACTGGAGATTTGGCCCTACGTTCAAATCGGAGGCCTTGTCAAAATGTCATTGGGTTTTTCTGTCGAGAAAATTTTCATAGTTTGGTGTTTAACACTTATGTGCTGCAAGAAGCACATAAGCCGTTAGCCAAATAAAGAAAAAAATTAACAATTCGTACATGTGCTTCTATTTGTGGGCAGGGCTTTGTGCAAGCTCGTCTGGGTAGGTACCACCCACTCATCAGATATTTTACTGCAAAGTAGTTGTACTTGGAATTGTTGTTCTGGTTTGAGTATAGTGAACTATTATTCACCCACGTGTTAGGGGAAGAGAGGGGAGGTATTAAATAAAAAAGTAACCTATATCCGTCCTTGTGACTTAAGCTTGCTTCCTACAAAATTTTATCAAAATCAGTTCAGTGATTTAGCCTTAAAAGCGTAACATACAGAGTAACTTTCGCATTTATATTAGTATAGATATTAGTATAGATGCTGTGATTACAAAATTATACGAATGCTCGGGAACTTCCTATAACCTATAACAACGCTATATAATAATACAGCAATTTTCTTTTATGATAGCATTAGGTTGAGGGGTTTCTTATGTGGATTTTGCTATTAGGGTTAAAAGACCTTATAGCGTACGTTAATATAAAGGACATGTTGGAAATTGTTATATAATTTGATTGATAATATAGTCTGATGTAATGAGATGTTAAGAACAAAAGCTTAGAAGAACATATATATATGTCGTCGATTACGACTAATTAGTAACTCGGTTGATTTTATTGTAACGGTGGGGTGTGAACGCAGTGACGTTATTAGTCACGTGATCGGAATCGTTTGGAGGGGTAACTGTCACATTTTAATGGTTAGAGAGCGGTGAGTCGGTGAGTCGGTATATGTAAGTTCATATATGTACTGATATATATATATATCAGTACATATTATAACAAAGTCGCCGCGTCTGTGCGATAAATTTAAAAGCAAACGGTTTTCATATGGTTTTCTAGTCGTGTCGATTGTGCTACTCGTGTACGTAGCTCGATGTTCAGCATTATATTACAGAGAAGTGGTTTAAGCTTGAAGAATGTATTTTGAGCTTATACTATGTGAAGCCTTATCTCAAGACTGTTATCCCCAGACTCATCAACCAAGCATCCCAAAGAATTTGTATTTGCTAACTCTTTGTGAAACATTATAAAATATTGTTCTCTAAAAAATTCTTGGCTTTTCATTTATCTATTATTTACTTTCGAACGTTTGAAACGAAACTTCTTAACATATATATACCGTCGAAAAGGTAATCCTCATTTTTTTAGTTGGTTAAAAAGCATTATTGGCAATTTCCGCAGTTGGCCAAATATTAATGCGGTATCAACCGACAGTTTAAGGGAGAGGGGTGTTGATGCCTTTCATATAAAAGCCCGGCAAACTATTTAGTAATTGGATAGCCGTGACTAGGCTGAAATGCTGGCTCTGTCCGCTTCAGCCTTTTCTATTTATATAGATAATATATAAAGTAGGTCACTTGCTTTTTAGGTAAAGAGGATAAAAGGGGGTTACACATGTAGTTAGTAAATGTAGTGTTGTTGAAATTTTAAGGGTGTTGCGTAAAACTTGTTTTTAAAGACATCATGTGAACTTTGTCCGAAGTCACGGTGTGATACAATTTTCTCTATTGTACACAAAAACATATAAACCTTCTTGTTAAAAATATAAAACAAATGGACTTTACATATATAAGTCTCCCCGTGTAGCTTCGAGCCTATCACAGCAAAATTTAGGGGATACTGGTGGTAGTCGTACTCGCTCTGAACCCACATATAAAAACTCAAACATGACTCCATACAGTAATAGCCTGTAAATGTCCCACTGCTGGGCTAAGGCCTCCTCTCCCTTTTTGAGGAGAAGGTTTGGAGCTTATTTCCAACACGCTGCTCCAATGCGGGTTGGTGGAATACACATGTGGCAGATTTTCGATGAAATTAGACACATGCAGGTTTCCTTACGTTGTTTTCCTTCACCGAAAAGCACGAGATGAATTATAAACAGAAATTAAGCACATGAAAATTCAGAGGTGCTTGCCCGGGTGTGATCCCACGTTCATCGGTTAAGATTTACGCATTCTTATCACTGGGCCAAATAGACTTCATGAGTGAGTCCATAGTACCAAAATAATTACGTAATTTAATTCGTATACATCGTAAGTTCATATAAAGAATAAAGCCATTTGAAGTCCTATAGACTTCTACCATCAAAAGCGTAATGAATCGCTTCTTGAACATAATATCTAGCCAGTTTGTGTTTATAGTTGAATTAAAAAAAAAACTTAATTCTTTTATAATAATAAAGATTTAAGACGTTTTTCGAAATTCGTTTAAAAAAGCATTTTTCAGTTTGTTTTCGTAAACTTCGAAAGTGCTTTCAGGACTGGCCCGTAAGTTCCGTGAGTCTTAGATAATTAATTTAAATCTTGCCGTCTGTCACACTTTACTTTACTTGAGGCGTTTTCTCAAAGAAGTAATAAATGTTCTTTTTATACTTTTTCTTGTATTACACGAACGGTCGAGAAATTGAACGAATAGAATAGTTTAGCGTTACGTTTTTCAGTTTTTGCAATTTGAAAGTCACTTGGTGGTAGGGCTTGCAGATCCGTCTGGGTAGGTACCATCCACTCATCAGATATTCTACCGCCAAACAGGTCTGAAGGTTAAGTGAGCCAGTGTAATTAAAGGCACAAGGGACATAAAATCTTAGGTCCCAAGGTTGGTAACGCATTGGCTATGTAAGCGATGGTTAACATTTCTTACAATGCCAATGTCTATGGGCGTTCGTGACCACTTACCATCGGGTGGCCCATATGCTCGTCCGCCTTCCTATTCTATATATAAAAAACACGTAATTAAAAATGACGATTAAACACATTTTTTTAGTAGTATTATCAAATATTAATGTCTATTTTCAAGATATACGAGTCGATTCAAACTCTGGGGACCAAACAACGTTGAGATTTGTAAATATTTGGATTTCTGATAATTGGTCCCATAATACTAAGTACCAATGATACTGTAAAGTCTACGTATAATAACAAAGGGATCATGCTTTTTTGCCTCATGGGACAACAGTATTCGTAAAATCGGCGCAAGAGATACTTACTAAATAATATAGAAAATGTTTTTTTTTTACTATCCATATTCAACACTGTATTGCCCGTCTTTGATGTTTTTTTATAGTATAGTTTATATAGTAGGCGGACGTGCATATGGGCCACCTGATGGTAAGTGGTCAACAACGCCCACAGACATTGGCATTGTAAGAAATGTTAACCATCGCTTACATCGCCAATGTGCCACCAACCTCGGGAACTAAGATGTTATGTGCCTTGTGCCGGTCATTACACTGGCTCACTCACCTTTCAAACCAGAACACAACAAAACCAAGTACTGCTATTTTGCGATAGAATAAGTGATGAGATGGTGGTACCTACCCAGAGGAGCTTGCACAAAGCCCTACTACTAGTATCTTTATTATTCTGATAGTGTTTCATAATTTAAAAAATATATATAATAGTAACAGCCTGTGAATGTCCCACTTCTGGGCTAAGGCCTCCTCTTCCTTTGAGGAGAAGGTAAACATATATAATAATTATGCTTAATTACTTTACGGCAGCTTTAACATCGTGTACTCCTTACAACGTGTGCAAAATTCTTAATGATCGCCGTTAGAAATGTGGTGGGTGAGATTAGCCAGACGCGAGATTGATTTTAGTAATAAATAAGCAATTAATATATACTTAAATATTTTTTAACTATAAACGCAAATTTCAATGCGTACGTAAACGTAACGTATTCACGTTCGTGAAATTTTAAAAGAGTGTTATGAGATATTCACCTTCATAATTATAACATTTAATGAATACACGTATCAAAATAGCTTATCACATTGGGGTTAAAACGACCCTATAGGCAGGTATGTAAGAGCGTCCTAGTTATATTAATATTATTTGGCATATTTAAAAACAATAGCGCTGTTTTTGTCTGACAACCATGATCGATTACTATAAGAGCACTTTGTGTGCTGCTCTCTTTGATGATGGGATGATGAATGTTGAAGTCGAAATATTATACGATTGTGAATATTAAATTAGTTATTTCATAAACTAAATAATTTAAGCATTTATGTTATGTACTGTGTGTCAACCTGTTTACAGCTCCATTGGTTTAGTGGGTGGGTTATAAGGTTTTAGATTCCTAAGACCTAAGTTAAAATCCTGACGCATATCAATTTCAGTTACGAGTTTGGAAATGTTCAATGCATTGCACTATTTTTAATTATACTGTTCCTTTCCTTCCTTCCTTCTAGTTTTCTATTAAATATGAAGTTGTGTGTCGCGATCGCCTTACCCGCTCCAAAAAAGTGGCTCGGCTACCTCTGGGTCTCTACTTATTTACATTTTGATGTTATCCCTGATTTTGCTCGATACAGCAATCTAAATTTCGTATGAAAAAGGTTGCGTCGTCAAATGCATCTGAATATACAGATTTTTAGTAGAAATTGTTACATCATATGTTACGTTCTCTTTTTAAATTTATGATTTTTTTAATCTTATGTTGTGACGTTCAAAAAATAAAAATTGTTTCATTGTTGGGTGTCTTCTTTTTGGGGTGAAGGGAGTAACTTTTATGAACTTATAATTCATAATAATTTATAACGTTTTCTCTATTTATTAAATGTAGAAAGAAATAAGTTTTCAGTAATTTAGTTTCAAGAACGAAACCTAAGGCTTAATGTACACATGTTTATATGTAAATTTCGACATCATGTCGGCATGTACAGCTTGATTATCAAAATATGTTAATAGTATACGTGTTGGCTGTTCGTACGACACGGTTAAACAATCTCGTCACGAATAAATCAACATGACCCTAACAATTGTGCATTTGAGAAATAACCTGCGAGATTAAGTTCTGAGTCTATGAATTATTAAATATTTTCAATAACTTGAAAATGGTCCATCAGGACCATCAGGTAAGTGATCACCAGCGCTCATAGACAATGGCATTGTAAGAAATATTAACCAACGCTTACATTGCCAATGCGCCACCAACCTTGGGGGAACTAAGATGTTTTGTCTTTGTGCAAATACACTGGCTCACTCACCATGCAATGTGGAACACAACAATACTAAGGACAACTGTAAATTGGCAGTTGAAAATATGATTAGTGTGTGGTATCCTACCTACCTAGCCCTTCCACCAAGTAAATATCATATTTTAATTTTTTCATCCATTTCTAATGTTTTAATATTTCGAGTATCTTATATCTTTAGGAAGCTAGTTAAAAATAAATTACAAAGTTACATTTACACAGACAATTACCCAAATCGAGTCAATAAAAAAAGTGCTCTTCTGGTAGGAAGCTTATATCATCATTAAAAAACAAATAAATAATAACATAGCATCGTTTGTAAAATAAATATAGCTTTCTTATTATTATAATAAGAATTATAATAGTTATAGCAACGAAGTAAATCGTATACGCGCCACTCACACACAAGAGAGTAGAGAGTGACGATGACATATCGACAAAAGAGAGCGTCATGCCATTTGCTTTTACGGCATACGAGTCAGTCGAATCCCCAAGACGCGCGAATAGATGTTTCACTTAACACGTTATAAAAAATTAATTTGTTCAGCGACTCACTTCAAATATAATATGTTAAATATTAATTCGTGTTTTCCTTAATTAATTTTAATTTATAGATGATTGAATTAACTATTTAACGACCTTGTCACGTCAGAATCGGTTAATTTGATTGATTTATGATATGTACAAGTTATTTGTGGTAATTACAATACGATACTAATTAGCTTAGTTGTCTATAAATTCAGGGTTTAAATCTCAGGCCGATCGGTAATCTTAGTGTGTGCGAAACAGGTGCACTCTCTATTCGTACTCTCTCTTTATCCGGTGAGAAGGCAATCCGACACGACCGGAAAGAGTTCAGGCGCAGAACCAGCAGCTTTACGTGCTTTCCAAGGCACAGAGGCACTTCCAACTTCCAGACTCCGAACTACTTCTCAGTAGTTCGGAGTCTGGAAGTTGGAAGTGCCTGATTTTTTCTGTTGAAGAATCTCTTCTTCAACAGAAAAAATCAGTAACTTTTTATCGGGCCGACCTGGACCTCGGAATTTGCGGCCTTATATTAAGCCACTAGACCAACGAAGCAGTCATTCCTGCAGAATAGAACCGTTGTAGGTACTCATGTCACGTCCATTGCATTCTCTGTTCTATGAAATAATTTATTACCGACATAACTGTAATAAGGCGAAGATATTTCCTGCGTGGGTGGACACTAGGGTAATCTTGAATGTTGCGAGCATGTTTATGAATTAATATGTTTTTTTTTGGCGTAGGGTGACTTAGATGTTTTCGCGTATAATAATAAAAATAGTAAATAGAAAAATTATATATTTTATCATAAGTAAGAAAATTAACAATTTTATAAAATTGAAAAATTAAACATTTAGACAACTTCCATTTTAATTTGAAAACAATTCCACCCTTACCTTGAACCACTTGTTGATTTGCCATCTACGCTGCGTGTAATAAATACTTTATTATTATAATATATTAAAATGAGAAAGAGTGTTTGCCTGCTACGGGTAATAAGGGCATATCACGTTATAACCCCATTGGCAGCGCACAGATGGAATAAGGGATGCCTTAAGCTTTAAGCAGTACCAGTATGCTTAGGCGGAGGTGACTCCTCACCCTAAGGGTATGTTTTTAGTAGACTTAGATTTATTTATTATACACTATACAGGTACCCATTATACTGTACCAAGTTGGTTGTTTCAACCATCATACTGTACATGATTATATAGTGGATAAAATAGCTTGAAGTTCTTATTCGTTGATTTTTTTATAGGATCCGTAATCCGTAACAGCCTGTGAATGTCCCACTGCTGGGCTAAAGGCCTCCTCTCCTCTTTTTGAGGAGAAGGTTTGGAGCTTATTCCACCACGCTGCTCCAATGCGGGTTGGTAGAATTCACATGTGGCAGAACTTCAGTGAAATTAGACACATGCAGGTTTCCTCACGATGTTTTCCTTCACCGTAAAGCACGAGATGAATTATAATCACAAATTAAGCACATGAAAATTCAGTGGTGCTTGCCCGGGTTTGAACCCACGATCATCGGTTAAGATTCACGCGTTCTTACCACAGGGCCATCTCGGCTTTTTTTATAGGATATAAAAATTTAATTAAAAAAGTTAAACAATTAAATGACGTATATGCTGCATTGCTGGGCTGAGGCATAATCTCATTTTGAGGCGACTTGGAGGCTTGGTGCTTAATCCACCACGCTACACCAATGCGTATTAGTGGATACACATATGGAAGATTTTTATCTGAAACATAGTTTCCTCGCGATGTTCATCCCTGAGCACGAGATGAATTATAAACACAAATTAAACGCATAAAAATTCAGTGGTTCTGTTGTTCAGTAACGTCTGCATCAGCTTTCGGTTCACCAGATACGTAGATCATTTTCCTAAATGTAATAAAATACATTTTCGTAAGCTATTTACATCCTTATTCCTACGTACGATAAGACGTATTATTATATATTCGCACACCATTATTATTCGTTAGGGCTTTGTTTGATACATAATTGCTTTTTATAGCGTGAACATGTCTAGTCTTGTCTGAAATGGGGACGCTATATGAACATATTCAACGGTTATATTATTACGTTAACTGTGCGCTTTGAACGTGAATATATTTATGACTCAAATTAATTATGAGTATATATTTTTACCTTCTTAATTTTATCAGACCAAAAGTCATTCGATCTAGACAGTGTATGAAAAAGCCGAGTTGAAAGACCTGTGATAATGAAATGGTTTCAATGAACAGGTTATTGATAAACACAAAAATTATACAAATATATATTGTATATTAATATATTTTTGCGTCCCAGTATTTTTAAATAATTAGCTAATAATATACATATATAATAATAGTCATATACATTTACATATATCGTACCGTATGTGAATGTCCCACTGCTGGGCTAAAGGCCTCCTCTCCCTTTTTTTTTGAGGAGTAGGTTTAGAGCTTATTCCACCACGCTGCTCCAGTGCGGGTTGGTGGAATACACATGTGGCAGAATTTCAGGGAAATTAGACATATGCAGGTTTCCTCACGATGTTTTCCTTCACTGTATAGCACGAGATGAATTATAATCACAAATTAGGCACATGAAAATTCAGTGGTGCTTACCCGAGTTTGAACCCACGATCATCGGTTAAGATTCTCGCGTTCTTACCATTGGGCCATCTCGGCTTATTACATATATTTTTACATTATATTTGAACTTTTTCTTTCATATCATAACCGTCAAATCCATTGTTATCTATTTCGGGATAAATTGCCCGTAATAATTCCATTGTAAAAAATATTTCAAGCGTAATAAAATTATCTTCATGGGATTAGAAAATTATCCGAGAAATTTCGTTATATTAAATTTGTATCCATCATAAATTATTATAAAAGGAAACATTTTAACCCTTCCCGGAAATAATTACTCAAAACAAAATGACGTCGCGAAATGTCATTAAGGGGTTAAGAATTCAAAATGGTTTGAAAATCAAGTATTGTCGGAATTAATGATTATTGATATTAAAATTTAAACTGTTGTTCTAATTGTATTAATTATATACAATGAATAAAATATTTCTTAAAACGCTTTTATTAATTTATACATACAATTGTAAGTAATTCTAACCACTTCCTCTACTTTCAATTGTAGTTTTAGGTTTAAGCTTTGGACACTTGTTAACCTTAACTATAATATCATATAAAACAACAGCTTGCGAATATTTTAATGTTGGGCAATGACCTTCTTTCCGTTTGCTTCTCAAGGCTTGGACCATATTCCACCATGCTGCTTTAATGGATAGCTGGATACACAAGTGGTTAAATTATCCATTACATATTTTACTTGATACCACCCACGCATCACCCGCCAGGCTGTATTACCGAATTATTATATAATTATTATTGCTGTGTTTCAGTTTGAAGGGTGAGTGTGTCAGTTTAATTACAAGCAAGCAATTAAGGGACATAATTCTGCGTACATACTTACGCAACGTAACATGAAATGAAAGAATTTTCCGTTCACATTAGTGCAATGATACACATTTTGTAACATATTCTCATAGTCTGGATGCTTTGCGCGCGCGAACTGTACATATTTTCATGTGCACGTTGAAAGCATTTCATGTCGCGCGCGGAGCGGTCGATGATTTGTCGGTTTTTCGAGCAACACAAATGGGCGCGCATTATGCTCAGCGCCCAAGTGTGGACAGTTTGTTTTGAGACGCACGCGACCGCAAACTGAACCAGGTATGGACAGAACTACGGACGAACCGTAAAGTGGAGAAAGAGCCATACGATGAATCGACACTACGTTCGCGCAAACGCAGGAAATGCATGCGTGTAGATCGGTTCGTGCACGCGCTGCGTTCACACTGATGAAATACTTCTTTCACGTTACATTGCATTATCTTCATCAGTATGTACGCAGAATAATATCTTAATTCCTTTAATTTGAATTAGAGATAGCTTGACTCACTTACTTAACATATAGGATACTTAATATTTGCCTCCACATACGCAGGCGACGCCGAAGATTGAAGCTAGAATACATATAAATTGTTTTGAAAAATATATTCGAACCCTGACTTTAAAGCACAGAACAGATAAACAGATAAAAGTTACGATTCGTTTTTTCATATTCAATTATGAAGAATGAATGAAATATGATTGTGATCGTGCGAACATAAAAGTTTGTCAAAGGGGATCCCAGTCTGTATACGTGATCTGGTACCAACAATATATCTTGATTTGATTAATTTTCCAGTTTTGTTTTCAATGTGTATGCGATTTATTTTTAGTGCAATGCTATAATTTAAGTGTAACATAATGTTATGTTATATATGTAACGTGTGTCTATTTGTTACATGTATTGTTCACACGCTCTGTTTAGTCGATATAAAAAAATGTAGGTTCGTATTTTTTGTGTATGATTCCAAAAAGAATTGATTCGTTATTTAAATATTTTAATAAGATTAGCTTTGTTCATTATACATGTTATAGTTTGTTATTTAAGTGACAATTATGGTTTTTTAATTAGGTTTTTTAGTGTAGTAGGCTGTAGGAGTAAAACGCCGAGAAACAAACTTATATTGTACGATGTTTTCCTTCATCGTCAAGCACTAGATGAATTAGAAACACCGATTAAGCGCATACAAAAATCAGTGGTGCTTGCCTGGGTTTGAACCCACGATCATCGGTTGAAATTCACGCGTTCTAACCACTAAAATATCTCGGCTTATCTCGATAGCGGTAGAATAAATTATTCAGAATTATTAGCGTAGTGTTACCAGAGTAAATATACTTGGAATTGAACTTGTGAGCTATTCATGTTTTATCCATACTACAGAAAAAACTACCTCGGCTTAAATTAATAATAAAATGTATGAACTGCATTCGAGACAGGTAGATCTATCTTGTAGACATTTTCTCGCCAGACGTTTCGCTCGAGAATGTATTAGATGTTGGAATTGTAAAATAAAGAAGAAATAAAATATTAGAAATGACATAAGAGATACTTAATAGTGCTTACGTGACCTGCAGGATTACGTCTTTTCAGGTTGAGCGTCTAAGAATTATAAGCTAACCGGTTTCATCCAGTTAAAACTGGTTCTTACTGGTTAAATATTTTTAAGGGTAGTAACAAATAGATGAATTCCAAATATAATACATAATCACGTTCAGAATTTATTGTTGAACGTTCGATTCCTGGATATATAAAATAATATACTAGCTTACATAATCTTCTTTATTTATTCAGCAATTTTAAATGACAAATCATGGGGCTTGGTGTAAGTTTTACTAATACGTAATCTTTATTTTCAAATCTCATTATAGATATTACTTAGATTTGTTTGTTATTTTAAATTACTGCAAGTAACAGCCTGTAAATGTTTTAGCTGAGCTGAGGAATTCGCTGTTGTTCCACCTTGCTGCTCCAATGCGGGTTGGTGGTTATGAATACATGTAAGTTTCCTTACGATACGAATTAAGCACGTAAAAATCTAGTGATTTTGAACCAATTAAGATTTACGTGTACTAACCACAGGCTCAGTTTTTAAAATATTTAAATAGAATTAAAATTTTGACTGCCAATAAAAGTAATTTTTGCAATATGTATTTATGTCGGCAACGTATTGTAATCGTAGATATTTTCAAGCCGGCAGTGAAATACGAAGGGCTAAAATTCGCCAACAGTTTAAAGACTCGATTTCGAAGTTTTAATGTGAAATTAAATTTCTACGTGATTGTTTCAATAGCGCTTCGAAATGTTGCCATTTTGAAATAAATATCCGAATATTAGTATCGAATGTTACTTCTTATTAATTGATTCTTTATTATTATTGACAACTTAATAAAAAAAAGTGAAACGTATGGCTTAATGTTACAATGTCATAAATATTTTTAAATATTTTTAATGAAACTTATAATAATAAAAAACGCTAAATAGGTTACGAAGCAAAATTGATATTATTTCAAAGTTACAAATAAAATATAAATTGTATAACATAATAATTTTAAGTCTTGTGTTAGATACAAAAACATTATAATGTTTAATAATAAAGAAATAAAAAAATCACGGAATTTAATAATTTTTATATCTTATTTATTTATACTCGTAACGGTATAGGTTATGTCAATAAAAACTGGAATATTAACTATATTTACACAAAATCTGACATTATTTGACAAACTGTTTTCAATAATATACAAGTAAAACCGGATGAAACTGGATTTTACTAGTAATGTGATTGCCTGACAACATTTTTAATTAATTCAATTAAATTCCCAATATTATTGCTAACAGAATCAAAATGAAGGCTTAATAAATTGCTATAGATTTTCATTGAAACTTTGAACGAAAACAAATGAAATGAAATTTAATTAAATTTTCCAGATTTTAATGAGGCTACGTCTTGGATTCATTACATACCATTCCAATGCGATTAAACTTCTAATATTCCAAAACAATAATATTTAATTATGAGAAAGGTTTTTTGTGTAAATACTTGCAGTACAAAATGTTATTATTTTTAAAAAACATAAAAAGTATTAGTTTTTATCTATATGATTTATTATTATTGGTGTTTTTGAGATAGTAAAAAGTCGCAAGCCCTTCTTTAAATGTGCCGACCAATACCACCCACCCAAATATTCTATTTTCTGGAAGAAGGAATGTAGTTCTCTTAGTTGGTCTATGGGCAATGGTGATCACACACAATCAGATGACAAATTTGCCAAATCGCCTACCTATTAGAAATAATAAAAAAACGAAGCGTTTGTTTTTTTGAACGCATTTTACTGCGGATCTTCCATTACGACTTGAATAAAAATATATTTGTGGCATTTATCGCGAAAGTTTATATGCTACTAGTTTTCGCTTGCGACTTCGTCTGCGTGTTAGGGTGAAGCAGGTTAGGTAAGCAAGTAACTAAGTCCTTCTTTGGGGTTCAAGCTTGCTTCATATTAAATTTCATCGAAATAGGTTCAGTGGTTAAAGATAGACAGACAGCTTTTTCATTTGTGATATAAGTATCGATAACATCACGCTACGATCAACCAGACCGCACTAATAGGACAAATACAAACAAATGTATTGCTTGTTATTTATAGTTCGTTTCATAATGAAGTATAATTATACCAAATAGTACATTCATTATGTTAGTCAAGTTATATATTAAACATTTTTCGGACGATAGACGGACGGTTCCGTATAAGTGTTTTAAATGCCCTTTAGACGTGTCAACAGGGCACAGATGTCACTTTTTTGATTGATGAACAGACAGCATATTGACACAATATTTTCTTTATAATTTGTCATAGAGAAGTTAGGACTGTGAAGAGTGGACTCACCCCACAGTTTATTGTGTATAAGATAGACAGACTGACAGGTGGGCAATGGTAAATGGTCTCCATCACCCCATAGGCTTTGACATTTATTTATTTGTATTCATTAATCCTTTATTGCACACAATTTACAAATATATAATAACAAGTAGTACATACAGTATGCAAAGCCAGCCTTATCACTTACAGTGAACTCTTCGAGGCAACCTCTGTGAAGAGAAATGTTTGTTTTTTTTTAGCCAGGGTCTTTATCGGGCATAGTGAGCGAACAACTTATACTTAAAATTTATTGAAAGCTTATAAACTAAAATAATACAAATATGTTATATACCAACGTATATAATCTTATATATATATACATATACGCTTATACATACACAAATATAAAATTATATATGAAATAAATAACCAAATACATATAATAATACAACATCAATGTACATTGTACATTCTAATACGATTTATATATATAATACTAGCAAAACCTTGGAGATATTATCCTTCCTGTGTGCATATACCACTTGTCATGTAGTTCTCTTGTTCGGTATAAAAGATGAAGTGACGAAGCGCCATCTACTGGCGAATTGCAAACAAATAAAAACCTCCTCCATAAAAATGCGTATTACGAGCAAAGTTTCAAGATGATCGGTCAAACAATGTCCATTGATCTCTAACAGATATACAAACATCCAAATAATTCCTTTAAATTATACCGTTTCTAATTAACAATTCTAGAAAATTCCTATAAATCAGATCACGCATACAAACATTGAATTGGTTATCAGCGAGCATGTGCTCGAATCGAAAAGCATTGTTACATTATTTTCATCTCGTCATCCAGTCGAACTCATAAGTATATCTCAACAGCATTGAGGTACTTTAGTGTAGGAGGCACTGCATTGTAAGAGGTTGAAACATAATGAGATCTCTCACAATAACAAAATATTTTCCACTGAAGCCATTGGTTAATTAAAAAATGGAAATATACTGCTCGGTTGTTTTCATATTGGCCAGTGAAGTCACGTGATGAACTGAAGATTTGCTTAAACCATCCGCTTAATTGGTATATATGTTGTACATCTCGTGAATTCATATCGCAGTGATGACAGAAAACTCAGTTCGTGTTATGCCACATGTGTATCCACTAAACAAAATTGGAAAATAGTGGCATAAGCTCCCAAGCTTCTCCTCTAGAGGTGATTCCCAGGTGTGGGACATTAACTGAAAAAAAAAACACAGTATTGCATGGCATGCTTTAAATAACAACGATTGCATGAATGATATCGCTTAAATAAATAAATTAAATGAAATTCTGAGGTACCCTAATTGTTGATTTAAAAATTGGTACAACTCTGACCAAATTATATGTTAATTATATTTTGTGGTCTAATTTACATAATTTCCACATAATATATTAATACGTTCTATACTGATAATTTTGCAACGAATTAATTATTTATTTAACAAGCATTGTGATTGCGACATTGCTTGTTTTTTTTGTATAGGTAGGCCGACGAACATATTTGGCACTTTGGCATTGTAGGAAATGTTAATCATCGCTTACATCGCTTATGCGCCACCAACCTTGGGAACTGAGATGTTATATCATTTGTGCCTTTAATTACATTGGGTCACTCACTCTACAAAACACAACAATACCAAGTACTGCTGTTTTGTGGTAGAATATCTGATGAGTGGGTTGTACCTACACAGACGAGCTTGCACAAAGCCCTACCACCAGTAATATATATATTATTGACTTCCAAATTTAATTCGAAGTTTTAAACAAGATATATATAACTCGACTGCCCAATAATGACGGTTATATCTTCGTGTCTGGTATGTGATGAATATATCCATTATATATGATATTTCTAGGACACGCTCTACAGGCCTACGCGGCTTGAAATATTTTAACACAGTATCGTTAGATTCGTATTCAGATATGTCATATTTATATATATATATATTAGCTATTAATCAATTGTGTCGAGGAGTATATAATTTGTAATAGAATAAAATTATAAAAAAATGATAATAATCAACGGTCCCAGGCACTTGTATTCAATTGTTTTTGAAAAATCGCACTTTAGATTTAACGAAAATCGTCTTCAGAGCGTGAATTTAAGCATCGGAAGAATGATTTCGATTTGTTTTGACAGTTTGTTTTGTCATTGTGTTTATTCTCTGATGATATATGTTTGTATATATTTCAGACAAAATTGTTTGTTTGTTAATTTATTTCGTGGTTTTTTATATTGTTAGGCTTCCTAATCTATCTATATTAAGTATCCTAAAAAACCTTGAGATTTATCTTTATGTTAATTTAAGAGCAGTTAAAAAGAGGCTACTTTTTATAGGCAATATTAAGAAACATAAATATATCCTGAATAGTTTAATGGTTGTAATGGGTTTGTAAGCCGAGATGGTTCAGAGGACTTTTTTATTTTTTTTATTGGATAATGGTGATCATCAGACATATTAAGTAAGAAATAGTAACCTCAATGCGTCACTAACCTTGTGAACTAATAAGTTATGTCCCTTGTACCTGTAGTTGCACTGGTTTATTGGCTTGCCCAATTACGCTAGTGTCAACACTACTGGTCTGGTCTGGTCTGGACAGGTCTGCGGCATTTCAAGCTAGCCACTAAACCAACGAGGTGTCAAAGTCGAATCAGAAATTAGTAAATTTAGCCAACTCTCACCGGACACCTGAATAGAGGTCTTGTTTTGAGAGTGACGTATGTATTCATGTATGTCACTCGCGTTCAGCGTCAACTTCGCCGTTTCTATTAGTTGCTTACACTACTCCTCTACTAATCGTAGTACGATATGATGCCATAATTGACTATAATGTTGTTATTTTTTATTATTACATACTTGGTGTTAAAAGTAATAAGTACACAATCACTAAAATTAAACAAAAATAAAACCTACATAAAATCAAATACCTAAAACATAATAAAATCAAGTAGGATCAATCAAGGTGTTTTAAATATAACAGTTTTTAATTAAATAAAATTAATTAAAGCAAGCAATTAATTATAAATACAAATTGAGCAAATTAAAATTTTAATTTTGAACCTATTTAAGCTTAAAGATATAGTTTTCGGCTTAGATACGCGTGTTTCAACCACTGGGCAAGCACGCCATATAATAATCATATGCTTGTTTTTATAAGTCTATAGGTATTACCTTCAAAATATTATTAATAATAATAATAATATCCTGGGACATCATTCACACGCGGCCAACTGATCCCACACTAAGCAGAGATTGTACTATGGAAACCAGACAACTGATATACTACATATTATACTACTTTACTTTAGTAAGTACATACTTATATAGATAATTACACCTAGACTCAGGACAAACAGATATATTCATGAACACAAATGTCTGTCCTGGGTGGGAATCGAACCGACAACCTTCGGCATGAAAGGCAAGTATTTACCGCCAAGCTATTTCGCTTGTACCGTACAAGCGACTATCATGAATATCTACAAATGTTAGGTACGATAATTCTTTAAGTATATTGATGTGTAAATATCTGAGAGCTCGGCATACGGCAGGGGACTGAGACTTCAAACGTCACACAAGTAAGCGTAAGATTTCGAGCGTCAGATGACGTCACCGTAAGATTTGTTATTTACATATCAATTCTCGTGAGTACCTTGGCAGTTACATTTTTTTATATCAATAAACAACTTGTTTTGCTAGAGTTTCATTTCAATGAATTAATAGTCTTTTTTTAAATGTAAATAACATAGTGTTGAATTTAGTTTATATAAACTTTTTAATTGCTTTATATAAATTATTTACTGAATGCAATGGTTTTTTTTTGTTTAATTTCGAGGTTTTTCACAACCGCGATATAGTATATAGTGCTGGTTTTACTATATATCAATTACAAAGTTGTTAATTGTAAAAAATCATAGTTATGCTGCTTCAAATTTGCTGAGGGGGTTGAAAAACTCCTTAATTATTAAGATGATATGAAATTATTTAATAAATATTATGTAACAGGTTTTTGATACATTTGTTTATGTTTAGAACGAGATGGTCAAGTGATTAAATTGCGTGAATCTTAACCGACGATCGTGGGTTCAAACCCAGGCAAGCACCACTGAATTTTCATGTGCTTAATTTGTGTTTATAATTCATCTCGTGCTTGACGGTCGGAAAACATCGTGAGGAGACCTGCATGTGTCTAATTTCGCTGAAATTCTGCCACATGTGTATACTACCAACCGGCAATGGAGCAGCACAGTGGAATAAGCTCCAATTTTTTTTTTTAAATGAGAGGAGGCTATAGCCCAGCTGTAGGACTGTTACTGGTACTGTTTACGTTTGTGTGTTTTATCATCCATTATGCATACGATAAGCCGTTTGAGTTATGCGACAGTTATGAACTGTGTAATTGAATTCGACCACATTGCGATTGTCAACAGGATTAGAGACAGACGGACGTGTTATCATGTCTATATATAACGTTACATGCAATGCATTGATCCATGCAATTGAAAATTTATAATTAATATTAAAAAAGAAAACATTTATGAATAGCACACCCATACATAATATTTTTAATGCAACGTTAATTTTATATAGGATTTTTTTTAAATCACGGAGAAATATCTTTTGCAGGTTATATTGTCGAAATCGGCCACATGTGTATCTAGTAACCCAGCGAGCGTAGCGTAAAAATCTTCACGCATCAACAGCGTTTTCCCAGCAACACTAAAAATTTACAGATACCTAAAATTGCAAAGTATAAAACTAAAAATTTGCAATAAACCATTCCGAATAGACCATTTCTTCTTAATTATGCAGCTGCTGTGGTTGCCCTGATTGGATTTGGCTGTGTAGTTACTGCACGGATTATTCACCCCCCCCGTACGGGGATTATACTAATCCTTACACGTTGCATTTGAATTTCAACTTAAAGTTCGTGTTCTTGCATTTCGTAGTGGAATTTTAATGTCTATATTGAATTTTATTTATATTTTAGGAAACAAACAGTATGATGACACAATGAATTAAGTGAATACAAGAAATACATACACCCATAAAGTTTCTAAATAAACAACTGGTGGTAGAGCTTTGTGCAAGCTCGTCTGGGTAGGTACCACCCACTCATCAGATATTCTACCGCAAAACAGCAGTACTTGGTATTGTTGTGTTCAGGTTTGAAGGGTGTGTGAGCCAGTGTAATTACAGGCACAAGGGACATAAAATCTTAGGTCCCAAGGTTGGTGGCACATTGGCAATGTAAGCGATGATCAATATTTCTTACAGTGCCAATGTCTAAGGGCGTTGGTGACCATCAGATGGCCCATATGCCCGTCCGCCTTCCTATTCTATAAAAAAACACAATATATAAAAAACGCACACATTAATAAAAACTAATTTAAAATACAATATTTAACAATGAAAAAATATATCAACTTTACATGAGTTACTTTAAATTAATCATGAATACGACAGATTTATTTCAATTATAGACAATTATTTAATAATAAAATTAATTTGATTACAATTCACGAATTCTATACATGAATGTACAATACTGTATATTGTGTATGTATATAACAATAGAGAGTTTTTAAAGCCGTAATATATTACTTACCTAATTTAAAAACAAAATTGTGACTATAACGAGAATCATTGTAGTTTCAATGCCTGTTTCGTTGAAATAAGTCACCTGAGAGGCCACGGATGCGTTATATCAACAGGATCCCGCAGCCTCTCCAATCCGTGCTGAAGGCGGCCATCGCAGTGGTTGTAGTGGGTAAGAATCCCACATAACCCAATTCCCCCCATGGGAGCTTGGTACCTTTCAGAAAGCTTTCACTGCGTGAAAAAAAAAGATGCGGATACCAAAATAAATAGTAGCTGTCCGAGGTAGGTCAGGCTTAAGGCGAAAGGCATTGTGAGCTTTTTCTCCTGTCATTAATGTCGTAAAATTAAAAAATATATTAGCTTTTTTATTTTATGATTATACGAATTATACATATACATATTCAATATACATGTGTCAAGTTGTCGTCTCATTAAAATAGTTTCGATGATCCCCGAGAGCGTGACAAAAACTCTCACTAAACTCGTTAAATTGTTTGTCACGTCAAATAACTTTAAAGTTAAATACACATTCGTTATAAAATAATTAATTAGTAACTATGACATATTAATATTATAATTAAAAATCACATATATTTACTAGCTGCCCTACGCGGCATTACCGGACAAATGCTACAACTCCCCCCCCCTAAGTGGTCATAGCGTGATGTCATATACTCTATATATAACTTTTCTCAATAAATGAGCCTGAAATAACATTATAAACCCTGAAATTACCGCACTTAAACAAATAATATTATAATAATTATTATCATATTAAGATCATTCTTTTCGACTGGCCGTCGTCGAGTTTGGACTCTATTACCACTTACCATCTGGCGGAGTGGAGTCATTTGCTTTCCCGTCGGTTTTAAAAAAAACAGTTTTTGTGTATCAGTAATAACATCGTTCGCTTCGAAAGCGCCGGGTCCTTTAATTTTACCTCCAATTACGTTTATATATTGAGCTACATCTCAAAAAATCTAGAACATGTATATATATAATATTATAGCATATATAAAATAATTTTACTGGTGGTAGAGCTTTGTGCATGCTCGTCTGGGTAGGTACCACCCTCTAATCAGAAATTCTACCGCAAAACAGCAGTACTTGGTTATTGTTGTGTTCCGGTTTGAAGGGTGAGTGAGCCAGTGTAATTACAGGCACAAGGGACATAACATCTTAGTTCCCAAGGTTGGTGGCGCATTGTTGATCTAAGCGATGGTTAACATTTCTTACATGCCAATGTCTATGGGCGTTGGTGACCACTTACCATCAGGTGGCCCATATGCTCGTCCGCCTTGCTATTCTATAAAAAAAAAATGCATAAATTAAAATTACAATAAATAATCAAAACTTAATCACTACATATATAGTTAATTTAAGTTATAAAAGACCCAATCAAAACTCCTTATTGAAATTAAAAAAAAAGTTCCTAGTTTGAATTTCGAACTTTGAAATTAATTTATAAAAGTAATTAAGAGCTCCCGTGATCTGTAGTCGCGATGAAATAAAAAAAGTATTTAATAAGAAAATAAAACTTACAAGACTCCATCGGATTACTTCGGTGAAAACTTGAATCTATAACATCTTACAAAGTGGGACAGTAGTGTAAGTTTCGCAGCGGTATTAAGTGCTTGACGTAATTTAAACGCGAAAGAGAAAATGTATATGTCTAAGATTTTAACAAGATGAAGATAACGATTTACCGATTTCAGCCATAGCTGTTCTTTAACTTAAATTTGAATGGGTGCTAACTGATATTTTTGTAAAAAATATTGTTTCGTTAACATAAATTTCAAATACAATGATTAATTAGCAAACTTATAAGAAAATTATTATGATTGGGCAATAGGTCGTGAAAACCTGGCTGGGTAGGGTATTTTTTCGCTTCGCTTATATCGCCAATGTTGGTGGCGCATTGGCTATGTAAGCGATGGTTGACATTACTTACAATGCCAATGTCTAAGGGCGTTTGGTTACCACTTACCATCAGGTCATATGCTCGTCCGCCTTCCTATTCTATATAAAAAAAATGTACTACCAACCTTAGGAACTAAGATGTTATATCCCTTGTGCCTATAAGTACACTGGCTCACACACCCTACAAAACGGAACACAACAATATCAAGTACTGCTGTTTTGGGGTAGAATATCTGATGAGTGGGTGGTACTTACTCAGGCGAGCTTGTACAAAGCTCTACCACCAGTAAAATACTAAATCATCACGTATTCTCTTGCCGAACAGCAATATTTAGTATTGTTGTGTTATCGTTTGAAGGATAAGCGAGTAATTGTAACTACAAGCATAAGGGATATATCAACTTGTTTCCAAGATTAATGGCATATTGACGGTAAAAGACATCGTTAATTTTTTTTACAGTAGACACTGCTCTTAGACAAGAGCAGTGAGTAGCTCATTTGCCTGTCTACCTACCAATAAAAAAGTAACGATAAAAAACGCTACCTCCCATGAATTAGAGCGATCATAAAGACAGCAAGACGTGAGGTGCCTCTGATATTACTGTTCAAACCGGAACCGTTAATGCTATTTTATTATCAGCAAAATTTTTTCCTCCAGTAGCAGGTTTGAGGCAATTTCGCAAGTTTTAAACTTGGACAGGAAGTTTTCAGGATCACGGAATAAACTTTGTAATATTTCAAAAGCATTTGCTTGTGGTACAGTGACGTCATAAATACGATATGAGGTTCAAGATGGCGGGTGTCCTTTTGTGCGTGAATTTCTGAATAAATGACGTTGTTTTCGTGGATTGTATTTCGGCGACGAAAGAAACGAACGTAATGAATTTTCATGTAAGTGCATTGTAGTTATTTAAATATTCTTTTAAACCTTTTTAATTAATAAAATTTGTTAAAAAAACATAATATATAAGGCACATTGCTCAAAACAATATTATTCAAATGATAAGAAAGCGTGGTACTTGTTGATTTTAAATCAGGCTATAAGTATTAAACAAAATATAACTGCGTTCCCGCCGATTTTTATATGTTATCGATCGCACAGATACAAATTAATATTAATATATAAAGAAATCGCTTCCTAATTATAAATGTTTATTTGGTTAGTTGTTACATAATCACGCAAAAAATACTAGACAGATTCTGATGTAATCTTGAACATAACACCTGAAGCCCCCCCCCCCCAAATGCACTTATAAATTTATATTATTTTAATTACGGCTCCATAAACAAGTCAATCGCTGCAAGTGAGTTTGCTGTAACATTATTTACGACTCAATCTTCCCTCATATCTCATAAATCTTATCCAAATTAACACGTTCGTTGAAACTGCGTGACGTCATTTGGCACGTAGCTATTTGCTCGTTTTAGAATATTTCAGAGGTATAATGAAATTTGTAAAAGCATAAACTAACTACAATTTACTTGGTGCCAATGCAAGCCCGTCTGGGTAGGTAACACACTCATCAGATATTCTACCGTCAAATGTTAATATTTAGTATAGTTGTGTTTCGGTTTGAAGGGTGAATGATATACCATCTTAATTTCAAAGCTTAAAGGCGAATAGGCGGTGAACGGAATGGTTGATAGTTTTTATAAAGCCAATGTCTATTTAAGGTAGTGACTACATACCGTCCGGTGGCATATTTGACTATTTAATAAAATTACAAGTTTGAAAACATTTGTTTAGATTAGGCTTAGTAAAAATGTTCTATACTAATGTTATAAATGCGAAATTAACTCTGTCTGTTGGTTACGCTTTTACGGCTAAAACACTGAACCGATTTTGATAAAATTTAAAATGAGGCAAGCTTGAACCTCAAGGAAGGGTACTTTTTTACCTAATACATGCTCCTTCTTTATACGCATTGAAAGCCGCGGGCGAACATAGCCTATACATATATAATGACTTGTATATTATGTATACTGTATTATTTCTTTCTAAGCTGACGCACGTCAACGACGCAAGACACGTGCATTTTTGAGTTTCTTTTTTGTATACATGTATTGAAAGGTTATAACTCCGTTACTTGCTTATTAAAAGAAATGAAGCTATCACGGGACACCTGGCAAACATCTAAATTAATGAGTATTGAACGAATTTATAATGCGAGAAATCTACATTCAATTATAATACTCAATAGCAACTATGTGAAGAAGAAGAAAGAGTTCAGGCGCAAGACCAACGGCTTTACGTGCTTTCCAAGGCACGGGAGTGTACACACTTCCAACTTCCAGACTCCGGGATGCTATTGAGAATTTTCTGACAGAAAAACCCAATAATCTTTGGGTTTTTCTGTCAGAAAATTCTCAATATTGGCCCGACCTGGAAATTGAACCAAGGACCTCCGGGTCTGCGGCTTTACAACAAGCCACTAGGCAGTCGTCACGGCATACGAGTCAGTCGTACCCCCAAAGCATATATTTTACATGAAAAAACTTAAAAAATCAGTTATGAAATTGTTTGTTGTAAGTAATAATAATAATTTAAAGCAGTTTGAGATACGACTAACTTCATCGAACTTTAACGAACTGTGTTTGTTGAAAAGTTCCTACCGATGTTTTCAACGCAACCCCGGCGAGTTATCCAGAACTTAAATGAGACGGTGTTATAATTTAGTAAAACAATAAAATCTCTAAGACTCGAATCTCTTGACGCCAAAAAAGTGGATTAAAACGAAACCTGGGACTTAGCCAATTTAACTTCGCTAACTGCCCCACTTCGACTGTTTACGATCCCTGACACGGTTCACACCGTTGCTTGGTTATTTCATAGGAATTTAAAAAATCCGTTTAATCGTATATTGGATTCGATTTTTAAAATCTTTCCTAAATTGAATCGTAAAATATAAAAATAATAAATTATTGTCAAGGGACTATTTTAAAGGCAACAACAAAACATATACGGTCTTCCTTATATACTTACTTTTAAAGGCAATGCACCTTCAAGCCCCCGGGTGTTAGAGAGTTCCATGGGCGGTGGTATTCACTTTCCATCAGGTAAACCTCCTGTTCGTTTGCAGGAAGCAAACTTAGAATGCTTCATATATAAAAAAAAACTTTGTTTATTGGGTGATTAGTTAAATAATGCTGTGTCTTCTTCTTTCAAATGTCAAATAAATAATGACAGAAAGAGAGAAATCATTGTTAGTAAAACTAAACAGCAAGCGCTTCGCTCAGCAACATTTATCAGAAAGGCCAATCTTCACAGGTTCTATTGAATTTAATTTTTGGTTCCGTTAATATTACTAGGTAATAACATAGTTAAAGGGCTAACAAACACATTTGTTTTTTTTTTACTTTTTAGAGATTTTATTTAGCGTCTGTGGTTAATTAAATTAGATATTCAATATTGAATAAATAAATTAAATTGTATTATAATATCAAAAGGAGAAATCTTAATCGCTATCGGTGTAAGTGCGTCCAAGATAGTAATTAGTACTAAAGGCTTCGCGATGGAGTGCGCTACAAACAAAACGTTGGTAGATAATATATTGTTTCACTTACATTCTACGTCTGTTTAACTCTTTGATATATTTTAATTGTATTTCACCATATTTAGTGTAATTTGCGATTTAGTGTTATATATATTCGATAGTGTAAATGTTTTTAATAAATAAGACAAGATACATGCTTCTAATATGTCCCAAGTTATTGGGCATGACTGCTTAACAGCAGCCCGGAGTCTGAAAGTTGTAAGTGTGTATACTCCCGTGCCTCGGAAAACACGTAAAGCCATTGGGCCTACGTCTGAACTCTTTTCTTGTCTGGAACGTCTGGTCGTGTCAATGAAAAAAAAAGAATAATATATCAAAAAACTTAAGATTAAGTCTAAATGTTCTTAATTTAAAAATAATTTAATATGCAAATGAAAATGCATATGACATATATATGAAATTATTTTCTTCAAATGTACGAAAGTTACAAGTAAGGAAATTATAATTTTTATCTAAATCCTACATCAAGTAGTAGGCTTACTCGGTTTACAATGTCGTCAAGAAACATTATGACCGTTATACTGTATATGCTACTATTCTTATAGTTCAACGTGAATAAAATTATATTAACTCTCACTACTCTAGCTCTAACTCCAAGTGACTATAGTAAATTTTTTTAACGTTTTTAACAATTCATTGTGATTCGAAGCAAGTTCCTACAGAATGGCAGTAATACTTGGTTTTGTGCAAGCCAGTATTCCACCACGCTGTCTCTGGTGGGATACACATGACAGAAATGAATCCGACAAATGCAGATTTGCTCAAAATATTTTCCATTCATAACCAAGTTGAAGATGAATTATAAACACGAATTAAAATTAAAAATCGGAATGATCCATAAAATAAACTCGTCCCGTTTTAATTTTAAGCGAAATTATTCCAGAATCTTGGAACGACTGTTCTTTACAGATGAAACTTTTCACTTTATCTCGGTAAGAATAACTTTGATACTAAGTCAACTAGTTAACGTCTGGCATATTTGAAGAAAACAATTAAGTAAAGCTTAACAATTCAATGTTTTTACTTAGGCTTTATATTGCTCGTGTTATAAAGTTTTACTAAAAAACTCATACATAAAAATACAGCAACACACACAGCTCTGATGTGTATATACATGTGATCAAATTACATCCAACATGCGCAGGGAACTGACATTGTTTTTCTTCACCGCTGACTACAATTGTTTTCCAGGCTGTAAACTGAAAAATATGTGATGCTTGGCCGGATTTAAAAATGTGAATTTTAGTTTTTTTTTTTGTATGAGTGTATGCTGTTGGCCCTACTGGCCTTAACAGCGTCACCGGGCTTTGTGGTGAGTGCTAGACCCCACCTTGAAATTTGAGCCGTCTCAGGCTTCACATGACGTCCATCCTGAGGAATGAATGAATGAATGAATCTTGCAGGAATATTTCATAGCGTTTGATATAATATGCATAACATAGTCATAGATTACTTTATACCTGTTCGCTTACTGATTGCGATATCGTGTCGAACAAAGAAACAATATAACCTATTTATACGAATATTATGACTAGAAATAGAATTTAACAAACGAACTTCACAAATTCGTTATTAGCTGCAATAAATAACACAAGTTCGCGCAAATTAACCGCAATCTGAGGGTTGTATTTTAGAAATGTCAGGGCGAGATTTAATTAAACTCCGCTGTTTGTATCTGAATACGTTTCGTATTTACCTGTGCGTTCTAAAATATTTATGAGGTGTATGGCACGATATGTACGGTCTTGGTATATGTTCACGTTACAGAATATGAAATAACCAGCCGTTTGTATAGACTTTGCATGGATTAAAATGAAGCAGAAGCCGGAGATATTCGCTTGTCATCAGTATTATTACCGTTTCTTGAGGTTATACGAAATGTGGAACATGGATATTATTCTGTTACTGAACACAAATACCTCGTTCGTCCAGTGGCTAGCAGTGGCTGCAGATCCCGGGATAACTCACAAATTAATGTTCGTGACTAGCTGTATTTTAGCAGGTTAAAGCTAAGGTAATAAAGGTACTGATGTGTGTTATTTCCTGTTCCTATAAAGGATAACTGCACGGCTCTTGAGTTTGTTATTTAGAATTTTTTCAACATTCCAAAAATGTGATAACATAAGAAAAACTGACTATGCTTAAAGGTAAATAATCAGGACATAAGTTGCCCTAAATGTAGTTCAATATTGGTAAAAGTGATGAGTAAAACTAATTATGTAGAAAGGTCATAAAAAACTTTGAAGCAACTTTTAACGATCGTAATCCTGTCAAGTTTTAAGTACACGCGAAATCGGCTTTATATAGAGAGGATAAATACACCATATTATATAATAATAATGTCCTCCAGACCGATGTCGCCCACGGCGGCCAATCTTAAGAGATATTAGCCAATTACGCAGGAGATATTATAGTGCACAAGTGTGTGCGCAAACACAGGTGCATTCTCTTTTCCGTAACTCTTATAATCCGATGGGACGGCAATCCGACACGACCAGAGAGAGTTCAGGTGCAGGACCAACGGCTTTACGTGCCAACTTCCAGACTCCGGGCTGCTACTGAGAATTTTCTGACAGAAAAACCCAATAACTATTTATTGGCCCGACCTGGGAATGAAACCCAGGTCCTCCGGGTTTGCAGCCTTACATCAAGCTACTAGACCAATGAGGCAGTTACCATATTATATATATTGTCTTTATGTTCAAAATGGATATGCTAACACATAAACACATGCACACAAACATAATAAAATTCTTGTTAATATTTCACAGCTGTTGAGAATACGCTTCGGAACTTATTGTACCGCACCCGTATCCACCAACTCAATACATCGTAATCGTATCGTAACAGCCCGTG
The DNA here is from genome assembly GCF_905147045.1 of Nymphalis io. Classification (NCBI taxonomy): domain Eukaryota; kingdom Metazoa; phylum Arthropoda; class Insecta; order Lepidoptera; family Nymphalidae; genus Nymphalis; species Nymphalis io. The sequence goes on from NC_065909.1 coordinate 2,631,919, forward strand.
AAATGTCTCAGTACTGGGCTAAAGGCCTCCTCTCCTCTTTTTGAGGAGATGGCTTGGAGCTTATTCCACCACGCTGCTCCAATGCGAGTTGGTGGAATACAAATGTGGCAGAATTTCAAAGAAATTAGACACATGCATATTTCCTCACGATGTTTTCCTTCACCGTAAAGCACGAGATGAATTATAATCACAAATTAAGCACATGAAAATTAAGTGGTGCTTGCCCGGGTTTGAACCCACGATCATCGGTTAAGATTCACGCGTTCTACTCTCGGCTTTATTCATACATAATAATACTAATTAATACATAGGAAGGTTTTACCACCATACTCTCTCCATGAGCACGAAATGAAACTGGTGGTAGGGCTTTGTGCAAGCTCGTCTGGGTAGGTATCATCCACTCATCAGATATTCTACCGCAAAACAGCAGTATTTAATATAGTTGTGTTTCGGTTTGAAGGGTGATTGAGCTAGTGTAATTACAGACACAAGACATAACATCTTAGTTCCCAAGGTTGGTGGCGTATTGGCGATGTAAGCGATGGTTAACATTTCTAACTTTGTTTGGCGTGATCACTTACCATCAGGTGGCCCATATATTCGTCACCATACCTATACTATAAAAAAACATGATCATAAGTGAGGTTTCGTCACCATACTCAACTTCTCCACGAGCACTAGATGAATTATAAACACAAGTTAAGCACATGATAAGTGACTGCTATTCATGTGTCAAATCTGCTGGGACATTTTAGTTCTATCTCTTAGCAGAGATATATAACATAGTAATTATTACTAGTAGATTTGATTGGAGTGATATTTCAGCCCTATTAGATAAAACAATGCCTTTCAAATGTCATGATAATGGAAAATTCCGTTGTCACGATTGTTCTGTTATACTCATTAGAGTTTCCCGACCTTTAAACGAGAATTGTACATGTTCACAAAGAAGTTTTTTCATTTTTATTTCAATTTTTAAATGACTGCCAAAAAACCTTTGTTTCAATGGTAAGAGAATCTGAATTAGTGCATGAAATATATCCTAAGGAAACTGTTTAAACAGATAAACGAATGTTCTTGTAATTACACTGGCTCACTCACCTTTCAAACGGGAATACAACAATACTGTACAACAACAATAAAATTACTGCTATTTTGCGGTAGAATATCTGATGAGTGGGTCGTACCTACCCGGAGGAGCTTGCACACAGCCTTACCAGTTTCATGAGTATATATTTTTCTGGTGTATTTCGCGTCTGTGTATGTGTTTGTGTATGGGTGTGTGTCTTAAGGATAAAAATATAATAATTATTATTTATATACTTAAAAGTGTCATTTTTTCATACACGCGATCATCTAAAGTAGCTTAATATATCTCTTATAAGGTAACAGTCGACTATATATATACTATGATAGGAAATTTATATACATAATCTTGTAATAAAGGCTTCTAAGTGTAAAGCTACTTGGTTCTGGTTATAACCTATAATACAACAGTAAAAAATAATTATTTTATATGAATTAATACGTTAACATAATTTAATCTGAATACTTATTTAATTTTATTTTCAATAGTAAATTATGTACAGACATGTTTTTAATATACAAAATAAAAATAAAAAAAAAAAAAACAAACAAAATACACATTACAAATTTATAGCAAAAACACACCGTCTAAAAGATTGTCCTGTGGCATTATACCCAAGACGCTGGCACTATTGCCTCTCTTCACCGCTAGACTCAGCCTTTGGGCTAAATAAGCGCCAGCTCTTGGATCACCAGAAGTGTGGACCAGTTTCTTACAAAGATCTTTTATGATTTTTTTTAATTCGTTATTAATACTTTTATTAATTAGAAATTTAATTAAATTTGAAATATTAAATGTAATACTTATAGAAATTTTGCAAGGCGGCCATTTAAAAAAAAGACTGCTGACTAAGTAGCTATATGTATACATATATAAATCCCCCTTTATTACTTTACTCTCATAATTCGATGGGACGGCAATCCTGAACTGAACGAAGATCAATTAGTGCAAGACAGCACAACCCGAGGCTTTTGATTTTACTTGATTAACGACGTAGTGTATGTAAATCGATACTGATTTTGTTTCTAACTTATTCAAGTGTTATCAATTATCATCTTTTATTTCTGGGACTGGCGTTGGCGTAGCTGGCAGTTACCCTAACTTCAGCTTCGGGGTTTTAGGTTCAATTCCCGCCCTATATCTGTGTGTATTACTAAAAAGTGTGTATTATGTTTATATACATTTATTTAAAATTATATTGTATGTAATCATGTTTGTTTATATCTTTCCTTTTATTTGGGAATAGTTATCTAAATAAACTTACGCTTTACTTGCGTTTTTCTTTAAGATTTTATTAATTATGTCTTATTACAGTCGTATTCTTATGAAAAGCGTTTGTATATAATGTCTTTACATATATAAAATTTATATCTGTCAGCTGTTACTCATAACACAGGGATTAACAGACCGTGTTTGATATATATATGTATATTTCACTAGCCTTTTTAGACGAATAAACGTTCGACAAACACCATCTTGATATTATCCGATATCTAGTGCAGATGTAACCTTTTTCTTCCTCAAAATGTTTGATATATGTTATTGATTGCTTGGGTAGGGAAATTAGATCATATATTATTGGGATGGTGTCGAGGAGATACTGGCATGATTCCAGAGAACGTTGCAAATAACGTGACTGCTTAGGAATGAAAATATAACATGAAACTGCGTCGTCTGTAGAAATTTATATGGGCTGCTAGGCCCTCGAAAATATATTTTGTTGTAGAAGGTCGTTAGATATCGTGGGTTAATTATTTATTTATTTAAAACTTTTTTGACCACCACGATATGTAGTTGGAAAAAAAGGCGGACTTAATACCTGAAGGCATTCTTTGTTAGTCAACCTTTAGGATAAGCAGAAATCCGTGAAGGCGGTAATTAGTAATATAAACATTCATACACATAACATATCTACAAAATAAATACAGAACTATAATATATGTAGTATAAATAATATGTGAATAAAAATAATAATAATGTCCTCCAGACCGATTTCGGCCACGGCGGCCAATCTCAAGCGAGATTAGCCAACTACGCAGGAGATATTATAGTGCACAAGTGTGTGCACAAACGCAAGTCAAATCTCTATTCCCTTACTCTCATAATCCGATAGGCCGGCAATCCGACACGACCGGAAATAGTTCAGGCGCAGGACCAACGGCTTTACGTGCTTTCCGAGGCACGGGAGTGTACACACTTCCAACTTCCAGACTCCGGGCTGCTACTGAGAATTTTCTGACAGAAAAACCCAATAACTTTTTATTGGCCCGACCAGGAAATTGAACCCAGGACCTCTGGGTCTGCGGCCTTACATCCACTAGACCAACGAGGCAGTCGTTAATCTAGTGGCTTGATGTAAGGCCGCAAATATGTGAATAATAATGTATTATAGATGTCATAAGATGACACGAACTAGGAACTTTCGGACAAAATATGCTCACGGAGACGAGTTTTGAAAGTGAATTTAGAGGTAGCTCTTCTAATATGTGCGAGTCCCTTGTTCCATAATCAAGAAACCAGAACTATGAATAGGAACAGAAAGAAGGTAAGAATCGTTAGAACATAGCTGATGATTGTGATTATTACACAAAAATATGAATTTCCCTTTCATCAGGATCAGGAGGAATCAGGAGAGAGAGGGTCAAATAGAATAGAGAAAAGAGAAGATAGTAATATTATAAGCCGAGATGGCCTAGTGGTAAGAATGCGTGAACCTTAACCGATGATCGTGGGTTCAAACCCGGGCAAGCACCATGGAATTTTCATGTGCTTAATTTGTGATTATAATTCATCTCATGCTTTACGGTGAAGGAAAACATCGTGAGGAAACCTGCATGTGTCTAATTTCACTGAAATTCTGCCACATGTGTATTCTACCAACCCGCACTGGAACAGCGTGGTAGAATAAGCTCCAAACCTTCTCCTCAAAAAAGGGAGAGGAGGCCAGCAGTGGGACATTCACAGGTTGTTACGGTAGATAGTAATCGGAAGTCTCTACGTTGTCGAATTGTAAACCATTTTAATTTATCACAGATGATGAAACGCAAAGAGGTATTTAAGAGACAGTTACTGATATGATTTTATATATAGATATTTTTTTGATTTATATGATGACATGTGTTTTTGTAATACCTAACTGAAAAAATTACTAAGCCGACATGCATATAACTTATACAAGAAGATGCAGCACATTTATATAAATAGCTAAGTTTCGCACTTTTATCTGCTTCTATGTAGACTATTGATGTGTCAAGTGTTAATTAAATTATTATATATACAAAAAAATTACATGTCAATTCGTTCCAAAACATGTGACCAGAATGTGACTTCACCAAATTCCTTAATATCAAGTTTTTTCCCCTTAAATTAAACCTCCACCGAGGTGTTTTTTATTTATAGAATAGGTAGGCGGACGAGCATATGGGTTATCTGATGGTGAGTAGGTAAGTAGACCCATAGACATTGGCATTGTAAGAAATGTTAACCATCGCTTACATTGCCAATGCGTCATCAACATTGGGAACTAAGATGTTATGTCCCTTGTGCCTATAATTACACTGGCTCACTCACCCTTCAAACCTAAACACAACAATACTAACTACTGTTGTTTGCTGGTAGAATATGTGATAAGTAGGTGGTACAGGTTCTTGCACAAAGTCTTACCACCAAATAAAGTTGATAGTGATTATATGAGCTTTAAAAATATCCCCTGATAGTAAATTGCAGTTTTAACCTACCTTACTTTTAATCCCGTGCTAATGAATCCCGTAACTTGCGGGTTTGGGGATTGAACGCGGGATTTCGGCTAACCTGGTTGTGTAATTAGGTTCTTAATTAATTAACATTTCATTAGCCGCTTGCATGTGGAAAACTTGATAACTTAATATTGGTGATGTATAATTCAATTTATTTTTAAATGTATTTCGATTTCAAAAGCCGAGGTTGTGGAGGTGGAGGAGCCCTGTGGTTAGAACGCGTGAATCTTAACCGATGATTGTAGGATCCAACCCGGGCAAGCACCACTAATTTTTCATGTGCTTAATTTATGTTTATAATTCATATCGTGCTTGACGACGAAGAAACTTGCACGTACCTAATTTCACTAATATTCTGTCACAAGTGTGTTCCACCAACCCACTTTGGAGCAGCGTGGTGGAATAAGTTCCAAACCATATCCTTAAAAAAAAGAGGTTACCTTAGTCCAGCAGTGGGACATTCACAGGCTGTTACCGTAATCTTAATTATCCATATCAAGGTGAGCCGAGGACAGCAAGGCGGAATAAGCTCTTCAATTTCTCCCAGAGAATAGGCCTCAGCCCAGCAATGGGGCATTTATAGACTGTTTCATTATTTTAGGTTGTATAAATTTATAAAAATAGAAGCGTTAATAAATGAAACACGAATCAGTTTTCATATAGTTACATATTAATTATAATTGTACGTGCAGAAAAAAAGTGGGAACCCTTTTTGGAACGTAATTGCGTCAGAAAATTTGCACTCAAAAATGACCGTCAAACTTTACTCTCACAGTTTCCAAAGGCGTTCCACTTAACACAATAAGGTGCAGAATAATAACGGTAGCCTTACTCCTTCGTTTTATTTAATATATATTATATAGACGACTAAAACAATATATATGTAATTTGTTATTTTTTTATTCGATTTGCTCGATAAGCTTCCTTATAAACGCCGTGTAGCTAGATTATTTAAACAATGCTGTGTCGTCTTCATTCGAATATCAAATTAATAATGTCAAAAAGAGATAAATTAGTTTTAAACTAAAACTACTAAGCAATATATGATAAGGAAGCTTGTAATGGAATAATTTGTAAAATTATTTTAATTTTTAACCATCATCTTTTATATATATTGTTTTTTTCTGTTGCAGGTACGTTTCGAAGTTTATTCAAGTGAACCATTTGTAAGTAAGTTTACAAAATAACAGATATATGATACGTATATATGACGGACCGAACAGTACTCTATATAAGCCGTGTGATTCCCTCTGAATAGAATAGCGGCTTATCTCAACCTGAGGGTATTATAAGAATAGACTAGAATCGTATGGATCAGAAGCACCATCAAAGGGATTTCCCAGGAGGAGTTTGCATCAGTAACGTTAGAAATGTTTGCCTTGCAGCTTCTTCATGGATGAATGGGCAAGTAGATGGAGATCGGTACAGATCTCTACTATTATATTAAGTGAGTTTTTGATTTGTTTTGTTTGAACGCCTTTATCTCAAGATCTACCTGTCTGATTTGAAAGAAATTTTGCCTTAGATGAGACATTTGTTGAGTAAGGTTATATAATGTATAAAACCACTTCAAAGTCCATAGGGGTGAAGTGAAATTTTATAGTAAAACCAAGTGGAGTGCCGAAACAAACGTTAAACGTTGTCACGATTTGTACAATAGCTATTTTTAATCGTTTACACTTATTTAAATCCCCGTTATTCATTCAAATGAAAAATATAGAAGTCATAACATTGTAAAATATAAGTCATTGATTTAATTTGCAAGTATATTATATAAGAGCATTATTTTTAGTGTCAAATTAGACTGGATTACTCACCCCTTAAAAAGGAACGGCAATACAATGCACTTATATTTTCTACTTTTTCTTGGCTTGTTTTTAAATACGATTATCTTATATAAAATATAAAAGAAAATGAAATTAACGCTTATCACGTCAATAGTTTTTAATAGGGAAGACATATAATATAACAAAATTATGTATCAATAGCTTCTCCTTAATTTAATGCGTCTTTTGGTATAAGTTTTATGTATATTGATTGAATAGTTTTTTTCAATAAGGCTTTACTGGTGGTAGAGCTTTGTGCAAGCTCGTCTAAGTGTAGGTAGGTACCACCCATTCATTAGATTTTCTACCGCAAAACAGTAGTACTTGTTATTGTTGTGTTCCGGTTTGAAGGGTGAGTGAGCCAGTGTAATTACAGGCACAAGGGACATATCATCTTAGTTGATCAAGGTTGATGGCGCATTGGTGATGTAAGCGATGGTTAACATTTCTTACAATGCCAATGTATATAGGCGTTGGTGTCTTCTTACCATCAAGTGGCCCATATGCTTGTCCGCCTTCCTATTCTATAAAAAAGGCACTACAACATTTACCCATATATTTTTTGTAGACAGGCATAAATAATTTTTGTTGCCAAACTTGAACTTAGATAAACCATAAATTTATAAATCTACGAATTTGCAAATAAAATGAAATTGAACTTCGACTAACTTCGATTCGTAAACTTTTCGTCATTTTAATCTTTCACAGGAAAACGTTTAAAATGCACCCTCAAGGAGTATAAATCAGACCACGGCACCCTTAGGGAATTTGACGATTTGTATTCTAGGAAAGGTCGAACAGAGAATGTGTTAATTCAATGAAGCCAGTTGACAGAATTGAAAAGTCTAGAGCGGAAACGCTTTGAGTGAAATTGGAATTCAATTGTTTGTTTTGTATTAAAGGTGAGGAATGGGAACATAGTTAAATGATAGCATTTTATTCGTTCTCGATTTGAACTGTAATAAATAATCTACCGATTAAAATGTTCTCATTAAAATTTTAGATAAAATCTGCATTATTTATCTATATTTATAGGAGATGGTTCAGTGGCTAGAACATATGATCCTTTATTAAGCATCTAGGTTTCAAACCTGGGTAAGTAAATCTGAGTTTTCATGTGCTTTGAGCTATTCACAGCTTTGAGTCGTTCACATGTGAAAGCCACCAATCCGCATTGGAGCAGCATGGTGGAAAAAGCTTTTAAGCCCCCTCAAAATGATAGGAGGTCTTATCGCAGCAGTACGTCATTTACAGGTTGTTACTTATTATCCAAATAGCAAAATTAAATTTATAATATTAAGTTAAAAAAAAATAATACAGAAATAACGTTTAAAATCCGATGGAAAATTCTAATTAGTAAATTGCTTGATTAGCACATTAACTTCATACGTAATTTACTTGAATCAAGCTTTATAACGCGAACCCTAATTAATCCCTTACATGAGCGTCTGTGTTTTGCGTAAAAGTCCCCATATACGGGACGATACGATTCGATTGATATAAAACCGTGACGACAGATCGCTTTAAAATGCCACATGAAACAATTGGTCATTACGAGCGATCACTTACTTATTTGAAATGGAACGATAAAGACGTGTCATAAAACAGACGTGATATGATGACAGAAACCAAAATAAGGGCACGCATTAATACGCACGCACATATGAATTTTACGACATCGTTTTTTTATATTATTGGTAGGCCGACGAGCAAATGGGCCACCTGATGGTAAATGGTCACTAACGCCCATAAACATTGGCAATGTAAAATCATTATCAACTTTATTTGGTGGTGACTTTGTGCAAGCCCGTGCACCAACTACTTATCACATATTCTACCAGCAAACAGCAGTACTTGGTTAATATTTCTCACATCGTTAATGTCTATGGGTAGTGGTGACCTTCAGATGGGTCATTTTCATTTACCGCCGTCCGATTAAAAATAACATAATAAAACACAAACATTTCCACGATTTGACTTCGTAAAGTTACGCGGTGACGCAACGTGCGCCGGCACGACGCCGTAACGTATTTATGTATGGTAGCCATCATTAACTACAGGCTATATTTAAAAACTGGAAAAAGGTAAATCAATACACTGTCGATTTATCGCTATGATATTCACGATTGCTTACTCTTTTTTTGCAAGAATTAATTATGTCCAACGGTAATGATACTAATCAAGCGATTCGTTATTGCGATCAGTCTGAAACGACCGATCGAGAAATCATATCGTATCCTTTAAATGAGAGAATATGACCCCATTACATTACATACGAAAGAAAATGGTGCATGTTCCTATGGCCATAGATATTTGGTTTAGTATTGCATTTTTCTTTCTTTTTATCAATTTTATTTCATCGTTAATTTATCCTAAATGTTTTATTTATTTCTAAGTATTAAATAGAGCTCAAGGCTATAACCTCTCGCCGAAACTCTTCAACACCGTCTTAGAAGATCTGTTGAAGATGCTGGATTGGAGGGAGAGAGGTATCAATAAAAACGGAACACGCATGACGCACCTTAGGTTCGCGGACGACTTCATTCTTGTCGCCGAGAGCACCAAAGAACTTCAACTTATGCTAGTAGATCTGCAAGAAGTTTCACTGAGGATCGGTTTGAGGATGAACATGTCCAAGACCAAAATCATGACTAATCGCCACATACGTGCACCTAACATAATCGTAGGTAAGGACACCGTACAGGTGGTCAGCGATTATATCTATCTTGGACATCGTTTATCATTTGATCGGAAAACTCAAATACAGGAAATCGAACGACGCATTGGATTAGGGTGGGCTGCTTTTGGAAAGCTCGAAGATACGTTGACATCCAAACTCCCACAATGCCTCAAGACCAAGGTGTTTAACCAATGTGTCTTACCTATACTCACCTACGGTGTCGAAACATGGACGCTTACTAAGCATAGCATGCACAAAATAAAAGTGGCACAAAGGGCGATGGAGCGTGCTTTGCTAGGCATCTCCCTCGTTGATTGTGTACCAAACGCAGAAATCCGACGAAAGACGAAAGTCGAAGATATTGGAAAGCGTATCACGAGGTTAAAGTTGAGAGATGGTGGCCTAGGGAAGCAAAAAGGCCAGTGGGCAGACCACCCGCCCGATGGTCCGACCATTTTAGGAAGATGGTGGGTGCTCAATGGATGCGACTAGCACAGGACCGGGAGAACTGGCGCGCCTGTGAGGAGGCCTATGTCCAGCAGTGGATTAATGTGGGCTGAATATGATGATGATGATTAAATAGAGCTACTTCTATTATCATTGTATATAGTGTAATATTATTGTATAAAAATATTTACAAATTAGTGCAAATAAAATTAAATAGTTACTGTACAAATTGTGACCGCGTGAAATGGTGGATGAGTGCTAGCAGCATTTCCACTTTGAATGGCAATTTCGATTCTCTGGGAGAAAAATTAACCTTCAACTTCATACGTAATAATATTTGACGATTAATATATGTTAATAAGATAAATATATTATATTTTTATTTTACTTGAAGGTTTCGTGTTAGCCCGTCTGTGTATTTACCACAAGCTCATCAGTTATTTTAACATTAAACAGCAATATTTAGTATAGTTGTGTTCTGGTTGGAAGGTGAGTGAGCCAGTGTAACAGGCACAAGGGACATAACATCTTAGTTCCCAAAGTTGATAGCGCATTGGTGATGTAAGGATGGCCCATCTGCCCGTCCGCCTACCTATATTATAAAAAAAAAATATATTTCAAAACAAAATCATAAAGATAAAAAGCGTGTAGTTAATATTTGTTGATTTTCAGGCAGAATATATATAAAAAAAATGACTAACTAACATAAATACTACTACTAACTAAAATAAAAAGCCGAGATGGCCTAGTTATTTAAATGCGCGAATCTTAACCAATGATCGTGCGATCTGGCAAGCACCACTGAATTTTCATGTGCTTAATTTGTGTTCATAATTCATCTCGTGCTTGACGGTGAAGGAAAACATCGTGAGGAAACCTGCATGAATCTAATTTCATTGAAATTCTGTCACATGTGTATTCTACCAACCCGCATTGGAGCAGCGTGGTGGAATAAGCTCAAAACCTTCTCCTCAAAAGGGAGAGGAGGCCTTAGCCCAGCAGTGGGACATTAAAAGGCTGTTACTGTACTGTAAGTAACATAACAAGAACTACTTCGTAAATACTGATTCTTTTGCTGGATCTTCTAGATAGAATCTACAATCGATTTAATATAATCATATTTATAATCAAGCTTGTGCTCGTCAGTGTAGAAAAACATCATGCGAATAAATTCTTGTGTTGGCTTGAACGTACGCGATGCCTATTTGAATTATATATGAAACAATTTATTTATAACAAAGGAGCAATCTATGATAAAAAAAAAAAAAATTTTTTTTTCAAAATAGTCAATAAACTTTAAAAGAGGAAGTGAAGCCTTGGGGCTGATTGCAAATAAACGCAGAGAAAAAAAATTATATATATATAATATATGTATAAATTATACTACTTCGCTTAAAATCAACTAAAACAAAGTTTTATGGAATCGCTTTCTTAGAATTTAACAAAGTAATTAATATTAAATTGGGCAATAAATTATCAAATTGACTGTAATTTTCACTCTGTGTATTATCACCCGTGGGTCTTCGCTTAATCTCGTTCGTCTGTCGTCAAAATAGGAAATGACCACAATCAATCACCAGCTAACTGATTCCGTAGCAAACAATACTGAACTTCATCGCAGAAATTGCTTGTGATGTTAGCTTTGGATTTATTACATTTTTACTTTGTTGTTTTTCATAGTCAGATAGTGTTTTTGTTTTTTTTCGTCCATTGACCTACCATTAGTTATATATTTGTCATCCAGTAGCGAAAACAGATTTTACAAAAACCTCGAATTGATCTTTTTAAAAATAGAACACTAAATCAAATAAATTAATGTAAATTATTCAATTAATTATTTAAGAAGTCCAAATAACACATTTGAACACATTTAACAAATCACTTCGCCTTTTTTTAACAACGCTGTTGTATGTATTAAGGAATCTCCTAACTATATATATATTTACTGGCGGTAGGTAAGGAATTGTATTTTCTTTACCCAAAATGCCGCGTTGTTATCACTACTTCCGCCTAAACACCTCACTGTCATCTTACAGATGCCGCTAGGATTATACCGGAACTCTTAAAAGTAAACATTAAAAATAAAATACAGTAAAAACATACTTAAAGTATTGCGTATAAAATAAAAAAAAACTTAAGTGAATTTGTGTTATTATATTAACATAAAGTAGCTAAGTTTGTTGCAATGCAGGCTCTGATGGATTTCTTGTTAAACACGAAGAGGTAGGTATTGCACGACAATAACTACCTTGAAAGCTTCTGGTTCCGAGTATCGTTACGATTTACCTACTTATTATTTTTATGACACATTTTAATATATCTAAGAAGTACCAACTCAGTATATATGATATTGCTAGCGATTTACCCGCGCCTTCGCTGGCGTCTCTTTCTTACATCTCTTATTCAAAAATAGGGAATTTTCATACAAACTTTCAACCTCTTTATTACCTTACATTACATAAAAATCCTTTTATATTGCTAACTTACTGTGTAAAACCCGTATACAAATTTTCATGGTGCTAGCCCCGGTAGGTTGGGCTGTGCGTAGATATGTCCATAAGTCAGTTATTCTTTTATATATATAGATATAATTTTATACGTATAAATAGAACTTTACAGTTTTATACAATATACAAAATTATTTGGATAAAATATATTCTGCCTCCTTAAAAAATGGAAGAAAATACGACAATTGTAAAGGCAGAACTAGCCCCCGTTTAATTCCATTTTCTTGTATGTGTTGAGTTTATCATGAGATAATATACTCTTATAGAATAAATACTTTAACTTTAAATTTCTCGTATCAGATGAAAATATCATCGATGTTTTTTTAATTTATTTTTTGCTGTGTTCGCGATATTCTTTATTTCAAGGCCATTTTATTCATATGCATGAGTAATTTACCTGCTGTAAACGTCTGCGGAATCATGATATATGGTGTCTAGAGAGGGTTATATTTTATTACAGCCTTTGAGGATAACGAGTTTAAGTTTGAAAAGCTCTGGCTTAACTCGCTACATTTCACTTTAGGTTATAGTTTTTTCAAAAGGAACAAGAATCATACTATCATGGTAATACTGGAGCAATATAATAGCGATTCCACCAAACCGCATTGGAGCATCGTGGTGGAATAAGCTCCTAACCTTCTCAAAAAAAGGAGAGGGGTCCTATCCCAGCAGTGGGACATTAACAGGCTGTTACTTATAATTTATAGCGGTGACAAAAAAGCGTAGGATTCATTTTTTCGTTCATCCTCTGTAATTATTTTGAAAGAAGTTCTATCTTTTGTAATGTTTTTTTTTTAAGTTTTTGCTGTACTTCTTTCTTTGATTTAAAAATAAAATACAAGCATAAATTAAGAAATATTAAGCTGGCATTTTTAATAGCGAAAACTCTCATCATTGGTTAAGCAATCAATCTACCTCTCTATGTAGGTACCACCCACTTATCACTTATACTATCGCCAAATAATACTTACTTTTTTTTATGTTATAGGTAGGCGGACGAGCAAATGGGGATTTTTGATTTTCGATTTGAAGAGTAAGTGAGCCAGTCTAACTCACGAGATGTAACATCTTATTTCCTAAGGTTGGTGGTAAGTGGTCACCAACGCCCATAGACATTGGCATTGTAACAAATGTTAACCATCGCTTACATCGGCAATGCGTCACCAATCTTGGAAACTAAGATGTTATGTCCCTTGTTCCTGTAATTACACTGGCTCATTGACCCTTCAAACCGGAACACACCAATAACAAGAACTGCTGTTTTGCGGTTGAATGCAATGTAAAAGTTGGTTATTATTTCTTACAATGCCAATGTGGTGTGGTGGCACACTTATATAAAAATACGTCCAAAGACTCCTCATCCCGACAGCCTTAAGTGCATTAAGTGGCCATATGAAACTTTACTTAATCATTAGCACCAATTTCCCTCTTATCTGTATTAAATTAAAGTGAATTATTCCGTATTTACGACGCGATAATCCTATTAAGCAACGGAATATCCGAAATTGGCTAGTGATTAGGTTAAGATTGATTATATTTAATCAGATGGCTCAATGGTCAGAATACGTGATTCTTAACCGAAGATTACGGGCAATCTTCACTTAATTTGTGACCAGAGCAAATCGTAAACCATTGGCTTAGCCTACCTTCAGGATTTAAGCTTTTTCAATTTTTTCAAATTTCCCTATTTACTTGGTTGGAAGGGCTTTGAACTTGGCCGTCTGGGTAGGTACCCTCCGTTTTCCCCCCGCCACAATAGGCGCCGTCGGGACTAGGGGGGGTTTACAGTACCCTGGGGACCCTCCCTAGAGAATGGAGGCCCCACATAGGCGGGCCGGCCGTCAGAGCGCCACGGTAGCATACAAAAGCGATCCCGTGGCGCTCCTCGTTAAGACGAAAAGGGTACCGCTGGTTTTTTAGTGGGTATTCCGATGTTCGGGGCGCACTCGGCGCCTTGGACACCGGCGAGTCCCACATACCCCCCTACTGTTCCCGTGGGGGAAACGCGTAATGCGTTTTTCCAGCGTTAAAAAAAGGTACCCTCCGTTTATTCGTCCGTCTTCCAATGTAGAAAAATACACCAAAGAGAGCAAGTAATAACAAAATAACAAGATGCTTACGAGAATTGAGTGTAAATAACAACCTTCCGCTGACGTCATCTGGCGCTCGAAATCTTACGCTTACGTCATCTGACGCTCGAAATCTTCCGCTTACTCATCTGACGCTCGAAGTCTCAGTTAGCCTCTACCGTGTACCAAGCGCTAAGATTTACACATAAAATACTGCCATTAAAAATCTTACTTATGAAAGTTGCCTAATAAAAGTTAAACACTGCTTTCTCACTTTCTGACATTATTAATTTGACGATTGAATGAATGAGACACGGCATTGTTTAAATAAGGACCCGCTGAACAACGTTAATAAATAAAGCTGTTAAATTCTAAGTGATATCTCAATATAACAGATGTTATACACATTTGCAAATGATATGGACACACACATACACATGAAGTAATAATAATAATACATTTATTTATTCTCTCCCACAGATAATAATGTATTAATCACAGACAATATAGTCTTAGTTTAACCATTGTTTATCTTTTTTATAGTTGCTATATTTTTATTATTATTAAAATATAACATACATGTAACATTTATTTTATAGATTTTTTTAAATTTCTGTTCAGTCGTTATTTGTGTGCTTGCTGTGGTCTCGTTTAATTGAAGGAGCACACATATTTTAAAATATTATTCAATGATGTAATGTACTCGTAAGTGTTTATCCTTTGTTGAAGATCCTTAATAAATAAATAAATAATGCTTACATTTTTTTGTTTTATATCTTAATAATAAATACAGTTTTATGTGGGAGGCAGGAGCTCAAACTAGGTTGCCCTGCACTAAGGGTCTACTGGCTGCCACTCTTGGGTTAGGAACTATTTATTTATTGAATTTTATAGTAAATAGAAAAAGACTAAAGTTTTTACAATATATTATCTAGTAATAAGTACTTATGCTAATAGAAATAAAAAGATAATGTATGATTGTGAATATGCGTGTGTGTGTGAGAATTAAGAAGTGAAAATTAACTAAGCTTAAAAAATATACAACTAATTAAAATTGTATTATTTAGTATTTATTTTTTGGAAGATAACTACTGACTTGTAGATTGATTCAACATGCAAACAGCTTTTGATATAATGACGATTCGAAACTACTCGAATAAAGTACGATTTGAATTTCGAATACGTATTTAAAATTGGAAAATGATTTCGTAATGTCGAATGAAGTGGCAACGATCGTAGAGTAATTGGAGTTGGTAAGTGAGGTTGACAGTGAACAATTTGAACAGTTACAGTATGGATAAAATGAATTAAATTGAAAATATGAATCACTTTGTTAAAAATGAGAACTTTCCTGCGATTCTAAGTGTCGTTAGTACTGGTGCAATAAAAGGATACATTTGAAAAATCCACAACTTCCATTCTCAACGGATAATATTATTGTTATTTTATTTATTATTTTTTCATCAAAATCTTCCCCAAGACTCTTTGATCTGTAAATATCTTACCGTTGGGTACACGAGAACTGAGACTTCAAGCATTAAACGAGTAAGCGTAAGATTTCGAACGTCAGATGACGTCAGCGTAAGATTTGTTATTATAAGTGCGTGCATGTGTGCGTGAGATCGGTACACGAGCTCGCATACCCACACATTAATTCTCGTGAGTACCTTGGCACTAACACAATTTTTTAATATTCGTTTTATCGATTTCTTGTAGATAGAGATTTAGCTCTCCGAGAATATTTGAGAAAAGAAACACCTGCTTAAGTTCAAAACAGAAATTAGAGTTAAAAGCTCATACGATTCAATGGTGAGACGTGATTGAATTCGATTGAACTTTGCCGATATGCTTGTGCACAAACGTTAGTAATTTCACTTTAGTAGCTAAAGCGATCTGCTCATATATAGTAACTTACAAATTGATTTCTAGGATCTTGTTGCCAACACCTTTTCTTTTTTAATGTTTTTTTTTCAATGTACCTGTTTTTATTGGTGACTGTACAAATTTTAAATGGATTCTATAATGGAACATCTATCGTTGATTTAGTGATTTTTTTTTTAAATAGTTCGGCGGACGGTTAAGTAGATCCCACCGGAAATAGACATTAGAAATATTAACCATTCCTTAGATTACAAATGCAACGCCAACCTTGGGAACTATGATGTTACGTCCCTTGAGCCTGTAATAACACTGGCTCACTCACCTAGCAAACCGCAACACAACAATACTAAGTATTACTGTTCGGCGATAGAGTATATGATTAGTGGGTGTTACTTACCCAGATGGGATTATCTAATGCCTTACCAACAAGTAAATAGTTAGTTTATAAGGCCGTAGATCTCAAGATCTCCGAGCTGAACCCAGATTGAGCAATATTACTATTTCTTCGAAACATTCTCAACCAGACCGGAGTCTGGAAGCTGACAGTAACGACCGTCCCGTAAAACTGTTTTCCAAAGTGCAAACACAGTATTGACCCCCTCCCCAGGGATTTATAAGCAGAACTCTGGATCCTCGTAGAACAATAACTCTCGATATGGTCATTTACGTCTTTATAATTGTGCTAATCTTGCTTAGAAAATATTTATTCATTTTTTTAAGCTATGTACAGTTACTTTTATAATATAATAAAATGTAAAAACAAAATCGCATTATCTTTAAATTTATAGAAAAAACACGCCGTCTAAAAGATTGTCCTGTGGCATTGTAAAATATTATTAAAAAAATTAAACTCGAAAGCTTTGCAAGATAGCATAATTTATTTTCATAAATTGACTAAAGCTATCAATTATAACTTAATTCGACATCATAAGACTTTTTCTTAAGATTTTATAAAAGTATAAAGACGTCGAGATTGCTATTTAATAACTTGAAATTATAAGTACAAGTATATCAAGTATTAATTAATTGTGTCAAAATTGATTAGCGTTTTTAATAAAAAAGACATTAGTTTTTTTAATATAAGTAGGCGGACGTGTAGATGACCTGATGGGAAGTGGTCACCATCGCACATAGACATAAGAAAATTTTTACCATTCCTTATTATTATATTTATATATCCATTCGATATTGCGTCACCAACCTTGGGAACTAAGGTGTTTGGCGGTAAAATATGATGAGTGGGTGTTTAATATAGTCAAGGTCATAGTCAAAAATCTTTATTCAATATAGAAGCGTTACACTTGCCTATCGATTTTCATAAATCTGGTTCCGGTTCGGAAATAAACACTTCTCAGACACTCGGAATAAGCTACCGAATTATTAATATATTATAATCTAGCCGGCGTGCTTGCACAAAGTCCTATCACCAAGTAAAATGTTTTATACTAGTTTTGGGCTTCGCCAGCGTGTGGCCTGTGCCTTCTATCTGGTTGAAACTTGCTACATACCAAATGTCAACAAAATCGATTAAGTGGTTTAAAGCGTTATAGACAGACTACGTTCGCATTTATAATATTAGAATAGATTCTATATGTATGTTACATTATATCGTATGTTTTGTTGAAATCCATAATTATGTTACATAATATATAAGTTGCAATTCACACCTAAGAATATACTTAATGCTTAGATACATATTATATATGATATTTCAGAGGGTATATCAGATTTACACTGTACATTGTAATTTCGATTTTATGTAATTGTACGTGTATCTCTTATTTATCTGCCTTAATTCTTTTTTCTTGGATATTGACAGAATGACCTTTATAATGAAATATTTTTTGATTTTTTTGTACCATTTTTTTTGCGTATTAAGCTTTGCGTATTATTTTAAATAAAGAGTGTTAAGCTTAGGATTAAAAGATCCAAAAGATTTTCTCATAACGGCTAGCTCTCAAATATGCATTTTTATACTCAAACTTTTAATATAAACAGCAGTTCAGCGCTAAGCTGGACTAAGATGAGTGATAAAAACAATAACCAAATATTATCGAAGATCTAAAGCTACCGCCAAATTTCTTTTTTTTTTTACAATAGGAAGACTGACTGGTAAAAGGGCTGCTTTTTTATAGAATAGTAAGGTGGACGAGCATATGGGCCACCTGATGGTAAGTGGTCACCAACGCCCATAGACATTGGCATTGTAAGAAATATTAACCATCACTTACATCACCAATGCGCCACCAACCTTGGGAAATAAGATGTTATGTTCCTTGTGCCTGTAATTGCACTGGCTCACTCATCGTTTAAACCGGAATACAATGATACCCTGTACTGCTGTTTTGCGGTAGAATATGTGGGTGGTGCCTACCCAGACGAGCTTGCATAAAGCTCGACCACCAGAAATGAATTACTATGTCCATTGATGAAAATCGTATGAGAATCCGTTCGGTAGTTTTGAGTTTATTGCGTTCAGACTGACAGAAAAACGCACCGCGGTTTTTGTTTTATAAAAGTAATAGTGATTCTTTACAACGCCATTGCGCCACCAATCTTGGAAACTAAGATAATATTTCCCTGCTGTTAATGATATTGGTTCACTCACTCTTCAAACCGGAACAGAACAATAGAAAGTATTGCTGTTTAGCGGTATATATGTGATGGATGCCCAAAGCCCTACAACCAAGTAAATTATAGAAGATTCTGATCATAGATGTGACAAAAGTAAAAGAAAACACATAAATATACCTTAATCAGAAAGTTTATATGAAGCAAAGTCATATATTTTCAATATCACGTCGCATATCAGACTTGATAGTAAAATTTGTACGACCGAAGAGGTATTTGTAAATTTCGAATGAAATGAGCCCTTTTGTTTGTCCCAATTTTATGCGTAATAAACCTAACCAATTCCAGTGTTTGGAATGTAAATAGCTTGCCACATGTATATGTGTGATAAATATATGCATACATGTAAACATATGTGTAGATAATACGTTTTTTTTATAGAATAGGTGGCGGGCGAGCATATGGGCCACCTGATGGTAAGTGGTCACCACACCCCGTATCGCCTCTACTGGTAATAGGAGGGCTAGTTCACTTTTCGCCAAGAAAATCGGAATTGCGATTCAAAGGGGATTATGCCAGCATTCTTGCCACCATTCCACGCGGTTACGATTTGTACAGTAACTATTTACTTTTATTTGTATATATTTTAGGCTTTAATGTAAATAATTCTGTAATAGAAATAAATAAATAAGCCTTTCCTTTTTATAATATCACGTATGATTTCACGTAGGTTCTCAATTCGGTTGTATTTTTTCCTGTTTGGATATGCCTGATATCAACATGGGTAAACCGGTTGGAGTATCCCGTTTGGTCCTATTTAAATTTGAAGAAAAAATACCACCACTAATGGACCTTAAATAGGGTTTGTTTTAATAAAAAACAATAATATGTAATAAAGAAAAAAATTCAACTCCGATGCGGCAGTCCAATCCGCCTTCAAAGATTTTATTGATTCTCGCCTTCATGGTTTTTTTAGTAAAGGGATCAATGAACTACCCATGAGATGGCAAAAGTGCATAGATAACAACGGTGCATACTTTGATTAATTAAATATATTTTTCAAAAAAATTGTCTCTATATTCCTCCCGTACAAAACGCCGATTTTATATGTAAGGACCTAATATATCGTCAGACTGCGTTATATTTAGCTCTTATTATCTATAGATGTACAGTAACTATTAATAACAGAGCTTGTTTTTCGTTTTTTTAATTGGAAATATTTTTTTTAATGTCAACAGTAGGCTTTGTCAAGAATTTTTGTATTGACACTTTTTGTCATGTTATATTTAGGCCAATGAGCAAATGGCCCATAGTGATAAGTGGTAATATTAACAATTCCTTACATAATCAATGTACCACCAACGTTAGGATTTAAAATGTCATGTCCCTTGTGCCTGTAGTTACACTGGCTCACTCACCCTTTGAGCTGGAACACAACAATACCAAGTACTGCTGTTTGTCGGTAGAATATCTGTTGAGTGGGTACCTACCCAGAAAGGCTTGCACAAAACCCTACCACCAAGTCTAAGAGACAGAGCCGTTACATCAATTTTAAATTACAATATACATTGAAAATCTGAATGATTAATGAATACATAAAATTAGCTAGTACAATGTAATTACGCATCACCTACTCTTATGCTTCGCTTGCTCGCGTAGGTGTGACCAATTACGCTTCATGTATCCATCTGATAATTCTATAGATATTGAGAACAGATGCTAATGTTAGAATATGTCAAATTATCTTAAAATGTAAGTGTATCATAGTAATATATATATTATTTTTATACATATATTAATTATAGCTATAAATATTTGTATGTAATCATTTGTATAGAATCCACTTACGCAGATTATTTTTTTGAAATCTTGCTCAGATTGGGTTGTCTAAAAGAGTAGCCTAATCAGCCACAAGTCCCCCCGTTGTACATCGTTTTTCTTTTTTTTTCTTTTAAGTCTTTTCTAAGTTATATGTATATCGAGCACAATGTATTTTAAATTAAATTCGTGTCTTGAAACTAGATGAATAATGAATTATTCTAAAAAACAAAAATGGAAAACAAAATATATACTATTTATTAAAGTAGCCATTTCGAAGTACTTTTCAATTGTTATTTTATAAAAAAAATTTAAGTAGTTACTATTTACCATAGGTACATAAAAATATTGAATTCAAAATCGATTTTTGTTTAATTATTCAATTGAGCTCTAACAAGCACTTTTAAGCTGTTATTTTTTAAAGAAACAGATGTAAGTTAGATACACGTTAACACGGAAGCTATTATTTATAGAAAAAAAAGGAAGCTTATATATTTTTTATAATTATTATTGTCTTATCAATTTTAATAGCTGACGTAGAATTTTTTATATTAAAACCTTATTACAAATATTTATGTACAAGAAATACCTCTTGTCGATGGAATTTCGTTTTTATTGCTCGTAACATTAACGTCCACTTTCGATTAGTAAATTTTTTCATTTTTCTAATTTTAATGGCCGATATCGGAAATTACTTTTTGTTTTTAAAGAGCTTTTTATGCCAGCTAATTTATGATTATAAAACGACAACAGAGTCTACTATTAATGTACAAAATGGCGGTAATAATTTTACGCGTTTTTTTTTGGTAATAGATTTCGTTCGGGTAGTTCTAATGCTTTACTTCCGATTTGGAATAATGTATGGAAGTAGAAATTTGGACAAACAAACTTGCAGCTGGTGGTAGAACTTTGTGCAAGCTCGTCTGGGTAGGTACCACCCACTCATCAGATATTCTACCGCAACACAGCAGTACTTGATATTGTTGTGTTCCGGTTTGAAGGGTGTGTGAGCCAGTGTAACAGGCACAAGGGACATAACATCTTAGTTCCCAAGGTTGGTGGCGCATTGGTGATGTAAGCGATGGTTAACATTTCTTACAATGCCAATGTCTATGGGCGTTGGTGACCACTTACCATCAGGTGGCCCAATTGCCTTCCTATTCTATAAAAAAAAACTTGATATTGTTTTGTTTTGTTGTGCAAAATCAGAAATAAAAGCGATATATTAGTTATCCCCATACGTTATGGTCATACGTTTTGTTTTTTTTTAATTTATATATTTTCTCCTCCTCCTCCCTCCTTCCTCCTTCTTCCTTCCTATCCTTTTCTCCTTTTCTCTAATTAATTGATTTGTCGATGTTTTTCTACTTCATTACTAAGCCAATTGTAGTCCACTGCTGGACTTAATCATCACCAAGGTGCGCCAAAACCCCTCCTCCGCCTTCCGCGTCAAATCAGGTCCCACCAACTACGTTATCAGTCCAACTGTAGAGCGCACTGAGCTGCGTCTGCTGATTATGATCTAATTTCATTTCATGTAGTGCTTTTAAATATGTTTAAAATAATGTTTAGAAAAATAAACAGTAAATGTACGAGCTGTGGCGCTGAATGAAAGCTAGCTGGCTGCGGGCCAAGATACTTTACGTTAGCAGGGATCCCATTTGATCGATACAACTTTTTTTAGTTTTCATTATATATATTCATTATATAATTATGTACAATAAAACGACGGTATGAATATTTAATATACTAATTCCGTACCCTATCATTTTAAATGGAATGTTTTATATAAGTTGAATAAAATTATTAAATAGTTTATTACATAATACAAGAGTACAATTAACTATATAAGCATAGGTATATAGTATGTAGATTGGAAATACGTAGAATATTATACGTTCATATTCGATTCTATTTGTTTTTATTGTATATTGTAGGCAATTGGTAAGTGGGCTGATGGTCACGACAGCCTATCGACGTTAGCGCTGTAAGAAATATTATTCACTCGTTACATCACCACTAAAATTGGGATCTAAGATCTTAAGCGAACAACAATACTTAGTCATGTTTAGCTCCAGTTCGAAGGTGAGTGAGCCAGTGTAATTCCTTGCCAGCCAGTGTAATGCCATCCTAGTTTCCACGGTAGATAGGTTCCCATTGCATTGGAGATGTAAAGGATAACTAAAAAGAAT
The DNA here is from genome assembly GCF_905147045.1 of Nymphalis io. Classification (NCBI taxonomy): domain Eukaryota; kingdom Metazoa; phylum Arthropoda; class Insecta; order Lepidoptera; family Nymphalidae; genus Nymphalis; species Nymphalis io. Next base: position 2,654,752 of record NC_065909.1, read on the forward strand.
AAAAATTATTGCCAAAGTCTATGGGCGATGGTGACCACTTACCACCATGTAGCCCACTTGTCAGTCTGTCTACTAAATTAAATGAGAAAAAAAATAATTGATTTCCTTCGTACTAAATGTATTCAATAATAATTATCGTACTAAATTCGTTTAGTGAATAATTGATTTTTTTTATTCACAAAGTCCTATTGGCATTTCGTTGAACAAGTAAAAATTAAATTTGTTTTAATTGTATTACATTTAAATAAAAGAATGACGAATCAGATTCTTACCGGTTCTACTTTAATGTAATCAAAATAACTTACAAGAGCCTGCTATAATAAAGAATTATTTGATATATTTTTTTAATGTATAAACTAAAATCTTTTTTATAACGTTTCCAAAGTTACGCAAGAAGGTCTTACAAAATGTCAACTCTTAACTTTAAAAAAAAAACTGTCAGACGTTTAAAAATATTTTAAATTCGTGACAGCACGCTCTGAAATATAACTAGCACTATTAATAGTCAAATGTAGGCATGACTGATGTGATAGAAGACAACTGATTTCATGTTTAAGCGAAATTAGACTTTATGTCTGATAGATAAAGTCGAATATTGCATAAAAGAAACATTTGTTGTTTTGTCTGAAATGTTAGTTGAACGGATATGTAGTTAAGTGGATATTTTAGGGTAGGAACACACTTATTATTCCTATTATTTCGTTTTAAATTTTGAACGTTACTTGTTGCTAGAGAATAAGCGTAATTTTGTTCCTCGTTTATAAACAAAGTAAAAGCGAAGAGTAACAAATAATTTTTATTTATGGTTTTAAAAAAATACATATAAATGTGTTAAGTATTTCCATAGATAATTTTATTCTTTATAGTACATATGCACTGTCAGGATCTTTGTGTGTTATTGGAGGTTTTTATTATTGTAACTAAGTGTGTGTTGACCTTTAAATTTTGATTGTGATTAGACTATTGATTTATTTTCTCTTGTTCAATCAAGGAATTACTTAGATTGCTGATTCGCATCGAAGAAAGTACCGTTGAGTTTTTTTTACAAAGGCGGACATTCAAATGGGCCACCTGATGGTAAGTGGTCACCACCGTTCACAGACATCGGCAGTGTAAGAAATATTAACCATTTCTTACATCTTCAATGAGTCACCGGCGCAAACCTTAGGAAATAAGATGTTACGTCCCTTGTACCTGTTACACTAACTCATTCAACCTTCAAATCTTAACACGGTAATACTAAGTACTGCTGTTTGGCGGTCGAATGTCTGATGAGCTGGTGGTACATACCCGGTGGTTTTCAATATAATTAGTATCAATTTCAATGCAAATATCACACCTCACCAGTCACATGATAATCACATGATGGTCTTCTGCTCCAAAACAATTGTCATTGTGAGTTATAATTATAATACCCTCATTACAATGTTAATACGCATTTATTATAGAGATAGCAAACACCGCAATTAGACACCATGTTATTTTTATTATGTTTTTAAAGTAATAATTGTTGGTGATATTCTTAGCTGTTTTTAAGCTATTAATCATTAAGATAATTATTATTGAATACATTTGCAATTATATAATATAAATAAGCTCAAAGCGGCATGTAAAAGTTTCAAGTGATTGATGTACGAAAAATCAATACCCCGCGTATTCAATTCGTTATCAGTGTGGCAGAGCAATCCATATCATTAGATGTTTGGCGGATAACAGAAGCGCGAGTATCAGCTTGACATGAAAAAGACTTGAAAAGAAGTACAGTTTCTTTGGATTCGTATTTACGAGAATACATAATCCCAAATACCATATAATATAGGTTGATCAAGCTATGATAATATGACAGCTGAACGTGATGATGGACTACTATTTATATAAAATCCCAACACGAATATTATTACCTGTCATACACGAGCGAAGATAAAGACATTTTTGACATTCGTCATATAAATGCACTGTAACGTACATGCCATTATCGACCTTAATGTTTGAATGTGAAGATATAATTACGCATGCATTAGTCTAATATACATCCCCGTTGGCTGCAAGATGCAATTTACCGGGCTTTTTGAGCCGTGACATGACATCGTCTTGATCGATGATTTTGTCTGACTATTATTAATGTACTAGTTCTGGATTGTGGTGATTAAATCAAATGTATATATATTATTGTACATAATGTGATATGGCTTATATACAAAATAGTTATGTAGCAATATCTCATAATTTATTTCAAATATTTCTCATTGATCTAGTCGCTTTTTAGAGGGAGAAGGTGCGTATAGCGCCTCTATCTTCTCCCCGATCTTCTTCGTTGGATCAGGGTTGCAGCAGTGCTGTCTTCCCATTCCCTCTCCGCGGCATCCTTCGACATCACACTCACAGAAGGAGACAATTTCCGACCAGCACTCCTCGCTTCCGAGCATTGCGTTGATGATGCTCGGCAAGGAGAGGTCTCCGCCGATATCTGCCCCCAAGGAATGCCTCTGGGGCCCTCACGCGGCACACTCCGTCAGGGTGTGTTACGCCGTGTCGATTGGTGCAATTGGTCTAGTCGCTAGCTTATTAGGGACAAAAACTATATTATATTTTGTGTACAAAGGAACAACCCAGTGCTAGGAAGTCGGTAGTATTACATTGTCGTGCTTCATGTGTCTGTGGTCGGTTGTTTCGAATTGCCGCCTCATATGAGTGTGAAGAGATTGCGCATATTGCACTCTATATTATAAGCCTAGTTAGCTAATCACTGTTTATATTACAGTGACTTAAAACAGTCCAGGAACCATTATTTATAATTATATTATTAATTAGAACACAACACCTCGTACTTTATCTCATATTGTAGCTTTGCCAAATAAATTTAAATCTTATGTTATAAAACAACTGAAATATAAGCGTGGAGATCGTGATAGTTATTAATAAACCAGCACCAAAGTTTAATTGTATTTTATTATAATACCTGTATTATTTAATTGTTGTGAACGAGTGAATCATGAGTTCTTTGCTGGTTTGTCTCAGAAGAATCTTTATTGCGAACCGATTGTTTTTTATATACTAAAATTAAATATATAATATTATAAAATCTTGTTAAATGACGATTCAAAAGAACGTGTATGAGTCGATGGAAATTAAGTATATTTTGTATTAGTTAGAGTTGCTGTTGGTATGAATTTTGTTTGATAAAAAATAGAAAAAAATAATTCGAAGAGCAATGAACAAGGTCAATTACCCTCGTTCGCAGTATATATAAACAATATCAATACATCACTCGTTTTGCTGGAATATTCTCATACGTTTGATAAATAAGTTTTTGTTTCTTGTAATAAATAAAAGAGATTGTAACAGTATCAAATAATTATTTATCTAAACATTTGTGATTTATTATCTATACTTTGGAAGCAATTATTAAATATCAAATTATTACAAAGCCTTATTAATAAGATTTAATAATGTGGCGACGCGCAGAAATACTGATGGAAAGGACACCAAAAAAAACAAAAGAGGTGTTGGTCTACAACTTTATAATGTCGATGTGGTTGGATATACTGGCGGAATACCACCCAAACCAGCCTTCTAAAACCCCATATTATATCATTATATTCAATCGATACTACCTTGATGTCTGGAAAACCACAACAGCGTGATTTTTAAGGCATTTCCTGCTTCGCACTACTACTCTGTGGATCCAGCTTTCGTCGACGTCTTTTCCGAACCGATATGACATACAAATCTTCAAAAAAAGGGCTGAAAAGGTCAGTAACGTACCTGTAATTCCTCCGGTGTTTCCGGTGTTACAGGTGTTCATGGGTGGTGGGAGTCACTTTTCATTAGGTAAGCATGGTGCCCGTTTGTCACCTATTACATAAGAAAACTAAGATTATTCAAATTTGTGTAAAACTTATTATGAATTTGCATGTATTGAAATATTTTCTCTATTCATATTTCCAATACACAATAATAATTTACTGATAACTCTAATACTCGTCAATAGCTATCAAACCAAAGATTAGTCAAAAAAATTATCTTTGCCTATTAATAGGCAAAGATAATTTTTTTATAATTATACTGAAACAACGAAATAAATCTGAGGACACTACCCTAAAAACTTTCTTCAATTATAACGTATATATATTTAATCAGTTCAATTGGTTGGAAAACTCTTAGGCTTTTGAGCTGAATATCCGATCATTTCACCGGAAAATGTTTTTCGGAACTCACACTCAATTCCTAAAGGGTAAAACTTTCTTTTGTTAAAAAAGGTTTTACCATTTTTATTATAAATTGCTAAAATTGGAAAACAAATTCAGAAAACTTTCGTCATAGTTCGATAATTGAAGTGTGTAAAGATGTGTCTGTTTTATTTAATTAGTTTTGGATCATGATTAAAATTTTGAAGGAAAGCGATGTTTCTGATACAATAAAGGAACAACCTACAAATGTCCAATTGCTGGACCGTGACTTCCTTTACTTTTGAGGAGTTTTGGAGCTTAATTCACCACGCTGTTCCAATGCAAGATGCATTACCACCAACCTCACTGTTATAACACAATAAGGTTTTTTTGAAAGGGCATATAGGGCACCAGACCGTGAGTCTGATTTTCATTTATATATACTGGTACTATGAAGAATACAAACTGCTTTTATTACCGTCAATATATCGCTAACACTTTTTTATTTTTGGATAGAAGAGGGCACATGTGCCATTATATTGTGGTCACCTTTACTCATCCACCGAACACTTACCGTAACAATCTGTGAATGTCCCACTGCTGGGCTAAAGCCTTCTCTCCCTTTTTTTAGGAGAAGGTTTGGAGCTTATTCCACCACGCTGCTCCAATGCGGGTTGATGAAATTGAAATTGAATACTTATTTTAATTTTATTCACTTAAGTTTAATCTTAGTATGATTAATAAAGATACTTATAACAACCGCAAAGGCATTAGAATAGAATAGACAATATCGGGCTCTTGAACATACAAACCATTTCGTTCATCAATAACGCGCCGCCATCCGCAATGTTATGTTTTTTTTTTTATAGAATAGGTAGGCGGACGAGCCGATGGGCCACCGTATTGTAACGCCCATAGCCATTGGCATTGTAAGAAATGTTAACCATCGCTTAAATCGCTAATGCACCACCAATCTTGGGAACTAAGATGCTATGTTCCTTGTACCTGTAATTACACTGGCTCACTCACCTTTCAATCCGGAACACTACAGTACAAGTACTGCTTTTTTGCGTTAGAATAACTGATGAGTACTTACCCAGACGAGAGCACAAAGCCCTACCACCAGTAAATGTGAAATGATATGAAACAAAACTTATTTGTAGAACATCACACTACAAGCTAACAAATAAAATGCGTTTTAAAAAGGGAACGTAAAATAAAAGGCGAAGATAATAATTAAAAAAGTAATAACTATAGTTTACAGTATAGCACGTAAATCCGTTGGTCCTGTACCGAAATCTTTTCGGTCGTGTCGTATTATTGTTCCTTCGGATGATATGAGTGGAGGAATAGAGAATGCATCTGTGTTTGCGCTAAAACTTGCACTATAATATGTCCTGAGCGGTTGGCTAATCTCTCTTGAGGTAAGCGGTGACCGAAGTCGGTCAAGAGAAAAACATAACTTTTAAAAATTTAAACTACCATCGCGTATGTTAAGTTTGTTTATTCAAATATTTATAATCATAACTTTTCCGAGGCCTCTAATTTATAGGCAATATACTATTACTAACAACTGAGTCATGGAACGAAATAATTTGGAATACTTCCAAGTTACAAACCAGTAATCATAGATATTAGAGGTTAAGAATTACGGTATTCCTTGTGAATATTTTAATATGGCACACTGTATATATAAGTATCAGTAAATATTTAACTGATTTTCAATAATAACAGCTTTAATTTTACATTTAGCTATTACTATATTGGTGAATATGTCTTTTTTTATAATATATGTAGGCAGACGAGCAAATGGGCCACCTGATGATGATGGTAAGTAGTCACCAACGCCCATAGATATTGGCATTGTAAGAAATGTTAACCATCGCTTTCATCGCCAATGCGATATTATTTTTCGATATTTTGGGTGATTTTGTGTTTTGCGCCACCAAACTTGGAAACTAAGATGTTATGTCCCTTGTGCCTGTAATTACACTGACCGGAACACAACAATACCAAGTACTGCTGTTTTGCGGTAGAATATCTGATGAGTGGGTGGTACCTACCCAGACGAGCTTGCACAAAGCTCTACCACCAGTTAAGCCTTTATATTTGTTAATTTTTATATTTAGTTAACCAGTTCGTCATTCGTAAATAGAATATTTTGTAACTAAACTGTAAAATACCTATTTGATATGTCAAGCGATTTGATCTCTTATTTATAGAACGGGAAAGTATATTTTAGTTATAACAGATGTTCTCGGAGACGGTTGAGATGCAAGAAGATAAAATTTAAGCTCTATTCACAATATAAACTTAATAAGAACGTTATGAATTGAAATAATATAGTCCGGAATTTTTTGTAGAATAATATGCATGTGTCTTCCATGGGTGGCAGCAATGATGCGTAGATTGTGTTTAAACCTTGGCAAACACCACTAAATTTTCATTTTCACCTTTTATATTTTTTTCAACCAACCCGCTTTGGAACAGCGTGGTGGAATAAGCTCCAAACCTTCTTCTCAAAAAGGGAGAGGAGGCTTTTAGCCCAGCAGTGGGACATTCACAGGTTGTTACGGTTTATATTTCGTCTCAAGCTTGGTGGTATTTTTTTATTATTTTTATAGTATAAGTATGCGGACGAGCAAATGGGCCACCAGATGGTAAGTTGTCACCAATAACCTTCAAACCGGAACACAACAATACCAAGTACGGTAGAATATTTGATGAGTGGTTGGTACCCACCCAGACGAGCTTGCACAAAGCCCTACCACCAGTAAAGAAAAACTTCGTGAGGAAACCTACACCTGTCAGGTAATACACGTGTATCCATCAACCTAGCTACGCGCTTGGTACAGTAGTCTTTAAGCTTTTTCTCAAAGGTCAAAAGGTCTTAGTCCAGCAGTGGGACATAAACAGACTGATACATTATTTGCAAAGTGTGGAGCTTACTACTTGCTCACACACACTGCTAATGAAATTTTCTTGACATATAAATAGAATGTCTGTCAGTCCTACCCGGGGTTTGAAACTAAAAACAAGATTTTAGGCCATCCATGCTAGCCACTAAACCAAAGCACCGTTCTTTAGATAATTGTGTCAAAAAATATAAAAATTTCTCTCAAGCTTAAGAATTTTTAAACAGAATCGTTTGAAATCTTAAATATATAACTTTATAGATCACACAGATGGATTAATATTTTATTAAATATACAAATCTCAAGCATTTCGCTTTAATATTTCCTTTTGCATTAGCGGAATTAGCAAGTCAGGAAGAGTTTTACATCTATTAATAAATAATTAATTTTTAATTAAGACCGCGTTGTGGTGAGTATTCAAAAGTCGTAGGGATATACATAGTTTGTTAATACTAGGACTAATATGTGTGTCCACTTACCTCAGATGTGTGTCCACTTACCTCAGAATCTCCCAGCACTAAATAAAAAACATATCTATTAAAGGAATACTGTAGAATATATATTATACTGCGATGTAACGTACAATAACGTTAAAAGTGGGTGAAAACGCACAGAGCATATAGCAACATCATAATCAACATCCAATCATAGCCTAGTGCTATACATAGGCCTGTCCCAAGGTGAGCCAAGTTTGTTTAAGAATTGTTTAAGTCGTATTTTATAGATTTTTTGTAATTATGCAAGAACTAGATACTTGACATATTAATGAGACCTTATTTTTTTCGTGTCAGAAGGTAAAATAAATCTGAATCATAACATTCCCTTAGATTGACAGCGCAATGTCCAAACGGCAGACAGGTAGTCTGCCGTTTGGACTACTACATAAAAAAAGTTACAAAAACAAATGTAAAATTATGTTCAACATTTCAAATAAATTCCCCTCGCCTGCCCAAAACGATAATGTCGCCTGTAAACGACGCCTAGGGCTTATGTGAATTATAAAACTTGGCGCAACGCCATCTATTCTTAACTATGAAAGATGCGCTCGTCCAGGAATTCGTCGCGGTATAAGTTCGTCCGGGAATCCGTCACAGTTGTGACATTTAATGTTCTTCTTTTTAACTGATTGATGTCCACTGCTGGACAAATTTGGACGTCCAGTCGTGGGCTTTCGTCAAGAAATCTGGACAAACGTAATATGGATCACTTCTTTGATTCGTTTGTACACAATTATTAAGTTATATTACAATACATATATTAGCAATTAGCTGCCAGTCCCGTCTTCATATGGGTAAAATTTATACAAAGTTACTCAAGCTATTCCCCTCTTTCCTTAAAGATAAAATAAGCATATGTTCTGAATTTCAGCTTTCTTTACTCAGTAGTTTTCAATATAGATATACAATATCATAATATGTATATAAGTCTGCTACTTATCAGTTACATTACCCACCGCTTCCAGACAACTTGGATGATAGAAGATATGAAATTTAATAAAGCGGTGAGTAGGTGTGCCAATAACTCACTCTCTTTTTCAAACTTTTATAGTCCGATAGGATGCGAAATCCATTGCGACCAGAAAAATAGATAACATGCGGGTATATAAACATTGCTAGAGAAATTCTCAATTGAAAAACTCGATAATTTTTTATTGACCTGACCCTGGGTTTGAGCCTGGAACCTCGGGATCTGCGGCCTTATAGCCTAGCAATGAAGCAGTCAACACAACATACATACAACACAATACATCTATAAATGTATACAATAAACGAGGAGGATATGCTATATACCATATTTAATATTATATATATATATATATATAATATTAAATATACATATATATATATATATATATACATATATAAATATATAATATATATACATATATATATATATATATATATATATATGTATATATATATTATATATTTATATATGTATATATATTTACTATATTATTTACTATGAGTAGGTAGCGTCAGAAGGTGAACACAAAAAAAACAAAGCAGTTAAAATTGAATACCTGTGAGACAAGTAAACACAGATTATTAATATGAAAATATAATTCACTTAAGTTGATTTTTATGAAAACCTTTGCCTAATAATCGCAAGAATAAAATTGTAAGTAAAAATAATAGTTTAAAAAAACTAAAAAACACGCTTTTATATCAAGCGGAACTAAAAACTAGAAAATATTTTTTAAATATGTTCTACATTTAAAAAAATCGATTTTTAGTTCGTTCTATACCGATGATTTATAAAAATTAAAAAAATATATATAATAATTTTAAAATGAGAATTAAATTATCAGCAAAATAATTAATTAATATAAGATTGTAAAAAAACCATAGACCTAGCTAGCATGTTAATAAACAAATCTGTCCAAAATGTGAATAAAGTCACAATATACAATGAAATTACTAATTTACATACTCAAAACGTAAAATAAAAGGAAAACATTTTTAAAGAGAATTTGGACATTATTATATAATAACTAGCTGATCGTCCCGGCTTCGCACGGGTTGATAAGAATGTATTTAGGATAGGATTAGAGTAAAACCCCATCTTAGTGAGCGTCTACGTCGGGGAAGGAGTAACTATGACAAATTTCAAGTCAATCGGAATAGTTTAGAAGATCTCGTGATGAGTGGTATTTCGCTTATAGATATACCTGCGTTTGTTTACAGATTTATGCACTATAATATGTATGTCTATTCTAATGGCAGAAGGCAACAAACAACAATAAACCTTAGATTTACATATTCCATGCGATTTGCTAATAGCTCTGCTGTATTATGCACTGCAAGCTGTTCTCGATTAATATTTATATATAATACAATACTATTCCACTTAACTAATTACGTTCCCTTTGATTTTACTTCAAAATGATTGGTAACAACTTCTTCTTTTAAAGAGTTATTATTCACCAATAATGAATACATTTTTAGGTATCGATCAGTTCAAGGTCAATGTTGTTTATTGAAATTTGTTTACAGTTCGGGATGGCCCAGTGGTTAGAACGCGTGAAACTTAATTTATGTTTATAATTCATCTCGTGATTGACGGTGAAGGAAAACATCGTAAGAAAAACAGCATGTGTCTAATTTTGCTGAAATTCTGCTACATGTGTATTCCACCAAGCTGCATTGGAACAGCGTGGTGAAATAAGCTCCAAGCCTGTTGCTTAGTGGTCTCTACTCTTACGATTGGTATAGACTATTATAGAAATTGGTCAGGCGGCTATTATTATTATGAACCCGGAGTGAAGTAGTGTAGTTACTTATTTTCAAATTTGTCTTGTAATATGGGCATTTCGCTTAAAATTATGGGCCGTAGTTTAATTTTGTACTTATGTAATAATTACTAAATGGTAACAATTCCCTCTAGTATGTCACGCTCCAATATTACATCTCTTAAACATCTGTTGTAATTATTCAAGAATTACACGAAAACTACTTTAAAGATAAGAGCGTTTAATAGGCACAAGGGATGTAGTATCTAAGCTCCCTAGGTTGGCATTTTGGCGGTTTAGGGATGGTTACTTTTCTTACTGTCGATGTTTATGGGAATGGTGATCTTTTTCTGACTTTTCAGTGACCTTTTTTCTTTAGAGAATAGAATAACTCGGTGAGTATTATGTCGTGTCGTGTTTTTATCGTCGCAACAAAAAAAAACACATATTCTCTTAAATAAGGGATAATTTCTGAGAGAATTGTGCTTATAATTCAAAACTGCATGTGATGGATAAATGACCACATGTATATCTCAATCCGCAATCCCAGCGATGCCCAGAACTGGAAAATTTAGATAGAGTCACTTTACAGTATATATATGTTTTCAACTGAACAAAGCGTAATTAGGAAGTAAGCGTAACACAAAGTCATATCAACATGCGGTAGAACAAAACGAAATCGCTACAAGCCTACAGTGTTGCCGTAATTACGTTCTTATTGCAGTCATATGTAGTCCGCGCTCATGTTATTTCGGCTTTAACGTGTCGGCTTGTAACGTGTAATTTTAACAGAAGTATAAAATACAGTGTGAATTTGCTTAATACTCTGTGTGGTCTGTTTTATTATAGAGTTTAGCTAGCTGCTTTATTTTGTATATTAACGTTTTTATTTTAAATACTGTAAAACGTTTCTTTAATCTAGACATGTGGTAGCATGTTATGCCAAGTTCAAGCTAACAGAACTGGCGAGCAGCACCGTGTGTAATATTACACGAACCATTTGGTGCCACTTTTGACCCCCTCATAACTCAAAAACTATTTCATATAAACATGTCAAATTTGGCATATATATTTACTTTATATACTCGCAAAGTACATATGTGTTCCAAATTTCATAAACGCACTTTAAACAGTTATTAAGATATTAATGTCCAAATAATCGTCATTTTTATCACTGACATACCTATAGATCAAAACTCCAACCTAGTTCCAGATGACCTAGAAAGTTCGAATTTGGCATTCAGATATATAGTTGGATGAGTACAAAGGAATAAATCAGAAACTAGTATTTTTTTATCATTTTATTATAATTTTTCAATTAATTGATTTTATTAGAAACATTTACTTATAGTGCCTGTAATGTAAGTATCAGCAATCGTAATTGATGACAGCCGGTCATTATGTGGATTTTAAGGTCTTTACGTAAATATTTAACGAGTGGAATACCACCCTTAATTTTTTTTTATCCAAACATATCAGTTTTAGTACTTTTGAAATTATGATCTGAGTTGGCTTCATATACGGATTATATTATAGCCTTCGCAAGTTCTAAAGTTGTAAGTTCTTATTTTATTCTTCCGAAAATTTGGCTTTTAGCTAGAACATAGGGCTCTTCCATTACTGTTTTATTAAGTACTTAATTTATTAAGTACTTAATTCATATATAAGAACTAGCCAAGTCAGACCTTAGGCTTCAATATAATATATAAAATTATAAGAAGAAACGATATTTTAAGTTGTTATAAAATATTTTATGTTGTTATAAATAAATTTTAGGACTGACCATTGAACTTGGAACCCATTTAGATCTCACTCCTTTTGTTGAAGTCAACAACCAAGGTATATATCATAATATTGATCTTGGCTCTCATTTCACATTTATTTTTTTGATGGGATAAATAAATACATAAAAACGAGTACATGTATATTAATTTTTAGTGTGTAAAAACCTAAAATAATTATCTAGTATTAGGAACAAGCATAATAATTATATATGTTATTATATTATTTAAGATATTTCGTCTCCAAACAGCAATACTGACTACAGACGAGCCGGTTGGTGTGGTTGGTAGATACTTGCCTTTCACATCGAAGGTTGTGGGTTCGATTTCCACCAAGGATAGACATTTGTGTGCATGAACATGTCTGTTTGTCCTGAGTCTGGGTGTAATTATCTATATAAGTATGTATTTACAAAAGAAAAGTAGTATATGTAGTATATCAGTTGTCTGGTTTCCATAGTACAAGCTCTGCTTATTTTGGGATCAGATAACCGTATGCTAATAACGTCCCAGTATATTATTATTATTATTATCACTTAGTATTATTGTGTTTTGATTTGAAAGGTAAATGACCTAGTGTAACTACATGCACATAGAAACATATCCATAACACCTTAGTTCTCAAAATTAGTGATCCATTGAAAGGAATGGTCAGTATTTCGATTATAAGTGAGTGTAATGTTTTTATACTGAACTAGTGCTTACCGCGGCTACGCTCGCTTTATAATGAAGAATGAATGTTTTTAATATAAACTTTCATTCCCTTTACTACCTTAGGGGTTAAAATTTTAAGAATCATTCTTCAGTGTTAACCTGATGTGTAAAAGGAACCCGTATGCAAATATTTATGGTGAGTCAGTCAGTAAATCTTTTATATACATATATATCATTATATAGAAGATAGAGATTTTGACTTTGACATGATAAGTCCGTAGATCTTTTTTTTTTTTTATAGGAATAGGAAGGTGGACGAGCATATGGGCCACCTGATGGTAAGTGGTCACCAAATGCCCTTAGACATTGGCATTGTAAGAAATGTCAACCATCGCTTATAGCCAATGCGCCACCAACCTTGGGAACTAAGATTTTATGTCCCTTGTGCCTGTAATTACACTGGCTCACTCACCCTTCAAACCGGAACACAACAATATCAAGTATTGCTGTTTTGCGGTAGAATATCTGATGAGTGGGTGGTACCTACCCAGACGAGCTTGCACAAAGCCCTACCACCAGATCTATTTGTAAGTTCGAATCTCACTAAAAACATCAGTGCCATTCAGTAAGGAATTACTTCATTACTCACCCGCGAAATGTTGTTAAGCGACTTATAGTGATATACTATTTTGATGCGTGTATTCTTGAAATGTTATGATTATAATGGTCAATGTCGCATATCACTTTCTGACATTTCATGACCGTTTTTTGTTGTGAGTTTGGAGTTTGTTTAAATAGAATAAATACATTTTATTATGTAAACAATCTCGTTTTTACTTAAATCTGGTTCTTAGTCTCATTCTTAGTATATAATATAAGATTCTTAGCCGATATTTGGCACGCTCTCAGCACAGTATTTATGAATGGACGCTTCGATCATCGCTTCCGAAGCTCGTTTGTATCCATTATTTCTGGCGAAATTGCATCATTTGTTTATTATTGAACATACTGATAGATATACGATGCGCATGATAGGTTTTATCTTATAAATTTATTTGATTATTATAAATTAAAATTACGCACATTCCAGTGCAAAAATGTGCTAAGTGTAAGCCTGGGTGGCCACTTCTTTGAGCATCATTCTTGTATTATATTATCGATGCTTGGATCTAGTTCCTATGCTTAGGAGTTTGGAAGTTGCCTGTGCCTCAGAGAGTACGTTAACCATTGCTTCTGCATCGTATTGTCGTAAATATTGGTGCGTTAAAATATCTTCTGCGCATTAGCTTTGTTACCGTTATGATTTCAATCTGGCCAAGAACGCTTCATATTGTTTATATTTCTAAAATAATATCCTCAACTACAAGCCAAGTTTTAATGTGGAATAATTACTAATATTATAAATGTGAAAGTGTGTTTAGTTGTTACTGCGAATTTACCGGCGCGTGCTTTAGTGGAGTGGGTGTTAGGTGAGCTTTTCTGAATCCCTGATAACGTGTATGCAAAATTTTATGATGATCAAATGAATAGTTAAGACGTTAATAAAAGGTCCTTTAGACCGATTTCGACCACGGTGGCGAATCTCAAGAGAGATTAGCCAACTACGCAGGAAATTTTAGTGCACAAGTGTGCGCGCAAACACAGGTGCACTCTCATTCCCTAACTTTCATAATCCGATTGGACGGCAATCCGACACGACCGGAAAGAGTTCAGGCGCAGGACGGTATTACATGCTTACCGAGGCACGGAAGTGTACACACTACCAAACTTCCAGACCTGGAGTCTGCTATTGAGAATTTCCGATAGGAAAACTTAATAACTTTTTATTGACCCGACCTGGGATTTGAACTCAGTATGTCCTGGTCTGCGGCCTTACATCTAGCCACCAGACAAACGAGGCAGTCACGTTAATAAAAGATAGGATAATAAAATGTGTTTGCATTTACCATTTATATTTAAAGTGTAGTGTTAGATAAATTAATAACTTCTTATAGATAAAAAACGAGAACAAAGATTTTTTTTATGTATAAGATTTATAAATTATATAAAATATTTATATTTATAGTATTTATATTTATATATATAGTTTTGAACTATTCATTCGATTGAGTTGAAACTTTAAACATATGTTGTTGATACTTATTTAGTTGGTGGTTGATTTTTTGAAAGCCTGTTTGGGTGGTACCACCCATTCATCATAAATTCTACCGCCAAACAATGCTTATTGTTGTGTTCCTGTGTGGAGGGTGAATTTTATTACAGGCACAAATGACATATCTTGGTTTTCAGGTTGGTGGCGTGTTGGTGTTGTTTAATGTTTCTTATAGCGCCTCTTTCCATGGGCGGGTGTACACTTACCGTCAGATAGCTCATTATCATGTCTGCCTCCCCCTATATACAATCAAAAAATCGTGAATATTCTTGGTATACCATCAATTGACTATAGGTGGCGTGCCTGTCAAAAAATAGATATTCCAAAGCATAGTCTGCCGGGCTTTATACATTGTATATTTTATTCAAGAACTAGGCTCACGTGTATTTGCATCTACTAACATTTCATATATCTGGGGCAAGCGCTGAGGCGCAAATGATATGAACTTAATACTTATATCGAAAGGATAGGTTGAGGAAATATATATAAAACCCGATGAGCTTCTTTCACTGGTTCTTCTCAGGTCTGATATGTTTATTTCCGAACCGGTGGTAGATTTATGACAATAAATAAGCAAGTGTAACCTTTCTATATTGAATAAAGATTTTTGATTTGATTTTGACTGCTGGGCTAAGGCCTCCCCTCGGATTCGTCGTTGACCGTCGTAGCGTGCGGAGGTGTTCGTTATCTCGAGCGAATGTTGCTAAGCAAGTTACGAATAATAAATGAAGCGAAACATCGTGGCTTTGGCTGCGTTATCTATGCGTTGTGGATGTTTTTACGACTACTTTGGCTTTCTTTAAGGGTTTTTGTTGTTTCTGTTGTGACATATTCTGAACTCGGCTGTGCAAATGGATTGTTGTTTCGTCTTGAGATTGGTTATGTTGGTTTTCACTGTTGTTTGTTGATTTGTTTTTGTTGTTCAATTATTTTAATTTTTTAAATTTTTTTGTAGGGTATTTTTGTTTTCTTTTGTTTCGTTTGATTGTTCGTTTGTTGTTTTTTTTTTTGTTCTGATGGACGTCGACACGGAGTTGTCGTGAAATGCTGGGCGTAAAAGCCCACTTGTGGGCCTCGCGCTCTTTGTTTCCGGTTCGGATACGGAGACCGAAATCAGATGGGCGGCGAAACGTAGCAGTGCTAGCCGGGGGAAGCTCACTTCCAATGTTTTCACATGTTTTTTTCACTTCTCTCACCGCTCGGAACAAGGTTCTCTTGCGAAGGCCGCAGAGAATCATAGCGGTGAGGGTGATACGCGGATATCGTACGGTGTCGTGGACGGCGGCAACACTTCTCGCGGGCGATCCGCCTTGGGAGCTCCAGGCGGAGGTGCTCGCGGAAGTGTACCGGTTCCGGGTGGAAGTGAGGTCGCGTGGTGACCGTCCGGGGTTGGAAGAGATGCTGCGAATCAGGACTCTCGCCCAGAAAGCCCTGATTCGCAGGTGGGAGGAGGATCTGAGGTCCCCATCAGCAGGCCTGGCGACAGTCGAGGCGATCCGTCTCCACTTGAGTCGCTGGGTAACGAGAAAAGATGGCACACTGACCTTCAGACTGCTTAGGTGCTTACTGGACATGGGTGCTTCGGTAAGTACCTGCACGGTATAGTCAGGCGGGAGGTAACGCCCTCCTGCCAGAAGTGTGGTGCACCTACGGACACGCCACACTCTGATGGAGTGTGCCGCTTGGGAGCCTCAGCGCCTTTCCCTGGCGACTTTAATCGGCGGAAACCTTTCGCTGCCGAGCGTGATAAATGCCATGCTTGGTAGCGAAAGGAAAAGCTGGATGGAGATGGTCTCCTTCTGCGAAAATGTCATGTCGCAGAAGGAGGCCGCGGAGCGGGAGCTCGAGGAGAGTGCCTCCGCTGACCCGCTTCGCCGAAGAAGACCGGGGAGAAGACGTCGGCGCTATGCGCATCTTCTCCTCCCGCCGTGCGTCTCCAGGGGGTCTCTGTACCCCGAGTACCTCCTAGGATTTGGAGGCCTGCAGAAACGGGCCAACCGTCGGGAAGACACGGTAGTATGCGCAAGCGATCCCGTGACGTCCCCCGACAAGACGGAGTGGGTACCGCTGGTTTTTTAGTGGGTATTCCGGCGCCTTTAGAGCCGGCGAGTCCCACATACCACCCCACCTCATGTGGGGGATACACATAAAAGTGTTTTTCCAGCGAGAAAAAAAAAAGGCCTCCCCTAACTTAAAGATAAACTGTAGAGCTCATTCCAATTCGACTCATGGATATACCTTCTCGATATGTTTTTCACCAACAAGCAAGAGAGATATATTTATATATATAAGAAATAGTGGTCTTTTTTATATATCTCATCTTTGTTCATCATAAGTTTTCTTATATACATATATTTTATAAGATGATGATACCTGAGCGATTTTGGCCACGGTGGGCAATTTTCCAACTACACAGGATATATTACACCGCACAAGTGTGTGCGCAAACACAGATGCACTTTATATTCCCTCACTCTCACAACCCAATGGGATGTCAATCCGACACGATCGGAAAGAGTTCAAGCGCTTTCTTAGTTCAATTATACGATATCTAGTATGTAATAAGAATAAATAAAAAATAAGAGTACAATTTATAATGTAGCATTATTTTTCTTTGATTATGGTGTACAACAAAGTGATACATAATAAAAAATATTTTTTAAATTTGGAATACATCTTCAAATTTTGAGTAATGTGTATTCGTGAAAACTTCGTAATATACACAGAATACATGACAAAATTTCGTCGAGCACTCCATCATACGTTATTAAAAGCAAACAAGCGCACAAAAGCTGCGCTCGAAGCGGGGTATATTTAATTTGGACGGGTATTCACGTCAAAAATTGTAGATTGATGCAAAGTTTTGTGCAATAGTGAAACAAGCATTATAATTATACAACGAAATAACGCAGATATATAGATAGTATATTCTTTGAAGTTAATCAATTAATACGGCAAGGCTTTTTACAGGCAACAGCACCATATACGTGGTGTATATGTAGGTAGTGATTTTTTGTCGACTTTAACCATCGTGAAAGCCCGTTACAACTATAAGCCGTAATAACGTTAAAGTTCATACAAAAAAGCTTTGTTTAACTTCTCTTGGTCTGATCGAGTCAAAAGTTAGTCAGGCACAGACTATTTGATTTCAAGGATATTTAAACAGTATTGTGACCTCGAGCTGATGCTGCTGCATCATTTATAATTTATAGCAGGACACCCAACTCCTCATCAACTAATAGATATAAAACACGTACACTGTGTACGTGTGTTTGTGTGTTCAAAGGTATCGTGTTTAATTAAGTTAGAAGCTATATAACTAATCTTATAATCATGATGTTCTTCTGACCGGTGTCGATCACGGCGGCCAATCTCAAGAGAGATTAGCCAACTGCGCGGAAATATTATAGTCCACAAGATCGCACAAAGCGGTTGTATATCATATATCGAACTCCGAGTTCAAAATATTTTTTTTTTAAATAAATTATCTTCAAAGGACGCCATATTGAATTTAGAGTGACGTTCCATAACTTATTGTTTGTCGAATTATGATAAGTAGTTAAGAAGTTATGCGGGAGCAAGCGTCTTACATACATACTCGCTCATATCCTCCATTGTCGGGTAAAAAATCTAAACAAAATAACAGTAGTATCTTTAATACCAACACCAATGTTTTTGCAATAAAAAAAATTCTGACACAACTCACAACACAATGTATTACATTACTTATTTATGTGTTTGTTTATTTCTTCAGACTTTTACATACATGTACAAACACGCACACATATATCCGTCGCTTTACCTCACTTAATTTTTTATGTCAAAGTCATTAAGGAAGTGAAAGTTAAAAATGTTTTCCTCGTACAAAAACTTTTAGAAACAAAATAACATATTGTGTGTGCTCTCGAAAATATTTTATACATACAAAAAACTTATTTTACGATTTCTAATAAGTTATTGCAATAAAATATTCTGAGATGTTATTGATGTTGTACTCTTCATTACAGTGAAATAAATTTAAGAAAATCAATTACATCTGTTTTTTGTTAGCTGTACAATTTTCTCAAAATCTTTGAATGCAAGTAGAAATGTTTAAAAATGTAAAGGCAGACTCCTATAAAGGTTACTTTATAGCTACAACGGTTAAAGTTAGGGCCTTTAGTCCCCCATCTCGTATTTCCGCCCTGGCTATGCACATGTTTATTCTATTCGACTACGGTGAAGCTACGGAACGAAGAATATTTGTTACCGATAGCAAAACAAGTTGTATTGTATTTTTTATTTGTTTTTTTACTGTTTTTTTTCTAACGTTACTTAATGTTTTAATGAATAATTACTTTATATGAATAATTAAATACTGTTCAGCCGTTTAAGTGATAATGAGTAACGAATTTAGTCAACAAACAAATAATTATTTAAAACATGAATAAAAATAATATTATAAACTTTCTAATAAGATTGCATGAAATATTTTAGCTTCTCAACTCATTTTTGAATGTAGTAAAACATCGATCTAACATAAAAATATATAAATCGAAGTGACCTTAAACTTACACACACATAGGCGAAAACAATTATTTTATACGCACATTTACTTAGTCAAGAATATATGAACCGTAATAAGATTTGATTTTTGAGTTATATTTAAACATGACTCCAGAGATTAGAACACGTCAATCTTAAATGATGCTTGTGGGTTCAAACCCATACAAGCGCAACCGAATTTTCATGTGCTTAACTTGTATTTATAATTAATCTCGTTGTGTTTATAAAACATCGTAAGGAAACCTGCATGTGTTCACTCCTCCAAACCAGACTGAAGCATATTGGAATAAACTTCTTCACAAAAGCGAACAGAAAAGCCCAGCAGTGAGACTAAAGAGCTTTTACGTTTCCTTTTATTCCTTCGTTTTTCTATAAAACTCTATTTTAATAATAAAATGAGGAAAAATAACCCGCAATAAACCATAACGGTTCTGTTTTAGTAAATATTTCATATCCCATTACTACCGGTAGTTCGTCATGCAACGTTTATTATTCTAGCCGCCATTTTGATAGTTTTATGTTGAATTTTGACAAGTTCTCAACCGCAATGAGTTGCTTTTAAAATAGTAAGTCTTTATGCGGTTTTTAGAACGGTGTGCTACTAAGGGTTATTAAATTTTATTTAAATTGTGATAAAGTAGAATATTTTTGTTTAAGTAGTGGATTTTAAGCTTAGCTCTTTATGTTTTACTGAGATTACTTAAATATATTATATTTTCGTATGTCTAGAGCGTTGTTGATAGAAGTATATAAAGGAATAGTTCTCGACTGCGTCTTCGCCCGCTTATCAAGCTTGCTTCATATCAAATTTTATCAAAACGGTTCAATTTATTATTTTGTCGTAAATTCGTAACATTTACTTTCGCATTTATGATATTAATATAGATTTTTATAAAGCAATGTGAACGTATTTAAGTATTTATTAATCAATTTCTAGATTGAAATGTAATAATTTTTTAGGCTACTTCAAAATAAAAAATCGAATTTTTTATTTTTTATTTTAAGCATGAATAATTATATAAAATTATCGAATTCATATTGTTGTATATAAATTACTCCATATATGACGGATTACTCATTTTTTTTAATCAACCTCTTTTTAATATAAAATGTAATTTTTAAAATTAAAGAAATAAATTTAGTTAGTTTATAAATAATTCAGATAATATTTAAGAACTGTTTGAAATTCGTTATTGTTATTGGCAAATCGCATTTAATACGTAAATCTATGGTTTGTTTATTTCTACTCATTGAATTGAGATAGGCTATACTTCCCTAAATTAAAAAAAAAAGAATGTTAGTAATATTCTTTTCAAATACATATTGCTCTGACAATATTATGAAACAAAAGAAGACAGAATTGTTCAAATATAATATTTAAATATACTATTTCACAAAACAAGGGAACGGTGTAGTTTGATTAATTTCATTTCACACATGCTGTGCTCCGAAACAACTGAAAATAGGTTTCGGAAAATGAACCACAATTTATATATGTGAAATAAATAATAGTTTAAAAACTAAAAAAATCGCTTTTCTCTAGCCAACTAAAAAGTAAAAATTAAAATTCTATTAGTTAAAAAAATAGAGATTAAGAAAAATATATATCGTAAAAATGCAAATAATTTATTGACAAATATTGTTAAAAGTAAATTAATTTTATAATACTTTAAAAAGTTTAAATAACTTTTTAAAATCACGTTCAAAGATTCCATAATATAGATAAATACCAAGCTATAAACATGACTGGTTTTTATACGACATAATTATTAAAACTTAAAATATAAAGATAAAAGCGATCTGATATGACTTAAAATTAAAGGCTGGCAAGACCTCCGATATTGCACACGTCCATGGGCGGTGGTAGTCACTTTCCACCAGGTTAGAATCCCACCCATTTGCCCCTATTTAAGAAAAAAATACATAGTTACATATATCAAATTATATATAAGTAATGCTTGAATTAAAACGGTTTCTTTTCAGAATAAAGTATACCAAAACTGTTTAACTAATTATTATACTTTCGTAAAATGTATTTTCATGCTTGACGGTGATGGAAAACATCGCAAGGAAACCTGCATGTGTCTAATTTCACTGAAATTTTGACACATGTGTATTCCACCAACCCGAATTAACGCGTGGTGGAATAAGCTTCGCCTCAAAAAGGGAGAGGAGTTCTTAGCCCAGCAGTGGGACATTCATAGGCTGTTACAGATGTTTATAATCAAATTTTCTATTACTGGCAAAGGATTTTTTATAAGGAACACCTAAATAACACCTAAATATTTACATGTATTTTGATTTAATCAAAAACACAGTTTACTTCGACTTGATAGTGCTTCATGTAGGTACCACCCACTCATCACATTGGCGATATAAGGGATGGATAATATATCAAATCGCCAACAGGCCAGTCTGCCTACCTATTATAATTAAAAAAAAAACAAAACAATTTCAAGATTTCAGTCTCATAATGTGGGACGAATGTACGATGACTTCACACTCAGAAACCGTACACAGAACTCTTAGTCTAAAAGCTGAGACAAAATTATAGAAGTGTTTGTTGATGACTTTAAAATAAAATATGCCACCGTAATATCTACTAAGACAGATAATTGTTCAACCAAAGTCGGGGCGGGCCGCTAGTCAGTGATGCCAACTCCTACAGAATATTCCCTCTAGGACCAACTTCAAATTCCCCTAAATATCGATTAAAAACCCCTAAATTTTTTGTTGTACACTGGTTTTGAGAAGTAATTTCAAATACAAATTAAAAATACATTCAAGTAGTATAAAATTGCTGTTGTATTTATGCGGGTGCTTCTTACACATTTACATACATTAATTAATGAAAAAATAATATGAATGATGATAACAATGAAATTAAAAGATTTTTATTTTTCATTCAGTGACCAGAAATCGAAGCCCGGGCCTTCTACGTGTTGTACAAGCACGCTGAATAATAGCTTAACGGGAGCTATTATTTCAATCAAAATATATTATAGGTTTTTAATATTTCAGCTATAGCCAGGCTTGGAGTTTATATTTGGCTTAGTTTATTGGTTGGGTTCAAGGCTTAATATAAATTGTATAGAGTCGTGCGCTTTTTTAAGGAAAAACAAAAAAATCTTGAATAATAGACCCCCTAAAAAACCCCCTAGACGTCTTGAATCCCCCTAAATTTGGGGTGAAAACCCCCAAGTTGGCATCAATGCCTCTAGTCACATGTACGTTGAATAAATTTGCCCAAAAAGTAATTGAAACAAAAGAAAAGTAACAACATCGCACCGTACTGGTTTCCTTACGACAAGTGTTAATAATTTAAAAACAAACCGCTTTACCTCCACCCCCAAACACCCCACGTCACGAAGCACTAATTACTTTTCTAAATAATTACCCTTCTAATGTAATATACTGATCTCTTTAATTTTCTACTTACATTAATTCTTCCTGTGATTGTTTTAGGTAATTTTGAAAATAATTTCTTTAGTTAATTCAAATGCGTACAGCGCCATCTCTTAAATATATTGTTATAAACTTGAATAGATAGGGTTTTTGTTGATTCAACTTTTATTATATAACTTTTTATTCATCAAAATACACAGTATGTCGCAAACTCAATACAAAATATTAATACAGTTTAATTGAATTAAATAATAGTTAAAATACACTTATATTATTTGTATATACTGTTAGTATTTACATAAATTTCAATCATTATTATCCCCATTATTTTCCATAATAATATTTGTACTTTCAACGATTTCATCATATTAATAATAGTATGTCGGTGACGCGAAGCTACGAGTCTATCCCCTATGCAACCAGCGCAACGCGCCTTAAGAAGTTTTCACTTAAAAAAAACTAGATCTTAATCTGACACATGCATTTCTTTACGATATTTTCCTTCACCGCCGAGCACGAGATGAATTATAAACACAAATTAAGTAAATGAAAAATAAGCTTGACATGCTTAAACTTGGACTCGGTTAAGATTCACGTCTTCTAACCATTACGGTTAATAAAATGATGTACTAAGTCATTATAAATCGATGTACACTAAAAGAAGTCTGAATAAAATACAAGCTACGTTTTGTTCACTTAAATTTGTTCACCTCTTGTATGTATTGTTCGTACACAGCTGGACGAAATAATGATACATGAGAAATATTGTTTCAGTGAATTATTGTTTTGAGCAAATAAATACTTATTTTAATACAATATCGTAGTATTTCGCAATACTTTTAATTAGAAGAAAATACAACAATTTTTGAATACTTGACAGCAGACATTTTGCATGTTCCGCCCACGTCATCCGGTACGCCTATATGTCATCGCCGTATGAAAACCTCTTTACTTAGATCATCGCCACTATCGCTTACGCCTCGACGTCGAACATTACAATAAAATATAATCAAACTTTAAAATAAACAATCAAATCAAAATTTACAATAAAATATAGATATATAATATAAATTAATATGACTATAATTAAATAAATTTCATGTACATGGAACATGTGTTAGAAATACATACGTGAAGTTTTCCCTGAACTATACCATGAAATAAAAAACTAAGTAAAAATTAGCCTTAGACATGTTTGCAATAATAATATTATAATATATGATTTTGATTTTCTGTATGTAGTTGAGGATATCTATTGAGACCTCTCTTAAGGAAAATAATTTAAAATGTCTTCCTTCTTTGTTCCATTGTGGATAAGCAGGCATACGTCTACAGCAGAAACTTTTTCAAGTTTCTCACGATATTTTTCTTTACCGCTATAAGGACACTTATATTGACATTTATGGTCTGTGTTTCGGACTATTCAATATAATTTTGTTCTGTAAGAGCAACCAATAGGAGATGTGCGTGGAACACTACTTCAAATGAGTTTCCATGTTTTTGTACAGTAACAGCCTGTTAAGGTCCCACTGCTGGGCTAAGGCCTTCTCTCTCTTGAGGAGAAGGTTTGGAGCTTATTCCACCACGCAGTGGCAGAATTTCAATGAATGAATTAGACACATGCAGGTTTCCTCACGACGTTTTCCTTCATTGTCAAGCACGAGATGAAAGTTAAGCACATGAAAGTTCAGTGGTGCTTGCCGTGTTTGACCCCACGATCATCGGTTAAGATTCACGCGTTCTAAAGTCTAGGTCATCTCGGCTTTTGTATTTTACATTAAAAAAAAAACAATGGATGCCGTTATTCACATTTAATTATAAAAAAAAAACTTTTAAGAAATGAAAAACACGACAATGAACAAAGGAATTATTTGTTCAATGTTAAAATATATTTATTTATAAATTTGTATAGTTTTTTTTAAACTAAAATTTTTATATTTAAAATGTCAAGACTTGTAACTTGAAAAGCAAACATTTGAACGTATCCGGAGAGCATGTTTGCCAGCACTTGAAGTTTAGAAATAATGCATTCAATGACAAACATTTATAACATGTATCGTGGATAAATCTTTACTAATATTATAAGTTTGCTTGCTCGTTATGCTTTTACATCTAAACTACTCAACCGATCACCATGAAATTTTGCATAAAGGATGTTTAGAGGTACGGAAAAAGACATAGAGTACCTAAAATTGTTCCCTACTATTCTCCCCTTAATCCCCCACTCACGGGGAAGCGACGGGGGATTTTTTTGTTTTAAATAAAATATGACTAACTAATAATAAAAGTACAAAGGGAATATTTGTATTTTTATTATTTTTAAAAGAAAAAAAACATGATCTTTTTTTTTAAAATAAAACAACATTAAATAATTTATTTATTGCGTTAAATTTATTATTGTGCATGACGTGAACCGTTCAGCCAAACACTTTAAAACCAACCGATACTTTTCTCTTATAAGTACATTAATTTAAATTAATTATTATATATTTCTATGTATATATTAATATTGTAAATGCGAAAGTAACTCAATTGGTCTGTTACGCTTTCACGGCTAGAACTCTAAACCGATTTTTATGAAATTTAGTATGGAGCAAGAATGATCCACGAGGAAGGACATAGGCTACATTTTTATAACATCCTCCTCCAACACTAACACCCCCTTCTTACCTAACTTCCGAGAACCCTCGCACGAAAACTATTAAAATAATGACACTACATACAATGCGTTAGCACATATTTCTTACTATCTTCTGAAATGATATTATACGTTAAAAAAAACGCGCTTTTTCACTTGAAATGTCAAAATTGTCGCGGGAACTTTGCCAGAATTGAAACAGACTGGGAGCCGCTGGTGCAAAATTGATACTTATTAGTTTCATTATTGTTATAGTAAAAAATAAAAAATAATTTGAGTATTTGTCGAATAATAAAAGTTTTTTGTAGAAATGAATAGCTTATTATATATTTGTACTTTACCTGACTTTTGTGTAAAAGTACCTCATGTACGTATGAGGTATAATTTTTGTATTTTTTCATAACTTTTTTAATTAATTCTGATTTCGCCGATTGATTTCTTATTATAAAAATGACATTATTTATTACATGTACATCTGTAATTGACAAGCATATTAGATATACTATTATTATTTTATAAATTAATTTCTTCAATGCTTTATATGTATGTTGTAAGTGTGCCATTACAAATAAATCAATAAATAAATACCTTCAAACTTTTTTCGAAGCTACTTCATCATCATCACTCAATCATTGGGTTACGTAAAATATATATACATATATATAATAAAATGCTGGCATGTGGTCACTAACGCCCATAGACATTGGCAAAGGAAACTAAGATGGCAACTGAGATGTTATGTCCCTTGTGCTATGGTACTGGTTCACTCAAACAAACCGCAATTAGTATGTTGCTGTTTGGCGATAGAATGTGTGATAGGGGAATGAGATAGACGTGCACAAATCCTTATTACTAATTATTTTTCTTAATGTCCAATTTCTTAATGTTGTTTTCAAGATTCATTAATTAATTTTTACAATCAGGGAGGATATGTATTTAATTGCTTAAGATATATAAAACGAGTTTTGAAACAAATTTTGAAGCGAATGAAATTTTATAACAATCATTGGTTCATTAAAATTTGTTATTCTTACTGTTAACAGTAATTATTCGGTATTAAAATAATTAAATTATGATATGAAAGTGATAATTAAAATACTTTGAGTATAAATTACATATTAACGCGTGTATGGTCTGAGATTAAAATTTAATTAGGGAAGTGTTATTTTTCTATAATTTATTGTTACGCATTATTATTTTATGAGTGTAAAAAAGTATTTATAATTTGTGAAATACACCATTTTCATGTAAAAAATATTAAAAACAATGATATTTTTAAGAAAGATAACTCGTATATATATTCAGTATATATATTCAGCTCCTGGCCTACTTTTAGAACATCTGTAAAAATAGTGGCGCTCCACACAGAGTGCTCAGTTTATTGCAAGCTGCGTCGAAAACAACCGTTTTAATATTAGAACGCTGCTTCGAAATTTAAAACACCCGCGCTTCAATTTACTAGTTTCGACGGTCGAATTTGTGAATCGAAATTGTTTTTTTAATCTGTGGTTTAATTATGGAGTTTTTTTTAATGAATGTTAGCTCGCTTAAGTAAAAAAAGCTTTTGATACAGGTAATTAATGTTACAATTGTTTGTTGATTTAAAATATGATTTAATCACAATATTAAAATATTTCTTATTTCGAAATCCGAATGCTTTTTAATATAACTTTAAATATATTTTTTATTTAATTTGATTTGATAAAGATATATCGTTATACAGACACGATGTTTATTTAGTCTGTGATTGATTTACATACTTTTTTAATTATAAAATTAAACATCAAATTGAAATATATTTTATTAACGTAGGTTTTAAACACTTTTGAATGCTCATTTATAAGATCAAATAAAAATTACCAACGGTTAATAATATACTTAGTTTATATTAAATAATAAATAGGTAACAAACGTAAGTATTTACTCATAAAATAATTTATTATTATTATTTATCTTTGAAGTAACGTACATTACTATTTTCCTCGCTCAATTTGAGATAAACTTTGTATAAGTTTCATCATCATATGAATGATTATTATTAATATTTTTTATATATGTTGATACTCAAAGCTATATAATATATATTTTTAAACAGTTTACTTATTTGTATCACGTCGTAAAGAAATATAATAATAGTTTTATTGCAATTTGCAGCAGGATGTGCTCTGTTTCTAATTGCCTAGCACTGCTCACATAAATCTTAATTTTGTTCTAGGCTGGGATTTACCCTCGATTTATTATTCTACCTCGAACCATATTAACCGTAGGTCAAGGCTATTTTATATACAAATGAAATACGAGACGTTTAATGTATAATGCACAAAATTATATACACTCGTTCGGTACAATTTTAACCGCAAACTCGGTTATAAGAAAAAACCTTAATTGGCAATTATACGTGTGCTTGGTCATATTTCACTGGTGGTAGAGCTTTGTGCAAGCTCGTCTGGGTAGGTACCACCCACTCATCAGATATTCTACCGCAAAACAGCAGTACTTGGTATTGTTGTGTTCCGGATTGAAGGGTGAGTGAGCCAGTGTAATTATAGGCACAAGGGACATAACATGGGTGTTGGCGACCACTTACCATCAGGTGGCCCACATGCTCGTCCGCCATCCTATTCTATAAAAAATATATATTATAATTGTAGTTATTAATAGTGTATTTAGTGTAGTTATCTTATAAAGATCACGCGGTTTTCAATCAAATCCTAGGTCGAGCTATTAAAATTGATTGGGGTTTTTTGTTGAGATATTCTCAGCTCTGAATTAGAAACTTACTACCGAGTTTAATTCTCGTGTCTCGGAAAGCACGTAAAGCCGTTGGTCCTGCACCTAAGCTTTCTCTGGTCGTGTCGGATTACCGTCCAGTCAGATTATTAGATTGAGAAAATTGAGAGTGATCTGTTGCCCACACACTTGTGCACTGCTGTATGTTCCGCGAAGTTTAATGTCTTGAGACTGGCAGCTGGGCGCGAAATAGGTCAGGGGAATATCATCATCATCATCATTCTATTCCATTCCTGTAATGGAAAATTTGTATTTCTTGATAATTTGGTCAGAATTATTTTTATTGTATACAGTTTTAACTCATCAACATATAAAACTTAGTGTTATAAACCTATGTAAGTATATAGAGATATATGAACTTACTTAACATACTCCTTACATAAATATTCGAAGCCAGCGGAGGATTACCGTTAGGGGAGACCAGACTGTTGAGGTTAGGGTGACATATTGTTATTAGCATTACCTGCTATTATTTACTTACTAATATATAAAGCTGAAGCGCTTGTTTGATTGAACACACCGCTCTAAAGATCTAATCCATTTTGATAAAAATCTTTGCGTTCGATAGTCCATTTATTGAGAATGTTAAAGTATATTACCATGTTAGAGTAAACATCGGGGGTGGGACAGTAACGTAAAAAGCGAGTGAAACCGCGCGCAACATCTAGTCCATTCAATAAATAACTTAAGTCTAAGCAACAATGATTCACGTTGCTCTAAGTCAGGTTGAAATGTGAGTGAGTCAGTGTAATTACATATACCAAAGCTTAACTCAAGTTACACGTTTGAAACTTAAGTTACAGTACCTCTTGTTCTAACTTAGTAATCTATTACACCAAAACAGACTAACTTATTATCACTTTGAATTAGGATCTTATCTTAGTTCACCTAGATTGTTAAGCTAAAGTCTTAATTTAAAACTTATATATATTTTATATTGATATTATTACTTTTTTTTTTTCATCGAAAATCTGTACACTTATTGAAATAATGTAATATAACAAAAGTTAATATTAATTCTAAGTGTCACAATTACTTAAAGAAGAACACAGCGCGCACAAATATTAAATAAATCAACATCTTAACAAATAATATTAAACTTCCTATATTTAAATCTAATATAAAAAATATACAAAAAATGTATATGATACATGAAAAATGATGGATAAACTTAGACATAAATTTTGCTGTCCAGTACGATTCTTTTCATAAATGCAATGGACGTAACATTACATAAACTATGCATATGATAAAAGCTACCACTCCTTATTTGTCACACGAAAAATTAACAAATATTAAGTAAATCACAGTCTGTGAATGTCCCACTGCTGGGCTAAGGCCTCTTTTCTTTTTTTGAGGAGAAGCTTTGGGGCTTATTCCATCACGCTGCTTCAATGCGGGTTGGTGGAATACACATGTCGCAGAATTTCAGTGAAATTGGACATATGCAGGTTCCTTTACGATGTTTTCCTTCACCGTCAAGCAAGAGATGAATTATTAACACAAATTAAGCACATGAAAATTCAGTGGTACTTACTTACCTCCAATTTACAAAATGTCTAACGTTAACGGTTTAGAAGTTTCGCTGTCTAATCATGGGGGTAGAATCTCGTAATGCTGACGTCATATAAGTCATCGAAACTTTTTTTTTCCTCGCTGGAAAAACACATTTATGTGTTTCCACCACATGAGGTGGGGGGGTATGTGGGACTCGCTGGTGCTGAAGGCGCCGGAATACCCACTAAAAAACCAGCGGTACCCACTCCGTCTTGTCGGGGGACGTCACGGGATCGCTTGCACATACTACCGTGAAGTCATCGAAACTGAACCAACATGTAAAATTTCAACTCCGTAGGATAATGGGAAGTGGTTCTAATTCAGCTCATCAGGATTTGATTTGAACAAACTAACACACAAACATTGCAGTGTAAATAAAAAATTGTAAGAAACTGGATAAGGTACTCGACTCTTAAAATATAAATAAAAAATTATTGAAGGTTGCGCTATTGAAACTAAAAAATATTTTTCCTTTCCAGATAACCAGTGGCCGTGGTGTGTTGTGTAGTGATGTGCTAGTGCCAACAATATGGAGCCATCGTTGCCACTCGAGGAAGACGAGGGCAGGCCTCAGCAAGGCTCCACTGGAAGCGGCTCGTCGTCTGGCACGGGTTATTACGGACACAAGAATGGTAAGTGCTTATGATTAAAAAAAATTAACTTCCAGTAGTATCTATTACTAGTAATATTACCAGTAACAGCCTGTGAATGCCACTGCTGGGCTAAGGCCTCCTCTCCTTGTTTTTTTGAGGAGAAGGTTTTGGAGCTTATTCCACCACGCTGCTCCAATGCGGGTTGGTGGAATACACAAGTGACTAAATTTCAATGAAATTTGACACATGCAGGTATTAGGTTAGGTTATCGTACACGAAATTAATTATTAATACACAAATTAAGCATTAAATATATATTATGATTAGAGAGCTCATTGGTGCTAGCCTTGGATTTGAACCAGCACAATTTGGTTGAGATCCATTTGTTCTATCAAATGTGTGACCTGGGTTCTATATAATGAAAATCAAGTCTAAACTAACTATTATTATTGAAGTTAGCAGGAACAGAGCGCTGTTTGAATTATTCGTGAGAGGTAAGGATTATTTGCGTTAGTAAAATAGAATAAACGACTCGGTCTACATAAGAAAATATAGCACTACAAGCGCTTCAAATAATAATATGTCTTGTGTTTTGATCTAGCTGCAACTGTTTCATAGCGCACAAAGCATGTTTACGAACACCCGTACAAATAACGTTTAATGTTTTTATAAAGAGGTACCAACTTGCTCAGGCTGAGTGATCGTCAACATCCTCAACATATTAACGTAAAAAAGGCTTTTAACCGACAACACAAATAAGTTATAGTATGCGTTTATTTTATATTAATAGTAATTTATTTTATATTTTTATGTCATAGTTTCGGTTAAATATAATTAATGGATTTAGTATTACTGTGGTTTGGTATTAACTTGCATCATAAAAATATATTGTTTGTCTAAAAAAACTTCATTCAGGCTCTCAGAAGTATTGCCTAAGCATTTGACTGTCTGTCTATGAGCGGTGGTGACCACTTTCCATCAGATGGCCCATTTTCCCGTCTGCCTACAGATTAATATTTCTCACAATGTCAACGTCTGTGGCCGGTGGTGACCACTTACAATTAGGTCATTTGCCAGTCTCTAAAGCTACTTAATATAAATTCAAAACAATAAACAAGGAGGAATTACTCTACTACGGTACCCTAAAGAGCTTTTTGTCGCAAAGCTAACAACATTTTTTTTAGTTCCACAACATTGGATCAGATAACGCTTGTTTGTTCAAGTTTCTATTGGTTTACGAAATTACGCTTTCTGATTCATAGATTTATTACTTTTTTTCATGTATTTTCTTTTTATACCAATTTTCTCAGAAAAACGTAATGACTGGACGAAACTATGATTATGCCTAATGACGGCTTTAGGCTTGCGACAAATAAAGGTGTAGGGTTGTCACATTTAAGTTAAGAATGTAAAATAGGGATGTCGAAAGTTTGATATATTTTAATTTTTAAACAGAATATGATACTTGTTTATTTAACTGTTTTCGTAAATATATGGCTGCAGGTCAACGAACGGGATAGGTTAGGAAAACAAAATACTGTGTAAATATTAAAACACAGGATGTCTATCCTCAAACTAAACTAGATGATGTAGACACTAATATTTATGGAAATTCTAATAGTAGTTTTTTAAAGAATACTAGCAATGTCCTACCAGCTAATTCCTTAAGGAATTAATAATATTCCTGTTGTTATAAGCCGCTCCATATTGAAGCTACTAGTAAATATGGTAGTGGTCAAAAAAAAAATAATGTAAGTGACGTCACCACTAGGTCCATTACCATTATTGAATTACCTAATGTCCTGAAGATATCTGTTTCTGACATTACTTTAGTCCCTAATAACAAAGGAGGTAATGGCGCAAACGCTATTACGGACACCTGTTCCCATTATTGATTCCTGATTACGATTTTTGATTTATACGGTTTATCTGCCTCGATCAGTGGACATATGGAAAGATATTAAGGTTCACATAGGAATTTGCTTCTAACCAAGTCTAACTTTCGCTATGAAATATACTGTCACATTGGGAATGACGCACAATCATAACCTAACCAAAGACATTATTTTACGACCTCACTTAGAGACGTCGTGTAGCGGTTTTTAGTTAAACACTGATTTCTCCCTTTCTGTTATTATTGATTTGACATTCGAAAGAAGAAGATACCGCATTATTTAATTAATTACCATTGCTAGGTTATAAGTAAGGCCGATAAACAGCCGTGCTATTCTGTAAGAACTAATTTCACTTGTGAAATATTAGAAACCAACTTATGATTGCAGCCCGATTCGTATAGCTAACAAAAGAAAACAAAACATCACCATACTCGTGCCACCACGTCGTCACCATCTGGAGTATTCTTCAAATATATGAAACCTTGATACCAAAAAGTATCCGCTAAGTACCTACTGGAGGCCTTGGACCGGTTGCAGCGACGTGCCGTACGCATTATTGGCGACGTAAAGGTCACAAACACCCTTGAACCTTTACAATTGCGTCGTGAGATAGCAGCACTGAGCGCTTTCTATCGACTGTATCACGGCGAGTGCTCTGAGGAACTATTCTCTCTAATTCCTGCTTCCCCCTTCCTTCTTAAGTCCACGCGAGCTGGTTCTCGGTCACCGCCTAACTGTGACATCAATTCCATCGAGAACAAAGAAATTTGGCAACTCCTTTCTTTGGCGCACTTCCAAAAAATGGAATTTCTTACCAGCTTCGTGTTCCCCTCCTCTTACAACCAGGGTTCCTACAAACGAGGCGTGAAGAGGCATCTTGCGGGCCGGCAAGGTGAAGGCGGCTAGTGCAGAACTTTTTTCCCGTCTGTACTGACCGTCATCGCGTTTGGACTCTACTTACCATCAGGTGGAGTAGAGTCATTTGCCCTCCCGGCGAATATATAAAAATCGAAGGCCTCTTATTTAATCGAATGTAATATAAGAGGCCTACGACCAACAGTGAGACACTTTTCTTTTCTCTTTTTTTCTCGTTTACATTTTTAGGTGAAGGTTTAGAGCTTTTGCTACTTTGCTATTCCAATGCGACACATGCAATTTCTTCACGATGTTTTCCTTCACCGCCGAGCACGAGATGAAGATGAGATGAGTTAAGATCCGAATCTAACTTAACCTAGTGGTTGTGGTGGACTAGTGTCCACCACGGCTCATTAGATTCGATTATCATCAATTAAATTACCTATATTTTTAATAATTAACCAAAAAATTGTTTTTTTTAATGAGACATCATATCAATTTACATGATTTAAATTAAAGTCACAAACAATTTGTCTATGTCCAAAACTAGTGCCGAGAAATGTATTAATTATTTGGCAACCTTTCGATATTAAGCTTATATTTTAATGCATTGATAAATGTGCTGTGAACTGGTTAATTTATGATCACCATTTATAAATTAGAGCACGCTGGACGTCCCAAATTGTGAAATAAGCCATTTTTTAATAATCGGTGCGTGAAACATTAATTGACTATATCGTTGGGTGTATAACAAAATACATTTCTATTCAAATTAAGAAGTTACTTTTTAACCTTGGAATTAAAATTTCTATCATTAATATATTGGTACGCTGTCTCGAAATAAAAATAACGTTATTTTGAATGTGCTTGAAATATTTAAAATGACGTATATATCTAAAGAATACAAAAAATACACAAAACACATGGATACATATGTTTGTGGAGGTTGCAATAAAACCCTTCGGTTATTTTGTTGCTGCGTGATAGAATGCCAAATCAATAGACAAATCGTGTTTATGATAATAGAATTGGAAGGGGTTCCATTTTTAAATTCTTGTCTTCTGAATTCGAATTTCTATTTTTATGTTTGATCTTTGACATCGCATATCTTAAATATTAATATTAACCTTAAGATACATTATAGCATAACGGACATTTTGAATTACGTAATTAATGAACTTCGTATTCTTATCAAAAGCGATTCAGAGATTTTTGATTTTAAAGAAAAAACTGCACGTAATCTTAAATACTTTTGAGACAAAATGATAAATGATAGGTATTTTTATTTAATAATGTTTCTATATTTCCCCACCTGTATTTGCGTAATTAGTTCATGTATTATGTGTATAAAACTAGTTCTTCGTGATAGGATTGAAATTATATATTTCACATCCATGGCATCTTTATGTTTAATTAATATTCTAAAATGACTTTATTTTTTATTTATGTATATTTTCTAAAATCAAAAGCATTTGTAAGATCCTACTTGAATACTACTTGAAAACAAAATTGGAGATATTGGTTTTCAAAATTTTTAAGGAGTCGAAAACTCACGGCTTTAATTATAAACATTGCCAAGCGGGTGATTAATTAAATAATGGTTTATTTTTTTCGAATGACAATTCAATACAATAATGACAGAAAGATAAATCAGAGTTTAATTAAACAGTTGCTAAGCAACGTTTATAAGTAAGGAGGTAAGTATTTATTGTACTGCGAATTCAATGATATAAATCAATGTGATGTTCTTTTGATAGAGAGAGAACAATTTGTGCGTGAATCATTGACATAGTGACAGGAAAGAGTTCAGGCACTGGCTTTTATATGTGTAAGCACTGCCGATTTCCAAACTCCGTATTGCTAACGAGAATTTTTCGATAGAAAACACTAAAAAACTTTTAAATCGCCTGATCCGGGGTTTTGAATCCAGGACCTCACGATATGTAGCTTCATAGCTAGCTGAGCTAACAATGATATAACTTTTTTGCTTCACTTACTTACGTACTTTGTACAGCTCTAAGGTATCATCTTCATTTCATTAATATAAAATATTGTTGTTTTTGTTTGAACGAAAACTTGCTTCTATTTTCAAATTATATTTTATATTTGAAAAGAAATTAAAATTAAGTACCAATAATTCAACAATAACAATTTTACTTTAATAGGTTATGTATCATAATATTATTTTCTATTCCAAATATAAACTCTGACCTTTGTCACGTGGCTTTTGAAGTACACCCTTTCGTGGCTTTACGTGTATTTTAAAAATATGCCCATAATCAAATGTTGCATAACAAGCATTGTAAAGCCAAATTGAAATCAGATAATCATGAAAACCGCCAAATTTACAGTACAATTACCTCATTGCGCTGTGGTTTGACGTGAACGTTTGTTGTGCGTTATTGGGCTGCAATCGGCCTTACCTTCGATTTACCAATGATTACAATGCTAGTGGAAATACTTTTAAATTATTTATTTAAGTATTTTTATTGAACAAAACGAGCAGCATATTCTGTCTGTAAAAAGGAGAGGTGGCCTTAGTCCAGCGGTGGGATATTTAGAAGCAGTTACTTATTTAATGAATTGCTTAATTTTCATTTCTTAGTTATGTGTAATGTGTATTTGCACATACACAACAAATAACTGTTAAAGTTACAGATATTATAAGTCTCATAATTAAATATATATAACTTGCTTGTATCTTATTTTGTTATCCCTTTATCTCCGAGACGCTTTAATTTATTATGTAATGTCATCAACCCAAACGACGTCTTGAAGATATTGTTCCTAATAAGATCACTTTAAATCTTTTTTTATATGCATTGTTCGTTGCTGTGTAAGGAGTTTGTTCAATTTCGTGTAAATATTAACTTGCCTCGTGTACATGATTATATTTAATGGTGCGTTTATGTGACTGTGACTGTGACAATCTTATTTTGTACATAATTATACAACGTTTTTAATTAATGTATTATATTAAATTTCACAAAACGTAATTACTTCATTGTACTGTGGTTTGACATGTTCATAGTTTGGCACCCAATGTGGGACCGCAAACAAACGTGCCGTTAGTTGACAACGCCGGATATAATTTGGAGACAAGCAAAATAATTAAATTTAAGCTACTTATATCATATGGTTCTTAATTAAAAATAATTATAAATGAGAAAATGTACATGACTTTATATATTAAACACTAAATGGTTAATCCTTTTTTCTATATACAATTACTTCTAGAATGCTTTTCATTAAACCAAAAAAGTAATTATCAAATTACATTTTATATTATAATTATATTTTATATACTAAGTTAATCAAATCAAAGAACTGGCAAAAGTAACAACTATTTTGATCAAAAAAATATGTTGGGCCCAAAGTGGGGCCTTGAGATTTATTTCTTAGCAACAAAAAATATTAAAATGAGCACTATAATTTACTAAACACACTTTTATTTATATCTATAGTGTAAAATGTATTTAAGATGAAAATGGCTTGATAAATGACAAGATGAAAACTGTACCTTTCCAATACTATTTTTTTGGACAATTCACATATTACATTCATCAAGTAAGCTATATTTACTTATACAGTAAAAATGTTCTTTAAATAACTAATTCCGATTATAATTAAATATCATTAAAATAATGATTCTCAGCCCCTAATTATAGTGAGTTTTTGTTTGTTTCTACACGATACAAGAACCGAATGAATTGTGTACAAATTTTATTTTTTCCTTGATTTTCGAAGAATGCCATTGCGCTCATGAAACAAACAATATATATCTAGAAAAATATTTTGGTTATAATTAATTCATGATGTTAAAAAGGATTTAACATTTACTGTATTAAAGACAAAGATACAATTTAAGAAGTAACTATTTATTTAGAAAATAAAGAAAAGAATAATAAAGAAATACATCGCCATGAAATT
The DNA here is from genome assembly GCF_905147045.1 of Nymphalis io. Classification (NCBI taxonomy): domain Eukaryota; kingdom Metazoa; phylum Arthropoda; class Insecta; order Lepidoptera; family Nymphalidae; genus Nymphalis; species Nymphalis io. Next base: position 2,691,863 of record NC_065909.1, read on the forward strand.
GTCACCTCGAAAATGTTCTCAGATCTCTAGCGACTTGAAATGGATTTGAAGGTATAAGCTCGGAATCCCTTCTTGTACCAGGACAGGATTCACCAGAATTTCTGAATAATAAATCAAGATGTCTTACGTAATACAAAGAAATGTCTAAAGATAGTTATCACATATTCTACCGCCGGACAATACCCTGTACTATAATTGTTGTGATTCGGTTTGAAGGGTGAGTGAATGAGCGAGTGAACTACTATGAGTGAACTACTATGAGTGAACTACAGGCACAAGGAGTATAACATCTTATTTCAAAAGTTAGTGGAAGATATATTTGGGGTCGTTAATATTTATAACTGTGTCTATGGACAGCGTTGAGACTTGTTTACCACCTGATTCCTTATTTGCCCGTCCATCTTCCCTATTTGCTACAGTGCTTGTCAAAGCTCACTTTAATAAACTACATATGTATTTTGTGATTTTGATTTATTTGTCATGTTTTCTGTTTAAAAAATTTAAACAGAAAACTAAGTAGAAAAGTTTCTTTCGGAACACTAATGTGTAGAAAGACGTGGCCGTTCCGGGATATCTATAAAAAAATACGACACAGCTTGTAACATTTAACCTTAAAAAGAGATGTTTCAAATTAATTAAAAAATAAAATAGGATGTTGTAACAACTCTATGTATATATACGAATCACTATTGGTTGTTGGGTTGATTAAAGGGTACGGTTAGTTGACCCACATGCAGGGAAATGAGGAGGGGAGTCGTAATTGTGGGTGAAGGAATTGGTAATGATCCCTTTGTTCAGCAAAACGAAATTTCATTTGAATTATTATTTTACAATAAAATCCCTTAGCTTTTAAAATTCAAGGCAACGTATTGTTTATATGTTATTTCTATTATATAGCACTTATTATTATATATTTATGGAACTCGTTACATAAAAATAGCTTTTACAACTTCGATATTATGAGGTGAAACAGTTCTTTGTTTACTACGAATATCAATAAGGCTATGCTGTAAGAATAAAATAGTCTAACCGCAGAAAAGTTAGTGAAATGACAGAAAGTGATATGCGAAATTTACTATAATAATTATAACAGCATCAAAGCAGTATATCACCATAAGTTGGTTGTCAATATTTCATGGGTGAGTAATGAAGTGAGTTCTTCGGGCTGGAAGCTTCTTCAAGATAAAATGTATAAGTAAGATTCCAAATTGTCTTCTGTACGGATAAAAATTAACAATATTCACTTGTTTTTTAATAACTATATTAAGTTTATACTTTATGGCTTCTGTATGAATTTGCTGGTGGTAGGGCTAAGGGTAGGGTGCAAGCTCGTCTGGGTAGGTACCACCCACTCATCAGATATTACAGCAGTAATTGGTATTGTTGTGTTCCGGTTTGAAGGTTGAGTAAGCCAATGTAATTATAGGCACAAGAGACGCAACACCTTAGTTCCCAAGGTTGTTGGCGCATTGGCGATGTAAGCAATGGTTAAAATTTCTTACAATTTCTTATAATGTATATGGATGTTGGTGACCACTTACCATCAGGTAGCAGATATGCTCGTCCGCCTACCTATACTATAAAAAAAAAAACTAAAAATGAATACATTCACAGCTTAATATTAATATAAATCCTCATAAAGAAAGAAAACTCGTTATAGAAATGTCACGCTCTAATTCAACCGTGTTTTTATAATATAACACTTAAAATTTTCGAAATTACTATAATAACATTACACGGCGATACAAAGATTCGATAAAAATTTTGATTTATCACGAAATAAGGTTATTTGACAAGCATTAACAATTTTCTTTCACGGACATTCAATTATAAATTTAATAATATGCGGCTTATCAAATACTTTACCTTGCTTTTATTTTTGTCTATGTTAAATATGAAATTAAAACAATTAAGCTTCATTTTATTTATAAAATAAGAGATTTACAAGATTACATATAATTCTAAAATATTAAATATTTTTGTATATATTTTTTTTTATTATACTATAGTATAGTAAGAAATTTTAACCATTGCTTACATCGCCAATGCGCCGCTTGGGATCTAAGATGTTATGTCCCTTGTGCCTGTAATTACACTGGCTTACTCACCCTTAAAACCAAAACACAACAATACTAAGTACAGCTGTTTTGCGGTAGAATATCTGATGAGTGGGAGGTATCTACCCAGGCGAGCTTGCCCAAAGCCCTACCACCAGTAGAGTGCTAAGTTTAAATACTGCTGATACGTATATAAAGACGAAATTTATGAATGTTGCAATTTGTTTTAATACTAAGTAAATTTTGTAAAATTGTATGTACATTACATGGATTTATTAAAATTATTTTCTGGTTTTAAACGTATGTTTTATTAGTCAGTAGTCTAATAGACTATTATTATTTTCTTATATATTTGCATATAAAGAAAACAGGGCTTAAATTTGGAATGGAATTTAATAAGTTATTAACTTTTGTAAGATTCAAAGAGTTTCTTGAACTCGGGTCAAAAATATAAAGGGAAATTTTATAATATTAGTAGGGTTATAAAACAACGGATATAGTTGAAATATTAATTCGAATGTCGTAAATCATGTCTGTTTTAAATATTTTTACGATTATGATAACATTGTATTGATTCAATTTGGATATAGTATTCATGTTCTAAGTTATGATTAAAAAACTGAATAATAAAATATATTCATATTCATGGAATCAAAGTTATCGGCTTGTGTGAAATTCCATACATTGTAAATGCGTCATAACTTTTTCAATCTCACTATACAAAATTGGCGCCAAAGATGGGACATTATTATTTTATAAGAATATTTTATGCGATAATAAGTTTTCGTTGTAAATATCTTTTATTTATATAGGTTTTATTACAAAGGAAAAAAGTATAATAATAATACGACAGAAATTATAACAGCTAGCAGGTTGCGTGCTTACAGCCCTTTGGGTTGACTTGGAAAGGGCTCCTTAATTGATAGCCCGAAATATTATAAGGCGTTTTATTCTGTACACTTCCATATTTCCTATAAACTTACACGCACATACTTGGGGTTTATTTTTAGCTTGGGGCTAAAAATAGAATTTCAACTAACAAATTATCTTGAAACATTAATGATAACTTAAAAATCTTTACTGAAAAATACTGGATTGTTATTAGTCAAACCAATATAAGTATGTGTCACTTATGCATGAAATACAGTTGTTAATATAGAAGAAGTAAAAAAATATATTTAAAATACCGAAATAATCAAAACGTTTTTTTTTTGTGCATGTGAAACTTTTATAATTAAATGTTATTGGTATGTACGTCCGCTATTTAAAATGAGACCAACAAACACTGGGATTGTTTGATTTTAACCTTCCTTTTAGCGTCAAATACTTTGTGTCGTTTGTATAATTATCTATGTAAGTTTGTATTTACAAAAGAAAGATAGTATCCGTAGTATATCAGTTGTCTGGTTTCCACAGCACAAGCTCTGCTTAATTTGGGATCCGACCCCATGTGTGAATAATGTCGCAGGATATTATTATGAAATCTAAAGCCATACATATATGTTTGTCCAACATTGTCATCGACCCAGCTTGCAACTGTTGGGTTCGATGCTTCTCTGAGCCACCTCTCCATTACTAACTAAATTTAAATAGTATCACTTCGTCTAGCCAAAAATTTCAAATTAATTTTCAAGCAGTTAGTCAGTTAGGTCAAAATGAAAGTCACAAGGCATGTCGACGTCACAGGCACTGCTTATGTAAAATATATCAGGTAAAATTGTATATTATTAACATAATTTAAGTTATTTTGTTAAGAAAAACCTGAATATATTCTGTCTCAATAGGTGAATTTCCATAACCTGACACGATTAAATGAATATTTAGGCATATTGCTTCATTATATTCAAATACGTCTGGGATGAAACAGCGGTCGTTAGGGAACTTTGAATAATTCAAGAAAAGAAATTGCTGATATTTTTATTCGACTACGTCGTAAAATGTTATTATTATTGTGTAGTTATTTATATTATAGTTAAATTTTCATGTCCTAATTTTTTTATTATAAATTACGTAGGTGGATGAGCAAATGGGCCACTCGATGGTAAGTGGTCAGCAACGCCCATCGACATTGAATGTATGAAATATTAACGATCCATTACATCGACAATGCGACCTTGGAAACAAAGAGGTTATTCCCTTGTAAAAAATACTAAGTATTACTATTTGGTGGTAGAATATCTAATAAGCAGTACCACCTATACTTACCCAGACAGCTAATTAAAAAACGAAGGCAAACACAGTTACCATAACAGCCTGTATATATCCCACTCCTGGACTAAAGGGTCTTCCCATCTTGAAGGGACGTTTTGGAACTTATTCCATCATGCTGTTTCAATGCTGTCTTGGTGGATATACGTGTGTTATCAGTCAACTCATACAGATTTCTTCACAGCCGAGCAATTCATGAATTATACACAAATAAAACACATGAAAATTCAGTAGCACATGAAAGCCTAGGTCCACAATCTTTGGTTAAAAATGATATGATTAAAAACTAGACCAAAAGGTGATTTTGAAATATTGTCTATTCTTATGCCTGATCTTATTTTCAAAACAATTGTATTACGAAATTATTACAGAGCACGAAGGAAAGAATTGAATTGTATCATGTAGTTGAATTAAACTTAAAATGTCGTTGTCTTACAAAGGATATTTTTCAAAAGACATTCTTTATATATTTCATGACAGCTACGCTCCGTATGTTCTTGAGATCCAATATAACGAGCTATTCATTGGGAATGAGATTTTTAATACTTTTTTTAATACGTCTTTAGCTAGACAAAAGTAAAATTTTTAAGTCCACAAAAAGGAGTTTCTCTCTGTTTAATATTTAATTATTATATTATTAAATGTTTATCGAACAACGAGGCGCACTTTTATCAAAAACATATTTGACGTTAACGAATTAAAAAAAATCGAAGATTTTTTTTATATTTTTCTACTAAATTTCTGTAGTTTGGTATTATGTACTTTAGGAAACTCCATTGATTTTTCACAGCGACTTTGGAGTCATTTCCTATAGAGCCAGTTTTACTTATATTTTTGACAATCATTAAACAAGTGTAATGGAATAAATAAGTTCCCTATTCTTCATTTTCTCCCCCCTTTAATAATGCTACAGGGCGTTTGGAAGAGATCGTTACGACTGATAAGGGCACGCTTGCATACTTTATATTTAATTGATTACATATTTTTATAACACAAGTTTAGTATCATGTATGCAACACTATATAAGCAAATTAAGTAATTTATGAAACGATTTGAACAATTATTTTTGTGTCTGGGTATATATATATAGTATACTAGAATTTGGAGGGTATATTTTGAAAAAAATAGAGAATGTTTTAGGCTCGAATTTTATTTGAAACCGTTTTTATTTTGTAAATAGATAATTATTTATTTTGCTTTTTAAAGCAATAAAGATGGCTATGGTGTCTGTTTAAAAATTTAATTAGTTATTACCTTTTGTTTCTGTTTTTGTTTTTTATTTAAATAATTCTTAATTCTGTTTTAATTTTTTTTTTATTTGTATATTTTGTTACCTTGTTCTTTTTGTAAATATGTTTGAGAATGGTGTGTTCTGTAATCGGTTGTGCATAGTTAGCTTTAAGTTAATGTAAAGCGTGTTTTGAATGAGTTTTATGTACAAATGTCGGAGATCCAAATAAATAAATAAATATAGAAAGTCACATCTGTCCATAGTCGCGAATTATAATTTTAAAATATAGAACCATTTCTTATACTATTCATGTCAAAAAATGAGATGAAAGTCGTATTTCATGTCTGTAACTACGCATTCGCCCTTCAAAATGGAAATCGCCAATACAAAGTACTGTCGTTTGTCAGTCTTAAAAATCATAATTAGAAAGATCGATAGTAAAATCAGTAGAAGTACTTCAAAAAATACCACTATCGGGAAGGGATTACCGCTTCATTAGGAATATAATTGAACCACAAATATTTACGTACAATTAATTTAAATATAATAATAACATGATTACTATCTGTGTTCAAACGCATATGGAAACTCTAGATCCATTTGCATTAAGCTGTCCAGCCGACTAATAGCATTTACAGATTGCTGTTCTGCGTTTTGAATGGTGTTATGCAAAGTTAATCGAAATCGCGTTGTGTTCAACATTAAATATCCACAAGGGAAAGCTGAGATCACCCAGTGGATAGAAGATCTGTTTAATTGTGTTTTGCCTTTTATAATTGCCTGAAATCTTTAAAATATTCATTAAAGTTTGAAACGAGTACATTCAAGCCAAATTGAATATGCTCCAAGCCTTCTTCAACAAGAAACCCGGGATCGCTAAACGAGATTTCTCTTGCCTCCTGAGGAGTGCTCTCTTGACCAACGAGAAGAGCCACACTGGTGGAGCCACGGTTGCGTTTACCAAAAACATTCCGCAGTTCCAATCCGTGGTGAGGATGACTAACGCAGGGGTTTTGGATGATAAGAACTTCTGCGGTTTAATTCAGAATATTCTCTATACGTGTATTTTCAGAAAAAGCCCAGCTTTTACAAAGGAAAAATAATTATAACTAAATATCACTAGAGACCAGCGAAGCTTGGTTGCCCAGGTATTCTAATAATATTATACATACATTATATATAAAAATAGGTCCTTACTAGCACAACACTCTACATTTTAAAGAATTAATTTGAATGTATATTTACCACAGGATCGAAATGTAGATTCTATCAAGAAGAACAAGAATGACATTCAGTACATACTCTATATATATTTATATTATGTTTATTTTATATTTTCGAGCAAATGAATTTACATAATCAACTACCTATATACAAATTATTCTCACTTTCAACGAGTTCTCATCTCTAATATAATCTCTTTCTATATATATATATATAAGGTTTTAATTTCATAAATAAATGGCAGTGTAAATAAATCCTTGTGATTTTTATTAGGAATATATTTAATTAAGAAAAGAATATCTCATGGGTGATCTTTAATTAATTTATTGCAACGATTCTTTGGTATTATTTTGATCGTACATACATACATCTATACTTTTTTTTTTAGAATAGGGAAGCGGACGAGCATAAGGGCCACCTGATGGTCACCAAACGCCCTTAGACATTGGCATTGTAAGAAATGTCAACCATCGCTTATAGCCAATGCGCCACCAATCTTGGGAACTAAGATTTTATGTCCCTTGTGCCTGTAATTACTGGATCACTCACCCCTCAAACCGGAACACAACAATATCAAGTATTGCTGTTTTGCGGTAGAATATCTGATGAGTGGGTGGTACCTACCCAGACGAGCTTGCACAAAGCCCTACTACCAGTATTAATGTAAATATTATTAGTATTACCCTGAAAAACAAAAATCAATATTTATCGCCTCGCCTAGTTATGTAGTACCCATACATGTATATATCGTATAGTATCGTATGTGTTTTCCTATTCAAGTTTATAACATACGCTGACAAAGGTCCGTTAGTCGACCGTTCGTGGATGGGCTATAAAAAACAATTTTATAACCTTAACGCTTCGGATACAAAAGGCGGAGTTTACGTGTCCGACTTTACGATGTTTTTTGAAGTGTATTGGGATAGTATAAAGAGAAATAATGGTGTTGGAAAATTTGTAGACGATTCAAGGACAACAAAGGACAAGGACCGCAGGCTTTTGAATTTGTGTTCATGTATTGATTGGTAGGGCTTTGTACAATCGCAGTTAAAAGTGCAATTTATAACAGCCTTTATAACAGGCAACAGTAAGATATCATATAATTTTCTTTTAATGTGAATATATATTGTGAATTGACAATAATTGCATTCATGACATTGCTTAATTTAAATTTATTTTTAATTTAATTTAATGGAATTTAATTTAATTTATTGTGATTTAATCTAATTTTATTTTATATATTTGATTTAGTCTAATTTATTATAATTTAATGTGATTGATTCTTTTGTTTAGTGTGAATTTGAATTGATTTGATTTAATTCAGATTTTTATTATTGTAATTTTTGTCTTTTTACTATTTATTTGTGTTTATGTTCCCATGTATATATGTTTGGTCAAAATAAATGATTTTATTATTATTATTTTTAATAATCTGCTACTATTCATATACCACCCCTATCATACATTCTAACGCCCAATATCAATACTGTTAGTATTGTTGTGTTCGCGTCACGCGATATTTTCGTCGTTCTACTCAGTCAGAAACTAATACATTACATTCAACCTCTTATATCACTATATAAAGGAGATCAGACAGATATTCACTCACATTATACTGAAGAATATTCACTCGAGACTTCAAAAAAGTTATCATATGAAGCTATATTTAAAAAAAACGTGCTGAGGTCACACTTGTTTGATTTTAGAACGGTATAAAAATTATAAACTTAAAATAACAGTCTATAAATGTACAGTCATACAAAAGTTGGGAAAAGATCTCCGCTCCTTTTTGAGGAGATAGTTTGGATTCCAAGCTGATCTAATGACTAATTATAGGATTCCAATGATCTGCGAGTTTGTGAAAAATACATGTGACTTTGCATCCGACCCGTGCAAGTATAAATAAGTAAGTATACATAAAAATTAAGCATTGGAAAGAACAGCAGTTCTTGCCTAGGTTTTAACCCGCAATCTTCGTTTAAAGTTCACTTTTCTAGCCCAGTGGCTATGGCTCAGTAGCCATCTTGGGTCCAAAGCTTACACGTTATCGTTGTCAATTGTATAAAAAGACATGTGTTACCTAACAAGCAACTTACATGAGAGAGAAGCCGCGGGTGGAAACTTCAAATTTAGGATAATGACGTGAAAGCGTTACAAAGAAATTTATAAACAAATTTTCCCATTTATATTAAAAATTACAATCCATCCCTATATAACTGAAAAATAGGACCACTTAATATGTATAATAATACCCATATAATGACCAAAAGTGTATCATATATTTCGAAAATATAATGGAGAATGAAAATATAGATAGCACACGATGTAAAAAGGGTTCGTAAGCATAAAGGAACCCCCCGGACGTCCCTAATGTGTCACAGGTGGTCAGTCTCAAAAAATTACGACCCTTATTTCGACGTCATTGTTATTTTATTGTTAATAATAAAAAATATTCTCATAATTTACAAATTTGTCGACACACTCGTACGTTATTCAATTTCGCATAACGAAATGATTTTTTTTTTATTTCATTTTTACGTCAGTGTGTACGTAACTTAATTGCGCTCGAAAAATATTTTATTTAGAACTAATTTGTTAGCTCGACTTCGTTTGAATTTTAGGTGAGGTTCATGCGGTAACGCTACGCTGTTGGTGTCGTCTCGTAATGGCGCAATGGGTTTTTTCTATCTCTCTCTTCTCTTTCTATTTCTATCAAAATCATAATTAAAATACTTACTTGAAATATTCTTTATTAATATAAACTCATAAAAGCACTTTTGAACCTCTTGAGACATTTTGCAATATTAATATTAAACGTAAAGCTACCATCGGTTCGGAATTTAGATTCTACCGAGAACTGGTCAGAAACTCAAGTCTTCTAAAAACTTACTTGTATGTCACTGTCTAGCTATAAACCCCAATATTAATGTTAATATTGGGGTTTGGTTGTTTCGTGGGTTACCACCCACTCATAAGATATTCTACCGTAAAACGGCAGTACTTAGTATTGTTGTGTTCTGGTTTGAAGGGTGAGTGAGCCAGTGAAATTAGAGGCACAAGGGACATAATCTTAGTTCCTAAAGTTGGTGGCGCATTGGCGATTTAGGTGATGTTTAACATTTCTTACACTGCCAATGTCTATGGGCGTTGGTGACCACATACCATCAGGTGGCCCTATGCTCGTTTGCCTACATATTCTATATAAAAAATAGGATAGAACTAAATATGAAGTTAGAATAATTTCAAATATGTCTATTATACATACACAATAATTGTCACAGACGCCGTTGATAATTAACATGATACGCAAAACGATTAATACACTTGGAGCCATTAGCAGGTGAGTTAATTAGTTCTCTATATAGAAATAATTACCGAATAATTGGTAATTATAATTGGATTATAATACTGATGCATAATTGTTATTGAGATAATTGTTTTATGTGAAATATCTATTGGCGCGCTTGGTGGGGGGGGGACTTGTATACCGTGACGACAAACGGCATGTTACCACGATAAGATCAGATGAAATATCATGGTTATAGTACTTTGTACCCAGACGGGTATGTACCACCCACTCATCAGATATTCTACCGCTAATATCTTAGTTTCCAAGGCTTATGACGCATTGTCGATGTAAGGAATGGTTGATATTTCTTATATCGCCAATGTCTATGGTGGTGACCACTTATCAGACCGCATACCTATTTTATAAAAAAAAAAATGTTCTGTATAAACATCAACGAATACTGACTGACTGACATATCAACTCAAAGCCTAAATTACTGGGTCTAGGAAAATTAGTTCCTTTTATTCATCAGGTTAGCACTAAGGAAGCGTTTTTGAAAATATAACTGTAAATATTTTTTATATGAAAAGTCTTCATTTCTAGAGAAAGAGATATTTTATTAGATTTTTACTGGTGTTAGAGCTTTGTGCAAGTTCGTCTGGGTAGGTACCACCCGCTCATCAAATATTCTACCGCAAAACAGCAGAATTTGGTATTGTTGTGTTCCGGTTTGAGGGGTGTGTAAGCTAGTGTAATTACAGGCACAAGGCACATAACATCTTAGTTCCCAAGGTTAGTGGCGCATTAGTGATGTAAGCGATGGCTAACATTTCTTACAATACGAATGTCTATTTGCGTTGGTGACCACTTACCATCAGGTGCCCCATATGCTCGTCCGCCTTCCTATTCTATAAAAAAAGATATGGAAATTGACGCGAGTGAGACCACGGGTAAAACGCTATATATACTTGTATTATATATACGGAAACTATACAATTTAAAATCAAAACATACCCCTGAGAGTTAGTAGTAAATAAAATGTTTCTCTGTTAAATATAGCTTTACTTTAGTTGGAGTGTCTTACTAAAGCTGGTTATACAGCTGATGCAGCACTAAGTATTGCGATATTCGTTGACGTCATATTCATTTCATATAGTCTTAACTTTGTTCTCAATGTGTGTTCTCAGTTTTTGTAATGCAGATAATTATATATTTAAAAAAAGAATACTAGAAATGCCAGTTTTTAATTAATGATATTCCTATTTACCCCTCCAATTAAGCGTACAGATGGTGTTAGGAGTCATGATGCTCCAAGTGCTTAGAATCGAACTCCGTAAACATTGTGCTATTGACGCTTCAAACTGCATTTTTTATCTAAATCTGTTAATTTCGCAGTACTGCGTTGAGAGTTATATTGATAATTAATTTTAGAAGTTATTTATCTATTCGTAATCTGTCGGTAGATACTGATGCTGCAAGGAGTGTATATAATACTTTATATTAGACAAAGTAATTTAAAGTATCGACGGCGGTAGAATAACTAATTCAAAGTATTAATTGAAAGCGGTACAGTCGCTCCGGGTCCTAATTGGCACAGAGGTTTTCCATTGGCGTACAGCGTGGAAATGCGGCCTGCATTGGGCAGCTTTGCCGCGAGTGGGAATCGGGAGGGACTATTTTAAATTTGATTTAAAAAAGCTCATTAATCAAAATTACATAGCACACACATGTAACATTAATATGATAATATAATCATTTGAAACAAAATCCGCATAAACATGTTTTTATGCGTTAAAATTTTGATTGTGAGATATATATAAGTACAGATAAAAACAATTTTTTTTGTTTACTATTTACTATTTAGTAACTATCTTTTTCAATGGCTCCCTTCACAATGAACGAAAGGTTCCTCCTTCTACTGCTCACTCTTTCACACCATACATGTTATCTCACTCGAATCCGATTACATTATAAATATTATAACTTACGAACGCTTCGCAATTGCTGGACGGGATGTATATTAATATTCTAAATGTATTTTCATATGCATGCAAAGCACTTTTCATACCGGTTTCATACCTATTGTTTGACGACATATTTTGTTTTACCGCGGTTATTGTTTCAAGCGTGATGTTAATGGGTTTGTGTACAAAATATATATTTGTTATAGTTTTCTCTTGTTTCCTGCTTTTATAAATATTATCGTGTGGTGAAATAATATGATATGGTATGGTGTTTTTATAAATATTATATGGTGTATGTAATATAAATGTTTTGTAATAATTTTAAATTAAATCGTGATGAGAGACTTCTTTCTCTTTCTTATTATTGTGTATTGTATATTACATACAAATCAGACGAGATAAATATAGTTAAGTTCACACCTACTTATTTTAAAGCCTTACACGATCGTACCATCCATACCACGTCGATGTCTGGAAATCCACAACAGCGTGATTTTCGTTAGATATTACGATAATCGTTAGATATTTTTACTAACACATATAAAAAAATATTTGTTTATTCTCTTTATTTTATACATAACATGAAAAATATTCATAAAATATTCGTAAATATATTTATTATCTATTATAATACACGTACAAAGGCGGACTTATCCCAAAAAGGGATCTCTTCAACTCAACCATAGAATACTGTGTGAAATTAATTGTCTATAAATTTAATAATCAAAACACATGTGTACAACAAATACATCAGTAATCAGTTACAGCCTGTTAATGTCCCACTGCTGGGCTAAGCCTTTTTGAGGAGAAGATTTAGAACTTATTCCACCACGCTGCTCCAATGCGGGTTGGTAGAATACACATGTGACATAATTTCAATGAAATTAGACACATGCAGGTTTCCTCACGATGTTTTCCTTCAACGTCAAGCACGAGATGAATTATAATCACAAATTAAGCACATGAAAATTCAGTGGTGCTTACCCGGGTTTGAACCCACGATCATCGGATAAGATTCACGCGTTCATGTTGTATATACATAGTATATACAAACAAAGTAAATATATACTCTAAAAATGTGTAAAATTATGTCTCAGATCCATATAGGAATACGTTTATATGTTTTTATCATTAATATACTTCTCTATATATATTGTATTGTATTGTATATTATGTAATGCACTTGCCTGATGCGAGCATCTTAATGAAGGGTTGTCTGAAAGACTACATCAGTGACAGCACCTCTCGCATGCTTTTATTTATTATTATTATTGATATAAATATTCTTAATTTTTTTCTGTTATAGTCTTTCCTATGCCTGTGCGTGCAATATATATTTTGATAATTTTAATATATCTTATTCCATTTCTTGAAATAAAACCTCTTTACAAATTTAGAAGTTATATAAAAAATAAATTATAAAAAAAAACTAACAGATTTCCAAATTATAGAAAAACCCGTCTCAATTTTAGCTATCCTTAATTTTAGCTCTCGTTATTTGAAAGCCCTAAAAGCAGATTAAGAGGGAGGTCCTAAAAGGGATTAACATTATGACGTAAATCCAAGCGAGCCCCGCTCAGTATTTAAGATGCTAAATTATTATATAGCCTAGTAACAGCCTGTTAATATCCCACTGCGGGGCTAAGGCCTCATCTCCCTTTTGAGGAGAAGGTTTGGAGCTTATTCCACCACGCTGCGCCAATGCGGGTTGGTAGAATACACATGTGGCAGAATTTCAATAAAATCAAACACATGCAGGTTTCATCACGATGTTTTCCTTCACCGTTAAGCACGAGATGAATTATAAACAAAAACTAAACACGTGAAAAAAAAAATTAGTGGTGCTTGCCCGGGTTTGAACCCACGATCATCGGTTAAGATTCACGCGTTCTAACCACTAGGCTATCTCGGCTATGGCTAGGCTATCGGCCATTATTATATGATGACACTATAATATTCGAACCACGATGGCTCAGTGGTTAGAAAACGTAAATCTTAATAAGTCATCTCCACTTCGAGTTTAAGCCCTGGAAAGCACAACTGATTCTTCATGTGTTTAATTTGCGTTTATTATTCAAGGTAAACATCAAATATAAATCTTCCACGTTTGTCGGTCAAACCGCATTAAAGCAACTAATAAGCTTTAAGCAAAGCTAAACATTTATATAATTTTACTTTTACTTTACTTTATCACAACCTCGCCCCCAATGCCGAGAGTAAAACTAACTTAATGATTGTTAGAAATTTGCAGACGAAACAATACCTGTTTTCTTAAAACATTTTGCAATCAAATGAATTGAACACTGTAACATTTATATAACGGTACGGAACGGGACCAACTTTTAAAATGTCAGTAGCGCAATGGTTTATGGGCCCTATGTAAGAGTCGCAGGTTGGATCCTTGGGCCGCCGTTTGCCGTCCCCACTCTTTACACGCTGAACCCTTAATTGGAGGGGGTAAATAGTAATATTAATAATTCCTTAAAAGAATATTGCTAATATTATTTTAATAAAAAATGAAGTAATTTAAAAAAACGTACGTCAAATAATTTTATTTACTTGCGAGTAAGAAAACTTAAAAAGTACGTCTTAGTATGAAATGTGATCAAAATTAACACATTTTTTTTAATTGTTTTATTTGGGAAACAAACAGTACATTATTTCTTTATGGAAAATGTATAAAATCTTTATTTTTTGTAGCTCACCCCGTTCAACCTACCATGGTATCTTTGTATGTAATTATTATATAAGCATTCGCATTTATATATATATATATATATATATATATATATATACATTTATTGTACACCTGGGACATTATATATTTAGATAAGGTTTTGCTTTTTAACTTATAAAGGTATATATAGGTCTTTCCTGAAAAAATCATCATCATTTAAACTAATTTTATATTACAGCTTAGATACTTTAACTTAAAGTTAAAATTAATGTAACGAAGTGTTTTTCTATTGTTTAACCTCTATATTACAGTATCATACGCTTACCAATTTCAGATATTAAATATTTAAATGCGAGACGGTGAAACAATTTACCGGAATAATTTTTCCACTGTTCGTCTTCCTTGGGAGCAATTTTCTTATATCATATATCACAATTTGCTAAATTTATCTTCGAATTTCTGATCGGTTGGTTGAACAAATTCATGTTATATAAACTTAACAATTTAGCTAATGGTGCTGTTTTTCTTAAGATGTTCTTAGGATTAGATTTCTTAAGTAGTTCATATTGAAACTTTTAATTGTATACATATTATACGATCGACTGTCTCGTTGGTCTAGTGGCTTGATGTAAGCCCGCAGATCTGAAGGTCCTGGGTTCAATTCCGAGGTCGGGCCAATAAAAAGTTATTGGGTTTTTCTATCAGAAAATTCTCAGTAGCAGCCCGGAGTTTGGAAGTTGGAAGTGTGTACACTCTCATGCCTCGGAAAGTACGTAAAGACGTTGGTCCTGCGCTGAGCTTTTTCCGGTCGTGTCGGATTGCCGTCCCATCAGATTATGAGAGCTAGGGAAAAGAGAGTGCACCTGTGTTTGCACACACGCTTGTGTATCTCTCTTGAGATTGACCGCCGTGGCCGAAAACGGTCTAGAGGAAATTATTATTATTTATATGATCGTTGAAAAAAGTAACTACTGAGTTTCTTATAGTTTTCGGTAGAATCTACATGCCAAACTATAGGTGACTTTATATTTATACAGTGAAATAACGATTCAAAAATCCCGATAACTTGATCCTTTGAACTTGAGCAAAGTATATTTTATAATTGGTTTTGATAAAGTAAACTCTTTTTTTAAACTTTATTTTGTCTTATGTTGTGTCTTAAGTTGTGAAGTCAATTAATCTTGCAAGCTAAAATAAAAGCGCTTCTTTATCCTATTGGGATGAAAATATGTTGGTTTTATTTCGATGACAAAGCATTTATCTAATAAGCAGGACCTGCCTCTATACCCATGATCGACAGTGCAGAAACATCGTTTCTATCAGGTTCATTTATTATGTATACCGTTCAGTTGTAACTACATTGAATTTTTTTTTGTAAATAAAGAACTATATATAATTTATTTTTTGTAATTAGGCAACACTCATACTCTTATTGATTTATATATAATCGTGTTGAATAAGAAACTCAAACTGACATAAAAAGATCTTGCCGTATTCTATTCCTAGAGATTAATTTTGGATTCGAAGTAGCAATAAATATTTTTACGGCGCACCCATATGTTTACATTCGCATCAGATCTTTGCCAAATAATAAAATCCGTGTTAGAGAATGAATGAATGAGTCATAAAAGCGATATTACCTTCAGAAACAGTCCCATTACTCGGGTGGTAATTTAAAACGAGATGGCACAGATTTCATTAGAAAATAAGCGAGTATAATTGGTATTTGTGGTACTTAGATCGATCGAGAAATCATTTTCGTATAATGTTTGGATATTTTCTTAAATTTGATTAAGATGACTGGCAAATGGAGCATCTGTTGGCAATTGGTCACCGTTCATAAAAATTGGCGCTGGGAGAAATATAAAGCATCCCTGACATCAACCTTGTTTGGCTGTAGAATTTTTTTTTTTACGTTATTGGCAGGACGAGCAAATGGGCCACCTAATGGTTACTGGTCACTACCGCCCATAGACACTGACGAGGTAAGAAATAATAACCATTCCTTACATCACCAATGCACCAACAACCGTGGTAACCGAGATGTTATGTCCCTTGTGCCTGTAGTTACACTGGCTCGCTCACCCTTCAAATCGGAACGCAACAAAACTAAGAGATGAATGGGTGGTACCCACCCAGGCGGGCCTGAACAAAGCCCTACCAACAGGTAATTTGACTTGAAGGTGGTACTTCCCTACGGTTCAGCTTGAAGCGGTGATTTATTTTGATTTTCAATCCTGTAATGGTCTGTCGTTTGCAGAATATTTTATTCGCTTCTCACAGAAATAAAAGAATGTTTTTACAAGACTTGAACGCATATTGGCTATCTCGTGGATCTGACGCGGCAATCTGCTCTTCGTAATTACCGTCAACACCAGTGACGTATTTAGAATACTTTTTCAATTTCTTTATGCTACTGGTTCAATGGCTAACTTCTACGGCTGGTGATCATGAGTTTTCAGATTTTAAGTTCGTCAGACATTCCCAGAATATTTTAAGGAATTATAAACATACTTATTATTGTTGTGTTCCGGTTTGAAGGGTGAGTAAGCCAGTGTAATTTCAGGCACAAGGGACGTATCATATGAGTTCCCAAGGTTGGTTGCAAGATGTAAGGGATGGTTAATATTTCTCACAGTGCTTATGTCTTTGGACGATGGTGACTTTTTTATTGAAAAAAGTGTGCTAACTCCATCTAATAATAATAATAATAATAATAAAAATATCCTGGGACATTACTCACACACGGCCATCTGATCCCAAACTAAGCAGAGCTTGTACGATGGAAACCAGACAAGTGATATACTACATATCGTTCTTTCCTTTTGTAAATACATACTTATATGGATAATTACACTCAGACTCAGGACAAACAGACATGTTCATGCACACAAATGTAATTCCTGGGTGGGAGTCGAACCCACAACCTTCGGCGTGAAAGGCAAGTATCTACCAACCTCGCCACTTGTAATGTTTACACTGATGTCAGTGTAGATTCTAACCAAAATAACAGGCAATAAAATCAGTAGTCTTTTATGACATGTAATTTAATTCCTATGTAGTTTGTAATTTTGTAACAAAATTCAATATAATAAGCCATTATTCCAGAAACATATCAATACTGATTTGACCTTTTGTCTTCTAATCACAATATTCTGTTCAAGAAATAATAAAATTTGATTACTTATATTTAAAAAAGGATTAGTAAGCTGAAGTCGCAGTGGGCTGGACACATATGTCACAGAACCGACGACCGTTGGAGTAGACGCGTTTTGGAGTGGAGACCACGCCAAACGTAGCGTAGGACGCCCTGTGGCAGGCAGCGGTTGGAGATTAAGAGCTGAAAATCGAGCTCAGTGGCGTGCCATTGGAGAGACCTATGTCCAGCAGCGGACGCGAAAAGGGTGATGATGATGATGATGATGATGATGATGATGATGATATTTAAAATATTCGTAGGTAAGAATACTGGCAAATGACGGCAAGTGGACACCATCACCGCATTGGCGCTGTAGGAAACAAGCCTTACATCATCTATGTTTGGCAGTAGATATTTTGATGCGTGTATGACGTCTCGAGATAATTCACCCGTTATAAAACTAAAATAGAATTATAACTCAACTAAACGGCTCTTTAACAAGAGAGGCGTTTACACAATTTTTTCGTTCACCGAAACAATAAACAATACAAAATGAACTTCACAATTTGTGATATATGATATAGGAAAATTGTTCCCAAGGAAGACGAACAATGGGAAAATTATACCGGGAAATTGTTTTACCGTCTAGCATTGAAGATATTTAATATTAGTAATGTCTCAGTAAGTTTCGGTATGCTATTTACGTATACACTTCCCATCTTTTTATACGATATTTTGTAAAGATTTAGAATGTTTTTATTTTTTATTTTAGAGGTGTTTTTGGCTAAGATATTTTTATATAAAGTCATTTGTTGGTGTTTTATTTCAAAACCACTATATATATATGAGTGAAATTATCCGCATTATAAGAATTGTAAGTTTTTTTAATGTTTTAAGTATATTCAAAATCAATTTTAAAATACTTTATTCAACATTCAAGTATTATACTTACTTATTGATAGTCAAACTAGAAACTACCGGTTCGGAAAAGAAACACCCACCCATGAGAAAAACCGGCGTAAGAAATTTAGCGGTTTTTTTATACGTTTCGTAGTATGAAAGTAGGTTGGTAGTCGTATTAGGTAGGTAGATCGGGATGTGGATTATGACTACTTTCATTCTTCCCCTATTGCTCGAGGGAAGGCGTTTTTTTATAGAATAGGAAGGCGGACGAGCATATAGGCCACCTGATGGTAAGTAATCACCAACGCCCTTAGACATTGACATTGTAAGAAATGTCAACCATCGCTTACATAGCTATCAACCTTGGGAACTTAGATTTTATGTCAATTGTGCCTGTAATTACACTGGCTCACTCACCCTTCAAACCGGAACACAACAATATCAAGTACTGCTGTTTTGCGGTAGAATGTATGATGAGTGGGTGGTACCTACCCAGACGAGCTTGCACAAAGCCCTACCACCAGTGAACAAAAACTACTTTAAAATAAACATATAATAAAATTTACTAAGTAATAACACAAAAATTTAATAATAATCTCATTACCTGAGTATATATCCCCCATTTTCCATGAATATATTTTATTTCAAGAAATATGTAAAGTTAAACAAAACGGAGTGAGTCTAAAAGCGTTTGTCCCGGTACCCTTTCTCTTGGTTTAAAATTTTCATTTTCATTAAAATTTCAAACGTCTAGAGCAAGACAGCGTTAACCTTTAGGGGGTATTTTTCAATTGCGGTTAAAAGTTAATTTCGTATGTCTATTATACTTATACGCTCGCCAGACTTTTTTATACTTTTAATGAATTAATTAAGGTGGTTTTTATTAATATATATTTAAGGTTAAACCTTGTTGCTTTAATTTTATTTAAAATATACTGGAAAACCGGTCACCTGATGGTGAGTGGTCGTCACCGCTTATTGAATTGCATTGTAAGCAATATTAATCTTCATTTTCTTCGCAACCGCGCCCGGTTCGAGAACTAAGACGTTATGTCCCTCGTACCTGTTATTACACTGGCACACTCACCATTCAAACTCGAACACAACGATACTAATTTCTATCAATGGAAAATTCAAAATATTCTTCTAATTAGCACGTATCTTTATATATTACATAAACAATATTGTCACGCTTGTAAAACATAAAAAAAACTTCGAATCGTATTAAGTTTCCTTGTATTTGAACGCAACTATGGAAAGCTTTTTGAAAAACGAAGCGGAAAATAGGTTGTAACGTCTTGTAAGAAATTATGTAAATGTCGAGGAAAATCTTTTAATTACAACCATTGTTTTGTTTCGACATAATAAAAAATATGAAAATATTTCGCTACGGAAGTGACGTATTTAATAATTTCAGTCTTTATTTAAAAATTAATGTACTTACATTATTTTCTCTTCTTTTTTTATCATAAGATTTCGCATATATTTATTAATTTATAAATAAATTTCGTGGTAAATAACATTGAATATAGGACTATTTAGATAACAAAAAAAAAAACGTAAAGCATGTGATATGATTTATCGAACCTATATTGCAACGGAATACCAGAATCTCGATAATTTTTTTTAACACTTAGATTGTGATACAGATAATAAACATGCAGGCAAAATAAAACAAGATTAAAACAAATTAAAAACGAGATACACCAAAAGCACGTACAACACGTCTTTGGTGATACACATGCAAGAAAAAAAAAGTTGCGGGAGTAATTATTGAGTGAACAGCCAAGTTCCGTTCAGAATCTGTGGTATCACAATAACAACGATTTAAAAGTCTACTTCCCGAATAAAGATAATATTGTCTTTGATTCGATATAATTTTTTTAAACATAATCTTTTAAAGAAATAATTTTATTCATAGTCTTATATTTAAGTCGTAACTATACATCAACCTTACTTCCTTCTGCATTCTCGACTTCAGAACCGATCAGAATTAAGCTTCACCGACTGTTCGGTAGCGTCAGGTCGGTCAGTTTAATAATATTATTATTAATAAATTCATCCGATAAATGGAGGTTCTCAAGATGCTTAACCTTAATAATGAAGAGGCTCATAAAATTCATTGGCAATTCTATCCGCTAGACCAGCTTGGTTATATGTATATGGTTTATTTCGAACTATAAATGCAAGATCGAAATACGATGAAAAATAAAACTAATTCAATGCTAATAGTATTAGAGTCAAACATTTTAGTTCGCCATCTCCTCAATCTAATAAAGATACAAAATCGAGACCGAGTTTCAGATAGAATTGCAGTAAATATACCAGTAGAGCGGTCGGACGGTGCTTCCTATCCGGACTTTGAGTTATCACACAGCATCGATTCGTCTTGATCAGTATTCGATACCGCACATAAAAAGTTATCGAAGGAATCATTTCAGTGTAAAACGAATTATAGAAAGAGCTAAAGATTTCCTCTTGGGATTGATTTATAAAATTTAATTTGTTAAATATCAACACAACTCTTACAAACTATATTCTTTTATTTTTATTTATTTAACACACACACAAAATCTATAGCTTAATATCTAAGATGTAATATTATTATTATTATTATTGACACTTTATTGCACCCAAACTTAAAACTAAAAATTACAATTTTTAAACAAAAAAAAGTTGCATGAGGCGCAATAGGCAATATTTATTTGCCTATTGATTATATTACCAATATTTAATCACATAAATTTATATTATTTCTAGCTAATTGCCGGTTGCGCACTGGTAGATAATAAGAAAAATGTATTTTGGATAGGATTTGCGTAAAATCCGTTCTTAGTGAGCGTCTACGTAATGGTATCGAATCGAGCGGATATTTTTGGTGAGTGGTATTTCCCTTATATAGTGACAGCCTGTTAATGTCCCACTGCTGGGCTAAGGCTTCCTCTCCCTTTTGAGGAGAAGATTTTGGAGCTAATTCCACCACGCTGCTTCAATACCTGTTGGTAGAATACATATGTGGCAGAATTTCAAAATTAGACACATGCAGGTTTCCTCACAATGTTTTCTTTCACCGTCAAGCACGAGATGAATTATAAACACAAATTAAGCACATCAAAATTCAGTGGTGCTTGCCCGGGTTTGAACCCACGATCATAGGTTAAGATTCACGCTTTCTAACCACTAGGCCGTCTCGGCTTTTGTCCCTTATATACATATATATAGATAAATCATTTTTTCCAACTAAATAATTCAACAATTATAAGGAGTGCGCTGTCGCCTAGAATACAGATTTTTGCCTATTTTAGAGACAGATGTTTTACCTATTGTAAAGTTACATGATATTTTCTTCTTGTCCTCACTTAAGATGTTCAACGTTCCACGTGTAATTCTCTGATTTTGGTTAATAAACATTATTGTTTATAATCTACTAGCAATGACCGCGGTGTCACCCGCGTATAACTTAAAAAAATCACTTAGAGCAGACTTATAATATTTCAATAAATACAATATTTAGTTTTATTTTCCTGAGATATTAGTATTTATTCGGTTTTTGCTGCACCCGGAGGGCAACAATTGGAATCATAAATGAGAAAAACATCATTTCCTTAAATCTATTCTGACATACTTGAATGTTTTCCCTGTGCTTTATTTATTGTGATTACAAACGATACCTTCACAGGAAATTGTGTCCTATTAAAACTAAAACGTAAATCTGTTGTTTTTTATCTACTTATTATCAACTAATCAACTAAATGGTTCATTTTTCGCCCAGAGAATCGGAATTGCGATTCAAAGGGGAAATGCAGCTAGCATTCTTGCCAACATCCACGCAGTCACGATTTGTACTATTTTGAAATATTTTTAATTTTTATTTGTATTTTTTATGCTTTACTTCACTTGTCAACTAACCAACTATGTATAAATTTAACAAAATCATGAAAAAAAATATACGCGGCAACGAAACGAAATACCTACCTAACCTTTAAACATTAACTTACAAAGCTATTAAAAAACTGAAAATAAATCCGTATGTATGTAGGAGTATTTTCAAACAACCTACTCAACTACCTTGAAATAATATGTCAAAACTATAAAAAGTACTAAAAACTGTCTATGGTCTTCTCTCGATATCTTTCATAAGAAATAATGTTTTATAAAAACGACTTTGCAAATAATGCATTATTTTAGAACAGAATTTGATTACCATACAAAGGGTTATATTCAACCTTAAAAGACAGACATATATCTTCGCATAGGCGAGTTAACCGACATATACCATAAGCATAAGCTGAACCCTTTTTTATATGATTGATCATATAGATCTGAGTTCAACTTATATTGGAGGAACAGTTTCATAGCAATTGTATCAAATAAAATAAATGTTCGACGCGATTCTTTAAATTGACATAACTTTATTATTTATGAACCGATTGAAATAAAACAAACACTAAATTTTAAGTGAAGTTAGCTTGTAGCTACATTAGTGAAAACGTCACTCAAATCCGTTTCTAAGATTAGCGTGCACAAACGCACAGACAAACAGACAAAAATTCTAACAATCTTTGTTTTGTTTTAAGCCCCCAATAATAGTTTTACTCATATATCTTCCATGTACAGACAGAGTTAAAATTTATTATATGTATAGATGGGCATCTATATCATCTTGCTTCGTCTCCGTCGCCACTCCCTACTCCCTTGTGTGTGTGTTTATATACTTCTCTACTATATATTATTGACGAGCCGGTTGTCGTGGTTGGTAGATGCTTGCCTATCACGCCGAAGGTTGTAGGTTTGATTCCCACCCAGGATGTCTGGTTTCCATAGCACAAGCTCTGTACAAGCTTAATTTGGGATCAGATGCCGTGTGTGAAAAATGTCCCAGGATATTATTATAACCATAAGAAAAAGATTTTTTTTCTATTAACGAAACTGTTTTTTTTTTTTTATTTTACTCCTCATTAATTTATTAATATTATTTTAATAAGCATTATTTTTAATGTTTGACATGAGCCAATCTGCTATGGTTGTATATTTTTTTATGTATAAGAAGCAGTCCTTTATGTATTAAATACATTTGTTTTCCTTTTCAAAATTCCTCAAGTAACATTTTAACTTCTTCCCGTTGATAATAAATTCAGCATCAATCTGACTGTCATTAGTTCAATATTTCACCCTTTTATCGTAAACAATTCCTTTTATTCGGCTCCCTTCCATCTTCACATCACGAATTCACTGATTTCCATCTCAAAGTGTTAATACTTCCTTTGTAAATCTGAAATGTATTGTTTTTTTATCATCACGCGAATCCACTAAAAGCTATCTACTGCTATAAAATATTTACTCGCATAATAATATTTATAAAGTTTTTTTAATTGAATTAACTGCAGAACCTGTTTGCTTGTTGTTAATCCGTAGTTTACCGCTAAATCTTATGCACATACAGTACAGTAATAGCCTGTTAATATCCCACTGCTGGGCTAAAGTCTCCTCTCCCTTTTGAGGAGAAGGCTTGGAACTTATTCCACCACGCTGCTCCAATGCGGAATGGTCGAATACTCATGTGGCAGAATTGTATTGAATTGAATTATAAATACAAATTAAGCACTTGAAAATTTAGTGGTGCTTGCCTGGGTTTGAACCCATAATCATCGGTTAAGATTCATGCGTTCTAACCACTCGCTATCTCGGCCTAGTGGTTAGAACGCGACTATACTAGGATATATATTCCTATTTTTTGACTGCCGTCAGTCTATAACTGAGGTTACAAACTCCAAAAATCTGGATTCAAATCCCGGGCTTGTCTTGTTCTATTGCCCATCGAATTTTGAGAATGAGTGAAAAGGTATATATCTGTGTTTATGCATACACTTGACTATTACACTCAGTTAGATAGCCTCTCACGAGTCGGATATAAAGCTTTCAGTGGAAACGTATCGTTAATACAGACTTGAATAAAAATACAAGAATAATTTCCCAAGTAACAGACGCAATAATCCAAAGAGAAATTACAAGAGACTTGCAAAAGTTTAAATAGATGAAAGAACGAAGGATCGCCAGTGAGGTTTTGTTTAATCGTTTTCTCTTGTTTTGTGATTTTCTTTTTAGCACTCTATTTACACCAGTTAGATTATGTAAAAAACGAAATTTATTATTATTTTCTCGATCTAATATTTAGTAAGAATGTAATTTATTATACATATTAATACTCATAGTTTTATTCTATTTTTAATTTTCTCTTCAATTTTCATACTCAAAGTTGTAATATTATGTATAAATATTTAGATTAGTATAGCTATTTTACTGGTAGGGCTTTGCGCAAGCTCGTCTGGGTAGGTAACACCCACTCATCAGATATTATAGCAGTAATGGGTATTGCCGTCTCCAGTTTGAAGGTGAGTCAGTGTAATTACAGGCAAAGGGACATAACTTAGTTCCCAAGATTGGTGGCGTGTTGGTGATGTAAGCGATGGTTAACATTTCTTACAATGCCAATGTCTATGCGCGTTGGTGACCACTTACCATCAGGTGGCCCATATGTTCGTCCGCCTTCCTATTTTATAAAAAAAAAACACCAGTAATGTTTTTTGACTCAGCTATAGTGAGCTTTTGACACAACATTTCATGTGATTGGCATTGTTTGTTTAGTATAATATTAAACGTGGTAATCAAAAAGTTCTAATTTACAAGTGATAGAAGGCTTTTTATGCAGCTATTCTTATAGTTTTGTTTATGTGTTATAAAATTTACAGTACTCGTGTCTCTTTTTAATTATTGCTTGAGTTTTGTTTCCGCTGCAACATAATCACTTCGACAAGTGTACTTTCTTTTTGATGTCAATTATACGACTTGCATGGACATTTTTAATGATGTTACCATAACGATGACTCTGTAATCAAATTAAAATGACAAGTGCTCACTTACACGTCATTGAAAAACAATCTTGATACTACTCAGAACATACTTTTTACAATCAAGATATAGTATAGGGTTTCGTCTTAAAATGCGTATTTTATGCGTATTTTTTAGGTTATTATAATAAAGGCTCTTATTATCTACAGTTGTGTCTTTAAGGTATTTAATTTCAGACATTATTTACTTTGCTTTTGACTGACTTCAGACAACCTTTTTTTTGTTTTCGCTTGAAAAACGCATTTACGCGTTTCCCCCACATGAAGTGGGGGATATGTGGGGCTCGCCGACGCTGAAGGCGCCGAAATACCCACTAAAAACCAGTGATACCCACACCGTCTTTTCGGGGGACGCCACGGGATCGCTTGCGCATACTACCGTGACCCCCCGACGGTAGGCTCACCTCTGTAGGCCTCCAAATTAAATGGGGTTGACTTTAGACAGCCTACCGTAAAGACGGGTACTTTAAGTTATAGCTTAAAATAAATTTTTTATTTATATAAAGTTCCAAAGATAACTAACATATATATCTAAATAAAGTTTATTAATGAATTTCATAAAATATCTTCGCAAATAACGTATAATTTTATACGAATCCATACTAGGTAAAAATAAATTTCTGCAAGCCTTTTCATTGTAAATTTTTTAGTACATAGATTTGATGTATCTCCAGAGCTATATACATGGCTATCCATGTATGTGCACAAAGTATTTACAAATTATTTTCATAAACCTTCTTCATTTATCGCTATTTCTATTAATGAAAACTGCATCAAAATCGGTTGAGTAGCTTAGAAAATGTAAGCGGAGATACAGACAGGGGTTGATAGTGACTTTGTTTTATACTATTTATAGAAAAAATTATAGTGAGAGTCCAATTGATTTTAACAACAATTTAAGAAAGAGGTTTGGTTTATATAAGTCCTATGTAACTCGGCATATTGTGGTCGTTAGTTATATGACTGATTATATTTTTATGAATCATATAAGAAATCGAACCAATTTATATTCAATATTCAGCGTTCGGTGCAGCTTTTAGGTATAAAAATAAGTCAGTTCTGCATTTTATAGCGGGTTCATGTTGAAGGGTGGCCATGACAGCTGCAATTTGTTACACGAGCTGGGACAGCGTGATGTTCTTATTACGGACTTACGTGACACACGGTTTGGAAGAACCATTTATAAGAAACTTCAATTTTCTTCTTTCTCCTCTTGAATCAGAGTGCTGGTATGAAGATGGAAGATAGAGACTACTAATCATTACCTATATGTACGTATCCGTAATAAACTAAAAGTGTATTTGTCCATACTTATCAGCGAACGTAAGTTTTTTTATTTGTTACACTTTCACATCTTAACTACTCAACTGCTTGTCATGAAATTTTGTATACACGTTGTGACGGGTATAGAAACAAACATAGGATACCTATAACAATAAACAAATAAATATGCAAATTAAATAATCGTTCTTTTCTTTGTAAGACCATTATATTCTACCTAAGTTCAAAGTAAGCAAAGTAAGTAAAGTTGGTTGCCTTTGCCCATAGACACTGGCTGTGCAAAAAGTATACGCCGAAATCGAAATGTTCTATCCCTTCAGCCTGGTATTATCCTGGCTCACTCGCATGGAACACATTAATGTATAATTTTAATGCTCACCGATAGATCAATTTGTGAGAATGATTACTTTAATGAGGCTGATAGTAACGGCCGTGTGTCCGACTTTATATCTTTATTCGTAGTACGAAGCTCTCGTTACGACAAAACCCCACACCACACAATTACTTTCAACTCGAAGAGTGACTTGTAAAACCGAACAGTGCTTTCATCGTAATACAAACGTAACACTGTGTCGAACATTGTATACAATGTTACAGGAAATGGAAAACACGATTGAGTATGTTGGACAATATTTATTTTTATGTTAAATAAATTTTGCACATGTGAAACCGTGCTTTTAACACAAACTTCAACTGCATTTGGATAGCCAGGTGGTAAATTCTATATATTTTTACGGACTGCCTAGTGGGACTTCTCATGTTAAGCCACCACTGCCCATACGCATTGGCATTGTAAGAACCATTAATCATCCCTTACAACATCAATGGGCTCCCAAATTTAGAAACTAAGATGCTTCGTATCGTATGCTTGTAGTTACACTGTTTCACGAATTTCAAACACAACAATACTAAGCATTGCTTCTAACCGTTGATGAATGGGTTGTATCTCTATGTATCTGTTCAATGTTTTTTCCAATATATTATTATTCATGGTCAATTTTATGGATTCGCAGTGAAAGCGAAATAACTACACCGGTTTTCTGTGATCTTTTTTTTCATATATTTTGGCGTGAAAAATAAGTCTAAATTCGTCACGTGACTAAAATTACAACTTAATACATTAAGTTGCATTACCTGTAACCGGTACATCTCCGTTGTAATTTTTTGAGTTTATTCCATTCATTTGTATTCGGTGCAATGAACTGCATGAATAAATTTTGGCAGACATATAATCGGCCAGCCTAAGCTCACCAGTCTTCCCTGGTAAGGCTTTTGGTGTTTTGTTTCCCTGATACAGTTACGTACGTACGTGATATTTTGATGGGTACGCTCAACAAAAACTCATTTAATCGCCTACTTGGGTATCAAGAAAGGTTAAAATTATTCTATTCAAATAATTTTGTAGAAGAACAAACATTATTCAAAAAGAACATTTAATATGTTACGCTGATAATGAAGTACAACCGCAATGATGAAGTTCATTAATTTATAGAAGTTTACGAAAAATTGTTGCCAAAACATAAAAAATAATGAAGTACATTTATTACTTAAAATATGCAAAGAACATTACAGAGTAAAGTGACTTTATACCTTGTACTCGAAATAATTACCGGATTTCGTGATATTAAGGTCAAACCCAACCTGCCTAACACAGAATACAGGACGTAGAAGAAGTATGTGTTAAGATCATCATGACGCTTATAAATCTTTCGATGATGTTGTTTTTTATAGTATAGGTAGGGGGACGAGCATATGGGTCACCTGATGGTAAGTGGTCACCAACGCCCATAGTGCCACCAACCTTGGAACTAAGATGTTATGTCCCTTGTGCCTGTAATTACACTGCCTCACTCACTCTTCAAACCGGAACACAACAATACCAAGTAAAAAGAATAGTGTAACTACTAATTATAAGTTAACACCATTTATAATTAAACATAATTAATCTCGTACTCGGTGGCGTGGAGCAGCGTGGTGGAATAAGCTTCTAAGCTTCTCCTCAAAAAGGAGAGGAGGCCTTAGCCCAGCAATGGGATATATTTAGTCTGTTACATTACTTTAATTTACTTTAAATATATATGTTCAAGTCGCGCTATTCCTGAGTGACTGATTTGATTCCTACTAATGTAATAAGTTATATTTCCGGATCCAAAAGTATTATTACATTCTAATATATGAAGTTATATACGTAATTTAATTTGAAGATTCCCTTAATGCGTTTGTGGCAAAGTGTCATGTTTTCATGACATTTCCAGCATACTCTTCCCTCTGAGACCAAAATTCACGAGACCGAGGACAAACTTTAGGCAACTTCGCAAGAATGGCAGAAACGCTGTGAATGATTTATTTCTCGAGGAAATGAAAATTCTAAATTAGCAAATTTAAACTCCGGACCTCTTGTGTACAAAATAACATAACAAAATAGCGTCTTTGACTTTACTGTGACAGATATGGATCCGATGTTTTATTACAATATTTTCCTTTACCGAATTCTTCTATATCCTTTTATGAAAGGACAGCAGTGCTTCCCGAGTTTGTACCAGCAATCTTCGCTTTAGATTCATTCGCCACGGAGCCATCTGAACTACGGTTTTACCTGTGTATTATTTTTAAATTTAATTATTAGGATATCCTGAGGGGTCTTTGGGCAATCCCACCATGCTCTGGCACCTTCACCAGATAAATCAACACTAGATCCCAAGATTTCGTGCAAGAATATCCAGGGTTTTCAGCTTTTCGCGTAAATTACTAAAAATCAGAACTATTTCTGAAATTATTTAATTTCAACCCTTAAGTTAACTCGATTGAGTCAACCCTTGAACTAATTACAATAAATTAATTTTAGCTTTTTACATTTCCTTTTTAGGCTTAACGACTGTACAACCACAGGGCTTACCAACCTTTGGACCAAAAATACTATTGATTAAATTTACTTTTTGCACTCCATTACTGACGTTTAAAGCGTTGAAATCCATAATCATAATTATTATGATTTTATATAAAAAATATTGAAACATATTAGATAACAAAAATGATTTTTTTTTATAAAACATAAGCACAGATCCACAGGTTGAGTACCACTGAAATGCTGTAAACCATACCTAGATTTTTTCATTGCCCATAATTTAACAGAACTCAAGACCACTTATGACTGCTTTACGGCTTTACGTGTTATTTTTCTTTTTATAGCTTTTTTATTATATTAACAATACTAAAGAACTTATAACTTATCATATAAGGTAAAACTTTTATTTTAAACTAGCTGTGCTTTCGGCTTCACCCGCTTCGAATTCAGTTCGGTAGTGATTTTCTTACTCACAAATATTTCTAGCTGAAATATTATTATTAATGATATAAAATATAGTCTATCATACTTCTGGATAAAGTAGCTTTATAATAGTGAAAGGACTATATGTAGATTGTGGTAAAATAGCACCGAGCCTTTACTTAGGAGTGGGGCTTTGTGCAAGCTCATATGGGTAGGTACTACCCACTTATTACATTTTCTACCGCCCAACATCAATACTTAGTATTATTGTGTTTTAATTTGAAGGGTGAGTGAGGCAGTGTAGCTACAGGCACAAGGGACACATCTTAATTTCCAAGGTTGGGGAGAGCATTGTAAGGAATTGTTTATATTTCTTATGCCACAAATGTAATAGTGACCACTTACTGTAATGTGGCCAATTTGCCCGTCCAACGTAATTTAACTACTTCACTTCACTGAACAAATGAAAGAACTCACAACATCTGTCGTCAACTCGAAAGTCGTAAAAACGGAAACAACTAAGACCGTAAAAATATGTTTTACAACCGCACATAATGTGTGTATGTAATGTATTCCGCAGTAGCACGTGTCCGCCTCGACTGATGCGTCGACTCACCTTCCATATTTCAAATTTACGATCCACTTTATGTTTCAATTTGATACTGATTTTTGTATCATACGAGCTACCCAAGATATCGTGTGATTAATAAAATGGTATGAAGATTTCTGCAAATGAAATCTGGTTGTAGGTGTTGGCAGTGGTAACTGTGTCCAGTGCTTCGGAAACCACGTTGGATAAAGAGGGTTTGTGCACCGCTTGTGTACTATAATATGAGGGTAGGCTCCTTTGAGCGTCGGGGCTAGACGGGTTCCCTGTATCCGGGTATCCGATTTTTTCGTGGGTATTTCGGCGCACTCAGCGCTGGTGAGTCCCTCATACCCTTTCAATTCATGTAGGGGAAAAGCGTAAATGCGTTTGTTCAGCGAGAAAAAAGAAATGAAAAAAGATCATTATATGCTAAAATTGACTGGGTTTTCACCCGGTTTGATGCACTTTATAGTAACAGCCTGCAACTCTCCCAATGCTGGGCTAAGAGAAGGTTTCTGTCTC
Organism: Nymphalis io; assembly: GCF_905147045.1. NCBI lineage: Eukaryota > Metazoa > Arthropoda > Insecta > Lepidoptera > Nymphalidae > Nymphalis > Nymphalis io. Next base: position 2,723,123 of record NC_065909.1, read on the forward strand.
ATGTGTATCCAACAACTCACATTGAAGCAGCATGCAATAAGCTGCAAACCTCAAAGGAAAGGAGAGTTTGAACTAAACTTTAATGTTATATTTTTTAATTAAATTTAATTAATAACATAGTAATTGTATTTAAATATAATTGTATAGTTTGGCCCAGGTAGATATATTCCTGCACATCTTCAAGTGGAGAGCCATTTACGACCACTGGTCCTGGGGATACATGTTGCTTTGCCATAATTTTGGCCTTTTCAATGTTCATCCCGAGACCTACTCGTTTTGAAAAATCGCTCAGGTTGTTTAGCATCTCTTTCAAATCCTACAGTCTCCGCCATGATGACAATGTCGTTGGCAAATCGCAGATGTGTAATGTGTTGGCCATTTATATTAATATAATTAATATAATATCATTATTATATTTAACCATTGAGCCTAGTTTTATAATAACGTTCTAACCTAACAAGGGTCGAAAGAATCCATAAATCCAAGTGGATGTTTTCACGTCTGTATGACGCAGATCCTAAATAAATATGCTTTCGTGACATAGAGTAATGAATAAGCAGAAACTAAATACTTTTATAAACATAAGATCACTTAAGCATTACTCTGTCTTACTCTCGTCTTTTCAATGTAATTGAGAAGATTGATAAATAGATAGAATATACTTTATTGTACAACACAAAGATTAAAAAAGTACATAATACATATATACAATTTAATTAGCATACAACTTTGACAATCTTATCGCTACATTGTCTCTTTCAGGCAACAAGATATAGTATATATGTATGTTATAATAATAAATAAAATAACATAAATAACATAACAAGCTATTAAGCGACAGCAAATTTTTAAAGGTTAGAATATAAATAAAAAATGTACAGATTAATTAGAATTGATTATTATTTGAGATTTAGCTTATGCTGTTGAAATGCACAATTTTGTTACCTGTGTGACGTCACGATGAAATGTTATGTCTTCTTTACAATTTATAACGAAAACTCTTCTTGTAAAATAGAAACCGTTGCAATAGATATGTACCAAGTTCTTTAATTACTTTTAAAGCAGAATTTGTCTATAGTATTGTTATAACGATACATATAATCACCATATGCTTAAAGCAATCAAAATTCAAAGTTAAAAATCAATATAGAAGCGTTACGCTTTGCTTATTGATTGTCATAAATCTACCACCGGTTTGGAAATAACACCTAAGAACCGAAAAGAACCGGCGAAAGAAACTCAGCTGGATTTATTTTTTTATATCTCATTTTTTAAAACATTAATACATTTTGTAATAACAAAGTTACAACAAAATGCTAAGTATAGCATACTACCACATATACTGGTGGTAGCTTTGTGCAAGCTCGTCTGGGTAGGTACCACCCACTCATCAGATATTCTACCGCGAAACAGCAGTACTTGGTTTTGTTGTGTTCCGGTTGGAAGGGTAAGTGAGCCAGTGTATTACAGGAACAAGGGACATAACATCTTAGATCCCAAGGTTGGTGACGCATTGGTGATGTAAGTGATGGTTAACATTTCTTACAATGCCAATGTCTATGTGCGTTGGTGACCACTTACCATCAGGTAGCCTATATGCTCGTCCGCCTTCCTATTCTATATAAAAAAATATATATAGCATACTTGTTAATCGACTTTTCGGGTGGAGCAAACTTATATAGATTTCATTATATTGGGAATTGTCCCTCAACAGCTGATATGAACATAAAACAGTATATAATGAAAAATGTGATACATATATAAATATATATTTTTAAGATTGTTATATTTTTAAGACCAGGCCTTATATAGCGTATGTTTTATTTACTTTCTCACGACATTAGGACATGTAGTGACATTACGCAAATATAGCTTTCTAACTCGGGTAGATGCTGTGCTTTACTGGAAAACCCAAATGCATTGACTCAAAATTCGAACCTGGAACCTCGTTTTCTGTCTTTTTAACTACAGGTACTATTAACTTTTACAAAATTTACATATATTTGAAAACACTAATACACGGTTGACCCATAGAAAAATATGCCATAAATCATCTAGATTATTTTAATCTGTACAAAGATCAAAGCTTGCACAGGGACGCAATGAAAAATATCTATGTATTTTCTTTGTTCGCATGCCAACATGTTTATCGCCCACTATGGAAAAATACGTTATATTTCTGGAGAAAAATAATCTGTTACTGTGTTTAGCTTACAAACAACAACCGTGCTATTGTCTAAGATCTCACTTCGTAACTCACTCGCGAAATAAAACACTCACGGTGAACGCTATTTTGACGCATGTATTCTTTAAATATTTTAATCAATGACGCATATCGATGAGTTTCGAGTTTATACTTACAGAATAGAACTACAGTAGAGCTATGTACTCACTTCATTACTCACCCGTGAGATATTGACAACCGACTTATGGTGATCTACGATTTTGATTCGCATATTCTTGTAATGTTATTATGATAATGGTCAATATCGCATGTCATTTTCTGACATTTCACGATAGTTTTTTTTTACAGAATAGTTATAGAAAAGTAAGTATGATAAACAATATCGAGTCATTATTAACACGATTAAATTAAAAACAAGAATTGAAATTAAACCAAGAATGTGTGTTAAACCCACTTTTTATGCAATTTAATTCTGTTATGCAATAAAGAAAAGGGAGCCGAGATTGCCCAACTTAACCAAAGATTTGGGTTGTTAACTTCGTGTTTGGCGATTGATTGCTTTTATAGTTTACTGGTGGTTCCTGAGAACATACCCTTCGTCTAATCAAACATTAAACAGTTATACTTTATACTGTTATATTCCGATATGAAGAGTGAGGGTGTATACATAAGGGCTATAACATTTTAAATAAAGTTTTTGGTTTCCTCCTGGAACACACCTAAGCTATTCAACTTACGCAACGATACACAACTAATAACATGGTCTTATACAATTGAAGGCAATTAAAGATTACTAAAATCGTATTAAGTTTTTAATTCATCTCAACGTTTATTTAAATAATTTTCGTCAAACCATGGCTGTTTGTTTAGTTGAAGAATTTTATTTATTTATTTACGTAATATTTATTTATTTAGGAACAGTTACTTATTCGGAAACATACAGTATACTAATACATAGACAATTTGATAACAAAATAAGTTTTACACAAGCCAACAAAGTTTCCACTTTCACATTGAAACATAGTAACAGCCTGTTAATGTCCCACTGCTGGGCTAAGGCCTCCTCTCCCTTTTGAGGAGAACTCCATTGAAACATGGAGTGAAGAAAAAAAATATCAATAAAATTAGTATAAAATGAGAAGTTAAGTTTTATAAGGTTTCTATAAACTTAAATAGATTTTCCTTAAAGATATATATATTAAATATTTTGCCCTATGTTATATCATTTTGTGATCACGAAGCTTAGGGCTGTGGTTTGACAAATAAGCAGACCCTACCATAGGGTATTTGAAAAGGGTTATTTGTTATGTGTGTGTGTGTTTCAAATATATAATTCTGTGGACGTTGTAACGTACTTAATAAAAAATATGTTTCGCCCCTATCTTATATGAAATTAAATATCGAATGGACTGGATATTTTTATATTTATTGGATTGATGTGTAGCTAAACTAATAAATGCTATAAACACCCTTTCCAGGGCCTCGATCCTTTGGTTTTATCCTCATTTATTCACATTACAGCGGCGGTAAGTTGGAAGGGCTTACGTGAGGATTTAAACTGACTGATCTTAAGGCCAGTGAAAAAATATGGTAACCAATATTGTTTTTCAATACCTTCTTGAAAATGAACCATTAGTTTTATTTTTTCGTTATGATGGATCGTATTAGTGTTACTCATTTTACTGATATGCAAATTTACATTTTATTTATTTTTTTAACTTAAATAGTCGAATATCGACAATATGCGATACTTGAATATAATTTATTATAAAGACATAAAATTAAAAAAAAAAAAACAAAATACTCATTACAACATACAAATTATAGATTTAAAGCACGCCGTCTAAAAGATTGTTGTCCAAATGTTTTCGATTGCATTTTGAAAATGATAAATAATCCCAGCTTTAGAAATATTTAATACTGAAATAGCTTAAGCGAATCAATTTAATTTATAACTAAATGCTTGTAAATGTTCCTCTAATCTACTATGTCTACATAGATCTTTCATCTCGAGGAAAAGATATTGAGCTTAACCCATCTCGATGCTCCAATTCAGGCTGGTGGATACACATGTGGCAGAATTTTATCATATGCAAGTTTCCTACACTGCCGAAATAATAAACCTGAAAGTTCAGTGTTTGAACTCAGTCTCCGATTATTTGGCCCGTCTGGGTAAATACCACACACTCTCCACATATTAAACTGCCAAACAACAATGTTTAGTACTGTTGTATTCAAATTATAAAAGGTGACTTCGCCAGTGTAACTGCAGGCACAAGGTACACGTTGGTTCTCAAAGTTGGTGGCGCATTGGCTATGTAAGGTTAATATTTCTTCCAGCCCCAATGTCTTCTTTGGTGACTATTTATCATCAGGCTCATATGTGCGTCCACCTTCCCATTTTATATATAAAAAAGATCACTTTATAAGACTGGTAAGAGGAGCACAGATCAAACAAGTACCTTTTATTGAAACTATTTTATCGGAAACGGTGAAGCAATTATCAATCTCAATTATTCTCGACGTAATTTCATTTTAAAATTAACAGTCGATCAAATACAGTGTCCGTGTCTTCATTATTCGACCGCAATTTTAAAGTGGGTTATGTTATATGGTTATTAATTAATTCCACCTAAGATTGCAGATGCTATCCTGTGGTGATAAATAATAAGTGATTTATAAATTCCAAAACAATTGCTGTCAAAATATAAATATCTTATAGAATTCGTAGACGGACGGGCAAATGGGCCACCTGATGGTAAGTGATCACATTGCGCTAGAAGAATTATCATCCAACCCTTACATCGTCAATGGGCCACCAACGTTAGGAACTAAGATATAATGTAGTTACACTGGCTCACACACCCTTCAAACGGGAAAATCGCAATTATATATATTGCTGTTTCATTCATAGAGGTGATTTATTTATTATTGGAAAAATGATTTAATTAATGCTATTATGTAAGGGCTCTATCTATAAGTAATGTTTAGGGGGTAAGAGAGAAATTTAACAAAACAACCGTTAAAAAAACTTTTATGATTAAGACTTATACTTTGAAATTATGAGACTCTAAATCGACAAGGTTTTATGCGCGTTTAAAACTTGTTGATACCAGGGCTACTCGTATGTTGTTTTGTCATCTTAACATTGAAAATTATGCAATAAATAATTTGGATTTGAAACTTGTATATATTTTTTTAATTCTGCTTATGAGTTATTTCAATACAAATGATGATGATGAGGCCATCCTCAAGAGACATTAGTGATCAAGTGTGCAACCACAACCATAGATGCAATCTTATGAGTCAATGGGACGACAATCCCATACGACTGGAAAGAGTTCAGGCGCAGGACCAACGGCTTTCCAAGACAAACACACGCACACTTCCAACTTTCAGACTACATGCTGCTACATTGATATTTCGACAGATAAACCCAATAACTTTTTATCGACCCGACCAGACCAGCGCGACATCCATACATACATTTAAACACATCGTAGCATTATCGTTTAAAATACATCTCTAATCAATTAACAGTCACACCCGATTTCCGAGCAATTTAAAATCAATTTACTAAAGCTAAGTGTAGGTGAAATTGCCCGAATTCTAGATGCACGTGACCAAATCATTTATGCACGGTTGCACTTTACGAGTGAGTAGCTAGCTTTATCCGTTTGCCATACGACTACTAGATTGTTAGACGAAACTTTTCAAATGGATTTTCACCACGAAATTCAAACAATTCGTCACGCAATGAGACACGCTGGCATAGAATCTTTGAAATGAATGAATGAAATGGTTTTTTATTTTTGTTTATAATTCGTAATATATAGTTTCAGTTATTTTTAATTATTATAAAAATATGATTATATAATTATGACTGTATTTATATACAATTTAATAAAAAACTCTTAAGTGCCATGCTGGCTCATTGGTTAGAAGACAAGAATCGTAGCCGATAATTCTAAGCTCTAACCAGGTCAAGCACTACTGATTTAGTTTTTTTTATATAAACAGCTGCGCTACGCAATTTCACTAGCTTTAAATGTAGCCCAATGACTATTGATTGATTGATATTGATCTTTGTTTAGTATATTGAAATAAATATAAATATAATTTTTACATACGTATACCAGTAAAAGTTAATAATAACAAAGTTAATAAAATATCCTGGGACATTATTGATACACAGCCATCTAATCCCAAACTAAGCAGAGCTTGTACTGTGGAAACCAGACAACTGATATACTACATATAGTATTTTTCTTTTGTAAATACATACTTATATAGATAATTACACCCAGACTCAGGACAAACAGACATGTTCATGGACACAAATGTCTGTCCTGGGTGGGAATCGAACCCACAACCCTCGGCGTGAAAGGCAAGTATTTACCAACTACGTCAACGTCCCGTCAGTAATTGGTACCGACCGGCCCCCAGCAAGAAACAAGAGTTTTTATCAATACGGGTAAAGGTAATCTGAATGACCGAGGGGAGAATTTTTTGTAAATGGCTTGGAGACCGTAAATATCTCTTAACAAAGGATTTATTACACCACACTGCATTACTTAAGATTGGTGGATATTCATATATCTTACTTTATTTTGAGATATATTTGTTTCTTGTCCATCTAATGGCTAGAATTTAATTTCTATGGTCACCACCGACCATAGAAATTGCTGTAAGAAATATAAACCATCCCTTACGCCAATGCCACCAAATTAGTGAACTAAGATGTTATGTCCTTTATCCCTACCCTCGCACTACAAAATGGAACATGACACTGCTTAATATTGATTTAATAAATAAACTCACTTTCACAATTATGAGGATTATTATTGACTATCCAATTTTGCTTACGTCATTTGTGGATGAGTGATCGACATGGTTTGAAAAACAACGTTCTAAAATTTGTGTGTGTGAGACCTTGAACTTAATTTTTTTTTTACGTTAGAGGGGGCAAACAAACAGGAGGCTCACCAGATGGAAAGGGACTACCACCGCCTATGGACACCTGCAACACCCGAGGGCTTGCAGGTGCGTTGTCGGCCTTTAAGGAATGAAAACGAAAGTAGGCCTCTATCCAGGCCTGTCTGGGTAGAACAACGATTCATTCTAACGCCAAACAGCAATTAGTATTAGTATTTATGTACAGGATTCCACGTATATGTCAACAACATTAATTAACGAAAAAAGTAGTAAACGAACTCGCCACCGTCAACTTGAAATAGAATCGGCCAATTTGGAAATGATCCAAATGCATGTGATAAAGTAACTGTGACATTTAACGCTGTTTTATTGTTGAGATATAATCTCATCGACTTGTGCCTTTCAAGTATAATTAACAATCTTTTAGATTTTGACACGGAAGGTGAAAAAAGTGACGTGACAAGTTTTTCACGTGTCATTTTCTGTCATTATTAGTCAAACTATATTGCTAAAATGCTGCCCTTAATCATGAGCGATATAGATATTGTGGACCTGTAATAGCACTGGCTCACTCACACAGTGATTGAAAAGTTCTATTAATTTAAAAATACAGTTATTTTGACACGGCCAAACACATCAATTTTATATATATGTATAATGCCATTTCGACAGAGGTAAGCATTTACTACCAGAGGATTTAAAGCCCGTGTTATATACTACTAAATGATTTTATATTCTACCGCCAAGCAATTCTTAGTAGTGTTGCGTTTCAGTTTGAAGTATGAGTGAGCCAGTATAACTAAACCCAAGAGACATAACATCTTCGTCCTCAAGGTTAGTGGCACATTAACAATGTTAGGAATGATTAATATTTCTTACATGGCCAATGTCTATGTGCCATGGTGACCATTTAATATCCGGTAGCCCATTCGCCCGTTCGCCTAACTATATCATAAAAAAAAGAAACAGAAATATAAACACAAATTACCGTTCTAACCACTAGGCCATCTCTGCTTTTTATATTATATGGTAATAGAGAGATTGCTCCTGGCATAATGTGGAATATTCGCTTTATATATAAATTATCGTCAGTGCCGCGCCAAATGGCAACAATGTTTGTGACAAAAATATCATGTAGACAGTTTACAAATCAGGTATGACCAAAAGTATATCACGACGGCTTTTAAAATATGTTTATTTATTTTTATTTATTAAATACTTATTACACAACATATAAATAACATAAGAGTACTAGGAAATGGGAAACTATCAAACAACATATGGTGCACAAAGGCGGTCTTATCGCTTATAGCGATCTCTCAAAGACAACTTTTGGTGAAAAAACTTTTGTTTTGTTATTATGTATATTATATCTTCGTACTGCCTGTGTCGTGTCTTTGTTCGAGTAGCTATATCATAAGGTTACAGTTCTGGAGGCCCTGGGTTCAAGCTTCAATTTGGAACTATAATTCATTAGGTTTTTCTATCAAGAAATTCACAGTAGCTAACCAAAATTTGGAATTGTTAATAAACCCGTACCTCGGAAAGCATATTGCACGCTCTTCCTGCGCTTGAACTCTCTCCGGTCATGCCGAGAGTGAAGGAATACAGAGAGCACCTGTATTTACACACACTCGAGCACTATAATATTATTGCACACTTGGCTGTTCTCTATAGAGAATGGCTGCTATAATATGATATGACATACACTTTTTTTTTAACACATACATACGTACATACATCATGAACCCTTCGTCGTCCACTTCTGAACATAGGCCTCTCCAATTGCACGCAACTGAGCTAGATCCTCTGTTCTCAATATACATCCGCTAAATAAATATATAATATGAAACGTATAACATTCTCAATTTAATTTCCCAAAGCAATAATCAACAGTATCATAATCATTACTTTCAATATTACGGGTAAATATTTGAGAGGCCCTGATCTTAACTACATATATAAATGCTTTGCTGAAATTAGAGCGAAGTAATTAATTTTTAATGTGTTTAATTGTTAATTGGGCAACGAGTTCTTATTTTAATCCCATTTGGACTTATCGTTAACATTTAGAAGAGAAAGATGTTAATGACCCGTTAATAACTTATTATAAAATGTTTTGTATTTTGGGAAAGAATTAATTGTCTACCCATACCTACTGTTCAATTAGAACTACCCAGGTAGTGTTCGGTATAGTCAGTTATATTCAGTAAAACAATTTGTAAATGGATTTAAAATTTATTTTCAATCAAAATTCCTGTGTTACCCTTGAAGTAGGTTCTAATTTCTCTCTCTCTCTCTCAATTCCCACTCTAAAGAGTGTAACAAACCCAATCGGTAGTAATTTTATTTAATCTCATTCTCTCAATCTCATGGCATTCAATATTTATAATAATAATAATAATAATATCCTGGGACATTTTTCACACACGGCCATCTGATCCCAAATTAAGCTTGTATAAAGCTTGTGCTATGGAAACCAGACAACTGATATACTACATGTACTACTTTTCTTTTTGTAAATACATACTTATATAGATAATTACACCCAGACTCAGGACAAATAGACATGTTCATGCACACAAATGTCTGTCCTGGGTGGGAATCGAACCCACAACCTTCGGCGTGAAAGGCAAGTGTTCTACCAACCACGCCAACCGGCTCGCCACACGCCAATATTTATAAAATAAAGCATCTGAATCTAAAAATAAAAGAAAGAACTATCAAAGAGATTCTGGGCTAAAGCCTTACAATGGCAATCCATATTAAAGATAACATTATGGACAGCCTGGCCGAATACCATTGAGCCTAGAAATCCAAAATCCCATTAATATCATACGAGAAAGACAATCGACACACAAACAATAAAAAAATACAAATAAAAATTATAAAATTAAAATTTATATTATAATACTGTCTGGGAAAAAAAACTTAGTAGTATTATGTACCGAGTCACTTCGTATCTCACTCGTGAAAGGGTAATCATTTGAATTTTATAATTATTATAGTCAATGTCGCGTTACACTAATAATATTATTCATTTGCTTATTATAATGATATTTAAATAATATTTCAAGTGTACCTCCATTTGACATCAATAGACAAACAAATCACTCATCATAAAGTATCCCATTATCCGTTTATTGCTTTATAGTAAAAATTATAAATATAATACAAAACTAGATTAAAATAATAAATGCATTGATAATATCTTATTTGATATTTATTTATTATTATTTTTTTAACTTATTTATTTGGTTTTATTTATCTTTTTAATTATGTACAGACATTTTTATAAAATACCTTGTCCTGTGGCATTGTACCCAAGACGCTGGCACTATTGCCTCTCTGCACCACTAGACTCAGCCTCTGGGCTAAATAAACGCCAGCTCTTGGGTCACCAGAAGTGTTTTTTTTTAATATATTTTTTTTATTATTTTATTTATTATTACAGCAACATCATATCCTATGAGTTATTTCTTACAACGATAACGTTGGTTGCCTGGGGGAGATCGCTATGTACCGATAAGGTCGCCAAAGTTATATCCTACTCATAATTAGGTTGTATCCATGTTTTGTATTTTTTTAATGGTGTACAATAAAGTATACAGTAAAGTTCTTAAAAAATATTATAGAGAACGTTGAAGGAACTTCAAATAATATTTTGTGTACGGTCTCTGGGTATATATTAGATTATGCACAATGGATTCCGGAGTCATGCCAAGTTTCACCACTTGATACATTCAGTCAACCTTTGAACCATATTTAAGAGGAATTTATTTCTTAGATATTATCGTCGTATTTAAATATAATTGAAGACAAACTGATATTTGGATGGCATTTTTTTTTAATTGTATAATGTAGGCAACACCTGATGTTAAGTAATCACCACCACCCACAGATACTGGCATTGTAAGTAATATTAATCATCCTGAGCCGATATGTGATCAGTGGTCTAAGCCCCTGGGCTTAGACCCAGGCAACCACTGAGTTCTTATGATCGATCAGACACGTCAGCCATTCAAGGGAGACTAGCTAACTGCGTGGATTAATTTTTTATGGCCCGCCAGGGTTTTGAGCCTAGGACCTCGGGACCTGCGGCCTTATTAATTACTCAATAGACCAGCTAGGCAATCTGTAAGTCAGGTTTTTTTCAATATATGTACAGAATATCACCAAACCAGGATATAGCTTTGAACTGACGTGACATTCCAATGTAATATCACATTGTGTATTGTCAGCACACAATACGAATAGTGAGTTGTCCAGCAATCTATTCACACCATACAGTTATCCGTTTTTCGACGAATCCTTTCGAGCGTTAAGTCACAAGTCAACGCGTAGCATAACGCTTTGTTGCTATCATTTTGTTACGGCGAAAAAAGTCGTTTCATTTTTAAATTCACCGTTATAAATGATACGTCTAGACGTAAATTGATCATCTAGATTACTCATCTAGATGAGTAAAGTGATAAGTTAATCCCATTTAGAAAAGAGAAGTTGACAAAAGGTATATAAACATATACGAGTACCAATGATATATAATATATGCCCAAGAGAATAAAGACTGGTGACGGAAGACGAACAGCGTTGCGATATAAGAGAGCGTCATGCCGTTTGCCGTCTCGGCATAGGAATCGATCCCCCCACGGCGCGTCAATAGATGGTTCACATAAAAAACTAACGATAATTAAACATTTCATAAGATTTCCTTTTAAAAACGACCAACAGTTTTTAAATGGAAAAAAAAACATATTGATTTCTAGTGTGATATTATTATTACATTACAATATATTACAATATACACACACATAGACTAATGTTTCATACTTATACATTTTCATACACATACATTAATACTTTTCGCATGAGGATTAAATATTGTGGCCATTCTAGTCGGAGCGGAGATAAATATAAATACATAACATTATACTGTTTCTCGATTGCGAATTATTGAATAGGAATTTAATTTCTCTCTTGCTGGAAAAGCCATAAAAGAACCAATTAATTTAAACGGTATTTAATTAAGTAAACCATTAGCAGATTATTAAGCCAATAGTTAATGATTAATATATCAGAGCTTAGAAAAGAGTGACCATATTTTAATAAACTTGTGGCCGTCACGGGATGCAGTTGTGAAACATGGAATTTATGGTCATTGAAATATTTGTGAATAAAGATAACTAATATATACATTTATTTTTATAAATAATTTATTATTATAATAAAATAAAATATACGCACCACACTATGTGTACAAAGGAATTGAGAGCGATAACAGAAATCGGCAAGACAGCAAGTCGGTCATACTCCCAATGTGCAACAATATTTGTTTTTTTTTTTTTCGAGGAGGAAAGGCATTTACGCCTGCCGCCCGGACACGACCGGGACGGGTATGTGAGACTCACGAGCAGAAGGCCACCATCCTACCCACTAAAACCTCCTCGTTTCCGCCTCATCGCATGGTGGCGGGATTACGGGAACGCGTTAGCACAACACCGCGACCCTGCCTGCGGCCGTCGCTTTGGGTTTGATAAGGCGGTGACCGAAGTCCGTCCACCCAGCATCGACAACGAAACTGGGCGAACCCGCCTCTCCCTCCTCCTACTACTACCTCCTCCTGTCTCCGGCAGCCCGAAAGGACCCCGGAGACTAACTCCTCCTCTCCCTCTCTCCGGCGGCCCATAAGGACCCCGGAGTCCTCCTATTTGCCACGAAGCCACTCGCTGGTTCACTCTGCGCAACAGAGAAGTACCAGGAGTGGCCCGCGACACTTCCGTCGCGTCAGTCTCAGCCGCGATCGACAAGCATTCCGAAAAAAACATCGGATTGCTGGTCGACCCCGTTTCTCAGGGTGCACCACGTGGAGGTGACTGACATGCACCCCAACAATATATGTTTTACATTATAATTAAAAAAAAAACAATCAAATCAACCATAGTGTTAGAGTTTTTGATAATCAATAAGTAATTGTAATAATTCGATCTAGGCCGCATCTATAAGGGTACAAAAATATGGCGAAATGCTTTGAGAAAATGTAGGTAGTACCGTACGCTTCCGTTGTCTCATCTTGGCGGAGACACTACTGTTCCCCCAGATATTGAAAGAAGTTTTTTGACTTTGAATGCTGAGAATCAATATATAAAAAAATAAATTATATATATATAATTTATTTTTATATATATATATAAATATATATATATATATATATTAAGCAGCCTCCAGATTCCGGTTCTGGAAGGATGATAAATGCGAATTTCTGAAATCAAACCGATTGTTGTTGTAATTTCATATAGATATCCCATTATATTATAACTACTGAGTTTCTTGTCGGTTCATCTCGATAGAATCCCCATTCCGAACTGGTAGTAGCTTTACATTTAATTGAATATGTAATAGGACGATTCAAAAGTGCCCTTATGAGGCTAATTGAATAAAGAATTATTTGATATGTTGATTGATTAGCAAGGCTAGGAAATAACATCTTCAACTAGCAGTCCATCACCACCAGGCTTCAGGCAATAATTATTAGCAGTAAAGGTATTCTTATACAGCCTAACTTCGGACTACAATATAATTTTTTTTGTAGAATAGATAGGCGGACGATCATATGGGCAAATGATGGTAAGTGATCACCAACGCCCAAAGACATTGGCATTGTAAGAAATGTTAACCATCGCTTACACCGCCAATGCACCACCAACCTTGGGAACTAAGATTTTTTGTCCCTTATGCCTGTAATTACACTGGCTTACTCACCCTTCAAATCGGAACACAACAATACCAAGTACTGCTGTTTTGCGGTAGAATGTCTGACGAGTGGGTGGTACCTACCCAGACGAGCTTGCACAAAGTCTTACCACCAGGTTTTATATATTATACCCATTAGTATTTACAAAGTGATTAATTAATTGAAAATTAATTATCATGTTGGATTAAACGAAGCCAATTATTTGTATAATATTAATCACATAAAATAAATTCACAGGATTTTAATCGCACACGCAAAACGATCAATAAAAGTATTTAAATATCATTCATTCATTCGTTCAGAATGATTCGATATCAATCAATATAAATTGCTATAAGTCTATAAGCCCTTTATCCTTAATATAGGTTTAAATTGATTAAAATATATAAATCTGGCATCGCCATGATCATGAATTACTCCCTACGGCATAATCGTCTTCATCAAATTACACGTAATATGTTCCGGATGTCACCGATAATCCTAACTAATGGTCACCCTACACTGCAACTTTATAATCTCCGTAATAGTTTTAATAGGATAAATTTTGAATTATCGACGCTTACACCGACATTTTATACATATAAAATAGTTAAAAAATATTCTTTGAATAATATTTTTATATTATATTATATATAGTGGAATTCATTTTATGACGGAAATCCTTCAATATCTGCTATTTCCGTACATAATGTCTAGTTGAATTATATACATAAAAAATTGAAATCATCACCTAGCTGTAGTAATCTAAAATTACAAAAATAATTGTTTTCGTTATGGTAACATACAAATAGCCCTAAGCGGTTATTTTGAAATTTTATTTATATGTATGTAATGTGAAAAAATTATTCATTATATTTTAAATCATTGTCTACAGCTTCGATTAAGAATACATATATTTAAATATTTCATTTCAAACCAGTTACCATATAGAAAATTCGAGAAACAACGTTGACAGTTAAAAAACAAGTTAAAAAAGGGCCCTAGATCCCGCCGCAGGCCCAAGAAGCGCTGGCTCGATGTCGTGAGGGTTGACATGAGAAAGCACGATCTCACTTAGGAGGACGCTTTAGATCGGGCAAAGTGGAGGAATAGATGCAGGAAAGCGGACCCTGGCGTTACTAGGCCGGGAAAACCCTAGGCAGAAGAAGAATAATGTTGACAGTTAAAAATCAAAATATAACCTTTATTTGAGTGACGAGCCGGTTGGCGTGGTTGATATATACTTGCCTTTCACGCCGAAAGTTGTGGGTTCGATTCTCACCCAAGACAGACATTTGGGTACAATAGGCAGTGACAGTATTAAAGATTTAAAAAATAAATTATTTTAGAGAAGAAACTATTTTAAAAGGATTCTAAAAAATGATCCCATTTTATTAACACATTGAGATTAATAAGATTTTTTTATAAAATAAAAGTATAAAATTCTGCAATCGGCCATTTTATTTGAAACACCAATCAGAGCGAATGACGTCACGCCTCTGTATCTATAACCGTTTCTCTTGAACAGTTGTTGTGTTTACGCGTTTCAAAATTATTTTGCATCATTTAATTATTTGTCGTTGATTATTCGCGTTTTTAATTAAATAAAACATCCAAGATCTATCAATGATGGAACAAGGTTTTGTTAAGGCAAATTTCTCTAATTTGCCCAGAATTTGTTGATATGAGGAGATTTTCTTTCATCAAATAAATACTTTTGATTATCTGAATTTTGAAATTTGAAATCTTCCTTGTAAGTACATTTTTATTTATCTTTAGTGTTATCATAAGTTTTTTTCTGTTAGCTATATAGTATTACTCGCATATGAAGAGCCCTAATATTTTTACCAGTAACAACTTTTAAGACAATATTTCATTTAGCTCCACTAGTACTGATTTGTGAATTTTCATATTTACGAATACTTCTATAAATCTAAATATATCATAAATATATAATAAATTTGTTTGACAGGTTTGTGGAAACTGTCCGTACGGCTGGGTCTAAGACCTTCAAGACCAGCCGTACAAAAGGAACCAAAAAGATCTCTGCCTCTACCCTACGGCTTATGGAGGAAAGACGGAAAATGATTCTGACGTCCCCAGCTAATGCTGCCGGCTATCGGCTGATCAACAGACAGATTTCAAAGTCTCTAACTCGCGACACTCGCCAATTTAATACAATGCGCATTAAAGAGGCCATCGAGCGGAACAAAGGCTCTAAAGTGTTCGCCAGAGATCTGTCTGATGGTCAGAGTCAACTGACAAGGCTGAAAACTGAGAATGGCAGAATAGTCACGTTAAGATCTGAGCTGTTGGAAGAGGTTGAGAAGTTCTACGGTCAGCTGTACACGACAGCTCAATCACCTGTCAGTAGTCATGCTGCAGATCCCAGAACAAGACTAACCCGACACTACACTGAAGATTTTCAGGACGTCAGTCTTTTCGAGATTAGAATGGCTCTCGGACAACTCAAAAACAACAAGGCACCTGGTGATGATGGTATTACAGCCCAGCTTCTGAAGGCGGGTGGTACACCGATCCTCAGGGCTCTTCAGAGGCTTTTTAACTTCGTCATAGCCAAAGGTCAAACGCCAAAGGCATGGCACAGAAGTGTGGTGGTACTTTTCTTTAAGAAGGGTGATAAAACCCTTCTGAAGAATTACAGGCCCATCTCACTGCTGAACCATGTTTACAAATTGTTTTCGAGAGTCATTACGAATCGTCTCGAGCAAAGGCTTGATGACTTCCAGCCACCCGAACAAGCCGGATTCCTAAAAGGCTTTAGCACCATAGACCACATACATAGGCTGCGGCAAGTTATACAGAAGACTGAGGAGTATAACCAGCCACTTTGCTTAGCGTTTGTGGACTATGAGAAAGCCTGGGCCGTGCTGAATTCTCTTCAAAGGTGCCAAATTGATTATCGGTATATCAGGGTGTTAAAGTGCTTGTACGAGAACGCCACCATATCGATCCGACTCCAGGATCAGTACTCAAAACATATCCAACTGCAGAGAGGTGTAAGCCGAAGAATTGCTAAATTGAAGTGGCAGTGGGCGGGGCACATTGCTCGCAGACCGACGGCCGCTGGGGCATAAAGGTTCTCGAGTGGCGACCACGAACCGGAAGACGCAGCGTGGGCAGGCCCCATACAAGGTGGACCGACGACTTAGAACGAGTCGCGGGAAGCCGTTGGATGCGGGCAGCGCAAGATCGGCCAACGTGGAAATCCTTGGGGGAGGCCTTTGTCCAGCAGTTGATGTCTTTCGGCTGATATGATGATGATGATGATATAATAAATCTTTATGAATCTCTGCCTCAATTTGCAATTTCTTCAAAATGTTCTGTAACCATACTTTCTTTTAATTGCTTTTTACATTATTTAAGAACCATCATCTTTCGTTGATGGTTCTTGCTTACTTATATATGGTCGTTCTGCTTCTGTACATTGTTCTTCTATCTGGTTGGCATTCAAATGTATTTTTACACAGAGGGACCGCACACCACTTGTAAACTTTGGAATTCATTTTTAACCTTAGGAAATACGCAATATTTTCTGCCTTTCTTCGTTTAGTATAGATATAATACAACATTTACTGTCGTTTATTGAGGCGTGACGTCACGTGCAGGCGCCATGACACCTGCGGGTGTTTTCGAGCGAAATTAAAAATAGGTAAATGAAAATGCAATTATTTGCGTAAATAGTTAGTTTATTACTTAAAAAAATATTTTCAGTCATCATGCCTATTATCTATATAAGTAAGTATTTACAAAAGAAAAGTAGTATTTGTAGTATATCAGTTGTCTGGATTCCATAGCAAAAGCTCTTTACAAGCTTAATTTGGGATCAGATGACCGTGTGTGAAAAATGTCCCAGGATATTATTATTATTATTTAAGTAGGCTTTAAAACGCACTTTTGAAAGTCCTGTTGAAGGCTTTAATTAAATGTAAAGCTACCACCCGTTCCGATTGTTGATGCCACCGAGAAACAGGCAAGAAACAGAGCACTTACTATTTTTCGCCTATATAATCTATGTATGTTTTTAGCCGGCATGACTTTTTCTGACTTCTCCAATAATTCTCGTCATATTTCAGCCAATTTCAATCTCAAAACTTTAATGAATTACATTTTTATACACATAACCCTTCCTCGTAAATCACTCCGTGCAATGGTGAGAACCGTAAAAAACCCGTTCGGTAATATTTGCATTTATCGCGTTCATACAGACAGACGAGGGGGTTTTATAATATATAGTCATGTAGTATTTTATTGAGTAATAAGTTTTATCTTTCGATTTTTTAAAAATTATTTTTTATATTTATTGACAGGCAAAGTAAAATTTATCAGATAATGATTGAAATTTTTTTGAAAAGTAAGACAAGTAAAAAATTTATATGTCCCAAAAATTACCCAATTAACTCGTAAGCCTCCATCTTGAGGGCTATCCTATATGGACGAAATTAATTCACTGTAAAACACGATTGCAAAATGTCAAATTGATATGCGTCATTGACGACGGCGAGTTCCTACACAGCACTGCAACAATCACGTCTGAACTACTTAACCAACTATTTCGGCTAATTGCATGCCAAGTCCAACGGCTGTCATCGCTTAATGTCAAAACTCATAAAGCGCGATCCACGAACGTTCGGATAAACCTACGAATTCGCTAGCGAAGCGAAGATAGTGCTCAAATAAACCTATCACTTCGAAACGAAGATATTAAATGCAATATTATAAAAGAAACTGGGATATTCATAAAATTTTATAAATTTACTAAGCATGTATATTTTTATTGAATTATGTATAAAATAACTAAATAGCAGTTTTTTTTAATACCAACTAGCGATGAGTCCGATGTCGGTATTACGACTTTTATCAAATATTGGTGGTTTTGAGAAACCTGACTTGTCTATGTCCTATTTTTTAAGCCTTTGGTCTTCTACCAATAGTTTATTTTAATAAAAACGATAGGCGATTCTTAAATGGGCCACCTGAGTTAGTGGCCACCACCGCCGATAGATATCGGAGGTGAGAATAATATAAACCATTCCTAACATCCCCAACGCACCGCCAACCTTGGTGACCAACATGTATGTTGTAGTTATACAGACTCTCACCCTTAAAACCGGAACACAACAACACTAAGTTTTGCTGGATCGCGGTAGAATATATCATGAGGGGGTGGTACCTACCAAGACGGGCTTGTACAAAGTTATATATAGTGAAATTAATTTTATCATTCGTACACAACCAACCGCTACACTATCTGTTAAATTAGTTTATATTGAATTTATTAAACTTTAAAATCATATTTCCTATCTCAAGCGCTCCGCTACACCGTGAGTACCATCGTAGTATTATTCATCTTGCAATTCCTATAATTTTTCTAATTCAATTTTAAAACGAAAGCAATAAAAATATTCTGTAAAGAAAATATAACGGACAGCTCGAACGAACGCGCCATTTCAACGATTCTATTCAATTGTAAGTAAAATATCTTGTGAATTTTTATTTGAAATTTTCGTACTTATAAAGCGAAATATATATTTTTTGTTTGTATTAGGTTGATAGACTATTTTGGCCACCTGATAAGTAGTGGTCACCACCGCGTAGTGGCATTGTTAGAAATATTAACCATCCCGTACATAGCAATATAACAAATGGTTACAATTAGTTACGGCGTCAATGTCTATGGGTGGTGATCACTTACCATCACGTGGCCTATTTGGTAATAAATATACAGACACATTAAAATAAAGATAAATATAAAGTAAACCAAAGGCATTCACGCATCTGTGGAGTGGATCAATTAATTTAAAAAAAAACGTATAATTTTATCCCTAATTCGTTCCTATACCATTTCTCCAATATTATTGTAATTTTGTAAAGCAATTCAAATAACTTCAAATAAAAAAATATTTTCATTGAAATGGACTGTTACAAGTACTTCAAGCGTCAATTCTGTTGTAAATTAAAAACATCACGTCATTGACAATTTATTCTTCAATCACCAGCCAGATATTAACTCAACTACAACAAATTGCTATCAATTTTGACGAGCCGGTTGGCGTGGTTGGTAGATTGCCTTTCACGCCGAAGGTTGTCGTTTCGATTCCCACCCAGGACAGATATTTGTGTGCATGAACATGTCTGTTTATCCTGAGTCTGGGTGTAATTATCTATATAAGTATGTGTTTACAAAAAGAAAAGTAGTATATGTAGTATATCAGTTGTCTGGTTTCCATAGCACAAGCTTTGTACAAGCTTAATTTGGGATCAGATGGCCGTGTGTGAAAAATTTCCCAGGATATTATTATTATACTAATTGTTTATGACTTGCTAGAGCATCAGGCAAAGCACTATCAACGTATATCAGCAGTTGGTATTGTTGTGTTCCGGTTTGAAGGGCGAGTGAGCCAGTGTAATTACAGGCACAAGGAACATAACATCTTAGTTCCCAAGGTTGGTGGCGCATCGGCGATGTAAGCGATGGTTAACATTTCTTACAATGCCAATGTGTATGGGCGTTAGTGACCACTTACCATCAGATGGCCTATATGCTCTTCCGCCTACATATAAAATATTTATTTATTTATTACAGATTCGCTAGCGGATGTTACATAAATAATATCTTAATAAATGATGTACTATAACTAAAAACATTTTATGTACATCCATTTGAAACCAAACGCTGCATGCTAAGTGTTCTTATAAATTACAAATTCATAAAATTATTAAAATGCTTGACTGATAAGTAACAAAACCAGTAAGAAAAAAAAAACTGTGACAAAGATAGGATATTGCGGTTTAAAAAAACATATTGGTTTAAAATAAAAAAATAAAAAACAAAGAGAACGCAAATGACAAAAACGACTTACATGCTGCAATATAAAAAGAAACATACAAATATATATATATATGAAATGGTATTGCAACACATACCGGACATTACATTACGTAACTCGTTCATTATAAATAAACCGTGCAAATATCTAAGTGGCAATAAAAATAAAAAATAAAACATTGGCAACATAATTTCGCCTTAGATTTAAATTTTTTATTATAAACAGAAATGGTATCACTTTCCCAATCAACGGCCAACATTGGATTAAAGGGTAATACTGCGAATGTATTTTATTGGCTGCAATTACACTGGCTCACTCGGAGTACTAACTATATCTTAGATATTATAAGTGGTGTTTAAAAGATATATGAAACAGTTTCATATTTCTCATAGAAGAAACACAGTCATAAAAAAATGACTAAACGGATTAAAAAAAAAAGAAAAAAAATGTTACGTAGTTACCACAAAAACGTTAACTATGAATATTAAGACTGTCGTGCAAATATGAGCTAGAAAAATATAATTAGGAAAAAAATTTAAGGAAAACAACAGCATGATACAAAATATGTTGACATTAAAAATACAATATACAGCCAATAGATCCAATTACTGTTTTCTAATAAGTTATTTAATTAATTTAACAATCTTACAAATAAGTTATTTAATTATTATAAAATGCATGATTAGTTTTAACTACTATTTTTACTTATATTAATTATAATTATGATATCTCTAATTGATTGTTCTTGACATTAATTTATAATTTAATTCTAACATTAAAAAATACTTATGTTTTTTTGTTACTTTTGATTTATGTGTCTTGAAGTGCTGTACATTTGTAATTGACATGCATATTAAATATATTCTTATTGTTTTATAATTTCATTTGTAAATGCTTTGTATATATCTAGTAACAGTCTGTGAATGTCCCACTGCTGGGCTAAGGCCTCCTCTCCTTTTTGAAGAGAAGGTTTGGAGCTTATTCCACATCGCTTCTCCAATGCGGGTTGGTGAAATACACATGTGGCAGAATTTCAGTGAAATAAGACATATGCTGGTTTCCTATATATAGGTTTTATTTGTATATACACTTTGATACATAAGTAAATAAATAAATAAATAAGCGTATTATATATAGTCTCAAGATCTTTAGTAAAGAATTGTTTCAAAATTGGGAAACAGTAACTGATACATATAACACTTCTAACAAAACTATTTGTTCGAGGTAAATACTTTATCACTGAAACGATATGTTAATGTATGGCACCCAACATTGAAATTCAGCTCATGAAAATAAAATTGAAAGCCAGGCACACGTACGACCTCGGTCTCATACGTATTCTTAGATAATATATTAGACCTGGATGATAAATTTTAGTCTATACGATAAAAAATGGGCCTTTCGCCCGACAGTCGTGAACATTGAAATTGATGACGACTGATTGACGGCGGCGGAGTATGTATGAGTTGGCTGACACTCATGTGCCTCGGATAGCACATAAAATCGTTTGATTTACTTAATTTAAGGGCATAAATTCTCATCGTTGGTCTCAAACTTGTCTCAAGGTCGCATTTCCGATGTCAGTTAAAACAATACCGTCATGCATACATTGTACCTCTCATCGATATTATAAAGAAAGTAATTTAAAAAAAAACTTTTATCAATATTGTCTTTTAAGAAAATACAATTAAGGTAGAATCCTTTGTACATAAACAATGGTGAAAATATTCATTCATAAAGCTTTCCAGAACAATGCACTTTCATTTTTGATCAACTTAAAATATGTCAGTTTTTATTATGGTTAGGATTTCTTCGATACTGAGAAAAAACATTTCCAAAAAGTTTCAATTGGACGCTAGCAATTAGATGGTGACATCTATTCGATTGGTTTATAATTCTCTAATTACGAAAATAACAAATTTGAGCTGCGATCGCTTTTATGTATATCAATCGATAATATCAAATACTTATACAAGGCTTAAAGCGCTCTTTTGCTAAAAATATACAAATCGTTACAGAATCAAGTATAACAGTAACAGTCTGTTAATGTCCCACTGCTGGGCTAAGGCCTCCTCTCCCTTTTGAAAAGAAGGTTTAAAGCTTATTCCACCACGCTGCTCCGAGTGCGGGTTACTAGAATACACATGTGGCAGAATTTCAATTAAATTAGACACAAGCAGGTTATCACCTCACTATGTTTTCCTTCACTGTTAAGCACGATATGAATTATAAACACAAATTAAGCACATGAAAATTCAGTGGTGCTTGCCCGGGTTTGAACCCATGATCATCGGTAAAGATTCTTTGACGCGTTCTAACCACTAGGCCATCTCGGCCATCAAGAATAAATTTCACAAGAATATTTAAAGAAAAAAATATGATATTATATATACATTACATATAATTCCGTAAAGATGTACGCTACTTGAGCTTAAGAGTAAGCTATTTAGCAGGTAAGAGATGAAATCCTAGCGTCCTACCTCTAAATCGCTGACATCCAAGTGTAATTAAAAATCCCATATCCCTTGGAGACTGTGTTCTTATAAATGAAACTTCAAAGACATATCTTAGCTTCGCAGCGGAGCGTGAAACTGTACTGCACGCTTGGGTACAGTTTTACGGAATAAGTGTAAAGATTATGACGTTTCTGTGAGTATATTTATCATTCTGTCACAGTAACGGCCTGTGAATGTGCCACAGTTGGGCTTAGGCCTCCTCTCTCATCCCATTTTCATCATGCGTCGATGTTCGCGGACTCACTTGCTTACTAAAATACCTGCACACTGGCATAGATTTTTACTATGGCCTTAGATTACTAAAATTTAGTGAAAACTACACACACGTACATATTTCGAAACTGTTATTTAACTATATATTTACATTAAATTCTCATCATACTCCAGAACTAACCAGTACTTCATAAAATACGATAATAACCAATTTGATTGTGTCTGTTATTATACTGGCTCACTCACCCTTTAAACCGAAACAAAATAATATCAAGTACTGCTGTTGTACGGTAGAATATCTGATGAGTGGGTGGTACCTACCCAGACGAGCTTACACAAAACCCTTACTTACCACCAGTTAATATTGATATATACATTTACTCGCTTCCTTCTATACTTTGTAGCGTAGCAATAATTTCATACCGCAAACGTGAGTTTAAACTAAACCCAGGCAGCCACATACAGCCAAAAAGTTTTACTCAAACGTAGAAATCCAATTCCCTCGCCAAATTATATAGAAATTATATTAACTTTCAGTATCCCGTGGTATTTAAATTTTATGTAAATTGTAGTTTTCTTCAATAATAAAACGAGTTGGATATTTCTCAATCACTTCACTGTTTGTTTTTCGTTCGCGTTTAAATGTAATTTAACTACAAATACATATGTGTGTTTTAATTGGCGTTGTGTGTGTCTATCTTGGTCCTTTTTTGTGGAACGAACATCTTGTAAAAGTAAATAGTAAGAACCTGTAAACGACCCACTTTTTTCGCAAAAGATTTCAGATTGCAATAATTTAAAAATTAAGCATTTATGTAGGATATATTATTTTTTATAAATTATACTAAAACAAAGCGATGTGAATCATATTAAATTATTTATTTATTAAATAGGAAGCCAACGTTATATATTTCGAAAACACATTTGTTATAGCAAGTTTAAAAATATTTTAACAAAATATATACCAATTATAGGCTAACTTAACAACCAAAAAATAAAAAAATAATCTAATTGACGAAAAACAAAACGAAATCTTTAACTTAAATAACAACATAAAAATAACTGAATTAATATAAATATAAACTAGAGGATAACAATGTAAATTTCAATCTGTACATTAAAAGATTAAAAAAAAACTGTAAATAGAAACGAAAATTAAATTTAAATGTCATATCATATTTTATCAAACTATTTATAATTTTACGACTTTAAACCTTAACCATGCCATCAATATTTTCTGTCACGGTTATATAACAATACAGTTCTGTTAAAGTTATGTACAATCAACTATTTCAATTAAGCGTAGTTCTAGCTAGTTATGCTTACTTGTCACAAATGATCCCAAGCGCATTCAAATCGATTCTATTTTTGTTTTTATACAAGTTTAGTTACTATATTTATGAAATATTTTAACCTAAATTAACTATTAAAATATAATAACTATCAAATTAAATATTAAAAGACATAACAATACATTAAATTACATAACACTATGAAGGTACAAGTTGATTCGACGAGGCATCGATCTAGTGGCTAGATGTGAATTCCCAGGTCGGGCCACTAAAAAGTTATTGGGTCTTTCAGTCAGAAAATCTCTAGCAGCAGCCCGGGGTCTGGAAGTTGGAAGTGTGTGCACTCCCGTGCTTCAAAAAGCACGTAAAGCCGTTGGTCCTGCGCCTGAACTCTTTCCGGTCGTGTCGGATTGCCGTCCCATCGGATTATGAGAGTTAGGGAATAGAGATGGGAATGGTCGCCGTGGGCGATATCGGTCTTAAGGATATTATTATTACAAGTCACAATATACATTTTGTCATTAAATTACAAACCAAGACAATTATAATTCTTCGTTTAAATAACACATAAAAAAGATAAATAAATACATATATTTGACACTCATTGCAGGAATTCTTTTACAGAGCAAGAATATTTGTCAACCATCCAATCGAGTTGACAAAATAAATAATTAATATAATCATTTGTTAAATAATGTGTAATTGTATAATGAGCTTTCATTTTAAATTTACATATAATATTTTTAATTAATTTCGTACGCAGCGGTGCAGAAAAACATCAAAGGCAACCTGCAGTTTGGATAATATTGTATTATCATATGAATAACTTAGAACTAATTCTGCTCTACTTCCAACTTTTTTAGAGGAGAGATGGTCTTCAGCCACTAGTATCTAGTGGCTTTTATTTTAATAGTTTTTAGCGATACACGATATTAACTTAGATTATACTAGCGACACACTTTAGCTCGCATTTTTTTTTTGGTTTACTTGCCCTATTCTTTGACTCGAGTGAAGAAATATGTTATTATATGTATTGTATAATTATTATATAATAAAATTTAAAACTTAGCGATCATATAAACGTCAATATCAATATAAGCATTTAAACGTTTTGAGATAAATAAGTATAAACATATTTAGACACTTCACTTATAAACTTATAGAGCAAGATTTGCACTGTTAAGATTTCAGTATAATTTTAAGTCGCTTCAAATTTTTTATATTTTTTACTTAAATTACTAGAAACGATGACCTTGATTTTAAAACGAATTTACTTCAATGTCTCGCAACATTTCTTAATCTAAATTTATATACAGTCGAACAATACACACACACACACAAACACATTCTATGTATAGATTTTGTATTCTTTTGTTATTTTGTAACCTACATTTTACTAAAAGCATCCCACAAAATGCATTGTTAGACATTCTTTTTTTGAATCTGTTCTATCGTTATGAAAGACAAAACTCACTATAAATAAAGAGTGACAGTAATGATGCGAAACACCATTTAATTGTCGAAAAGGTAT